>NC_073625.1:139978739-142478739 GCF_029407905.1 Bubalus kerabau | reverse complement strand
AAATGCTACTTGCAGAAAATATGATTTTTTCAATGTTTTCAAATAAGCAAGATAAGTATTTCCTCATTTGGAGTATGGTAATAGCTTTGGCAATTGTGTTCTAAGCAGCAAAATGAAAAGGGATTTAGTATGTAGATGAATCACATGGCTTTTCCAAAGATCCAAAATGAGAAAGCCATTTAACTATCTGAAGACTAGTTTGAGTTTGAAGTGCCCATCCCACCTCAGCTCCATCCCCTAATTTTGGTTCCTTGTTGTTGCTGTGCAGTCACTCATTGGTGTCCGACTTCGTAACCCCATGGACTGCAACACGCCAGACTCCCCTGTGGTTACGAATTTTGGTTGTGAGTACATCTTATTCTGCCAGGCTGGCGCTGATTTTTGAAGTTGCAATGTGTTTCACTTGATGCCAAATCAATTTATAAAATAAAAGAGTGAAGTTCTTGAATGAAACATCTGGCCAACAATACCTGTGATACTGGTGGAGATGCTATTAATCACTCCTTTGGTTTATGGAGAATGTCAGGTTCAAATAAACCCCAAAGATCCCTCAACTTCTATCCCCTGACTCTCCATGAAGCAACAGTAGATTTTTCTAAAGCAATCTGGGTGACAAATGCTGTCTGGTCATAAGCAATGCTCCCTGGCTTAGGCAGGGCCAAGGCGGGTTCAGAATCAAACTACAAATCATTTTGAAAGTTCCTTGATTTGCAAACTCCGGATCCAAGCTTTAGCTATTTATTTATTCATGACCTAGACATCAACAGCTCATCAATAGATTTTAAAACATCTTGTAGTGGCAAATTTTCAAAGAAAAGGTGTTCACACGTGACCCAAGTACTTATCCACTCTGCTATCTCTTCAAAAGCAGCAGAGAGGAAGCATGAAGCTGTCCGATAAGTCAGCCAATGAGATGAATTCAAGCTGAGGCACCTGAATACAAGCAAAGGAATGATTTTTGTCACAGGCCCAAAGGAACAAAGCTGGTTTTGGTGTGTATCTTTGGGTGTTGTGGCTCACATGTTTCAGAAATGTCCTTCTGTTGAAAGGACACTGAAAAGTCAGACCACACAAGAGTTTGCCCTATACGTTAAGCTCTTAGTCTGTCACATCTCCTTGGGTTCACATTTAGAGTAGGTACAAAGTTATCTAGTTTCCCAGATAGAACAAGAAGGAAGTCTGTATTACAGGACTACAGAAAGGAGTAGACAGCAAAGTATTCTAGCAGCCTGTAAGACAGATACTTGCTTCATCACCATGCAGAGAAACAAGAAGGAAAACATACACCCCACAAAAAAAAAAAAAAAAAAAGTTAGGAAAAGTGTCCACAGCCTCACCTTGGACCACCTAGCCTTGCCTGTTTGAAGCATGGCTGTGGTTTTAGGATGTTTCTGAGTCTTGTTTTCTTCTTCATTTATTGTCTCCTAATTCTCTATGCAGGAGAACTGAAAGCAAAGTATTAGAAATTCTCACACTGCCAGAAATTCAGCAAATGGCTCTATAATTCCCAAGGCCCAAGGCCTAAAGAAATACTAGCTGAGAATTAAAATAAGGAGAAAGAAAAAATCTATAAGGAGGTTAATTAGCTAATGTGGTACAGTTGAGGGAGGCAGAGCATTTTGCAGGGAAATAGCTAGGGGCATCCCCATGGGAAGGCTCTAACGTCTTAACCAAGTGAGATGTTTAGGGAGCTCCTTTCTGCAATACTTCACAGACACTCAAAACAAAAGTCACAAACATGGAGGACAAAGGGCTCATAGGGAGCTAGTTTTTGAAATCTCAGGAAATACTGTATTTCCCCCCAGCCAATTTCCTCTTAGCTTCAAGGTCAGATGAGACATTAAAGACAGTGAACAGGTGAAGCATGATCTGATTTACTTCCTACTGATACGAAACAGAAGCCATTTGTTCCCATTAGTGGAGAGGGATGGATTGTGAACCATCCCCATTCTGATGCCAGGACCTCCGTGTGACACCAGAAGGGCATTTGGAAGAAGCCTAGGTGGGCTGAGGAGATGCAAGAGATGCGGGTTTGATCCCTGGGTCAGAAAGATCCCCTGGAGAAAATGGCAACTCACTCCAGTATTCTTGTCTGGAGAATCCCATGGACAGAGGAGCCTGGAAGGCTACAGTCCACAGGGTTAGAGTCGGGCACGATTGAGCGTGCATGCTCGTATACACACTAGCTGGGCTGAAGACTAGAGTTTGAGGCCAAGAATCAGAGTAAACCAAATGCTCACACGGGACAGCACAGTACTGTGTGGTCCTCCTTCATGCACAGAGAGTCCTCTGCCCTTTACCAAGGAATGGGTGTGTGACTGTGCATGTTTCCAGTTTGGTGTCAAAAATCAGGAAGAAAATAATTCTACCAATGAGAGACACTTCCATTCCCCAGATTTGAACATCTTTTCCATCTGTCTTTAAACCTGAACAGTACCCACCAGGAATTATTTATTCTAGCTCTAAAGTGGGGCAGACATGATGAGTGGCTGCATCGAAATGGCTGGGAGGAGAATGAAACCATGATGGAGGCAGCTCTAGACCTGTCTTCAAGGAAGATGCTGCTTGCCACTGTGTGGGGAGGTCTCAAGGTGTTTGAAGAATCAGGGAACTGTGTGTGGGGAGGATCAGGATACCCGTTGCCCTAGGATCACCTTCCACATGCTCAATGGAGAAAAAAAAACTAAGCCATTACATATACCTGTCCACCTTATGGCAACAAGCTAATTTGCCTGTCCACCTATTGCAACAAGCTAACGAGCACTGCAGCTGTGCAAATCCTAGCTCTACCCCTATCAGTTATGTGACCCTTAATCTCCTCTTCTCAGAATAATAACATCTCCCATTTCAGGCACTGGGAGATAGTCCATGTAGAATACAAAGATACTCAAGATATGATGACTATTGTTATTACCATAATCCTGATTTAGTTGTCTGTATGTTCATCATAGCACCCTTGTGATCTGGCTTCTCAGAATGGAAAACAACACTTTGATGACAATAAAAGCAAGCTGGGCATGGGCATCTCAGATACTTGAGAACCCATGCAGCTTGTAAAGTGCAGCTTGGGTTCCAACAGGCACCCGAATGAGCCTGGGAGGCCATTTGCCCAGAGTACGTTCTCTGGGGACATTAACACCCCATTCATCTTTGCCATAAACTAAGCTGCACTGTGGATGGTGACGGCAGCCATGAAATTAAAAGACACTTTCTCCTTGGAAGGAAAGCCATGACCAACCTAACCTGTGCTTATACTTAGTTGCTCAGTCGTGTCTGACTCTGTAACCCACGGACTGTAACCCACTAGGCTCCTCTGTCCATGGGATTCTCCAGGCAAGAATACTGGAGTGGGTTACTGTGCCCTCCTCCAGGGTAACTTCCCAACCCAAGGATCAAAACCAGGCCTCTCACACTGCAGGCAGACTCTACTGTCTGAGCCACCAGGGAAGCCCAAAAGTACTGGAGTGCATAGCCTATCCCTTCTCCAGGGGATCTTCCCTATTCTTTACCAGCTGAGCTATCAGGGAAGCCCCAAATCTAGACAGGTGTTAAAAAATAGAGACATCATTTTGCCAACAAAGGTCTGTATAGTCAAAGCTACCTGTGGCAGATTCATTTTGATATATGGCAAAACAAATACAATATTGTGAAGTTAAATAAAATAAAATTAAAAAAAAAAGAGATGGATGATAAAGAAGGCTAAGCACCAAAGAATTTATGCTTTAGAAGTGTGGTGCTGGAGAAGACTGTTGAGAGTCCCTAAGCAAGGAGATCAAACCAGTCACTCCTAGAGGAAATCAACCCCAAATAGTTATTGAAAGGACTGATGCTGAAGCTCTAATACTTTGGCCACCTGATGCGAAGAGCCAACTCACTGGAAAAGACCCTGATACTGGGAAAGATGGAAGGCAGAAGAAGAGGGCAACAGAGGATGCGATGGTAAGGTGACATCATCAACGCAATGGTCATGAGTTTGAGCAAACTCCAGGAGATGGTGAAGGACCTAACGACTAAACAACAAAGCTGTGCTTGATGTGCTGCTCTGGAGAGCAGGCGTCCACACTCTTTTATCACAGCCCAGACTCTGTGATGACACTACCTTGGCCCGGGGGATGGGACCCCACATATGCTGACAGCAGCATGGCCTCCCCAAACACCTCTGCAATACCAACTGCTGGCTGGCGGTCTGGTTTTATTGCTGATGAATCTCATTCCTAAGGTACAAGTCAGAGCCTTTTTCGGTTTTTACAATCAGAGATGGTCCCTTACCAGTGCAGACAAAGGCATCACCCTTGCTTATAGACCGGTGCTTTTCTCCCCCCTTGTCTTCATTTTTCCACCACAGAGATGACTGACGCCCCTAGATCTCATGAAGAATAACAGCAGCAAAATGAAAAGCATATGTGTCGTCTCAGGGAAGACACGTGGGCAGTAAAATATAGCTGTACCAAGGCTTTGTGGCCATAACTCTCAGTATCTCTGTGCAACTGGAAATGATAAAAAAAAAAAAAACCTTATGATTAATATTTTATCTAGAACTCCCACCACTATGGAGGAACAGAACAAAAGAACTGCACATTCCAAAAAGCCCTGGGCATTGATGAATATGGAACCCTTCAAGAGCTACAGTATTCCACTCACGGATTCCCAGCTGACCCAAATTGACTTTCAGAGAGAAAATGCAAGTAATAAAGCCCTAGGAGATGGGAGGATGACTCATTTCTTTCTCCTTCTAGCTGTTCTCTAATTTCTCTCACCTATTTCCAGTGCTCCCTGTCAGTCAAAGAAAGGACAGCCAAGGTGGCATCCAGGCTCAAAACAACTGCTTGCAGCCTGGCACAAGCTGCCCGGGGAGCTGGGAAAGAAAAACACAGCTCGGGCGGCTCTTGCCAAGGGTCAGCCAAGTTCCAACTGACAACAGATGCAAGGGAATTTCTTTCACAGAAGCCCCAGTTAGGATTCTCTCTATTTCTTCCAGGGACGCCATGCCTTGTCCTGCCCTCTTTCTGCCCTTTCAACCTAGTTCCCAGGATTTTCCTTTCTGTTCACCTGGCGCTCTCAGAAACTATGTGAGTGGTATCTATCTTCCCCTTGAAGTAAAAGCACAGACAATTTCTTTGATGGTGTTTCTCATTACAAATGCAGTAACAAGAATTATCCTTGTCTATTTCTTGTACTGCTCAGGTCACTTTCTATCTCTCGCTCTCGCGCGCTCTCTCTCTCTCTCTCACACACACACACACACACACACTCACTCTAAGTTTGATTTCTCCCTACAAATGTCCATGAGTCTGTGGGCCTTGTAATGACCTGTGTTTGTGATTTTCATGTCCACAGCTTATGCTTGCAAATCACTGCATTTTATGTGTCTGTGTGTACCTGGCACACTGTGTGCTTTATACATTTTTAGGGAATGAATTTTAGATGAGACCTTACATTCAGGCACAGTGCTGACTCTTTTAAGTAGGACTCAAGCATGTTAGTCTATGCAGGACTCAGCCATGTTGGTCTTTTGGGGGCTCAATAACCTCAGATATGCAGATGACACCACCCTTATGGCAGAAAGTGAAGAGGAACTAAAAAGCCTCTTGATGAAAGTGAAAGTGGAGAGTGAAAAAGTTGGCTTAAAGCTCAACGTTCAGAAAACGAAGATCATGGCATCCGGTCCCATCACTTCATGGGAAATAGATGGGGAAACAGTGGAAACAGTGTCAGACTTTATATTTCTGGGCTCCAAAATCACTGCAGATGGTGACTGCAGCCATGAAATTAAAAGACACTTACTCCTTGGAAGGAAAGTGTTGACCAATCTAGACAGCATATTCAAAAGCAGAGACATTACTTTGCCAACAAAGGTCCGTCTAGTCAAGGCTATGGTTTTTCCTGTGGTCATGTATGGATGTGAGAGTTGGACTGTGAAGAAGGCTGAGCACTGAAGAATTGATGCTTTTGAAGTGTGGTGTTGGAGAAGACTCTTGAGGGTCCCTTGGACTGCAAGGAGATCCAACCAGTGCATTCTGAAGGAGATCAGCCCTGGGATTTCTTTGGAAGGAATGATGCTAAAGCTGAAACTCCAGTACTTTGGCCACCTCATGCGAAGAGTTGACTCATTGGAAAAGACTCTGATGCTGGGAGGGATTGGGGGCAAGAGGAGAAGGGGCCGACAGAGGATGAGATGGCTGGATGGCATCACTGACTCGATGGACATGAGTCTGAGTGAACTCCGGGAGTTGGTGATGGACAGGGAGGCCTGGCGTGCTGCAATTCATGGGGTCGCAAAGAGTTGGACACGACTGAGCGACTGATCTGATCTGATCTGATCTGATTAGGGACTTACCTCATGGATGATGGAAGAAGCCTTTGATTTTAAGATAAAAGAACAATTGGTAGTTGTCAACTGGCAGCTGAAAACTACCTCTAAAAAGTATGCCTGTGGGCCAAGAAGCTGACTCTCACAGGAATCCAGCCATGACCACCAAAGATGTAATATGTCTCTAACACTAAGTCCTTGATTAAAGAGAGGCTGAAAGAATTCTTGTGCCTGACAGCTTGCTTCTCTCATATGCTAGGAAAACCCAAGTACTCAAAAATGGAAAGGAATAACTGAGTGGATTACTGCATAGGAAGAGTAAAAAGGGGACTTCCCTGGTGGTCCAGCGGCTAAGACTCTGTGCTCCCAATGCAGGGGACCCCGGGTTCGATCCCTGGTCAGGGAACTAGATCCCACTGCTGCAACTAAGAGTCTGCATGCCAAAACTAAAATCCCACCCCTGCATGCCACAACTGAAGATCGTGTGTCCTGCAACTACGACCTGGTGCAGCCAACAAACAAAAAGTAAAAGGGAAACAAACCACCTGCCTAACCACATGGCCAGAGATCAAGAATCTGCAGAAACGGAGGCCAAGCCTGAAAAGTGGTGGCCACAACTGAAAAGCACTCACTTCTAGTGCTTTTTAGCCAGGCACTCTTTATCATATCGTAGAATCACTGTTCTGAACTCTGTTGTTGCCTATTCATTGCCCTCACCCTTTACCCCACGCTCTTTGAGAGATCTGGTCAAGATCAAGTGCGCTCCTGATGAGCCTTGCACATTTCTTCTTATCCTCCTTAACTACAGCCCCAGAAGTGTTCATCTGCAGGGCAGGGTTGATTGTCTTGAACCATGGAAGAACACGAAAACCTAGGGAAATGTCATGCCCTCCCACCCTCTCCTCCTCCCTAAGACACATAAACATTTTACTGGGAACAATAATTTCCAGGAGGGGAAGGATGTGCTGATTTGGCAGGGATGGGGTAAAGAGGGTAACTAGAGTACAGAGGCTCCCAGAATTAATAGCATCTTTGTCCTGTGAGTTCTGTGGAGCTAAATTGACATGCACTTCAGAAAACAAGAGAGTTGCACTCGGCTCACAATGGCGGCTGCACCATCTGGTTCCCAATGAGTTGTTTTTAGCTAAATGTTCCGCTAGGTTCATTAAAATCTAAGATACTTCAGTGTTTAGTTTAAACAAATAGGCTTACACAGCATTCAAAAAACTCAATAGAACTTTCCTTTCCTTTAATGGCTAAAATGTTTCACAAAATCCCTTTGGGTCAAATGAGGTGTTTCTCCAAAACCAACTGCTTTAAGGATAACTGGGGTTACTACTGAAATATTGCAGAATCTTATTTTTAAATCTTTTCCTAGATTAAGGGTTTACTTCCCATTCAGTGTTTAATAAAATCTAGGACCAGTAATACTTGATTATTTTAAAGCTTATGAGTTACATTTTATAGAGATTTTGTCTGCTTTCCTTTCTTCCTCCATCAAAGGCCTACTGTGTACAAGCAGGAGAGGCGAGGAGAGACGGGGATGGTTGCATTAGAAACCTCTTACCAGATAGATGATGGCCCATAAATCAGCACAAGGCTGTGTGAGAAGCCATAAATCAAGCCAGCTCAACTCTTATCTAACCAGTTTATTTTCATAAATGATGTCAAGACACAGCACTGAAAATTACATTGCCTAGTTTAAAATTTCTTGATAACTCTTTATATTCTATTCATATGTATTTTACAGATTCCAGGCAAAATCCTTAGTATAATATACGAAGCTTTCCCCATAGGGCCTTTGTTTGGTCTGCAAATCTCAGCCCTGGTACCATGTTCCCTCCCTCCCACGCCACCTGTACTCTTCTTCCCAGGCTCCTCTCTGGCCCTTTAGGATGACAGCATCTCAACCATCCTTCCAGGCACCGCCACCTCTGTTCGTGCTCATTGCCTTGCCAGGATTGCTCTCCCTTTTGTTGCTTATAAACAATCATATACATTTCATATTTCATAATCCAGCCCAAGCATTGTTTTCTGTGTACAACTCTTCCTGACATTTCTTCCCAGGCAGAATCCATTGTTTCCTCCCTTCTCTGTATAGAATTTTGATCAGGTTATCTGCACATTTACATATGAATGTTTGTCTCAGCTGCTAAATATCAGTCTACTTTCAAACTGGGGCCCCAACACCAATAATAATTCCTGATTCTGCTGCTAAGTTGCTTCAGTCGTGTCCAACTCTGTGCGACCCCATAGACAGCAGCCCACCAGGCCCAGTCCCTGGGATTCTCCAGGCAAGAACACTGGAGTGGGTTGCCATTTCCTTCTCCAATGCATGAAGTGAAAAGTGAAAGTGAAGTCACCCAGTCGTGTCCGACTTTTAGCGACCCCATGGACTGCAGCCCACCAGGCTCTTCCCTCCATGGGATTTTCCAGGCAAGAGTACTGGAGTGGGTTGCCATTGCCTTCTCTGAATTCCTGATTAGTAGTCAAGAAATGTTCGATGAGTAAGTGAATATCATTTTTGTGAAAATCAAGGCAAATGGCCATGTTATAAAACCAAGGATGAAGAAGTCTATTTTAATTTCCTGTCTTCCTTGTAGATAGTATGACTTCCTTGTATAAAGTATGACTCATGTATTCAACAACAGGGCACCTACCCTATGGGTCACTCACTGTTCTAAGTGTTGGGGCTACAGCAGTAGGTGAGACAGACAATGTCTTCATTCTAATGAAGTTAAAGAAGTAAGTACACAAATGAAGATCATTCCAGATCAACATACGTGGTATTCAAAAAATAAAGTAGGAGTCATAACACAGAGGCAAGATGGTTTGCTGAGGGGGGGACACACAACTTTAGGCTGGTTTGGGTATAAAAAGTCCAAGACGTAACATTTGAGCTGATTCCTGGATAACACAGTATGAATGACTGAGATAAAATGTGGTTACTTCTGCTTATAACCTTTTTGATCCTAATCCAGCAGTGGGGTCGGGGTGGACCATTCGGCAATCACCGGGAGCATGGCCTCACTCTGCTCACCACAGACCTTCAAAGGGGTTTGTCACCACTCGGCTGATTAACCATCCTTGAGCAAGAGTAGAGTGACCCAGAGATTTCCCTTTCCTTAGTTCTGCTTGTAAAAACTGTCTGCTCTGTTTGATTTCACTGACCTTTTAAGAAAACAACCAGATCCAGCTTCTGCTTGTCTTCCTCCTGTCCCCCTCTCATCACACCCCACCCCACCTACTCTCAGAGATGAGCCTGAATGCCATTCTTCATCACATGCACCTGGACATTGACAGGAAAAACAAAAGCTGGCATTCTACATCTTAATTTAGCTGCCTGCTCTCCAGAGCCTGTAAGTAAAACAAAAAAATTCTAACACAACTACCAAAAATACTCTGGAAGATGAAAGATCAATGTCTGGAGACAACTTATCTCAAGCTCCAGGCAGAATCAACAAATGAGAAAGGAAGCCCCCCATTCCTGACCTTGAAGTCATTCCACCTGGCATTCCAAATGGAATAGGGTATGCCAAGCCCTGTGGTTGAAGCATCCTGGGAAGCAGTTCTACTGATACATCTATGGAGAATTGCAAAGGAACTCAAGTTCTAGGACTGCTGCTAAGAAATCCGTTGTCTACCAACATCAAATTATTCTCTTTTACTTTCTGGATTAGGAAACCCCAATTTTGTTCTAGTATCCATTCCTCAAGGAAACATCACTACTGCAAGTAAAAGTATCAATCCTGACCTATTTGATAATCCCAATCTCTTGCAACTGACTGGCTTAGAAGTGGGTGTGACCTCTTCTGTCCAACGAGGTAGGAGGCAAAATCTGCTGGAGGTCTTCTGGGTAAAGTTTCTTGGCTGATGAAGCCCCTCTAAGGTTATGGATGTCATTGCACCTGCATTTGACACAAGGAACTTCAACAGCCATGTTGAGTCATGTTGAGCCTCCAGGGAAGCTAGCCTATAGACAAGCAGAAAGCCTTCCAATTCATTACCTCTGTCACCTTGAAAAGTCACATGCTACTCCCAGACTTAAAAATGAGTGAGTTGTGTGATGTAAATCTTAAGGTCCATTCTAGCTCAAAAAAGTGTAGGATTCTCAGGGAGGCATATGCAGCACTGTTTTAGAAAGTAGAGCCTTTTTGCGTGTGATGCTCCCTGCAAAAACTCTGTCAGGTAACCAGAGTCATTGAGGGTTTTGTTCACAGAGGATGCACTGAGATTTGTACCCCTGAAAGCTTTCAAAATGTCATTTTTGGAATGAATCAAAAATTACAGGGGGTTAAGGAATGGCATGAATTAGAACAAATATAAAGTACTGACCATGTCAGACTGCAACTCTGTTAATAGAATGAAACAATTTTGAGAAGAAAATAAAAAGTGAGACTTTCAAATTTCAGTGATCTACTTTTAGAAACAAATAATTTCAGTGCTATTTTTTTTTAAAACTTCGACTTATTCATTTATCTGTTCAATAAATATGTATGCAGTGCATAGTGTTTGGCAGGCAATGCCTATATGCAGTGATGTATTAAAGCACAATCCTTTCCCTCGGGGAGTAAACGTGCAGTAAAGGCCACAGAGAACTAAAAAGATATGACAACATTTCTGACAAGAGCCCGAAGGATTATAAGAGGCCAGATAAGGGCCTGGAGCAAGTGGTACAGGGAGGGCTTCCTGATGGAAGTAACCCTGAATCTGAGATTTGGAGTAGAAGGACCTGATGTGGAGAGTGAGAGGAGGCCCGGTGCATTGTGGGAACATGGTGTCTGTGTGAGGCAGATGTTGGGTGTGAGGCAGAGAGCTGTGAAGCTGGAGGCGAAAGCTAGGGCCAGATTACATGAGACGTGCTAAGGAGTGCGGGAGCTCTTATTAGCACCCAGAGGACCGGGAAACAAAAGAAAGTTCATCTGTAGTAGTGCTCTTCCTCTCCTATACCTAGGCCTCTCATCCCCACTTCCCTCATACTTTCCAGTCCCTATGCAAGTCTCACCTCAGGAGGCTCTCACATTGGAAGGAGATCCCACAAATTAGCCTACACGGTAGAATAAACAAATGAAGCTTAAAGTACAATTGCATACACAAAGGAATGAAGCTACAGTCCTGCACTTCAGAGATGAAGGAGATCTCGGGAAGATCCCCTGGAGAAGGAAATGGCTGCCCACTCCAGTATTCTTGCCTGGAAAATTCCATGGACAGAGGAGCCTGGCAGGCTAAAGTCCATGGGCTGCAAAGAGTCTGACATGATAGAGTGACTAACATCTTCACTTTATCCTTCAGAGGTTAATTCAGGTCAACTCAATTCACAGGTGAGGAAATGGAGGGCCGGAAATGCTGTGAAATGGTCCCCAGGCTCACCCATAGCATTCAGACCACTGAGCCATGAGAGAGCAGAAATACTTTTGGGTGGTGGTAGCGAGGTTCCTTTCAGAGGCTATGGACGGAAGCCCTGGGGGCTGCCATCTACTGAGAACAGTTGCTCTTAGCTTCCTAAGCTTCCTTGGCCACAAGCTCCACGAGGACAGGAATAACGTCAGTGCCTAATTTAATGGCAGGGCACACAAAATATGTGCCTGTCAAACATTTACTAGAGGAAGGGAGGCCCCTGCTGTTGTTCCTCATATAACATGAGAATGTGCAAGTGAACCCTGCTTCTCCCCAAACGTGGGCACCAAGAAGCAGAATATGGTGCGGGAAGTGTATTTTGGAAAGAGAAAGCTGGCAAATGACAGAATTCAAGAAAAGTGGACAGCTGCTTGGCATCTGAAGAATTAAATACTGTTAATATTTCAAATAATAAAAGAAATCTGGAGATATTGTAGCTTAGGACCAAACTGGGTAAGATTTCTAAGCAGAGAATATTCAGATGTGTGGATGCTCATTTTCAAAACTGACATTGACTTTTTTTTTTTTTTTTTTTTCCAGAAAAGCCAGACTAGAAGAGCAGCTTCCTTAGCTGAACTTAATGCTTTTGTTTTTAATGACACAACAGGTATTTCAGGGAACTGTGTGGTCTCAGGCCTGCTTTCTTCTCAGTAAAAACACAGACTTCAATCTGTCTGGTAGAAAAAAAAGATTGGAAAAGTGCCAGTCTTCAAGTGTTTAATTTCTCTGCATTTTCAATTCGAGCAGATGCTCCCAACCAGTACATATGCAAGAATGGCTAAAGGTTGCAGGAAAATGGTAATTAAAATCATCCTCATAAGGTGATTCATTTGTGAATATGCTGCCACTGACTCAACAACCCCGTATTAATTTAATCAAGGTTAACTGGAACACAGGAGAAAAGGGGGACTTTTAAAAAAGAGATTGGACAGTGGTTGAGTCCTAAAAAAGATTGGCCCGAATCACTAGGCATCATGAAGAAGCACTTTTCCTTTGTAAAGTCTGGAAAAGGGAAGAACTATCAGACAAGGATCTACAGTTGCCTGTTTAGTAATCCTGCCGCTCTTGGGATTCTCCAGAAACAGCCAGCCTGTCCTGGCAGCTTGAATTTAATGTACTTCCTGGTTAAGCATACCTCCAAATGTACTCTAGAATCAAGAGGGGGTAGGTGTAAATGGGACAGGATCTCAGAGAGCTGTTAGAGTTGAGAAAGAAAAAGAAAAGGAAGAAGGCAAGACAGGGGAAGGAGAAAGAAATAATGGAGGGAGGGTAAGAGAATGGAAAAAAGGAAGGGTTGGAAGGAAGGAGGCAAAGAAGGGGTTCCTATTCTACAGATCTGCTCATTGTTAGATGGATGATTTACAAAGGATCATGGACATGAATTTTACACAGTGAATATAAAAATAATGTAAGCTGCAGAAGTTTCTAGGAATTGTCATTTCACCACCCTTTCCAGGGCACAACTGCTCAGAAGACAAAGAATTCATAGATATTTTGAAATTCTATAAAATCTTACATTAGGGTCTAATACTTAGAAACATTAAAGAATAACAGCAACCCAGCATCAACCCCTCTTGCTTCCTTCTACCTTCTCCCAAAGTAAGGGGGAATGAGTTTTGCTGAGGCCATGCTAGATTTGTGTCACCTAAGCACAAAAATAGGACTGGGCTCTTCTTTATTTGAAATGCCTGCTTGGGAGTTCTCAGCCCTCATTATTCTGTCCTCCGGCTGATTTAGAATGCAGCCCTGCTCTACACACTTTCAGAGTTGCCAAGAGTCTAATCCAAGTGAGTTGTGAAATCTGGATGCTTACATGGGAAAATCTGGGTCTAAGCTGGAAAAGGGTACATTTTACACAAAGGGAACTAAACAGAAATTTGGAAAAAACAACCTGAAAAACACCAGAAAATGCCTTGAAAACACTTCCTTCCCCTGGCCTTTGAGAAACCAGAAGCCATCGTCTTCCAAGTTGAAAAATTAGTCCAGCTTAAGTGAAACTGCCTTCCTTCTGTGCTCCAGAGCAGATGATTATCATACTTGACTATTCTCACTCAGAGTCTGTTCAGAACAGCCTGGCCAGTGCAAAATCCAAAAACATTTCACTCTCAGATAGCCGTTTAAAATGCCTCTCATAATGACAAGACTAGACATGGCAAATGGCATTTTCAGCTTCACTAGACTTTTTTCTAGTGGTAAGAAGCTGGCACAGATAAACCCATGCTATATGTCCTGGCATGCCCTTTTTTTTGTTGTTTTTAAGGGTTAGTAGGGAAAAATATTATTCAGGGTGTATGTAAAAGGAGAGTTTGGGATCAAACCATCTTGGTGTTGCAGTGGTATTCATTCTTGTGGCAGGGATGAGTCACCATGTGAAAGCTGGTAAATACAGAATTAACATTCTGCTGAGAGGAGCCAAAAGGTTCTCAGAAAGTCAGGCAAGGCTGCTGGTGCAGGGCACTCTCTTCACCTGGCTTGGTTCAATACAGTACCAGAGGATTTCTGGCTCAGCACAGTCTGAGAGAAAATGAGAGGCCAACCTCTTCCAAAGAGAAATAAGATCCAGTAAAGGGAGTACACTTAATTTAGAAAAGAAGTGTGACAAGGTAGACAGGAGCCTGAAATCAGAGTCAGATAATCCCAGCTCTAATTTGTCTCTCCTCCACTGGCTACATGTTTACAGCCTGAATGTTCCAGTCATGGGAAGAAATGGTCATGAGTTCAAAAAACGTTCCTTTCAAGGCAAGTCTCTGGACTACAATAAGCTAGTGTGAAAGTGAAAGACTATATCTTCATCTTTCTGATTCCAGAGGCTAAATACATGACAATCAAACTATCTTGTCATATGGAGGAATTACATATAGCGCCATTATGAAAAAAGTACTGACAATTATCTAGTGACTATAACCCTTGGATAGGGCATGAAAAATAAAGGCAATTTTTCATAGAACTGAAATGTATAGGAGAACAGAGCAGGGTTTTCCAATCTCTCTATGTGCCAGTTTCCTGACCTGTGAAATTCATTCATTTAGCCAATTTACTGAGCTCTACTGAATGGTCCCTGAGGGCTGAGAATTCCACAGTATACAAGATAGACACAGGACTTGTTGGTCCCATGCAGGAGGCAGTCCCTGGTCTGGGAACTAAGATTCCACATGCTGTGGGGCAACTAAATCTGCACCCCAACTACTGAGCCCTAAAGCCCGTGCTGCACAACTAGAGAAGCCCGAGCGCCACGACACAGACACAGCACAGCCAAAAAAAAAGAAAGACACAGACCTCACAGTCATTCCCTGCCAATTCCAAACTTTGACAAAGGCCCTGAGTCCTCAGCTCCCTTTCCCTCTTCCTCAGAAGAAGCCTAACACAACTCTCCCTCTGCAAGGCATTCCAGTCAGAACTGCAACTGGAAGAGTCCTCTAAGAAGTCTGTCTCAAACTAGAGCCTGACTGGGAGTTGATGTGCTCCTCATTCAGTATGGTGGCTCAGATAGTAAAGAATCTGCCTGCAATGCAGGAGACCCAGGTTCAATCCTGGGTCAGGAAGAGGAGAACGGATAGGCTACCCACTCCAGTATTCTTGCCTGAGAATTCCATGGACAGAGGAGCCTGGCGAGCTGAAGTCCATGGGATCACAAAGAGTTGGACATGACTGAGCAGCTAACATTTTCATTTTCATTCAAAATACAACCTTTATTCTAAGAATAATAGGATTACCAGTGACAATGAGTCTCTCCTTGACCAAACTTTAGTCCAGTTCTTCTGTATTGTTTTTCCAATTAGGTCTCAACTTTTGGACTTTCATGTCCATCCTTACCTTGCCCAGTTTTAGCAAGAATTCTGTCAAGTGGTTTAGCTGGAATTCCCCGCCCTTGATCTGTGATCACCCTCCTCAACCCCCACCACCCCCCAGGTAATATCTGATGACCCTGCACTGACTTAAGCAAGAATTCTATTAGGTCAGTTAACAAGAATCATCCTGCCCTCTGAGTAGTTTTTTCCATCCAAAGACCCCTCCCTACTGCACTCCCTGACTATAAATCCACACTTGTTCTTGTGGTATTTGGAGGTGAGCCCAGTTCTATACTAAGGTCTCTTTTCCTCTGCTGCAGTAGTCCTGAATATAATCTGTTTTTATTGCTTTCACTATTGTCCAGTTCTGGCTTTCCCTGACACCAGTTATCCAAGTGTTAGCTGCTCATTCATGTCTGACTCTTTGTGACCCCATGGACTGTAGTCCACCAGTCTCCTCTGTCCACGGAATTCCGCAGGCAAGAATACTGGAATGGGCTGCCAATCCCTTCTCCAGGGGGTCTTCCCGACCCAGGAATCAAACACAGGTCTCTTGCCTTACAGGCAGGTTCTTTACCATTTGAGCCACCAGGGAAGCCAGTTATCCAAACTTGAACATAAATTACTTTAAGCAACTCTGAGATCTAACCTTAGGCAGAGACCAGCTGTGGGAAGGAACTAGAGTTTTCTTTTGGGTGAGGAGGAAGGTGGAAGGTAATAGCAGTGAGAAGACCTGGGTGGTGTGCCACAAAAGGAGGCATGGGACAGGCTGAAGATCAAGAGCTCCAGGGAACTGGAGAGAGGACTGGAGGAGGACAGCAGGAAAGGGGACATACTACAGTCCCCTACTGTCACTGTGCCAGTGACGAGAGCTGGCAGCTCTCAGGAGTGCATCACTGCAAACACAAAGGCAGGCCCATGTCTCAGTAATTTCCGTTTTCCAGAAGCATATTTACCCCATGCATAGAAAACCTATGTTGCATTCTACAGAGTAATTCAACTCCTTTGATAGAGCTCACTCAAGTTACCCAAGTTTTCCTACTGACATCTCAATACAAAAATTTTCAGGATTATTCAGTGCTCATTTGAAAAGCTTCAAAAAATTGTAATTAAAAACACAAAATGGCTGCATTTGCCTTCTTGAAAAAACTCAAACTATAATTTTTCTTACAATGAAAGTAATACTGTCTATAATTTATCTACAGAGTATCTAGTGTAAAGCAGACATGCATATTAAACACTCTCTATTTCATTTCATCTGACTAAATGAATAAATACATTATACCATCCAGACACATAGTTGAAACATTTCCCCGAGTATTCTTTAAACACAATGTGCAAGATTGCAATGGCATCATGACTGATAAAAATGACAAAGACGCTGTTAATCAAGTGAATAAAAAGCAACAGTATGAATTATTTATGCCAATAATATTTGCAACCATACAAATTATATATTGATGTTATATTGGAGTGTTTAGTATTTCAGCTAACATACATCACACAATGCTCCCTCTCTAGCCTCAATATTTAATTTCCTTGGATAGCTCTAATGTAGTAGTACCACTTAAAACAGAACCATGGGTACAATAGCAATTTGAGGGGGAGGGTTGTCTCAAAATGTGATTTCTCTCTTCTTAGGAAATACTCCACAAACCACAGCCATGGCTGGCGTTCTTTTATAACTTCCTACATGAAGACCACTGAAATGAATTATGCTGGGGACAATGAAGTTCCACTTTCCTTCATCTTCACCGAGAAGTTAGTATTCAAGACAATCACTGCCGAAATGGTTTTTCTCTCTCCTGTATTAAAATCAGACGGAAAAAATTTAAGGGAGAGGCACCTAAAGCAACTATTCTAAAATAGGGGTCACAGAGATTTCTATTTGCTTTGTATGTTGCAGAGAAATTCAAAAATAATGAACATCTAGAAGGATTTTCACTTCTCCTTCACCTACGAGATCAGTCATCTACACTGCTTCCCATACTTCAATAGAAAATACACTTACAACCACACACACAAATTCACACATGCCCATACTCACATTCTCCCTTGTTTTAAGCAGTTCAGTTCCTACCTGGAAACTGAGAAGTGTGTGTGTGTGTTCCTTTTTTAAGCTAACCCTACCTTTCCAAGTTCAGAAGGAACAACTCAGGTACCCCACAGTTGGGCTGGACACCCACCAAACTGTGAGCTCCTCAAGGGTTGGGAGCAAGTGACTCATGGCAGCACCCACAGCATCCACTGTTATTGAAAATACTGTCCAATTATTAAACTGGAGTGAATTCTCAATGAACTCCCTAGGAAAGAACTTACAGGTATACACATCTTCCTCCTTGAGATCTACTTCCTTGCCCACATAGAGATGAAATATATATGGAATGCTCTAGAGAGCGCCTGCCAACACGGACAGGAAAGGGGCCAAAGAGACGATGCTTGGTAACTTCTCCAAAAACACTTGACTGCTGTGGTGATATAGTGAGACATCCTACCTAAATATCATCACAGCAGTCAAAGGATGCCCCAGATAAAACCCATCTCTCCTCTCCAAACTCATCCTTGAATTCTCTCTATGCTTTTTCACGTGCTGGTTTCATTTCCTGAAATACCCTCCCCCAACTCTGCTGGCCCTTCTTACAGCTGCCCACCACCCAAACTCCTGACAAGGTTTTGTGGTTACACCAGGGAGACCTGAATCCTGCCTCTTGGGTTTGAACCCAAAAGCAGAGTTGGGTTTGAATCCTATCTCTACCGTCGCCTCGTTGGATGATCCTGGGGATATTTCTTCATGCTCCGTGGCTCAGTTTCTTCATCTATATGAGAGAGACCATAACAGTTCCCGCTTCATAGGGCTGTCAGAAAGGTTAATAGGTATAAAATGATTTCACTAGAGAATGGCACATTCATAGGCGGATTTTGAGTGATGGTCACTATTTCTGTTATTTCATCCCGCAGCTAGACCATGTAAATGTTCTCAATATAGCATTCATTCTTTCCCCTTTCTGCCTCCTCTACTAAGATGAATTCAGAGACTACTGCTCACTCTTCCTGCAGCCTCTGAGCATGGCTCCTAATACACGATCAAGATATATGACATTGGGTGGGAGAGGGGGGTTGTTGTGTTCTGTCTTCCCCTAAGGTCAGCCTTATCCTCCCTGGGTCTGGTTTCAACACCTGTCTTCAAGTCCTGTAATGCCTCTGCTTCTAAATGTGCCCCTTTCCCACTGTGCTGCCAACTCGAATAGCTTGGGCATTTATACATCACTTGCACATTCACATTATTCTTATTTGCTTCCTTCTCCATCCTCTTACCCTGTCATCTGAGTAATCTTTGTAAAAGATGATTAATTTAAAAAAGAAAATGGTTATTGGCTACATTCAGATCATCAACATCAAGTTTAAGCTCCCCCACGAGGCTCTAAGACTTCCTTACAATAAGACCCTGACTTAGCTTTTCAATGTCATTTCCCAGGACTTGCCCTACATATACATCCCTAACTCACACTGCATTTCCAGTTTCCAAGCCTGAGCTCAAACTGGGCCTTCATTCTGGAAATACTCATGACCATCTGTGAAAACTTTATTTTTCAAGATCAAAATAAAATAACATTTCCTCTATAAAGGTTCAAAAAAAAAAAAAAAAAGAGGAATTCCCTAGCGGCCCTGTGGTGAGGACTCAGTACTCTCAATGCTGTGGCCTGGGTTCAGTGTCTGGTTAAGATCCCACAAGTTGCAAGGCACAGCTGAAAAATACCCAATTAATCTCTACTTCCCATATAGGTTCAAAGCACTCCTTACAAAAGGGCTATTTTTATTAAAGTATTTGAAACTGTTTTGACTTTAGTTATTCATATATATTAGGTTCTTCGAAAACAGAGATCATGTCTTAATCATGTCTGTTGACTAAGGACTGTGCCTAGAGCAGTGTTCTATAACCTATTGTATATAATTTTTAAATTGAATTAAAAAGGAAAAATTATTTAATTGATGCCTAGGATGCTAATACTCACATCTGCTTATGAGCAAACTTAAAATTTTAATTAATTAAGTTCCAATTAAGTTTCACTCTCAGAATTACCCCTGAGTGTTAGACACTTGCCTGAATCCCACTATTCAATTATAAGACTCAAAAGTCTTCTTTGTACGCTCTGAAGCATCTTGTACATAATATGCAATCAAAATATGTTGAATTTAATTGTTGAATTGTTTATCTCTGCAAAGTCCAGGAAAATGGGTCAAAAGAAGGAACCTACAAGATTATAACTGCTACCTGGTGACTGTAAGGGTACAGCATGATGACTTCAAGTGGAAAGAAAAGACAAACTAGCTCCCTTTGCTGGTCCCTGGTTGCCACAGAAACACATGCATGGCTTACAGAACTAACTTTTACTTCCCCCATGCCAGTCTCCTGGAGCCATGACTTGTGTTGGGATTTCAAAGTCCTGCTGTTGGGGGTCTGTAGGCAAGATGTGAGCATCCAAGACTTCACTGACAGAGAACGTAATTGGAGTGTGTCAACCTCTGAGGAAGTCCAGGACCCAGAAGCCAGTCCTTTAGCAAATGAGAAAGGGATTTGATTTCCACATCTCAATCGTGGGCTAGAGTTCTTCAACTGTGAGTTGCTAAGCGGCCTCTCCTAAGACGGCTCACCCTACAGGGGGAGATGGCCGGGGAGCAAGAAGAAACAATCCTTGAAGAGGCTGCTCTCAGGTTAAGGAGGGAGAAGCCAGACAATTGAATTGCTTTTACTTTGAGTTTACCTAATTTGTTTCATTTTGTGTTGATTGAGGCATCCTCCCAGTCTTCAGTAAAGTCCCTTGTAGTCATTCTAGCCATCTCAAAGCATGAAGCATAGAGTAATAAAAGAAGTATCCAGTGGTATGATGGTAAAAGTTAAACAACCAGCTCTCCAGGGGAAACACCCCTAGTGCTTATTAGTATCTGTGATGTAAATGCTACCACCATGGCCAATTTCAGACTACCAATATGCTGTCAATAAACTAAGGGTTGAGAAGAGATACACACCATCAGCTACAGGGAGTACCACCTGGCTAGAACACCCTTTACCTCTCCCCCACAACATTACTGAAGTCAGTGAAGGACCTATACTAGCCAAAGATTCTCCTTTCGCACAAACTTTGCTGGTGCAAGGTTCTATTTTCATTATGGAGGGCAATATACCTTTACTACACGTACCTATATCCAAAGGGAGAGGAAGTTGAGGAGAAAGCCACCTCTGAACTAATAGCAAGGCCTTCAGAGCCTTCCACTTTTGTATCTACAGCCTGAATACACAAAACTTGGTGAGTCGGAGACTGGTTAGGTGTTCCAAACTCAGAAGCATAGCTGGCTACAAAACCCGGTGTCCTTGCTGTTAAGCCTAGCCAATCAAATATGAACAAAAGCAATATGCAATCTTTCCAGGTTCAGCTATAATATCCTCCTTATATGGTCACTTTCTCCCTGACCCAAGTACTTCCTCTTCTATAGGCTTGAAGCAGACAAACACTGCAAGACATACTTTTTTTTTGATGGCAGAATCAAAAAATGGAAGGAGTCTGGGTACCTGAATCACTTCTTGAAAAATAGCTGTTCTTTTTACAAGGAGCACCTGTTTTAGACCTTTCATAAGCACATAGGAAGCTGTAATCATATATGAGCTATCTAAGGGTTTGTTTGTTTAGCAGCTAGTGTTAACCAGTATCTGTGGCAATACCTGCCATGATCCTGTGTCCCTACTGGGGATCATGAATATGCTGGAAAAAAAAATTTCCAGGCAAAGCTAAAGAATAATTTAAAAGTAGGTATTAGATACACATGAACCTATTTCAAAAACAAGAATAGATATATAGAGAATGGAAACATGAACAAAGCAAATAAAGGGGAGGATGGGACAGACTGGGACAAAGCAAATAAAGGGGAGGATGGGACAGACTGGGAGATTAGGACTGACATATATACACTACCATGTGTAAAACAGATAGCTAATGGGAACCTGCTAAATAGCACAGGGAGCTCAGCGCCATGTTCTATGGTGATCTTGAGGTGTGGGATGGCTGGGTGGGAGGGAGGTCCAAGATGGAGGGGATGTATTTACACATATAGCTTATCCACTTCATTGTATAGCAAAAACTAACACAAAGCAATTATATCCAAAATAAAAAGTAGATATTAAAAATGAAAGTCCAAGCTCTTGTTTCACAAATTGCACTCTGTTCATTTTGACTTGCTGCAATTTAAGCCCTCGCTGAGAGATTTTTGTTGTTGATATTTTGTTTGTTTAAAGCTTAACTTTCAGACTCACTACTCTACATGAGGATAGGAAGAAAAATTAGAAAAGATTCTGAGAAAGTCAAGTGAATCAAAACAAAGTTTCATGCCTCACTGATAATACTGCACCCTCCCTACAATTTGTTTGCATTTAAACACATGCACATGTGCTAAGATAAGAAGTGATAGTTAAAAATCAACAAAACAACAACATATTTTAAACTATGCCTATATCACTTCCACAAGCTGGAAATGTCTATTAAAGACTTTTAAAAGTTGTATTTTGCATGCTGCCAAACTATCCAAAAATCAGTTTATACTTGTTTACATAATTGTAAGAAAGCAGTGATAACACATAAGAGTGTACTCACCCAATTTAAATGTGTCTCATTTTGCACTAAAGCTATTATATATTTAGAGTATATTAAATACATTTTATTATATTTGCATATGAATTGGTCTGACACCTTAACCTAATATAGAATTATAATAAATACTACAATATACTTAATATATTATACTGTATTATATTCAAATATATTATACTTGCTTTGTATGAAATTTATTTCCAAAGACTGCCTTACTGGTGGCACAAGCCCCTCAGTGCCCAGAAGGGCCAAGACCATGAACCATACCTAAGCTACCCACTGCATCTCACATAGTGTCATTCTATGGTGGGCAAAACAGTGTGGGATGAATTACTAAACACAAAGGAAAAGTCATTTGCAAGGGTAGGGACTCATTTGCATTTTCATTAGTAGTTCAGTTCAGTCGCTCAGTCGAGCCCGACTCTTTTCGATCCCATGAACCACAGCATGCCAGGCCTCCCTGTCCATCACCAACTCCCAGAGTCCACCCAAATTCATGTCCATTGTGTCGGTGATGCCATCCAACCATCTCATCCTCTGTCATCCCCTTCTCCTCCTGCCCTCAATCTTTCCCAGCATCAGGGTCTTTTCAAATGAGTCAGCTCTTCCCATCAGGTGGCCAAAGTATTGGAGTTTCAGCTTCAACATCAGTCCCTCCAATGAACACCCAGGACTAATCTCCTTTAGAATGGACTGGTTGGATCTCCTTGCTATCCAAGGGACTCTCAAGAGTCTTCTCCAAGACCATAGTTCAAAAGCATCAATTCTTCTGCGCTCAGCTTTCTTCACAGATCAACTCTCACAACCAAACATGATTACTGGAAAAACCATAGCCTTGACTAGACGGACCTTTGTTGGCAAAATAATGTCTCTGCTTTTGAATATGCTGTCTAGGTTGGTCATAACTTTCCTTCCAAGGAGCGAGCGTCTTCTAATTTCATGGCTGCAGTCACCATCTGCAGTGATTTTGGAGCCCAGAAAATAAAGTCAGCCACTGTTTCCTCATCTACTTGCCATGAAGTGATGGGACTGGATGCCATGATCTTAGTTTTCTGAATGTTGAGCTTTAAGCCAGTTTTTTCACTCTCTTCTTTCACTTTCATCAAGAGGCTTTTTAGTTCTTCTTCACTTTCTGCCATAAGGGTGGTGTCATCTGCATATCTGAGGTTATTGATATTTCTCCCAGCAATCTTGATTCCAGCTTGCGTTTCTTCCAGCCCAGCGTTTCTCATGATGTACTCTGCATATAAGTTAAATAAGCAGGGTAACATTATACAGCCTTGACGTACTCCTTTTCCTATTTGGAACCAGTCTGTTGTTCCATGTCCAGTTCTAACTTCTGCTTCCTGACCTGTATACAGGTTTCTCAGGAGGCAGGTCAGGTGGTCTGCCTGACCTGGGAGATGGTATTCCCCAGGTATTCCCATCTCTTTCAGAATTTTCCACAGTTTATTGTGATCCACACAGTCAAAGGCTTTGGCATAGTCAATAAAGCAGAAATAGATGTTTTTCTGGAACTCTCTTGCTTTTTCCATGATCCAGCGGATGTTGGCAATTTGGTCTCTGGTTCCTCTGCCTTTTCTAAAACCAGCTTGAACATCTGGAAGTTCACGGTTCACGTATTGCTGAAGCCTGGCTTGGAGAATTTTGAGCATTACTTTACTAGCATGTGAGATGAGTGCAATTATGCAGTAGTTTGAGAATTCTTTGGCATTACCTTTCTTTGGGATTGGAATGAAAACTGATCTTTTCCAGTCCTGTGGCCACTGCTGAGTTTTCCAAATTTGCTGGCATATTGAGTGCAGCACTTTCACAGCATCATCTTTCATTAGTAGTAACCCCTTTTTAAAGGTCTATTGAGTCCCTCTTCCATTTTAAGTCCACACAAGTGGTCCCGAATGCACACAACTGGGCTGTCAAAGGAAGCCATCTCCAAGACAGTCTCCAGCATCTATTAATATACATGGAGGCAAAATTTGAGTGCTAGACCACAGGGCAAGGAGAGCTTGCAGTCAACAGAATTATGCATATTCCTACTTGATAGCCACTGCCTCTCTTTTCGGAGAAGGCAATGGCACCCCACTCCAGTACTCTTGCCTGGAAAATCCCATGGATGGAGGAGCCTGGTAGGCTGCAGTCCATGGGGTCGCTAAGAGTCAAGACACGATGAGCGACTTCACTTTCACTTTCATGCATTGGAGAAGGAAATGGCAACCCACTCCAGTGTTCTTGCCTGGAGAATCCCAGAGACGGGGGAGAGCCTGGTTGGCTGCTGTCTATGGGGTCGCACAGAGTCGGACACGACTGAAGCGACTTAGCAGCAGTAGCAGCAGCAGCCTCTCTTTTAAACCATTCCCCATGGTTAAAACCATGTAGTTTAACCATGTAGTTCTCATTACATTTTGGTTTAATATACATAGTAGCCTACTCAGTGCTCAAAGAGATTCTCCCATTTCAGAGAGAAGTGTTCTGTCCAGAGGGATGGACTGAAAGACTATCCCAGTCTGGACATGGGTCATCATGTAGATGTTTTCTCATAACAGCAAATACGTTCCAGGTTTCTGAAGACCAGTCTGGATAAGCTTCCTGGAAAATCCACAAGCATTTAGAAGGGGATGATATGCAGTGCTCTCATGGACACTTTATCCAAATAAGGGATGTGGATGTAGAGAAGTGACCAGCCCTCATTCACACAGGGAGTAATGAGTTCAAGTGGAATTAGACGGAGCCTCGAATTCCATGTGACAGGCCACCACCAGGACTACATCTGGGAAGCCTTATGGGAGCCTTGGGTCTCACAATTTCTGAGTTTATAAACAGGCTTAGAAAATTACCTTCAGCTAAAGAAAAAGAAGTCTATAGCTTTAAATAACTTTTTACCCTAGGAGTTAAAAACTTACCACTTGGATGTGTTACTTAAAAATAAAAACTTGCTATTTAATGTGATTTAATGTAATAAAAAATGTGACTAGAGTCTAAAAAATTGGCATAGGAATGACAGAGACTTTCTGACAGCTGACAATGAACCACAGAAACTATCTGTGCTGTTTTGTTTTCTCAGGAGGGAAATTAGAGTAAGAAAATCTGTGAATTAACAGCTTAATTCACTTTAAACTTTCATGAAGAAGGCTGGAACATCAATAAGACATAAATCTTACTAAGGAGCTGAGCTCAGACACCCCAGACCCTCAATTTCTCTCTGTCTTCTTGCAGAACATAGACATGTACATTCATAATGGCCAGAGAGGAAATGGGAGAGAGGAATGAGTTAGCAGTCTCCATAACCAGCAGCGCCTTGCTCAGGTTCAAGGTGAAATAAGTAGCCCAGAGCCCTAGACCTCAGAGGGAGACTGGCCAGCAAACATGCAGGGAGAGTCTCAGCAAAGGGAAAAGCACAGAAGACACATGTACACCCTCATTCCAATTTCCTATAATTCTCCAGAGTTAGAATCTGGGATGTTTGGAAAGTTTAGAACCAAAAAGCAAGACACAATCAACTGTGGGCTACTCTAATGTATCAAAAGACAATTTATTGTCAAAGTTATGGATAAATCCATTCTCTCTCTTAGGTTGCTTGTAGGGATAGGAGTCAAGGAAGGAGCAGAATCACCTAAGAAGTGACTGACAGCTTTTGGCTGACTAAGAATAAGGAGCTACTCCCTCCAGTCTCCTGAGTTTCTGCCAAGCATCACACAAGACAAAAGCAGGGATTAAGAAGAGAGAAGCAGAAGAGGTAATGTTACAATGCAGGATAGAAATATGGTCCTAAAATCCTGAGTTTCAAATAATTCTCACACAGATGAAGGCCAAGTTGGTAGGCCATATACAGATATGGATATCCATATACGGATAACAAATAGACATAGAATAAAATATTGTCTAAAGCAATTCAAACTGCAGGTGTAGAAAACAGTATTGTGACTTCTGGTAGACCACACAAGTTGGTTGTCTCTCTTTCAATCAATATGACTACAAAGAGAGTTAAAAGATTAAAAATGGCATACATGCACATCATTTTTTAAAATGTAAAGGGCCCTGTGAAAGTAAAAGAGTCAAGCAAAGCTACAGGTCAGAAAGAAGACAGAAGAGTGACAATGAAATATGGCAGAGGAGTCCACAATGAGGAAATCCATGGAAATGACCCAACTAAACTTATACAGAATATCTTTTCCTTTATTTGTGTCTTCTTCAATTTCTCTCATTGGTATCCTATAGTTTTCAGTGTACAAGTCTTTCATCTCCTTGATTAAATTTATTCCAAGGTATTTTATTCTTTTTGATAAAATTGTAAATGGGGTTGTTTTCTTAATTTCTCATTCTGATAGTTCATTATTAGTGTGTAGAAACATGACAGATTTCCATATACTGATTTTGTGTCCTATGACATTACTGAATTCATTTATTAGTTTTAACAGTTTTTAGTGAGGTCTTTAGGGCTTTCTATGTATAAAATCAATGTCATTCACAAATACTGGCAGTTTCCTTTCCTTCCAACTTGAAAGTCTTTTATTTACTTTTCTGGCTAAACCTTCCAATACTATGTTAAAAACTTAGTGACAAGATGCGGTATCCTTGTTTTGTTCCTGATCTTAGAAGACTAGCTTTTAGCTTTTCACCATTGAGTATGATGTTAACTACGGGCTTGTCATATGGTCTTTAGGATGTTAAGACATGCTCCCTCTATATTCACTTCATTGAGTTTTTTTCATCACAGATAAATGTTGAATTTTGTTGAAAGTTTTTTCTGTATCTATTGAGATAATCATATGATTTCTATCCTTCATTTTGTTAATGTGATGTAGCGCATTAATTAATTTGCAGATGTTGAACCATCCTTGCATCCCTGGAATAAATCCCTGTTGACCATGGTGTATGATATTGCTAAATTTAGTTGGCTAATATTTTGTTGAGGATTTCTGCATCTCTGTTCATTGCGAATACTGGCTTGTAATTTTCTTTTCTTGAGCCGTCCTTGTCTGGTTTTGGTTTCAGGGTAATGCCTTGGAAAATGAGTTTGAAAGTTGTCCCTCTTCTGTAATTTTTGGGAAGAGTTTGAGAAGGATTGGTATTAATTCATCTTTAAATGTTTCATAGCATTCACGAGTGAAGCCATCTGGTCCTGAACTTTTGTTGTGAGTATACTAGCATTATTATAATTAAAAGATAATTTTAAAATAGCATTGTTGTACACATACAAAGTAAAGACAACTTACAAGATAAATAATTTTCTGTGATCTGGTCTGGGAAATGAATGGTCATTTGTAACAAGCATTGACAAACTAAATCTGGTTCTTCGCCTGTTTTTATAAATAAAGTTTTATCGGAACACAGTCACACACTCATTTATTTCCATATTATCTAGAGCTGCTTTCCACTACAACAGCAGAGGTAAGTAGTTGCAACAAAGACTACAGAGCTCACAAAACCTAAACTATTTATTATCTGGCCCTTTACAGAAATATTTCACTGATCCCTGATTTGTAGCACTGATTTTCTGGGGAAATGTTACCTACAGTCAACCTGAATTTTAGAGAAGAGTCATTTCTAAGTTGAGGGCTGCCTCTCTTATGAACATAGATCATTTAATAAAAACAGACATGCCCCAAGACTTGACGTCCAATGTTTTCTTCTTTGGGCCATGTTAAAGATCCCTGACTCCATTATACATCAATGGAAGAGTCTGTCATCACATTATAATTCTCTTGACCTTTCAGAGGACAATAAAAACCTGGCTCTTGCATTTTTATTGCTACACGCTGGACATTACCTGTCAAAAATAGAGCAACCTTTAAATGCTCACATAAAAATGAATTTCTGTCTGTATCTCAATGTAGATACTAGAATGAAGCCCATCAACACAACTAACAGAAGCAGTTCAGTTAGCATTCGAGGTCAAATACACAGCAACTGGGCATTAAAACATACTATAGATTTTTTTTAAAGATACACTAGTCTGAATGTCATGTCCTTGGAACTTTCTCATCACAGTCCTTTAAACTACCATATTGCCTGGAGGTAAATCCAAATTATCAGAAGAGAAAAATAGGAAAGAAAGTAATGGTCTGCTAATGAAAAACATTTTTTTAAAACCCACAGTATTCCTTCTAAAAGACAAGTGTTGACTTTACCTAAATTGTGTACTTAGAATGAACATCAATCATACCTCTTCAGTGCTAACGAGTTCATTCTTACTGCATAGAACTCATTTGACCTTCAAAAGAACTTAACGTTTGAGACAAAAATCTTTATTCTGTATCAGAGATTCTCAATATATGTCCAGTGATGGAATGTGTAGAGTTCATGTCCCTAAGAATTGTATCAAAATTTCAGGGTAGGAGGAACTTTTCAAAATCACACTTCCCCAGGTTAGTGAGAAATATTATTGGACTAATTAGAATCTGCAGCATTTCTTAGGAATGTCAGTGAGAAAGATAGACTTACATAATTCTTCACAGAAGAAAAAAAGACTCATAAAAAAAAGCACAGTCTCATCATTATTAGTATTTGTATGAAAAGTTCATATGTAGACACTTACGAGCAAAACTGTATATAACTAGCAAGAATAAAGTGCAAGCCAATTTTGAAAGTGGCATGTTAACTTATTACCTCTGGCTTTAAACAAACAAAGAAACTCATTTGAAGGTATCTACTAAGACATATTTTTAATAGGAGATTCTTATATACAGTATCTGTACCTTGCTTTTCTTTACTTAATCACATCTTTCCATATTCATAAATATAAATCTCTATTTCTTAATATTTTCAAGTAACATCCCTCTGCCCAGTTTCAGCACATGTTAAATTATTTCTAGAGGCAAATCTAGGTCAAAGGGCCAGCACATTTTTAGGATCTTTGGTAACAGATCTCCTAACTGACTTCCCAAGAATTATTTCAATTTGACCTCCCACTACCAGTATACAACTGTGCCAGACAACCACCCCTTTGCCAAGTCTAGCTCCTGGCATTCATTTCCAGAATTGCTACCTTAATGACTCCCAAAATTGTTCATAATTTGGTCAGAGTTGTCTAAGCCGCTTTATCCAAGGCACGTAATGTTTCTCACATCAGCAACAATGGCGGTGATGGTGGTAACAGTCATTAACATTTACAACAAGAGCTCTGTTCTAAGTATTTCATATGTATCATCTAATTTAATCGATACAACTCTATAATGACATATTATTGTTATTATCCTCTCTATTTTATAGATGAGGAAACTAAGGTACAAAGAGATGATGTAAATTGTCTAAGCTCACAAAGCTCATAAGAGACGGGATTCAAACCCATGCAGTCTGGTGCTAGAGTCCTTGAGAATCAACCTTTTCTTTCCAAGTTTAATATATACCTGCTTATAGCCCTGCTTAGACAGGAAAAGATTCATGAAACCAGAGACATTAGCATCCATTCCTGCCCTTGGGAAAACGGTTACAGTTTCTACCGTTTTATGGATATGAGTTTACTGAAACACAACTAGCCAAGAACTTTCCCATCTGGAATCTGTTCCCTTTTAAATTGGAATCTATGCCCTACCTGTTCCCTCCTGGATACAGGACACTCATGAATAGACAGGTAATAACTTTCCACACCTCTTGCACCCGTGGGTCACATCCCTCTGCACCTCCTGGATTGTCTTAGCCCTGCCCAATATCCAGATAATCACAGGAAGTGTCAGCTGAGCCTCAACAGCTCTCAGAGGTGCTGTTGTTCTAGCTGATCACTGTGGATGAGATGTTTTGAACAGTGTAACACTCTCCTGGGTTTTAAGATGCAGTTGAGCATCATGTGCAAGATCCCAACTTTCAGGGTCTACCACTTAGAAGCTGTGTGCCTTTGTGCCCTTGGATCAGATGCTTCATCTCTCAAAGTCAACTTTTTGTAAGTAAGGATAAAAATAATTACAGCTCATAGACCTTACATGGAAAAAAAAAAAAAATATATATATATATATAATGTTTATCACTAGGCCTGACACACAGTAAATTCTTTATTTTTTGGTTTGCTTGTCTGTATGTTCTTACTTGCTACTAAGTCATGTCCAACTTTTTTGCAACCCTATGGACTGTAGCCCGTCAGCTCTTCTGTCCATGGGATGTCCCAGGGAAGAAAATGGGAGTGTGTTGCCAATTCCTTCTCCACAGGTTCTTCCCGACCCAGGGATCGAACCTGGGTCTCCTGCTCTCTCCCAGAGACGTGGGTCTCCAAGCCTCTCTCAGTGGCAAATTCTTAACCACTGAGCCATCTGGGAAGCCCAAATTCTTGTTAAATAGCAATTACTGTTATTTCCAGACATTTCAAATATTAACTCCCTTTTAATCCCACCTTGAGAATTATCATGATGTTATATAGTCCAAACTGCTTCTAAATTAAAATTGCCTCCAAATGAATAATGCTTCAGAGATATATCAAAAGGTGAAATTAAAGCACTCTTCACTTTAAAAGAAATCAATAGAAATGTATAATATTATTTAAAATTTTCTTTATGTCAGATCTATATCAATGCTGTTACTATAAATTAGGGCTAATGGTTTAATAGCTATTACTCCCAAAATATTAAATATCAATATTAATATACTATGTATTAATATTGATGCAGTCAACTAATAACTATAATAATTAATATTAATGTGATCACATACAATAATTACTGTAATAACAGTAGAGAGATAGATATTTCATCTTACTATAATGCTGACCATGGCTCTACGGAAATACCCTGGCGACATCTAAAACAGTCAGTAAAACAGACGGTGCTGGGAACAAACTGAATAAACAGTCTCAGCCACACTTTCAGGAAGTATCCCTATGGAGAAGCAAGAGATTAATAATATCCTTATAGAATGCATAGCATTAAACACAAATAGTTCCTATTTCTTACCGGGAAATATGATACCTGTTTAAATTGAGACGGATGTTATCTAGTCCCCTAATTTTGCTTGAATGGGAGCTATTTTCTATTTCCCTTGTACCTTAAAAAAATAAAAGCACCCTGAAGGTGAAACACTAGAACAGAGGGAAAGAAAGGTGAGAGGCAGCCTCTTATGCTCTTTCTCATGAAAAATCCAAAGCTGGTAAGGAAGAGGAACGGCACTGATTGGTCAACAAGTTGTGACCATGGAAGATCACAACCAGAAGTTTCCTCAGACCAGCAAAGTGTAGAAGAATTCTGCTCTCAAGCCAGATAGATATAGGTTCAAATTCTAATATGATCGTTACCCTCTGTGAAATAATGAATACATTCTTTTAACCTTTCCTAGTCTCAGTTTCTTAATCTGTAAATGGGGATTGTAACATAATCTACCTCATAGGGCTTTTGTGAGGATTAAATTAGTTAATACACATAAAATGCTTTTAACATTGCGCCGTCTAAATGAGCAAACACTTCATTTTACATTTCATTAATATTTCTAATTATCTCAACAGTTAACACTTTCATTAATTTCTAATTATCTCAACAGTTCACACTAAAACAGTAAAAGGGATACATTACTTTGCTCTCTTACACACACATATACACATCCATAAACATCTCAGACAGCCCTCTGGATCTTCCACACCTGAACGTCAGTGAGGGTAATGTTTACTGCCATTGTACAGTACAATTTAAAAACTGTGATTATATGAACTGGCATTCCATCTTTCACTCAGAGCATGGATTTGAGATGCGATCTAGACAAGGAGCGTTTGGGCTATGAGAAATCATCCAGGCCTAAGTGTCTTCAATTCCAGTACATATTACAATCTTTGGCTATCATCAAAATAACATTTTATTCACAGCATCAGGCCAAGATCTCCATCCCAGTGAATCACAAAGAGAAGGAAGAAGAACCAGCAGTAGTATTTATAGGTCACTGACTTGAGGCAGCGACAAATGTATTTTTTTAACCACCATCTCTGCCAAAGGAACTATCTGTGGATTCTCCTAATGGTATCTTGAAGCTTTTAAAATAACAAATGAAACTGAAAAGAAGAGACATCAAAACAGTTATACTGAACTAGTCTCTGACACTCATGACAAATGATGTAAAAATCTCAGGAAAAAAGACAAAACTTCATGAAAGATAGGGAAGACAAGAGACAGCACGGAGAGGTGAGTAGAATCCTCTTTTCTCACAAACCTGGACAAGTGCTGTTCTTAATGATTCCAAATGAATGGTGAAGGCGGGCCTCTTAGATGCTGGGACTCAGCTTATGTCACCCAAACAATGACCCTGGCACACACAGGTTCCCTTCCACACTGCCTGCCTATGGAGACTGGGACTCAGTGCATGTCACCCGTACAATGACCCTGGCACCCTGGTTGCCTTTCACACTACCTGCTTATGGAGACTCTCATGGATAAGAAAATTGAGGCTTTTATAGAAGAATAATTTTATCTAAATTAGTAAACTGGATGTTTTTCAGGGTCTTATGGAAGAGGGGGGAGAAGTGAAATTTTGTACTTTAAAAAAAATCTCATGCAATGTTAGCAAATGACCAAATTCTCCTTGAATTTCATATGCATCAGGAAAAGGAGCTAAGACAACATGCTTTTGAAATGTTTCCTGGATTCTTTCCTCTTTTTCCACAAAAATAGAACTACCCTTTTTTCTTTTTTGATGGGAGATGAGGATTATATATGAGATTTGGCAACATCAATGCACACATGAGAAAGCCAATTGTATAACTGCAGGAAGTAGATCCCCCAAAATTATTCACTTAGGAGAATTTTAAACTTTCATGCTAAAGATTCAAAATAATAACCACCACCATCACTGAATACTCTCAGGTTGCTGAGGAGTTCAGTTTTGCAGACTACAATTAAGGGCTCTAGAAAAGACAGCCTTTTGGCAGTGAGACAAAGCTGGCTCATACAGGAGAAACCATAGCTCCTGCCCTCTGGAAATCAAGGAGAAGAGGAAGCAGAATTCTGTGAAGCCTGGAAGAAACTTTATAGATAGAAGGCTATGGGGGCGGCAGCTGAAGAACAGGAATTCCCACCACCCAAATAGGGTTCTGGAAGCCTTGGTAAACTACTAGGCATGGCAACACCAGCAGTTGGTTCCCAGAAGTGCCTTAAGTTACAGGGACTAGAAGAAGCCAGGCAGATATGCAACTGTATGGGGATGCAAGGAGACCCATCTGCCCAGAACTAATGTGGGCACTGCCTCTCCACCATCTTCAGGTCTCCCCAGTCCCCAAAGTTTCCTCCATGCATGCTTGCTCAGTTGCGTCCGACTTTGCGACCCCACGGACTGTAGCCCACCAGGCTCCTCTGTCCATGGGAGTTCTCAGGCAAGAATACTGGAGTAGGTTGCCATTTCCTTCTCCAGGGGATCTTCCTGACCCAGAGGTCAAACCTGGGTCTTCTGCATTGCAGGCGAATTCTTTACCATTGAGCCATCTCCCAAGTAAACATAATTTGAGTTACTTACAGGATGGAGTTGTGATACAACCTCATTCACCTGTCAGACCAACACTTCCTGGGTTTCACTGATATTTACTTGTTATTCTGTCAGAAGTAGCAACATGTGGGAACTTGTTTGTGAATGCAAAGTCTTGGCCCACAGCAGACTGATGATTGAGGTTTTCTGGGAGGGACCTGGCAATTTCTGTACTAACAAGTTCTCCAAGAGATTCTGATGCCCACTAAGAACCCATGAGCATGCTGCTGCTGCTACTGCTGCTAAGTCACTTCAGTCGTGTCCAACTCTGTGCGACCCCATAGACAGCAGCCCACCAGGCTCTCCCATCCCTGGGATTCTCCAGGCAAGAACACTGGAGTGGGTTGCCATTTCCTTCTCCAATGCATGAAAGTGAAAATTCAAAGTGAAGTCGGTCAGTCATGTCCGACTCTTAGCAACTCCATGGACTGCAGCCTACCAGGCTCCTCTGTCCATGGGATTTTCCAGGCAAGAGTACTGGAGTGGGGTGCCATTGCCTTCTCCGATGAGCATGTGCTAGAGCAACACAAAAATTAGCTTTCAAAACAAAATCTGGATGGATGTTGGGCAACAGATAGGTGCATGAACAGAAGAAACCCTCTCTGTCCACAATTGGTTTCTACTCTCAAATTATTTTACCTAATTGTTCCCCTTTGTCAAAAATGTCCCCTCCCATGCAGCATTCTATAATGAGCAATCTATTGCCAATAGCCAGTCTTAAATAAATTCCCCTGCTTTTGTAGTTCTCTCAAAACTGCACATTATTTAACAGGTCTGTCTTTTGCACACGTTTTACAACCTATGCTATGCTAAGTCGCTTCAGTTGTGTCCAACTCTGTGTGACCCCATAGACAACCTATAGAGTAATACAAAACTTCCACAAGCTCTAGCTAATATGAACCAACACAATAATAAGTAACTTGGGAAGCTAACACTCAAATTAGTACGGTCTGGTTTCCTGTAGATTACCAAAGGGTTAGGAGGTAGAAGGGGGCAGAATTCAGATAAAACACGCATTGACTAAAAGGCAGAAAGGAAGCACAAAATTTATTCTGAACAGATGCCAAGACTTTGCCACATGCTTACAGTAAGAAAAATGGAGAGTAGGGAAGATTATTTTTAAAACCTTCTTTCTTTGAGAACTAAGTTAATAATAGCCCTGCTTTAGGATATTAGGTAAATACTTTTTCAATGAAAGACATTAGGCAAACACAGAATATTAGCATAAAATATGCCTTAAATTATTTAACTGATGGAGACTATTTATCTTCCATGGACAGGAATTACCTGTCTTCAATGATAAAGTTCAAGCAGATAAATTTTTGATAAAACTGTTTTCTTTATAAGCTGTTAATAATGTATCATTTATACCCAAGCCTGGGACAAACACATTAGCCATTGAAATTCCTCAGCAACACTCAGGCTGCTGAATTTGTTAGTAGTAGGAATATATATTAGCCTGCCTGATTTGAACTGCATTTACTCAAAGAAAAAGAGGTGATGAAAAAGCAACAGTGTAGAGATCATATGATAGAGTAGAAAGTAAAAAATGATTATTATTAAGAAACACCCATTTCAACTTTCAATCTATTTGTCAAATGTTAACAAAATTAGTCCTTATTTTTCCATTTGGTAGATAAGAAGATGTAGCTCAGCAGTTCTCAACCTTGGCTGCACATTAGACTATCCTGAGAGCTTTCAAAAAAAAAAAAAATCTGCCATTCCCACCACAAAACTGTACCACTGGATCTGGGGATGAGGCCCGGGCACTGGTAGGTTGACAAACACAGTTCTAGGAGAATTATTTATAAAAATCAATTTGAGACAATTTGGCTATTTCAGGACTTAGTCATTGAGTGGACTGGTCCACTCCATTCCCAAAGAATCAGGGATAAAACAGTCTTGGTCTTGCTTAGCTTTCCTGGGAGATGTCAAATATGCACAATGAAGAAGAAAAAAATACCAAATTCAGTATTTCCTGGTTACCTTTTGGTGGGAGGAGAGGGAAATATGCTTATGATGAGTCACTGAAATAGCATATCTGGATTAACTGAGATAAAAAAGAGAATCAGAGAGCCCCATTAGGTGTTATTCTAAAAAATGCTCTTCATTCTCCTTAATCATCATCATCATCACCTGTCACTGATACCCATTGAGGCCCTATTATAGTACTTAGAACACAAACTGAGAGTAACTGACAAGTGCCTTTATTCATTACCTGGAAATTAAAGGGAGGAGGGAGACCTATTCAGACATTTCTAAAAGAAGCCTAGATCTTCCAGAAAGAGTGACATAGTCTACGTCATTATTTCATAATCTACCCCCGCTGAGCCACTGAGCAAGATCCTCATAGTGAAAGTATGCATTGTACGTTGAGACAAAATTTTAAAGGCAGATACATCACCTTGGAGAGCAAAGAGATCTTTTAATATGTGTTCTGACTCAAGTAACATTACTGGTACCAAATACAAGCTACAGACATGCAAAGTACTTCCATTTGCACAGTCTCATTTATGACACGGTGTTGTCGTTTGTAGGGCTCTGTGTACCATTTTCTAGTACAGGGAGATCTCTTGTCATGATCAATTCCTGTAGAAGCTTTATGACACTAGAGTCATACTCTATATCTCATGTCTGTTTTTATAGCTTATTGTTGGTAAGATGGCTTCTAGGATGCCAAGTCTTTGATTAGAAAAGCTGTTCCTCTTCATAATAGAAAAACATATCTGATTTATGAAAAATCACTCTGTGCTATTGTTTTGCAGTCATATGTTGAGGCAGATGTAGGAGCTTTATCTATGATCCTCAAGCTTCCTCTATGGTCCATGATAATCCTGGGTATTATATGCTGTTGCAAAGCTTTTTCTTTTCCTAGCAAAAACTAGCCCAAAATTCTCATTTTAATTGTTGAGAAAGTTTCCAATTCTAATACCATAGTATGTAATGTCAAATCCTATTTTTATCATTGATCTTTTTCAAATTCAATATAGCCAAACTTTAAATACATTATATGTAAAAAACTGAATTAGTATATCTAATCAATTCATCTTATGGCTTTTCCTTTGGTTTGAATGCAAACTCTAGGATAAAAACATCTAAGAAGGTCACTCCAGTTATACAGAACCTAAATCTAACAGGATTCTGTGCCTACTGGCTTTAACTATTGGCTTGGTGACAACTATCTCTTCTAAAAATTTCCACTTAAGTTGAAATGATATATTTTGGAACCTTTCTAGAAATGTTACTATATTTCACAGTGATAGGACTTTAAAAGATTACAAGTGTTCATTCCAATCAAATCTAGTGTAACTGTAGGTCAAATAAGGTCTTGAATGTTGTTGGGTATTTTATCCAAAGTCAGTATTCACAGTACTGATTTAAAAAAAAAATTAAGATTACTAAAATCAGTAAACTTTCTGCTTTATAGTTCTTCCTGTCTTTAAGCTTATGAGTCACCTTCAAATGATAACTTGTTCCAAGGTGGATTAAAAAATTTAAGTTACAGCATGTACGTTTTCATTAGTAGTGCCTTTTCAGAGATAGTTCAAGAAGTATTAAGGGAAACCTCTCAAAGAGCTCATTACCTCAAGAATAGATTGAGGGGAAGTGAAAATAAAACGCGCTTTTGTTTAGGACTGCCCTAAATCCGGAGTGAGGATACCTGAATGGTAGCCCTGGTTCTAGGATGACTAATTGTATGTCCCTCTTCCTCTGAAGTGGACATTAAAACATCTCTTGGTCTTGAGAGCACCTGTATTAAGAGAGTATGAGAATGGCTTTTCCCAAGATTTCTTCACACTTTTAAAAGGCTAGACTTCTAAGCAAAACTGAAATTTGGTTTTAGCCAAGTCTTTCAAAACTCTTCATCTTTCCAATTAAAAATGTACCATCTCCTATAAATGTCACTACCAGTCTGATATCCTGCCATGACAGTCCAGACATGAGACAGGAGAAAATGTGACAGGCTTGTGGAGATGCTATTCCCAACTTCTCACTACCCTGACTTTGCCAGGAGCCAGCTCAGTCCTGGAACACTTTGAAAAACATGTCCTTACCACTGACGTTCAAAATTAAAATGTGAGAGAAGGCTTTAGTTTAGACTGAGCCCAGACATATGACTTCACACCTAGCTCTTACATGACCATTCATTTGGACCTCATTTATTCCTCTGAATAGCAGAAAAGAACAAAGTATTTTTGCACATGCTATGAAATTTAAGTAGACTAATATTTTAAGAGAGAAGTAGAAGAGTGTGGTAAAAAAAAGCTTCTAGTATCTTGGGCTTTGGGGAAGGCATGTACCTCTCCCATTACTATTGGATCACATAACTTGTTGCAACTCTCAAGAGCTCAAAAATATCTATGATTGAATGATGATAACAAAGCAGATGTCAACACTGAAATCCAAAAATTTCAAATGGAAGGAAATGTGATAGTGTGGGAAGAAGTTTAAATCCCAGCTAATCATCATCAAGTTATGACCAACCTAGACAGCAAAGCAGAGACATTCCTTTGTCAACAAACGTCTGTCTAGTCAAGGCTACGGTTTTTCCAGTGGTCATGTATGGATGTGCGAGTTGGACTATAAAGAAAGCTGAGCGCCGAAGAATTGATGCTTTTGAACTGTGGTGTTGGAGAAGACTCTTGAGAGTCCCTTGGACTGCAAGGAGATCCAACCAGTCCATTCTAAAGGAGATCAGACCTGGGTGTTCATTGGAAGGACTAATGTTGAAGCTGAAACTCCAATACTTTGGCCACCTGATGCAAAGAGCTGACTCATTTGAAAAGACCCTGATGCTGGGAAAGAATGAGGGCAGGAGGAGAAGGGGACGACAGAGGATGAGATGGTTGGATGGCATCACCGACTCAATGAACATGGGTTTGGGTGAACTCTGAGAGTTGGTGATGGACAGGGGAGGCCTGGTGTGCTGCGGTTCATTGGGTTGCAAAGAGTCGGACACGACTGAGTGACTGAACTGAATTGACTGATAGGAGGACTGGTACATAATCGATATATGATAAGTGACAGTGGGTATTATGCAGCAAAATTTGATTTACTAAAAAACTCAAATATCCTGGACATAAGATCCCATTTATCCACTACTACTAATATTATTAAAGGTCTCTATAGCAAAGCTATGGTTTTTTTCAGTAGTCATATATGGGTGTGAGAGTTGGATCGTTAATAATGCTTAGTGCTAAAGAACTGACACTTTCAAATCATGGTACTGGAGAACTCTTAAGAGTCCCTTGGACAGCAAGATCAAACTAGTCAATCCTAAAGGAAATCAACTCTGAATATTTGTTGGAAGGACTGTTGCTGAAGCTAAAGCTACAATATTTTGGCCATCTGCTGCAGTCAACTCATTGGAAAAGACCCTGAAACTAGGAAAGATTAAAGGCAGGAGGAGAAGGGGGTGACAGAAGATGAGATGATTGGATGGCATCACCAACTCAGTGGACATCATTTGAGCAAACTCTGGGAGATAGTGGAGAACAGAGAAGCCTGGCATGCTGCAGTCCATGGAGTCGTAAACAGCTGGACACAACTTAGCGACTGAACAACAACAACAACAAATAATATTTATGAGCTACCTTTCAGCCTGCCATGGTAATTTTTGGCTTATAATTTGCCATAAGCTTATCTTTAAAAGAGTAAAGTCTGTATTTCACAGAAGATAATGTATTACATATTTTTCTTCATCTGATACTTTCTAATCCTCATCATTTTAACTGTGGAAGGAACAGCAGCGTGAGGCTGAAACTTACACATGAATAGGGAACGGGGAAACACGGTGACAAAATACAGTGGACTCTACGGGAAGAGTTATTTCAGTGAAAGCAGTCAGACAAGTAGAAGGAAGGAATGGTAAATCAAACATGATGACTCCATGATAAGCCCACAGAACCCAAAATGTCCTGCTCCCTAACTACGTTCATCTATCCATACAACAAACACCTCAATTAATTTAATTCCATTTTAATTTACCCATTGGCTTTTTTATCTATGCTCTTTGCACTATATTTTTTTAATGTTGTTCTAGAGGATATAATCCATAACCATCCACCATCTATTTAGAGTTAATACTGGTGGCTCAGATGGTAAAGACTCTGCCTGCAATGTAGGAAACCTGGGTTCAGTCCCTGGGTAGGGAAGATTCCGTGGAGAATGCCATGGACAGAGGAGCCTGATGGGCTAGACAGTCCCTGGGACACAAAGAGTTGGGCACTACTGAGCGACTAACACACAAACTGTACCACTTCACAGAAAGTGTAAAAACTCTGCAACCATATATTCCCTTTTAAGCAACCCCCCGCCCCGACCACTGTACTGTACTTTATGTTATGGTTGTTGAATGTGTTGCATCTACATACATTAAAAGCCCTAAAAGATAATGATATAATTTTTGCTGTAAATAGTTATGTATTTCACTCACATTGAGAAGAAAGGTAGTCTTTTTTTTATTTACACAGATATCTATCATTTCTGATGTTTTACATTACTTCTTGTAAAATCCAAGTTTCCCTCTCATGGTTATTTCCCTACAGCTTAAAAAACTTTATTTAGAATTTCTTATAACACACGTCTGCTGACAATGAAGTCTCTTGTGTTTCTGTTTACTTAAAAATATCTTTGCCTCTATTTGCAAAGGATATTTTCACTGGACAAAGATTTCTGGTTTGCCAGGGCTATTTTCTCCTCTAGAACTTTAACGGTATACTGTCCTACTCTCTTCCAGCCGTTATAGCTTCGTATAGGAAGTCCAGCCACTTGCGTCCGTTATCCTGTAGGTAGTGTGCCGTTTTCCTCTGACTGCCCTCAAGATTTTCTTTTTATCTTCAGTTTTCAGCAGTTGGACTATAATGTGCTTTGGTGTATCCTTTTCTGTATTTATCTTGCTTGGGTTTCACAAAGCTTTCTGAATCTATAAATTTATGTTTTTCAAAAAATTTGACAACTATTTGGCCATTCTCACATCAACATTTTTTGGGGGCCCATCTCTCCTTTCCTTCTGGGACATAAAACATATGTTAGACTTTAATATTGTCCCTTAGGGTTCTGTTCAGTTTTTTCAATCCCTTTTTTCTTTTTTTCATCAGGGATAGGTTCTATTGATTTATCTTTACGTCTACTGAATCTCTCCCCCACTTACTTCCATTCTGCTATTAATTAAGTCCATATGGAGGATTTTTTTGTGTTTCAGATACTGTACTTTCCCATCTGCGCTTTTTCATGTTTTCTACTTTCTTGCTGACATTCCCCATACTTCCATTCATTTGTTACAAGAATATGTTTCTTTATCTCAATTTAAATAGTTTTAAAATCACTGTCTGATAATTTCAACATCAAGATCATCTAGGGGTTGGCTTCTGACCACTTTCTCTTGAGAATGGGTCATAGTTTCCTGCTTCTTTGAAGACCAAGTAATTTTGGATTTTATACCGAACACTGTGAATGCTACTTTATGAAGACTCTTCCTTTTGTTATATTCCTATGAATAGTATTGATGTTTATTTTAATGGCAATTAACTTTATTAAACTGAAAACTTTGTCTTGCCTGCTGTAGGTTAAATGTCTCTGAAGTTCTTTTACTTTCACTGTGCTGCTCTGAGTCTGTCCAATACATGTCAACCAGAGACTTGGGCAAAGTTTACTCACACAACCTGGGGCTTTCCTTACCTGACTCTCTTCTTTCTGGTTCCCAACTCTCCTACTTTCAGGTAGCTATGACCACTCCACCTCTGTCCTTTTGTAACCCAGGGGAGAAAGATAACATTTTTCATAATAGAGCTTCAGCTGTTCTGGGCCAGGCAACAACTGCAGAGTGCTTCAGAGTCAAAGCTACAAAAACAGACAACTTACCCCATTTACAGTCCTTGCTTTCAGACTCCCCACTGCTCTACAAAACCTGCCTGCGCTTTTTTTCACTCTCAAAAACCATTAAGCGCTTCCCCGGTGGCACAGTGGTAAAGAATCCGCCTGCCAGTACAGGAGACACAGATTCAATCCCTGATTCAGGAAGACCCCACATGCTGTGGAGCAACTCACCCTATGCGCCACAACCTTCGGGTCTGTGCTCGAGAGTCCAGGAGCCGCAGTTAGTGAAGCCCGCACATCCTAGAGCCTGTGCTCCACAACCGAGAGTCCAGGAGCCGCAGTTAGTGAAGCCCGCACATCCTAGAGCCTGTGCTCCACAACCGAGAGTCCAGGAGCCGCAGTTACTGAAGCCCGCACATCCTAGAGCCTGTGCTCCACAACCGAGAGTCCAGGAGCCGCAGTTACTGAAGCCCGCACATCCTAGAGCCTGTGCTCCACAACCGAGAGTCCAGGAGCCGCAGTTACTGAAGCCCGCACATCCTAGAGCCTGTGCTCCACAACCGAAGCCCTGCAATAAGCAGCCCATGAATGGCAACGAGGGAAGAGACGCCCTCGCTGCGAAGAGAGAACAGCCCTGCAGCAACGAAGACCCACCACAGCCAAAAAGAAATAAATAAATACAATGCTAAAAGTAAGTGATTTTAAAAAACCCTTCAAGTAGCTACTTTTAAAGATTTTTCCTGAGTCATAGTTGTTATCTGTGGAAGAGTATTGTGTTCAAATCTCACTCCATCATCCAAGGAGTGGAAACCACAAATATCTCAATTTTTAAAAAGCCTCAATGTAAAAAAATATGTATGTGATCAAACCTTAAATGGTGAACCATAGGCTGCCCAGCCTTTCTTTACCCACTTTAATCTCATTTTACCCAACCCGTACAAGAGTCTCATCATGCTGGGTTTGCTTATGATGGCCAGTGAGCATCTTTTATTGTGCATTTCAACTCACCATCAAGCTTTCATTCTTTCATTCAACTCACCATCAAGCTTTATAAATCTGTTTCCTAAGAGCAGGCTGTGCTTTGCCAGATGACTTCAGGTGGCTGAGACACAACATTAAATAGCACTGAATCACAACTCTTCTGATTCTGTCAAGGAATAAATCTCAGTTTGGTGCTAATATGTCTTTAACACCTTTCTAATAGTGGCTAATTTCCCCCTTTTCAAACACAGAGAAAAAAGGTCTCATGTGAAGAACCTTCTCCAGGCAATAGCACCTAGCTAGAAATGAATAACATTATTTTGTTTACACTTTATGTATTTTTAGAGTTACTTTCTATTTGTAGTGATACTGTTTTCCATTTGTGATAATCATATGAAGTTTAATTTTAAAATCAAATTCACAAAAAGTGAATTAATTATAAAATAATAAATGACAGTATGGACATAAATAAGAACAGGAAAAAGATTTATAGTTGAGTAGATGATCTCAGTTGCTATAACAGATATTCACCACCACCACCCTACCACTTCCCAAATCTCTGTAGCTCAACACAACAGAACTTAATCCAGACTCATGAAAATTCCCAGCTGACTGTTCTGATCTATGGTAGCTGTCCACATGTTCATTCAGAGACTAGAAACGACAGAGTCTCTACCAATGCGACACATGGATTCTAAGATCACTTTGAGCATGCCTGGCCAGCAGTCAGGGAAGAGAGAGAAAAAGCATTTTATAGAGTATGGCAAATTTTTAATGGCTAGGCTAACAGAAAATATACATCCTTCTGCCCACATTCCACTGGCTAGAATTCAGCCTGTTTGATGTTGCTTAGTCACTAAGTCATGTCCAACTTTTTTGTGACCCCAAGGACTGCAGCGCACCAGGCTTCCCTGTCCACTATCTCCCAGAGTTTGAGCAAATGTCTGCTGAGTCAGTGATGCTATCCACCATCTCATCCTGTTTCCCCTTTCTCCTCCTGCCCTCAATCTTTCCCAGCATCAGGGTCTTTTCCAATGAGTTGGGTCTTTGTATCAAGTGGCAAAAGTATTGGAGCTTCAACTTCAGTATCGGTCCTTCTGATTTCCTTTAAGATTGACTGGCTTGATCTCCTTGCAGTCCAAGGAAGTCTGAAGAGTCTTCTCCAGCACCACAATTTAAAAACATCATCTCTTTGGTGCTCAGCATTTGTTATGGTCCAACTCTCACAGCCGTAGATGACTACTGGAAAAACCATAGTTTTGACCATACAGATGTTCTCCAGGCAAGAATACTAGAGTAGGTTGCCACACCCCTCTCCAGGGAATCTTCCTGACCCAGGGATCGAATCCATTTATCTTACATCTCCTGCACTGACAGGTGGGTTCTTTAGCACTAAGGCCACCTGGAAAGCCAGGAAAATGGGTTTAATTCTATGACCAGGAGAAAGAGGGGTTTGGGGTTGTGGTGAGCAGAAAGTTCAGGAAACTCCACTGAAGTTTGGGAAACTCTGTAACAGGGTATGTTCCTTCAAAGCAGAGGACAGAAGGCAGTCACTCTGTCTCAGAAACCTCCCTTTTGTAAGGATGACTCCTGATATGAATGTCTCTGCTTCCTACTCACCTTCCAGTCCCCAGTGTTAGGCTTCCCCCCAAGAAATACAGAGACAGACAGGTGGTCCTCAGAAGTGTTTACCCCATTTCAGCAGACTTCGCTCCACACAGAAACTTGGGACGCTCACTTCTGCTTCAAGTTGCTCAAGGTTCCTGTCCCCCCATTTCTCTCCTAGCAGTTGGGTAATCACAATTTACTAACCCTGCCTCTCACCATCTCCACAAAGTCTTTCCTTTCCAATAGTCCAATTAGCTAACCTGAAAAAGTAACCAGTGTTCATGTCAATTGAAAGCACTTCCTCCTCACCCTCCAGGGAAATTAAGAACATTTTACACAGCTGCTTCCTGGAGCCCATGACGTTGTTTCCAGTGTGACCGAGGGGATGCTACAACTGGGGCTCCTGCCTGAGCTGCCTTGGACCACGGAGGGAGGGATCCCCATCGTGCAAGGTGGCACCTTCCTGATGGGGTAGTTGTCATTCCAACAACCCCACTCCTAGGGTATCTGGCCTCTTCTGATTTGGCCAGTCCCTTAGGTAAGAAAGGGCTTCCTGGTGGCTCAGATGGTAAAGAATCCACCTGCAATGCAGGAGATTTCATCAATGCAAGGTTCAATCCCTGGATCAGGAAGATTCCCTGGAGAAGTGAATGGCAATTGACTGGAGTACACTTGCCTATACAAGAATACTGAAGTATTCTTGTCTTGGAAGTCCCATAGACAGAGGAGCCTGGTGGACTAGTCCATGGGGTCACAAAGAGATGGACATAACTGAGTGACTAAACTTTCCTAACTTTTTTTTTTTCATGTAAGAAAGGGTGCCTGCTCTTTAAAAGCAGGACACACCTCCTTTATGATTTTTCTTTGACCTCTGCAGATCACAGAGGACCTCATTCAGGGTCTGAGTCCTCTGTTTAGGCTCATTAAATGTAATTGAATCAATTTCAAATTACTGATTCATCACCATTGAAAAATTAGGAGTCATTTAAATTGTGTCCTACATCTTCCTTAAAAACAATATTTTTAAACAATCAAGAACAATAAGTGTCCAAACTTTGCTCATTCTCAAAATGCTATAATTAAAGAGTCAATGCCTCACACTTGTCAGAGCACAGTGGAAGGCCCCCATGGATGCTGGTCTTCACTTGGACACGACCGATGCTTGACCCTCACTATTTTAAATTCATGAACTGTTGGCAGAGTGCGTCAGCAAATATTCATCTCTATAAATATGCTTCAGAAGAGAAGCAGCCATTGTAATAAATTGGTCTTTCAAAAGTGTATCAATAAAATATCATGTCAACGGAGAAGTCTTCTAATACTGCATCCTAAACCCATCCTCCACACACTCACGCAAACCCTTTTAAGAAAATATGTAGAATACCTAGATTCAGAGATAATTTGAAGATTCCCTGCAAGGTTTTGTTTATTTGTTACATCGATTTTAAGAACAACTCCATCTAAGTGGTCTTCTCAGCTGCCTTGTCTATTCCACAGAGCAAGGGGTGCTGGAGCCAGAGATTTGAATCCTGGAGTCACCACTTTTGAGCTATGAGATTTGGAGTAAGTCACCTCACATAATATTTAGGATTTGTCTTAAAATTCTCTACCTCACAAACAAAAGGGAAGTAGGGGTGGTGACACGGTAGGTGAAAAAGGATGGCCAAAATACAGACGATTTATTGAAGATCATTGATATAAGTAATTCATTCTATCTTTAATGTTTGTTTGAATTTTTATAACTAATTTTCAAAGGACACTTTTATAATTATCCAGAGCATTTTGATGCTTTTGAACTGTGGTGTTGGAGAAGACTCTTGAGAGTCCCTTGGACTGCAAGGAGATCAAACCAGTCAAAGCTAAATTAAGAGTCACTCTCAGTGTCTGCTCTGAGATTCCAGCCCCTTTCCAAAAGGGGAGCAACTGGAGGCGGGAGGAGGAGAGGGCCAGGGAAGGGATGTATCGCATTCCGTTTCAAGCACCAACACAACTATGTTTTTCTACCACTGACTCTTCAACATCTGGAGATGCCATCCCCATAGAGAGAGGAGGCAAGCAAGGTGATGTGTTGGCTCGGTAAATACTTTTCTTTTTCATTCTCACCTCTACTTTCACATGTAAGCAATGCACTGAGGAAAAAAAAAAAGATGATTTCCTGCTTGGGCTCCACTGGCACCAACATAAACTGCTGGTTTCCTCCAAGTTATATTAATATAATTGACTCACGTGATCCTTGTCAGGGCTGCCTATGATAAGGTCAAAACTGTGTACCGGGGGAAGGCTATTTGAAGCACTTTCCCCTCCAATCATCAATTTTTACTTGAATACCAAGGAAATCTGGACATCTCTTTTATTACTGACAGATCATATAAAATTCAGAGACTGTTTTCCATCACATCTTTGAGAAAAAAGGAACTCTGAATATAATTTTATTACTTCTTTCATATGTCTTCATCAGCTAATTTAAACTGAATCTGTTCTTTCAAATCATTTATAAGTGTAAAAAACTGAAATCAGTTTGAATTTTATGTTAAAAATTTAATAACGACCACTAAAGTAAAGGTTAAAAATACATTTAAAACCAGCTAATATCAGCATCGGAGGAAGAGAAAGTATATAATGACAGTTCTAATTATTGCATTCTCTTGTTTTGCACTTCTGAAGAGTAGCAATTAAGTCTCTACTTAAGACTTGTGTGGAAAGACTTGGTTTCTGCACCTGCCAAACAGATACTGTGTTATGTATTTCCTCCACCTACAGAGAGGTCTAGCTCCTTACACTTTAGACGGGGGTCAGCCTGGTGAATGCAAACTGTTTCAAGAGTAGCAGTGTCTCTGATGATTTAGGATGGCGTTCATCCAGCTCTTAGTTTCCATTCTATACAAACAAGTACAAAATTAGCCTCTACCAAAAATCAATACAGACGAACGTGTCTGTTGATTTCCACCCAAGCAGTACATACGGACCAAGTGTAGCTTTTGAGGTCTAGAACACGGGCATTCACTGTCTGGGTCTTGGGCAAGGCCCTTCCTCTGAATCTCTCATTCTCTGCCTCTTTCTTAGGACATTTATTGTGAAAACACTTTGTAAACTTTAAAGGATTCACTCATGCAACTTTAACGGGTCAACACTCTGTCAGTGGTACAGCTTTCTCTGTTGGCAGTTACACAGCTCAGCCATGCTCTCTGGTATCACAGAGAACGCTATATAGTTTTGCTCTATTAGGAGTAGACATCAACAAACATATTTGGATGGCTGTAAGAGAGAGATTTTTCTCAGGAAGAGATGGGGGGAAATACCTCACCTTATTTCTGTAAGAGAGACGTTGTTTCCTTACAGAACTTGGAAATACATTGCTTTAAAGATGATGCTAGGAGAAGAATGGTGAGAAGAAATCTGTACTTTCAGTGAAAATGATGGTGGTGAAAGAAATGCTGCCGCAGGCTGGTAAAAACCACACCGCACACTGACAAAGCACTCAAATATCCATGCTTTTCTGAAAGAAATGACTGCTGTTCTTTCTAAAAATGGCAGAAAATATTATATTTAATTAAAAAGAAATAGCTAAGTGCACATCCTTCTTACTAGTCTCTAAACCACAAATGTTCATCTAAGTCTCTGCGCCATGCATAATGCTAGGCAGAAACAGTACAAAGATGAATAGGATACGTGTTTTTGTCAATCAGTACCTTGACGTTTTTAATGCCTGAAAGCTCTGTTTTCTTGCTATGCTATGCTATGCTAAGTCACTTCAGTCGTGTCCGACTCTGTGCGACCCCATAGACGGCAGCCCACCAGGCTCCCCTCTCCCTGGGATTCTCCAGGCAAGAACACTGGAGCGGGCTGCCATTTCCTTCTCCAATGCATGAAAGTGAAAAGTGAAAGTGAAGTCGCTCAGTCGTGTCCGACTCTTAGCGACCCCATGGATTGCAGCCTAACAGGCTCCTCCATCCATGGGATTTTCCAAGCATCTGTTTTCTTGGAGCTTCCTCAGTTCTTACAGTAACCAAGAGCACTTAGTTAATAAGTTCTAGATGTCAGCAACTATCGAAATAATAATTGATTCAGGCAAGAATTCTCAATGGACGTCAAAACCACTGGGTCAAGGTTTGGAAGGAAACACGGGAGTCACATGATTCTCGAAGTCTTATCCCACAGGTTACTTATTAACTATAAAAAGGAAAAAGAGAAATCTTGGCAATGGGGAAATCTAGTGGCTACTAATTTAACCAAGAGATAAAACTCAGCACCCCCAACAATGGGACAAGCATTATATGACTCTTCATATGATGCAACAGGAAGGACAAAAGACTGTCTACGTGGTAATCTCGCAAAATTAAATTGAATCTAATTATAAGGAAGTAAGCAGACAAATCCAGATTGTGGAACATTCCACCAAAAAACTGGTGAGAACTTTTTCAACACCACACTGCAGTGTTATAAAAGACACACACACAAAGTGGAGAACTATTTCAGATTAAAGAAGACTAAAGCAAGAGAACAACTAAAGCCAACACAAAATCCTCGATCAAACCAAACAGCTGTACAGATAATTATCTGAACCACTTGGGAAACCCAAATAAGGACTGTGTGTTAAATGGCAATATTATATTACACAGTGTCAAATTCCTTGGTACCTGATGGTTTCATGGTTGCACAGAGATCCGTCCTTGTTTTTTGATGATAATGCTATAGTATTGGGGTTGAAGGACCATGGTACTGCAACTTACTTTCAAATGGTTCAGGAAAAAAAACAACATGTGTGAATGTACATCCATATACATGAGAAGAGACACAAAGCAAAATTGGTAAATTAAGATGAAAAGTGTGCATTGTACTTTGCTCACAACTCTTCTGTTTAATTTGAAACTTTCCATTAAAAAAGAGAGTGGGGAAGGGTGGGAGGGAGATTCAAGAGAGAGGGGACATACACCTATGACTAATTCATGTTGATGTATGACAGAAATCAAACCAATATTGTAAAGCAATCATTAATCAATTAATAATAAATGAATTATATATATATATATATATATATATATATATATATATATATATATATATAAAATCTTGTTTAAGTGGGGGGAAATTTTTAAAATAGCATCTTGCTGAGTTTGGGTTACAGTTGTAGGTCACAGAAATCAGAAATGCTAAAGAACCGCCTGGATGAAGCCTATGCTCTTGGCCACACAAGCTCCTCCATGACAGGTGGGCCTCATCAGAGTGATGGACAGTGCCCAGGTTCATTCTTCCTTTGAAACGTTTCAAGATGCTTCAACTGCCACACCAGAAGACAGTCACCCATTTGATTATACCTACAGACTTAAAATACAATTATGCTTCAGAAAGAACACCTTCTCACTTATTTAGGCCAATGTAAATCCCATGAACAGAAGAGCCTGGCAGGCTGCAGTCCATGGAGTTGCAAAGAGTGAGACATGACTTAGCAACTAAAACAACAACAAAACTTGCACAAATTCTACAACTGAATAGCATGCAATGCTCAGTCACCCACTTAGAGGAGAGTGTTGGCAGAGCTTTGGTACAATGTGGGTAAGTGTGCCTGTATCCTCAAATGTAGTCCTAACTGAGCCCTGGCTGCGGTGGGAACCTAAATATTAAACTTTAAAACGTTCTTTTGAATTATGAATTCTCTGCTGAATAGTCAATAACAAATGCCTTAAAATTCTGGCAGAAGTCCCACATAGGAATGAATACATTATATGTTTTAAAGGAAAGTCGTGAATTCTTTGTAAATAACCTTTTGGTATCTAAAGAGAACAATGAAAAGATGTGATGTGCACACACAGCAACGACAACTCAAGGTCCCACCTTTCGCCCTCTCCCTGCCCTCTCACAAAGCCCTTTACTCTTGTAGAAGACACAGATATTTCCATCCCATGGTCTCCATCTCCTCCACCATCTGCTTCACATCTGGACCAAATCTCTTTTTGCTCAGGCTATTTGGATTCCTTCTCATTATCAACCAGTCTTTCCAGTTGGTCTACATGATGCAAAGTCAGATTTGGCGAACAAAGTGACTATTCTTCTTTATAGACGGTCTTGTACTAACATTATAACAAGCTACCTTAATAATAGGTAGTGGAGCTAGCACCAATCAACACCAAATTCATTAAGTCAAACAAATTTTCTGTTTATCACGCAGCTCAAAAGCAATATTCCTATTTAAATTGAGCAGGATCAAAATGCCCCTTCCCTCATCTTTCATTGTTCAATAATAAAAAGTAAAGAAGTACTACTGGGACAAAATTTGAAACTGGAGACAGTGAGCCCTCCTCCTCCACTCTTCCATTCCCAAATTCCAGACTCTATTTGGCCTAATGTATTTAAATTAATAATCTGTGGTGTTTTATAACTTATATTTAACATTATGAAACACATTACAAGTATCAAAGAATCTGATATCATTGCAGAACTGGAATATAGACTTTCACTCAACATAAGTAAAAATATTTTTTGATAGTCCAACACACATCCTTACTTTCCTAAATATATAAATAAAGAATACATAACATTTCAAAACATTCTGATTATAGGACTAAATGCTTGAACTTGGGGCATTATATGGACATGACTTTGAGCAAGTTCCAGGAGATGGTGAAGGACAGGAAAGCCTGGCATGCTGCAGTCCATGGGGTCACAAAGAGTTGGACACAACTGAGCAACTGAACAACAATGGCACAAACTTCATGCAAAAAGCTTAGAATTAGGTACCCCCTGGTTCAACTCATACATTTTTCCTTTGCTATCTCCTGTCTGTCTAATGTGTGTTGAACTATGCTAAGATTAGCTCTTCCAAAGCTAGCACGTGCAAGTAAATCCTCTAGACATGGATCCTGGCTCCACCTGAGTCTTACAATGAGAATGTCATTGCTAGCCTTTGGTCTCATCCCAGGAGGGAGCTAACCAAGACCTGCAGAATAATGTAGAGGGTAGACTGGATTGTGCAGAGCCACCTGGAAGAGTCAATCAATATGGACTAATGTCTCAGTTGAGGCAGTCCCAGGAGGAAGCAGGACCTGAGTTGGATCTTGAAGGAGGGGAATCCAGAGGAGAATCAAGGTAAGAGATATTATGCAAAAGGATGGACAGAAAGAATACAGCATGGGATGTCCTCGGGGAAGTGAGACAACCCAGTCTGATGAGCACAAGGAGTGGGAAAAAAATTCTTGCTCCATGTGAAAGCTCTACTGGGAAAGAATGGCAATGGGGCTAAGGATGGGGCCATGGGCAAACTTAAGTAAGAAAGGGACTTGGGCACAACATCAGCAAACACTAGGTAACAGCGGTCTTAACTTAAGAGAGCTAAATGTGGCCATTATACAGTACAGCTGATTTTTTGTTTTCCTTCATTCTGTTCAACCAGACCACTAAGAAAAAGTCCTCACTGAGCAGAAATTTGTAAATTCATCTGGAAATGTTTCAATAGCTTTGCATCACAGGTCTGATAGTATGGGGTAGAAAGCAACATTAAAATAGGAAGACAGGTTACAGATGCTAGCTGTGCCCCTCAGTTCAGTTCAGTTCAGTTCATTCGCTCAGTCGTGTCCAACTCTTTGCAACCCCATGGACTGCAGCATGCCAGGCCTCCCTGTCCTTCACCAACTCCTGGAGTTTACTCAAACTCATGTCCATTGAGTCGGTGATGCCATCCAACCATCTCATCCTCTGTCGTCCCCTTCTCCTCCTGCCTTCAATCTTTCCCAGCATCAGGGTCTTTTCAAATGAGTCAGTTCTTTGCATCATGTGGCCAAAGTATTGAAATTTCAGCTTCAACATCAGTCTTTCCAATGAATATTCAGGACTGATTTCCTTTAGGATGGACTGGTTGTATCTCCTTGCTGTCTAAGGGACTCCCAAAGAGTCTTCTCCAAGATCACAGTTCAAAAGCATCAATTCTTTGGCACTCAGCCTTCTTAATAGTCCAACTCTCACATTCATATATGACTACTGGAAAAACCATAGCCTTGACTAGACAGACCTTTGTTGCCCCTCAGGCCATGCTAAATGACTTGTCAGATTTAAAGCAGAAAAAATCATCTAATGAAACTGTTAAAATCTTTCCATTTCAGTGATCAATGGGAGACTGTTGGACTCAATTTAAATAAAAAAAAAATTATTTTTGGATGCCAAGTGTCTCGCTCAAGTGGATTTTCATGAAACAGTGAAATGACAGGGCCTAAATGTAAATACCACCAAAGCCCAGGAAGCTGGAAAGAAAAACAACCAGTAGGGAAAATCTGCTGCTGGTGGTCAGACCCAGCAGCACTGATGCCCAGCATTCCATGCTCAGCTTCGCTTGAAATAACAAACTCTTTAACGAGGGAGGGCTTGGTGTGCTCCGCTGTCATGGTGATGGGGAAATCTCAGCCAGCAGCAAGGGGAACTGACCGGGCAGACTTAGCAGACACCAGCCCTGGGAATAAAGTCCAAACGTGCTTCGTGTTGTAGGGAGGTACATTTGTATCTTCAGAAGAAAGACTTGGCAGTGGGATTCACAGCCACAGTCAGAGGTCGGCTAGAAAAAGAGCAGCTTGTGTCAAAAGCATCTGCCCTAATACCAATCTTCCTTTGCGTAAGCCTCCAAACCCTGTTTCCTATTTCATTCTTTTGGCCTTTGAATTATTCAGACACAGAAATCTAAGCCTAATGTTGGGACAAGGGTATAATAGGTACAGACTTTGCTATTCTGTGCTTTCTCTATAGGGCGAACCCAGAAAACTGGAAGAGCATGGCAGGCCACAGTGATTAATCCAAACTGTGCTTCCAGGCTCATCTACATCAACCAGGAGGGAAGGTTTCTTCTTAAATACTCCCTGGTCTGGAGACCACACACATTCCATGCTCACTTACTCTCCAGGGTCAAGAAGAGGCTTATGATTTATGACTAAAATATATTCTCTCCACTCAATTGACTTATATATCTAATTTAACATGTTTAAAACAATTAAAAAGTTGGAAACCATGGAATGTTTTTCGTTTGTTGCTGTTATTACTGTTGAGTTTGCTTTCTTTTTACTACCAGCAGTTCCAACTCCGGACCACAAAGCAATCTGTGAAACTCAACCTTCTTTCTAAGTCTTCATATAAAGTTATTCTTTCTGGAAAAAGAAGTGAATGATAGTTTACTGAATGAGTACAGTCACCTCCAATTGAGTATAAATGGCTATTATGTCAATGGTGTAGAGCCGTTCTCAAAGTGGTCTCGGGACCTGTGAGGGTCTCAGATCCTACGGGGCAGGGGAGAGGGGAGGTACATGAAGCCAAACCATCCAAGGTATAACTTGTCTTTTTTTACCCACTTCCTCCATGATTGTACAATGGAGTTTTTCAGAGGCGACGTCCCTCCAGATGACACCATCACTCTGCTGTTAATGAAACAGGTGCCTGTAGAGTCTTGTACTTTAAAAACTTCTCATTTTATTTTATAAATTTCCATTTTTTGATAATACAATAAGCATCGATAGTTATAACTCATATAAACAAAATATTTGGGGGGACTTCTCAAGTGGTCCGGTGGGTAAAATCCTCCTTGCAATGCAGTGGACATGGATTTGATCCCTGGCCAGGGAACTAAGATCCCACATAGGTGGGGCAGCTAAGCCCACTTACCACAACTACAGAGTTCGGGAGCCCATGACCACAGTGAAGAGCTGGAATGCCGCAACAAAGATCCAGTACAGCCAAAAAAATGTTTTTAAAGAGGTTTTTGGAGTCCTCAATAACTTTTAAGAGTATAAAAGGATCCTGAAATTTTACAAGCAGCAGAAGTCTTATTAAGAGAACTCTTCCATTCAGAATCTAAATAATAACTTTGTAACACAGTGTCACACAAGCAGCTGGGTGTTTAAAAATAAAAAAGGTAAACATCCTTTAACTTTTTCCTTTAAGTGGTAGAATTCCAAGGATCTCCAGCTCTTCCTAATAGTTTGGCTTTTTCCTTGCCTGGGACTCTTTGCTTTTTCTCCTCTTGGAGAGAAGGCTTTCAACTAATTCACCGTCCACTGTTCCTCCTTTCTGTTTTTACAAATAAATCCTTTTCCTGAAATGCCATCCACATGGTCATGCACTGAGGTTCTGAATCACATATCTCCTTGTCTATTACTTAACTTCTCCCCATTGTAATGATCACCTTTACTTCTTGACTCTTTTAATGATTATTTCACGATCTGTTTTTTTTTAAATGTGATCTATCACAAAAGATACACTTAACTGTCTCTCCTAGAATGTCTTTCTTGTAGCTCCCTGCCTGGCAAACTAAAAGGTTCCCTTGCACAGCCCTACCCTCTATCTGGTCAGCTTCTTCCTGCTCCACAGACGGCAGGCCAGGGTTTGATGGAATACAGCCTTGCTGAACTACAGCTTTTGTTTACATACCGGGTTTCAACTACCATGACTGTGAGACCTTTCTTTTTCTTTCCATTATAAATAGCATAGGAAACACGTTTGAGGACTAAATCAATAATGAACATAGGACTGTAAATTTAGAAATAAAAAATCTGAGAAAGAAAAGGGGAAGCAAGTGAGCAAAACAACAAAGCCACACAATTATTACTTGTGGTGCATTAAATCTGGTTCTGACCTTCCTGAAGGCTGAGAGAGAAGGCTAAGAAAGAAAAGGGGTTTGACTTCATCTGTTCCCTTGCCCCATCTAGTATAATAGGTGTTTAATAAATACTCCTTGTAAACTGATGCCTCTTCTCAAGGGATAAAGTCTGAGCTTTCTGTTCAACGATATATTGAGCATCACTCAAGATGTGGCTCAAGGCAGGTGGGACTTCTTCCAAAGGAAACCTCTTCTAAAGACAGAATCGAGCTTCAGACTTTCCATATTACAACTTGCAGGATGAATTTAATGATAAAAATAAAGTTACTTCACCAAGGGAAATGTAATATACCTAAAGGAATTCAGTTTATTAGAGGAAATGCATCGAGCTTAGAAAAGTGAGATAAATTGCCAGGATGGAAAGTAAGAAATTTCATTTAATTACTTTCATTTTTTGTATGACAATTTTTCTCAATTCATTTTACTGTTCCATACTATTATTAAGCAATCTCAGGTTATATATTAATATCTATTATTTAAATAAGGCTTGCCTTTCCGAGCATTATAGTACAAAGTCTACTAGTCCCTCATCTTATATGTTGATAAGCTGAGGGGAGAAAGCTGAAGCCGCTCTTCAAAATGACTGCCACATGCAAAAAGCACAAATATTTACCTTTCTGTTTTCTTCCAGGAAGATATCAGGCACATAAAACATGGGTTCTACCCAATACCACCCAACCACCATCATGATGTTTCCCCAGAGGCGTGTATCTTTTAAACTCAAAAAAGTGACCCCCAAATCTCAATATCCACTCACATGAAAATTTTGGAACGGGGGTTAGTGGTGAGAATGTAATAGAAAGATACATTGCAAACTTTATTCACAAATAAAAAAGCAGGTTCTGACAGCAAAGCAGAGAAAACTTTTTTCAACTCAGGCACTTTCTCACTCAAATCTTTGTAATATGAGAGAAGGAGAACTCAGATCATAGTACATGATAAGATCCTTTTCTGCTAATTAATATTCTATGCAAGGTGTCTATGTTACATTATCATCATTCACTGCCTTGAAAATGAGCTGTATTCCTTCTGCAAACTTCCCAGAAAATTCTAGGGAAAACAGAAGAAATCAATTCCCTAAGTAAGCACCTACTATGTACTAAGAAGGGCTTCCCATTGGCTCAATGGGAAAGAATCTGCCTGCCAATGCAGGACACACAAGTTTGACCCCTATGTCAGGAAGAGCCCCTGGAGAAAGGAATGGCAACCCACTCCAGTATTCTTGCCTGGAGAATCCCATGGACAGAGGAGCCTGGTGGGCTACAGTCCACGGGGTTGCAAAGAATCAGACACGACTGATCAACTAGGCACACACACACACGCGCTAGGCACACCACACATATTTTCGTCTCAGTTCTCCTAACCATCTGGGAAGTATGTCTCACCATCCGTGGTCCATAGATGAAGACAACAACGCTCATCATAGTTAGATAACAAGCTCAAAGTCAAAAAGAGAAGTAAAGGGAAACCAGCATTTGATTCCAGGTCTATTTGAATCCAAGACTTGTGTTGCTTCCTCTATACTAGGCTGCCTTCTAGAAGCAATCTCTTAATATCAAGAATCTTCCCAGTGCCAACTAAAAGTTGTCACTTGCCATCTGGTTCTACAAGAATGAAGTCATCAGCCACTGCAGTGGCTGACCTTCAACACACCCTGAAAGGAGTTCAGGATGGAGATTAGGAATGTGGTACTCCATGCTCTGGGAAAAACTGGTAGGATAGGCCTTCAGATAGATATTTTCAGGAGAAGATGCTATGAGCCCAATTTCTTGCACCTCCTCATACCTAGAAAAAGCATTAAAATCATTAATGGAAACATCTGCTCCTCATGACTAGAGCAACCTTCTGCCAAAATGTGTGCCTGACTGCACATATACCCCTTCACCAAAATCACATATATGCTGACCTCCCACCTACCTCTTTAGAGCAGTTCTTCACTGTTATCTGGGAGGCTGTCTCCCAGGACATAGTCCTCATTTTGCCCCAAATAAAACTTAACTCAAAACTCTCACATCGTGCTTTTTTTCAGTTGACACAAACAACCAAACATGAGACTATTGACACCAGCTGACCTAGAAATACTGATTGCAAAGGTTCTCCAAGCATTTCTCCCCTGGCTTTCCCTGCGATTTTAATATGTTCTGTTAAATAGAACAATAATACCTTTTCTTTATAAGAGAATTTAGAGAACAAAACCTACCATTTATATTTTGCTCTTTCCTCATCATCTTTGCTGTAATTTAGATAAGCAAAAGCATAGCCACCTAGATTTATTTTTATAGCTGGGTTGGAAGGGCAGGAAAAATTTTAGCAACTGAAGATACATGAGAGACCAGGAAGTGCCAAAGCCCGCAAGAGTACATGTGACTTCCCCCAGAGGATGGCAAGGGAAGGTGCCCACACATTGTTGACGGGACTCTACATGAATTGAGCCCTTCCCTCAGGAAGCTGCCTGCCCACCTGCCACCCACTGGGCCGTGGGGAAGGAAGAGGGAGCAGAGGCGCTTCGTCACAGTGACCTGCATGCCCTCAGCTGTCCCCAAAGGCTGCTCCAGATCAAAAGGCATGTCTGATTTTTAAAACATATGCACCATAGGAAATGTGCTACACTTAAAATATGTTTTTAAAAAAGACTGGAAGGAAATATATCAAAAGGTTAATAGATTATACCTGGATAGTGGGGTTACCAATTGTGCATTCCTTCTGTATTTTTCTTCTTTATCCAAAATTATCAGAAAATGTTATTTTTCTAGTAAGAAAGATCTATGTAACTGTATGTAGATAGCATTTTAAATATTTCCATTTTCAAATTAAAAAAAAAAGACTAGAAGGCGTAGCTTGACTATACAGAACAGCTGCTCTGTGACAGGACCCCCCAAAACAGAGGTCATTCAGAAGATTTAACTACTACAGGCACAAAACACCTAAGACATATGTGCCCAAATCGCCCCGTTCTTGGCAGGTATCCAATGGGTCAGACAATCTCAACTGAATGCTTTCAATCTTTTGTGCCAGGACTCATCTTTTAACAGGGGTCTCCTTCCTGTTTTATTGCCAATTTTCAAATTTATAAATTATATCCATTAAACTTACTAGTCTTCTTCATCTATAGAGTTGAAATTTAATAAACTTCCCCAATTTTTTTTTTCAGCAGGAATGCCACAATTCCCAGTTCATTCATTCTACAGCATCACCTGTGTGTCTCTGACAACATTAACTACTTCAGCTTTCACAAGATGCATATTCCTGAATTCTGGTTTATGGCCAAAACCCAGCAGCTCCCATGTGAGCACTTCCGTGAGTATCCATGGCAATTACTAATGCTTAAAGATGAGGGTACGGACCACAGAGTGTCATTAAATGTACTTCTGACCCTCAAGATCTGTGTGTGCTTCATTTCTCCATGTGGATCCTGAATGCTCCCAGCATGCTACACAGAATAAGAAATTACATTTCATGGCAACCGCTTTGCAATAACAAAGACAGTGTTCTGAAAATGAAGGAAGTAAAAGTACAAATGTTTAGAAACTACTCAAGAGATTTTTACCAGCAGGTAGTTTATAAATTCAAAACAAGAATATTGCCTTCAAGGATTCCAGCTTGTCCAATTTTGACAAATTTACCTTTGCCATTATTTGTGGTACTGTTTACCAAATTTTAGTTCAGGGGGCAAAAAAAGCTAGAATTACATTATAGCTAAAAATCAGAGAACAGCAGAGCTGCATGGGAATTTAAAGATCTTCAACCTGCTCATTCTAAAGATTAGGAAAATTGTGAATTAAAAATGTGGAGAGAGGTGGTCCAGTGGATAAGAATCTGTCTTGCAGGGAAAGCGGGTTCAGTTCCTCACTGGGGAACTAAGATCCCACACCCAGTGGAGCAACTCACCCCACATGCTGCAATCAAGACTTGACAGCGTCAAAGAAATGTATTTTTTAAACGTGGAGAGATGGTGGTAGTGATTTTAGTCGCTAAGTCGTGTCTAACTCTATAGGACCTCATGGACTATAGCCTGCCAGGTTCCTCTGTCCATGGGGTTTCCTAGGCAAGAATACTGAAGTGGCTTGCCATTTTCTCCTCCAGGGGATCATCCTGACCCAGGGATCAAGCCTAGGTCTCCAATCCTCCAGCTTGGCAGGCGAATATTTTACCATTGAGCCACCTGGGAAGCCCATGCGGAGATACTCCATTGTATATATGTGGGAACTCTGTCAGTGTTATGTTGGCAGCTGGATGGAGGGGAGTTTGGGGGAGAGTGGACACATATATATGTATGGGAGTCGTTCTGCTGTGCACCTGAAATTATCACAACATTGTTAAATCAGCTATGCTGCTACTGCTAAGTCGCTTCAGTCGTGTCCGACTCTGTTGGACCCCATAGACGGCAGCCCACCAGGCTCCTCTGTCCCTGGGATTCTCCAGGCAAGAATACTGGAGTGGGTTACCATTTCCTTCTCCAATGCATGAAAGTGAAAAGTGAAAGTGAAGTCGCTCAGTCGTGTCCGACTCTTCGCGACCCCATGAACTGTATGTAGCCTACCAGGCTCCTCCATCCATGGGATTCTCCAGGCAAGAGTACTGGAGTGGGTTGCCATTTAATCAGCTATACTCCGATGTAAAACAAAAAGTTAAAAAAAAAAAAATGTGTCAAGATTAGCTGACTTGACAAAGGACATGTAGGCTGAATGGCAGAGAAGGTCCCAGGCACAGCTTACTGCTGTTTTCTTTACCTATCAATCCTAGAAAGTAAAATAAGAGAGTAAAAATACTTCCAGTAGCATAAAGTTCACTAATAATAATAAAAGGTTAATGTATTATGAAATAAATAACAAATACGTGGCCATGTTCCTCAAAGCAGGGTTCTGGCTTCAGGGAGAAGTGGGAGAAAAAAGATTTCATTTCAACATTTCAACAATGAGGAAAAATACATGTACACAAGGAGCAGATCCCTCACCCTAAGAGCCACACTCTCCAGGGTGAGGGATTGCTGTGTTCCCTGCTGCTGGAGTCAGATGACAACCTCATCCCTCAATGCAGCCTGTAGGCTCTAGGCATCAGAGATTTCCAGATCAGGAGAATCTCAACTCCAGCTTTATCGCTCTGTGTGAAGAGCTAAAGCAACTGACCTGGCCTGTCCCATCTGGCTATGACCCTGTGATCTTTGGCTGGCACATCTGAGAAGTGGTCTTAACAGCCACTGAGCATGTGAAAAGAGTTGACCTAATTCTTCGTCAATAACAAGACTAGGAGATCCATGCCGAGCTAAAGGCTGACCTGGAGGTTCCTCAAGCTGGCACAGCTATCTGGTTCCTGCCCCTCTGGAATTTGCATATGGACTCACTGCAGAGTTTCGCGGTTATGGTCTTAGACATATAAAAAGGGAAATCGTTGCTAAAAGTCAGGGGATTCCTGGCCTAAGTCAGCTCTGGGAACTTCATTCATTCACTGACTTCTTTATTTGATCACTCTCAAGAGATGGTTCCTACATGCCCACTGGGAGTTGGGTTACCTGTCCTTCCAAGACTCAAAATCTACTTAGGAAAACGCACAGCCAAAACTTCATATAATAAAGTGAAATGGAGATGTGAGAGACTGAAAGAGGTCATAGAAGCTTTACAGAGTTTGGTGTGATAGATCAAGAGTGAGAATATTCAGGAGGCGGAAGGAGCTGAAGGGCCTACAGGCCAAGAAGGTGGGGCAGCACCTCAGATGAATGAACTTCTGATTAGTATAGCTTTCAATGGTCACTACACATCTTCATTCTTTCATTATTTTTCCTTCCCAAACAAAAATAAAAAGCATCATGAATTCCTGAGGACTATGAAAAAATAACAACTAAAAAATAACAAATAACAAATGTAAAGTGTTCTGAACATATAAAATGGAACACAAATTCTAACAACCCCATTAACAACAACCAAAAAAAGAAGTGTAATTGCTGCTTTATCTTAAAGTGAGCCATTCAACCAGAGTGATAAACACAAAATGCCTGGGGAACCACGGTTGGAGATATAAGGACTAAGATTCTACTTCAGAGGGAGAAGGGAAAGGGTTATTATTTCAACATTTAGTGATTTTGGCTTTTTGAAACCCCCTCAGTAGCCACAGTGACCAAAAACACAGCTTTATGTCTAAAGACAGAGCCTTGTGGGCTAGTAAGTAATTCAGTTCAGCCTCTGTTTCCCTGGTGGCTCAGATGGTAAAGAATCTGCCTGCAATACAGGAGACCTGGGTTTGATCCCTGAATTGGGAAGGTCCCCTGGAGAAGGGAATGGCAACTCACTCCAATAGTCTTGCCTGGAGAATCCCATGGACAGAGGAGCCTAGCAGGCTATAGTCCATGGGGTCACAGAGTCGGACAGGACTGAGCAACTAACACTTTCACTTTCCTTAACTGATAATGATGTTGCTAACTGGATATCCACATTTTTTCACTCTTAAAAGAGAGGCAGAACAGAAAAAATATCCTGAACTCACCCTGGTCTTTCAACATTGAGGACAATAAAGACAAGAATCTACTCATTCATTCAATCATTCATCACAATTCATTCATTTATACAAACATGAAAACACTGGGCCCTAGTTCCTGTGAACTTCCCTCTGGGACAGGACAGTCACTTCCTAGGGCTGCTATAACAACTTACCACAAACTGGGTGGTCTAAAACAACAGAAATTTATTCCCTCACAGTTCTGGAGGATGGAGTACAAAACCCATGTGTCACCAGAGCTGGTTCCTTCTGGAGGCTCTGAGGGAGAATCTGATTCTTGTCTCTCCTCCACATTTGGGTGGGTGCTGCATTCTGTGACTTGTAAACTCCCCACTCCAATCTCTCCCTCCCTCCTGTCTTCACATAGCATTCTCTTCTATATCTGTGTCTCTTCTCCTCTTCTTATTGGATAGCCGCTATATTGTATTATGGGCTTCCCTGGTGACTCAGATGTCAAGAATCCACCTGCAGTGCTGAAGACATGGGTTTGATCCCTGGGTTGGGAAGATCCCCTGGAGGAGGGCATGGCAACCCACTCCAGTATTCACGCCTGGAGCATCCCCATGGACAGAGGAGCCTGGTGGGCTACAGTCCATGGGGTTGCAAAGAGTCGGACATGATTGAGCGACTAAGCACATACTGGATTATAGCCCACCCTTATTAGGTATGACTGTAACTTAATTTGATTACATCTGCAAAGACCCTATGTTCTTCTAAAGTTGTATTCATAGATACTGGGGGGTTAGAACTTTCACACATCTTTTGGGGAGACACAATTCAACCACAACAGAGAGCACATACCCCCACTGTAGGGTCACAGTTGGATTATCTTACCACCTTTTCCGCCAAACAAGAGGCTATCACTAATGTTAAGGAGGTTACAGCCTAGAGAGACAGAGATTTACAGATCTCTCTATCTCCCTTGCTCGTATTGGCAGTTATGGTTTTAGCTCTGTGGGTTTCACTGTACCCTTTCTGCCCATCCCTGGCTGAAGACTGTAAGCTCCCAGAGCACAGGCACCATATCTGTTTTCTGCTTCCCATTACATTCCGATTTCCTTGTAGAGTGCCACTAAGCATTTAAGAAATAATTTTTGAATGAATGGATGGATGGATGAGTGAATGAATTGATAAAATACAAGCAGGAATGACAAAGGCCTATGCATGTAGTAGTGATACACACAACAGATCCACAGTGAGGAACAGAGAGGAAGAAATAATTGATTCTGATTAGTAGGATGGTAGAAGATTTCAAGAAAGATTGCACTCAGTCTTGTGGGATTAGTAGGAGCTCAAAAATAGGTAAGGAATAAAAGGTATTCTCTGCTGACCAAACAGTATGAGCAAACAGGTATAAAGCAGTTAATCTACAGTTTTTGGGGGGAACAGTTAATAGACCAATTAAGCTAGAGCAAAGGGTACCTAAAAAATGTGAAAATACTTGGGATGAAAAGCAGCTCATAGAGGACTTTGAGCACAGACTGGTCTGAATGCAGTAAGATGCCACTGATCTTTGTTGAGAAGGAAGATGATGCAATCCTACCTGTGCTTCAGAAGGAAAAAAATAAAACATTTTTTTAGTTTTAAAAATATAAAATTAAAAATAAAAGGAAAAAATATATAGAAACGATTCATGTTCATGTTCCTTCTTTATCCTCTTAAGTGATAGTTCTTATATTACTACAAGGAGTATTTTATATTTAACTGTGCATCTACTATGTATTTATTTGCCTAAAGAAACAAGAATTATACACAAGTGATTACATTTTATAGTTATTATCACATCATATATGCCATTTTATTATATACATTATATAATTAATTATATAGCATAATTAAAAGATTATATCTGAGAAGTACTTAATAGGATGATGTCATACTTCTTAAGCAGAGAAGGCAATGGCAGCCCACTCCAGTACTTTTGCCTGGAAAATCCCATGGATGGAGGAGCCTGGTAGGCTGCAGTCCATGGGGTCGCTAGAGTCGGACACGACTGAGCGACTTCACTTTCACTTTTCACTTTCATGCATTGGAGAAGGAAATGGCAACCCACTCCAGTATTCTTGCCTGGAGAATCCCAGGGACGAGGTGGGGGGAGCCTGGTGGGCTGCCGTCTATGGGGTCGCACAGAGTCGGACACGACTGACGCGACTTAGCAGCAGCAGCAGCAGCATACTTCTTAAGGGCTTCCCAGGTGACACTAGTGGGTAAAGAACCCACCTACCAATGCAGGAGATGTAAGAGATGCAGGTTCAATCCCTGGGTCAGGAAGATGCCCTGCAGCAGGGCATGGCAACCCACTCCAGCATTCTTGCCTGGAAAATCCCACGGACAGACAGAGCCTGGCAAGCTGCAGCCCACAAGGTCACAAAGAGTCAGACAGGACTGAACTGACTTAGCATGCACGCATGGATGCACAGTTCCTAAACCTTTTCTCAGGACAATAACCTGGAACTGAAAGCCGGGGGAAGATGGACTATCTATCAAAGAAATAAATCATTTCACCTATATCAAAGCATTCCAACTTCTGAATCAAGGCTAATTTCTTTTTCTTTTTCCTGCATTTGGGCTTGGCAAGCCCACAGGCCAATAACGCTCACATCTGAGGACGTAGCAGGGTTACCATCTGTTGTTATCTCCATGAAGCACCAAGGACCCCACTGACATCTGGAGAGTAGCCAGGCCCCATTAGAGTGGGGCCTGAAGGAGATACCCCAGTTATCCAAGGAGATCTGTTCAGTGGCAGAAACTCTGCCAAATGAAGAGATATTTATTTATGTTATTGATGCCTCCAGAAGTCTTTGAAAACAATACAAACATTCTTAGAGAGAAGTATTCAACCATTCACTCACCTTATAAAGGAATTCATGATATGGAACTGTTAATTGAGATAAATAGCTACCCACAGGGAATCTGCCCCCGCCAGCAAGTTCTGGTTAGGTAAATGGGACACTGGGTGCATGGGGAGGGCCTTGTGAGCAGAGTGGAAGTGGCATGAAGAAGAAAGAAAATTTATTTCAGCCTCACAAACCCTACCAGGTAGGCCCCAGAATTACTCATTGACAGTCATCTCTTGTTATTTAGGCTATAAGACACCAGCACAGTCAGGACTGTGTTATGTCTCATGCTGGTACTTAAGTCCTAGCACTGTGAGAGCACATAGGTGTCCAATTAACATAAGCTGCCAGGCAGGAGGGTCTCAACCTTAAGCACACCCACTACATATATTAAAGTTACACATATGAGTGAGGTTACCTCTCCCACTGAACAGTAATCTTCCAAAGAAAAGAAAGGGTGCTTGCTTATTCCTAGTACAGTGCCTAACACTTGGAAAGTATATAATTCCTGAGCTTAAGGGCACTTAAATACCTTGCACAAAGTTAAATAGCTAATTAACAAGAGGCTTAGGTTTGAGCTACATCTGTCTTAATCTATTAATGAAACCTATGCTTTTTCCTACTACTTGGTTTGGCCTAAACCTAGTCTTATGAAAGGACTAAGACACCTTTGGAAACAGGTTAGCCACTGTACTCCAATCTTGTAAGACAATCTGTGTAATTACTTACTATGAGTATCTCAATCATTTAATGTCCAGTCAAAACACAAGGATAATTTAAACATATACAAAACACATACATCCTAAATACTAAGTCCAAGATGTCATTTTCCAAAATATAGATTTTTAGGTACTAATGTTCCTAAATTTCTGTTTAGAAAGGATCAGTTTAGGTGGGCATAGAAAGTTTTAGAGAAATCCAAAGCAAAAATTTTTAAAAATCAATTCTCATTTTATGTATAGTTTAGTTCCTATTAGGAAATATTGTAAATTTCCTGTACTAACCCATTCTCTTAAAACTCCTAACCATGTACTTAAACTAAGACAGACCGAGAATAACCTTTCAAAGATAATTATTTTTAAACCGCATTTTCTCACATGGCCTATGGACTGTATCCTTTTGCTAAAAGATTTAAAAAAAACAACTGAAAAACCAACTTCTAAAATGCACTAGGCGTCTTTTATAAATTCTCAAATTAAGACATCTTAGTTCAAGCATTTATGCAATATATTTCATTCCAGTAGACTGCAAAAATTAACACTCTACCTACAAATATATCAATAATACGAGTGTAAAAGAATATTTACACTAGACTCATTATGTTAAAAAAATACAGGTAAAAATAAAAGGAAATAAATTCTATCTTGAGGAATACTTTATCCTTATTTACTTTAGAATTTTATAGAATTATAGAATGGACAACATTCTGTAATTTTTTAGAAAATGTTGTCACTTGGGCAGAAATTCCCCACAGTTGATCTCTAACCATAGTCTAGAAAAAAATTAGCATAAAGACATGTTAATATGACAGATAATGTTCTTCCCATTACTGACAAATTTACAAGTTTAACTGTTATAGTTTATAAAAGACACCTTTACCATCCTTTCTTGGAATTGTTGATAAAAAGTTTTGGGAAGATTTTAGGACAGAGTTCTAAGGCAAGATAATTCAGCGAACTTGGTTGGTTGGTTGGTTGGTTGGTTGGCTAGTTGGTCGGCTGACTAAGTAATTAGTTGCTTGGATAAACAAATTCTAAGTGTCCATCCTGGATTCCTGAACCAATAAAATGGATTTCTGAATATTTGATTAAAGAATCAAGTTTCTTAAAACCTCTTTAAAGCTTTAGTTTCTCAATAGAGTCAATGAAAAGCATTGGGACCTTTTTAAGGTACCAGAAGTTAACAAGGAAAATGCCCTAAAAAAAGATCATCAAGAAATTCTCCAGAAGGTTATAATCACCTTGTTGTATATTTGATCCCTGGGTAGGGAGGATCTCATGAAAGAGGAAATGGCAGGCCACTCCAGTATTCTTGCCTGGGAATCCCATGGACAGAGGAGCCTGTCAGGCTACAGTCCATAGGGTGGCAAAGAGTCAGACATGACTTAGCACACACACACATGATCATGATGTGCTAACTACTCTAATATATATTCCAGTGATGTCTTCCAGAAGCATCAACTTAAGAAGGCAGGATGTCTTAAGTGTCTGCTTACCAGGAAAGTAGGTTTCTACTGAAATTTCAAACATTTATTCTTACAGGAATTTGGAGAGATCCTGAGACGCTTAATAAAATGACTCTGAAAGCATCGGAAAGGACAGTCATGAAGTATACTCAGTATTTGATGGCCAGTGCCTGCAAAAGAACCTCATTCCCAGAAGAAGTTGACCTCCTTGGTATATTTCTTCTCTTTTTACTGATCAGGGCTTCCCAGGTGGAACTAGTGGTACAGAACCTGTCTGCCAATGCAGGAGACATAAGAGACATTGGTTCAAGCCCTGGATGGGGTAGATCCCCTGGAGAAGGGCATGTCAACCCACTCCAGTATCTTTGCCTACAGAATCCCATGGACAGAGGAGCCTTGTGGATTATGGTCCATACAATCACAAAGAGTTGGACATGACTGAAACGATTTAGCACATACACACGCATTACTGATCAAGACAAAGGAAAGGGGGCCTTCGATGAGCCCCTTGCCTTCTTCCACATTGGCCTATTATACCTGAGTAGCTTACCTGTTCTATAATTAGCAGGCAGTGCTAAACAGAACAAAGGTGTTCTGATTTTAACTTACTAGTTAAATATCCATGATGACATTCTAATGTGTCTTGTCTTTTGTCTATAGAGTTAGTAATAGAATCATATAAACTGCTATTAAGGATTTTGAAAGTGAAAGTCGCTCAGTCGTGTCCGACTCTTTGCAACCCCATGGACTATATAGTCCATGGAATTCTCTAGACCAGAATACTGGAGTGGGCAGCCTTTCCCTTCTCCAAGGGATCCTCCCAACCCAGGGATGGAACTCAGGAGATATTGATTCAATCCCTGGATGGGGTAGATCCCCTGAAGAAGGGCAGGTCATTGCATCGCAGGTGGATTCTTTACCAGCTGAGCCACCAGGGAAGACCAGGAATACTGGAGTTTAGCCTATCCTTTCTCCAGCGGATCTTCCCAACCCAAGAATGAAAGCGGGGTCTCCTGCATTGCAGACCTTCCTGGTTCTTTACCAACTGAGCTATCAGGGAAGCCCAAGGGACTTTAAAGATCCACAAATAAAGAGTTAAATCCAGAAGATGATAAAAATTCAGTAAAATTATATATTAAGGGGAACAAAGAAATTGATTTACCTATATCACCATCAACTTCCTCAGGTTGAAAATGTAATGAGAAAAGAGATATGATTAAGTTTTATGACACTTACAGGGAAAAGGTATTTCTGATTTCAGTACTATCTGAAAGGATATAGTCACTATTTCTTTGTGGTTCAAAGGTAAGAGTTTCTTATCATCAAGATTTCCTTCTCAAATGTGTGATTCATGAAAAATGAAGCAAAAATACTTAATGCATATCTATTGGTTTTGATTTGAACAACAACAACAAGAAACTTGTTAGTAGTCTTCCAATGAAATAATATTAATCCCAAGTGGGCGGACACCACACCGAGTAATTTTACCTGGTCCTCACATTTTTTAAAGGCTTTTGTCACCTTTGTAAATAACTTTCCAAAAGATAGGGCAAGCAAATGGCATTTTAAAGAGGTTGTGTTAGAGAGAAGAAACATATTTGGTTATTAATTTTCTCATTATTGTTGGTTTGCCTAAACAGGACTGGCTGTATGTCTTTGTCCAACATGGAGGACCAAATTACATGTCAGACTCTACAGGCAGCTTCACCAGGAAGCAAGGTATCAGAAACAAGACCAGAGGCTGTGACCCTTGTAACTAGGATCATTCCAATTAAAATCAGGAAAGAAAACAAAACAATAAAAATAATTTTTAAAACTGTACTGTAGTGAAATAGAAGGAGAGAAGAAAACAACCATTTCTTTAACAACAGCTGTGCAGACTAATTTTTTTTTTAAAAAATCATTCATATACTTTCAAAACCACTCATTCCCAACTGCTGCCTTCATACTGACAAATCCAAGAAATTCAAGACATGTAAACAAGAATAGATTTGCCCTTAAATCCCAAGGTCAAAGGCAGCATCTGTTGCTTCACGGTAAAAGAAAGGCTTTCTTTCTGCTGGCTAGTTCATTGTGTGCTTTTTTATTTTAACAGAAGAAAAAAAGTAAATGCATATTTTCTAAATGTTTCCACATTACCTTTAGGTGGTACAAAATAGAAAAACCTGTATAAAAGAGAATAAACATCCAGTATTTTGATATTTGAGTTACATGGATGAAAGCCTGGCCCTGCTGTGATTTTTAAAGCTGACAGAAAATATTATTTTCATCCAAGCCCCCCTCTTGCCATTTGGCTATTTAATTATTCAAGGAATTTCTCTGCTTATAAAGATTAATAACATCAACTCAAGCCATTTCTGAAAAGCACTTTCACCTCCTGTAGGAGACAGATGGACCACAGGAAAACATCCTATCACATTACATACGGGCAGACAAAAAGATTTCAGATTACCAGATTAACACAACCAGCAGGGAAAGAAAGGGAGAAGTAGCAAGATAGGAAATAACCGGCAAATGGAACCAAATATTCTTCAGAGCCATCATTTTGAAAATAAACATAATTTGGAACCCACTGTAATTCAATTTTACCTGTTTCAAGCTTCCAAACCTGGCTAATTACCATAAATGTCAGTTCCAATTTAACCAAAGACTTTGAAAATCTAGTGGAACCTTATTGAAACACATTGGTATCAGGGGACCAAGACACCACCTGCTTTCAAGGTCTTTTGTGTGTTAGTGAGAAATGTGTTATGAAACCGAGTGTATGCACTGGACCCACAGTATAGTAGATTGTGGGATTTTACTGTACTTTCATGTTATTTTAATTACTAGCATCCCCTGAGAAGACATGCTTGCTCCCACAGAATCTAAACACTTCCTATCTATCAATTCTCTCATAGATGAAGGGTCTTCCCAAAAGTATTTCCAGAAGGATGAATATGAAAAGATTGCAATGTCATTAAAATCACAGATGAACTGTATTTGCAGATTCACAGAAGCAGGTGGCGTTTACTTTTTCATATGTTTATAAAAATCAAACACTTACTTTTAATTCCACAACTCATACAAGGATCATTCTCATTTTCAAGTAAATAATTCAGAAAAAAGTCAAGTACTGCCCCTTCATCACTTGCACTCTCAATTCTCACCAATAACCCATTATCATTTACTAAATACCTTCCAGAACTGTTTACAAGCTTATATAAAATACATTTTTGTATAATGTGCTTAAAAAAAAACTGGGATCGTACTGTATTTTCTACAATTCCCTTTCACCATCCCAAGTGGCTCAGAAAATATACCAAACGCAATCTGAAAACTCGGTCCTTCTACCACAGACCTATGTGGACACAGAGGCAAGCATGAATGCATACTTAAAAAGAAGTGGTACCAAAAAAAGCTCCTTTGTCTTTTATTTCAGCGGTTAGCTACATAAGAAAGCTATAGAGCAAAAATGCCATTTTTTTCCCAACAAAAACTTTTTTACTTTGGTACTAGTTATTTTACTTTAGTGCAGGACATACCCAACTGTGGCCAGCAGGCAAGATCAGATCCAGTCTGTTTTTTTGTACAAAACCACCTGTTTTTTGTACTAGCCAGTGAGTTTAAAATGACTTCACATTGTTAAACATTTGGGAAATTTTTCCTTAAAGGATAATATTTTGTGACATGTGAAAGCTATATGAAATTCACATTTATGTCCGTAGATGCAGTCTGACGGGAAAACAGCCATGCTCATTCCTCTGCCTATTATCTAAGGCTGCTCTCATGTTACAAGGGCAGTAACTGAGTAGGTGTGACAAAAACCCAATTCCCAAAAAGCCTAAAATACTTACTTTTGGCTCTTTACAAAAAGAAGCTTGCCAACCTCTGTTTTAGTACATGATATTTATTTCCCCAATATCTTACTTATGAAAGTTTTTTTTATATGCCATGTGAACACTCTTTCAGTGGGTAAAGATAGTCAGAAGTCGCATGGGAGGCAGGAGTACAAAATGGGTCTCTTAACCCAACAAATAAGTAATTTGCATACAGACCAAGTTCCAGCTTCAGTCAGCTCTAAAGTCTAATTCATTCGTCTTTCAGTTGAGCACTTGTGTTCCAGGTCAGCGCTGGCCACCAATGATTCCAAAGTCAATTAGATGGACATCAACTCTGCCCTCAGGGATTTCCGGTCCAATATATTCATTACACTTGTAAGAAATTACAAAAGCATAGATTGGAGGACTGAACGTGGTCTGAGGGGTGGGATGGGATTTGAAAAGATATGAAATAATTTCAGTATCATCAGGTTGAAAACTCTGAAAACAGTGTGTAGTTGCTACCCGCCCCCAAAATCAAGTAGCAATGAGAAAACCTGCCACTACCCCACTATCTCTGTGTTCTCACACTCTGTTCTTTATAAGCTGTTATTTAAAGCAAAAGGAGCACTGAACCTCTAATGATATCTCTATCCAGTTTATGACTCATATCAAAGACTGAGTGCACTATCAATAGATTGCGAGGGCAAATTTTCTTTTTAGTGTGTGTTAGTCACTCAGTCCTGTCCAAATCTTTGTGACCCCATGGACTGTAGTCCACCAGGTTCTTCAGTCCATTTGAATTCTCCAGGCAATACTGGAGTGGGTTGCCACTCCCTTCTCTAGGGCATCTTTCCAACCAAGGGATCAAACCCAGATCTCCTGCACTGCAGGCAGATTCTTTACCATCTGAGCTACCAGCAAAGCCCTTTTTTAAATGTATCTAATCTAATCTGGAAAAAGTCAGTTTTCATTCCAATCCCAAAGAAAGGCAATGCCAAAGAATGCTGAAACTACTGCACAATTGCACTCATCTCACACGCTAGTAAAGTAATGCTCAAAATTCTCCAAGCCAGGCTTCAGCAATATGTGAACCATGAACTTCCTGATGTTCAAGCTGGTTTTAGAAAAGGCAGAGGAACCATCAGAAATCAAATTGCCAACATCCGCTGGATCATGGAAAAAGCAAGAGAGTTCCAGAAAAACATCTATTTCTACTTTATTGACTATGCCAAAGCCTTTGACTGTGTGGATCACAATCAACTGTGGAAAATTCTGAAAGAGATGGGAATACCAGACCACCTAACATGCCTCTTGAGAAATCTATATGCAGGTCAGGAAGCAAAAGTTAGAACTAGACATGGAACAACAGACTGGTTCCAAATAGGAAAAGGAGTACGTCAAGGCTGTATATTGTCACCCTGCTTATTTAACTTCTATGCAGAGTACATCATGAGAAACGCTGGACTGGAAGAAGCACAAGCTGGAATTAAGATTGCCGGGAGAAATATCAATAACCTCAGATATGCAGATGACACCACCCTTATGGCAGAAAATGAAGAGGAACTAAAAAGCCTCTTGATGAAAGTGAAAGAGGAGAGTGAAAAAGTTGGCTTAAAGCTCAACATTCAGAAAACTAAGATCATGGCATCTGGTCCCATCACTTCATGGGAAATAGATGGGGAAACAGTGGAAACAGTGTCAGACTTTATTTTTGGGGGCTCCAAAATCACTGCAGATGGTGATTGCAGCCATGAAATTAAAAGACGCTTACTCTTTGGAAGGAAAGTTATGACCAACCTAGATAGCATATTAAAAAGCAAAGACATTACTTTGCCAACAAAGGTCCATCTAGTCAAGGCTATGGTTTTTTCCAGTGGTCATATATGGATGTAAGAGTTGGACTGTTGAAGAAGGCTGAGCACCGAAGAATTGATGCTTTTGAACTGTGGTATTGGAGAAGACTCTTGGGAGTCCCTTGGACTGCAAGGAGATTCAACCAGTCCATTCTAATAAAGGAGATCAGTCCTGGGTGTTCTTTGGAAGGACTGATGCTAAAGCTGAAACTTCAATACTTTGGCCACCTCATGTGAAGAGTTGACTCATTGGAAAAGGCTCTGATGCTGGGAGAGATTGGGGGCAGGAGGAGAGGGGGACAACAGAGGATGAGATGGCTGGATGGCATCACCGACTCAATGGACATGAGTTTGAGTGAACTCCGGGAGTTGGTGATGGACAGAGAGGCCTGGCGTGCTGCGATTCATGGGGTCGCAAAGAGTCGGACATGACTGAGCGACTGAAGGGAACTGAACTGAACTGAATCTAATTTGATTTCAGTGTAACCAAAACCAGGACCCCTCCATGGAAAACAGAAATTAGACTACCATCCATCTTGCAACCATCCAATGCCATTTAAAAACTAAAAGCAAAACACCACCATGCCTAATTCCACAATGTGATGCCAGTGGCCACTGGCAGTGACAGCTGATCACTCCCAGGCAGAACTCCACCCAAATAACAAAGGCTCGTGTCCAAATAAAATAAATCAACACTATAGTTTTCATACACTTGAAATTCCCCATCACATAAAGTGAAAGGAAAGGAGAGGAATGGAAAAAAGATAATTTCAGCAATAGTCTACAATCCCTATGTTGGGAGGACTTTGGGTGATGCTCTAGTGACTTCGAGGTGGTACACCTTTAAGGCTTGAATTCTTGGAGTAACTGAGCTGTGGGGACATTCAAATTGGGTTGGAGTCTCTCATTCTTCCAGGCTTCCTCAGTGTTCTATGTTCCAGCTGACTTCACAGAGAACTAAGCAAGCGTAAAAAGTCTCTAGAGAGAAGCAGCAACTGGAATCGAGGACAGAAAGAACAAACGATTGTATATGGCTGCTGCCAGGTCTCTGCTTTCAGGCCGAGAGTCCCGTTCCGAGATTTGTATCTGACACTATCTACACTGGTTCTCACATTAAAACCAAAGCTGGTGGGAGTCAGGTGTTCTATTCATCTAATTGATGGTAATGAGATGGTCACCTTCACCTACACAAAGACTCAGTACCTCCACCCACACAAAGACTCAGTTTGAGAGTTAGTTTCTGTGATTCACCAAAGATAATAATCATACAAGAGAACTGGAGTTAGCCAAGCTTTCAGAAACACCAGGCATCTGACCCACAACAATCCGGATAGCACCGAGCTCCAAAATGGAAAGTTTAACTCAATCTTCAAGGCAAGACTAGTTGGTTAAAGGGAAGAACTCAGATCGGCTGATACTGTTTCTAGTAATAGGACAGCCTTTCTCTGCAAACAAGGCAGAGGCCAGGAAGATGAACACCAAGAGAGGAGAAATGAGAGGCTGTCCTAAACTAGAGTGGCAATGACAAAGAAACAAGGGCTTAATAAACAAAGAATCCAAAGGCAAAATGCCTCTGCTGACTTGGGGCTAGGTCTGGAGATTAGTAAAAAGCCCTGGACATCTTCGTGGCCTCCAAGTATTTCTTTGCCATAAGTTACAAGAGTGGTGTTTAATAAAAAATATTTAACAAATAATACTTCTGGATGCCCAGGTAGACTACTTACATTTCATATAAATTAATTCCTTAGTATAAGTATGTCTCATAACTAAGTATGCATTGCAGGATATACTCACACTAGAAAAAATTAGTCATTTACCTAAAATTCAAAAGGTCACACATTCAAGCAGTCAACTTATTCGAATATTTCATACTTACTGGTTATGGAACATACTTAGACCAAAATGTTAGTTTTTTTCTTTCTGAAATTTAAATTTAACTGAGTATCCTGTATTTTATTTGGCAACTTCAGTTGTAGCAAATAAAAATAGCCAAGGTCAGTGACATTTTAAGGGTTTAGGGGAGCAGATGACAGTTCTCTAACATGCCAGAAGGCCAATTTGGAAGGAGCTTATTTTGAGTTTTGATTCATTCATTAGTTGATGCTAGCAGAAGGGCCAGGAGGTCAGGAGTTTTTATTTTAAATCTGCTTCCACTGATTGTAAAAAAAAGAAGAAAATTTTGCTGATATCAGGAACCTGTGCCTGAAAGCAATTCCCAAAGTCCTGCAGGGTAGGGTACACTGTGTTCCCAAGCTTCCTCTCCCCCATCCTGCAGACATCACAATGACTGAGGTCCATAATCACGTCCTAGGGTTCCCCTGAGTTTAACTTGTTAATACTGTTCACCTAGGATGGCAAGAGAGGAGGAAAACTGGGAATGTTTCCAATAAACAGGATTACCCATTTCAGGGTCCTAAAAGTCATCAGGACCAGAGTTTCAGATCGACAAAGGGGAGAGCAGCCAAAAGGAATCAGTAAAATCAAGAGGAAAACTACAGAGGCATTTTGAATCAATCTTTGCTTTTAAAATGCCTTTAAAACTTGTTAGCCTGTTTCTTCTGCTTGATTATGTCATGTATGTGAAAAAGTAATGGGTAATCTTAGGCACTTGAATTGTCTCAAGCTAAAGCTACCTTATTGATTCTCCCTACAGAGTACTGAAGGCAGACATACAAAAGAAGTATGTGTTAATTGCTCAGTGATGTCCGACTCTTTGCGACACTGTGGACTGCAGCCGGCCAGGCTACTCTATCCATGAGATTCTCCAGGTAAGAATACTGGAGTGGGTTGTCATTCCCTTCTTCAGGGGATCTTCCTGACCCAGGGATTGAATCCAGGTCTCCTGCATTGCAGGCAGATTCTTTACCATCTGAGCTACCAGCAGGCATCTAATCTAAGAGTAACAGTTTCCCTAACAAACATCCTAAGAGGCTTATGTCCATCTCTTTCTCCCACAGGAAAAAAAAAATTCTCATTTAGACTCCTTAATTACTATTAATACTTAGATCTAGATATTAATAAAATGTAATCAGGTATTAATAAAATCTATGCCAGTGATTCTCAAACACTAATGTGCATATTGAGCACTTGGGGGGCTGTCAGAACACGGAATGCTGCCCTCTGTGCCCAGAATGGTAATCCCATGGGTCTTGGGTAGGGCCTGAGAATGTGCATTTCTGAAAAGGTCCCAGGTGATCCTGATGCTTCTGGTTCAAACTGCCCTTTGAGAAACCAAAATCGGTGCCATTGCAGGCAGTGGCATCGTTTAATGCCTCAGTTCATACTGAGTACTTATGAGTTGTCATACCATAGAGGCACACCATCTCTGCCCTTGAATGTGCCCCTCCTAGGATTCCTATCTTGCCTGTCTGTATTTTTAGACTGTCTAGAAAGCCTCAACTCACAAACACATACTTAGAATCATCCACTCCTACAGGATGTCTGCTCTGGCCTATAAACATCCCCACTGCCAAAAAGCAAGTAGCCTTGTAAAAATGATGGATTTTTAGAGAATCTTTGGTAAAGAAAGGAAAGAAACTGTGCTGTCCCTGGGATGGGATTCCTACTCTAAGACAGAAATGATTTCTAGGGTGTTTGGGATTGGGAGGGGGAGGTCCCTTGTGCAATTATATCTCAGTGGGATTTGGTTGAACTGGTTGGGTTCCTTCTCATGCCACATCATACTAGTATGGAGGGTGGAGAAGTCAATAATCTGGATAATGTATTAGAATATACAGAAGACCTGGGTGGAAAAACACTGGAACCTGCAGCAAATTGCATTGAGGAGAGGACTATGGATTATGGCTGCAGACCCAGTGTTATGTGTGTTGGCATAGGTAACACAAATATTCTATTGACTCCTGGCACATAAGCTACCTTTTCTGGCCCCTTGCATCTAGGAGTCAAGTTCTATTAATGGAATGCGGATAGAATGGCCGGGCAGTTCCAAGCCTGGTCCCTAAAATGACCCACAAAAATGGATACTCTCTTCAACTGTCTCTGCAGGAATCTCTTGAGGAAGCCCCAGGGGACAGTCTGATTGGATCAAAGTCACCAGTGTGCACCGCTTGAAAAAGAGCCACCCATCAAAATACTGACCCTGGACTTTAAGAGCAAGAAATAGACTTTAGATCATTAATCCACTGAGATTTGGGGGTTATTTGCTACTGCAGCATAGCCGAGACTTTCTTAACTGATACAACTGAATAAAATAAAGTGCAATGATTGTCCCCTTGTCATCTGAGCCACACCAGACTAATGGCCCACTCTGTTCTTCTGTACTACATAGAACCCATACTGACTTTACTCCAAAGCAGTGGCTCTCAAACTTAGCTCACTAAGAGAATCACTTGTTCAGGAATCTTCCTGGCAATCCAGTTGTTAAGATTCTGTGCTTCCACTGCAGGGGATACCGTTGATTCCTGACTGGAGGAATTAAAATCCCACATGCAGAAAATCACTTGTCTGAAAAACGAATACTGAGAATACTGAGCCCTCTACAGACTCACTGAATCAGAATCTCTAAGACTGAGGCCAGACCGCATTGCAGACTTGCCTTCCTGGGGCTACAGTGAAGTCCTTCATTTGGCTCCTATTTAGAGACTGTGTAATGTTTCTCCAGGTGCCTAGTTTAGGCCATTTTGATAGGGTTACTAATCTTTACCAAATTATTTTGAAGTGAAGACTTTAAATTATGTATTGGCAAGAATCAGATATTCAAGTGTAATGGGCTTAATTAATTTAAAAGCTTCTCTTTTAAGATGATGCAATAATTGGCATAAAGCCTGAAATGCCTGAAATCCCTACCAGTGAAAAAGATTTAAATGCTCAATTGAAATGATTTGCATTTTATGGGTTGTGAAGGGAGTATTTAAATATGTAAATAATATTGGCTTCCCACCCTCTCCAGCTTGGGTGTAGCTTGTTTGCCTTTCCCCACCCTCTTTAAAGGAGTTCCTTTGCCCCTAGAGAAGGGAGGGAGTCACAGGATGGACTTTGGCCGTCCCAGGAAGTCACTGAGGAAGCCCAGCCTGAGGATCCTGTCTCAGTCAGAGCAGAAGAGTCCCATCTGAGTTGTCAGAGACTGGTTGTTGTTGTTTTTTAGTCGCTGAGTCAGGTCTCTTTCAGGGCCAGGCTCCTCTGTCTATAGGAATTTCCCAGGCAAGAATACTGGAGTGGGTTGCCATTTCCTTCTCCAGCGGATATTCCTGACCCAGGAATCGAACTCGGGTCTCCTGCATTGGCAGGCAGATTCTTTACCACTGATCCAGACTGCTACTTCCCTGTTAATTCTCAACACACCACCACTCTACCTCAGGGCCTTTGCATTTGCCATTTCTGCTACAGTCTTCCTCCAGATAGCTGAAAGACTTGCTCCTTCACCTACCTCATATATGCTCAAATGTTACACTACTCTTGAGGCCTTCAATGAAGCAAGACCCCATTACTACACACACACACTCCTTATACCCTATTTAAGTTTTCTTTATAGCAACTTCAGCATCTGACTTATTAAATATTACTTGTTTATTTGTATAGCATCTGTTTATCTCACATGAGAGCCATGTATCCCTGGGGTTTAGAACCTGGCACATAGGAGGGTACTAGATAAATATTTTGAATGAGTACATGACCAATCCTATTTTCTCAAAGATTACTGAATTTAAATAACCTAAGTATTCGGGGGCCTTAAATAAAAGATGAACTGGGCCCTGATATCTTGGTTATACAAATAAGAGCAGGGTTTTCTTAGGACTGGACAGTTTTCATTTCTTACTGCTTCGTGTTTTGCTTCATTCTGGGCAAATCTGTCATCGAATTAAAGATGCAGTAAAAGAGTTGCCCTGAAAATATTCAATTTCTCATGTCTACAAAAAGTATACTTGAACTAATAGTTTCTGATTTTTGCTTGCAAATTTATAGACTAAAATACCATGTATTATAGAAAGCCTGAAGCTTTGCAGAGAGGCTGTGCTCTAAAAACATGTAACTCAGGGCTTCCTTCCCCTCAAAGAGATGTTACAAAATGGCATGGTGACCAGTTCACACTGGTGGGGTGGCTACTGAAGCACCCCTCCCCAGCCTCTGCGAGGATCCTGTGCCATGGGAAAGCACGTCTTAGGCAGGAAGAGAAGGTTCAGAGGGTCACCCTTCTATTATCTCAGTACAGGACTAGCTGTAAGCAAAATGCAGAGGAAGTCTAGTTTTGCCTTCAGTGTTTTACCAGGATCTTTCTAATGTCTCATGAGACCACAGTCTCAACCCTGCAGGGAACCTAGTCCCCACTCTGCAAGAGCACTCATCCAGAGACTTCATCCTCAATCAGTCTTTCATACGAAGAAAGAGCAACCCTTCAAGACCACTTTGAGGTTTGTTCAAAATAAAAGGGTTAGAAGAAAAACACACACCGTAATTATTTACCCATGAAAATTATTGACACTTTAGCTCCCAAATATTATTTGCCTGTAAAAAAAGTATACAACATGAACTCAAAACACTAATATTTCATTTCATTTCTGTTTATACTGATCATTTTTAATGCTAAACTCAAGTTGCTGAAGTGAGATTAAGTCCTTGGACTATGAAGACAGCAGGGTTTGAGTCTTGGTTGTCATTAACTGGCTTTGTGACCTTAAACAAGCACCTTAACATTTTTGAGACTCATCAGTAAAACAGCAAGAAAACGGAACTAAACCTCCGGATCCTTGTGAGGCTTAAATAACACCTAGTTCACCCTACTCCAGTACTCTTGCCTGGAAAATCCCATGGACGGAGGAGCCTAGAAGGCTGCAGTCCGTGGGATCGCAGAGGGTCGGACACGACTGAGTGACTTCACTTTCACGCATTGGAGAAGGAAATGGCAACCCACTCCAGTGTTCTTGCCTGGAGAATCCCAGGGACGGGGGAGCCTGGTGGGCTGCCGTCTATGGGGTCGCACAGAGTCGGACACGACTGAGGCGACTTAGCAGCAGCCGCAGTTCAAACCAAGGCTCAATTCAAATCAGTGTTTTGTGTTATTGTCATTTTCAAAAATGATTTAATATTACAGCAAGTATTTTTTCTTTGGTTTACGAGGTATTAAGATGCTTATTTCTTACTAAAAAATGTCAAATACAAAACTTTTTAAAATAAAGAGGATGTAGTTGAAAACATCAGGGTTTCTGGACAAAAAAAAATGTGTCCAATTTTCAGATCTTTTACTAACGAGTTGTGTGTCCTTGGACCATTGACATTGAAGTAAGTGTTTCAGTTCCCTCATAGATAAAATGAAGGTAAAACTTCCACCTTTCAAGGTTGTCATGAGAAACAAATAAAAAGGTATAAAACTTTAGCACACAGTGGGCTCCACTGATATTCTGAAGAAGTAGATGGCAAAATAAAGAAAATAAGAGAATTAATCCAGTTTTACTTTGGCCAGTCATTAGCTAACAATCAGCCACTGTGAATGAAAAAAAGCCTAGCATAGGCAGTGAAATGAAACCTAATTCATTTTTACAATATGACCTACTTCGGGCTATTTTTGATTCACAGGAACGACCAAAGTTACAAGGAGCTGATTCTGCAAAGACTGTTCATTAAAAGCATTTTCTTTTCTTTTCTTTATGGCTTTCAGCTTTGAAGGATAAGAAAACACATTTTCAGTTACAAGCATCCTTTGAAAGACCCCTGGCACTAATCTCACAGTGTTACTTTCAAAATCTATGCAGTGTCAAAGGTTGCTGCAGACTGGGGAGAGATGGAGAGACTGGAAAGAAAGTGGTTTTAATTCCCCTCAAGTATGCAGCTTCCATTAGGCAGCTCTGAATGCACTAAACAGATGACTCAGGTCTTAATATTTGAAGGTTTGCAAAAATTAAACACTGAATGATCTTCTTTTCTAAGAAGTACCAGTAGGTACACCTAGGTGTATGGTCTGTGGAGAAGGCCTAGCTGTGACAGGACAGTTTTCCATTTGGGACACAAATATTCTTCTTAGATACTGATCCCTAATCACTTAAGAGCTATTTAATCTTAGACAGCAGAACAGCTGAAGGAAAAATATTTTCAGCTGCTTTGTAGTATCTCTCTAAAGTGCCATTGTCTTTTCTTTTGGAGACCACAGTATTCTTAAACCAATTTAATCTACCCGCTAACAAAGATGGATGAAGAAAAGCTATTTTCCCACAGGGCTAAACAAGGATTAATGATAACCAACCAAATTGTTTCTTAATTTTCTTTTCTTTTCCCTCTCCAGCTAGCCTTCTTCAGATAGAGTGTATAGATTTTCCCTTAGTTAAGAAATGTTAACAGAGAAGGCAGGAGTATTCTAAAAACAGAGTTGATTTTTGGTGTTTTTGGTTTTGTTTCTGACATCCCAAGGATTCTGCCTTATAAACTGGAGGAGGGATGGGGACGTTTTATAATGGCGGGGGGGAGTATTTTTAACCTGCAGATGGAGAATGTGGGGGACAAAAGCTTCTTGGGAGAATCTGATAAATGATATTGCCACTGTATTCTCCAAATCAAACCCAAATGAGAACCACTGCTATGTACTTTAGACCTTCCGTCGCAATTATGATGACAAGAAATCAGTTCATTAGGACACTCTCTTCCCATCCACACAGACACCTGAGTTAAAACACCCACAGGGCTCCTACCCAAGAAGAATAAATGGTGTGTAGGTGGGATAGGTCTGCCTGGCCTCATTTCAAAACATAGGGACAAAAGGCATTAGAAGATCATCCCCTAAAATAACAGAAAAACTCAAGTTGCGGAGGTGCCAGTTGTAAAAATTTTTGAATTGAATAATATAAGCCTTTGAAACTGACATGAAAACAAGTTGCCGTGATCTTCTGAAGCTGCAGTACATGTTCTAATGCCTGACTAGGGGCAAAGCTCTAGGGATCGTTAACTAGTTCCCAAACCTTGGGGGTGAACCAGCTCCTCTCCTTTTTGGTGAAGAAAGGGGCTGCCCAGATTTCGGGCCTTTCCCCAGCCGCTACCTCAAGAGCTTCCGTTCAGGAACAGCGTGGCAAAGAAAAGCTACTCAATACCAACTGCTGTCGTTATCTAATGTCTTCTCTGATGACTTGACTTGCTAAAATGACAGGGTTTATTATTTTTAGCTTTCAGCTTTGGGGGGTTGATCAGTCAAAATAAAGTATGAAAATAGCACCTACTTGGTAAATGCAATTTCAGATGACTGCATCTTAAACTCATATCCATTATAGACTCATATACAACTGATTTTTATTTGACTACGGAAGTTTGAGAAGAAATAATAATAAATACTTTTAAGAGGCAGAATGAATAACTTTTGCCTTAAATACACGTCTATTTTGGAATCAAATCCAAAAGTAAGTTAATGATCAACAACAGATTCTTTTAAAGTACTTCAGGATAGATAGCAAAGTTAAAGAGGGTTTCTGAATGTTCTAACATTCCATCTAGTACCCGTGAAATGCTTGAGAGCTCAGTTAAATGTAGCATTATAAATAGGTGGTGGCCACACATGCCTTTAATGAAGAACATAATTTTTTTTTTCTTTAAAAACCTCCTTTCAAATAAACCTATGGACTTCCCTGGTGGTCTAGTGGTTAAAACTTTGCCTTCCAATGTGGGGTTGAGGAGCAGGGGGCAGGGTTGATGGTGATGGTGGTGTGTGTGTACAGGTTTCATCCCTAGTTGGGGAGGTAGTAAGATCTCACAGGCTCATAGCCAAAAATAAAAAATAAAAAGAACAGAAACAATACTGTAACAAAGTCAACAGACTCTGAAAATGGTCCACATCAAAAAAAAAAAAAAAAAATCTTAAAAAAAAACTTAAAAATTATGCAGCTCATGATAACATAAAAGCCACAGAAAACCCTTTTTATCATTTAAAAATAATTCTTATTTTCATTTTATAAAGTTTATAGAGGAAAATATGTAAGATATAGTGGAACCCTATCCTTTCTTTGAAAAAGAAAAGCTGTTCTAATATTAAAAGTCTGTTTTTTAAAAAGTAATGATTGTTTTTTTAATACTGTGGAATATTCAGGAAAACACAGAAAATTATAGAAAAGAAAAACAGCTATAAAAATAGGCATATATATAACTATATATAAATCTGTGTGTATATGTAGTTTCATATCCTATTTTCTTTGGAATTAATATGGCATTTCCCCATGTCATTTCCTCATTAATACTGTTTTGAAGGGCTACTTATAATATCATATGGTTAAGCTCAAATTAGTTCAATCATTCTCTTACTGTAAATCATTTGTTTACTATTTTTAGTGATCAGAATTAGCTTTACAAACAATATAATTGTGCACATTTCTGATCATTTCTTCAGAGACGGATGCACATTTTTACACATAGTCAAACTGCTTTCCAAAAAATTAACTTACTCTTTTTTTTTTTTTTTTTTTAATTTCCATTTTATAGACTTACTTTTGAAGAGCAAGCATCACCCAACCTCAGCTCCAAGCACAGCCGCACCTGACAACCTTCCCCAGGGGCCGGAACCCTGCCAGTTTCACTTCTATGGCTCTTCCTGGAAAGCCAGTCAGGATGGAATATCTGCTGTGAGTCAGGGCTGCTGGAGCCAAAGAAAAGGTGTGAGATGCACAAATGCCTCCGGGTAATCCTTCTGCCAGCCAAACCACCTCCTGATTCAGCTGTAACCAAAAGCCAGGTGCATTTACTCAAACAGGAATCACTGAAATTGGAGGAGGGGGCGGGATGGCTGAGATGAAGAAAGATTTTTATCAAGAGTTTTAAATGTCAAATTTGGCACAAGATTCCCAGTAAAAGAAAAACAGAGATACTCGGCCACTGTCCATGATGAAGTGCGGCAATGCTTAGAGCTGAGGCTGGGTGATGCTTGCTCTTCAAAACTGGAAAAACCTCAGCTGGGGATTTTGTTTCCCTAGAAATTATTTGCAAATTTGAGGGCATTTTGTTGGACAGAATGACTGAAAAGCAATAATGGATGGGAGGAGGTAACGACAAGTAATCTGTGATATGCAGGTGAGTTCCATTTAAAAAAAGAATCATTCAATACTGACATTCTTGAAGATATTTTGTTTGACAAGAAGAGGGTAGGGAGGAGAATGGAGTCTCTTTTGAATGTAATTTTATTTTGCTTTTCATTTATTTTTAGTTTTATATTGGAGTCTAGTTGATTTATAATATTGCATTAGTTTCAGATGTATGGTGAGGTGATTCAGTTATACATATACATGTATCTGCTCTTTTTCAGATTATTTTCCCATATAGGTTATTCCAGAATACTGAGTAGAGTTCCCTGTGCTTTTTCATTTTAAATTCAAATTTAATCATTTGGAAATTTAACATAAAATCTGGCTTCTCTCAAAAAAAAAAAAAAAACATAAGACCTGACGACAATTCCCATGGCAATGACTGGGAAATGAGTAGCCAAGCCCCCTTTGACCTGAGAGGACTGATGTGTTTTACTCATTAGAATGACCTGCCTGGAAAGTCTCATCCTCCTGTAAGGTCTCTCAGAGGTTTTCTCAACTCGCTAGACTGGGGAAATTCTAGAAAGGCCCCATTTAGTGCCCATGCACCCCATGCTCAATTACAGGAGAGACACAGCACCCCTCCTGCCAAAGATAGCTTTCATTGCCACCTCCTTTCCTTCCCTGACTGAGCTGGACAATCCAGAAGTACTCCAAATGGAGCCTGAGAGCAAGGCTCCCAATGCCACAATTTGTTTCTTCCCCTACACCATCACCACCATTACATCACCACCACTCCCTGGACCACTCAAGCACCAGGGCCTCCTCCACAAAGAATCCTCCCTGCAAGCTAAAGAGGATCTTCCTCCAGCTACTATTTGGGGCCCCTGGATCAGATATCCTCAATATGAGGATTAGGGGAATATGTTGCCTCACCAATTTAGGGACAACGCCCCTTGTCAGCTCGGAAGCAGTTATAGAATGAGAACGACGTCCCTTTTCCCTAGGCAACATAATTCTCCTAAAAGAAACGGGGGGAATGAGAGTCAGTTCCTAGGCAGGTTGATAAAGAGTCTAGGGGTCCCCAAGGAGAGAGGGGTCTGGAATTCTCAAGGAGGAAGAAAGGACAAACTTTTTTTTCTTTCTCTACATTCCTTAGGATTATATAACAATAATGTATACTGCCTAAGGACAGTCTTTGGATTAAACCTTCTGTTATCTTAAAATGTAAATTATGGGAGTAGACTTGGTCTTTACAAGGATGTATCTTGCCTGAGGACAGTGTTATCTTATAATGTAAAATATGGGAGTAGGTCTGATGAGGTCTTTACAACCTCCAGACATTGTTTGGATTATATAACTTCGTTGTTAACACTAGCAAGCGGGTACTCTTTCTACCCCCTTCTGATGCCCAAGTCAGAAGCTTTCTCTATCTCCTTTATACTTTAATAAAACTTTATTACACACACAAAAAAATAAATAAATAAATAAAGAGGATCTTCCCAAGCTCCATGAGAAACTCCAAACCCAAAAGCCTCAGGCTAGCAAGGGCCAAAAAAAAAAAAAAAAAAAAAAGAGAGAGACATACAAAACACTACAAACTTCACCAAGGAAGTAGATCCTGTTAGATTCACAATCTCTGGTCCAGATTCAGGTCTCTCTCCTGGGTTTGGCCTTGTCACCTAGGCCCTCTAAGTCCTCATTTCCCTTTCTGTAAAATGAGAATAACAAGACATCCTTCACAAGCTTGCCGGGGGTGTAATGAGATCTTGAGCGTGAAAATGTCCTTCGTGGGTCCTGGTGTGCAGTACGGGGCTTGGTGGATGTTAGGCGAAGGTGACGTAAGTTAATAAAACGCTTTTACTTCCTCTACACCCAGGGTAACATGTCCTTGTCTGGACAGCTACACGTGAGAAAATAAAATATCAGATGCCTTATCTGCCCCTGGGTACAGGGTATATTAGCTCCTTCCAGTAACTTCTAGTGTCAAATGGGTCCATTTCTTTTATCATTCTTTATTCATTGATATGCTGAACAAAATGACAACTTCAAGTAAAAGATTGGTGCCAAAAACAAGCATAGAAAATGCATCATTAGCACTGAGTCTAATAAATCCTGTATCAGAGATCAGAAATGGTGTTCAAGGCAGGAAAGGTGACTGACTACTTCCTTGTGAAAGAGACCCAAGAGGTCAGGGCAGAAAAGGAGAGGTGTAAGTTCCATCTAAAGGCACACTAGAAGTTCACCTGGAAGACAATAAGAAGAGATGCATTTCAGACAGAAGGCCCTCTGTGCAAACAAAGACAATGAGACAGTGTCAAGTGCTTTTGAAAAACTACAAGTAGTTTAAATAACTAATGCACCAGAGCTAGTGAGAGAGAAAGGCAGGCGTTGAACCAGAGGACCCAGCATCCTCCCATAGCAGGGCTTGGATACTGGAAATGGGAAGGTTTTAAGAACTGGAAAGATGGTGTCAGGGTTGTCTTTTAGAAAGATCACCCACACAGCCTGCAATCTGTCTGCTGTTTTGGTGTGTCTGTCTGTCTCTCTACACACACTCCTCCATGTGACTGTAGCAACAGAGGGCCCCTCCCTGAGCAGACGGAGTGAGCAGAATAGAATCCTAGATGGGGTGCATGGAGAGATGAAGGGGAATGATGAAAATCGGAGGGTGCACGGAACACAGATCGTTTCCATCAGGACCCCTGGGCAACGGAGATTTCTCAGGCCAAAAGGCTGATGCAAGGCCACATTAGGGCATCTGGAAATGCCCTTGTTCTGCAAGGGTCTCAAAAATATGACATTCAGTGTGAAAGAGCCTTCTAAAAATAGTCTAGCATCCGGCAGTCCTTCTTTCTTTTACATATTAACTACCCTGACCCTGTGCCAAAAAAGAAAGGGTGGCCAGGGTAGGGTGGGGGACAGACCCATGAAGGCCTGAACAGGTGCTGCTGTTTACTCACCAAGTCTAACAGCACCACAGTGTTACCGGACCTCAAACATGAAAACCATTTCCTTAGGGAGAAGTAAAGTATAAAGGGAACATGACTTGTATTAAGTTCAAAACCTGAGTCCTGAATAGTTGATCTATTCACTTGAATAACTGGTAGCAGTTTTTTACCACAAACCGTCACAACCCCTATGATGACAGAATCCATTACTGGACTAGAGTTAACATCAGATCACTATCATTTGAGGTGACTTTCTTTTTTTAAAAATTATTTATTTATTTTGCTGTGCCAGGTCTTGGTTGCAGCACGTGGCATCTTAGATCTTTGCTGTGGCATGCAGTGTCTAATTCCCTGATCAGGGATTGAACCCAGGCCCCCTGCGTTGGGAGCACAGAATCTTAGCCTCTGGACCAGCAGGGAAGTCCCTAAGGTGACTTTCCAAATCTAATTTTCAGAGAGAGAGAGAAGACTGATCATGTCCCTTCAAAAAAATGTTCTCCTTTAAGCTAGTCACTAGCACCTGTCTATTAGCTTGGGTTATACTGGGCAATCTCCATAATACAAAAGGGCCTGGCTGAGCACACACAGTCAGGTCAGGGTCATGTTTTACTGGTATTTCTATCCCCAGGGGCAAGCACAGTGCCTGGTCAACACTGGCATGAAATAAAATTTTGTTTAAAAATCTAGACTAACAAGAAAATGCTTAGATCATTTACTGCTTTAGTAAGGCAATAATTTTCAGGTTTTTAAAATTGGCATGTGACTTATATAGAATAAAATTCACTCTTTTAAAGTATACAGTTTGATGAGTTTTGACAAATGTATACAGCTAGGTAGCCACCCTGACCATCAGCCCCCAAAGTTCCTCAGGCTCCCTTGTAGGATCCCATAATTCTACTCCAGGGAATCTGTTCTCCATCCTCATAGTTTTCCCTTTTCTAGGATGTCACAGAAATGACATTGCAGAGTATACAGCTATGGAGGCTGATTTCTATTATTTATATTAAAGATTTTGAGATTCGTCTATTGCAGTATTAGCTGTTTATTTTCATTGCTGAGTAGTATTCTGTTGTTTAGATGTACCGTGTATTGTTTTCCCATTCTCCAAAGGATAGATACTTGGATCATTTCCAGCTTTTGCCTATTATGACTAAAGCAGCTATGAACAGTCACATATGCATTCTTCTATTAGCTTAGGTTGTATCTCTCCTGTAAATACCTACAAGCGGACTTGCCTGGTCATACTGTAAGTGTATGAATAAGTTTATAAGAAACTGCCTAAGTGTTTTTGAAAGTGGCTGTATGATGTTATATTTTTATCAGCAATTCCACTTGCTTCATATCCTTGCCAACATTTGGTATTGTCAGTCTTAAAAATTTTGGTCATACTCACGGTACAGAGTGTGTCTCACTGATTTGAACTTGAATTTGCCTGATGACTGATATCAAGCATCTTTACATGTGCAAACAGGCTGCATATGCTTTCTGTGGTGAACCAAGTATCTTTCAGTGAATTTAAAACTATGTTATTCATTTAGATTTCTCCAATAATTCTGATTAATATTCAAAACTGATGAGACAGTTTTTCATTTTCCTCTGTCTTTCATGAAATATTTCTAAGATAAATTAAACACTTTGACCTCTCAGATTTCTTAACCATTTTCTTGTGGAAACTAAGGCATGTTGCCCACACCATTCAACTATGTGTTTTGGTTTTTTTTAAAACCAACAAGACCTGTATTTCATCTTCACAGTTTTTCTATCTTCTTCCTCTCTCTCAGGGGAACTGTCTCTTTGTTCCCCTCAAGTTACCCACCACACCAGCCATTTTAATCCGCTGTTTACTCAGCTACAAGCTTCTGTAATTATTTTAAAAATAAGCATATGGCTCTAAGTATAGGCCCAAAAGACTCTCCAAGAATCAAGCCCATAGCCTTCTCCATGGGACCTGATGACACGCATTTGAGGATTTATTTTCATGTCAGGGCTCTGTGTTAGACATGGACAGAGTCAGTCAATAATTGTCCCCAAGATCAGTGAAAAGAATCTCTATCAGCATTTCCAGATATTCCAAGAATATCTGAAGGGACTTACCAACCAACTCTGATGCATTTCTGAAGGAGTCAGTTTCTCCAGTTCTATATCCATAAACTATTCCAAACATAAGCATACCTCAGCAATGTTGCGGGTCTGGTTCCAGACCACCACAATAAAGCAAATATCAAAATAAAGCAAGTCACATGAATTTTTTGGTTTCTCAGGGCACATGAAAGTTATATTTACACTATACTTTAGTCGGTTAAGTATACAATAGCTTGATGTCTAAAAAAGTACATACCTAACTAAAAGATACTTCACTGAAAGAATCTGCGATATAGTACAGGGATCTCTAGTCAGCGCTCTGTGGTGACCTAAATGGGAACGAAATCCAAACAAGAGGATATATATGTATTCGTATGTTGATTCACTTTGCCATACAGCAGAAACTGACACAGCAGCGGTGTAAAGCAACTATATTACAAAAGAGAAAAAAAAAGAAAACTGATAGAAAAAGTGATCAGACTGGGATGAAAGGGAGAACTGGATGAAGGTCGTCAAAAGGCACACACTTCCAGTCATAATATAAATAATAGGGAAGTGGTGTACAACATATAAATATAATTAATACTGTTGTATGCTATATATGAAAGCTGTTAAGAGAGTAAATCCTAAGGGTTTTCATCACAAGAAAAAAATTTTTTCTATTTCTTTAATTTTGTATCTATATGAGATGAGGGGCGTTCACTAAACTTATTGTGATAATCATTTCATGATGTATGTAAACCAAATTACTATGCTATCCACCTTAAACTTACACAGTGCTATATGTCAATAATATCTCAATGAAACTGGGAATGGGGTGGGGTAAAGAAAAACTTTCATTGCTAAAAACACTAACCATAGTCTGAGCCTTCAGTGAGTCGTCATCTTTTTGCAATAGTAACATCAAAGATCACTGATTACCACGATATAACAATAATGAAGAAGCTCGACATACTGAGATAATTTTCAAAATATGACCCAGAGACACGAAGTGAGCAAATGCTATCGGGAAAATGGTGCCAACAGACTTGCTTGATGCAGGGTTGTCACAAACTTTCAATTTGTAAAATGTGCCGTATCTGCAAGGTGCAATAAAAAAAAGGAGGTGCGCTTCAACATATCATGTTAAAGGCCAGCACATTGGGGCAGGAATACAGAGCCTGCTCCAGTGCAGTGTATTAAAAATAAGTTCCAAGTCATTCCCTTTTATTCATTTTAATGACCTATGCTCACTGAACCCTCATAGGTATTTGAAGTCCAGGCCCTCTCTGCCTGGAAGAGCCTCTGGTTCCAAGGCAGCTCCATTCCTTCCAGCAATCATGGCCTCACTGCTCTAAGACAGTTTCCTCATCTATAAAATGGGAATAATAAAGTATATACTGCCCACCTCAGAGCACTCTGTGCCAGCTAAACAAGAAACAGAATATGACAGCATTACTTTTATAATATGAAAACTCAGTAAATATCTTGTTGCAAACACATACTAAAGAAGATACAACTGCATCTTGGAATGCTTGGCTCATGTTTTTCAGCCATTGGGGTCTGAATTAGTAGCCTGTGGTTCACCAGTAAGCCTACTTTAATAAGACAAGATGAATACAATTCGAATTTTAATTTACTCACATCTTTTTCAAGCTAGTGAACAGAGTGCAGCCTGCTCACACAGCACACAGCTCAAGTCATCCAGAATGCCTGACGTTCTGGTCTTAATTATGCTTACTTTTGAACTCTACTCCTTTCTCCCAAAAGGCTGCTGCTGCTGCTGCTAAGTCGTTTCAGTCGTGCCTGACTCTGTGCGACCCCAGAGACGGCAGCCCACCAGGCCCTGCAGTCCCTACCAGCTCCCTAAGAACAGTCCTGGAATGCATATATAGAACCTACATGTAACTGGTGTACCAAAGCTACTTGGTCAGCAAATTAATTTTCATAATGTGCCAGACTGTTCCAAAGCAGTCACCTTCTTCCAAAGATATCATGGAAGAAATAATCAGGCAGTAAAATGGAAACAATCCCTTCTTTGGTTCAAAAGTCCCTCCCCTGTCCCTTTTGTCACAATGGCATAAAGATCCTTGGTCTTTTAAAACACAAAGACACACACACACCCTACAAATTCAGAAATAAGCCAGGTTTCCTACTCTTCTAAGGTAGAACAAAAGTTGAAGAAGGACAGATGGATGGATAAAGGATGGATGAAGAAAGCTATTTAAGAGGCAGATGGAAGTACTTGAGGCATCTCAATAGTCCAATGTATCAAAATTGTCACATTATTGAGACAACAGACCCACTTACCTGATAATTCAGGCTATGCCAAGGTGATTTCAGGAGCCTAAATCTGCCGCAACCCCACACTCCATGCAAACGTTCCCCACCCACTAACTGGTGCCTGCAGTTTCACAATGTGGTAGACAAGCCTCTCTGTGAAATGTTACTCAAAACAGCTTAGATGAGTGACATTTGGGGTGATATTAGGACCAATATTTCTATTCTAAAAAATAGGCATTGATTTTAATGTTGACTAGATAACAGTCAACATTACAAAGATTACAAAACCACAAGTTCATGGCTGTTAATATAGTTGTAAATTGAGTAAAATTGTCAGCATAAAGAAAATTAGTAATACTGTATTACTATTAGTAATACTATAGATGAATCTGTCAAACCTCATTAAAGTGTATACTGAAGAACAGTGTATTTCATAGTATGTAAATTCTTCAAATCTTAAAAAAATTAATAAAACAGTACAAGTGGATGTGCAGATCATCTCACACGCTAGTAAAGTAATGCTCAAAATTCTCCAAGCCAGGCTTCAGCAATATGTGAACCGGGAACTTCCTGATGTTCAAGCTGGTTTTAGAAAAGGCAGAGGAACCAGAGATCAAATTGCCAACATACACTGGATCATGGAAAAAGCAAGAGAGTTCCAGAAAAACATCTATTTCTGCTTTATTGACTATGCCAAAGCCTTTGACTGTGTGGATCACAATAAACTGTGGAAAATTCTGAAAGAGATAGGAATACCAGACCACCTGATCTGCCTCTTGGGAAACCTATATGCAGGTCAGGAAGCAACAGTTAGAACTGCACATGGAACAACAGACTGGTTCCAAATAGGAAAAGGAGTTCGTCAAGGCTGTATATTGTCACCTTGTTTATTTAACTTATATGCAGAGTATATCGAGAGAAACGCTGGACTGGAAGAAACAAGCTGGAATCAAGATTGCTGGGAGAAATATCAATAACCTCAGATATGCAGATGACACCACCCTTATGGCAGAAAGTGAAGAGGAACTCAAAAGCCTCTTGATGAAAGTGAAAGTGGAGAGTGAAAAAGTTGGCTTAAAGCTCAACATTCAGAAAACGAAGATCATGGCATCCGGTCCCATCACTTCATGGGAAATAGATGAGGAAACAGTGGAAACAGTGTCAGACTTTATTTTTCTGGGCTCCAAAATCACTACAGATGGTGACTGCAGCCATGAAATTAAAAGACGCTTACTCCTTGGAAGGAAAATTATGACCAACCTAGATAGCATACTCAAAAGCAGAGAGATTACTTTGCCAACAAAGGTTCGTCTAGTCAAGGCTATGGTTTTTCCTGTGGTCATGTATGGATGTGAGAGTTGGACTGTGAAGAAGGCTGAGCACCGAAGAATTGATGCTTTTGAACTGTGGTGTTGGAGAAGACTCTTGAGAGTCCCTTGGACTGCAAGGAGATCCAACCAGTCCATTCTGAAGGAGATCAGCCCTGGGATTTCTTTGGAAGGACTGATGCTAAAGCTGAAACTCCAGTAATTTGGCTACCTCATGCAAAGAGTTGACTCATTGGAAAAGACTCTGATGCTGGGAGGGATTGGGGGCAGGAGGAGAAGGGGACGACAGAGGATGAGATGGCTGGATGGCATCACTGACTCGACGGACGTGAGTCTCAGTGAACTCTGTAAGTTGGTGATGGACAGGGAGGCCTGGCGTGCTGTGATTCATGGAGTCGCAAAAAGTCGGACACGACTGAGCGACTGATCTGATCTGATCCTAAGGTATTATGTGGAAACAAAAGCCTGGAAAACAAGGTGATCATTCCACAGACATTCAACGAGTTCATCCATGTATGGACCAGGCACTGGTGATAGCTATAACCCAAAGAAAGTCTTTATCCTTAAGGTGCTTCCAGTCTAATAGAGGAGAGACCTAACACCAAAAATATTCCAGATATTCATTCTGGTTCATCAAGTACTGTTGAATCCACTGTCTCATTGGACCCTAATGGAGGAATTCCTGAAGTCAACAGAGCTGTTTCTAGAGATTTACAAAATGGACACAGTGCCCAGCAAGCCCTGGAACCCCAACTCTAAGAAGGGTTCCTCCACATCAGTATATTTTAAAGATTTCTTGCATCTTCTTTATAGTCCTTACAGGTTATGAAACAGCCACAAGAATGTCTCACTTCAAAGTAGGGGTTTTGTGGTGATGATGGTGATGGTGATGGTAGTGGTGGTGTCTTTGTGTTTTCATTTTCCTTTTTTTATAAAGCAGCAGTTTTATGGAGGGAACATATTATGGCCATTCAGTACTGAAAACCGTGTAAATCACATCTAAGAAAGGAATTATTTACGGCCGCATTTCAGGGACTTCCCTGGTGGCTCAGATGGTCAAGTGTCTGCCTGCAATGCGGGAGACTTGGGTTCGATCCCTGGGTTGGGAAGATCCCCTGGAGAAGGAAACAGCAACCCACTCCAGTACTCTTGCCTGGAAAATTCCAGGGACAGAGGAGCCTTGTAGGCTACAGTCCATGGGGTCACAAAGAGTCAAAACCGACTGAGCGACTTCACTCGCTCACTCACTCATTTCAGGGAAGTATTAGATGATCAGACTTCCTTGCATTTTGCCCAGCTCAGAATTATAAAAGCCAAAGGCTAAGTTTTGTGAACACTGCCTTAAAATATAATCACACCAAAATTCTATTATTTAATTCACTGTGTTTTTTAAAATCATCTCTTTTGACATCAACATTAAGAAATTCTCATTTTTCTTAACTGATTCCTACTTGAAACTATCCCCATTTGATTAAACAAATTTGCTCAGATGGTTTAGGATTCTTGGCCTTGCTAAAATTATGGACACTATTTTAGTAAGAATATTTAATTCTGTATAATTTACAACATAGTTGTCATACGGATCCAACCAATATAGAAGCTACTGAGTTTAATAACTCATTTGTACACATATCAGGTACTTAGGACTCAACTCCAACACCATCAACACTTTTCCTAAATTGGTGTTCCCTATCCCTTTATTAGAGATAATGAATTTGTCTCATGGACAGGAGCAGATAATGATTTCCATGGTCTCAACTGATATGAATCAACCCCCTCGGGGTTGGGAATATGTCTTAATTGCATCCTTGTTCTTGAACTAAACTACTGCTTCCATTTGATTTCTTCCCTTTTTAACTTACCCAAATGATTTTCATTCTTACCTCACTCATCAACTTGTCAATTGGAGAGCAGGAGCTATTTCCTTTCTTTGTTTGGGATTCTGGCTGCAACCCAGGCACCATTTTCCAAGTAATTAATGAGCCCTGCAATGTCCTGGCTTGTGACCACCATCCTCTTCCTTTGTTACATTTCTTGCTGGGAGAAGGACTGAATGTAAGAGCAGGCAGTAGACTGCCACTTAATGAAGAGCAAGCTGCTATTTTTAGGTGAAAATATCCTAAGTTCTTTTACTTTAGCCACAAGGCAAAAGTGTGTGTTTATAGTTGTATCGGAGGCTCAGGAAGAAATCTGAGAAGCAGAGGTATTTACAAGTTCAGAGATTTCTACCAGGCAGGAGCTGTCACAGGACACACAGTCTGGTTGGGGGGACTCAACCTTTGTTCCCAACTGCCAGCCCAAGAGAATGAGAAGTAGTTTTCAGTGAAGGATAAAAAGAGGTCAAAAATGAAAGTGGATTTTGTTTCCTTCTTTATTCCTTAGAGGCAAGGGGATAAAATTTTGAGGTTTACTTCCCCATGATTATTCATGTATTCAAAAAGTATGCATTTAACGTCTTCTAGGTATCTAGCATTGATCTGGGTGCTAGGACAGAGTACTCATTAAATAGAGCCAAATCCTGAAAGATGATGCTGTGAAAGTGCTGCACTCAATATGCCAGCAAATTTGGAAAACTCAGCAGTGGCCACAGGACTGGAAAAGGTCAGTTTTCATCCCAATCCCAAAGAAAGGCAATACCAAAGAATGCTCAAACTACTGCACAATTGCACTCATCTCACACGCTAGTAAAGTAATGCTCAAAATTCTCCAAGCCAGGCTTCAGCAATATGTGAACCGGGAACTTCCTGATGTTCAAGCTGGTTTTAGAAAAGGCAGACGAACCAGAGATCAAATTGCCAACATCCGCTGGATCATGGAAAAAGCAAGAGAGTTCCAGAAAAACATCTATTTCTGCTTTATTGACTATGCCAAAGCCTTTGACTGTGTGGATCACAATAAACTGTGGAAAATTCTGAAAGAGATGGGAATACCAGAACACCTGATCTGCCTCTTGAGAAATTTGTATGCAGGTCAGGAAGCAACAGTTAGAACTGGACATGGAACAACAGACTGGTTCCAAATAGGAAAAGGAGTTCGTCAAGGCTGTATATTGTCACCCTGTTTATTTAACTTATATGCAGAGTACATCAAGAGAAACGCTGGACTGGAAGAAACACAAGCTTGAATCAAGATTGCCGGGAGAAATATCAATAACCTGAGATATGCAGATGACACCACCCTTATGGCAGAAAGTGAAGAGGAACTCAAAAGCCTCTTGATGAAAGTGAAAGTGGAGAGTGAAAAAGTTGGCTTAAAGCTCAACATTCAGAAAACGAAGATCATGGCATCCGGTCCCATCACTTCATGGGAAATAGATGGGGAAACAGTGGAAACAGTGTCAGACTTTATTTTTCTGGGCTCCAAAATCACTACAGATGGTGACTGCAGCCATGAAATTAAAAGACGCTTACTCCTTGGAAGGAAAATTATGACCAACCTAGATAGCATATTAAAAAGCAAAGACATTACTTTGCCAACAAAGGTCTGTCTAGTCAAGGCTACGGTTTTTCCTGTGGTCATGTATGGATGTGAGAGTTGGACTGTGAAGAAGGCTAAGCGCCGAAGAATTGATGCTTTTGAACTGTGGTGTTGGAGAAGACTCTTGAGAGTCCCTTGGACTGCAAGGAGATCCAACCAGTCCATTCTGAAGGAGATCAGCCCTGGGATTTCTTTGGAAGGAATGATGCTAAAGCTGAAACTCCAGTACTTTGGCTACCTCATGAGAAGAGTTGACTCATTGGAAAAGACTCTGATGCTGGGAGGGATTGGAGGCAGGAGGAGAAGGGGACGACAGAGGATGAGATGGCTGGATGGCATCACTGACTCGATGGACGTGAGTCTGGGTGAACTCCGGGAGTTGGTGATGGACAGGGAGGCCTGGTGTGCTGCGATTCATGGGGTCGCAAAGAGTCAGACACGACTGAGCGACTGATATGATCTGATCTATCCTCATGGAAGAGTTTGGTGGAAAGAGACTGAAATGAGTAAGTGAATGAATGAATAAATGACAGATTCATGATGAGTGCTATGTTAGGAAAAAATTAAACAGTAAGGAGAACAAGAAATAGGAAGTCCATAGGGTGAGGTATTACTTCCTAAGCGGTAGTCCTAATAACGGAAGGCCCCCTAATAAAAAGACATTGGAGCAGACACCTGGAGGAAGTGAAGGATCAAGCAACAGGGACATCCCAAGGAGAAGATTCCAGGCCGATGAAATAGCAGATACAAAGGCACTGCAGTCAGTTCATGCTTAATGCAGCTGATCAGTCATTTCTCTAAAAGCTTAATAATCTATGCAGAATTGAATCACTGCCTGTAGATAAATAACCACTCTTTTAACACCCAAAACATTGATTTTACCATTTTGGAAGAAAAATCATTGAATACATGTTATGTAATCTTCTGCCTTGTTAGAGATATGGTCCATAATTAAATCCTGTCTGATGATTTCCATGTGTAAGTATCATACTTCATTCACAGACATATTAAGCACATAATCTAAGTATCACATTCTACTTATTTTATTTATTGAACCGAGTTTTTACTGGGTAGTGTGCTAGTTGCTGGAAATAGTATGATAGACAAAGAAGATAAGTCCCTGCCCTTACAAAGCTTATAGTCAGATAAAGGAGAAAGGCGTTATTCAACTAGATATACCTTAATCTGAGAGTAGTGGCCTGAAGGTATGTGGGTGGAGCATGGGCTAGGAGAGCTCAAAACAGGAACTGGGATCTTCTGGAGGCTGGGAAAAGGTTTTTGTAAGGAAGTGATATGAAGGAGTTAATAAAAGGAGAAGCATTCCAGGAAGCTGGAACAGCATGTGCGAAAGCCCTGAGATGGGTGGGAACAAACTGGGTTTGCTGTATTAAAAGAAAGCAATGTGTCTGAATCCCAGAGAGTGAGGGAGAACAGCAAGAAAACTGAGTTAAGGCTGTAGTCACATCTGAATTGTGTCTTGATCAAACGGGAAACCATCTGAAGGGTTTCAGGCGGAGAAAGACAGTCAAGTAAACATTTTCCTATGACTCACTGTCTGCACGGTAGGAATGCAGGGCTGAAGGGGTAACTTCAGGGGACAATCCACTGCAGATACTCGAATGAGAGATGGTCATTGCTTGAATGAGGACAGGAGTGGTGGAGACAGAAAACAGAGGGAAGAGAGAAGTAGAAGAGAGAAGTAGAGTGAGCTGAGCTTGTTAATGGAATCAGATTCAGAAGATTAAGGTGTTGTGGGTGACGCCTACTTGGTTTTTGGAGTTATAATGATGTTCTTCATTCATTTGTTCATTTGCTGGAGAAAAAAAAAAATTACAAGATATCCTAGCTCAGGCACCAAACACACAGAGCACAGTACATGTTGGCAGTCAGGCTGGTTCTAAGCAGCATCTCAATCTCTGATACTCAAGTTCCTCAGTGGCCCCAAAGCTGGCCTCTGGCTGAGAAGGAACCATCACAAAATAATCTGAAGAGAAGCCTATAGGCTACATTAGGCTCCGGACAAATGAGCTCCTGATCCAGATGATTTCTGTTTCAACTCCATTATGGCGGCACTTAGCCGGTCACACCTACAGAGAAATTAGCAAACTGGGTGACTCATTAGGATTTTCTTTCCAGAGAGAAAAGCACCTAAATAAAGACCCTTGCATTTAGCACACAATACCAAGAAGACATCTGAGCAGCAGCAGCAGCAATTTGGGAGAACTTCAAATGTGGCATTTAGGTTTGAGAGAGGAAGTTCCAAATCAGAGAACCGATTTCACAAACAAAAAGCTTTTATAATGGCCTGTCCTGGAGAAGACAGTAATGAGAGGACAAAGAGAAAAGCCATCCTTCTCTAAATACCTAGGGAAGTGACTTCTTAAAAAAGAGCAGGTGAAAAGAAGAATTTTATGTCATCAAGAGTGACTATTCTTCCTCTTTGCCAAAAATAGCTGAGAGAGGCTAAGTCACTCATGAGGCCATAAAAAAGGGGGTGCTTATAAATGAGCTTGAAGCCAAACAGTGCTTTATAGTTTTTTTTATGCTCATCCAAGAATTTAATGGACTTTATTCACCTTAAGATTACCCGTTTATGGTCACAACAGGTTAGGATAATACCTGTAAGTTTGTTTTTGACATATATCCGTCATAAACCCAATTCTTTTTTTTTTTTTTTTTTAAAGCCTTTTAAAGCCTTAAATGTCTTATGGCTGGGATTCCAAACCAGACAACATGTACCCCTGGGGCACATGTCATCCTATGGAAACTGAGTGTAGTCATCAGTCAGTCATTAATACATAAACTGTAATCTGCCTTCACTGATCAAGCTTTCTTTAATTGCTTTTACAAAAACGTGCATGTTCTTCAGGCGTTACATAGCTTAAATAAAACATTTGCCCAAGATGTTTTTCAGAAATTTGGAGACAACTGTGTCCAGTTTGAACTTGCGCTGGCTGGTTAAGACTGGTTAGGACCATTAATCCTCCAACTGGGCATGTGCCAGTGTCCACTAGGTGATTTTTTGAAGTCAGAGGGCCAAAAACTCCACCCTCAGATTTTGCTAAGGCCGCCATATTCTGTATACACGTCCCAAGAAGAAGTGTGTAGCTGAGTTATGCCTTCGCAGAACAACAGTTATCTCACTTTTTTCTCATCTCCAATCACCTTTCCTCACACTCCCCATACCTCAGCTTTTTCCCATAAATAAACAGGGTCCCCACCTTCTGGGAGGTGGACCTGAGACTTATCTCCTCACTTGGCTGCCTTGATAATAAACCCTTTCTTTGCTGCAAACCTCAGCACCTCAGCATTTGGTTTGCTGCATAGATGTCAAGCGAATCTGGTTTGGTTAACACTCTGTTGGTGTGACCAGTAAGTGTGGGAAGCTACAAACCCCTTTTAAAATCTACCTTTCCATAAGAATGATGTTCAAACAATTTTAAGTTGAAGCAACAAGGACCATTCTAGTGTATATAAAGCAAAATGCACCGGAATTTTCGAGATAAAACACAAAATTAGAAATCCATTTCATGTTTGTGGTTTCCCCACCACCATCTTGGAGGAACCCCCAGACCTCTCGAGATCACCGGACGCACAGTTACAAGCTGACACCTTCCTCAGGCACTGCGGGTACAGCGCCTGGGACCACAATGCTTTTTGAAACTGACAAAAATGCCATACGAATTTTAAAATCAGAAGAAAACAATGAACTCTTAGAGCAAACTAAATGTTTTAATATATAATGTTAATACATTTGTCTTTACAACAAGGAAGTTGTAAAATCTAACTTAAAATGCTTTTTATGGAGTCAAAGAGACCACAAAGGCAAAAGTAAGTGCCAAAGGCCCTTGGAAATCACACTGTGAAACTGGGTAGTTGGTTCTGTCATGCTGGTAATCCTCAGAACACAATGGACAATGGTATTGCTTAAAGTGTGGTGGTCACATAACACCATGATATGGTGGGACAATGGCTAACATTTTTAATTTGAAAAGTATGTATTACATATTAAAGTGTAATTGAAAATAATGGGTTTTCCATTTATGGTAGCAATGAAGTTTCCTTTTTGGAAAATTAGAAATTTGGATACTGGCCTGATTGCATAATTCCATTTTCAATCATACATCATAATTGTTTTTCAGAATTAGTAGGTCACAGTGTTGAGAGCAAGAGATATTTGTTGGCTGGAACAAAGCACCTCCTTTCACTGGCTCATGAAATGATCCTACTTAAGTTTTGCATTGTACACAAAGAGGCAGATAATTGATAAAGATTCCCCACAAGAATAAGACATTCATGTAAAAATGAGATCAGCCAGTCCAGTCCATCCAGCTGGGATCATTTTACAAGGGTCAGACAGTCTTGGAGCATAAACTAATCACTCCGGGTCTGGAGGACGCCAGCTCCTAATTCCCAAGAGGCAGCATCACACAATCAGATTGTTTACCCTGGCTCAATACAAATTTGACACATTTTCCCAAAAATGCCTGTCTGTGGCCCTGTCAAAGCAGGATGATGGAAAGTCAGAATGATTTTCTGGCCTGATATATCTAACATTCCAATAATCCATTCCATTTCAATCTTGTTTTGGAGGCAGGGAAGGATATTTTCCCCACCGTACTTGAAATCCATTCATTCTTGCATGCTTTAGTTCACCAGATCTCAGGATCATTGTTGAATCTGAAGCAGCCAGTGGCATGCAAAGACCTTTGAAAAGTAGCATTCTAGGACTTCTTTTCCTCTCTGTGTGTCCCTGGTCACTCAGTGGTAAAGAATCCACCTGCCAATGCAGGAGACACAGGTTAGATCCCTAGGTTGGGAGGATCCCCTGGAGGAAGAAATGGCAACCCACTCCAGTATTCTTGCCTGGGAAATTCCACAGACAGAGGGGCCTGAGGTAGAGAGGGAGATCATTATTCCACATGTGAGATTAAGGTCATCTCTTCCGTCACTGAGCCATCTGTACTCCAGTGCCCAATGATCCAGAGGAAGCAACTAATAACGTCAAATTCTCCAAAATGGCGAAGCCTTGACCTAAACGTGTTTAGTACTCAGTGGAGGTGGTGGTTTAGTCACTAAGTCGTGTCCGCCCCATGGACTGTAGCCCACCAGGTACGTCTGTCCATGGGATTTTCCAGGCAAGAACACTGGAGTGGGTTGCCATTTCCTTCTCCAGGGCATCTTCACGACAGGGATCGAACCCCGGTCTCCTGTACTGCAGGCAGATTCTTCACCATCTGAGCCGCCAGGGAAGCCCTTAGTACTCAGTAAGCGTCTCTAACTCAGGGCACTTTGGATGTGAGAGTTGTTGAGTGAAAGTCACTGAGTCGTGTCCGACTCTTTGCGACCCCATGGGTATAGTCCATGGAATTCTCTAGGCCAGAATACTGGAGCGGGTAGTCTTTCCCTTTAGGGGATCTTCCCAACCCAGGGATTGAACCTAGGTCTCCCGCGTTGCAGGCGGATTCTTTACCAGCTGAGCCTCAGGGAAGCCCAAGAATACTGGAGTGGGTAGCCTATCCCTTCTCCAGAGGATATTCCTGACCCAGCAATCGAACCGAGGTCTCCTGCACTACAGGTGGATTCTTTACCAACTGAGCTATCAAGGAACCCCGTGAGACTTGGTACCACTATGTAAATAGGGAACTATTTTGCTGTATAGTTAAATGAAACAAGTACATGCAGTACAAATTCTCTGGAGGAAATGCTTTAATACTGAAGAACAACTTGTGATTAGCATATCAATAGGAATAAATAAACAGCCGTTTTAAGACACCTAAGGGCATTTAAGGACAGAAGTTTTTCGACAAACTTCTTAAACTTCGTTTATGCTCTGAAACTAGTTGGAAAATTCTTCCTTCTGAGATACTTTAAAAGGTCAAGTACAGCCCACATCACCTCTCTGAAAATTAATAAGGTTTTAATGTACTCAGAAATGCAGAAGTGGTGTCAAGGTTACTTGACAGACCCAGGCCAAAGAACTTTCTAGAACAGCAACATATTTTGGCTGGGTTTTTACCATGAAGTTACCTGTCCTCTTAAATGGGCTATTTAAAGAACATTTATTTCAACATATTAGCAGAATTACTAGGTCACTTATAAGCAGCAAGATAATTAACATTTTTTAAACGATCAAAGAGGAGAAATAAATTATGTAAACAATTCTGAAGGAAAAATGGCCTGCTAATGTTACCCCTCTACTTTAAAAGGGACCCTAAAAACTAGGGACAGTAGATCTTAGTTAAACCAGAAACTTTTAAGTTAAAGGTTACATCACTGAATGCCTGAGTTCAGCCCACCATGTTTTCATTCTTCTAATTAATTATATTTGCTTAAGTCTTTGGCATCTAAAGGTTGTGGGTGGTTTCAGCTTTTAGAGCAAGTCAAGTTTTCTAAGGTCAAACTCTTCATCTGAACAGCAGGGATCATAAGTATCTACATTTCATGAGCTTGTGGAAGGAGCCTTTCCTATAATGGGTGCTCTATGTATACCCTACACATCCATGTTTGTATACAAGCACTGCTTCTATTGTTAGCAGAACAAAGTCAGTCCTTGAACTTTAAAGAGACACATGAACCACAAAAAAGTCAAGAACTTTCACTTAAAACCGCAATGAGATACCACCTCACACCTGTCAGAATGGCTATCATCAAAAAGACCACAAATAACAAGTGTTGGTGAGGTCGTGCACCGTTGGTGGGATTATACGTTGTTGAAGCCACTATGGAAAACAGAATAGAGGCTCCTCAAGAAATTAAAAATAGAAGTGCCATATGATTTAGTAATTTCACTTCTGGGTATTTACCCTAAGAGAACAAAATCATAATTCAAAAAGATGTATGCGTTCCAATGTTCACTGAGGCATTATTTACAATAGCCAAGATATGGAAGCAATCTAAACGTCCTTGATAGAAAAATGGATAAAGATATGGTATACACACACACACACATATATAAGTCAGTATCACTCAGCAATAAAAAAGAATGAAATATTGCCATTTTCAACAACATGCATGGACTTAGAGGATATTATATTACGTGAAAAAAGTCAGAGAAAGACAAATGCCACAGGCTCTCGCTTATATGTTTAATCTTAAAAACAAAACAAAGACAGACTCATAGATACAGAGAATAAATGGGTGGCTGCCAGGAAGAGGGAGGGGGAGGACAGGTGAAAGGGATGAAGAGATTCAAACCTACAGTTATATATAATAAGTCACAGGGATACAGCATTAGGAATACCGTCAGTAATACTGTAATAACTCTGAATAAGACAACTGGTTATTAGATTTATCATGGTGATCATTTCATAATATATGCAAATGTCAAATCATTATATAGGGTACCTGAAACTAAAAGTAACATTGTACATCAACTATATTTCAATTAAAAAAACTGCCACCTAAAGTCATATTAAATCTAAGAAACTCTTAACATAAGAGAGGACTCCGAGTAAAAAAATATAAGGAGATTGTTCTTAGAGTTCTAAATGCATCTTAACTTCTAAGATTTAAGCCTAGAAAGGTAGAAACATTCTTCCTCAATGTGACCTTTGACAGCACACAGGTGACTGGGGTGTGTTTGCTGGTAAGCCAGCTCTTAGGCTTCGAGCATTTCATCAGGTGCACCAGTCCTTAGTCTGACCAAAGCTGGTATCTGTTATTTCTTACAACTTTTATTCTGGAGAACTTCTGTAAATATCCCCCACCCTCCAAAGTATATGTTAGCATGTGTGTGTGCATGCTAAGTCGCTTCAGTCGTATCCGACTCTTTTCAACCCTATGGACGGTAGCTCGCCAGGTTCCTCTGTGCATGGGATTTCTCAGACAAGAATACTGGAGTGGGTTGCCATGTCCTCCTCCAAGGGATGTTCCCGACCCAGGATCAATCCCACAACTCTTATGTCTCCTGCATCGGTAGGCAGGTTCTTAACCTATAGAGCCGTCTATAAAGTGCCACTATTCTCGTGGCTCAGATGGTAAAGAATCTGCCTCTAATGCAGAAGACCCAGGTTTCATCCCTGGGTCGGGAAGATCCCCTGGAGAAGGAAATGGCAACCCACTCCAGCATTCTTGTCTGGAGAATCCCATGGGCAGAAGAGCCTAGCGGGCTACAGTCCAGGGGATTGCCAAGGGTCGGACACAACTGAGCAACTACGCTTTCACTTTCATTCTAATATAATCAGCTTTCCTGACCACATTTATATTGTAGGGTGACACTGTACCACCAGAAAGAGAACTGACCTCAACTGCTACCTCTTCTCAGGGAGAAATCCAATTCAAATAAAATATAGAACTCTGTCGACATAAACACCAGATAAATATACAAACCCTTGTACATCTACTCAGTTTTTCAAACTAACATTCAACACTAGGTACTTAATCACTTCTGTTTTAATGCAAAACACAAACTTGGAAGAGTTTTCGCCCCCATATTTACTGTGGAATAGACACTAGACACAGAGGAGTCAGTTAAATCTCACCTGCTCACAAACCTTAACTGGTCAGCTCCCTGAGCTGTGCTCCTCAGGGAAATGTGAAAAAACAACCTCTGGGCTTTACCCAAGACCGCAGAGAGGATGGTTCATTAGCAGAGCTCTGTAGGCCTGCAAGTTCTGTGCACCACACCCTTCTGGAGAGGTAAGATCCTGAGTAAGATGTTTGAAACCTCTAGATGTTCATGGTCTCAGTCAGCAAATGGCTTTCATAACCCCACATAATCTCTGGATTCAAGTGTTAGAATAACAACATGAGGACCACAGACTTGGAAATGCAGAGATGTTCCCTGGAAACAAACGTACAGAATAAGGAATCCCTTCGACACTGATAATGTAGATGGCAGAACGCTAATGGTGATGGAAGTAGGGAGTACAGTGGGACAGGAAATACAATCAGTACCTGTTTTGTTTTTATGTGGGATTCCCAGGTGGCGCTAGTGGTAAACAACCCACCTGCCAATGCAGGAGACATAAAAGATGTGGATTCAATCCCTGGGTCAGGAAGATTCCCTAGAGGAGGGCAAGGCAATCCACTCCAGTATTCTTGCCTGGTGAATCCCATGGACAGAGGAGACTGGTGGGCTACAATCCATAGGGTTGCCAAGAGTTGGACATGACTGAAGCAACTTTCCATGCACGCTTACTTTTATGTATTCATAAATATGTGGATCTGAAGGAGAACTAACACCATGATATATAGTATTAACACCAGACTTCAAAAACTACAGTTGATCATGGTGTTACTCGTCAGCTCAATCAGGTATTCATAAATCTCTTTCGCTTCTAGACTGGAAATCAATGTTCAAACAAAGAGTTTTTTTTCGGACACTGTTATTTTGTTTTGGGCTTTGTTGGCAGGCTTATTGCCCCCCCCCCAATTTTGTGTTTTTCCCTATCCCCTACCAACACTCTAACACTGGTTTCTTGGCCACGCCTTACATATTTACTCACTTGATTAACTATAGCCGTTAGTCTTGTTCAAGCAAGTCTTGTCCTGAGCAATGGATATGCTGGAGACGGGAGGAAGAGGGCAGCCTTGGCTCCTTGTTAGTCATCCTTACCTCTCACCCCATGCCCATCCTGCTGTAGATCATCAGGGCTGGGTGCCAAGCACCAACTCCTTTCAGCACTCAGAGGCGGACATATCCATATGGGGACAGGTGTGCTTTTGGTGCTTAGCTTCCGTGATCGGTTTCTTTAGGGAAGGTTTTGAAAGTTCTGAAGGATCTCTCAACATGGATAAGCGGATACAAAACAGTAGAACAAAATGTACTAAACACTGGGGTAACAAAACATTCCTCTTCTGCTGAAATCACTAGGTGAATTAGCTGGGGGAAATCAGAGTCTGCTTAATTTGAAAATCCTTTTAAGAGACAATCAACTCTGCCTCCATCCAAAAAAAAAAAAAAAAGCCCATAGTCTTTTGTTTTCACTAACTTTCACCCTTTTGACACAAAAGGAGAAAGAAGGAGATGAACGCAGGTCAGACTTCTCATTGAAGCACCTGATACTTTAGAGGCAGTGATGGTGTACTCGGGTCATGGGTGCTACATACTTATAATCCGTACAGGAAAAAAGTGAATAGTGTGGTCCTTAATGGAAATAGAAATGGAAAGCCTACACAGGGATTCTCAACCTGCACTCATGATTCAACAAATAGTTTGTATCTTGGCACTGTTGCCAGATCATTCTCAACTAAATTACCCAGGAATTCTTTCCTTTTTTCCTCTGTTTGTCTCTCCCATCCTCAACCCCAAATACACAAAACTAGGCTCCCCTAAGAGGGGAAAACACAAAAGCAAAGAGTAAGCAATTTACCACCATGCCACATCAGGTTACAGCTAACCGGTCTTCCCTCTGCTCAGAAGAGAAAAAAGTACAGATATGCACCTGGCAAATATCTGTATGGTCTCTAGTGCAGCAGGATTCATCCATTTGCTCACAAAAGTACACAACTGCAGCTGAGAGAATAAACCAATTCAACAAACATTTATCAAGCTCCAGTCTGACTACAGAGTCTTTTGGGAAAAAAAAAAAAAAAATCATGCACCTGGCTATTGGAGATGATTTTTGAAGAAGTCTAGAAATATGCTATTCCTGCCTCCTCCCATCAAAAACAAGGGATGAGAAAAGAAGCAACCAACTTCAGATGATCAGTAAAGCAACATTTTAGGCTGTAAAATGTAACAAACTGAAGCTATGCCAGTTTCTTTTTGTAGATGGAAAAGAATTAACTTCTTATCTTTCTTGGGAAATAACAATTTGGTTCCTTGTATAAAAAAATGTATTACTCAACCATCAATCACCCTTCAGTATTTTCGATATAGAGATTAGATGAAGTATATACTGAAACAAGTTAAGGCATCATTGCTTTACAGTACACATTCAAATTGACTGGGGATCTATCCTAAATGAATTTTAAACATGCAATGCGAGAGCAGGGTAAAACCAATCCCTGCCAAACATTTAGGGGGATTTCCACATCTCCTCCTCACCCCAGATTTCCTCTTAGGAAACTTGCTTGTGGAGCTAAGAAAAAAATTAGGGTATGAGACCCCAAGTCAAGCTTTATTATCTGCCTGCTTGGTGACCTCAGAAAAGTCATTTATATTGAGACCTCAACGTCTTCAAACTTTAAAACAGGAATAATCATACCCCCTTCTGTCTCATTTGTGGGGAGACTATGAAAATCAAATGAAATATAATCAAGATAAAGGTTTTATGAAAACTGTTATAATCATGGATATGGATGTTTAAGCCCACAGTCCAAGAGACAAGGTGGCAAAAGGAGACCCATCTCTGTCTCCAGAGTGTGCACCAGGGCCTTTGCAAGTTTAACTGGCCTGTAGCGTCTTGGGTTTAGGAACAGGGTCAGTTTTAGACGCATGTCCGTGAAACCACCTTCAGAAAGAAGGGGAAACTCTTTTTTCATTATCCTATTTTTTTTTTCTATTATACTGCATAGTAGGTGGACAGTTTTTATTTAATGTATCAGTATTTACTGGGTGTTGGCTATTATGAAATGTTATATTGAGTGTCAGTCTCCTTGTTTTACAGGCTTACACAGCTGAGATTAAGCAAAAATGACACATATTCTACTGAGATTGTTGTGGCTGTTGTTCAGTCACTAAGTCGCGTCTGCCTCTTTGCGAGCCCATGGACTGCAGCAAGCCCAGCCCCCTATCCCTTACCGTCTGCCGGAGTTCACACAAGTTCATGTCCATTGAATCGGTGATGCCAGCCAATCATCTCCACTGAGATAGGGCATTCCAAAATCAGCAAAACATGGAAGTAGTATACTTTCTTTTTAATCAGTATTTTTAGCCATCTACTCTGTATTGGCACTAGAGAAATAGTTAGGTAATGTTCCAGAACTCAAGGAGCTCAGAGTTTATAGAGTGGAAACAGCCAGACAGAACCTAACACAACAGCAAGGGCAAGGTGAGAAAGAGATGTCAGCAAGGGTCCCAGGGAGCAGAGAAGGGTTAAGCATGCCGGGCAGGTAGCAGAACAAACAGCTGCAGGTACTGTGACCGCACTGAACCCACAGGAGCCAGGATCTACCTAAGATGAGGCTGGAGGGGGACGCAGAGGTCACGTGACAAGGAATCCAGGCCTGGAGACCTCAGCGTGGGGCTGCTCTATGGATAGATGCAGGAGGGGAGCTCAGAGGAGTAGCTGAGAAGGGATGTTACATGGGGGACAGCCCAACTATCCTCCTTCTAGAACATTCTGTCATTATATGATAACTACTAGATTTCCTATGGAAAACAAAACATTTTCCTACTAAACAAAGAAAACAGTTGATGCAGTAAAGGTAAAGGGAAATCTCACTGTAAAAACTATAAGAAAAAGAATCACAGCCCAAAACAACTGAATAGAGAAAACCTGAACAATACTCTGAAAGGATTCGTATAAAATGCTGCAATGGAATTGACCTTTTCCTCTACTTCTACCTCCACCTGAGAAGGATCATATTATTTAGACATAAACAGAGTAGAAAAGTCAAGCGTGTCAGCCAGTTTCAGCTTCTTAGAACAAGATGCTGCTCTGCAGGTACTGGGTGGTCAGTCACCTGGAGGACAAAGCTGGCCGGTAAGTCATCATGAGAAACAGGTTTGAGGACCCTTTGGGGCTTGACAGAGAGTTGGTGTTACAAGAAGCTCACGGGAAACCATCCCTTCTACAATTAAGTTTACTGGGAATATTTTAGAAAAGAAAGGCAAGGCAGGGCTGGTGAGGGAGTGGGGAGGAGGGAGTTACTGTTTATTGAGTATAGAGTTTCAGTTTGGGATGATGAGAAGAAAGTTCTGGATTTGGATTGTGGGGATGGTTGCACAACACGTGAATGTATTTCATGCTACCGAACAATATTTTATAGCATTGGTATTTTACCACGATAAGAGGATGGGGGAAGGAAAGAGGCAAAGAGAGAAAAACAGACAAAATTTAAAAATAGTAAGATTTCTAATAAATTCAGCTGAGAAACTCCTACTACCTTCCTCAATGTGACACACAAAACAAAACTGAATTTCTCAAGAAATACTCTACAGAAAGACGTCATCTGGAACATGCTAGTGGTCTGCCAAAGACGGTAGTCCCAACGGGCTATATTATGTAATCATGGGCCAGTTTTCTAACACAATAGAGCATCTTCTCCCTAAAGGAGACTGAACTCTTTACATACTTTAGTTCGTAACTCTTCAGTCTAGAAAGATGACTTCATTATTATTATCATTATGGTAGCTATTTTGTATTTGTTAAGAGTCTAGTAAGCCAGCTGCTGTTTTCTCTTCTTTTGTTGCAGATGGGAACAAAACAGCACGTCTGTGCATTGGAAAGCAAGGAACAGGACCAAAACCAGAATCCCTGCCCCAGGCCACAGCATTCGGCAGGGGAGGCTGTGCTCCGCCCGGCGTGGAGGTCTGGGCAGTGCCTCATCCCTCTACTCCAGAATCTCACCACGGATCAGGGCTCCTACTTAGGGGAGAGCGCATATTTGCTTGCCAGACAGCAGCTATTTATTTTTGCACGTGCAAAAGCATCCAAGTGGACTTAATACAATTATGTTTGAGCTTAAACCACAGAGATAAGAAATTCAAACTAGGGCCCCAATTAATCACTCTTTTTAAGAGTTTCAAATGTTTCCCATGTCTAAATAGTTAAAACTGTACATGGCCCTAAATTCTGTGCTTATAATCCCGATGGAGTTTCATTCCACAGGTCACAAATCATCCCCCAGTAATGGTAATTACTTAGTAACTATTGATTGTTTAATTACTTGAGACTGCCTTATACTCACCAAGTCATTAAGGGTGTTAGGAGATCTAAAAACTCTAAGTCGCCAGGGTGCTGTGCATCAAGTTATTCGGCAAGTCACTGATATGAGATGGACGGGAAGTATTTTAAACTAAAGCCATCTAAACACTTCAAAGGAAAGGTGGGTATACATGTGCCAAACTGCTAATGATATTTATTATAAAGGATGACACTGAATAAATAAACAAGGTAAACGAAAACCCAGGATACAGATAATAGTAGAAGAGATGTCTCCTCAAAGGCAGAGACACCTAAAAGAGCCTTTAAGTCCCCTGACAGACAATACCTTAATCCAGTGGATCTCAATTCTGGTTTTGCAGTAGAAGCATCTGGGAAGTTCTGGAAGCCAGCTTTACCTAGTCCTACACCAGACCCACTAAAACCAAATCTCCAGAGAAAGGTCCAGATATGTTTAGTGTTTCAAAACTATCCAGATGATTTCCATAAACAATGAGGGCTGAGCAACACTGGTAGCTACAAGAAATCCAACCAAGTCCCCTGTGGCAGGTTTTGGGAGCAACCCTGGAGGTCTGGCCACCCAGCAGAAAAGCAACCTTCCTTATGTATATGGCACATGGGCTCACAAAGGTCTACCCAAATGCTGCCATGGCAACCATCTAATTCATTACACCCAATGGATCATAGCATGAAGTGGCACAGTCTTGAGCCAAATTAGATGCAATGAACACAGGGATCTATGAAAAGCTCAACAAGCCAACCCATTTCAAGGGTAAATAATTCTACTTATAGGGTAGGAGTAAAACTGTTACCTGTAATTCTGCCCAACTACAATAAAAGTACCCTCTGAGATGAAGCAATAATAACTAAATAATCCCAAAGGCTTAGCCATGGTCAAATGAACCTATGACTAGGAACAATGCTTCATATGTGCTACAGCATCTTGGAGACATCTTTTAAAATATCTATTTGATGTTAAAAATCACAATTTCTACACTCCTAGAAAAATAGTGCTGGGGTACTTTTGGTAGCTACCTTTTTTTAAGAAAATTTAAAGAAACCAACTAGTACCCTTGGGCTATATCATTAATTTATTTTAATAGATAATCTGTCACTATAAACAGTACAAAAATTCTTTTTAAAGGCAATCAACATATTAGATCTGGCCCAAGAGCCCGGTTTATAAGAGAACAGGAAAGACAGATCTGCTCTAAACTCCTTTTCATTACACTTCTTTCCACTTATGAAAATGCTAAATTGCACCCCACGATGTACAGATGCCAAGGCCTCCAAGCTTCTTCCAAATGCCCTTCCCATAGTCCATTCAGGTCCCCACTCTGATTCACGATGCTCCACATTTTATACTCCCACTGTCTCTGTCTGCACATCAGTTTTAAGAGTTTTTGCTATATTGTCTTATCCTTATAGAAGTTGTCCTTGAGCGGGGCAGGGAGGGAGACAATTTTACCCTCCCAGGAGACTCCTGGCAATGTCTGGAAACATTTCTGATTGTCAAGACTTTGGGGGTGCTCCTGGCATCTCATAGGTAGAGGCCAAGGATGCGGCTAAACACCCTATGATGCACAGGACAACACCCCGACAACAAAGAGCTATTTGGTCCAAATGTCAACAGTGCCAAGGTTGAGAAACCCTGCCTTTAAGGGATAATGTGGTTTAATAAGTGTGCTTTGGTTTCCTCCCCTATAAAATCATGAAGAGTAACTAAGACACAACATTCGAAAACGTTAGCACACAATAATTAGTTAACCTGATTGCACACTTCTTAGACTAGGAACCACCTCAACTGGCTCTGCATTCTCCCCATACAAAGTACAGGGCCTTTTCACTGGCACTCAACAAATGTGAAATAATGTATTCTTTATATTGGAATTCTTGTTTAAAAAAGCAAATGCCATTATTATCTAAGAAATTTTACATTCTCCTATAATCACTCCTTACCAAACAAGAAGTGAACAGCGTGATTCATGATTCATTAGAAGAGACTATGATAAACTACGCTGAATCCTAAGTATGTCACAGAATCACCTCCATATTAAGATTGTTATTAAGCTTACTATTAAAATGCTTTGTCTTATTTCAACAGATGGTTTATTAAGAGATCCCAATATACAAATGTAAGGAATTCTCATGCAGTGGGCTCAGATTCTTCTACTATACCAGGTCAGTTTTGACCCTTTCAATTCTCAGGTTTTGAGTTGAATTATTCAGAAACAACCTTACCTGTAATTATAAGCATGTCAAATAAAAACAGCAAATGTCAAATCTCAGAATGAGTATGTCAACCTGGCTAGCATCAAATCCCAAATCAAAATCTTTGTGTTTTTTTTAACTTTTCTCAGTTTATGCATGTTAGAGTCAGCATAAAAACTCTTAAATGATTACAAAAAAATTGGGATTAACATTCACTCAAGTAGCCCTGCATGCATGCAAAGTCACTCAGTCATGTTCAACTCTCCTACTCTATGGACTGTAGCCCGCCAGGCTCTTCTGTCCATGGGATTCTCCAGGCAAGGATACTGGAGTGGGTTGCCATTTCCTTCTCCTGGGGATCTTTCTGACCCAGGGATTGAGCCCAACTCTCTCATGTCTCCTGCATTGGCAGGCGAGTTCTTTACCATTAGTGCCACCTGGCAGCCCTACTACAGGGTAACTGACAATCATTTTTGCAGAGTTTCTGGAGGTGTGGCCCCAGGGCTCTGAACATCAGCAAGAATCTATAAACCTATTAAAAGTGCCGATTCCTGGATCCCAACCAGACCTACTGAACAAGATTTAAGAGGTTAGGCCTGGAAATCTACATTTTTAATCACTTTTCAAACACTTGTTTCACATAGTAAAGTTTGGGAACCTCTACCAGGAGACTGAACCTCAGAAAACTGATTTGCCTCATTTGTAAATTTCCAGAATGGGGCTTGCTTCCACAGACTATCAAGAATGAATTTAACATAAAATCCACACCCAGATCCTACCATAAGAAACAAGTAGAGAATTCTGTTGATTATTTTTGTCCATATATGCATATCTGAAGTAAGCAGATATTTTATGGAAAATGCTGAAAAAATACTAGGAACAAATACAGATACAATTATTAAGGAAAACAGAGCTCAACTCTGGGCCCCACACAGGTCACCATTTGGTATGTACCAGATGCTGGATACAACAATTCCTAGACAGACTAGGCCCCTATCCTTATTTTTCCTTTATGGTGCATTTCAACTGTTTAATATATACATAAACAAAGACGTGAGATAATCTCAGAGAGTGTCAATGCCACAAAGGCAAAGAAATAAGTTGATGTGATAGAGAAAGTCCGCGCGGGAGGAAGGCAGTAGCAGTGGCTGCCTGAAAAGTAGATCCCTTGAGGAGGTAACATGTGCGCTGGGTCCTGAAAGACAAAGACCCGGTCATGAGGAAGCTGAGGAGAGAGTGTTCTAGATAGAGAGAACTGTTTCGATAAACACCCTGAAGTAAGAGCAAGGTTCTCATGAAATTATTATAGAAATTAAATCAGAAATCAGATTATATATACAAGATGCTTTATGACATAGAAAATACTATTTTATAGTATCAAATATTATTTTCATTAATATGTTAGAATTGTTTCAGGACAAAAGTCAAGATAATGAAAGACCGCAAGTCTAAGTCATAGGAAGAATTAAGCAACTGAGGCTCTAATGCCTGGAGACCAGGAGACACAAATATGTGTTTGGGGAAAGAAGAGAGAAGTTTTTTGAAGGACTATGTTCTTATGGAAGAGGATTTAATTTTTTTTTTTTTTAAACAGTTACATGGAATGAGCTTGCACTGGTAAACATTTCAGGAAGGCAGAATCTTGGCTCAATATGACAATGAACATTCAAAGAAAACTGCAGGTAAATAGGATGACTGGAAGGCAATGAGTTCCACATGCGTGGAGGTGATCAAGGATGGAACAGATTGCTAGCAGAGGAATGACTGGGCTAGATAACCTATGCTGCTGCTGCTAAGTCACTTCAGTCGTGTCTGACTCTGTGTGACCCCATAGACAGCAGCCCACCAGGCTCCCCCGTCCCTGGGATTCTCCAGGCAAGAATACTGGAGTGGGTTGCCATTTCCTTCTCCAATGCATGAAAGTGAAAAGTGAAAGTGAAGTCGCTCAGTCATGTCCAACTCTTAGTGACCCCATGGACTGCAGCCTACCAGGCTCCTCCATCCACGGGATTTTCCAGGCAAGAGTACTGGAGTGGGGTGCCATTGCCTTCTCCGAGATAACCTATAAGGTAGGTCATATATCTATAAAGTCTGCAACCCCTTGAAAACACACAGTTTCAGTGTTCTCTCTCCACAAGCACTATAACCACTATAACGAACACTGCCTCTTGATCTCATACTTTACAACCTAGAGGAGGTTTTAAGAGAAACCTCAGAGATACAGAGGAATCTACCATATTCCTGATTTACACTGTCACTCAGTGTAACTCTTCACCTCTGCAATCATCAATATATATTTCCAAAGGGCAAATTAAGAAACAGGATAGATGAACATTCATTTCTGAAAATTGTGGCTAAGATTTAGTGGTGTTTTAGCGATGAACATTAAACAATTATTTGGACCTATTAAAACAATTACTCTATTTTAACAAAAATGTGATGAAATCGGATTTCATCAGGTCCCAATAAATGGCATGCTAATTAACAGCCAAAGTCTCCAGCAAGCAGGTATGTGGCGTTTTCTTGGTTTATTTTTTAATGGGAGCCATAGGCCCAAGAAGGAAATGGCAACCCACCTCAGTATTCTTGCCTGGAAAATCCCCATGGACAGAGGACCCTGGTAGTCTACAGTCCATGGGGTCGCAAAGAGTTGGACACGACTGAGCAACTTCATTTTTTCACTATTATAGGCCCAAGAAGATGATTTCCTCATTTAAAAAAAAAAAAAAAAACAAAAAACAACCCTGGCAGAGACTCTCTATTCTTCATTATTTATGTATTCTGTCTAGTAAGTAAAGCAAAAAACAGATACTGAACTGCCACCTGACCACACAGGACCAAAATGCAAGAGATAAACAAATCTAACTTTCCAAGGACAGAGAGACCACGTTAGACTTGGGAGTACAACTAGAAGCTACTTCAAAAAGCTAAATGTAACTAAATGACCTTTATAAAAAATATATTTCCACATCTAGATGTATGTGGCTTAAATGAAGATATACTCCAAGCAACATTCTCTTAATATCTACATATACTTTTGTTTATTCAATTAAGTATGCTTCTTAAAAAACTACAGAATAAACCTGCCAGTGCAGGAGACATGATCCCTGGTCCAGGAAGATCCCACATGCCGTGGAGCAGCTAAGCCTATGCACCACAACCATTGAGCCTGTGCTCCAGAGCCCGGGAGCCACGACTACTGAGCCCACAGGCCACAACGACTGAAGCCCAAGCACGTGAGAGCCCGTGTTCTGCAGCAAGAGAAGCCACTGCAATGAGAAGCTTGAACACCGCAACTAGAGAGTGGCCCCCCTTGTTGCAACTAGAGAAAAGCCCAAGGCGCAATGAAGATCCAACACAGCCAAAAACTAAATAATTACTTTTTTAAAAAGATTCTACATCTTAAAAAAAACTATTTGTAAGTAAAATTATGTTATGACTCTTTTAGGACAACTTATTAAAAGAAACTTTTAAGAATCTTTCCAGAAAAGAAAGGCTACATCCACATCATTGTTCATAAAATTATACCTCATTTTATGAAATCTAGGAACAACAAAATCTAGAGTTACCAAAATTCAAAGATTTAGTATTTAATGTAAAGAAAGTATTTATCATAGAATTTTTGATATAGAAATCTGTTCCTAGGGCTATAAAATTTATATTCATGTGTACAGTATTTTAAAAATATACCTATTCCATAAAGGTTAAATATAACCTATAATGTGAACAATCACTTCCTAACTTATTTCTCTTTAAGTTCACGTATAGTTGAAATCCGGTTTGGCAGTTTTATTAAGCTTTAATCCTTCAGAGCTCAGAGTAACGGCAGGATTGGATTAGTGACTCAGGAAACCCAGGTGTCTCTGTCCTGGAGGGGGTGCCACCTAATGTCATCTGGGTTGCCTAGAAACCCAATCCTTAACCGGGTGTGGAGGTTTAATTCTTCAGATAAATCATTCCAAGTCCCCAAGGCATTTATAGCAACACTCTCACTTGACTATTGCACAAAAAATCTGCGGTGCCACAAAACACAAAGGCCTGGAACAAGAAAGCAAGTCTCCTGTCTGCAAATCCAATGTGGTCGCCATGGCCAGCTTTGCAGTCTCCCCTCAGCGTGAGAGGGGCCACACTTCTGAATCAACCACTAAGAGAAGGGCACCCTTTAGAACAACAGTGTTCGCAACTTAGTGTATTTCTTTCCTTTCTAAAGAGCTGAGACCTCTTGCCACTTGTTTTCTTTCCCTCAGGTACCCAAAAAATTAGGGCTAATTTTGAATTTTCCAAACATTCTCATCCTTAATTGAGAATCCTTATCTTGTTATTATCCTCTCTTGCAGGAGTGTATAGTCCACCTCTTAGATTAGTGGACAAAGCTGTGAATCACCTTCCAAACGTGCATTCCACAGGTGGGAAGCACAGCACAAGGGAATGGCACTGTAAAAACAACAGCATTATACTGTCAATATGGAGAGTTGTTTCTCCATATTGACAGCAAATCAGAAGTAATTTTCTGCCTAAATCAGGGCTTAATTCATTAGCTTACATTAATTCACAAGTTCAATCCAATTTCTCAAAATGCAATAACACAATCTTCCAACCTAATTATCTTCACTGAAAGTATTTAAAAGCATTTGCTGAGACACCTTTCTTTCTTGTGTCAGACAGGATCAACATCAAGTGAACAGCTGGGGTAGACTACATTCTTTCTAATTGCAGGGGGTTGACCTTTTAGGAAATAATCAAATTTTGCAGGAGAGAAATTTTCCTGAGTGGACATCAAAGGGTACCATTTGGTAAAATAAAAGTTAAAATGTTTATAATTTACATACACTTAAATATAAACACACATATTCTTTTGACATTCTACAGTACTGAAAATATTACAATCTGGTGGACTTCAATAATTTAATCAACTAAGAGACGTTTAAGATTCAAAGAAGGAAATTTTTAACAAATAGAACAAGACAGAGAATTTACAGTTGAAATGTCATCTCATATCACTACCACTTAGGAAAAGTGATAGATATTTCTCTTGAAATAATCATGAGGAAACAGCTGGTCTGTTTTGAAGGCATTTATTTCAATAGCTCATTCACTAAAACCCCCCGAGCTTTAGTCCAAAAAGGTAATTTCGATTTTCTTTTGATAATCAGGAGAATCAAGCCACTTTTCTAAACAATCACTTTTTTAGGTCGTTTACTGGGAGAAAATATCTTTTAAAAGCATGTTTACGGTGAATCTGAAAGCAAAATCCGTATAAGAACAAGAACATTTTCTTCCTCAAACTCAACCTCAAGTTTAGCTTTTAATTATTTCCTATTTTGTAAGAGTCATTGCTGCCATTAGTCCTGCCTTTGTGAGGCAGCTTCTCCTAACACTGTTCACTAAACTCATTTAACTCATGCCCTAGGCCAGTAGCAAATCTCCTTTTCCAGCTGCTATACTTTAATAGTTTAAATTTCTAAAGTAAGTAGCGTCATTCGAGCCTTTAAAAACCAGTTTTGGCAGCGATTAACGAAACTAAACACTTCAGAGAGGTTCAAGTATGTACCGTTAGAATTCACATGTCAGATATAAGCTCTGTAACATATAATGAATGGAAATGCCCAAAGCCCGGAATCCAGTTTAGGCAATGGGACTAAAGATTGATTTAAAAAGATGGAGAGTCAATTAACAAGTATATTATTTCATTTTAAATCTGTTATGAGACATGTATGAGAACAGACAGTACTGCTATTCAGCATTCATGAACCGAAACCACACATGAGCCATGTTCAAGCTCAATGAACTTACCTTATATACTTGTCCATATGTTCCATTGCCAACAAGTTCCACCAATTCAAAGATTCCTGCGGGGTCCTGAAAGAAAAGAAATAAGCAATAAAAATTCAAAACAATATTCTAGCCATTGTCTTAATCAAAAGCAAATGCACATTTAAAATTAGCAAATAAATAACAGCTTTGGGGAGGCTCTCATATGTTAATATTAAAGAGTATTAAAATTTAATTCAGCTGCAGCTATGAAATGAGACAAAATCCATTTGTTTCTATTTTACACTTCTATGAGATGTGTTTAAATCAGACAAAAGGAGACAAGACTTTCATGGAAACAATAAAAAAAAAAAGAATTAACCCATTTCGTACTGTCAAATGGAAACACACTTGTAGGTACATTGGCATAAAATGAAAGACACATCAATTTAAGGGGTTTCTAATTTTTAAGATCTTTCTGTTTGACATTTCTGATCTGCTGGCTGCACAGAACACTGGCAGTTGAGAGAGGAGCGCTACTATACCATGGGGCAATCTTCCGGCGCTGGTCAACGGTTTTCAAGAGAAAATGGAATCCACCTAACTTCCTCTCAGAAGGTATTCCTCTGAATTCATCTCCCTTCCTGACAATGCTGCCTCTGCAAAACACACTTTTGCAGACAGCCTCCAGTTCTTGCAGGACTGGGAGGGTCCTGGCAGGACCCAGAATGCAAAGGAAACTGGAGAATGACGCACATTCTTATCCACGAACAGGTGTCTGCTAATCCTGAAAGTCACATAAATGTTCCCGTGCTCAGTAAATATCCAATAATTGTGTCTATTATTCCTGGATTACCAATCCCAAAAGTCAAAAAGAAAAATCAAAGCCTATAAAACTCAATTCACAGGCAGAAAGTGACTTTGATCTCTTCTGATCCCTACTTGGAGGGAAATGATTTCTTTAAAGGCCTAGATCAGGAATCACAAACGCGCATGTCCACAGAGGGCAAGCAAGTAACAGAGAAGAGTGAGGTGGGCCACGGAGGCCTTTGGCAAACTGAGGAAGTCATGTCTCCTTTGTAGGTGGAGGGGGGTGCCTAGCTGGAACCAACAGCTGTCACTTCAACCTATGAGCACAGTCTTACCAGGTCTAAAATGAAATGAAATTGAACATTTTGCATAACGTGAGATCTCCTCATTTTTAAATGTTAGGCATTAACTCACCTAAAAAACACACACACATTAAACAAAACAACAACAACAAACACCTTGGGACAAATGAAAAAGACTTCAGCCTCTGACCTGAAAAGCATTTCCCATCTCCAGTCAACAGGTTTTCAGAACACTGCCAAATGGCAAGACAGTGACTGTGTGGCAGAGGGGAAATCAGACTGACCTTTAGGTTTTTAGACAGACCTTTTTGGATTTTAGGTTCAGACAGACCTGGGCTGAACACCAGGTCTGTCTGGTGTGGCTGCCTGAATCCAGGACCCTCTGGAAGAGCAATTCAGTCTCTGTGCAGATAAAACGGGGATGACATCTACCCAGGAGAGTCCTGGGAAAGAGCAGGTGAGGGCTTAGCACCCACCTGCCCAGAGTCACCAATCTAATAGGAATCGTTTTTAAGCTGAGGAATCCCACACCTCTATAACATTTAAAGGGAGAAGTGCTCATATTCATGGAGAAGAAGATAAATGAGTTTAATGTGACAAATTAGAGCTCATTAAAGTGACAGCTTTTATTAAGTCAGGCCCAAGAAAAGCACTTTACGATGTGCCTTCAAAGATCCCTCATAGAGGGACTTTACTCGTGGTTCAGTGGCTAAGACTCTACGTTCCCAATGCAGTGGCCCTGGGTTCGATCCTTGGTCAAGGAACTGGGTCCCATGTGCTGCAACTAAGAGCTCTCCTGTCCCGACTAAAAGATCTCCCATGTCACAACTAAGACCCAGCACAGCCAAATAAATAATTTAAAAAAAAAAAAAGTAAATAAAAGATCTCAAGAACCTCAACTAAAGACCCTACATGCCACAGCGAAGATCAAAGATCCCATGTGCCACAACTAAGACCCGGCCAGATAAATAAATAGAAATATTCTTTTAAATCATGCATTTAAAAAAATCCCACATAGAAAACAAGTTAAGAAAAATAGTAAGACAAAAAACAGTTGAAGCACTTAGTCACTCACAAAACTGGAATTAGCATTATCCATTGTTATAAAGCCAGGAAGGCAAGAAACCCCACTCCAGACTGATGGAGAAGTCCAGAAATTCCATCTCTGCCTCGCTTGGTCAGGGAGGTGTGGACAAAGTCCCAGACAGGGAACCATAAGACAAGACAAAGTGGTGAAAGGGCCTAGAGCTCTGAGCATGGCGACCCCAGAGCTAAAAGTCACTGTCAAGGCCACCCGGGAGGCACCTCAAGATGGGAAAGAAAAATTGTGTTTGTTAAACTACTAGACCATTCGAGCAGTAGGTTTTATTACAAACGGAGTTAGAAAGAAGTGAGGAAAATGGGGGTGGGGGAGGTGGGGGGGGGGGGGAGAAGCCCACAAACGTGGCAGCTGCTGTTTGTTTCTAAGCTGCGCTTCCTAGTAGCTTGTTTGCTCAGTGGTGTTTCTGCAACAAATTTCAAGAGAGGTTCTACATTTGCTTGAAATACCTCAACTGTTTTCAACGTTCATTTTTCTTGACGTAAAAAAAAAATGAATGAAAGAAAGGAGATGTAGGATGAAAGGGAAAGTGAAAGCCACTCAGTCGTGTCTGACTCTTTGCAACCCCATACAGTGCATGGAATTCTCCAGGCCAGAATACTGGAGTGGGTAGCCCTTCCCTTCTCCAGGAGATCTTCACAACCCAGGGATTGAACCCAGGTCTCCCACATTGCAGGTGGATTCTTTACCAGCTGAGCCACAAGAGAAGCCCAAGAATACTGGAGGGGGTAGCCTATCCTCAGTAAGTGTTGAGTGAGTGAGTGAATGAATGAATGCATTCATTTATTGAGCCCCTACTATGTGCTAAACACACTTACATGTATTATCTGTAACCCTGGCAAGAATTCTACAAGGTAGACATGATCTTCTTGACCCAGGAATTGAACCAAGGTCTCCTGCATTGCAGGTGGATTCTTTACCAACTGAGATATCAAGGGAAGCCCCAAGATGTAGGATGGTGACTGCTGCTGAGGCTGCTGCTAAGTCGCTTCAGTCGTGTCCAACTCCGTGTGACCCCATAGACCCCATAGGGGCAGCCCACCAGGCTTCCCCGTCCCTGGGATTCTCCAGGCAAGAACACTGGAGTGGGTTGCCATTTCCTTCTCCAATGCATGAAAGTGAAAAGTGAAAGTGAAGTCGCTTAGTCGTGTCCGACCCTCAGCGACGCCATGGACTGCAGCCTTCCAGGCTCCTCCGTCCATGGGACTACTAACTGCCTTAAGGAGCCTGGGAAGCAGGGGAGGGTGGTGGAAGGGGAGGCAGAAGCAAAAACAGGGTGCAGAGTAGGGACACCCTTCTACACCAAGGGGTCACCCTACCTCACAAACCTCTCCTTGGGACTGGGGTTTAAACGGGAGATCTCAGGAGGGGTGAAGCAGCTGACTTCTAGGTTCCTTCCCCTCCTCAAATAGTTCACTCACAGGCATGTGGCCCCACCAATCAGATTCAAGAAGACTCAATGCCAGGACTCTCATTCCAGCAGCTCAGAGAGAGGCTGGACACACTCAGGGGGCTTAAAAGCAAAGGTCAGAGGGACTACAGAGTTTGATGGCAACTCGTCTTGGGTAGGCAACTAAACTGGAAACAATCATCAAGGGTGATTCCCCAGGAATTAGACCAGGAAGGTGATTAGGGTGGTTCCCCAGGAAACAGACTCTGAGAATGGCTGAGATTTACACAGAGGAAGTTAGTCAGGGTGTGCCTCAGAATCAACACCAGTGAGGAGCAAGTGAAGAGGGTCTGCACTGAGCAGATGAAGGAATTAGAGCAACGGGGAGGAAATACAGATTCCATCTGCTCCCACAGGTGGTCTGAAGCCGGATGACTCTTCAGGATCACCCTACCTTGAGGCAAGGGGATCTCTGCCTCACCTCCAATGACCAGTCATTACATGCAGGCTGTCCCCCAGCCCAGTCCCAGAGGTGATGATCTTGGGTGAAGGGATATTCTTTCAGCCGATAACAATTCCCAGTATCGCTAGCCGCCTACACTCCCAGCAGGTGGACAGTGAGTGCCTCAGTAGTGGAGAGAGCACTGTAAGCACTGTGGCTAGAAATGAGGCTTTCCCTGTGGCTCAGACGGTAAAGAATCTACCTGCAATGCAGGAGACCTGGCTGGGTTCAACCTCTGGGTCAGGAAAATCCCTTGGAGAAGGAAATGGCAACCCACTTCAGTATTCTTGCCTGGAGAATTCCATGGACAGAGGAGCCTGGTGGGTTACAGTCCATAAGGTCACAAAGAGTCGGACACTTAAGCGACTAACGCTTTCACTTTCACTTGCAATTGAAAGCAAAGTCTCCAGGCATCTACCTACTCCAGTATGCTCACAGTAATAATGTGACAGAATAGCACAGAGTCATGATGGTGTTTGGAAAGAAATCGGCTCTCTGAGACCCTAGAGAGCACAGGAAGAGCTACTGTTCAGGAACACTTGAACTGGCAGCTGACACTAAGATTCCCCCACCCTTCTCCCTGAATCCAAGAGCCTGGGTAGCTGGATGTCTGTGCATATTCCCTTACACAAATGCATATAAATGTTAGAGACTTTCCGTGGCAATCATGATATAGCTTGAGCACTGTAAGTGTTCAGCTGTGTTCTCCATTCTTGCAGGACTCTAATGACTATTTCTCCCATGGCTCAACAGCAGCCTGGATCTCTTGTTTGCAATGGTCTCTTCTCAGCCTGTCCTGGTTGTTCCCTATGAGGCAGCGACACTGCTGAGCGTCACCACTCTTGTTGGAATCCATGCTCTCCATCCTCTTCCATCACACTACTCAGTCTCTCAAAGAGATTTTTATTTCTTCTGCCTTAAAGGTTGGCCAGCCCCAAGGTTCCATACTCATGTTTTGCACTAAGTGCTCATGATTTCATGTCCCAAAGTCCACTATATCCACCTATTCCAAATACAACAGGGCTCACCCTCTTTTGCTGGGATTATTTACTTTCAATCAATTCTCTCTTCCTTTCAATATTTCACACCAATCTTCCTAAAATAGACATTTCTAAACACAACACACCACAGTTTAAAATCCTATACAACGTAATTCAAATTGGAAGTAAAGAATCTGTCATTCTGAGGCCCAGCCTTCAGTCGCAGCCTCGTGTTCCATCCTTCTGCCTGCCAAGATTATTCCTTCTACCATTCTCTTTGAGGCAAGCCCATCCTTGAAGGTCCAGCATCACACCTCCTCTGTGAAGCCTGTCTCTAATTAGTGCCCCACCTCTCTGCACCCACAGCACACTGTGCACGACTCCATGATAACCCCTCTCATACAGTGTGGTCTCCTCTTCCATTTCTCCCCCTTGAAGCATTACAAATGGCCTGAGAGCAGGCTCTGGAGCGTATTTATCTCAGTGTTTCCCAGCACTTAGCATGGCGTCCAACACACAGCTGGTAGACAAAACTCTTTTCCCAATAAGACTGATGTCCCACTCCCCATGCTCCACAACATGAGGAAAGGAAGTTGCAAAAAATGGGATCATGTATATGTATCGCTGAGTTGCTCTGCTGTGCATTGGTAATCAGCTATACTCCAATACAAAATAAAAGCTAAAAAAAAAGGGGGGGGATCAGAATGCAGAGCCAAAGGTCTAACAAACTTACCTTGTTTCTTTTACCATCTAGACAAAGCTGTCCCAGACACTGTCCCTTTCGCAACACCCTGACCCAGTTCCCAGTTGCACAAAACTGTCACATGTATGGCTTCCCAGATGGCACAGTGGTAAAAAATGCGCCTGCCAATGCCGGAGACACAAGACATGCAGGTTCGATCCCTGGATTAGGAAGATCCCCTGGAGAAGGAAATGGCGACCCACTCCAGTATTCTTGCCTGGAAAATCCCATGGACAGAGAAGTCCATGGGATCACAAAGAGTCAGATACGACTGAGAGACTGAGCATGCATACATCACATGCATAAGCTCCTACGGTATTACCAGCTCTAAGGAAAATTCTAAGGCCCAATGGTATAAGCTGTGCCTCAGGTGAGTGGAGAAAACAGCTTGTCAGGAAGTGACCATATACAATGCAACAAGCAGAAGACTGTGCCTAATGATCATGTTACAAAGACAGGAAAGGTAAGAGGCAAGAATCAGCTTAATTCTTCTCTCGTATTTGCTAAGCAGCTCGTAAAGCCGGGATGGGCAGCATGAAAGAAGGTTACGTATACCAAGGAGAAAAGAGCACATGTTGACATTTACCGAAGTCAGGAATCTAGGAATCTCTGTTGGCTACACATGCCTTTATTCATATTGTAACCTTTGCTGCAAGGCTGAAAAGAAAATTTAATTCTAAGGCAGAGTAGTTTACATTATTTCATAATGAAATAGAACAACATATCAAAAGACAAGCTGTTCCATGAAAGAAAATGTAACTTTTCAGCAAGTACTAATGAAGGCAAATTTGGTTAGTCATAATAATAAAAATCACAATAATCACTAACATTTTATGAGCACTTATGTGCCAGGTACTATTCTAAGCATTTTCCATGAATAGGTTATTTCATTATCACAACTCTATCAAGCGCGTGCTGTTGCTGTCTTTGGTTTCAAAGGAGGAAACTGAGGCACAGATAGAGAAGGCATTAAGTCAAGGTTGTACCATCGATGGGTGATAGAGAAGGCATTAAGTCAAGGTTGTACCATCAATGGGTGACTGGTCAGACTCCCTGGGCTCTTCACCAGTCAGCACCCCAGCTACTTCACGGAATCTGAGTTCCCAGCCCTTGATTTAAAACTTGCTAGAAGGCAAGTTTCAAAACTGCCCTCTGTCTCAGTTTCTCCATCTGTAAAATGGAAACAATAGTATCTCCCAGACAGGGTTGTACTATGAAGACTGTGAAGGTGTCCAGACTAATTTAGGGCCTAAATAAGATGTTAATAAATATTAACCTCTTTTCCTTCCTTTCTTTTCCTCTTTAAAAAGAGTTCATTTAATATACAAGGAATATGCCACAGGAAAATTCAATCTGTGTTTCAAATATTGTCAACTATTAAGCCAGTAAAAGAAAACCAATTGTTTGTTAACCAGACTACCATGTGCATAACAAACCGGGTCAGATATTTATGGACAAAAAAGGGTCTCTTTAGAAATTAGCGAGACACTTGGGAAGACATATTCAATTTTGAGGTTTCCTGGGATGCTGGAATAAAATTCTCTCAGCTATCAGCTGATGAAATTCAGGTGGCATTGACAGGCTCAAGTCTGACTTCTCAGCAGGGTGGAGTGATTTAAGATCTAGGAGTTAATACTCCCAGTCACTGAGTTATACATTAATTCTCCCAGGTCCCCTGAATGACATTGGATTTATTGGAACACTAAATAACATATATGGACTAAATCCCAAAGACTGGGAAAGGCAAACCTAAATATATAACTAGGAATGGCTACTTCCTTAGCATCATAAAAGATCATGCATATTCTTCCCAGTCTTTCCCCCTCCTCTGAAAATGAAATCAACAGAGAAATTGGGAGCATGCAATAGATTCTAGATAACCCTTCTCCCAAACTTCTCTCACGGCCATTCTGTGACTGGTCTTTCACTTGAAGTCACCAGTTCTGTGGCAGGGTGAAATAAACCCCCACAGAATACGGAGGACTGATAGGGCTCCTAGAATAACTGTCTACCCCCAGATTCCCTACTGACATCTGCCAAAAGACTGTGCTTACTCTAAACTAAAAGACCAAAATGTTATTTCTCTTAGAACCATATTTAGCAGCTGTTTTGTTTGGTTCCAGCCCTAACTGACAAGCATATGCTTACAAAAGCAAAACAGAACAAAGAAAACAGGAACAGTAGGAGAACTCTCCATATTTATCTTGAGCCTTCAGGCTTCTCAACACCATCATTATTCCAAAGTAAGCAGAGCACTGGGAATCACTGTGCTGATGCACCCAGCACCCCCAGTCCTAGTCTGTGATGTGCAGGCAGCCAGACAAGGTCCTTCCCATCATTTTTCAGTGACCCTGTCTTCTAATGTGAGGGTCTGAGAAGCCAAAGGTCTTGCCTTCCACAACGAGGTTCATTTCAGTCCCTGGGTACAAGCCTCCAGTGCAATGAGAACATGCTTAGTTGTGTCCAACTCTTTGTGACCCCCGTGGATTATAGCCCACCAGAATCCTCTGTCCATAGAATTTTCCAGGCAAGAATACTGGAGTGGGTTGCCATTTCCTACTCCAGAGGATCTTCCCAACCCAGCGATCTAACCCACATCTCTGGTGTCTCTTGCATTGACAGACCGGTTCTTTACCACTAGGGGCACCCGGGAAGCCGCACCCTCCACACCCACCTAATCTTCATAGCGACTGTAGCAAGTAGTATTACTAACCCCAATTTTCCAATGATGAAACAAAGGCTTTAGGAATTAGGTAAGCTGCTCAAGGTTAAATAGTTTGTGGTAGAGACAGCAGCCAAGACCAGACTGTAAAGGGAGGATAAAAAATAGCCCCCATGAGGATTGTTCTGAGGATGAGAAAAGCATTTAGCACAATGCACAGTGCATGCATGCGCGGTAAGTTGCGTCAGTCATGTCCGACTCTTTGTGACCTGTGGACTGTAGCCCGCCAGGCTCCTCTATCCATGGGATTCTTCAGGCAAGAGTACTGGAGTGGGTTGCCATGCCCTCCTCCAGGGGATATTCCTGACAGAAGGATTGAACCCGCGTCTCTTATGTCTCCTGAATCAGCAGATGGGTTCTTTATCAGTAGTGCCCCCTGGGACACACGGTACCAATGCTCACAACACATGGCAGTTCTTAATAAAAAGAAGCTACTACTCTCATCGCCGTTGGCACTGGTACCATTAAAAGCTGCCCAAGATGACAGCATTGTCGGCAGCAGAGGCAGGGGATGATTGAGCTACAAAGAATACTGACTACTTGAAGTGAACAAAGTAATGGACAGTGAGAGGCAATAAACCATAGTAGTTAAGACCATAAACTGTAACCAGAAAGCCTGATTCTGATTCCACCTTCACCTTTTCCTAGCTCTGTGACCTTAAACATATCGTTTAATTTCTCTGTGCCTCAGATGCCTCAACTGTACAATAGCGATGATAGCAGCAGGATTATTACAAAATACACAGAAAACATTTCAGGCAGGGACTGGCATAGTCCAAGCACTCAGAAGTGTTTTCAATAATCATTTTCCTAGAATGCAAAATCTAAGAAGGGAAGAATCATACTGGTTTTGTTCACTGCAGTGTCCCTACCACCTAGATAAGTGACTGGGACATTACAGACAATATATTAACAGTTGCTGGATGAATTAGGTCCCCACATCACCAATTCTACCACCAAAAGCCATAATATGATAAGATCTCTGACATTTGGAGTAGGGGTTTCTGAGACTGTACCAATAAAATCCCTCTCCTCATTTTTTACAGAACAAAGTGAGACCAAGGCAGCTCCTATATACTCATAAAATCATAGGTTTTTCCAACAGAAAGAACTGAAGTGGCATGTCCAAGGTCTCAACTAGTTAGTAGCAGATTTAGGTCAGGAGTCCAAGTCCTTTGACTTCTAGTCATTCTCTGTGCAATAAAATCCTTGGATAAACCAAAGTAATCACTCACTGTCTTTCAAAAAGTGGGCCTGGAAGGCAAGCGAGCAGGAACTTAGAGGAACTTTGAGGAAGGTAAGGAGGATGTAGCCACTAGTTTTCAGTTGTACATTTCAGGTACTTGGGTTGAGAAGTGAATTTATTTCATACCCAGAAACAATGCAGCAAGATTTATCACACGTTGCCAAGTTGATATCACTGAGACAATCAATTCAGTAGTTCACAAGTATATATTAACATAGATTGAAAGGGATTTGAAAGGGATTTTTCAAAATATATTTTTCTCAGTTCACAGACTATATTCACACTCACATTTAGCTTAGTTCCAAATTACAGCTGACCCTTGAACAACACAGGGCTTGAGGGGCTGAAAATCTGTGTATGACTTTACATGTGGCCCTCTGTTTCCACAGTTCAGCATCAGTGGATTCATGGATGGTGTAGAACTGTAGTAGGTATTTATTGAAAAAAATGTGTTTATAAGCAGACCTAGGCAGTTAAAACCCGTGTTGTCCAAGGGTCAAGTGTGTTTCCTTACAGGAGAAAAAAAAGATTTCTGCATAATTGTTAATTACTGTTTTCTGGCTTACATTGAGAAAATGGGCCTAGTTGATTAGAAAATTAAAATTTTAAAATGAGCAACCCGGGAAGGACTTACAACATTAACTTGGCTATTTAGTTCGATCTGAGGACACAGGTATTTAAACCCTTTGTCAACTGTTAGAATTCACCAGCCAGCCCGTCTCAACCCTCCTGAGCTGGAGCCCCCGAGCCGTGGCCACAAACCCGCCTGTGCACGTGTGGACTAAACAGAGCCGACCACTCTCTTCAGGGACAATTTCCAATACAACTGCAGTCAGGGAAAGGCACACTAACTCCACGAAGCACGCTGAGAGAATTCTCCAGGATACTAGGTCATGAGGCAGGTTTTGGACAAGAAGCGATCGATGTCCACCTTCCAGAACTTTCCTCAAATCTCCCACAGTCACTCCAGCTCAAACATGTCAAGCCATTCTAAAGATCAATACGCACATAAAGTCCTCCCACCGGTCCCCCTTCCTTCTGGATGTCACGTTGTTGCAGAGATTATACAGCAGTTTGGGGAAATGTATCAGTTTAGAGATACACAAACGTGGGATGTCTCTAGGCTTGTCAGGACAAGGTAACTTTCCAGTATTTCCAGCAACAGGAGGTCGAAATGGTGTGAACCAGACTAGCAAAGATTTTGGCATTTTGCCTTTTCAAAGATGTTCAGATGAAGAAAAAGGATAGCAATTGCAGCTGATGGACTTTAAAGACAAGAACTAATTACCTAAATAATTAAGTAAGAAAGATTAGGAAACCATCTAAGGTTCCATTTTGGAAATAAAAAAAAAGAGCCTTAACCCTGTCCCCCAAAGGTTAACCACCTGCTTGCAACAGACCAAGGACACACATGTGCTTGCAAGCATTTTCAGCCTTTCTCCCTACACCTACAGCAATCCTGCAGTGGACAACAGGCTCTCTCTGTGGGATGAGGAGGTTAATGTTAGCTGGCTCGATCCCCTACGACTCTCACTTGCAGAGGGCAGCAGCACAGCCAAGAGCCATGAAGAAACTGTCAAGAGCCCCTGAATATCAACCTGGGCAGCAGTCTGTCATCTGGCAGCAGGCAGAGCCCCTCCCCATTCATCACTTGGTCCATCACCACGAATGGCACCGATGGCTGATTAATGCCAACGCTTACACACACTGTTTCTGACAAGGGATCTATTTTTTTACTTCAAGGTTTGTGTCCCTATGGCCAGGCTAGCACTCAGGATATACTACTTCATTTGTTTGTTTTACATGGCAGATACTTTTTGGAATGGGGACTTTAGACCATCTTTTCAAGGATCTAAAGAGTTTTTGTGTTTTTTTTTTTAACAAATCTAAGAAGCTCAAACTAAACTTCTTCGTGTCCCTCCAGGCTTCCAAAAGTGCTGAATTTCCATTGTCAAAGAAGTTTAGGCATACTGAGTTTAAAAGATTAGCAACTGAGCTCTTCTTTATTGCAGGGCCTCTCAGAGCCTTTAATGTATTACTATATACTGAGAATCTCCAAGAGAGGGTGAAGCTTTCCGCACTGGCAAATCTGTCTGGCTGTAGAACACCTTTTAAGGGACACTGTTGTCTCTCTAAGCACTGGTGTTCGGTGGAGCACAGGTTAGAAAGTGATAGCATACAGAGCAATCTTTCCCTTCTCATCCATGCTTAACCAAAGTTTGCATCTTAAGTTACTACAGCAGAGACTGTTCAAAGCCATGCAATATCTGTTCTCCCATTGGTCTTTAGTAACAACGACAACAACAACAACAAAATCCCAATTTTATCTGGAAGACAATGTACCCAGATCAAAAACTACATGTCCTAGATTCTTTGAAGCTAGGGGTGAATATGTAACTAAGTTCTGGTCAATGATGTGCAAGCAGAATTATTGTGTGGGACTTTCAGAAGGGCTGCTCAAATGGAGTTGACCTATTTGACAGAAACACTCTATTGTCCTCCACCCTCCTCAATCTGGCTCCCTGGAATGTAGATGTGATTGCTGGAGCCCTGAAACCATTTCTGACCCCAGGTGAATTTCAGAATGAAAGCCTCAGGCTAGGTTGGCAGAACAATAACATGATTCTAAGCCTCTGATGGCCACCGTATACCACTGGACTGTCTATATCTGGACATCTTTAAATTGAGTGAGAAATAAACTTCTATCTTCCTTAACCCTCTAATATTTAGGGTTTTCTGTTCAATACAGCTGAATTCTAATTCATTTACTTTGAAGTTTACTGTTTAGGTATTTTTATTTATTTATGTTTAACTAACAGTCCTTCTTTAAAGTCCTCTTTTCCATCAGCCTTTGCTTTGGTAGAGGTCACAGGCATTACAGTTGTTCAACAGATAGTCCTGTTCTCCTTCTGCTGGTATGTTATAAGTTAGCACTTGTTCACCCCTCTTTATGCTGAGTGCGGCCACATGATTTGCTCTGGCCAATGCAATGTGAGGGGAAGTGATGTGCCACTTTCAGATGGAATATTTGATCATTAGTGTCAAAATATATGGTGACTATGGAATCCTATGTGGACATAAAGCCTCCATTAGTCTGTATCCTTGGATAGCTGATGAACAGAGTCCTCTCCTGATGGGCTCTGGACACATGGCACGGTAAGAAATAAACTTGAGCTGTATGAAGTCTCTAAGATTATTAGTTATCACAGCACATCTTAGCTTGTCCTGACTGATAGAAATGACCCAAAGATGGTGATGATGATAATCTCACTGTATAATGCTTTATGATTTCCGAAACAATATCTGAGAAGATTCACTTTTTACTAGGTATCTCCTATGCCTCAGACATTGTGTGGGGCGTTTTGCAAAAATTATTTTATTTGGTTTCTGCATTGATCCTGTAAAGTAGATTGTTCACAAGAAAGAAAACTGAGGCTAAAAGTATAACCTACATAAAATCAGCGTCCAGTGCCAAAACGTGTGTTGTTTTGTACTGTCTCCAACCCCGGAACATCTGCAGGCAGCCCTCGGAACACTAAAACCCTTACAAAGTTGACTGGCAACACAGGAACTCCTGCCACTCTTTGTTACCAAGGAGGAGGTGGGGGAACCAAATTTAAAAAAATGGCGTTTGCTCTCTCATGTGGCTGACCACATCCTGTACGGACCAAACCGTGGCATACTGCGGCTTGCAGTCCTGGTACCACGCTGAGGACAGCAGAACTGCAGGGCCTCTGACTGCTCATTCAAATGCCTTTACACTCAAAACCTGCTTTCTGAGCCACTGTTAAGGCAACCTAGCAGCTGAGAATAACTAATTGGGCAACATTCTCTGACTGCTGGCATGAGCAGTTATAATCTTGGCATCACCGTGGCAACCTGACTGGAATGCTGGTTATTCACACAAAGAAAAACTGGTCTCCATTCAGACCAGGATTGAATTTTGCCTCTATTCCACTTTTTCCCATTATAACTTGCTACCAAAGGAATAATGCTTCTTTTAAGAAGAATGTTTATGGTCTGTGGAAAAACAGCATTTTCATAGTCTGGAAAAATTCGGAAAGAGGGGGAAAAGTAATATATCTTTTATTGCCAGCAGAAAAGAGATTTTATTAACACAGGCTCTATACAAACAACATTGTAGAGTAAGTGGCCACACAATTCTATGGAAATGTCAGTGCACAGCATGGGCAGTGGGTTACTAACAACTAGATCACATTAAATTGATCAGGTCCCATCTCCTGGGCACCTACAATGTGCTACCATAAACCCCTCCTCCATGTCCCAGTGGCTCTCCTGCCTATTCTGCTCCATCATCCAACCCCAAGTTATATCTGTCAACCCCTCTCCATGCATCAGCTACAGCCAACTGCTCACCAGGCCCAGAAGATGCTCTTAAATCCTGTGTCTTTTTTCTTGCTGTCAGGAAAGCCCTTTGTTCCCATCTCTGTCTAAGTCTTATCAATCCTTTGAGGTCCAACTTAAATCATGTATCACACCTAAGGTCCTTCCATTATATGGCACTGGTGTAACCTCCACATTAAAGCTGCCTTGATTGTATCTGTCTTACTACACTGTAAGTCAACTCTTCCAGGAACAAGGTCTGTGTCTTCATTATCTCTGAATCTCCCAAGATGTTTAACAGTGATGCCCGACACATCAGCAGTGTGACATGGGAGGATGAGTATCAATTTGTGTACCAACAGATCAGGGTTTTAGTGGGGCTTTGCCACATCCAGTTGCATAATCTTTGAAAAATTACTTAACTTCTTTGAGCTACAGTTTCTTCACCTATCAACCAGATGCTACTCAAAGTGTGGTCCACGACCAGCAGGGTCCATAGCACCTGGTAGGGTTAAAAATGCAGAATCTTGGGCTCTGCTTAGAACTACTGAATCAGACCTAACATTTTAGTGAGATCCCAGGTGTAAGTGAAGATTGATATTGCCAAAGTACTGATAAAATCCACCTTGCAGAATTATGGTGAGAATGAGGGAAAGTTTATGGAAAATACCCAGCAAGGAACATGATAACAGATCCTCACTAAATGAGGAAACTATTACTAATGATAAGAGTATACCAATGCTTAATAATTTACTAATGTACGAAAATTCCCTGATATAAAATGGAATGAAAATTGAGTTGTGTGGTGCTATGGAGACTCCATATATGATGGCATAAGCTTCCTTCAAGGAGCAAGTCTAATTAGTAAAAACAGAGAAAATGAAGAAAAATGAAAGGACTGTGATTTAGAAGATCATAGTTCTCAATCTGATTCATCATTTACAGTTTTCTCTGACATTGAGCAAATCCACTGAAATTCTCTTCACACTTGGGTTGTTCTCCTATAAAGCTGAAATAAGAATATCATTTTACTGCCTGCCTCTCGGGGTTGTACTAAAGTTGAAATGAAACAAAAGCATTGAAGAATTTGCCAGAGCGAAGCTGGGTTGTTATCAATTAGTACTAAAATAAAACATGTCCATCACAAATTTTCTACTCCTGAATCCACGCTCAAGGGTAGCCACCCTTGAAGGACAAAATGGCACATTAGGGCCACTGCAAAACAATGTTCAGCCTGTTCCGTTTTACAGGGTTTGAGGGTGGAGTTTTAATGGAAGGACTGAGGAAAGAGGTAAATGGTTTGGGGGTGGGGTTGGTTTTCCCCACTCAGGCAGTGAGCATGGTAAAGTAAGGGCTGAGGGCGCCCACAGCTTGGAAATGCTGAGGAAGGCATGGTTACGGAGTGCCATCGTAAGCCCCAGGAGAAGGAGCTCACAGCAGACCATCTCAGCTTCAGATGCTGGGAAAGAACAGTTACAGGAATCCTGGGGATTCTGGTTTGCCAGGCGGGGGACCTAAGACTGGAGGGCCCGTGGGGTCTGAGGAACACGGAGGCAGCATTTCTCGGAATCCATTTCTCAAGAACCTAACTCACAAAACGAGACGAGATGGAGATGAGCAGCCGTGTTCTAATCGGTCCAAGGGGCAGAACACAAGGGAAGTCCTAAGAGCTCAGCTGGGTGGGAGATGGACACAAACACAGTCAAGGAAAGCTGAAAGAAGAGATGAGCATAGGGCTGGACTTGGAAATACACACAGGATTTGCATAAGCAGGAGGAGACTGGCAGAGGCGAGAAATTTCTTTCCCAATAGTATTATTTTAAAAGAATATATGTTAATCGCATGTATCACTTCTGTGAGAAATAACCCAATCCTGGAAACATCACTCATAGGGCTGCACCTTCATTCAGCAAGCTTTAGATTATTTCTAGAAATCTTAGGTCCATCAGCATTTCATGAAGCAAACAGATTTCAGGCACCAAGCCCATGTGGTCAGGGCAAAGTGGCAGACACACATGGGATAACAAATATAAAATCATTACTTTTTAAACAAAATGTCATGTCTGAAGTCTTATTTATCCCAGGCAACAAAGGAACAAATATATAAATCACACTGCTGTAGTAATTTATTTACATTCATCTCCCCCACTCATCCAGGCTCCCTCTTCCCAAAAAAGCAGGGCCTGAGCTCTCTTCATATTAACATTCTGAGCAACATACACAGTATCACAGAGGGCACTTAAATTGGTTAGGTAAGTAAAAAATTTTACCAATATGACAATAAGATAGCACATAAAAGCTGTTATTTACTTTTTCTTAAAAGGGCTTCCCCGATAGCTCAGTTGGTAAAGAATCCGCCTGCAATGCAGGAGACCCCAGTTTGATTCTTGGGTCAGGAAGATCCACTGGAGAAGGGATAGGCTACCCACTTCAGTATTCTTGGGCTTCCCTGATGGCTCAGATGGTAAAGAATCCACCTACAATGTGGGAGACCTGGGTTTGATCTCTGGGTTGGGAAGATGCAGGAGACTTGGGTTTGATCTCTGGTTGGGAAGATCCCCTAGAGAAGGGAAAGGCTACCCACTCCAGTATTCTGGCCTGGAGAATTCTATAGATTGTATAGTTCACGGGGTCACAAAGAGTCAGACACGACTGAGCAACTTTCACTATTTTTAAAACTCAGCATTAAAAAAACTAAGATCATGGCATCCAGTCCATTCACTTCATGGCAAATAGAACAGGAAAAAATGGAAACAGTGACAGATTTTATTTTCTTAGACTCCAAAATCACTGTGGATGGTGACTGCAGCCATGAAATTAAAAGAAATCTATGACAAACCTAGACAGTATATTAAATAGCAGAGACATCACTTTGTTGACAAAGGTCTGTATAGTCAAAGCTATGGATTTTCCAGTAGTCATGTATGGATGTGAGAGCTGGACCATAAAGAAGGCTTCGTGCAGAAGAATTGAGGCTTTTGAATTGTGGTGCTGGAGAAGACTTTTGAGAGTCCCTTGGACAGCAGGGAGATCAAACCAGTCACTCCTAAAGGAAATCAACCCTGAATACTCATTGGAAGGACTGATGCTGAAGCTGAAGCTCCAGTACTGGGGTCACCTGATGCAAAGAGGTGGAAAAGACTGTCATGCTAGGGAAGATCAAGGGCAGAAGAAGAAGGGGATGGAAAAGGATGAGATGGTTAGATAGCATCACCAACTCAACAGACATGAATTTGAGCAAACTCTGGAAGATAATGGAGGACAGAGGAGCCTGGTATGCTGCAATCTATAGGACTGCAAAGAGTTGGGCACAAATTGGCGACTGAATAGCAAAAAATTTACTTTTTCATTGGTGGAATCAAGAGTAAATAAAGCAAGCTTTATATATCTTAAGATAAGGATATATATTCCTCAAGAGTACACAGCTGGGTACCAGAGAATTTGTGAATCCACACTTATATACCCTGTATCTTTCTGGAAAGCCACTTTTCCTTGAGGACCTAAGAATTTAATATATTAAATTAAGCATGGATAAGTTCATGTCTATGTTAAAAGTAAAGCTTCTAGTAAATTCCAGGTTTCCTGAAGAGGTAGTCCCATCAGTATCTACCAGTACCCTACCAGTATCTCTAGTGACTCAAATTTACTCTTTTTCACCTACAGGGATGTTTTGGTAAAAATAGTCAGAGGTATATCATTCACCTATACCACCCATACCCCTAAATTTCTAATAGAGAAAATGCCCTTTATTTCACCTCTATTCATTCAGAACCTGCAATTACTTAAGTTAGAGCAGAACAGTAGTTGAATTTTCTATTGCTCATACAGAATAGGTTTTAAGAAAGTAATATATCTTTAAAATAATAAAAGGAATACTTAGTTTTAAAAAAAAAACATTGCTGTCAAGTGCCATTCACATCTGATCATGGACTAATTACAACCAGACATCTCCACCACAGCTGGCAATCCATGACCCGTGTTAAGATTGCCATTCTAGTACTTCTCCGGTGTCATCTAAACTTAAAAGGGACCAAGACTCTACAGATTACTTTTGTCTTACTTTTCACCAATATAAAAATGCCCCCTGCTTCTCCCCCTGTTCTTTGGATCAGTGAGGTTTCCTGCAAGGCAAATAGAATGATTTTAGTTCTCAAATAAAGAGGTGGTTACGCTGGTGCTTATTAAATGGGGTAAACATTTTTGTTCTATACACTTTTCAGTATGTTTCACAATTAAAAGGCTTAAATAATTTAATTAAGAAGGCAGATTCAGTTCCGAAGAATGAGGAAATAGATACAAGCAACCATCCAACAATTAAATTATCAGTTCTCTGTCCTAACAGTGCTTCAGAGATCCATAAACTAGGGCTAACTAAAACCCAGGAGGTAAGCATCTTTTGTTACAATGCAGAAATTCTCACCCCGACTACTGAATTCCACTCAGTAGTTAACCATACCATACAGCACAATGCTAAGTATTTAATATTTACAGATAAAGTACCTACTTCATTAACATACTGTTTGCCAGTATCTAAAATGAACCTATGGTCACATCCTCATGACCTGATATCAGCTCTCACATCTCCCACACTTGTTCCAATTCTCTCCAGGGATAGTTCTTTCAAGCCTCCCTGACATGCACCCTTCTCAGCCACTGTATTCAAATGCTTTTTGAGACAAGAATCTTGGGGAAATACGTGGCTGGAGATGTTTCTAGAAAGAAATAGAATTTGGCGCAGTTGATTACTATGTCAGGCAATGAATTTAAAGTAACACCCGAAAAATCTACACATCATTAAACTTTCTGTCTTGAGTAGAACCATTTCATTCATCTCATACCAAAGCCACTGTGGGCTTCTCAGGTGGTGCTGCTGCTGCTGCTAAGTCACTTCAGTCGTGTCCGACTCTGTGCAACCCCATAGACAGCAGCCCACCAGGCTCCCCCGTCCCTGGGATTCTCCAGGCAAGAACACTGGAGTGGGTTGCCATTTCCTTCTCCAATGCATGAAAGTGAAAAGTGAAAGAAGTCGCTCAGTCGTGTCCAACTCCTAGCGACCCCATGGACTGCAGCCCACCAGGCTCCTCCATCCATGGGATTTTCCAGGCAAGAGTACTGGAGTGGGGTGCCATTGCCTTCTCCGCAGGTGGTGCTAGTGGTAAAGAACTCACCTGCCAGTGCAGGAGACATAAGAGACATGGGTTCAATCCCTGCATTGGGAAGATCCCCTGGAGGAGGAAATGGCAACCCACTTCAGCACTCCTGCCTGGAGAATCCTATGGACAGAGGAGCCTGGCAGGCTACAGCCCACAGGGTCGCAAAGAGGTGGACATGACTGAAGCGACTTAGCACACATGCAAAGCACTGCAGTACTAAAAGATGCTAGCCACTAAGACTAAGGCATGTGAAGTTCACTCTAGACGTGGCAAGAAGACACTAGTTCTTACACTAGTTGCATCTTCTAGGTGCAAGTGAAATAATGTTAAGTTCACAGCGGGAGAAATTAACAATTAAAGTGGCTTAATAGTTCAGAACTTGAACTCCAGGAGAAGAAAAGCAATGGCTATAATATCATTATTTATCAGGAGTCATGGCAGAAGAGTAGGGGATGGGACAGACCTTTCCAAAGTAGAGAAAGGGTTCCTACCCGTGAACTACATGGGTATTCAGTATGTTTACCTACTAGAACCCTCTCCAGGAATAAAACAACATAAATAAACAGCCCACAAGCATTCTGGTGATTTCTGTATGCCCCAAAGTACTCAATGGAAATACGCGCCGGGGTGGAGCTGGCAAGCCTGAGACGGCAAGAGATGGCAAGCTTCCATCTCTTAGTACCATCTTGTCCCTCCTGACCACAAGGACAGGTTTTCATTTTCTCCTTGTACAGTTACTGCTTGGCTTGCTGGCGAAGGCCAGCAGACCTCACTTTACCAAACAACTCCTGCTGAAAAGCCTGTTTAGAGCCTCATCTTTATAACGCGGGACTTGCCACTGACGCACACGACTAACTAGAGACACTATCCTCTTGAAAAGGTTGGGGCTCTAAGACATAATATGAAACACACTCAAGAAAGTAATTTACATAGAATTAGGTATAAAAAGGTGGAAAGAGTACTTCCGTTGTAGAAAGTGTTTCAGTTCCAATTTTAGGCCCAGCTACTTGCTAGCCATGTGAATTTCAGCAAGCTATTTTATTTTGTTGAGTTTCCTAAATTTCTCGGGAAGAAAGTTTGTCTACCACTGAAGATACTTCTTCCCCTACCACTTCTGCACACACACACACACAAACACACACACATACCACCCTCCTTCCTCTAACCACCTTCAATTAGTCTGTTCACAAGTATCTTCCTCACCAGCTGGTTTCCACCCTCAAATCAGCTTAAGCATCATGTCCGCCAAGTGCTCCCTAAACCCACATCCTTTCCCCAGCAGAGCTCAGTTGCTCCTCCTCTCTGTTCTCACAGTATTTGTTCTAGAAAATGACTGCAGCACCTGCCATGTACTGTAATTATGTACTCAAGTGTCTGACTCCCCCTTCTAAACTGTGAGTGAGCAACTTGAAATAGTTCTGAGTCATACTAGTATCTCTAATTTTCAACAGTGTCAAACTCGCAAGCAGCTCCTCAGTAAGTGTTGAATGAGTGAATGAATGAATGAATGAATGTGTTCATTTATTGAGCACTTAACTATGTGCTAAAGGCACTTAACATGTTTTATCTGTAACCCTGGCAAGAACTCTACAAGGTAGACATGATTATTTCAATTTTACAGGTGAGAACACTGAGGCCATAGCAGAAAAAACAAGCAATTAAAGTCAGGTCTGGACTGACCTACAACCTGCCCACAAGAAATCTAGCAGACACCTAACACTTTTTAGGGCCTCAAAAAGTGGCATTTTCCTTTCTTCTGCTTAAACAGTAAGAGGGTGATTGCTGTCCTGGAAGTAAGTATCAGAATCTAAGTTCACTTATGTTGGTCAACACTTAACTTGGAAAATGTGAAACAAAAAGCACCTTTCAACAAATTCTGCATCAGGACTCATGAATATTTTTTTCAATCGCACATTAATCATTCCCCAATATTTTCCAAGTGCCTGCTCTACACCGGCGCTGTATTGTACACTGGGGAGCCACAGATGAAAAGTCCCAGTCCCAGTCTTCCAGGAGCGGACACCGGGAGGTGCCAGCATTCGTGGAGCACCAGTGATGGGAATGTCTGAGTGCCTCTGAGCACATATTCTTAATCAGCAGATGCAGAACACCCATTAAGTCTGCTATTAGGAGATCTATGAACCATTTAATGGAACACTGAGCAGCCTGCTCTGTGCCATGTATGTGGCCACAGAAGATTCTTTTCAGAGGATAATGTTCACGCTACAATTGAAGAGCAGCCCACATGTGGACTCCTACCTCCCGGGATCCTGAAATGAGTCCTCAGAGAGATGCTCAGGGTTTCTAGTGAAATGGCAATATGACTGCCACTCAGCAAAGCAGTGAGTATCAAGACATCAAAGTATCCATCACTGAGACTCTATCACACATGTCCCACCAGCCCCTCCCCGGAGGAGCCCTTCATTTGCACCAACTCATTATGTCCATCTTGAGACTGGCAACCTGGTATGCCTCTGCTCACAACCCCAAAAGGTACCATTTGCTTAGCATCCTACATGAAGGGCACCCCCAAAGCGTACCTCAACAGGACAGGAATACATCGTGAATGGTGGGCAACAGAAGAGGTCCTCATTACCAAGGGAATTAAGGTTTCCACACACCTTCAGTGGCCAAGCCACTGAAAATGCAAATCCAACTTTCAGGTAACTTTCGAGAAGTTCACTGTCCCTTTCTGCCACTGACTGACCAAGCAAAGTCTGATGATCGGATGCCTCTTCCTGCCTCAGAGTGCAAACAATCAGCCATATATGAGGCCTGGAACTTCCCTGGTGTTCCAGTGGCTAAGACTCCTCTCTCCCAATGCAGGGGGCCCAGTGTCGATTCCTGGTTGAAGAACTAGATCCCACATGCCACAACTAAAGATCCCAAATACCCCCAATGAAGGTTGAAGAGCCCAGGTGCTGCTGCAACTAAGACCTGGCACAGCTAAATAAATAAATATGTTTACATAAAAAATGCCCTAAGTAACTAGTGTTGGCACTTTAATAAAAATGCCACCCAACTGAATATACTCTTGTCGGATCCCTACTTGCTGTTAACTCTATTTAATAATTGCCACAGCATCTCTGAAAGCAATACAAGTAAGATTGAAAGTGGATAATAATAATGGCGCAAGAGTGCAGCCTCATCGTATGCTTTTTGTGACAGTAACCACGTCTGATGTCCCTGCTAGGCCTGCAGTTCTCATCATCATTTCCTTGTGGACTAAGCAATTATGGTTTACACACTGCTCTGAAGAGCCCTTATTTCACAGGGTCTCTCAAAGAGTCACTCAATTAATAGGATGAAAGGTCTTAGGTTTACAGAAGCTGCCAGCACACTGCCACACTGCACTTGGCCTTTGCTTCCAAGGAAACACTTGATACTGGCTGATGCTGGTGACCCCATCTCTTTCAGGTGAACGTCCAAAACTATCAACTGCTTCCCTGACTAGCTGAGTGGTGGTGGTTTAGTAGCTAAGTCGTGTCCGACTCTTGCAACCCCATGGACTGTAGGCTGCCAGGCTCCTCTGTCCATGGGATTCTCTAGGCAAGAATACTGGAGTGAGTTGCCATTTCCTTCTCCAGGGGATCTTCCCAACCCAGGGATCAAACCCAGGTCTCCTGCATTGTAGGCAGATTTTTTACCCACTGAACTAGGCTGCCAGGCTCCTCTGTCCACGGGATTCTCTATGCAATAGTACTGGAGTGGGTTGCCATTTCCTTCTCCAGCGGATCTTCCTGACCCAGGGATGGAACCCAGATCTCCCGCATTGTAGACAGACGCTGTACCGTCTGAGCCACCAGGGAAGTCATAAGGAAGATACATGTTAATCTAATACCCACCCTTCATGAGATGAATACGCTAGCTTGTGGCTTCTGAGGGGGTTCAGAATATGCTACCCCAAAATATACCACTTTGATATAAGGATTCTTTTGAGCATGAAAACAACTGAAGAAGTACGCATGAGCACATAGGTGTATGCGCACACACACACACACACACACACACACGCTACCCTCTCTGTTCTCCCAGAAAGGGCAGAGTGATTCTTACTAACCCCCAGAGATAATTCTAGATTTTTATGACCCAGAGATGGCACCACAAGAATCTACATAACAAATCTAACAGGTCCTTTGTCTTTCACTTGTTTGCCCAGTATAATTACCTTCCCACAGTTTACAGCTCTTGGAAGCCTAATACCTGTTTTCTTTGTCTTTTCTCTTCTTTACAGATGCATTGCTTTCTTGTTAATAAGCTGTATAAACCCAAGTTCTAACCACTCCTTTGAGTTACTCATCCCTGAGTTCTTCCTTGTGTATAATAAACTCCATTTTTGTCTTGTTAATCTGTCTTTTGCCAATCTAATTTGTAGGGCCTCCACCAATAGACCTAAGATGGGTAGAGGAAACACTATATTCTTCCCTGGTGGCTCAGATGGTAAAGAATCTGCCTGCAATGTGGGAGAGCCGGGTTCAATCTGCGGGTCAGGAAGATCCCCTGGAGAAGGAAATGGCTACCCACTCCAGTACTCTTGCCTGGGAAATCTAACAGTCAGAGGAGCCTGGCGGGTTACAGTCCATGGGTTTACAAAGAGTCAGACACAACTGAGCGACTAACACACACACACACACACACACACACAGATTATATTCTATTAGACAATTCTTAACCTGTGCCCATTAAAGCCTGTGAACCTCCAGATACTAGATTCCATGTTTTATGCACATGCATTATTTAAGGAAGAAAATCCAAATATTTGATCATTTGCAAGGGCTCTACTATCCAGGATCTCAGTTGACCCTTCTACATGAGCTGGGCTGGTGGTACACTCACCTCTATGTCATATGAGAAGAACAAACTCTGAGCTGTTACTAGCCCGAGTCACCTAAGAATAGGTCAGGACCCCTCCCCCGTTCCCACCCACCTCCCACCCTGCTCCTTATCCACAGCTTTCTACAGGATGCAGCCACCATCTCTAAGACTCATCTCACTCAGATCACCTTGGCTGGGATGACTTACTCTCATCTAGACTCTAAGTCCTAAGGACAGAAACAAATAGTCCTTATCTGTCTCGTATTATCTATGTAAGTATCTGTACGTCTGTGTGTATTAGGGGGTGGGGTGTTTGTATGTAACAGTAACCATGATTAGCCAATTTAAGGAAAGCACCCTCCATTTCATAAATATCTACTTCTGTTTTCTGTCATAAGACACTTGTAGGACAATTTTTTAATGTGTGTATATAAAGCCATAAGATGTGGAGGGATGAGACTTTGACAAGCTTTAGCAGATACCAAGAAAAATTTGCTAGATGACTGAGAGAAAAGAACTTCAAGGTCTGGAAGTTCTGAACACTTTATACCCGCTAAAGATTAACTGACTAAAATTCTAACAAAGTAAGAGTTCAAAATATTCCTTCAAGTCTTCACAAAATCAACTAATTCATTACAGAAAATGGTAAACAACTAACCAGGGTAGCTGTGTTTGGTCTTACAAAAAAAACACAAGATCAATCAGGTTTGCCTCCTGCCCCCAATACAGACTATGGTGGGAGAGGAAATAGAGACTCAAGAGCAGATGCACCTGCAGACTACCTCCCTCCATAACAGCTTCCAGATGCCTCTTTATTAAAGTTTTTTTTTCTTTTAATTTTATATTGCAGCATAGTTGATTTACAATGTTGTGTTAGTTTCAGGTATACAGCAAAGGGATTTAGTTACACAAATATATACACATACATGTATATTATTCTTTTTCAGATTCCTTCCCCATGTAAGTTTTTACAGAATATAGAGCTCCCTGTGCTATACAGTAGGTCCTTGTTGGTAGGAGCTTACTATATAGTACTTTGTATATGTTAATCCCAAACTTCTAAATTATCCCTCCCCCATACCTGTCCCCTTTGGTAACCATAATTTCTTTTCTGTGAGTCTGTTTCTGTTTTGTAATTTTTTACATTCCACAGATAAATGAGATCACATGATATTTGTCCTTCTCTGTCTGACCCACTTCTCTTAGTATAATCTCTAGATTCAGTCATGGTACTATAAATGGCATTCTTTCTTTCTTTTTTAATGGCTAAGTAATACTCCAGTGTGTGTGTGTGTGTGTGTGTGTGTGTGTGTGTGTATACTCACATACATACAGAAACTGTATCCACTTCTCAATAAACAGTATCTTGGCCATACAAAAAGTTTTTATTGCTAAACTCGAAACAATATTTTAAACAAAATATGTGTGTGTGTGCATGCACGTGTGTGTGTGTGTGTGTGTGTACTCACATACATACAGAAACTCTGTGTGTGTGTGTGTGTGTGTGTACTCACATACATACAGAAACTGTATCCACTTCTCAATAAACAGTATCTTGGCCATACAAAAAGTTTTTATTGCTAAACTCGAAACAATATTTTAAACAAAATATGATGTGAGACAAATATTAAGTTACACTTCAGACTCAACTGGTGAAACATCAGAATGATGTATAGAAGATTTTGGAAAACACCAAACTCAATCAATAAAAGGATTGCTGCTGGCTGCATATCTATGCACAAAACAATTCTTAGTGATTGGAAAGCTGAGTTTTAAGCATTTTATTTGTTTATTTATTTAAATTTATCTTTTAATTGGAGGAAAATTGCTTTACAATGTTGTGCTGGTTTCCACCATACAACAACACAAATCAGCCACAATTATACATAGCAAAGAAGCTTGCTGCTACTGCTGCTGCTAAGTCACTTCAGTCGTGTCCGACTCTGTGCGACCCCAGAGATGGCAGCCCACCAGGCTCCCCTGTGCCTGGGATTCTCCAGGCAAGAACACTGGAGTGGGTTGCCATTTCCCTCTCCAATGCATGAAAGTGAAAAGTGAAAGTGAAGTTGCTCAGCCGTGTCCGACTCCCAGCGACCCCATGGACTGCAGCCCACCAGGCTCCTCCGTCCATGGGATTCTCCAGGCAAGCGTACTGGAGTGGGGTGCCATTGCCTTCTCCGCAAAGAAGCTTACTTATAGGTATTTCTATTGTGTTTTAGCTACACTCGAGGAAACTGGTTGGGGCTCTGGAGTTAACATGTAGCATATTACTGTTTTTCCTCATTTTTTTTAAGAGAGGGAAATGTGTCCCAGGTAGTTTTTCAACAGAATGTCTGGTTTTCAGGAAATATTAATGCTAGTATCCATCACATAAGGCAGAAAATAATTAAGGAGCAGAAAATAATTAAGGAGCAGAAAAAGTACCCACGAACCCATGGAAGTTCAGAGGAAGGAGAAATTCCTCCAGTAGGCAAGAAACAAGCAATATTTTTGTTTAGGGGCCTGAATTTGAGCCCAGATCCTGAATTTGAAAAGCAGCATCTGGACAAATGCAAATGGCAGGAGCCCTCCAGCAAGACTAAAAATTGGGCAGCAAGGTTTAAGGGAGGAGTGGATGAAGGACACCAGAAGGGACCTGGTGGTGAGCTGGGCATTTAATGCAAGTTCTAGTCACAATATCAAAACTGATGGCCGTGAGCAAAGGGAGGAGAGGGCTGGAATAAGCAAGACCGGAGGAAAGGTAGTGACAGAAATGCCCACAAAAGGTTCACGGGGTTCCACCTAAGGGAAAGGCATATTGACAACATATTCACATGCAGCATTTTCAGTATATGAAAACAATACATTCTTGATCTGCCCAAAGACAGTCAACAGTGATTCTAACTCCTTGTTAAAATAGTTATTATACAAAAGGATCTTTTAAATGCCTTCTTTAGTCTCCTAAGAGAGGAAACTTTCAATCATTTTACTGGGCACAAGAACAGCCATCCTAGTCTGTCACAAAGAAAGAGGTTCCACAACCATTCCTGCCTTCTTGTCCAATAAAAACAGTGTCCGCCCACCTTCTACACAGTGTGGCATGCCTATATAAGCCAAAGTTCCAGGAACCATTGTAAAAGGGCCACCTTATCAGTATATCTAATGGCAGACAGTGCTTTCCACCACCTCCCTCACCCCTCTCCCAGCTCACTGTCTGTTCTCGGGTTGCACAAGTACAAACACATGGAGAATGTGAAGAATGCATCCAAGTTTGGCAGCCTGGCCGCATTCTGCCTGGAGAAGTACCCCCAAATGGTGCGAACTGAAGCAAAACAGCCACAGAAGCAAAATGCAACCTCGAGGTCAGTGCGGACCCAGCTGCCCTTGTCTCTTAAGACATTTCTGGCTGGAATCCCACTGAGCAAATGTGGGGGAAGAGCTGACAAGACGGACTGAGGATCAGGAGAGACCCAGCTGCAGCCAGAGAGAACAATCACCAAAAATCATAAGCTAAGCATCCAAACAGCAATTTCCTTCCAGGAGTGCCCCCCCGAGGGCAGACCTGTAAATTATCCCTGGGGATTTCTTATCAATCATGCCAGGACCTTATCCCTGATTTTTAAACCCCACCTGTTTAACCATATGATGTTTCCCTAGGGGGACAACTGTAGGTCCACAAACACAGCTTCCATTATTTGATCTGAAATCTAAATGGAATAATGTCACCCTCAGAGAGCATTTCCTCATTCAGCCAATTGCGAAATCTTTTTTCTAAGATATTCTGTCAAGAGTGATCGCTACACTCACAAAAGGACAAGTGTTCAAGGAAAAGAACCAGTCATTCCTTTCATAATTTTAATGTGTCAACTAACGTGTCAAATGTAATGTTCATTTCCCAGGTATTTTATTTTATTCCAAGTCTACACAGGACACTGACAGAAGAAAATCATTCATTCATTCTTTGACAAATATATATTAAGTATTTAAAACTGTCTTTCATTAATTCTAAAATATACTTTTTTCACATTTTATCATCTCTGGAATTGAAATACAGCTGGAAATTAAGATACTGGTTTACTTCTTTTAGTACATAAAACAGTATCTGACAATCAATTATACAAACCACACAGGAACTGTTTAATACTTCTCAACTGAATAAAACCATCTTTCACCTTGAATTTGTTCTTCCCTCTTCAATGCATCCCTGGACACTGCCATCAGAACCATCACTCTGCTCGTGTGACCCTTCCCCTGACTTAAATGAGTCAGTGATTCCCTTTACCTATGGATAAGGAATGAGTAAGAGGCCCCCATGACATGCCCAGAGCTACTTTCTCAGCATCATCTCCTCTCCTGTGCGTGCTCAGTTGCTCAGTCATGTCAGACTCTTTGTGGCCCCATGGATTACAGCCCACCAGGCTCCTCTGTCCATGGGATTTTCCAGGCCATACTGGAGTGGGTTGCCATTTTCTACACCAAGGGATCTTCCCAATTCAGGGATGGAACCTGAGTTTCCTAAATTGGCAGGCAGATTCTTTGCCACTAGCACCACCTGGGAAGTCCATCTCCTCTTGCCTCCTGCCAAATTATGAACATTCGCCTCAATGCACCAAATGTGTCTCAATTCCACATAACTTTCAGCAATCAGCTCAAGTATTAACTACCTAAAATCTCTCCTCCTGAAACCTCCCCATCCCCAGAGATGAAATAAATGTCCATCTTCCCATGTCCCACAATCTCCTTGCTTTATTATAGCCTCATCACACCATAATTTGGAGTTCTTTTTCTATATCTTCCAAGACCGTGATTTCTGTGAAGGCAAAGGCTGCATCGTGCATGCTTCTGATACAAAGCCCTTGAAATGCTGCCCAGTATGGAGCTGAGATCAAAACAAAACTAGTGAAAGGATAGATGAATAAACCTCATGACATTCATTCTCTTTCAGTTCACAAGGTGACTCACAAGTTCACAAAGTTCATGACTTTCTAGGTCATCAGGAATCAGATAGGATTTCACAGCTTCTTGGTTACTCTTAAAGTCCCAGGTCCCTCTCATTCAAAAAGTAAAAATTCTAGACTGATGATCTCTAAGTTCTTTTCCAATCTATAACTCTGCTATTTACTCTCCAGTGAAAGCTGCCTGCTATTCTAATATCTGGCCCTACTTTCCAGTATGAAATACCCTTTGGAAAATGGATTCTGAGACTGGCAAAAAAAAGCCTTGTGCTCAAAACTTTCAAGACTGGATGTTGGGGACAGAGGGCATATCTAAAAGTCCAGGAGAAATGTGTCATTTGAGAATAAAATATTCAGCATAATTTTATATCTAGAAAACAAATATTCTCCTTTTTCAATACAACTAAAGAATATAAGATTTGACAAAGCAATTTTGGCAGATGGAAAAAGAAAAAAGATAGTGATTCTCAATTGTAGAAAGAGCATGATAATTCCAGAAAGTGGAGCAGGGGTTTTAGAAGCTCAAGGAACACTGGTCTAGTGAAAGTTAACAGAGCATAGTTGTTAAGAACACAGACTCTTGAGATTTCAAATCCACCTCCTACTAACCAGTTCTGTGATTCTTAACACTTTACTTAATCCCCCCCAGCCTAGTTTTGACATCAGTAAAATAGGGATTAGCGTACATATCTCATAGGGTCATTTTAGAAATTAAATTAAAGATTGCATATAAAGCTCCTCTAACAGTGCCTGGCATTTAACAGGTCTCTAATAAATGGTCTCAATCATTTACAACTAGCATTGCTAATATCTCCTTCTGCAATCACAGAGATCCCATTACATGCTCTATTACGTTGCACAGGACACTGGAGACACACAAAGCCACTCAACAAATTAGAAAAAGGTGGTGGTGATGATGACAATGATGATGATGGCAGCTGGATGAAGAAATAAGTAAACATGGAATGATATTTCCTTTTTTTTTAACTTGTACATTGAAAAGAGATCTTTTATATGGTCTACCAACTTTTTTGCATCACAGATTTTTTTTTTAATTTAGGAAATATAGATGCCAGGAGTGCATACAACATCTGAGTATAGTTTAAATACAGATTATAAGAAACTGAACACAATTAACATGCACATAACCACTATCCAACTAAGGAAACAGACCGCCACCACTCTCTGAAATCACCTGGATGCTCCTCCTTAAGGTACCCTCCTCCCACTTCCCGCAGTCACTGCTGCCTTGAATTTTATCTTTCTTATCATTTCTTGCCTTTAAAAAAAAAAAATAGTTTTCTTCAAATGTAATTCACAAACCATACAGTCACCCATTTAAGTGTATAATTCAGTGTGCTTAGTCGCGCAGTTGCGTCTGACTCTGTGCGATGCCATGAGCCCACCAGGCTCCTCTGTCCATGCGCATTCTCCAGGCAAGAATTCTAGAGTGGGTTGCCATGCCTTCCCCCAGGGAATCTTCCCAACCCAGGGAATGCACCCAGGTCTCCCACAATGCAGGCAGATTCTTTACCTACTGAGCCACCAGGGAAGCCCAAGAATACTGGAGTGGGTAGCCTATCCCTTCTCCAGGGGAACTTCCTGACCCAGGAATCAAACTGGAGTCCCCTGCATTGCAGGTGGATTCCTTACCAGGTGAGCTATCAGGGAAGCGGTTTTGAGTAATGCCACAGATGTGTGCAGCCATCCCTAGAGAAACCCCATGACCTCTGGCTGTCCCCCCTCTCCCTTCACCTCTCTACCCTCAGCCCTAAGCAAGCACTCATCTGCTTTCTGTCTCTGTAGACATTCCTGTCCTACATGTCTTACATGAAAAAAATCATCTAATATGCAACCTCCTGTGACTGGTTTCTTTCACTTAGCATAATGTTTCCAAGGTCCATCCACGGAGTAGCCTGCATCAGTATTTCACTCCTTTTATGGCCAAATAACATTCCATTTTATGAAGATGCCATATCTTGTTTATCCATTTGTCAGCTCATGAACATTTGAGTTGTTTCCACCTATTGGCTATTAAGGATAATGTCACAGTGATTTGTGTGGACATGTGTTTTCTTTTCTCTTGGTACTATACCCAGGAGTGGAATTGCTTAGTCACAGGGTAACTCTATTTAGCCTTTTGGGGAACTGGGTGGGTTCACTACCTTTTATACTGATTCCCAGAAGACAGAAAGACAAAAGTACATTGACTTTATACAGTCCATGACTTTATAAAAGTATAATATATAAAGTATAATGACTTATGGTGCTAAATCAACCTATTCAGCCAAAGGTAGATACTCAATGCCTGTGGCAAGCCTTCATCAACCTTATACATAGTAACATATCAATTATTCATATACGTGTAGATGGCATCTTCTAAAAATTAAAGGTTTCTAACTGTTAAAGATAGACAGTATCAAGAAGACAACTGAATTTAATAGAATCAAGACATCCCCACTTTCTAGTCATTCTTGGATCACTTTTTGGACTCTTAAAACATCATTTTAAAAGCATTCTTCTTTTAGACCGGTCCACAGTTTTTATAATTTTAACAATATGACCATTAAATGTGGAATATAAAAACGGACCAATATTAAAGACCTATAGAAATATCAACCCATTAGGTATAGTCTATTTTTACAGACTTACTTTCCAGCAAGTATGTTTATAAAAATTAAGATAAATCTACATCCCTCCAGGAGTCTATATTGCCAGGAATGTGCTGACATTGTACAATATCAGAAAGTATATCTGATACATATATGATGATCAGAAAATGGGCAAGGGGGTGGCAGGAGAGAGATTAAAGTGCAGAAGCTTCATCTCAGGGCCCCTGAGACATGGCATCTGGAAAATCTATTCACACCCTCAACAATCAGTATGGATCTGATGTGCCAGTCTCTAAAGGCTTCAATACAAGAGTGCTAAGGGCATCTGTCTTAGATTTTCATACTGAATGTCTGCCTTGTTTTGCATGGTCCACCGCACACCGCTTCTGTGAGTCATGGCCAGATTGATGAACAGAGAGAGGTGACAGACCAAGGAGTACATTCTTTACCCCTACATTGCCTCTGTTGAGGGGGTTAAAAAGCTGACCAATACAGAAATGCCTCTGAATTTTAATGTGATATTTCTGAGTGTCTCCGACTCATGTTGTACCACTGCTCAGAACGATGTGGGATCAGCCCCACACACTGAGATTTCTAAATACCCTGTGACGACCGGCAGGAAAATACATGGACTGCTCAGCTACTCATGTGAACTCTATACTCCTCTAACCTTCAAGTGCAATTAGTTAAGAACAGGAGAAATAAAATGAAATTCCTCCACATGGTAACAATTGAAGTTGCAAAATGACAACTTATGAAAAATTATATTTACATTTGTAAACAGGAATATCACTATAATACATTCATACTTATAGAAAATACATATACAAAGACTTGTATAATTTCCTAAAATCCAAATTTATTGATGATCCATACACACCAGACACTAGTATGTGGAGTTTATCAACTGAAACTATTTCTTTGACACAACATAAGCACAATATTTTCCTTTTCTGCTTTGTTTGATGGCCTACATTCACAATATCTACAGAACAAAAATACAGTAAAGCAAAGAGCTATCTAATATCCCTTTAGGAATCTTAACATCTTTTTTTTCTTAGCCTCACTGTTGAGGAATTCTTAGACCTTGGATATGAAGTGAGATGTAATAAATAGGAAATGCTGGAAAAAGAAAATACAGTGGTGAGATGCTGAGGTTTAATTTATGTTGGTCAAAACACAGTTTTCCCATGTACTGATTCTTTTCACACCAGTCACAGGAAACAGCACAGAACTTTTGGAGATACCAAAATAACTGATGTTTTACTATTAGCGCTTTCAAATCATTCCTCCTTAGACTGTCACCTTTTGCCAGCTCAAAACAGACTTCACAACTGCAAGTTTCCACTGTGTAGTTCCAACATGGCAATATTTTCGCCAAAGAGGTGTGAAACAGGTCAGTGTGCAGAGCTAACAGCATCAAGTTGTTATTGGGGGAAAGAAAGCATATTGCAGAATTGCTAAGATAGCAAAAGAGTATGCCAACTGCTAGCCGACTTGAGGACCCATATCTTCTATCTCCACAGTGGCCTGTAACAGAGGAACATCCTGAAATAGCAGACAAAGGAATCCGAACTCCTCCTTGTAGGGCCCACACAGCCCTTCACAATCTGTCCCCAGCCCAAAGTCCTGGTCCATCCCCCACCATCCTTCTTTCTATGTGTCCAAGTCACGTTGCTTAAGTTTTTTCCCATGATACATTGCAGTAAATGGGTGAAAACTGCTCAGGACCTACGGGCTTGGCCCTGGGACTGACAGGGTCACTGTCTGTGCAGACCTGTTGCCACGTGTGGCACAGAAGTTTGGGAAGTTCTGCTGAAATGCCACCTATGGGGATGCTCATGGTTCCCCTGACTTATCAAATCACCATCACAATTCCACGGTTTGGAACATGCCCCTCCCTCCCCTTGGAACAGCTTTCCCTCACTGCAAAAATAAATGTTTCTCATTCTTCAAGATTCAGTTCAGACATCCCTTTTGCACTCCAGGCCCTTCCTGGTTTTCTGGACCATGCATACCTGCTAAGTTGCTTCAGTCATGTTCCATTCTTTGTGACCCTATGGACTTTAGCTCACTAGGCTCCTCTGTCATGGGATTTTGTAGGCAAGAATAATGGAACGGGTTGTCATGCCCTCCTCCAGGGGATCTTCTCAACCTAGGACTCAAACTCATGTCTCCTGCATTGCAGGTGGGTTCTTTACCACTAGCACCACCTTTAGCCTACAAATTGGAGATCTTTTCGTGTTCTCACAGTGATTCTTACCCACAATAAGCCTCTTCTTGTCTGTCCTTGCAATGCAAATCAGCCCCTTGAGGGCTTACTTACTTTTGTATCCCTGCACATTCCCTGACAAACAGTAGGTGCTCCACTGATCTTCTTCAAAATAACTGAGACCTCACCCAGAGCATGCAAAGAATAGAGAAAATTCAGACCCAGTCTCTAGCAAATAGGGATTTACTCTGAAGAATCTGTATTCGGTTTCACCTGTGACAAAGCTTCCCATTCATAGACTCCTAAAGAAATCCCCATTTATGCATTTCTGAATAAATTTTTTTTCCAGAAATCCAACATGCAGTTTAGGATATCTTGAGCAGATGTAAACAAAGTCAAGCAGCAGGTAAATTCCCCAGGCCCCTGAGCCTCCCTCCCTCTTAGAGGCTGGTTTAGCTAAAGGCCAATCAAGACTGCTGGTCTCAAACCCCAAAGCTGAGCAACATCCAGCATCCAGAAATACGTCCTAAAGAAATAATCAGCAATGTAGCAGCAATTATATTCAAGGCTATTAAATGCAGCATTATTTATAAGAGCACAAATTGGAAACAGCCTAAATGTTCAACAACAGGGTATTGATTAAATCATGAACATCTCAATTCTAGAATACTAGGCAGCCATTAAAAAAATCATGTTGATAAGAATTTTTCATAACATAATAAAGATCATTACCAAAAAAACAGAATAAACAACATTATATGTAGTTTGATCTAAACTTAATTGAAAAAAACATGTACTTGAGTATTAGCATAAATAAGAATAATGGAAGGAAATACACCAAAATGTTTAGTGGTATCTATATCTAAGTGATGGAATCATGGGTGATAATAAAATTTATTTTACTCTCCATCCTTTTGTTGAATGTTTTCTAAGTTTTCTACACAAAGCAAACTTTACTTTTGTATGGAGGGGAGAAGGAAGGAACAGCAACAACAAAATCAAAGCATAAGGAAGCGAAGAGTGAGAACTGGAAGGGTGTCCTGCTCTGGGCTGCACATAACTACCTAGGAGGCTTCTAGGAAGCAGGTTCACTGTCAGGGTCCCAGAACACACAGGTGGTAAAGCTCTCCCAGGAACATGCACACAGGGTCCCCTAGATCTGACTTAGCTTCCAGTAAGCTTATCAGAATCAGAAATGCTCTAGGGGCTGACTGGTTTTCTTTAATTGTGGAAACCACACTCTGGACCCACAATTCTCTTGTCATCCTATGATTAAACCAAAAACCTAAAACTTTAAGTTTTCTGAGTTTGATTTATAGGGGTTTTCAGAAATCATGCAGATTCATTCCCTGACATATTCATTTTCCTAAGAAATGCTAGATTCAGACCCCTGCCAAAGAGACCGTCCCTGCCCAACAACACTCTTCCACTATCTTGCTCTATACTGTTTTTGTTGTTGTTGTTGTTCAGTCACTAAGTCGTGTCCGATTCTTTGCGACTATTTATTCTGTTCTATGGAGAAGGCAATGACACCCCACTCCAGTACACTTGCCTGGAAAATCCCATGGGCGGAGGAGCCTGGTAGGCTGCAGTCCATGGGGTCCCGAAGAGTCAGACATGACTGAGCGACTTCACTTTCACTTTTCACTTTCATGCATTGGAGAGGGAAATGGCAACCCACTCCAGTGTTCTTGCCTGGAGAATCCCAGGGACGGGGGAGCCTGGTGCTGCAGTCCCTGGGGTCGCTGCGAGTTGGACACGACTGAGCGGCTTCGCTTTCACTTTTCACTTTTCACTTTCATCATTGGAGAAGGAAATGGCAACCCGCTCCAGTATTCTTGCCTGGAGAATCCCAGGGACGGGGGATCCTGGTGGGCTGCCATCTATGGGGTCGCACAGAGTCAGACATGACTGAAGCAACTCAGCAGCAGCATTCTGTTCTATAAATAAACTGCCATTTTATTCTTAACCTTTCTGAAAAAATTTATTTTTTATAAACACTAAAAATGAAGGAGATTGATCAAGAGAATTAGGAGAGCCAGGAGTGGATGGTGTCACAAAAGGAAAAGCAAGAGAGTCTTCTGAGCATCACAGGCCTCAAAGAAGCCATGATGGGACAGATCCCCAAAGTGCCCCCTGGATCTGACTTCTAGTGAGCACTGATGCTCTTTGCCAGAGTGATTTTGTAGGACCAAAGTCAGAACCACATAGGGTAAAAATGGTAAACTATTCTTTAAGGGCTTAACTGGGACTGATAGGAGAATCATTAAAGGGCCAAGTGAAGAATCCAATCTCTGTTTAAAGTTATAGTGAAGAACATAAAATTCAGGACAGAAAGGAATGATAGTAGGGCAGGTCTAGACCTAGAAGAACAAAAGGGGGGGTTAAGAACCAAAGCCTAGATAAGGATCTCTGTCAGCCAAAACAGGCATTCCATCGTGGGGAGCTCAGTCCAGTGATTCTTATCCAGGAAGCTCATCAGAATCTCCTGAGAAGATATTACAACCCCAGGACACCTGGACCCCACAAGGCCTGTTAAACCACCACCTTTAGAGAGGGCAGGCTGAGTATTTTAAGTTCTCAGCAGTGCAGAGACCAGTAAGAAGCACATGGTCAGATGAATATAAATGTGGGAGCTTCCAGAGAAATAAAAGAGCATAAAAGAGCAAAGAAGCAATTTAACATTAACTCCATCGAGCAGTTGGAAGAATCAAGTAATGCACTTAAATGCAGTCCACTGCCTTACACAAAATATCAATAAAAGCTCAATAAATTAGCTGGTATACTGTCATTGTGGCTACTGTTGCTGTTATTTATTTCTGGAGCCCAAACAAGTAATGTCTGTTTCTTTGGGAATAGTGAAATCTAAATCAGCAATGACTGCTCAGTTAAAAGGAAAATTCACAAGCTTTGTCGGGTGCCAAAGCCCCCAAACAAGAGATGTTAATGACCATATATTTCTACAGGTTTCCACTCATACTTTTGAATAGTTGGTGGTTGAGCATTATTGGGGTAATGACTAAAAATAACTGATACCATTTTTACTATAAATATGGCAGTAAAAAGACTTTTTAAAGAAAAGAACAGAAAATAACTCTCTTTAGAAAGCCCATTTAAGGTAAGACATTCTGAGACTATGTGTTCCATTATTACTGACCCCACCTCATTTGAAAAGAACTTATGGAGGTTGGCAAAGACATCACAGACCAAAATTTAGAGAGGCAATCAGTCAAAAGAGAACTAAAGGGAAGGGGAAAATTTATTTGGTGCCCAATGGAAGTGAATGGACATGCAAACAAGTACCTTTTCTTGATCCCAGCACTGAGTTTCAAATTTGGTTGTGAATCACCTGGCAGTGAATGCCAAGAGTGAAACAGGATCAGCAAAATAATTAATGGCTTCCAAAACTAAGAGGAAACACTAGTATTACTGTTACTGAAGCACACATAATTTTTTCCTCCATAAACTGACATTAACACAGTGAACAATGTCTACAATACTATCCTTACAGCAATACTTAACCACCTGATTAAAAGTATCCTTTCAGGCTCAAAAAACAATCTATTCCTAGTAGGAGAGAAAAAGTACTAGAATCAAAGGATGTGCTCAGTGAGCTTCCTTTGATGACTCAGCAGGTAAGGAATCCCACTGCATTGTAGGGTTTGATCCCTGGGTCTGGAAAATCTCCTGGAGGACAGCATGGCTACGCACTCCAGTATTCTTGCCTGGAGAATCCCATGGACTGAGGAGCCTGGTGGGCTACAGTCCATAGGGTCGCAGAGTCAGACATGACTGAAGCACACAAATAATCACACATCTACAAAGAAAGCACAGCCTCCAACCTAGACCTCTTTACCATGCAAAACTATCCAGAAATCATAACAGCACTAACAAAAGAAATACTGAAATTCACGTCTAAAATTTTCCATCCTTCCTCTGAAAGCTCCTGAAAGATGTACTCCTTGAAAATAAGGAAGTAAACTAAGAAAGAGCAGACATGGAATCTAGGAAAGGAGATCAAAGAGAGAGGAGCAAAGGAGGAAGATAAAAGGAAAGTCCAGGATGGCAGGGAAACAGGTCGTCCAGGCTGGAGGTGATTCAAGGCTCCAAAAGAAACGACTCCAAGCAGATGAAGGAGCTGAATGCCTGCTGTAGCTAAATACACCACGAAAGAGCAGTTCTTCCAACAGCAAGAATGTAGAGAACACTATGGATGAGCACAGAAGAAACTAAGAAAACAAACAGACAAGAGTTGTTTTTTTTTTTATCAATTTATTTATTTTAATTGGAGGCTAATTACTTTACAATATTGTAGTGGTTTTCGCCATGCATTGACATGAATCAGCCATGGGTAGACAAGAGTTGTGCATCAGAAAGAGAGGTAAATTATCTATTCACATTTGCTCAAATAAAGAAACAATGGAGGGACTTCCTGACTCCAGTGGTTAAGACTTCGCCTTCCAGTATAGGGGGTGAGGAGTCTATTCCCTGGTAGTGAGCTAAGATCCGGAATGCCTTAAGGCCAGAAAAGCAACACATAAAACAGAAGCAATTTTGTAACAAATTCAACCAAGACTTTAAAAATGGTTCACAAAAGAAAGAAAGAAAAAGAAACAAGGAAGCAGAGTAAGAAACTAATAAAAATAGCCACTTATAGGAGGTGCATGAAGGCAATGGATTAGGACTAGAATAGGAATGAGACCTTTTAAAGTATACCTTTAATGTGGTTTTAATTTTTAAACCATGGCAATGTATTACCTACTGAAAAATAAATTAAAAGAAAGTATATTCTAAAAATTAAAAATAAAATTAAAAAAAAGATGTTGCTAGAACAACAGCTTTACTCAGTCTTGTTTTTCACAGCAACAACTGTGGACCTATGCCTGCCATCCATACCTCACACATCTACAGACTCAGGTAAAAGATGCCAGGACAGGGCTACATCTGTGAAAATGAAATCCGCGTAGATGAGAGATGTGGGAGAAGCATTTCCAATTAATTAAAACATGAAGTACAGCCACTTGTTTTCTGTAAAGTGGCACTGGCTGGGTACCACCTTAAAAGGTCACTTGGAGGACCTATGTCAAGAAACAGAAATCAGGTAACAAGTTGTTTTTGATGGAGACACTATTAGAATCTTGAGCAGGGCAATTCTTTGTTAAGCTGGACAGCCCTGCTCGTTGCATGGAGGTTAGCATTCCTGGCCACTGCCCACCAAATGCCATTTTGATACCCCATTCATTTTGACAACCAAAACATCCCTTCTCCCCTCAAGGCCACAGTTCCAAAAGCCTCTGAAAACCACTGTAAGGAGTAAACAAAAAGAATAAAAATTAAAACGTGCCAACTTTGCTTCCTATCACTGCAACTAATTTTCATCAGTTCATTAATTTAATGAATCTTCATAACACATTCGTTAAGAAATCATGAGCAATCTGATCTCACACATGTCTGGCTGTTACTAAAGATAGTTTGTGTCTTCAGTTTTTTTCTTTTCTTTTTTTTTTTTTTAATGAGCTAAAGAAAATCTGAGGAATCTCGAATTCCTGCCAGTCTTCAGTCAAACCTACTTCACAACTTCAGGGTGCACAGTTTATTTATTTATTTCTTTTTTAGAACAGAGTTCACATATATTCCTCTCATTGATTATATACAAATTCTCAAGTCCCCTAAGTTTCGCAAGGAAAATACTAGTTTTTCCATTTTCACAGATAGGGAGTCCAAGACTCGGAGCAGTTAAATGATTTTTCCAAGCACACGATTGACAGATTTTGGGGAGAAACCAGGACATTTTGGTTGCCAGGCTGGCAGTTTCTCCTCTCAACGACAATCGTTATTGTTACTCTAGACAGTATTTCCTCTATGCGGAGCCTATAACATATTAGCTCAATTCAAACCTTTAACACAATTAGAAATTTGAAACCCAGCATCTCCTTTTTAAATCGTTAAGTCATATATAATGGTCCTTGGGATCAAACCTTGAGTCTCCTGCATCAGTGGGCAGATTCTTTACAGCTGAGCCACCAGGGAAGCCCATAATGGTCCCAGAATGGTACAATTTAATTAATCAATAAAGCTGACTTTATAAACCCACACAGGTTGGTAGAGGTAGGCAGAGTCATTATTCCATTTTACAAACAAGGAAAGAGAGACAGAAGGGGTAAGCAATGTCTTAAAGGTTACACATTGGTAAATGTGGGGATTTGAACGCAGGCAATGTAACTCTGCAGGAAAAACTTTAAATCAATCAAATTAAAAAATAAATTATGAAAAAACAGAGAAATCACAAGGAAAATAGGTGGGTGGAATGCTTTAGACAAAGAGATGGTCTCTTTAGCTTTGTAAATAACATGTAAATTAGCATCCTTCATAGAACTTTTCTGCTGATTTCTAAAAGTGATCTCGCAGTACACAATCTCATAACCCAGTCCTTTGTCAAATTAACCAGTTTTTTTAACCACTCAAGTAAGAGGTATTTACTAAGTTATCAATTTTCTACCCCTTGTGTTTGTGGAAACAAAGTAACCCTAAAATAATCAAATAAGACCCTTGACCATTTTGTTTAGATGGCATGAAAGTCTTAGAATTTTTCTACTCTTAGTTTCCCAGTGTATATCCTGAAAAGACTAAGGAAGTCAATCTATAAGGTACTCCCAAACACCAATTTGGTAAAAGATGACAACACTAATTTAGAGTCATCACTGAGTATAAGAGCAGTCTAGAGAAAACAGATTCATTTAATTCAAACAACTTCAAAACAGAAATAGAGAAGCAGGCTCTATCCTACTCCATGTAGCAGATGTTGGCCATGACTTATAAACAATGCAGAAGGCTGATAGATTTCTCCTCCACAGTTTATACAGAGCAGCCCCAAACTATTATTTTTTTAAACCAAATTTAATCTCCAGAAGTAAGAATATGATATCCTGCTAGGAAACACTACTTAAAATAAAAATTCACAGTCAAATAGAACTAGTTTAGTAGAACACCATAAGAGTCATGCTCATGCTTTAAAAAACAGGCCAGGTTGAGGGTAAATAAGAATTTAAGGAAAACCCTGAGCTATAGCCAAAGAAATCACGTGTCTAACTCTTCAGATGAACCACAGTTCTACAAAGCTAAGAATGGAAAGGGCTAGAGAAAATACAGCCATTAGTAAAACTATGTGTGGCCTAAACTTTATGATAAGTTATGTTTGATGCTACAATATAGATTGACAAGTATATCGGGGTCTATAATGCCAGGACCTCAAGCACACAACTGAGTTAATAATTAGGTATTCAATGATGGATGACCAAAGACGAGCTAGAAGAAAAAAACACAGCAACCCTTTGCTTGTAGTTCAGTAGTGGTTCCCATTGCTAGCACACAGCCCTTAAGGGGCTATTCCATTATACTGCCTCCCTAGATGACAGAAGTCAGAAGCCAGGGCGAATGCCTGGCAGGGATCTGAAACCAGATCTCAGCGAGTCAGCGGGTGAGAAGAACCCAGAGGTCTGAGACATACAGCAGACATTCCATACAGAGCAATCACACTCCCAAGACTCTCTAGAAAACATCCCACCAGGACTTCCCTGGTGGTCCAGTGGTTAAGAATCTGCCTTGTAATGCAGGGGACCTGGATTCGATTCCTGGTCAGGGAACTAAGATCTCACGTACCATAGAGCAACTAAGCCCATGTGCCTAGACTAGAGTCCAAGCACTACAACAAAGACCCCACACGACACAGCTAAGACCCATCTCAGCCAAAGAAATAAATACATATTTTTTTTTAATTCCCACCAATTAACTGCTCAGAGTAAGTGACTACACCCCCATTTTACAGACAGAAAACAGAGGCATCCAGAAGTGCGATATTCCTCAGTTCACTGAGTCTATAATGAACATGTTGGATAGCACAGTGACTGCTGACAAGGATCGTAACAGATCCCATGAGACTTTATCCAGAGGAAAGCTGGGCAGAGGGGCAGAATGGGAGTGAAGGCAGTCTCTCAGTCACTCACAGTAGAGGGGGCAGAGTGGGAGGAAGTAAAAAAGGACAAGGATAGGTCCCTCCAGGAGGGGACAGGGGAAAGGTCAGTAGGCCTGAGACCTGGGAACTAGGGGAAAGGGTCTCCTCTGGTGTTTAGTGGGTGAAAGGGGGTATGGAAAAGTAGCTGATGAGCTGAAGAAAGTGGGAGAAAGAAGTCAAAGAGAACTAGGGTGCTCTCTACAGTGGGCAGTGCAGGAAAGGGGGTAAGGTGGGCACAGGGGGTGATGGTAACCTTGGCAGGAATGTCATAAAAAGAAAGCAAGCATCCATCAGATGACCTTGAGCACCACCAAGGCTCTATTAACTTTCCACAGTTATCTGTTCCAAATTTAGAAATGCTTTTAGTTGTAAAATGGAAATTGCCTTGTTGCTTTGGTGCATTTTCTCTAGTTTTTAATGGAGTGCAGTTAGGGGGACAATTGGCCACCAATCATATAAAACAGTAATTTTTACTGGGTTCATAGCATCTTCAACCATCTGGGAGATAGAGACTCCCCCAGACCCTGTTCTCAGTTGTCAGGAGGGAGAAGGCAGGCAGGGAGCAGCAGCTGCCCTCTGCGAATCAGCACTCATTAAATGCCGTTTAGCAGAAGAGCAGAGATTTTATTTCCATTTTCCAAGGAAACAGAAACATCGAAAGGTTTCATGTTTATAACTTTAATTTAACAAGCACTGTGTGGTTCCTGCTGTGGCCCCAGCTTCCTTAAGTGTGCACACTGAAACTCCAGCCTCTCCCTCCCAGTATGCGATGTGAGCATCTCAGAGCTGTGAGCCGCACCCACCTATCTCATCAGGCCCATGTGAGCATAAGCAGGATCACCTAACCGTCCAAAAAGGAGCAGCTCAGGTGCCTCATGGCTGCTTCCTATCTCCAAGCCCTTCAGTAACCTCCATTCGAAGTCAGCTTTCACAACCCGCAGTGAGAGACACACTTACTCTGAAGTCCTCTTTCCCATAAAACAATGTTCAGAAAAGGTTAAAGATGAGGAGGAAAATCCTAACAGTATGATCAGAATCACAGTAAGATACAGTTTCCATTAAAGTCATTTTGGTGGTAGCTTCTTCTTAAAAAAGTAAAAAAAAGGACAAAGTAAACACAACATCTTTCGCATTATGTTTATGTTCTGTCCCTGATATAAATTCTATTTCTTCATTAAATAGGAGAGAGAGAGAAAAGTCTATGTAGATAACTAAAAGGCTACATTAGGGGTTTTTCCCCAACTCAATTTGAGAAATTCTGCAAAATTCTATCATGTATTTAAGGAAGCCCTGATTTGCTCACCTTATTTAATAAGGAAAGCTTTAGATTCAAGGAAGGAAGAGGACCACAGGGGCTCATTTAGCCAAGAAGGGAGGCTTCGACAAGGCCAGGGATCCAGGAAAGCCTCTACAGTAGTGGGGATTGGGGAAAGGGGTGTCAGACTCATTCTGCCTCGAAGTGTCCCGAGAGAGATTTTCTGCTCTTGGGATGGAAGACACCAGAAAGCAGGCAGATCTGGATCAAACCCGGGCTCTGGCACCAAAAGCGGCCTCAGTTGTGTTAATATTCCTGATCCCTGATTCCTTCGATGGTCAGATGAGAACAGCAGTAACAGTACCTACCTCAGAGGGTTGTGGTAACAATTAAATGAAGTGACATGTTAAGGATTCGCATATCCACCAGACACAGAACACTTCTCAGGCCTCTTCCACCCCTCCTCCCTCCCCTCTGGCTGAGTCCCAGACCATCCAGCAAAACATCTCTAAATTTCACTTTCCTCAACTGCAACTGACACAGGCTAATGCATGTGAAAGCTTTAAATCAATACACAGATATTAGGAAATACTGTTATTAGCACCAATCAATACATCTCCCACACAATTGAATTTCACAGAACAAGAGTAAGGAGCATCTTCTAGGCCGTTTTCGTTTTTCTCTACCTCCCTGTTTACTGCTACATGTTGATATACTTTTAGATTAGTGTCCTCCAAGGGGGACTAAACTGTTCTCTGTAGCTATCTCTGTTTGCATTTTGTGCTTTTAATTAATGCTTTTATTTCTGTGCTCATACTCTGGAGTAAAATTGGAGAAAACCTGAATTTGAAATACTGAAGACAAATATTAGCAGTAAACAACTTGATACTCACTTATCCCTGCACCAACATCAAAAAGAAGTCGGGTATTTGGAAAACAGATAGTGGAATTAAAAACAAACAAACAAAACAAGAGTCAAAAACAAAAGCAATTCCCCTGGAGTGAAACTTGCCTTAGAACCCTCAACACCTAGCGAAGTGCTCTGCACTTTATCCGCAGAAAAACAAGACTTCAATCTACTGTCACCTATGAGTGAAAAAAAAAAGTGAAACATGAAATCTGAAAGGCACTAACATTATTTTGAAAGTGAAAGTCACTCAGTTGTGTCCGACTCTTTGCGACCCCATGGACTATACAGCCCATGGAATTCTCCAGGCCAGAATACTGGAGTGGGTAGCCTTTCCCTTCTCCAGGGGATCTTCCCAATCCAGGTCTCCCACATTGCAGGTGGAGTTTTACTTACACATATTTTCACTGACTGATTCATTCATAGAAAGGCCACATGTAAACTTTAGATATATGGTCTTCAAGCTGTTGAAAATATAAAGAGAGCAAACAAAAGTCTCTACAACTCTCATTATCCATACAGTTGAGAAGATGATGAACTGGATGGACAGACCAAAGCTTAGGACGGGACCTTATCTTCTGGTCCCCTAGATACCATACACACCCCATGGGGTTTCAGAGGAACTGAGTCACTTTGAATTGTCTTTTCATTCATGCCAAATGTTAAAATAAATCAAAACCAAAACTTCTGGAGTTTTCTATCTCCCTCTTTCCATTTTTCAGTACAAGCAGCATTTTTAATCATTTTTACTCTCTCCTTTCTGCCAATTTCTAGGTTCTTCCTAGCTGTTCCAATGTTTCTTCTGGCCAGTGCAACTCTAGCTTTGCATGAATATTTTGACAGAAGAGTGGAAATTTATATTCACCACAACTTTGCACAAACAAGTAAGGTGAAGTTAAGTAAAAAGAAAACAGAATCCAGATAAGGAGCAGCAATTTATACAGGGTTCTTTGGTCCTCTAGGAAACTCAAAAGAACCCTGATAACATCAATCTAAAGAGGTTCCCACATCTGAATATAGAAACAGAAATACTCAATTCTAGACCATCAAAAGCATCTTTTCTTCTCTGACAGTAAAAAATAAAATGTGTCCCTGTTCAGGTTATCTAATGCTGAATAACTAACCCCTCAAAACTTACTGGCTTAAAAGAATATCTTTTTATGGTTCTAGGAGCTTTTGCTTCCTAGCCAAAGCTGGAAGCATCTGAAGACTCTTCACTCACATGTCTGGCACCTTGCCGAGATGGTTGATTGGCATCTCTTTTCCACACCACCTCTCCAAACAAGTATCCTGAGCTTCCTTCCAACATGGCGGCCTCAGGTCTTACATGCAGTGAGTGTTCCAACACACAGGAAGTAGTGGCTGCAACCTCTGGAAGCCTTTGCCCAGAAAACTGACACAGAATCACTTCTGCCATATTGTACATGACAAAGCACTCATTAAACCCACTCAAATTCAAAGGGAAGGAGGTACAGACCCCACTTCTCAACAGAACTAAACTAGCATTAACACACTACCCTCAGATAGCCTTGCGTAGTCTCCATCACAAGCAAAGGGCTGATGGCAGCATGAGCTCCAGTGGGTCAGACTTCTGCACACATAAATGCTTTCACCCTTGGGTCATCTATAATATCAGCATTGGGAAATAAAAAGAGGCATTGGGCAACTATGTGAATTAGCTATTTACAGTGTTTTCATTTTATTGCCAATCTCCAAGGCTGGGCAAGCTGTTAGAAAGAGAAGTAAAAGAGTTGGCTCTAATCACTGACACTCATCACATTTACATATTTATTGCAAGTGTTTTCATGCCTTCTGGATAAAAAAATACTATTAGTATTTTTCATGGAGGTGCAATAGGTTTAATTTCAAATTTTGATTGTTGTAAGAGTTCACTGCTCTTCTTCTGCTGGTCTTTCAAGTGGAAATGAAAGCATAATTAGTACTGGACAAACAGATTTTCAGAACATTAGCAATGCAAATTTGGGTTTGAATTCCTGTTGTGAATAGTCACTGAAGTGAGCGGGAATACTTGGGGTTATTTTAAATTAGACCCAGAAATCGATACTACTGGTACTAGAGAATACATCTGTATATAAAACTGCTCATTAAAGTCAAGCAAGAAAGAAGTAACTCCTAGAAAGGCCAACTGAGCAATTACACCAAAGCTTATCCCCACCAGTGACTCGTTAATGAATATCTCTGGCATTTTAAGCCCTAGAAGAACACACAGAGGACATGGTGAGAGTTTTTAGTTTTCGATGACTAGTAAGCCCTGTGGGAACTGCTTCTCTGAATCCTTTGTCTTCCCCCGTCCTGATAACTGCAACCAAGTAGGTAGCTTTCTTTGCTTGGCTTGTGTGGTTATATAGTAGTCTGCTGCAAATTTGCTGAGTGACTTCTTCCAAAATCTTATACCACCTTGAGGACTCTTGAGTTTGCCCTTGCCCCGCAGGTTCAAGTAAGGCAAGACAGCCCAAATATCTGTTTTTATAGTCCTAAAAGGACTGCAGTTCTACCCTGTCGAGGAGACCGCAAGACTGGCAGAGAGACAACATCAAGTTCCTTCTTGCCTCACCAAATTTAAGTAGCCAGAGTCCAACACGGAACAGCAGCTGATGAGCCCTGAGATGGGTACAGAGGAAAGCGTGTGCAGCATCAATGTGGAAACTGGGTTAAGAAAATCCCAGGGAAAAAAAAATAGACAGCTAATTAGTTTTCCAATTAATATGCACAAACTGGAATGAATATTCAAAGATGTTCCTTTTTCCTTTGTGTCAGAATTGGAATCTTTTTCTGAGCACCAGAGAGTCACAGCCAACAGAAGAATTTGGTGATAGAAAATAATACTTAAAAATTAATCACAGAAGAGCTATTAATTGAGCTCTTATAACATGCCAGGTAGATTGTATGACTATCCTCGTTTTATAGATTAGGAAAATCAGGCACAAATATATTTCATAACCTGCCCAAGAGCATTTAGCAAGCAAGGGAGTAGGGATGGTCAACAATCAATTTCATACTCTTAACCACCACAAGGATGGAAGAAAAACCAGGAGTGTCCTGACTAAATAATCAAACTCAATGTCACTGATTACTGGGCTAGTTATATGACTTTAGTTTTTAACCTCTCTGAGCTTCAGTTTCTCATCAGCATAACAGAAAGAACAGAAAGAACATTTAATTCCTTCACTTCCTATGAATGCTCAGAACACACACTTTCGAAAAGCAAATGATAGCTATTTTTATTATGCAGGCCAGAGGGAAAATGGTCAGACTCACGCAAATGAATCATAAGAATGAGAAGGAATCCTAGAAGCATCAGGAACCGGAACACCCCTTGTCAAGCCCAGCAGGGAAACCGTACTTTAGACAGGGCTCCCTCTCTACATGCAGCCTTGATCCTGTTTTAAACATGGACTGACCATAACTCTGAGAGAGACTGCACAGCCTGTGTTCATAACTCATGGAATCAGAGTATGTTTTCCTTTTCCCGTTCCCTAAAGATACATAAATATATAATAACATCATACAAAAATATGCTTTGTTTATATCTGATCTTTTCAACTCTAGTAGGTCCTTATATCTGATTTTAAAAGAAGTCCTCTTCAGACACAGCTCTCATTAAATCACTAGCTGGCTTTGGGGCCATGTGAGGTCCTTAGTGTTAGGGCAGTGAAATCCAAGTCCTAGAGTCTGGCCACCAATATCTCGGTGGATGCAGGCTTCTATTCTAATCTTCTCTGTCCTTATGCTTCATCTGGAACTCTTCTTTTAGGAAGGACAGGGCCTCTCAGCCCACTTGTCCCTGGCTATATATATTTTCATCCTTTGGGGAAACAATGGAAACAGTGACAGACTTTATTTTCTTGGGCTCCAAAAGTCACTGCAGATGGTGACCGCAGTCATGAAATTAAAAGATGCTTGCTCCTTGGAAGAAAAGCTATGACAAACCCAGACAGCATATTAAAAAGCAGAGACATTACTTTACTGACAAAGGTCTGTATAGTCAAAGCTATGTTTTTTCCAGTAGTCATGTATGGATTTGAGAGTTGGACCATAAAGAAGGCTGAGTGCCAAATAATTGATGCTTTTGAACTGTGGTGTTGGAGAAGACTCTTAAGAATCCCTTGGATTGCAAGGAGATCAAGCCAATCCATCCTAAAGGAAATCAATCCTGAATACTCATTGGAAGGACTGATGCTGAAGCTGAAGCTTCAATACTTTGGCCACCTGATGCGAAGAGCTGACTCATTAGTAAAGACTCTGATGCTGGGAAAGACTGATGGCAGGAGGAGAAGGGGACGACAGAGGATGAGATGGTTGGATGGCATCACCAACTCAATGGACATGAGTTTGCACAAGCTCCAGGAGTTGATTAAGGACAGGGAGGCCTGGAGTGCTGCAGTCCATGGGGTCACAGAGTAGGACCCAACTGAGTAACTGAACAACAACATCAACAACCTTTATATTTGCACTTGCTCATTCTCCTGAACACTTTGGCTCCTGTCATTTTTTCTCACTCTAGTCCCTTCAATCTTTTAAATCTTTTAAAGGGCCTCCTCTTCCAACAATCCTCCTGATATGGTCTGAATGTGTGTGACTTCCTAAAATTCATATGTTGACATTCTCACCCCCAAGGTGATGGTATTAGGAAGTGGGCCTTTGTGCAGTAACTAAGTCAAGAGAATCATCCTAATGAATGGGATTAGTGGCTCTCATAAAAAGAAAGCCCAGAAAGCCTCCTTGTCCCTTTTGCCATGTGAAAATGCTAGAAGTCTGTGACTCTGAAGAGGACAACCACTTAGTCATGCTGGTACCTTAATCTCAGAGCAATGAACTTCTGTTGTTTATAAGCTACCCACCATATGGTATTTTATTATAGTGGCCTAAACAAACTAAGACACCTCCTACAATCAGTTCAGCTCCCAGTAATCCATTCTCTTCCTACTCTATATTCCTCCATGGACAGCCTTCCCCTCTCCACTGCACATACATGTGGTTCAGTATTTGTTATGTAACTTCCCTTAGAGAAAATTCTTCTCTCCCCAGTGATACCATATGCAACTGGCACATCCAAAGTCAAATCCCAGCTCTGCAATTTTCTAGCTCTATGACCGTGAGAAAGCTACTTAACCCCTCTAAATAGTATTTGCCTCCCCTGTAAAGTGGGATAATAATACTGGTTACCTTCTATGGTTTGGGGGAGGATTCATGCAGGTACATATAAGTGCTTAATAATGTCAGCTATAATTATCAATATCCATTTCTCACACATTTTTCTATCCCACAAAGCACCAACCATCTAGTCTACTTCTCTACCTGCCTACCTATCCATCCATCCATCCATCTTTGCATCTATCCATCTGCATCCATGTTAGACCCTCAATGAATGTTGGCCAATGGCTTCATTTAGATGCACCAATCCTTAAATTTCCATTTCTCTAAGAAACACGAAGCTGTTTCTTGTGTATTAATCCAGCCTTGAAACTCAACAAGATTCTCCAGGTAGTATCTCGGACAGAGCATGCTGATTTCCAGAAGACGGAAATAGGAGTGAAAAGTGATCATTTCCTTACTTCAAATATGCTGGTGTGAAGAACAGTTGAATAATTCATAAAGTCCTTTAAGGTGCACTGATCAGACTCAGCTCTTTAAGAAGCATTTTACCTTGAAGTAACTATTTGTCACTCCCCTTTCAAAGGAGAGGTAGATAATAGACTGCCTCTGTTTATCGAAACTATAATAAAGGTCTAAATGGTAATAATACCTTAGACTTGCAGACTGCACCACAGTTTATAAAGCACATCCAATCCATCACTGCCTTCCCTCTTTTCAGCAGCCCCACCAGACACTCAGTGGACTTATCTCAGTGTGATAAATAGGAATGCTAGGATACTGGGGAAAGTTTAAGATGTTTCCCTCATGCCAGTTTGTTGGTTCAAATCTTCCAACTCTTAGCTCAATGCTCCTTTCATGGCACCACAGGATTTAAAACTATTTGCACATCTTTACACAGAGATGTCCAGCTGGAAAGAGCAGAACCCACTGCTAATTTGTATCTTGACTAAAGTACTTGTACCATCACCTTGGAAATAGGAATGAAAAGCAAAATGGTCAAACTGTATTTAATGCAGTTCTACACATGGAACAAAGTGGGAGAACTCAGTTAACACTGGCCATTTTCAGGGTCTTCCATACTTGTTTTTCTTGCCCTAAAGTAGGTACAGACAGCTCCAGCCTGCAGGAATTTCCTGTTACCACACCTAGCAGGGACTGTATTTAAATACTCTTTCTAGACCCAGGTTTCTACCAGGCTCCCCTCACTCACTGCCCACCACCTGCCCCACCAGTTTCCTGGCTCTCCTCAAACAGGATGCTTTACGTGAATCCTGTTCAGGGACCACACCCACTGTATGGCCTGCTGCCTAACCTCAATCACACCTCTGCATAAACATCACCTGAGTGAGGCCTTCAGCCCATGTCATCTCATCAATGTCCCCAAACACACTCTGTTAACACTTTCCAAAATGTTTCATCATGGTGTGTGTGCGTTAGTCGCTCAGTTGTGTCCAGCTCTTTGCAACCTCATCGACTGTAGTCCACCAGGCCCCTTTGTCCATGGAATTCTCCAGGCAAGAATACTGGAGTGGGTTGCCATTCCCTTCTCTAGGGGATCTTCCCAACCTGGGGATCAAACCTGGGTCTCCTGAATTGCAGGCAGATTCTTTACCATCTGAGCCACCTGGGAAGCCCTTTATCATGGTACTTAACACTAATTGATATTTGATAAATTTTTTTCTCTGTGTTTATCAATGGTCTCCCACCCTAGAACATAAACTCCCATGAGGGCAGATCTTTGTATATAGCTCAGCAGCACTTGGAGATGGCAATGGCACCCCACTCCAGTACTCTTGCCTGGAAAATCCTATGGACCGAGGAGCCTGGTGGGCTGCATTCCATGGGGTCGCTAAGAGTCCGACACTACTGAGCGACTTCACTTTCACTTTTCACTTTCCTGCATTGGAGAAGGAAATGGCAACCCACTCCAGTGTTCTTGCCTGGAGAATCCCAGGGACAGGGGAGCCTGGTGGGCTGCCGTCTCTGGGGTCGCACAGAGTCGGACACGACTGAAGTGACTTAGCAGCAGTAGCAGCAGCAGCACTTACAATAGTGCCTGACAATCAGAAGCTCACAATAAAAACGTGTTGAATTAGGGAACACAACCTATAAACTTCCCTGTTTAAAACCTCTACTTCTTCAAATTTGAAATGATTCTTACACATGAAACTAAGAGAACAAGATTTAACCTCACAACTAAGATAAATGTAAAGAAAAACAAGTGCAATGCATGGGACACAGGACAATGATGCAGAATCCCTGGGATCAGCACGACCACGATTTCAACTGCTACAAACAGGTTACTCACTGGAGCCAAAGCCATTCAGCTGATAAGAAAAGATTAATGACCAACACACCTCTACCATCCCAACCAAATAATCCCTCATTGCCTAAGGCACTTCCATCACATGCCTCAGGCCATCCTTTTGGAAAGAGGTCCAAGTCATTTTTTTAATTTTTGCATATTTGACAGTAAATTGGCATTCATCAAGTGAGAGTAGAATAATGTGACATCACATGCTCCAATCTGATACAATAAGAACAACTCAACACTGGCCATGAAGTATTCTTGCTAAAAATATTTAACCTGAAAACAACTATGAGACAATCATCACATGTCCAGAATGCAGGACATCCCACAAGACAACTGGTCAGGACACCCAAAATTAATGTCAAGAAGATCAAAAGAGACAGAAAAACTCTCCCACATTTAAAACAAACAAACAAACTAGGTTGGGGATCCTGGATTGGGAAAATTCAGCTATAAAACTGAGAAACTAGAAAGCTGAATATGGACTGCATAGATTACAAAAGCTTTATCAGCTACAACTGTTTATTTAAAGCCAAGATCCAATTTATCATTAGTCACCCCTACAAGTAATTACTATGCAGATATTTTCCACATATATCATGTCCTTCTCCAGTTACACACAGTTGGTGACAATAAGATCTATATCCTGAGTTCAACAGAGCTTAGACTCCATAGGCCATCTTTAATGCTAATCAGAGGAGACAGAGCTTACAAATCCTTATTTACAAGATGATTATGGAACATGTGTTTTCAAAGCCTGCCTGCCTTTCGTACTTCTATTATTCTTTTTGTGTATTTCTCTCTCTGTCTCTCTCATCATTGCCATTTAGCATACTTTTTGTTAAATAGTACTTCAATCATTAAATCGTAAATTCCTGGAGTAGAAATGATCCCTGGTTAGTCTTGGCATTCCTTGAGGCTAACAGAAGGCCTCACATAGAGTATATAGCTAACGAGCAGTTGTTGAATTTTTTTAACTAATATACTTTAGTTTAGACTGTAATGACTGTTTATTTGCTTGAATTTTTAAATGACCCCGAATCTCTCTGTGCTACAAAAGGTACTGAGGAACTAATACATCTTTCATATTTTGCAACTTTCATTCAATTGCCAAGCCTCTTACACATTTCGTGAAATGTTTAACAATAAACTACTCTTCACATCTCAAAAAATGTTTTATGAAGAAATTGGAAAATCAAGACATTTTTTCCATGTATAAAAAATTCAATAAGTGGCTCAGTAAGTCAGTATCACACCTTATTTCAAATTGAGATGACATTAGGAATATTTAGTGCCATCTTCTGAATACTCACTAACAAGGCTTGTTTCACCAAATCATCCTCACATCATGATTTATACACCTTCTCCATTCACATAGACTGCATCTTCACTCACCCTCTTCAATGAGAAATTTTCCAGTTGCTTATTTCTTTAGTGCTTATTGAATTGATTTCGGTATTATGAAAAGTGTTATAACATCTAAAAATCATTTAACTTTCTGCTTTTCATCTTACACCTTACTTTTTTAATTTCCATTTCCATTTGTGATTCTTGACATTTGTAAATGTCCTGGATCATCAGACTCTGAAACATTCACATTCTACTTTACCGAAATCATACTACTCACTGAACTTCAATAATTATTTGAATTTATTTTATACTTAATAACATTCTTTTGTGTCAGCCTCCAAGGCCAACCTCCAAAGTTTGCCCCACCACCTTTGCTGGGGCCTCTTACACCCCTTTCCTATAATCAAAATGCTTTGTAAGACAAGCTTTCTTCAAGGCCACACCACATATCCCAAAGAATTACAATGACCTAGTTCTACAATGTCATTCCAGATAGATTTCAGCCAGTGGCAAACAATATATGAAGCAACTTTCCTTCAGCAACTGAACCTCATTTCTAAGAACCTCCCCTCTTTGAGAAGCTAACCCAGTGGAAATCAAGCCCTGGGAGGAAAAAGAGACCATGTATTTGGTCTGGGTCCAGTCAGCTACACAATCTTGAGAAGTGAGTCTACGAGCTTTAGCCTCCTCATCTTTATAATAAAGCAGTTAGGAGACTAGGCCACCTCTCACTTGCTTTCCAATTCTAAGATTCCATGATTCCACTGAGTGTTCCTATGTGGGACAGAAAAGGGAAAATGATGGTCAAACCTCAAAAATACTGCATAAATCTTTGGGTAGCTCTTCTGTATTCTGTTACCTCAATGTATTTGGGTACTTTGGCAATTTCCAAAATGGCCTATACAAAACTTTAGAGGTTAAAACATGGCCCAAACCATATGACCCAGCAATTCCACCCTTAAGTGTATAACCAAGACAAAGGAAAACATATGTCCACCCAAAACTTGCACACAAGAAGATCACAGCATATTGCATTTATGTGCCCTCTCTTTCGATTACGTTTGGTTAATTTGTGCTTTACAAGGCAATGAAATTAATGTTTGTTTTTAATATGCATGTACTGTTGTCCATGCAAGCCACAATTTAAGTAACCTGCCAAATATCAAAACATGGTTATACAAACAATTTTTCTCAGATAGATGTTCGTAATGTTATAAATAGTAACACTAACTCACAGAAATATAAATACCAACTTTTTAGCACCTCTTTGGCTAAGTATAGATAAGTATGCATAACTTGACTATCTACAAATTCTAAGGAATTATATTTAACACTCATGATATGTTTATTACCCATATCTATATAGTATTTACCCTTAATTCTATGCAGAAAAACATCTCATTGGTAACTTTTTCCATATTTTTTAATGCGAACAACACAGGTTCTGCTTATCAAAACAGGAAGAAAGGACAGCACATGAATGTAAAAATGCATATTTTTTAAACATCAAAATTATCTTGGAATAAATACAAACCTAATTTAAACAGGAATGAGTTTTATTCAGTTCTATGTGGTCTCAAATCTTTCCCAACTTTGACTGGTGCTCCATCCCCTCTAGACCCTCCAGATCGTCCTCCCCTCCTTGGTATCTATCTGTTAACCTCCTCTCACCACACCCAAGTACTACCAACCCTTCACTGATTTCCTTCTAAGTCCATAGACTCTCCACGTTCAGCACAGATACCAGTGACTGAGGAGGGGAAAGGTTATGGTAAATGGAGTTGGGTAGGACAATGAAGAGCAAGATCCATGTGTTGAATAGTAGTTGACCTGGACAAATAATTATTCAAGAATGATGAGGACAAAGGTGGCCACAATGGAAAACAGTATGGAGGTTCCTCAAAAAATTAAAGATAGAACTCCCATGTGATCCAGCAATTCCATTTCTGAGTATAATATTCAAAGAAAACAAGGACATGAATTTGAAAAGATATCTGCACCCCCTTGGTCATCATGGCATCATTTGCAGTAACCAAGACATGGAAACAATCTAAGTGTCCATCAATGGATGAATAGATAAAGAAGTGACGGTATACATATACAATGGGATATTATTCAACCATAAAAAAAGAAATCTTGCCATTTGTGATGAAATGAATGGACCTTGAGGGCATTATGCTAAGTGAAATAAGTCAGAGAAAGATAAATGCTATATGATCTCCCTTGTATGTATTATCTTAAAAAAAAAAAAACAAGTCCACAGATACACAGAATAGATTGGGGATTACCAGAAGCAAGGGGTGAAGGGATGGATAAAGGTGGTCAAAAGATACAAACTTCAATTCATAAAATAAATAAGTCATAAGGATGTAAAGTACAGCATGGCAGCTACTGGTAATGATATTGTATTGCATAATTGAAAGTTATGAGAGTAAATCTTAAAAGTTCCCATCACAAGAAAAAAAACTGTAATAATACATGGTGACATATGTTAACCAGACTTATTGTGGTGATCATTTTGCAATATACACAACTACTGAATCATCATGTTGTACACCTGAAACTAATATAATGCTATGTCAACTATAACTCAAAGATAAAGAATGATGAAGATAATACACAAACCAAAAAACAAATGGAAAGCTGATTAATTCAAGATCTTTAAAGATGAATGGGAGTGGCCAATAGTCTCGGTAGATAGCAGACAAAGGGATACAGAGTGATTATAAGTGTTGATATAAAATTCAGGAGTTACATTAAATGATCTCAAAGATGCCATTCATTGCTAACATCCTTTTGTTGACTGATTGGTTACTCTTAACTGGGCCATTAAGACATCTCAATCATCCTACTGTTTGATCTTCAGTAGATCCTGCAGCAGACTGCCCAGAAAGATCTATTTTCATACTTTCCCTGCCCTCCTAAAATCCCCAGATATCTCCTCTGGATCCAAATACATAAGCTGGCTTCCATCTTTACTACAAAAAAATCAAGGTCACAGAAAATAGATTGCTCATGCACCTTCCTTTCGATCTCAGCTCTTACATTTCTTCACCTATCTTCTCTTCCTTTCTTCCTAATTTGAGAAAAGTTCTTCCTGACTTCTAAGACCAAATTCTCTGCCTTTGATTCCCTTTTCTTAGTCAGGTATATTAGAGTAGAGTGCCTCCACAATCTAAGAACTTGTACAAGTTTATTAACCCTGTGAAAGCTTGTTAATCTCTCCAATACTCAGCTTTCACAGCTATAAAACAGAAATATAATGCCCACTGTGTAAGCACTTGTAAGATCTAAATGCAGTAACACATTAACTGAGTGTTTTTGTAGCTGTTATCATTACCCTAAGGCCTGTCTCCCTCAATTACCATGCACACTTTCTCTCATATTAATTAAAAATTCACTTAGAGCCAACTTTCAGAGGTGTTCTAGCCACTGGAAATATAGTAATGTACCAAACCAAGGGACAAATCATTGCCTCCATGGAGTTTTCAGTCAAGTAGGCAGAGACAGACAGACAATTTAAAAAACAAAGAAGTAAATTATATAGAGTTAGAAGATGCTAAAGGCTTCTCAGATAGTGCAGTGGTAAAGAATCCACCTGCCAATGCAAGAAACACAGGGGGTGCAGGTTCGATCCTTGGGTCGGGAAGATCCCCTGGAGTAGGAAATGCAACCCGCTCCAGTATTCTTGCCTGGAAAACTCTACGGTCAGAGGAGCCTGGCAGGTTACAGTCCATGGGGTGGCAAAGAGTCGGATATGACTGAGCGACTGAGCACACACACACGTATGGAAGATGGTAAGCCCCACAGAGTTGCAATTTATGAAAGCAGGTCCTGAGAGCCCTCACTTAAAAGATGGCATGTGCACAAGCAAAGACTTCACAGAGGCAAGATGCCAACAGACACCTGGCGAAGAGCACTCCTGGAAGGGTTGAGGTATAGCTAAGAAGCCAGCGTATCTGATACCAATGAGTGAGGGGGAAGCAGCAGATGAAGGCAGAAGAATGATGGAGATGGGGAGAGGGGTACAGATCAACTGCCAGGGCCCTGTAAGCCATTGTAAAGAAGTCAGCATTTACTCTGATCGGGTAAAAGAGAAGAAACCCCTGGTGAAATGTGCATAGCTTCATGATCCAACGTAACTGCTCTTAGGATCACTACAGCATGCGTGCAGACACTGTTGAAGACAGACTCAAAGTCAAGAAAGGAGCTGGGAGATGGGTTAGGAGACTATCTCAATAATTCAGGAGAAAGGCGATAATGGCTAGGGGTCGACAGGTTGAGATTCTGGATATTTTTGAGATTCTGAGATTTTTGAAGAGAAGATAGTATCAGAAGGATTTTCTGATAGATTCAATGTGTGGTGCATAAAAAGGAAAGAGCCAATGATGACTCCCAAGGGAAAGGACAGAGTAGCCATTTACTGAAATGGGCAGCACAGCAGGGTCATGCTTTTATCTCTCCCACACGGGTGCTTCCTGGCCCCCATCAACCACCCAGAGGTCTTTCTCATTTTAAGAAGAGCAAGCACGGTTAGCTGTCTGTTGGAATGCTTGACCCTACACTTCCTACACAATTGCACTGTAGCCACTGCCTTCCCTTAAGGACTCTCCTCCACTACAAAAGGCACCTCCTCTGCCCTCCCTCACAACACTCCTGCAGGGTCACCCGGACATTCCAGTCATCTGATCCAGCAGCTGGAATTCTCCTGCAGCTGCAGCATCTGGCAGTGTCTAACCCCCTCCTCCCTCAGGTGCTCCCTCAGTGCGAAGACCTAATTTACTGTGGTAGCTGCAATCTTCTTTCCACATTCTCCTTTCTCTTTGTCTCCCCCTTATATTGGGTTGACCAAAAAGTTCATTCAGGTTTTTCCATAAGATGTTTTGGGAAAACCCAAATGAACTTTTCGGCCGACGCAATACTTCTTTCAGATATCACAGCCTCTGGCTTTTCTCTGTCCCTCTGAAGCCACACTACCAGGATCTAATACCTACAGCCATTCAGACAGTTCCCTTCAGTCCCAATTCTGAGCCTGGGACACTGGTGATGAAACAAGCAAATCACACAATCCATCCATCAACTGTCTTATCCCTACACTTAGTTTCCACCTGTTACCCAAGCTCCACAGCTCTGTATCCATAGCCAGGAACTGGCACACTCCTGTAAGAAGTCACACTGCCCTGTCAGATTCCCCAGGCCCAAACCAAACACTCCACCTTATCCTAACTCCCTTGTTCATTCTGAGGATCTAACAATCCTAAAGCTAGGATTTCTACAAGAGCCTCCCTTCTCCCCCTCTTCATTCATTTTACAATGTCAGCAGCTTAATTTTCTTAAACCCTGATTCCATCATGTGGCTCATCAGATGAACACTATATATGGGCTCCATATTGCTTCAGAAGTTGAGAGGGAGAGAGAAAGAAAAGAAAAAGCAGGAGAGTGAGGAGGGAGAGGACAAGAGTATATGATCTAGGCCTGATTATGGGTTATTTGGTTATTCTTCCTTTTCTTTAAAAAAAGCTTCCTACTAGATACATTCCTCCTGCCCCCTAGAAATTCTGATGTATTCCAAAGTATAATACGACCTTTTAACTCAATATTAAAGACTTTAAAAAATCCAGTCTCTACCGACCTATCCAATTTTATTCCAATTATTATTACTACTACTAGTAGTGGTATTACAAATGTCCAGCAAAAAAAAAACAGTCTCTCCTTTCAGATGGTCTCTCCATCCTTCAAGTGAGCCTTACCCAGGCTGGCAATTTCCACCATGCCTTTTGGCAAATCCCAGGGCAGGTTCATCACCTCTTTTAGGGAAAGTATGAACAGAAATACAATAGCAATAATAGATCTGTGACATCGAGACATTAGTCTAATGGGTCTGTAACTCTGGGTCATTAGCTCCTTTTCTTAGTCTGCATTATGTCCTAATGACTCAAAAGAAAATATAGAAAACATTTAACATGTAAAAATTTTAGAATGTACCTTCACGGTGTCCTCAAAATGTAGAAATGCAAGAGGAGATGGCCTCCTTAAGACTAGAGCAAACAGTCAAAGGGAAGAAAAAACAAAGATGAGGACAGAAATGAAATAAGAACACAAAGAAGTCTAAAATGCAAATGGAGACGTGGGGGCAGTACAGACAGAACTGACATTGTGCAAAGTAACAGCCACCCTGTGAGAGACAAACATGAAATACTACACATGCAGTTTTATACGGCAGATGCAAAGATGAAGATAGGAAAGGAGACGTAAAGGGATCATAGAGGACAAAGATCTAAACAAAGCAAATAGATATTTATTTCACAGGAAGAATTTCAATGGTGAATAATAAAAATGATAAAGGTAAATATTTACACACGGGCCAAAACCAGCTGGCAGAAACAAAAGTGCACTGATTTCCAAGCAAAATAACTAAAAACAGACCCCACCTGTGCCCAAAAAAGTGATTTTACTAAAGTTTTTCAAAACTCATACAACTAATCAGGCAGAAGGTCAGGTTAACTACAAAGCAGTATCACCAGCCTCAAACCTCTATTTCACAATATTAAACACACAATGAACTATTTCCAAAGTTTAGTGAAGAAAGGGTTGTAATAAAATAATGGTATTCCCAAATTATTGTTTTGTGAAAAAAAGGGAAAAGAAAAAACTGTAAGCTATGCATGAACTCATAAAATATCATACATACATAATGTTCTTTAGGGCTTCCCTTGTAGCTCAGTCGGTAAAGAATCTGTCTGCAGTGCAGGAGATGGGGGTTCAATCCCTGGGTTGGGAAGATCCCCTGGAGAAGGAAATGGCAACCCATTCCAGTATCCTTGCCTGGAAAATCTCATGGACAGAAGAGCCTGGTGGGCTGCAATCCATGGGGTCACAAAGAGTCGGCCACAACTGAGCGACTAACACTTACTTACTTATGCTGCTGCTGCTGCTGCTAATTCACTTCAGTCGTGTCCAACTCTGTGCGACCGCATAGATGGCAGCCCACCAGGCTCCCCTGTCCCTGGGATTCTCCAGGCAAGAACACTGGAGTGAGTTGCCATTTCCTTCTCCAATGCATGAAAGTGAAAAGTGAAAGTGAAGTCACTCAGTCATGCCTGACTCTTAGTGACCCCATGGACTGCAGCCTACCAGGCTCCTCTGTCCATGGGATTTTCCAGGCAAGAGTACTGGAGTGGGTTGCCATAGCCTTTTCCATGTACTTACTTACAATGTTCCTTAAAAAAGTGTCCATTCCAGCTAATTAAAGATAAATCATAAAAGGGAACACAAGAATATAACAGAAAAACAACCAATTTAGTATACCAATCTAATGCAAATCACAAAAAGCATCCTTGAAAAACAATACATTGTTTTAACATATGGTACTCAAATTTAAATTTAATATTATATCCTTATTTAAAAATAGAAGGATATAATATTAAACTGGGTTCAAAGAAGATCTCAATCTATAATATCAGACTGAATTAAACATTAGGAAGTATAGAAACATGGGATCAGGGTAGGGAAAATACTATGTCACTCTATCATTTAAATTGTACATTCAAAAACAGTCTACATAGAAAAAAAAGCAGACCCAAAGGAAGGTGGAATTAAAAACATAACAGCAGATCAAACATATCAATCAATAAAACCAAATGGTTTAACTCTTTTGAAAACAAAATAACAACAAAAAATTAAAAGAAAAAACTCTTAGATTAGGCTCAAAAACAAAATTTTACTATATGTTGCTTTTAGGACATACAGTGAAATGAATCAAGAAAATGTCTAGAAATAAAAAGGAAGATCAAATACATCAAGCAAAAACATAAAGAAGAAGGAAAGAAACTAAAAATAATTCCTTAATAAAGTCATTACCTGAGAGTGTTTTTATATTAATAATAGTCATAATCTAATACGAAGTTATAACTGTTAAAACTTTTATACAACAAATAACACCATATGGACATTTCTAACACACACAAATGACAGAAACAAGTTTATCAGGAAACTCAGAAGCTATTCTTATCTGTTAATTCTTTCAGATGACATTTAGAATTATTTTGTCAAGTCCTAAAACAAATTCAGTATCTTTTCATCCTAATTAAGTCTGCTATCCAGGAAAATGGGGTGCTCCACATTTACTCGTCTTCAATATGCTTCTTGCTATGATTTACATTGTCCTTCATACAGATCCTACAGAGTTCTTGGTAAATTTATCCCCATTTTTCCATTTTTTTGTCATTATTTAAAGATTTATTTTTTTAATGTGTTTTATAATTGGTTATTTTGTCTGGTTTGGGTATACCTATTTTGTAACCAACCACATTGAATTACTATTGCTCTAATAATATTTTTCAGTTGATTCTCCTAAGTTTTAAAGGCCCATTCCCTGGTGGCTCAGATGGTAAAGAATCCACCTGCGACTCAGGAGACCCGTGTTTGATCCTTAGGGAAGGAAGATCCCCTGGAGAAAGAAATGGCAACTCACTCCAGTATTCTTGCCTGGAGAATTTCATGGACAAAGGAGTCTGGTGGGCTACAGTCCATGGGGTCATAAAGAGTCAGACACGACTGAGCAACTAACACTTTGTATGAAATGACAATATTGTCCCTATCAACTAATATTTATAACTCATGTTTCTCCTCTGTCTTGCTGGCTAAAATTTCCAAAACATTATCTATCATTATCAGTTCTTATCTTAAGCCTAACATCTTTCTATCATCCCTGACTTTAAAAGAAATATATATCAATTATATATATGTAGTGTTTGCATACATATAGTGTTTGCAACTGCAAATAAAAGAACACACAACTACAAGTGACTTAAAGAATAAGGAAACTGTTGGCTAGTATTATCTGAAGTCTGGAGTCAGGCCAGTTCCAGGGTTGATTAATTCAGCTGCCCAACAATGCAGGGACCCAAGTCCATTTTTCTGTTACTCTCCAAACTCTCCCCTCATGGTTGCCAAATGGCTGCAGCAAATCTAAGTATCACAGTCTTACAAATGATTTCCAAGTCCAGGATAGGCAAAGTCTTATTTTTTTAAAAAAACCCATTTTTCATTGCAGTACTCTTTACAATACCCAAGACATGGAAGCAACCTAAATGTCCATTGACAGAGGATTGGATAAAGAAGATGTGGTACATATATGCAACGGAGTACCACTAGGCCATCAAAAAGCATGAAATAATGCCATCTGTAGCAACATGGATGGACCAGAGATAGTCATACTGACTGAAGAAAGTCAGACTGAGAAGGAGAAATATTGTATGATATTCTTTATGTGTGGAATCTAAAAAGAAATGATGCAAATGAACTTAAAAAACAGAAACAGACCCACAATTGTATATATAGTGATTTGGGTATACCTATTTTGTAACCAACCACATTGAATTATTATTGTTCTCTTACTTAAAGAACAAACTTATAGTTGCCAAGGGAAAGGATGGGAGGAAGGGATAGTTAGGGAGTTTGGGATTGACATGTATATACATGATACACATCTTAGTCCACTTCCCCACCTTTCTCACCCCTGTGCAACTAGTCATCTACCCCAGTGCCCCTACCAAATATATCTACTTATAGTTGCCAGGGGAAAGGATGGGGGGAAAGGATAGTTAGGAAGTTTGGGACTGACATGTACACACTGCTATATTTAAAATGGATAACCAACAGGGATCTACCGTACAACATATAGAACTCTGCTCAATGTTATGTGACAGCCTGAATGGGAGGGGAGTCTAGGGGAGAATCTCCCATGGATACATGTATATGTATGTCTGAGTCCCTTCACTGTTCACTTGAAACTATCACAACATTGTTAGTTGGCTGCTTTTCTGTTTCTAGTGCTTACTCTGGGCTTCTGAGGGCAGAACCTATACCTTGTAAACCTGCCTACATACACCTAGTTGCCCCAGATCCATAATGGGCTTTCCAATTGTTTCAAAAAATGATGCTGGTATTGAATGTGTTAAACATTTTATGCATGCATTTGTAACATGGCAAGCACTATGCAAAGTACTTTATATGAAATGTATTTTTATATTGTTAATTTATTTTATTCAAGTATAGTTGATTTACAATGTTAACTTCTGCTGTACTATAATACATTTTTAAAATTCTTACAATATCCCGAGGTGTGCTATTATTATCTGCATTTAACAGGTGTGAGAAAAGCCTAGAGAATTTACATAACTTGCCCTAAGTTGCAAAGCTTTTAAGCTGTAGGGCCAGGACTCAAATCCGGAGTCTGATTCCTGATGCAACCTCTAAGCCATTCTGCTTCCTGTGACTCAAACCAAATGAGATAAGCCCAAATTATGTCATGGTCATCTCACACGTAGGTTACTCTCCGTGGAATTGCCAAAAAGTTCTGGCTGAATTCACTGCCAAGGTGTCATCTGGAGAATCCTAACCAGATGCCAGAGGCCATCATTATTCATTGACATTCCCTGATTTTAGAAGGACTGAGAACAAGTTGGATATTTAAATATTCTAGCACAAATCTGCATCGAAATAGGCAGTACACACTGCCTACCCGGCTTGGCCATCCCTTCCAGATCTCAGTCCTCTCCCAGAGCCCTCCCTGCATCCACCCGCTAGGGATCACTTGGCCAGGTTCTCAAGAATCTCTGCTGCTGCTGCTGCTGCTAAGTCGCTTCAGTCGTGTCCGACTCTGTGCGACCCCATAGACGGCAGCCAACCAGGCTACCCGGTCCCTAGGATTCTCCAGACAAGAACATTGGAGTGGGTTGCCATTTCCTTCTCCACAAGAATCTCAACACACCTCAAAAAGAATGAAACCGAGCGTGGCTGTGTCCATGCCAGTTCCCCTTTCCTTTTATTACAGCTCCAAAGCCTTTAAAAGCCTAGAATCTATTAATGCTAGTTTATAGCAGGAATTCCTACTCATTGTTACCTGAGAAAGGAAGAATCAATTTCATACACTTGATTTCAAAGATTTTATACAATGAAGCCAGAGTCTATTACAGTCATATTGGCTAATTACTGTGAAGTGCAACAGTCTGAAGAAAAAACTATCCAAGCTTAACAGGCCATACCCAATAGAGAACCTGGAGACATGGGAATAGTTTTTGTCACTTAACTGTAATTTGCAGACCTGATGAATAAAGCTACTCTTCTAGCTTGCTCTGTTCCCTGAATGCCATTCAACTGCCATGGGCCTTATCTCACAACATCTGTAAGAAAGGGACCACAAGAGTCAGAAAACACTCACTAAAGCTAATCAATATTTAGAAACTGAAAATAAAAAAAAAAAACAAATAGACAGATGTCAGCATAGACAAAGCAAAAGAGCTTTTTTCCTGTGCCCCCAAGACCTAGTACTAGGCTAATACCTCTCAGTTTCTGGGATGCTCTGGGATTTAACAGCCACACGAGATACTCAGGCTACTTGGCTAATAAAGAATAGCTCAGTCCTTCCTGTGTCCCAGAGCAGATCAGCCATGGGCAGAACTCTCTCCCACAGCAGTCAGAGAGGCCAAAGTGAGTCTACTGCCAAGACTGATGCAACTCCCATCATTCCCAGCTCTTCTTAGGTCACGGAAACCCCCGTATCATCTGCTGACTACACCAAGAAGCAACCCTGGCACTTCACCTGATGCCCCTGGATTAGAGGGAGAATCTCTCTCTTTCATACACTTCTACAAAGTAAACTTAGAAGGTTTTCAGATGACTTCATTCTGCAGATACCCGAGTGCCCACAATGTGCCACAGAAGACAGGTGCTGAGGAAATCCAGGCGATGGAGAACGCTGATCAGGAGCGAGCTTTCCGGTACCACGATGTAACACAACGTCCTCCACCCCGCCTTCCTGCTAGTCTCTGGTGAAGCTGCCCCACAGGCAGTGCCTTTTAAATCCGTGGAACAAACCCGTGAATATAACTGCTGTACCTTCACTGTGACTTGTCACCAATAAAAATTCACTCGTGTGTCGTTTATCTGGCCTGTGCTTATAAAGAGGTTTATAGTCTGTTTGTGTTAATGAACCACTTTAAAGTCTGAGGGGAGAGAGAAAAGCAATAATTAAAGGCCATTTCACCATCTCAGAACTTCTTTTCTGCTTCTTTCCACTGAACTTTCTAAGACCCTGTGCTAAGTCGCTTCAGTGTCCAACTCTTTGCAATGCCATGGACTATAGCCTGCCAGGCTCCTGTCTGTGGGATTCTCCAGGCAAGAATACTGGAGTGAGTTTCTGTGCCCTCCTCCAAGGGATCTTCCCGGCCCAGAAATCAAACTCGCGTCTTTTATGTCTCTTTCATTGGCAGGCAAGTTTTTCACCACTAGCGCCACCTGGGAAGCCCTTCCAAGACCCTGAAAGTGAAAGTGTTAGTTGCTTCAGTCGCGTTGGACTCTGTGAGCCCCTTGACTGTAGCCCGCCAGGTTCTTCTGTCCATGGGATTCTTCAGGCTCCATTCTCCAGGGTTATCTTCCCAACCCAGGAATCGAACCCAGGTCTCCTTCATTGTAGGCAGATTCTTCACTGTCTGAGTTACCAGGGAAGCCCTTCTAAGATCTTCAGTTCAGTTCAGTTCAGTAGCTTAGTCGTGTCCAACTCTTCATGACCCCATGAATCACAGCACGCCAGGCCTCCCTGTCCATCACCAACTCCCGGAGTTTACCCAGACTCACGTCCATCGAGTCAGTGATGCCAGCAATCCAGCCATCTCATCCTTTGTCATCCCCTTCTCCTCCTGCCCCCAATCCCTCCCAGCATCAGAGTATTTTCCAATGAGTCAACTCTTCACATGAGGTGGCCAAAGTACTAGAGTTTCCCCTTTAGCATCAGTCCTTCCAATGAACACCCAGGACTGATCTCCTTTAGAATGGACTGGTTGGACCTCCATGCAATCCAAGGGACTCTCAAGAGTCTTCTCCAACACCACAGTTCAAAAGCATCAATTCTTCGGCGCTCAGCTTTCTTCACAGTCCAAGTCTCACATCCATACATGACCACTGGAAAAACCATAGCCTTGACTAAAGGGACCTTTGTTGGCAAAGTAATGTCTCTGCTTTTCAATATGCTATCTAGGTTGGTCATAAGATCTTATGTGGGTTCAAATAAGGCCAACATTAGTCCCACAGGTTCCTGAGACATGGGTTTTTCAATTTCTCTGGAGTCACTGCACTTTCTTAAGGTTTCATTTGCCAGTATCACAATCTTTCCTCTAATAGACTAAAATCCACTAAATATAAAACAAGACCCCTGTCCATTCAGTGCACGGTGAAGCTGCGGGATCCATACAGGTTAACTCTAAGGACATACCCATCACTGAATTATGTGATAGGCATTATAAGGCATCCAGAATGTAAGCCAACTAATCAACTGTCTTCAAAATCAGACCAACCTGAGTTTGAAATAAGGCTCCATCATTTTCGACAAGTTTCATAATCTATGCCTCAGTTTCCACATCTGTAAAATTAGAATACTTATATAGTATATAACACAAAAAGCAACCGCATTAATAAGACTAGACTTTCATAATAATCAGCCCAGTGTCTCACACGTGGCAAGTGGTCTCAAAGGGGAGTAGATATTAAAACTGATGTTATTATTATTACATGAATTATGTTGCAGATTGCTGTCAGGTGCACCCATGTGTTTGTGTGACTTGGAACTTGGTACCCTGACTACATCACCTCCGGGTGCTGCAAAGCTGAGGACCAAATCTCTGCCCTGACCAAAGCATGAGTCACCAGCCTGCGCCACTTGCCTGCTAGCCCCTCGCTCAGCACTGGCCACAAGCAGCTGCCAAAAGCTAAACCTTCGCTCAGTTTTCACTGGTGTCATGCATATCCACCGTGTATTCCAGCTGCTCACAAGTCATACTCTCCCCAACCTCACTGCGCACATCAGACTGTAGAGGCCTGCAGGCTGCCTCCTACAACTTTCCTGTGCATAATATGACGTGTCCATGGCTCCTCCTCTGTCTCTGTTTGATATCAAGGCTGTGCCAGCCTGAGGCATGACCACAGTGAGAATCGGCTCTGAGCGCCCACCCAGTTCTGCTATTTCTGGGAAGTTCTCGAGCCTCGTCCTTTCCCCACATTTCCCAGAGGCTGCTCTCATAAGCTGTGGTGGCTCCTGTCATTTTCAGCAACTCATCCCTCAGTGACAATTGACCCTTTCAGTCCCCCACTGTCACCCCTAGAGCTCAGCTCCTCTGCTCTCAGGATCCCTTTCCTCAACTGATCAGCAGAGCTCCTTTCAGCATCTCATCTTCCTCAAATCTCTACACAGACACCAATGTCATTGAACTCTACAAAGAGTAGCAGAGCACATGTTTAACTCATCTGAGTTAAAATGTGAAAGATGAATAGCTGTCAATCACAGAATTGGTGGAGCAAAGATGGGGGTTGGGATTCCCACGCAGAAGAACCCACAGCCTGCACTATTCAGTCTTTTGGCTGGACAGTAGCTCTTGTGTTCACCACTGTGCCAGGGCCATAGCATTGCTCCTCTCACCTAGTAGGTGTTTCATAGATGAACAAGAGGCCTAAATCGGCTAGCAACCAGCAACTGCGGTTTGTTATAGTTTCTCAGCATGCAGAACACATGCATCTGCATTATGGGAGGGCATAGGAGTACAGATCAGTGGGACCCTGGTTTAACTAATGAACTAGAACCCGCAAATGAAAATCCCTCTAATCAATCTTATGCAGTCCTACGGACTGAGCTGGAGCAGCAAAGTTCACACTTCTAGTGCTAGTACCTTTAAAGAAACACATTCTACGCACACACTCATACACAATACAGTACGTACACAGTAATATTTTTCTACAACATTCTAATACATTTTTTCCCCAAAGCTGACTGCAACCCATTTAACTCCACCACGCATTACAATGTGACAAACACTGGGTGAGTGTCTAGAGAGGGAGTGGGGTGGTGACTGCTGATACTGTAAAGAAGTGGAAAATGTTTAAATAAATCACAGAAGCCCTTGCTAAATTCAAGAGCTTGGTTTTGTGTTGTAAATCATGAGAATTCATCCATCTCATTAACAATTAGATATGAGGAAAAACAAAACCTAGGACCTATTGTTGTAGAGATTAAAGTCTCCTTTGGGGGAGGAGTAGGGAGACAAATTATCTGTCAACAGTAGGGACTGGAGAAGGTAGGCAGAGGGGACAGCACAGGGTGAGCCCCAGCCGAAAATATTTTGAAAGAAGTTCAGTAACGAATGGTTTCAGACAAGGAATATAGTCGTCCCCCCTTCTCCACAGTTTCCATTTCTGTGATTTCAGTTACCCATAGTCTGAAAATATTACGTGGAACATTCCAGAAATAAACAGTTCATAAGTTTTAAATCCAGCACCCTTCTGAGTAGCATGATGAAATCTCGCCACCCTGCTTCATCTTGCCGAGACCTGAACCATTCCCTGCCCACTGTTATCCTGCCCCTTAGTCACTTAGTCGCCACCTCTTTATCAAATCAACTGTCACATTATCGCTGTTTTGTGTTCAAGTAACCTTCTATTTAAGAAGGCCCCACAAGGCAAGACTAGTCATGCTGGTCATGCACATGTGCTAAAGAGAAGCCATAAAGTGCCTCCTTTAAGTGAGAAAGTGAAAGTCCTCAACTTAATAAGGGAAAAAAAAAAAAAAAACCTGTATGCAGAGGTTACTACAATCTATAGTAAGAACAAATCTTCTATCTCTGAAATTGTGCAGAAGGAAAAAGAAACTCAGGCTGGTTTTGCTGTTGCACCTCAGACTGCAAAAGTTATGGCCACAGTACACGATGAATCCTGCATTATGATGGAAAAGGCAATAAATTTGTACAATAAGATGTTTTGAGAGAGAGAGACCACATTCACATAACCTTTATTATAGTATATTGTTATCATTTTTCTTTTATGATTTATTGTAGTTAATCCTTATTTGCCTAATTTATAAATTAAACTTTGTCATAGGTAGGTATAGGAAAAAGGGTAGTACTACGACTGTTGCAAGCATTAACGGGGGGTCTTGGAATGCATCCCCCAGTGGATAAGGGGAATTACAGTAGTTACCTTAGTCCTGGCTCCAAAGTCTTCCTTTCTTTGGAAGGAGAGATAAGTTATATTGACCTTATCTTGAAGGAAATTACTATAACAATTATAAAGTTCTAGAAGCCCTTCAGAATAAGGAAAGACATGAAGATAAGTAGAAAATAGAAGATAAGACCAGATCCATCCCTCAAGGTGTTGAAGAGAAGGCATTCCTAGAAATGCCAGAGTACCCTTACTGGGGAATTTGCCCTCATGGTGTATGGAGCTGGTCCAACTCTGAAGTAATGTCTTGGGCATATTACACTTTAACAGCTTTATTGAGGTATAATTCACTCATGTTACCACCATCCAATTTTAGAATGTATCTCTTCAAAAAGATCCTGCACACCCATCTGCAGTTACTCTCTGCTTTCTTCTCCAGCGCTAACCAACCAGTAATCTACTTCCTGTCTCTCCAGATTCACCTTTTCTGGGCATTTCATATAAATGGAACTATACAGTATGCGGGCCTTTGTGTCTGGCTTCTTTCACATCCATGTCATGGCATGAAGCAGTACTTCACTCCTTCTTACTACCCCAAAGTATTCCATCATCTTCCACCATGTTTTGTCTAACCTATTCATCAGCTGCTAGACATTTGGGTTATTCCTACTTTGGGCTATTATGAAGAATGCTGCTATGTACAAGTTTTTGCCTGGACAGATGCTTTCCTTTCTCTTGGGTGGCTATTCAGAAGTGCAATTGCTAGGTCATATAATAAATTTATGTTTAACTTTTTCACAAACAGCCAAACTGTTTTCCACATGGCTTAACATTTTACATTCCCACCAGCAACATACAAGCGTTCCAGTTTTTCTACATTCTTAAGTATAGTCTAAAATCCAGACTCACATTTATTACGGCATGAAACATGGCCTGAATAAGGTTGGAACTAGCATTTCTGTGAACTGGGGGGGGTTCCTGCAGCCTTATAATTCATTTGCATTCCAAAATTTATGAGAATTTAGAAAAGAAATGATCAAAGATGTTCACTTGAAACATGCCTGAAAACATTTAGTATCAAAACTCAATACCAAAAAACCCTAATCACAACATTTGACCAAAATATTTGTCAAAGGAGAGTTATCAAAGAACCATGACAAATAAGAATGTGTTCTGGGAGGACAAAATCCCAACTGTGAACCCAACAAGCCAGCAGAAACTTGCAGAAGGCAGCAACCACAGCCAGGAACACAAAAGAGGGTCAGGGGACTATTTCTTTAAATCTGATGCAATGTCCTATATCAGGTGATGAGCTGCAAAGAGGAGACCCTGTTTCCAGAAAAGAAAAGAAACAGACCTGGCCTCAAGGGGACACAGAATAGTCACAGGAAAGGGCCTGCTGCTTTGAAAACACCAGGTACCTTTTACAAACAGACTCACAAATTCAAAGAGGGGGTGGGCACCCAGAGGACTGGCAAGAGCTCTGGTTCAGAGACCACAGAGGAACACAAGCTCCCAGACCCTTGCCACAAACGCATTTCCAATCTAGAAGATAACTCCCCTGTCTCGGGCGTGGATCTGTGTCTCTCTAGTATTTTAGTAAGTGTCATATAAATTTCACTGAATTTCTACAATCGCCTCTCTGCACCTACAGTTTTCCTCCTTTGGCGTCCGTGCTAATTCACTTCAGTCATGACTCTTTGTGAGCCTATGGACTGTAGCCCTCCAGACTCCTCTGTCCATGGGATTCTCCAGGCAAGAATAAGGGAGTGGATTGCCATGACCTCCTCCAGGGATCTTTCCGACCCAGGGATTGAACCCACGTCTCTTATGTTTCCTGCATTGGGAGGCGGGTTCTTTACCCTTTTTGTTCCTAGAGATGAAAACCTAGTAGGATTCATGCTAATTACCGACTCGCACTCTTCCTGGTGCAATCAGCTAAGTGGAGGTTTAGGTACCCAGCTGGGCAGGTTCCAGGAGATTTCCCCTGCTACTTTTCAGTCACTTAAGGAAAACAAAGGAGTAACTAAGACTGGGTTACCATGATTTTAAAGCAACCCTATCCCTCCTCCCTTTACCCCTGCCAAAATGTGTAGACTTCTGTATTTCACACTTTTACATCTGTTCTTCTCCAAAAATAAAAGCTGTTTATATTCAAGAAATGATGACTACAATACCAGCACGAGTTACATCTTTAAAATACTCACAGAGAGAACATACATACATATTGTTCAAACCAAAGAGTGCATGCAGTGTCTCTTCCCAGAACAGCATCTGGACATAAAACTGCAGAAGGGCTCAGCAGTGCTTTTATTTATTTGTTCGCATGGAAAGAAAATTGTATTCTCTCTCACTGGTGCTAGAGCTACCAGTTGAAAGAAGAAAGAAGAGGGAGTGGCCTTTTTGGAACAGCAAACACTTGACTTTGACCTTAGGAAACTGAAGACTACCCAGTCTCTGGCCTCAAAGAGAGTCTTAGGAGTTCCAACAGAAAACCACCGTACTCCCAAACTCAAAGGGCCCTTTCAATCATGCAAATGGCTGCAAAGAAGCCATTTCAAATTCACAGTTACTTCAGAGCCTGAGATACCACCAGTACTAAAAACAGCGCTGTCCCAAACTTGATCCCAAACAGAACCTCTTGAATAATGCAATTAATTCACTCCCCCATCCAAAGAGCAATTAACATTTCTGATCTAAATGCTACACAATTCCCCGATATTTTAATAATATTCAAACCCCTTCTGAGACAGTTGAGTATGCCCCCTTAACTGTCAATATTGCAAAAAACTCAGTCACCTTCATCCAGATATTTTTAATATCCAGTCTACCAATTATTATCTAATCATCTCTTTTTCCTTTAAAATAAGTCTTCCAAGAGGGGTCTTTGAAGTCAATTTTTCAAAAGCATCTTCCCCAGCAGTGAGTATAAAATAAAATTTTGATACATGCTCACTATCGAGTTGTGTACAAAGCTGCCTTAACTACCATAATCGTCGTCAACCTTCCCCCAAATAAAAAGACATGTAATATAAACTGTGTTATCTAAGAACTGTAGATTAAATAACACCATAGGGCATCTCTGTGGCTAGATAAGAGTGTTACAAGGAATGTCTATGGGATTTCTCAATAAGGAAACTCTCTAACCTGTCTAGATTCCAAATATCCATTCCACTTTCCAAGTCCCAAAATATAAACAACCCAAACACTTCAGACTGCAAACAAAAGAAAGGCTGAAAGAAACTGTGAATACAAATCTTTTTTTTTTTCCAGCTTCTAGGCAAATGTCAGAACCTTCTGGGGCTATAAACTGAATCCTACAGATCTATAGGGAAAAACAGGGCATGAACACCAAAAGGATGCATCCTGTTGACTGTGGGTGGTGGAACGGACTTTTTCTGCCCCATGAACATACTTGCTAACAACAACAAGTGACAATTCAAAAAACACTCCAAGATTATCAGTTGAAATGGCATCAGTTGATACTTTATACCATTTTAAGTATCCTTTTTCTAACAAACAGTTCATACAAATATAATACAGTATTAGTATGAAGGGTTTTTTTATTCAATTAGTGTTAAGTTTTAAAGTTCATATTCCTAGAAGTATGTGCTTTCCACAATTCGAAGTTATAAGCCTTAAAAAAAGTTGCAGTTACCTTACGTAAATCATTATTTCCTACTCTGCAACATTTTCAGACAAACTCAAATTTCTGTGGATATATTCTGCGTTCTTCCAAAGCGACTTGCTTTTAGTAAGTCATTTTTATGATTTAACGTATACTCCCATTCATTAGGGGATAAGATTAATGAGGACAGCATTCTCGTGTGTCTTCATCACCATATCCTCCACACAGTAAACAGTGGATGCTCAATAAATATCAATATTAAATGAATGAATGAGCCAACATGAAAAAAGAAGGAAACTGTCTTCAAAACATTTAGGCCAGTGGTAACTGCATCAGAATTACCTGAAAGGCTTCTTACCTACCCACCCACCCCCACCCCTGCCCCAGAGCTTCTAATTCCCACCTCCAGAGTAGGTCAGAGAGGCAGGACCTGAGATGATCCTGAAGCTGCTGAAACGAGGATCTCACTTTGAGAACCACTGTTTAGGGAATTAACCTATCAACCAGCTCTTAGAAAATCACAATGCACAGGGCAGCATTTACTGAGAATCTACCAGCTGCAGAATCCTCTAGCATCTACTGGATAAGCCAAACTGGTCCTTGCTCCAAACACTCAAAATTGCCAACACAGGACACACATGCAAGGGGACAATACACAGACATGTGCCCAAAACAGCAAGAAGTCATTACTGCAGTGAGATTCAAGATGTTTCATTTCTCCAGTGCGTTTCTTTATGATGTATCCTACCGTGCAATTTAATGTATTTTTTTCTCAGATGGAAATTACTAAACCACAATGCATAGCCATTCTCCCTCACACTACCCCACTTCATTGCACTTACTAGTGAGAATTTCATCTGAGACCAGGGCATGAAATGTAGTGAAGGAGCCCATTTTAAAGCTTATTTATATCATGAATATTTTAAGGTCTGTAAGGACCAGAGCAATGATCAACACAGTCCTTAATGGTCAGATATCAAGCAGAAGCATTGATAAAGTATAGATATAATCTGACTTTGCTATGAGGTTGAACAAACAGATGCACAAAAACAATCCAACGGAACCCCAATCTAACTCACCAATTATCGTATAGGTTTTTAAAGCCTAGCAAGCATTAACTTTAAATGCATACTTTTCTCATGACCCTGTTCTGGATTTAAGTACATTTATATCCAGATTATAATCAGAGAGGGTATTTAATTAGATAATGTTTGCAAGTACTTTGAAGATATAAAGTGCTCTATAAATGCTAAATATTATTATTTAAATACAGTTAGCAATTACTGCTTACAACCTATTCCACCCACCACACTGCTATAATTTGATTACAGGCTGCTTAAAAAAAAACAAAAAACCTAGAAGTAGAAATGATGAAACCATGTGCATGTGAAGCTCAGGTTTTTACCCTAGGTATAAATAATTTACAGGCATTTTAAATGGAGGATTAGGTTATAAAATCTAGTAAAGAGAGACAGTTGGCCTCCATAAGACTGAGAACCACAAGGTTATGTCTGTTCCTTATAGACCAGGTGGAGAGTATACAGTGGGTGAGACACAGGACTCTACACTTTTGGCTGCCAGTTCCATCTTCCATTTTCTCCATTGTAATCTTAAAATATCTTTATCCGTGTAAAAAAAATGTTTAAGTCCAGATTTTGATTTTAATAATTATCTGGCAGATCAAAGCTTGAGAATGGCGCCTGTTCTAACATGTCTTCCCATCTTGCCATCTTCTGTAATAATTGCAAACTCTGTGGTCTTCACTGCTTTCAAAAATGGAAACCTTTGAGTCTGATTCCGTATGCCTTCCAGACAAGTGGCAGATACTTCTCCAAAAAAAAAATGGCAAATTAAATGTAAACATACCTTACACACAGTGAAAAAGAAAATCACTGCTAACCCCCAAGTGGCTTGTACTTTATGCTTTTTAGACAAGAAAAGGAACATTTATTCTAAGCTAACCTTGGTTACTTAAAAAAAAGAAAATCACAAGGAAGAAATATTTTGGAAATAGCACTACAAAAACAACTATGCTCATCAAAGAGATCGTGTGCCTAAAACGAAAGGCTTCTAGATAATCTGTGAACCCAGGGAGATAATACATCAGATAAATCTGATGTCATGACAAGGTCCACAAGTCAAATGCTGGCCAAGTGAGTTAATATGGGCTCTGGCTTTGGGGAAGATCAGTTGTAAGCTTGGCCATTTAGAGGCTTTATGACCTTTGAAAAATTAATTGATTTTTTCCAAGCCTCATCTGTTCATTTGTACACTTACCTCACAGGAAATTGGGGGATAATTTGACAACATCAGGAGCCTTAAAGATCATTTATAACTTTCACTGTAAATTTCACTTCTAAGAAGTTATTCTAAGGAAACAGAGATGTCTAGAAATACTTACATATTAATATAAGGATAAATAACTCTAATGCATAATGTATTAAAATAATGTGTACAAGGACATATATTTGGATGTTTGATTATCAAAGTACTACTTACAAAAGCTGAAAAGTTTAAAATAACCAAAAGTTTCATCAATAGGAATTGATTAAATATTTTATGATGTATCCTCACAGTAAAATGCTAAGTAGTCCTTAAAACACATGATTAGAAGTTTGAACACTCACTGAATATTTGAAGAAATTAAAAATTACATTCTAATTTTTTAGGCATGATAACAGTATTGCAGTTATGCATTTTAAGAGTATTTATCTTTTGGAAATGCATACTGAAATATTTACAAATGAAAGGGTATGATGCTTCAAAATAAGATGGGGGAAGAAGTGGATAGGATGAAGATTAAATAAGATTGGATATATGTGGATGACCGTAAGTGGGGGCTCATTGTACTATCTGCCTAATTTTTAAATAACAATCTTACTTAGACTTAATTCACACTCCATAAATTCACCCTTTTGAAGTATATAAGTGGTTTTTACTATATGTGCAGAGTTGAGCAACCATCACCACTATCTAATATTTAATATTAGGACATTAACAGTCATTTTCCACTCTCCCTCTCCTCCAGCTTCAGCAACCACTAATCTACTTTCTGTATCTATGGATTTGTCTGTACTGGACATCTCATATAAATGGAATCATATACCATGTAGCCTTTTGTGTCTGGTTTCTTTTGCTTAGCATAATGTTCATCCATGTTACAGCCTGAATCAACACTTCCTTTCATTACCAACTAATGCCATCTTATGGATATAATGCATTTCATTTATATATTCATCAATTAATGGATGTTTCAGTTGTTTCAATTCTTTGACTATTGTGAATAATGCTACTAAAAACAAGTTTTTGTGTGTTTATCTGTTTTCATTTCTCTTTGGTATATACCTAGGAACAGAATTGCAGGGCCACATGCTAACACTCTATTTAACATTTTGAGGAACTGCCAATCCATTTTCCAAAGGAGTTGCACCATTTTACATTCCCACAAGCAATGTATGAGCATTCCATACATAAGTTTTTACATAAACTTTTACGTAAGTTTTAAATTCAACATAATTTTTTAAATTATGGTATAGGAAAAAATTAATAGTGTGCAAAAAGGCTGATTATTTTTTAAAGTTGCAGGTAATATATACAATATGTTTTAATTTTTAAAAACTACCTATTTAGCTATGCATAGGGAAAAACTGGGGCTTTCTGGGTGGCGCTAAGAGGTAAAGAATTCACCTGCCAATGCAAGAAACATAGGTTTGATCCCTGGGTTGGGAAGGTTCCCTGGAGGAGGAAATGGCAACCCACTTCAGTATTCTTGCCTGGAAAATCCCATGGACACAGCCTGGTGGGCTACGGTCCATGGAGTTGTAAAGAATCAAACATAACTGAGCACACACAGGGAAAAACTAAGCTATGTACTAAAACATACATGTGGTTATCATTGGTAATCATGAATGATTTTTGGTTTTTTTTCCATTTTCCAAGTTTTCTGCAATGATTCCATGCTTTTAAAATGAGAACAGTGAAAACCTTTTCTTTTAATATTTATGTAAATCTTTTGGCCAAGCCACACGGCATGCGGGATCTTAGTTCCCAGACAAGGGATCGAACCCTGGCCCCCTGAGCGGCAGCATGGTGTCTTAACCACTGGATCTCCAAGGAAGCCCCTTTTTTTAAGAAACGCTTTTTTAATTAAACAAACTTTTAACAATTTAGCAGTCTTTGCTCCATTAACAGCCTACATTATCCAGACGTTGGAGGCCCAGAGGTCATCCAAGTGGGGTTCCTAAGAAAACCAAAAGTTCACACTGCTTTCATGAAGCTAATAGTAAATAAAATCCAAGACAGAAAGCAGTGATCTAAAAAAAAAAAACAAAAACAGGTATAAGCTCAGTTCAAAGAGGATTTACAAGTCAGAGGGATAATTTCTATCTGAAAGAATCAGGGAAAATTTTGTGGAAAAGGTGGCATTGGAATGTTGGATGTTGGGGTAGCAGGTACAGAAAAAGAGAATAAAGTAGGCAATTGCTTAGAGAAATAGCAATAACCTCAGATATGCAGATGACACCACCCTAATGGCAGAAAGTAAAGAGGAACTAGAGAGCCTCTTGATGAGGGTGAAAGAGGAGAATGAAAAAGCTGACTTAAAATTCAGCATTCAAAAAACTAAGATCATGGCATCCGGTCCCATCACTTCATGGCAAATAGATGGGGGGAAAGCGGGGACAGTGAGAGACTATTTTCTTGGGCTCCAAAATCACTGCAGATGGTGACTACAGCCATGAAATTAAAAGATACTTGCTCTTTGGATGAAAAGCTATGACCAACCTAGACAGCATATTAAAAAGCAGAGACATTACTTTGCCAACAAAGGTCCATCTAGTCAAAGATATGATTTTTCCAGTAGTCATGTATGGTTGTGAGAGTTGGACTATAAAGAATGCTGAGTACTAAAGAATTGATGCTTTTGAACTATGGTGTTGGTGAACACTCTTGAGAGTCCCTGGGACAGCAAGGAGATCAAACCAGTCCATCCTAAAGGAAATCAGTCCTGAATATTCATTGGAAGGACTGATGCTGAAGCTGAAGCTCTAATACTTTGGCCACCTGATGCGAAGAACTGACTCATTGGAAAAGACCCTGATTCTGGGAAAGACTGAAAGCAGAAGGTGATAATAGAGGATGAGATGGTTGGATGGCATCACGGACCTGATGGACATGAGTTTGAGCAAGCTCCAGGAGTTAATGATGGACAGGGAAGCCTGGCGTACTGCAGTCCATGGGGTAGCAAAGAGTCAGACACAACTGAGCAACTGAACTGAAAATCACTGCAGACAGTGACTGCAGCCATGAAATTAAAAGATGCTTGCTTCTTGGAAGGAAAGCTATGACCTAGACAGAGTATTAATAAGCAGAGACATCACTTTGCTGACAAAGGTCTGTAGAGTCACAGTTATGCTTTTTCCAGTAGTCATGTACAGATGTGAGAGTTGAACCATAAAGATGGCTGAGTGCCAAAGAATTGATGCTTTTGAATTGTAGTGCTGGAGAAGACTCTTGAGAGTTCCCTGGACAGCAAGATCAGACCAGTCAATCCTAAAGGAAATCAACCCTGAGTATTCACTGAAAGAACTGATGCTGAAGCTGAAATTTCATACTTTGGTCACCTGATGCAAAGAGCCAACTCACTGGAAAAGATGCCAATGCTAGGAAAGATTGAGGGCAGGAAGAAAAGGGGGCAACAGAGGATGAGATGGTTGGATAGCATCATCAACTCAAGGGATATGAGTTTGACTATGCTCCTGGAGATAGTGAAGGGACAAGGAAGCCTAATGTGCTGCACCCCATAGGGTTGCAAAGAGTCAGACATGACTTAGTGACAAAACAACAAACAACAAGCCCCTAAAGAGCATCCATGGGGAGAAGGAAGCTATGCCCTGTAGCAGGTGAAAAGGAATGGTGTTAAACTGAAGGGCATGGTGAAGTGCCCAGATGAATTTTAACTGGTCTTGATGTAAAGAGTTTAGTCTTTGGTCTGTAGACTGTGAGGAGTCAGGCAAGGCCATGAGTAAAAAATACTCAGTCTGAAACTGTGCTTTTAGGCAGACTAACATGGCTACAGTGTACAAAGGAGACTAGCCAGGAGAGGGCTGGTGGTAGAGACAAAAGAGTGCTGCCTAGGAGACAGGAACTGCAGCAGGAGTACTGGAGATAAGAGGACCCATGCAATAGATATTAAGGAAAGATTTTTAAGGTTGGGGTAAAATAAAACATGTTTTGAGAATTTCCAGGCACCCCCTTGAGACAAGTGGAGACAGCCTGGGTATGCAAAAAAAAAAAAAAAGTGGTTAGAGAATCATCTTTCTCTATAGGGAAATAAGCTTCCAACCAGAAGGGAAGAAATTATAAGCAGAATTCATCCAACATTTTCTATTTAAGTCTTCCCTCTCTCTCCACTAGGAACCTTATATTTATATGTGCAGAATAACATCTCATTCAAAAATATCACCCAGATTTTCTTGGAATTCTCAGCACACTGTTAGTTCAGGCCCTGTTCGCACAGAGCTACTTTCCCCACAGAAATGGAAAAACCGATCTGACGTGAAAGCATCTTTCAGACACAGGACATCCCATATTCTATGAGACACAGAGACTCAGCATGATTCTGTCCAGCTAGACACAGACGCCATGATTCGATCACAGTAGCTCAAAACTGGGTGAGTCTTAGAAACATTATCACTGAAAGAAGGAATGGTGTAGAACAAGAAGGGCAAAGAAAATTAACTGCAGGCCAGAAAGAAGAAAGGGCCAACGGGCAAGACTAAAAATTACGAGGTATCAAAGAGCGCTACAGATAAGGGGGGAAATATGATCTACCCATGAAGGAAGAGTGTTGGGTATTCTTTCAACAACAAAATGTTTTATAACCTCCAAACCCACTAATTAGGCAAACAGCAAGCCATGACTTACATTAGGTTTTGTACAAAGATTACTCTAGCTAATAATGGACACTGAGGACGGTTATACATATTTCTCTGATGTTCTGATAACTACCAATACACCCTACTTTATTATGAGGCAATGTCGTGGCAAAGAAAACACCTGTTTAATACTACAGTACATGTATCTAATTTAAAAACTGTTATGCTACTATCATTTTAAGATACTGTTACCTTACCAATTCATGCAACTTCACTAAATTCTCATTTAAGACCAAATGTAAATAAATACTCTGGGATAATGAATTACCAATGGTCAAGATTTCTCTGACCAAAAGGATTTAGATACTGGACTAGTGCTGTATCATTTCAGGTACAGTCTCCCTCCCCCACCCCACTCGCACACAAACTTTGAAAAGGCACAAGCACAATAAATATGTTTTTATTTGAAAAATGTTTAATCCATAAAGAGGAGAAAAAAAGTTTTTTCAAGAAAAGCTTTTAATGAAAGATGCTGATACTTGCTACTGGTTTAGAAATACACCAATCTCCAAAAGCTTCTGGGCTGAAATCACCTGGAGCAAAGGTCAACCCAGGCCATCCGGGGATCGGATATAGGCCATGAGAGGTCAATATAAGGCCATACTAGTACATTAAAAGGAAAAAGAACTCTCAAAATTCCCATATCTTTTTCTCAGGATCCCTTTCTATTACATACAATCACTGGGATCAAATGCTGGTGGAATCAAGTTTCCCATAAACTTCTATGTAATCATGGAATAGCATATTTGCGTAATGCTTTACAGTTTTCAAAGCACTGCCATAAATACTTTATTGATGAAACCGGTGTATGAGGAAGGCAGGCAGTTGTGATCATTCTCATTTTTAGTTAATTATGGATAAAGGACTCATCTAACATCACAGAATTCAATAAGACATGGGCATAGAACCCAGCGCTCAGTCCACTTCACTCACTCACTCATTCATGCATTTATTCAACTAATTGGGACTATGGACTCTGAAATGAACAAAACCTAGCCTCTGGCCCCATGGAGTGTACAGTTTAGTGACCAGGTAGAAAGAAAACCCTATATGGTTTATAACACAAGTGTCAAAAAGTATAGCAGGAAGAATGCATGCCAGTCTTCCAGATGAGGTCAATTCTTAAACCTAGGTTTCGATGGAGAAAGAAATGGCTAGGCCTAGAAGGGAATGAGGGGTAAAGGGAGAAAGACAAGCAGAGGTCATCCAATTCTGTTCAAAGAGAAAAGTGAGTGCGAGTCCTGGCAGAAACTTAAGAGTATGAAGTCAGCAGAGACCAATCTTGGCCTTGACTGCCTTACTCTGTGGGCCAAGCTAAGGATGGCCAACGTGCTCAGATTCAGATATATGCTAATCTCCAAAAAGCTTTCTGGGCTGACCTCACCTCCTATGTAATAAAGCATACTGGTTCACATTTCATTTCTTTTAATACTGTCATATCTTGAAGGATGACTCAAGCCTTGCATTTGAATGATTGTTTTCTGTTGCCTATGTATGTATACACACATTTCATATACCCACATGGATCATTTATATCTGTAATACTATACAGAATATAAGTATCCACATACATTATACAAAACATACATAAAACCCTATAAACCTTGCATGCAGAGACATCTGAATAATGTGTATATCTAGACTGACCCCAAGAGACATGTTTAGATGGAAAAGGGTTAGGGAGACAACCATCTGTCCTAGATGATTCAGTCATTTGCCTGCCCAGGAGAAACTGAAGGGAGGTTGGGCAAGATGAATTCCAAAGATACCTTAAGGCTCCATGGTTTAATGTTTTATGAACTTATCTACATGAAGCAGTTTCTCTATTTTTGATAAATAAAATCCCATGACCCTGGTGAAATAATCTCTCTCTGCCTCTTAGCAAAAGTGTAGCCACAGACAGTGTGACCTATAGAAAAGAGCATTGAATGAGAAGTCAGGGAACCTAAATCCTCCCCAAACCACCCTTCTCCACCCCCACTCACTACACCTCCAAACAGGAAGGGGGCTGTATGACCTTGGGCAATGGACTTCACCTCTCAAGGCTTCAGCTTCCAGAGCATTAAATGAAAGGCGTGGTTAGGTGTTCTACAGTTCTCTTTCAGCTCTAAATCTGTGAAGCCATTCCCTTCCCTCAAGACTTAGCTTATCTTTAGAGCTCTAAAAATCAGGACTAATAAAACTGGATTCAGATCACCTCTTTTCTAACCATCCTCTCTTTTCTGACTTCTTAAACCATCCAAATCTTGCATAATTTAAGTCATCAGGGCTGCCGCTTGGTGCTCTGGTCTAAATTATGTGTTGTTGCTATTTGGGGAAAATTTAGACTGGGTCCAATCTGGGATCACTGACTGAGAACAATAAAGGCTTCTCCAGACAGGATCTGCTTTTAATGCATTGAGCTCAGAGTTTACAAAAAGGGCATTGATTGTGTACATTAAAGAGCCACCAAAACAGCAAGAGACTGGTGAGGCTGCAGCAAATTCTCCTAGATGCCACTGACCTTGGCTGCATTTCAGGGGTCAGGCATTCCCCAGGAAGTTCTCAGCAGGCAGGCTTTCCTGAGGATTTAGGAACAAATGAGACCTCTCATCTATACATGAGCCCATCTCTCCTTATCTAGGAAGACAGAAAAAGATGGTCTGGCCTCTGATTTGAGATTACCTCTGTAGCCTCTGGACTCAACTCTAGATCTGCCCAGCTCACCTACCACCAGACCTCCAGAATGCAATTGTCCCCACATCTACATTTAAATCCTCCAGCCAGCAGTTCCCCATCTTCTGAACGAGCTGGAAGCTGGAGCCCTCTCTCTTTCCACACCTCCTGCAGGCAGAAATACAGTGTTAAAGCACTGAAGCCCAAGCCAGGAAGAGAAATTTCAGTGAATTGTGCGAAAATATCTTTTCTTAATACTGATCTAAGGAGCACAGGTCTCCCATGTGTGAATCTCACTCCATGTCGGCCGTGAGCAAGGTGAGCCCTTGTGGTTGCTCCTAAGCCTGCGAGCTCTGTGCCTGGCATCTGAGAAAACCTTCCTCAGGAAAAAGCCCACAAGAAACACCTCTGGATCAAGCCCAACTTAAAATCACATCACAGCGCTATCCGTTAGAGAAGCCGATGCTGAGATTCCGGCTCAGGGAAATCTCAAGTCTTGCCCATTGTTCATACTCCCCCTCCCCATCCCCTCCCCTGCTTTGCCACTCTCCTCTACCCAGAAGTCTGGGCCATCCATCCACCTGATTAACCCGCTGGCAGCAACTCCCAGCGCAGAAAGTAGGGCAAATGAATACACACAGTCTATAAAGCAGGAAGCCACACACTTGGCCAAAGCACCCACCCTGTTACCCAACCCCCACCCCTACCCCAGCTGCCCAGGGGGCCGCGGGTTCTCACTGTGGCATTTCAGTGCCAGGGAAATAGACAGCTTACTGTAATAACGCATGAATGAGCTTTTGCTACCCAACTATCAAAAAAAAAAAAAAGCCATTTCCAATGGCATCTCTGTTTCTTCTCAGCCCCTTGACTGCCTCGAAGAAACCTCACCTCTGAGATGGAAGGATTAAGGAGAAGAGGAGAGGGAGTTAAAAAGAGGTGGGTAAGCAGAGACGGAGAATTAACGAGACTAAAGAAAAAGTACCACTTTGACCATAAAGGTAGTTCTTTAAAATAACCGTGGAGAAGGAGGCAATGTCAAGGAAAGTACGGAAGATTCAAGTACATAATCCCAAGATTTAGCATCCATCTAACAATGTACTCCTCAGGAGGGCGTGTGAACTTGCACGCTGCACCCCTTCTGTGTCTGTTCAGAGCCACCGTCAGTTCGTCTCACCGACCCTCCTTGCCTTAAGTATATACAATCGCTTTTTTTGGTGGGGGGCGGGGGGTGGGTCAAGAGAGGAAAAAGCCCTTTTAAGACGGGTAGACAAATCCTTCTCGGACCCCCGGTGCCGCTGCCACCCCCACCCCTCACCCCTTTCCCGGCAGGCAGCATCTAATTAATATGGCAAGAAAGCTCAGCCCCCTTCCCCGAAGGAGTGTGCTGGGATTGGGGGGTGGGGGTGGGGGTGGGGAGGCGTCGAAGCGGCACTGGGATTCCTGGTATTCCGATCCCAAAACAACAGCAAAATGGATTCTCTATCAGTGATGTCTTAGTCAATACAATGAAACGGCGTCTGAGGCAATTCACGTGAGGGTAAATTAAACTAGGGGGGCTCGGGGCGGAGGGGGGAGGGGAGGGGCGGTGCTTTACAAAGGACTGACCACAGACACACACACACACACACACACACACACACACACACACACACTCCCAGGAGTTCCGGTCTGATTGGGGAAAAGCAGAGCACAAACACATCCCTTTCACCTGCTTAAGTTCATCCATAAAACTGAAATGTCACAGCCACAAAGTCAGAAAGCACAGGCAGGGCTGAGTTAAAACCATAAATAAAGGTGAGTGGCAGACCGGCATTTCAGAGAGCGCTGAGAGGCAGTCCGGGCGCGAATAGCTGAAAAGGGGGAAGGGGAGGCAGTTGCCATCTACAAGACTGGCACAACAAGAGCTGCCCCCGTAGAGCGGCAGGTTCGGCTTCGTGGAGCCAGCCAGGCTCACAATGTCCTCTTGCAGGCTGATGGAAAACGTGAGGCGCCAGTGCCTTTATTCACGCTGTTGTTATTCTTTTTACAGAAAAGGACAGTGGGGTCTAGAGCCTTGGCACCAGGGCTTATGCACACACACACACTCACACACTCCAGCCTTTCATTTTAATGCTCTTACACCGGTCTAAGATGAAACTGGCATAAGCTCTAAGGGTTTTCGGGGGGAGGTCTGGCTCCCACCAAAGGAGAACACGTACCGCACAACCTCTGCGGTGGGGGCTAAGCCTAGAACACCTCTGTAGCCCTTGAATCAACACGAGAATTCAGGTTCCCTCGCATGGCATTCGCCCGCCTCTGCCCACCAGCCCCAGCCCCAGTCCACGCACCGAGCCCACTCACTCTGACCCAAAACACTGGAAAGAAATCAGAAAGCATGTTCCGCTCACCCTCAAAGCAGAGAGATCTATTTCATCCAAGCTGCGAGCCGGGGAGTCGCTCGCCATGTCGACTTCTTCGCGAGAGAGATGGACCAAAACCACCCCGAAGCTATTCCCTTGGAAATTCCACCTTGGTCTATTTCACTCGCGTCCTCATGCGGCTGTCGCGCCAGAGGCCCGGGGCCCAGCCTCCTCCGCCCACCCCGGCTCCCACAGCGCCAGATCGCGATCCTCCGAGCGTCGGTCCTCCGGGTCCGGGAGCCCAACCTGAGCGGATCTCCAAGCCCTGGAGCCGCGGTGCGTGTGGGCTGCGCGCCCTGATCGGCTAAGGGCGCTGGGGCTGCGTGGGTGTATTTAAATGGGACATGCTTCTTTGCTTGTGCGTGGATGGCGGCTGCATTGGCTGTTATAATGAGACACATCAACTCCTCCACTCAGCTGGGGGGTGGGGGTGGAGAACCACACAGAACTGTCTATCACCGCTTCCTGGGAGGAGTAAAGCGAGGGGAGGGGGGGGCGGGGGAGGAAAGGCAGAGGAGGCGTGGTCTCCGACTGGGGAGAGGCCGCGCTTCCTGACCCGGTCCCTCTGCACCAACGTGGATGGGGGAGGTGCGCACACCCTTTTAGCCTAGGCTATTGCGGGGTAACCGCGCTGCATCTGAAGACCTTTCCTGAACCCTTCCGTGCTTCTCGTAGGGACAAGGGGGCTTTATTGTGTGTCCAATTCGTGCGCTGCAGCAAAATGGCCCTTCAGTCGCATTTTGAGGGATTCTCGGCAGGGTTCAAATGCTCCAGCGGTGAAAGAAAAAAAAAAATCCAGAAGGGAGGAAAAAAAGAGCGACGCCCTCCCTCCCCCATTAATTATTTGTGGGGCTGGAGTAGCGCGGGCTGGTGCAACCGGTGCATATAAGGACTTGTGTGCAAAGAAGGGGATCCGCCTCCAGCCGCGGAACGAATGAGGGAGAAGCGCACTCCTGTGGGCGCCCAGCGCCCCCCGCCCCTCCCCCGCCACCCCCCGGGCCTCGGCAATCTGCAACTGCCGCTGGGTCGGGTCCGCCAGCAGCCCCGGGAATCCCAGATGGCAGTTCTTCTGGACGGGTCACTTCCCGCCTCGGGGCTGGGAAGGTTTGCCAGAAGCGGGAAAGTCGGGCGATCTGAGCTCCCTCTTGGCCTCGCCACACCCCGGACCTGTCCATGCCGCAATTCCCCCACGGAAACGACCGAATTGAAACGAGAATTGTTCTCCGGGTGCAGTGGTTTGAATGCTTCAGGTAACTCGGAAGGCAACGTGGGTTAAGGCAGCTCACGCCGCCGCCGGTCCCGGCATTTTCCTTTGCGGCTGCGTTTCTGCTGCTCGTCTACCCAGATTAATAGAGAAAGTTTGGCTGGCGGATAAGATGTAACCCAGAAGATGTACGGCGTGAGAGCGATTTCAGTGCACCGGCTTTCTAATTTAAAGGCTGAACCTTTACAGTGGTAAACCTGATATTCTGTAATCCAGTGTATCGAGTCACTTCCCCCAGCCGCGTCTCCGGCCTTGGCCACGCGAAATACCTAGGAAGAAAGGCTAAAATTGAGCTTTTCCCCCAAATACAGTTGTAGCTTTGAAGGCATTATCTCCATCTCTGTTAAGATCAGAATTTTCTCCTTGCCAAGTGTTCTGAGGAATTTTTAATTGTGCAGTATGGATATCAGCTTCAGAATGATGCTTTTGAATGAATGAATAGAAGCCAATGCAGTTAGTTCCTCAGGACTTTCGACCAGCATTCCATATGCACTCTGCTGTTTTTATTAATAATATTGTCATTATTTATATGCATTGTGCATCAAGAAACTTGAAAACTATTCCAACATCTCAGTGACCACAACAGTTTAGGAACTTTTGCCATTAAAACGTCAGATGTGTAAATGCGTCATAATTCCAAACATACGATTTGATGTCTCATTTTCTAGTAAAATCGTCCAGCTACAGTAAGCCACTAAGTAATGTCGAAATGACATTTTTTTTTTAAATTATCATTTTTCATCGTCCTTGTTTTTTCCCTTCTCTGTGCCTTTTTTACCCTAAATCTAGATGACAAGTTAATGTATTTTCTCAGTGTTGAAAGAAAATCATTAAGATCAGGTATTGAGATCTATGAACTGAGCTATTTTTAAAACTCCAAGCACATGAAAAATGAGAAAAACATTTTTTTTCAAGAACCTTCATTTTATACCCCCAATTTTATTTGAAACATCACAAATCATTCATTTCTTTTAGCGTTAATCAGCTGTTCAGGCCATAATGGTGTCATGATACAGGTATTAAATTCTACCCTTGGTTTTAGAATCAGTTTAGAAAACCATATATACAGCACAGTGATGTGTACCAAGAGAAGGGCTTCCTAGGAGCCTGAGAGGCTGATGAAAGTCAGGTGGAGGCAGGGATGCTGGCCGCAGGAAGTACCATAAAAGGAGAGGTTACAACAGCCAGGGCCCTTCCAGCTGCTAAGGGAAGGAGGAAACTCTAGGCATTTTGTGCTGAAGGTGAAGTAATTCTGGTAACTGGGCTGAGAAGGCAAGTAGAGGTCAGATCAGGTAGAGCCTTGCATACCCCAAAAAAGGAACTTGACTTAATTTTTTTTTAATGTCAGGTGTATATCATATTTCATCAATTTCAGTACAAACATCTAATTTTTTTGTCATATATGTATGCCTCCTGGACAGTTATTTAACATTTTTATTTAAATCAACACTTTTCATTTTTTCTTATATTTAACTTAAAAGGAAATATATGTCACTACTGTGGATGGAAATATATGTCATTACTGTGGATGGAAAACTAGCAGCACCTGCTTAACAAAAAGAAGGAAATCATTAAAATGAATACAGTGGAAAATAAAACAGTATTCTTAAATTCTACCTAACTATCTATCCTGAGGCTTTAATTTATTAAAAGAAAAGTTAGCAAAATGCCAGGAAAGACATTCAAAATTTGACCAAAGTGAGATTTTCTTCTTGGTGTAATGTGAAGGGTTGAAAGAATTGTTATTATTAAAGTGCAGTTTGAAAGCCTGTACAACATTATGATATGCTGTTTATGTCTGTCTAAATATGTGAATGGAGATCCCCAGTAACGCTAAGGCCTAGCGCCGCCAAATAAGTAAATATTTAAAAAAGAAGAAGAGGAGGAAGAAAAGAGAAGAGAATGGGTTCAAATCCATTTACTTCATACTTTGGGACTTCCCAGGTGGCCCTAGTGGTAAAGAACCCACCCGCCAATACAGAAGACATAAGAGACTGGTGAGATCCCTGGGTTGGGAAAATCCCCTGGAGATGGAAATGGCAACCCTTTCCAGTATTCTTGCCTGGAGAATTCCAGGGACAGAGGATCCTGGTGGACCACAGTCCATGGCGTCGTCAAGAGGCGGACTCGACTGAAACGACTTAGCACAGCATAGCAAATATGTAGATAACCATAAAAAGCATGAACACAGGCAGGAAGGATATAGAGGTATGAACTTTGGAGCGTGAGAAGGGAAGAAGAGAAATGGAATGGGAAAGCACAGTGGAGGCTCCAACAATGGTACCTAATTTAAATTTTTCAAAGATCTTAAGCACGGATTGTTTGGACTAAAGTCTATGTTGTCACTAATGGGCACTTGGGCCAAGGAAACACTATCACCCCAAGGGGCTGTCCACCAATTTCCAGGAGAAATACGACCACACACACAGTCTGAAAGTAAACTACCTACAACCCCTGCCCTGCACCATGTCCTGCCCTGTCCCCCTTCCCACCACAGTAAGCAAAGCAAACACTCAGAATTAGCAACGCAGATAGGCAAGTGAGATTTCCAAACACTAAGATGAGCAGCCTGCATGCATGCTCAGTCACTCAGTTGTGTATGACTCTTTATGACCCCATGGAGTGTACCCTGCCAGGCTCCTCTGTCCATGTCCCAGTGAAAATACTGGAGTGGGTTACCATTTCCTCCTCCAGGGGATCTTCCTGACCCAGGGATCGAAACCACATCTCCTGCGGCTCCTACATTGGCAGGCGGATTCTTTACCACTGAGCCACCTGGGAAGCCCCAAGAAGAGCAGACCAATCACCAATTATTTGTGAAAATCTATTAGTATGAAAGAGAAGCACTAACTTCAATCAATAAGCAAATTGAAAACTCCAGGATATTTTTATATGAGCAAAAACAAGTTTTGTAACATACAGATTGTTTTCACTCTCAGAAGGATAATGCAGGACCTCACATACATTGAAAACAGCCAAGTTATTGTGAAAACAAATTGGTTAGAGGACTTATTAAGAACACATTTATTGAAATTGTTTAAGTGAGTTGAACAGTAATCAGTGATACTATGCTGCAGATACTCTTATAATAGTCATATATTAACATATTTAATCTTTATAACCTTACAAAATAGGCAACATTATTAGCATATTTTTTTACAGATAATGGACGTGAGTCTAAGTGAACTCCGGGAGTTGGTGATGGTCAGGGAGGCCTGGCGTGCTTCGATTCATGGGGTCGCAAAGAGTCGGACACAACTGAGCGACTGATCTGATCTGATCTGATCTGAAGCTGCAAATAGAAAGATTAATTAATTTACTCCAGGGAGCACCGTCATAAATGGCTAAAACAGAATTTGAACTCAGGCTCTTAATCACCATGCTATATACTGACTCAGGCTGAACTGAAGGACGATTTAGTAAGCTGGAAGACTGGGTTGTCTTCTTCCAGATTACAGAGAAAATACATAGAATACAGAGGACCTCCAAAACTGGGTAACAAAAGGCATTTTAGCTTTTACCTTGTTTTTGGGTCACTTGCTCTAAAGCAAGGTTTCTCAGCCTCAGCACTATTGAAATTGTGGTTCTGAGAACTCATGCTGTGGAGGGCTGTCCTATGCAGTGTTGCGTGCTTAGAAGCATCCTCACTCCCTACCCACCAGATGCCAGAAACACTTTCCCGTCTGGGAAAGCTAAAAATGTCTCCAGACATTACCAAATGTCCCATAGAAAGCAAAAATCACCCCCAGTTGAGAACTACTGCTCTAGGGCAAGTCAGCCACCATGATCTGTGGACGTTCATGCAACCTGCCAGCCGTGTCAGCTGCCTTGAAGTGGAACCTCCATACTAGTCAAGCTTTTAGATGATTACAATCCTTGCTTGCCCTAACTGCAGCTTCATGAGAGATCCTGAGTTAGATCCATCAAACCAAGCTCCCGAATACCTGACCCACAGAAACCCTGTTAAAGAAGAAATGTTATTGTTGTTGTAAGCCACTTGATTTGTTATGCAGCAGTAGATAACCAATACACTGTCTCAGACAGAGTTCTGTGTGGCTATATTAGCTGGAGCTATAGCAGCCATCTTCCTTCCTGAACTTGAGAAAAAAAACCAGAAGATGAAAAACACTTTGATCCTTAATCACATTGTTGAGACACTAAATTAATCCAGGAACAACCTATCTCTGAACTTCTTCCCATGAGACATGAAGTTTTTCTCTTTGTTTAATCTGCCTTTAGTTACATTTTCTGTTATTTGCAGTCAAACACTTCCTGTTAACAGAAAATAAGAATTAAAACTTTTAATTCTTTATTATTGCTGATTCATAAAGTAAAAGGAAATAATGATAATCTAAAACTAGAATAATTTATCATGAGGATAAAAGTAAAGGAGCGAGAAAAAAGCATGTTAAGATTTTGGTCTTATTTGGAAATGTATATAGATACTTCAGAGAAGGCAATGGCACCCCACTCCAGTACTCTTGCCTGGAAAATCCCATGGATGGAGGAGCCTGGTAGGCTGCAGTCCATGGAGTCGCTGAGGGTTGGACACAACTGAGCGACTTCACTTTCACTTTTCACTTTCATACATTGGAGAAGGAAATGGCAACCCACTCCAGTGTTCTTGCCTGGAGAATCCCAGGGACAGCGGAGCCTGGTGGGCTGCCATCCATGGGGTTGCACAGAGTCGGACACAACTGAAGCGACTTAGCAGCAACAGCAGCATATAGATACTTCCTCTAAACACAGGAAAAATGTAAGTCAATTATACAAAATAAATATAGAGGTCACCATGTAGGCAATTATAAATTAGATGTGTAAGTCATAAACTACCTGAATCAAAAGAATGGAACAGGGATAATTTGATGAATTCAATAAAATAAATAAAAGAAAAAATATAAAATCAGACTATGTCTTGTAAAGGACATGTTTGAGGAGTGATGAGGCCCTCTCAGCCTCAATTCTGCTTCTATATACTGCAGTAGGTACACTAATGCCTCAACCCCTGCCAAAGATGTTCATGTTCCAGTCCCCAGCACTTGTGAGTATGTTACCTTACATGGCAAGTAGGTCTTTGCATATGTGATTGAAATAAGGAATTTGAGATAGGGAGATACCTGGATTAAGCAAAGTGGGCCCCAATGTAGTTCCAAAGGTTTGCTTTTTTTTTAACTTATTGGCTGCACTAGCTCTTCATTGCTTTGTACGGGCTTTCTCTAGTTACAGAGAGCAGAGGCTACTCTCTAATCGCAGTGCACAGGCTCTAGGGAGCACAAGCTCAGTAGTTGTGGTGCTTGGGCTTATTTGCTCCAAAGCATGTGAGATCTTCCCAGACCAGGGATCAAACCCATGCTCCTGCACTGGCAGGTAGATTCTTAATCACTGGACCGCCAGGGAAGTCCCCAAAGGTCTTTAAAGGTGAGAGAGGGAAGCAGAAGAGGAATCAAAGCTAGAGGAAGAGATGAAATGGAAGAAAGGCACAGATATGTGCAACATTGCTGGCTTTGAAAATGAAGGAAGGTGCCATAAGCCAAGGAACATGGGCAACCTCTAGAAGCTGGAAGGGCAGAGACATGGATTCTACTCTAGAGCCTCCAGAAAGGAAAGCCACCCTGCAAATACCTTAATTCTAGCCCAGTAAAACAGACTTCCAGACTGTAAAATAATAAATTTGTGTCGTTTAAAGTCACTAAGCTTGTGAGAATTTGTCACAGCAGTGATTTAAACAAACACACACGCAAAACTAAACTTCCTGTATCTATATTTCCTTTGGAATGATTCTCTCTTTCCCTCTGGTTACAGATGGTTGGAGCCGTAACTTGGGTTTTCTGCCCGTCAGTGTCCAAAGGGTGATAGGTGTCTGAAACCAGAACAGAGAAACCTGGAAGTTAAGAAGAACAGCAACAGACTGAAAATGGCTAGTGATTATACAAAATAATCACTTTTGTGATTCCAATTGCAATGCCATTGCTCCAGTCCTTTCCTCTGTGTTGTGTCTCAGAAGTTGCCTTTTTCCTGTCTGTTTCCAAGCATGATCCCTATGCTAGTTATCTACTGCTATATAACCAACCACTTCAAAGCTCAGTAAACAGCAGTTATTTCTTTTGCTCATAATCCGTCATTTGAGCAAGGTTTAGCTGGGAAAGGTTAATTTGCTCCACAGAATATCAGGTAAAGCTAAAGGACCCATTTCCAAAATGGCTCACTCATGTACTTAGCAGATTTGGTCCCGGACTATGCACTGAGGGCTCCTCTCCAGGCTTGTCTCTCTATGGGGTGTTAGGGCTTCTTTATGGCATGGCGGATGAGTTCCAAGAGCAAGCATCCCATGAGCAGTAGACAGAAGCTGTATCACCATTTATGACTTAGTATCAGCAGTCATGTGTTGTCCATTCCATCACTGTTACAAATCTTCCCAACTTCAAGAGGAAGACACATATATCCCACCTTTTGATGGGAGGAGTGTCTAAGTCACATTGTAGAAGAGCCCGGAGGACAGAAGAAATTGGTGCAGTAGTTTTGGAAACTAAAACCTAGCACACATCTTTCCAACCATATTATCAATTCTTTGACCTCAATATCTTTGCCTTTTGCTCATAGTTGGCTTCTGCTATTGCTTTCAACCAAAGAATAATGTCTCAGACATAAGCACAAACACATCACAATAAGAATAAGTAATTTTGTTCAGAGTACAAGGTGCAAGGTTTGATCATTTCCAAAAAGCAGGAGTTATGGATTGGAGAAGGAAATGGCAACCCACTCCAGTATTCTTGCCTGGAGAATCCCAGGGACGGGGGAGCCTGGTGGGCTGCCATCTCTGGGGTCGCACAGAGTTGGACACGACTGAAGCGACTTAGCAGTAGCAGCATGGATACCAGTCTTAGACCACATTACTAAGAGATTCTAATATTCATGTTACAAATTTTTCTAAACAGATTCACAGTTCTTAGATTTGTCTTCACTAGAATCACTTTTGTCTTTCTCTGCAATTAAACTTATTCCTAGGGACCCAATCAGAAATGTATCATCTTAAGCAGCTCTGCCTGTAAAATTCCAGTTTTCCACTGTCCACTTACACACCCGATCCTTCTAACTTCCTGGTGTGTGTGTGTATGTGTGTGTGCTAAGTCCCTTCAGGCACGTCCAACTCTTTGTCACACTATGGACTGAGCCTGAAATTCAATATTTTGAATTCCATACAGTATGATCTGAGGTGAAGAACATGGTCCCTGGAGTTGGACTGCCTGAGATCAAATCTCAAAATAGAAAAAGAAAAACAATACAGTTGTTTTAAAAATCTCATTTCTTATTTCAGATAGATATATTGGTACAGATAGACTTTTTTAACCTAATTACCTTGGCATAATACTGCCAAGTGACTACATTTCTTTTGTATTAAATGGGTTCAGAGCAATTTTCCTAATTAACTAGCACTTTTTAATCCAAAAGACAAACACAACACTTTATCTAAAGTACCAGTATTACACTTTCCCCAAATATGGAAAACTATTTTTACTAAAAATTTGGCAAGCCCTTTCAAAACAGCATTTTCTGTTTTCATTCTCTGAGAAATTTCTAACAACAAACATGTATAGAAAATTTTAATATGCAGCTGTAAGCTTTCACTATTTACTATAAAATTTGTTTATAATTTTTTGAAAGTTGCTTGATCCTCTTAAATCCCAAAGCAGTTTTAAATTTAATTATGTTCTAGTCAAATAATGGAGTTTCCAGCCTGTTTTTTCTTCAGTGTTTTTAAGACCTACCCTACTGTCTTTCAACAGCATTCTATACATGTCTGGTCAGTGGCCAAACGTACTTTAATAGAAATGATAAAGGGACATCTCTTCTGACCACCAGGGCTTGTCTGGGCCATGTCAAAAGCTGGTGGTATGTTATTTCCTGCTGGTTATCTCAATTAGTTTTCACTTTTTCTATAAGAGCTTTTCTCCTGTTTAATTTCAGATTCTAAGCCTGCCTTACCCTAGCATACACAAAATAATTTTCAACTTTTTAGTTTGTGTCCTTATGTTTGAATGACATAGCCTTACAGGTTAGCCTAGAGCTGGGAGAAGGGAGGAGTTGCCCAACAGATCTTTACATGAAGTCATAAGGTGCATAAACGTTTGTATCAGACTTTAAAGCTGGAAGGAACCTTTGAGATAAGGAGTCCAGCCCTCTCACTTTACAGATAAGGAAACCAAGGTCCAGAGACACGATGTGACTTGCTCAATGTCACAGAGTTACTGCAGGAAAAGGCTTCTTGTTTTGTTTTTTTTTTTAAAGAAAAAAAAACAAGGCTGTTTTTGCTGTTATTGTTTTCCCTGAGATTCCCAATCCCCTGTTTCCCTTCTACCGTACTATAGCAGTACTACTACTGCAAGAAGTACTACTACTTCTATTGCGACATTGTGTTGTGGGCAGTATCTAGAGTGCAATATGCGCATCTAAAAGAGACTGTACGGTACACAGTTGATCCCATTTCCCTTCATGTGTGAGCCACCTGAAATCTCCAAGCTGAATGAGTGGGTGTGCCGTGTTTGGTATTGCCTCTAGTGGGGGAAGAAGTACCAAAAACAGAGCCCAGCAGTTGGTCTCAGAGGTTTTCTTTAGTCCAGAGAACTGAGACAAAACAAGGAATAGGGAGTTGTTTTGGTCAATTGGCCAAAGAAGGCAGAGGCCAAACCTCTCAAGAGATTTAACATACTTTCTTTGTGCAATTACATAGATGACTTGTGAGGTCTACACTGAAAAATATGTGTTATCTCTCTTATAACACTTAAGATGCTATATTGTGTTTCGTTGCTTTTCTTATCCACAATTCAGCTGTTGAGCACAAGCAACTTTTCTTGTTCAGCTCTATTTCTCTCGTACCTGGCATAATGCCTGCAATGAAGTGGCACTTATAAGATTAATCAATAAATCAGTGTAAAGAAGTAGCTAATAAAAGTGGACAGAACTGGCCACTTTGAAGACAGAAAAATCTGGACAAGTCTTTTCAACCCTTTAGGTGTCAACATTTTTATATTTAATAGATTTTGCATGACTGATTGATTCTGAGAGCAAACCAAGAGTCCCATGGCTATGACTGTGTCAAAAGCTAATAATAAGAATCAGTTGTAGATCTTCGTTTCTCATGCATTCACAAAGAGTGTAAATTCATTTACTTATTATGAGCTTCCCAGGAGGTGCTAGTGGTAAAGATCCTGCTTGCCAATGCAGGAAACATAAGAGATGCAGGTTTGATCCCTAAGTTAGGAAGATCCCCTGAAGTTGGGCATGGCAACCCACTCCAGTATTCTTGCTTGGAGAATCCCCATGGACAGAGGAGCCTGGTGGGCTACAGTCCATAGGGTCGCAAAGAGACACAACTGAAGCAACGTAGCATGCACACACACACATTAATATATGTATTCACTAAAAACATGTATTGGATACAAGGATCATCAAAATGGTCTCTGCTTTTATAATTTAGGCATTGTCTCTGAATGCGCTGTCTATGGGTGGACTTCCCTGGTGATCCAGTGGTTGAGACTCCACACTGCCAGTACACGGGGTGCAGGTTCACTCCCTGGTCAGGGAACTAGAATTCCACATGTTACGGGGCTGAAAAAATAAATAAAAGCATTGTTTATGGGTACTGGTGTCAAAAAAAGAAATAGGGCTTAGTTAATATATAGATTCCCAGAATATGAAGGAGCAGGACGCAAGAATCTTTACTTTTAAACAAGCACCCTCCAAGATCATTTTTTCCTATTCCCAAATATTTATCTAACATCTTTGGTGGGCAAGGCTTTTAGTTAGTCGGACCAAAGGAATAATGAACATTGATTATAGCTTTTAGTAAGTATCTTAGTCTGTTTGGGCTGCTATTAAAAAAAAAAAATCAGAGATTAGATGGCTTATAAACAACAGAAATTTATTTCTTACAGTTTCAGGGGCTGGGAAGTCCAAAATCCGTGTGCTGGCAGATTCAGGATCTGCTTCCTCATGGACAGCCATCTTCTTGTTTGTGTCCTCAAATGGCGCAAATGGCAAGCTAGCTCTCTGGGGTCTCTTCTGTAAAAGGCACTAAGTTCAATCATGAGAGAGCTGCCCTTATGACCTATCACTTTCCAAAGACCCCATTACCCTGGAGATTAGGATTTCAACATGGAAATTTGGGGAGGTTGGACAGGGGACACAATATTCAGTCTACGTACAATATTCAGTCTATGTAAACATGAGACAAAATCCAGTGTCATAAATGAGCATAATGAAACTTGGGTTAACTCACTGCTGTCAGGAAAGCTGAAAAGAGTGGAAGGAATTCAGGACAGAGTTTAATTTATGAAGAAAAAAAAAAATTAGTATCCTGTAACTGGTTGGACAGAAAGTCTAGACATTTATTGATGTTGTTGATGATCTCTCAGTGAAAAAGGCCCAGAAAAGCTGCTTAAAATTCTTTGTCTTCTGGTATATACGTCACCAGCTTCTACAATCAACAGCATATCACAATAGTTATTTTTATATTTCTCCCCATCCACCGTGCTTTTTGGGCTTCCATTGTGGCTCAGCTGATAAAGAATCTCCCTGCAATGAGGGAGACCTGGGTTTGATCCCTGGGTTGGGAAGATCCCCTGGAGAAGGGAAAGGCTACCCACTCCAGTATTCTGGCCTGGAGAATTCCATGGTATAGTCCATGGGGTCGCAAAGAATTGGACACGACTGAGTGACTTTCACCATGCTTTTTCTTCTATTTTGTTTTGTTTTGTTTGTTTATTGGTTGTTTGTTTGTTTGTTTTGCCACACCAAGGGGCATGTAGGATCTTTAGTTCTCTGATTCTCTGACCAGGGTTGAAAGCCATGCTCCCTGCGTTGGAACCACAGAGTCTTAACCAATGGACCACTAGGGACTTCCCCTGTTTTTATTTGCTGAAATATTTAAAAACAAATCTTTGGCATCATTTCATTTCACCTCTAAATATTTCAATTATGCATCTCACAAAAAAATGGAAGGATTTGAATGTGGCGGGTGCTTAGTAATGTGCTTCTGAGGCATAAAGTATGAAAGAGGCAAAAGTACCTTTACAGTAGAGAAATTTAGCAAACAGCAAACACTGTTTTGGTCAAGTAATCAAGGTTAACATGATCAGTGATAAGTCATATTGATAGAATGCACCCCTGACAAGATGTAATGACAAAGGCATTAGTAAAATTTTAATAAAATGTCTTGTTTAATTAATAGTAATGTGCTGATATTAGTTCTTTAGTTGTGACAAAGTTATCAGAATAATATAAGATATTCACAATAGGGGAAACTTGGTATGGGATATATAAGGACTATGTACTATCTTTACAACTTTGGGAAACCTAAAACTATTCTAAATTTTTAAGTTTATTATTAAAAAGGGACAAGTATAACAAACTGAATAACCTAGAAGAAATGGATAAATTTTTAGAAACATACAAGTTTAAATCATGAAGAAGAAAATCTGAACAGACCAATATGAATAAGAAGATTGAGTCTGTAATCAAAAACCTCCCAACAAAGAAAAGTCCAGGACCCAATGGTTTCACTGGCGAATTCTACCAAACCTTTAAGGACTGTCATAAAAACAAGCACAGAGACTTATGAAACAGAATCAAGAATGGGAAAAGGATAGTTTTTTTCTATAAATTGGTGCTGGAAAAACTGTGTATAACATGCAAAATACGAAATTGGACTTTATACTATACTACTCACAAAAAGTAACTCAAACTGGATTAAAGACTTAAACATAGGCCTAAAATCACAAAACTTCTAGAAAAAAATATAGAGAAAACACTCCTTGACATTGATCTTGGTAATGATGTTTTAGGTATAACATCATAAGCACAAGCAACAACAGCAAAAATAAAATAGAACTACATCAGACTAAAAAGCTTCTGCATAGCAAAAGAAATGATCAGCAAAATAAAAGGCAACCCATAGAGTGGGAGAAAATATTTGCAAACTATCTGTCTGAAAAGTTTAACATCCTAAATATATAAGAAACTCATGCAACTCAATAGCCAAAAAGAAAAAAATGTGATTAAAGGAAATGAAATTTCTGCACATTTGTGTTCATTGCAGCATTATTTACAATAACCCAGATATGGGAACAACATAAGTGTCCATCTTCAGATGAATGGATTTAAAAAAATAAGAAAAAAAAAAATGGAGTATCATTCAGCAATGAGAAAGAAGGAAAGCCTGTCATTTGTGACAACATGAGTGGGCCTTGGGGGCATTATGCTACATGAATATGTCAGATAGAGAAAGACAAGCAAACACTGTATGATCTCATGTATTAGTAGAACCTAAAAAAGCCAAACTTGGGGCTTTGCTGACAGTCCAGTGGTTAAGACTCTGCACTTTCACTGCAAAGGATACAGATTCAATTCCTAGTTAAGGAACTAAGATCCCACATGGTGCAGCCAAAAATATTTTTTTTAATTGAAAAAGCCAAATTTGCAGAAACAGAGTAGAATGATGGTTGCCAAGGGTTGCAGGATGAGGAGATGGAGAGATGCTGGCCAAATGGTATAAACTTCCAGTCATAAAATGAATAAGTTCTGGGGATCTAATGTACAAAATGGTGACCATAATAATATTGTGTTATATACTTGAAAGTTGTTAATAGAGTAAATCTTGAATATTCATGCCACAGATACACAAAAAGGCAATTATAAGAAATGATGGAGGGTTTTTTCAAATATATATTCATTTTAATTAAAAAATTAAACTATAGAAAAATTGCAAGAACAAACAATGAACGCTATAATACCCTTTGCTTGCTGCTAAGTCACTTCAGTCATGTCCGACTCTGTGCAACCCCAGAGACAACAGCCCACCAGGCTCCCCCGTCCCTGGGATTCTCCAGGCAAAAACACTGGAGTGGGTTGCCATTGCCTTCTCCGACCCTTTGCTTAGATAAATCAATTTCACATTTTGCCACATTTGCTTTATCTATTTTTGCTAAACCATTTGAGAGCAAGTTGCACATATCAAAACTTTTATCCCTAAATATTTAAGTGTATATCTCTTCTAAATTTGGTTTATTTTATTGGAGTGTAGTTGCTTTACACTGCTATGTCAGTTTCTGCTGTACAGCAAAGTGAATCAGTTACCTGTATACACATATCCCCTCCTTTTTGGATTTCCTTCCCATTTAGGTCACCACAGAGCATTGAGTAGAGTTCCCTGTGCTATACAGTCAGTTCTCATTAGTTTTCTATTTTATATATAATAGTGTCTCTGTAGATTTTTAAATGTTTCATTATTGATCCATTCAAATGCATAATTAGGTTTTAATCTACCACAAATACATCTTCTCAAATGTCTTTGAATTGATCTACCACTACCTCCATAAAATCTTTTTTTAAAAAGCTTATTTAGAATTTCTGAACACTTTCAGATATGATTTTAGGTTTTTCACACTTTTAAAATATTATTATAACTTTCACTGGGGACTGAACCTTAATATCTGGGATTTCATGAGCAGCCCTATCTCTAGTCATTCACTTGGTGACTTGGTGAAGCCATGTCGGACTCCACTGTGATGGCTGTAGAAGCAGAATGGCCTCCAGGGCTCTGTTGAAACATTTAAGGCCTAAGAATTCAAAATCAGTGGAGAAATCCACCATGTGCTGAGCTAAATTGTGGGTAGAAATAACATCTTCCATAATTGAACTATATATGTTCCATTTCTAATTTTTTTAAAAAAACCAAATGGTGAAAAAAAAAACTACTACAAAAAGAAAATTCCCCTTGTTTGCTTTACACTTCAAAAACAATATCACTTTCATTACTGAGTCATGGAAACTTCCTGAGTCTTGCTTTTTTAAGTAAAAAGACCGGTTGCTGATCTGTTTTCTTTTGCACCCTGCCATCTACATCTATAGCAAAATTGACAACTCAGAAATAGTCTTTGGTGAAACTGCAAAGTGGGTGAGGTTCTCCTGTGGCTTTCTTCTCCCTCCTCTCCTGATCTCCCAACTCCTGGAGCTCCCAGCTTCTCCCAGCCCTTCTAAGCCTGTGGACCTGTAGGATATTTTACTCCCCAAGGCTACTTTTCCTCAAAGTATCCACTTTTCCTTCCTTTTCTGACAATCCTGACCCCCATCTTTTACTGCTCCGGCTGCCGCAGTCAGCCCTTTCCTTTATTTCTAGTTTGCTTCTTATCACATTCCCCAGCTTCTGGTCCCAGTGTCTTCCTGCCTTCCAGCCTCCCCCACACACTCACCTTGCTATCTATGGAGGAAGGTCACCGACTTCTGCCATTCACAATGTGTTCTGTGTAAACGGGGTCCCCTGGAGTCAGGCCCAGTGGACACACTGTGTATAAATCCCGGAGGTATGGAAAGTCACTGTGCTAGATACAGCCTTACAAAGGGAAAGTCCATAACTGAACTCACATCCCCAAGTTTCATCTTTGTCTTCATTTCTGGCCCCCCTTGGCAGCACCCTCTTTTCCTTGTAAAGCACCCACAATGGGCTTAGGAAGACCTAGGTTTGGCGGGTGACACTACCACTTCCTAACTGTACACCTTGGAAAGTTACTTAGTCTTTTACGTATTCATTGTTGTTTTTTTTTCTAATTTATCTTATTGAAATAATGTGTTAATTTCTGCTGTACAGCAAAGTAATCAGTTTTACGTATCTTTTTCATACTCTTTCATTATCGTTTATCACAGGATATTGAATATAGTTCTCTGTGCTCTACAGTAGGACCTTGCTGTTTGTCTATTCTCTAATAGTTTGTGTCTGCTAATCCCAAACTCCCAACCCATCCTTCCCCTGTGCCCCTTCCCTCTTAGCAATCACAAGTCTGTTCTCTATGTCTGTGAATCAGTTTCTATTTCATAGATATAGGTTTGTTTGTGTCATAATTTCCGTTCAGTACAGTCACTCAGTCATGTCTGATTCTTTGCAGCTTCATGGACTGCAGCACGCCAGGCTTCCCTGCCCATCGCTAACTCTCTGAGCTTGCTCAAACTCATGTCCATCGAGTCAGTGATGCCATCCAACCATCTCATCCTCTGTCATCCCCTTCTCCTCCTGCCTTCAATCTTTCCCAGCATCATTCTTTTCCAGTGAGTCAGTTCTTCGCATCAGGTGGCCAAAGTATTGGAGCTTCAGCTTCAGCATCAGTCCTTCCAATGAATATTCAGGACTGATTTCCTTCGGGATAAACTGGTTTGATCTTGCAGTCCAAGAGTCTTCTCTAACACCATAGTTCAAAATATCAATTCTTCAGCACTCAGCCTTCTTTATGGTCCAACTCTCACATCCATACATGACTACTGGAAAAACCATCTCTTTGACTAGATGGACCTTTGTCAGCAAAGTAATGTCTCTGCTTTTTAATATGCTGTCTAGGTTAGTCAAAGCTTTTCTTCCAAGGAGCAAGCGTCTTTTCATTTCATGGCTGCAGTCACCATCTGCAATCATTTTCAGCCCCCCAAAATAAAGTCTGTCACTGTTTCCATTGTTCCCCATCTATTTACCATTAAGTGATGGGACCGGATGCCATGATCTTAGATTTTTGAATGTTGAGTTTTAAGCCAGCTTTTTCACTCTCCTCTTTCGCTTTCATCAAGAGATTCTTTGCTTTCTGCCATAAGGGTGATTCCACATATAAGTGATATCATATGGTATTTGTCTTTCTTTTTCTGACTTAGCTAAGTATTCATTAGTATTTATTTTTTGATTAGAGAAATGAGATAAAAATAACACTTTCCTCTGCTTTATCATGTGAACTAAATGAGATAATGTCTATCTGAGCACTGAACCAGGAGCATGCTCAATGGAAATTCCTTGTTGATGTAAGTCTTAAGGGTAATGCCGAAGTTCCACCTGTAAAGTCCACAGAATCCCTCTGCAAACTGTTTAGAAAGTATCTTTATGCTCTCCTTAGTTCTCCAGACTAATTCTACTTTTTCCCCATACTTCTGTGAACACATTTTATGGTATTGATAATTGAAATTCAAGTTAAAGCAATTCTTGATGCTTTAAATGATCAACTTATTAACACAGACAGTCTAGCTCAAAGATTCTGTCTCCACTCTCAACTGAGCTTTTGTATCTCTTATCCTGTGCTCTATTAATCCTGTAATCTTTATCCACAATAATAATAATTACTATTTACTAAATGTGTTTCATGTCAGATACCTTATTACATTGCCCAACTGAATCTCCACAATAGGTTGACGTTATTATTCCCTCAGCTGAGGAAACTGAGTTTTTAAATACACCACCCAAGATTTCAAAATTTGTAAAACTGAAGCCAGGGATGCCTTTTCTAAAACCTATTCCTACCCCTTGCCCCCAGCAACCATTGGCCTACTTGTTGTCTCCATCTGTAGAATCTTTGTGCATGATACTGTTGATTTGCCTATTCTGGACATTTCATATTAAGAAAATCATACAATCTGTTACCTTTTGTTACTGGCCTTTTTCACTTAGTATCATACTTGTAAGGTCTAGCCTTGTTGTAGCATATACCAGTACTTCATATTTCTTGTATGGCTGAATTTTGCAGGCAAGAATTCTGGAGTGGCATCTTCCCTTCTGCAGGGCATCTTCTCAATCCAAGGATCAAACCTGGGTCTCCCACATTGCAGGAAGATTCTTTACTGTCTGAGCCACCAGCAAAGCCCATAGATATACTAATCTATAAACAAATGATACTATCATTTGTTTATCCAATTATCAGATGATGGACATTTGAGTTGTTTCCATTTTGCCTATTATGAGTAATTCTACTGTGAACATTCATGTAAAAAGCTTTCATATGAAGCTATGTTTTCAGTTCTCTTAGAAGTGGAATTGCTGGGTGACCATCTATAAGTGTAAGTTTATGAAACCACCAACCTCTTTTCTAAAGTGCTATATTATTTTGCATAATATATGAGGGTTCCTACTTCCTCACATTCTTGTCAACACTTGTTATTGTCCATCTTTTTCATTATAACCATGTTATACATTCCAAATTTAATATAACATTTAAAATATTAATTTGCTTTTCTGCACTAGCTGGGGCTTCCCAGATGGCTCAGAGGTAAAGAATTTGCCTGCATTGCAGGAGATGGGGGCTCAATCGCTGGGTCGGGAAGATCCCCTGGAGAAGGGAATGGCAACCCACTATAGTATTCTTGCCTGGAGAATCTCATGGACAGAGGAGTCTGGTGGGCTACAGTCCATGGGGTCGTGAAAAGTCAGACACGACTGAAGCAACTTAGCACTTCAGTGTGTGTGTGTATGTGTGTGTGTGTGTTTGGCTGGGTTTGTTTTTAAATGAAGAGATTTGGTTACAAAAGTAATAGGTATAGACACCAGTGCTCTCTGAACCACATGCTATCAGCCCACTTGACTTCAGGGAAACTGCATTGGCCAGTCCATGTACGTATTTCCTGTGCATGCCTTGAGTACACAAGCCTTGCAGGGTCAGTTTTGAGCCGTGGGGCTTTTTCCACAGCCACAGAAGGTTGCTGAGTCAGATCCTAGAGCCCAGAGTTGCCAGGGAAGGAGAGAGTAAGAAGGTGGAACTTTCAGTCATAGAGCTGGAAGTTGATGGACAGTCTCCAGCCTCCTGTGCCCTGTGCAATTCCAAGGCATTCTACTCCATCCTTAGAAACACCCGGCAGTAGTGAGCCAGAGTTGCTCACAGCAGAAACCCACTTCTAATAAGCACTTAATTGGCGTTTCTTCTTTCCCAGCTCCCACACTTCTGCTTCCTGGGATCACTTTGCAAATAAGCTTCCTGCTCACAAGTCTTCATCCCAGTCTCTGGTTTCATAGAAACTCAAATTAAGCAAAATTATGTAAATGAAAATGTCAAAAAGTCAGCATTAACTGGCTGGAAAGTTAGAAAGTCAGAAACTCTTTGCTTTGAAAAATCCCTTGTGTTTTTCCACTCTGGACTTAATGTTTTTTTTTTTTTTTTTCACACACAAAAATTATACTTATGAGTTATTGTTTGAAGTTCAAAAGATAGCCTGCTTTATTTTTTAAAAATTTTATTGGATTGTAGTTGCTTTACAATATTGTGTTAGTTTCCACAGCAAAGTGAATAAGCTATGCATACATACATATCCTCTCTTTTTTGGACATCCTTCCCATTTAGGTTACCACAGAGCATTAAGTAGAGTTCCCTGTGCTATGCAGTGGGTTCTCATTAGTTATCTATTTTATACATACTATCAATAGTATATATATGTCAATCCGAATCTTCCAATTCATTCCAGCCCCACCGCCATACCCCATTGGTATCCATATGTTCGTTCTCTACATCTGTGTCTTTATTTCTGCTTTGTAAATAAGATCATCCATACCAATTTTTTTCAGATTCCACATATATTGTGTCAATATACAGGATTTGTTTTTCTCTTTCTGACTTACTTCACTCTGTATGATTGTCTCCTAGGTCCATCCATGAAAGACAATCTGCTTTAACTATCAGGGTTTTCCCACCAAGATAACATCAGTGCGGCCCAAAAGCAAGGATGACTGGAATATTAACTAACCTGCCTAATCTTACTGTGTCTAAATGTCTGTGGTATCAGAGTTGTTCAAAACAGTCCCCAAAACAGGATCATTACTTCATGATAATAATAGGATTATTATTCATGATCCAGTTGCACATAGTACATGGGTGAGCCGGCACTTTGTTCACATGGAGGACTTTTGGGGGCTGGGAAGTGGGGCAATGCCAGTCCTTACGTCATCGCTTCCTTCAGAGCTTGTTACAGCCATGTCACTGCCTGCCCTTGCTTTGACCGGGGGTATTCCAGTTTGACTTGCTGGCCATGAGCATTTCACAACTCCGTTGCCTATGTTATCTTAAGTCTGCACTCTTCCCCCTTAATCCAGACTTGGCAGCTCTGTTCCACCATATCTCCGCAAGTGCTTGTTGTCCCTTGATACTCCATTCTATTCAAATTGCCATCTCTGCTAAGTTGAGAAATGGCGATACTGTCAGAGACAGGATAGAACAGTGGTGTAGACTTAGAGGCCCTGGACACCGGGTCCAGCTCTCCCCTTCCTAACCCTGAGACACTGGACAATACAGAATCTCTATGTGAACATTTTTACCTTGTTTTTATTAAGGTAATTTTAGAGTGATTTTAGGCGCATATGAAAATTGAGGAGAAAGTATAGAGATTTCCTGTATACCATCTACCCCTACACATAACTTCTCCCATTAGCAATATCCCCCATCAGAGTGGGCTTCCCTGGTGGCTCAGATGGTAAAGAATCTGCCTGCAATGCAAGAGACTGGGTTTGTTCTCTGGGTTGGAAAGATCCCCTGGAGAAGAGAATTTATTACAATTGATAAATGTCCATTGACACATCACACATCATAATCACTCAAAGTCCATAGTTAACATTACAGTTCATTCCTGGTGTTGTCCATTCTATGTATTTGGACAAATATATAATAACATATCCATCATTATGATATCATGTAGAATAGTTTCACTGCCCTAGTATTTCCTCATCCTAAATGTGGCAGTAACATGATTGATTCTGAATCCTCTTAGGGTTAGAGAAAATAAAAACTGCTTAACAAACAATAAGGCAAGAAAGTTCAGTGTATTGTGTTGAGAGTGAAAAATTAGAATTGGACATAATCTAAAAATCTTAACACAGGAGCCCAGTTAAATAAATTATGATGTAATCAACCAGATATTTGCAATAATTAAAAATTAAGTTGTACAATAGTTAAAGGTGTGGGAAAATTAAGTGAAAACAATTACAATGTGTTCAAGTTACCAGGGGCTGGGAAGGGAGGAATGGGGAGTCATTGTTTAATGGGTACAGGGTTTCTGTTTGAGATGATGAAAAGTTCTTGAAAAGGACAGTCGTGACGGCTACACAGCATTGTGAATGTACTTAATGCCACTGAACTGTGTACTTTGAAGTGATCAAAATGGTAAATTTTGTGTCATGAATATTTTACCACAATAAAAAAAAAAATAAGGTAGCTAGAATGTTGCAGGAAGTTCTTCAAAATGCAAAGCCAATTCTCATGTGAAGCCATGGTGGTTTCTTACAGTTTGCTACTGTTATGATTATGAGGAACATATAATTGGATGTTTATTAAATTATTAACTAAAACTTTAAGCACAAATAAAACTGTTTGGTTTAAAAATATATATGTACAGGATGGCCCTCTTCTTTACATCTATCTTTATCTATGTCTATATATATATATCTATATTTGTCTATATATATCTATGTATCTATGTCTATCTACATATATAAACACAACATTCATATATACTTTTCTCAATTTTCTGGGATGAATATATATTGCTCCTACACCAAACTACCAGGCTTCCCTGGTAGTTCAGCTGGTAAAGAATCAGCCTGCAATGAGGGAGACCTGGGTTCAATCCCTGGTTTGGGAATATTCCCTGGAGAAGGGAACGGCTACCCACTCGAGTATTCTGGCCTGGAGAATTCCATGGCCAGTCCATGGGGTCACAAACAGTCGGACTCGACTGACCAACTTTCACTTTCACACCAAACTTTATTTATATAAAAAAGGTATGAAGTAGTACATCAATAAACCATAAGGAACTTATATGATTAATAAAAGAGGCTTTGGCCTATCATAGTGTAGAATATACAATAATTTCTAACAGTTTTAAGACAGTGGTTGACGTTAATCTGCAGGCAGACAAAACTGTATATCCAAAGTTTGAAAAGTGACGAGGTAGCTGATTTGAAGCATTTAAGTAAGGACATTGTGTTTGGAGCATTAAGTCTGTGGGTGGGTGGTGCTGAGAGCAAAGGGCTATGATGAGTCTGGAGAGGTTGGCAGGTAACAAAGGGACAGCTGACCAAGTTAGAGTTTGGACTTTATTCTAAGGATAACAACAAACCATTGATGGGTTAGATTTGCATAGTGGAAGGATTAGGGAGATTGCCTCCTGTCAAATGGACTAGAGAGATATAAGACTGGAGGCAGAGAGGTTGGTTAGGAGGCTGTTGCAGTCACATGGGCATGTGGGCAGTGAGGATTAAGTGTTTGGGACTGAGGCACATCTAGAAAATAGAGCTCCTGTAGCGCTTGGTATCAGTTGGAGACCCAGAGTGCGATTGAGGACTCTCTAGGATGTCTCCTGATTTTAGCCTTGGGCAATCAAAACGGGCTAGTGTCACTCATGGAGATAGAAAGCAAATAGGAGCTTGTGTGAGGCCCAGGTAAATACAGGGACCAGGACTTAGAGAAACATCAACCTGGATGATTTTTCTACAGCCAATCACAGGATCTTTGGTGCAAGTGAGAGGAAGGTAACAGTTTAAATCTTCCAAAGCTATAGATTTGCAAAGAATTGTGAATAAAGGACAGGGGGTGGGGCAAAGAAAATGAAGAGTCAAATAAAAATTAACCATAGAGGGACTTCCCTTGGTTGTCCAGTGACTTGGGACTCCAAGCTCCCAAGGCCGGGGGCCCAGGTTCGATCCCTAGTCAGGGAACTAGATCCCACATGCCAGAACTAAGAGTTTGCATGCTGTAACTAAGATCCAGTGCAGCCTAATAAATAAAAGAAAAGAATTAAACGTAGAATGATATACCAGTTGTCAAAGCTATATATTTTAAAAAGTGAGGGAGGAAATGATGGAGAGAGAAAATGAAAGTATCTAGAGATTGAAAGTACTAAGGTGTACAGCCAGCCAATCCATGTGCTCCATGGTTCGTTTTTTAAAGGAACTTTGTTTTCATTTTTGTTATTTTTTTTAAATCACCAAGTGTCTGATTCAACCATGCCGTAATTTGATCATGAAACCTTCACCAGAACCCTGAAGGTAAGAGAAGCCATTTGAAATCAAATATCTTGTCCAAACCTAAACAAAGACAACTGTATAATCATTGATTTCTCAGATATAGGACCAAAATTAATCAGTAAGTATATCTTCCTTTCCCAGACTCAAAGACCAGTACTACTTTGTACAAGTAGCCTGTGGACTGGGTATTAGATAATATTGGAGATTTCTAAATATTCTTGAATGTGTAAGGGTAAATTATGCAGGTCAAGATTCTTAAATTTAGGAAATGCCTGCTAAAGTATATGGAGGTAAACTGCCAGCATGCAACTTATTTTCAATTTTTTTTTAAATTGTATAATAAAGCAAATATAGCAAAATGGTAACTGTTTGATCTAAGTGATTCTAAATGGGGAGGGAGGCAGGGGGAAATGATTTTGCTTCCTAGGAAATATCTGGCAGTGTTTGGAGACATTTCTGGCTGTCAAAGTTAGGGGTGGTGTTGCTATGGCATGTAGTAAGGAGAAGCCAAGAATTCTGCTAAACATCTACAGTCCCTGACAACAGACAATTATCTGGATGCAAATGTCCTAGTCCTGAGGCTTCGAAACCCTTTTCTGGGTAGTAGATCCATGGATGATCATGGTGTTGCTGCTGCTGCTAAGTTGCTTCAGTCGTGTCTGACTCTGTGCAACCCCATACACAGCAGCCCACCAGGCTCTGCCGTCCCTGGGATTCTCCAGGCAAGAATATTGGAGTGGGTTGCCATTTCCTTTTCCAATGCATGGAAGAGAAAAGTGAAAGTGAAGTCGCCCAGTCGTCTTCCGTCCTTCGTCCATGGATTTTCCAGGCACGAGTACTGGAGTGGGGTGCCATTGCCTTCTCCGCATGGTGCTAGTGCTAGTCTTTCAAATGTCACAATATTTTAAACTTTTCTTTAAAGCAGTTTGAAATGAAAATTAAAATATAAGATAAAAGGAAAACCAATCTTTTCTAAGTAGCCAGCAATAAATTATTTTTGATGATGGCAGAGCCTTGTTTTGAGTGTGGTGATGCTCTTGGAGACCATGACTTTTAGGTAGATGGCTGGAAATCATTCTTTACCTTTCTTCAGTGAGTCAAAATTGATATTGCTGATATTTAAAAAAAAAAAAAAAACACACTCACCAGTTCCAAGGTAGTGCTGGCATTAGACACCAACAGCCAGGTAAAAGATGTATTGTTTTCTTGTTTTGGCTGATCTGGGTCTTCGTTGCTGTACAGGCTTTTCTCTAGTTGCGGGGAGCGGCAGCCTCTCTGTAGCTGCAGTGCACGGGCTTACTGCAGTGACTTCTCTTGTTGCAGAGCACGGGCTCTAGGTTGCTCAGACTTCAGTAGCTGTGGCACAGGGCCTTAGCTGCTCTGCCATGTGTGGAGTTTCCTGCACCAGGGATCAGATCCAGGAAACCTGCATCTCCCGCATTGACAGGCAGACTCTTTATCACTGAGCCACCTGGGAAGCCCCCACTTTTTTTTTCTTCCTTATGCACATATGAGTACACCAATAGGCTTCTAAGAAGTGGGTTCAACCAACACCTCCCTCCTCACCGCCACCACCCCCCTCAACTTCTGGGAGAGGGCTCCTGGCTTGGTCTTTATTTGGTATTTGAGTTTTTGTGCAAAATGTTTTAAGAGAGAAAAGAAGCAAAGAAGAGAAGAACAGACATTTCTATATCACTTAATATAACCCAGGCATCATGCTGGACACTTTTGGTATATACATAATCCTATCTGGCTTGGAGTCAACTGATACTCATGTAAGTTTTAATTGTGCCACACAATGACTAATTAGATTCATTCATTTAATCATTTATTTCTCCATTCAACAAACCTTTATTAGATATCAGCTGTGTTCCAGATACTAACTAGGTCCTAGGAATATAAAATTGAAGTATATTCCTTGATCTCAGAAAGCAGTGTGGGAACAAGGCCAGAGTTGGAGTTTGAGACAGGACTGGAGGGTGGTCCAGGCAGGTGGGACAGCGTGAGGCACGGCCTAGAGGTTAAGAGAGATGGGGTGGGATGCCTTAGTTGGCATTGTTGTTCAGTTGCTAAATCGTGTTTGACTCTTGGAGACCCCATGAACCGCAGCACACCATGCTTCCCTGTCCTTCACCATCTCCCAGAGTTAGTTCAAATTCATGTCCATTAAGTTGGTGATACTATCATATTATATTCTCTGCTACCCTCTTCTTTTTTTGCCCTCAATCTTTTCCAGCATCAAAGTTTTTTCCAATGAGTCGGCTCTTCACATCATGTGGCCAAAGTATTGGAGCTTCAGCTTCAGCATCAGTCCTTCCAATGAATATTCAGGGCTGATTTCCTTTAGATTTGACTGGTTTGATCTGCTTGCAGTCCAAGGGAGTCTCAAGAGTCTTCTCCAGCATCACAATTTGAAAGCATCACTTCTTTGGCACTCAGCCTTCTTTATGGTCCAAATCTCACATCTGTACATGACTACTGGAAAAATCATAGCTTTGACTAGACAGACCTTTGTCAGCAAAGTGATGTCTCTGCTTTTAAATACACTGTCTACGTTTGTCATAGCTATTCTTCCAAGGAGCAAGAGTCTTTTAATTTCGTGGTTGTATTCACTGTCTGCAGTGATTTTGGAGCAACGTTATGTATATAAATTTAAATCACTATATAATAGGCATAATTATTATATTTAACTCATTTATATTTGTCAATTATGCCTCAATTAAAGCTGAAAAAAGCAACTCATTTAGAGACAAAAATTTTGTCATTTTCCAGATAAGAAAACTGAAGTCCACCAGGTAGAAATGGTACCAGACAAAGTCTCCCAGGCCTGACTCCTGCACACTCACCGCTGCACCACCCTGCCCCTCCCTGCCATACCAGTTCAGAGGAAGTGTTTCCCAGGGTCATAAAATCCCTCCTCTCCGTCATCATCAAAACTTCCTCTTGGCCATCAAGTGAAGTAGATGACGAAGCTGACTGTCCCAGTTTGGAGTCTTAGAGAATGACTCACTAAGAGGTTAAATATGTACCCTCACTGAGCAAAGGCAGCTGGTAAAGCTGGGGTCAGATGGTCAGGCTCGTGAACTGACTGTTCTGCCCACTGGCCCATACCTGAGGTCCAGGAACAGCCTCAGAGATGGCTCTGCCTGGGGGAAGAGGCGCTGGGGCTGACTCAGTCAGCAGTGTAAACCCAGAGAAGAATGCAGGCGCTTCATTCTTGGGAACTTCTGTTATGGAAAGTAAAATCATTTGGAGAATTGGCATCTTTTACATCTTCCTATTATGGCTACAGGGAACTTTGCTTTTTTCACATTTGTATATCACTTTAGAGTTTAGATTTGCTTTTGCTTTCACCTTCTCGTGTAGTGCTCATGGGCAGTATTTTCTGTCCTATTTTACAAATGAGACATTTAATAATTTACACAGGATGACACACCCAGCAGGTCTTTAGTTTCCAAATCTTCTGCTGAACTCCAACAAATATTTATGTGAAATAAGTGTGATGTGTGTCAATTGTTTTCTCCAAACAATGGTGATTATATGTATAGTATATGTGTGTATGTGTGTGGGCTTAGTGACTAAATGACAACAGTAAAGAAAACGTATACCATAATATGCATCATGGGATTCATTTGTGGGGAGAAAAAGAGAATGCCTGTGAGCTGGATACAAAAGGCTGGGGAGATGATAGCAGGCCTGACATTTCTAGGTGGGGCAGTTAGCAGAATTTGCTCCTTTCCTCTTTGAGGGTTGTTTTTTTTTTATTGGTTTGTATTTTTCAGATTTTTATAATAAAATATTACTTTGGTAATCAGAAAGGAATTAATGTTATAAACAAAGGTTTAAAATCATCCAAGAAAGGTCAGACAGGTACATTTCAAGAATATAGAGACAGGAAATTCTCTGGTGGCCCAGTGGTTAAGACTCCATGCTCCCAATGCAGGGGGCACTGGTTTGATTCCTGGCCAGGGAACTAAGATCCCCAAAGGCTGCACAGTGTGGCCAAATAAGTAAAGAGATGTTATTTTAATAAAATAAAAAGAGTACAGAGACAATTAATATTAAAACTCATTTTTCTAAAGGGGAGGGAATAAGAGAACTGTATCTGTAGAAGCAGATATGACCATATCTATAGAAGTTGAAGGGCTTCCATGGTGGCTCAGACAGTAAAGAATCCACCTACAATGCAGGAGACCTGGGTTCTGTCCCTGGGTTGGGAAGATCCCCTGGAGAATGAAATGGCAACCCACTCAAATATTCTTGCCTGGGAAATCCCTATGAATAGAGGAGCCTGGAGGGCTACAGTTCATGGGGTTGAAAAGAGACGGACATAACTGAGTGATTAAACACAGCTTAGAAGTAGATATTTGACCAGATCTGTGCTATAGGACGGCAAGAGCAGATGGCTAAATGGATACCTCAGAGCCAGTGCATGGTCCACAAAGCAAACATTTAGGGTGAATGAAGGAGTGGGAGCCTCCCTTTACTGGAGAAAGTCAGCTCCCTTTACACTTCCCATTGCTACTAACAGCTAAAGGGTTCAGTTCAGTTCAGTTCAGTTCAGTCTCTCAGTCGTGTCCAACTCTTTGCGACCCCATGAATCGCAGCACGCCAGGCCTCCCTGTCCATCACCAACTCCCGGAGTTCACTCAGACTCACGTCCATTGAGTCAGTGACGCCATCCAGCCATCTCATCCTCTGTCGTCCCCTTCTCCTCCTGCCCCCAATCCCTCCCAGCATCAGAGTCTTTTCCAATGAGGCAACTCTTCGCATGAGGTGGCCAAAGTACTGGAGTTTCAGCTTTAGCATCATTCCTTCCAAAGAACACCGAGGGCTAATCTCCTTTAGAATGGACTGGCTGGATCTCCTTGCAGTCTAAGGGACTCTCAAGAGTCTTCTCCAACACCACAGTTCAAAAGCATCAATTCTTCGGTGCTCAGCTTTCTTCACAGTCCAACTCACATCCATACATGACCACTGGAAAAACCATAGCCTTGACTAGATGGACCTTTGTTGGCAAAGTAATGTCTCTGCTTTTGAATATGCTATCTAGGTTGGTCATAACTTTCCTTCCAAGGAGTAAGCGTCTTTTAATTTCATGGCTGCAGTCACCATCTGCAGTGATTTGGGAGCCCAAAATAAATAAAGCCTGACACTGTTTCCACTGTTTCCCCATCTATTTCCCATGAAGTGATGGGACCAGATGCCATGATCTTTGTTTTCTGAATGTTGAGCTTTAAGCCAACTTCACTCTCCACCTTCACTTTCATCAAGAGGCTTTTTAGTTCCTCTTCACTTTCTGCCATAAGGGTGGTGTCATCTGCATATCTGAGGTTATTGATATTTCTCCCAGCAATCTTGATTCCAGCTTGTGCTTCTTCCAGTCCAGCGTTTCTCATGATGTACTCTGCATAGAAGTTAAATAAGCAGGGTGGCAATATACAGCCTTGATGTATTCCTTTTCCTTTTGAAACCAGACTATGGTTCCATGTCCAGTTCTAACTGTTGCTTCCTGACCTGCATATAGATTTCTCAAGAGGCAGGTTAGGTGGTCTGGTATTCCCATCTCTTTCAGAATTTTCCACAGTTGATTGTGATCCACACAGTCAAAGGCTTTGGCATAGTCAAGAAAGCAGAAAGAGATGTTTTCCTGGAACTCTCTTGCTTTTTCCATGATCCAGCGGATGTTGGCAATTTGATCTCTGGTTCCTCTACCTTTTCTAAAACCAGCTTGAACATCTGGAAGTTCCCGGTTCACATATTGCTGAAGCCTGGCTTGGAGAATTTTGAGCATTACTTTACTAGCATGTGAGATGAGTGCAAGTGTGCGGTAGTTTGAGCATTCTTTGGCATTGCCTGGTTAGGAAATATTAAAATATGCACCTGTGTGTTCACTTCTCTGGAGGCATGGAATATTCCTCTGGAACTGATGTTTTCTGAAGGAGGCTGATTCTTGACAGTGAAATCGCTCCTGGCTACTCCATTTCCTGTTTGTAGCTTGACACTGCAGCTGTTACTCAAACCTGGCAAAGAGCAGGAAAAGGGGATTAAAAATAAGTAAATGGATAGTTGGATGGACCACCTTCATTTATAGAGCATCTCCTATTTTCTTGCCAGATCCTGATTTATGTGCTCTATAATTTCTGAATTTTGACTTTGTAACATTATCTCTAATCTCAACAGGAAAGAATTACTATTCCATTTTGTCTGTCTGTCTGTATGCTCAGTCATGTCTGACTCTTTGTGACCCCCTGGACTGTAGCCCGCCAGGCCCCTCTGTCCAATTCTCCAGGCAAGAATACAGGGGCAGGTTTCCATTTCCTTCCCCAGGGGATCTTCCCTACCCAGGAATCAAACCCACCTCTCTTGCTTCTGCATTGGCAAGTGGATTCTTTACCACTATGCCACCTGGGATTCCCATAATTCCATTGTAGAGGTGGTAAAACATGCTGAGACATGTTGAGTTACTGCAGAGAGCAGGACTAGAATCTAGGCCTACCTGACTTTAAGGCCCCTGCCCCTTTCCAAGGCCATTCCCTCCTTCTCTGCACCCCAGCAGGGATGGCCCAGGCTTTCTCAGTGTACCTAGCCGACATCTGTAAAAAAAAGAAAAAAAAAGAACACAGATTAGGAGTCTGCTTCTGGGTGCATGCAGGCATGGACAACTATCTAAATGATCTCCAAATGGCCCATGGGTGACTTTCTCCATCCTCATGATTTTTTTCCCACACAACAGGCATTCTTTGCCATAGTCATTTCATTTTGTTTTCTTTTTTAATATGTTGACCCTACTCAACTTATGGAGACAGAAATTCTCCTGCTTGAATAAGAAAAGATGGAACTCAGAATGAAGTCTGTTTCAGAGGCAGGTTTATGTAGAAGGTAAATGATAAGGCAGATTTTCTGAAAAGTGAACCCAAAATGGCAGTGCCCTGCCTGCTGAACTTCATTTCCTTTTCTCGTTTCCTTTTTGTTTCATGTCTCATTTCACAAATGCTCATCTGTCCTCTGTAAGCCGACTAATGTTGGTGGCATAGAGAACCTCATAGGACTTCCTCAGAACTCTTTTACAGGGGACCAACCGAATGTGGTTTTTGTCTAGCTCTCTGCTAGGCTCTTGTTAAGTAAACAACCCAACTTTGATAACAGAGAGTTTGTGGTTCAGGGCGGCGGTTGAGGCTGAAGGGAGCAGAGCAGGCCTGAGAGAAATTTGAAGTAGGAGGTTTCTCTTCAAAATGAAAATGAAGCCCTGCTTCAAAACAAGTTGTTCTCTGATCCACCAGTTGAGACCCATCCTCAAGTGCTCTGCACAGACCACTTGCTACCCTCTGCTCTTTGTACTTGCCCTGCCCTCTACCCTTGACCTTGGGCTATAGACCTACAGAGAATGATGTCATAATAATTCATTTTCTTATTTCCTACAGGAAGGTCATTGAGAAGAGGGCTCACTAAACCACACAAGAGAAATTCTTAGTTCTCTGTTCAGGAACAGACTGGTATGTTTTATCTTAAGGATCATGTAGCTGGCTTACTTTCTTTGTATTTGCTGCAAGGAAACTTACAGCCAAATTTGGGATTCATTTCTAAGAGTGAGCTGGGCTTCATGTCATAGCTTGGAGCACTAATTCTACCTCTTTTTCATCTGGCTCCTCTTATGACTTCTTTTTGAATCCACTAGATCTCTTCATGCAAATGATGTTTTTAAAAAGTGTTTGCATTTCTTTGGTCTTTGGAAGCTACTTTAATTTATTCTGAAACAAGTAGAAACAACTCTGTATATTTGTTGCACCACAATTTTAGGTATCTGCCCAACTTACAATAATACCCTTCATTTTCTTGAAGAATTTCATGGACTATCACAGGAATGGTGATATCATAGGAATTGGTATCCAGAAAACCAATTTGAACGATGTGTTCCTGCCTACCTGGTCACCTTGATTGGAATTGAGGTAGCTACCTGATCCCAGCTGAGTTACACAGATTCTTTCCTCCAGAAATTTGAAATTGGGATTTGACAAATGCCATGAACCACTGGGCTAGGTACTCAAACACGTAATGTATCTACACATTGAGTCTCAATGCTGATTGTTCCATAGAGTCACTTGGAGCATCTCTAAGAAATACTGATTTCATCTCTGCTTATCAAGGAAGGTGAAGATACACTTACTGTAATATCAGTGATGTCTGCTCACAGACTTTTGGGATATATAGCCAAATAGATCTATTGATTGGATTTATTTACTGTCATTTCTCTACAGAGTTTGTGATTGGAGAATATGATACTATACCCTTAAATATCTCACCTCTCATTGAAAATTGTTCTATAGGGAGCATGAGAAACTGAAATACATTCTATTCACTTGCGTTCCAACCACCTTTGTGTGGACAGAATTTTGAATGAATTGAAGGAACTTACACTACATTAGACTTTATTTTCTTATTGCTGGACTAGGTTTCACTCCCCCAGATAGATTTATTTATTTCATATTCATTTGCTGAACACATCCTGTGTTTGAGGCCCTCTGCTGGGTGCTACAGGAGAAGGTGGGTACCTAGATGGACCTGATCCTAAGGAGGCAGATGACAAGGAATGTGGCAGAGGATCAAGGGTCATGTTCTCAGAACATAGCAATAGGAGGCCCTGGAAGCTTTCCCCAAGCAGCATTAGTGAGTTCTGCTTGCCTTGTTTTATGTACAGTGTCTATTATTCTTTTCATTTGTGGAAATAATCAAGAGTTGGCTAAAGTGGCAGTCGAATTATGCCCACGAAGAGGCTCAATGCAACCAGCCTTCAAGAACAGTCTCATTTGAATCTAGATAAAACTTATCAGATATTCTGCGTATTTCAACTCCTATCTGGATTCTGCGCTCAGCACCAATTTTCTCAGCTGGCCTTTCTTGCCCTTTCTTTTTATTGTTTATCTACCTTTGAAAATAACAAAGAAATGGAGTGGGAAATGGAAAATTACTCTGTTGGAAAAACTCACCTTCGTAAATGTGAGTTTCCAATGCATTTAGAAATATTCTATAGAATTTCTGAGAACTCCCAGATACCTCCACCAGCAAACATAACTGACAAGGTCTCAGGTTGGAGAGAAAAACATAACAGTATTATTTAACATTTATTGAGTGCTTATATGCTAGACAATTCTAAGAGCTTAGATTTGGTATCTTTTTCATACTCAGAACAACTTTTCAGTAATTCTTTCTTTCTGGGTTACAGAAGAGCAAACTAAAGGAATGTGCCCAAGGTCATATAGGTCATTAGTGGCAGAAAATGGATCAGAACCCAGGCCAGTCTGCTAGGATTGGAGGACTTTGTTTTTGATCATTGCTGTATCTGTAGCCCTTCAAGCAGTGCTGGGCACTTGAGGGATTCAATAAAATTGTGCTAAATGAATGAATGAATGAATATCTTACCCACAGAAGCAAATCTCTGGTGAGTAGTTAGAAAGAAACACACAGCTACTGGATGAGGCCCCACATCGTGGATTCTGGCACAACGGTGTCCTCTTTCAGAATTTGAAAGTGGTGGGACAGAAATAGTATCCCGTGACCCAGAACAACTATCTGTGTGCTAATCTTGGCTCTCCTGTTGTGTGACCTCAGGTCCATCAGCCTCATGCCCTTCTGAGCTTCCGGTGTCTTTTTTGAAAAACAAGACCCCTAAGAATGTGTATGCGCTTAGTCACTCAGTTGTGTCCGACTCTTTGCAACCCCATGGTCTGTAGCCCGCCAGGCTCCTCTGTTCATGGGGATTTCCCAGGCAAGAATATAAGAGTGGATTGCCATGCCCTCCTCCAGGGGATCTTCCCAACCCAGGAATTGAACCCAGGTCTCCCTCATTGCAGGCAAATTCTTTACTGCCTGAGCCACCAGGGAAGCCCTCTAAGTTATCTTCCAAATCCAACAGACTGTCACTCACAAAAATTCTACACAAGAGAAATTTATCTTCTGGATGAACCACTCCAAGGACAAACCTCAAATGGTATCAAGAGGTGTGGGAAGAGAAACAGTCTCATTTTCCATTCCTTATTTGGTACCACCTGCCATGTCTCCTGAGATTCCCTGATGGAGTGCTATACTGTTTTAAAAAAACATTTTTTTCTTTTTTACATTTTTCAACTTTTAATTTTGAAATAACTTTTGACTTGCAAAAAAAAAAAAAAGAGAGAGAGAGAGAAATAGCATCAAGAATTTCTGAGTACCCATCACCTAGTTTATCCAAATTTTGTCATTTTTTTGCCACAGAGAAAGGATGAAAATCAGAAAGTTAATATTAGCAAAATACTGATCCACAGTCCTTAAGTTAATCAACTGTCCTTAAGTTCATCAGTTGTCCCACTAATGTTGCTTTTCTGGTTCAGAATCCAGTCCACGTCCACGTGCTGCCGGCAGTTGTCTTATTTTGTTTCCCTTAATATGGAACAGCTTTGCAATGTCTTTGTCTTCCATGATCTTGATGCATTTGAAGAGTACCACCCAGTATTTTTAAGAATGTCCCTCAGTTTGGGTTTGATCTTGACTGACCTCCAGCTATGCACTTTGAGCAAGAATACCATAGAGGCGATTTTAGTTCCTTCTGAGTGTGTCTCACCAGGAGCTACATGATGTCAATTTGTTGTGTCATTGTCTGTGAGCTAACTTTGATTACTCTGTGTTTTTTCATTTTCTAGACATTTTATCTGAAAAAAGAAATGGAATAAAAATAGGATCTGCTTCACAGGGTTGTGATGAGAAATAACTGGGGGGGTGGGGAATGGCCTATAAAGCACTTAACACAAGTCCTAAGACATAGTAGGACTTTTAGTAGTAGTAACAGCAATATAGTCGTCATAGTACATCTTCATCCTTTTTCTTTTAAAAGCATATCAAACCATTAGGAAGTTGTTTAGGTAGAAGTGGGAATTGCTGATGGAGCTGGGTTTGGGGTATTTGCAGACACACGTTCTGCCTTTGCATTTGCTGCCGCAGCTGTGCACCCTGAAGTCAGGAGGATTCCAGTGGGCCAGAAGGATCACAGTCCTCAGTGTTTCTCTGGATGGGCAGCAAGTGTTGTTTGAATGTTTGGCTATTGTACACTCAGTGGCAGGGGACATGTCTATTCAGCCTTGGATCTGGCCTACAAGATGTCAGGTAACCTTTTCAAGGCCATGGGAGATTTTAATAGAATCTGAAGTGAAGTCAGTAGATATTATGCTTTTGCCTGGGTAAAACATACAATTAATGTATAAATCTGGGTTTTACAAGTGACATCTGCATACTGCTTATTTAACTAACTGCACATTGATTGACATGTAGGCCATTCTGCAATATTTTTCTATTAGTCTGTGATCTGTGAATAGGCAGTCCAATGAATTATTTATTGGGCTAACACATCCTGATGCTTTTTTTTTTTTCTCTTTTAAAAATAACATTTTCTTTGGGAAGTCCTGGCCTTGCTTAGTCAATTAACCACACCCACACCCACCCCACCTGGTCCAGATCTCCTCTCTTGAGAAATAAGCCTTCAAAATCCAAAGCAACACTTGAATGTGCAGAGGAAGGGATAAAACCTGCTCGAGACCATAATCCCCTACCCTTGTAATCTCCCTGAAGTCAGATGTAGAATCTCATTGTCAAATCAATGGTGGGGTGTGGAGGGGTGTTGTGCAAGCATTCAGTTACTGTGCTTTTCCAGAAATGGGCTAAAACCCATTTTTATAGGTTTTAGAGAAGTGGTAGGGGAAATGGATTTCTAGAAAAGGAGAAAGAGAAAAGGGGAAAGAGAGAAGGCAGACCTCTCTTGCTGCTAGGTTTCAGCCTCATTTCCCTGAAGATAACCAAGAGTGCTAGAGATGGGGATGGCGGGGCATTGACAGCAAGAGCTGTTGACTCTGAAGGTGTTGCTCTGTTGTCTCTTTTTCCTTTTCCCTTGGCTCTCTCTGTTGCTGTTTCCCCACTAACCCCCTCCTGCCCAGATGCTATGGTAGCAGTTCAAGGCACGATAGTAGCCAGCACGGGAATGGTTGAGGAAGATGTGATGAGTAGTAGGGTCAGTTTGAGAGGACACTTTGAAGTTAGAGTAGACAGGACTTGATACCAGATTGGTTGAGGGGTATGAATCAAAGAAAGAGTTCAATGATAACTCCACATTTTTTTTTTTTTCACTGTACCGAGCAGCTTGTGGGATATTAGTTCCCTGACCAGGGATTAAATCCAGGCCCTGGCAGTGAGACCGCCGGGGAATTCCCAATAACTCCAGTTTTTTGGCCTGAGCAACTGGATGGGTACAGGTGCCATGTACAGAGGTAGGGAATCCAGACAGAGGAGGTGGAGAACCTCAAGAATTACTTTGGGACATTTTAGATTTTAGGTGTTTATTATTCAGCTAAGGAGACATTTAGATATCCAATTTTGAATTTAGAGGAGAGCATAGTGAAAAGGACTTGAGATTTTATGTGGTGTATTTGGAATTGACAATGGTATTCTAAGACTTTGACAACTATATTTAAACTCTCTGAGCCTCAGTTTCTATATTTGTCAATTATAGATTACAGTACCCACATTTCTGTTACTTATTGCTTTATAACAAATCACCCCAAAATATAGTGGCTTAATATAACAATTATTACTTTTTTATCATTCTACAGGGTGAGGCTCAGCTGAGTTGTTCTTCCTCTGGTTTTGCTTGAATAACATACACAGCTGCATTCAGCAGGGAGCTTGGCTGGGGCTGGAAGAATCTAAGATGACCTCTCATCCTCCAGAGCCTCATTTCAGATGGCCTGTCATCACTGAGTAATTTAGCCTGAGCTTTTTACATGGCAACTAGATCTCAAGAGGGCAATCCAATGTTTAAGCTCTTATCCAGCCTCTGCTTATACCATGCTTGCCAATGTCTCATTAGCCAAAGCAAGTCACATGGCCAAGCTCAGAATCAGTACAGAAAGGAATACATAAGACTGTGAATACTGAGAGATGTGGCTAACTGGGGACTATGGTGTAAGAGTCTACCACAGCTGACTTGACTGTGTTTTTGTGAAGATTAAACTGTCTGCAGTGTGGTAGATACTCAATAAATATTAGTTATTATTATTATGACATAATAACCTTCAAAACCAATCCCTGTGACCATAAGAATTATGCTCATTTTACTTATAAATGTACAAGGGAAGAAAATCAACCTGTTTTCTACTTCTCCAGTAGAAGTAGATCTATAGGGTTTTTTTTTTCCCCTTTGTGCTCGGTTGTGCTGCTTAATAGATGTTTTGTGATTACTTAAATCCAGCAAAGATATAGTCTAACAGTCCGATTTTGGAAAAGTAAAATTCTTCTATATTCTCACTTTGAAGTCAAAATTAAAAATATGAACATTAATGATTCTTCCCAATATAAGAATTGTTTGTTGATTTTGTGGTTGTAACCTATGTTCATTAGAAATCTTTGTTTCTAGCTATAATTCTCCTATTATTTCTTTCTTTTTTTTTTTCCTATTATTTCTTTCTATTTGATACTTTTTTCTTCTGTATCAGTTACATCAAGGTTACTATAAATATTCCAATAGTAAATTAAGAAAATCCCTCATACTTTACCAATATCTCTTCTCAACAAGCAAGCTAACAATCAAACTAACAAACAAAAACCCTCAAAGCAATGCATTGTTTAACAGAGACATGGGGATGAATAGGTGCTGTTTATTTATTGTTTTTCCCATTCTGGGCACTAGAATCTTAACTCTAATAATCGTGTAAAGAATCCACCAGCCCAGATATCTCTCTATAGCAATGCCCAAAGTGCTCTGAAACTTCGGGCATTTTAAAAATAGTAAAATGATTTTTGAGAATGATTATACTCAGACTATGAATACATATGTATGTATATATGTATACATACACATATGACATGTGTACAACAGCGAAAAATACTATGTATGTAGGAGAGTTTTGTTACCATTTTGTAGGTGAAAATACTTAGCCCGGTGGCATTTTTCATGATTTCTTTTCCTTTCTTCTTGCATTTTATGATCTCTGTGGATTCTGTGTAGATTCTGGCCCTAAATATCAGGCTTACTTGTACTGACAGGCTACTTCTTAGGAGCCCTTAATACCTAGGCAAAACATTTCTGATCTGTCTGCCGATAACAATTTGCAAAATATCATCTCCTTGCTGTTCATGTGAGTCTCTGTTTCCCCACCACTGGAGCTCTACCTGACCTTCCACATCCTGTGTGTGTTTCTGCTTGTGTGGCCTTGGGAAAGATCATTTATTGTCTTTTCTTTGACAAGAAAAATGACTTCCTGTTTGAGATCCAAACACTAAACGCTCCATCCCTGGGCAGCGGCTTGATTGTTATAACATGTCCTGTGTACCCCTCTAAACACTTCTCATCAAAGCAGCATGGGGCACTTCTGTGAAATCACAATGTTGTCTGGGTTACAACAGCAGGACACAAAACAAATTAGACATGGATCAATTTAAAGTCCCAGAATTGATTTTTTCCCTTCCTTACTGAATTTTTGGAGCCATTTTCATAAAAGCCCATGGTTTACTTTATTCCTGTCAACCAAATAACTTCCTTTCTTCACTCTATTTATAGAAGTGCATTAGGAAATTATTTTCAAATTGAAACGTCATTGGCTGTGTGAAGACATAGGGTTTCCTTTGTTTCATAATTACACAATCTTAGTACCAATTTATGCATTTTTCCTAAAGTGGAAGGACTTTGGTCAATATTTCACCTTGTTATCATACAAAAATACATGAGACAAGGCAATCTCGATTATGCCATAGTAACAACTAACTCTGAATTTCAGTGATTTAATAAGGTTTACTTCTCACTCATGTTACCTCCCAGCGTGAGTCGGTTGGGGACCCCTGGTCATGGGGTCTCTCAAGGACCCAGACCAACAGATGCTTCACTGTGACTGATGCTTTCATGGTCATACAGGCAGAGAATAGGGAATATGTGGCAAATTTTGCACTAGCTCTTGAAACTCCTTGCCAGAAGTGACATGTTACTTCACTCACATTTCACTGACCAAAGCAAGTCACATGGGTAAAGCAAGCCTATTTTCAAAGGGGGAAAAATGAAAATCTATCCTGTTCCCAGTGGGAGAAGGACTGGGATGTGTATAAGCAGCCACAGGGAAAGCCACAGCACTTAAGAACAAATCAGCCTCACCAGAAATCAAAGCAATCTGAAATCTTTGAAGAAACAGAAAAAGAAGGAAACAGTGCTGACAGAGAGGCAGTAATATGGTCCCTCTCTCATGCTGATTACACGCTATTTCTGAAAGAATCTCAGATAGTTTAAAATATCTATCAAGAACCTTGGAAACTATTTATAACCTTTGGCACCTTGTGGCTCAGCAGGTAAAGAATCTGCCTGCAATGCGGGAAGCCTGGATTCGATCCCTGGGTTGGGAAGATCCCCTGGAGAAGGGAAAGGCTATCCACTCCAATATTCTGGCCTGGAGAATTCCATGGACTGTATAGTCCATGGGGTCGCAAAGAGTCAGACACCACTGAGCGACTTTCACATTCACTTTGGAGCTAAATTATACTTTCAGAGTCTAACTTTACAAGAGTAAAATATGGAAAAATCTCATAGTCTAACAACAGGGAATGGTCAGTAAGTCTACTACTATAACACACAAAACAGACTTTTCGAACGGCCAAAAACTGTTTTTGAAGAATTTTGTAAAATGCTCAAGATTTAACATTAAGTGAAGACTCTCAGGGTATATTATTTTTTTTAATCTTGACTCTTCAAAAATGTTAATAGTAGTTATCTCTGGTGGGTAGGCTTAAGGTTTTGTTTTCCATTTTTATACCATGAACATTTTCTAAAACAAATATGCAATTTTGAGAAAGAATAATCTAGCTGGACTTAAAAAAAATATACACAACACTTATGTTTCATGACTTTATTGAAGTGTAGTTTGTACACTTGAACTGTATATTTGTATAAGTTTTAACAAATTTATGCAGTCACATAACCATCACCACAATCAAAATTTAGGATACTCTCAAATCCCTCGAAAGTTTCTTCATGGTCCCTTATGGGCCATCCCTTCTCCCCCTGACCCCAGCTCCTCAATCTATTTTCTACTGCTATATAGTTTTGCTAGAGATTTCATATGAATGGAAGTTGTTGTTTAGTTGCTAAGTCATGTCCAACTCTTTTGCAACCCCAAGGACTGTAGCCTGTCAGACTCCTCATCCAAGGGATTTCCCAGGCGAGAGTACTGGAGAGAGTTGCTATTTCCTTCTCCAGAAGATTTTCCAGACCCAGGGGTTGAACCCACATCTCCTGCATCAGCAGGTGGATTCTTTACCACTGAGCCGCCTGGGAGCTCTCTTTTTTTTAAATTAATTAATTTTTTAATTGAAGGATATTTGGTTTACAAAATGTTGTTTTCTGTCAAGCCAACATGAATCAGCCATAGGTGTACATATGTGCCCTCCCTCTTAACCTCCCTCTCATCCATCATCAACTTAGCAACTAAGCAACAGCAACAAAACTATAACTTAAGTTTTCAAGTCACACAGTGAATTTGTTGTGAAAGAAAGACTTTGAGTTCCCAGTCAATAGGTTACTATTTGGGGTTATAATTCTTATATGTTTTATGTTGTGCTATAATTCTTAATGTTTTAATCAAAATGTGGATAGATGAATGCATGTGTGCTTGGTCATGCCTGACTCTTTGCAACCCCATGGACTGTAGCCTGCCAGGCTTCTCTGTCCATGGAATATTCCAAGCAAAAAAAAAAAAAAAAAATATTTGAGTGGGTTGCCATTTCCTACTCCCAACCCAGGAATCAAACTCGTGTCTTCTGTATCTCCTGCAATAGCAAGAAAATTATTTACCACCATGCCACCTGGGAAGAAACCACGTTCAATTCTTTTGTGTCTTGTCTGTGACTGCTTTTGTGCCGAAAGTGCAGAGTTGAGTCATTGCAAAGAGACCAGATGACCTGCAAAGCTGATATTGTTTACCGTATGGCTCTTTAAGAAAATGTTTGCTAATCCTTGCTTGAAGTGTTTCTTGTATGTATGAACTCACTTAATCCTCCTAACAATCCTGTGAGGCCGATTATGTTAGTGTCCCCATTTTACAGTTGAGGAAACTGAGGCATACAAAGGTTAAGTAAAGAGATCAAGGTCCCAGAGTGAGTAGGCAGAAGAGCTCAGGTTCAAACCTAGGGAATCCAGATTCAAAGCCGATAATCTTAATGCCTTTTCTTTATTGGCTTCTTTTACTCCTGCTGGGCTGTATTCCATTTAGTCAACAAATATTTGTTGAGCAACTATGAAGTGCTAGATACCACACTAGACTTTGGGGAGAGCATAGAAGAAGTTCTCACTGAGCCAACATTCCAGGGAGGGAGAAAGACAATGATCGAGTAACAAAGAAAACGGCAAAATTGTTTCAGAAAGTGAGAATACTGTGAAAAAAGTAGGCCAGAATGACAAGGACAAGGAAGTGGGGGGAGGGGGGTGGGAAGAGAGAAGTGGCCAGAAATTGGCTGCTTATGTTGTAGCTATTTTGCTTTAATCTTCCCCAAGGCAAGACTCTCACTTATTCCCAGTGTCTCCAGCCCCTGGCACAGAGTAGGTGCTCAAAACCAGGTGTGTGATCCCTACTCTACCTGCCTTCTCACTGGCCTTTACGTGGCCCTTCATCCGGCTTCATCTCCAAAGGCTCACGTGGCTCCATCTTCCACACAGAATTATGAGCCTTCAATGGTCATGATCTCTGAGTCCTGAGACCCATAGACTTAAAGTCTTGCACAGAGAGGACCCTCAAGAATAATTTTTAAATAACATTTACAATCAACCATTGGCTTGGGGGGTCTTTCCAAAATAGATGTGTGCTTTGAAATTTTAGTTAACATTACACACCGGCCACAGTCTTCTCCCCCTTATCAGAGGTCATGGGGAGGGAACCACAGTTATTTGTTTCAACAGCCCAGGCACCAGTCCTCTGTGTGTCTCCGTGAGTGGCCAGTGGGTTCCCACAATGCTGCTCCCTTTATCTGGCCCTGAGCCCTGGTGAACTCAGCCTACTCGTGGGGGTTTGGGTTCCCATCTCAGGATACAGAAGGTGGGGAGGAGGGGATGACCCAAGTCCCCGTAGGTGATACACACATAAGGGGATACCCCAGCAGCTGATGAAAGGTCCATTACAGACTGAGACCATTAACTCAGGAAACACAGCTTTCCAGGAATGATTTAAGTCAGCCTGCGTGCCAAAGTAGCCCTTTGCAATCATAAGCAAACCCAGAGCCCCCATGATGTAGGATGGAAGGAATGCTCGAATGCCTGACATGGGCATTTCCAAGCCTGGCTTCTGGCCTGACCTTGCATGACTTTTGCAATTGTCCTGGGCAGGCTGACTTCACGGCACCTGTCTTCTGTAACAACTGGCAAAGCCGGCCCCACCTGGCCCTTCTTGGCTGAAAGCCGGCTCTGGCTAACACTGCCCACTGTGGCCCTGTGGATGCCCACATTTGCCTTGATCTCCTTTGCCACCTCCTCTTGATGACCCCTTGGTTACCCTTCTTTACTCCTCTGACTATTGATTTCACATGTCTGAAAATGTCCTGTGACCGGAAAGTGTTTTGTTCTGGGTATGAAACTTTTTCCAGGAAAGGCTGGGAACGAATCCTAAGAACTTAAAAAAAAAGAATGCTGTTTGTATGTGTGTTAGTTTGCTAGGGCCACCATAACAAATTGCCACAATTTGGATGACTTAAAGCAACAGAAATGTAGTCTCCCACAGTTCTGGAGGCTAGAAGTCTGAAATCAAGGTTTTGGTAGGGCCTTATTCCCTTTGAAGGCTCTAGGGGAGAAACTTCCCTTATCTCTTCCAGCTTCTGGTGGTTGCCAGCAATCCCTGGCCTTCTTTGGCTTTCAGGTGTTGTTGTTACTGCTGCTGTTTGGTTGCTAAGTGGTGTCCAACTCTTTTGAGACCCCATGGACTGTCCATGGGATTTTCCCCTCTGTCCATGGAATTTTCCAGATGAGAATACTGGAGTGGGTTACCATGTCCTTCTCCAGGGGATCTTCCCGACCAGGGATCAAACCCATGTCTACTGTATCTCCTGCATTGGCAGGCAGATTCTTTACTACTGAGCCACCTGGGAAACCTAGCTTCCAGGGACATCAGTCCAGTTTTTCTCTCTGCTGTCACATGGCCTTCTCTCTGTGTGCCTCAGTGTCTAAATATCCCTCACCTCTCCCTTATAAAGACATCAGTCACTGGATTTAGGGCTCATTCTAATCCACTATGACCTTGTCTTAACTTGATTATGTCTGCAAAAGACCCCATTTTCAGATAAGGTCATGTACTGGCAGTTAAGACTTGGACAGATCTTTTGAGAGGCACATAATAATACCCCCTGCAGTAGCTATTTGCTGTATTTAGTAATGGGAGTTCATGTTTAGTCCATGTCATGCTGCCATCTGACATATGGACTGCACTTCAAAAGCCTACCTCCAGATGAGGAAGGGAATGGCTTTGGTGAGATGGCAGAACCCAAAAAGCAAGAATAGTCTCATGACACTTTCCTGCCAGCTGCAGATAAATCGAATTGGTTTGCTCCATATGTCTCTTCTGCACATTTTGGAGAGAACTCTACCTTGCCAGAATTTGGGGCTTTTTCTTTTTCCCACCTTTTGTTTACTGAGCATCCACCATGGAGCTGAACCTGTATGGGTAATTTCTTCCCTGAAAACTTTGAGGTAGAGCCTCTTATCACCGCCTGACATGTGATAAATCTGAGGCTTAGGAAAGCTAAGCAAGTAACCTGCTCACAAAAACACAACTGGCACAGGTGAGTACCGTGTTTGGCTCCAATATTCATTCATATTTTCATTCGACTAACAAACAGCCTCTTCCAACAACACAAGAGAAGACTCTACACATGGACATCACCAGATGGTCAACACCGAAATCAGATTGGTTATATTCTTTGCAGCCAAAGATGGAGAAGCTCTATACAGTCAGCAAAAACAAGACTGGGAGCTGACTGTGGCTCAGACCATGAACTCCTTATTGCCAAATTCAGACTTAAATTGAAGAAAGTAGGGAAACCACTAGACCATACAGGTGTGACCTAAATCAAATCCCTTATGATTATACAGTGGAAGTGAGAAATAGATTTAAGGGCCTAGATCTGATAGATAGAGTGCCTGATGAACTATGGAATGAGGTTCATGACATTGTACAGGAGACAGGGATCAAGACCATCCCCATGGAAAAGAAATGCAAAAAAGCAAAATGGCTGTCTGGGGAGGCCTTACAAATAGCTGTGAAAAGAAAAGAAATGAAAAGCAAAGGAGAAAAGGAAAGATATAAACATCTGAATGCAGAGTTCCAAAGAATAGCAAGGAGAGATACGAAAGCCTTCTTCAGTGATCAATGCAAAGAAATAGAGGAAAACAACAGAATGGGAAAGACTAGAGATCTCCTCAAGCAAATCAGAGATACCAAGGGAACATTTCATGCAAAGATGGGCTCGAAAAAGGACAGAAATGGTATGGACCTAACAGAAGGAGAAGATATTAAGAAGAGATGGCAAGAATACACAGAAGAACTGTACAAAAAAGATCTTCACGACCAAGATAATCACGATGGTATGATCACTGACCTAGAGCCAGACATCCTGGAATGTGAAGTCAAGTGGGCCTTAGAAAGCATCACTATGAACAAAGCTAGTGGAGGTGATGGAATTCCAGTTGAGCTCTTTGAAATCCTGAAAGATGATGCTGTGAAAGTGCTGCACTCAATATGTCAGCAAATTTGAAAAACTCAGCAGTGGCCACAGGACTGGAAAAGGTCAGTTTTCATTCCAATCCCAAAGAAAGGCAGTGCCAAAGAATGCTCAAACTACCACACAATTGCACTCATCTCACATGCTAGTAAAGTGATGCTCAAAATTCTCCAAGCCAGGCTTCAGCAATACGTGAACCGTGAACTTCCGGATGTTCAAGCTGGTTTTAGAAAAGGCAGAGGAACCAGAGATCAAATTGCCAACATCTGCTGGAACATGGAAAAAGCAAGAGAGTTCCAGAAAAACATCTCTTTCTGCTTTCTTGACTATGCCAAAGCCTTTGACTGTGTGGATCACAATCAACTGTGGAAAATTCTGAAAGAGATGGGAATACCAGACCACCTAATCTGCCTTTTGAGAAATCTATATGCAGGTCAGGAAGCAACAGTTAGAACTGGACATGGAACAACAGACTGGTTCCAAATAGGAAAAGGAGTACGTCAAGGCTGTATATTGTCACCCTGCTCATTTAACTTCTATGCAGAGTACATCATGAGAAACGCTGGACTGGAAGAAATGCAAGCTGGAATCAAGATTGCCGAGAGAAATATCAATAACCTGAGATATGCAGATGACACCACCCTTATGGCAGAAAGTGAAGAGGAACTAAAAAGCCTCTTGATGAAAGTGAAAGTGGAGAGTGAAAAAGGTGGCTTAAAGCTCAACATTCAGAAAATGAAGATCATGGCATCTGGTCCCATCACTTCATGGGAAATAGATGGGGAAACAGTGGAAACAGTGTCAGGCTTTATTTATTTTGGGCTCCCAAATCACTGCAGATGGTGACTGCAGCCATGAAATTAAAAGACGCTTACTCCTTGGAAGGAAAGTTATGACCAACCTAGATAGCATATTCAAAAGCAGAGACATTACTTTGCCAACAAAGATTCGTCTAGTCAAGGCTATAGTTTTTCCTGTGGTCATCTATGGATGTGAGAGTTGGACTGTGAAGAAAGCTGAGTGCCGAAGAATTGATGCTTTTGAACTGTGGTGTTGGAGAAGACTCTTGAGAGTCCCTTAGACTGCAAGGAGATCCAGCCAGTCCATTCTGAAGGAGATCATCCCTGGGATTTCTTTGGAAGGAATGATGCTAAAGCTGAAACTCCAGTACTTTGGCCACCTCATGTGAAGAGTTGCCTCATTGGAAAAGACTCTGATGCTGGGAGGGATTGGAGGCAGGAGGAGAAGAGGACGACAGAGGATGAGATGGCTGGATGGCATCACTGACTCGATGGACGTGAGTCTGGGTGAACTCCGGGAGTTGGTGATGGACAGGGAGGCCTGGTGTGCTGCAATTCATGGGGTCACAAAGAGTCGGACACGACTGAGCGACTGAACTGAACTGAATAATCAGTAAGCACTACTTAAGTGTTAGACCCTAGTGATAAAGCAGGGAGGCAAATGGCCACAGTCCTGGGTTCATGTTGTCAAGGCAGAACTCTGGAGGATACATAGGAATTAATGACAGAAAAGTGGGGAGAAGACCATCCCACATTTCCTCTTAAGAGAGCTAAACTCTCAGAAATGCTGCCATTTTTAGCCTGAGAGATGGGACCTGTTATGTCATGTTGAAAAAAAGTGAAAGTGAGAGTTGCTCAGTCATGTCCAACTCTTTGTGACCCCATGAACTGTAGCCCACCAGGGTCCTCTGTCCATGGAATTCTCTAGGCAAGAATACTGGAGTGGGTTGTCATTCCCTCTTACAGGGGATCTTCCCGACCCAGAGATCAAACCCAGATCTTCCTCATTGCAGGCAGATTCTTTACCATCTGCCACACCTTGAAGATCAAAGCAAGGAGTTTATCCCTAGAGGGTAAAGACTTGTCATTTAAGATGGCTTAGAATTTCAGCCTATTCACATGCCAGGGACCCGGCTTCTACTTCTCCATGGCTAGCCTTTCTTTGGTTGAATCCCCAGCACAGCAGAGCAGAGAGAGCAAACCCCCGAGCTAGTTCAAGGGTTGTGCAAGGGGGTGTGTTGAGTTTACTTAAAGTTTAAAAGAGAGAGTGGTTGGGCTTTGAAAATAACCCAATTGCTCTACCACCAGGTTTGGTATTTATTCCCCACAAATATAAGAGATTGTTAATTGCATTCACTTTATAACCAAAATACTTCCAAAGAAGAGGAAGTAGTAGCTAAAAATTAGCCTCGGCTGGCAAACATGTTTTAAGTTGTTGAGAATGTTGTAATCTTTACTCATGTGGTGGTCTCAGTAAACTTGGACTGGCTCCTTATTTGCCTTTTGGATTGAGTCCAGTTGCCACCTGGGGAGCACTGAGCAGGGAGAAATAATGGAGAGACCCGAAGAGAGCTGTTACTGCTCTATGTGCTTTTCTCATAGCTGTAGTACACAGCCCACTTCCAAATGACAAGCAGCAAGGGCTAAAATGAGCTCCCCCTAACCTCCCCTAACCTCTCACATTGGTTGAGGTTTCTTCTGATGGTGTCATTTCCTATCACAAAAACTTTTGAGAGCTGCCCAGGGAGTGGAAAATACAGTCCAAACATCCTCAGCCTGACCTTCAAAGCCCTTTGTGGTCTGGCTTCTACATTCTTATCCAGCTCAGTCTTTTTCTCTGTGTTCCTAGCTCCCCACCCCACCGTTCCCCTTAGCCTGCCTGTGAGTGATTGCTGTCATTCCACACTGTCCTGATGATGCCATTTCCTTCTCCAGGGGATCTTCCCAATCCAGGGATCAAACCTGCATCTCCTGCGTTTCCTGCATTGCAGGTGGATTCTTTACCACTGAGCCACTGAGAAAGCCCAAAGATCCTTAGTACAGTCCAACTTCCAGCCCTGCTCTGCCTCTTCCTTCTGCCTGTGTGATAGATTATAAACATGTTCTTTTCCCCACAGTACCCACCTCCCTTTGGAATGTGACGTTCTATTTTCTTTTATCAAGAAGTGGTGTTTTTCTCTTCCTCTGGAATCCGGGCTGGCCTTGTGACTTACTTGGGCTGCAAGAGGCAACAACAGAAGTGATGCAACTTTTGTAGGTTCTGAGCCTAAGCCTTAAGAGGCCATGCATGCCTTTGTTCACTCTCTTGGAACCCCAGCGCCACTATGGAAATAAGCCCAGGCTAGTCTACTTAGATACTAAGACCTACGTGGCTCTCAGTCACCCTGTCTCTCAACCCGACAGCCTTCCAACCACTAACGAACCTACTAGAGGACTGCAGATGCTTGAGTGAGTGATGGCTGCTGACACTGAAGTCAACCAAGCTGGGCCCAGACCAGCAGAGCTGTTTGTCTACTCTGTAGACAGGCAAACAAAAATGAATGGTGGTTCTTTTCAGCCACTGAATTTGGGGGTGTGTTAAGAGATAACTAACACATCCTGGAACTCATTTTTCATTCATCCAACAAACAGACACTAAAAGGTTGCTATGTGACTTGATCTGTGCTGGGAACTGTGGGTTTAGAGTCAACACAGACGATCTCATTTTTTTTTTTTTTTTGGCCATGCAGGGTCTTAGTTGCAATGTGTGGAATCTTTGCTGTGGCATACAGGATCTAGTTCCCTACCCAGTGATCCATCGAACCTGGGCCCCCTGCTTTGGGAGCCGGGAGTCTTCACCACTGGACCACCAGGGAAGTCCCCCATTTTCTTCTGTTTGTGCCTTTGAAGTTCAGTTCATTCAGGACAGTCAAATCCCATTTCCCAGATATCTTCCCAGATCTTCCTTCCCAGGCAGAAGGAATCTCTCCCCTTTCCAACCTTGATGGGCTGCATCTCTATCATAGCCTGGCTTTGTATTCTCTCTCATCTAGGCTGCTGCAAGACCTGCCTAGTTGGTCTCTCTTTGTCTAGCCTACTGTATCCTCCATGGCCTTACAGTATGAGCTTTCTGAATGAAAATCATATTATGCCTCTTTGAGTAAATCTCTTTGTTGGCCCATGCCAAAGTCCCAAGTCCATGTCCTTCCTCTGACTGCTGCCCTCCAGCCTAATTGTTCACCTTCCCACACTTTTTACAGTGGAACTGTGAATGGTTCACTTTTTTCTGTTCTCTCTTCCAGGAATATTCTCTCCACCCTAGTCTGCCTGATATGCTGCTACTTGCCTTCTTAGGCAGGGCTTCCCTGGTGGCTCAGTCAGTAAAGAATCTGCTTGCAATGCAGGAGAATGGGTTCGATTCTTGGGTTGGGAAGATCCCCTGGAGAAGGAAATGGCTGCCCACTCCAGTATTCTTGCCTAGGAAATCCCATGGATAGAGGAGCCTGGCGGGCCACAGTCCATGGGGTCACAAGAGTCAGACACCATGGATTCCCAAGAGTCAGAGACAACTTAGTGACTATGCTACCACCACCACCCCCGTCTTAGACTCAGTTGTCATCTCTTCCAGAAAGTCTTTATTGAACTTTCCCCCTGCCCCACCCCTCCAAAGACTGAATCGATCACTCCACAGCTCTGTGCTTGTAATATTACTATTGTGCATCATTGTAATTTCCTTTGTTTACATATCTTGAGTCAAATATTTGTTCACTCAAGAACTAGGCATTAATTTTGTTAATTTATCTAGCTAGCCCTCAGACAATTTTTTCCCCCTTAGGAGATACTCAATGAATGTTTTTTGAATGAATGAACAAATAAATGAACCAAGGAATGAATAAAGACAGTCATTAAAGTTACTTATTCCAACTGCAAAGGATAATTATTTATATTTATGTGTTATATGCATAGTGTCCTGTACAAATACAGTTTCTTTAATTCCTAAGCAAAAGTTTTGCGTAGGAGATAAGAGGAAGAGAGTCAAAGTGTCTTGGAGAAGAGAAGAAATACCAGTTGTAATGGGAGATTGATGGTCTTAAAGCTGGATATCAACTACTGTTCCATTTTGTATGATCTTTGTGAATCTCAAATCATGAAGTCCAGTTTCTGTATTTTTTAAAAAAGAAATTCCAGGGACCTCCCTGGTGGTCCAGTGGTTAAGAATCCACCTTCCAATGCAGGAGGAATGGGTTCAATCTTTGGTCAGGGAACTAAGATACCACATGCCTTGCGATCAAAAAAAAAAAAAAGATAAAACAGAAGCAATATTGTAATAAATTCAATGAAGACTTTAAAAATAGTCCACATCAAAAAAAAAATTTTTTTAAGGAATTCCAGTCTCTTGTAAAATATTTCTGAAAAGCAGTAAAGAGGACCTACTTTATCTCAGCAACATTTCCTGTTTATTCTTGTCACCCCTCCCTAAGTCCTTTACATTATAGGCCCTTCCTGGAATCTGCCATCCCCAGGACCACACCCACCCAAGGAAACTACCCTCAGCCTAAGAGGATGCTGTTCCCTCTTTCTCAATTTTCTTCACCGCCCAGCCCAATCCCCAGCTCTTTAGACAAACCTAACCTCTTTTAGTCTTCCCTTATTGGCCTTTCTCCCCCTGTTTTAAAATCAAACTCTAGGAACATGTGTGGCACAGAAACCTTTCTTAATAAGGATGAGGTAGAGACAAATACATCCCACTTGGAAATGATCAGTTCAATTCAGTTCGGTCATTCAGTCATGTCCAACTCTTTTTGACCCCAAGAACCGCAGCATACCAGGCCTCCCTGTCCATCACCAACTCCCAGAGTCCACCCAAACTCATGTCCATTGAGTCGGTAATGCCATCCAACCATCTCATCCCCCGTCATCCCCTTCTTCTCCTGCCCTCAACCTTTCCCAGCATCAGGGTCTTTTCAAATGAGTCAGCTCTTCCCATCAGGTGACCAAAGTATTAGAATTTCAGCTTCAACATCAGTCCTTCCAATGAACACCCAGGACCGATCTCCTTTAAGATGGACTGGTTGGATCTCCTTGCAGTCCAAGGGACTCACAAGAGTCTTCTCCAACACCGCGGTTCAAAAGCATCAATTTTTCAGGGTTCAGCTTTCTTTATAGTTCAACTCTCACATCCATACATGACTACTGGAAAAATCATAACCTTAAATAAACAGACTTTGTTGACAAAGTAATGTCTCTGCTTTTTAATATGCTGATTAGGTTGGTCATAACTTTCTTGCCAAGGAGTAAGCGTCTTTTAATTTCATGGCTGCAGTCACCATCTGCAGTGATTTTGGAGCCCCCTCCCCCCGCCCCACCCAAAATTAAGTCTGCCACTGTTTCCTCATCTATTTGCCATGATGTGATGGGACCAGATGCTGTGATCTTAGTTTTCTGAATGTTGAGCTTTAAGCCAACTTTTTCACTCTTCTTTTCACTTTCATCAAGAGGCTTTTGAGTTCCTCTTCACTTTCCGCCATAAGGGTGGTGTCATCTGCATATCTGAGGTTATTGATATTTCTCCCGGAAATATTGATTCCAGCTTGTGCTTCTTCCAGCCCAGCATTTCTCATGATGTACTCTGCATATAAGTTAAATAAGCAGGGTGACAATATACAGCCTTGACGTACTCCTTTCCCTACTTGGAACCAGTCTGTTGTTCCATGTCCAGTTCTACCTGTTGCTTCCTGACCTGCATACAGAGTTCTCAAGAGGCAGGTCAGGTGGTCTGGTATTCCCATCTCTTTCAGAATTTTCCACAGTTTGTTGTGATCCACACAGTCAAAGGCTTTGGCATAGTCAAGAAAGCAGAAAGAGATGTTTTTCTGGAACTCTCTTGCTTTTTTCAATGATCCAGCAGATGTTGGCAATTTGATCTCTGGTTCCTCTGGCTTTTCTAAATCCAGCTTGAACATCTGGAAGTTCACGGTTCACGTATTGCTGAAGCCTGGCTTGGAGAATTTTGAGAATTACTTTACTAACATGTGAGATGAGTGCAACTGTGTGGTAGTTTGAGCATTCTTTGGTATTGCCTTTCTTTGGGATTGGAATGAAAACTGACCTTTTCCAGTCCTGTGGCCACTGCTGAGTTTTCCAAATTTGCTGACATATTGAGTGCTGAACTTTTACAGCATCATCTTGTAGGATTTGAAATAGCTCAACTGGAATTCCATCACCTCCACTAGCTTTGTTTGTAGTGATGCTTCCTAAGGCCCACTTGACTTCACATTCCAGGATGTCTGGCTCTAGGTGAGTGATCACACTATCATGATTATCTGGGTCATGAAGACATTTTTTGTACAGTTCTTCTGTGTATTCTTGCCGTCTCTTCTTAATATCTTCTCCTTCTGTTAGGTCCATACCATTTCTGTCCTTTATCGAGCCCATCTTTGCATGAAATGTTCCCTTGGTATCTCTAATTTTCTTGAAGAGATCTCTAGTCTTTCCCATTCTACTGTTTTCCTCTGTTTCTTTGCATTGATCGCTGAGGAAGGCTTTCTTATCTGTCCTTGCTATTCTTTGGAACTCTGCATTCAAATGGTTATATTTTTCCTTTTCACCTTTGCTTTTGGCTTCTCTTCTTTTCACAGCTATTTTTAAGGCTTCCTCAGACAGCCATTTTGCTTTTTTGCATTTCTTTTCCATGGGGATGGTCTTGATCCCTATCTCCTGTACAATGTCACGAACCTCATTCCATAGTTCATCAGGCACTCTATCAGATCTAGTCCCTTAAATCCATTTCTCACTTCCACTGTATAATAGTAAGTGATTTGATTTAGGTCATACCTGAATGGTCTAGTGGTTTTCCCCACTCTCTTCAATTTAAGTCTGAATTTGGCAATAAGGTGTTCATGATCTTGTTTTTGCTGATTGTATAGAGCTTCTCCATCTTTGGCTGCAAAGAATATAACCAATCTGATTTCGGTGTTGGCCATCTGGTGATGCCCATGTGTAGAGTCTTCTCTTGTGTTGTTGGAAAAGGGTGTTTGCTATGACCAGTGTGTTCTCTTGGCAAAACTCTATTAGCCTTTGCCCTGCTTCATTCTGTACTCCAAGGCCAAATTTGCCTGTTACTCCAGGTGTTTCTTGACTTTCTACTTTGTATTCCAGTCCCCTATAATGAAAAGAACATCTTTTTTGGGTGTTAGTTCTAAAAGATCTTGTAGGTTTTCATAGAACCGTTCAACTTCAGCTTCTTTAGCATTACTGGTCAGCACATAGACATGGATTACCATGATATTGAATGGTTTGCCTTGGAAATGAACAGAGATCATTCTGTCATTTTTCAAACTGCATCCAAGTACTGCATTTCGGACTCTTTTGTTGACTATGATAGCTACTCCATTTCTTCTAAGGGATTCCTGCCCACAGTAGTAGATAATGATCATCTGAGTTAAATTCACCCATTCCAGCTCATTTCAATTCACTGATTCCTGAAATGTCGAAGTTCACTCCTGCCATCTCCTGTTTGACCACTTCCAATTTGCCTTGATTCATGGACCTAACATTCCAGGTAATTTGTCCGTAATGGGAGCAGGGTAGGTGAGGCTAGGATCACTTACACTTTAACACAGTTGTGTAGACTTAATTATTCTGTCTGCACTTGGTATGACCAGATTTGTCTTTCTGATCTAAGAGGTTGTTTTCAGTGGGCCATAACAAAATAAGAAAAATAAATTAGTAAGCATATAGAAACAATTTTTTAAATGAATTTTTACAACCATCTTTTAGTCTAGTATCTGGAGTTGGTTTTTCTTCAATTACACCATTGTTATAGAAGTTTTTTTTTAATTGTTCTTGTTTGACAACATAGAAAGTTGGAAATCCTATGTAACTTCACTATTTGAAAAATTGTTTTACCAGTTCCTAAAATTCTAAAGTATGGGAACCATTGATCTATGTTAGTCAAGAGTGAAAAAATAAAGGTCTCTGGTTGAGGGAAGAGAAGAAAGAGAAGAAGAGCACAGATGTCCTAAACTATCATAAAACATTTCCAAAAGCTGTTCTTACTCTTTGCTCCATTTCCAATCTGGAGTTCAGGACCCTGTGGACTTTCAAAGGTACTCTAGGGATGATACCTTGAGCTACTGGCAGAAGTTTCAAAAAGTCAAAACTACCATTTGCCCACAGTGAGTCTGTATAGGCTAGAGTGCAAATTTCTCTGCTTGTGCCTAAAAGGTAAGATGTTAATACAGTAATAAGCATAATCTCATGCTGATCAGAAACAATGATTAATGTATGGTTTCATTGAGAAAAAAAAATTTACTGATCAAAATATTTTATTTGAAACAGTTTGGCAGTTTCATAAAAAGTTAAATAGAAAGTTATCATGTGACCAAGAAACTGTACTCCTAGGTATGTATATAACCAAGAGAATTGTAAAATATACAGTCATAGAGAAACTTGCATATGAATTCTTATAATAACTCCAAGGTGGAGACAACCCAAATGTCCATCAACTGATGAATGGATAAACGGAAACTGGTATACCCATGAGATGGCATATTACTTGGCAATAAAAACAAAGTTCTAATAAGAGGCTGCAGCATAAATGAACCTTGAAAACGTTATGTTAAGTCAAAGAAGCCAGACAGAAAGACCACAGAGTGTGTGAATCCATTTATATTCAATGTCCAGAATAGGCAAATCTATAGCAGCAGAAAGTAAGTGAGTGGTTGCCAGAGACTGTGGGGAGAGAAGAATGGGGAATGACTGCTAATGGGTTTCACTTTGGTATGATAAACATGTTATGGCATTAGATGGTAATGACTGTAACTTTGTGGATACACTAAAAAACTACTGAATTGGACATTTAAAAAAAAATAGAAAAAAAAACTTGAAAATTTATTTTGAGGAGAATTCTCTGGTAGTCCAGTGGTTAAAACTCTGCTCTTGCAATGCAGGAGGTTCCATCCTGGTCAGGGAACTAAGATCCTATGTGCCGCACAGTGCAGCAAAAAAAAAAAGTTACTTTTGTTTCATGGGTAGTATTTAGAACAAGCCTCCCAGGTGGTACTAGTGGTAAAGAACTTGCCTACCAACGCAGGAGACATAAGAGATGTGGGTTCAACCCCTGGGTTGGGAAGATTCCCTGGAGGAGGAAATGGCAATCCACTCCAGTATTCTTGCCTGGAGAATCCCACGGACAGAGGCGCCTAGCAGGCTCAGTCCATAGGGTTGCACGGTCAGACACCACTATGAAAAATTTTGTTTTGTAAGCCACAAATCAACTTCTATACATACGTGCTTTCAAGCTAAATTGTTTTCAGTTGTGTCCTACGGGAGTGGGTTGCTGTGCCCTCCTTCAGGGGATCTTCCGGACCCAGGGATTGAACCTGCCTCTCTTATGTCTCCTGCATTGGGGTGGGTGTTTTCTTTACCAGTAGCGCCACCTGGGAAGCCTGACTTAGCATGCACTCATGCACTATTCAGAACATATGAGAGGAAAGGAATAAACATAAATCCTTGGAGAGATGTTTGGGAAATACTGCTATAGAATAGATGAATCTCTTCTAGGAGTCAGTTGTCCTGTATCCTGAATTCGTTTATATCCAAACAAACAAGGTGACACTCACATTTCTCTTTACAGTTCAGAGGTTCACTCCCCCTTCCCATGTAACACCCTTTGTACCCTTTCTGTGCCAAATCACATAGAGCTTCAGGAAGGAAGGAGAAAGTGGTCCAATCCCCCATGTCTCTTTTTGTCTCCCCTTTGCCTGAAAGACACACTGCTTGTCTCCAGAGCATCACAGAAAATCTTGGGTGTGTGAGTGCCTGTGGCTGCCTGCGGCTGCTGTGCGCTCTCCCCAGGGCTCCGACTGGAGGGGGGACCCAGCTCAGGGCCTGCCTGGTGCTCTTCTCCTCCATCCATACCCATTTACTCCTACAGGACTGTCTGAGCCCAGCTCATCAGACACAGTCACACTCAAGTTCAAACTAGGGTTTAGCTGCAGCTCTCTCTGAACTTCTACAGTATTTCCTTCTCAAGTGATCTGCCCACATCAAGCGATTTGAGGGTAAGGTGAAATAAGGTGAAATACAAGTAAGGAGTGAATTTTCTCTCAATCTCTGCTCTTTGGGACCCTGGTGTCTTCTTTATTCCTTTACAAAATGGTATTTTGCCATCTTGTTAAGGAGTAAGTGCCTCCTGCAGTCCAGATTGTTGGAGTTTTCCAGGCAAACGTATGGTGTCAGAGAGTGCAGAGGTGGAAGGAGCTTCACAGAGCGCCTAGTACAGTGTCTCAGCAGTTGCATGGGTCACTTCCTAGAAGTGACATCTATCAAACTTCAACTTGAATGCCTCTTGGAAGGAGGCATTCTCCTCTTTTACATTGTTACATAACCTTTTGTGGGTCCATGTCTTTCTTCTCCGTTAAAGCCTACCATTTATATAATACTCTATCGCTGATGAAATTATGCTCATGTCTCTTGCTTTGTTTGATTTTTACACCAATGGTGTAGGAAGGGCATTATTATCTCCACTTTACCTTGAAAAAGTGAGTTTCAAAGATTTTAAATGAGATGCCTGTAGTTACAACAGAGTCAGGATTCAAACTCTGAATTTCCTATTTCAAGTCCAGTATTGTTTCCACATTAGACCACAGCCTTCTAGGTATAGTTTTTAGAGGATGGAGATATTGTTTTTGTGCAGTGCCTTAATACATACTGTTTTAGTAAATTAAGTCGTTTTTCATAGATAGTTTTCCGTAATAGATACAATGTAGCATTCTCTTGTGCTTGCGCTCAGTCATATCTGACTCTTTGTGGTCCCATGGGACTATACCCCTCAGGCTCCTCTGTCCATGGTTAGGATACTGGAGTGAGTTGCCATTTCCTCCTCCAGGGGATCTTCCTGACCCAGGGATCGAACCCAGGTCTCTTGTGTCTCCTGCGTTGGCAGCAGATTCTTTCCCACTAGCACCACCTGAGAAGCCAGAGTGTAGCAAAGTGGAATCATATAGAGAGCTAGATTTAAACTCCACCTTGACTACCTACAAGGTATTGGATCTTGAACGAGTAACGTAACTTTGCAAACCTTAATTTTCTCATTTATAACATGGTTTGTTATAGATATTTATATTTGTATTTGTTTTCTATTTGCTAGTCTCCTAAGATGGTCCCTCATTGAGTCACATGGCTTACTATTGACACCTTTGTATAAACCCCTCTCTTTGAATCTGGATTGATCCTGTAACTCACTTTTGACCAATAGAATTCATGGAAGAGACACAGCATGACTTCTGAGGCTAGACCATGAGAAACTTTGCAGCTTCCACTTCGTTCCCTTGGAACTTCCCCTGGATGGGAAGAATGTTGCCATACAGGGTATCCAACTACTTGGAAGTTGCCATGCTTGGAGGAAGCCCAAACTGGCCTGTGGAGAAGACCCAGAGAGAGAAGAGAGGCCTAGCCAGACCCCAGATGTTCCAGCTATTCCAGCTAAGGAGGCAGACACCAGTGAAGAAGCCATCGGGATGCCCACCACGATGGGGTCATCAAGTGTCTCCCGCTCCAGTCTTTTATACAGTGACTGCATAAAATCTTGAAAGACAGTTGCTCAGCTGAGCTCTGTTATCCCACAGAAATGTGAAGGATAACAAGGAATGATTATTTTAAGCCACTGACTTGTGGGGTGGTTTGTTAAACAGCAATAAATAGGATGCATGAGAGTGATAACAATCCTTGTTGCATAGAAATGGTGTGAGGATTATGAGTGGGCAGTCAGTAAATTGCAAATTGTTATTTTCATCCTTTTGTTTAATTCTAGGCCTCTCTGAGGTCCTTATTCAAGATACCTAACTCATACATATGTTCCACAGGTGTACATTTTTTAAGCTCTGAGAACGGAGAGTAATTTGCCGCATGAAAAGCAAATGCACATCAGCTAAAAGCCCCAAGGCGTTCTAGACTCCCTGCTCTTTGCTCTATATCTTCTCTATTTTTTATATCTGGTTTTGTTGGGGTGGTTTCTGCTTCCTCCAGTTCCAGCCTGCGAACAGGATCTTATCTGCCTACTTGTGGGTATTTCTTTGATCCACCAATACAAGTCACTTAAGATTAATCGCATACACAGCTGTGTTGCATAGACTCTTTCACTCAGTCTTGCTCTCTTTTCAAAGTGGAAAAAACATTTTTTTAAAAAACACATTGGTGTTACCAAAGATATTTATTTATTTTTTAAATTAAAAAATTTATTTTAATTTCTTCATTGCGGAGTGAGGGCTTTCTCTAGGCAAGTGGAGGTTACTCTCTGTTGCATTGCTATGGCTTCTCATTACAGTGGCTTCTCTTGTTATGGAGCATGGACTCTAGCATCCTCAGGCTCAGTACTTGTGGTACACAGGCTTAGTTGCCCTGCAGCATGTGAACCTTCTCAGACCAGGGATGGAACGTCTGTCCCCTGTATTGGCAGGCAGATTCTTACCCACTGTACCACCAGGGAAGTCCCAAAGGTATTTATTAATCAAAGTACCAGAAGGTCTTGTTTGGCAATATTTTAACCTTAATGCAATCTAAGCAGGTGTGTACACATGCTTTTGAACTCACACACATATATAATTATAAATTTGCCTAGGTTTGGTCTTCCATACTTATCCAATGTGATTGAAGAGTGAGAGGGCCAAGACTCACAAATTGATGGTGGTAAGGTTGGACCTAGATGAACAATGGAGTATGTATTTTTTTTTTTAATTTGAGTCTCAAACCTTCCCTCGAAGAAATTAGAACTGGAATTTTCATCCTCATTTCACAGATGAGGTAACTGAGGTTCAGAGAAGGTAAATAATTTCTTTTAGGCCTCCCAGCTCGCAGTCTAAGACTGTTTCTGTGACAATAAAGTAACTTTTGTTAGGCCAACAAGGAAGTTCCAACTCAGTAAGAGAGACACATAGAAATTCATGAATGTCAAGATGGAGTCAAAGTTTTCCTTCGTTATTAAACAGGGATTTTATTGTGTTTTTATACTATGGGTATACAATTCCTTGTCTACAATCTCTGGGGCTGTACATGCTTTGACATTTAGAGTTATTTCAAACACACACAGACAGACATGCAGGGAATATCTTATAATTAAATATATTAATTTTTACAGCACAATGTGTCAATATTCATATTAAATGAAACAAAGATTTTAAATAACTTTATTCCCATTCATGTCAGTCAGATTTTACCAAGTGAGATTGCTAAAGATTGGTAAACAAAGCAAAACTTGTTTTTCAGAGCCTTTTGGATTTTAGGTTTGTGGAAACTGGACTGTGGAATTGAGTATGGACTACAAGGATGGGCACTTGCTAGTACTCTCTGCTGCCGTGCGTGTCTCTTGCGGGCCTGGCGGGATGTTCTCGAGCAGGAAGGCTGACTGGAACAAACAGTTTGCACCTGCTGGTCTGGCTTCCGTAGCTGGCACACTCTCAAAGGAAGGGCCTTGGCTGAGTTTGAAGTATAGTTTCAGGCTTTTCGGAGACAAGCCAGTGAACTCAGCTAATAAACTCTTTTATCCAAAATCCCTGAGGGCGAGAGGAGAAAGGAAAAAGAAATTAAAATGGAATAGCAGCTGGCTTTCAACTCTATGAAAACTGATCACGTGATGAAGCCAGAGGCATCTCATCAAGAAAGTCCAAATTTGATGAAGCAGTTTTATTCTGGAAGCCTGAGACAAGTCAGACCTGCAAGGAACCCATTATAAAGTCATCAAGATAGATTGATAGAAGTGGGATCCATACATTAATATTAATGGCAGTAATAATTGTGATACCACTCCCTGTTGGGGGCCGGCGTGAGGCACTCCGCCCATGGCAAAGGTCATGAGGAAGGAGGCTTGACATACGCAAAGGCAGGATCGAGCCTCAGGAGTCCCCCTGGAAATCCTCGAGCATCTACCCCCATAACCAGAGCCTGCCTACTTTACTACTTTGTGCTCTCACTTACACCTCTGGCTTTACGGGGGGCTGTCCCCCACCACCTCTTTCGGAGAAGGAGTTAACTTAAAGCTCCAGTTAATAAAAACTCCTGGGCGTGACAAGAGTGTTTTAACCTACAAACTCCTCTGAAGGTTCTCTAGCCTACCTGACAGGCTTGTCCGGCCACATGTGATTGCTCACAGCCTCCCAACCGTGAGAGGCACGAGATGCTTTAAACCTTCTAAAAACAGGTTCCTTAGAAAAGTTAGAAAGCTATTAGTATAAGTATAACGGGCTGATTAGAAATTGTATTGGTGAAGGGTTTTTTCATTTGTTGAGCCAATGTTTCTTGCTAAGTCTCCATATCCCCTGCCCTTACACACATTAATGAATATATAAAAGAAATAAGTATTAACCTTTGATATAAATCACGTTAGACCTTAGGCTAAGTAAATTCTTTCCTTAACTAAAACCCACTACACCCTCACCCTATAGGAATGTAACTTTATTTGGGTGGCGTCTGTTTTAAGAATAATCACCCCTGGAGAAATAAGTGTCCTGGTTGACTGACCGCTGTCACAAGGAGAGGGTCGTAAATTGTCAGCAGGCCCCCTGGCCAGAAGATGATGTAACACCCCTAAGACCTCTGTATACATTTGTATGAAGCACCTGACTTTGATAAAAGTCAGGACTGCTGACCCCGCGTGACTTTTGCATAACATCTCAGTGTATAAAAGTAGACCATGGAAAATAAAGAATTGGGATCAGTTCCTCGAAAGACTGGTCTCCCCATGTCTCTCTCTCTCTCACTCTGGTTGAGTCTCCATCTGGAGCGCGGAACCCACCATGCTTACTAATTATGCCTGGGCTTCTAAGATCCGACCGGGGAGGCCTCAGTGTCTCCTCTCCTTCGGGAGAACGGAAGGACGCCTGCGGCCTACGTAAGTGGTGCAAGCTTCTTGTCTTGAAGTTTTATTGGTCCCCCGCGTAAACCAAGCTACTCAGCCTCTTTTCTCCACTGAATTTTCCTACTGAGCTATCCTCATTCTATTACTCTTTATATCCTTAATAAACATTTAATTAAGCAGTTGTTCCCTGACCCTCGCCTACGCCGTCTCTCCTTCGAATACCCTGGATCAGCTGGGGCTGGACCTCGGCAACTCCCCATGTTCGTCCCTGCCTATGAAACCAGGCTGGGCCCTTTCCTGCACCAAGAGGAGACCAAGAACATTTTCCAAGAACACAAGCGCGCTGTGTTTTCACAATCAGCCTTCTTTCCAGCTTACTTGCAAGGAGTGGTGTCAGTTTTGTTGTCTGGTCATCCCTGGTGAATTCATCTGTTGACCTTCACTTTGTGTCAAGGTGATACCTTTCACTGGGGTGGGTCAGTGGCATGGAGGGTGAGTGAGTGGCCTCGGGGGTGAGCCCAGTGCCCTCCGCAGGCCCCCATGGCCTGCAATCTGATGACATCTCTTGAAAGAACAAGCATTGCTATCTTGGCTTTTTATGTATCAGGATGTCCAAGCAACTACTCAGCCAGCAGCAAAAAGGAACACGTTCATCTCTGATAAAGGAGAGAGGAAATATATTTTGAAAAAAGTGTTTTTGTGGTCCTTTTGTCTTGATTTTTTTATTCTGCTCGCATTTATTTCCTTCATACTTCATCCACAATGATCTTTGAAATCTAATCAATTATTTGGTATCTCCCTTGTTATGAAGAAAAAATATTGAGGGTCGCTAATCTCTACAGTGTTAGCTTCTTTTGAAGAGTGGTTTCCTTATCTCTTGCTGTACCTGAGTCAATTCAGTTTTTGAAAAGACTGTGTTTTGAACACTTCCTGTGTGTGCAGAGCTCCGATGCCACAGATAACTCGGTTTGAAACCCAGACCCATGGCTTATGAACTGTGAGAATCTGGATGTGTTGCTTAACCACTGAGATGCAATTTCCTCAGTGGAAAAATGGTAATAATGTATGAGAAGTTTGTTGTGAGATCCAGATGAGGTAATGAGAGAGCTAGTTACATAACCAGAAGCTCAAGGAAGATTTTTTTTTTTTAGCTAGATGCTAAAGGGGAACATAAATGTGAATAAAACACACACATTCTTCTTTAATAAAGAGAAAATATGGAAAGGCTTTTTGAATGGCTAGATGGCACAGAGGTGAAGGTGATGGCACCCACGCCAGTGTTCTTGCCTGGAGAATCCCAGGGATGGGGGAGCCTGGTGGGCTGCAGTCCACGGGGTCGCAAAGAGCCGGACACGACTGAAGTGACTTAGCAGCAGCAGCAGCAGACAGCACAGAAAGGAGAGAAATTAATTTAAACTGTGAAATGGAGGGGGTGAATTTAACCTAGGGCTGGACAGACACATAGACTATCAACAAGCTGGGAAATCAGAGTTGGGAAATTGAGGAAGTCAAAAGTGCTTATAGGCAGAAAGAACAGTGACACAGAGGCAGGCAAGAGATGGGAAGGAGAAATTATACCATAAAATCTAGATTGTTCCGATATCATACAGATTGAAAACGTTCTCTGCCAATAGACTCACAATTTTTCTTTTACTTGGTTAAGAAAATGTTCTGACTTGGGCTTCTAATGTCTATTGCAGCCTTGCCAAATGTATAAGAGGGGTAAGATTAGGTGGGAGAGGAGAGTGGGAACTTAATTGTTTGTGCTTGGAAAAGTCCTTGAATGCCATGCAAGAAAATGAGACATCCTTAAAAATCTAGCGAGCAGTCCTAATAGGCTTGAGGGGCATGGATTTGGGAAACACATCATTGTGCGGGGAGAATTGGAGGGCAGAGAGGCAAGGGCAGGGCAGGGAGAGGGGGTTAATCAGGGACTAATAGAAGCTAAGCAGAATAAATAAAAATCATACAAATGGCCAAATACAAAAATAAAAATCATAGTTTCACAGCTAGGAGAGCTACCTCAAGAAGCAGGTTTGTGGCTGGAAGACCTGTCTGAAGCCAGGGCGGCTCGACCCCTGTACCAGCCCTGCCACAGGGGCTGGTTCTGTCTGTTCTGAGGGCTCAGCCACTCGCCTTCAGTGACAGGGCTTGACTGTTCAACATGCGGCAATCCAAAAACTGAGTCACCTCGCTTAGCTCCTCCTGCTCGTGTTATTCTCATCACACAACGCCTCCCTATGGGAGAGGATCGCACAAGGCCAGAGCATCTGAAACAGGTGATGCAATCCAGCAAAAGTGTGCGCAAGTGAGGCTGGCTCCAGAGCCGCCTGGCAAACCACTTTGTGTGTTTAGAGAGGATTTGTAGCTCTTGTAGGTGTTGGCTGTCTTTCTTTATGTCTATATGTCTGTCTTCTTGCTAGTTTTTTCTTCTTCTTTTTTTAGAAGAGATGAGACCAGCCCAACTATTTATTGGTGATTTGAAAAAAAGTATAGGCGACTTAAATAACTGGAGTATGGTTTGTAAGTGCTGCAATAAAATGGGAACTCTGAAATACATTAAAGGACCTTCTGAACAGCTTCACGTACTAGAATCTCCTTATTGCACTAACCCTCTCCAATCATAAGCAAAAGGAATTTCTGCTGAGCTGACCAATACTAGCAAGATGTTTCCAGACCCATACATATGGAAACTCCCATGACTTTTTCTCCAGTAAGTTTGAATTTTCCTCTAGGGAAATAATTTTGCTTCTCCCCTCTCTGAAGTTCAACCCTGAGTGTGCAACAGAAATTGCCTGCAGCTACCCTGCTATGTCTAGAAGCACGCTCCTAGAAAGAAATGAACTGCATTCAGAAGATCACCTATCCTCTCAAATGACACCGTTAGGGATGTGAGGTCAACTGAGAGGAGTTGCTCCAAGCATTTGTTCCTCCCTGACCACAGGGCAAACCCTTGGCTGCTTGACTGAGGGAGGTAATAGAGTCGGGTTCTCAGGGGAAAACTGTAGACTTCTTGGACTTGGTGTAGTCATGGTCATTTGTCCACTACGGCCTTGGCCGGGCCCATCTCAGGATTTGTGTTATAGGCCAATTCTTGAAAGCAATTGAATTTGGGAAGGATTTTGTATAAGATGCTGAGGCATGTTCTGATTCAGTTTGCAAACAGAGTAGTTCTAACTTTGACATAGACATGCCTGCCTGAGAATTCAGCTTCCCTAAATTCCTACCTCTCTTACAATTAATTATTATGCCTGGCGTTCAGCTCCTGCCATACCTCTGGAGAAAGAAATAAGGGTCTCTTTATATGCTGTCCAGGTCTCAGGCTTTGCTTTAAATTGACCACCCCGTTTCACAGTCTTTAGAGTTATTTCCCCTCCCAGCCTTGAAATGTCAGAGACATTTTCCAAGCTAGTGTGTACCCTTCCCCATTTATGTCATCCCTACTTTCTAAAGGTGAAAACTTGAGCAATTGCTTTGTTATGGCATTTCCGGAACTATCAACACCTACCACTAGTGATGAGGTCATTGTCAGCTGGCTAGTGAGTGAACCAATTTCAGAATTCTGTCATTAGAGACTGATTCTGAAAACCAACTCAATTATGTCAAGGGAATTGTGCTGTTCAACTCTTCTCTGTACTTACTGATTTTTGCCAACTTCTTCTATCACTTCCCAAAGGAGGCATACTGAAGTTTCCAAATATAATTGAGCATTTGTTTCTTTTTTCAGTCCTTTCAGTTTTTGTTTCAGGTATTTTGGAGTTCTGTTATTAGGGGTGTACAAGTTAAGGGTTGTCGTGATATCTTAATGAATTAATCTCTTTCTAACTATATAATGTTCCTTTTCATATTCAGTAAGATATCCTGTTCTGAAGTCTACTTTGTTTGATATTAATATTATCACTCTAGTTTTCCTTTTATTTTTGTTTGCAAAGCTATGTTTTGTTACCCTCTTCCTTCAGTCTAGCTGTGTTGTTTTAGTTAAAGGATGATTCTTATAGATAATATAGAGTCGTTCTTATTTTTCTTTCCAAGCTGGCAATCTCTGTCTTTTAATTGGAATGCTTAGACTATATCTGATATAATGATATTGTTGTTGTCATTGTTGTTCCATCTCTAAGTGTTATCCAACTCTTTGTGACCCCATGGACTGCAGCATGCCAGGCCTCCCTGTCCATCACCAACTCCCGGAGTTTACTCAAACTCATGTCCATTGAGTCGGTGATGCCATCCAACCATCTCATCCTCTGTCGTCCCCTTCTCCTCCTGCCTTCAATCTTTCCCAGCATCAGGGTCTTTTCCAATCACTCAGCTCTTCGCATCAGGTGGCCAAAGTATCGGAGTTTCAGCTTCAACATCAGTCTTTGCAATGAATACTCAGGACTGATCTTCTTTAGGATGGATTGGTTTGATCTCCTTGCAGTCCAAGAGATTCTCAAAAGCCTTCTCCAACACCATAGTTCAAAAGCATCAATTCTTCAGCGCTCAGATTTCTTTATAGTCCAACTCTTACATCCATACATGACTACTGGAAATACCATAGCCTTGACTAGATGAACATTTGTTGACAAAGTAATGTCTCTGCTTTTTAATATGCTGATTAGGTTGGTCATAACTTTCCTTCCAAGGAGCAAGCACCTTTTAATTTCATGGCTGCAGTCACCATCTGCAGTGATTTTGGAGCCCCCCAAAATTAAGTCAGCTACTGTTTCCACTCTTTCTCCATCTCTTTGCTCTGAAGTGATGGGACCGGATGCCATGATCTTAATTTTCTGAATGTTGAGCTTTAAGCCAACTTTTTCACTCTCCTCTTTCACTTTCATCAAGAAGCTCTTTAGTTCTTCTTTGCTTTCTGCCATAGGGTGGTGTCATCTGCATATCTGAGGTTATTGATATTTCTCCCGGAAATCTTAATTCCAGCTTGTGCTTCTTCCAGGCCAGCATTTCTCATGATGTACTCTGAATATAAGTTAAATAAGCAGGGTGACAATATACAGCCTTGACATACTCCTTTGCCTACTTGGAACCAGTCTGTTGTTCCATGTCCAGTTCTAACTGTTGCTTCCTGACTTGCACACAGATTTCTCAAGAGGCAGGTCAAGTGGTCTGGTATTTCCATCTCTTGAAAAATTTTCCACAGTTTGTTGTGATCCACACAGTCAAAGGCTTTGGCATAGTCAATAAAGCAGAAATAGATGTTTTTCTGGAACTTTCTTGCTTTTTCAATGATCCAGTGGATGTTGACAATTTGATCTCTGGTTCCTCTGGCTTTTCTAAATCCAGCTTGAACATCTGGAAGTTCACAGTTCACATACTGTTGAAGCCTGGCTTGGAGAATTTTGAGCATTACTTTACTAGCGTGTGAGATGAGTGCAACTGTGTGGTAGTTTGAGCATTTTTTGGCATTGCCTTTCTTTGGGATTGGAATGAAAACTGACCTTTCCATTCCGGTGGGCACTACTGAGTTTTCCAAATTTGCTGGCATATTGAGTGCAGCACTTTCACAGCATCATCTTTCAGGATTTGAAATAGTTCAACTGGAATTCATCACCTCCACTAGCTTTGTTCGTAGTGATGCTTCCTAAGGCCCACTTGACTTCACATTCCAGGATGTCTGGCTCTAGGTGAGTGATCACACCATCACTATCATCTGGGTCATGAAGATCTTTTTTGTACAGTTCTTCTGTGTGTTCTTACCACCTGTAATTGATATAGTTAAATTTAAAATCACCATATTGCTCTTTATTTTCTATTTTTCCATATGTTCTTTGTTTCCTTTCTTCTTCTACTTGTTTATTTTACTTGTTTTATGGTCCCATTTTAGCTTCACAATTGGTTTATTATCGGTACTACTTTAGTTTTTTATTGTAATTTTTATTCTTTGTTTATTTTTATCAATTGCTTAGGATTTATTTGGAAAAGACCCTGATGCTGGGAAAGATTGAGGGCAGGAGAAGAAGGGAATGACAGAGGATGAGATGGTTGGATGGCATCACTGACTCAGTGGACATGGGTTTGGGTGGACTCCAGAAGCTGGTGATGGACAGGGAGGCCTGACGTGCTGCAGTCCATGGGGTCGCAAAGAGTCGGACATGACTGAGGGACTGAACTGAACTAGGATTTATATTACACATCTTTAGTTTACTATAATCTATCTTCAACTTTATGTATAGTATAAAATTTTTCATCTGCTTTTTGATGTCATTCATTTTAACTTTACATATGGTAGAAACTTTACAATTAAAAAATGAAAACTTGAAATGTTTTTTATATGCCCCACTTAGTTCCCCATTTCCAATGTGCTCTATTCATTTGTTATGACAAATTTCCACCTTCCTACCACTCTCCTTGCAGAACTTCCATTAACATTTCTTGTAGTGGAGGTCTGCTGGCTTTCGTTTCTCTGAAAAATCTTGCATTTGCCATTGTTTTTGAAAGACATTTTCAGTGAATATTAAATTCTAGGTTGACTATTGTGTTTTCTTTCTGTGTTTTAAAGGTGTCCCTCCATTGTCTTTTGGCTCATAGTTTCTGACAAGAAATGTGTTCTTATATCCTGCTGTTTTTACTTGGCTGATCTTTTTCATTATGTTATTTTCTTTCTGTTTATTTTATTTGAAGTTTGTTGAGATTCTCACATCTATAAAATCACCACTTTTATTAAATTTTAGAGATTTTCAAGCATGATTTCCTTAAATATGTTTTCATGCTCTCCTTTGCTCTTAGAACTTGAGTTACCATATGCTAGGCTGCTTGACATTTTTTCAAAATCTCTGTTTTTTTTTTTTTTTTTTTTTCAAAAAATCTTTTTCTCTGTGGTTTATTTTGGATAATTTGTCCTTAGTTCTTCATGTTCACCAATATTTTATTTTTATAATACCTAATCTGCATCTAATTCTACCCAGTGTATTTTTATTTAAAATATTGCATTTTTCATCTCTAGATGCTCCAACTTGGTCTTTTTAAATTTCTTTCACTCCTGTTATCATTGTATTCATATTTTTCTTTACATTCTTGAGCACATGGAGCATATTTCCAACAATTCCTTTATTGTCTTTTTCTTCTAATTCCATTCTTTCTGTCATTTCTGCTTTTGAGAATTTTGCTTATGTTTAATTTTCTCTCTGATACTTGGTGCTAGCTCTTTAGCAAAATAGAACTACTGGTAAAAGTCAAGATTCCAAAGGCTTGTAATTACCAATAAGTTTGCACTGGAAGGAGATGGGCCAGGTATCAAGTTTTGGATGATGTAATAATCATATCTATGGCTGCTAAGTCGCTTCAGTCACGTCCGACTCTGTGCGACCCCATAGATGGCAGCCCATCAGACTCCCCCATCCCTGGGATCTTCCAGGCAAGAATACTGGAGTGGGTTGCCATTTCCTTCTCCAGTGCATGAAAGTGAAAAGTAAAAGTGAAGTCACTCAGTCGTGTCCAACTCCTAGCGACCCCATGGACTGCAGCCTACCAGGCTCCTCTGTCCACGGGATTTGCCAGGCAAGAGTACTGGAGTGTGTTGCCATTGCCTTCTCCGATATCTATGGCACCTGATTGCAAATGTTATGTACTGTGAGCTCCAGGAGACACCATTCCCAGTACTGATACAACTTAGCCAAGCTTCCTTGTAAGCCCACTAATGGTATGTCTAAAATCTAGACTCTTCATAAATGGGTTTCCCTACATGTGCTCATTTAGGCTTATATATATCCAATGCAGTGGTGTACTTGACAGGGTTCTCTTTATTCTAGTGTAAGTAACTGAAAACATAACTCAAATTAACTCAAATTAGCTTAGGCATAAATGAGGATTTGTTGTTTCTATAACTATGCTGGAGAAATGACAGGGGAGCTGCTAGGACTTGGGTGTGTTTAAACCTGGGCTTTTTTTCTCCATCTAATCCCTTCTGCTTCAGTCTTTACATTGGCTTCATTCTGTCTGATACTCTTTCTCCTATTACAGCATTGCAGATGGGGACCTGAAGCACAGTCAGGCTCCCATCTCTCTGTTTTATCACTACCAAGGGGCTGAAGCTCACCTTCTCTGATGCCAGGTAAAAAATACCCCAGAGAGAGGCTCAACTGACCTGATTAGAGTCCAGTGTCTACCCCCTGACAAAACAACTATGGCCAAAGAGATAGACCACCCAGACGGAGCCTTTTGGGGTCATGGGCTCACCAAAGAACAGCTTTCTTTGAACCTTATTATTAGATGGAGAGAGAGGAATAAAGAAGAGGCTGATGCTCAGGTACACACTTTGAAAAGTGGCTGTGACAATATTCATTTAAAAAATGAGATAGCCAAGTCTTAGAGAAGTCAAAGGCCTCCTTTAAGGTTACAGAGGTAATAAGTGGCAAAGCTGTGATTGATGAGAGGCAATTATAGGAATTAAGAGGTCAGACCCTAGAATCAGATAGAGCTGAGCCCAGATCCTGGCTCTGCTACTTACCAGTGTTGTTTAGGATAAATTACTTTACTTCTCTGCCTCTTATTTCTAAACTTAATATGGGCATAATTAGAGTACTGTCTTCATTAGGGTAATCATGAGAAATAAATGAGATAATCCATGCAAAAAGTGCTTAGCATAGTACTAAGCATAATGTAATCACTGCTTAAATATTTGCCATTATTATTGTCTAGAGTTTGAACCTAAGTATGTCTGTTTCAAAGCAGCACCTGTGTGGTTTGTGAGACGCAGGGGAATCACCACAATTGCTTTGTTCTGTTCCAAGCCCCATAACTTTGGAATTTTTATAAATGATCTACAAACAAATGAAGTAATGAAGCCAGTCTTTATCACCACTGAGCAGGGATACCGCTACCAGTCACTAAATGGGCTTGATCGATGGACTGGATATCCAAACCAAGCTTCAGAAATGAAGGATTCCAGCCAGGAGGCAGTCTATCCATTTACCCAAAGAACTAAGATAGCCTCACAACTCCAAGTGCTAACATCATCCGAACTCCCAAAAAGGACTCAGGCAACTGTGGCCTGCCTGTCACTCACTCACTCACTCACTCACTCATCAAATATTTTTTGAGCATTTGCTATGTGTAGACCCTGAGCTCTGGTGTTTGCTATTTATACCCTATAGCTGATTCATGTTGATGTATGGCAGAAACCAATACAATATTGTAAAACAATTATCCTTCAATTAAAAATGAATAAATTAAACCCAAAAAGAATCTCTCTGATTTGAAAAGCCAAAAAGACATTGCGTTCTTAGATGGAGGAGCAGTCAGGGGAGGAAACCTAAACATATATAATATCTGACAAGATTCTCCTTGAAACAAAGTTCTCCTTGAAACAAAAAAATATTCTCAAATATTTGAATATTTGAAAAAGTTTCCCAACAGTAATTATAAATGGAAATTAAGGGTAGTATCCATCGTTGCTAACTCATGGTGTATAAAAATATCAGTAATTTTCTCTTCAAAGCACAAAATGTACCTTTTTACACTGAACCAACAGTCTCATGAGCAAATTACAAAGAGAATATTTCTGGCAAAACAGATGGTACTACAAGTACCCGTGTGAAAGATCCCTCAGCTTGATAACCTGTGAAGAACGCCCATTATTCTTAATCACAGTTTATTGATAGGCATTCATTAATTATAATAATATTTTGTAGATCCATGGATCCTTTCATCCCTAATTTTCAGAGTGCTTTACAACTAGTAATTAATTTCCCCAACATTTTAAGGACAAATTTAAAGTCAACTTCCAACAAAACTTGCACCATGCTCAGAATATCTTAATCCGAAGTTTTAGACCTAAACTGTAGTTTTGTTGCCTGAAGCCTTGGAATGAGGAGGAACCAGTTCTCAAATTGTACCCAGAGGGAAACCCAACAGAAGAAAATACTTCGCATGCTGTGCAAGGAGGAAATTAGGGTGTGGGAAAGCTATAACTGATGGTGGCATTTGCAACTGGGTTGAGTCTTAGGTAAAACGGGAATGCGGAGTTATAGGAAAAAGGTTCCTGAGTCGCACTAAAATGCCTGCTATCAGCTTTCACTGGAGGAGAGAGGTACACCGTTGAGTGATCCAGCTTCAGCCAAGGGTAGGTTAAGGGGTTGTATGGTGGGATGGGAAGAGCCCTGGCACAAAGTTCAGACTGGGCTGTCAGGACCTGCTCCACCGCTGCGAGGCTGTGTGACCCGGAGTGAGTCACTTCACCTCTCTGAGCCTTTATTTCTTCATACACGAAATTAGTTTGGATTAGTTTGGAGCCATATGTCACACATGAGCAGCCTGCATGACGATGTTGGCTAGCAGCCCTGTTTTCTTTGGTGCACACTGTTTTTGTAAAGGCCTATATTTCCGGTTTGCCCCAGCCCCCACCATTCCTTGTGACCTTCTACCCAGTGTTCCTCACTCATTTTTGTCACTTTCCAGACCTCTGTAGGCATTTGAGGTGGCAATCCCTAGGTAACATGATCTCTGATACTGCTTCCAGCCCTGATCACCAGAGAATCTGGGTCATTGGAGGTTGATAAGACTCAACAGTCAGGCAGGAGAAGAATTCAGAACTCTGAACTTTGGAGTGTTTTCCAGATTCTTCCATTGGTGAGCTGGTGATATCACGTCCTAGCCCTCTTCCTGTAGATTACTGACAGTCACACTGTCCATGGCAGTCACAGAATTAGCCTCTTCTATCTCACAGCAAATGATGGCACATAGCTTAGGTCCCTGATTTACTTTCTAATTTTCTCTCCTTGACTCTTCTCTTTTTTTGACCATGCAGTATATGGGATTTTAGTTGCCCAACTAGGGATTGAACCCAAGCTCCCTGCATTGGAAGCACGGAGTCTTACCCATTGGGCCACCCTTTCCTCGACTCTTAGAGGTCAGCAAGAAGAAATCAGGCTTTCTAAGTGGCTCGGTGGTAAAGAATCTGCCTGCAATGCAGGAGATGTGGGTTTGACCCCTGGGTCAGAAAGATCCCCTGGAGAAGGAAATGGCAACCCCCTCCAGTATTCTTGCCTGGAGAATCCCCCTGGACAGAGGAGGCTGGCAGCTATAGTCCATAGGGTTGCAAAAGAGTTGGACAGGACTTAGCAATTAAAACAAGAACAAAGGAAAAATCACCCACAGGGCAAAGGAGCTCTTGTCAACAGGAAGTTGTGAATCAGTGATGGAGGAAAGAGAGATGGGAGAGAAAAGGTAGGTAAATGCAGTGGGAGAATTTCTCCCTCCCAAAACCCCCCACCCAGATTTAAGTTAGAGAGGGGTCTTAAAGGTAGGCTTTGAATACTCTAAACGGTTTCTAGAGCTACCTTCTGTAGATCTCTAAACTTCCAGCTCTTACTGCCTGCTTTCCTAGTTGAGTAGCTTTCATTGAGCTCTCTGGGGGGCTCTCTTTCTGCAGGGGAATCTGTTCATGCTGACCCGAGGGCACACAGCTGCCGTGGGCCTCTGGAACACAGGCTCTTTGTACAATGCAACCCTGTATTGTAGAAACTTCCCCACACACGTTTGCACACAGGAGTTCTGTCATTAACGCAGTACTGGTCATGGGGTGGAATGCATGAAGGGTGGGGAAATTGGCTTCTTTCTCAAAAGCTTTCTTTTTATAAGCTTGGCCCCCCTGACAACTTGGAATTTTCTTTTGTAGCTGAAAAAACATATTTCTCTTAAACATAACCCAGGCAGTTGTGTGTTCTCAAAGATGTGTTGGCCAAACAGATAACTGAGGCAATTGTTAAAAAGGACCCAACTGCAGATTAAAACCGAGCTGATTCCATGAGTCCCCTAGGAATGTGGCTTAGCCTTCAACGTTCCTTTCTGAAATGGTTAATCTTTTTCCTGATCATGAAAGTAAAGTCTACTCACTGTGGAGAACAAAGGGAGCAAATAATCACCCACAACCTCACTACCTAAAGGTTTCATTTTAGCACGTTTTCTGGAGAACCTTCCTGTGCATACTAATATCTTTTTTAAAAATTGAGGCATAATTGACGTTTAACATTGTATTTCAGGTGTATAGAATGATGATTCAATATTTGTACATATTGTAAAATGATCACCATAATAAGTCTAGTTAATATGGGTCACCCTATTTAGTTATAAAAAATTTTTTCTTATGATGAAGACTTTTGAGATCCACTCTCTCAGCAACTTTTAAATATGCAATATAGTATTATTACTAGAGCTTCCCTAGTGACTCAGATGATAAGGAATCTGCCTGTAATACAGAAGACTCAGGTTCGATCCCTGGGTCAGGAAGATCCCCTGGAGTAGGAAATGGCAACCCACTCCAGTATTCTTGCTTCGAGAATCCCATGGACAGAGGAGCCTAGCAGGTAATATTATCCATGGGATAATAAAGAGTCAGACACGACTGAGTGACTAACACACATAGTATTATTAACTATGGTTACAGCCCTGTGACTTAATTATTTTATAATTGGAAGTTTGTACCTTTTGACTTTCTTTGTCCATTTTGCCCACTCCCCACCTTCGGCAACCACCAATCTGTTTTCTCCATCTATGAGCTTGGTTTTTCGTTGGTAGTAGGCTTTTGTTTTTATTTTGCTTTTAGATTCTATATATAAGTGAGATCATAACAGTATTTGTCTTTCTCTGACTGACTTTTTTACTTAGCATAATGCCTTCAAGGATCATCCATGTCATTGCAAATGGCAAGGTTTAATTCTGTCTTTCTTGCTTAATAGTATTCCTTGTATTCACCTCTTTTTATCCATTCATCATCAAGAAGCATCCATATCTTGACTATTGAAAATATGCTGCAATGCACATAGACTGCATACATCTTTTCAAATTAGTGTTTACATTTTCTTTGGATAAATACTGAGAAGTGGAATTGCTGGGTCATATAGTAGTTCTATTTTTAACTTTTTAGTAGCTCCACATGGTTCTCCATAGCGGCTGCACCAATCTACATTCCCACCAAGAGTGCACAGGGTTCCCTTTTTCTCCACATCCTCACCAAAACTTGGTATCTCTTGTCTTTTGATAATAGCCATTCGGACAGGTTGAGGTGATATCTCATTGTGGTTTTGATTTGCATTTTTCTAGTGATTAGTGATGTTGAGCATCTTTTCATGTACCTGTTGACCATCTATATGTCTTCTTAGGAAAAATGTCTGTTCAGAACCTTTGCCCATTTAAAAACCAGGTAGTTTTTTTTTGTTTTTGCAATTTTTGAGTTCTATATATATTTTGAATATTAACTCTTTATCAGATATATGATTTGCAGATATTTCTTCCTATTTTCCTTTTCATTTTGTTGATGGTTTTCTTTGATGTGCTGAAGCTTTTAGGAATATCTTTTTAAATGCAGTTGAGATGATGCTAGTCTCATCTCTTGAAATCACATTTCCTTTTCGAGATATTATGAAATCTCTCATAGGGAGGATAGAAGGCTTATGTCATTTAATTTCTTTGTAATATGATTTTCAGTAGTTTAGCAGAGATGGGAACATTTGGTCGGGACCACAGAGTTTAGCCATTAAGAAAAGAGATTCAATACTTCCTAAAAAATGCCTTGGGTTATAGTTTTATTGGACTTAAGCTGTGGAACCAGATTCTCAAATTCTTAGCCACGCACATGTTAGATATGACTTCTAGCTGTCTGTTCAGATTCACCATTAATAAAAATACTCTACTTTTTATTCCTATTATTATTTCCTAACAAACCTCTGAGATTTGACTTAGAACACTAGATTTTATTTCTTTAATTAATTAATTTAGTTCTAATTAATTAATTTTAGCTGTGCCAAATCTCAGTCGTGGCATGCAGGATCTTTAATTGAGTCATGTGAACTCCTAGATGCGGCATGTGGGATCTAGTTCCCTGAATAGGGACTGAAAATTGTCCCCCTGCTTTGGGAGCCAGGAGTCTTAGCCACTGGACCACCAGGGAAGTCCTGGAACCACTAGATTTTTAAAGCAGACTTGGGAGCAGTGCCAATGTATTCCCACAAACGAAGAATTTTGCCCTGGGGCTATAAACAAGTGGTCTTTATTGGGGGGAGCACACATTAGGGAAAGAGGAGTTATTAAGTGCTTTGGTGTTAAAAATAAAATGAAAAGTTTATGCTAAATGACCATGTGTTCAGGCTCAAGCTTTAAACAGACTGTGTAGCACCATCTAGAAAACATGAGCTTCAGCAAGAGAACGAGTACCCCATACACACATTTCCCTTGTTACATCCATCTGCACGATGAAGAGACAGAAAGATGAAGAGAAGTTGAGGAATTCTGCAAGACCGAGGACTAATGGGAGCAGTACCAGGAGTAATGGGTCTTGCTCTGCTCCAGCCTATCCCATCCCAGATTCAGGGCATGGAGACCCCTAATGCTGCCACACAAGGCAGTTCTCAAGGATGCAGTGTATTCAGGGCTCTTTGCCTCTGGCTAAAATGTGCATTGGAGCCACACTGATGGTTGCCTTTCCATAGAGTAGTTACAAAAATGAGCATGCTTGACCCTTTTAACAGGTTAGGGTGGAAACAAGAGGAAGGAATGGAAATGAAAGGAGCCAGGAATAAAATTATGTGAACTTTCTCAAACATCACAGGTAAATGGCATTTTTCAAAATTCTAGCACTTAATCTAGTCAGGCCGTGGAAAACAAGCAATTTGTCTGAAACTGGGTGTTTACAAAATGGACCTAGCACTTAGAGAACATTAATACCTAAGAGCTTTGCTGAAATTGGTGCAGAACTCACTCTGCACAGTAAAGAGGGGGCTGAGAGAAGGTAGGGGACCACTTGTCAGCCCTCTGATGGCCCCTCATTCCTCAGAGTGGGGGCCACTGTGCCTCCTACCCTGTGGCTTCAGTTGCAAATCTGAGGCAGAAAGCCTGCCTGCCAGAGCCTTGAGGATTTCCTGCCACCTGACTCACTCCTTTGGTGTCAACCATGGCTGGAGAGGGATGAAGCCAAGGTCCCACCTGCCTCACATGTTGGGCTTTTGCAAAGCCCCAGCAGCCCCTGTTCACTCGCACCATATTGCTAAGACCAGAGGATCCTGCTGTGTATCTGAACCCCTGTAGGTACCAATCTAGGGATCATCCTGCAAACTTTTTTTCCCCAAGGACCTATTTATTTAGAAAATTGAAAATATGCACTACTCTTTGCTTATCACCAAAACAAAATCTCTTCATGGTAAGAGTTTTGGAAAATAAAAATATGTACCAGGAGAGAAAAATAAAAACACAAAACCCCACCCACTTACTAGAGATAGCTACTGTTAATACTTAATATCTACCTTTTAACACATATTTGTGTGTGAGTACACGTTATAGCTTATTGAAAAGCAGAGATATTACTTTGCCAACAAAGGTCCGTCTAGTCAAGGCTATGGTCTTTCCAGTGGTCATGTATGGATGCGAGAGTTGGACTGTGAAGAAGACTGAGTGCCGAAGAATTGATGCTTTTGAACTGTGGTGTTGGAGAAGACTGTTGAGAGTCCCTTGGACTGCAAGGAGATCCAACCAGTCCATCCTAAAGGAGATCAGTCCTGGTGTTCTTTGGAAGGACTGATGCTGAAGCTGAAACTCCAATACTTTGGCCACCTCATGCCAAGAGTTGACTCATTGGAAAAGACCCTGATGCTGGGAGGGATTGGGGGCAGGAGGAGAAGAGGACGACAGAGGATGAGATGGCTGGATGGCATCACCGACTCAATGGACATGAGTTTGAGTGAACTTCGGGAGATAGTGATGGACAGGGAAGCCTGGAGTGCTGCAGGCCATGGGGTCACAGAGTCAGACATGACTTAGTGACTGAACAACAGCAACCCACCATGCAGCATGCAGGGTCTTAGTTCCATCCAGTGATCGAACCTGTATCCTCTGCATTGGAAGTGCAGAGTCTGAACCACTGAACCACCAGGAAGAGCCTTACAAGAGCACTTTCTGACACTGCTGAAGATTGCCTCACAGTTAGAGACACCAACTCCAATGTGGTCAGCCCACCTAGGAAATCATCTTGAGATACAGGAGGGACTGTTAAGCATCCTGCTAAAAACAAGTGTCTAGGAACTCAAAACATTCACAGGAAGGACTCTAAGCAATATACACAAAAGGAATCTAGGGCCTTATTATAAGAAACTTCATGCCGCAGAAAACAAAGCAGAAACAGTGGACAGTCACACAGAGACTTAGCTCTTGAAGCCACCACGCACGACAGAAAAGTGTCAGGGCTGAGATATCAGCCAGAAAGAGCTGCTCATGGCTGGGGAGACATCCTGCTCAGTGAGGTGGAAACAGAAGCGTCCACTCACTTTCCTTCAAGTGGAGCCATGCCAGCCAGGCTTGACTCTGTGACCTGGTGTCCTTTCCAAATTCTTCCTTCTGCCCAAGTGGAGGGTGGAGAGAACAGGCCCTCTGCCCTCTGCCCTCTTGAAGTGAGGTTTAGAAAGATGATGAAGTCTTTTCCAAGAACAAACAATTGTTGAGTCAGCGTGAGGAAGCAAGTCAAGCAACCACACAGAACTAGAATCCCAGAGCCGGCAAAAGGGGAGATTGCTTCTCTAACAATTGGGTTTTCAGGGAAACTTAAAACCCATCAGAATCATGACTCTCCTAGATGAACACCAGACACTTCTGCTTCTCCACAGTTACAGCCCCTCCCACTGAACAGTAAGGCCAGGGACCCAGAGTTATCGTTTCTGCCCTGGTTTTCGTTCAGAGCTTAAAACATTGTTGCTGGTGCTCCATGGCTGAGGGCCCCAAAAATTGTGCTTAGTCACATTTTCCAGCCCATATGGAGGAAGGTCTTCAATGAGTCAAGGCCATGTCAAGATGGAGCGGAGAATTACATGGTCTACATAATTAATTTTGTCTGAGCAGAAATCTCTTTCCTAACTTTGGACTGAAGCCAGGCCAGCAGCTTCGACTGGGGACTTCCAAGGTTCCAGCAATTGTTTCCTTGAGAGTCATTGCTGCGTTACTCTCCCTTTGCTTACTCAGGGAACCTACTGGGGCTTGGGTGTCCATCATGCTCTTCAAGGTGAAGGTTTGTAACAAAATTGTCATTTCATTCTCCTGTATTGTTACTTAAGCCACAGATATTATGGGAACAATCCGTTTCTACCCACACTGTCACCCTGAAAACTTTGGGCTACAATCTAATCTTTCTAACTGGCCCAGTTTTAGAGGAGATAAAATGGACACTATTTTGTTAGAAACACAGCAATATCATTTATTTTTGATAGGCTTATTTAGAATAGGGGATGAAAAATCTTTCAGTTTTATTTATGTGGATCCAACATTCATTCATTCATTCACTCATTCATTCATTCAACAACTACGTATTAAGCTCTGTCACTGTGGGTGCTGTAGGAAATGCAAAGATGGAAAAAAGCACAACTCTGTCATCTTATGCCCTGGAAGGGAAATTTAAAGTATAAGGTATGGTAGATATAAAACATATAAAATATGCCTCCTTCACAAAGAGGCATAAAGTATAATTTAATCAGCACCATAAGAGAAGTAAATATAAATTCTATGAATTCAAAAGGAAGGAAGGGAGATCATATAATGCATAGAAATATTGAATTTACTATACTATGCATCTGGAATAACATAATGCTGTAGGTCAACTGTATTTCAATGAAATAACTTAAAAGTGCAAAAGGACAAAATTTTAATTCTATAGGGAATTAAATAAATTCTTTTTTTTTTTTTAAGAATAGGAAGTATTTAGAAGGATGAAGAAAGACTTTATGGAGGAGATGACATGTGGGCTGAAGCTTAACAGCTACTTGGGGATAAATGGAGGCAATTCCAGGCAGAGGGAACAACAGCATAAGCAAAGGCACAGAAGTGAGAAAGTATAAATCTGTAACAAACAAGGAGTCATTCTTGCACCATTTGGGTATAGGATACATAAAGGGGAGGATAAGTAGGACATAGGACTAAAAATAAAGGTCTGGTGCATATTTTGGAGGATCTTGAGTATCAAGCTAAGGAATTTGGATTTTATTCCAATAGCCACACGACATCATCAGAGTGGAGACACAGGGCAATACCAGAGGGCGACAGTGAGGGATGAGAGGTGAGTTACTGGGAGGCACTACCGCAGGGCAGACAAGAGTTCACTGGACCTGAGTCAGGACAAAGCACACAAGCCTGGAGGCAGAGGCAGCGTCCACAGAGCTCAGCAGCTGACTGGATGAGGGGTTAGAGCCAAGGGTCTGTGCCAGTCATTCTCTAGGTCAGTACTTCTTCTGCTTTAGCACATCAGAACCACCCAGAGGGCTTGTTAGAATAGATTGTGGGCCCCACCCTTGGAGTTTCTGATTCAAATCTGGAACAGAGTCCCAGAAACTGCATTGCTAGCAAATTCCCAGGAGATGCTGCCGTTGTTGGTCCGAGGAACACACTTTGAGAACTAATGCTCCAGGTCCTCCAGGCTCACTTTTGTGACTCCGGGGAAGCAACTGCCAAAGGACAAGGGAGGCAGGAGAGGGAGTAGTTAGAGTCAGTACTAGTGAATTGGAGGAGACTTTGCTTGTCCTTTTAACCTACAGCCTTCCTGATGTCTGGAGCAAAAAATTAGAAATGTTTAATGTGTGCAAAGACATTTGTATTAACCTATGAGCTGGAGCACAGAAGCACACTGATTTAGGGCTCAGGCTTCTGTTTTTCTTTGAAAAAGCATGTGTGCTTAGTCATTCAGTCGTGTCTGACTCTTCACAACCCCATGGACTGTAGCCCACCAGGCTCCTCTGGCCATGGGATTTTCCAGGCAAGAATACTGGAGTGGGTTGCCATTTCCTTCTCCAGGAGATCTTCCCAACTTAGAGATCGAACTCAGGTCTCCTGCGTTGCAAGCAGACTCTTTTCTGTCTGAGCCACCAGGGAATCCCTAAGAATACTGGACTGGGTAACCAAATGCACAGGCCCTGATCTTATGGGAAGGCAACATTGTGATGTAATGTTAGAATCAGCAGCCTTGAGTTCAAATCCTGACTCTGCTCCTCTGTCAATGACTTAATCTCTTAAAGTCCCAGTTCTTCTATATTAAAATGGGATTAACAATGTGCAGTGCACGGTGCCGTGAGGAATAAATGCAGAAACCTACAGAAAGCACTGGGCACCATGCTTGGCACACTCAAGGTTTCCTGAATTCTGGCTTCCCCTCTACCTCAACCCTTCAGGGGTGAGTGAAGGGGGTAAAGCCTGTGGTGAAAGCCCTATAAGTGCCTCAGTCAAACAGCCCCTAGGAGACACTGAGGGTCCCATAGTTACCCTGACATGTCTTGGATTGGTGCTAGTGGTGAAGAGCCCTCCTGCCAATGCAGGAGACATAAGAGACATGGGTTCAATCCCTGTGTTGGGAAGAACTCCTGGAGAAGGAAATGGCAACCCACTCCAGTATTCTTGCCTAGAGAATCCCATGGACAAAGGAGCTTGGCAGGCCATAGTCTATGGGGTTGCAAAGAGAGAGACATGACTGAAGCGACTTAGCACACGTGCGCACACAGATATCTTTACAACTGCCAGCAGATGGGAAAATTCCTCTGCCAGGAGAGCACTGGGAAATGGAGTCTGAAATGGGAGATGGACACAGAGGGAGGGGTTTCTGAAACAAAGCCGTTTTGTCTTCTTTGGAATTTCACTCAAGCCAGGTGGCCTTGACCAGAGGAGTGTCCTAGAGGGCTTTTTGAGGCTTTGATCCCGGTGGTGAGGCTGTGAGAACTTTAGAAGATTTTTCAGAGTGCCTGCAGTAGAAAAATGAGCTGGTAAGCATTTTTCTCCCTCTTTTACCAGATAAATCTGATGTCATAACATCCCCAGACAGGAAAGCAGAATGCAGACTTGGCAGTGAATCACAGAGGGAAGAGCATCTGAGACTGAGCCTGTGTCATGGGAACCCAGTGACAAGAAGGCCCTGAGGCCCCCCACCCCTATCTGGGGAGAAAGGGTTTGGAAAACAGGCAGGCCCATCATGTCAGCCAGATGCATTGGGGACAGAGGGGAGAGGGAGCTGGAGGGGAGTAGAGGGTCACATGGTTCTCCTGCTCTGGGCGGATCAACCCAAGTACACCAGGTCATAGGTTAGTTGGAAGGTTAGAGCCGCACTCATCCACTGAGTGGGGATGTCCAGAGAGAGAGAAATGGGTTGCACTACATGACTTCCAAGATCTCCACTCAACTTGCCATTTGATGATTCTGTGATAGGAGCTGCCAAGCCCAACATAACTGAAGCTGCCCCCTGAGGGAGATTCCATTGATTAGTCTTGAAGAGAAGAACCACCAAGCTCGTAACTGTGAATTGGCACTCTTCATTGTTTAAAAGTTTATTTACTTTCCCCTAACTTGATCCAGTGCAGATACAAAGGAATGTTATGCAGTTAAAATAAATGCCTTCACAGAAGACTATGATGACAAGGAAAGCAAAAAATGAAAAAAAAAAAAGTGTAAGTGAAAGTCTTTCAGTCATGTCTGACTCTGTGAAACCCCATGGACTATAGCTCGCCTGGTTCCTCTGTCCATGGAATTCTCCAGGCAAGAATACTACAAGGAGTTGCCATTTCCTTCTTCAGGGATCTTCCCAACTCAGGGATCGAACCCAGGTCTCCTGCATTGTAAGCAGATTCTTTACCATCTGACCTACCAGGGAAGCCCAAGCAAAGGAAAGGCAGGTCACAAAAACATATAACACTATTATTATTTTAAAAATAGAATGCAAAAAGACTGCAAAGATAGCTCAGGGTTAACTCTGGTGGTCAAATTATAGGTAATTTTTTCTTTTGTTTTATCTGAGTTTTTGAAATCATTTACAAATAAGCATGTATTACCTTTGAAGTAAGAAAGGACAAAATAATTTAATTTAAAAATGTTCATTCTAGAAAATGCTTTCATTAAATATGAGTATAAACTACATATGATTTTGTTATATTCATCTAAGTATTTTCCACATTGTTAAAAACTTCCTAATTATTATTAACAGCTGAATGGTATTTCATCATATAATTATACCATACTTTTTTTTTTGTCTCAGTCCACAATTGTTGGCTATTTATATCGTTTACAACTTTTTATTATTACAAATAATGCTGCAACCTATCTTTTTAGCTCATTTAATTTTCCCATAGATTTTATCTTTTCCCTAATTGCCTTTGCAAGATTGAATTTCCCTATAATCCCACACTCGGGTAAACATATTTCTTTATTTTTCTCACAATTTAGAGATAAACCCAGTGTACTTTAATAGGGGTCCTCTCTCACACTAAGACTTTCTTGTAAGAGTGTTAGGCATTTGAATTGTCATGACAATTGTCAGTCACAGATTTGAGCCTTAAAGGTCATTCAGTCCTGTGCCCTTGTACAGGGAGGAAGCTGAAGCCCAGAGAGTTAGAATGGCCAGCCCAAAGGCACATGGTGAATTAGTGACTGAGCTGGAAAAGCAAATTCATGAGTATTTTTCAAGGACTAGGAACTTCGGAGGATCATCAAACAATGAGAAGATAGATAGAGAAGACAGAGAGAATGAAAAAAGACTTAGTGGTAGGAAGGGGAAGGAGCAGTAAGATCTACAGGAGAGAGGGAAGGAGGTTGGATTAGGTGGGATAAAGAAAACTGAGACCAAGGACAAAAATGTAAAAAGAAAAAGTACATGAGAAAAGTTAACATATCTTTATGGCAGGGTTTCTCAACTTCAGGACTATTGGCATGTGGGCCAGATGATTCTTTGTTGTGGGGACCTGTCCTATGCATTGTGGGAGGTTTAGAGCACCCTTGGCCTCTACTCATGAAATCCAGGAGCAGCCAGAGCCCCCAGCTGTGACAAACAAAAATGTCTCCAGACAATGACAAATGTCTTCTGGGGGCAAAGTCACCCTGAGGTGAGAATCACTGCTCTCTGGTATTGTACTCCATGACACACCCCTGGAGAAATACGTCCCCCATTTCTGACTGCTGGAAAGGAATCTAAAACGTCTGAAAGAGGAAATTGGAAGCAAAACATGCCGCTGCAGTTTATAGAATGTCCCCAAACAGAAGGTTGTGCTGAAATGCAGGGAGAGAAAAATGATTCAATAAAGCCCATTTTTCTGACTGAGAAAATGAGACAGGAAATACACAATTTGCTTCCGGCATGAGGATGAGTCAGAGAGAAACCAACAAGAGAAACATGGACTTACATTCTGACCTTTAGAAAGGAAGAAAAACAATTTTATCACTAACTCTTCCCCCATTCAATCCTGGATCTTTGTGAGAATAAAGAAGGAAATTTCCACTAGGAAATCTTCTCACAAGGCTAATGAAACACCAGGAATTGGAAGTAACAGGTAGAAATGTGCTTGTTTCTCCATGAAGGACAAAGCTGAGGGTAGCATGAGTTAGATTCACTGATTTTAAAAAAAGAAAAAAAATTAGCCATTGTTCACTGAGCACTGTAGTGCCTGTTGTTGTTGTTAAGTCGCTAAGTTGTATCTGACTCTTTTTCGACCCCATGGACTAGCCCACCAGGCTCCTCTCTCCATGGGATTCTCCAGGCAAAAATACTGGAGTTGGCTGCCATTTCTTCCCGTCCCAGTCTCTTGCATTGTAGGCAAATTCTTTACCACTGAGCCACCAGGGAAGCCTTCATAAAGGGCCTTATCTCCCCAGAACCTCCCTTTAACCCTTGAGTCAGATCTTATTATTACCCTCATTCGACATACGAAGAGCTGAGTGTCAGAAGTCAGGTAACTTGCCTAAGGTCAGTCAGCCATGTGATGAGGCCAAAATTTCAAAATAGGCCTGTACAATTAGCAAGGCAAGGCAGTCACCTCTTAGCATCCCTTCCCTGGCCTCTGCCATCGACAGCCTACTTCTATAAGATTGTTATGCTGTCCCATTTTAGGGTGTTTTCTAAGAAACTCCACAGTACACCACATCATGGTCATGAGCAAGAGTATGGGGTACTCCATATAACCTGAGTCCAACCTGGAGGCTTCTCCCAGGAGTTCACTTCCATCCTAAATATACAGAAAGACCAACAGAATATAGTACACCAGGTGCTGTCAGACTCTAGCCTCAGGCTTGCACCCATCCTAGTCCACTCCTCTGGCTGCCTTTCACAGAGCACAGAGGCTGTCTCCCCAACTCCAGTAACCCAGAGCCACAGCTGGCCTGGCACAGCTGGTCCACCATCTTCCTGGCATGACGCAGGGGCTCCTCTCTTCTACAAATGTGATTAGACAGAGCATTGCTGTCAGACTTTTTTAAAGATTATTTTTTAGACATAAAAAAGAATGAAATAATGCCATTTGCAGAAGCGTGGATGGCCTACAAATTATCATACTGAGAGAGAGACAAATATGATATGATATCACTTACATGTGGAATCTTAAAAGAAGGATACAAACGAACTTATCTACAAAGCAGAGATAGACTCAGAGACAGAAAATAAACCATGTTTACCAAAGAGGAAAAGTGGGAGTGAGGGATAAATTAGGAGTTTGGGATTAATAGATACACACTCAGTTCAGTTCAGTTCAGTCGCTCAGTTGTGTCCGACTCTTTCGACCACATGGACTGCAGCATGTTAGGCCTCCCTGTCCATCACCAGCTCCCGAAGATTAGTCAAACTCAGGTCCATCCAGTCGGTGATGCCATCCAACCATCTCATCCTCTGTTGTCCCCTTCTTCTCTCGCCTTCAATCTTTCTCAGCATCAGGGTCTTTTCAAATGAACTCTTCGCATAAGGTGGCCAAAGTACTTGAGTTTCAGCTTCAGCATCAGTCCTTCCAATGAACACCCAGGACTGATCTCCTTTAGGATGGACTGGTTGGACCTCCTTGCAGTCCAAGGGACTCTCAAGAGTCTTCTCCAACACCACAGTTCAAAAGCATCAATTCTTCAGCGCTCAGCTTTCTTCACAGTCCAACTCTCACATCCATACATGACTACTGGAAAAACCATAGCCTTGACCAGATGGACCTTTGTTGGCAAAGTTATGTCTCTGCTTTTTAATATGCTGTCTAGGTTGGTCATAACTTTCCTTCCAAGGAGTAGCGTATTTTAATTTCATGGCTGCAGTCACCATCTGCAGTGATTTTGGAGCCCCAAAAAATAAAGTCTGACACTGTTTCCACTGTTTCCCCATCTATTTCCCATGAAGTGATGGGACCAGATGCCATGATCTTCGTTTTCTGAATGTTGAGCTTTAAACCAACTTTTTCACTTTCCTTTTCACTTTCATCAAGAGGCTCCTTAGTTCTTCTTTGCTTTCTTCCATAAGGCTGGTGTCATCTGCATATCTGAGGTTATTGATATCTTTCCTGGCAATCTCGATTCTAGCTTGTGCTTCATCCAGTCTAGCATTTCTCATGTTGTACTCTGCATAGAAGTTAAATAAGCTGGGTGACAATATACATCCTTGACATACTCCTTTTCCTATTTGGAACCAGTCTGTTGTCCCATGTCCAGTTCTAACTGTTGCTTCCTGACCTGCATACAAGTTTCTCAAGAGGCAGGTCAGGTGGTCTGGTATTCCCATCTCTTGAAAAATTTTCCACAGTTTGTTGTGATCCACACAGTCAAAGGCTTTGGCATAGTCAATAAAGCAGAAATAGATGTTTTTATTTTTTTTAACTCTGTTGCTTTTTTGATGATCCAGCGGATGTTGGGCAATTTGATCTCTGGTTCCTCTGTCTTTTCTAAATCCAGCTTGAACATCTGGAAGTTCACGGTTCACATACTGTTGAAGCCTGGCTTGGAGAATTTTGAGAATTACTTTACTAGCGTGTGAGATGAGTGCAATTGTGCGGTAGTTTGAGCATTCTTTGGCATTGCCTTTCTTTGGAATGAAAGAAAGATTGGAATGAAAACTGACCTTTTCCATTCCTGTGGCCACTGCTGAGCTTTCCAAATTTGCTGACATATTGAGTGTACCACTTTCACAGCATCATCTTTTTTTTTTTTTATTCTATCTCATTTTATTTTATTTTTTTTCAATTTTATTTTATTTTTAAACCTGAAACACTGTATTAGTTTTGCCAAACATCAAAACAAATCTGCCACAGGTATACATGTGTTCCCCATCCTGAACCCTCCTCCCTCCTCCCTCCCCACACCATCCCTCTGGGTCGTCCCAGTGCACCAGCCCCAAGCATCCAGTATCGTGCATTGAACCTGGACTGGCAACTCATTTCATACATGATATTACACATGTTTCAATGCCATTCTCCCAAATCTTCCCACCCTCTCCCTCTCCCACAGAGTCCATAAGACTGTTCTATACATCAGTGTCTCTTTTGCTGTCTCGTACACAGGGTTATTGTTACCATCTTTCTAAATTCCATATATATGTGTTAGTATACTGTATTGGTGTTTTTCTTTCTGGCTTACTTCACTCTGTATAATAGGCTCCAGTTTCATCCACCTCATTAGAACTGATTCAAATGTGTTCTTTTTAATGGCTGAGTAGTACTCCATTGTGGTATATGTACCACAGCTTTCTTATCCATTCATCTGCTGATGGACATCTAGGTTGCTTCCATGTCCTGGCTATTATAAACAGTGCTGTGATGAACATTGGGGTACACGTGTCTCTTTCCCTTTTGGTTTCCTCAGTGTGTATGCCCAGCAGTGGGATTGCTGGATCATAAGGCAGTTCTATTTTCAGTTTTTTAAGGAATCTCCACACTGTTCTCCATAGTGGCTGTACTAGTTATCTTTTAAGATCTGAAATAGCTCAACTGGAATCCCATCACCTCCACTAGCTTTGTTTGTAGTGATGCTTCCTAAGGCTCACTTAACTTCACATTCCAGCATGTCTGGCTCTAGGTGAGTGATCACACCATCATGATTATCTGGGTCATGAAGATCTTTTTTGTACATTTCTTCTGTGTATTCTTGGCCTCTTCTTAATATCTTCTACTTCTGTCAGGTCCATACCATTTCTGTCCTTTATTGAGCCCATCTTTGCATGAAATACTCCCTTGGTATCTCTAATTTTCTTGAAAAGATCTCTAGTCTTTCCCATTCTGTTGTTTTCCTCTATTTCTTTGCATTGATCACTGAGGAAGGCTTTCTTATCTCTCCTTGCTATTCTTTGGAACTCTGCATTCAAATGGGTATATCTTTCCTTTTCTCCTTTGCTTTTGGCTTCCCTTCTTTTCACAACTATTTGTAAGGCCTCCTCAGACAGCCATTTTGCCTTTTTGCATTTCTTTTCCATGGGGATAGTCTTGATCCCTGTCTCTTGTACAATGTCATGAACCTCCGTCCATAGTTCATCAGGCACTCTATCTATCAGATATAGTCCCTTAAATCTATTTCTCACTTCCACTGTATAATCATAAGTGATTTGATTTAGGTCATACCTGAATGGTCTAGTGGTTTTCCCAACTTATTTAATTTAAGTCTGAATTTGACAGTAAGTAGTTCATGATCTCAGCCACAGTCAGCTCCCAGTCTTGTTTTTACTGACTGTATAGAGCTTCTCCATCTTTGTCTGCAAAGAATATAATCAATCTGCATCTGGTGATACACACTACTATATATAAAATAGATAAAAAAGGATCTACTGTAGAGTGCGGGAAACTATGTTCAATGTCTTATAATAACCTATGATGGAAAAGAATCTGAAAAAGTATGTAACTGAAGCACTTTGTTATATACTTAAACTAAAATACAACATTGTATATCAACTATACTTCAGTTTTCAAAAAAGACTATATTTTTAGAGAAGTTTTAGGTTCACAGCAAACCTGAGCAGAGAGTACAAAGATTTTTCCCAGATTCCCTGCCCCCACACATTACTAACATGCCACCAGAGAGGTATACTTATTATAATTGATGAACCTACATCTTAGGATTTATCCTTGGCATTGACTTTTCTTTAAAAGAACTTTTTTGGAATTGTGTTCGTATTTTTTTAAAAGAGATTGCATTTTAAGGTATTGCATCTTAAAAGCAATTTGGTTTCCACCAGGGTGGGGCTTCAGGAGGAAGAGCTGTTTTCGAGCCTTTCCCCTCAGGCAAAAGTGTTCTGGGAGGATGAGCAGTACAGGTGTCGCAGGCCTCCTGTTGCTCCAGGATGGTAAATAGCTGAAGAGAACAAGAATAACAACAAGAGAGTATAATATGCTTACTCTGAGCTAAGAGTGATATTAAGCATATTATACTCTGTATAGTAAGTATAGTAAGCATATTAAGCTTACTCTGAGTAAGAGTAAGCTCGTTGTATAAGAGTGCACTCTTATACAACGAGCCATTCACTTTCACATTTTTATACATGAGGAAATTGAGGTCCAGAGAAGTTACTTGTCCGAGGTCACACAATTAAGAAGGGCAAAACCTTAAAAAACAGAGTGGAAATATTTCAATATGATTTTTTTAAAATTCTGCTTTCAACAGCCTGCATATAGGCAGTTCTAAGAGTGCAGCCTTGCTTACTTCCACAGATGTTTATTGAAACCCTACCATGAGCTGTTCAAAGAAGGATGGCCAGATCAGAGTTCCTGGGCTGTGATTTCAGCACTGGATAGAGGCATGCCACGTCTCAAGAAAGTCTTTACAATGGAAAAATCTCTCTTTTCTATTAAATGCTTCCACCTCAAACTCCTCCCTTTTCCCTTCACAAGAGGAGACAGGGCCAACACATGCTGTCTGTTCAGCTTCATTCACTCAATCTTTGGCTTCCCCTCCCGTGCCCGTGAATTATTTCCCAGGTGAACGTGTGTGCGTGCTAAGTCGCTTCAGTTATGTCCGACTCTTTGCAACCCTCTGGACTCTAGTCTGCCAGGCTCCTCTGTCCATGGGGTTCTCCAGGGAAGAATACTGGAGTGAGTTACCATGCCCTCCTTCAAGGGATCTTCCTGACCCAGAATCAGACCCATGTCTCTTATGTCTCCTGCATTGGCAGGCAGGTTCTTTACCACTAGTGCCGCCTGGGAAGTCCCAGGTGAACAGTGCTGTCCTAAAGGCCAGGTCCCATGGGCACAGAGGGTCCTTACCTTGCCCATCTTCTCTGTGGCATTTGACACTCTTACCAACTTTCTCTTCCTTGAAACTCCCTTTTCTTGCAATTCTAGTAACTCCCCCAAAACCATGTTTTCCTGTTCCACTCCTCTGACGTTCCTTCTTGATCTCATTATAGGTAATTTCAAAACTTGGAACTTTAAAGATGCTTTGTGCATAACTAACTCACACTTTCTCTGATGCTGGGAGGGATTGGGGGCAGGAGGAAAAGGGGACAACAGAGGATGAGATGACTGGATGGCATCACTGACTCGATGGATGTGAGTCTGAGTGAACTCCGGGAGTTGGTGATGGACAGGGAGGCCTGGCGTGCTGCGATTCATGGGGTCGCAAAGAGTCAGACATGACTGAGCGACTGAACTGAACTGAACTGAACTCACACTGGGTTGTTGGTTTTTTGTTTTTTAGTAAAAAAAATTTGGGGGTTGCCACACCATGCTGTGTATCATTAATAGCTTAGTTCCCTGATCAGATCCCCTGCACTGAAAACGCAGAATCTTAACCACTTGACCACCAGAGAAGCCCCTCACAATGGTTTGGGTGAACTAAACACTCAGCATCATGCCAAGGGGTTGGGGTGGGCAAACTTCACAAGGAAGGTCCACAGCAGACCCTGAGTTTGCTCACCGATTGCACGAGAAGCCAGGCTCCAGCTCCAGCTCCAGCCCAGCCATGAGCTTGGCTGTGTCTCTCCCGGGCACTCACCATCAACATTCAAAGCAGGAGCAGCTCATTGTTTGCTAGGAACTATGTTTAGGGAAAACAAAGCCTGCTGGGTGTGGAAAGACTACAGGTTTGGACAGAGGCTTAAAGGCCTAGAACTGCGAACAGCACTTACTCTGTTGGGTGATTTTAAATGTGCATTTTCTAATGATAGGGCCCCAGCTTCTGCTGGCCCTAAAGGGTTTACAGATTTTCCCTCCTGGTGACAGATTGTGCAGCAATCTTCTACATCCCAGAAGACATAAAACTCCTTCCAGTCATCCCAGATTTAGGTCCATAGATTTCCAGTTATGGAAGAGAGCCATTCTGGGTAACTCAGCAGATGTAAATTGTGTGCCTGAATTGATTTTGCATTAACTTCTCATAGGCTATTTCCCTGCTCCTTAAATACCACTTTTTAAAGCTTTTATGGTATTGTGTTTTAAAAACTGATTTGTTTCCACCTAAGAGTAGGCTCCAATAAGCAAGAGCTGTTTTTCAAACCCTTCCCCCTGTGGGAAAGCATTTTCACCAGTGAAGAATTCTCAATAATGAGCTGTCTGTTTGCACAACTCCTTCGCACGTGTTCTCGTGCTGCTTCTGTATTCTTTCCTTTGCAAGACACATCATGGGGCCCAAGCCTCGGCTTTCATGCTCCCTTGAAAGACCAGCCCTGGCGCCCTTGGAACTGAGTTAAGCAAGAGCTGCAGGAGTTCAGGGCTCATATAATGGCCCTGAGTGTTCTTGCTGCACAGCAGTGCCCACGTGCCTTGCACTCCAGGCTCTTGGATCTCCTACTCGAACCAAATGTTTCCAGACACCATCAGTTCAGTTCATTCACTCAGTTGTGTCCAACTCTTTGCAACCCCATGAATTGCAGCATGCCAGGCTTCCCTGTCCATCACCAACTCCCAAACACCATCAGATGAAGGGCAAAAAAGATAATTTTAAAACCTTTCTTTTTCTTTTAAAAGAGAGAAGAAGAGACAAGGAGCTGGACTCAGACTGAAGTCTTAAACATGAGATAGATTCTCACCTTACAGTTTTTGAAGCATTAATTTTCTTATGTATAAAGCTATATTTACTGTTGTTTAGTCGCTAAGTCATGTCTGACTTGGAGACCCCATGGACTGTAGCCCGCCAGGCTCCTCTGTGCATGGGATTTCCCAGGCAAGAATACTAGAGTGGATGGCCATTCCCTTCACCAGGGGATCTTCCTGACCCAGGGATTGAACTTGCACCTCCTGCATTGCAGGCAGAATCCTTATCACTGAGCCTCCCAGCAATCCCATAAAGCTACATGGCCTGCAGCAAAGTAAGAGCACATTAGCTGTTCCTTCTACCAACACATGGGGCCAGCAGATAGGGCCTTTCTGTGGCATTTGTTCCTTGATGTGGCTATGTTTGCTAGGCCTGTGATTATTTTTGAGATATTTTACAAATGGTTTGGTGAACTGACCCTCATTCCCAATTAAATGAAACTCTAAAAGCACTTGAGAGTATTGAAAATGCAGCAGAAGTATACAATTATGTTGGAAACTAAAGTTTCCACGAAGATGGAGAGAAATGGAAGATGAATGTGGTTTAATCAGAGGGCTAATTCCCCAGGATGAAGAGGGGACCATGCAACATGGAAAGTGCAATTGACAATTTGTGAGATATTAGGAGGCTGACACTGAACTTGGATGTCTATTATCCTAAGATTAGTTCAGGAGAAGGCTCTGAAGGACAGTGGACTGAAAACTCCCTTTCGGGATGTAACCTCGTTGTTGTTGCTGTTGCTAAGTCACTTCAGTCGTGTCTGACTCTGTGTCACCCCATAGACTGCAGCCCACCTCGTAGGGAAAGGTAATTTTGTAGAAAACAGCTGGACTTAGCAGTGGCGTGCTCATTTTTAGGTTCTAGCACCACCTAGAGGGGAGAATGAAATAATTTTTATCCACTGCTAAGTCAAAGGAATCTTTATCAGCCGTTTTTCAGTTTTCAAAACGTTTTCATTTTAATATCTCATTTGATGTTCAGGTAATTATATTTGAGTTAGAAATTTCTATCTTCACTGTGTGGATAAAGAAATTCGTCTCCCAGGAGCTTACGGTGCAAAGAGTTTGACCAATTTTTATGTAACTGAAAATGTTCTCCATGAATTGATTATTTTGTAAACAACTTTATTCAGGTATAATTTACGTACTGTGAAATTAACTGATTTAAATATATGATTCATTAATATTTAGTGAATTTACTAAGTTTTGCAGCCATTACCATAACTCAATTTCAGAATATTTTTATCACTGTGTGATCACGTCTACCTCTTTTACACTTAATCCTCCTCCCCCCAACCCCTCAGCCTCAAACAGTCATTAGTTTGCTTCCTGTCTACATAGATTCGCCTTTTCTGGGCATTCTACGTGAATGGAATCATGCAACATGTGCTCTTTTGTGGCTGACTTCTTTCAGTTAGTATAATGTTTATGAGGTTTATCCATAGTGTAGCATTTATCAGTATTTCTTCTTATTGCTGGGCAGTGTCCCATTGTATTGATATACCACATTTTATTTGTCTGTTCACCAGCTGATGAACACTAGGGTTGTTTCCAATTTTTTGCTATTGAGATCAGTCCTGGGTGTTCATTGGAAGGACTGATATTGAAGCTGAAACTCCAATACTTTGGCCACCTGATGCGAAGAGCTGACTCAGTGGAAAAGACCCTGATGCTGGGAAAGATCGAAGGCAGGGGGAGAAGGGGACGACAGAGGATGAGATAGTTGGATGGCATCACCGACTCAATGGACATGGGTTTGGGTGGACTCCGGGAGTTTGTGGTGTACAGGGAGGCCTGGCGTGCTGCGGTTCATGGGGTCGCAAAGAGTCGGACACGACTGAGCGACTGAACTAAACTGACCATGAATACTCACGTGAAAGTCATTTTTTTAAGCAAGAAACTTTCATTACTAAACAGGGACGTAAATAAAATGTGTAGAAGAAGAATTATATACATATTGTGTATTGGGGAAAAATTAAGTTAAACAATCTGGAGATGCCTAAGGGGAAGGTATCTGGGTTGTGGGTTCAGTATGTCTGCCCAAGAACCAAGGGAGCTCTTGGAAGCACATTCTTGCAGAAACATAGAAGAAATACAGGGGAATAATTCAAGATTTGCTTCGATGGATTAGAAGGATTCCAAGACAGTTCTTAAATAATTTCTTCTTGGGACTTCCCTGGTAGTCCAGTGGTTAAGAATCCACCTTGCGAAACTGGGGGTGCAGGTTTGATCCCTGATCCAGGAACTAAGATCCCACGTGCCAAGGAGCAACTAAGCCCACAGAGCAACTAGAGAGTCCATGTGCCACAGTGACACAAAGAAGACCCCACATGCTGTAACCAAAACCCAGTGCAGCCAAATAAATAAATATTTTTTAAAAAAGAATTTCTTCTTGTTGGGTCAATACAATATGTAGCAGACGCAGACTTGGTAACACATCTGAAGTTGGGATTCCTATTATAATCCCTCCTCATGTGAAGATAGTAGTCAAGGAGACCTTTTAAAAGCTGGTGGCTCAGACGGTAAAGCGTCTGCCCGCAATGTGGGAGACCCAGGTTCGATCCCTGGGTCGGGAAGATCCCCTGGAGTAGAAAACGGCAACCTGCTACAGTACTCTCGCCTGGAAAATTCCGTAGATGGAGGAGCCTGGTGGGCTACAGTCCATGGGGTCACGAAGAGTCGGACACAACTGAGTGACTTCACTTTCTTTCTTTCACATGGGGTCAGAGGAATCTGAGTTCAAATCCAGGCTCTGTCAACATATGTAAGGATTTGGCTGGTGAGTCTTCTCATCAGTACCCTGAGAGGCAATGGCACCCACCTTACTGGGTTATTGGAAAGACTAATATGGTGTGTGCACAGCACTTAGCACAGGGCCTGGTACACAGGGAGTTCTGATGTTATTTTTATAGGATTGGATTGTACCCTAGACACCCAGAAACAGTGACATTGACCTCTGTTTATTTTTGAGACCCTCTTTCATTTTTTCATTGGTTGTTTCTGGCCAGAGATCCTGGCAAATAGAGGTATAAATTTCCTTTCGAAGTGATATAGTTTGTGGAAATGGAACCTTATAAAAAAATATACCGCTTATCACCCAGAATGCCATGGGCTGGTAGGAATATTTACTGCAAATCTAAAGGGAGCAGTTAGGACTTCAGGGGATAAACACCGCAACAATTAGCCTGATAAGTTAGCAACTCATTTTGCATATAAAAACGTTGCCTAGGACTCTATAGAGTTTTCCCTATTTATGGAAGACAGCCAGAGGTCCTAGGGTTTAATCAAAATTTAATACCCTGTGAGGGGAAATATGAAGAATACAAATTCTAAGTAATAGGCAATATGTCAAAAGCAGTAATTGCCAGCTTTAAATAGACCTTCCTGTTGTTCCTCTCCTTGTCAGCCTGTGCACCTGATTTGTAGTCAGGAAAACATGGCCAGAACCATATTAAGTCTCTGGAAAAACAAAGGAAAGAAATATGTATCCTGTTGCAGGAAAAATACATCCAATACTCAACAGAACCTTATCCTTTAAAATGACAGAACAACATATTCAAAAGTATTTAAATCAGGGAAATTTCCCCCAAGAAAAGTTGAAGGCTTTTATTTTATTCAGGGCCAGCCAGATGAGTCTTCTATGAGTGGTACCCACCTTCACATTCACCCAGCTGATACATTTAAGAGGTGGAAGTGACTGTGAGTTCCAGAAAGCTTACTGTGGACGAAAGCCATCATCTGAGGAGGAAAGTCAATGGATGGTTCATCACCATCACTGGAAAAATGAGCTTTGTCAGTCAAAGAAAGAAATTCAGATTAATTCAGAGTGCTATTGGGGCACTGAGGGGAAAACCAGATCAAGTTGGCTTGGTTAGAGATACCGTAAAGATAGGAACCAGCACCCTATTAGATGTTCTGGTACACTGACTAATTGGCTCAGATTTGTGAAGCCTTGCCTTGTGACTCTGCAGGTCCTCCCACTAGAAGCATGGGTGTTGTTTTTGAGCATGTAGCTTGCTGTGGCCAATGGAATGTGGGCAGAGCGACCATGTGCCAGTTCCAGTTTAGGCCTTAGTAGTCATTTGCGTTTCCACGGTGCCTTCCTCTTGTGCTTCTGCCTTCTCATTGTCATGAGAGGAAAATGGCTAGCTCAGTGGAGGAGGAGGAGGACAGATCAATGGAGCAGATGTGGAAACATGCTCAACCTAGATCAGCCCGCACCCAGCCAACTCACAGATGCACAAGCCAGAGTAAGTTATAGCTGTTTAAAGCTCCTGGATTTTGAAGCCATCAAGCAGCATTATTGTGATGATGGGCTATTGATGCAATTGACTGTTTTACAGGGTTAGTTTAAAGGGAGGCTGAGAGAACATTCATCTACAGACCATCAGATTTTCATCTTTGAAACAACTCTTGTAAGGATAACAAAAAGTTACATTTTCTGCAGAAACCTGAGCATGTCTTATATCTAAAATTGATGGCTCTGCATTTGAGAGTGAACAAAACAATTTCTGTGTAGATTTATATGGGATGGGGATTAGGGAAGAAGTGCACTTAGAGTTTTATTTAGATAATTGATTTTACTTAATGTCATCTAGTCTGAAGAAGCTTCTCATCTTTTTATACCCTCCCTCCTCAGGTCTTTGTCAGTTTTCTGTTTTTTCCATTTGAAGTCATCTCTTTACAGATCTAATTGGGTTTTGTGCAGCATAAATTCTTATTTACCAGCCTTATAGAATAACCCTGGGTACCCCTAAGAGCTGTCAGAGCCTTTGGTTTAATGTGAGATGGGAGAGGGTGTCGGAGTCACATGGGAACCCTCAGTTTAGCTGAATGGACACTGGAACTGAGATAAAGCATGGGGCCAGGTCTAGGTTCGAACTTTAAGCATTCCTAATTGCCTGTGAGGTCAGCATTATGCTGTCTGATGTATCTTAATCCCATCTTAGATAAATGCTGGGTTTAGGGCTCAGAGTCCAGGCTGGAGTTCTAGCAGCCAGGGTTGGGTATGAGATTGGGATTGGCTGTTGGACAGCACAGGAAGGAGAAGGCAATGGCACCCCACTCCAGTACTCTTGCCTGGAAAATCCCATGGATGAGGAGCCTGGTGGGCTGCAGTCCATGGGGTTGCTAAGAGTCGGACACGACTGAGCGACTTCACTTTCACTTTTCACTTGCATGCATTGGAGAAGGAAATGGCAACCCACTCCAGTGTTCTTGCCTGGAGAATCCCAGGGACGGGAGAGCCTGGTGGGCTGCCGTCTATGGGGTCGCACAGAGTCGGACACGACTGAAGCGACTTAGCAGCAGCAGCAATCCTAAGCACCAATGGGAAAGGACTGGAAAGTAAGACACTAAAACCATTAACAAGCAATACCATCAGGGGACTTCCTTGGTGGTCCACTGGCTAAGATTCCTCACTCCCAGTTCAGGGGGCCCAGGTTCAATTCTTGGTCAGGGAACTAGAGCCCACATGCTGCAAGTAAGAGTTTGCATGCCTCAACTAAGACCGGGCACAGCCAAATAAATAAAGATATTCTTAAAAACAGGCAATATAGTCAGGATCAGGCAGAAATGGAAAGCAGGGAGGACCAGGGCCTGGAGAGATACTCTGGGTACCTCTGCATGGCTGGAGTGGTTCTGGTAAGTCCTACTGGCTTTGCTCAGCTAGGGCTTCAAGCTAGTTTGAAGCCAGGCTCAGTAAGAATCAGAACAGGGAAGATGTTTGGTCTCAGCCTGCCAATCATGAGTAGCAGCCAGAGCCTTGTGCCGTTCATACTGCCCCGCTTACCCGAATTCTTATTCTACTTGAACAGGATGAGTTATGAAAAACGAAAAGACGAAAAGAATTACCCAGTATGTTGCAGCTTGTTTGGCTGCTTTTAACTTGCTAGAAAAAGGTCTTTCTTCCACTCCCAACTAGGAAATTTTATATTTCAAAATGCCTGAACTTTTTGCATATAGCTCTGTCTACTTCCCATCTCTGCATACCCCCACCACTTTATGTTCCTGGGGGAGTTGGAGGGAATAACAGCTTTCTGGCTCAATAAATGGAATTAAGCTCATGGAGTTGAAGATAGAAGTTAAAAGGGAGGTAGGCCATGATCCTCAGTGAAAGAGCTGTATCTTCTCTTGAGAAGAAAGACATGGGTGCACAGCTCATGTGATGGTGACCCACCACGTGTTAGGGTGTCTGACCTCCCTGGCTTGCTTTGGACTGAGGGATTGCCTGGGATCCAGGACTTCCAGTACTAATATGAGGCAGTCATTGGATTTATGTGCTAGAAGGTGGTAGAACTTTCAAAGGCTCAGCCTATGGATGCAAAGGAACTGAATACCTAGTAATGAGGCTGTATTGTTGCTATATTGCTGGGTAACAAAGTATTAATTTTCTATTGCTACATAACAAATTATCTCAAATTTAATGGCTTAAAACCACACACATTTATTATCTCACAATTTCTGTGTGTTAGTAGTCTCATTATAGCTCAGCTGGTCCTCTGCTCAGGTCATACAAGGCTGTAATCAAGGTGTCATCTGGGCTGTATTTTCATTTATTTTTAAAAAGTCTTTACTGAATTGCTACACTATTGCTTTTGCTTCTTTTCTTTTTTTAATGTTTTGTTTTTCGGGGCTCAAGATATGTAGGATCTTAGCTTCTCAACCAGGGATCAAAACCAAATCTCCCCAGCATTGAAAGGCAAAGTCAGCCATTGGACTGTCAAGGAAGTCCCAGCGCTGTATTTTCATATGGAGGTTTGAATTGAGAAAAATCTGCTTCAGAATTCATTCAGGTTGTTGGCAGAATTCATTGCCTTGCATCTACAGGACTCATGATGACTTGCTTCTTTAAAATGAACAGAGAAGAGTCTCTGGCCTCAAGGAGGGGTCAGTCCCTCTCTTAAGGACTTTCACTTGATTAAGTTAGTGTTACCCAGGGTCAGTTCAGTTCAGTTCAGCCGCTCAGTTGTGTCTGACTCTTTGCAACCCATGGACGGCAGAACGCCAGGCCTCCCTGTCCATCACCAACTCCCGGAGTCCACCCAAACCCATGCCCATTGAGTCGGTGATGCCATCCAACCATCTCATCCTCTGTCATCCCCTTCTCCTCCCACCTTCAATCTTTCCCAGCATCAGGGTCTTTTCAAATGAGTCAGTTCTTTGCATCAGGTCGCCAAAGTATTGGAGTTTCAGCTTCAGCATCAGTCCTTCCAATGAACACTCAGGACTGATTTCCTTTAGGATAGACTTCCCTTTAGGTTAGATCTCCTTGCTATCCAAGGGACTCTCAAAAGTCTTCTCCAACACGACAGTTCAAAAGCATCAATTTTAACGCTTAGCTTTCTTTACAGTCCTATTCTCACATCCATACATGACTACTGGAAAAACCGTAGCTTTGACTAGATGGACTCTGTTGGCAAAATAATGTCTCTGCTTTTTAATATGCTGTCTGGGTTGGTCATAACTTTTATTCCAAGGAGCAAGCGTCTTTTAATTTCATGGCTGCCATCACCATCTGCAGTGATTTCGGAGCCCCCCAAAATAAAGTCTGTCACTGTTTCCACTGTTTCCCCATCTACTTGCCAGGAAATGATGGGGCCAGATGCCATGATCTTTGTTTTTTGAATGTTGAGCTTTAAGCCAACTTTTTCATTCTCCTTTCACATTCATCAAGAGGCTCTTTAGTTCTTTGCTTTCTGCCCTAAGGGTGGTGTCATCTGCATATCTGAGGTTATTGATATTTTTCCCAGCAACTTTGATTCTAGCTTGTGCTTCATCCAGTCCAGCATTTCTCATGATGTACACTGCATAGATGTTAAATAAGCAGGGTGACAATATACAGCCTTGATGTACACCGCTCCTGATTTGGAACCAGTCTGTTGTTCCATGTCCAGTTCTAACTGTTGCTTCCTGACCTGCATACAGGTTTCTCAAAAGGCAGGTCAGGTGGTCTGGTATTCCAATCTCTTGAAAAATTTTCCACAGTTTGTTGTGATCCACACAGTCAAAGGCTTTGGCATAGTCAATAAAGCAGAAGTAGATGTTTCTGGAACTCTCTTGCTTTTTTGATGATCCAACGGATGTTGGCAATTTGATCTGTTTCCTCTGCCTTTTCTAAATCCAGCTTGAACATCTGGAAGTTCACGGTTCACATACTGTTGAAGCCTGGCTTGGAGAATTTTGAGCATTACTTTACTAGCATGTGAGATGAGTGCAATTGTGCGGTAGTTTGAGCATTCTTTGGCATTGCCTTTCTTTGGGATTGGAATGAAAACTGACCTTTTCCATTCCTGTGGCCACTGCTGAGCTTTCCAAATTTGCGGGCATATTAAGTGCAGCACTTTCACAGCATAATCTTTTAAAATCTGAAATAGCTCAACTGGAATCCCATCACCTTCACTAGCTTTGTAGTGATGCTTCCTAAAGCCCACTTGACTTCACATTCCAGGATGTCTGGCTCTAGGTGAGGGATCACACCATCGTGATTATTTGGGTCATGAAGATCTTTTTTGTACAGTTCTTCTGTGTATTCTTGCCACCTCTTAATATCTTCTGCTTCTGTTAGGTCCATACCATTTCCGTCCTTTATTGTGCCCATCTTTCATGAAATGTTCCCTTGGTAGCTCTAATTTTCTTGAAGTGATCTCTAGTTTTTCCCATTCTATTGTTTCCCTCTATTTCTTTGCACTTGATCTTAGCCAAAAGGCCAAGAAGCAATTGTTTTCCTCTATTTCTTTGTACTGATCACCTAGGAAGGCTTTCTTATCTCTCCTTGCTAGTCTTTGGAACTCTGCATTCAAATGGGTATATCTTTCCTTTTATCCTTTGCCTTTCACTTCTCTTCTTTTCACAACTATTTTTAAGGCCTCCTCAGACAACCATTTGCCTTTTTGCATTTTTTCTGGGTTGGGGGGATGGTCTTGATTCCTGCCTCCTGTACAATGTCATGAACCTCCGCCCATAGTTCTTCAGGCACTCTGTCTATCAGATCTAATCCCTTTAATCTATTTCTCACTTCCACTGTATAATCATAAGGGATTTGATTCAGGTCATACCTGAATGGTCTAGTGGTTTTCCCTACTTTCTTCAATTTAAGTCTGAATTTGGCAATAAGGAGTTCATGATCTGAGCTACAGTCAGCTCCCGGTCTTGTTTTTGCTGACTGTATAGAGCTTCTCCATCTTTGGCTGCAAAGAACATAATCAGTCTGATTTCACTATTGACAATCTGGTGATGTCCTTGTGCAGAGTCTTCTCTTGTGTTGTTGGAAGAGGGTGTTTGCTATGACCAGTGTGTTTTCTTGGCAAAACTCTATTAGACTTTGCCCTGCTTCATTCTGTACTCCAAGGCCAAATTTGCCTGTAACTCAAGGTATTTCTTGACGTCCTACTTTTGCATTCCAGTCCCCTATAATGAAAAGGACATCTTTTTTGGGTGTTAGTTCTAGAAGGTCTTGTAGGTCTTCAAAGAACCATTCAACTTTAGCTTCTTCAGCATTGCTGGTCAGGGCATAGACTTGGATTACTGTGATATTCAATGGTTTGCCTTGGAAACGAACAGAGATCATTCTGTCGTTTTTGAGACTGCATCCAAGTACTGCATTTCGGACTCTTTTGTTGACTATGATGGCTACTCCATTTCTTCTAAGGGATTCCTGCCCACACTAGTAGATATAATGGTCATCTGAGTTAAATTCACCCATCCCAGTCCATTTTAGTTTGCTGATTCCTAAAATGTCAACGTTCACTCTTGCCATCTCTTATTTGACCACTTCCAATTTGCCTTGATTCATGGACCTAACATTCCAGGTTCCTATGCAATACTGCTCTTTACAGCATCAGACTTTGCTTCTATCACCAGTCACCTCCACAACTGGGTGTTGTTTTTGCTTTGGCTCCATCCCTTCATTCTTTCTGGAGTTATTTCTCCACTGATCTCCAGTAGCATATTAGGCACCTACTGACCTGGGGAGTTCATTTTCAGTGTTGTAACTTTTTGCCTTTTCATACTGTTCATGAGGTTCTCAAGGCAAGAATACTGAAGTGGTTTGTGATTTCCTTCTCCAGTGGACCACATTTTGTAAGAACTCTCCACCATGACCCGTCTGTCTTGGGTGGCCCTACACGGCATGGCTCATAGTTTCATTGAGTTAAACAAGGCTGTGGTCCATGTGGTCCATGTGGTCCATGTGGTCACCTTTGCCATATTCTATTCACTAGAAGCAAGTCCCAGGTCCACTCCACACACAAGGGGAGGGGATTAAAGTTTAGATCAGGACTTTGACATAAAGAGTTATTTCTTATTAAATATCAGGATGAAAAAATAATTTCTCCAACATGAAACAATTCTAGTAAGAGCTCAAGGGTGTAACTATATCACCACATCACATCTGTATCACATAGTCTTCATGGGCATGAAAAGTTTCTGTCTGTGGGAGAATACAGGTGACTTTGCTAAGATTAATAGACATGGTTCAGGGTTTACTGCCTTGAAGCCTGATACTGAAATATTTTTTTAAGTTCAGATTAATGGAAATTATTTTCAAAATGTTTACTTTCTTCTTCAAAGCACATATTTCAGAGTGAAGTTTAAAGTAGAATAACATCTCAAGATAAAATAGATTATGCTAATTAATTGTTATATCCTCCTAGGAGCTAAATATTTGCTTTTATATAGACCTAATTAACTTTCTCTTCCAGTCTCTGAATACTCAGATGCCCTTCACAGCTGTAGGCTCATATGCTTCATTCTATGTTTGGTCACTTTTAAAGTAGGATTGCCAAGTAAAACACAGAATGATCAATTAAATTTGAATTTCAGATAAACAAAGGTATACTTTTTTAGTGTAAATATATCCATACTTGAGAACAAGTATGCATGAGAAATATATATTTTTAAAAAGTATTCATTATAAAATTTAACAAAAGAGGTACCTAACAGAGGCACTGAAAACTATAAAACACTGCTGAAAGAAATTAAAGGTCATCTAAATAAATGGGATTTAGAAATCCCTTGTTCATGGTTCAGAAGACATAATATTGTTAATATGGCAATACTCTCAAATTGATCAATTCAATCTATATCATAATACCAGCTGGTTCTTCACAAGAAGTTGACAAGCTGATCCTAAAATCTGTATGGAAGCACAAGGCACCCCAAATAGCCAATACAATCTTGGAAAAGCACAACAAATTGGAGGACATACACTTTGTAATTTCAAAACCTACTACAAACAAGAGTAATCAAGACTGTGATACTGTGATACTTTAGTGACACCAAGGACTGTAGCCCGCCAGTCTCCTCTGTCCGTGGAACTTCCCAGGCAAGAATACTCGAGTGAGTGGGTTGCCGTTTCCTTCTCGAGGGGAACTTCCCAACTCATGGATCAACTCACATCTTCTGCATTGGCAGTCAGATTCTGGCATTAAGTATAGGCATGTATGTTTACAAAATAAAACTGAAAGTCTAAATAAACACATGTATCTATGGCAATTAATTTTTAGCATAGATGTGAAAACTGTTCAAATGGGAAAGAATAGTGTTTTCAATAAATGCTGCTGAAACAACAGGATAGTCACATATAAAAGAATGAAGGTGAACTCTTACTTCACACTATATTAAAAAATTAACCCTAAATTGATCAAAGACCTAAATATAAAAGTCAAAAATCATAAAACTCTTGGAAGAAAACATCAGGGTTAGTCTTTGTGACCTTGGATTTAGCAACAGATTCTCAGATACATCACCAAAAGCACAAGCAACAAAAACAAAAAGATACATTGGATGTCTTCAAAATTAAAAGTTCCGTGCTATAAAGGATACTAGGAACAAAGTGAAAAGACAGAGCACATAATAGGAGAAAATATCTGAAAATAGTATATCTAACAAGGAACTTCTGTATAGATTATGTAAAGAGTTCTTAAACTTAATATCAAAAAGACAAACCAATAAAAAAGGGGCAAAGGATCTGAGTAGACATTTCTCCAAAGAAGATAAGCAAATGGCCAAAGAGCACGTGAAAATACTCCTTACATCATTAGCCATCAGGACAAGGCAAATGAAAACCCCAAGGAGATGCTACTCCACACCAACCAGGATGACTATAATAAAAATATCAGATAGAAACACGTGTTGGTGAGGATACTGAACCATCATACATGGTGACAGAAATGAAAAACAGCCTGGCAGTTCCCCCCAAAGTAAAAGAGTTACCTTATGATCCAGCAATTTCACTTCCAGATATGGATCTAAGAGAAATGAAAACATATGTCCACACCAAAACTTGTGGGCAAGTGTTTATAGCAGCCTTATTCATAAAAATAACAGATGTCAACAACCCAAATGTATGTCAATCGATGAATGGCTGAACAAAATTTGTTATTTCCACCTAAGGGAATACTGGTGGTAATGGTTTAGTCACTAAGTTATGTCCAACTCTTTGACACCATGGACTGTATCCCACCAGTCTCCTCTTTCCATGGGATTTTCCAGGCAAGAATACTGGTGTGGTTGCCATTTCCTTCTCCAGGGGATCTTCCCTGACCCAGGGATCAAACCCATGTCTCCTGAATTGCAGGCGGAGCGTTTACCACCTGAGTCCCCAGAGAAGCCCTGTTTAGACCTTACCCATGTCATTTAATCTCTCAGTTTTCTGCTCCAGGAAATGCAAACAAATGGCAGCTGATCTGATCTGATGAGCACCTATTCTGAGATCATACCTGGAAATACTTGAAGTTCTTTGGAGAAGAGAGGACCTTTTTGGTCTTATATGGCCCTTCTGTAGGTTTACCTGGTCAATATCTGTTATATGTCCCTGGTGTGATCTGAATGAAGGAAGGCCCTGAAGTGGTGAATGAAATAGCAGCATAGTCAATGGAGAAGATACCCACATATTCACCCCATATCATCTCAGGACCAAACTTTTTCCTTGCCCAGACTCCTTGCTTTAGAGTAGAAGAGATACATTTACCAGAGAAAATTCAGGGTACTCGGGTCTAGTACATGCTGTCTGGAACTGCCAGGTCCAAAGCAGTAACCCCGAATCTATTTCTGGCCCTAGGTACATGCTTTATATTATTTATGGCCTTTTACAATTTTTAGGCACTTTCATTGATTGACTTGTGTATTCTTTACTACAAGTCTTACCTTCAACAGTGAAATCAGAAGCTTTGCTTATGATGGATGTTCAATTAGTTACTATCTATCTTTGATTCCTCCAAATTTCCATTCTTAACTATAAATCTCCAGAGAGATCAAGCAAGGCACACACACAAGTCTATTAGTCTTGCTTGAAGTATACCGGTTTTGGTGACGTCAGGGAAGAGGATAAATTGGTGGTGCCTTGACTTGCATCTCTTAGGTCAGACACAGGGATCCTGAGCACCCACTCAGGATTTCTGCAAGTGCAGGAAGGTAATGTACATCTTCTAGGTAGCAGAGTTATCACAAATAATCTCCACCAGAGGCAGGTTTCCCATAGGAGGCTGTTAATGGTCCATCATATGCTTATCTTAGCATAAGAATGAAGGGCGGAGAATTAAATCGAAGTAGTTTGCTTTTGGGCTCAGGTATGGTTCAATAATTTATTTCTCTGGTCTATGTGATGGGAGAAATTCTCAAGGCCTTTGCTTTCCCCTCAGACTCTCAATACTCATCTGTATCTCACTTTGGATGGTAATGGCTATGTGCTGAACAGCATTTTTGCGTCAATAAATAAAAAATGGCAGTGATAAGTTTCTCTCTTTCTTTTTATTTTTCCTAATGAAACATGAACATTTGGTTCCCCATTGTATTGCTATTATCCATGATCTTTAATCTTTTATTTGATATGCATCCATGTCTTCATGTGTGAAAAATTCAAGGGTTGCAGACTAGCAGAAGCAGAAAGAATACTTAACATGTAAATGTTTCATGCAGTATAATGTCAGAGTTGTTACTAATGATCATTTTCTATTTGCAATAAAACATCCTTTCAGAGACCACGGCATTTGTTGTAGCTTCTCTGACCTATGAAAGCATCAAAGAGAATGCTTCTGCCATCTATACCTCTTTGACTTCTAAAAACGGCCAGGTATCTTACTAATACACACGTTATTTTGCAAATACATTTTAAAAAATGAAATCAGGTAAAACAGGGCTCACTACTTACAACAATAGAAAGAAAAGTCGAGGTTGGCTTAAGTTAACAACAACAAAAATACCACGGCTGATTTGAAATTCGGGATCCTGAATGCAAGGGGCTCCTTTTTCAGGGATAAACCTAGTGTCATTTTCCTTTTTATGAGTGGTATTTGACAACCATTTGACAATTCTTATAATAGAACTCAGTGTGGATATGCATACAAGAAGCTTCGGGATTCTTGCATGTGTGGGAAGGTAGTGTACATCTTCTAGGTGGCAGAATTATCACACAGATAATCAACTCAGGAAAAGAACAGAGAAAAACCAAATATCTATCTGGGAAACAAGAAGTCTGGGGAAAAATAGAAATACATGGCATTAGGAAGTGTTCTAATCTCATTTTTTCACATGTATCTGTCCAGTTTTCCTAGCACCACTTACGGAAGAGGCTGTCTTTGCCCCATTGTATATTCTTACCTCCTTTGTCAAAAATAAGGTACTCATAGGTGCGTGGGGTTATCTCTGGGCTCTCTATCTTGTTCCATATACTCAAAATGGATTAAAGACCTAAATGTAAAACCAGAAACTATAAAACTCTTAGAGGAAAACATAGGCAGAACACTCGATGACATAAATCAAAGCAAGAGCCTCTTTGACCCACCTCCTAGAGTAATGGAAATAAAAACAAAAATAAACAAGTGGGACCTAATTAAACTTAAAAGCTTTTGTACAGCAAAGGAAACTACAAACAACTCTCAGAATGGGAGAAAATAAATAGCAAAGGAAACAACTGACAAAGAATTACTTTCCAAAATAAACAAGCAGCTCATATAACTTAATACCAGAAAAATAAACCACCCAATCAAAAAGTGGGGAAAAGACCTAAACAGTCATTTCTCCAAAGAAGACATACAGATGGCTAACAGACACATGAAAAGATGCTCAACATCGCTCATTATTAGAGAAATGCAAATCGAAACTACAAGAGACCACCTCATACCAGTCAGAATGGCCATCATCAAAAAGTCTACAGTCTACAAACAAATGCTGGAAAGGGTGTGGAGAAAAGGGAACCCTCTGGCATTGCTGGTGGGAACGTAAATGGATACAGCCACTATGGAAGATGGTATGGAGATTACTTAAGAAACTAGGAATAAAACCACTATATGACCCAGCAATCCCACTTCTAGGCATATACCATGAGGAAATAAAAATTGAAAAAGACACATGTACCCCAATGTTCACTGCAGCACTATTTACAATAGCTAGAATATGGAAGCAACCTAGATGCCCTTCAACAGATGAATGGATACAGAAGTTGTGGTACATATATACAATGGTATACTACCCAGCCATAAAAAGGAACACATTTGAGTCAGGTCTAATGAGGTGGACAATCCTAGAGCCTATTATACAGAGGGAAGTAAGTCAGAAAGAAAAATATAAATATCATATACTGACACATATATATGGAATCTAGAAAGATGGTACTGATGAATTTATTTTCAGGGCAGCAAGGGAGAAACAGACAGAGAACAGACCTATGGTCATGGGAGGAGGGGAAGAGGGAGAGGGTGAGATGTACGGAGAGAGTAACATGGAAAGTTACATTACCATATGTAAAATAGATAGCCAGTGGGAATTTGCTGTATGACTCAGGGAACTCAAACAGGGCCTCTGTGACAATCTGGAAGGGTGGGATGAGGAGGAAAGTTCGGGAGGGAGGGGACATGGGTGTACCTATGGCTGATTCATGCTGATGTTTGACAGAAAACAAAATTCTGCAATGCAATTATCCTTCAATTAAAAACAAATAAATAAATAAAAAAGAAGTATAATAGTTGATGTTTGTGGTGTCGAGCCTCCAATATAACCCCAATGACCCCACTTCCCAGTACTCATGCTGTATATAGATATGGTCCCTGACTTAATAATGGTTTGACTTAAAACTTTTGAAGGGATAAGTATGCAATAGAAACTATACTTCAAATGTAAAATTTTATCTTTTCCCAGGCTCAGAACATGCAGCGCAATACTCTATGGTACTGGGTAGTGGTGGTAAGGCCATAGCTTCAGTTAGCCGTGTAATCGCAAAGGTAAACAACCGACACTATTACAACCATTGTGCACCTGTACAACCATACAGAAGTTTTCCACTTTTGGTATAATATTCAATAAATTACATGAGGTATTCAACAGTTTATTTTGAAATAGGCTTTATGTTAGTTGATTTTGCCCAACTATAGACTAATGTAAGTATTCTGAGCACATTTAAGGTAGGCTAGGCTAATGTGTTTGGTAGGTTAGGTATATTAAGTACATTTTCGATTTAACAATATTTTCAATTTAAAAGCGGGTTTATTGGGGCATAACCACATCATAAGTCAAGGAAGATCTCTAGTCTTCTCCCATTCTGAATAGCGCTGACTGGTGTAATCAATAGGATAGTGTTGTAATGATGGTTTGTGACTTCCAAGACTAGGTCATAAAAGACATGTGTTTTCTGCTTGGTTTTCTCTTGGATCACTCGTTCTGAGGGAAGCTAGCTGCCATATTGTGAGGCTACTCAAGCAGCCCTATGGTATGAGGATTTTCACTGCAGCATATATGTGGTGGTGGGTAGCTGGAGGTAACTTGGGGTCAGTTTGTGGGAAAGTGATGGATGAAATGTGATGATTGCATAACAGTAAGCTCCGTGATTAAATGCAAGAGGTCAGACCTGCATACATCAACATACCTAAGTATTAAAATTAGTGCTTTCCCAGAAATAATATTATTTATGTAAATAAAAATTCCTCAAACAAGAGTACACATTTTACAAGAATACATTCAAGTAAAAAGATACACAAAAATACATTAAAATGATTAATACTGATCACTGCAAGGAGGAGAAAATGAATGGAATGTGTAGATTAAAATAAGTAACAAATGAGTTAAACAAGAGAGCGAGTCTTAATGGGCCTTGGACTGAGGAATGCAATTTACTCAATCTTCTGTACTAAAAGTTGCGATTTAAAATTAAAGAAAAAACTGGAAAAAAAATCCAGAGTTTCAAGAGAAAGAGCATATGAAAGTGTGTAGAGAGGAGTAGCACACAGTGACATCTCACACCAATTTCAAACAAAAAGGCATCTATGATCCAGGGCTGGGCTGTTCTGGGCATAAGAGCAGGTAATTAGCAGGGTAAGGGAAAGATAATTTAACCAGCCAATCAGGAACTTCCTGACTTTAAATTCTGCAATTTGCAGCCACATGAATGGATTTGGAAGGTATTATGGTAAGTGAAATAAATCAGACAACAAAGACAAATACTGTATATCACTTAATGTGGAATCTAAAATATACAACAAACTAGTGAATAAAACAAAAAAGAAGTAGATGCACAGATACAGAGAACAAACTAAGGGTTAGCAGTGGGGAGGGGACGAAGGGGCAAAGGGATGGGGGATTTTAAAAAAGGGGGCTTATTATGGGATTATGGAGAAGGCAATGGCACCCCACTCCAGTACTCTTGCCTGGAAAATCCCATGGACGGAGGAGCCTGGTAGGCTGCAGTCCATGGGGTCGCTAGGAGTCGGACACGACTGTGCAACTTCACTTTTACTTTTCACTTTCATGCATTGGAGAAGGAAATGGCAACCCACTCCAGTGTTCTTGCCTGGAGAATCCCAGGGACGGGGGAGCCTGGTGGGCTGCCGTCTATGGGGTCGCACAGAGTCGGACATGACTGAAGTGACTTAGCATAGCATAGCATTATGGGATTATATGATTATAATTATATGATTATATGGGATTATATGATATGTATATGGAAATTTTGAAAATTGTAAAGCACTATAGAATTTAACTTATTGAATTTCATTCAATAAAAACATAAATAAATTTTAAAAATCTTAGTATGATGGGAAGGAAATCCAAAAAAGAGGAGATACATGTGTACATATAGCTGATTCACTTTGTTGTAGAACTGAAACTAACACAGTGTTGTAAAGCAACTGTACTTCAATAAAAACTTAAAAAGAAAGTCTTAGTGGGATAAGTAAAATGTGGGGACAAAAGTTTCTGATTTTGTCTTTTACCTTAGTGTCCCCTTTTCTTTATCTAGGGAATGCACTGTAACGCAAAATTTCTTATGAATGAAGACTTGTTATGAAAAAGAGGCTCAGAAAATGTCTTTATGTTAAAAGACTTTTTAAAAGTACTGCTCCTGTTTTGTTTCTCATAAATCAGCTAATGTTTGTCCACTGAGTTATCTGGTGCAATTCTAAACCCACCTTTTGACCTACTTACTGTCTAGAAAGTGAATAGCCAAATATCATTGGAAAAACTATTTAATTTTCTTAAGTCTTTCAAATGTGATTTTGATGATGTTTAAAGTTTCCATTATCACAGCTCAAACTATATTTTAAAAAGTTATTGAGACTTGGTAAATATAAAGAGGAATTTAGAAATCTACTTCTTATCCCTCCACTCTAACATAAAACAACTCAATTCTTTATGTTCTCATCCTCTTTACAGATTGGCCTGATGAATCTCACGTACCATGAGCAAAGAATGCTTTCAAGTCACTTTCCACATAACCTGAACAATATGCTACTCATTGTGACAAGCCCTACATGAAGTATGAAGAAGAAGACCCTTGTCTTCAAAGAAATTACAAGCTTCTAGAATAAGAATACTATATTATGAAAACAAATCCACAGGCCCATTCTAGGGGGCACTGTTGATGCCTCACCACACGGGCTGTCCCCCTACCTCTGAGGTCACCTGTGCTGCAGAGGGCGGGTCTCCACGCTGCAGCTTTGCCTCTGATGGGTTTCCCTCTGCCTCTCTACTCGCTCTCTCGGACCCATGTGGAGAAGTAGAGATAGTTATTGCTCAGACATCTAATGTGTCTGGAGCTTAGTAGGGAAAGCAGGGCTGCAGGTGAGCAGAGAGATAGCAGGGAAGCCATTGGATCACCTGAGCACTGAGTGGAATGGGAAGAACAAGCCAGACCCTGAAGAAGTGAAACGGAGAGAGAGGAGCCCAGGATGAGTCTACAAATGTGAGCAGTCCCCTGGAAGTCAAAGACAGCTTGCAAGACGCCTAGTAGAGATAAGGCTGAGGGTGTCTTTGTTGAAAAGGCCAGTGGGGTACGAAAATAGGCAAAACTAATCTCTGTTTAAAACCTGGGGAAAGTGGTCGCCTTTCAGGGAATAGGTAGTAACTGAAAGAGGAGGGGGCAAAAGGGGGGGCTTCTTTCTTTCTCTTTCTGGGTGCTGCTGAGACTCCTGCATGAAGCTTGTGAGAAGGACTGGGAACGGCAGGGGACGCTGGGGCTCTGACACCTGCTCCAGGGTGCACACTTCTGTCTCCAGCTCAGACCTACATCGCGCTGGCTCTAAAAACCTCATGTGCAGAAGAAGGAATCTTCTTTTCAAAGAGAGGGACACTGCTGATTTCACACTTTTAATTGCTTAATTAATGAATATTTACATTTTAAAAGTCAGTTAAGGGAGTCGGCATCGAAAGCACTGACTGTGAGGCAGAGAATGGATACATGTGTCATTTCCAGGGCTTCACAGAAGGAAAATCCAGGGAGACTGAGTTTCTTGAGTTCACAATTCTCATTCTGAATACAAACCGTTAGGTCTACCCATCCTCATTGAACACTTTAGTTAAAAAACATTATCAACAGTGCTTCATATTGAGTGCTCAGCTGGGAGGAGATTGCATGAGTTGACAATAACTCTTTCAGAACCAAAACTCATATGACTTTTCATTCCTGAAAGAACTTGACCTTGTTACCATTATTCTATTATAGAATGCTGGCTCTGGGATAGGGAAGAGTTGAAAACCTTGTTCATGGAAGAGAATAAAACTCACTCAAATCTGTTTGGTTGAGGTATTCTAACTGGACATTCTCTGCTCTCGGGAGAAGGATCAGTAAACATTTCTTAAGGATAGCAAGTAGTTTGGATTTGCAGATCATTTGGTCATGGGGCATGTAAACAAATGGACATGGCTGCAATCAAGGAAAACTTTATTTACAAACACAGGAGGCCCAGTCTTAGTTTGCCAAAGCCCATCATAAGGGTGAGGCTAGGTGCCTGAGTTCTGTCCAGAATACCTGAATGTTCTGAATGGGTGAATGTTCATCAATATGTATTTGGTTTTTGTGTCAGAGACATGTGCTCCAACTACAATACTCTAGTATGAATTTTTAGAATGATTGAGGAAGAGTATCAGTAGTTTTGACCCAGACCATTTTATGTGATGAATCCAAGTGGAATATACCTTAGGAGAACATGATGTTATATTTCCCAGTGTTGAGCAGAAGTAGGACAACATTCACTTAAGTGCACGTATCTAGAATAAAGTGAACAATTGAGTTGCTGGAGATAGGAAAGAGTATTTAAGCCTACATTTTGGTTGGACAGCTATCCCAGTCTCTGACTTTAAAACGTAAAAGTTTAAAATGATTAGTGTGACAAATTTTCATTTATTTTAGATTAACTTTTTGTTTTTAAGTTAAAATTTAAAACTGATATAAAGGAAAAAATAAGATAACCTATAATAAATTCAGTCACAGCATTTTTGGTTCCTTCAATGAATCCTAATCTGAAGTCAAACCTAGTAATATATCACATGTGAATTAAATGCCATTAGGCATTTATGATGGTATCTGCCTCCCATAAACATAAGGCAAATCCATTGATTCTTCACCTGCAACGTTTTGATAGATGGTGAATTCCTTTTCCAGTGAATTTCTAGATTCAAGAATTTCTCAAGGCCTATGCCTGGTAATTTGGCCACTTGATGCAAAGAACTGACTCATTTGAAAAGACCCTGATGCTGGGAAAGATTGAGGGCAGGAGGAGAAAAGGACGACAGGATGAGATGGTTGGATGGCATCACAGACTCAATGGACATTAATTTGGGCAAACTCTGGGAGTTGGTGATGGGCAGGGAGGCCTGGCATGCTGCAGTCCATGGGGTTCCAAAGAGTCGGACACAACTCTGTGACTGAACTGAACTGATGCCTAGTAAAACTCATTTTAAACCTCCAAATTGCCAGTATTAATTGACCTCAGAGGATCTTCCAAGGGAATAAAATTGTATTCCTAAGCACACTGAAAATCCTATAACATTTGCTCATTTCATAACAAGAGAATAGAGAGGGATGAGAAGACATGAAGAGTCCTCTTTAGCTCCTCTCCAGAGGGTGACAGGCATCTGAGAATGCTCACGTGCCACATCAGATCAGAAATGTTAAAAAGAACCATTACCTCTGTTAAGATGTAAGATAACAGGCAGAACAGGTTTTATATACATTATGAAGACCCTGCACTTCTTTATCTTACATCTGCTAAAAAAAGTTTTCCTGGCTTGCTGTTTTCACCTGGAAGACTGTTAATTCACAATATATTACATTTTCCCGTTATTACGTAAGAGATTAACTGCTTACATTTTTGATTACCTAGAGATAAAATTTTTTCCCAAAGATGCTATTAAAATCAATGTTTTGTTTTATAATATGTCACTCAATTATTTAATGACCAGCTCTCCAAGCCCTTCTGTGATGCTTTACAGCTGAAAAAGAAGACAGTCCCATTGGAGGGTGAGTCACCAAGTGGCCACTTGCTCCAGAGCACACGCCTGCGCCGGACCTGCTGTGCTGAGTGTCCTCCAATGACTAAGTTTGGTCAACATGAATAGCTTTAATAGGCCATGACCACTTTCTACCCTTCACTTCTTATAATCACAGATTTTTTTTCCCCTTCTTGAAAGCAAAAATTATCACACGGATTATCAGAATCTCAGGTATAGCACTTAAAGGCTGTAATTATCTTTTGTAATTTCAAAAGATTATAGTCAATTTAAAATGTACAGATTCATAATAGTTTTTCAAGATGCTAAATCCCTTGCATTTTAAAGTTTATATCAGACACTGCAATGTTAAAGTATTTGAACTTCTAGTAGGTAGTAATGGTGTCAGAGAATGATGGGTAATTAGGTCATGCATCTTGTGTCCACAGCCCATGCAATTTTTACAGAAAGGTGCGCTATGTAAACTGCCACTGCAAAGCAAGAAATTGTGGCCCTGAATTTCCCATAAAATCTACCCAAATAAATCTTGTAGCCCCTCTCTTTGCATATAAACATCTTGCCTTTGAGAAGATTGAGTAGAAAAGAACCTTGCTAACAGTTTCTTTAGCAATAGCAGGAAGATTTCTTGTCTGAGACTCTATAAGGTTTTCATTTCATTAGTTCTCTCCTCCATCTCCTTTATTCATCCAACAAACATGTACTGAGCACTTCCTATGAACCAGGCTCTGTTTCAAGCTCTGGAGATAACATTATGAACAAAACACAGGAAAGTCCCTGCCCCATGGAGCTTCCATTCTAGTTGAGGGAGACGGACAAGCGCATAAGTCTATAAGATCACAGGGTTCAAAATAGCTTAGAGACATCCTCTCTGTAATCTATTTATTGCATCTCCTCATTGTGGGGCAGTGATGAGTGAAAGGAGAGGCAGTAGTGGATTGCAGCAATGTCATTAGTCCTAATGGGTGAACGTCAGTGAGTCCATCAAATAACAAGGTTGTTAGTCCATAACTAACAAGGGTCCATCAACTAACAGTTTCCTCAGCTATGAAATGGGGAGAGGTTGTATTACGTGCTTTTTTTTTTTTTAAAGAGAAAGGGCCCTTTCAAGAGCCGGTCTTTTGACTCTTCTACAATTAAAAGAACATTTAAAAAGAAAATATAAGAAATTCTTAGGTATTCCACATACACTCAACACTTTAAATGCCAATCTAAACTTCATAAATAGCAAACATCTTATTTATGATTGCTATAGAATGAAGCAATATTTTCATCTCTGGCCACCATAAAAACATATTAATTTCCATTGTTGGTTACTCAGTCTCACCTCATTTGTAAAACTCTCTTGTGGGTATGTAACACTGTCTCTTTCCTGCTAACTGACTTTATGCTGTTTCACTGGCTTTATGTTCCTATTTAATCTTTTCCACTGGACTATCAGCTCTATGAAACAGGCATGGGTTCTCACTTCTTTGGACAAGATTCTGTCCGGGTAACCCATAAAGGTGTAATTATTGCACCCAGTGTAAGCGTGAAAGTGAAAGTGTTAGTCACTCCATCGAGTCCTACTCTTTGCGACCCCATGGACTATAGTCTGCCAGGCTCCTCTGTCCATGGGATTCTCCAGGCAAGAACACTGGAGTGGGCTGCCATTCCCTTCTCTAGTGGATCTTCCTGACCCAGGCATCGAACCCAGATCTCATGCATTGCAGGCAGATTCTTTACTGTCTGAGTCACCAGGGAAGCCCCATCTATACCATATTTTATGGCCTGTTGGGAACCCACATTAGTTCTTCAAGTTGTAAGAGTGGTTCTGCTTAATAAAACTAGAGCTATGGGATATCAAAGGGTATGTTAACATCCAAAAAAGAGAAATGGATTTCCTGAACAATTCACAGATGAGGATAGTGTGAATTAATAAATAATCCTAACCTCTTTGGAACTCTAGTGGAATGTTAATGCTTATTTAATAATGCAAGAGATGGTACATGTATTTTACAATCAATTTTTCTTCTAGAAGGTAGCATAGCTAGAGAGCTGAATGTCAAATAAGGCTGGGCTCATACTCATTCACTTGGCATGAGTTATGAAGCCCCTGATTCTCTTGAAAGACAAGTTGTATTTGCTGGTTTTATTTTGAAATGTAGAAACTCCAATTTCAATCAGTCCAGCAGCTAAGGATGGCAGGAAATTTTACAGGACTATAAGAAATGTTCTTTCCTTATCTGAATCTGATTCCCACCAACATGTTGGTGATTTCTGAAGGCTGTATGCTCTGTCTTCGAGTTTTATGGGTTGCTGTGTAATCAAATATCCTACACATGTTTTCAAATCTGATCTGATGGGCCCTATCATAAGAACACATCTTGTCAGTGGCTTTGGAGGTAAAGTGAAATCTCTGCTGTAATAACCAAATTTAATTCCTTCCTGTTGCTCTGTCGTGTCAAGATACATACTGTCAATATTATCAAAAGTACCTAACATGGGTTGCTGTATAGATTAAGGTCTGTCCTCCCTTTCAGTCACTGGAAAGGAAGAAGGACCACATCCTTGGTTGGGTGCACACCATGACTCCAGGACCAGATGGGCAGAGCATCCCATGGAACCTTCAAGAATCTCAGAGCAGCATCACATCTTCTAGCAATAAAAACTCTGTAAAACAGAGCCTGTATGGATTACAAGATGAAGACAGGTCTAGCAAACAACAGCTGCATGTGTGAGGGTCAGAGGAGATTAAGGAGGTTCAGACAACTTTTGGCAACGTAGATCAGTTACAGATAAATTCTTGTTAGCAAAGAAAATGCACTTTGATATACATCACGGAATTGAAATATGTGTTGACGCTGTTGGGTATATGCTACCTAAGAACGCAGTCCCTTTTTCACAAGGAGAGGCACGAGGAATTATAAGGCCATGCCGATGTTCATCATTCTTACATCAGTATGAGTGTAGCCCTTCCAAGTCAACCCAAAGTGTTGCAGTCCAAGCGGTGGATGTGTGCTGTGGGTCTGGCTTTGTCTGTTAGGTCTCCAGAAAGTCAGAATGTGACGTGTACTCTTCAGAGTGGAAGTCTCTGAGCTGCAAACAAGGATAACGCTTAAGTCCAAACCTCCATGGGCACCATGGCTTCCTTGGTTCCAACAGAAGGCAGTAGGTTTTCTTCAGACAAGAAATAAAAGGGGAATTGCACCAAGAACCCACGGATCTTTTTCAGTTCTTCCTCAGCTCTAATGGGATCCTCCTTTGCTAATATGGGCTTGCTTATAAAGTCTCTCAGCTGAATTAAATTGTGTACTTCATCATTGGGAAGGCACCGGAACACCTGATTAAAATGCAAATAGGAAACTGAGTGATAAGTTTAAAAGAAAGCATATCCCCTTTATGGAAAATACTCATTCTGACAGACAAAACTTATGTTTTATGAAACATATATTAGTTTTATGTTACATCACAGACCTGATTGAAGGGTTGTTTCTTTTATTTGCTACAGAGAGTGCAGAGAGTGCTAGATTTGCTTCCATTAAAAAAAAAAAAAATCATAGAGGACCTTCCTGATGGTTCAGTGGTTGAGACTCCGTGTTTCCATGCAGGGAGCATGGGTTCAATTCCTAGCTGGAGAAGTTCTATATACCATGCAGTATGAAAAAAAAAAAAAAGATAGATCCTATATCTGATCTATGGGGGAGGGGTGCTTCCCAGGTGGCTCAGTGGTAAAGAATTGGTCTGCCAATGGTGGAGACCTGGGTTCAATCTCTGGGTGGAGAAGATCCCCTGGAGGAGGGCATGGCAACCCACTCCAGTATTCTTGCCTGGAGAATGCTATGAACAGAGAATCGTGGTGGGCTACAGTCCATGGGGTCACAAGAGTCAGACATGACTGAGTGACTGAGCACACATGCATGCATATCTAATCTGCATTATCCTGTGACTGACCACAGGATAATGTCAAGCTAGTGGTAAGGAGATTCATGAGTGATAGCCCACTTTAAGGTTAATTTTTTTGGATAATAATCATCCCTGAATTTCATTGGAGGTTCATGTCTAAAAGAAAAATTGTATATTTTCTCTAACTTTTTATTTTGAAAAATGTTCATGTCAGTACCTGTACTTAAAGTTATAAGTTATACATGTATTTTGCTAACTGAAAATAAGTTTCACATAACACTTCACACCTGAATACCTCAGCATGCATTTCTTATGAATAAGGACATGTGCCTATATATCCACAATACCGTTCTCACACCTCAGGAAATCAATTTCATGTCATTTAAGATATGGTCCATAGTCAGATTGATCTGATTATTCCCCAAATGTCTCCTAGAGCTGTTATTTCTCCCAATCCAGGATCCAAACTAGGCTGTACCCCACATTTTAAAAATACTCCACACACACGACCTATTTAATCATGGCCTCGAGTCCTCAGTAGGAAATAGGTCTATGTAGATAGTTGTTGTTTCATTAGAAACATGAATTTTTGTGTTCACAGATGAATTTTCTGTGCTGAAGGAAGTCTGGAAGTCAGAAGAAGAATGCCCTCTTATCCTGTTTATGATGGACAGTCATATGATAGAGTCAATGGATCTCAGCTTGAACATTTTCTGTGATAGAAAGCTAGCTACTTCATGACATAACCTGGTCCGGGGCTGGGGGACTCTGAACTCTTGCACACCCTTTGTCATCACTAATGGATGGAATGTACCAGAAGAGCCATTTGGCTTCCCTAACAGATGAAGCTGGTTTTAAAACACCTTTCCAAAATTACAACTGTCCAAATGAGGAAGTTTCTCATTATTAATAAGCTTCATCATTAGAATGGATATAATCTACTATGTGCTAAATACATTTAACTGTCCAAATGAGGAAGTTTCTCATTATTAATAAGCTTCATCATTAGAATGGATATAATCTACTATGTACTAAATACATTTAACAGATTATTTTTTATCCTCATGACCATCTCATGAATATTCCCTCCAATTTATAAGAGGAAAGAAAGGAAGGCTCAGAACATGAAATTACTATACACATACTCATATGACCAGCAACTGTGTGAGCTGGGCTGAACCCAGGTCTGACTCATTTTTTGATCCCATCTACTTTTTCTTTTGGAGAAGGCAATGGCACCCCACTCCAGTACTCTTGCCTGGAAAATCCCATGGATGGAGGAGCCTGGTGGGCTCAGTCCATGGGGTCGCTAAGAGTCGGACACAACTGAGTGACTTCACTTTCACTTTTTCACTTTCATGCATTGGAGAAGGAAATGGCAACCCACTCCAGTGTTCTTGCCTGGAGAATCCCAGGGGCAGGGGAGCCTGGTGGGCTGACGTCTATGGGGTCACACAGAGTCGGACACGACTGAAGTGACTTAGCAGCAGCAGCTTTTTCTTTTTATCACTAGACATGTACAAAGTCTGGGTAACCACTTGCTAAGGATGCTCATGATGGGATTCTGGAATCTGAGACCAGAATGCCACTCAAGTCTCTTCTAAATCATAATCCATGCTCTTTTTGACTCTGTTTTCTTAATGTCTACAAAGAATTATTTGGTTATAATTTGGAGGTATGTTGTGTTTTTACACTCGTTAAGAATACTCTGTACCAATAATACGCAGAAATAATGATATACTTTTATGATGTGATTCAATTTAAAAAGGAGGAGGATATGAAAATCTCACCTTATCATAAATTGTAGCATTTCGAGCTGCTGTTGAAACCCACACCTCCTTGAAGAATTTATCACTCACTGGATCCTGAATGTCTTCACTCGGGTCAGAAAGATAGCCGAGAACAACCCTGAAATATAAATGTCCTCCTGAATGAGTAACTGAGACAAAAGCAGTTTGTTTGCAGGCACTGTTTCAAATGGTACAGTAATTCAGGCACTCAACCATATGAGCCTATTTTTTTTAAAAAAGGAAATCAAAAGAAGCCATTAAGACTAAGTGTGTGTCTACAAGGGAAAAAGACAGCATGCACCCCAATGTTCACTGCAGCACTATTTACAATAGCTAGGACATGGAAGCAACCTCGATGTCCATCAACAGATGAATGGATAAAGAAGCAATGGTACATATATACAATGGAATATTATTCAGCCAGAAAAAGGAATGCGTTTGAGTCAGTTCTAATGTGGTAGATGAACCTAGAGCTTATTATATAGATTGGAGTAAGTCAGAAAGAGAGAAACAAATACTGTATACTGACACATATATATGGAATCTAAAAGATGGTACTAATGATCCTATTTGCAGGGCAGTAATGGAGATGACAACCCACTCCAGTACTCTTGCCTGGAAAATCCCATGGATGGAGGAGCCTGGTAGGCTGCAGTCCATGGGGTCGCTAAGAGTTGACCACGACTGAGTGACTTCACTTTCACTTTTCACTATGGAGATGAAGACACAGAGAACAGATTGTGGACACAGCAGGGGAGGGAGAGCGTGGGATGAGTTGAGACAGTAGGGTGGGACGAATTGAGGAAATAGACACATTACCGTATGTAAAACAGATAGCCGGTGGGAATTTGCTGTATGACTCAAGGAACTCAAACCAGTGTTCTATGACAATTTAGAGGTGTGGGAAGGGGTGAGAGGTGGGAGGGAGGTTCAGGAGGGAGACTACATATGTATACCTATGGCTGATTCGTGTTGATATATGGCAGAAACCAACACAATATTGTAAAGCAATTATATTCCAATTAAAAATAAATAAATATACAAAAAAAAGACTGTGGATCTTTAGGAAAAAAAAATCCTGAGTTGCAAAACAAAACAAAAAACCCCAAGTTGTTACAATGCTTATAAGTTTTAACTGTTAGACAAGAAAGACCTTCATTTCATTCTAAGAGAGTCCTTGTAATTTGGACTAGGAGGGTGAGGACCTTGGAAGATAGGAGTGGTAGTCAAAGAATGTGGCAGCCAATATGCTGAGCCCTTTCCAAAAATGATCTCAGTAAATCCTCAACAGCCTATGAGGAAGTAACTATTAAAAAAAATTTAAAAAATAATGAAAAGGGAACAACTATTATTATTTTCCTTTTACAGAAAAGGGAACTAGGCACAGAAAGTTTAAGTAACTCTTTCAAGGTCATACAGCTTAATAAGCTGTCGATCTGGGACTCCAACCTGGATCACCTAACTCCTAAACCTGTGCTCTTAACCAAGACCCAACCTTCTTACCCTCCTTTTTTCCTTCTAACCTTCCCTCTTCCCTGCCTTGGGCCAAGAACTATGCTGAACTCTGGGGTATAGAAATTAACATGAAACACATGGAGCCTCTCTGGGTGGAGTTAAATTTGGTGGGTAAGATCAACACCGAATAAATAATCACCCTCAGAAGAAATTGGTTAAAATGTGGTATATAGCAGGTGTGCTTTAAAAGCATGAGACAGGAGTAGTCAGGGAGTCTTTTCCTTCCCCACCCCCCATCTTTCAGGATTCAGTACAAGGTTGCCTCTAAACAACTTCTTATGGCTCCTCCTTCTCCCATTTCCTATTTCTCTTGGCCGATCTTTCTTCCTATGTCCCCCACACTGTGCTTCATATATGCTTTGTTTTTGTCAGAACACCTGCAATATTCATGCACTTTTTGCTTTTACCAGGCCCATCTCCCAGTTCTGGTGCATAAATTATTTGAGAGAACATGATTTAGTTAGTCTCATATCCCCAGAGTACCTAGCATAAAAGAAGACATGCAGTAGATTGTCTGAGTTGATCAAATATAAACAGAGGACTAGAAATAATAAGAAATTCTCAAGCAAAGCAAGACAAATTTCAGAGGTCATATTTGAAAATGGTAAGAGCTCTTGTACTTACATAAAACCTGAGAGTTAAAAAGCATGTCTATTTTAATCCTGTGAGGTTGATAGTGCATGATTCCCATTTTGCAAATGGGAAACAAAAGGTTGGAGACATCCTATTAGCAGAGCTAGAATCTAAGCTGAGTCCAAAGCCCTTTTCTCACATGCCTGGCAGGTTCACGGAATAAATACAAAGGCTTGTGCTACACTGGAAACAGAAGTGGAGAAACAGGTCTCAGAAGGGTTTTGGCTTTTATACTGCATGAAATTGGGACGCAGTGCAGGCACTGGAGCAAGGAGTGGCAGAATCTGACTGACATATTAAAAAAACAGCTGCAGTGTTGAGAATAGACTGTGCAGGGCGAGGGCTGAAACACGGAGACCAGTTGGGAGTCACTGCAGTGATCTCGGTGGGAGATGATGGTGGCTTGAGCAGTGGAGAGGAAGGTGGGGAGATCAGGTTTCACTGATGCAGTGGACATAGAGTGTGACAAAAACAGGCATCAGGATGACTAAAAGGGCCTTGGCTTGAGCAACTAGATGAAGGTAGTTGCCATTAGCTGAGATGGGGAATTCTGTGGGTAGAGTCAGTTAGTGAGGGAAGACCAGGAATTCAACTTTGAACCTGTTGGGACATCTATTAAATATTCAAGTGGTGATACTAAGTAGGCAGTTGGATAAATGAATCTGGAGTTTGGGAGAGAAGGTTTGGCTGGAGATATAATTTTGAGAATTGTCCACATATGTATACTCATAAAGCCATGTGATTGAGTGTAGACAGAGAAGAGGACCTCAACAGTAGGGGAGAGAAGGAGTAGTCAATGAGGCTGCAGAAAAGCCCGAGGGTGAGTATCCTGGATCAACACAGTGTTAAATTCTGATGAGAACCAACCGTTGGATTTAATAGGGTGGAGATCACAATGTTCTTACCCTCTTACTATTTAAATATGTAGATTTACATCATCATTTTTCATGACTGCAGAATTTCCAGTTATGTGAAAATTTATTTAACTAGCTCTTTTATTATGACCTTTTGGGTTATTTCCAGTTTTCCATTATTATAAACAAAGCTATAATGAACATAATTTATTCATCACATATAATTACTTTGTTAATTTCTATGATTATTTCACTCAGAGAAATTTAAAAATTAAAATTCCTGGGTCAAACATTATGCAAAATTTACCTCAGGAAAGACTGTTCCAACACATATAATATTTACCATGCGTGTTCTCCCCAGTCAACTCCAATATTACCAATACCTAAAAAAGCTCAGTCAGATTATGGGGATAAAAGGGCATCTCACTTTAGTTTTAGTCTGCACTTTTTCTATCGTATAAAAATTCTCTAAAAGGGAATTCCCTGGTGGTCCAGTGGTTAAGACGTGGTGCTTTCACTACGAGGGTCTGGGTTCAATCCCAGGTCAGGGAACTAAAATACCAGAAGCCAAGTGGTGCAGCCAAAGAAAAAATAATAAATTTTAAAAATTATCTAAAACAAATGAATCTGGCACCTGGGCTCACTATGATTCTTAGAGTTTTATGGCCTCGAAATTCTACTTCTACTTCATATTATGTCTTCCAGGTGGTGCGGTGATAAAGAATCCACCTGCCAATGCAAGAGAGGCAGGAGACACGGGTCCCGTCTCTGGGTCGGGAAGATCGTCTGGAAGAGGAAATGGCAACCCCCTCCAGTATTCTTGCCTGGAAAATTCCATGGACAGAGGAGCCTTGTGGGCTACAGTCCATGGGGTCACAGAGAGTTGGACATAACTGAGCACAAACACACACATGCAGACTATACGGGGATAACTTTCAAAAAAGATCCTAAAGGATGATGCTTGCACACAGATGCTGCTGCTCCTGAAGACCCAGAGCAAAATTTAACTGTGTCAAATGTGAAGGACAGTGCAAGTTACAACAGTAAGCCAATTATAATAATGTCTTTGATTTGGGTCGGGTCTAACCAGCTGAAAACAGCAAAAAAGAATACTTCTGTGACTTCGCTTTTTAAATGAGAACAAGAGGTGAGGGAATGTGTCTGTCAAGTTATCAGTTTAGAACTTATGAGTAGAAAAAGTATTTATATAAGCCTATAACAGATAATATTCAGTAATAAATTATTTTGCCTGTCAGTTTAATTATTAAACATTTATATTAAAAAGTACAGTAAATATAATATGAAGTACCCTGGGTATTTGGGGATTAAGGTTTCAGAGAAAATGAATTTGATTTTGTGCTGATGTGAATAATGGCAAGTATTGAATGTTTATTGTTTACATTATCAGTGGGACAGTAGGAAAGGCCATGTCTACCACTGTCACTGATTCTGAGCTCCACCTGTGTGCCTAACGGCTTCTGTTGAGTGATGGCTACATCTGTGAAGTCCAGATAATTTTCTAGAACTTAATGAACTGTTTGGCATGTAGTTGTGACATTCAGTGCAGTACTGTGATGGTTGATTCTATTTAGAACTGATGCCACATCGAAATGTGTCTCTCTATTTCCATTCAAAAATAAACCGGATGGGAAATGGATTGAAGTTGCATTTTTTTAAGGGGGAAAATGGCTCCACTCTAGGTCACAACGTTTATCTTTGAGAATATTTCCCAGTAAAAAGAGCTAAAATCAACATAAGGTTTTCATGGTGCTTTTTAATGTATTATTTGTGTCTGCTATTGTGGAAGAGTGAAAATGCTTGTTCAAGAACAACTGCTGCTTTAAGACAGTTTAAAAGTTGCCAAGAAAAATAAAACACCTAGGGACAAACTTATCACGAAATGTATAGAGTCAGCAAAAAGCCAAAAGGACAACAACAAAAATCTTTCAGTTCAGTTTAGTAGCTCAGTTGTGTCCAACTCTTTGTGACCCCATGGACTGCAGCACGCTAGGCCTCCCTGTCCATCACCATCTCCCAGAGTTTACTCAAACTCATGTCCATTGAGTCGGTGATGCCATCCAACCATCTCATCCTCTGTTGTCCCCTTCTCTTCCTGCCTTCAATGTTTCCCAGCATCAGGGTCTTTTCAAATGAGTCAGTTCTTTGCATCAGGTGGCCAAAGCACTAGAGTTTCAGCTTCAACATCAGTCCTTCCAATAAACACTCAGGACTGATTTCCTTTAGGATGGACTGGTTGGGTCTCCTTGCTGTCCAAGGGACTCTCAAAAGTCTTCTCCAACACCACAGTTCAAAAGCATTAGTTCTTCGGCGCTCAGCTTGCTTTATAGTCCAATTCTCACATCCATACATGACTACTGGAAAAACCATAGCCTTGACCAGATGGACCTTTGTTGGCAAACTAATGTTTCTGCTTTTGAATATGCTGTCTAGGTTGGTCATACCTTTCCTTCCAAGGAGCAAGCGTCATTTAATTCCATGGCTGCAGTCACCATCTGCAGTGACTTTCACTTCAGTTCAGTTGCTCAGTCGTGTCCGACTCTTTGCGACCCCATGAACCGAAGCAAGCCAGGCCTCCCTGTCCATCACCAACTCCCAGAGTTCACCCAGACTCACGTCCGTCGAGTCAGTGATGCCATCCACCCATCTCATCCTCTGTCGTCCCCTTCTCCTCCTGCCCCCAATCCCTCCCAGCATCAGAATCTTTCCAATGAGTCAACTCTTTGCATGAGGTGGCCAAAGGACTGGAGTTTCAGCTTTAGCATCATTCCTTCCAAAGAAATCCCAGGGCTGATCTCCTTCAGAATGGACTGGTTGGATCTTCTTGCAGTCCAAGGGACTCGAAGTGACTTTGGAGCCCCCAAAATAAAGTCTGTCATTGTTTCCTCTGTTTTCCCATCTATTTCCCAGGAAGTGATGGGACCAGATGCCATGATCTTAGCTTTCTGAATGTTGAGTTTTAAGCCAACTTTTTCACTCTCCTCTTTCACTTTCATCAAGAGGCTCTTTAGTTCTTCTTTGCTTTCTGCCATAAGGGTGGTGTCATCTGCATATCTGAGGTTATTGATATTTCTCCTGGCAATCTTGATTCTAGCTTGTGCTTCATCCAGTCTAGCATTTCTCATAATGTACTCTGCATATAAGTTAAATAAGCAGGGTGACAATATACAGCCTTGACATACTCCTTTCCTGATTTGGAACCAGTCTGTTGTTCCATGTCCAGTTCTAACTGTTGCTTCTTGACCTACATACAGGTTTCTCAAGAGGGAGGTCAGGTGGTCTGGGATTCCCATCACTTTCAGAATTTTCCACAGTTTGTTGTGATCCACACAGTCAAAGGCTTTGGCATAGTCAATAAAGCAGAAGTACTCCTGCTTCCAATAATGAAAATCCTAAAGCATTACTGAAGAATAAAAATTCTGAAGAAACTGAAGTACATACCTTGTTCTTCAATAGGATGGCTCAATATTATAAAGACATCAGCTCTTTTTATATTAATCTATACTCCAGTATTCTTGCCTAGAAAATCCCATGGACAGAGGAGCTTGGTGAGCTACAGTCCATGGGGTCGCAAAAGAGTCAGACACAACTTAGACACTAAACAACAGCAACAATAAACATACTGTAGTCATGATCAAAAAACTAATGAGGGAACTTGAATAAACAGTGTTAAAGTTCATGTGGAAGAATGAATAAGAGTAGCCAAGGTTATTTTGGAAAAAATATACTAATTTGGGGAAGTGGTATGATAGGAAGGAAGTAGTATTAAAGTGCACAGCTATGATCATTAAAATGATACCACACTAGCATGCAAGTCAGCAGAACTTCAATAGGAAGCAGTAGAGAGTACAAATAGGTTAGGATGTATGGCAATTTGGTACAGCATAAACAGGCACTGGTGGGCTGCCATCTATGGGGTTGCACAGAGTCGGACACGACTGAGGCGACTTGGCAGCAGCAGCAGGCCATAAGGGGCGGAGAAGGCAATGGCAACCCACTCCAGTGTTCTTGCCTGGAGAATCCCAGGGACAGGGGAGCCTGGTGGGCTGCCGTCTATGGGGTCGCACAGAGTCGGACACGACTGAAGTGCCTTAGCAAACAGGCACTGCAGGCTAGAGAGGCAGACAGTACTGCGGTCATGCAGTTCTGGATCAGCTGGTTTCTCCAGCAAAAAGAGTTAGAATCCCTACTTCCTTTCTAACATTAAAATAATTTGCAGATGCTGAATGTAAAATATATATCAGGGACTTCTATGGTGGTCCAGTGGCTAAGACTCCACACTCCCACGGCAGGGGACCTAGGTTCAATCCCTGGTGAGGGAACTGAATCCCACATGAATCCTACTGAAACCCAAGTAAGAGTTCACATGCCACAGCTGAAGACCTGTGTGCAACTGAGACCCAGTGCAGCCAAAGAATAATAAATAAGTAAATAAATATTAAAAATAAGTAAATAAATATCAAAAAATAAAAACTAATATTAAACAAGCACTAGAAGATAAAATATAAGGAAATAGGAAATATTTTGTCTTGGGTTGGGGAAGCTATTCTAAGCATATTCATTAAAACAGGGAGAAAAAAGAAAAAACTGATAGATTTGATTAATAAGAATTGAAGTTTCCCCCAAATGCTATAAACATGATTGAAAAGCAATTGGCAAGTCAGATTTGCAACAAATGGGAGAAAGAAATTAGCCTCTTGTATACTTGAGTTACTTATAAGTCATTAAAAGAAAGTGAAACATTCCAACAAAATGGACAAAGGACATGATTAGTCTAGACAGTTTACAAAAGAACAAGTACAAATGGGTAATGGATACATTTCTAAACTCTCAAATTGCACATTAAAAAAAAAACGGGAATTCATTTTGAAACCCAACAAATCGGCAAAGATTAAATAAAATAACAATTCAGAAAAGATGGGAGAAAAAGCCCTCTAAAACATTGCTAGAGATACAATATGATGTCAGAGGGCAAAGGAAACTACACACTTCCTTTGGCTAGAAATTCCAGGGTTAGGATTTAGTTAAGCAAACAATTAAGAAGGTGAGCAAGATGCTATCTACAACCACACCCACTTTTGTAAATCAGTGATAAATCTGTGTGTTACTGAAGTTCTCCTTAAAGAAATTATGGCATACTCAATGGCACCCCACTTCAGTACTTTTGCCTGGAAAATCCCATGGATGGAGGAGCCTGGTAGGCTGCAGTCCATGGGGTCGCTACGAGTCGGACAGGACTGAGCGACTTCCCTTTCGCTTTTCACTTTCATGCATTGGAGAAGGAAATGGCAACCCAGTCCGTGTTATTGCCTGGAGAATCCCAGGGACGGGGGAGCCTGGTGGGCTGCCGTCTCTGGGGTCACACAGAGTCCGACAGGACTGAAGTGACTTAGCAGTAGCAGCATATGATGTGATACAATGCAGACATTAAATGTAATACAATGTAGTTATTAAATGTTATAGAACACAATGACCAGGAAAAGTGTGTGCAACATTGTTTAAATAATAAAGAACTCTGATGAACTACAAGAACCCAATTATGTTTTAAAAAAAGAAATACAACACAGTGATATTTATGTATAGAAAAAAGTGGAATGAGATACACACCATGTTAAAATTATTAGCCCTGGATGGTGGGATTACAGATAAAACTTAATTTTCTTATTGCTTTTCTGTGTTTGCCAAATTTTCTCTAATGAAAATATGCTGAAATCAGAACTCTCTGCCTCTACAATTATTATACATTTAGAAATTTATAAAGAAGCCCATACCTTTAAAGAGAATACTTAAGTTCTCATGGAACTGAAAAGGTATGACATTTATCTCTAGTTTACAGGAGGAAATATTTGTTTCCCTATATAACCTGCAGTAGGCAATCAATGGGTTGATTAACAGGGTACTAATTTTAAACTCTCCCCTCTAAACAAAACAAATTGACATTAGAAGCTAATTGAAATATCAATAATCAGAAAAAAAATCTTACTGGCAAAACAATTAGTAACAAACGTGAATAAAAAGAGAGGTCTGACATATCCTGAGGGATGAATTTGCTGAGTTCCTGAGGCAGAGGGAGCAGAATGAAGTGAAGCTTGGTTCTCAAAAGCTGGAGTCTGGAGTGGGTAGGAGGGAAGGGCCTCCAGCGTTTGCAGGAGGTAAGGGCTGGTGGTGTGCCTGTCTGCCAGTGAGCCAGTTTCCAGAAGCGACTGTTAACATGGGAAAGGCAACAACAACAGCCCTGCAACCATGTGTGTGCCGCCTTTCACCAGAAAGCTTAAAGTACCACCTTTAACTGGGGGCACTTGTCTCGATCTCACTGCAGAGACCACACTGAAATCCCAGCCTGGCCAATATAGTTCTCTGTGTGTGCTTCGGTCACTCAGTCCTGTCCAACTCTGTGTGACCCTGTGGACTGTAGCCCACCAGACTCTTCTGTCCATGGGATTCTCCAGGCAAGAATACTGGAGTGGGTTGCCATTTCCTTCTCCAGGGGATCTTTCTGACCCAGGGATGAAACCAGGGTCTCCTGCATTGCAGGCAGATTCTAGAATCATACAATTGTGGACTTCCTGAAAAAGCTTATGGGGGGAGGGTGGCTGGGCTGTTCCATAGACTGTGGGAGCTCAGTGTGTCTGTAGTGACGGGGGAGGAGGGAGAGGAGATAAGAAGCCATTTGGAAAAAAATAAAGAAGCCATTGTGGAGGGAACAGGGAAGTGACAGGATCTGAGTTAGGGTCTTGAAGGATCACTCTGTCCACCAACACCGGAATACAGGGGCTGGGATGGGGCCAGTTAGAGCCATGCCCAGGAAAGTTCTGAGTGACACTTAATTGAATGAAGGACTCATTTAGGGCCACACAATCCTTGGTTCTCAGCCCAGTGCTCTCTCCGCTAGACCACAGATTTGTTTAAAACTCACATCTTCCTGTAGAAGATGAGGAATCTTCTATGTCTGGAGTCATCTCAAATCTGAGAACTGAAGTTTCTGCATTTAAATTTAACACCAGTAATCTCTAGCATCCTCCTTTAGTGATTTTAAAAATCATAGCCTTGTATCACTGGAACCATTTCAATTTCTAAAAGTGGACTTACTATAAAAAACTTAAATTAGACACTAGGTGGCTTGACTTGGTCCTAAATCTATTAATAGATTTAAAATGCTAGGTTTTTTTTTTTTTACACACAAAAATAATAAAAGCTATTAAAATAGGAAATGTTTGTGCCCCACACAAAGCCATTTTGCACCACATCCTGCGTTCTGGGGACACTGTTTTGAAAAAAGAAGAACCTGGAGATGGCAGGTGTGCTGAGAGTTAAGAGGCTGGGCTGGGTCGCAGTGCCTACCGCAGAGGGACACCCAGCTTCAGAGACCCACCGAAAGCATTGAAGCCGAAGTCCTTGGGCAAATCGACCAGCTTGGTACTCTTTTCCATCCATTACCGAAGGGACTGTCTCCGTGTCCTGCACAATGACAGCCATTTCACTGTCTCGCTTTCCCAGCATGCTTCGGTCATTTATGTTGGCAGAGCCTATAAGGAGAAACAGTGCAACTGAACCATTTTCTTGTTGAGGGAGACACTCACTTATCCTCCAGACTTGATTCTTCCTTGCTAAATAAGCCCTCATTTTGTTTGGTTATCAAGAGGTACAGTGCTCTAGGGAAGCAGTGACCTCCCTAACCCAGGGGTGAATCTCGATCAGTCTAAGTCAGCCATGGTCATGACATTATTTCTGCCAGTGACTGCTTAGAAATGGGCACTTGTCATGATTCTAGCCATTGCAACATGAAGGAAAATCTGCCAGGGGATTCTGAGAAAGTTTTCTACTTCTTATTAACAGACACAAGAATAGGATGTCTCTTCCAGTCTTTGGATACTCTGGCTGGAAGGGTTGTATGAAAACAGGATTCTAGGAGCTGTAGCAGCTATTTTGTAACCAAGAGGACAAACAGATAAGTTAAAGACAGCAGAGCAGAAAGAAGAAAGACTCTGGGTCTTTAAGTCACTGAACTAGCCAACTCTAGAACTTCTTACCTTCTTACCTTATCTTTCCTATTGTTTCACATACCTCTAGCTGAATTTTCTATCTTGTGGCTCAAGGGATTCTGACTGATACAATCATTAAGCACACAAAGAAACAAGAATGCTTATCAGTTCAGTTCAGTTAGCTTTTATGCTTAATAATTAAATTCTGCAGACTTTAACTCATGGTCATGTAATTATAGATGTCAAAACCCAAGAAGACCTTCACAGCAATATAATCCACTCTCAAATACAGACTATCATTAGTGGCTATTGGTTTCCATTCTCTTGCCTCACTTGAGAGGCACACCAATGGCTTCTGTATCAACTTCTCTCCATTCTATTTTTAAATCCAAATGAGCTGAGAATGTCAACTTTCACATGTATTTGAATATTAGTTCAATGTGTATCTTCTGCATTCCTGTCATGTATTGTTACTTTTTCTGCATTAACCATCAAGGACCAATATTGAATCCTTGAGGTATTCTACAGACTACAGAAGGGCCTGGCTGATTCTCTTTTTCCTTCATGCCCCTCTTGCTGTAGCCCCACATTCCACTGCTTCTGCAGACTCAGAGCAGAAGGGTCAGGTTGAATAGGAGCTCGGGGTTACACTCTGTGATGGGGGCCATCAGGGTGGAAGGTGTTAGCAGCCCTGCCCCAAGCCCAAATGGCAGGATGCTAGACATGAGAGGAAGCCGGCTCCTCCTAAAGAGACTTCACTGCCGTTTGCCACAATATTGCATGCGTGCATGCGTGCTAAGCCACTTCAGTTGTGACTTTGTGACCCCATGGACTGTAGCTCGCCAGGCTCCTCAAGACCCACTCCAGTACTCTGGCCTGGAAACTCCCATGGATGGAGGAGCCTAGTAGGCAGCAGTCTATGGGGTCGTGAACAGTCGGACACGACTGAGCAACTTCACTTTCACTTTTCACCTTGATGCACTGGAGGAGGAACTGGCAACCCACTCCAGTGTTCTTGCCTGGAGAATCCCAGGGACGGGGGAGCCTGGTGGGCTGCCATCCATGGGGTCGAACAGAGTCGGACACGACTGCAGTGACTTAGCAGCAGCAGCAGAACTGGCAGAAGGGTTCTTTACCACTAGCGCCACCTGGGAAGCCCTTGCCACAATATTGTCACATAATTAATATACAAATCTATGATAACTGCAGATGTGAATAGTGCCCCACAGGGACTCTGGGTGACAGAGAAAGGATGGAACACCTCACAGAAATTTGGGAGCACTACTAGGGTGCTGTAAGGTGAGCCCCATCTTTGAAAAATGTTGTTTTGTTAGTGACAAATCAACTTTTACACATACACTTACATTTTAATCACACTATAAAATTTGCCTCCTCTATTGCAGACAAATCACACTATAAAATTTGTCTTTGGGCTTGACATTTGGCCCAGCATTAATTTGGGCAAAGTTATTTAATCTTTCTCAGCTTTAATTTAATCTTTTATAAGTCAAGATCATAATATAGACCTTGTCGGGTTGTTGTGAGCATTAAATAAGACCCACATGAAAGCACTTACTGATCTACAAACTGCTCCACAAATTCTAATTATTATTGGCATTATTATCAGATACTTGTTACCCAGATAACATCTGCACTAGGGAACCTGCCTCAGGAGGGGGAGATTTGCTAGCATATAGCATTTGTAGCAAAGAAGCCTCCTCTCTGCGTGAACTGCCCCTTACCCAGGTGTGTGAACTGTCAGGGGTGAGGAGTAAGGTCCCCCAGGTGCTGCTTTGGGGCTTACAAGGTGCCTCAGTGGTAAAGTATCCTCCTGCCAAGCAGGAGACACTGATTAGATCCCTGGGTTGTGAAGATCCCCTGGAGTAGGAAATGGCAACCCACTCCACTATTTTTGTCTGGAAAATTCCATAGAAGAAGAGTCTGGCGGGCTATACAGTCCTGCTGCTGCTGCTGCTAAGTCGCTTCAGTCGTGTCCGACTCTGTGCGACGCCATAGACGGCAGCCCACCAGGCTCCTCCGTCCCTGGGGTTCTCCAGGCAAGAACACTGGAGTGGGTTGCCATTTCCTTCTCCAATGCATGAAAGTGAAAAGTGAAAGTGAAGTTGCTCAGTTGTGTCCGACTCTTAGCAACCCTGTGGACTGCAGCCTACCAGGCTCCTCGGTCCATGGGATTTTCCAGGCAAGAGTACTGGAGTGGGGTGCCATTGCCTTCTCCAGCCATACAGTCCATGAGGTCTCAGAGGCAGACACCAAATAGAGTAGTGCTGGGACGTCACTACCACATGTTCCCAGCAGAGGCCGCTGTTGGGCCGGGGCTGCTGAATTGGGAAGACACTGCTCTTCACTGTCTGGCAGCCTGAGCATATGAGCCCTCCTACACACATATGCATATACACACACACACACATTTTCACACCGGTCCCCCTAGACTCCCTCCCAGCACTGTGGGCCCCACACTCGCCAGCAGAGGAATGCATTCCTGGCATTCTGAACTAGAATTCTTAGAGGGTGTGTTTTCTTGTACTTCCAGGGTCCATCAGGAGTTTCCCAGGGCACTCACTCTCACCCACACTGGATAAGTGAGTTGTGCTTGTCTTGTGCTCATGCTCAGTCATGTTTGACTCTTTGTGACCCTTTGGGCTGTAGCCCACCAGGCTCCTCTGACCATGGAATTTCCTAGGCAAGAATACTGGAATCCTCCAGGGGATCTTCCAGACTGAGGGATTGAACCTGCGTCTCCTATGTTTCCTGCACTGTAGGCAGATTCTTTACCCACTGAGCCATCAGGGAAGCCAGGATAAGTGAGTTGGCTACTACTTACTAGGAATGTGGAGAAGGGGAAGAGAAAACTTCAGATGAATTTAATAAATGAGATACTAAAAATGAGATATTGATGGATGTAAATATATCTCCCTTTTTGTTGTTAAACATTCCCATATTCTCTGAAAATCAAATTCAGAACAGCAGGCTATAGTATTAACCCATTTCTACAGAAAATATGAGGAAGAAGAGTGGGCAAGGATTCTAGGAAGATACACACTGAAGGGTTAAGGGTGGTGAGTGCTTTCTGGCAAAGGGAAGGAGACACTAGGGGAATTTTGACCTTTTACTCTATATGAGTCCTTAGAATTTGAATTGTTTTCAACAAATGTACTCTGTATTTTTATGGTGACTGCAATCCCTTGGTTTATTAGGACATTGTCTCGATAATTTAAAACCACTTAAATTTTGGAAAATGACCTTTTCTAAGCCTGTTATTAGGAACTTTTTAAATACTGTGAAATATAGCAAAATAGAAAAGAGTATATGAAAACTTATAAGTACAATTTAGGTAATGACTTTAGAAAATCATTGAATTTATTTTCCAAGCTGAAAAACAGAACATTACCACATTCCAGAAGTCCTCAGCTACCTTCCCATGGAAGTCCTTCCCATCCCAGGAGAGAAACTTTATATAGAATTTTGTGTTCATCATGTTAGGATGATGTTTTCCTAAACAAACAAGTTTACTTTAGGCTTATTTTTAATTTGTGTAAATAGAACTATATAGTAGATAATCTTTGGAGACTGGCTTCTTTCATTCAACATCATATCTTTGGGATTTATCTTATACATATCGTAATGCATTATTTTCCTTAAATGAGCACCCACACATCTACTTATTCTTTCTACTGTTGACGGGTGTTTGGGAGTTTCCAGAGTTTTGCTATGATACACAGTTAAGTTCTACATAGATGTGTATATGTTTCCTGAGGTACACATGTGGGAGTTTCACGGGGCTCTGTACACTAGAGTGGCGTCCCTGGTGTTGCTTAGTATTGCCAGCACTTGGACTGTCCAGTTTTTGATTTTTGCCAATTGGTATTTTGAAAACTTGCTCTTTTCCTCATTACCATATTAATGAGGATGAACATCTTTCATATATTATGGGACTCAGGTATGTCCTTTTGGGGGTGCTCCTATACAATGCCTCTGCCCATCTTTCTTTGGATATTGTCTTTCCTTGTTGATTGAGTTCTTTATATGTTTTGAATGGGCTTCCCTGGTGACTCAGAAGGTAAAGAATCTGCCTGCAATGCAGGAGACCTGGGTTCAGTCCCTGGGTTGGGAAGATCTCCTGGAGGAGGGCAAGGCAACCCACTCCAGTATTCTTGCCTGGAGAATCCCCAGGGACAGAGAAGCCTGGTGGGCTACAGTCCATGGAGTCGCAAAGAGTATTAAGTGTGTTGCAAATACTCTTTTTTCAGTTCGTGGTTTATCTTTTTATTTTACTTATATAGCATATTTTGATGAATAAAGTTCTGAATTTTAATGCAGTTAGATTTATCTATCATTTCCTTTGTGATTTTGCTTTTTTTAAATGTCTTGTTTAAGAAATTGTTAATTCTCCTGTGATAGACAGAATAATGACCCCTAGAGATGACTATGTCATAATACCCAAAGTTGGTATGTTATATTACATGGCAAAGGAGAATTAAGGCTGCAGATGGAATTAATAAATGGTGCTAATCAGCTGACCATCAAAATAAGGACATTATCCTAGATTATCTAGGTGTTCAGTATAATCACAAGAGTCTTTAAAAGTAAAGGGAATTCAGAGAGAGATGTGGTTACAGAAGAATGGGTTGACACTTTGAGGACTTTCAGAGAGATGTAACATTGCTGCCTTCAAAGACAGAAGAAAGGGACCATGAACCAAGGAATGAGGGTGGCTACTCAAAGCTGGAAAAGACAAGGAAATGGATTCTCCTTTGTGCTAAACTGTTCAGTGTTGTCCTACTCTTTGTGACCCCATGGACTGTAGTCCACCAGGCTCCTCTGTCCATGAGATTCTCCAGGCAAGAATACTAGAGTGGGTTGTGACCCAGGGATCGAACCTGCATCTCTTACATCTCTTGCATTGGCAGGCAGGTTCTTTACACTAGCTCCATCTGGGAGGCTTCTAGAAGGAACACAGCCCTGACATCTTGATTTTAACCCAGAGAGATCTATGTTGGACTTCTAACCTACATAACTTTTAGATAATAATTTTGTGCTGTTTCAACTCACTAAGTTTGTGGCCATTTGCTACAGCAGTAATAGACAACTAATACACCAACTCTACCCTACTTAGGCCTATGTGTTTTAATTAATTCACTTATTTATTTTTGGCTGCACCATGCGGCATATGGGATCCTAGCTCTCCCACTAGGGATCAAACCCATACTCCCTGCATTGGAAGTGCAGGGTCTTAACCACTGGACCTCCAGAGAAGTCCTTAGCAGGCTACTCAGTACTTTCTAACCGCTTGTGTTCCCTGTGCCTCCAGTTCAGGAGTTCTCAGCTTGGCTGCACAGGAGCATCATCTAGGAAGCTTTCAAAAGACAATGGCACCAAAACAAAAACAGAAAGCAAAAAAGCCTTGATACCTGGGCCCTAAACCAGACCAATTAATCACAGTTTCTGGAAGTAGGAACCAGGCATTATTAGTATTTTCTCCTAATATCACTCCATTCTTTTATCAATTAACCCAACTTTCTTTTTGAGGGGGAGAGGATCTATTTGAAAGTAAACTGCAGACATGAATAAACTTTCCCCTAAATGACAGTTCCATTTATCTGAACTCAAACCCATCTGTGTTCAAAATTGTTCTGTGGTGACAGTGAAAACATCTGAGTAACTGAGTGGAGATAGGAAGACTCCTATCAGAGTGATGGAAATATTCTGTATCTTGTTCTGGGTGGTGATTACAGAAACGTAAGCATATGTGAATATTCATTAAGCTGTACACTGAAGTTTTGTGCCATTTACTATATATAATACATTAATTAAAAAAGAATAGTCCACGAAAAACAAACAAAAAAAAGCCACTAGGCAATCCTAAAGCAGTCAGGGTTGAGACCCATGGGACTTGCTCTTTACCAGGGTAGCCTTTCAACTACAGACACTTATCCCAAGCCTGCCTTTAAGCACCGAGATCCTTTCCCTCCATGGGGTTTCCCACATATCACCCTTGCTGCCTGCCTCTCAGCACCAGTTCATCAGTGTCCATCCCAATGGTTCCGGGGTTTGGTGAAAAGAATACCTGCCTCCCCTGTAGTCCATGAGGTGGGTGGGGCAGTGGTGCTGTGTGAGCATGTCTGTGTCTCCCTACTGTGATGTGCAGTGGACTGCACGTGTGCATGCTAAGTCACTTCGGTCATGTCCAACTCTTTGTGACCCAGTGCATAGTAGCCTGCCAGGCTCCTCTGTCCGTGGGATTCTCCAGGTAATAATACTGGAGTGGGTTGCCATGCCCTCCTCCAGGGGATCTTCCGACCCAGGGATCAAACCAACATCTCTTATGTCTCCTGCATTGGCAGGCAGGTTCTTTATCACTAGTGCTCCCTGGGAAGCCCATGCAGTGAATTAGTGAAACCAAAAGAAAGAAAAAAAAATCAATTCATGTAGTTAACAGGATAGACTTAAATTCTACTTAAGGATAGCCTTGTTTTATTTAGGAAAGAAAATAACTGTTAGCTCGGTTACACGCCAATAAGATGAATTAGAAAACTGGACTTGGTCACAGATTTTAGAACCAACAGGGCCACCGGGGGTAAGACGTAATTAAAGCTATACATGAAAGAGATCTCAGTGTGAGAAACCAAGTATTTCCTTGTGAAGAAAAAATAAGGATAAACCATTTAGTCATTTTTCTTACAATAGATTATTCAGTAATTCTGGATTAAGTCTGCCATGTTAGAAAATTTAATCCCAGGTTACTTTAACTTCTTTTAAGCTCTTAATGACTTAACACCTGCAAAATATCCTCAACCTAATTTCTCAAGTTCCTCTTTGAGAATTTTAAACATTGTTCTCTGTGTTATGAACTTAAACAGGCCAAATGTCTGAGAGCAGCAACAACAAGCCTGTTTTTTCCAGAGTTCCCACAGAGGTGAAAAGAACAAAAGCATACATGGATTTTTCCATGGATTTTCCAGGGGAAAATCTGTTCTGCCCCTAGGGAAGAAGAAAAAGAAATCCAGCCCCTAAACACTAGCAAGTGAGACTTCTTCATACTCCCAAGGTCCCATCTTCAGTTTCAAGAAAGTAGATAATAACTGTATGTAAAAAGAATCAATTATTGCTAGTCTAAATAAATTGTAGCCTTTGAGAGTTTAAAGACCTTTCTATAAAGTAAGTCAAAAACTCTACAGATTTATTTAACTCAGATACTAAAAACTACTTTGCATTTATACTTGATGTCAAAGTAAAGCAGGTTTAAAGTCGAAAAGACTTTTAAAAGGAAAATATTTACATCTGTCAATTTTTACTTCAAGAATTCTGAAATCTCCCTGAAGAGATCAACTGACTTTCATTTGGCTTTGTTTGTTTGTTTTTCCATTTCAACAAGCATCAGTATTTTCCCTTTCCTTATTGTCACTGTCAATTTGAAGATAAAAATATTCTGAGATTAGCTTCTAAAGAGGCAAAGACAAGAATAGCTTGGGGAAATAAGAGAAAACCTGCTTATTAGGGGAGATAGGGGAAGAAATGAATCCTTAAAGGGCTCTGATCCCTATTGGGCAAGAGATTGAAGACACGGATATTTCTCTTAAAGGCCCAGTAAGTATTAAAAGAGAGAGAGAGAGAGAGAGAGTGTGTGTGTGTGTGTGTGTGTGTGTGTATCACCACACTATGATCTACATATTTTCTGGCTTCAGAACTGCTTTTCTTTCTTTTCAAATCATGTTCCAAAGAAGACAGTCTCATTACTCCTAGGTATGAGATTTTTCTTTCTTTTCTCAGTGGAGGATAGAAATGGAAAAGGCATATTTACTGTCAAATTTTTTCCAGAACACTCCATGACACTTAATTTCTTAAAGAATAGATATCTTATAGCTGAGAGACTACATTTCATTTAAAACAGATGAGTGGAATGCCCAACAGTGAAACACAGCATATCTCTTAAGGAACATCCCCTCACCCTTGTCAATTCATTTATCTGGCTGGTTATTAATACTCATTTTCTCATTTTGACCTTTCAATGTTCATGTAACATGATATTAGAAGGCAAACCAACCCCACGATGGGAAAATGAAGCTTTCCAGGTGTACAAAAGAATGGAGCTGCAAACCCACCCTTCTCAGCAGGCTGTTCTAATCTGGGTAGAAGTACAACCAGTAACACCCCTGAATCTGTCCATGGGGTGAGGGCTGCAGGAGAAGACTGCAGACCTCAGTCTAGGGCTACATTGTATTATTACTACACAAGCTGGTCTACCCTGTACCCTGATTCAGTTCAGTTCAGTTCAGTCACTCAGTCGTGTCCGACTCTTTGCGACCCCATGAATCACAGCACGCCAGGCCTCCCTGTCCATCACCAACTCCCGGAGTTCACTGAGACTCACGTCCATCGAGTCAGTGATGCCATCCAGCCATCTCATCCTCTGTCGTCCCCTTCTCCTCCTGCCCCCAATCCCTCCCAGCATCAGAGTCTTTTCCAATGAGTCAACTCTTCACATGAGGTGGCTGTAGTGATATTTTAACATCCTTCCGATCCTGACTCTTGCAAAAACCTTGGATCTGAGGTCATGGTTAGGTGGATGTGGTGGGAGCACATACAAAGTACTGCCAGGCAACCAGATACTCATTTATGACACACTTCCCTTCCCAAACCTCTCCCTTCTAGCCCTGAAGTCTAGGCACTTGTGTTCAAAATTTTTAAAAAGGGAATAATAAAGAATTAATGAGCGCAGACTGATTACTGCACTGCTGGGTTAGACTGCTGTCTCTGGACACTGTAATTTGCACAATGGCCATTTAATTGCTCTGTGCCTCTGTTACTTCACAGATAAAAACAGGGATTAGAAAAGACATAAGCGAAAAAAAAAAGAAAGAAAGAAAAGACATCAGCGAAAAAGATTGCTTCAGAAATGTTTTAGATACTGATACTCTCAACTGCAAAGGAAGCTTCAAAGGAATAAAAAGAATGATTTTTGCACGAGGTAAGTCAACTGACAAGGAACACAATTAGAGCCCAAGTGCTTACCAATAATAACAGTGTTGTCATCAGCAATTAGCAACTTGCTGTGGACATAGACAAGCTCAGTGACTAGGTTTCCTTCAAGCTCTGCGTGTGTTCTAAGACCACAGAAGGATATATAATTTATCCACTGATTGCCAACTGTAAATTAAACAAGAAATCACTAAAATTAATACGACCAAGCTCAATAAAGGCATCTTAGATTTTACTGTCTTTCAAAACAGATATACCACTTCAACAGGTTAAGAATAGATTGTATAACATATATATGTATGTGTGTGTACATAATTTTAGAATGCATGTAGGATCTATTTTTACTTTCTGAAGAGTTTTATATTACTAATATAAATGGAGATATAATTTCAAAATATCTTACTGAAGTGATTTCTATGAATCCCCAATGCTAGGTTATCCCCAAATAAATTCAAATATGAACATTTTATTTTAAGGATTTATTGAGTAACTACTGAAGAGTGATAACTGAAGTATAGCCACAGTGGGACAACCTAAGATTTGCATCTGTCTGGGTTGACACCTGCTGCTGTTTATTCTGTTATTTTAAAAATGTACTTATTTGCCTGCATCAGGTCTTAGTTGCAATACTTGGGATCTTCACTGCATCTTGTGGGATTTTTTTCATTGCGGTGCGTGGGCTTCTCTCTATTTGTGGCTCATGAGCTTATTAGTTGTAGCACATGGGATTAGTCGCTCTGCAGCATGTGGGATCTTAGTTTCCCAACCAGGGATCAAACCCGCATCTCCTGCATTGGATGACAGATTCTTTTTTTTTTTTTAATACAATTTTATTTTATTTATTCTTTCTGCCATTTTAAAAATTTTTAATTGGAGACTAATTACTTTACAATATTGTGGTGGGTTTTGCCATACATTCACACGAATCAGCCATGGGTGTACATGTGTTCCCCATCCTGCCCGTCCCTCCCACCTCCTTCCCCATCCCATTCCTCAGGATTATCCCAGTGCACCAGCCCTGAGCACCCTGTCTCATGCATTGAACCTGGACTGGCAATCTGTTTCACATATGATAATATACATGTTTCAATGCTATTCTCTCAAATCATCTCACCCTCGCCTTCTCCCACGGAGTCCAAAAGTCTGTTCTTTACATCAGTGTCTCTTTTGCTGTCTCGAATATAGGCTCATGGTTACCATCTTTCTAAGTTCCATATATATGCCTTGCTGCTACTGCTAAGTCACTTCAGTCGTGTCCGACTCTGTGCGACCCCATAGACGGCAGCCCACCAGGTTCCCCCATCCCTGGGATTCTCCAAGCAAGAACACTGGAGTGGGTTGCCATTTCCTTCTCCAATGCAGGAAAGTGAAAAGTGAAAGTGAAGTCGCTCAGTTGTGTCTGACTCTAGCGACCCCATGGACTGCAGCCTATCAGGCTCCTTGGGATTTTCCAGGCAAGAGTACTTGAGTGGGGTGCCATTGCCTTCTCCAATATATATGCCTTAGTATACTGTATTAGTGTTTTTCTTTCTGGCTTACTTCAGTCTGTATAATAGGCTCCAGTTTCATCCACCTCATTAGAACTGATTCAAATGTATTCTTTTTAATGGCTGAGTAATACTCATTGTGTATAGGTACCACAGCTTTCTTATCCATTCATCTGCCGATTGACATCTAGGTTGCTTCCATGTCCTGGCTATTGTAAACAGTGCTGCGATGAACATTGGGGTACACGAGTCTCTTTCAATTCTGGTTTCCTTGATGTGTATGCCCAGCAGTGGGATTGCTGGGTTGTATGTCAGTTCTATTTCCAGTTTTTTAAGGAATCTCCACACTGTTCTCCATAGTGGCTGTACTAGTTTGCATTTCCACCAACAGTGTAAGAGGGTTTAGATGGCAGATTCTTAACCACTGAACCACGAGGGAAGTCCAAACACCTGCTGCTGTTTAAATCAGATGCTAGACATGAGCCCAAACTATCTGATGTTTATACATACTTAATAGCAAACTCAGGGCAAAGCAGCAGTTAAAATTTTACAGACTTTGGCTAAGTAAAAATGTTGGCAGTTAAATAATATCCCTCCTTCTAAATCATTGAAATTAGGGAAACAAAAAAAATTCTAAGTACGTTTGACCTTGGAGAATTTATTTCAGAGCAAGAAGTACCAGGTTTGTACTTTAAAGTAGCCCTCTCATTGTGTGAAAGTCATTTATGTGATAAGAACTGTATTCCATATCAAACCAACCCATAATTATTACTCTGGCGTGAGTGTTAGTCATGAGATTTTATGGTCCCCTCTCACACAGCAGTTGTCCTAGATAAGCTAAGTGTGATACTAAGAATAAATGGAGTGGAACCAAAGCATCACAGATTCTTATAGAAGGAGAATATAAATTTTTATAAGAGAATCTGAAGCATGCTGATAGAATCAATGGTAGTTCATGTTTCATTTACTGAAGTTTCCAGGTATTACTGATGTTTTCCATTTTGCTGTTGATGTTACTCAGTGAACCTATTACATTTAGGTATCTTGGAAAGAAATTTTTTCACAGGTAATATATAGAGGTTCCTCCATTTATAGATAACCCTTCCCATATCTGATATTAACACATACTATAAAGTCTGTATAATTAAAACAGTGCAGAACTGGTACATAGACAGACAAACCAGCGTCTGAAATTGAAAGTCCAGAAATAGACCCAAGTAAGTATGGAAATTTTGCATATGATAAAGGTTGTAGCTCTAGGAAAAGGGCTTTTTAAGAAAAGGTGCTAGTATAATTGCATAGCTATTTGAAAGAGATAAAAATTATATACATTCGTCCCAGCAATCATAAAAACTCTAAATAAATCAGAGATGAAAATGTAAGCATATGAACCCATACAGGTGTTAGAAGAAAACCGAGTGAATTCCTGGTAACCTGAGTGTAGGGGAGGCTTATAACTATCTAGAGGCAATAAAAGAAAAGATCAATAATGTTGGCTAAAAACAAAACAAAACAAAACACACTCATTTGCATGACACAAAACACAATAAGCAAAAAAAAAAAAAGGCAAAGGGCTTCCCTGGTGATCCCGTGGTTAAGCATCTACTTTCCAATTCAGGGGACATGGGTTCAGTCCCTATACCAGGAAGATTCCACATGCTGCAGAACAAGGAAACCAGGGTGCCACGACTACTGAGCCTGTGCTCTAGAGCCCCAGAGCTGCACCTGCTGAGACTGCACGCTGCAACACTGAAGCCCTAGAGCCTGTGCTGTGACAAGCAAGTCCCCACTCGCTGCAGCTAAAGAAAGGACTTGCAAGGCACTGAAGACCTAGCACAGCCACAATAAATAAATAATTTAAAAAATAACTGAAGGGAGAAAAAGATCAAAGTCTTCATAGAAAAATAGGTAAAAGACATGGACAATTCAAACACACACAAAGATACATTTGAAAAGACAGTCATCTTCACTCATAATTAACAGAAATGCAAATTAAAACTATACTGAGAAAGCATTTTTTAACCTATGAGACTGACCAAAAAAAAAAAAAAGAAAGATAACATATTCTGTTGTTGAGACTGGGTTGAAGTAAGCTTTCTCTTACATTGATGCTGAGAGTGCAAATTGGTAAAAACTTGGAGGGTAATTTGTCAATATCTAACAAAATTATCTATAGCCCAGCATTTCCGTTCTAGAAACTTACCCTAAATATACAGTTCCAACAAATAAGAACATATGTACACAAAGCTACTAATTATACTATTGCAATTGAAAAGTACAGAATATAACCTAAATGCTCACACAGAGAATGACTGGATTAACTATGGCCAATTTGTACACGGGGGACTATGCAGAGGCAGAATGGAATGAAAGGCAGAAAGGAATGAAACTCTATGAACTGATTCAGAGTGATTTCCAGGATGGAGCGTAAATTTTAAAAGAGCAAATACACAAGAGAATATGTGATATGTTATTCTTATGAAACAGATTTGGAGAAATAAGAAAATATACATGTTTCTGCTCATTTGTACAAAAAGAAACACAGCCCAAATAACTTAGAAACTGAAAAAATTTGTTACCAATAGAGGATAAGTAGATTAGGGTGAGAAAGACGGTGGGAAGAAGCCAAAAGGAGGTATAGCGGAGTGGCTCCTATCTAAGCATGTCTGTCTTTTGTATAGTTCTGACTATTGGAAGTCTATTGCATACACTCAAAAAAGAAAAAAAAATCAGGAAAGATATAGGAAAAAAGAACCCAAATGAAATACAAACTAAAGCAAGTGAACCTAACTGCTTTTCAAATTAAAACCATAATCCAAAGATACTTGGAACACTAGCTTTTGATGATATATACTCTTAGGCTAAAGACAAAAAGAACTATAAACAAATATTGGATTCTAGTGAGATATATTTTTCATAGTAGTCGGGCTAGCAATTTCTGTGTATTCTAAGATTGAGGAAATATATATATATATTATAGATAATAGAAGTAGGTTTCTTATTGTGAGATAAACAAGTTATAAAAATAGAGAGATGGCAAGAAGGAATCCTGTGGCATGGGACTGAAATGATAAGTATCAGTATGGAGATTAGATGATAGATAGATGGACAGATAGATAATGCACATGCAAAAAGCCTACAGCAGTAATATCCCAGTAGCAATGATCATACCTCCTACCCAGAATTTGGTTTCTGATACCACTTTCCACTGTGCATGCATGGGTACTCAGTTGTGTCCTACTCTTTGCAACCTCAAGGACTGTAGCTTGCCAGGCTCCTTTGTCCATGGAAATTTCCAGGCAACAATAATACTACAGCAGATTGCCATTTCCTTCTCCAGGAGATCTTTCTGACCCAGGGATTGAACCCTTGTCTGTTGCATCTCCTGCTTTGGCAGGTGGGTTCTTTACCAGCTGAGCAACCGGGGAGCAAACCTATGTAAGTTCCTTGAAGAAATAGTTGATTGCCAGGCTAGTTACGGGAATGTATAAGATGGGTCTGAAACCCTTGTGCCAATGAAAAAAAGGCTGATGGGCATATATCAAAGCCTCACAGGCCACACTCTATACCTACTCCCCATTCACCCTTGCTATGAAATAATTCCTATGGAGTGGCAGAAATCTTTAAATAAAGATTTATGAAAAATGTCTTTAAAAAGAAAGCTCAGGGTGAGTACCAGTCACAGGGACCAAAATGAAGATAAGGGTTCCAAGCTAGAAAGTAGATATGTTGTGTCCTGTCAAAAGAGGTGAACAGATCCACCGCCCACTCTTGTGAGAAGAAAAAGCAAACTGAGAAATTACTTCAGCCAGTACAGTCACCCCTCAGTATCCACAGGGTACTGGTTCCAGGATCCCCAAGGATGAAAAAATCTGCCCTACTCTAGTCCTTTATGTTAATATAAAGTCGTATACCATTTCCACGTGATGTACACACATCCTTTTGTACACCTTAAATCATCTCTAGATTATTTACAATACTTAATACAATGTAAGTGTTATGTGAATAGTTGCCTGCCTGTGGCAAATTCAAGATTTGCCTTTTGGAACTTTCTAGGTTTTTTTCCCTCAAATATTTTCAATCTGCGGTTGGTTGAATGTGGGCTGGGGAACCTGCAAAGTACAGTTGAGTGTACACTATTCTGTGAAGGAAACTGACTCTACAGAGTAACAAACTTGGTGATGTTAACTTGTGGTGTGAGAATATACTGAAACAGTGTCTTCTGAATAAAACATGAGAAAGCCAGGAGCATGACAGGTATTAATAAAGAGCAATAGGCAGAAAATAATCATGGGGACTTCCAAAGTACATGTCATGGAGTATTTGAGAATCTGGAGTTTTATATAGGCCTCCAAGACATATCTATTGTGAATGTTGGTGCAGATATAGCTTGAAAGATGAGAAATATGATACAATAGATTCTAAGTTTATAAGGACATTTTGTGAAAGGACTTGGAGTTGTTACAGGCATTTGCTGCTTAAACAAGCACTTCTTATATTTACGTTTCTAATCCTAATTGAACACCTCTAGACCTTGTGTTAAATTATACTAAATTAGCTGCTAAAATGCCATAATTCACAATTATAAAAATGATAAAGAAATGCTTTAAGTTAAACACTAAATCCCTGAAGATTAGCATATCAGAAAATTATACACTAATCACAGCTGGTTTTCTTTTCAGGAATTCTAACATATTCATAGAAGCAGTTTTGTTATTTCTAAAGAACTGAAACAGGAGAAAACTACAGTTCTCTATCCAATTAGAGATTAGCTAGTTCATGTATTTAAAACCCACTATACTTTTATGACAACAAAGCCAACAATACAACACTGTACCTCAAAAAGGGGCATTATGTAATTAATCTATTCTTCCATGTTTAGTGTATGAGCATTTCCCCCACAGAGATGCCTGATTTTGACTTGTTCCCAGGGTACTTGGAACTCGTTTTGTAAGAGGGCTTAACATTAAAATTACTTCTTATGCTAAAATCCAATTTTTCTCCTGAATAGGCAAAGGAAGAGAAAGGGTCCAGAGTCAAAGGAAATGCTTCATAATAAGCTCAGGATATTTTTATGATTGAGAAACTAAATAATAGTCTTGTTCTGACTTTTTATTCTATAACCTCACCTTTGCATTTTTACTAGCCACTGTCATTACTAAATGACTGTCCTGATTTTATTTCTTTTTAAAAGATGTATCCATTTTTATCTACTCTCAAATTTCATGCTTTTTTTTTTGCCTTTTTTTTTTTTTTTTTTGCCACACCATATGGCATGTGGGATCTTCATTCCCTGATCAGGGATCAACCCTCACCCCTGCAGTGGAAGCACAAAGTCTTAACCACTGGAGAAGTCCCCCGATTTTGTTTTTATCAATAGATCTTTTAGAACCTCACTCATTCACTATAAACTTCATTTTAAACCATTACCCTAGAGATAGGGTAATACTCTGGTAAATCTGTGTGCGTGAGCACTCAGTTGCTTCAGTCGCGTATGACTTTGTGACCCTGTGAACTGTAGCCCTCCAGGCTCCTCTCTCTGTCCATTGGGTTTTCACAGGAAGAATGCTGCAGTGGGTTGCCATGCCCTCCTCCAAGAGACCTCCCTGACCCAGGGATCAAATCCGCATCTCCTCCGTTTTCTGCATTGCAGGCAGATTCTTTACCACTGAGCCACCAGGGAAGCCCCTGGTAAATTTATGTCCTGGATAAAATTAGATACAACTTTTGAAAGTATTTATTATTGGTGATGTACATGTCTTATGTCCAAAGTTTTTTCTCAAGATTTTTAGATTGAGGAGACCATTTGTGAAAAATCACTGAATACTAAACAGAAATAGATAAGTTTAAAATTACATAGTCCTAAAGGCTTAATTCATTATTTTTACAGCTTCCAGATCATTTTAAAATCCACCGGCCATAAAATTTGCCTCTTTAAAGTATGCAATTCAGTGTCTTTTTTAAAAAAGGTATATTCACAAAGCTGTACCATCATCACCACTATCCAATTTTAAGGCATTTTAATTACTCTGAAAATAAAAGCCATACATTATATTTGCTGATATTTGGCAACAAGATTTAGGATTTTCTGGCATTTCTGGCATTGGGAATCTTCTCCAACAAAGGAGTAGTAGTTTTCTTTTAGTTGTTTTATTTTCCTTCCTTTGTTTTTGTGTGAACATGTTTTCAATTCTCTTGGGTATATTCTATGGAGCAGAATTGCTCAGTTATATGGTAACTCTTGCAGAAGGAAATGGCAATCCACTCCAGTATTCTTGCCTGGAAAATTTCAGTAGCCTGGCGGCCTACAGTCTATGGGGTCGCAAAGAGTGGGCCACGACTGAGCAACTGAGCGCATGTTAGCTCTATGTTTAACTTTTAGGGAACTACCGAACTGCTTTCCAAGGAGTCCACACCATTTTAAATTCCCAACAGCAATGTATGAGGATTCTAAAATCTTCATATTCTCATCATTATCTTTTTTATGTCTTAAATCATAGCCATCTTAGTGGATATAAAGTTGTATCTTATGATTTTTACTTGAATTTCTCTAATGACTAATGATGTTGAGTATCTTTTCATATGTTTATTGGCCATTTGTATATCTTCTTTGAAGAAATGTCTATTTAGATTCTTGGCCCATTTTTAATTGGATTAGCTCTTTATTGTTGACTTGTAAATGTTCTTTGTGTATTCAGGATATGAATCCCTTATCAGATATATGATTTGCAAACATTTTTTCAGTCTTTTTTATCCCAGTTCCTTGATAGTGTCCATTGGAACATAAAAGCTTTTGTGTCTGATGAAATCCAACTTAATCTATTTTTATTGTAAAGCCAAGAAACCTATGTTAATACAATGTCAGAATGATTTTTGTCTATGTTTTTTTCTAAGAGTTTTTACATTTTAGGTTCTGATCCATTTTGACTTATTTTTTTTGTATATGGTGTAAGGCCCAACTTCATCCCTTTGTATGTGAATATCCAGTTGTTCAAACACCATTTCAGGACATACAATTATCCTGAAACCCTTTTTGAAATTCAAGTGACCATAGTCATAAGAGTTTATTTCTATATTCTCAGTTCTATTCCTATGACCTATATGTCTATCTTTATATCAGTATCACACTGGTTTTATTACTGTAGTTTTATAGTAAGTTCTAAAATTGAGAGTGTGAGTCCTCCAATTTGTTCTTTTTCAAGAAAAGCTGATTCATTGGATAAGACTCTGATGCTGGGAAAGATTGGGGGCAGGAGGAGAAGGGGGTGACAGAGGATGACATGGTTGGATGGCATTACTGACTTGATGGACATGAGTTTGAGCAAGCTCCAGGAGATGGTGAAAGACAGGGAAGCCTGGTGTGCTACAATCCATGGGGTCACAAACAGTCAGCACGACTTTGACTGAACAACAACAGAGGTTGTCTGGGCTATTCTAAATGCCACATTCATTTTTCTGCATTCTTTTTTTTTCTGCTCCTCAGACTGGGTAATCTCAATAGACTTATCTTTAAGTTTGTTGATTTATCTGCCTACTCCAGTATGCTACTGAATTCTCTAATGTACATTTTATTTCAACTTATATTTGATTATTATTAAAAAAAATTCAGTTTTTATGGTCTCTATTTGGAGAGTGATTGTTTTTATACTTCTCTTTAGTTCCTTAGATTTATTTCCTTCAGTTTTTTGTACATAGTTAAACTAGCTGTTTTAAAGTCTTTCAAACTATCCTTCAGGTCAAATTATGACTATTTTCTGAGGATTGTGGGAAGATGGGAGCTTTCAACCTATTCAGCTTCTCCCAGTAGCTGCCAGGCTACGGGTTTCCTTTCACAGTGATGGGGAGTTGGTTCTCAAGGCTGCCATGGGACTGAGGAGAAGGGGATGGGCACATGGCAAATTAAAAAGCTTACTGCTTTTACCAAGATTCTGCTGTCCTTCTTGAATAAACAAATTGTTACATGCCCTTGGCTAATTTCCCAAGTTCTGCAGAAGTTGATTTTTGACAATTTTTGCAAGTATTTTTGTTGCTTTTATTTAGGAGTGGATTTGGGGGTGTCTTTCACTTTTCACTTGCATGCATTGGAGAAGGAAATGGCAACCCACTCCAGTGTTCTTGCCTGGAGAATCCCAGGGACGGGGGAGCCTGGTGGGCTGCCGTCTATGGGGTCACACAGAGTCGGACACGACTGAAGTGACTTAGCAGCAGCAGCAGCAGCTACTATGCTATGGGGCTTCCCTGGTGGCTCAGATGTAAAGAATCTGCCTGCAATACAGGAGACCTGGGTTCAATCCCTGGGTCAGGAAGACTCCCTGGAGAAGGAAATAGATACCCATTCCAGAATTCTTGTCTGGAGAATCCCATGAACAGAGGAGCCTGGTGGGCTACAGTCCATAGGGTTGCAAAGAAGCGACTTAGCACGCATGCACGCAGGAGGCCACATACGTACTTGTTGACCAAGTCCTCATCCGTAAAGCAGGGATGACCCCTTCCTGTTTACTTTCTAGACTGTGGTGAGGGATCACAGGAGAAGATACATATGAAGTCATTTTTTTAAATTTATATTTAATTTTTAATTGTAGTATAATTACAATATTGTCTTGGTTTTTGCTATGCATCAGTGTGAATCAGCCATAGGCATACACGTGGGGTCTTTTGAGGTGCCTTACAAATCCCACTTCTTATAAAAACAATTACTATAAGTAAATACAAATAAATTATAAAAACTGTAAAAATAGGGACTTCCTTGGCCATCCAGTGGTTAAGACTCAGCTTTCCAACACAGGGGGTTTGCATTCTACCCCTGGTTAGGGAGCTAAGAACCCAAAGGCTGCAGGGAATGGCCCAAAAAATAAAAAGTGTAAAAAGTTTTTAAAAATTTATAAAAATGCTCTCATTTTTACCACCTATGCATCTCATGCTGTGATGGCTTAGTTTGAACAACTGTTTAGACAATTTAGTGAAAATAAGTAATTTATTTCTGCTAAGCATTTTGTGGGCTATCTTTTGTGAAGAGTTCTATAACCACACTGTAAAAACACTAATAATTACTAATATGTCCCAAGAAACAACCATGCAGGAAAAGAAAAGCAGTTACTCACTCTCTGCTTTTAATTGTCCAAGGATGGAATTTTCTCCTCTGCACATGGTTCTGAAAACACATAAAGGAAAGAAACAATTAAAGAGATTTCAAAGGAATCAATCCCAATTGCAATGAGAAATGCTAGGCTGGAAAAAGCACAAGCTGGAATCAAGATTTCCGGGAGAAATATCAATAACTTCAGATATGCAGATAACACCACGCTTATGGCAGAAAGTGAAGAGGAACTAAAAAGCCTCTTGATGAAAGTGAAAGAGGAGAGTGAAAAAGGTGGCTTAAAGCTCAACATTCAGAAAACTAAGATCATGGCATCTGGTCCCATCACTTCATGGGAAATAGATGGGGAAACAGCGGAAACAGTGGCTGACTTTATTTTTGGGGGTTCCAAAATCACTGCAGATGGTGATTGCAGCCATGAAATTAAAAGACACTTACTCCTTGGAAGGAAAGTTATGACCAACCTAGAGAGCATATTAAAAAGCAGAGATATTACTTTGCCAACAAAGGTCCCTCTAGTCAAGGCTATGGTTTTTCCAGTGGTCATGTACGGATGTGAGAGTTGGACTGTGAAGAAAGCTGAGCGCTGAAGAATTGATGCTTTTGAACTGTGGTGTTGGAGAAGACTCTTGAGAGTCCCTTGGGACTGCAAGGAGATCCAACCAGTCCATCCTAAAGGAGACCAGTCCTGGCTGTTCATTGGAAGGACTGAAGTTAAAGCTGAAACTCCAGTACTCTGGCCACCTCATGTGAACAGTTGACTCATTGGAAAAGACTCTGATGCTGGGAGGGATTGGGGGCAGAGGGAGAAGGGGACGACAGAGGATGAGATGGCTGGATGGCATCACTGACTCGATGGACGTGAGTCTCAGTGAACTCCGGGAGTTGGTGATGGACAGGGAGGCCTGGCGTGCTGCGATTCATGGGGTCGGAAAGAGTCGGACACGACTGAGTGACTGAACTGAACTGAACTGAATCCAAGTAAAAACAGAGCAAGTGCTTTTATGAGAAGATGCTACATAGACTTTTTAAAAGTAAGGAAAAAAATATGAGTGTCACTTCTGTTACTGATGGGACAAGTTGTTTTGAGGTGGATAAATGGAAAAGTTACAAAATTGATATTAGATTTCAGAAAGTGAAAGTGTTAGTCACTCAGTGGTGTTCAACTCTTTGCGACACCATGGACTGTAGCCCACCAGGCTCCTCTGGAATTTTCCAGGCAAGAATACTGGAGTGGGTAGACATTCCCTTCCCTAGGGGGGTCTTCCCACCCCAGGAATCGAACCTGAGTCTCCTGCATTGGCAGGCAGATTCTTTACCTCTGAGCCACCAGGGAAGCCCAGAAAGAGATGTTATTTTAAAAAGATGGATTATGAATGAATTTTCCCTCTTTGAAAAGGTAGCATTAGTTCCTTTGAAATTAAAGAAACTACTGTACCTGAGCCCTCTCCGTAAAGCTAGAAAACCGCTGAAAAGTGAAAGTATAGTCTCGAATAACTGAGTCTACTAATGGTTTTGTTTCTCAAGACCCTGATAATAGACGATGAATTACACTGACAAAACAAAAAATTCTGTGCTCCATCTGCTTGCTCTATGAAAGTAATTAAAACTACACTTACGCCTAGGAAATGCTGATATTATGAAAGATGATGCCAGCAAATAGAGATGTTTTTGCATAATAAAAGGATATAGTTTCGGTTGCTGAACAAAAGCCAAACATGTTATTTCATTCAGCTGGTTCAAACCCAATAAAACAGTCATAGAAAGTAATTACAATTCCAAAAATAATATTAGCATGGCAAATGAAGTGGATAAAACCAAATTAAACATTATGTCGGTGCCTTAAATACTTCAAAAGCTTTGTTTGTCATGTTATAAATCAGATAATATGAGAAGTGGGCAAATCTTCAAGTGTATAGACCAAAGCACAGGGAAAGTTTTCTCATACTGTCACCGGGCAAAATTACCCCAGAAGAAACCAAACATCTTTACTTGAAACCCTGGCAGACAGAAAGACACGTGCTTGAAAAGTCAGAAAGAAACAAGAGGATTAAAATAAAGATTTCCACCACAATGGTACACTCAAACCACTGGAAGGCCTTAGATCATGAAAGGGGTGCCTCTAGGGAGGAGGACACAAGCCAGAGCACATCTAAGCCCCCACCTCCAATCTGACCAAGGCCCTGAATCCTTATCTGCTTCACACACTGGGGGTTTCAGACAAGACCTTATTTGCCCCTTCCTCACAGAAGAATTTGCTTAGAAAGGTGGGAAACTACAAATGGTTCTAAAAAATGGGATATTAGAAAATATCCAAGGGCTAGTCCTTGCTCTGACATACAATCCTGAGCAGGGCACTTTTGTGTCTCATGTCACAGGGTTTGTAACTGGGAGCTGGATTTATGCCAGGGCTGTTGCATTTACTTGTTACTAGGTCACTCTTCTCAGCTAAGTGACCCAAAAAGAATGCCAGGCGGGAGGGGGGTGGGGGGTTGGTTTCCATCACTTTCTGCACCACCTCTCTATACCGCCCACCAGCTAGGACCTCTCAGTCCTTTCATCATCATCTCCCGGCCAAACCTGAAGCCTCGTGGGCCTTTTTGAGTGAATATGGACACTCTGCTTTTCAGAATATTGAGAACAGGACTTAGCATTCCCCCTAAAATTCTAACAATGAGACGGTAGGGAAAACAGAATTAAAATTCCAGGAGACAGGAAAGAACCTTCATGCTTCACTTACAGGCAGAGACTCTTATTACCAACCTTGTTGAAGGATTGCTGCCTAAAATACTCATAAACCATCATGTGCAAATCATGTCACTGTAAGCATTTAATTTTTTTCTTTTATCTACTTACTACAAGGAATATGGAAAGCTCAATAACTATTTATGGCTTGAAGATAATTTTAAAATTATCTTTAAAATTAATTATGTATAAAGAACTTTATATCTATATAAAGTTCTTATCTCCATTTATAATATATATTAATATGTACTAAATCCCTGGTGGCTCTGTGGTAAACAATCCACCTGCCAGTGCAGGACATATGGGTTTGATCCCTGGGTCGGGAAGATCACCCGGAGCAGGAAATGGCAACCTACTCTAGTATTCTTGCCTGGGAAATCCCATGGACAGAGGAACCTGGCAGGCTACAGTTCATGGGGTTGCAAAAGAGTCAAACACAACTTAGCAACTAAAACAACAAATAGCAACAACAAATAACTAAAATATTAGTAATTTTATATTTGTATATATATTGTGTGTATATATCTCATAAATGGAGATAAGCACTCTCTCTTTTTCTCTCTCTCTCTATATACACACACACACATATGTGATAGGCAATTAGTATAAGAGAGAGACTAATATTTTAGTTCTTTTATACTTACCAAGTGTCCTAGGCCTACCATGTAAGATTTTAGGCTCTATTTGAGTTTTATCAACTAGTGAACAGACCAAGATTCAAATGCAAAACAAAGAAATATGTCCATCTGTTCAACACTCCACTGAATAGATGTGGAAAAACATTTCCATGCCTCCGGCCAGTTTACATGCATGACTGACTGAAAGCTTAAAACAGAGGATTTCAGAACTTTGGCACCTGTAGTTGAAGTGCATTATTGCCTGTAGAGCATTTCCTCCACCGGTTGAAATGTCTCCTTCAAAACCTGGCAGAAGTGGTATCACAACATACACCCGGTATCTCTGGCTTCCCCTGCAAAAATCAGACGTAGAGAGTTTCATCACAAGGGAAAAAAGACACAGTAACAGTTAAAATTGACAGCCAAGCAGTTCACATGGTTTTGGAGACTGAGCGAATGGCTTCCCACAATACCCTCTATCACGTTCCAGGCTTTGGCAGAGAAGGGCATGTTGCTAGACTGGAAGCCAGAAGTGGTGATCAGGCTAACCATTCGTAACAACCTGAAAAATAAGCTGCGCTTGGCAGTAAAGTGGGAACTGTATCCACTATCTCTCTACAGCACAATCCTTTCTAGGACAAAATTCCTTGTAAGAAGGCCTTGCATGGATCCCATGGAAGTTAGAGAGGTTACAACAAAGATATTTGAAAAGATATTATCCTAACCGTTTCCTGTGGACAGCAGGCATTCAGTTAGCAATCACTGAGTAAATGAATTCCCACAGCCTAAACCTCAGGGGAAAGACAAGATATTGGACCCAGGATATTTTCTAGTGCAGAAATCATCGTTCAGAAGCTCTGATTCACCCCTGAAAACTCTGCTTCAAATGTAAAATATTACCGTGGGTCCGTCAAGAATTTTAAGTAACTGACGTTGAGTTTTAAATCTCCTGCATGTACAAAATATGTCTTGGCTCACTCTCCCAACTGATTAACAACAGCCTTTGAAAGAAAAGCCTTTGAGCTGCTTTTGCTAACTCAAGGATGTAACAAATGTTTAGAAGAAGAAAGTGTGGGTCCTTACTTTGATCTGTGTTCAGAACGTTGGAAATTTGGAGAATTATGTTCAAATAGATACTGCCTCTTTGGAGGCTAGACTGTTAATGTCCTTATCTCTGGAAGACACACAGGAAGAAGGGCAAGTCTGGAGGTGGCCATGGTATCCACTGTGGTCAGAATCTCACCCATTTATCTGAGAGGTCTACATTCTCACAAAGATGCTGCTGCGGGTTAATTTTCAAATTGGAATCTACCTAAATTTTTCATAATACATAATTCCTAAAGTGCATTTTCTTTTAAACTGCTACATTTTTCTTTAAAAAAAAAAAACAAAACTGCTACATATTTCTTTTGGGTGAATATTATTACTACTCTCAGAGGGGTCAGACTTCATTACTGAGGTCAGCTTACCATATGAAGACTAGGGAAAGTGTGGCTCGAGGCAGAAGCCACAGCCAACAGGACAGTCTGGAGGCCTTTGAGGCAGAGCTTAGAAATAAGGAAATCTGAACTAGGGTACTGTAATGGCATGAATTAATCACTAGATGGCAAACACAGTTTGAGTTGGAAAATTTTTTTTAAAAATATATAAAGTGTTAAAAGTTCTCTGTCAGATAAGGGTAAGAAGCTCAGATTCCTAGATATTAAGCTAGGAAATGGGAAGAACAGAAAGAATACCTAAGCTACTGTCCCACCAAGTGAAGTCGTTCAGTTGTGTCCGACTCTGCGACCCCATGGACTGTAGCCTACCACGCTCCTTCATCCATGAGATTTTCCAGGCAAGAGTACTGGGGTGGGTTGCCATTTCCTTCTCCTGAGGATCTTCCCGACCCAGGGATCGAACCCGGGTCTCCTGCACTGTAGGCACACGCTTTACCGTCTGAGCCACGGTATTTAAAAGTCCAAATGAATTTTACACTTGAAAATTGACACCATCTGGCCTCAACAAGCTGGTCTGAGTGCAATGGTGTTTATCATTAATCACAGCCAGTTACAGACGTCTTTGGAGAAGGAAAGGGCAACCCACTCTAGTATTCTGGCCTGGGAAATTTCATGGACAGAGAAACCTGGTGGGGCTGAGCATGCATGCACATGGTCTCAACTGTCTTTACAGAATCACCTTTAGTCTGATCCTCCCAGACCCACATCCAGTGACGGGACACCACTGCCCTCTGTTCAGAGATACACCCACACTAAAGCAGGTTAGCCAACCTAACTTGTCTGCCCCCGAGCCTGGACGTCCTTCTCCTCGCAGGAACCCTCTTCATCTTGCAGGACTGACGACCGGCTCTTCGCGCCAGGCCATCCTGAATATGCCAGTCAGAACTGACTTGCTTCTGCCTCCACATTCCTGCTGCACGTGGCTGGCATGCCTACTCAGCACCTTCTTTGCTTTACACAACAGTGACAGGTACATCTGCTGGCTAGGATATGTGATAAGCCCTTTTGAAACACAGGACGTATGTCCACTTAGGTTTCTATTTTGGGCAGTGCCCAACAGAGAACCTTTGCACAAAGCATGCACCTGGTACTATTTGCTTTGAGAGGATGGGGTCTGGTTGGAAGAATGTTTGCTTCTGGAATACCTCTGATAGACAAGAGGTTCAACAGGATATTTTTCTTTACATTAGATTACATCTTAGTTGAATTTTTTTTATTGTGGTAAAACATAAGTATTAGTCAATCAGTCGTGTCCGACTCTTTGGGACCCCATGGACTCTAGCCTACCAGACTCCTCTGTCCATGGAATTTTCCAGGCAAGAATACTGGAGTGGGTTGTCATTTCCTTCTCCAGGGGATCTTACCAACCCAGGGATTGAACCCATGTCTCCTGCACTGCAGGCGGATTCTTTACTGTCTGAGCCACCAGGGAAGCCAGTGGTAAAATATATGTAACATAAAATTTACCATGTTAACCAATTTGAAGCGTACCATTCAGCGTTATCAGTTACTTTCAGATCTTGTGCAACCATCATGATCTCTACTTGCAAAAGTTTTTCATGAGCCCAAATAGAAACTCTGATGATTTTGCAATAACTTCCCATTTCCCCTCCCTGCAGCCTTTGACAATGTCTAATCTACTTTCTGTCTCTAGAAATTTGCCTGGTCTAGATATTTCAGCTAAGTGGAATCAAACAGTATTTGACCTTTTGTGGCTGATTTTATTTCACTTAGCATATCTTTCAAGATTCATCCATGATGTAGCATGAGTCAGAATTTCCTTCCTTCTTATGGCTGAATAATATTCTGTTACATGTAGAGACCACATTTGGTTTATCTTGTCATCTGTAGGTGGGCACTTGTGATATTTCCCGCTTTTGGCTATCCTGAATAATGCTGCAGTGGATTTGTTATTGTTGTTCAGTTGCTAAGTTGTGCCGGACTCTGCAACCTTGTGAACTGCAGTATGTCAGGCTTCCCTGTCCTTCACTATCTCCCAGAGTTTGCTCTAACTCCTGTCCATTGTGTCGATGTTGCCATACAACCACCTCATCCTCTGTCACCCACTTCTCCTGCCCTTGGTCTTTCTCAGCATCTGGGTCTTTATCAATGAGTCAGCTTTTCACATCAAGTGGCCAAAGTATTGAAGCTTCAGCTTAAGCATCAGTCCTTCCAGGGAACATTCAGGATTGATTTTCTTTAGGATTAACTAGTTTGATCTCCTTGCTGTCCAAGGGACTCTTGAGAGTCTTCTCCAGCATTGCAATTTGAAAGTATCAATTCTTCAGTGCTCAGCAGGGAATATGGGCATATAATATTTGAGTCCCTGTTTTCATTTATTTTATATACCCAGGAATGGTGTTACCGAGTCACATAGTTATTCTATGTTTAGCTTTTTGAGGAATCACCAAATAAATTACATTTTTGAATGGATAACATATGCTCACAGAACAAGTCTTCAGAAGTGGAAGATTATACAATGAAAAAACTTCTTTTTCACTCCTTTGTCTCTAGCCTTCATTTCCCCTCCCTAAGGGCAATTCATATTACTTTTTATGTTCTTTCAGAAATAGTCTATGAACTTATAAACATATATATGCATTCTTTCCTTCTACACAAATGTCAGAATCACTGTAAACACGTTTCTGAATTTTTAAAAAACTAATTTATCAATGTATCCTGGAAACTCTTTGATATTTGCACTTAGAGAGATGCCCATTTTTAAAAACAAAATGACAGTATTCCAAATCCATGCCATAATATTTAAACCAGTTCTCTTTTGGTGGGCACTGAATCATTACGGACTTCCCTGGTGGCTCAGATGGTAAAGCGTCTGTCTACAATGCGGCAGACCCGGGTTCGATCCCTGGGTTGGGAAGATCCCTTGGAGAAGGAAATGGCAATCCACTCCAGTACTGTTGCCTGGAAAATCCCATTGACAGAGGAGCCTGGTAGGCTACAGTCCATGGGGTCGCAAAGAGTCGGATGCGACTGAGCGACTTCATGTTCACGAATCATTTCAAATTTTTTGCTACTCCAAAATTCCAAAATACCTATTTTGCTATGTGTGCTGACGCACATAAGTTGTTTTTCACATTGGTTAGAAAAATCTCAGAAGTAATATTTTTGGTCTTGAATACCAAGTATTTGTTATTCTGTGTGTAAAAGATAGTTCCCTTGTATCTTTGTCTTTTTTTTAAAAGCAAAGATGACTTCAAAATGTAGACATTTAGAAATGTCCTATAAAAATCTTCTATCTTTGGACAAAACATTCTTGAAGAGTCAGTTTGTAGAAATCAGACTACTCACATTTTCTTGTTCTTGGGACTCTGTTAGTTCTTTGCTTTTTTTTTTCTTTTTTCAATGTAGCAGTTTTTTAATTTCCTTAATGATGAAATTTTTAAATTGTGTTCAGGAAATTAGCAGAAATGACTTAGATTTTCACTGCCATAAAAAAACAAAGGGCTCTGGAATTTTAAACTATAAAATTGTTGCTAAGTTTAAGTCAATGATGAGAAAATTTTATGTGCTAGCATGTCCAGTCTCCCTTCTTGATCCAGTCCCTAGAAAACAATGGTTCCTGGCTGCTAAGATTTCTAACCTCTTCTGAAACATCCTGACAACGCTGAGGTGGTGAAATGACAGCAGTTGGTGTAGGGCAAGAACCTGAGCCCCTACTGTGCAGAATTATTTATGATTTTAAATGCAAAAGAAGAGCTAGTGGGCACCAGGTCATCATGCAGGTGATCACTTTATCCACTTTAGTTCAGAACAATTTTATAAAATTGCATTCTCAGGCCTTTTGTTAAAATAAATTTTTCTTTCAAAATCCACTAACTCTCACAGCAGTGTTATGTACGATAGCTAGAAATTGGAAATAAATGTCCAATAATGGGGAGATGATTAACTAAATTATGTTATAGCCACTCATGGATATAACTTCTTACAGCCACAGAACGACCACTGTGATCGCTTCCTAGCAAAGTACTTCTGGTAGGCTACAGTGCTAAAATGGCCCTAATGCAAAGCTGCAATCACAAGACAATCACAGATGTGGCAGACTGGTACTATTAACTATTAAATTTTTCTCCTTAAATGTGTTTACTTCCCCCCTCAGCAACTGGAGATATGAAGGAGGCCTTGCTCTAGGATGATGCTCTCACAGAGGAGTAAGGGCACAAAGATATCAGCTTCTTAGATTTAAGGAACTGGGTAGAGATCCTTTGAGTTGAAGCAGGAGTTTAAAGAAATAAGAGTGATAAAGAAAATGTGGTACATATATACAATAGAATATTACTCAGCCACTAAAAGGAATGAAATTGGGTCCTTTGTAGAGACGGACCTAGGGACTGTCATATAGAGTGAAGTAAGTCAGAAAGAGAAAAACAAATACTGAATATTAATGCATATATGTGGAATCTGCAAAAAATGGTGTAGTCATTTTTACAAAGCAGAAAGTAGAGGCACAGACCTAGAGAACAAATGCATGGACACCAAGGGGTAAAGGCAACAGGATGAATTGGGAGATTAAGACTGACATATATACAGTATTGATACTATGCAGGCAGGCTGAGTCCCTTCAGGCATGTCTGACTCTTTGTGACCCAACGGACTGTAGCCCTCCAGGCTCCTCTATCCAGGGATTCTCCAGGCAAGAATATTGGAGTGGGTTGCCACGCCCTCCTCCAGGGGATCTCCCCGACCCAGGGATCAAACCCACATGTCTCAGATCTCCTGCACGGACAGGCGGGTTCTTTACCACTAGTGCTGGTACCATGTAGAAAATAGATAACTAGAACTTACTGTATAGCACGGGGAACTCTACTCAATGCTATGTGGTGACCTAAACGGGAAGGAAATCCCTAAAAGGGGGGATATATGTATATGTATAGCTGGTTCACTGTGTTGTACAGTAGAAACTAACACAGCATTGTAATGCAACTATACTCCAAAAAAATGAAAGTAAAATAAAGAAATGAATGAGACTCAGGGCAGGGACCCTGTCCTTTGTCCTCAAGTAGAATTCCAGGGAGAACAGGACAGGCCCTATTCGCTCTCAAACAGGATATGGAGCCACGAGGATCTGAGCCTTGCTTCCAGGGAACACCCAGAAATGATTATCAGCCTACAGGATGTGGAAGCAATAGAAGAGAAAGGACAGAAAGGCAGGTTTGAAAGGAGAAGGCTGAGGCCCCCAGGCTACATAAACAGATGCCAGAACAGGCTTGAGCCAGATCCATACTGAGCGCTAGGAGCCCTTTCCCAAAGACCCAGGGCCCCGAGAGTCTATACCAAGGATGTGGGAGAGGAGGAAAGACCAGGGAGCATCCTGATGGACTGAATATGAAGCAGAGATAACCACAAATCATTGAATTTGGTCACATTTATCAGGAAGTAACTAAACTAATTTTCCTTCTATTGTATAGAAGTAAAACTTGAGACAGAACTCCAACTGAGTTTTGGGAAAAGGAAATAAATTACAATTCAGAAAGTATGTCTATATATGAATATGGACCAAAAAGAAAATAGGAAAATATAAAGCAAATTGTCAAGGTGGTGAGAATGTGGGATCTCTAATATTTTTAATTTTTGTGATTGCTGAAATGCTCTCTGTCCCTTTAAAAACAGAGCCCTAATTCAAGCAGTGGCTTTCCTCAGGCTTCCCTCCTTGCTCTTCTCTCAGGTAGAATCCCCTCCTCCTTCCCCTCCCCCTCAGCATGGTGCAGTCAGAAGAGGGGTCTTCTGCTCAGAGTAGGGTCTCAGGATCTATAAGACAGCCTCAGAGGAGCTCATTGTGCTTCTCCTGTGATGAGACACTTTACTTTTTGAGAATTTGAGATTTACAGATCATATTTCATTGTCATAAACATCAAGAGCTGGTATAAATCCTCTCATTGTTGTAGATTTTGCAGCAGTGAATGTTGCCAGAAATAATAATTGTGGTTGGGGCTTCGTGTTTCTTTATGGGGAGAATTGTACTCTACAGTGGTATCAGTTATGGGAGAGTTGGTCTGTAGCTTCTCTGTGGTTTGGGACATGGCCCATTTTATTTTGTGTTTGGCAAATCTTTTCAAATGCAGTAAACCTTTCTGGACTTCAAGTTCTTTCATCTGCAAATGAAGGAGTTGGTGAAAATTATTGCTAGTCCACTAGAAATGCTGGTTCTATTTAGCACGACTTTGCATATTATATGTGAGACTTTTATAGATAGGACATTGCATACTGTGTGTGCACACACACATCATTTTTTTCACTGGTTGTTTTTTGAAAATGGCAAGCTTTTAAAAAATAATTTATTTATTTTTATTTGTTATTTATGGCTGTGCTGGGTGTTCGTTGCTGCTTGTGGGTGAGCTTTCTCTAATTGCAGAGAGCAGGGGTTACTCTGTAGATGCTCTGCGTGGGCTTCTGCTGTGGAGCACAGGCTCTAGGCACGTGGGCTCAGTAGGTGTGGTGCGTGGACTTAGCTGCTCCATGATATGTGGGGTTTTCCCAGACCAGGGATTGAAACTGTGTCCCCTGCATTGGCAGACAGGTTTTGTTTTTTTTTTTTTTTTTTTTTTTTACCATCGAGCCACCAAGGAAGCCCCCAAAATGGCAAACTTAAATGTAAGAATGTTCAGGGTTAGTCCAGCATGTGTAACTTAGACTTCAGTCTAGGCTTGATAACCTTCGGCAGGCATGTCCCTCAGTGCAAATAAGACGTCTCAAATAAGACTTGGAAAAATCTCTTGTGAAACTTCACTACAGCCCAGTTCTTTTCATTCTCATTTTAAAAAAAAGAATCTTTCCTTTCTTTCCTCTCTCTGCCAAGGCATGTGCTTAGACTCAAAATGATTGCTGGCCTCTGCCTGGTATTAATCTTTTTGCTGAGAAACCATTTATCTAATTTTTGGAATCAAATAAGAGCAACTAAATGATCTAAACCCAAACTTCTCCTGCCACATTCTGTCATCTCTGCCTTAATGTAACCTCTTCTCCAGGAATTTTAAACAATTTGGAGGTTATCCCACAAGGTAAAATGTGAAACCAGCCATGGGCATACTTAAATTTCATATTTTTCTTCTTTTTTTTATTGTAACTGCAGCTTAAATTTCTTTAAGACAGTGATTCTGAAACATACCCAACGTGTTCTTTCAGCTTGGTATGCAAATTATAGGATATGGTAATAATAGGATGTAGATTTTTCTTTAAACCTAAGAAATTTTTATCTATCAAGCAATTACTTTGAAAAAATGAAAGAAAATGTTCATCTGATTAAAAAAAAAATTAAGGTAAAATATCTCTCCTAGATTTCTGGGAGAACTGAGAACATTTCCTCTTCCCTTGGAATGAGCAAAGCTTTGTAGTCAAGCTACAATGGTACAAGGTAAAGAGCACAAGTTGAAGTCTAAAGACATGATCTGAGCCCGGGTTACACTCATCAACAGCTGTATGATGTAGGCAAGTTACCATAATCACTCTTGGCCTCAGCTGCCTCATCTACAGAATGGAAATCATTTGCAGTCATTTCATGTGAGAACTGATGAAAGAATTAAATAAAGGAATGCATAAAAAGCATGTTGGGTTGGAATGACTCAAAAGTGATTTGATAACATTATTAATCAATCAACAACCAGTGATTTCAATTAGAAAGCTTGTACACCTTCAAATGCCTAAAGTTAAAGCAAAACTGAACTTACATTATGTTTCGGAATACATTTTATTTTATATTTGGGAGGAAGGTGTAATCCAGTCAATAATAAGGAATCCAAAAATTGATTCCTATGAGGAGTCAGCTGTAGATTTCTGGCAGGACACCTCTAGAAAGAGTTTCAATCATCTGCCTCTACTTGTCACAAAATGAAGATACACCAGTCATAGGGAACCAATGTAAGTTGTCCTTGTCCAGCAATAGTCATCTAATAATTTAAAATGGGGCACATTCAACACCCCTTTAAGAAAAAACTTGTTTCTAGCATAAATATTACTTTCTAAATAATTGATAGATATTAATAGTATTAGTTTCTAAATAGTTGAACCAGTCACCCTAAAGGAAATCAACCTTGAGTATTCACTGGAAGGATGCTGAAGTTGAAGCTCCAGTACTTTGGCCCCCTAAAGTAGAGAGCTGACTCATTGGAAAAGACCCCAAGGCTGGGAAAGATTGAAGAAAGGAGGATAAGGGACAACAGAGGATGAGATGACTGGATGGCATCATCGACTCAATGGACATGAGTTTGAGCAAACTCTGGGAGATAGTGAAGGACAGGGAAGCCTGGTGTGCTGCAGTCCATGGGACTGCAAAGAGCTGGACACAACTTTAGTGACTGAACAACAACAACAATAAATAGTTGATTTGAGAATTGTGATTCTTTATCCCTGCTCGACTTTAGTGTGAGCTAGCTCACTTCCAGATGATGAATATCCTGGAAATAACATAGTAATTTCTTACATGAGCTGGTCCTTGACAGTTTTCAAATTGCTTTCACATCTATTCATATGGGTTAGGTAAAGCAGATATTATTATTCTCCTTGTTGGTGAAAAAAATGGAGTGCCCAGAAAGGCAGAAGTGATAGATTCGAAAGGTCATATGCCTGTAGACAACAGAGCTGGGAAGAACCCAGATCTCCAGACATCCGGCTCCCAATTACTTTCAGACTCTCCAGAGGAGGTTCCTCATACCATCACTCATGGCCAAACTGTAAGCATCATCTGGCACTATTCTATAGTTGTAGGAAGCATGAAGAGTTTGAGAAATTTTCAAAACTGTATTTTCCAATGCAGTTTAATATCAAAATACAGACGCATTTAAATCAACTTCCTATTTCACTGCATGTGTCAACCTCGCAGTGATAACGGTGCAAAATGCACTGTTTCACTTACAAATTTTTTACCAGGGCAGCAAAACCATGCATGTGAAGGTTCCATAAGCAAAAATGGCTTCATCCTCAGAAACCATCCATGTGTGGCACACGTGGTTTTACGTTTTCTAGTTGGCTCAATCGGTTATACTCTGTCTTTTGGCTTATTGGTACATGGTACAAAGAGTCAGTGTTAGGCTGTGGATTATGATTTCTTCTCCCTGATCTCTAGTCCTATTTGAGCTGTCAAAGACAGACTTCTAGCTGGTTGAGAGCTGGTCGCACCCCCAGGACAGTTTTGGTTTTTAGAGCAGACCTTTTGTTTTCTGCAGAGATCCCCACAGCTATTTTTGGTTCAGCACTGGTGAACAATATTCTGAGGCTCTAGGTTATGAATCAGAACATGGAGGCTTGGCCTGGTTCTGTAAAGAATTATGGATGCTGAGAAGGAACCAGGAAAAAGTAAGGAGGTCAGAGAACTCATTATAGGAACTGGTGTGGGGCTGCCAGCGCTGGTAGAAAAGTTAGCAATTTAAAGACTCCGATCTCTCTAAGGTGGGAGGGCTCTGGAAGACAGCCTGTGTTCCTCGGTCAGGCTGGCCGAATACTGATTGCTGTTTCCCTCCATCTGCTTTGTGCTGAATTCTATTCTTTTTCCAACAGCCAAAATTATACTTGTTGCTAGGCATGTGACCCTGGCAGGGCAGTTCTGAGACTGAGAAGAGTGGAAGGAAGAGAGAGGGGTAAGCTTGGGGATGGCCCATGATGGCTCTCAGTGAGAAGGAGGCTGTCTGCAGCCTCCTTTTACCTTTTTCCTAAGAATACAAGCTCACAGGTTTGAAATTATTCCATAAATAAATATTTTATAATTTGGAATTAACACAGGAAATGAACAATAATGTGGAGACACAGACAAGGGGGGAAATGTGAAATATGATTCCGGGATACGTGTGTGTGCCCACTGGAAGTCTGAATGAGTGATACACATGCCACTTTGCAGTGACTGTCGAAGCAAGTGGGACTGTTGTGAGATCAATGTGAAATGACACACAGCGAATTTGAAATTTGATGATTTCGTTTCCCAGTTTCTACAGAATGAGCTTGAAATGGCCCATCTTTAATGTGCTCTGTGAACTCCCAGGCATGAGATAAAATCTGCAACAGATGCTACCTTGCCAGGCTCTCTAACCATGGATCCCAGGGTCACTGGGAAATGTTCCATCAGAATATATCTTAAAGTTCTTTCCAGCTCTAAAAAGTGCTATAATTTTAGAAGAAGTGCAAATTTCAGAAGATAAATTAATATGCTAAGGAAAAATATCCTTTCAGGTTCCGAACAGTTAAAAATAAATCTTACAGATACTTATTAAACCATATACTATAGGGAACTATTAACTGGGATGAACGAAGCTGAGATTCATCCTACTCTGATTAGCTGATCACAGCTCCAGAATTCGTGATTCACTGCTCAGCCCAATGAGCTCATTTGTCAACTAAATGTATTTTTGTGACTTATTTCAATTTCATGAAAAAATTATTTTTCTTTTTTGTTCAATGTGTGTTAGAGACCAAGAGGACACTCCTGCATCAATAAAATGCAAGAGTTGACAGAAATATAATGCAGTTTTGTAAACATAAAATTGTTCCCTAAAACTGGGAGACTGAAAAGGATGCAAGGAATCTCTGTGTGTGTGTATGTTTAACTGTAAACAGACTGTTTTTAAGTTATCTCAGAAACAGTCTTATGGTGACTTTCTTAATAAAAGCATTTGAGAAGGCAAAGAATAAAGGTCATCTGTAAAAACACAGACTGTCATTAATATTTATAGCCATCTATCCTGTTCTAGGGGCTTCCCAGGTGGCGCTGGTGGTAAAGAGCCTGCTTGACAATGCAGGAGACTTTAGAGACACAGGTCCAATCCCTGAGACGTGAAGATCCCCTGGAGGAGGGCATGGCAACTCACCCCAGTATTCTTACCTGGAGAATCCATGGACAGAGGAGCCTGGAAGGCTACATAGGGTTGCAAAGAGTTGAACACAACTGAACCAACTTAGCATGCATGCTGTTCTAGATGAGTACTACATCATCTTGGCTGTGCCCTGGAATTACTTGTAAACATTTATAAAATAAAAGTGCCTGGGTTCCCCTTCAGGAAATTCTGATCCAGTAAGGCTGGAGTGGAGCCAAGCCCTCTGTGTTTTTGTGAAATGGTGATTATGATGCGTGGAACAGGTCCTGCAGCATGGGTGAGTCTTGCGCCGCACTGCCCAGAGGCCCTCACTGTGGGCTCAAGACAGCCATTCCCTCAGCTGCTGAGAGCGCTGGCTGCTGCCCCTCACCACTCATGCAGGGTGGTCCTTCTCAGGAACTGACCTCCAGAGGCCAAAGGAGCCTGCCTCACTCAAGGTCATACCCATTTCCCGGAGTCAGCCTACATCCAATGACTGGTCAAGGGGAGGACAAGATTATAAAGGCCCAAACTGCTGGCCTCAATGTGGAGCCACCCTGAAGTGGCCTGGAATCCTGTCAATGAATGGGAGACACAGGTGGCACAGTGGTAAAGAATCTGCCTGCCAGTGCTGGAGAAGCAAGAGATGCCTTTTGGATCCCCAGATTGGGAAGATCCCCTGGAGTAGGAAATGGCAACCCACTCCAGTATTCTTGCCTGGTAAGTCCCACGGACAGAGGAGCCTAGTGGGCTACAGTCCACGGAATTGTAGAGTTGGACATGAGTGGGCACGGAGCCAAGCTGCCAAGCTGCTATGGGATGCACTTGGTCTGAAGTCCAAACACCTGGCATCAAAGCTGTTTTTGCCTTCTGCTCTTAGTGTCCCAGACAAGGCACATCACCTCTTTCATCTGTTTTAACTTTAAAAATGGGGCAAAGAAAAAGATACATATTGCAATCCCCAGACCAATCACTAAAAAAATGAAAAAGTATTAAATGCTAATAAAGGCATCAAACAGAAAAAAATAAAAATGTACAGCAACAATAATAACAACAACAAAACTATATGATTTACTTTCAAGAGAAGTTGTGAAAATTCAATAAGAGTCTGTAGATAGAAATTGTGAATTATATAAAATGCTGTGAGCTTCCCTGGTGGCTCAGTGGTAAAGAATCTGCCTGCCAATGTAGGAGACACGGACTCAATCTCTGATCCAGAAAGATCCCATAGACCCTGAAGCAACTAAGCCCTTGCACCGGTACTATTAAGCCTGTGCTGTAGAGCCTGGGACCCACAGCTAATGAGACTTTGTGCTACAACAAGACAAGCAACGGGAAGCCCATGCGCTGCAACTAGAGAGCAGCCCCCACTCGCCGCAACTACAGAAAAGTCCATATAGCAACGAAGACCCAGCACAGCCATAAATAAATAAATGAATATTTTAAAAATGCTGGTAGTTGCCATTGTAAATTGTTCTTAGGTCTAAAAAGCCCCACATATTTATATGTGAAAGAAGATATTAAAGTACTACATGGCACTGGAAGTAAAAAAATGGTTTAAGCTCCAAATGTATACGTACTTAACATTCTCCACTGTATACGTTCAATGAATTGAAACAATAAAATGTAATGATTTTCTTGGGCTTCTCTGGTGGCTTACTCAGTAAAGAATCTGCCTGCAATGCAGGAGACCTGGGTTCCATCCCTGGGTCAGGAAGATCCCCTGGAAAAGGGAATAGCAATCCACTCCAGGTTTCCTGCCTGGGAGATCCCGTGGACAGAGGGACCTGGTGGGCTACCGTGCATGGGGTTGCAAACAGTCAGACACGACTGAATGATGAAACCACAACCAGTGATTTTCTGTATTTTGCTGTTCCTATACAGAGCTGAAATCAGTCATAGAACAAGCTAGTCGCACGTGTCAAGACAATTCAGCAGGGAAAGAATAGACTTGTCAAAAATGCTGCTTGAACAACTGAGTATTCCACATACAAAAGAACAAAGTTAGACCTCTATCTCACAGCATACACAAAAAGTAACTCAAAATTAATCAAGTCCTAACTATAAGAGCTGAAACTATAACATTCTTAGAAGGGAACAGGATAAATCTTCATGATTTTGTACCAGACAATGGTTTTCCAGCTATGAAGCCGAAGTACAAGCAATAAAGGGAAATGAAGATAATGAACTTCATCAGAATTTAAAACTTTTGTGTTTCAAAGGACAGTATCAAGAAAGTAAAAAAGAAAACACAGTGAATGGAAGAAAATATTTGCAAATCATAAATCTGATTTGTATGCAGAATATATAAAGAACTCTTACAACTGAATAATAAAAAGACAACATAATTTAAAAACGGACAATGATAATACATGAATGGTCAATAAACAAGAAAATACGCAGTATTATCAGTGACCAGGAAAATTCAAATCAAAACTACATGAGAAGCCATTTTACATCTACTAGGATGACTATAGTCAAAAAGAGAGAGAATTGTAACTATTAGTAATGATACAGAAAAATTGGAAACCTCATATACTATGGGAATGTAAAATAGTGTTGCCACTTTTGAAAACATTCTGACAGTTCCTTAAAATGTTAAAATGTTAAAATGTCCTTTAAAATGTTAAACATAGAGTTACTATATGATCCAGTAATTTTACCCCTAAAGTAAAGAAAACATGTCTGCACATAAAAACCAGTACAGAATATTTACAGTAATAGCCAAGAAGTAGAGACAAACCAAGTATCTACCAACTGATGAATGGATAAGTCCTTTTATATGACACATATACAAATAATGGGATATTACCTGACAATAAAAATAAATGAAATACTGATACATTTTATAACATAGATGAGCCTTGAGAGCATTTAGCTAAGTGAAAGAAGCAAGTCACAAAAGACCACATATTGTATAATTCCATTTACATGTGGCATTTCTAGATGCCACAAAGACCAGGCAAATCTACAGAGAAAGAAAGTAGATCAGTGGTTGCCAGGGGCTAAGAAATGGAAGAATAGGCAGTAACTGCTAATAGGTATGGAGTTTCATTCTGGAGTGATGAAAATGCTGTAAAATTGATTCAGAGATAGTTGCACACAACCCTGTGAGTATACTAAAAATGACTGAATCATCCACTTTGGGTGCATTATATGGTATGTGAATTATATCTTAATAAAAGTGTTATTAAAGAAAACAATCACATGAGCTGAAAAAGACAGAGGGTAACAAGAATTTTAATATAACCCATGGGAAAATGTTTTGACTATTTTGCTTTGATTTTTAAGTGAACACAACTCACTGTCTGCCTTTAAATAAATCAAATCACAAGTCTAATGCGTGGGAAAGAGACTGGCCAGGAAAAAATGGCTGCTCTGGGAGCATTCAGAGTCCCTCAAAAACGGACTCAAAAATTCTCAGCGACTGACGCAGATTCAAGGACTCAATAACCTACTGCTAGCTGAACAAAAGTCATGTCTGCTAGGAAAAGACAGTATTTTTAAAATGGGCTTTCGAAAGTCATTTTAGCAGTAAATGCAAGAACTTCTGCAGTAACAGCTTATACCAGAATGCTAAAAAGCTTACCTGTGAGCTTTAAGTATCCTCTGAGCAATGGCATCACCAATCTTGTTGAACACAACTCTGTCATCAGAGCAGCTTATGAAAAACTGGTTCTATGCAAAATAAATGAGATAATTATATAATAAATTTCTATCTTAGAAGTATGCATGTAAGGAAAATGTGGTATATAATTAAAAAATTACACTGATATTAAAAAAATATGTATTTCCCTGAGCAGATATGTTCTGATCCTGATCTCACTATGGGTCTCATGCAGTTCTAAACAATATCACTTATATCATCTTCCACACAACTTTTTGTTACCACTTCCAATTCTTCTAAAGTATTGGGCTTCTCTGGGTCCCAGATAGTTTGAATCCAATCATAAGGCAAACCATTCCACATCACAGTAATCCAAGTTTATGCCCCAAGCAGTGATGCTCAAGAAGCTGAAGTCGAATAGTTCTATGAAGACCTACAAGACCTTCTAGAACTAACACCAAAAAAAGATGTCCTTTTCATCATAGGGGGTTGGAATGCAAAAGTAGGAAGTCAAGAGATATCTGGAGTAACAGTTAAGTTTGGCCTTGGAGTACAAAATAAAGCAGGGCAAAGGCCAACAGAGTTTTGCCAAGAGAACGCACTGGTCATAGCAAACACCCTCTTCCAACAACACAAGAGACAACTCTACACATGGACATCACCAGATGGTCAATACTGAAATCAGATTGATTATATTCTTTGTAGCCAAAGATGAAGAAGCTCTATACAGTCAGCAAAAACAAGACCTGGAGCTGACTGTGTCTCAGAGCATGAGCTTCTTATTGCAAAATTCAGGCTTAAATTGAAGAAAGTAGGGAAAATCACTAGACCATTCAGGTATGATCTAAATCAAATCCCAAAGCCCTTATGATTAGACAGTGGAGGTGGTGAATAGATTCAAGGGATTAGATCTGGTAGACAGAATACTTGAACAACTATAGATGAAAGTTCGTAACACTATACAGGAGGTGGTGACCAAAGCCATCCTCAAGAGAAAGAAATGCAAAAAGGCAAAATGATTGTCTGAGGAGGCCTTACAAAGAGCTGAGAAAAAAAGAGAAGTGAAAGGCAAAGGAAAAAGGGAAAGATATATCCAACTGAATGCAGAGTTCCAGAGAACAGCAAGGAGAGATAAGAAAGCCTTCTTAAGGGAACAATGCAAAGAAATACAGGAAAATAACAGAATGGAAAGGCTAGAGATCTTTTCAAGAAAATTGGAGATACCAAGGGAACATTTCAGGCAAAGATGGGCACAATAAATGACAGAAACAGCAAGGACCTAACAGAAGCAGAGGAGATTATAAAGAGGTGGGAAGAATACACAGAAGAACTAATAAAAAAGGTCTTAATGACCCAGATAACCATGATGGTGTGGTCACACCTACAGCCAGACATCCTGGAGTACAAAGTCAAGTGGGCATTAGGAAACATTACTATGAACAAAACTGGTAGAGGTGATGGAATTCTAGCTGAGCTATTTCAAATCCTAAAAGATGATGCTGTAAAAGTGTTCAAGAAGCCAGCAAATTTGGAAAACTCAGTAGTGGCCACAGGACTGGGAAAGGTCAGTTCTCATTCCAATCCCAAAGAAAGGCAATGCCAAAGAATGTTCAAAGTACCATAAAATTGGGCTCACATGCTAGCAAGGTAATGCTCAACTCCTTCAAGCTAGGCTTCAACAGTATATGAGCTAAGAACTCCCAGATCTACACACTGGATTTCAAAAAGGCAGAGGAACCACAGACCAAATTGCCAATATCCATTGGATTATAGATAAAGCAAGGGAATTCCAGAAAATACCTACTTTGGCTTCATTGACTATGCTAAAGCCTTTGACTGTGTGGATCACAACAAAATTAAAAGTTCTGAAAGAGATGGGAATACCAGACCACCTTACCTATCTCCTGAGAAACCTGTATGCAGGTCAAAAAGCAACAGTTAGAACTGGACATGGAACAATGGACTGGTTCAAAATTGGGAAAGGAGTAGGTCAAGGCTGTATATTGTCACCCTGCTTATTTAACTTGTATGCAGTGTACATCATTCAAAATGCCAGGCTTGAAGACTCACAAGCTGGAATTAAGATCTTGGGAGAAACATCAACAACCTCAGATATGCAAATTTGTTGTTGTTTTTGTCTTTCAGTCACTAAGTCTTGTCCAACTCTTTGCAACCACATGGGGACTGCAGCATGTCAAGTTTCCCTTTCCTTCACCATCTCCTGGTGTTTGCTCAAGCTCACTTCCGTTGAATCATTGATGCCATCCAACCATCTCATCCTCTGTTGCACCGTTGTCTAGATGATACCACTCTAATGTCAGAAAGCAAAAAAGAACTAAGAGCCCAAGAGAAGAGTGAAAAAGCTGGCTTGAAATTCAACATTCAGAAAACTAAGATCATGACATTCAGTCCCATCACTTCATGGCAAATAGATGGGGAAAAAGTGGAAACACTGACAGATTTTATTTTCCTGGGCTCCAAAATCACTGCAGATGGTGACTGAAGCCATGAAATTAAAAGACATTTGTTCCTTGGAAGAAAAGCAGTGAGAAACTTAGAGAGACTATTAAAAAGCAGAGATATCACCTTGCCAAAAAAGGTCTGTCTAGTCAAAGCTATGGTTTTTCCAGTAGTCACATACAAATGTGAGAGTTGGACCATAAAGAAGGCTGAGCACCGAAGAATTGATGATTTCTAATTGGGTGCTGGACAAGACTCTTGGGAGTCCCTTGAACTGCAAGGTGATCAAACTAGTCAATCCTAAAGGAAATCAACCCTGAATATTCACTGGAAGGTCTGATGCTGAAGGTGAAGCTCCAATACTTTGGCTACCTGATGCAAAGAGCCGACTTATTGGAAAAGACCCTAATGCTGGGAAAGATTGATGGCAGGAGGAGAAGGGGATGACAGAGGATGAGATGGTTGGATGGCATCGCTGACACAATGGACATGAGTTTGAGCAAACTCCAGGTGATAGTGAAGGACAGGGAAGCCTGGTGTGCTGCAGTCCATGGGGTCACAAAGAGTCGAACACAACTTAGTGACTGAACAACAGCAACATATCATCTTAGTCAAGTAGAAAGCTGAACAATTGTGTAATTATGCAAATTCCTTGTAGATTAAGTTTTTAGAATGGTAGGAACATTCTGAACTTAGTAGGGAAATCAGGTTTTCCAGACATACTGTGTAGGTGCTTATGATCAAAAATCCTATATTGGCAAACATTCTATCTCATGCAAAGTTTACTTTCTGAACAGGGTAGATGGCAGAATCCTGGTTTAATTTTCTCCACTATTTCCTATTATCTTCTTTGGCCTTATCACATTTGTTTAGTTCTCTTACTATTCCTGAACTTCTATTTTAAGTAGTTATAAATCTCTCTTGCAAGTATGTTGTACTATATAAATCAATCAATAAAATGGAAAGAGAAATATTTTTTTTTTGCTTTAAGTACTTCTGCTTATAAATTCATGCATCATTATTTAAAACTGTTACTAAAAAAAACCCAGGTACAAGATTATTATTATAATGGTATGAAAGATTTAGCTGCTGCATAAAGGATTGTTGAAAATTAGGTACAAATATTATGAATATTACATATTCTATTTGCTATACAGATTGTTTTAACACACTTGTAATTTATAAGTATAGTCATCACAGAGTAACCTCTACTAATCATCTTAAGATAAAGTGATAAATAGGCAATAACTCAAAATAGGATTATCATCCTTTGGCCACATTATAATTTTCACTATTGCACAAGCTTTTAAATTTCAGTGCATAAATCTGTTAACAGCTTCCAAAAGACAAACTTAGAAGAAGTCTTTGCTCAAAAACTCATTTGAGAATATGTTTCCACTTTAGGGCAGCAAACAATCAAAATCTCAGGGGCTACCAAACCATGTTTGTTCTTCTGAATTCCTATCACAGAGAAGCTTAGCATTCCTCAGCAGCTGTAACACACACTCACGTCCTTCAACTTCTCCTTTTTTGGATACAGGAGAGTGCATGCCAACCGCCTACTTTGGCTACAGGCATTTCAACCAAGTTTACGTCCATAGCCATGTACATGGCACATGGCATTACTGACCTTGTTTACTGCCATGGTAACATTACAAAGAAAAGCCGATTTAATCTATGAAAAAGAGACAAAGCAAAAGCATGCAGGGCAATGGATGAACCAGCTATTAACATCTTGCATTCGTACTGAACAATTGTTGAAATTGTAATACTAACAGTATTAGTTTTACTAAACTCTAGACTTTATTTAGATTTTACTAATTTTCCCACTAATGTCCATTTTCTGTTGTATGATCCCATCCAGGATACCACACTAAATGTAGCCTGCTAATATTTTTAATCAGCCTTCTCTTTCTCTAGGCCTATGAAATAAATTAAGCTCCAATTCTTTCTCACTTGCCTTTAATGAATTATTACTTCATGGAAGGGAAGGGCTAGGACTCAAGGAGAAGGAAAGTGGGGCTAGAATGTTTTTCCCCAGCAACTCCATCTCTTTATTGAATTTGTTACAATATTGCTTCTGATTTATGTTTTGGTTCTCTGGCCATGCGGGCATGTGAGATCTTAGCTCCCCAACCACGGATGGAACCCACAACTCCTGCATTGCAAAGCACAGTCTTAACCATTAGACTGCCAGGGAAGTCCCTCACCACACATATTTTAAAATTCAGTGGGAAAGAAAAGACTAAAATAAAGAGGATAGATGTGCTCTGAGCTATTTTTCCATGGTCACGACTTTTTATTTTTAAAGGCTATTCCAAGTGTTGGCAGCTGGCTTCAGATCTACTTTGAAGTACGATTAAGGTTCCCAAACTAGTGCCTGCAGATTTTCTCCTAGTCTCTACACACAAACTCTGGGATCTGAAAAAGCTTTATAATAAATAGTAGTTGACACTGAATTGAAGAAGGTGGTACCTGCCCTCAATATTCTTACTTCTCCCTTTTCCATGTTCCTTTTCCTGCCTCTCCCCGCTCCAACATCCCTGAACTATGGCATCCAGTGGTCTCTACATTAACCAGTTAACAGCTTACCCCTGCATGTGCTCTCCTGAGGCAGCACACACCTCATCTTTACACCCTCCAACTCAAGCCAGATCAAAACTTACATCTCCATGGTGGGATATTTCTGGCTAATAACATTATAAATTGATACATTCTGATAATAAGGACTTGGGGAATTTCTATTAGAGTCCCAAGTTAATGAAAATGCAGAGTGAATGTCAGGTATGCCAGGGAAGTCAAATTTCAGGTGACCTCTTCACATCTTAACATGCGCTCATTAATGGAGCAAGTCCTGAGTGGGGACCCTGCACTCTTTGTGTGATATTACAGGAAGGCAGATTGTCATACCAATTTAATGAATAAGACTTACTTCTAGGGATTTCCCTGGTGGGGAAAAAAAAGCTAGGAGTCCACCTTGCAATGCAGGGGATGCAAGTCCCATCCCCGGTCGGGCAACTAAGGTCCCACATACCGTGGAGCAAGTGAGCCTGTGGGCTGCAATTTATGAGCCCAGACATTCTGGAGCCTGTGTGCCTCAACTACAGAGCTTGCGTGTCACAACTAGAGAGACCATGTGCCACAACAAAAAGATACCACATCATACAACCAAGGTCCCACATGCCACAACTAAGACCCAATTCAGCCAATAAAAAAATAAATGTTTCAAAAAGACTTACTTCTATATAGATATAGTGCTTGCTGTTCTCTATCACATAGACATAAGCAGCATGGATGGATTCTTCATGGTACTTGATACCAGCAGACCAGTCAGCAGCAGAGCGGAGTAACTATAAGGCAGCAATCAGAAATGAGCAAATGTAAGACAATGGAGATGATACCAGAGGAATTAATACAATGAAGTCCACCTTTTTTCTTCCAAACAGCTAAGTGATCACAGTGGCTTGTGTGACATGTGTGCACTGAGGGAGAGAAGGTGGATAGGGAACTGGTCCTTAGATATAATCCACACTAAAGAAGCCCAGCTGGAAATCCAGTCCTCAATATATGCTCTTCCACCCAGGATTATTTTCACTCATGACTGGAAATCAGGAGGTTGTGTTTTCTAAAAAGAGCATTTCAGAAGCACCTCTTTTGGTGGCTGTGAGTAGGGTGGTCGTTTGTACTCTTCATTCCATGATGGCCCCACAATTATACCAGAATTCTGGTGTATTAATAACACTTTTACTCTCAAAAGTGTCCTGGTTTGAATCATATGATATGGTCACCCCAGCTCTGACTTGATAATGTAATTACTCTTTTCCCTCAAATATATATTGTTCAGAACCACTGTTGTTCATTTGCTAAGTCGTGTCTGACCCTTTGCGACCCCATGGACTGCAGCACACCAGGCTTCCCTGTCCTTCACTGTCTTCTGGACTTTGCTCATACTCATGTCCATCGAGTCGGTGATGCCATCCAACTATCTCATTCTCTGTCACCCCTTTCTCCTCCTGTCCTCAGTCTTTCCCAGCATGAGGTTGTTTTCCAATCTTTTCCAATGAGTCAGCTCTTTCACATCAGGTGGCCAAAGTATTTTAGCTTCAGCTTCAGCATCAGTCAGTCCTTCCAATAAATATTCCTAAAGGGTTGATTTCTTTTAGTATTGACTGGTTTGATCTCCTTGCTGTTCAAGGGAGTCTCAAGAGTATTCTCCAGCACCATAGTTCAACATCGATTCTTAGGCACTCAGCCTTCTTTATGGTTCAACTCTCACATTTGTATATGAGTACTGGAAAAACCATAGCTTTGACTATACAGATCTTTGTTGGCAAATTTCAGAATACTACATTCTAAAATACAAATAGATTCATTTGGACACTTAACCTTGATTCTGATTTTAATTAACTGTCTGATCCTTGATGTGTCACTTCAACTATCAAGTTTCTCATTCATACCGCCGCCTCCCTCTCTTCAGACACTCACCTGCTCTCACTTGGATTACAATAAGAGCTTCCAGCTCAGACACCTAGTATATGGTAAATACATGAATGCACAGTGAGACTGCCTGGGTTCAAAGCTTAGCTCAACTACCTAGTGGCTTTCATCTTGGTCAAGTTCCTTAACCTCTTTGTGCCTCAGATTTGTTCGATAAAACTGAGTATCCACTTTGCAAGGTTATAAGAGGATTCCAAGAATTACTGTGCAGTTTGCAGAAGGAGGCTGAGCACCTAGTAAGTGGTACATAAGTATTTGTTGTTATTAATGAGAGCCTTAGGGGATGCATTTGAGCTGTAGCAGATCATTCCATAGATGCTTCTGACTATAGCTATGCTACAGTCTGGCCACATGGAAGGCTTTTTCAACACTAAGAATCCATTGGTTGTAATTTTTTTCAGCATTCTAACCACTGTTTCAGTATACTGTTGGGCATATAGTAGGTGCTCAATAAATACTTATTACTTGACTTTCCTTAAGCAATAGAATGTTATCATAGAAGAATCACTATAAAAAATATATTCACTAATCCTGATTTGAAATGAGTGCTGAAACTGTTCCTCTTGAGGTCAACTGAAATTAAAAATAAAAGAATAGCCCATACTTACTAGAAATTTATAAAATGATCCAATACAAAATCAGTCTTATGTCTGTTACAAATAAAAGGTCTGGTAAAATTCTTGCTTTAATCAATAACTTTAAAAATTGCACATACTGATATAAGACTACTGAAATCCAAACCTAATACTAAAACTGATTGTGCCATGCTCAGAATGTATTTCTTTATTCATTATGAAGTACTTATCATAATATAGCTCCCCAAAAAGCATTTTATTTAATGCTATCTGATGAGTATGTATAATGAAATTAGAAAATTTAACTATTAGCAAGAATAGTAAAATATCTCAGAAGGAAACTTACAAGGAAAACTTAGATAAATATAATGCACACTGGGAAAGTATCTTGATTCACATAATCTTCACCATTACTGTTCATCAGCATAAATAACAAAGGTTAAAAAAATAGAGGTTTCAATTCTTTCTTCACTCAAATTTATGTTGAATTTTGTTGCTAAGGTGCATGGCTCTGAAAATGCAGGTCATCTTGAGCAGATTCTTTGGCCACACATCCTGATACAATTCTATATTACTTTGTCAACAATGCGTAAAACTGCAGAGTGTACTGGAAAGGTAGGAACACTTGAGGCCTGCACTATCACTCTGCACTTACTAGCTCTTCGCCTTGAACAAGTCATTTTAATATCATGGAGGCTTGATTTCCTCCTTTGAACGCTTGCGATTGCTCTGTCTGTCCCTGTTTTTCTCTCTCTCATACACACACACTTGCCCACCCACACACTCCCACACAGAGCTGCTGTAAAGAAAAAAAAAGGCATGACAAACACAAAGCATTGTTATACAGCACACAGTAGATATTTGATATATGGTAGATCTACCTTTCTAACGGCTTCCCTGGTGGCTTAGATGGTAAAGAATCTGCCTGCAATATGGGAGACCAGGATCAATCTCTGGGTTGGGAAGATCCCCTGGAGAAAGGAATGGCAATCCATTGCAGTATTCTTGCCTGGGAAATCCCATGGACAGAAGAACCTGGCAGGCTACAGTCCATGGGCTCACAAAGACTCAGACACGACTGAGTGACTAACACACACACACACACACCACCCTAAAATGTTATGAGCAAAGTTTATATTCTACCCTTGGTGGTAATGTCCTAGTCTTGCCCTCATATCCGAACACCTTACATTTTCTTTACTTTCTCAGTTTCAAAATTTGCTCCTTCAAAGATTTAATAAACTTATTCACATAAGATATAAATCAGGAGTGTCGAGCAAGGGTCAACTCAAAGGTCAAGTCTGACTGATTCCAAGTGGCTTCCTGGACAGCTATGTTGAAAAGTGGATTCTTGGAACTAGACACATGGGGGAAGAAATCTGGGTTAATGGCGAATGGCGGCCAGGAGGGAAAGCATGAAGGTCACATATCTGCCATCTTTCCTGTGAAGGATAATGGTAAATGTTTTCCTTTCTAGAAGCAGTTAAATGTTTATAATAAGTACATTTGTAAGCCAAAAGAAGACCATTTTGTCATTAGCCTGTGGGAGAGCATAAATAAAGTAGAGGGAAGCCCCACCCCTGATGCCTATAAAACCATACAAGGTAGATGGTTATCTACACCCTGAGGAGGTTTAGCATTATGTATCTTATTGTCTGAATCCAAATATCATTTTCTCAAAATGAAAACTCATTTAACTTAAAAAAGTCATCATTTTTGGTTAAACTTGAACATATCCTTCAAATAATACAGGAAAAAATTACTTGAGACTATTACTCATTTATTATGATTTTGATTAGCTAAAATCTATTTATCACCACAAGATAATTAAAAATATGAATTTCTCTTTTACCACTAAACCAGGGGCCCTAAGGTTATGTACAAATCAACTCCACTGCTTTAAATGATTGATAAGCTAGAAAATTTGTAAACAAATCTAGCAAGAAAGCCAAAGACATTTTGATTGACTTACTTTTGTTTTAAATTTAAGATTTACTCACTTCTTTTCTTAACTGACCTGACCAACTTGTTTTAACATGTCTGTTTCAAACCAATGTAACTGAGACAAACCTCAAACTCCCCCTTACATACACAGAAATGTGGCTTATCTTACTGCCCCAAGTATGTTGAGATTCATATCTAACCCATGCTTTTCAAATCTCAAGTTTGAATACACAATTTTAAGGTACACGTATGCCCTTTTTAAAGGACATATTTCTAATTCTGTGCTTTAGCCTCAAGACTGTAACTATAACCAGTCATTTTCCTTTGTACTGTGTCCTGTTTTTTGACTTAAAGGATAACCTTCTCTTTATCCATCAGCTCTAATCCCCTTACATGTAGTGGGCTCAAGCTGAATATGTGGACTAAAATGCAGAAATCTCTTCTTGAAGAAAAACTTTCAAAACTTTCTTTGTATTTGTCCCTAGTTCCTGTTCTCTTACTGTAATGCTTTTATTCCCTATCAATCCAGTACATATCTTAATTCCTTTTTATTTCTCTGAACTCCCAAGTCAATCACAGAACAAAAGTACTTTTTTTTTTGTCTTTCATACAGAAGTTGGCCTCCATGTTGCAGCTCACAAGTGGCATGGGTCAGGGAGAGAAAAGAAGTGGTCAGATTATTGAGCCTCATTCTTCTAGTCTGTGTTGAGAAGCACTGCAGGCAAGAAACTGCAGAAATGGACTTTGTTCAAGAATCTGCCTCCGACTACCAAATCCTTCCTTTTTTTTTTTTTTGGCCATGCTGCACAGCTTGTGAGATCTTAGTTCTCTGACCAGGAATCGAAACTGGGCCCTCTGCAGTGAAAGTATGGAGTCCTAGCCACTGGATCACAGGGAATTTCAACCTCCTCCTTCTAAGAACCATTCACCTATAGTCAAGTGTCATCAACACACACATCACAGTATGTCATTATTCCAATGGGATGATCCTTTGGCCTAAGCAATAGTGAAAAGTTAAACTTGAGGGTGAAGGGATGGAAGAGAATATACTTTTTGAAGAACAAGACTTAAGGGGAGAGAAGTCCTAGGAAAAAACATATAGTTGAGAGTTCTTGGAAGCCGGAATGAAGCAAAAGGAGAACTGGGGCTGGATTTGGGTCTGCAGCCACAAAGGATGATCTCAAAAGGCAAGCATGCCATGCAGCTTTGCCTTGCTGGGGCCCTTGGTGGTTGCAACCATCCTGGGGCTTACTGGAGACAGTCTCTCTGCTGAGCAGCTATGGCCTCAGGCTCTGGAGTCAGACTGCTAAAAATCCAGTCTCATCCCCTCCATTACTCATTGTGTTATTTTAACCTCTCAAAGCCTTAAGTTTCCTCATATGTAAAAATAAGGGGTCAAAGAGAACACAACTTAAAGACTGGTAAGTATGAAATGAGATAATCCACAAATCAGTGCAATGCTGGGTACAGGGTAAGCACTCCCTGCTCATGCGGCTTCAGCCAGCCAAGACCCAGAGACATGCACAGAAGTCTTACCATGTGCGGACCTGGTCTGTAAATGGAAAACAGCTTCCAGGTTAAGAAACCTCCTTAGAAATGCCAAGTGGCTATTTTTCCCTCTTTACTAGTATCTACTTTGTTCTATCAGTGTACAAAACATTTTGCTGTTCTTTGAAACATTGATTCGTACACTGACATCCTTTGGAGTGTCATTTGGACATTTTCCCCAAGTGGAAGAGCAAATTCTTCCAATCATATAATTGGAATGCCAATTACATTTGCCTATATATATTTTTTCTTTTCTTTTAATAGAGAGATTGAAGACAAGGCTCCAGTGGATTATTTCCCTCACTTTCACAGGACTTCTTGGCAATGACTAAGAAATGACTCTTCTACTGTAAGCTGCCCAATTTAATAAAAGGTATTATTTCATGTATCGATTCCACGTTGATGCTAATTTGGCATCAAGTGCTTTCTTTTATCTTAATAGACAGGTCAGATGTCTTCTGTCTCGGTCATTTATCGTAAATGGAAATGATAGCATTCAGGAACCTAGTTTGTTCTTTTTAGGGCGAAAACAAGTTCTTTTATAAACTCTGTGCATAGGCAGTTTCAGAATCATCTTTCCTCCCACCCGCCGCCCCATACCTTTTTCCTGCTCTGTCTTGTCCAAGTGCTCTTGGCAAGCTTTGGGAACACACAACACTGAGGGGAAACAACCGAGATTATTTAAGTGTCAGTGGAAGTGGCTGAAGTCAGATCTCAGGACTGGGTGACTTTTTTTAGAAGCAGAAATTCATGCTGGTGGGGGCAGGTCTCCATTCTGCCTGTTGGAGCTCTATAGTCTCCTTGTTTGGCTGTGTCAGTCGTCTGCAATAGCTGTGCATATAGCTGGAATTACCAGTAGTATGTGCCTCAGGGTGACTGGGCTCAGCATTTTTGTGTTAAAAAATCAAATAACTGGTTTCTCTTCTGCAGATGAAAGAGCAGCATGAATTTCTTTACCTTATTGTCTCCAATGTTCTTTTTCTCCATTTCAACATATATGGTACAAACAGTATAAAGATTTTTGTATCCAGAACTAACCTGTGACCCATCCAGAGAAATGTCAACTTCTTCACTGCAAACTTTTGAAAACACTAGGGAATGCCTGAAGGTTGTAGCTAATACTGACATAATTCAAACAAGTGTATTCCTCTAGGTGATTTGCATGGATTAATTTCTTTAATTATCACCACAACCCTATGAGACAGGTACTATTCTGATCTCTGTTTTGAAGATGAAGGAAATGCATTAAGAGAGGTGAAATAATTGTCCCAAGGTTATACAGCTTGTATGTAGTGAAACAGAAACTTGAATACAGTCTGACTAGAATCTGCCCCTTCCCCTTGCTATATTATGTCACTCCTTTTCAGTTAAGTAAGCTTGTGGTCTCTAAATTACATTATGAACCACAAACTATGTTAAAAAAAAAAAACAAAACAAACCAACAACTGTGTTAAAATCAATATTAAAAAGAATAAACTTAACAAAGAATTTTATTAAATTTCTCAAATAGTCATTTGTCTATTGCTACGTGGTAGCTGAGAGAGAGAAAGGTTTGAAAATACGACAACAAATTCTTTAAAAATTAAGTAGCCTCCTACACAGCCAGGTCCTAACTCCCTGCTATCTTCTGGATTCTCCGGAAAACCAAGGATTGGACTAGGCTATTGTTTTCAACCTCTAAGCACTAGACGTTCATAACTTGACAACAATGTCTAGAACAAGATGAATAATGTTTACAGCCAGTAAGTAATGTGAAGTGAAACAGTGCTGTGGTCAGAACTCTACAGAAAAGGAGAAATGGAGCAGTATAATTTCCTTTCTTTTCCTCAGCGTCTGGTCCTCTCAGATTTTCCTGTCTTCAAAAAGACACACTTGTCTGGCCATACCCACTGTTTTCACAACTGGAGTTATTTTGGCAGTTCTGAAAACATCTACTGGCAACCAGTAGATGTTTTGTGAGGTCTAACCCTTTTAAACAATGGAGGAATCTTCTTTAAGAAAGAGAATATCAATTTATAAATACAAAATTAGTGTATTCTAGGATTTATTATAGCAATCTCTTTACTTGTCTCCTCGTTTTCATTCTCTTTCTAGTAGTGTATGTTTTCACATGTATAAATTTTAGGTCTCAAAGTGTGTGTGTTTGGAAAAATTGAGATAGACATGTCACAGAATGAGAGATCCTACATCAGTTAAGCTTGAAATGGACATAGTATATTTAGTCTTAGTGATTCCATGATGTACACACCAGCATCACAAAGGCACTGAGAAGTCCTATATTTTAAAAATCTGCAAAGACCTATCTTTCCATGGAAACCTTTTTTTGTGGAATAGGTACTAGCATTTCACAGGCAAAACCCAATTTGGGAAACTCTGATCTAGGTTCAGTTCAGTTCAGTCATTCAGTTGTGTCCGACTCTTTGCAACCCCATGAACTGTAGCACGCCAGACTTTCCTGTCTGTCACCAGCTCCTGGAGCTTACTCAAATTCATGTCCATAGAGTTGGTGATGCCAACCAACCATCCATCCTCTGCCTTCTTAAAACATTCGTATATCATGTTTCCTCTCAGATGACCAAAAAAAGTCCACAGTTCACTAATATCTCCAGGATCAGGTTGAAATGAACAAGACCAGCACTTCAGGGCACCCCTAATCTGGCCATATGCTGTCTGAACCTTGTCTACTACCTCTTCAAGAGCAAATGGTTTGCTGTAGTGGTTCTACCTTCTTATTCCTTAGAGGGGGTACCCAGCTCTGTCCCTCTCATTCACCAACCGCTCATGGCACACTGATCTGCACTCTCAAGACTTGCATTTGTCCTAAACCACAACTCGCCTTGTTAACTCAGTTCTTTAACATTAGAGCTTTCTCTCTCCCGGCTAACTCTTTTCCAAAAGGAGGCGGAGAACTCCTTTTGTCTGCTTTCTTGGTATCGAGGTGTGCACTGATGATCTGGCTGTGCAGAAAGATGGCACTTGAAAGGCATAGACTGCCTGAGTAAATGAATTAATGAGTCAGTGAGTCTTGGTAAACTTCAGGCAGCCTGAGCATTCAGGGATGAACATATGAGTATATAAGAAGAGGTCACTGATCTAGCTCCATTTCTACCACAACATCCCATGATACAGAGAAGATAAACCAGGGCAGGTGCTTCGTAGGATGGACATGCAGAGCATCTGTCTGTCTCATCAGGGCAGCAGGATGAGAATATGTAAAACAGGGCTGTACCAAAGGCATCAGAAGACATATGTATATGCAAACACTAGGATAAAACATCTTCTGCTAATCATAAAAATACACAATGCCCAGCAATATCTTTTCAACAGCTGCTTAATTAGTATCTGCTAACTTTGGTAAGTTGATCACTGAGTCAATTTTAATGCCATATCAAATATTAAATTAAACTCTCTTGTTTGATATACTGAGTCAATTTTAATGCTATCTCAAATATTAAATTAAACTCTCTTGTTTTCTTAATATCAAGGCTCCTATTTTATCTTATAGGTAACTTTTTTCCCTCTAAGTAGAATAAAAGTAAACACATTCATAAAATATTCATTAATTTACATATGAGTGCATATCTATCTGTGCTTCTAAGTTCAAATTAGTTTTCTCCTTTAGCCTGGGATGACTATTTGCTGTAGATAATTCTCTTGAGTGATTTATGTTTTTGATCTATTATTTGATCTATGGTTTGAAATGTCTTTTTATTTCTTATATACACACACCTCTACTTGCACACAGTACAAAGTAACTAATTCAGGCATTTCATTTATTTCGTTTAGGTGTTAGAATCCATGTCCAAATTATAAAAATCCATAATAGTAATGTTAGCAGCAGACTACTGGATCTTTACTTAAATAACAGTTTTAAAAAATTTGGTATGTGTATTTATTGTGAAATGATTAGCACAAGTTAGTTAACATCCATAACTTCACATATTTACAAAATTGTTTTCTTGTGATAAGAACTTTTAAGCTGTATTTCCTGGAAAGTGAAAAGTGAAAGTGTTAGTCCCTCAGTTGTGTCTGACTCATTGTAACTCCATGGACTGTAGCCCACCAGGCTCCTCTGTCCCTGGAATTCTCCAGGCAAGAATATTGGAGTGGGCTGCCATTCCCTTCTCCAGGGGATCTTCTCAACCCAGGAATTGAACCTGGTCCTGCATTGTGGTCTTCCCTGGTGGCTCAGCAGTAAAGAATCTGCCTGCAATGCAGAAGACCCAGGTTTGATCCCTGGGTTGTGAAGATCCCTTGGAGGAGGGCATGGCAACGCACTCCAGTGTTCTTGCCTAGAGGATCCCATGGACAGAGGGCCAGGCAGGCTACAGTCCATGGGGTTGCAAAGAGTCAGACACAATTGAACTGATTAAGCAGCAGCAGCAGCTCCTGCATCACAGGTGGATCCTTTATCATCTGAGCCACCAGGGAAGCCCTGTACTCCCTTAGCAACTTTCAAACAATACAGTGTTGTTAACTATAGTCGCCACGTTGTACAGTACATCCCGAGGACTTTTAATTAAGAGTAAAACTGGAAATCTGGACTTTGACCACTGTCACCCACTTCTCAACCCCTCCCACCCCACCCTTTGCCTCTGGCAAACACCAATCTGTTCTGTACTTAAACAATACTTCTGATACAAATAGTGATGACTTTGAACAAAAGGCAATGCCAAGGTGGCCAACCCTAGATCTGTCCCTGCATGATCTCAAGATACTTGAGCTGGAGTTGGTCCAGGGAGCAGATTGGGTAACAATGGGCAGGACTAGGATTTCAAGCTCCAGCCCTACTGATAACCTTCAATGACCCTGAGCAAGTCTCAAAGTTTCACTGGGTCTTAATTTTCTTATTTGTAATTTGAGAACGTTGGACTGCGTGTGGTCAAATTTTGTGCCTCTAATAAGCAAACTTCTCATCCTTTTAAAAGTGCCTCTAAAAGGTATTTGGTTAATTAAGGAACTAAAATTAGATTGACCTATAGCTTCCAAGATGCTAAGTTTAACCAAATTCCTGGTACTTCACTAGTATCAGTCCCAGGGTTACTAGGCATCATGTTGATAGAGTCAATTCAGAAGGACTTACAAGACAAGCCACTCCTTGACTGGGTTTTTCTAAAGACATGTATTTATTACATTTATATAAGAGTTTTAAAAAGAGGATAAATTGAATACATTTAAAATTGAAAATATAATACTAAATTTTAAAAGGTCTATTCAGATTTGTTTTGGAGTTGTTTGCTTTAAAAAACTTGAAGCCAATAGGCATTTAGTCCATATGAATGATTGTACCCAGTAGTATTTCATGAAAAACAAAAAACAAACTTACCTGTACGTTAGCATGAACAGACCCAGGCACTTGGTATTTCAACTCGTGGGCTGTTGTTTGAGATTTTGGAAGCAGAAAAGGATAAGAAAGGCACCGATATTTTGGTTTCATAATCTAAAATAAAGAGAAACAGGTAAAAAAGATTCAAATGAAAAAATAATTCCTGTCTTCCCTATTTTGTGATTCTAAAAGATATACGGGTTCATTTGAGAAAGAAAAGTAAATATTAACAGTGGGTGTTTCTAGCTGAAGAGATAACAGATTATTTATTTGTTTTCTATTTCCCAGAGGCAGAAAACTCCTTTGTTCCTTCTTTTACCTTTTGGAGCAAGCATTGAAAGTGAAAGTGAAAGTCACTTAGTCCTGTCTGCCTCATTGCGACCCCATGGACTATACAGTCCATGGAATTCTCCAGGCTAGAATCCTGGAGTGGGTAGCTGTTCCCTTCTCCAGGGGATCTTCCTGATCCAGGAATCAAACCAGAGTCTCCTGCATTGCAGGCAGATTCTTTACCAATTGAGCTATTGCTTCACATTTTAAAAGAAAAGTTAAATACAACCTAGAGTTGTAGACTCATTTGAAAAGACCCTGATGCTGGCAAAGATTGAGGGCAGGAGGAGAAGGGGACGACAGAGGATGAGATGGTTGGATCGCATCACCGACTCAGTGGACATGTGTTTGGGTGAACTTCGGGAGTTGGTGATGGACAGGGAGGCCTGGCATGCTACGGTTCATGGGGTCGCAAAGAGTCGGATATGACTGAGTGACTGAACTGAACTGAACTGAGAGCCGTAGAAGTACACAATTGCAAAAATGAGATTATTTTATAAACTGATTTTTTACTATGCTATCGCTATCTCATAACAGCAATAAATCATATAGGTCATTTTAAAAATGACTTCATAGTAAAATGTCATGGAACAATCATAATTTGTTTAATAAATTTCTATTAATGAGGAGTTCAGTTATTTCTTATTTTATATGAATTATTAAATACAATGTCAAAATACATTACTGAATAACTTCTTTAGCTTAAACACCTGAAATTGATTTTCTGAGTCAAAAGATACATACTTTAAAAATTTTTTTGCAATTATACCAGTTTATCCTCCCAGGAGTAGGGTATAAGAGCATCAAAGATCCTGAATCCAATTGTGGGTTTCTGCAGTGTATTTAACTTTGCCAGTCCAATAGGTTAAAAATAATATCTCTTTATTTATTCCTCCATTCACCTCTAAATTCTTGTTAAAAATATTTCCACTATTTCTAAGATCTCCCACTAACTGTTTATAATGTAAATTAAGTGAAAAATAAGGTGGCACTCTAAGTTAACAAAACTAAATTTTTTCCCAACTTATATCCAAACTATAGGGAAGAAATGCCTCATCACCATTTAAAACAAATAAGATGACTTCATTACTTATAAGAATTTGACCTAATACTTGTAAGTTAAGTGCCTATTGTCTTGCTATTATTAAGATTCCCTTAATAAAAGGGAATCTTAATAATAGCAAGACAATAGGCACTTAACTTACAAGTATTAGGTCAAATTCTTATAAGTAATGAAGTCATCTTATGAAAGAAGACAATATCTGGAGGAAAGAGAAGTAGCTCCATCTTCTCACATTGCTCACTTTGCTCAGAACTGCCTCTCAGAAGCCTGTGCCAACATGGATCCAGGGCAGTGCCAGGACTGCAAGGACTTGAAAGCTGCAGCTCTCACCTGAACAAGGGTCCCATCCCCTCTGCAGTAGCTCAGCAGCCCTCCACGTGACTACCAACTCAGGCAAGATGCTTAAACTGGGAGTCCCAGGTTAATGGTTAAACCATAGTCTGTGATGGTAGCACCATTCCTCTGCCCTCTGAATTATTTGTGGAGGAAAAGTTCAGGAACTGTTTTTTTTTCTCTTTTGCCCAGAGTCCCAGGTGCTCTGACAACCGGCCACTCAACAGTGGATAAAGTGGCACAGCTGTGGCCACATCAGCCCCTTCTCGCCTCCTCTTCCTGGCCTGTCCCTCTACACGTGGACTGAATCATGCTAAAACCACCCACCTACCTTCGTGAAGTTCCAGCGCTGGATGAAGTGACGGGCCACATCACGAGCTGCCTTCCCGTGGACTGCAGAGGCTATGTCATGCCATGGCATCCGGGGGGTAGAGTGCCTGTCAATGAAATCTGCCCAGGTGCACCAGGCAAGGATCCACACTAAATTCTGTGCCCGCAAGGCACACAAGCTATCTGACCCCAGCTCTGACCCCAACTATGATACATAAAAAAAACAAAAAAAAACAAAAAACACGTGATGATGTCCACCATATGTATATTTCTTGACTTGGATAGAATAATACCTTTATAACCAAGGGAAGCATAGATCTCACATTGAGGAACATAGTCCCTATGCACCTTTCCCAATATGAAGTTTCCATTCCACTATTAGATAATCACTGAGAAAGGCAGCTGTGAGCTGGTACAAATTATCTAAAGATATAAACGTGATATTACATTTTCTCTTCTATTCTGTTGAAATAATGTCAAGCTATGTATGGACTGCCATTTCTAGTTCCTGTTCAGTGTGCAAGCACTTAGATGATCTGAAATGTGTTATTTTAATGTTGGAAGATGAAGATGATAAGCAGAAAAAAGGAGATCATCAAAGGAAGGGAAACACCTCCTGGAGAATTACAGATTACGATGCCTAAAATATGCCTATATGCAACCTGGACCTTTCAAACAAGCTATATTTCATTTTCTTTTCTTACTATACTCACAAGGAAAAACCCTTAAGTATGTGACTAAATCGTGGTCTCCAATATTTCACCAAATGTTCAAAACAAAACAAGATATTAAATCATGCACATGCATACTTGTTGAGATACTAACAAGGAAAAGACAAAATATGCACAGCCACCCACTACCATGGTACTCACCAGCAAAAGGTTTATCGAGTTGAACCCAGTCTTTGAAGACGAAATTGCAGTAGTCCTTTCCATGCCAGAATCGGGTTTCCCCATGTAGCTCTCCCACACGTGTCTGTACACTTCGGAGGGAGGCTGTGTCTGTAAATGCAGCAAGACTCACTCAAAGTCTGTGGTTCAGGCGGGCCCCAGGGAGGGAGGCTCACCTCTCATTTGTTAACACCTAAACACTTCCTAACTTTTCTTTTTAAGCCTCATAACAAGGGCAGCATGGGTTCGTTTCATCTGAGGCTGTGGGCTGGCTGTGGGCTGGGTAGTTGGGGCTATAACCAGGTTCATCATTTGACAATGAAATTTAATATTTTTATACATGTTTCAATGCCATTCTCCCAAATCATCCCCCCCCTCCTTCTCCCACAGAGTCCAAAAGACTGTTCTATACATCTGTGTCTCTTTTGCTGCCTCTCATACAGGGTAATCTCCAGTCCAGGTTCGATGCATGATACAGGATGCTCAGGGCTGGTGCACTGGGATGACCCAGAGGGATGGTATGGACAGGAAGGTGGGAGGGGCGTTCAGGATGGGGAACACGTGTACACCCATGGCGGATTCATTTTGATGTATGGCAAAACCAATACAATATTGTAAAGTAATTAGCCTCCAATTAAAATAAATACATTTATATTTAAAAAAGAAATTTAATATTTTTATTCTCGTCATCTAGCAGATAACTGGCAGAATGGATCACAGGTTTAACTTGCTGGGTGAGAGGGGTAAAGCCAGGTCTGCTTGAGGAACATGAGATGCCAAGGCCATAAAGAAGTCATGTTCTTCTTTTTGCTCAGCCAATATGGTGCACATCTAATGTGTAATTCTTGTCTTTTGCATTTCAAAATGCAAGAACCTCAAATTTGCAGACAGTGGTGTTCTAGCCCTGGAATTGACTAGCTAAGTGATACTGAGCTTTATCCTTTTGAGTCAGAAATCCTTTATGTTCAAAAGGAAGAATTTGGCCCAGCTATCATCTAAGATCTTTTGGGCTCTAATATCCTATATTTCTACAATTATAAATGGAATCCATAAAATATCATAACAATAGAAGCTTACGATCACATAGGCGCAAAAGCAGCATCTACTGCAGTATTTCACAAAGAGCTTTGTCAGGAACATTTTTAGTTCAGTAAATATGTTGACTTAAATAGTTTGTACATTTATGGGATATGCCAATCACAAAGACACATAAGCAGGGAACTAGCAGAACTACAAATCACAAAATGCAGCGCTTGGCACAAAAGAGACGCTTAACCATCAGACACTGGATGCAAAACGTTTGTTGAATGAATAAATGGTACCACATACAGAAGCCATAGTAAATAGCAGACTGGTCCCCCTACCACCATACTGTCCCAGATGTGTCCTTCCAAAAATGCAGATTCTTATTTAAAAGCCTTCTAGGATGACCTGCCTCAGATCAGATCAGATCAGTCGCTCGGTCGTGTCCAACTTTGCGACCGCATGAATCGCAGCACGCCAGGCCTCCCTGTCCATCACCAACTCCCGGAGTTCACCCAGACTCACATCCATCGAGTCAGTGATGCCATCCAGCCATCTCATCCTCTGTTGTCCCCTTCTCCTCCTGCCCCCAATCCCTCCCAGCATCAGAGTCTTTTCCAATGAGTCAACTCTTCGCACCTGCCTACAGAGGGTCAAATCCTCAGGGTTTAGTGTGCAGAGACAGTTCTTAAACTGCTGCCAATCTCTCTTTCTTGTCCTCATTTTCCCCACACAACCCAGGCCCCAGGCACACCACCATTCTCACTGATTGTGACAGGCCTTGTCTGTCATGCAGCCAGCACATGATTCCTTCAGGCTGGAATGTTCTTCCCACCCTAGTGGTCTGACCTCCTCATCATCCTTCAAGAGCCACGTTAGCTGTCACCTGTCCTAGAGACACTCCCCATATCCCAGCAGGGAGAGGCTGTGGAACCATTCATAGTTGCACACCCCAGGGCCCCTGACTCTGTGACTCATCTGCCCCTCCGTGTCCACCACTCACTCAGCTATAAACTCAGGGGTGGGGAGTGCATCCCCTCAGTGCCTGGTGTCGCTCCTGGCATTCAGTAGGCAATCAATAATAATTGCAAAGTGAAAATTTTGAGTGAAGTTGCTCAGTTGTGTCCGACTCTTTGTGACCCGGTGGACTGTAGCCCACCAGGCTCCTCCGTCCATGGTATTTCCTGGGCAAGAATACTGGAGTGGGCTGCCATTTCCTTCTCCAGGGGATCTTCCCGACCCAGGGATCAAACCCCGGTCTCCTGCATCGCAGGCAGACGCTTTAACGTCTGAGCCACCAGGGAAGAATACTCTGTTAGTATTTTATCTCAAACTGAATAATTAATCGCCAAAGAAAAATGTCTTGAAGTGCTAACAATGAACAAAACTATATAATATTAAAAATTAGAATTCTATTTATTTCTCCCAGTGATTTATTTTCCTTTTCTCTGAAACTGAAAGGCCAAAGTACTGATAGGTCTATTTGCTCACCTGTAGGCTCTTTATAGTAAGCATGGCACTTTATTAAAAAAAAAAAACAAAAAAACAAAAAACTAAAAAAAAGGAATAAAGAGAAGATAAATAGCAGGTCAATTCCAAAGTAAAATTAAAAAGTATATATAAAATTTGTCTTCATCAGCTGAGAAACTTTGGGCTAAATGTTTATATATATACACATATACTTGTTTAAAAATTAACTTTCATCTAATAATTTGTTTTGACAAGAAAAACAAAGTTAATTCTTAGTCTCAGAAAATGATCTTGGAGCTAACTGAATTCAGTCTGCTCATAATTCAAATTTGGTTTTGGTCATGGCCTACACCAGTGCAAATTAATCAGGGTCCTCCTCAGAACCAGTGAAATATTAAGGTTAAGCAGAACCAGATCTTGCCAGTAGGATATTTCCCCCTGCTGAATCACTAAGGCACTAAGTTAGTAAAATATTTAATCCCAACACTTCTCTACTATTTAATAGACAATAAACTCTTTGAGAGAAAAAAATAAGTGTTACACAATGTTACCCACTCCATTGCATCCCTGAGAATGGAGTTGAGAAATGACTTAACTTGCTATTCATTCTCCCTTATAATTAAATATCTGAGTGTGAAACACTTGCATCAGCTAAATGACAAGCATTATCTTCCCCATTAGCCATCTATTAAATCATGCTTAACAGGAGATCATCAGCAAACAATTACTGAATATAAAAAGAATAAAATTCAACCCTTTTAAAATGACTGTATCGAGGAAACAATGTGTTTGACATTCTCCCTCTTGCAACATAATTTTGAGAGGGGAAAAAAAGTCTTGAGGATGGCTGACTGATTGGATTAAAGTACATACTATAGAAATCTATCATAGTTACTAATCATATTTAAGATGAGCTGATTTTACTCCACTTTTTCCTACTTAGAAACATCCAATGATCTTGTATGCACACTACTGATTTCTACACATCACCAGTAAGTTTCACTCGGAAGCCCATTCAGTGTGGCCTTTTGCATTCAAGTGAAACATTGCAGAGAAGCTAACCCAGTTCATACTTTCAGGAAGGGAAGCTATTAACTCAAGCAAACATTCAGTTTCAAACTTATGATGAAGAGTCTCTCTATGCTTAATTTGGGTTTCAAGTCCCAGAATTAACACAAGAAAGTTTAAGTCATTACATGATTTAAATGTAGAGCTGTGCTCTTTAAACTTCCTTCTCCATTAATAGTAGAACCTTACTTTTTTTCCCTAAAAACAAATTCAGGTGGCAGTCCAATATATAAAACAATGTAAGTGGGATTTTTCTGGTTGAAGCAGGTAGCAATAAAGGTAGGAGGGGCCCGGGTCTTCAGTAGTATCCTCAAAGCTCCCTGAGAAACACCAGGATTTAAGGAAGAGACTCGGTAAAGCACTGCTCCAGAACTCAACTATCCTTTGGCTGTGGTTTTTAAGTAAGTGAACTTCTCTTCATATTAAAAAGCTAAATTGGTAACTTAACATAGTTAATGGTAACTTAACATAGTCTCGGTCCCCCACATCCCGTGTCCATTGCATCAGCCCGTGCCGTCACCTCTACTTCAGGATGGATTCAGTACCTGCCTGGTCATGATCTGCCACCCCTGTCTGCTCTGAAGAATAAGCTTGTAAAAAATGTTCGTCAGATCGTGTCTGGCCTTTGCTCAAGACCAGCTGATGACTTCCTTTTTCTACTCAAAGTATAAGGCAAAATTCTATAACCTACTACTCAACCCTGTCCAACTTTGCTCCTATCATTATCCCCAGCCCTCCCAACTTCAGCCATGCCTGGGAATCACCTATCACATCCTTTCTCACAGTCTACACTGGCTGGTCTCCCTCCCCAAAGACATTCTCTTATCCTATTCTTCTCTCCTTTTGGATCTTTGTCGAAAACTCATCTCAGTGGAAAAGCATTCTCTGACTCCCTCCTCATATAAAATAGTCACTCCTTCCCTCTGCCCTTTCTCTCTTCCCCTGTTCTATTATTCTGTGTGATAATTCATACCATCTGACACAGTGTTTGATGGTCTATTTCTATTTACAATTCCCATCCTCACTTTCCAACTAGATAACTGAATTTCATTTGTGTTGTTCATCCCATCCCTAGTACCCAGAACAATGATTGACTTATTACAGGAGTTCAGTAAGTACTTATTTAATGAACAAATGGTCATACACATTTAGTTTTGTACTCCCACTTACAATTTTTAATGATTGTGCAATTCCATCAAGGGAATGGATTGCTCATTATCTTCTAGAACCATCCTCCATCTTCTCTTGGATATTTATGGTGTTTACTTTTTTTCCCTCTCTCTCTCTCTTAAACAAACAAACAAACAAAAAACACTGCACTGGATGTGATCCAGTTTATTTAAGAGAGAATTTCCATCAACACCTAAAAACAACCATATTGCTGTCCCCAGCTCATGACTATGGGAATACCCCCTCAGTCTATTACCAGCCTGAATTACTTAATATATTCTGCACTCAGCTCGCATCTTCCTTTCCACTTGCCTCCAATCTTGTTGTCAGCAATACTAACATTCAGTCCCCTCATTGCCCCATCTTAACTTCAGTCCTAACACAGCAAAGCTACATGCTGGAATTACAAAGCAATATCTGGACCTATTTGTAACCCTTATCTTTAAAGTCTGCCCCTGCATTCACCCCTGACCTGGCTCTCTGGACTTCCCAGTGCCCTGTCTCAGGGCTATGCGCTCTACAGAGCACAGGAGTTACTGTGAGCTCTCCCTGAATCCACAAAAGCATCGAGGGCTAGCTGTATGCTAAATAGACAAAATGTATCCCCATATATACCCTTCTCCATATTTTAATGGTATCAGTGTTGTTGAGATTTATGAATGCAAATGGATTTAACAGTTACATTGGTGCTTTAGTTCACTATAAATAGTCAATCACTTTAAAAATTGCTGGGTTGCCAGGCTAAAGAATGCTGGAACCACTGCCCAAGGTCCAGCTTAGTGTTCAGGGTCATTAGCCCCTAACCGGAGAAGGCAATGACACCCCACTCCAGTACTCTTGCCTGGAAAATCCCATGGACGGAGGAGCCTGGTGGGCTGTAGTCCATGGGGTCGCTAAGAATTGGACACGACTGAGCAACTTCACTTTCACTTTTCATTTTCATGCATTGGAGAAGGAAATGGCAACCCACTCCAGTGTTCTTGCCTGGAGAATCCCAGAGACGCGGGAGCCTGGTGGGCTGCCGTCTATGGGGTCGTACAGAGTTGGACACAACTGAAGCGACTTAGCAGCAGCAGCCCCTAACAGCCACAAGTGACTCACATCCAGCCCTGCTTTCTGGGCTCCATCTCAGTCATCTCCTAAACAGTACATAGAACTGTGGCCTTGAGAATTTAGCCAAAAGGTCCTGCTTCGGTCATCTGCATTTCTGCTAAATCACAAATCTGATTCATGACTTCTAGGAGGCTGAGAAAATGGAATTTCACTCGGCACATCACTTATCATCTCTAAACCTTCATTTGTAAAAAGAAGATAATACTATTTTAACCAAGCTCCACAAGTGTTCCAGGCAGTGAGGGGCAGAGTCTGCACATGATAAAAGCTAGCTTACATTTTACTGTGGTTACTATTTACTATGATGATTGTGTGTATACATGCTAAGTTGCTTCAGTGGTGTCTAATTCTTTGTGACCCCATGGACTGGAGCCTGCCAGACCTCTCTGTCCATGGGATTCTCCAGGCAAGAATACTGGAGTGGGTTCCCAGACTCTCCTCCAGGGGATCTTCCCAACCCAAGGTTCAAACCCGCATCTCCTATGTCTTCTGCATTGGCAGGCGGGTTCTTTACCACGAGAGCCAGCTGGGATGCCCATTATTTGTCCTATATCTGATCTGTTGCCAAATCCCTCTTCATTCCCACCACATTTTAGGCCCTGATTAATTTATTCAAGTACCTCGTTCTTACAAAAGCTTATCAGATCATCATTTCTAATAATACGTGCAGGGTAAAAACTGTGAGAACAGAGAGGCAATCCAGAAATACAGTCACTCTGCTCATGCAGCAAAAGCTGAAGCCATGGCGATTCTGGCACTTCACACATCACTTACCAATGTTAGGTCTAGTAAGCCCCTGCTCAGACTCACTGGAAGAGCGAAAGAGTTTCAAGTGGGGCTTTAAACCATGGATTAAATTCTGACGACTCCTACAGTGATTACAATAACCTGGAGAAAGTTGAGAGTTCTTTTTTTATAAAGATATATATATATATAAATATATACACACATATATGAAGTTTTCTAAACTGGAAAGCAGGTTCAATCATTTTTAAAAGTAGGCAAGGCTATAAAATCAGTCACAAATTGTGTGCTACAGAAACTAGAGTTTTAAAGACAAATCTGAAAAGAATAGTAAATGTACAAGATGCAGAAAATCTGATGTTTGAGGACAAAAGCTTGATGTATTTCTGGACAAGAAGAGATATGCAATCTCTGCTATGACAAGTTTATAAAGTACACCCAATACTTTTCCTTCATAATTTGGCATTAGTTTAGAAATGCTTAGCCATTCTGTGACCATTAGAAGCATGAATTGTGCATGTTATGAGTACTGATGTGAATAAAACAATAAATCTCCTCTACAATGAGTCAAACAGAGCCCCAAAATGGTATGAGATTGAAGAGGATGATATAAAGACTTTTAAGCATTGCTTGCTTTACTCCGTTATAGGTATAATGGTTCTGCAAACAGGTGTCTCATGTCTGGCTATGAAGGAATAGAGTCATCGAGATAAACTCCAGGGCAGACAGTGACTTACTGGAGGCGCTGTCAAGGCTGCTGATGCTGTCTGTGTCGTGCAGATGGTGTCTGTGCAGCTGCCTGTAGAGACTGAATTTGGAGAACTTGCTGGGCTTTCTTCCTTTTGGTTTTGAATTTGCATCATCAGGAGGGTTCAGGATGGGCAGATCTTTATCAGATTCATTTTTATCTCTGAGGCATAAGGATTCCATAGACTCTGTTGTTTCAGCCTGAGAAAATTATTAAAAAAAAAAGAGAAATGAAAAGAAACTGCATAATATATGCTGCAATGTGGTCTTTTAATTCCAGTTTAAAGTTTACATGTGTTGCTGGCTCCCTAAAAGACACACAATAATGTGCGTGAGGTCACCTGCAGGGCAGTGTGGGGATTCTTGAGAGCTGTTTAAAGACTTTCAAAGGGATACCAGGAAGTCCATTGCAGTTCCTCTTTCACTGCATCAAAGTCTTGCAATTTTATGCCAATTAACCTTTCAGTATCAGATATAATTACATGAGTTATATTCACTGTTGAGCTACTGAACTTCCTCTGATAAACATTAAGTAAGCGATGATTTTTCTGTCAATTATTTTCCCCATTACCTTTCCACTAAATCTCTATTTTCCCAGAAAAGTCACCAACATATACAGCAGAAAAATAAGATGGAGGCCATCAAATTTTTAATAAATGTATCAATATTTTGGCAACCATCTGAGTTGAAATAATAAGTACACGAATATAGGTGTACAGAGATTTTGGTAGTTCTTAATTTGAAAGGTATGTTGAGGAGTTATTAACCTCCTGCTTTCAAACAGAATTCTCTAAATGTCTCCAGACTGACTTATCCTATTTTCATATGTCTGTAAGAAGGAAAAATTTCAAAAATCTTGGCAGCGACTTGTAATAAGGCTGCTTACTTGAAGTCCAATTGTGCTGCACATTTTTATGAACTTTTTTTTCCCCAAATAGGAATTAAATCTTTAATTTAAATGGAAACCCAAGGAACTGACTATGAGATAGCAAATGTTTTATCGAATCTATTTAGTTTTCTTACAAGAGCAGAAACTGAGACTAACAGACTCCGTAGGTGGTATTTGAAACCAGGTCTATGTTGGACTCAACTATCCAGGAACATGCCTCCTTTCATTCAACCTGTCAGCCAACCAATCATGCTTTTAATACACACTTATACAAACTGTGTCCCTTTTATGCAGTTCCATAAAGATGAAATCTACTAACTGTGAGGGAACCCAGGGATGGTCCCCCGACGACGCGCTTCACGCTGCCCACATCCGTGAGTCTGTGTTCGTCGTCATCCCACCTCCCGTAAGCCAGGTCAATCCCACCCACAAAGGCCACCGACTGGTCGATGATGACGAGTTTCTCATGATGAGCCCACAGGTATACGCTGGACGACACATGATCCGGGTGCCTCATCACCTTGAGAGGAAAAAACCCACACATGTAGTATGCTTTCTAAAATGCCTTTCATACTATAATAAAATAGGTCTGTTTACACCCTCGAAGAGCATTTCCTACAATCCAAATACTAAAATGTGTTATCTATACATCGAAGAGAATCCCCAAACTTCTAATTTTATCCTCAGTATTTAGCAAAGGAAGATCCCTGGTTACTTTTTGAGACTCCCCTGCCCATTCTGGACCCCCCACACTTGTGGGGAGCTACCATTCAGCTTGAAATTTGGCCACATATTTCAATAAAAGTCAGCTCAGTAGGATAGCAGATTCCCTCCCCTCCACCAAAGGATTACATTGTATGTGGTATTACTTAAAAAACACTAAAACTTTTGAACCAGCATCTATCTCTGACAAAACTTTTACTAAGTGTATTGATATTTTAGTAGTCATTGAGTTGAAGTAGTAAGTATATGATATAGGGATATAGATGTTTTGGCAGCTCTTGATTTTAAAGGTACTCTGAGAAGTTATTAACCTCCTGCTTTCAAGTAGAATTCTCTTTAAATGATCCCAGACTGACCTATTTTTGTATGTCTTTAAGTAGAAACATACCAAAAACTTTGAAGACAATTTTACTGTTTAACAACATTTTTTTATTGTGGTGAAATACACATAACATGAAATTTACAGTTTTAATATTTTTTATGTGTACAGTGCAGTGGTATTAAGCATATTCATATTATACAACCATCTCCAGAACTTTTCATTCTGCAAAACTGAAACTCTATACTCATTAGACGATAAAGCCTTATTCCCTCTTCCCCTAAAACTCTGGCAACTACCATCTACTTTTTGTCTCTGTGAATTTGACTACTCTAGGTACCTCATGTAAAAGGAATCTATCTTTTTATGACTGGCTTATTTCACTTAGAATAATGTCTTCAAGGTTCATCCACATGATTTAAGATATGTCAGAATTTCCTCACTTTTTAAGACTGAATAATATTCCATTACATGTATATGCCAATTCATGAATGAGAGTGTGATAGTAAAGTGTCCAACTATTATAGAACTGCTTTATTTCATCCTTTGATTTTGTCCCTGTTTGCATAATATATTTTGATAGTCATTATTAGGTATGTAAATGCTTATATTTTGTTGCTGCACTGAAACTTTTATTAATATATAATATCCTTCTTTCTCTACTGTAAACTTTTTTGATTTAAAGTCTATTTTGACCCATATGAGTATAGTCATTTCTGCCTTTTTTTGGTTATTATTTACATGGACTATCTTCTTTTAATCAAGAAAAATGTACAATCATTATATACTTTAAGCCTCCTGGAGATTTATTATTGTCTTGAAATATCTCAATAACTGGGCAATATTTACTGATAGGCTTCAGGTCCTTGGTAAAATATCAAATGGCTTTTTTCAAATTGTTTATCATGTTTATTCATGTTAGTAGTACTTTCTACTAAGAGCTTTTAAGGAAAGCACTTTAAATCCTAAAGGAGCTTTTTTTGTGTCTATCAGTATTCAAGGGACATCCCAGGGAGCTCACATCTAAGAGGTTTCAGGATAACCTTAATGAAGAGTATGGATACTTGATGGGGCTCTTGAATATTAAAACAACTCTAGGAATAATGTTCTTGGCTAAATGATCAGGGTAAAAGAAGCAGAAATGAGAACTCTGATGATCCCATCAAAATCAGAAATATAAGAAAGTATGTGTGCTCAGTCGTGTCTGACTCTTTGCAGCCCCATGGACTATAGCCCACCAGGCTCCTCTGTCCATGGAATTTTCCAGGCAAGAATAATGGAGTGGGTTGACATTTCCTACTCCAGGAGATCTTCCTGACCCAGGGATTGAACCCGTGTCTCTTGCATCTCCTGCATTGGCAGGTGGATTCTATACCACTAACGCTACCTGGGAAGCCCATAAAGTTCATAGTACTATTTAGTCAAAATATACACAAGGGAATTCCAAAGATTGCCACTGCTCAAAGCAAAACATATCTGAAAACTGTAGAATAATAAAGAAGAAACATTTTTTAAGCAAGATGACCCAAATACCTTTATGTTGGGGTGTAGACGCATCAGGGTCCTCTTGCTGTATTCACTATTGATTCCAAGGGCAAGTTCCACCTCTTTGTAGAGCATAATGAAGATTCTTACCCCCTGTTGCTGTCACAAGAAAAAAACACAGGGAAAAATAAGAATTTCTGAAAGTATGCTACGATTTTCTTTTTCTTCTTCCTTTCTGGGCATTGTATTTTCTAAAAATTTCTTCTATAAACAAGTATAATACAATATGTAATGAAAACTGCCACAGAAGGAGCTGAAATGTATGTGTAGATTAAGACACAAATATAAAAAATAAAAAGCTACCTCCTTTCCATTCTATGCATACTGAGTCAATATTTGACTAAGTACAACCAGAATGTTGAAACTGCAGCTTTAAATACTAAAAATGTCTGATAGTCTTACACCTTTGAACACCTCCAAACACTTGACATTAGAGGAAAGTTTTGATCTGATTCATTGTTACAAAATTAGGGTCTTCTTTTTGTTTTTATCATACCACAATGAGTTGAAATAACAGTGTTTTTTAAAACTCTGATGATAAAATCTGCTAAACATGCCTTAAATGTTTCTGGGGATATTTTCATAGATTTTTTCTTTACTAAAAATTATTTCAGTGGAAAAACATTTCTCAGTCTTCACAAATGAATGTGTTGGTTCACACTCTTCACCCATAATTAAATCATTAAGGCCTAGTTCACCACTGAAATGACTTCTTCAGAAGTCAGCTTCTCTGACAATCAAAAACCCCTGAGTTTTAGCAGCAGCCCACAAATTAACATTGATCTGTCCCTAGACCTTGGACCTAAAGGAAAACAGACAAAGCCATTGTGAAGGTCATACTGAATCAAAAGTTACTCACAAACTTTAATATGCTATACAAATAATATTTATTATTAATATTAACCATCAAAAAGAATGTCCAACAGCTGGTAGTATAGAAAAGTACCATTGTTTTTCTCTCTTAGTTCTGGGTAGTGACAAGGTCTTAGCTTATGGTTAATTTTGCTTGACACTTGAATGTTCTCCCCTCTCCTTGTCCTCTTATATGGTTCCCCCATTAACATACAGCTCCTCCAGGAAACTCTATATTGTTTATCCTCATTTCTTATATCATTTTTTTTCTTTTTAGGTTTGCATCCTCAGTATTGCTGTGTAGTTTGCAACACGGAATTTGCATTTTATATACCCAGCAGCTCTGAAACCATTCTGGATGATTTCTGAAACCATATACAGGATACTGTAGCTACACACAGACATTTAATATCCTACAGATTTAAAGGCAAGAAGTTTTCCATAATCTTTTCTAGAGTATTAGAGATGCCGGTGTATCTAATAAACTATAGTGATAAGTAATAATTTTGTTATAGTTTAAATATCAGTTCAGTTCAGTTCATTTCAGTCGCTCAGTCACGTCTGACTCTTTGCGACCCCATGAACCGTAGCATGCCAGGCCTCCCTGTCCATCACCAATTCCCGGAGTTCACCCAAACTCATGTGCATCCAGTCGGTGATGCCATCCAGCCATCTGATCTTCTGTCGTCCCCTTCTCCTGCCCCCAATCTCTCCCAGCATCAGGGTTTTTTCCAATGAGTCAACTCTTCGCATGAGGTGGCCAAAGTACTGGAGTTTCAGTCTCAGCATCAGTCCTTTCAATGAACACCCAGCACTGGTCTCCTTTAGGATGGACTGGTTGGATCTCCTTGCAGTCCAAGGGACTAGCAAGAGTCTTCTCCAGCACCACAGTTCAAAAGCATCAATTCTTAATCCATGGTAATTAGGCACTGTTCATAATGGACATTCGAGTCACAAATTTAAGAAGACTTACTGGATTGAACACATCAAATTTATAACAACTGGACATTTTTGCAATGTTACAAAAATGTGAAAAAAACAGAGGAGTTAACATTTTTAGTCTGCAAGATATAAAACCTTGGAGTAAACAAAACACGTTTACAATTCCCTAGTGTTGTTCTGCCAATACTAAGGAGCATATTTTAGCCCCTAGATCCTTTAGAATAACACATCACTTCAAGATACTAACTTTGTCTTACTTGGTGTTAGTAATATCTGAAAAGTGTCATATTTCTGAAGGGATACACCTGATTTACATTCTGGACTGTATTAAGGAAATCTGAGTACTAGCAGAAGACCCATTCTTGCTCTGAAAAAAACAGGATTAAAATATATACGTCATTTTATTTCTCTGGTTAACAACTGACTTTTGGAACTTGCTTATCATTTATTACGTTATGCAACTATTATTGCAATCAAGTATGAAAGTACAGACTTGAGTAAAGAAATAAGGAAGTGAAAGGATTAATTCATTAAAGGCAGGAAGTGAACAGATTAATTTCCAATGATCTGGTCAGTGAACGCTCTAAATGAAAACTAGAACATTATTTTATTTTTCTCTTCTACTCTTCAGATTTACTTTTCTATTTAAATATTTTAGGATTCAGCAATGAGTAACAGTTTAAAAAATAGCCTCACACTGAATGATGAAATATAAAGTTTAAAACCCCCAATTTCAACCTAAATTAAAGAACATTACACCTGACATCTCTCATCACGGTTCATTTGTTTTAAAATGGATGCAATTTTACTTCTTAGGCTTATGAGATTATTACTCATGAAGGACAGTAGTTGCAAATTAGGAACTGGAGTGAATCTTATAATTTTCCATTTATCTGCATAACGAATGGAGTTTTTAAATAATAGAGATGCTGGCACTAATGGATTATAGTATTGATATTATCCTTCATCTACTAATACCTGACATTTTCTTCTTTATTGTGTCTTTCCTCATTGAAATAAATTAACCTATAGGAAATAGGATACAGACTTTTTTTTTTTTTTGATGTCTGATCTTATTTATTTGTTACTCTTAGAACATCTCATTTTTGACTAGACTCAGACTTAGAAGTAGAAGCTCTCAGAGAGGACAGCCTCCGTCTCTTGGCAATCTGTTCCTGCCTTTTTCTTTGGCTGCCTTCATTCTCTTGGCCAAAAGTTTAGCATGTTCTGCAGCCCCGTCTTTATTTTTCTTAGTACGCTGTTTCTTCAGAGCAATACGCCGGCATTTGTGTTGCAGAACTCGTGGAGTCAGGAGACGCTGAATCTTGGGTGCTTTAGTCCTAGGTTTCTTACCATTTTTGTTTAGGGGCTTTCGCACAACATATTGGCGGACATCATCTTCTTTAGAGAGATTGAAAAGTTTGCAGATTCTGCTAGCTCTTTTGGGACCCAGGTGACGAGGCACTGTAGTATCAGTGAGTCCAGGAATATCCTTCTCCCCCTTTTTTATGATGACCAAATTGAGAACACTCAGATTGGCATCCACAATGCAACCCTGTACAGATTTGCGCTTTCTCTCTCCAGTCCTCCTTGGTCTGTAACAGGAATGCCCCTTACTCGGCCATGGGTCAAGACATCCTGCTTCATGGGGAAACCCTGCTTATCGTTCCTGCCACTGATTCGGACCACATAACCCTTCCATCCATTCTTCACCCAGAGCATCAGCAGCAACTTCTGTGGCCATATGCTTCTCATAGAAGGCACAAAGTTTTCGTTCATCGTCCACTTCAATGAGCTTCTGGCAGCCAGTGGCCGGAAAAGAGATGTTCAGCTAGCTTCATTCTGAAGTGGCTGACAGCCTCCGAGGCGCCACGAAAAAGAGGATACAGGCTTTTAAGTCATCTTAGCTAAATAGAAATGACTAATAAGGAAGTAATTAAATATAAAAAGTTAATTTTTATGTAGTTTGGTTTACAGTTGTTTACTTACACCACGCCCACAATAAACAGTTGATTAGTGACAATATTCTTGTGATAATAAGGAAATAAATTTCTCTTCTTTTGGTCAAGGCATTACAAACTATCATAAACTGTCAACTATAAAGGGCAAAGCAAAATATATCCCCTGGGAATGAAGGCATTTGTTGGGTCCTAATAGTGCAGACTGGAGAAGGCAATGGCACCCACTCCAGTACTCGTGCCTGGAAAATCCCATGGACGGAGGAGCCTGGTAGGCTGCAGTCCATGGGGTTGCTAAGAGTCGGACACGACTGAGCGACTTTACTTTCACTTTTTATTTTCATGCGTTGGAGAGGGAGGTGGCAACCCACTCCAGTGTCCTTGCCTGGAGAATCCCAGGGACTGGGAAGCTTGGTGGGCTGCCGTCTATGGGGTCTCACAGAGTCGGATATGACTGAAGCAACTAAGCAGCAGCCGCCGCAGCAATAGTGCAGACTAATACAAAATATGGGAATATTTGCACACAGTGAAAGCCAAATCAGAAACAAAAGTACAACGTTAATTCTGTAATTAAAAAAAAAAAAACACTTTTGAAGAATCTGATGTTTTACCAAAGCCTTTTAGTGACTCTAGGGGAAATTACCCTTTGCTCAAAAGAAAAGTATTAATAGGGTAAGTGGGAAAACAGATGGCCCTGGACTTGACTGTGTTTCTTACATTTCTATGTTATGTTTCTCATCTTTGCTGAAGTCAGCTAACCAGAGGATTCCACACAATAAACTTTATGACACTTGACTTTAGAAAGATAAAAGTTCTATCCTCTATTCTAATTCATTTTTAATCAAGTGGAACAGATACAATACTATAAACAGTATGAACTTTTAGGTGCTTTACACATACAAATGCATATGAAGAAAATGAAAAATAAAAAATGTTTATAGTTGAAATCAAGAGACTTTGTTTCTGAGCCAGCTTTTTCTCTGATTGTTCAAAGCACAGTGGTCAAACTATTTTCTAAATGTAGTAAAGTTGGTTCACTGCCTAAAGATAGCTTAGCTAACACATCCCCCAGAATAATCACTAATTTTATCACCTGTCAAGGACTTCCCCGGGGAGCAGCACAGCAGGGATGGACGGTTTGTAATATTTTAAGAAAATGAAAAGTAAAGGATATAAAGGAATCATATCCTCACCATTGAAATGCAAGCAGCACTGGTAGGTAACAGCACAAGTGCTCATAAGCCTTTTTTTTTTCTTTCCAAGACAATTTTGTTTAAAGCACAGTCCTTAAGGTTGAAGATCCCTTCCCTCCTTCCCTATTTCACCCTTCTAGCCCACTATTTTGATAAGATTCTCTTTGATTTTTCTGTTCAGTGATGTGATTATTCATCTCATTTGATGAACCTGGACATCCTTCCCTGCGTTTGGTCCCTGATTGCAACGTCAGAATGTGCTCTGTGGTCCAGGACAGAAAGAAACTAACTTGATGACAAAATCCCCCCTAAGAACTAAGGTTCTATAGTTCTCCAGATTGCTGCACTTGAAGAATCTTCTGGTGCAGTTCTCATCAGAAATATCACGTATTTCTATGGTTAAAATATACAAACTGGATACAGGGATGCAGTTACCATAAGCATGATGCAATTTATCTTACCTCTTAGTACAATAAATTCAGAACTGAACAAACCCTGGGATGCTGCTTTGAGTTGTAAACAGTCTGTCTCTCAACATTGGTTTAAATTATTTTAAATGATGACAGGGCATAACAGAAGACCAAAGAAACAGGAAAATATCAACTTGGTTACTACCAGAGAAACAAAATATTGTATTTTTCCCCTCAGAAACAACCATTAAAAGAGATGTTTGCCTATTGTTCGCTATAATGTAGAGATGCTAAATTTCTCCCCAAAGAGCTACACAATCAGATAGAAGGAAAAAAAAAATTCATTTCATTCAACCTTATGGACCTCTGGGATCCATTAATGCAAGAATAAATGCTATTTCAACCCAGTACTCTGTGAAGCTAGTGGCTTTCAGAAACTAAATTATGTATGTAAAGCAGTGTTTATGAGCATATGAAATGTCAATTTGGAATGATCTGAGTGTTAAAAATTTAATAATATGGTGTAGCTGGATTAGGGAAGAGAAATTCTATTAAATGTACTACTGAGAAATTAATATTTAATAGTATTACTCTTTCCTTAGGAGATTTAAAAAATCATTACATGTAATTTAAAAATTACAAGTTTCAAAAAAGCAGATGAAATTGAAACAAAGCACCATTATCGGTCAGTAATATTTATTTGGCCATGGTATTCACCTGATACCTCACAGGGTTCACGGGCCATAAAAGCAAAGAGAAATCATGACAGGGGTAGAAAAGGGACCTGGACAGGTACGCTGAGGGGAATAAACAAACACCCGCCAGCCAACATGGAGTGGAGGACCAGACTTGCAGGATCTTCCTCCTGAACCCCGCTCTGGAAAAAATTACTAGCTTTCTGGAGTATACTTAGGTGTCCTGCAGGTGCCTCATAGTCACATGATCTAAAAATGTAGCTCTCTGACACCGGGTTCTTCTCACTTCCTTCCTCTACCACATCCACCCTACCAACACACCATTTTGATCAGATCACCCTTCGTCCATCACACCCCCCAACAAGAGTTCCCCACTGTTTTTCCATGAAGTTCAAACCACTGGCTTGGTTCCAAAGCCTCCCCATCCAAGCTGCTTTTTCAGCTTGATGCCCCATCCTATATATGCTAACACTCGTATGTCATCAACCTTGTCACCCCACTGTGATTGACAAGGACTTAGAATTCCTGCCTCCAGAATGTTTCCTCATCACAGTTCCTATACCTAGAAATCTCTTCTGTTAAAGTGTTCGGCCCATCTTAAATGCTCTAAACCCCTCATGCTGTGAGGGGCTTCCACACCAGACCTACCCAGTGCCCTCCCTCCCACTTTGAATCTTGGCACTGTCTCTATACCCAGCTGACTTCTATATAGATCTTTAAGCTCCTTCAGGTCAAGAATCGTGTCTTTCATTTTTGTACACGCCCATATGATTAGCCAGTGCCCTAACGCAGGAGGCATTCAACAGAAACATGTCAGTTGAAACATAAAAGAGTAAAGCATTTGATAAGCATGTGAAGAGAAGATTTACTGGTATGATTGATGACTGGAAGGGCAAAGCTGGGAAAATGTATTACAGTGGAATTTCTGGAGTTTATTTCTGGAGGAGAAATGGGAAAGGTGCTATTTCACAGAGAGAAACATGGAGAAAGTTATAACCCATTCAATATGTAGAAAGACGTTTGGTAAGGCTAGGACTGAGCCCAGGATGCAAGTCCTTCAGCAAGCCCTCCCAGGGGCAGGGATGGGGTCCTGGTCACACACATGGCATCCTTAGTTACTAGTGTAGGACCAGATGCAGAGGACACACTCAGTATCTGTATGCTGGATTATTTAATGAATATGCAAAGAATACATGTAAGACTAGAATTTCCAATTTTGTGAATGGAAGTCTATTAAGATAACAGACAGACTAGCCTAGAAAATGATGCTTTGGCAGAACATGTGTCGGAAATAAAGAAAATCAACTTCTTTTGCCTTTAACATCAGCAGTGAGGAGTGCCTATACCTACCCCTGGATATCCTAAACTAAATGCCATGGGGAAAAGACATTGAAAGAAGAGGAAAAGGTGAGTGGGGAAAGGGGTAGGGGAATGTAGAGGATGGGAAAAAAGAAATGAGTGGTGGCTGTGAGAAATAGAAAATGCTGACCTCATTTACTTAGGATCTGCAAATTCTGCTTGAATGTTTAATTATAGAATTTAAAAAATTAAGACAGTTTCAAATAATAGTAAAAAGGCTTTGCTGCTGTTGTTTAGTCACTAAGTCAAGTCTGACTCTTTGTGACCCCATGGACTGTAGCCCGCCAGGCTCCTCTGTCCATGAGATTATCCAGGCAAGAATACTGGAGTAGGTTGCCATTTCCTTCTCCAGGGGATCTTCCTGACCCAGGGATTGAACCCATGTCTCCTGTATTGGCAGGCAAATTCTTTAACCACTGAGCCACCAGGGAAGCCCAATAAAAAGGCTGCTGCTGCTAAGTCACTTCAGTCATGTCTGACTCTGCGTGACCCCATAGACGGCAGCCCACCAGGCTCTCCTGCCCCTGGGATTCTCCAGGCAGGAACACAGGAGTGGGTTGCCATTTCCTTCTCCAATGCATGAAAGTGAAAAAGTGAAAGTGAAGTCGCTCAGTCCTGTCTGATTCTTAGCGACCCCGTGGACTGCAGCCCACCAGGCTCCTCCATCCATGGGATTTTCCAGGCACGAGTACTGGAGTGGGTTGCCATTGCCTTCTTCAGAATAAAAAGGCTAGCACTCCCTAATTTGGACATGATTAATAACAAATTTAGATCTATCCTAATTCAACTTAACTTGAGGGTCAACCACATAAAAAAATTAATTGTTATTGTTTTCTGTTGTTTTAGTCACTAACTCGTGTCCAAGTCTTTCATGACCCCATGGACTGTAGCCTACAAGGTTCCTCTGTCCGTGGAATTTTCCAAGCAAAAATACTGGAGCAGGCTGCCATTTCCTTCTCCAGGGGATCTTTCCAACCCAGAGATTGAACCCACGTCTCATGCACTGTAGGCAGATTCTTTACTGCTGAGCCACTGGGGAAGCCCAAAAATTCATCAGACATATGAATGCAAAGTAGTCATTGGTGAGCCTATACTGCTTCAGTTATTTACTTTTTATAACAAAAAGAGCACAATCAGTGCTCTCCCAGAATTTATAGCGTCAATTTACCATAAACTGTTTCCAAACTGGAACCAGTGGTTTTTTATGACCCTCCTTTGATATTCGTCAACATCAGCTTGACCCCATCTGACTGAAATTGTTCTCAGATGACTTTGTGTTTTGCTCAAATGACAAATAATGAAAAAAATAAAATGCTATGTTTCATTTTATCATTTATTATTCAATGATGAAATGTCATTACAATTTTTGCTTATAAAATTAACTGCCCATAACTGATTATAAAACAAAAAGAATAGAGCTGTTAGCATAATTCATTCTGTGAATTAGGTGAAAATAGTTATGTTTCAACAGTAATGGGGAAAAAAAAACCTAACAAAATAAACTTGAAAATAGTAAGTATTCTATTTTTTGTCAAATTCTAAAAGAAAAATGTTATAAGTGTATATGAAGGGCTTTAAAAAAAGGCATTTCAGAGGCAATAAACATTAAAAAAATTATATTAGCATGTTAGTAAAGTACATACTGCTTTTCGCTTAAGAATGCAGTCCAACCTCCAACGATTTCCTTCAACCACCGGACGTTTCAGGAAGATTTCTGGACTCAACCTGAAATCACAAAACCAAGATTTCAAGAAACTAAAACAAAATATTCACTTCTGATTGTGTCATAGGAAGCAACGGCGATTTTAGCCCAAATGCCATTATCCTCCACCGTGGCAAGTCACCCAAAGTTCTCTGAGTCCATGTACAACTTCATACTGGAACAACAACCTTTATCCAAAAAAAAAGGCAGTCTCGATTTCTCTGTTACTCACATATGATACATACACACACTTGCAGATACTATTGACTGTCTGCCCAACAACCATTGTCCACCTTTTCCTTCCTTGGTATCAGGGCCTACCTCCCTTGACTGAATGTGAATATTCTGAATAATTGCTTCCTCAGGCTTGTGTTCAGCTCCAGTTTATAAAATAACACAATCCTGCACAATGAGATATATGAGGAAATACACAGATAATGAGATGTATGAGGAGGTAAATAGAAAAGTTCTTCCTCTGTTGAGAAGAAGAGACACAGGGGCACACACACAAAACCCCAGGGGAAGTGGCTCTGGGATGGATGCTGTATGGGGGCATGATGCTTAGATAGTTGCAGCCACGCTGAAATTCTAAGGGCAAAGCCACCACCCTAACATCACTGGAGAACTTCACCAACTCTAGTACTGCCTAACTTTAATGATTTTTTTTTTTATGTGGACCATTATTAAAGTCTTTATTGAATTTGTTACCATATCGCTTCTGTTTTATGTTTTGGATTTTGGCCATGAGGCATGTGGGATCTCAGCTTCCTGACCAGACATAGAACCCACACCCCCTGCATTTTGGAAGGCCAATTCCTAACCACTGGACCACCAGGCAAGTCCCTAGTACTGTCTAACTTTAGAATTCTCATTCAATGAGAGAAATAAATCCTAATTGTTTAAGTTACTTTCAGTTGAGTATTCTAGCAATCCAGACCCAAAGTGTTCTAATTGATAAACATGAACACTGACTTCTATACCAAGGAGCAGTGTCCATGGGAAGCTGGGCTTTCTGAGCAGGAAAGAAGGCAGGCTTGCTGATAGGTAAGCTTTTCCCACTGTGAGAATGGACCCCTGGCTTCTTCGTAGTAGTGCCATGGGCAGCACAGTACAGGAGAGTCACTTTTTCCCTCAGGATTAGGTTCAAAGTCATTGCCTGACTTAAACTGGTAAGTAGTGTAACTCCTCTGTAATGGGAAAAACAAACAAAAAAAAGCAATAAACTTTCACCTGCTGAAATGCTAGACCTGGAGGAGCAGGGTAAACTGTGTAAGAATCAAAGTCTTACAGAACACTAGGGTGAAATAGTGTCTTGCCAGGGGCTCTTCGAAGCATGGGAAAACCATAGGGCTTTAAGGAGCTAAGGAGATAAAAAGAAATAATTTTACACTCTACTAAATTCAGTTAAAGAAAATAAAAATCCAGAGAAAAAGTATCTAAAAGAAACTTGTATTGGATAAGATAAATAAGAAAACATACAATAGAAGGATGTATACAGTATAAATATTTACATATTTAGTTTAAAATAGGAAACAACTTGAACCAAAAATACAGCAACTGACAGGAAAAGATCTAAGATGAATTAAAAACAAATCTGTTTTAAATAGAAGAGTGTGTCATTGGGCACTGCTAGTTCACTGAAAGTAGGACATGCTGCTGCTGCTGAGTCACTTCAGTTGTGTCCGACTCTGTGCGACCCCATCGATGGCAGCCACCAGGCTCCCCCGTCCCTGGGATTCTCCAGGCAAGAACACTGGAGTGGGTTGCCATTTCCTTCTCCAATGCATGAAAGTGAAAAGTGAAAGTGAAGTCGCTCAGTCGTGTCCGACTCATAGCGACCCCATGGGCTGCAGCCTACCAGGCTCTTCTGTCCATGGGATTTGCCAGGCAAGAGTACTGGAGTGGGGTGCCATCGCCTTCTCCGAAAGTAGGACATACCCAACAACATATATGTGCTTGCAATTTTCAATATACACATTAATTATGGGCTCAGAGGGCTTCAGTGTGGGGGCCATTTTCAGGTCTATACTCTGCAATTAAGTCTTTATCATCTTTTTTAAAAATCTAAAATGACTGTGTACCCTGTTTGCAGAGGATTCTACTAGACACTTTCGCGGATCTTAGGCAGGCTCTCAAGGAAACCTGGATTTTGAGCATAATGTATGAAAAGATAAAAACAGTCATGCTATGAAAAATGATAGTCATGCTATAAACAAAGCATAAACCATGGCAAGTACAGGACAGCTAGGACTCACAAGCATCATTATGTCAGGATCTTAACTAAGTAATTATTAGCTAAGCAAAATTCAAAAGAATTGCGTAAGACTACATTTCATTGGGTTTCGGACAACAGTGAATGTAAGATGCACATTACTGTGTGTACCAGTAAGAAAGAAAAATGGTGACAGCTGTAGGATGGTAATGAGTGTGAGATGCATTCCAAATTCAGAGAGGTTAAAAAGTACTTCTAAGGAAAGGCTCTTCTTAGAAGATTTTATAGTTTTAAATGCTCATATAAGAAAGAAAATGTTTAAATCATCAGAACTTTCATCTTAAGAAAATAGGAAAAAGAATAAATTAAAGAAAAAGTAAGAAGAATGGGAATAATAGATAAGAATAGACCTTAATGCAACATAAAACAGAAAAACAATAAACTCAATAAAACCAAAATCTAATTCTTTGAAAGATTAATAAAACTGACAAACTGGCTAGATTAAAAAAGAAAAGGGGAGTTGATTATTTTTGTGGGAAGAAATAGTACCAATCCTACCAAGATTCACTCAGGAAACAAAGGCAAGGAAAACATGTACTTACTCATATAATGAGGCTAGCATTATCCTAATATGAAAACCAATCAAAGAAAGTCTAAGACAAGAAAATATTAAGTACAATATCCCTAACAATCACAGAGGTAAAAATCTCTACCAAAACTTCACAACTGATAAAAAGGATCATGACAAAATGGGGTTATTCCTAAGAATGCAAGGTTGGTTTAAAATCAATCAATATAATTCAGCACATTAACAGAAAACAGAAAGATTATATCAATATATGCAGAAAAAAGTCTTAAAAAATTCTAGAATTTTGAATAAAAACTCTCAATACATTTTAAGTAGAAAGAAATTTCCTCAAAGAAAAGGCACCTATTTAAAAATCTACCTAAAGCATATAATAATAGACTGAAAGCTTTTCATCTAACACTGAGAACAAGAAAGATGTCCATTCTCACTACTTCTATTCAACATTTTACTGATGATGCTAGAGAAAGGAAGAGAAAAAGAAGTACAAGGCATACAGATTATAAAGGAAAAAGGAAAACTTTCATTATTCACACATCACATGTTCATCTATGGGGAAAAATCCTAAGGCACCTACAAAACAGTTACTCGCACTAGTAAGTGAACCAAGCAAGACTGCAGTAGGTAAGATCAGTATTAAAAAATCAACCATATTTCCATATCCTGGCAGCAAATAAATGGAACATGAACTTTTAAAAATACCATTTACAAAAACATAAAAAACACGAATTATTGGTGATAAGTGCAAGTATGTGGAAAGTACAAAACACTGATGAGAAGATTTAAAATCTAAAAAAAAAAATGGAGAGATATACAATATTCATGAATTGGAAGACTCGATATTGAGAAAGAAGGACATATTTGTTCTTGACATATCTTCTAGTGAGTAGTGGTTTTACTGTTCTTTTTCCCTCTGATTTCTCAGTTGGGAATAGAACTGGAAATGGGCATTGGCAAAGGCAGAGAGAGCCTCAGAAGTCCTCTGGTTCAGGCTTGAGGAAAGGAAGAGTGGGATCTTCTGGCAGTGCTAGCGGTGGCAGGGAAGGGCCCACAGGCATCAAAAACTCCGAGGAAGTGGATTTTCCCTTCCAATGGAAGAAATGTGGTTCCAAGAGGACGATACAAATATTCATTGCTTGGCTCTGGATACAAAGTGTCATTGCAGAAACTGTAACAGAGCAGGGCACATTTCTATTAATAGCCAGAGGACTGAAAAGGGAAGCAAAAGGCAACCCACAAGTAGTGGGCAGATCATGGAGAGAGAGGAGCTCAGAAAAGCAATGCTATATAAAGTTGTTTGTGAACTTCTAGCTCACTCCCAAGCTGCCCACACATAAATTTGATCCTAAATATTATATAGAAGAATTTGAGAACCGAAATAAGAAACAAATCACTGCCCAAATTTGCCATTAGGTGGAGAACATGGGGGACAGATCTGGACAGCACTGCAAAGACTTTAAAAAGAAAGATGTCACTAAAGACACACAGATAGAAGACTAGTTGGAACATTCTGCATGGACCTAATGGACCACTTTCCTGCTAAAACAGAAATACCAGTATTTTCTGTAAGATTTAAACAAGAGTCATAATATTCAAAGCTTCCAGAATACATTAAAAAGTACTTGGCATACCAAAAAAAAAAAAAAAAAAAAATCAGAAAAATCTCAACTTGCAGGAAAGCCATTCAACAAATGCCAATTCCAAAATGATATGCTGATATTATTTAATATAATTCTTTGCTAGATATTAAAAAAAAATTTCAACAAGCGTGAATACTCTTAAAATGGATAGTCAAAAAGTCTCAGCAAAGAAATAAAGATATAAATAAAAGCCAAAGAGAAATTTTCAAGCTGAAAAATACTACAATAATCAAACTGTCACTGAATAGGGTCACTAGAACAGAGGTGACAAAGGAAAGAATCCATGAATTTAAAGAGAGATAAGGAGAAATTATCCAATTTGAGTAACAAAAGATTTTTCAAAAAATTAACAAAGCCTGAAAGACCCATAGGACAATACAAAAAGATAATGATTTGTGTCATCAGAGACTCAGAAAAAGAGGAGAAATAGGGAAATGCATGAAAAAAATTGAAGAAATGATGGCTGAAAATTTCTCAAATTTGATGAGTGATATAAACCTACAGATTCAAGAAACTCAGTGAACTCCAAACAGGATAAATTCAAACACCATAATCAAATTGCTGAAACCTAATGACAGGAAGAAAATATTAAAAACACTCAGAAGAAAAACAATGCATTATTTAAGAGGGGAACAATAAATCAAAATGACCATGAATTTTTCATCAGAAAATACTGAGGCCAGAATGAACTGGAGTAAATTATAACTAGAATGTATAAAGATCTTCTGCAATTCAGTAATAGGAAGACAATCCAATAAAAAAAAGAAGAAAAATGAGATTTGAACGTGCTTCCAAAAAAAGCTAAACAAATGTCCAAAAGTCACAGGAAAATATGCTTACCATGAAAAGACATGCTAATACAAATTAAAATCACGAGACTACTGAATACCCTTTGGAATGGCTAACATTAAAAAAGAATGATGATGGGAAAAATTGAGGGCAGGAGGAGAAGGGGGCAACAGAAGATGAGATGGTTGGATGGCATCATCAACTCAGTGGACATGAGTTTGAGCAAACTCTGAGAGACAGTGAAGGACAGGGAAGCCTGGTGTGCTGCAGTCCATGGTGCTGCAAAAAGTCAGACACGACTTAGTGACTGAACAACAACAACGAAAAGACTAACAACAGCAAGCGCTTGCAATGATGAGGAGGGACGAAATTCTCAAACATTGTTAGTATATGCACTTCAGAAAGCAGATGGACAGTTTCTTAGTGAAAGTCGCTCTGTATTGATATAATACAATAACTTGAATTTACTTTTTAAGATAAGGGTTATCAAATTATGCACCATGAATCAAATTTGGTCCATTGCCTCTTTTAGTACGGTCCATGAGCTGTTACATTTTTAAAGGTTTATTAAACACACACACACTTGCACAAACAAGAATATGCATCAGAGACTATATGTGACCTGAAACAACTGAAATATTTACTTTCTGGCTCTTTTCAGAAAATGTTTGCCAACCCTGTTGAAAGTCAGAAGCTTTTGAACTTTTGGGGTCATAATCCACATGAATACATTATGTATTCATCCCAGTATTTTCATCCATCCGTCTATCTATCTACCTACCTACCTATCAGTCAGTCTTCTTTTGACTACTGAAATAAAAGTTGCACAAAATAATAACCCTAACTTCCACTTAGGGCTTCCCTTGTGGCTCAGAAGGTAAAGAATCCACCTGGATTGTGGGAGACCTGGGTTCGATCCCTGGGTTGGGAAGATTCCCTGGAGAAGGGAAAGGCTACCCACTCCAGTATTCTGGCCTGGAGAATGCTATGGACTGTATAATCTATGGGTTCACAAAGAGTCAGACACGACTGAACGACTTTCACTTTCATTTTTCCACTTAAGCTGCAACTCTCCTTTCTCTTCTTTCCTACCTTTTCTTATTGCATTATTTAAATAAAATTCTAAATATAACTTACCACTTCTCTGCCTAAAATATTCACCTATCTTTATCTGGACAGCTCCATCACCCAGGACTCAGGCCAGACCCCTCTCCTGTGAAGCTTCCACAGATCCTGCAGGCTCAGTCACTGCCCCTTCCTCCGTGCTTCTCCCCACCTCACCCTCACCCTGTGCCTTCTGCTATGCTGATCTTCACCACTGAAGTGAAGAAGTAAAGTCGTTCAGTCGTGTCCAACTCTTTGCGACCCCATGGACTGGGGCCTACCAGGATCCCCCCATGGGATTTTCCAGGCAAGAGTACTGGAGTGGGTTGCCATTTCCTTCTCCAGGGAATCTTCCCCACCCAGGGATCAAACCTGGGTCTCCCGCCTTGTAGGCAGATGCTTTACCTACAACGCTGGAAACCCCGGTTCAATTCCTGGGTGAGGAAGATCCCCTGGAGAAGGAAATGGCAACCCACTGCAGTACTCTTGCCTGGAAAATCCCATAGATGGAGGAGCATGGTAGGCTACAGTCCATGGGGTCGCAAAGAGTCGGACACGACTGAGTGAATTTACCATGGAGCTGCCCCAATCTGTTGTCCTGCACATAATTTCCTGACTGTGTATTGTCCAGGGTAGGGGTTGCTTTTCATTCATCATTCTGGACATGTGCCTGTCACATAGTGGCTGCTCATTAAGTATCTTGGAAATGAATGAGTGAATAAATCAACAAATGAAAGAATGGGTGGTTAAATGAATTAACAAACAAAAGAGCTAAGCACTTCTAGGTCCCAGGTTGTTTCCCATTTCATTAAAATCAGCCTTTTAGCTCAGTTCAGTGGCTTAGTCGTGTCTAACACTTTGCGACCCCATGGACTGCAGCATGCCAGGCTTCCCTGTCCATCACCAACTCCCGGAGATTGCTCAAATCTGTCTTTGCTTGCATATTAATTGTTTCAAAAAGAGAGTAACACAGTTTTCACTCATGTATATGATGTCTCTTGATTTAGATTAGAAGCTTCTAAAGGGTATGTGCATCTTCTCACTATGCTTTTCATTCTCTCAGATCCAGATATATCAGGGTGTGATAAAGTTTCTGAATGCTCACTTTTGCAATATAATTGTACAACAAGAATTTTCTTCACTTGTTTTGAGGAAAGTTTCTGCAAAGGTTTTATTTCAAAGAGAGAGTTGTAATAAGATGTTATCCTAGCACAGTCACAAAAAAGAAATAACCTGCTGATTTATTTTTTAGCTGACAGAAGAAACATTCAACATTCCATCTCTTTAGATGTTTAAATGAGAGCCTATGTTTCAGTGTTCAGAACCTTCAAAACATATATTATTTGCTTGTGTAAAACATGATAATACGGGCTCAGTGGAAACGCTATTTACAGTCTCTTTCATGTCCTAGTCAAACTTTCAGAAATACTTTTTAAAGGAACATACCTACTACATTAAGCTTGAACTTATTCTCATAAGTGTGTAGAAAGTATTCAATCAAAGAAATAGTTCACAAGGAAGAAACTTTCTTTTATTTCTGGTAGCTGACTTGAAGAGATAAAATTTGGCAAGAATAAAAGGACCAAGATTAAGCTCCTCCATAAACATGAGAATAAACAGAAGCACAGACATGCTGATTATCACAAGCCTTATCTGCTGACTTTAGATCAATGGTTCTCAACCAAGAGGGAGTGTGCGCCACAGGGGACATTTGATGCCTGAAGATATTTTGGTTATCTCAACTGGGACCTTGCTACTGGCATCAAGTGGACAAAAGCCAGAGATGCTGATGGTTCTAAACACCCCACAACACAAAGAACAAGCCCCCGCAATAAAGAATTATCTGGCTCCACATGTCAGTAGTGCCAAGGTTGGGAAAGCATGCCCTAGACTTAAACATTCCCTCATCACTGAGGCAAAACAGTAGAAAAAGATGAGTTCACATTCCTAATTACTCTTCTTTCCCCCCCAACCTAGAATTAGGAGGAAATGAATTATGATGCTATTTTCATAGTTCAATAAAGATAGCATTTGGAAAGAAATAGGATAGGGAAAAATGGGGGTGGGAGGAGCATTTCAAGCAACTAAGTTCTTAGAAGGAAAACATATTTTAGACATTTTCATTTTCATTGTAGGAAACATTAGCATCAGCAATGGGTTTTAACCATCCAGGCAGATGGGTTATTGGAACTAAAGTCATACTACAAGGCCTACACCTACTCCAGGAGTAAAATTTCCCAAGAGCTAAGTGAATTTTAGATACAAGAGACTTGCAATGGCTTTAATTAGCATTTTAACTCTCATGGATGATTTTAAAGGGGATTAGAAAGTTGAAATCTGATGCATCACTAGAAAAGCTAACCAGGCTTAGTCATTACAAAGGATATTTTAATACTAATAGGTAAATGGAAATATTCCAGTTTCAAAGGGACAATTCAGAGGAAGTGTACTAAGACAGACATACCAACATCATGGAAGATATCGAAGGAAGACTATTTTCCATTATCTCTACACCTATATTTGCATTGCAAAATAATCTTTACTACAATAAATATTGGTTATTTGCTTCCAAAGGGAAAACCAAAAACAAAATTGCTCAAACTAAATATTTTAACAATCTATATGGATGTGAGGTTTTTTTTTTTTGAAAGGACCTTTCAGTGGAGGCTACTACAATTAATTAGTTGGGACTTTGACCAAAACATCTGTGACTACTGCTGTCTTTCTTAATGTATGATTCTAGAACAGTACAACACTGTTGTATATTCCTAAACACAGAGATCTCCAAACTCCCCAGGGACATATACTAACCACCAATCTGTGATAAATATTTCTTCTTTTGCCTCTTCCATTGCATTTGCCACATCTTCAAAATATCCTTTGGCATTAACATACCTGAAAGACAAGTTTTCAGTTTCATTTTTTTTAACAAAAAAGATAAAAAAAGAAGTCTATCATATGGCAAAACAGAAGACGGAAGTCACTGCCTAGAATCTTTACAAAACCACCAGCTTACTTTGTATAACTGGAAACAAAAACTGAAAATACCATGTTCTGTTTGCTATGCAGGAAGTATAGTAAGTAGACAGAAGTAAGCAATCTGATTCTTTTCTGCTGAGAGAATAACAGATTGAATGCTCTCATCATTGTAGGAGGTCAGATGCACTCTCCCACCCTACTGAACTCACACACTATTGTTCTTTTGAGACTGAAAGCAGACCAGTTTCTAACCCATGGGTAGAATAACATGCTAAGCAAAATTTTATTTAAAAGAAATACCTACCAAGTAAATTTCTCTTTCTTAAATTATGGCTAATGACTTAAATAAACTTTTCATTTGCATCATTAAGAAAATGAAGTTAACTTTTAAAATCAGACTTCACAATCTAAAGCTAGCTATCTAAAGTTCATTTTTAAAAAAATCATAAAAACAAAAAATGGAAAAATATTCTATGCTCAGGTAGTCCTATAAAGGCTCTTGTGAAGTATAATACATAATATTTTTCCACAGCTTCAAAAATTGATTCCAGGTGAACCTAGACCACTGTAATATTCAATGCTATGACTATCTTCATAGTCTTAGAGCAAAAAGATCTTACTTACCATTTGGCTAAAGTGTTCCCTTGGATAGCAGCATATGATCCAAATCGATGATCTTTGAGAAAGTCGGGGCCATACTTCTGGATGAATTCTTCTATAGCCCCTCCCCACCACCGAGCATGTCTATAGCTGTTGCATTTTAAAATCAGAGTCCTTCAAAGAAAAGCAAAATGTGGAAAAGAATGGTCACTTTATGCTCTCTTTAAACAATTTAAGAATTAAACATGTCCCATTTGTTTTGGTAGTGCAGCAAAGAAAATTTTAGACAAAGAGCATCCTACTGATATGAAAAAAACAGACTTTTAAATGGTTTTGGCAGTATTTAAAAATATATTGAATGTAGCAAAACAAACTTTCAGGTTACTTATTTCCTCATTCACTTATGCAAACATGTGTAAAGGCCTACAGCTAACTGGGCCAAGCTGTGAGGAAGAGATGGAAGAGGCATCAAGTGAGGTCCTACATCTAAGTCTTAGAAAATTGTTGGTTCCTGTAAAGGACATTTCCCTTTGGCCTACCTGGTGTCCATTCCCTCAGCCTCTGGAAATAGCCTGATCATCCCGTGCCTACTCTGGGTCTACCAAAGCCAACAAAATGGCATACTCCAGCTCCTGATTCCAAAGACTGGTTCAAGGATGATATTCATAAGCCAATTCCACCCAAAAAGTGAGAATATAATCAAGGACTTGCTCAGAAATGCCATCAGGAGACTCTTTCCCCTTCCACCAAACTTGGTTTGAGTGTAAGAGGCAGCCATCTTGCTACCACCAGGAGACCAGCCTGAGGATGGAGTAGATCCCAGGGGACAGAATTGAGAAACTCCAGGAAAATGCACCTCAGTGACATAGCTGGAGCCCTGGAATCAGCCATGGTTAACATATTTGATTAATTACTTCTGATGTAACCCAGACTGCACTGGATTTTTCTATTGCAAATGACTAAATGATTCTAAATGGTTACAGATTTGTCAGTGCTGAAAAAAAAATTCAGAGTGGGAGATTACAAAAAGTTATTACATAACAAATGCCAAAAGAGGTGACTACCACTAAGAGGTGGAAGTGAGTTATCCAAATTTGAAGTTCAGAGAAAACAAGGTGTGGGAACTCCCTGGCAATCCAGTGGGTAGGACTCCATGCTCTCACTGCCAGAACTCCAGGTTCTATCCCAGGTCAGTGAAATAGGAATCTGTATGTCTCTGCTGCTGCTGCTACTGCTAAGTCGCTTCAGTTGTGCAACCCCATAGACAGCCCACCAGGCTTCCTCGTCCCTGGGATTTTCCAGGCAAGAACACTGGAATGGGTTGCCATTTCCTTCTCCAATGCATGAAAGTGAAAAGTGAAAGTGAAGTCGCTCAGTCGTGTCCGACTCTAGCGACCCCATGGACTGCAGCCTACCAGACTCCTCCATCCATGGGATTTTCTCTAGCCACTGCCAAAAGGAAAACAACAACAACAATAACAACAACAAAAACCCAGAGAAAACAAGGTATTGAAGTCAGCAGTCTCCCTGGCATTTAGGCAGAAACTTGCCCCAATAAAAGACCAGTGCTGTGAGTGAGCAGGGAGAGTTTGCTTTGGGGAGAAATGCAATGATCCTATATGCACAGATCCTAAAATAATTATTTATAAAGATTAGGGATGTCCAAACTGGTCCCCTCGATATGTCAGAGACTGATGCTTGGCTTTTGTCTGGGGTGTAGGGAGGGGCGAGGTGAGACGTGGTGGTGCTGGGAGGAGTGAGGCATTCTCCATTGGCCGCAGCAGGCAGACACGGGGTTCTGCAGAGAGGTCACCAGGGCACAGAAAATGCCTGGGCTTGACCCAGCATGCGAGCACTGCTCCAACTGAGCTGAAATGCCTCTGAAAACCAGTTATGAGAAAAAGAAGAGATAAAGGACAAACAGAAGTCTTATCACAGGATGTGAATCAGAGGTAAGGGGGAAAAAAAAGAACCATTCCAAACATGGAGGTAGAAAGAAGAAAGGTGAAATTAAAAAATGTGTGAGGATAGGTGTGAAGAGAACCGTCCCTAAAGAACAAAAAGACTGCTTTAGGGAGGGATTGCCAATGAAGGCAGAGAGATAAAAGGCCTCAGATTGTAAATGGAGGAATTTGGGCTTCTTTGATACAAGGAGGGGGACCACTTACACCAGGGAGAGAGCAGATGAAACCTGGGTCTGTATGGATTCATTTGGCAAGGGTGCACAAGTGAGTGATGACAGGAAATGGAGATAAGATGGCCAGTAAAACAGCTGTCACAGCGACCAGTGAAAATTGTGGTCTGATTTCTATGGTCCTCCAGAAAAAGGGAAAGTAGTACCAGGAGGGAGGTGGCTTTTTTTTGGGTGCACTGTGTAGTGTGGGATTCTAGTTCCCTGATCAGGGATTGGACTCAGGCCCTTGGCAGTGAAAGCACAGACTCCTAACCACTGAACTGCCAGGGAATTTCCAGGAGGAAGATTTAATGGCAGCATCATTATATTTCCAATAACATCCTGAACCTCCCATTGTCTGAGATTGGTAAGTTCAGCATTTTTCACACACACACACACACACACACACAAACACACATGCAGACATATTAGTACGAGTAGCGTATTTATATTAAATACATATATATATTTGATGTCAGTCAGTGTGTATAGAGAGAAATGTATTGTTGTTGTCATTGTTCAGCTCACTCAGTCAAGTCTGATTCTCTGAGACCTCATGGACTGCAGCATGCCAGGCTTCCCTGTCCTTCATGATCTCCCAGAGCTTGCTCAAACTCATGTCCATTGAATTGGTGATGCCATCCAACCATCTCGTCCTCTGTTGTCCCCTTCTCCTCCTGCCTTCAATCTTTCCCAGCATCAGGGCCTTTTCCAAAGAGTCAGCTCTTCGTATCAGGTAGCCAAAGTATTAGAGCTTCAGTTTCAGCTCAGTCCTTTCAATGAATGCTCAGGGTTGATTTCCTTTAGGACTGACTGGTTTGATCTCCTTGCAGTCCACAGGACTCTCAAGAGTCTTCTCCAACACCACAGTTCAAAAACATCAATTCTTCGGTGCTCAGCCTTCTTGATGGTCAATTCTCACATCCATACATGACTACTGGAAAAACCATAGCTTTGACTATATGGACCTTTGTATATGTGTATGTATTCACATGGGCTTCCCAGGTGGCTCAGTGGTAAAGAATCTGCCTGCCAAGGAGGAGATGTGGGTTCAATCCCTGGGTCAGGAAGATCCCCTACAGCAGGAAATGGCAACCCACTCCAGTATTCTTGCCTGGAGAATTCCATAGACAGAGGAGCCTGATGGGCTATAGTCCATGGTGTCACAAAAGAGTTGGATACAACATAGCAACTAAACAACAAAAATGTATTCATATACATGACCCTGAACTTTATAGAGACAAATATATATATCAGAAAGAAAAAGACACACATATATTGTATAACTACGGCCTTTCAGAAAGAAATGTTTATCAACACACACACAAACTCACTAATAAAATCTATAATAAATGTACAGTTGAGTATCCTTCAAGGTATCTTTTTAAAAATCTGTATGTAAACAGAATTTTTATAATCAGATCACTTTGCACATGTTTTATTAATTAAAGGGTATCCATTTATAAAGTAAAATTCTACTTTTTAAAAACAAGAACTATTACTCCTTATCTGTTTGGTAAATTGGTATTAATGGGTAGTCAATTTTGTTAAAGCAGGCATATATTTTGTTAAAACAGGCACACAGCAATACCTGGTACCATTTATTCTGACTCTTGCATATAGGATACTCTGCATCCTAAAGATATAAAAAAGTAGTTTAATTACTTTTAATTGAGGATGAGTTCTAAATAATAATTTTCTAACACCTAAATTATTTTACCTTCTTCTTCACTTAAGGTTGGGAGAAAAACTGTTTTTAGAGAAATCTTTAAAAAATCTTTCCAAATTCTACCTTGAAAGATTATCAATTCGGAGTCCATACTTCGTCTCTGTCTCCTTCCTCCCCACCTTAACTCTGAATTCTTTATCCACCAGCAGGACGAAGGCAATAGCACCATTGTCTGGTTTCATATACAATAAAAAGGAATCTTTTACTATCAACCACCTGTAAGAAGAAAACACATATTTTTGAAGTTGTACTGAATTATTGAAACAAAGGGAACAAGTTATTACGACAAGTTTGAAGTAAGCATTCTAGCAGACAGTAAACATAATTTTGTCTTTTACACAGGGATCTATTTTTTAAAACATGAAAACACTATGAAACAGAAAAATAAACAAAAAAATCTTCCTATTATGTTTCCCTGAGAAGTACTGGCACCAAGCAATTCAAGACAATTCACTGGCCCTTTAGACACTAATGGCAAAGCCTGGAAGAATGTCCCTGATGTGGGTGGGCAGTGCTCACAGGATGCACAGCAGGAACCAAAGCTGTTGGAAAATGGGGTGGGTTAGTGTTTGCTAAAATAAACCATCACAGAAGAGGCAACTGAGTCTCTGAGTAAGTAAAAATTGCCCTTTAAAAAAACTGAATAAACATCCAATACTCTGCATATTGTTCATTTCAAATTATTGGTGGCATAAGGACCATTAATCAGAGAAGGCGATGGCACCCCACTCCAGTACTCTTGCCTGGAGAATCCCATGGACGGAGGAGCCGGGTAGGCTGCAGTCCATGGGGTCGCGAAGAGTCAGACACGACTGAGTGACTTCACTTTCACTTTTCACTTTCATGCATTGGAGGAGGAAATGGCAACCTACTCCAGTGTTCTTGCCTGGAGAATCCCAGGGACTGGGGAGCCTGCTGGGCTGCCGTCTATGGGGTCGCACAGAGTCGGATACGACTGAAGCGACTTAGCAGCAGCAGCAGCAGCAAGGACCATTAATAAATGATGCTCAGTGGAACATGATCTCTCAAAAGTATATCTGCAATCAATTCAAATATATATTTAAGAGCTTCATGATGGAAAAGTACAGTGATAAACTGGGAGTTAGAGCAGAGGTAGAAATGGCACGAAGATAAATCAGACATGTTTTCAAAGGAACTTATTAGGCTGGTGGGGCACAATAACAATGCTAGGCTGAATGGGATAGGTGTTAAAGGAGGAAAGCAAAAAGAGATGTGTGTAAGGAAGGGGTCCTCAGTTCTAAGAGAAAGGGCTAGTGGCATTTCTCAAAAAACTGTTGTCTGAGCAAAACCAGGAAGGAGCCCAACAAGCAGAGCCCGAAGAGGTAGTCCAGGTATACATCCACATGGAGGGAAGAGTTAGCAAAGGCACCAAGGCTGGGAATGCTGCCTGTATTGGGGGACAGTCTGGGGAGGCCAGGGTTTCAGGAAGTGTAGCAGATGAGGTGTGGGGAGTGGGGTAGGAGCCTGGCAAAGGCCACATTGAGGAGAGTCTGAAGGCCATGTAGGTAATGTCATAGTCACCTGCAATTGTGTAGTGGTGAAATGAATTGGTCAATAATTAAAGAAACGAACAATGGGAATATTATATCACGTATTAGGCAACATAAAGCACGTTATGAAATAGGTAAGGCCAGAATACCTGAACATAAATGAACAAATATTGTAAACATAATACGTGAAGTCAGAAGTTAAAGGAAACCTATAACAAATCATTACTGAAATTGCTAACCACATTACATTTTAGTGGCTCTCTAGTTTGGGATTTAATGTAGACAATCTACATTGATTTCCACATGGTTTCATTTCACTTGTTTTTTTAATATACAGGCTGTCTCCTTTCCAATTAAAGGGGGTGGGATGGATTTAGGATAACACAGTAAAGGTCATACATGTGTTACAATTAACAAAAGGGAAAACATCAAGGTCAGAGAAAGCAAATATCTAACCACAACACTAATATAATTACGGTGACGGCACCAATGTGGGTTTGAGCTTCCTGGGTTTTCTTATCAAATGAATAAACTAAGGAAATAAAGAAGTCACCCAACAAAAAGATAAATTCCAAAGAAAGTTTCTCACTTGGAACCTAACATAAAGCAACTGAACAATATTAATGGATAACACTCTCAATAGTTTTCAGAAAATGCAGAAATTCATGTTTTATAAGAACTCTCTTAACACTGCTCAATATCACTGCCAAGGCCATGATATCAAATAGAAACTCAGTCATTCTGATGGGGCTGAGTTATGAGTTATGCATAACTACTTGTTGATGAAAAGTCAAGGCTTAAAGATCACATATCTGTTAAAGGTCCTTCTTTAGCTATGGTTCCCTTGTCCCAGCCTGACTTTCTATGTAAGCTAGAGAGCAGACGGCAGGGCACAGGCCCAGAGCAGCAGTGTTGTTGACCAGGAAGGAGCCACAGGCTTTGAAAACCACAGCTGGTGGGTTTGTCAAACTGACAAAGAAAAGTCAAACGTACCGGACTTGGGGACTTGCCTAGAAGTCAAGGTCCCCTGAATGACACCAGAGCCAGCTCTAGCCAGAGCTCCACACCAGACACAACAATGAGGGATGAAGAAATACAGAAGTGTTTAATAGTGACTGCTGGATTTTGAAATCTGAAGGCAAAAGAGAATGGTTTCTGTTTTGACGATGATGAGTTGTTCTCTGTAACAGTTATTAGATGTAAGGTGAATTGACGCCAGGCCTTTGTTTACAGTTTTTCTTAACTATGCCATTCATTAACCTTTTCTTGTTTCTCCTCTTTGTCTCTTTGGTCAAAAGATTTTTTTCTTGAACAGGAGGATATGCATCAAGAAAGGAATTCGCCAAGCAGCCTTCTGGGAGTCAGCACCTGCTGCTGCTGCTAAGTCGCTTTGGTCGTGTCCAACTCTGTGCGATCCCATAGACGGCAGCCCACCAGGCTCCGCCGTCCCTGGGATTCTCCAGGCAAGAACACTGGAGTGGGTTGCCATTTCCTTCTCCAGTGCATGAAAGTGAAAAGTGAAAGGGAAGTCTGTCAGTCGTGTCCGACTCTTAGCGACCCCATGGACTGCAGCCTACCAGGCTCCTCCGTCCGCGGGATTTTCCAGGCAAGAGTACTGGAGTGGGGTGCCATTGCCTTCTCCGCAGCACCTGCTGCTCAGGGATTAAGTGTCTGCTTGAAGTCAGCCTCCCTGGCTCCAGTTTTGGTTCTGTCACTTGCCCTTTTCTGTGAACTGGGGTAATTGAGCCTGAGGTCTAAATCCATAAAACGAGGATAGGAGTAATGTCCAGCTCATAAGTATTTTTGAGGATTCACTGAGATGACTTAAGGATGTTGCTTAGCACAATGCCTGGAGCCAATAAATGTGAGCTTTTATGAATTCTCTTGGTCTATACCAGGTGAGATTATGGTATGTTCTAACAAGATGTGACCTGTTCTACTACAAACTGTGTCATTAAAATGCAGATAGAGCCACCTAAGTCACACATCACCTCCTCAGCCTCATCTCATACTCTTCCTTCCCACCACGTTGGTCTCACTGGTCCTGAGACTTGCTAACCTTGTTCTCTGGGCTTCTACATTTGCTCTTCCTCACTTAGAAATTATTTCTTCCAGATCCTCCCATGAGCAGTCCCTTCCTGTCAATCAATCTTTTGCTTAAATATTTCTCCACTGGAAGGTTTTCCTGGGCTCCCAGCCCACCCGCCTCTGCATCCTGTTTAGCTTCTTCATAGCACTTTTCACTGTCTGGAACTGTTTATTTGTCTGCTTGTTTCTTGTCTTTCCTTTACTAGAAAGTGAGATCCTTGAGAACAGGGAATGTGTATCATGTCCACTGGTATCTCCCCAGGGCCCAGACAAGTTCTTCAGGCAAAGCAACACTCTTGCCTGAATAACAGCTGCACAAATAGATCCTGGAGCATAAGTAAAATCATTTAGACATGGTCACTGTCTAAAAATTGTAATTCTTGGTATAGTTCATAGTTTAGTAAATGCTAAATTTATTTCTTATAAATTATCTCTTAAGATATTATTTGAGATAAGAAACTTATCATTGAGCCCATCAATAGGATGTGCTGTTTAAGCAGATGTTTTAAATTTAGGGAAGAAATGCTTGCTGTGTTTGCCAGCAGAACAGAAGAAATTTTTTTTTTTTCTTTTCTTCATACTTGTACCTGAGACTTGGTTGAGAGTTTGATGGCCTTGTTTTCCTTATGTCAGTTTGTCAATACAGAATATACAAAATGACCAGAATCTTTTTTTTTAAATGGATAGAAAAATTTTAAAAAGAGATATGACCAACTGTTGCCCTTAAAAGTAACTCTCATTTAGACACCAATAGTCTTCTAGTGTGGAGAAGGCAATGGCACCCCACTCCAGTACTCTTGCCTGGAAAATCCCATGGGCGGAAGAGCCTGGTAGGCTGCAGTCCATGGGGTCACAAAGAGTCGGACATGACTGAGTGACTTCACTTTCACTTTTCACTTTCATGCATTGGAGAAGGAAATGGCAGCCCACTCCAGTGTTCTTGCCTGGAGAATCCCATGGACAGAGGAGCCTGGTAGGCTACAGTCTGGGGGGTCGCACAGAGTCGGACACGACTGAAGTGACTTAGCAGCAGCAGCAGTCTTCTAGTGTGGGAAATTTTCCAAACAAAATTTGTCAGCTACATTTTATCATTTTTGTTTGGTACTGACATTTTATACCCCATGAATGTAACTCAGGAAATACTTATTAATATGGAACCAAGGCTTCAAGTTTCATGGAAAGATTTATACAAATTAAAACGAAGAGACATTTTATTCTAGGGAAGATCATATCTTTTTAGATTGTCCTGGTTGAAGTCTGATATGTGTGTTTAGTCACTTCAGTCGTGTCCGACTGTTTGCAACACCATGGACTGTAGCCCACCAGGCTCCTCTCTGTCCATGGGATTCTCCAGGCAAGAATACTGGAGTGGGTTGTCATGCCCTCCTGTAAGGGACCTTCCTGACCCAGGGATTGAACTCACATCTCCTGTGTCTTCTGCATTGTAGGCAGATTCTTTACCCACTGAGCCACCAGGGAAGACTGAAATCTGATATATCAGACTTTAAAAAGTGGGGGAGGTATATTTCCTTTATATAACAAAGCCTCCCCCTTCTATCTTTTTGGGCTGCCCTTTCTCACAGAGGTTACAACTCAAAGGTCAGTTCCTTGACTTCTGTAGCTAAAGCCTCCGTCTGAAGTCCTCATGTCCCTGACTGTCCCATCACCTTCTTTTTCTTTCAAAGCTCTGATCAACATTTGCGTCATTCACCCTGCTTGTCAGCTTCTCCACTGTCTGTGATCTCCTCCAATAGTGCTCTGTGAGGGCAGGGGCATGGCCTTGTTCACCACTGTTCTCACAGTGGCTAGAACACAGCCTGGCAAACATTAGGCACTCAATAAATGACAAAATGGACCAGATCCAGGCTTCCATTTCTTGAGTAGATGTCTTAGGTTGGGTTGCTCTAGAAGTCAACTCTGAGACAAGGATAGAAGTGAAAGCGGTTTGTAAAGGTACTTATTAGGGAGCTTAGTAGGAAGCAGAGGAAGGGAAGGACAGGAAGCAAGAGCAGGAAGGGAGCCATCGAGGATGTGTTTTCACGCACTGGATTGTGGGCAGCTGTGCTGCAAATCTTCCAGGGGACCTCGGGAGACAGTGCAGAGTTTGCTGGTGAATCACCCTACCTGAGGGGTGAGGGGGCTGGACTCCCACCAGCTCTTGGCTGAAGGTTGTTTCTAGGGCCTGCGAATGCCTCCAGCCTACTCTGCTCAGGCAATCCAGAGCAAGTCTTCAGTCAAAGACTTACCAGTGCTTGTAGCCCCAAATCCATACCTAACACTTAGTAGCAACCTTAGGCAAAGCTGATGACCCGGGAGTAGGCAAGAGGAATCTGTGCCAAGGCCCCAGTGGTTTGGAGGTCCTGCCTCCCCGAGAGGCATGGTGTGGCGCAGGAAGCAAGGGCAGGAAGTGAAAGTGTTTGTCGCTTAGTTGTGTCTGAGTCTCTGCGACCCCATGGGCTGGAGCCCGCCAGGCTCCTCTGTCTGTGGAATTCTCCAGGCAAGAATACTGGAGTGGGCTGCCATTTCCTTTTCCAGGGGGTCTTCCTGACCCAGGGATAGAACTCAGGTCTCCTGCACTGCAGACAGCTTCTTTCCCAGGGAAGTTCATAAGGGCAGGAGCAGGCTGGCTTATGCTCTGCTCCTCTCCTGGCTTGGCACTCAGTGTTCCCCAGGGTTCTGTACCACTGCAGGTAGGAGAGGGTGGGAAGCTACTTCAAGTGGGAGTCTCTGAATTTCCTGTGATGTTAATTATACCCCAAGTTTCTGGAGACATTTAAATAAATTACAGAAGTTTATTTGAAAACAAATATTGTCTAGTCTACTAGTCCCCTGTTTATTGTAGTTAAAAAATCTTTTGTTTTTTGTAATATAGAAATTCTCAACTTCCTCTAGCTTAATCTATTGATCTTTCCCTTGTAATTTCTTCTATTCTTTAAAAACCCAGAAAATAAGAAACCAATCTAATGGTATTTTTGGTTGGCAATGTATCTGAAATACACGTTTAAAGATCCTAGTTTTAAGTTTATATATCATCAACTCACACATAACTTAATTTCCTCTTTACACATGAGTTCATATTTTTTTTCAAGGTTAGAAAAATAACAAACATCTCTTAATAGTTTTAAAAATTCCAGTAAATTATTATTGGAACAAATAGCTGTTGTCTATTATGTTAAAAATGTTGTCATAGATGCTTTGAGGAACAAATAAGAATGAGATAAGAATACTCCTCTATAAGGAGTCTTTAGTTGGAAAGGACTTAGGACATGAATTAAAGTTTTCTGTCTATATCACACTTACCATAATATACATCCTCACAAATATAACTCTAAAATTACCCCTGAACACTACCATTTTTTTTTGTTTATTTTTTTATGTATGGTTTAGTGGGTCTTAGTGTATTTTAGTTTACTATATTTGTAAATTTGCACACTGTCACCATTAATATATAATTCCAGAGTATTTTCATCATCCCAAAAGAATTCCACATCCAAATGCAAACTAGTACAGCCACTATGGAGAACAGTGTGGAGATTCCTTAAAAAACTGGAAATAAAACTGATATATGACCCAGCAATCCCACTGCTGGGCATACACACCGAGGAAACCAGAATTCAAAGAGACACATGTACCCCAATGTTCATCGCAGCACTGTTTACAATAGCCAGGACATGGAAGCAACCTAGATGTCCATTGGCAGATGAATGGATAAGAAAGCTGTGGTACATATACACAATGGAGTATTCCTCAGCCATTAAAAAGAATACATTTGAATCAGTTCTAATGAGGTGGATGAAACTGGAGCCTATTATACAGAGCGAAGTAAGTCAGAAAGAAAAACACCAATACAGTATATTAACGTGTATATATGGAATTTAGGAAGATGGTAACATTGACCCTATATGCGAGACAGCAAAAGAGACACAGACATAAAAGAACAGACTTTTGGACTCTGTGGGAGAAGGTGAGGGTGGGATGATTTGAGAGAATAGCATTGAAACATGTATATTACCATATGTGAAATAGATCACCAGTCCAAGTTTGATGCATGAGACAGGGCACTCAGGGCCGGTGCACTGGGACAACCCGGAGGGGTGGGAGGGGGAGGGAGGTGGGAGGGAGCTTCAGGATGGGGGACACACGTACACCCGTGGCTGATTTACATTAATGTATGGCAAAAACCACTACAATGTTGTAAAGTAATTAGCCTCTGATTAAAACAAATAAATTAATTAAAAAAAAAAGAATTCCACACCCAGTAGTAGTAACTCCCCATTCCCCTTGTGCCACAGCCCTTGGAAACCATGAATGTACTTTGTTTCTACAGATTTACTTATTCTAAACCTTTCATGTGAATGGAATCATATGATATGTGACCTTCTGTAGCTTTCTTTTTCACTTAGTGTAATGTTTCCAAGGTTAATTCATATTACAACATTTATCAGTCTTTCATTTCTTTTTTTCATTAAAATTAAAAAATATTCAAATATAATTAAAAAACCATATAATTCACCCCTTGAAAATGTACAGTTTAGTGGTTTTAATATATTCACAAATTTTGCAACCATCACGGTCATCTAATTCCAGATATTTTCCAGAAGAGAAATCCCACACCCTTTAGTATTCTTCATTCCTTTTTGTGGCCAAATAATATTCCATCATAGGGCTGTACCATATTTTGGTTAACCACTCATCAGGGGATGGACATTTGGGCTTTTTACACTTTTTGGCTACTCTGAATAATGCTGCTATGAACATTTATGAATACATTTTAATGGAGATATATTTGTTCAGTTCTGTTTGGAAATATCTGGGGTATGTGGTAACTGTATGTTTAACATTTTGAGGAACTACCACCCTGTTTTCCAAACTGGCTGTTATCATTTTACATGATGCACCAGCAATGTATGAAGGTTCTAATTTCTCTACAGCCTTGGCAACACTTGCTATTGTCCAATTTGCTTATCACAGCCATCCTGGTGGCTATGAAGTTGTAGATTACTGTGGTTTTGATTTATCTTCCCCTAATGACTAGTGATGTTAAGCATAATGACTTGTGCTAATTGGCCACTGTCTATGTTCCCTGGCTGACCAATTTTTGAATCCTATGGCCCATTGGGTTTTTATCTATGTAATTGGCATACTCTGCCTACAAATGCAATTTTGAGTAGAGTATTTAAATAGAGCTGAAACCTGGAACTTAAAAATAATTTAACATTTGCTCTGCCATGACTTTCAAAGATTTATAATTGAAAACTAGAATATAAAAACTCCCCCAATACTCAGTTTATTAAGACAAACACACAAAACTCTCAAGTCTCACCTTTTTGCCCACCGATAGCAGGCTCTTCCCTGGCCACAGCAATTCAGGCCTGGTATTCTGTGTCCTCCGGATCTTTTCATTATCATACCTTCTCTGAAAGAGACATCAAGTTAACCCATCATCTTTAAACTTCCAGCTCACACTTAGCTGATATAGCCTCATAACTGGGAATTAAATAAACTGTTCTGTTCTCCCATGCCCTACCACTCTGCTTTTTCTGCTTTCACTGTCAAATAGATCAATGCTTTGTTTACCAGGCTCAGAACTCCAAAGCCAATCTTTAAAAGCACCCTGGTGGATGCAGGCCTGTTGGCAGAGGGGACAGCATACTGCACACACAGCAGGACCTACGCACCCCGGCTTCTGGCTCTAAATGCTGAGCATTCTCCCAGCCACCATGACAGCCTGAAAAAGACTCCACATGTTGCCAAATGCCGGCACGGGGGAGGTTCATCCGCTATGGAGATCATTGAGAATGCTCATCCACAGATTCCAGGGTATTTCTGCATCCCTTCACCTACAGTTCTAGGACCAATTCATGTCAAAGAAGTAAAGCAAAGCTATTACTTCGGAAGGAGAAATATCCTAACTCTGAAAGATGTGAAAAGAAAAAACAATAATAATGGCCAACCAACCAAACAAAAAAAATATTAAAAGAACTACCAACAATGTTCTTGACTAGAAAAGTTAAGCTCTTTGTAATATCAAGCTCTCATATCATGAAGGATGTGCTCAGTCGTTCAGTTGTGGCCAACTCTTTGCTACCCCATGGACTGTAGCCCATCAGAAGATAATCATTAAGTAAATTTCAATCTTGTTACATAACATACATTTTGCACAGCATTACTTTTAGTCAATAAAATAAATGGTAAATAGCTAACTTTTATATGTGATAAAGAAGGGATCTTGTATATTTGATTTTTAATGCATTCTCGCACACATCATATTTGTTATCTCTGTTAAACACCCACTACTGTGGGGTCAGAGGAGAAGGAGTGTGGAGCAGTTGGCACCTTGGTTTAATGTAGCAAGATATTCTGTTTTGTATAAATAGGTCCCTCAGTTGCTCTGACTCTGTTGGGAAGAAAACAGTGAAGCCAGAGGAGCTCCATCACCCTGGTACACCAATAAATCAAAGGCTACAATGCTCATCAACTTTTCATACTTCTCCTTAGAGATCCAATACTGAAACTTACATGCCCTTTGGTCCCAAATCATGGATGAAAGACAGCTGGCTTATATCAAGAAATTCTGTCTGAAAAGAGGCCCAAAATCCATATGTTAGAAAGCAAAAAAAAAAAGAGGAAAAATTCAAGCATTCAAAAAATATTATGTACCTCCATGTATAAGCACATCTGGGGTACTCTACAGATTACACAGATCACAATGGCACTGCCCTGAAAAAGTATTTTTTAGAAGGATATACACAATTAAAACACAATCAAGATAGTGATGTGTGCTCTAAGATGTAGAGACAAAATGCTCAAGAAGGTCATGGTGAGACCTGCCAACAATAGTAGACCATGTCAATAACAGGCTTAATAGAAAATCAAAGACAAAAAGATATACTCCTGGCATTAGGAGGCAGAGGAGAGACCAGACACAGAAAACACTCCACATCAATCAAGTTCTGTGGGAAGAACCGTAACAGCTACATGTGAAAGTATTTATTAATAGAGATACAGGGAGAGGATGACCGCTTCCTAGCTAATAGGACATCACAGAGGAAATGGCATTTGATCTGGGCTTATAAATGGGATTAATAAAATGAACTATAACAATTTTCCTTTGAAGTTTTATTTATGTGATTGTGACTGCCTAATATTAACCTTGTAAGAAAAAATTACACATCTCTCAAAGCTGTCAGTACTGTGAGGTCCAATTGATTTTCTTTCTTAGGGTGATTGGAAGAAGTTTTTAAAATTCAAAAGGATTTAAATATCTTTAAAAACCTCAGATCAAACATATTCTCATGTAGCACTTTTTATAAGGATTTTGAAAGTCAAGGTCTTTATATTTTATTTCTTATATCAAACATGGTGATTCGGTACCATACATTTTAAAATTCTGATTTGTGGAAATGTATTCTAATTGGAAAATATAGAAATACATAGGTTATTAGAAATGATATTGCAGACTTTAAGCCACAGAATTCGAAATGTCTTGAAATCCTAAGCCAGAATTTCTCATTTTATCTCTAGGGAGCAGAGAGAAAAATACTAATCCTAGTTTATACTGGAAGAAACTTCTCCAGAGGTGTAACTAATTTATGCAAAGTCAGAGACTAGCTGAACAGAAGAATACGAAATGAAAAGCAAAAATCAGGGAAACTATTCATCTAATACTTGGATATTTTCTTATGCACATATAGCTATTATCAAATCATTGACAACAGGAATATTATTTGAAATAATTCAGAAACAGTAACTTCAGAATATCATACAAAAGTTGCTAAATGTAGAGAATTTCATCTAAATAAAAAAACACATATTAGCAATGTGGAAAATTTAAAGCTGTGTATTAAGAAAAAAATTCAAATTTATCCTAATGTTTTACTAAAGAGAAATTTGAATAAAGAACTAGTGCTATTATATAGGAAAAAAATCCTTGGCAATAAATATCCTAATATAGATTTATGGGGTTGAAAACAAATGTGGTCAGGTCAATTTAGAAACAAACCTAAATAATACAATTTGAAATTTAACAAGCATTGTATTGTCCAAATGTCTCAATGCATCTTCAGCGATAAAAATTCCATTCTTGACTTGAGCAAGCAAATCTCAGGAATAAGAATTTAATGATTAATTTAGTCTGACAATATTCCATTGGGCTATTGATCTCTAAATAATGTACTAATCAATATCCTTTGTCTTTCCAAAGGAACTTGTTAAATTTAAATGCTAGGAAAATAGGGGACCAAAGGGTTCCCATGCCAAAGGACAAGCAACAAACCCAGGAGATAATAATATCTCAAAATTTCTGGGGCTTGTAAAAATATAAATTAATTATTTATGATTATATTAAAATGATTTTAATACTTCTATCTGCTTTTTGCAGACAGAAATTTGAATATGTCTCACAATTATCAAAAGAGACACATGGATGCCAATCTAATTTCACAAGTATCAGGCAGAGCCCTGCAAGCTAGTCTCCAAGTCAGATTATCATTAGTGTGAGAGCAAAATAATGTTCAGACAGATCCTATGCTTGAAGCCTTTTGGAGAATATAGCTACTGGGGAGACTAATCTAAGTAGCCCTTAAAAATGAGGGAGTTCCCTGGCAGTCCAGTGTTTAGGACTTGGTGCTTTCACTGTTGGGGCCCTGGATTCAATTCCTCGTAGGGGAACTAAGGTCCTGCAAGCCATGAGGCATGGCCAAAAAACAAAATTGAATAAATATATGTTACTTCTCATTTTTTTTTTTTATCAGTTGTAACTAGGTTTCCCTTTCCAAAGGAAATGTTTAGAAGACACTCTGGACTATCTAAATACAACATGGCTCAGCTTTTAAACGATTTTTATGATTGGAAAGGAAGTTAATATGAACATTTGAATACAAGTAAACATTTAAAGGCTATGGTTTTTCCTGTGGTCATGTATGGATGTGAGAGTTGGACTGTGAAGAAGGCTGAGAGCCGAAGAATTGATGCTTTTGAACTGTGGTGTTGGAGAAGACTCTTGAGAGTCCCTTGGACTGCAAGGAGATCCAACCAGTCCATTCTGAAGGAGATCAGCCCTGGGATTTCTTTGGAAGGAATGATGCTAAAGCTGAAACTCCAGTCCTTTGGCCACCTCATGCAAAGAGTTGACTCATTGGAAAAGACTCTGATGCTGGGAGGGATTGGGGGCAGGAGGAGAAGGGGACAACAGAGGATGAGATGGCTGGATGGCATCACTGACTCGATGGACGTGAGTCTGAGTGAACTCTGGGAGTTGGTGATGGACAAGGAGGCCTGGCGTGCTACGATTCATGGGGTCGCAAAGAGTCGGACACGACTGAGCGACTGATCTGATCTCTGAAACATTTAAATTGCCTGGAGAATCCCAGGGACGGGGGAGCCTGGTGGGCTGCCATCTATGGGGTCGCACAGAGTCGGACACGACTGAAGCAACTTAGCAGCAGTAGCAGCAAACATTTAAAAATTAACATTCGACTCCCATTTTTAGTAATAATAGAAGTAACATCCTTATTCATTATGTTCTTTCAAAGAAGCACATTCCTGAGTTCTAGAAGGGAAGAAATATTTCCCATCAGCCTTCTCTTGAGAGTCTCTGGTTGAACCCAAATTGCTGGCTTCCCTGGGAAAACTCTTCTTCAGGATTATGAAACCACAGAAGTTCCTTTAAGACCATCAAATGTCACAGTGCATGCTGCTGCAGAAGGTTTTCCAGTCCCAGGTCATTTGTGTGTAAAGGGGACCAGCTGGGTGCATGCCCTGCCCATCTCCAAATAATAGAGGCAGGCATCTATAGGGCAGCAAGAAAACTCTGGAGAGTCAAAGCACTCTTGCTTCCTTTCCTAAATACTTTGCTCTTTCTGTTCACCTGTTCATGTCATTCTCTAAACCAGAGGCCGGATCATAACCACACCTATTCTGAAATTCTGCATATACACCATATACACATGGTCACGCTCCACAGCAGTACAGTTTTACATACACAGGTGCAAACTCTAACAATCCAGTGCCCTCTCAATGATCTGAACCTTTGGATAACTGAAGCTAACCCTTTAAGTATCTAACCCCACCTTCAAGGGCCTCTGAAGGCAGAGCTCATTGTTTTCTGATGCCTTCTGTAAAGCCCACTTCCTCCTGCTTGCCAGTTAAGTGCCTCCCAAACGTAACCTCTGCAGTTGTTTCTAAGCCCCACCACTTCTCCTCTCTTTTCTCAGAATTCTCGAGTTTTTCCTCTCCTTAGCGTTTCCCATGCTTCTCACTTTCACATGAAAAGACAGGCCTGTTACAGGCATCACAGGCCAGTCAGATGGTAATTACAGTACAATCTTTGGTTATTCAACTCTGTTCAACTGTCTTCATCACTTACTACTCAATGTTTTTTTTCTTCAGTGTTAGAAATGCATTTTGGCATTTTCTCCTCTGAAAGCCTGAGGAGTGTAGGAGGTTGATTTCTAGATAATCTAGTAGCATTTCTAGATAATCTTTAGTAATATTTCAAGTTCACTTAAATTTATTGTTATATTAATTATCATAGTTGATATTTTAAAAATAGCATCACCCTAAACTGGATCCTCGCTGTCAAATCAGTTTTGTTTTCCTATTAATTTTATATTTTTGTTGAAGTATAGTTGATTTACAATGTCATGCCAATCTCTGCTGTATAGCAGAGTGATTCAGTGGTACACATATAGACATTCTTTTTTAAAATATTCTTTTCCATTATGCTTTATCATAGGAGACTGACTATAGGTCCCCATGCTATACAATAAAATCAATTTTGTATTCATTTTATTTAGTTTAGTTTAACTCAAAGAATAATGCAGAAGGGGATACAAGCACTTGTATTAATAGAATGATCTAAAATGTAGCCGACACTTTACAATTTTATAAAATTACTTCAGAATTTAAATCACTGAAAAGTACTTACTGTTGCATGATAGTTTCTATACATGGGCATTTTTAGTAACTTTGTCAAGTAATCTTCCAGCTGTTTCTGTAATACATATATTTCAGATTAAAGATACCATCATACTTAAAGGAAAATGTAAGCAGTTAATGACAATGGCATGATCCTCCCATCTTCAGTAAGTCATTCAATTATTCCTTAATGTTATCACTGGACAAGGAACATTGAACACATCTCTTTCAAAGCATAAAAGTTCCAGATTACCAAAAAAAACTGACATTTAAAAAAAATAATTTTTATTTATTTTATTTTTGGTTGTGCTGGGTCTTTGTTGCTGCCTGGGGTTTTCTCTAGCTGTGGCAAGCGAGGGCTGTTTTCTAGTTCGGTGCACAGGCTTCTCATTGCAGTGGCTTCTCTTGTTGCGGAGCACAGACTCTAGGGCACATGGGCTTCAGCAGTTGCAGGCCCCAAGCCCTAGAGCACAGGCTCAGTAGTTGTGGCACACAGGCTTAGTTGCTCTGAGGCATGTGAGATCTTCCCAGATCAGGGATTGAACCCATGTTTCCTGCGTTAGCAGGAATATTCTTTACGACTGAGCCACCAGGGAAGCCCCCAACACTGACATTTAATTGTTAATTAAATTTAAAAACGAATTAATCTTCTGCCCTAGGCAGCACCATATCACTGAAGCCGAGTGGGCAGAAGTGTCCCCTGTCCCGAGGTGTCTGTACTCTGTCCTACTCTTCTCAGACCCTCACTGCTCCATCTATGGTCTGGGAATGAGATTTTACATATATTTATGATAAGCCACTATAGATTCTGAAGCAAATATATGGAAATAGATGATTTTAAAAGAGTAGATCTCAAAGCCCTCAACTATGAGCTCAATCTTGACTCACAATGAACCCCAAAAGTTTCCTGCAGGGAGTGCAGCTTCCTCAGAACCCTCTTCCTCCTTGGGGGAATGCAAGCGCCCCAGGGCCAGACTGGCTTGGGGAAGAAGCCTTCCCTAATTAGTTCCTGAGAGGTAAACCAGCCTAGGTGATGGATCAGTGGGTAAGAGAAGTTGCATTGAGGCCCACCTCAATCTTCAGTCAATGCCATCTTTCTACAGTGCGGCATTTTGCTCAGAACAACAGAAGAGTGAAGGGACTTACCCTTCTACTGAAGAACTGTTCTTCTTGTTGGATCATGTTTTCAGATGTGCGGGGCAAAGCTGGCATCTCTCGAGGCTCTTCTTTGACATTTTGTCTTCTAAACGTGTGTCTAAAATGCACACACACACACACACACACACAATGTAAATATTTATTATTCTTTGAACCATGACTCTCATAGTATTTTTCATGAGATGGTTCATTTTTAGAAGAGTCTATTTAATAAAAAGAAATATCTAGCAACAATGGACTAGTTAACCAATAATATGAACCAAAATATTCTTTCTATCCAACCCATATACTGGAATAATGTTATAGTCAATTCTGGGTTACCTTCTGGTGGGAATGGGGATTCGGATAAAGGCTTTGTACTTGAGCAGTTCTCTGTGAAATTCTTGAAAGTGCTTGAACTTCCTCTTCACTTGCCATTTAAATTCCCCATGTGTTAATTCAATAGTGTAAAGATTGATGCTTGGTACCTATAGTGGTAAATAAAAATGGTTGATATTTTAGATAACAACAACATCTCTCTGTGTACAATAGCTAATTAAAAAGTAACGTGGAAGTATCTTTAAATCCAGCTTATTTTGTGTAAGTAAGGAAGCAAAATGTTTTTTCAAAATGACTGATTACAGAAGTAATATTCTCTTAACTATTCATCTTATGATATATGCAAGACAAACTCTGACTTATATCAAAGGCAAACTCCACAAATCTTATTGTTCTAAATACAAAGACACACAGACATACCTCTGAAACAAGAAGCCAGGTAAAAGAGATGATGAATGAAAACCCTAATTAGCCATCACCAGATTGTCCAAGCAGTGAGCAGACAATGCAGGGGGTGAGAGTGAAGCTGAAGGAAATGAGTTCCATTGTGGAGCACAATCTTAGTGCAGTTTTGCTCTTCACAAATGACACCAATGCCCTCTCCTTCTGAAATGCCTTGAGAGGTCCATCCTGGTCTACAATAGCTCTCTGTCCTTTAGCTACACCAGTGACTAGGAAGGTACAGGATGATTAGAAGGAAAAGGACAAATGATCTTCCTACAAGCAAAATATTTACCCAACTACTTAACTAGGATGAATTTCCACTTGACATTTTAAAAATATTTCTTCTTAAAATGCAAATATATCTTGGTGACTAGTGATTCAATCAGAAGCACTAACAGACCTGAGGGGTGAAAGTTTTGATAAAGCAAAAAGTGTCAGCAGATGGAGAGAGATTTATAAAGCACAGGAGATCTTGACAGTTCCCATGGTGTGTGGGGAGTAGGGGAGGGTGATGGACACTGGACCACCTAGAGGACACCGGCCCCTCCTGGGAGATCCAGGCCCCATACGTGTTGACAGGTGCTGGGGCAAGAAACAGTAAATGTCTCCTCCTTTGCTAGTTTATCCAGGCTTTGGTATCAGTAACCCGATGGGTGACCAGGACTGCTGCCATTCATCACCGATGTTTGGTATATTCTGCAAACTTCTACAGCATGACCACTCTGTGCAACTGTAGTATTAAAAAATGAGCCTGAGGGGACTTCCCTGGTGGTCCAGTGGTTAAGACTTTGTGCTTCTAATGCATGGGGATCAAATTTGATTCCTGGCTAGGGTACTAAGATCCCACTGCCCTACTGTGTGGCAAAAAAAAAAAAAAAATTAATTAAAAAAAAATGAGCCCAGAATCAAATAACTTGTGCTCTTAGGTCTAGAATCCAAACATATCACTGGCAAACATTCAAATCTATTTCCTGCTTTGCCTTCAGTTGGGATCCATGACAATGACTATAGCCAGAAGTCAAAAGGACCCAGTCCTGGGGTCTAATATTATATGCTGCCTTTCACCTTGACCAACATTATGGGCATCACGTTGCATCGTGTTTCACAAAGAAGGATGCAGGAGAACTCAGAGTGATCAGAAACTCTGCATTTGAGTGAAAAATGCTCAATTTAAGACAAGTCAAATAAATGAGAACAATTATACAATTTATGCAAGCTGCCACATATTCTAGGATTATATTTCCCAATCTAACAAAACTGAATACTTAAAAACATTACAAATGTCAAGTTCTATCCCTCACACATAAAGCAAGAATTTTGGACAATTCTTAGCAATTCTAAGACAGTGTGGGGCAATGGTAACAGCCTGTCCCATCCTTTTTGAAGCATCTAAAGGTTTGAAATTGCCTGGTGAAGCCTACTAGCTATGAAGTTTTAACCAAGCATCACTTCGGTCAGATAATATCTCGGCAAAATTATTGGAATGCTTTGGAATTGGAATAGTGTGAGAAGTTGTAATAAAGGGACTGCCCATGAAGGTGTGATAAGAGGAAGGAAATCACAATGTGAGGACAGTAACCTGGGACTCAGGAAGGCACACCTCATTCTGAAGGGACAAAGAGTAGGACCTGCTTCCTCTGGAGCAGGAAGGAGAGGGCCACTTAAACAGGCTACCTTGGGGCGGGGGGGGAAGGGGGGGGGTTGGCGGGGCGGGGCGCCTTGGTCAAGGGATGCATCCAGCCCAGAGTGAACCGGGTCTGGGCTCTCCATGGCTGGAGCCCTGCCAGAGGACAAGGGCAAGGGAGTCTCGAGAGGCAGAGCAAAGGGAGGGAGGAGGAACAGGAGGGACACGCGGGAGACCTCCTGCTGGGGAGGGTGGGTAGTAGCATCTATCCTTAGGGGGCTGTCATGAGAGTGAACAGAGAAGCGCCTACCATGGGCTGGCACACAGAACAGATTCAGTCATAGAAAGGTGTTATTTTTATTTACCTGGAATGACATTCAAACTACACGGAGTCAGTTCATATTTCCTAGTAAACTAAACACTAAGTAGGAAAAGGAGGATCCTTAGCTTTTCCTACACAGACCAAGATTTAAAACAAAATGTGAAATCAATTAACTCTTGAGAGTCTCTTGGACTTCAAGGAGATCGAACCAGTCAATCCCAAAGGAAATCAATTCTGTATATTCATTGGAAGGACTGGTGCTGAAGCTGAAACTCCAATACTTTGGCCACCTGATGTGAAGAACTGACTCACTGGAAAAGACCCTGATGAGGGAAAGATTGAAGGCAGGAGGAGAGAGGATGACAGCGGATGAGATGGGTAGATGGCATCACCGACGTGATGGACATGAATTTGAGCAAGTTGCGGGAGTTGCTGAAGGACAGGGAAGCCTGGCATGCTGCAGTCCATGGGGTCACAAAGAGTTGGACACGACTGAGTGACTGAACTGAAAGTGTGAAATTAATATAATATTGGAAATCAATTATACTTAAAAAATTAGGATCCAAAATAAAAATTTTAATATATGTAAAAAAAGAATAGAGCTAAACTTACTTTACTAACAGAAAGGTATGAGCAAAAAAAAGTCCTGGTTTGGTGGCTTGAATATTTATCTTCATGAATAATGTTAGGAGATACATAGTAATAATAATACACAGTATTATATAGTATATACATGTATAATACAATATATTATATTCTGGTATTATACAATACCATATATTATTATTATTATTATTATTAAATAGCCACTCCCTTCTCCAAGGGATCTTCCCAACCCAGGGATTGAACACAAATTTCCTGCATTGCAGGCCGATTCTTTACCATCTGAGTCACCAGGGAAGTCCACATTATACAATACCATTTATTATTATTATTATTAAATCCTCATAACAAACCTATAAGATATGTACTATTATACCTATTTTTCAGATGAGGAAACTCAAACACAGAGATATTAAGTAACTGGCTGGGGGTCACAATACAAAGACAGGAATTAAACCACATGGTTTGGCACTGTAATCTGCGCATTTAACCTCCACATGTTATCACCTCTCAGTCTAAATGCTGGTAGGTGATACAAGGCAAATCATCTTAGAGACATTTCTTGGTAGGTTGTGTTCAGTGGTATATCAGAGATAAGGACCCAACTCATAGGAAGATGCTGAAGGAAAGCTGGACACCGAGGTGGCTGTAAACTAGAGGTTAGGATACACACAGGTAGGTCCGGACAGAAAGTGAAAGTGAAGTCACTCAGTTGTGTCCGACTCTTTGTGACCCCACGGACTGTTGCCTGCCAGGAGTTTCCATCCATGGGATTGTCCAGGCAAGAATACTGGAAAGAGTTGCCATTTCCTTCTCCAGAGGATCTTCCTGACCCAGGGCTTGAACCCGGGTCTCCCGCATTGCAAGGAGACTCTTTACCGTCTGAGCTACCAGGAAAACTCAGGTCAGAGCAACAGGCAAAACCACCAAAATGCAGGCAGCACAGGCCACCCTCCAGTCTGCCCCAGGCAGAAAGGTTATTCCCCACTTCCCCAGAGGCAGAAGTCAATGACAGCCTTATTCTGCCAGTCAGAGCTTAGCCGGAAGGGACAAAGGCCACCAGCCTGCAGCAATGTTCTCTACACTCAGACCTAACTAGTGTGCAACCCAATAAGGAATACAGCAAACACAACTACCCTAACAGCATCTCCTAGCCCAGTCCTCTTCAAGAGGTTCAGGTTTCCTTGTTGAAAACATTCTACTCCCAATGCCTTTCCAGAGCTTAAAGAGAAAGCACATGAATGAAGCTTAAGGGGTGGTGTAAGGAACAAGCCAGAGTGGCAGAGTACGTGCAAAGAAATCTCTCAGCACCACTTCCGGGCAAAGGCACTGACCGTACAGCCTCCCAGATGTTTTCCTTTTGAGAGTCAGGTAGCATTATTATTTTCTTATTGAACAAGTATTAAGAAAGCTAAACTTTTCCTTGGTTTATAACTGGCATTCTAGGTGGAATAGCAATGCCCCCCGAGTCCACACTGAACAGAAAATTGGGGAGAGAGGAAGAGTAGGAGAGGCACTTTGCAATGTATTATACTTGTAAACTGTCTTAATTACCTTAAAAAAATTTTTTTTCCAGAATGCGGGAAGAGGTATATAAGAATAAAGGCTAAATGAGCAGGATGCAAAAATCTGAGGTGAAGAGGACTCAGAAGTCATAAACATAAATATAAACACAAACTGAAAGTTAAAGACATAGTCATAGCCAGAAGGAAGGAAAATGAAAGTCAGTGTGTTAAGTCATAAATATTGATGAATACAAGTTGAGTCCATATACGCTCTGACCCTTTTTGTAGACGTAAAGCGCTCCACTTCCAGAACTTGAACTTTTATTGGGCAGCCGGAGAGATACGTCTGTATATTAGGCTCCTTAAATCCTTGAGTCTTATAAACAGCAGAGAAAGGGATATACACTAAAAAATAAAAAAGTAAATAAAATTGTCATAAGAATACAATGATACTAGCACCCCTTGCCTGTTACAGGCCTCTTGTTTAAGAATCATAATGTGCTACAACAAGAAAACAGCTAGTGAAACTCAGCTCAGTGTTGCGACATCAGCAAGGATGATTAATCACTTGCTCGTTATTTCAAATCTGTGTTCTGCCAAGAAACCATGGTAAACTTTCTACTCACTCAGATCATCAGTCTTTACCTTCCTGTATCCTGGGATCGCTGGGAGACACATCGTAGTCCACCTCCTCTCCCTCAAAGTGGAGCTCTCGCGTATCCAGATTTTCTATCAAATTACTCATGTCAGCAGCGATTTTCTGCAGTGCAGAGGTATTTACTCTTGGCTCATTTTTCAGTGACATGTTGGCTTGAGACAGGGTAAAAGCAAAGGGGCTAGGAAAGAAGAAAAGAGTTACCAGACTTACTATTTTGGTCAAATTTTAAAAGAGAATAAAATAATGCTGTTTGCAGCGACATGGATGGACCTAGAGATTGTCATACTGAGTGAAGCAAGTCAGACAGAAAAAGGCAAATATCATACGATATTCCTTATATGTGGAATCTAAAAAAAATTGCACAAATGAACTTATTTACAAAACAGAAATACAGCCACAGATACAGAAAAACTTATTGTTACCAAGGGAGAAAGGGGACAGGGAGGGATAAATTGGGAGACTGGGATTGACATATACACACTACGATACATAAAATAGATAATTAATAACGACCTACAGTATAGCACAGGGAACTCTATTCAATACTCTGTAATGACCTATATGGGGACTGAATCTGAAAATAAGAGTGGATATATGTATATGTATAACTGATTCACTTTGCTATACAGCAAAAACTAACAGATCATTGTAAATCAACTATACTCCAATAGAAATTTATTTAAAACAAACAAACAAAAAAACCCTAACCCCTATTCTATTATTTGAATCCAGGCTTACATATAGCATATGGAAACAAGTCCTCTAGCTCTATGTAAGCCCCAATTACCTCAAACAACCTTTAAATTTATTTTCCAGTTTAACATTTAAAGTATTCCTAGCTTGTAATTTAAATTGGAGTGAGATACTTAATTGTATACCAAGTAAGTAAGCAAGCAAGAAAAAGAAACACCACATTGAATAAGTGCCAGTATTATCTTTCATCCAATTTTATTAAATGTGGTTAGTAAGGAGAGACTCAAGATAGATGGATTTGGAAATCGTTTTCTCAGTGAAAAGGAATTGATTCTTGACTCTAACAAAAACATGAAAGAATATCATCAAAATAACTAACTTTAAATATTTTCTACAGAAAATTTAGGGTATTTTACAATAATTTCAATATACAGATTTTAAAAGTATTTTTATGTAGTATAACCTTTCTATCAATACATTTCCCCTATAGGTGATACAGGGCTTCTAGGGTGGCTCAGACAGTAAAGAATTTGCCTGCAATGCAGGAGACCCAAGTTTGATCCCTGGGTCAGGAAGATCCCCTGGAGAAAAGAATGGCAATCCACTCCACTATTCTTGCCTGGAGAATTTCATGGACAGAGGAGCCTCGAGGTCTACAGTCCATGGGGTCACAAAGAGTCATCCCAAGCAGAGTGTATTCTATTTTTTTGAGATATGAGGTTTGGCCCTGACTTTACGTGAGTTGGAGAAGGCAATGGCACCCCACTCCAGTACTCTTGCCTGGAAAATCCCATGGACGGAGGAGCCTGGTAGGCTGCAGTCCATGGAGTTGCTAGGAGTCAGACACGACTGAGCGACTTCCCTTTCACTTTTCACTTTCATGCATTGGAGAAGGAAATGGCAACCCACTCCAGTGTTCTTGCCTGGAGAATCCCAGGGACGGGGGAGCCTGGTGGGCTGCCGTCTCTGGGGTCACACAGAATCGGACACGACTGAAGCGACTTAGCAGCAGCAGTAGCAGTTATGTGAGGTACTGTGATGTACGTGTCCTGGAAGGTAACCAATTAGTGTACCTTTTCTGAAAGATACCAGAAATGCAAGAATTACACTTCTCTCTTTTTAAGAAAACTGGTTCTATTTCATTCTGACATTTAATAACACAGGTCGTTGCACATCAGTACCTAGGGAAGAAGAGTTCATAGAGATTTTATTTTTCATTTAAAATACTGAGATTTCAGCTGTGAGTGCTGTCATTGGCGTTGGGTGAAAGATCCATATTGGTTGTAATAATCTCTCCAGACCAGACTCAAAAATAGGAGGGCTTCCAAACCAGTAACTCCTCCACATATGTGCATTTATTACTGCAAATCACAAACATTTACTGAGTATCCACCACTTACTCATCGTGACATGGAGTGAATATGTAAAGATGAATAAGACTGGTCACCACCTACTCACTGTGAGATGGAGTGAGTGAATATGTAAAGATGAACAAGGCTGGTTCCTGGGAGGAAGGAGTTTCTAATGCAGATGAGAGAAATAAGTTACATGGCCTCAAATCCATCCCTGGCCTCCCCCACAGTCTTGGCCTTCCTGAGAATGGCATGTGCTAAGTGGAAGACACTTAGGTGGATTCTCTCCTTCAGGAGCTATCAAGAAGTGTGGGGTGGGGAGCAGAGGAAGGCTTTGTGAAAAATGCTAAGAGAGAGTCTTGGGCAGACTAGGGGAGCCCTTACTGTTACTCAGCAAGTCTCTAAAGCCTATACTGATATGTTTGGTAGAAAGAGAAATTGTATAAAAATACAAAGAAAGGAATAGAGGAGGGAGGTTCTGATTTGGCCAGATAAATAGACTCAATATGTTTAAGTTTGCTCCTCCATGTTGGCTGTAAGAAGCCTGGAGCCAACTAGTGGCCCATTACTATCAAAAAACAGGACTATCTTTGCCTCTATCACTTGCCTTCAACTTTCCCACTTCTAATTCATGTTATAATAATAGTTGATGTATACTGATTACTTACCATCACCTGGCTTGGTGATAATCTTTTATATACCTTATCATATTTATCATCAATAATAAATCTATGAAGGTTTGCTATTTCCACTTTGAAGAGGACAAGGGTTTGTCATTCTTTATTGACAAGGAAATATGGAGAAGCATGGAGTGATTGCATAATTTGATGATTACTTTGGACAATCTGTCCAAGGTCATATAACCAGTAAGAGATGGAGAAGGAATTTGAAACTAGGTCTCTCTGACCCAAAAGCTGATGTTCTTTACCGTAGTCTTTATCTTCTGTATATTTTTTGTACATACGTAAGTGCTCCTAAAATAGATGGAAGTTTTAGTAAAATCAGTGCCCTTGAGCAAGTCCCTTTAGAAGCTGACTCAAATGTAAAGAAAAATAAATGAATTCCTCTTGCATCCTTCAGCCATTTAAATTCAGGACCTTGGTTTCCTTCTCTATAAATTAAAGAGGTTGAGCCATTTCATCTCCAGGATTCCTTTAACAATAAAACCTTAAGTGTAAATAAAAGATGCTATAAATTGTTCAGTCTCCCTTATAATGTAATCCATTTAACCCTTCTCCCATCCCAAGAAATTAACTGAAGTAGTTTTTCATATGAATATGAGAAGTCAGTGCCTCTGGTCATAATTAAAACATTTAATTCCTTCCCTCTCAATTCAACAGGCACCTATTAAATGCCAACAATGAGCCAGGGTTTGCTTTATTTAAAATATAAGGTAATGAAAAACTTAAGAGGAAATGAAACAAGGAAAAACGAGTAAGAAATTACATCATATCATTGCTACTTGTGAATCTGTCAAGACTTTAGGTATTTTCCATTGATTAAACAGTCTAATGGGTAACTTAGTTAACTTTCTCAGCACAGCAAAGGAAAATAAGGGTTGCTTCAAATGACTTTCCTTTTGGACAGCGTTAATATTAAAAGAATAAATGTTAATGTTAAAATGTTAATGTGTTAATGCTGTTAAAAATGCATGTTGAATTTAAGATACACAGAGAATAATTTACACATTGCAAGCTAATTGGGATAAATAGTACAGAGTTACTGGATCAGTCTAACAAAACATATCATGTTTCAGGTAAGGAAGATAAATGGATATAAATCTGTGAAAAGCTTAAGAGTGAGAAAAGAAACAGAAAGGAATCCTCTTACCTTTTATCCTCAAGTATTTACTATGCCCGCAGCACCATTTTAGCACAGTTATGTTATTTAGTACCCACAATGATCCTACCTGGTACTTATGATTAGTCTGAATAATTTGCATTCAAAACTTTGATTATTTAGTTAAATAATCTATCTAACCTTATTTCAGTCGTATCAGTGTTGAATTTATAAAACAGATTTGTCTGGCTCTGAAATCTTATGGACTTAGTTATAGAAGTTTGTAATTATTAATTTTATTTTATGGGCTTGAATGTCTATAAATTAGTCATTTGTATAAGCTGAACTTCTGTAACAATAGATACTTTCTGCTTTAATCACCACCCCTCTAAGGGACCCCATTAGCTCCACTGTCCTTACAATTTTGGAAACAACATAACCTGATACTCTCCTTGACTTCTTCTTAGCCTTTATTTTTTATGGTGTGTAATATTTTACAAGGTTCCATGGAAATTCAGCTGACCCAAAGGCTTTGTAGGTTTGTTCAGGCTTTTTTGAAGATCTTACCATTTAATAATGGAAAAAGAACCAAATTATTTGTCCATCACTGCCTTCACTTTAGTGCATGGTTGCTTTGTGTTGAGTTTTTGTCCAACAATTGTACTGCTGATTTTATTCTTTAATATCAAGCTGCAAGGCCACTGACACTCCTATGTTGTCAAATCATAATTTATTATCCCATATTTTCTTTCATCTGAAATAATCTATGGTGGGTGAGCAGTTGTCACAGTTAGAGCCTATTTTAACAGCAACAGGAGAAAGCCTTCAGTGTGTACACTTGAGATAATGTAATTTATTTTGTTACCTCCTTATAAACATACTGCAAGATCATTATCTCTTTTGGTACCAAGTAGAGATGGAGCCCTTAGAGTGATAACAGCAGCTGTGTTCTATTTCTATTTGCGTCTGTATCCGGGAAGTAAATGGTTTTGCTTTTTTTTTTCTGGTTTTAAATACTAGAATTAAACATCTTTGCAGGGAACATTTAATTATAATTACCTACACTTATCTAACGGTGAAATCAGAGAAATTTAGAGTTTTCTGATCTTTAATTTTCAACATGATCGGGAAGCAGAACATCAAAGAGAACAGATATTTTCCTTACCAGATTCGTGCATAAATATTGCCTTAGCTAAACTACAAGAATAATAATATTAACTACAGCTATTAATGTTAAAATAAATATTCACATTAGCTAATATTGGCTGAATATGTACTACATGCCAGGCACTATACAAAAAGATCAATTGTATGCCCTCGGTGACTCCTCACAACAACCTTAGGAACCGAGTCCCACTGTCACTCCCATTTTTAAGATAAGAAGTGGGCAGCTTGTCCAGGGGCACCTGGCTGGAAGTGATAGAGTTGGACTTGAACTTGCTTGGTCTGACTCCAAAGTCTAGCTCCTTAACCAGCCAGAAGTGGAACTGGGGAATGGCAGGATGGATGGACACTTGTACTCCTCACTTTGCACACTCTTAGAATAAAACAATGAAAAAAGGCATAGTAATAATAAAAATAAATCTCAACTTCTGTTTTGTGAAGATGATGGTGATTTACTTCCTGCTTCTCTTTCTAATTTAGAAAGTTGTCCCCATTTTTTTTTCAATATGTGATGTTTGCTTACCAAGGAAAATAAATGCAATGGATTTCTAAATCAAAAATCACAACAGATGAATATGAAGTGAATTATAATTAGATCATTTAAAACCAAATGGAATCATGGGAATTTCTTGTCTTCCCATTTTTCATTTTGATGAAATTAACTCATAGGTCCCCATTAATTGGGAAGGTCCATAACCTGGAGAAGGAAATGGCAACCCACTCCAGTGTTCTTGCCTGGAGAATCCCAGGGACGAGGGAGCCTGGTGGGCTGCCGTCTATGGGGTCGCACAGAGTTGGACGCAACTGAAGCGACTTAGCAGCAGCATAACCTCCCCAAACATATTATACAGCAAAGGTTTGTACAAAATGATCTGATGCTCCCTGAAATGCAAAAACCATAAATGTGTTTTCAAGTACTAAACTCAATCTCTAGTGACACAGTAAGCCTTGGATAAAATTTTTTTGAGTTTAGCTGACTTTGAATAAAGTAAATGGTATTATCATATTTTACATTCCAATTTATATATTTTGAGAAAATAACATCGAAAAAAAAACTCCAACTTAATGTTTACTTAGATCTTTGAATTTTTTTGAGAACATCGGTTACACAAATATCACTGGAGGGTTTTTTGAACCTTGAACAGATAATTAAATGTCAGTGGTGTAGGGAATAGGTCAGATGACCTAAATTCATTCTTCCCTTATTATCAGTGGAATCTGGGCAACTAACAGCCTCCATGGGTTCTCCTCTGTAAAATGCAAACAGACTTGCTATTACTTACATGGTTCCCAGAGATGGAAGTTTATTTCCCAAACACTATCCTCCTTTTGAGCTTCATATCTACTCTGGTTTTGAAGCCTCCAGAGCCCAGAAGTTTCCCATTTATTCATCCTTCTTTCTTGGTTTCATACCAAGAGTTTTCATTTTGATGAAATTAATTGGCAGATCCATACTACATAATCCCCCCCAAACATTTTACACAGCAAGGACTTGTACAAAATGATTTGATGCTCCTTGAAATGCAAAAATCATAAATGTGTTTTCAAGTACTAAACTCAAACTCCAGTGACATCATAGTAAGCCTTGGATAAATATCTGGCCTAACACTGACTGCTTTTCTCCCTTGAGGTATCGAGATTGGAGACAATTATGCCAAAACATCTCACTCCCTGTGTCCACAGAACAGAAATTGGAAACCATGTTCTCTTTTCTTTTTCCCTAGCTAAAAACAAAAATGAATCTACAATTACAAAAGCAAGTTTTAGCAGGAAAATAATTTCTCAGTTCCCATAATTTTTCCCTAAATCCTTTGACGTCTTTGATGGCCTCTGTTCTCTGTTTCAGGCTTTTTCAGTCATTTCTTTTGACACATTCTAGGATTAAATATTACCCTCTTTGCAGTGATATCAGCTTTTTCTAGTTCATTTCTGTCATATCTTTGAGTTCAAATAGATATTTCATTTCCAGAGCCAAATACAAGTGTTAAGAGAAACCAATGTCTATTTCAAATATGAGTGAATAGGAAAATATTATCAGTCATGTATTGAGCACCTATTCTGAGCCAAGGGCTTCCCTGGTGGCTCAGTGGTAAAGAACCAATCTGTGAATGCCAAAGACACAGGTTTCATCTCTAGGTTGGGAAGATCCCCTGGGGAAGGAAAAGACAACCCATACTAGTATTCTTGCCTGGGAAATCCCATGCACAGAAGATTCTGGTGGGCTACAGTCCATGGGGTCACAAAAGACTGGGATACGACTTAGTGCCTAAATAACAACACCTCTAAGCCACGCACTAAAGGCACATTACACGAATCACTTATCCTCAAAAAAATCTCATTTAGAATCAAAGACATGGAGCCATAGCAGCTTACTGAGGGTGCACAGGTGTGAATGGTCGGGGTGGCCCCTGGCCTCTGCCTCTAGCTCACTAGAGATGCCCATCACCACCACTCTTACCTCTTCTCCTAATGCCACCAGTCATCTTGAGTTCCTCCTGGCTAAGGGCAGGGCTTCCACACAGCCTCCATGGTGCAACCCCGCAGGACTTATCACAGCTCCAGCATTCTGGCTCCACCCACCACTGGCTAGACTGACAGAAGGCCTGCTTCATTCTGAGGCTTCTGAGGAGGCACAGTACCAGGGGCTGGAACCTGGCTTCCTTGGGATTTGTGCATATGTGCCGGGGGAGGCAAGGAGAGGGGGCAAAGGGGCGATGGGGGACCAAGCCACAGAATCTATGAGAATGGAAGATGATGTACTCCTCTCCCCTCTCCTCGCCTGACTGTGCTGAGCACACTGCTACCAAACAGCCAATGTGGAAACTCTCCTATGCAACCAAACCACTGGCCGACTTTCGTGAAGCTGTGGCCAGCCAAGGGATGTACCACCTTCGACACTTCGCTGCCTCTCTTCTCTTTCCCTCTCCCTCTTGCTGCTCTCGGGTTCCATTATCCAGGAAACTTGGCTTCAGATAGTGTTAGAACCAGTATGAACCACTGAACCATCTCCTCTCTTGCAGAAATTCATTTTAAGCTAAAGTTAAAGGTAATAATAAAAAGTAAACTTGAATGGTGCTTACCATGTGCCAGGCAGTGATACAGGCGTTGTGCATGCACTAATTCAATCTACCCTCACAACAGCCCTATGGAGACGGTTCTATTCTAATATCCTTTTATACAGACAAGGAAACTGAGGACACAGACAGCTTAAGGGACTTGCTCAGGGTCACACAGCAATCTGATGGGAGTCAGCTGCCTGGTTTACTCTGTCTTTGCCTTACTAACCTGGACTTTAGTACTCAGTTTCCTCACGTAAAAACTGAAATTAACAAGCAACTCTCTATATTTAGGACTTTACAGCAAGTACATTATTATAAGGAAAACTCCTCTTTCAGCACCACTAAATGTCAGAGAAAAGAACACATTCTAAGGAACCCCAACCAGGAAATTAAAACCTAGCCCAAATGCAAAGGGTATTCAGGTGATGATTCTGAGCCAATATCTAAATAAGATTTGTTCCTGCCTCTGTAAGTCACAATGTACATATCAACATTTGTATTGAAGAGAAAACGTAAGAGGGGCCCTCCTGACTCCAAAGATTGTTAATAAGCTTATTAGATATGATGAGTGAGAGACTTGGTACAGCCAATAAACTGACTTAAATCCAGTAAGGATCCCAAAGGAAACATTCTTTTTTATAAAAAGAAAGGTAACTAACATTGCTATAAACTGCGGTCAGACTTCTAAAAATAATATCCTTCAATGTTAAATGAATACTCAAGTTTTTATGGTCAAGAATAGAATATGCAAGCATTGTGGTGGGTCTTCAGGAGAGGAAGCTAACTGCACATAAATTTATAGAAACATACTCCATTCTGGCTGATAAATTATGTTCAATGATATTAACATAAGCATTTTTCTTACAAAGGGAGATTAAGAACACCAATGATTCGGTGAGTGAGCAACAGATGAACAAGATAAACATTTTCCCACGGTAGAGTTAATCTCTATTAAAATCACTTTAAGACAAAATTTCTTTCACTGGCTCAGAACAGTAAACATTTTTTTTTTTAATGAGCACAATGTTGTTTTTGATGATACATATTGACCAAAAAACTCTAGATATTAACTCAAGAGTTTTCATACAATCATTCATTCTATTTTTGTTGCTTCCTTTTCTTAAAACTGTTCTGTGTATCTTACGACGGCAGTGCTGTTTAACTGAAGAAACTATGTTCTCACATGTAGACTTGAGCATTAAAATTCTGTCCAGCTGTCTAAAAGGCTACGATTCCTTTTTTTCACTTCCCTCCAAAGAATTGGCCAACAACCTCCATTAGTGTGAGTCAGCACAGAAAGCATTTTCACTGATAACCCATGAAGTTTACCCATGAAAAGAATGAAGTTGGCGAACACACATGTGTAAACTCCTCTAGACATTCTACAGTGCTAATGAGCTCTCAAACTTTTGTCTTGACCAGTGGTAAACACAGCAAAATCTCAATTTTTTAATCATCTATATACTTACAAAAATATTTGTTGAGACAGCAGAGTACCATGGAAAGTATGTGATTTTTGAGTCAAATAGCTTGAATTCTAATTCTCCTTAGGCTGAAAACCAAGGTATTTATGTCTCTTTGAAGTTTCCATTGCCTAGTGTGTAAAGTGGAGATAATACTACTAAAGTAAGGAATTACAAGAATTAAATGATGTGAGTAGCTCAGAGCTCAGGCCATAGTAAATGCTGAAACAATGTTAGTTCTTTCTATGCCCTTAGGTATTCTAAGAGCTACAAGTCTTCTGTCCAAACTTCATATATCAATTCTTGAACTCAGTTCCCTCATTAGTAAAGGAATTAGCAGCCAGAGTTGTATTCTGGGGATGGTCTATTTGTTTCCCACTAAGAACAACATAGAAAGTACTACAATTGTCTGAAAACAAAATGGATTAAGCTAATGCAGGTGCCCATTTCCCACTACAAACTTGGAACTGCTGAATAAATTGCAGATCAATTTTTAAAAATACTTAGTCAAGGATAAAAATAGAGGCAGCAGCACCAAAAACAATAATGAGAAAAAGCTTCCAGTTTTCAAAGGTGAAGAAATAAAGTCAGATGGGTATCCTGGAACTGAGGCTGAAGAGGCCCAAAGGGTTTTGATCAGAGATAAAAGGTCTGAGATAACTTTTCTGTCTCCATGTGACTGTAAGGAGACATGATCCTAGGACTATGGGAGGCAGGGACCTAGAAGTGAGACTCCTACAAAAATGCAGAGCCTCAAAGAGCTGCACAATCTGTTTAAAGGAGACTAGAAGAAGCATACCCAGCAGTTCTGAAAAGGAACCGCATGAAACTGTGGAAACTACAAAATAAGAAATTTCATATAAAAGTCATTCAGGATCACAGCTTCTAGCTTCTAGTAATACAGGTGTAGCTCTATTAGGTCAGCCATCCCACAGAAGATGACTCTAAATGATGGACAAAACGTAAAACATAAGTGACTAAAAAACAACTGAAAGCAAGCAGAAACTGGAAAGGGATCAACACAGGGAAGAAACCGAAGGCACTATTTTTGTCCAAGGACACACCTAATTCACGCCAAGTGGGATGACTAAAACTCAGACAGAAGATCCATAATTGTACTGGCTTAAGAACTAGGAAACAGTTTTAATGGCCATTACAACAGTTTAAAAGTAAATTGGGAAACTGTGGAAAGGAGAGAGCCACACGAAGGGAGCACCCAGTTCTGCTTAGGCCAACCCTTGAGCCATGTACGCACGAGTACACTCCAAAGAACTCGGATAGCACTACAATGGCTGCAGCAGAGACTTCTGCTACTCCTCACCACAGGAAATATGGAGCGTGAAGTATGCCTCCAACCAAGTTAACTGCCTCCTAAAGCAAACAAACTCTTTGCAAAGAACATAACTAAATCCAGAGTCTATAATAGAATCAATTACAATATCATCTAAACTTATTTGACAAAGAAGAAACAGGAAAATGTGATCCATTCTGAGGAGAAAAGTACATCAATGGAGGCCCATCCTGAGATGTAGAAATTAACTGACAATGATTTCAAGGCAAATATCATAACATGCACTAGGATGTCAAGGAAAATGTGTTTTTGATGAATGAACAAGTAGAAAATTTCAGCAAAAAAGAAAGCCCAGTGGATGGGCTTAAAAATGGCAATGACAGAAAGAATCAGTGAACTTGAAGACTGAGTCATCAAAATTATTCAAAGTGAAGAACAGACAAAGTGGTAGAAAGATTTCTAAAAAATGAACAGCGCCTCAGTGACCTACATGATGATACCAAAAGACCTAACAATTATGTAATTTGAGTCCCAAGAGGTCAGGCTAGAGAGAAAATGAGACACACACACAAAAGTTTGAAATAATGACTAAAAAAATTTATCAAATTTTGGAAAAGACAGAATGGATAGTTGGGTTATATTTTAAATAAGATATCAATACTATACAGCCGAGGAAATAAATGTATCAGCACAAAGTTTGGTGAAAAAAAAGTCAGCTTACAGTTTGTATTTAGAATTAAAAAACAAAACAATCCTGTATGTTGTCTATTAACATAAATGTATGTAGAAGTATGACGTAAAAAGCAATCAAGTAAATAACTATATGACAACTTTAGAAGCATGGTTGCCTTTATGGAGAAAGGGTGGGTATCCTCTATGCGAATAATCAGAGGTATAAAGAGGACTTAATGTATCAGTGACATTTTCTTTCAATCTGGATGTTATAGGTATATAGGGTTTTTCCCCTAAATATTCCTATTTTTAAATACTTCATTTAAAGCAAACAATTGGAAAAAACAACTGCCACATGCGACACTTTACTAATATCCTTAATTCAATTATAGTTAATGACTTTTGCATTCCTTACAAAAAAAATTTCACTTTTCTTTCTAAATTCAGCCAATAGGTGTGACCCACTAACAGGGCAATATGCAAGGTATTTTAAACTGCTTCACTCTCTGGAAAGCATATTTGTAGACTTCAACCTGATTCCCCTTAGAGTCAACAGTTATCATCTACAGTTCTTGGTCATACTTGGGGATTAATTCAAAAAACAGTAAAAATATGAAGTTAAATAGGAACTGAAAGTAAACTTGACCTCTTTTGAGACAACTAAACTAACTCTCAAAACAGGGCCTTGATGCTCCATGGCTCTTGTCTATAAAGTTGGGGTGTCCACTATTAATGGTAATGATGTTCACGTAAGGGAAAAAGTCATCAAAACTGAAGTTCTGTTTGAGTTTTTCTTTATGGAGGAGCTATTAAAATTGCTTCGATTAAACTTTTAAAACAAGAAAGCTTTGATACACTCATTTGAAAATTTCCCCTCCTTAGCACTGGGTATCTAAATTAGGAAGTTCCTTCCTTTATTTTAGGAATCCAAGCTTTAAAATACAGTGAAACTCGTTTCACAAATTCTTCAAAAATATACAAGCACAGGTAATAATAATTATTAAAATTATGACCAACAGCCTTCTCCTTCTTTTAACACATTCTTCTAGACCTGATCTCATTTGACCTCCAGAAGCCTAGACAGGAGGCATCACTGTCATGTCCACAACCGAGGGGAGTGAGCTGAGACTCTGTGCCTGGTCTCTCAGTTACAGTGTGCATGGGCCAGGGCTTAAATATGAGTCTCAGTGAAATGACAGAGAACAGCTATTTCAGACTGAAAAGAGATACAGAGGAGCTTTCCTACTAGGGAAACACCTGAGTCCCTGGCCCAGTTACCACCTGGATTCTAGCTGAGAGGCAGCACAGTAGAGTCAAATGAACACCTGAATTTGAATGTCCATGCCACCACTTATAAGCTGTGTGAACCTATGTGAGTAACTTATCTTCTTTGTGCTTTAATTTCCCAATCTATAAAGTGGGGAGAGTAGTAATGCCTACTGCATTGGATTGTTGTGAGGATTAAGTCAGTCAACATGTAGCTCAGCTGGTAAAAAATCTGCCTGCAATGCTGGAGACCTGGGTTTGATCTTCCCTGGGCTGGGAAGATCCCCCAAAAAAGGGAACAGCTACCCACTCCAGTATGCTGACCTGGAGAATTCCATGGATTGGTATAGTCCATGGGGTTGCAAAGAGTCAGACACAACTGAGTCACTTTCACTTCCACTTTTTTCATAAAATACTAAAAATAATATCTAGACCAAATTTGTGCTAGATACTTGCAAGCTGCTGTTATTAAAAACTGGCCTTCTTACTTTTTTTTACATAAAACAAGGTGAATAATGAAGTCAAGAACTGAGGATACAATCTTTGGACTGATGAAACCAGTGGATACAAACCCTGGTCAGTGACTTCTAGTACACATGAGAATCTAGTAGTTCTAGTAATTACCATTCTAGTAATGGTAATCATTTGGCTTCACATCCTTTGAGGCACTGAGAAGAAGACAGAAGCTCAAGATCCCACAGAGAAGGCAGAAGCAAGACTAGAACTGAGGCCTCTTTCATGCCCCACATGCTAACACAAGTCTGTTTCTGGGCCAGATTCATCCCATATAATGCATCTGTGAACCATGTCCAAATGTGTAAGGAGTATGACCAGACAGGCAGGATAAGTTGCTATTGTCTCAGCTGCAGGCAGACTCTGTTCAGTACATGTGGACTGACTGCCCGCTTAACAGGGAAAGAACTAGTTTGGTCTTTGCTCAAGAAATAGCTGCTCTTATGAATGTCACTAAGGAACAGAGCTATCTAATGATACCTAATTCTGTGACACCCCTGAGAAGCACATGGATTGCATTAATGCTAACAAGAAATGGCAGACAAAGATAGGCTGCCAAACCTCAGCGAATTGGAGAGAGTCAGTATGTGTCAGCCAGATTGGCAAGCCATCTTGCTTTCCAGGCGTGCCTCTTTGTGGGTTTCTCAAGCGACTCAGGATGATATAATTCACTCAACGTGTATTTATGGAGCAACCACAATATGCTGAGCACCGTGATGGGTGCTGGGGAAACAAAATGACGTCCCATAATTGACTTCACTGTGAAAAGCCCACTCTCATTACTCTCCACCTCACCTGTGTATTTACCTCCTTCCCTCTTAAAACCCCAGAATAATGCCCTTCCTTCCGTATCTGCTATCTCCCACCTGTGCTTCTTTCCAACCCTCCTCTCATCATTCGATTAATCAAGTCCCTTATCAACCTCTCTTGCTTCCTGTTTTATCCTCTTGCTGTTTCAAATATTCACAAGCACCTCAATTACATATATGTTCCACTCAATTTCTCTCGCTGTGACTTGACTCAAGTTTTTGAAGGATTTCTGTTTCCCCGCTCAGCTAGGCTAAACCACACATGTTTCATGCTCTCTGACCTCTCAGCCTTCCAATAGGCTGCTCCCTCTGGAGTCTGCCTTACTCCAATTTCCTTCTTTGTCTAATTAACTCTTGTCACTCATTCTTTGTCCCAGGAGCCACCTCCTTCAGGAAACCTCCCTGTCCTTGCAGGCTGGTTCAGATGACTCTCCTCAGTGCTTCTACCACATCTAGATGAGTCCATTGAGAACATTCGTTTCCACTTTGCCTTTGTCTCTATTCTTATCTCACTTCACCTTTCTGTTGCTTGACGCCCTCCTGAAGAGTCTCTTCTCTTGGCTTTCACGTTCCCACACTCTTCTAGTTTTCTTTCTCTGTCTTCAGCCACTGAGATGAAATCTTCTTGGAGGCTGTTCTTCATCTGCTCAACTCTTACATGTTGGTAGTATTCAGGGTCCCACGATCTTCCTTTCAGAGTCTCCTCACCTCTCAGGGGTGGTTTCATTCATGGCAATACTTGGTGACAATACATACTCCTGTTTCCTTTCTTTGGTGTTTTTATGGCTCCCAGGTGATACCACCGTTGAACACATTCCTTCCCACTTGCCCTCTGTCTCTTCTGGAAGACTGGGAGCTCCCTGAACAAGAAGCCATCTCTGTATTCCCAGACACTGGTGTCTACTGGGCTTGTGGTAAATCCTTCCAGCTTTATTCTTTTTCCTAAGCTTCAGATATATATACCCAACCACCTGTGAATGTCCCACTTGGGTGAACTTGATATTCTCCAAATAGAATTGTCATCTTCCAAATCCCAAAACATTTCCTCGTTCTGGGCTTCCTTCCTGAATGAACTGGGAACATCATCTACGCAGCTGCATAAACCACATCCTGGAATTCATCTGCAGCCATACTCTTTCCCTAACGCTCTCTATCCAAACAATAAGTCCTGTTAAATTCTAAATATATCTTCAGTCTAACCACTATATTTTGTCTCCATAATCATGACAGGTTTCAGGAAATGAAAAAAAGTACAGTGTAGTTGGGCATAGGGTTAAGTGCAGGTGATGCTAAGGCATTTAGATTTTATCTCAAAGTCTCCATCCGCCACCTCTCACTTCCCACTCTTGATGCTGGAGTCCTGGAGCTAAAAAGTATTCAATGACAATAATTTTGAGCTGTTCAAAATGGGATTTTGTAGGATAAGTAACATTATTTTCAGTTGGTTATCTTTTTTACTCCCCAACTAACCAATGTGGTTTCCCAAATAAAAAAGATACTGGGTTAAATAGAATACTGGCGCTGCCCTCTTTATAAAGTTACTGTAGACAATAGCGATTTCCAGATAAGTCTCAAGGACGTAAAGTAGTGCCTTTGCAGAACCATCAGAGCTCAGTTCTGCCACCTTTGAGAAACGACGCAATATTTAAGGTAAACAAGTTAAACTGGATGTGTATGAGGGTGAGGGTTAGGGGAAAGAAGGATAGTAGAGATGAGAAACAGGCTGGATCTAATGACTCACAGGCACAGCTGACACATGATCAATTCATCATTAAAATGGCACTAATATAAAGTTAATAAAAAGCCATAGAGTAATCAGGAAGTGCCTTAAGTTAGTAGTTTCCAAGAGTCCTTTGTTATGCCACCTATATCTGCCCCAAACTATAAGCATTAACCAAATTTGTTAAAGGTATGGTAATATGGAGGCGGGGTGGACACACACAGTAGAAAGAGAAAAGAAAAATGTACTAGTAAAATTTTACAAAAACAACACTGTGAATATACTGAAAACTTCTAAATTGTACACTTTAAATAAGTGAAAATTATGGCTTGCAAATTATATCCCTAAGAAGCTGTTTTTAATAAAATCTGCCAAGACAGGAATAATAAGTAGAGTTGTAAAAATCAATCAACACATAGCAATACTCAAAGAAAGAACAAGTAATTTTCCTTGATCCTACAGAATAACCAGCAACAAGAGTCATTTTTATATTTCTTGTAACAAAAATAGGCAAACTACTACTTATAACCAAAAAAAAAAAAAGGTGAAAAGATAGTGTCAAAACACTTAAAGAAAGCAATCTGTCAATTCCTACTTTGAATATTGCTTTAATTTCACTGTTTTCACTACCAGAAGACGCTGCTCAGTGAGATTATTATGTTTTCACAAACAGAATAATCACATCTGGAAGTTTCTGCCAAACTAGTATCTATGAAATTATAATATGTATCACAAAGAGAACTATTACAAGCTCAGAAAAGGCATGCAAGTTTCAATGACTAGGGAAACAATTTGATAAAGAAAAGACAAATTCTCAGTCAGTGATCATTTCCTTTTCAAGACAGGGTTTGAAAGAAAGGTACGAAAGATAGATGAAAAGTGGCAACACTCAGTTCCTTGTAAGCACACTTGCTGGGTGCTTTGGGAAAGAGGCAGGATGTAATGTTTTTAGTCTCTCTCAGAAAAACAAGTTCGTTCATGCAAAGACAGAAAGTAGATACCATGCATGGCTGAGTCTCTGCTGTGCACCTCAACTGTCACAACATTGTTAATCAGCGATGCTCCAGTACAAAATAAAAAGTTTAAAAATTAATAAAATACAATAAAAGGCAGATACCAAAGTGGAAGGTAGGTGTATGCTCAGAATATGATCCACTGGAATAGAAATTAACTAGGCCTATCCTCTGATCTCACTCAGTTTCAGCTGATCAAGCAGAACAGTCCAGATGATATAAAACAAAACAAAAACCTACCCTTCAATTTTTATCCTCAGAGATAACTTGTTCAAACCCAAGGAACCAAACATAACTCACTTTGGGTTTTAAGTTAAAACCTGTTGAATCCACTGTGACTCAGCACACAGGTATCACTTAAAGGTGCCTGAAACCAGACTAGCTTTAATATGGTACACAAGAGACAGCCAATGAATCAGGCACAGAATTAGGCAGGAAGAGCACTGGCCTCAGAGTCAAAGTTTTAGATACAATCTCAACTCTGGGAACTCTCCAAAAACTGAATTCAATATCTGTTGAAAGGAAAGAGTTGCTTTTGAATTTTTACACACCTACACACCAGGCATATAGTAGATGCTCAATAAATGTCTTCTGAATTATCACTATAGAGAGCTAACGTTGAGCAAGCACTAAGGACTTCATATGCATTATATCATTTAATCATTACAATAATCCTATAAAGTAGACTTTCATATTACTTGCATATCACAAATTCAGAAATTGAAGTTTAGAGAGATTAGTAATGTGCCCATGTGACTCAGCTGCTGAGTGTCAGAAAGTGGACTGCAGGGCCCCAAGCTGTAAACGTGCATTTAGGCACTACTGCCTCTCTGAACTCAGCTGGGCATTGGCCAAAGTAATCATAGTCATCAATGAACATATGAGGCTCCTCCGATTTAATGTTTGTTTTATGGCTTGCTTTTTGCCACCACCTGTCTTCCTAGGAGCATTAACCTTGGGATCCTCGTTAACTCAAAACCCAGTCCGCTGAATGTAACCATCACCCTGAAACTTGCTGGAAATGCAGAATCTTAGCCATATCCCAGAAACAGAATCCAGGTTTTAACAAGACACCCAATGATTCAGAGGGACCTCAGTTTGACAGACACTGATTTAGACTAGCTCCAAAATGATATTAAGGCATGTTATGACAGGAGGAAAGTAGGCCTGAGAAGGAAAATACAATAGAAATGTTATAGTCAGTGAGAACAAAACCAGCTTGCTACAGCTGTGTCAGGACCTTTATTCACCTAGATAATGGCACACAGATATTTATAAAGGACCTAGCAAAATTGACTTAGCAGCAGCAGCAGCAAAATGCCTAGGGAATTGATGAGACACCAACTGAATCTAAAAGGAGTATATCTATAGTCTCCCACTCTCTTAAAATCGCCAAGCCTGTGCTTTTAGAAGAACATATCATGTGGCAAATAAAAATACACAAAGTCTTCGGCAAATACTGAATCTCTCATCAGGCTAAGGGCAGAGCTGTGCTATGGACTGATAAAACTCAAGACCTGGATGATAGATATTACCATTTGATCAGAATCCAAAAGTCAGTTCTTAACAAGGTAACTTTATCCTTTTGAATATGAACACATTTTTAAGCACAACACTAACATCAACTTAAATTTGAGTTTAAAAATCTTGATTTAAATTTGAGCTATTTCAGTATGGCTTATGGCTTTCTTTTCAAAACACACACCTACATTTCTAGACAGAAAGTGGCCTATATTTTTGGCCAAGGAGTATAAGACAGCAGCTCTTCTCTCATGAGAGATATGAGTTGTGTTGTGCTGAGTCAGAATCTAAAGAAGCATCTGAAGGAGCTAATTTTTACTCACTATTTCTTACTCACTTAAACAGAGTTATAAAACCCCAGTAGCTCCACATAACCAAAAGTCACGCACATGACTAAAAGTTATCTTAGTAGGAAGTGAGATATACAGGTCACTTTTGTCTTTATTCCCACTTTTAAAAGAAAAAAACTACAGTCCTTTCCTAGCCGCAATTCTATGCTTCCCAGCACTAAATGTGCCCCACACAGGTGGAAATCCATTCTCTTCTTCAGTTCTTTGCTCTCAGTCATTTGAAATCTACTAGGCAGTTTCTTCTCTTTCAAACTTTCAACTATATATTCTTGACAATTTCTACTTCCTCCTGTCTTCATCTAGGGAGAACTAGAACTATCAGAATGGATTTCTTGCTAAGTAACCATCCAGATATCTCCTGGAAGGCTTCCTTTCACCACAGTGTATCTGAAAAAAGAACTGCTTTTAATACTCAACCCACTTAAATTCTGTTACCGTCAAGAATTGTCCTCTGAATTCAGAGATTCTATACCAACTCCATCAAATAAGTCAGGGTTTTACAATAAAGACAAAGAGAGGATTTGGGCATGCTCAAAGTCAGAGGGCAAGCCGGAAGCAGAGCAAAGTTTAGAGCAGTGCAGTCAGTCCTAAGGATTCTGATTCAGAGTTGAGTCCAGAGACTACAGAAACAGGAAGACATGTATTAACACCAAGAAGCATTGAAGGTGTAACCCACAGGCCTGAGTCAGTCAACGATGGGGTGTTTAGAGGCCTGAGGGGTCCCATGAGAGAATCAAATATACAAGAGTTTCCTACAAGAGACCCAAATTCCCAGTCTCAATGAGGCCAGCGATGGACCATACTGAAAACCAGCTGCTGCTGCTGCTGCTGCTGCTAAGTCGCTTCAGTCGTGTCCGACTCTGTGCGACCCCATAGATGGCAGCCTACCAGGTTCCCCGTCCCTGGGATTCTCCAGGCAAGAACACTGGAGTGGGTTGCCACTTCCTTCTCCAATGCATGAAAGTGAAAAGTGAAAGTGAAGTCACTCAGTCGTGTCTGACTCTTAGCAACCCCATGGACTGTAGCCCACCAGGCTCCTCCATCCATGGGATTTTCCAGGCAAGAGTACTGGAGTGGGGTGCCATTGCCTTCTCCGAAAACCAGCTGCAACTGTGCTAACCCAACCTCATTGCCAGTGGCCCTGTTCATAAATCCACCCACTTTGGAGCATAATTTAGTACTATGTTTGTAGAGTCACAAAATATTTATGGTCTTTGATCTGGTAACCACACGTTAAAAATACAGAGAAAGGGACATACAGAAAGTGGTTCACTGCCAAGGACAAACGCAGACATCTGCGTTTAGGTTTAAACACTCACAGGTACAGACAGTGGTTGCCCAGATTAGCAGCCGTTTTGTGCAAAAGCCCTGGGGATCTGGGATGAACCAACTTCACTTCAGGGCTCCTGAGGAGGAAGTAACAAGAATGGTGGGAACACATGCCACAGTCAGCAGAGTTGGTCTGAATCGGTTCTCCCTTCTACAGACGGCAGTGAAAGGGAAAGCGTTAGTGGCTCAGTCATGTCCGACTCTTTGTGACCCCATAGACTATAGCCTCGGAGAAGGCAATCGCACCCCACTCCAACTTGCCTGGAAAATCCCATGGACGGAGGAGCCTGGTAGGCTGCAGTCCATGGTGTCGCTAAGAGTTGGACATGACTGAGCGATTTCACTTTTCACTTTCATGCATTGGAGAAGGAAATGGCAACCCACTCCAGTGTTCTTGCCTGGAGAATCCCAGGGACAGGGAAGCCTGGTGGGCTGCCGTCTATGGGGTCATACAGAGTCAGACACGACTGAAGCGACTTGGCAGCAGCAGCAGACTGTAGCCTGCCAGGCTCCTCTGTCCATGGGATTCTCCAGGTAAGAATACTGGAGTGGGTTGCCATGCTCTCCTCCAGGGGATCTTCCCAACCCAGGGACTGAAACCACATCTCTTACGTCTCCTGCATTGGCAGGTGGGTTCATGACCACTAGTGCCGCCTGGGAAGCTCAGTACCCAGAGAAGCAGCCAACAATTCCAGTTTGCTGGTCGATCTACACTTGGACCTGACTGAGGCCACAGAACAACAAAGGCAAACCATGGATACTCAGAGAATAGGGACCAGGTTGAAGAAGTCTGAAAATGTGACATTATAAGGAAGGGTTGAAACAAGCTGGAGTTTTTAAACTGAACAGAAATGAGAATGCGGGTATCAGTATACATTTCCTCTGTGGTTTCAGCGGACAGAACTGGAACACAAGGGTGGATATTCTAGAGACGCTCCTGTCACATCAACATAAAGGAGAACTTTCTAACACTTTGAGCTCTCTAGGAGTGAAAGAGTCCTGGTGAACGGAGAGCTTCCTAAAATAGGAAGTGCTCCATCAGTGCCTGGTTGGCGCCGTGTCAGCTTGCTCCAGAAAAGCCTCCTTCTTGGTCTCAGAGGCTGCAAACCCAGGCCAGACTTCTGGGGACCACCCTGAGTGGAAGTGGCCCCCTCAGGCTCCACCAACTTGGGCTCCACTGTCTAGGGAAAAGCTAGCACAAAACCATGAACCTGGCAAAAAGCAAAGGGAGGAGAAGATGGATTCACTCGGGTGTCCAGCATTGTAGCAACTCACATGGGAAATAAAGATGCAGTTTAGATGAAAACTGACGGACTTGAGCTCGGGCGGCAAGAGGCAGTGCCAGGGCCTGACCTACTAAATGTTCTGGTTCAACCCTAATGAGCCCATTTAAGGTGCAGGACAGTTTTACAAATGACAGCAAAGCCTTGGTGAGATCCACATTCTTTCCTTCAGATGTAGGCCTTCTCGCCCCAGTTACATACCTTAAGTTAAGCCTCTATCCATGCTTTAGGGAATAATTTTTATCCATACTCTATGAAAACCTGCTAAGATCCCAGAGTAAAACAGATGCGAAACTTTGGACTATAACTTATCAACATTTATGAACCCTGGTTTAAGCTTACTGTGAACTTTGTGATTCAACTATATCGTCAATGTTGCAATCATTTCACCTAAATTTCTCTGATGAAAGGTGGTGGGTGTTAACCTTTTGCAGCAAACAAGTGCCTTGTTTACATCAGGTGATCAGTGGATACTTCTCCCAGGTGAAGATGAATAGCTCAGTAACCGACCTACTGAAGGGCCTCAGTCTTACTCCCCAGATGATGCTACTTTGGGTCCTAGAGAAGCCATAGGCTATGGCTCAGTCCTCTGTTAGTCAAGGTTTACCTAAACTTCTTTTGTCAAAAACATTTCTTATAATTGAAAACTCTGTAAAACCAGGTATAGTTAGGAATTCAAGATAAGATCAAAATTCTCTCTTCCACAGTGTTGAGCAACTACCATGAGTCAGGTGGTAGAATGGAGTTTAGGAGCACAAAGGTTAACAGCTCTCATCAGAAGCTCACAGTCCAGGGGAGGAGACAGGCTTTTAAGAGCTAATTCTCAGAGTGTGAGAAGTGCACTAGGAGCTCACAGGAGGAGTTGCTCAGCCTGAGGTATGGGGAAGGTTACTGCTGGAAAGGCACACTGGCAAGGAATCTCGAAGGCTGGGTAGGAGTTCACTGAGCATGCGTGTATGCATGCTCCGTCATTTTAGTCGTGTCCAGCTCTTTGCGACCTTATGGACTGTAGTCTGCCGTGCTCCTCTGTCCATGGGATTCTTCAGGCAAGAATACTGGGGTGGGTTGCCATGCCCTCCCTCCAGGGGATCTTCCTGACCCAGGGATCGAACCCAGATCTTCTGCACCAAGGTGGATTCTTTACCACTGAGCCACCAGGGAAGCCCTCACTGAGCATAGAAGAGAAAACACATTCCAAGAAAAATGAACAGTGATAGTATGTTGGACTACCTAACCTAAAGAACAATAACATTATCCTTGCGTGTGTGAGCAACAGAGTGAGGCAGGGTGAGGGCCATGACAATTGTTTTCAGATATCTGGGGGACAATCTGATTAGGTGTTTGCTTCTCCGTGTAGAAGGTATTATAAGAATTGGAAAGCAGGGTGCCTATGAGATTGTACATTTCAGTTTAATATATACAAGAACATTCTTTAAAGAAGGACTATTAAGAAACTGGCTGTCTGGAGTAGACAAGTTTACTTCATAATTATCTAGTTTTGGAGTCACTTTGGGTTCTAATTGTAGCTTAGCTCATGGTAAGCACTTAATAACCAGTGGCTATCCATAATGTGAGATGTAGAACTCATCTTCACACTGTGAATATCCACACAAAACCAAGCTGTCATCTCTGGCTATGTCTAATGCTTGGGGTATAAGTCTAGGTAGACTAGTGACCATCAAGCTCCCTCCCAGGTCCTAGCCTGGGACTGTTATTTGAATGTCTCTGCCCATTTCTGATCTGCAATATTCCCCTCAGCTCACCAGGAAAAACACTAAAGAAATGTCCATTCATAACCTGCTATCTATAAAAGTTAGCTCTCATTACTATGGTTATTATTTCCTCGATATTGTCCTTCTAGTAACCTTATCATCCCTGGCTTTTATTCCTGTGAGAGTGGGTGTATGTGTTTAATGGTATGCAAATTTTCTTGCAAGCCAACTCAAATCCTTAGTAGGAATATATGATGTCAGAAAGAATAAAATAAAATAACTTCTATAGTTTATTATAAATGACACTATAACAACAATAGGTAACATTCACTTAACACTCATTGTGCATCAGGCATTCTGGGAGGCCTTATATATAAATTATTTCATTTAGTACTCAGAAGAATGCTGAAAGGTAAGTACTAGTATTATAATCCTCACTTTATAGATAAGGAAATTGAGTCTTACAGAAGTCCAGTTTTCACTCAAGATTCCAACTAACAAGCAGTGGTCGAACCTAACAATTTTGTAACACAGCCTACAATGATCACATATTAATAGATATGTACTCCCACATATTAAAAAATTTGAATACTAAATATTTTTATTTAAATATTAAATATAGGGACTCCAGAAAACAAGAATAAGCCATTTAATCTAGTAAATAGGTGACAACAGTGAGTTCGTTTGGTTTCGATCTTACATTTCAGGACACTGTTGAGAAGAAAGGGGCCATAGAGTAACCAGGTCATGTTCACTGAAGTGGTCTTTGATCATCACATTAAAATTTCCAGCTTTCTCACCTGTATGATTCTATTCAAATGAAATGTTCAGAATGGAAAAATCTAGAAAGGCAGAAAGCAGAATAGTGGTTGCCTAGCGCTGGGGGAGGAAGAGAGCAGGGGACAGAGAATGGGTTCAAGGTTTCTTTTGGGGGTGCCAAAAATGTCCTAAAATTAGGTTATGGTGATGGTTATTCAGGGCTTCCCTGGTAGTTCAGCTGGTAAAGAATCTGCTTGCAATGCAGGAGACCCAGGTTCAATTCCTGGTCGAGAAGATCCCCTGAAGGAGGGCATGGCAACCCACTCCAGTATTCTTGCCTGGAGAATTACCATGGACAGAGGAGCCTGGTGGGCTACAGTCCATGGTGTCACAAGCAGTCGGACATGACTGAGCAACTAAGCACAGCACACGTGGTTATACAACTCTGTAAATACACTAAAGGAAACAGAATTGTATGATTTGAAGGGGTTAACCCTGTGATGTGTAAATTACACAATACACAATTTGAATAAAGCTGCTAAAACATAATCCCCAGGGTTCGGTGTCCAGTGATCTTCAGTCACTCCCTGTGGCTGCTGTCTTCCAGAATAAACATGGGAACCAGATGTGCATTAAGTAAGCCTTTATCCGAGAACAAAATGTTCGAACAACAACGATGAGAATAAAGACCACACCTGTGAAGCTGGTCATTTTTCCTTGGAAGCCACACTGAGCCTTCAGCTTCTTTCTCCAGTGTTATGAGGTTAGTGCTGAATGGTATTAGCTTTTGATTTTTACCAACCCAGGGAAAATGGAAACATAGTTTCATTCTTTATACAGAAATATTAAAAATAGCAGCAACAGGGGAATCAAATGACCTCTAAAAGCCCCAAAAGATTCCAATCCAGTTGACTAGAACCTTGGGATCTCAATCATTCTGGGCTTCCGGGACCTCATCTGGAATAGGACGAGGAGGAAGAATGAAGTCAACTACTCCAAGGTTCTTTTCCACCTTCAACATTCCAGTCAAATCATATCTTCTAAGGACTGTCTCAGTGTGTTGATTTGTCCCATTGGGCATGCATGTGTGTGCTCAGTCATTTCCAACTCTTTTGCAACACCATGGACTATAGCCCACCAGACTCCTCTGTCCATGGGATTTTCCAAACAAAAATACTGGAGTGGGTTGCCATTTCCTTCTCCAGGGGATCTTCCCGACCCAGGGACCGAACCTGTGTCTCCTGTGTCTATTGCATTGCAGGTGGATTCTTTACCACTGAGCCACCTAGGAAGCCCCATGTCCCATTCTAAACACCAGCAACAGCCCTTGAACAAAGGAATTGTTATCAAGACATCTGGACACACTGGAAATCATGAGTGTTTTTCTTGGACTGATGTCTCAAGTATTTAAGTGCACTTCTTCCCACAGCCCCTATTTAATAAACTATCTATCTTATAATTTTATTAGCTATAACATCTAAGATTTTAAACCTGGTACATAAAAATCAAAAGGCAGTTTCCTAAAATAATGAATGCATGCATGCTAAGTAGCTTCAGTCGTGTCCAACTCTGTGACTCTATGGATTGTAGCCTTCCAGAGTCCTCTGTCCTTGGGATTCTCCAGGCAAGACCACTGGAGTGGGTTGCCATGCCCTCCTCAAAATAAAGGCAGCTGTATAAATGCAGAAAAATAATTGCTCCTCGGAATAAAAATATCCTCTCCTTTATAGAAATTTATCTGGCCTCAACTCTAACCTGTCTAACTCCTCATCTATTTTAATTTTTATTATAAAACATAAATTCCTCTTAAAGGAAACCTTAAATTTACAAAGTATTTGAGGAAATTAAAATCATTCTTAGAGCCACCATCTTAAATAGATTATGGGTGATGTTAAGTTACTATTAAATTTTTGTATATCTTGTCTTCATTTTTCTCTTTCCATGAATAATTTATATATTTTTCAAATATAAAGGGACTGAACTGAACTGAAAGGAAACATAAATATTAACATGCAGAAGAATATAAGAAGAAAATTAAAACTGCCAGAAATTCCTACCTTTAAAATAATCCCTAAATCTCTATTAACTTGAGGTGACCATACCTTCTGCTCTCTCCTTAAGAATAACATATACAGAGAGATATATTTTAAACATGGCCAAGTATGAGAGACACAAATAGTTTGAGATCCAGTGTTTTAACTTAAATATCTGTCACCACCATTTCCTCCCCTGATATTTTTTCCTAAATAGTAATAGCAACCTAATGATCCATTATGCAATTTTCTTCTAGTGTGTATTTCAATTGTTACCAACTTTTCATGATAATAAATAACACCTCAATGAATATTTTTGTAGTTAAAGCTTTTGCACTCCTATCTGGAAAATTCTAATCTATCACCCTAATCCTTTTGTGATTTCCTCTATTGGGTTTTGGCTTCCCAAGTGGCTCAGTTGTAAAGAACCCATCTGCCATTGCAGGAGATGCAGGTTCGATCCCTGGGTTGGGAAGATCCCCTGGAGAAGGAAATGGCAAACCACTCCAATGTTCTTGCCTGGGGAATCCCATGGACAGAGGAGCCTGGCTGACTACAGTCCATGGGGTTGCAAAAAAGAGTCAGACACAACTTAGTGACTAAACAACAACTGTTGATTTTAAGAAGAGAAAGTACTTCCCAATCCAATGGTTAGAATTATTGTTTGATTTCTTTTTTTAAATTTAACTCCTTAACCTATGGACTGTATTTTTAAAGATTCCAAACTTATTTGTCACATGTTTAAGCTTTGGCCAAATCTAGAGCAAGCTATTTGCACAACATTTTAAAATGCACATTTATGTTTTTTAAGGAAATACATGTTTCATATTCTTGGCTTTCCACTAAGCTTCAGAAAGCCTTCAGGAATGACAAAACAACCAGAACTTTGACTGTCAGCAGGAAATCATACTGGTCAGGAATGAAGAGGACACCACTCATTCAGGCCAAATAAAAGCTAAACAAGTAAAAGGCCAATGTTTGAGTCTTAGTGGTTTTATTATTTTAGCCTTAAAAAGTCTCAAAAGTTCCAAGATTAGCTTATGCAGTTAAAAGACAGTTTTTAAACCTGTGGGCTTATTCTCCACAGGGACTGGTCACCATTGCTCTCATTTACTGACCACTGACCAAGCTCTGCATTCTGCTTCGCCACTGGTTCTCTCCACTCATCACCAGCAGAACATGTGAGAAAGCAGAGCACAAGCTCAACCCCCACCCAGTGGAAAAAGAACACAAAGGACATGCCTTACTGGTTGATGGCAGGTCAACAGGAGCATCTTTGAGTAGGAAGGGCAGCACAGATAATAGTATTTCATGGCTGCTGCTTAGTAATAATAAGGATTGGATTATATTTCCCAAAGACATCAACTTCTCACTCCATTTCTTCCCTACCACATTGCCTCTCTGAGGCACAACAATATTACTGCCAACTAGTTGTTAAGACTTGGGACAAATTATGTAACTTCCCTGGGACAGTTTCATCAACTGTAAAGTGGGGATAATAAAGACAATTGACGTCTTAGGGTTGTTGTGAAGATTAAACAAGAGGCTGACACAAGGGCTGGCCCTTAGGAGATGCTTTTTGAGTGTTAGCCGTTACTATTACTATTACCTTCCCTCTACTGCTCCTGCCATGATTACTAATATCATCACCTCCAGAAATGCCAGAAGGTCAAACTTAATTTGGGTTCTTTAGAAGGAAAGAGGGAATAGGGGATGTCTGTGGTCAGATCAGACCTGGGAATAGAATCTGTCCTCAGCCTTTGCAATCCCTCTGGGAAGTTAGTACATACTGTCATTACTAAAATAGTGAATTTCTGAGGTGGGTGCTATCACAGCATCTCTTGCCTTCTGTCTGAGTTGCTGATGATGTAAGCACAAGACCCATTCACGTGGGCACCTTCAATGTTAGCAGGGCTGGAAACAAGAATTCAGTGAGTTAGGCATGAAAAAGGCAAAGGTGGCCGTATACGAATTTGACAAGACCAGAAACTAAGTCAACAGCTGACAGCTCCCCAAACGTGCACACTGAAGATCAAGCTTATGGGCAGGAATGAGACTGATCTGGGACATGAACAGACCCGGCTGATAGGTGAACATTTATCAAGGTTCAGAAGTCAGAAAACCAACTCCTAATATCACCATTCCTCCTGATTATTCATTTCTTTCCTCTGAGTCCTTACGTTCTAGTGACATCCACCGTTCCCAATGTTTGGGGTATGGGCCAATTTGTGTTGAAATAATCTGCCCTAGGATTTGTCTCCAACTCTGAATCTAAGCTTTGTTTTAAAAGGAAATAAGGATCACATGCTTCTGGAACATAAACTATGTTCATAACCATCTGAGATTTATGAGGCATCTGGAGTACTTCTGACTGTTAACAAGAAAGCATGTTGGATAAAATTTAATCGGCTCAGAGTTTAACCTGATATGGAATGGGAAAAATGCCCGTCTCTACTTGATTTTAGTCAAAAGGCAGAGATGTAACAAAACTAAACCAGTCTTGCAAGATGAGAATGAGAATTCCAATGTGTGTGCTAAGCCTGGAATCAGGAATAAGATTTGATTTGATCCCAAGTTACAGGTTTTGAGCACTCCCTTGTACAGTCTTTTTTTCCCGTCATGTTTGGAGGAAGCTTACTGTAATGGATACTCTTTAGGAAAACCCTAAAATGTGGTTTTTACAGAGTTTCCTCTCTTATTCTATCCTTTATCACGTTGGTTTTTTTCTGTTTCTAATCAGTAGTATTTTGTTTTGTTATTATCTGTAGAATAAAAAGCTGTGAAGCACTTGGGAATATAGAAATTGAGACATAAATGTGTCTGCTGTGAGCTTTTTAGGATTTATCCATGCCAGTTAAGCACAAACGAGTAATCAACAAGTAGAATGTCTTAACACTGTCCTTTAAAATCAGGGAGCAGGTATAATCAGATTGACTAAAGTCTTCTTTAAAATGTTAAGTTAATAGTATTTAACAATAATAGCATTATGCAGTACTAACACATTAATATTAAGTAAATTATACCAATCTCTGCTTTTTTTTTTGGATTTACTGTTGAAGAAAACATCTGCAGACACAAGGGCAATAATCAGATCAGATGAGTCGCTCAGTCGTGTCCGACTCTTTGCGACCCCATGAATCGCAGCACACCAGGTCTCCCTGTCCATCACCAACTCCCGGAGTTCACTCAGACTCATGTCATACAACTGTGTCTCAGAGGGGATAAAGTCCAGTCCGTTTTGCAATCCTGAGATGGCATGCAGACATAACTTTATAACTTCAGCCTCAGCGGAGATAGGACTGGGAACTTTAAAGTTTAGCAAATCACCTGAGAGATTTTTCTAAGTATAATATCTACTTCTGTCTTCCTTCTCCCTCAGTTTTGTATTTTTAGACAGAAGAGAACATGAGTGAACAGACCCTTTCTGAAACACTGTATTTCCCAGCAGGGAAAAGAAAGAGGAGATTAAAATGGTAATAATAGAAGTATATTGACATATTTTAAAACACTGGTGCTTACCTTGAACTAAACCATACCTAAAGTAACATAAAAGCCAGTATACTTCATAAGAATACTAATACTTCATAAGTACTTCATATACAAAACTGAAAATATCATCAAATCAAACTACTCTTGTGAAACTACTTAATACCAGATTGCTTTGGTGACAAGTGAACAAAGGTAAAATTGCTCTCGAGATGTCTAAGTTAATGAAATTAAGCAAGATATTCTCTTGATACTTCACTTTATTTACTTAATTTCACTTTAATACTATTAGCGATAATTTCATGCCTTCCAAGGCACACTCCGTTTTGACTGTCATATTTACTCCTAGAGTAATCTTCAATCCTGAGGAATCACTTAAGAAGAAAAACAGTGATGGCTAAGAAAGGGATTCAGTTCAGCTTGATCCACCTGTGCACTCTGTCCATGTCAACTGTTTACACAGGTATTTTCTGAGGCATTCTAGAAAAATGCCAGGCTTTTCAAAAAGAAAATTAAAATGATATTCTGGTTCCTTTAACCATAAGTAGTAGGCCCTAGAGAAAAATACATCAGACAAGCTTGCATGCTGCCTGGGACACAGCACACTGTTGCCTTGTGCTCCAAAAGGTAAAATAAACCATGTATAAAATCATAGCTATTCCTAGAAGACATAATGAGAAGATACAATGAACGGAATTCTGAAAAAGGAACTGAAAATGCATACAAACAAGCACAGATTTCTAGACTGCACATCTAACACAAACCAGTCATTACTGCATGGCTTCCTCCTGCATTTAATATTGTCCAACAATGCAGATAGTATAAGGAAGACTATAAACCTCAGACCTCCGTAGGATCAATGAATATTATTTTCTAAAAAAATGCAGCAACAGCACAAATGCCATGCTGACTGTCATGTCATTGCCCCGTGAGAACAGAAAGAAAGTCTGACACATGAAGCAGAAAGTTCAAAATGTTATTTACTAACCTGGTGCCCCCGTGAAAGTAGTTGCTTCATATTGCTTTAAAGAAAGAATCCTTACTATGAAACCAATCTCCAGAGCAGCTGACAGCTGAGAGGGGAAAAGAAACTGACCACCCGGAGAGTCCACAAACACAGGAAAGCAAGCCCCGTTTTTGGCTGACTCCCCAAAGGCAACTTAAGTCATAGCCAAGCCCACAAAGCACTTTAGCCTATAAGCTTTAGTAATGAACTTGAAACCACTCCCATATGTTAAATAGACACTGGGCTGCTGTGAGAAATAAAATCCATGTACAGAATGAGCTAAGACTTCGGGCTTCATTTTTGTACTTGCTGCCCAAGAAAACTGTAACACATCAACTTAAACAAAGAGCATTCTCACTCCTTTCTCTCCCTTCAGATGCTGTCTTAAAGTGACTCATTTATTTTAAACAAAAGGAATACAGTCTGCCCTCCATTAGGGCCATGAAATGAGTTTTATATTGTTGCCCAAGTTGGTGGTGGTGGTGATGGAACATATAGCACTATAACTTCATGTTGCCTAAGAGGGACCATATTAAGTTATTGTTTCTGAGAATCAAAGTTACATACTATCACTATTCCTACATTTTTGAAATATATTGTTGTTGTTGTTCTTTAGTCACCAAGTCAAGTCCGACTCTTTTTTGCAACCCCATGGATTGTAGCCCGCCAGGCTCCTCTGTCCATGGGATTCTCCAGGCAAGAATACTGAAGTGGGTTGTGATTTCATACTCCAGAGGATCTTCCTGACCCAGGGACTGAAACTGCACCTCCTGCATTGGCAGGCAGATTCTTTACTACTGCCACCAGGGAAGTCGCTTAAAATACATTAAATAAGCAAAAAAACCTCATTAGTCACTGAAGTCTAAAAGTTAAAGTTCAGGGGGAAAACTTATCAAAGAACTATCTAACTTCTGAGTCTGACATGGTGTCTATAAATCTGAAAATTACTTGTAATTCTATTCTACCATCTACAGTTAGGTTATTTTATAAAACAAAAAAGTTTTTTTTGGTAGTTTTATAATTGTTTAAACTAGAGCTTAATATGACTCACTATGGTTTTAAAATAAGAAATTTATTTTTCATTCTAAAAATAATTGATAGTTTCCTTAAGACATTTATTTTAAAAAATAATGTTCCCACATATTGCTTCTTAAGAAAGAATTAAAAATCCATGCTCTGCTTTTTAACATAAAGTGCTCGTGGTATACACAATTTTTCCCAAGTTTTCAACACCAAGAGCCGTTTTAATTCTTGTTTCCATGATTTCTACCTTATTTTTAGAAGACCTATTTAACATAATGGTCAAGATTACCAAATTCAATGTTTCTTCTGAGCCATAAAGATGGGACCAAATAGTCCAAGGAAAATTTGCGATACTAACCACGTACTTTAATAACACTTGATTCTTTTGTTGCCAAGTAGATTTACATGTATTTACGGTAAAATCCAAGTTACTCAAGACCCGTGAAACATGTCATTAGCATATTAGCTCAACAAAATCAGACATGAAAAGCCCTATAACTGCCTCGGACCTAATACTCGCCCTCCGCCCTCCCCCATCCACTCCCAGGGTCAGAGCTCAACAGTTTCTCCAGGAGTCAGTTCAGAATGAGGGGGAGCCAGGCAGCCACTTCAATGAGAAAACCAGCCTCAAGACTTTGGCCCCTGCGTTATAAAGGAGCCAGTGCCCCACCTGGTGGCAAAACCAAGAAAAGGCTGAAATAATTAAACCTCAGGGGAAATAACTTGCCATTGGAAGAAAAAGAAGGAGAAGAAAAGGATGAGTTATAAGAGCACATTAACATCACATACAATATGTGGTAGGAATCATGAAAAGTTTCTTTCCCACAGACCAGAATATTTATAGAGGGTATTAAAATATTCATGCAAAAGAAAAAGTATTATAATTACATTCAAAACCTGTGGATCTGGTTTACAAGCATATATAATGATTTACATTCCCAGAGAAATATTCTCATAAATAATATTGATCTTTCCTTTACCCAAAGGGCTGCAAGAAAATTCCTGTGAGACCAGCATAATCTCTGAAATGTAAGAACCCTGGATACATCCCAACTCAGCGAGCTAACTGCTGGTGGGACTGTGTCTCCATCATTCTGTTAAGATGCTGTATCCCCAGGATTCTTCCTATCTTTCTTTGAAACAGTATTTCCTTTTGTCTAATATAAATTATTTCTGTTAAAATCGATGTTCTGATATCCTCAGCGGAGATGCAGAACAGGTAAACACTGGCTTTTGAATTACATGACAGTCTTTAATAAAACTCCAGCAAAAATAAAAGTATAATAGGATGTGACTTTTAAATAAGCCCAGGCCATGCTACTGGAACTAAGACTAATATTACAAAACTTACTGAAACTAAAACTAGTAGCTAATATTTAAGCTCTCACAATAAGTTAGGCATGGTTCTAAAGTGCTTCAAGAGATTAATTCATTTAAATCACACCAATCTATTATTTTGCCAGTTTTACAGATGAGAAAGCTGAGGCCTCTAAAGAGTAAGTACCTTGCCAAGATCAAACAGCGAGTGGTGGAACTGGGATTAGAACGCAGGTCATCTGGCTCTAAAGTCAGTGCTGCTAATCACGTAGGATAATAATGCTGTCCTCCCCCGTGAGTACCACTTGTGAAACTCTGCCAGACTCTGGTCAAATGAAAGGGAGCAGGAGACGGTTGGACAAGAACTTTCTGTGGACAGTGCTTGTGATAGTGCTGGCTGGGAAAGGCATCCCAGCCAAGCAGCCACAGAACTGAGACCTGGAGGCCATAAGGCAGGTGAGGGATCCCCAAGCAGAGGGCACTCACTCAGCCTGCCAAGACAAAGGGGGAAGTGGGAAGCAGGCCACCAAAGGGACCACAGGCAGCCTGGTGAGGCTGGGAGACCAACAGAAGAAAACTCTGTGAGAGAGGCAGGAGTCCTCTGATGTCACATCGTGGAGATAAAGAGGTATCACCAAGAGATTGTAAACCATAATGTGACCAGATGTGTGTGTTGGAAAGAGAAGTAAGGAGGAACTACACCCTGCAAGGTAAGCAGAAGTTTAGAAGACATTCCAGGTAAAGGAAATGACACATCAGTGCTTTAAAATATACAAGTCTACACTTCCACTGATATTATCAAGGAGACTGGGGCAGTAATCCTGGCAGCAGCAATGCTCACTTACTTGCTCAAGCTAGGTTCGGGGCCTGAGCCATGTGGAGGTTGTTAATGCCACCAACAGAACTGGGCACACAGATGGAAGAGTAGGCTGGCAGAAGAAGGAGGGGTGGGATGGACAAGACAAGGAGGTGGTTTTTGGAGGCTATCAATAAAGGGTGGCTATTATGTTATTACTTTTTTGGTATACTGATAACTGTATATCAGTCTAATTGGTTTCTTTCGTAACGCTATGCAGTCTGGTATTTTCTCTTAAGAATCTTTGCTGCAAGAACTTTTGCCTTGCAACTAATTGGCTGCACGACAGCTTTACTATAAAAGACAAAATCATGAAAATAAATTAAAATAGGGACATTAAAAAGGACATAATGAAACTTGAAAAACTAATAACAAAACCTTAAAACTACTTGAAAAATTGTGAAAGCAATGATACTTCCTTTCTCAAAGTCAATCATTAATGATTCAGGGTCTAATGTTGGATATACATCTCCATGGTATTAAAAAAAAAAAAATCTGCTGTAAAACTCTTCAGATTTCCCTGTAAGTAGAATGAACAGACAAGAGATGCTGCTCTCTCTCTCTCTCTCTCTCTATATATATATATATATATATAACATATACAAACATATATATAAAGCAGTACATATCTGGAGTACATTAAATGTTACATGACAGTCCTCATTTCACCAAATCACCTAAGCCAGATTCTGTGCCAAATACCAAAATTCTGTCTACATCATGTTCTGTACTATCAAATAACAAAAAATGTCACCATTTTCATAAAATTTACCAAGAATCATGTAACCATTTATTCTGGGGATATTGGAGGAGTTTGAGTCTCCCTTTGCCTTCAACTTCTAATATTGAGTGATAAATCTGGTAAAGGTGACATTATAAGATGAGATGTATCTAAATGAGCTAAAGAATCGATAGGTAATATTCTCAAACAGTGTCATGTATTACTAGCCTCCACTTTTATATTTGCCATCGGTTGGTAAACTTTTGGTTCTGACAAGAGAGAGATGGCTGTCCCCATGAAAGGATTAGCAAACTGTTATCATTTTCTGAGCACCGAAGAATTGATGTTTTTGAACTGTGGTGTTGGAGAAGACTCTTGAGAGTCCCTTGGACTGCAAGGAGATCCAACCAGTCCATTCTGAAGGAGATCAGCCCTGGGATTTCTTTGGAAGGAATGATGCTAAAGCTGAAACTCCAGTACTTTGGCCACCTCATGCGAAGAGTTGATTCATTGGAAAAGACCCTGATGCTGGGAGGGATTGGGGGCAAGAGGAGAACGGGACGACAGAGGATGAGATGGCTGGATGGCATCACTGACTCAATGGACGTGAGTCTGAGTGAACTCTGGGAGTTGGTGATGGACAGGGAGGCCTGGCGTGCTGTGATTCATGGGGTCGCAAAGAGTCGGACAGGACTGAGTGACTGATCTGATCTGATCTGATCATTTTCTAGTACAGTATTCAGCCTGGCTTTACACTCTCTTATTTCACACTTCAGGAAGTTTTCTTATCACTGTATTTTCTATCAAGTTGCTATAACACAGTTGAAACCAATTGTCAACCACTTTCTGTTTTACGGCAAAACTGCCTTACGGCCAATTAATTGTGCAGTAAACCTGCTTTATGGCAAAGATGTTTACTGCAGAAATGCCTAGAACCTCTAATTTTATTCACTTGAAAGTATGCATTTAATTTAATGCATTAAGCATTATTTTGTAAAGGGATTCATTAGCTTCACTAGAATGCCAAAGGGGTCCTTGCAAACTCTCAGAAAAGCAAAGAACATCTGATGCAAAGGATGGGGGGCGGGTAACACAGGAAGACACTTAAAGAATTCAGAAAAGGGGAGACGGAGTATGAGATGACCAGGATTCAAATCCAGGATATTGATTTGTGTTCTTTCCTCCACCAACTCTACACTCTAAAATAATAAAAACAGAATCCCTTCATTTGTGTCAACAAAGTATTTTCACAGGTTACAGCTCACTGCTGCTGCTGCTAAGTCACTTCAGTCGTGTCTGACTCTGTGTGACCCATAGATGGCAGCCCACCAGGCTCCCCCGTCCCTGGGAATCTCCAGGCAAGACACTGGAGTGGGTTGCCATTTCCTTCTCCAATGCATGAAAATAAAAAGTGAAAGTGAAGTCGCTCAGTCGTGTCCGACTCTTAGCGACCCCATGGACTGCAGCCTACCAGGCTCCTCCACCCATGGGATTTTCCAGGCAAGAGTACTGGACTGGGGTGCCATCGCCTTCTCCGTACAGCTCACTAGCTCATCACAAAGACCCAGTAGGAAGTAGGAAAAGGCAGGTGATACCAACCTGCCTGAAACCTCAGAGAAGCCGCTGCCCAAGAAGACACCACTCCTTGGGCCAGTCCCAGGCATGGAACCTGGGATCTGCCTGACACGCCCCCCCCCCCCATCCCCCGCCCACAGAGCTGAAGCTGTAGTCCTGAGTGCAGAAGAGGCGATGACAAGCCCTCATATCACATTAGCTAGAACCTGATCAGGAGAGGACAGAAGAGTGTACAAGTAGATCCTGCTTCTCTTCAGGCTTCCATTTGCAGGCAGGCCTAACAATTTACTTGAATGCTTTGCTCTTAACTCTTATTTAATTTTGATTTGTGATGGGGGTGAATTACAGGACTTACAGTATTTCAACTGTTTGATTTTCCTCTGGCTGTAACCAGAACAGAAGCCTATACTTAAGCAATTAGTCTGAAAATAGATAGACAGGCTGAAACAATGTGCTCTCTGTTCTCTCCTGGCTGTGCCCACCAACGGCATTCATTATTTAATCTGGGACACGTGTTGTCAGGGCTGTGTTAACAACAATGTGTCTTATTGTCTTCATATCCATTCCCTATTCTGCCACATCTGTCATGGCTCATATCTGTTTTGCATCTTTTTTTGTTTTATTTTGATTCTCTTATTTTTACAGGATCATTTTCTTAATTACTACAAATTGCTCTGAAATCTGTTCTAATGCTCCAAAAGGTTACATTTATTAACTTGCTGATAACAAAAAAACTTAATGGACACACATTCTTTTAGATGCAAATCTATATAAAATTATATTATTAAAGCAAATTTTATCTCATAGTTGGTTAGATAACCTATCCTTTTTAAAAAAAACAATCTGATCAGTTCACAGGTCACTCTGGCCTCTTCTCATATAAGGTGTTTCCTTTCACATGATAATGAGAAGGTGGCTATACATGACTGACCAAATATGCTTGTAGGGGAGGAAAATTTTTCCCTTCTAAGTTCTTTGGCTGGTCTAATAATTAAATTGATACAGACAGATTAACAAGAGAAAAATTAATTGTGTATATATCTGAGCTGATAAAAATGTGGGATGCAAAGAAGTAACCAAAGAAAGTAGCTTTTATACCTTTTAGACAAAAGAAACAATAAATTTGTGAAGAAATGACAAAATACAGGGGTTTGGGCTTGGCCCAGCAAATCAGTGAAGTAACAAAGTTTGTTTATACAACCCTCTTGGCCCTGAATTCCCTGTCTCTGGCAATGAGGATGCCTTCAAACCTCCTGGTACAGGGAAGATCCCTTCCACCTGGGAGATTTAGTTCCTGGTCTCAGGGAGACAAAGGAGGATCAGAGTATTCTTGTATCAGCTGTTTCTTAAATAACTTTAATTCAAAATAATCAATATGCCTAAGTAGCATATTTTAGGGTGACATACACTTCTCTTTCATGTTGTTCAGAAAAAACCCTGAGTATTTCTCTTTTTTTGGAACAAATATATGAATATTTTTATTTGTTCCTTAGTCTACTTCTTTATACTTTTCTAAAAAAGAAGCAAATGCTTAACATGCTCTTTTCCCACTTTCATCCATTATTGAGGAGTGAAAAAAATGAGTATTTCTTAATATGCATATTAAAATGTAAATTATTATGTTTATTGGTTGGCCTTTAATTTCTAAGTTTCTCTAGTCTCTTAAAAAATTTTATTTTAAATTGGATGATAGTTACAATATTGTGTGGGTTTCTGCCATACATAAACATGAATCAGCCATAGATACACAAATGTTCCCTCCCCCTGGAACCTCCCTCCCACCTCCCACCCCTTCCCAATGATGCAGGGAACCCAAATCCAATGCTAAGTTTTTGTATGTAGTTTTTCTACTCTTTTAAATAAGAAATCATAGTGAAAACTGTCCCTTGCCTTTGAGTCCTAGCCACTTGAGTGAGAATTCTTGTGGATAAAAAAAAAAAGAGAGAGAGTTTAAAGTTATCTTACAGGCTCTGGTTACAGAAGGGCAGTGTCCTCCTGTGGCTCCTCTCCTTGGATACATGGACACATGGACACATGGACTTCGCAAGTCAACCTACTGTCTGGGCATCAGAGAGTAATAGCCTAGGGCACTTGTACTGTGGGGGAGAAGGGAGTGAACCTGGCGAAGGCAAGCCTGTGATGCGTTACCTTCTTTCCTAACCATGCAGAAGTGCTTCCTTCCTTGCTTGTCCAACCCAAGTAAGGACGGGCTTCCTGTCGCCCTGGCAGTTCCTGTAGCCTGAATCATTTGCTTTCATTCCTACCTTGTTTTCTTTGTGCTGCTCTCAAATTGCTTCCTCACAAGACCTCTCCCTCCTGCCAAACCGATTTATTACATTCTTTACCTCCCCTAGTCCTTAGGGTTTATGTCACTGCCCCGCCTTTGATGCCCATGCACCTCATGGCCAATAAAGGATTAAAATCCTCCCCAGCATTTCAAGAGGCAGCCCAAATCCACATGCTCCATGAAGCTTCCTCAGATGACTCTAGTTAAAAAAAAAAAAAAAAAAGCTTTTATTTCTTAGACCTAGAACATCATCAGCAAATGTATTAGACAATTAATTAAGCATGATAACATCTGTTCTGTTGTCTTGATTGGTTACTTAAATATTCGATGGCATTTAGGGCTTCCCTCATAGCTCAGTTGGTAAAGAATCTGCCTGGGTTGGGAAGATCCACTGAGAAGCGATAGGCTACCCACTCCAGTATTCTTGGGCTTCCCTGGTGGCTCAGCTGGTAAAGAATCTGCCTGTAATGTGGGAGACCTGGGTTTTATCCTTGGGTTGGGAAGATCCCCTGGAGAAGGGAAAAGCTACCCACTCCAATATTCTGGCCTGGAGAATTCCATGGACTGTGAAGTCCACGGGGTCGCAAAGAATTGGACACGACTGAGCGACTTTCAGTTGGCATTTGACTTTTCATGTAGTTATATCTATTCCCTCCAACTAAGTTACCAATAACTGGATTGTGAGTTATACTTCTGAAATCAACCACTGTAAAAAGTATACAGCAGGCAAAGTCCACCTTACTTAGCATAAGTATCTGTTGATTAATCATAAGAGAGTTCAATCATGTATATATTTTGCTTATTTTTGGCTGCACTGGGTCTTTGTTGCTTTGCGAGGGCTGTCTCCAGTTGCGGTATGTAGGCTTCCCATTGCAGGGGCTTCTCTGGTTGCAGAGCACAGGCTCCAGGGGCTCAGTTTTCAGTAGTTTCAGCTCATGGGCTCAGTAGTTTCGGCTCGCAGGCTCAGTAGTTGTGGCACATGTCACTCCACAGCATGTGGAATCTTCCTGGACCAGGGGTCAACCCGTGTCCCCTGCATTGGCAAGTGGATTACTATCCACTGCACCACCAGGAAAGTCCTAGATCATTTACATTATTGAATAGCAATCATAATCACATCAGCCAACACTATTGCCACAATTACACCCAATATCTTTTTTGGCATTCACATTTGCTGTATGAGGTAAATACCATTATTTCCCCCATTTCTCAGATGAAGACAATGAGGCCAGCAAGGTTAACTTGCCCACAGTCATTCTTTCAACATAAATTTATAGAGCACTTACTATGTGACAAGCATTGTTAACAGTATTAACCCTTCAAAGCAGAAAGTCCCTGACCTCAGGGAGTTTGTATGTATTTTACTAGGAAACAGATGATTAACAAATAAAACACATATCAAACCAGATAATGCTAAGTGCTAAGAAGAAAACCAAAGCAGAGTAAAGAAGTGGAGAGCATGGGGTGAGGGGACACTCTCCTTACATTGGGTGGCCAAAAAAGGCCACTCTGGGGAGATGACACTTAAGCAGAGACCAGAAGGAAATAAAGTAACAAGATTTATAATTATCTAGGGAAAAGGTTACAGGCAGGAGAAACAGAAATCACAAAGGCCCTGAGGCCAAAAGCTTAGAATGTGCAAGAACAACAAAAAAGCCAATGAAGTCAAGAGTATTGTGAAAGAAAGAGCAACAGAATGGAGTGAAGTCAGAGAGCGAACAGAGAAGTCTGATCATCTAAGGCTTTTTAAACCATTGCAGAAGTTCTCTTCCCCCTAAATATAATAGAAAGGTTCTAGAAGGTTTTAATCATGGGAGTGCAATGCTCCTCTGATTAAACATTTTTAAAGGTGACTTAAGTTATATAAAGAATAGAGTGAGACAAAGCAGATTACTTAGAAGAATATTGGCGTAAACCAGGTGGAGATGATGGTGGCTTGGAGTAGAGTGATGGCTAAGAAGTAGATAGAGCTCTATGATAGAGCCAAGAGGGTTTTCTAATGTAGGGTTGTTACCGAGTCCAAGTTCACTCTGCTCCCCACACTACAGGCCAATAAATCTGAGAGGAGGTGTTGGGACAAGGAAGGGACTTTATTCAGGAGGTGGCTGACTGAGAAGGTGACAGGCTAATGCCTCAAAATAGCCATCTCACTGGGGCCTGGATGCCAGGTTCTTTAATGGATCAGAGATGGGGGAGGTGAGGAAACAAAGTAAAAAGACTATTCAATCCTTGCAAATGTCTCCTAGAATGGCAAGCTTCAGGCAGGGAGGTGTGTTAGTTTCATTTCCTTACAGTCATTTCTTGGGTGGTGTAAAATGGAACATCTCCTGTCATATCAACCAAGATGCCACATCTATCTGTGATTCTGGCCTACTCAAATGTGAATTTCTAGGCCACCCCGGTAAGCAAGAGTCAAGGGGTGCCAGATGCTGAGCCATTTGCCAGAAAAAGAATTTAAGAATGTCATAGTCCTTCACAGGTGGGCAGGGGCAGGGTATCTTCCTGAGGCAGGCCATTATGTATGCCTATAATAACAAATGTGAGATGTGCTGTGCTCAGTCATGTCTGACTCTGCAACCCCATGCACTGCAGAATGAATAACCCCATGAATACTAGTGCCACCTGGGAAGCCCAGGTGGGAAGCCTTGAGATACCCAAGTGGTCCAGTGGTAAAGAATTCACCTGCCAATGCAGGAGACATAAGAGACATGGGTTTGATCCCTGGGTCGGGAAGATCCCCTGGATGGTATGGCAACCCACTCCAGTATTCTTGCCTGCAGAATCCCATGAACAGAGGAGCCTGGTGGGCTACAGTACACAGGGTTGCAAAGAGTCAGACATGACTGAAGCTACTTAGCACACGCGCACGCATAATAAAAGCAGCAAGATAAGGGTTAAAGTCACAGAGCAGATCCAGTGTGAATTCAAAATTAATCTTTCCTGGTTACAGGGTGATGCACAGTGTAAAAGAAAGAGAGGTGCCAAGGAAGACTGTAAGATTGATATATGAGCAACAAGGATAAAAGTCCAGTTACTGAGTTGGGGAACATGGTGGATGGTAGGGAGTCAGAAGGTGCAAGACATTTCAAAGGCAAATCATGAGTTCCATTTGGAATGTTTAAGTTTGAGATACCTTTTAGGTATCCAAATGAAGATGGGTAGGAAGTTGAATATATAAGTCTGGGGTTTGTATATTTAAGTCCTGGATAAAGGATTGAGATATGAAATTGGGAGTCTTATGGCTTTAGACATTGTGATGGCTTTATATAACATATTCACACCATGAGAAATGACTGATAATGGATAAGGGACAGAACTCTGAAGACTGAGGCTCAGGGACCTCTAACGTCTAAATGTCAGAAAGAAAAAGATCCAGCAAAGGAGGCCAAAAAAGAGCTGCCAATGAGATGGGAGGAAGACTAGGAGAACATAGGGAGACAAAGCCAGGTGGACAAAATGTTTCAAGGATAGAGTGATCAATTATGTCAAAGGCAGTTGAAAGATGAAGGAAGGGGAAGACTGAACTGACCATCAGATACAGCAGCACGGAGGCCACTGGTGACCTAGACAAGAGTGGCTTCAGGGAATTTGGGCACAAAACTTAGAAGGAGTAGGTTTAAATGAAACTGTGACTACAAGACATTGCTGAGAGAAATTAAAGATCTAATAAGTGCGTTAGTTAGAAATTAAAGATCTAATAAATGGGCATACCATGTTCATGGATTAAAAGACTAAATATTAAGACGCAGGTTCTCGCTTTTTCATGAAGATGGCGCCGAAGGCGAAGAAGGAAGCCCCTGCTCCTCCTAAAGCTGAAGCCAAAGCAAAGGCTTTGAAGGCCAAGAAAGCAGTGTTGAAAGGTGTCCACAGACACACAAAAAAAGAAGATCCGGACGTCGCCCACCTTCCGACGGCCCAAAACAGTGCGGCTCAGGAGGCAGCCCAAATATCCTCGGAAGAGCGCCCCTAGGAGAAACAAACTTGACCACTATGCCATCATCAAATTCCCCCTCACCACCAAGTCAGCCATGAAGAAAATAGAAGACAACAACACACTGGTATTCATTGTGGATGTCAAGGCCAACAAGCACCAAATTAAACAGGCTGTGAAGAAGCTCTATGACATTGACGTGGCTAAGGTCAATACTCTGATCAGGCCTGATGGAGAGAAGAAGGCATATGTTCGACTGGCTCCCGACTATGATGCTTTGGATGTTGCCAACAAAATTGGCATCATCTAAACTGAGTCCAGCTGGCTAATTCCAAATATAAAAGTTTCCACTATGTAAAAAAAAAAAAAAAAAAAAAAAATAAGATGCAGGTTCTCCACAAACTGATCTATAAGTTCAATAAACCCAATCATGTTCATTTCACTGGGCTTTTTGTAAAAATTGACAAGCTAATTCTAAAATGTACAGAAATGCAAATGACCTTGAATAGCCAAATCGATTACAAAAAATGAGACCAAAGTTGGAGGACTTACACTACCTGACTTTAAGACTTTGACTAGTAAATCTACAGTAATCAGTCTGACACTGGCATGGGATCAATAAGAAAAATCAGTGAGACAGAACAGAAAACTTAGAAACAGACTCACACTTATATGATCATTTGAATTTTCTCAAGTTGACGGAAAAATCCAACAGCAAAAGACAAGGCTTTATAACAAATGATGTTAAGACAACTACATATCTGTATGGCAAAATAAATAAATCTTGACCCCAACCTCACACCACATATAAAAATTAATTTAAAATGTATCATAGACCTAAATATAAAAGCTAAAACTATAAAACTTTTAGATATTAAAGCAATTAACTTAAAAAAAATAGACAATCAAAATTAAAATTTTCTGCTCATCAAAAGACACCATTAAGAAAATGAATATGTGCAAGGTTGGGGCAGGGAACTTCCCTAGCAGTCCAGTGGCTAAGATTCTGTGCCTTCATTGCATGCAGCACAAGTTTGATCCCAGGCCAGGGGACTAAGATCCCATGTGCCACACAGTGCAGCCAAAGAAAGAAAAAAAAAGAAAGAAAATGAATAGGTAAATCAAAGTCTGGGAGAAAACATATGCAAATCATATATCTGACAAAGAACTCATACCTAGGATATGTCATGAATGCTTATAATTCAATAAAAAGAGAACAAAAGATTTGATAACTTCACAGAAGAAGATAAACTAATGATCAATAAGGACATGAAAAGTACTGAATGTTAATATTCATCAGACACATTTATATAATAAAAAGTACAATGAGATGTCACTACATACTCACCAGAATGGATAAACATGAAAAAAAACTGACAAAACCAAATACTGACCAGGAAACAGAACAATCAAAACTCTTATATACTGTTGGTCAGAGTGTAAAACAATACTACCATTTTTTTCTTATAAAACTAAATACACCTACCCTATGACCCAATAACTTCACTCCTAAGTATTTAGCCAAAAAGAAACCCTACGTCCACAAAAAAGAACTTTGTGTTTGTTTGTGGCAAGTTTATTCATAACAGCCCCAAGCTAAAAACAGCCTGTGTGTGTTATGTGCTAAGTCGCTTCAGTCGTGTCTGACTCTGCAGCCCTATGGACTGTAGCCCATCAGGTTCCTCTGTCCATGGGATTCTCCAGGCAAGAACTCTGGAGTGGGTTGCCATGTCACCACTGAGATCTTCCTGACCCAGGGATCAAATCCATGTCTCAAGTCTCCTTCATTGGCAGGCGGGCTCTTTACCATTAGCACCAGCTAGGAAGCCCCAAAACAGCCTAGGGATCCATTAATAGGAAAATGAATAAACAAACTGTTGTAGAAACAATAGAATAATACTGAGCAGTAGAAAGGTATGAATAACACATATTTTACAGCTAAATCTCAAATACATCATGCTGAGTGAAAGAACATACACAAAAGAGTACATGTACAATTCAAGCTATTGTATGTGATGTTGTTGTTCTTCAGTGGCTCAGTCGTGTTTGACCCACTTGGATTGCAGCACACCAAGCTTCCCTGTCCTTCACCATTTCCTGGAACTTGCACGAACTCATGTCCATTGAGTCAGTGATGCCATCCAACCATCTCATCTTCTGTCATCCCCGTCTCCTCCTGTCTTCTATCTTTCCCAGCATCAGGGTCTTTTCCAATGAGTTGGCTCTTTGTACCAAGTGACCCAAGTATGGGAGCTTCAGCTGCAGCATCATCCTTCCAATGAATATTCAGCGCTGATTTCCTTTAGGATTGACTGGCTTGATCTCCTTGCAGTCCAAGGGACTCTCAAGAGTCTTCTGCCAGCACCACAGTTCGAAAGCACCAATTCTTCAGCACTCAGCCTTCTTTATAGCCCAACTCTCACATCCAGACATATATATGATGGGGGAAAATCAAAACAGAGGTTGGCTCTGGCAGGAGATGGGAGGATGGGCTGGGGATTGATTGAGAAGGAGCATGAGGGAACTTTGTGTGGTGACAGTCATGCTCCATATCTTAATGAAGGTTTGGATTGCAAAGGTGGTGTACTCGTATGTCAGAACCCTGGGTGAGTCACTTAATCTCCAAAGAGAGAAGAACTATGAATAAATACTGAACTCTAACTAATAATATGCACACTGAAGTGTTTAATAGAGCATGTACTGATGCCTGCAACTTGTTTAAAGTGCATCCTAAACCTAAGTTTGATTGATGAAATAGTCACGGAATGAAAAGATGACAAGATATGTATTAAAGCAAATAAAGCAAAACATTAATTGTAGAGTCTAGGTGGTGGTTATATGGGAGTTCACTTAAAATTCTTTCAGCTTTTTTATGTTTGAAAATATTCATAATAACAGACGGAGTGGGGGTGGAAAGTCTGAGGTAAGTTATTAGAGGCAGAGAAAACAGACAACTTATTCAAAGGGTTTTGCTTTAAAGAGGAACAGAGAGGTGGGGCAAAGCTTCCTGGAGACAAAGGATTAAGGAGGATATTTTTAAAGAAGGGAGATATTAAAAAATGTTTGAATAAGAATGATCCAGTAAAAAGAGGAACTTTGATGAAGTTAGTGGGAGGATACTGTAGAAGAAAGTTCCAAACAGACAAGAGCAAAGGATATGGTGGGTGGGGAATGAGATAGACTTCAGCCAGGAGCACACACAACTCCTCTGTAGCAAAGAGTAGGGGTTTGAAGAATAGAATTATAAGACAATGGCAACCCACTGCAGTACTCTTGCCTGGAAAATCCCATGGACGGAGGAGCCTGGTAGGCTGCAGTCCGTAGGGTCGCTAAGAGTCGGGCACAACTGAAGCGACTTAGCAGCAGCAGCAGTAGGATTTGGTGGGAAATAAGAGGCTTTTCTTCTCACTACTTCTAGTTTCCTATTGAAATCAGCAGGAAGATCATTGGCTGAGAGACAGGAGGGGATGCAGGAGATTTGAGTAAAGAGACAAAGGTGTGGAATAATCACCTAGTAAAGTGAGAGAATGAATTTACTAGGGAACATGGTAGAATTGCCAGAGAGTGCTGTGTCCATGCAGGAGCTAAGTTAATTAATTCAGTATCATCAGAGCTGTGTGTGTGTGTGTGTCTAGGTAGGGTACAAGGTTATGCCTGGACAACCCTGATTTTAACCAGGGTTGGGTTTTTCAGGAGAGTGAGTAAGAGGAAGGAGAAAGGTGACACAATAGTAAACCATGGGATGTGACGTGAGTAGAGGGGGAATATACAGGTCATTGATGGAGAGCAAAAGTGGCAGAGTCAGAGGATCATAGGTGAAATTGTTCATCTGGGATATCAGAAGTGAGCAGAGAAGTTGGTAGATGGTGCAGCTTGGGTTTAAACTCAGATGTTTGATTCCTAAGTCCATGCTCCTAACTGTAACTCCCTCACTCCTCCTGGCCTAGCATTTTCAGCACTCTTGTCCTCTATAAATCTCTGCGTTTGGACAATCTGTGTACCAATTTGATCTTTCCAAGACTCAATGGCACTATGTGCCCTCATGTCCTCAAAAGTAATTTTTAAAGAAAGTGTTTTTATTTTCATGAAATTGGGAAATACAAGACAAAGAGTTGGTGTGATTTTTCATCCCTGGTGGCTCAGACAGTAAAGAATCTGCCTGCAAAGCAGAAGACAAGGGTTTGATCCCTGGGTCAGGAAGATCCCCTGAAGAAGGGAATGGCTACCCACTCCAGTATTCTTGCCTGGACAGAGGAAAGTATTCCATGGACAGAGGAGCTTGGTGGGCTACAGTCCATGGGATAGCAAAGAGTCAGACATGACTGAGGGACTAATGTACTTCATTTCAACAAACTGGCTACAAGAGAAAAAAATTATTCTCTTGTCTCTCAGCACATCCCTTTATGCCTTATTATTTCCCACTACTAAAACAACCATTTTGCTACTTGAAACAAAACACATACCACTGTTAGGAGAAGCACAATGATTGAAACCACCCACCCTGGCCAGGTACCATAGTAACCACACTCATGAGTTATTTTATGACAGGAGGTCCTGGTAAGGAAAATGAAACTAATAAGCCACCAACAACCAGAAGAGTTGAGGAAAGGTCAAAAGGAAATGCCATCTGTCCTTCCACCTCCCAGAATCCTTCTCCTTGACATCCATCTTGGATGAGCAATGCATGTGCCACCAGGAAGGACCCTGAAACTAATCCCATCACATAAAACCTGAGACTGGAAGCCATGGGGCAGAGCAGTTCTCCTGGGTTCCCCTACCCTATTGCTCTCCCCATGGGCACCCCTTCCCAATAAAGTCACTCGCTTTGTCAGCTTGTGTGTCTCCTTGGACAATTCATTTCCGAGTGTTAGACAAGAGCCCACTCTTGGAACCTGGAACAGTTCCCCCTTCCGATGAATAGCAACTCTGGTGGGGACTTTCTTTGCTGCAGCTGACATCCTGACCACTTGGGGTACTCAGGGACCACTCGCCTGCCAGTGGACAAGACCCGTGGCCACAACTGAGGCTCTTTTGTCCCTGGTCTCCTCCTGACATGGACAAATGGCCAGAGTGCCCCGATAGGGTAAAGATCAAGAGACTTTATTGACCCCTGTCCCCTTCCCTCTCTTTTCTCCTCTTAACCCTTCCTACCCTACCCTTTTTTCTAGTCCCCTAGTCCTGGATTCAGGAGTCTGGTCAAAGGGCCTCAGCCTAGGCTGAGGGTCAAAGCCTGATGGACTCCAGTTGGCAGAGAACTCGAATTCCAGTTCTGTTCTGGTATGGTTTCTGGTTTGGATTCTGGTTCTGTCTGGTCTGCTCTGGTTTCTGGTAGGGCTGAGTACCAGTCCTCCCTTCCCTGGAAGCCCAGGGGAAAGCCCTGTAACTCCTGGGTGTCTGCAGGTGGTAGGAGACATCTATAAGCCTACCTCTTTGGCCTCCTTCCTCTGCCACCTTTCCCCTCTTGTTTCATCCTGGCCTTCTTTACCATTTTTTCTTGTCCCTTGGTCCTGGATGCAGAAGCCTGTTAGAAGGGACTCAGCCTGAGCTGAGGGTCGGATTCTGATTGTGTCCAGTTGGCAGAGAACTCAAATTCTGGTTCTGGTCTGATTTCCAATAGGGTCGAGTTCCAGTCCTCCCTTCCCTGGAAGCCCAGGGTAAAGTCCTGTAACATCTGGTGGTGTCTGCAGGGGGCAGGAGACATCTGTAAGGCCACCCCTTTTGCCCCCCACCTCCCCCCTCTTCTTTCAACTTAGCCTCCTTTCCTCCCTTTGAAATCTTTGAAGACCTGAGAGATTTCCATTTACTCTGTTAGTACTTGGATCTGAAGTTCTGTCTCTGGAGGAGGTTTTCTGAGAGACTGCAATCTTGTGTTTCAGGGGTGTTTGATTAGGATGGCTGGGCTTGTGTACAGTGTTCTGTGTTGTGATTTGTGACGGCCATTTTGCTTTGTGTGTCCACCATTTTGTCTAGATCTGCTGCCATGTTATTTAGACCTCAGAGAAAGCTGGTTTAGGTAAAAGTATTAAAAATTAGTTCCAAAGCTAGTTCTTTTTGCACAGTTAGTAAAAGCAAGCTTGATTAAATGAATTAGAATTTTGACCCTGAGATGGAACAAGTTCTAGTAGAGTTTGATTTTCTCTCCCTGTGCCTTGAGACCAGGCTCTCAGGAACACTTATCTAGATCATCTTTAATTCCTGAGACTGAGGGAAAAAAGGAAGAAGGGTTTAAAAATTTTATTTATTCAAAATGCTATTTATAAATTAGTGAATTTTCTATTGTGATATCTGATTCATGACTAAGTTTAGAAAATGAAACTAGATCTCTCATGTTTGTCTGTGTATATGTATGTCTCAGAATATATCTATGGATAATATTACTGTGGTTAATTTGTAAATGAGATCTATTTAATTGGCTTAAAGAAAAGTAAGCACTTACAAATCAAACAATTCTAAATACAAGAAAAAATTAACCTAAGTGAATTTCAGGTTCATATGAACTGGGACAAATTCTGTATTAAAGTAATACCTGGTATTCTGTTACAAATTTATCAATAAGAAAAGTAAGTCAATGTGGGAAAAAAAAAAAACTTTTAAGGGAAATGTTTTCAGTAAAAGGTGTGAGAAATGAAAAAGTACTGAAAAGAATGAGTTATGGATGACCAGGATTTTCTAAGATTGGGTTGCAGTTAGTTGGGTAAATGGATTTTGTTAGGAATGCCATAGCCATAGAACCAACTAGGTCCAAGATGGCAGAGTCAACTTCACTAGACCTTGAGCCTCCATATACGCTCACTGTGATGTATGAGCAAGCTAAGTGATACACCCACCAGTGCTGGCTATATTGGATGGTAAATATTACTAATATAGATATTCTAGAGATTATATGGAGTTGCTAAAAATCTGATATATCCTAGTAAAATGTTATCAGTCATGATTCTTTGAAGCACTGTCTCCAATCTGTACACAGGGACCCTTGTAGGGCCCCTGCACTGGACTGGGCTATAGAGAGGGTGACTGACCTCAAAATTAGCTTAAAATGACTCTGAGAGGAGGAACTACACTCACACCAACACAAGAAAAAGAAGATATCAGAGATAGACAGCTAGCCCAAGATTCTTGATGTGACTTGTATGATCATTTATAATGTTTTCTTAACTTCTTGACCTTTGCATGTGAATCAAATGCTTTTCTGTCATAGAAATGATCCTATGCTAGTTTTAGAAATCAGTCCAATCATTGGGTTTACGGCTGTGTCTAGTACTTCTGGGTCACCTTGGTGAATTTCTGACTCCAAGGCTCTAATTGGTTTTCCCTGAAGAAATTTACTTTAAAGGAAAAATTATAGTCATGTTCAGGTCACGATTGTTATTACTAGGTGGAATCCCCACATCTGGTCAATTAATAATGCCTGCTCTGACCCTGGCCATAAATACGAGTTTTCTCCTATTACTCAATAGTAATAGAGTAACAGAAGCTCAAAATAAGCTCAATCAGAGAAACAAGCAAAGTTTCAGCCAAGGAATAATATCTCCTACAATTATGGGATGGATTTATGTAGACACCACCAGGCTACAGTAATTTAAGTTTCAAATCTCCTCTACATTGGCAACAATTAAATCATACTTAAAATAATCAGTCTAGTAATACCACAAAACTGGGCTGTGTGCCTTATGGACAATGCCAATATATAATTTCCCTGAAAGATAAAGATTGATATAAAATAGACTAAGTCAGATGACCTGGAATATACTGGGCTACATCTAATGAAAGTGAAAGTGAAGTCGCTCAGTCGCTTTGCAATCCCATGGACTGTAGCCTGCACCAGGCTTCTCCATCCATGGGATTTTCCAGGCAAGAGTACTGGAGTGGGTTGCCATTTCCTTCTCCGGGGGATCTTCCTGACTCAGGGATCGAACCCAGGTTTCAGGGATCGAACCCAGGTTTTCCACCTTGCAGGCAGACACTTTACCCTCTGAGCCATTAAAGCTTCTAGCTTAAGTCTTACTTATGACTTTACTAAATACTGCTAGCTGTGTAATTTGTATTTCACCTGTTTTTACAAAATTGCTGTTTCCTACATTTCCAAATGTGTAACTGAGCCTCTGATAAAATAATATATAGATAAATATGAGATCAATGATTGTAATAATGTAACTCTAGATGTGGGAAGCGAGGCCTGGCATGCTGTAGTCCATGGGTCACAAAGAGTCGGACACAACTAGGTGACTGAACAACAACAATAAGATATGGGAAGAAGCAACAGGAGGGAATATTTTCCTGGACCAAGAGGCTAATAAGACAGAGAATTTGATTCTGGTTTATGGTCTAGTCCATTAACAGTACATTGAGTGGCCTATGGTGAAATCTGCCAGAAGTGGGAATGAGCCTTCTCAGTACAGTGGGACAACATGGTCATGAAATGCACCTCCCCCCGACACACAAATCATGGTTAAATTTATAACCATGAAGGGGCTCTGCCAACTGGAAACTGATGTTTGCCATCTACCTCTACAAGGATTAAATCATGGCCACTGCAGCTGCTGACTTTCAACATCCCTGAAAGGAGTTCAGGATGGAGATCAGGAATGAGGTACTCTGTGTTCTGGGAAAAATTTGCAGAACAGGTCTTCAGAGAGTTAGATTATTTTCAGGAGAAGATTTTATGAGTACCAATTCTTGCATCTTCTCATACCTAGAGAAACACTAACATTATTAATGGTGATATCTGTTTTGGCTATTAAGGAGAATATTACAATTCAAAGTCAAAATAGAGTAGCTACGGTTCAGACATCCAAGGAAATAACAAGGTGATACTATGGGTGTAATTTCAAACTAGTCTTTGTATTGCTAAGAACTTGAGTTTCCTGAGTCAAGTCAGACTTGGATGCCCCCGAACATTATCAAAACAATGTCTGTTGGCAACTAGTCACTGCAACCTTACTTTTTATAAAACTAGGCAACTGGCTACCTGGCTAAAAGTCACTAAAACTGAGCAGGACTCTGTGAGGTTTTGGGGTCTTTCTGTGTCCCACCTTTCTTGTTTGTAGGATATAGGCTTCATTCAGCCTCCTTGATCTTCCATGAGTTCCAAAGGGCAACTTCAAACAGCTGCTGATCAGAGAAGGGAGGGGATGCAGAAACAGGGGAGGAGAAACCAAGTGGTAGTACAGCCTTAGGGCAGGATCCTCTTCTGCAGAACTGGGGCCCCACCCAGGTAGAGGATGATTACTTTGGGCTGACTGCAAGATTCCTGGAGTACCACCCTGGTTGCCTCACCACCAACCAATCAGAAGAAAGTCACACATCCTGCAGCCCTCACCCCAAATTTTACCTTCCTTTTCTGGGCCCAGTGATGACCATCGTGTTTGGCCTCCTGTTTGACCCCTGTCTGCTTCATCTCTGACAGGGTCCAGCGGTTTCAGGCTAAATTGCTGTTACTACAAGGGTGGAAGCCAGTTAAAGGTATGGAAGACCATGACTTAGATCAAAGACTTCTGCTCTGCTAGGCAGGACTACACCCACACCCAGCAGGAAGTAGTTACAGAAGGAAGAGACCTCTGCCCCAATTCACAGGAAGTATCTTGAGTATGAAGTCTTTCAGGGGAAGTTGTTAGGGGAAGCACACTGACTGAAACATCCACCCTGGCCAGGCACCATCGTGACCACCTGCATGAGTTGTTTTACAACAGGAGGTCCTCGTAAGGAATACAGAACTAATAAGCCACCACCCACTCGAAGAGTTCAGGAAAGGTCAAAGGGAGATGCCACATGTCCTTCCATCTCCCAGAATCCTTCTCCTTGTCCTCCATCTTGGCAGAGCAATGCCATGTGCCACCAGGAGGGACCCTGAGTCAGAATAATTAAACAAAGAAAACCCAGAAACTAATCCTATCACCATAAAACCTGAGCCTGTGGGCCATGCAGCAGAACAGTTCTCCTGGGTTCCCTTACCCTATTGTTGTCTGCCCAGGTGCCCCTTCCTAATAAAGCCTGTTGCTTTGTCAGCTCGTGTGTCTCTTTGGATGATTCATTTCTGAGTGTCAGACAAGAGCCCATTCTTGGGCCCTGGAAGGGTTCCCTCTTCCTGCAACACCACAGGGCTTCCCTGGTGGCTCAGTGGTAAAGAATCTGCCTGCTAACACAGGAGACATGGGTTAGATCTCTGCTCCAGGAAGACCGCACATGCAGCTGAACAAGTAAGCCTGTGTACCGCAATTATTGAGCCTGTGTTCTAGAGCCCAGGAGCCGCAACTACTGAAGGCCACGCACCCTAGAACCTGTGCTCCACAAGAGAAGCCACCACAATGACAGGCCTGTAAACTTCAACTACAGAGTAGCCCCCACTCACCACAACTAGGAAAAAGCCCATGCAGCAATGAAGACCCAGCACTGTCAAAAATACAGGTAAACAAATAAATAAGACTTTTTTTTTTTTTTTAAAAAAAGCACATACCACATTTGCAGGATCTGAAGAAAATTAGACTTATAGTATTAATAATTATTTCAAGATAATTTCTTTTTATAACATTTAAGCATTGTTACCTATCAAAAATAGAAAGAAAGAAAACCATTTTAAGGTACCACACTCTCACTGGCATTTAAGTACTACAGGAAAAAGTCCAGCTTCCCCAGCCTGGGCTTCCAATCCCTTCCTTCTCCCCTGTACACACATCATGTCCCAGGCAAGTGAACTCCCGTTCCTTCTGCAAGACCCCTCCTGCCTCACCCATGAGCCTTTGCCCTTGCTGCTTCCTAAACCAGGCCATCCCTTCCACCTGCCCTGTCTCTGGGCACACACACCTGTCATCCTTCAGGCTCCAGCCGAAGCACAGACTCTAAGTCAAACACAGACCACATTCCTCTGGAACTGCCACAGTTCTGCATCCACAGCTCTTAAGATGTTGTGTCTGGTATCTTAGCTATTTGAGAACTATAGAATCTGCCCCCTTAGAGAGGATCATTCTCATCTGGACGTCCCCATGATTTGCCTTGGACTTGGACTCAGAATGCCTCACATAGTGCCTGGCATAAAAGCTAATCAGTAAATAGCTTTCCAGGTGGCACTAGTGGTAAAGAATCTACCTGCCAATGCAAAAGATGCAAGAGATGCCAGTTCAATCCCTGTGTTAGGAAGCTCCCCTGGAGTACGAAATGGCAACCCACTCCAGTATTCTTGTCTGGAAAATTCTAGCTTCCCTGCAGGCTCAGTGGTAAAAGAACCCACCAGCCGGGGGTTATATGTCTGGGGACATAACAGACATGGTTCGATCCCTGGGTCGGGAAGATCCCCCGGAGGAGGGCAGGGCAACCCACTCCAGTATTCTTGTCTGGAGAAGCCCATGGACAGAGAAGCCTGGCAGGCTACACAGTCCATGGGGCCACAGAGTCGGACATGACTGAGCACACATAAACAGCTATTGCCAGTTCAAAGACATATTTTAGAGATACTCCTAAGGGAAAGTTAAACACAATGGTAGGAATGCCTAGTTGAAGCTCAGCATTCCGTGTCTAATACTAAGGTAACTAGCATAGACATCTAGACTTTATCCTTACGAGATATTGCCAAATTGTCTTTCAAAAAACTTACCCCAATTTAAATGCCCAGTGTGATACTGGAAGAGAACTTTTATTCTGTTCTCATGAACTTATTGTGATTCCATGGAAGAAATTCCTGGTAGAATATTTTACCCACCAATAATTAATATATCCCAAACTAGATTGGAAATAATAATTTTTCAGGATAAATATAATAGTATTCTGTCTTCATCAGTCCCCAGTGAATTTGATTTCTAGCACATGTTGCAGGGTTTATTCACTCCTAGCTGACTTTATGAAAGTGAATTTTCAAAGCTACAAAACTGAAGAAAATACTCAGGAAGCTAAAACCAAGGAGCAGTCACTCCTAAATCCATCTGAAAATAGCTGGTCAGATGGATCCTCCATCCCAAACTCCTGTCTACTGAATCAGGGTTGACGACCAAATCAGGTTACCTAAGCAGTTGCTTGGGTCTCCAATTCTCAAGGAACTTGAACAGGATAAAAAAAAATTAGGAACACTAAAAATACATTTAACATAAATTGAATATTATTTGAGAATTCAAAAGGCATTTCAGAATCTCTTATGCCTCAAACAGCAACATTATAATCATAAATTTGCAATGGATGCTACCATAAAAATTGTAATTTGAGCATCCATGTTGTTTGAGCTTCTGTGTTGTTTGATTACATACTCAAAATACAAATGAAAAATTCAAAAAAAAAAAAAAAGAAAAAAAAAAGAAAAATTCAATTCTACGTATTATATAAAAACTTATATAACACAATAGCTCAACCTGACAAAATTTCAACCAGAATAGGTGATGTGGGATTTTCCTTACCAGTTCTCATCTTTCATGCAAATGTTTGAGCCAAGCAAATATTTCTAATAATACCCGCAATACCTTGTAGTTATATCTCATGTTAATTAATTAGCTCCCTTCATTAACATGCTATCATTGCTTCAAATCTTCCAGCCTCTGTCTACCCATTTTTTGGTTACACTCTTCATATATTTACTCAGTTCATCCATGAAGTTATGCAGAAAACAAGCATTTATTGGATACACATCTCCACAGAGTGCTGGGCACCCGGCACACAACAGAGAATAAGAAAACACTGTTTTGGCCCTGGGTAACCTTACAGTTGAATTCTCTTTCCAATCACTGTCCATTCTATTTGTCTACTACCTGAGATCTGAGATCCCCAAGGCTGCGTTCCTCTGCAGAAGTCCCATTAATAAACAGGAACCTCTCTGGGGTTTTACTGCCTCTGTACAATAAATTAGGCTGTCTAGTGAACTTCCTTCCTTAGGATATGGTCATCAGTGTTCAACACAAACCTACTTTCTGGATTAATCTCTACTGTGTATTTTTTCCTTTCTTTCTTACGATCAAATTACTTTCCCTTGGCAATTCCTTCAGTTTTTTCACTAAGTAAATACCTGGGTGCCCCCAAGTGGCTGAAGCTTCTCTCATATTGCAAGAGCTGGCTATACAAAATACAGCGCCCAAGAAAAACTTTACAACCATAATATTAATCCAAGAAAAAATCTTATGGATTTACTCACCAGGAAAAGAATCTAAAGTATATTTGCACATGTAACAACTCACTTAGATATTAACGGGCTGAGAAAATAAAATTGAGGACGTTTTTCTCCTTTTTAACGTTCCTGGTGAATTGTTTGTGTTTATCCCATGGATGGAGGAGCCTGGTGGGCTGCAGTCCATGGGGTCGCTAAGAGTCAGACACGACTGAGCAACTTCACTTTCACTTTTCACTTTCATGCATTGGAGAAGGAAATGGCAACCCACTCCAGTGTTCTTGACTGGAGAATCCCAGGGACGTGGGAGCCTGTTGGGCTGCCGTCTATGGGGTCGCACAGAGTAGGACACGACTGAAGCGACTTAGCAGTAGCAGCATGGTATTTAATGCTCATGGTGTGCTGTGTATCGGGGGTGGAGGAGCAGGTAAACAAGGCAGGCTGATACAAGTTAAGGGCTGATGCCTCCTTTGAAGCAGTAAGTCCACAGTACCTGCATTCTCATTTGGGAAAAAGAAATCTCTCTTTTTTTTTTTTTAAATAATCTAATAAAATTCAGATAATAGGAGAGCTAACTTGGTTTTTTGAAAAAGAAGAAAAGTGTTCTTTTTTTTACTAAAAAAAAGTATGATTATCATCTGCCTACAGGACAAAATGAACCTTTGTGTCTGTGAGTGCACCTGCATTTCTCTTTGTAAGAACTGAACAGAGGGTATGTTGACCTGTAAACTGATGAGACAGGTGATGGATGGAGAGAAATGGTATGATCAGTTTACCACCTGCTGAGGAAACCGGGCCAAGTTCACAGGCTACCAACACCAGTAAGGTGGTGATGATCAGTTTTTCCTTAATGTATGGATTCCTTGATCACCCATATAATGGAATTCATTCATCTAGTATGTCAATAAGCCAAACAGCTTGCCTCAGGGTTTTCTAACAGCCTGCCTCTCATTAGCTTCCCAAATAAAAACCAAAGCCACAGACAAAAATAATACAGCAACAAGTGAAACTTAGCGACTGAACAACAACAAAAACTGGAAAGCACATGGCGTGATCTAACACGAGAAGCCCTGCAGAGAGAGGGAGACAGTGACAGAGACAGAGACAGACAGGGTGGGAAGGAGGAAGGGGAGAAGGCAGAGAGGCAGAGAGGCTGTGTGTATATATATTGGGGAAGCTGTAAACAAAACCGAGAAACCGCGTGACAGTCACACTGAGAAGAGTCTTGCTGTGAGTCTGAACGCTTGTGTCCCCCTCCAATTCACATGCTAAAATCCAAACTCCCAAAAGGTGATGGTATTAGGATGTGAGGTCCTAGGGTGGTGCTCCAAATATGCGGGTGGAATCCTAATGAATGGAATGAATAATTTACAAAGGAGATTCAGAGACGCCCACCCCCTTCAACCATGGAAGGACACAGTGAGAAGGCTGGGTTAGGAACCAGGAAGAGGGCTCTCACCAGAAAGCGACCATGCTGGTGTTAGGGGAAGCACACTGACTGAAGCCGCTCACCCTGGCCAGGCTCTCTAGTAACCATTCGCATGAGTTGTTTTACAACAGGAGGTCCTGGTAAGGAATACGGGACTAATAAGCCACCACCAACCAAAAGAATTCAGGAAAGGTCAAAAGCAGACACCGCGTGTCCGTCCACCTCCCAGAATCCCTCTCGCTAGCATCCATCTTGGCTGAGCAATGCATGTGCCACCAGAAAGGACTCTGAGTCAGAATGATTGGCTAAAAACAACCCGGAAACTAATCCCATCACCATAAAACCCGAGATTGCGAGCCACGTGGCACGTGACAGAGCAGTTCTCTTGGATTCCCTTACCCTGCTGCTCTCCACCCAGGTGCCTTCTTCCAATAAAGTCTCTTGCTTTGTCAGCATGTGTCTCCTCAGACAATTCTTTTCCGAGTGTTAGACAAGAGCCCGTTCTTGGGGCCCTGGTTGGGTTGGGGGGGCCCTTCCTACAACACTGGCACCTTGATCTTGGACTTCTAGCTTCCAGATGGTAAGCAATAAATGTCTGTTGTTTATAGGCTACCCAGTCAGTGGTCTCTTGTTACAACAGCATGAAGGACTGAGACAGATCTTGAATGCTATACTAAGGAACTTTAGATCCAGTCTTTGGAGATGGGGAGCATAGAAGGCCTTAGGCCAACTAGTGTCTTAGGAAGAGCATTCTGTGAAGCTGGAGGCAGAGAATTATCATATTCCAGTATTTTATGCACTAAGGGCCCACCTGGGCAGTGCCCACAGTGAGAATGGAAAGGAGGCATCAAGGAAGAAGTTAGTAATGAGCTGAGCTGGGAGGCAGGGATACAGGAAGTTAAAGATGACCACAATTCTTACTTAAACAAGGAGCTATGGGCAACACCATTTCCAGAGGTCTGCAAAGGCAAAATAGAGGGTGGAGGGAAAGTGGAGTGCCATGGCACCAACTTCAAGAGGACAGGGGTGTAGGTCAGCAGGCTGAATCATTAACCCACAATGGACCAGCTGAACACTGTAGCGAGGCCACTGGATTAGGCAGTTCAGAGTCATGGTGATCAGAAGAGACAGAAAACAGAGCAAAGTGGTGGAACAGGAGAGGGCCCTATTTGAGAGTGACAGTCAGGGAAGGCCTCTCTGATAGGTGCTATGCAGATAGAGCCCTAGAGGAAGTGAGGATGCAAACCCCACTGTAGAGGAAAACTTCCAGTTCTCATTAACTGCAGCAACATTCACTGCGCTTCTCAGAATACACGCCCACTTCTTAGAAGAGTTTAGCAACTTCACCTCTGGCTACTGTGAAACCAGCCCCTAAGAAAACCTAGTCTCCCGTGGAATGTTCAAGATATGTTCTCAAAGCCTTCTTTACAGATACGGTCACTTCCCTCCCTCCCATAACGTGGATGCCCGCACACATGTATGTTAGCACAGATGGCTTCATGCCTTCTGAACTCACAGTCAAGATGGCACCACAAAGGCCAGAGAATGACCTCATCAACCTCTCCACCCCCCTGGCTTCAAGGTGTCCAAGAAAGCCTCCTTTTACCTGGGACTGCCAGTGCCCAGCACTGAGCTTGGCACAAAGTAAAGGTTCCATAAATACTGGTTAAGTAAATGAATGAAAGCCCCAATTCTGTGCTACCTCTGAGGGAATTACATACATAAATTGGTAGAAAATCCCATAATGAAGACCTCATGTGTATTCTCCTCACAAAATTAAGACCGAATGTTTGCCATCTCTGCCTTGATCAAATGTCACCAATTTCTGCTTTCACGTGAATTTAAATCAGAAAACAGAACTGAGTTTTTCAAATTCTTCATTTGTCTTAAAATATTCACATCTATATTTACTATTTAATACAAAAGAATACAGAGGTTCTTAAATTAGTGATGATCAATGCCCAACTTGGTGAATATACTAAAATTCACTGAATTGTACTATGTAAAAGGGTGAACTTCATGGTATGTGAATTGTATCTCAATAAAGCTATTACTTAAAAAAGAGAATAGAGGATTATTTCAACAAAAGATTAAAAAACTGGACATCTTAGGGTAATATACAACCATGATACATACAATTAACACTGCTGTATGTAATACATAAAAGTGGTTAATAGATTAATTCTAAGAGTTTCCATCACAAATTTTTTCCCTATTTCTGTAATTGTTTACTTGTATGAGATGATGAATGTTCACTAAACTTATTGTGGCAATCATTTCATGATATACATGAGTCAAAGCATTATGCTGTATACCTTAAACTTATTCAGTACTGTTATGTTAGTTATATGTCAATAAAATTGAAAAGAAAAACCTGAACAGCTCACCATTAGTTTCAAAAGCAAATCTTAAGTTTTCTTAACTTTGATGAGTTCATAATGACTCCAATGAGCCTAAAGGCTCTTTACTTGCCTAATAAGACATCAAAAATAAAGTTTTAACTATCTATGAGAAACAGAGAAGGAAAACAAAGCAGAAAAATAATTAAAATGCCAAGTTCTCATTTTATCTGCCAGAGTATCAGAGCATCAGTCTACCTTCTGCCAGAGTACAAGAAATAAAGAAACTCTGATTTGTTTTTACCCTCTCTCTCTCCCTCTCTCTCTCTCTCTCTCTAGGTGACAACTAAGGAATAGTGTATGATGGCTTTGTGATGTGTCAGCTTGGCTTAGTGGCACTACATTCCCCTGAATTCCCTTTCGTACGTGTCTCCAGTTGGGTTAGCCATGAGGGATAATGACTCTTGAGAGCTGGGGAAAAGATAGGCAGCAGCTATGCTGCAGTGTACATACACCTTTCCCAGGTAATCAATCAAAGACGAATCTAGCACCACTGTGGAGGGATGGTGCAGATGTAATTAACATATCTAATCAGTTGATTTTAATCAGTCAAAAGTATACTAGGTGGAACTGATGGGATCAGTTCAAAGCCCTTCAAAAGAGGAGTTAGGCCCTCCCTGAATTCAGAGTTTCTGAGCTTTAGCTCCTGCTCCAGCCCACCAATAGTAACTCTCTTCTTGACTGCTTGCCCTATGAATTTCAAGTATTCTTAGCCCCACAACTGAGTAAACCAATTCAAAATAGATTAACCTCCAATCCATATAACCTACCAGTTCTGCCTTTAGGGTGAATGCTGGCTGATTCCTGGTGATGTAGTTATTACTGTTGAGAAGACACAGAGAAGACCTCTCGGTGGGAGTCATCCAGAAAGAACTAAAGAATCCTGCACAAGCTCCCTCTCAATCTCTTGCAATAATGACCAGGAGAACATAAGATTGTGGGTTAATTAATTCTTCAAAAAGTGAGATTTATAATTATTTAGAGGTACGGAGTGAATTAAACACAATGCTGGCAGCTATTTTTAGGGCTATGCTCCTAAGCTCTGGCCAATGAGAGGTGAGCAGGAATATTGGAAATCTGAGACAGCTCTTTTGAAAGGAAGACGGCTCTTTTGAAAGGGAAGAAGGGAGTCCTTCTCTCTTCATTGTCTGCCTATAATGTAAATACAGTCCCCCTAGTATCTTTGGGGATTGATTCCAGAACCACTCCCTTTCCGTGAGTATCTGCCAAAGCTAAATTGCCTTATATAAAATGGCACAGTGGACTTCCCTGGTGGTACAGTGATAAGAATCCACCTGCCAATTGTGGGGACACAGTTTTGATCCCCGGTCCAGGAAGATCCCACATGCCACGGACCAACTAAGCTCATACTCCACAACTACTGCAACCCCACGCTGCAACTCCTGAAGCCCCTGAGCCTACAGCCTGTGCTCTACAACAAGAGTACCCACCACAATGAGAAGCCCATGCACCACAACAAATAGTAAGCCCCACTCAGCACAACTAGAGAAAGCCCACGTGCAGTAATGAAGACCCAGAGCAACCAAAAATTAAAATAAAATGGCATAGTATTTGGATATAAGATATGCACATCCTCTAGTTTATTTAAATCATCCCTAGATTACTTATAATACCTAATATGATGTAAATGCTATGCAAATAGTTGCCAGTGTGTGATAAATTCACGTTTTGCATTTGGAAATCCACGTTTTGGAAAATGCTTTTCTTTTCCCGAAATATTTTCAATCCAGGTTGGATGCAAAACCAGACGATAACAGAGGGGTGCCTGCGATGGTTGGAGCTCCAGCAGCCCTCTTGGACATGGGCCACATCCTGGAGATGGCAGATTGGAGAGCTAAAGAGAGCCTAATGATTCCTGCTATCATGCCAGCTCTCAACTGCCTACTCGCAGGTTGCTTTTACATGGGAAATAAAGCCACTGTCTGGGAGTCTCCAATACTTGTAGCTAAAGACAATAACTAGCAGATATAAGGGTTGTTTGTTCTATTCTTCCCACTCCTTTAGCAGTCAACCAATGTATCTAAGTTACCATGTTTTAAGGAATAGGTATATTTACTTTCACTGCTATGTGCATGGGGACACATTAAGTATTTAAGAAGATTAAAGTAGATAAGCCATCACAGAAAAAGCCCACCTTTCTCTATGCTTCTATGCTTTGTTAAAAGAAAACAAGAAAAGTTTACAGTCTGCGATAAATGCCTTCACAAAGCCACTAACTTGAATTCCCATGGAATAGAATTTCATATGGCAGACCTGTGGTCATATCCAAATCCACTTATTCGACAGATTTGGGCAGTATCTCTTTAGATAGGCTCTGTCTTTTCATGTCAGAGTCATCTAATTTCTTCCAAACCAATAACCCTTGAATACATCTAGGGTATATTTTTTTGCTGAATACAAACCACACAGTCATTTCAAAGCCTATAATTCACTTCAGTAGCACTGAGCTTTCTGGATGTTCATGAGCATAACCACCCAGAGTGGCAGACACCCTGGGCAGCGGCTTTGCCAACCTGGGCTCTTAATGTGTCCCTACATCATGAGGAAAAACTGTCTGACACACCAGGCAGCTGACAACTGTAAGGAAAAAAAAAAAAAAAAATCAAGCCCGTGACCAAGGGGAAAATGAAATGATTAATGTGGAAAACACAGCAAGAAACATCAAACAGGGAAAAGTTGACATTTCCTTTAGCTTCAAAACCTTTAGCTTAAAGTAAATTTGTTTTCTTCTCACCCTGACTATCAAAGGCTGGATCAAAGTAGTAACATGGTAGAAAAGTGTCAGATGTTTTCCCACCCCTGGATCATTTATGATACCGCAGTGTTGACTCCTTTTTTTATTAGAGGGAGGAAAGGAGGCGAGGTTAACATCATCATAACTCCGAAGAGAGAAACTCACAGGAAACTGTAAGCCTAAAACACAATAGGCCAAATTATTCCCAGCAGAAGCCACAGTCCTGCGTCAGCTCCTCTGTTCATGCCGTTTCCTTCCCTTCAGAATTCCCTGGATATTCCTCTCTGAGTGGTTCTTCGGCTCCTAATCCCCACACCATCCCTTCAACACCGTTGTTCTTGAGGTTCCGAGCCCTCACTAGGCCACCTGTCAACTTTTCACTCTGCATCCTCTTGGGGCAGGTGGCGTGTCTCACAGTCATCCATGGCTTCACTAGTTTTATTCCTCCCAAGGCCACCATTGCTTCACTCTTTCTTCTGAATGCCCAGTACCCACTAAGCTGACCCTCAGGCATTTATTTTTATGAAATTCAGAACTGAGCATGATTAAACTTCTCTGCCTCAGACCTCATTCCATTCTCCTCCCCTTCCCACAGCCCAGCCACACATGGAATATGGATCATCGAAAAAGCAAGAGAGTTCCAGAAAAACATCTATTTCTGCTTTATTGACTATACCAAAGCCTTTGACTGTGTGGATCACAATAAACTGTGGAAAATACTGAAAGAGATGGGAATACCAGACCACCTGACCTGCCTGCTGAGAAACCTGTATGCAGGTCAGGAAGCAACAGTTAGAACTGGACATGGAACAACAGACTGGTTCCAAATAGGAAAAGGAGTATGTCAAGGCTGTATGTTGTCACCCTGCTTATTTAACTTATATGCAGAGTACGTCATGAGAAACGCTGGCTGGAAGAAGCACAAGCTGGAATCAAGATTGCTGGGAGAAATATCAATAAACTCAGATATGCAGATGACACCACCCTTATGCAGAAAGTGAAGAACTAAAGAGACCCTTGATGAAAGTGAAAGAAGAGAGTGAAAAAGTTGGCTTAAATGTCAGCATTCAGAAAACTAAGATCATGGCATCCGGTCTCATCACTCCATGGCAAATAGATGGGGAAACAGTGGAAACAGTGTCAGACTTTATTTTTCTGGGCTCCAAAATCACTGCAGATGGTGACTGTAGCCATGAAATTAAAAGATGCTTACTCCTTGGAAGGAAAGTTATGACCAACTTAGATAGCATATTAAAAAGCAGAGACATTACTTTGCCAACAAACATCCGTCTAGTCAAGGCTATGGTTTTTCCAGTGGTCATGTATGGATGTGAGACTTGGACTATGAAGAAAGCTGAGCACTGAAGAATTGATGCTTTTGAACTGTGGTGTTGGAGAAGATTCTTGAGAGTCCCTTGGACTTCAAGGAGATCCAACCAGTCTGTCCTAAAGGAGATCAGTCCTGGGTGTTCACTGGAAGGACTGATGTTGAAACTGAAACTCCAATACTTTTGGCGACCTGATGTGAAGAGCTGACTCATTTGAAAAGACCCTGATGCTGGGAAATATTGAGGGCAGGAGGAGAATGGGACGACAGAGGATGAGATGGTTGGATGGCATCACTGACTTGATGGACATGGGTTTGGGTGGACTCCGGCAGTTGGCGATGGACAGGGAGGCCTGGTGTGCCGCGGTTCATGGGGTTGCAAAGATTCAGACATGACTGAGTGACAGAACTGAACTGAACCATACTCCATGGCTCAGTTACTGGCCCCACCACATGTCCAGGGCTCACTTCCACCCTTTAATGTACTCCATACATGTGTGCTAAGTTGCTTCAGTCATGTCTGACTCTTTGTGACCCTATGGACTGTAGCCTGACAGGCTCCTCTGTCCATGGGACTCTCCAGGCAAGACTACTGGAGTGGGTAGCCATTCCCTCCTCCAGGGGATCTTCCTGACCCAGGGATTGAACTTGAATCTTTTATGTCTCCTGCACTGGCAGGCGAGTTCTTCACCACTGGTGCCACCGGGGAAGCCCTTATCTAATCCACCTCACTTTTGTACTAAGAGCAGTGGAGGCTATACAACCCCCATATGAAATCCATATGCTCTGGGAGATCAGATGGGTCAGAAGGGCTCCTGGTGGTCAGGAACTCAACTGCACCAGCTGCTCTGCAAGGGGAGAAGGGCGCCTTAGACAGAGACACTTCAATGACTTCCAGGGGCCACACCAGGAGAGGGAAGGGGGCATTTTCTTGCCAGCTCCAGCCCGGCCAAGGCTGCAACAGTGAGCGGTTACAAGAAGAAATGGAGCAGGCTGTCTTCCTCCTGCCTCTGTGAGTCACAGAAAAACAAACCCAGCGACTTCATGTTCCTGGAGATAAATTTCTGTGGGGCACATGCCAGGTTCCAACATCCTTTGAAAGCCCCCTCTCCCAGATCTGCGAACTTAGGAAAGCAGTCTAGCAGGTGGCTCCTTTGGCCCGGATCCCATTCTCAGCTATGGCAGGGGTGGGGCCTCACCTTCAAATCCCTTTGACCCATGGTCATCAACAGGAAGGCCAAAGAGCAAGGACAAGGAAGATATCTCAGAGGCTCCAAGAATACCTGGAGGAGACTTACTAAAAGTCCTACATATCCATGTTTGGACAAAAACCAGTGAAATTTGCATTGTCTGTAGTAACTGAACTTCATTTGAAGCCACATGCGTGTGGGACCCGAAGACATTTCCTAAGTTTGTGTCATACTTTTCACGTCTAACATAGTTCAGTTCTGTTCAGTCACTCAGTCATGTCTGACTCTTTGCAAGCCCATGGACTGCAGCACGCCAAGCCTCCCTGTCCATCAGTACCTCCTGGAGTTTACTCAAACTCATGTCCATTGAGTCAGTGATGCCATCCAACCATCTCATCCTCTGTCATCCCCTTCTCCTCCTGCCTGCAATCTTCCCAGCATCAGGGTCTTTACAAATAGTCAGTTCTTCACATCAGGTGGTCAAAGTATTGGAGTTTTAGCTTCAGCATCAGTCCTTCCAATGAATATTCAGGACTGATTTCCTTTAGGATGGACTGGTTGGATCTCCCTGTAGTCCAAGGGACTCTCAAGAATCTTCTCCAACACCACAGTTCAAAAGCATGAATTCTTTAGTGCTCAGTTTTCTTTAGAGTCCAACTCTCACATCCATATATGACTACTGGAAAAACCCTAGCCTTGACTAGATGGGCCTTTGTTGGCAAAGTAATGTCTCTGCTTTTTAATATGCTGTCTAGGTTGGTTATTACTTTTCTTCCAAGGAGTAGTGAAGTGAAGTCGCTCAGTCATGTCTGACTTTTTGTGACCCCATGGACTGTAGCCTACCAGGCTCCTTGGTTCATGGGATTTTCCAGGCAAGAGTACTGGAGTGGGTTGCCATTGCCTTCTCCAGGGTCCAAGGAGTAAGCATCTTTTAATTTCATGGCTGCAGTCACCATCTGCAGTGATTTTGGGGCCCAGAAAAATAAAGTCAGCCACTGTTTCCACTGTTTCCCCATCTATTTCCCATGAAGTGATGGGACCAGATGCCATGATCTTAATTTTCTGAATGCTGACCTTTAAGCCAACTTTTTCACTCTCCTCTTTCACTTTCATCAAGAGGCTCTTTAGTTCTTCCTCGCTTTCTGCCATAAGGGTGGTGTCATCTGCATACCTGAGGTTATTGATATTTCTCCCCAGAGTCTTGATTCCAGCTTGTGTTTCATCCAGCCCAGCATTTCTCATGATGTACTCTGCATATAAGTTAAATAAGCAGGGTGACGATATACGGTCTTGACGTACTCCTTCCCCTATTTGGAACCAGTCTGTTATTCCATTTCCAGTTCTAACTGTTGCTTCCTGACCTGCATACAGATTTCTCAAGAGGCAGGTCAGGTGATCAGGTGCTTCCATCTCTTTCAGAATTTTCAAGAGTTTATTGTGATCCACACAGTCAAAGGCTTTGGCATAGTCAATAAAGCAGAAATAGATGTTTTTCTGGAACTCTCTTCCTTTTTCCATAATCCAACAGATGTTGGCAATTTGATCTCTGGTTCCTCTGCCTTTTCTAAAACCAGCTTGAAAATCTAGAAATTCACGTTTCATGTACTGTTGAAGCCTGGCTTGGAGAATTTTGAGCATTACTTTGCTAGTGTGAGATGAGTGTAATTATGCAGTAGTTTGAGGATTCTTTGGCATTGCCTTTCTTTGGGATTGGAATGAAAACTGACCTTTTCCCCCCGAGTCCTGTGGCCACTGCTGAGTTTTCCAAATTTGCTGGCATATTGAGTGCAGCACTTTCACAGCATCATCTTTAGGATTTTAAATAGCTCAACTGGAATTCCATCACCTCCACTAGTTTTGTTCATAGTGATGCTTCCTAAGGCCCACTTGACTTTGCATTCCAGGATGTCTGGCTCTAGATGGGTGATCACACCATCGTGATTATCTGGGTCCTGAAGATCTTTCTTGTACAGTTCTTCTGTGTATTCTTGCCACCTCTTCTTAATATCTTCTGCTTCTGTTAGGTCCATACCATTTCTGTCCTTTATTGAGCCTATCTTTGCATGAAATGTTCCCTTGGTATCTCTAATTTTCTTGAAGAGATCTCTAGTCTTTCCCATTCTGTTGTTTTCCTCTATTTCTTTGCACTGATCACTGAGGAAGGCTTTCTTATCAATCCTTGCTATTCTCTGGAACTCTTCATTCAAATGGGTATATCTTTCCTTTTCTCCTTTGCTTTTCACTTCTCTTGTTTTCACAGCTTTGTAAGGCCTCCTCAGAGAGCAATTTTGCTTTTTTGCATTTCTTTTTCTTGGGGATGGTCTTGATCCCTGTCTCCTGTACAATGTCAGGAACCTCCATCCATAGTTCTTCAGGCACTCTGTCTATCAGATCTAATCACTTGAATCTATTTGTCACTTCCACTGTATAATCATAAGGGATTTGATTTAGGTCATACCTGAATGGTCTAGTGGTTTCCCTACTTTCTTCAATTTAAGTCTGAATCTGGCAATAATGAGTTCATGATCTGAGCCACAGTCAGCTCCCGGTCTTGTTTTGCTGACTGTATAGAGCTTCTCCATCTTTGGCTGCAAAGAATATCATCACTCTGATTTCAGTGTTGACCATCTGGTAATGTCCATGTGTAGAGTCTTCTCTTGTGTTGTTGGAAGAGGGTGTTTGCTATGACCAGTGCGTTCTCTTGGCAAAACTCTGTTAGCCTTTGCCCTGCTTCATTCTGTACTCCAAGGCCGAATTTGCCTGTTACTCCAGGTGTTTCTTGACTTCCTACTTTTGCATTCCAGTCCCCTATAATGAAAAGGACATCTTTTTTGGGTATTAGTTCTAGAAGGTCTTGTAGGTCTTCATAGAACCGTTCAACTTCAGCTTCTTCAACATAGCATAGACATAGACTTGGGGCATAGACTTGGATTACTGTGATACTGAATGGTTTGCCTTGGAAACGAACAGAGATCATTCTGTCGTTTTTGAGACTGCATCCAAGTACTGCATTTCAGACTCTTTTGTTGACTAAGATGGCTTCTCCATTTCTTCAAAGGGATTCTTACCCACAGTAGTAGATATAATGGTCATCTGCGTTAAACTCATCCATTCCAGTCCGTTTTAGTTCACTGATTCCTAAAATGTTGACATTCACTCTTGCCATCCTCCATTTGACCACTTCCAATTTGCCTTGATTCATGGACCTAACATTCCAGGTTCCCATGCAATTTGCTCTTTACAGCATCGGAATTTGCTTCTATCACCAGTCACTTCCACAACTGGGTGTTGTTTTTGCTTTGGCTCCATCTCTTCATTCTTCCTGGAGTTATTTCTTTGCTGATCTCCAGTAGCATATTGGACACCTACTGACCTGGGGAGTTCATCTTTCAGTGTCCTATCTTTTTGCCTTTTCATACTGTTCATGGGGTTCTCAAGGCAAGAATACTGAAGTGGTTTGCCATTCCCTTCTCCAGTGGACTACATTTTGTCAGAACTCTCCACCATGACCCTTGGGTCATCTTGGGTGGCCCTACATAGCATGGCTCATAGTTTCATTGAGTTAGACAAGGCTGTGGCCCATGTAATCAGATTGGTTAGTTTTCTGTGAATGTGGTTTTCATTCTGCCCTTTGATGGAGAAGGATAAGAGGCTTATGGAAGCTTCCTGATGGGAGAGACTGATTGAGGGGGAAACTGGGTCTTGTTCTGATGGGCGGGCCCATGCTCAGTAAATCTTTAATACAATTTTCTGTTGATGGCTAGAGCTGTGTTCCCTCCCTGCTATTTACCTGAGGCCAAACTATGGTGGAGGTAATGAAGATAATGGTTACCTCCTTCAAAAGATCCCATGCATTCACTGCTACACTCAGTGCCCCCAGCCCTGCAGCAGGCCACCACCAACCCACACCTCCGCTGGAGACTCTTGGACACTCCTTGGCAAGTCTGGGTTAAGTCTCTTGTGGGGACTGCTCCTTTCTCCTGGGTCCTGGTGCACACAAGGTTCTGTCTGTGCCCTCCAAGAATCTATTTCCCAGTCCTGTGTATGTTCTGGCAGCTCTATGGTGAGGTTAATGGTGACCTCTTCCAAGAGGGCTTATGCCATACCCAAGTCTCCTGCAGCCAGAGCCCCTGTCCCTGTGGCAGTCCACTGCTGATCTGTACCTCCAAAGGAGAGACTCAAACACAGTTCTGTCTCAGACTCTGTGGAGTCTGGGTCCTGGCGCATACAAGCTTTGTTTGAGCCCTCTGAGCGTCTCTGGTGGGAATGGGGTTTGACTCTAAATGCGAATTTGCCCCTCCTATCATCTTGCTGGGGCTTCTTCTTTGCCCTCAGACATGGGGTATCTCCTCATGGCCGCTCTAGCAAAGTGCAGCCGCCACTCCTGACCTTAGATGTGGACTCCTAACATAGCTCAGGAACATTCCCCCCTAACTCTGGACTACTTTCCTTCAAAATGTTCCTACAGATTGCTACCAGATTTTCTAAAACTATAACTCCAGGAGTGTTCTGAGCTGGTTGATTCTAGATCCTGAGAACTGACTGGTAAATTTTCAGAAATTTTATGCATCAGTTGTTAAACTAACACTTAAATTATATAAACTTACAATGAAATAAATTATATTATCCCTAAAGGTAATAAACACTTGAAATTCATCCCTTCTCTATTGCTTTAGTACATGGGAGCAATATCTATGCTCTTGGGTTACTTAGGTTTGTTTTACTATCTGTGGAAATGCTATATAATGTTGTCTACTGTATATCCTTTCCTAATTCCCTGTAACTTGAAATTGGTCATGATGGGTATGTTTTCATATGGAAATTGACAAATCAAAGCTTGTTTTTGTTGTTGTTCTTGTTCAGTTGATTGTCTAAGCTTAAGAAAGTGAGAGGGAAAATGTTCATGTGTGGTGCCCATTGTAGTTATATTGTGAATGAAACAAAAAGTTGAGGAAATATTCTTCTATACTATTCAATTCATAAAGAAGATGTTTAATGAGCAAGGGGAGTTCTGGGCTCTGCCTTCATTGTTTCACTTGCATCTTACTGCATGCTGTCATAGGAAAGCACCAGTTATCCTCTCTCCTCAGCTATAACCACAGATTGGCCGTGCATACAAGAGTTCAGTGAAAACTGCCAACCTGTCAGAATCAATTAGCTCTGTGGACTTTACAATAAAGAACATTGTCTATTTTATCATTATTTGTAAATTGTGTACTATACATCCTTTTATATCAGTAAAAGTTATTACTGATACACTTATTTTTCTGGACAGCTGATTAAACATTTGTTAAACATTTACAAGCACTCCACTGTAGGACTTCCCTGGTAATCCAGTGGTTAAGATACCAACACTCCCAGAGCAGGGGGCAGGGGTTTGATCCCTGGTTGAGGAAATAAGATCCTCTGCTGCATGGCATGACCAAAAAAAAAAAAAAAAAAAGAAAGAAAACAAAAAACAAGGACACCATTGTATAAATCTGATCAGCTGGTTCCTTTGTTAAAATTCCCTTAATAGCTCCCTGTGTCAGCCACCTTTTATGCACGACTTCAGATCCTCTCAAACTCACCTTGTGTCCCTGACATTGCAATGGCAGCCAGTTCCGTGAAGAATTCAGCCAGCTCTCCACATGTGAAACCTGCTAGGGCCTCTCCATCCCAAGCTCCTCTGATGCTGTTTCATGAGGTGCCCAGGGGAACCTGTGTGGCAGTCAGACATGCCCAGTCTGAAAAAGTCAGGCTGCCTTTAATCAATGGGAGCCAAGAAAAATGAATAAAATCTTCTCCCTTCTTTTTCTCCAGCTGAACTATGCTGAGACACATTTCATAAGCCTTCCCCTAAGAAGACCCCTTGTGAACAAACAACTAGCTGTTTAGAACAATAGCCAACTCAATAAACTCCTCCTTGTACTGGTTTTGCTTCCTTCCCTGTGTAACTCTGGTCCTGCACTCCTGCTCCACAGATGGCATTCCCAAGTAAACTACATAGCCCAAGACTCTCCCGTTGGATAGGGTCCAAGCTCCTTATCTCAACAGCAATGGCCCTCTGCACCTGGACCTCTACCTCCCTCTCCTGTTTCATTCCCTAGCATATCACACTGGTCACAAAGAATGCACATACTTTCTTCCATCTTGATGCTCTGTTCATGCCGTTCCCTCTGCCTAGACTTCTCCCCAAAGGATGTGCAGGGAGGTACTACAACTATAAACTTACAAATGAAAAAAACAGAGGTCTGGCACAAGGTTTTCAAGAGCTAATTTAAGACAGAGCTGAAAATGCTCCTTGTTTTTATGGGCTTCTACTTCTGGTTCCTAAAATGCCCATGAATGCCTACTCTAGTCCTGAAGGTCTCCTGAATTAAATGTTTCCTTTTTCAGCCTCCCAAGATACATGGATTTCCATTTCTCTGTAAACTATTATGTTTTATTGCCTGAAGCATTTTGTCTCTCTCTAAAGAAGCGGGGAGTAATAGACTTTTACTCAATGATTCAACCCAATTCCTCAAACATTTCTAGTTACTTTATACAAGCACTTATGAGGAGTGTAGGAAGGAAAACAAAACTGAATAAGACATGCTCTTTACTCACAACAAGTTTGTATCCAGTGGGAAAGTTAGGGATGTGCACAAATATACCAATACAGAGTGTGATGATTATAATGGAAGAATGAGGCCAGAGGGTTCAGAATATTTGCTATACTCATTCAAAAAAAAAAATATATATATATACACGTAGAACATATACTAAAAACGTGTTCACATGCATAGTACATAAAATGGAGGAAAAGCAAGTCGACATACTAAGAAAACTATAAGCAAAATGAAGAAAAGTTCAAAAAAGAAGCCTATTTACAGATGCAAATATATGAGAGGTAATAACCCTGATCAACCGATCCACAAATATATGAGTGTGTGCACGTGTGCGTGCTCAGTAACTTCAGTTCGACTCTTTTCAACCCCATGGACTGTTGCCTGCCAGGCTCCTCTGTCCACGGGATTCTCCTGGCAAGAATACTGGAGTGGGTTGCCATGTCCTCCTCCAGAAAATCTTCCTGACCCAGGGATTGAACACAAGTCTCTTGCATTGCTGATGGATTCTTTACTCCTAAACCACTGGGGAAGCCCAAATATATCAGTACCTGTTATATATAAGCCATTTACTTTCTGTACAAATACATTCTGTAATATTTAAGACAACCAACAACCCTCAAAACATTGATTAGAATCATACAAAAAGAGCCCTCTAAGGGTACCTGATTCAGTCCCCTCCTCAAGAAACCAAGGTCCCACTAGGTTCATCTTTGTTTTAATACAAACTACTTCCCCTGAGAGATCCAGCCACTCTCATTCCTCCCCAACAACTCAGACTTGAATCCTCTATCTCTCTTGACCTTTCCGTCTCTTTGATCCTTAGGAACCAATCAATGACCAAATCTGTGGTTTCTGCACAAATCCTCCCCACTTCATGCTTTTCTTGCTTAGAATTCCTAACCAGCCTAATTTCCAGTCATTCCTAACCAGCTCCCCTGAAATCACTCTTTCTCTTCCCAAGCCATCCATCACAATGCTAGAGTTGCCCTTATTAAGTGTGACTCTGATCGTGCTGTTTCCTGGCTGCCAAAATACAAAAACATGTTTAGTTTAAATTTCCAGCTCTCTCATTCTCAATTCCATCTGTTTCTGGTTGTTCCTTTCCCCATATCAACCCTCCAGCCCACCTAGGCTAGCCGATATCCCTGCTCCCCCACACACTCTGCACTCTCCCTCCCATCAGGAGACTTGGGTAGCATCAGCCCCCCAGACGTCCTACCTGTCTAGGCTTTATCCACTTGGTAAGATCCTGCTTAACCTCTCTTTCTTGCATGAGGGCTTCTCAGATCTCCAGCTGGTTGTTAATCTTTTGACCCACTTCTCCACACTCTGTTTCCTATTGCACATTACTTGTACTTATTTCACAGCATTTAATCTTTGAATTGTGGTTACTGATGTGTCAGCTAAACCATTAGACCAGTGGTTCTCAAATCACACTCCCTAAACCAGCAGCATCAGCAGCATCTGGGAACTTGTTAGAAACGCAAAAATTCTCAGCTCAGCCAACCTACTGGCTCAGAAACTCTAGGGTGAAGCCCGGCACTCTGAGCCCTCCAGGGGAATCCTAGGCACAGTGGAGTGTGAGAACAGCTGCCCTAGACCATAAATCCCCTGAGGGCAGTGGTGAGGATCAAGACAAATTCATCCGAGCTCCAGAGGCCCGGTCTGAAACAGATAAGAGGACTGGCGGAATTTTGGGAAATAAATTGCCCAGGGTCACATTGAGCTAGTTGCTGAGACAAAACCAGAACTCAGGTTATCCTGCATAACAGACCAGAGTTCTTTGCAGCACATCCACAGTTTCTGATAGGGAATTTAGACCATTTGAATCCATGCATAGAAGTCTACAGTGAGGAGAAAATGCATTACCTAATTATGACAGATTGTAAAATAAACACATCAGGCCATTTTCAATCTGTCATTTTCAAAATGATGAATTAGTTGAGCTGGCCAAGAAGGTTTACTTAGAGATGCCCTGTTTACATGAAAGGTGAAACTCTATAGGAACAGAAGGATAAGCAGTCGCTGAAGAAATGTTGTTAAAACTTTGCACTGGGGTCTCTATTAATAAGTAAATTGTGCTCACAGAATGGTTTTTAGAGGCAAACTCAGTCTTTTTAAAACCACATTATACTGTATTGTGGTTATCTTCTACTTTTTGAATTATTAAAAGATTATTGAATTATTCAAGATTACTTTTTAAATAAACAGATTTTGACCAAAACATATGCAAATATGAAAAAAAACAAAACTCACATCGACCGACATGAATACATTTTTAAATTTCTCATGTATTTGGGGCCTCCTATTTAAAGTTGGCTAAATTCTTGCTATTTCACTCCTTTTCTCTCAATCTTTGGAATTTTTAGAGACTTGTTACTTTTTAAGTCCTGTTCTTCCTTATGAGTTTTGTGATGGCTGTCATGTGAGAGTAGCAAAATCTGTTTTCTATTTTTTCATGACTTATTTGTAAAATGATAGACCCTTAAAATGTGAAACCAAAAGAAACTTTAAAGGGGAGGGGAAAGCACTCAGGCCACTGAATCCAGGTAACACCCACACTTGTGTAGTAAGATTGTCCTACTGCTGTATAGGGCTTCCCTGGTGGTTCAGAGGGTAAAGAATCTGTCTGCAGTGCAGAGGACCCGGGTATAGTCATGTGAATGAGAAATACTGCCTGCCATATCAGTAAGCAAAATATGTTGCGACCATCAAGCCAACAACCACTGCAACCACTTCCAAATGTGCACCCTGAGGGGATTCAGGATGGAGAAAAGCAGGATACTGGCCCTAGATAGCTAAGTTCAGTTCAATTCAGTCACTCAGTCATGGCCAACTCTTTGTGACCCCATGAATTGCAGCACGCCAGGCCTCCCTGTCCATCACCAACTCCTGGAGTTCACCCAAACTCATGTGCATTGAGTCGATGATGCCATCCAGCCATCTCATCCTCTGTCGTCCCCTTCTCCTCCTGCCCCCAATCCCTCTCAGCATCAGGGTCTTTTCCAATGAGTCAACTCTTTGCATGAGGTGGCCAAAGTATTGGAGTTTCAGCTTCAGCATCAGTCCTTCCAATGAACACCCAGGGCTGATCTCCTTTAGGATGGACTGGTTGAATCTCCTTGCAGTCCAAGGGACTCTCAAGAGTCTTCTCCAAAACCACAGTTCCAAAGCATCAATTCTTCGGCACTCAGCTTTCTTCACAGTCCAACTCTCACATCCATACATGGACCACTGGAAAAACCATAGCCTTGACTAGATGGACCTTTGTTGGCAAAGTAACATCTCTGCTTTTTAATATGCTATCTAGGTTGGTCATAACTTTTCTTCCAAGGAGTAAGCGCCTTTTAATTTCATGGCTGCAGTCACCATCTGCAGTGATTTTGGAGCCCAGAAAAATAAAGTCTGACACTGTTTCCACTGTTTCTCCATCTATTTGCCATGAAGTGATGGGACCAGATGCCATGATCTTAGTTTTCTGAATGTTGAGCTTTAAGTCACCTTTTTCACTCTCCTCTTTCACTTTCATCAAGAGTCTTTTTGGTTCCTCTTCACTTTCTGCCATAAGGGTGGTGTCATCTGCATATCTATGGTTATTGATATTTCTCCTGGCAATCTTGATTCCAGCTTGTGCTTCTTCCAGCCCAGCATTTCTCATGATGTACTCTGCATATAAGTTAAATAATCAGGGTGACAATACACAGCCTTGACGTACTCCTTTTCCTATTTGGAACCAGTCTGTTGTTCCATGTCCAGTTCTAACTGTTGCTTCCTGACCTGCATATAGGTTTCTCAAGAGGCAGGTCAGGTGTCAGAGGAATAATTTTAATGAACCCAGACTTTTGCATCTTCCCATACACAGAAAAGCACTAAATTCATTAACTTGAGATGTCTGGTTTTCTTTAATTAACAGCAACCTCTGGATGTTCCGACTACCTGGTTTTTGTTGCAGGAAGTCCTACATATCTTGGCTCCTCCCTTACTTCTTCACAGCAGCCCCTCAGAGCTATCTTTTTCCTGCATTTTTTTTTTTCAATCGACAATCAGCAACAGTAGTAAAGTAAGTTGGATAAGATCAAAGTGGACTGATTACAATGCTGAGGGGTACAATGCAGAACTAAATGATGAGGGTATTTTCAATTAATCATGGTCACTTAAACATCCTTTATGAATATAATTCTAGGCCCATTTTTGCAGCATTAAGCAATGGATCTACACTTCGAAGAAAATCAAGCCTCTACTTGGGGCAACAGAGTTCTCCAGGCCTGTCCTCTGAGAAGAGGTTTGAGGGTGGCTGGTGAGCCCAGAGACCCATTCAGGACCTATTACACTGCCAGCTGAGGCAGTCACTCTCCTGTGCCCCAGAGCTGTGCACTCTCTCTTGCTCTGCACCAGCTCTGGGGTGCTGGTGAGGAAGACTCCAAGGCCAAATAAACACAGGCCTTATCTGAAGCCAGGCCTCACCTCCCTGCCCCAGACCCAACTTGGTTTGTGAGTCATGACAAAGAAGAAAAATTACGTTCAACATTTCTAATAGTTCCTTCTCAATGAACATATGGTCCTTTTAAGTTATGGAAGATTTCATAGCCTTCCTGAGCCACTGGCACTAGGAAATCAGGGTGTAAAAAAATTCACTGTATAGAAATCATCAGATTAAGGGTCTATGACTCAGTAAGTAAACAAATAAATTGAGAAAAAAAATCCTGGATGGAATTAGGAGACGGTGTCAACGCAAGCACTGGTTTCATGAGAAAGAATGAGAATAAAATGCTTGCCTGGGTTGTGTTAAAATAATTCTAATCACAGTCCATTAAGCGAGGTGCTTATCCTTTATGCTTAACTTGTGCTTAATTACCATGTAATATAATAATGACTTCTCAGCATGTTCTAAATTGATACTGCAGCCTTTACTTGATTGTAGTAGGAAATTCTTCATACCTGTCTAGCCAGCTCTAAAGACCCAACTCTAGGTATATTACCTAATCTTCCTGACCCACAGGCCTGCATTTATTTTGCCATTTACAGAGTCAGTAAAGCTGGTGATAGAGACAGAGTAAAGGGACAAAATAGGTGATTAAATAGCTAATCCCACTAGGAGATTGCAAGTAGAGAAAAAAGTACGAGAGACCCCAGTGAGTTAATGATCACTCAAGAAAGCTGATTTGCTTAACCACAGAACCAGTCAGGCTTACTTAGCAATAAAACAATGCAACATAAGCATGAGACATGCCCCAGAACAATAAAACAATGGTGGAAAAAGACTTATATCCTGCCCAGTGAGGTCAGTAAGCTAACAATTCCTAGGACACGTTCCTCTGCACACACTAAAAACAAAAATATAAGGAAAAGGTGATATGATACTAAAACCTGAAATGATTTACCATACTCTAGTATATGTTATTGCCTTTCGCTCATTTTCACTGCACCCTGACAGTCTTGGCTTGACCATGTAGGGACAAGAAAAATCCCCTGCCTATGTGGAGGAGAAGTTAATGATGGAAGCTTGATATCTGCTCAAGAATGAGGAAGAAGGTGGTCTTCTCCCCCTCTCCACTTTCCTTTGATTATAAAAGCATAGCCCACTAAGATCTGGGCATGACACTTTCTTGTCCACCCGCTCATAAGTCTCACAAGTACCCTATTCTAATAAATCACTTCTTGTCTCTCACTTTGCCTCTTGCTGAATTCTTTCTGTGCTGAGACATGAAGAATCAGAGCACCCTGGAGCCCCCATTAACTGAGACACATTTCTGCAGTTTCACTGGGATGGGTCTCACACTTCTTAAAGGAGTACTGAGTCCTCAGTGGGGTATCAGAACACTAGGGCTGCATGTGGAACTGACTGCCCACTGAGCCACCAACATTTGACTTAGAAGCATCTTTCTGGACCAAATGGTCAGGTCATCTGATCTCTGAGTATAACTGTCTACCCACAACTTCATTTAAAAATTGTCTGCCCACAACTTCTTTGTCTCCTGAGAAACCTGTATGCAGGTCAAGAAACAACAGTTAGAAATGGACATGAATAACAAACTGGTTCAAAATTGGGAAAGGAGTACATCAAAGCTATATATATTGTCACCCTGCTTATTTAACTTATATGTCACCCTGCCTATTTAACTTATATGCTTATTTAACTTATTTAACATCATGCAAAATGCCAGGCTAGAATAAGTACAAACTGGAATCAAGATTGCTGGGAGAAGTATCAATAACCTCAGATACGCAGATGACACCACCCTTATGGCAGAAAGTGAAGAGGAACCAAAGAGCCTCTTGATGAATGTGAAAGCAGAGTGAAAAAGTTAGCTTAAAACACAACATTCAAAAAATGAAGATCAAATGAAAACACAACAACCCAAAACCTGTGGGACACGGTAAAAGCAGTCCTAAGGGGAAAGTTCATAGCAATACAGGCACACCTCAAGAAACAAGAAAAAAGTCAAATAAATAACCTAATTCTACACCTAAAGCAACTAGAAAAGGAAGAAATGAAGAACCCCAGGATTAGTAGAAGGAAAGAAATCATAAAAATTAGAGCAGAAATAAATGCAAAAGAAACAAAAGAGACCATAGCAAAAATCAACAAAACCAAAAGCTGGTTCTTTGAAAGGATAAATAAAATTGACAAACCATTAGCCAGACTCATCAAGAAACAAAGGGAGAAAAATCAAATCAATAAAATTAGAAATGAAAATGGAGAGATCACAACAGACAACACAGAAATACAAAGGATCATAAGAGACTACTATCAACAATTATATGCCAATAAAATGGAAACGTGGAAGAAATGGACAAATTCTTAGAAAAGTACAACTTTTCAAAACTCGACCAGGAAGAAATAGAAAATCTTAACAGACCCATCACAAGCATGGAAATTGAAACTGTAATCAAAAATCTTCCAGCAAACAAAAGCCCAGGTCCAGAAGGCTTCACAGCTGAATTCTACCAAAAATTTAGAGAAGAGCTAACACCTATCCTGCTCAAACTCTTCCAGAAAATTGCAGAGGAAGGTAAATTTCCAAACTCATTCTGTGAGGCCACCATCACCCTAATACCAAAACCTGACAAAGATCCCATAAAAAAAGAAAACTACAGGCCAATATCACTGATGAACATAGATGCAAAACTCCTTAACAAAATTCTAGCAATCAGAATCCAACAACACATTAAAAAGATCATACACCATGACCAAGTGGGCTTTATCCCAGGGATGCAAGGATTCTTCAATATCTGCAAATCAATCAATGTAATACACCACATTAACAAACTGAAAAATAAAAACCATATGATTATGTCAATAGATGCAGAGAAAGCCTTTGGCAAAATTCAACATCCATTTATGATAAAAACTCGCCAGAAAGCAGGAATAGAAGGAACATACCTCAACATAATAAAAGCTATATATGACAAACCCACAGCAAACATTATCCTCAATGGTGAAAAATTGAAAGCATTTCCTCTAAAGTCAGGAACAAGACAAGGGTGCCCACTTTCACCATTACTATTCAACATAGTTTTGGAAGTTTTGGCCACAGCAATCAGAACAGAAAAAGAAATAAAAGGAATCCAAATTGGAAAAGAAGAAGTAAAACTCTCACTATTTGCAGATGACATGATCCTCTACATAGAAAACCCTAAAGACTCCACCAGAAAATTACTAGAACTAATCAATGACTATAGTAAAGTTGCAGGATATAAAATCAACACACAGAAATCCCTTGCATTCCTATACACTAATAATGAGAAAACAGAAAGAGAAATTAAGGAAACAATTCCATTCACCATTGCAACGGAAAGAAGAAAATACTTAGGAATATATCTACCTAAAGAAACTAAAGACCTATATATAGAAAACTATAAAACACTAGTGAAAGAAATCAAAGAGGACACTAATAGATGGAGAAATATACCATGTTCATGGATCAGAAGAATCAATATAGTGAAAATGAGTATACTACCCAAAGCAATTTATAGATTCAATGCAATCCCTATCAAGCTACGAACAGTATTCTTCACAGAGCTAGAACAAATAATTTCACAATTTGTATGGAAATACAAAAAACCTCAAATAGCCAAAGCGATCTTGAGAAAGAAGAATGGAACTGGAGGAATCAACCTACCTGACTTCAGGCTCTACTACAAAGCCACAGTTATCAAGACAGTATGGTACTGGCACAAAGACAGAAATATAGATCAATGGAACAAAATAGAAAGCCCAGAGATAAATCCACGCACATATGGACACCTTATCTTTGACAAAGGAGGCAAGAATATACAATGGATTAAAGACAATCTCTTTAACAAGTGGTGCTGGGAAATGTAGTCAACCACTTGTAAAAGAATGAAACTAGAACACTTTCTAACACCATACACAAAAATAAACTCAAAATGGATTAAAGATCTAAACGTAAGACTAGAAACTATAAAACTCCTAGAGGAGAACATAGGCAAACACTCTCTGACATACATCACAGCAGGATCCTCTATGACCCACCTCCCAGAAGATTGGAAATAAAAGCAAAAATAAACAAATGGGACCTAATTAACCTTAAAAGCTTCTGCACATCAAAGGAAACTATTAGCAAGGTGAAAAGACAGCCTTCAGAATGGGAGAAAATAATAGCAAATGAAGCAACTGACAAACAACTAATCTCAAAAATATACAAGCAACTCCTACAGCTCAACTCCAGAAAAATAAATGACCCAATCAAAAAATGGGCCAAAGAACTAAATAGACATTTCTCCAAAGAAGACATACAGATGGCTAACAAACACATGAAAAGATGCTCAACATCACTCATTATCAGAGAAATGCAAATCAAAACCACAATGAGGTACCATTTCACAACAGTCAGAATGGCTGTGATCCAAAAGTCTACAAGTAATAAATGCTGGAGAGGGTGTGGAGAAAAGGGAACCCTCTTACACTGTTGGTGGAAATGCAAACTAGTACAGCCACTATGGAGAACAGTGTGGAGATTCCTTAAAAAACTGGAAATAGAACTGCCTTATGATCCAGCAATCCCACTGCTGGGCATACACACTGAGGAAACCAGAAGGAAAAGAGACACGTGTACCCCAATGTTCATCGCAGCACTGTTTATAATAGCCAGGACATGGAAGCAACCTAGATGTCCATCAGCAGATGAATGGATAAGAAAGCAGTGGTACATATACACAATGGAGTATTACTCAGCCATTAAAAAGAATACATTTGAATCAGTTCTAATGAGGTGGATGAAACTGGAGCCTATTATACAGAGTGAAGTGAGCCAGAAAGAAAAACACCAATACAGTATACTAACGCATATATATGGAATTTAGAAAGATGGTAACAATAACCCTGTGTACGAGACAGCAAAAGAGACACTGATGTATAGAACAGTCTTATGGACTCTGTGGGAGAGGGTGAGGGTGGGAAGATCTGGGAGAATGGCATTGAAACATGTAAAATACCATGTATGAAACGAGTTGCCAGTCCAGGTTCGATGCACGATACTGGATGCTTGGGGTTAGTGCACTGGGACGACCCAGAGGGATGGTATGGGAAGGGAGGAGGGAGGAGGATTCAGGGTGGGGAACACATGTATACCTGTGGCAGATTCATTTTGATATTTGGCAAAACTAATACAATTATGTAAAGTTTAAAAATAAAATAAAATTAAAAAAAAAAAAAAAACGAAGATCATAGCATCAGGTCCCATCACTTTATGGCAAATAGTTGGGGAAACAATGGGGAACAGTGTCAGACTTTAATTTTTGGGGCTCCAAAATCACTGCAGATAGTGACTGCAGCCATGAAATTAAAAGACGCTTGCTCCTTGGAAGAAAAGCTAAGACCAACCTAGACAGCATATTAAAAAGTAGAGACATTACCTTGCCGACAAAGGTCGATATAGTCAAAGCTATGGTTTTCCCAGTAGTCTTGTATGGATGTGAGAGTTGGACCATAAAGAAGGCTGAGTGCTGAAGAACTGATGCTTTTGAACTGAGGTGTTAAAGGAGACTTCTGAGAATCCCCTGGACTGCAAGGAGATCCAACCAGTCCATCTTAAAGGAAATTAATCCTGAATATTCATTGGGAGGACTGATGCTGAAGTTGAAATTCCAATACTTTAGCCACCTGATGCAAAGAGCCAACTCATTGGAAAAGACCCTGATGCTGGGAAAGATTGAAGGCAGGAGGAGAAGGGGACAACAGAGGTTGAAATGGCTGGATGGCATCACTGAGTCAAAGGACGTAAGTTTGAGCAAACTCAGAGAGATAGTGAATGACAGGCAAGCCTGGCGTGCTGTAGTATATGGGGTCGCAAAGAGAGTCGGATAGGACTGAACAACTAAACAACAACAACCCACAACTTCAATTAAAAAGAAAAAAAAAATAGAATTGGCCTGTGACTAAAACCACTCCCTAAAGTATATCTGTGTGTGTGAACTGGCACAGAAATAAGAACACCAAAAAGCACTGGATTGTAGAACAAAAGTTATTAATGAAATACAAGAGAAAATCAAAAATATTGAAGAGTAAAGGGAATGAAATAATTTTAGGATTATTCCCTCTATTTCAAGCCACTCCAATAAGCATGTTGGGATCTGCTATATGTTAGACTTTTAGGTGCTTTAAAAAGAGGTGAAATTTATATATAAATGATATTTATATTTACATACTAAGATCATGGCATCCGGTCCCATCACTTCATGGCCAACAGATGGGGAAACAATGGAAACAGCGACACACTTTATTTTCTTGCACTACAAAATCACTACAGATGGTGACCGCAGCCATGAAATTAAAAGACGCTTGTTCCTTGGAAGAAAAGCTATGACAAGCCTAGACAGCGTATTAAAAAGTAGAGACATTACTTTGCCAACAGAGGTCTGTATAGTCAAAGCTATGTTTTTTCCAGTAGTCATGTTTGGATGTGAGAGTTGGACTATAAAGAAGGTTAAGTGCTGAAGAATTGATGCTTTTGAACTATGGTGTTGGAGAAGACTCTTTGAGAGTCCAGTGGACTGCAAGGAGATCAATTCAGGCAATCCTAAATTAGGAAATCGACCCTGAATATTCATTGAAAGGGTTGATGCTGAAGCTGAAGCTCCAGTACTTGGCCACCTTATGCAAAGAGACAACACACTGGAAAAGACCCTGATGCTGAAAAAGATTGAAGGCAGGAGGAGAAAGGGACAACAGAGGATGAGATGGTTGGATGGCATCACCGATTCAAAGGACGTAACTTTTAGCAAACTCCAGGAGATAGTTAAGTACAGGGAAGCTGGTGTGCTTCAATCCATGTGGTTGCAACAAGTCAGACTTGACTGAGCTACTGAAAAACAAAAACAAGAGTTTAATCATGTGGTTTAGTAGAGAAAAAAACCTACACATAGGAGACTGGTTGTGGGAAACAGAAAGCAGGGAGGACTGCCATGGGGATTTCTGTAACAAATTCACCGTTGAATGAGAACAATGCATTGAGTAGCATTTAATTGGAGAAGGCAATGGCACCCCACTCCAGTACTCTTGCCTGGAAAATCCCATGGATGGAGGAGCCTGGTAGGCTGCAGTCCATGGGGTCACTGAGGGTCGGACAGGACTGAGCGACTTCCCTTTCAATTTTCACTTTCATGCATTGAAGAAGGAAATGGCAACCCACTCCAGTGTTCTTGCCTGGAGAATCCAAGGGACAGGGGAGCCTGGTGGGCTGCCGTCTATGGGGTCGCACAGAGTCGGACACGACTGAAGTGACTTAGCAGCAGTAGCAGCAGCAGTATTTAATTAAGAAAAATCTGAAGAAAATAAAAAAAGACAAAAATTGTTCCTAAATTTCTATACTTCCTAAGGAGTTTTAGGAAAGAGCTGACTATAAATGTCCATATAGATGATGGACATTTATTTCAGCAATAATTGAAAGTAGTGAATGCAAACTCAGTATACAATGGGGGAAAGAAATGCCTTTGACCTCTACCATCCCCCCAAACACATAAATATTTATATCTTAATTTCACTCCTGCAAAAAATAATGAAAAAAAAAAAACCATGATCAAATCCTAACTGGTAATTTGCCTTTTATTGCTCCAAATAATAAATGCATAAATAGGGTATTTAAAGGAAAAAGAGGAAAGATATATATATATATAATGTTATATATAATAACATAATATATATATAACTATATATATGAACAATAGTTTTCTAACATTTTAAAACAGTAGAATGTTTTTGTTTGAATAAAATCTTTAAAAAGCCAAATATAAGTAAATAACATGGTATGGGGTTATAATCCACAGCTTTAAACAAATACCATGAGTCCACACTGAGATAAATAAATAATTGAATAAATAAATAGGTGAGATGAGGATGAAAAGACACATCTTCCATACAGAAGAATTTAAAATCATTTATGCAGCTACTTGTCCCTCCCCTAAGAGGTGGAACATAACTCCCTATCTCAATAGTATGGGTTGTGCAGAGTGACTTCCTTCCAAAGAGTACAGTATTGTGTGGGAATAGGGGAGCAACTCCATAGTGAAGAAACCTTCCAAACACTCCCTTGCAAGGTGATTAAAGTGAACACCAGTAGCAGTAAGTCATGATGACACTGTGTATCCTTGATGCAATGTAATGAGACCACTTTTGTGGTCTTCCTCTCCAATGTAATCATGAGAAAAACATCATAAACATTCTAATTGAGGGACAGTCGACAAGAAACCTTTGGACTTCCCTGGAGGCTCAGCAGTAAAGAATCTGCCTGCAAGGCAGGAGACCCAGATTCAATCCCTAGGTTGGGAAGATGCCCTGGAAAATGAAACGGTGACCCACTCCAGTATTCTTGCTGGGGAGATCCCATGGACAGAGGAGCCTGGCAGGCTACAGAGGAGGCTACAATCCATGGGGTCACAAAAGCGTTACACACGAGTTAGTGACTAAACAACAACCACCACAAGACACCTATGGGATGCCTAACCAGTAACCCTTTAAACATCAAGGTCATCAAAAACATGGGAAATCTGAGTAAATATCATAGCCCAGAGGAACCTAAGGAGACATGACAACTAAATGTAACATGGTATTCTGGATGGGATCCTGGAATAGAAAAAGGACATTAGAGAAAACTGGGGAAATCTGAATAAAGTATGGACTTTAATAACAATACATTAGTATTGATTCACTAATTATTACAAAAGTGCCACCCCAATATAAGATGTTAATGAGAGGAAACCATAGTTTACCCATGTATACCATCCTCAAAATGGCTAGCCACTCCAGTATTCTTGGGCTTCCCTAATTAACCATCTGGCTCAGATGGTTAAGAATCTTCCTGCAAAACAGGAGACCTGGGTTCAATCCCTGGGTCAGAAAGATCTCCTGAAGAAGGGAATGGAAACCCACTCCAGCATTCTTGCCTGGAGAATTCCATGGACAGAAGAGCCTGGTGAGATACAGTCATAGGCTCACAAAGAGTCAAACACTGAGCAACCAACACTCTGACTTTTTCACTTCACCATCCTTGAAACTTTTCTATGAATCTGAAACACAAAGTTTACTTTTAAAAAAATAAGTATACAAAATCATGCTTTTTTCAAATGAGATACTTTTATGGAAAGCGAAGCTTAGAGAAGTTCAGAGCTTTGCTCTCTGCATCTGTTACCCTAGCTGCTGCTCCAATCCTAGAGCAGACTGAAATCACTATCATGAAAAACTGGGATGTGTTATCGTAACAAAACACCAGCCCACGTAGGCAGCCTAGCAGCACTGTGCTGCACGACTCAGTCCAGCCTTTAACTGACTGCATTAGACCACAAGCTCTGTGTGGGCGGAACCACATCTTCGCTGCACAAGCACATGCGGAGGACTCTGTTGGCATCAAAAGACCACTGACGAACTTACAGCACCAGTGTGAGCAGCAAACACAAGGTGATGGCCTTCACCACCAGCCCTACTGGCCTTCCTTGGCCACAGATCTGTAAAACTTACTTCCTCATTAGTCAAGTCTGTTCCCTGTGACGTTAGATAGGACAAACCTCTCCAACATGCCCTTCTGGACTCCTGAGTCTTACAGAGTGACGTATAGCCCTCTTACCCCATCACCCCACCCAACACCACCCCAATAGAACTCAAAGAGGGAGGAAAACAGGAATTTCCCCAAATCTATCAGGTTTATTTTACACTACTTTCATGTTTAATTGATCCATTTTATCACAGATTAATCACCCACAGGACAAACAGCTACAGCTGAATCAACCCTTACACGCTCTCTGCATATGAAAGGAAACATTCATATACAGGGCTACAGATTTTATTTCCCATTGGTTGAGAGTGGCCCTTGTTCCAAATGGCACTAATATCTCAGCAATGCATCACTGTCCTAAAGGTAACATCTGTGGAATCAGGAAAGAGTGATAACAAGAACCGATGAATCACCTGGGAACTCAGGGTTCACACTAACATCACGTACTCACACAGTAGTTCAGAGAGGCATTCATTTTACAATTAGTGAGCATCTACTACATGCCAGGCAAATGCCAGCTCTCATGGAGCTTATGTTCATATGTAGAAAACTCAGTATTTAAGACGTGAGGAAAAACTCATAGTGATCAGTGCCGGGGTGAAAACCACCCACAGGAATAGCTAGGACAATGAGGCTATGAGCAAGGTAATGCAGACTGGGCAGGGAGGCAGATTTGATGGTCAGGGAAAGACGTTTCAGAGAGGTGATATTTGAACCTTTCGTCATTGACCCAAATGTCAAAAAGATGCACGCCACGCAAAGATTCGGGAGAAGGCTGTTTCTGGCAGAGGGAATGGCACAATGCAAAGCCCTGAAGTGGAACCAGGTTGGCATGCTCCAGAAACAGAACTCCCCCCACCGACCATCCCCAGAGATGGGCAACTGTAGTTCAGAAAGATGAAAACTGAGGCTAACGTGGGAACAAACCTAGCACAGTTGACTTCCCTGCTAGTCTCCAAGTACCATGCAGAGCTGTGTCCTTAGGTGAGAATCTAGGCCCCAACAGATCTGAGCTCAGGGAGTCAGGCCCTTATCTGAGAAACAGGTTCATGGGGCCAAGAGGCAGACTCTGAAAGTTGTCTCACAGGAAGAGAATTTGAGGCCAAACATAAAAGTCGAGACTCTCGGGCAATGTGGCCCGGGTCCAGTAGCCCAAATGACTTGACACTACACCGGGCACATGGAGGCCCCAGGGCTGGGCAGCAAGTGCCCGCAGGGGCCAAGCAGGTACATGGGAGGATCATCAGAATCCCAAAGGAACTCACACTACACTGCACCGAGTTGCCCCCCGCCCCCGCCAAGAAACCCAATTTAGTAGGTACATGACAGAACCTGGGCCTCTGATTTTAATCAAGCTCCCAGTGATTTTGTTTAGCCAGACCTTAGAATGACTGACTGGGAGTGAGGAGAGGGCAAGCTTGCCCTGAAGGAGAAAGCTGAGTCTGAAGAATCCTATTTCTACAGACAAATAGAATCAAGGATTAAAGTGAATGCAGTTAAGGGAAAACGCACTTGGTTTAACTATATGTCCACTCATAATTTATAAAATTCATAGAAAAGAAAAAGGGAAGTAAAATTTTATAGTCTAATAAAGATTAACTTAAAAATGTATAGCAAATATCATTTAAGGAGAAGTTGAAAGTTTTCTCCTAGGAATAGGAAAAAAGATTGTCTGCTATTACTGATCACGCATGCATGCGTGCTATGTCACTTCAGTTGAGTTCAACTCTTTGCAACCCCATAGACTGTAGCCCGCCAGGCTCCTGTGTCCATGGGATTCTCAAGACAAGAATAATGGAGTGGGTTGCCATGCCCTCATCCAGGGACCTTCCCGGCTGTATTCAACACCATGATAGATGTCATATTTAATGCAATTAAACAAAAAAAAAAAAAAGAAAGAAAGAAATCTTATACAAGTTGGGAAGAAAAAATATAAAGTGGATGCAGCTGAGATAAAAAAAAAGTATGAAACCACAATTATACTAGCTAATAGGAGAAGATAGTTAAGAACATTGCATAACTTGGGGTACTCCTTTACCTCCAACCACATCTCCAAACTCGAGACACTACTTTTGTTTTCAATATAATGCATTTAATATAAGTTTAAAACCCAAACTTAGGCAATCTGTTGTTTCATAATGGCATGTTTAACAACTGGCTCATGAAATTCCTGAAAATTTAAAACCAGCTCTCAGCATGTCAGTTCCAGCGCACCACTGGCAAAAGCTTCTGAAAAAAAAACGAAAAACAGTCCACTGCCTTTCCTTTCCTTCCCCTCTTCAGGCCTTCGTCTTCTCTTCCCTCCAACAGACGTACAGCAATGCTTTCACATCTGCTCCGAGGTGCCCCACGGTTCCAGCTGCTAAGGGGCAGCTGCCTTTGCCAGGATGTGGGCAGGGAGGGAGATGGGAGGACACAGCTGGTTCACTGGCCCCATCTAGGAATCCTCAGGAACGGCTGTGCTTAGGGTGTTTTACATACTGGGATTTCACAGAAGAGTTCATTCAGAAAAGTGGTTCTTAGGGGCAGGGCGGGAGACAGTAACAACAATTTTTTCCTTCAAGTGTGAAAATGGCTGGTGTAGGTTACTGACACACAGTCTACACTTCCATCCATGATTCATGCAGATATGTGTTACCCACACCCCTAGAAAGCTGGCGAAGCCTGTGACGCCCTCCTGCTATTTAACGTGAAGGCAAGGAACGTGATGGGAGGCATGTTATTGCAACACAGCATGGACTAGTTCACTCTTCCCTTGAGAGTGCACCCTATTGTTAATTCTAAATATACTTTAAAAATATACCTCCATACATACACTCGTTGGAAAAGAGAGGCAAATCATGCTTCTCCTACTATAAATAAATGCCACCCTGTGTGTGCGTGCAGACAGGTGTCTGATTCTTTGTGACCCCATGGACTGTAGCCCAGCAGGCTCCTCTGTCCATGGGATTTTCCAGCAAGAATACTGGAGTGGGTTGCTATTTCCTTCTCCAGGGGATCTTCCCCACCCAGGGATTCAGAGATGTCTCTTGCATCTCCTGCTTTTGGCAGGCGGATTCTTAACCACTGTGCCATTGGTCTCCTGCATTGCAGGCAGATTCTTTACCAGCTGAGCCACCAGGGAAGCCACTGCACCACCTGCAAAGCCCAAATGCCATCCTAAGTTTGTAGATTAAGAAAAAATCAAATTTCCTACCTAATGTCAAAACATATACCGAAAAAGTATGCTTATCAAAGGCATATAGCTCATTAGCCCTAGTTGTAAGTAGCTCTGTTGCCTGAAGCTTTCCTATTGCTTCTCATCACTGGGGTCTCATGGAATGCCATACTTATTCAAGAATTCCTCTCAGGAAAAATTAATTTCTCCCTCGTCCATATTCCCATAAGGCCCCACCTCCATGTCTCCTCCCACAGTGATTTGCTTGGCTATTTGGGGGTGTCACTCCTGCTAGCTCTGGGATGGAGTGGGGAGAGCTTTGTGAAAGAGGGGAACTAACATTTATTGTGTCATTTCTATGTTCCAGTTGTTATTTAGTTGCTAAGCTGGGTCCAACCCTTTTACAATCCCATGGACTATAGCCCACCAGGCTCTTCTGTCCATGGGATGCTCCAGGTAAGAATACTAGAGTGAGTTGCCATTTCCTTCTCCAGGGGATCTTCCCAACCCAGGGACTGAACCTGCCTCTCTGCACTGGCAGCCAGATTCTTTACCACCGAGGCACCAGGAAATCCCAGAATCTAGGCTAAATGCTTTACAGGCATTGTTTCCTGCAGTCCCCACAATAATCCTATGAGATAGGTATTATTTTTATCCTCATTCTACAGATAGGGAAACCAAGGTATAGGGGACTTTTCAGTTACTTGTCTCTGGCCACATGGTGCTCGAGTCCTCAGGATCTGAATCCTAGCTCTCAGGCTCCTAGGGCAAGGACTCTGGTCATTGCTCCTGGTGAGGAACTTGTGGGGCTCAACTGTGCCTTGGTGTTATTTACCTTACCTGCTTTACAAGACCTGCTTTGATTCATCACTGCCCCATCACCCTACATTTCCAGACAAGACAGTGGCAGATTGGGGTTGGGACTGGGGTTAGGGTAAAAAATCTTTGCTCCATGTTCCTAGCTTTGAAATATTTAGCATCTACAAAATTCTATCAGGTGATTCTTTTTTTCCTTAAGATAATATGATTTTGGAACCCATACCTCAATCCTCTGCTACCTCCCCAATCTCCTTATTTCAAAGGACTCTTTCATCAGAATTCAGGTAGAAAATACTGCAGGAAAAGACCAATGAAATGAGTAAACTGGCTGCAAATTCAAAATGCCACAGACTGTCCACTGTCCTTCTACAAGTTTATTTCTGAAAGTAGTTAAATGGCACAGCAGAACATATAAATAAGTAAAACATTCATTATAATAATCTTCTTTTCTGGAAATATTTACATATTTTGAATAAAATGAATCACACCAATTCAGATCACATCTAATTGTACACAACAATGAGCAGTGGAGATGCAAAAGTGAAAAAAAACACAGTCAGTGGCCTCTCATGGGGAAGACAAGCGATAAAATAATTGAAAACCCAGTGATTCTAATATCATGCTATATGTAATACCCATTCATAAAAAAGAGTGTAAACAAAAATAGACTAGGTTAGTATGACGACCCCAAGCAGGGGTTAAGAGTTACCTGGTATCTCTTTGTCCACATGCTTTGTTGATTAGTAATGGTTTTAAGAAACAATAAGATCACTTCAAGATAAAGACTTGAATGTAAGAAGTGAAACCACAAAACTCCTAGAAGAAAACATAGGCAGTATGCACTTTGACAGTGGTCTTAGCGATATCTTTCTGGATTTGTCTCCTCAGGCAAGGGAAGCAAAAGTAAAAATGAACAAGTGGGACTAAATCAAACTAAAAAGTTTCTGAACAGCAAAGGAAACTATCAACAAAATGAAAAGACAACCTACCAAATGGGAGAAGATATTTACAAACCATATATTCAATAAAGGGTTGACATCTAAAATATAAAAAGAACTCATATAACTCAACAACAAAAAAATAAACAATCCAATTTAAAAATGGGCAGAGGAGATGAATAAACATTTTTCCAAGAAGACATACAGATGGCTAATGGGCACACGAAGAAATGTTCAACATCACTAATTATTATGGAAATCCAAATCAAAGCCACAATGAGGTATCACCACATGCCTGTTAGAAGGCTATGATCAAAAAGGCAAGAAATAACAAGCTGGCAAGGAAGTGGAGAAAGGGGAAGCTTCATACATTGTTGATGGGACTGTAAATTGTGGCAGCCATTTTGGGGAACAGTGTGGAGATCCCTCAAAAAATTAATTCTAGAACTACTGTATGATCCAGCTATCTTATTTCTGCATAGTTAGCCAAATAATAAAAAATACTAATTAAAGAAGATATATGCACCTCTATGTTCACTACAGCATTCTTTATAATGGATATGGAGACAACCTAAGTGCCCATGAATGAATGAACGAAGAAGATGCGGTATCCTCAAATTAGAAATTAATTATTAGATGCATGAACATGGCCAATCACTTCTCTGAGGCCTAGCATTCTAATCTGTAAATGTGAGTATCAATAATGTTGTTTGGCTTGCAAATGAGGTCATGTGTGGGAAGACAATGTAAAGGTGCATGGCATTCCTATACATGAATATTAACTGGTGGACAGTTTAACCTCTCATGCTACAATGTTACTGATCCAAATGGAGAAGTCCTGTGGAGGCCCAGGAATATTGAAACTCCATGAGAATGTCTGGTGACTCTAACTTTAGTGACCACTAGTAAGTTGGAAAACACATTTTTAAATATGCCTTTTAAACATTGCTAAAGAGTGGATTTAAACAACTTTGTAAAATAAATGACTGTTCAAAAAAAAAAAGATGTGATAATTACAATGGAATATTGCTCAGCCAAGAAAAAGATGAAATCCTGCCTTTTGAACAGTATAACTGGACCTTGAGGAAATTATGTTAAGTGAAAACAAATACTATATGATTTCACTCATTTGTGAAATATAAAACACAAACTAAAAAGCAAAAAAAAAAAAAAAAAATTAAACAAACCAAACACATGGATACAGAGAACAAAGTATGAGTTGCTAGAGAGAAAGGGCTGGGGGGCGGGAGGGATGGTGGGGAGGGTGAAATGGATAAAGGGGATCAAATATATGGAGATGTAACTAAAAATTTTGGTGGCTGTAGCGTATACAGGGGCTTCCCAGGTGGCACTAGTGGTAAAGAACCTGAGACGTAAGAAATGTGGGTTGGATCCCTGGGTTGGGAAGATCCCCTGAAGGAGTGCATGACAACCCACTACAGTACTATTGCCTGGAGAATCCCATGGACAGAGGAACCTGGCAGGCTATAGGCCACAGGGTCACAAAGAGTCAGACATGACTGAAAGGATTTAGCACAGCAGAGCACAGCACAGTGTATCCAGAAGTAGAAATGGAATGCTGTACACGTGAAACTTACATAATGTTATAAAAGAAAAATAATAAATAAATAATCACTTTAAGATAAACCAAAGAAAAGATCATTTTCATCTACATTTGACATTTCAAAGGGATTGTTACGCAGAATCACACGGAACCTCAAGCTTGTGTAAAGAACTGACCAAACTTTCAGCACCCTGTCTTCCCCTGTGCTGGTTCCTCTCTGCACTGGCTTCTCCCTCCCACTCCACCACCTTCCTTTTCCCATGTTTATTCCTTATTCTCCTTCATCCAAATTCACTTTCTGCCTGCAAGAGCCTACTTTGGAAAAAAAAAAAAAATCACTGTTGAATACTGAACTTTGATTTTCCTGTCCTTAATATAAAGTTTGTCAATTTATGCCCTTAGAAGTCTCTCCCTCTCTCAACAAAAGAGCCGACCAGACAGAGTTATTTTTATTTCCCTGTTGCTCTTGGCTGATTTTCTTTTGTGCGTCAGAGGCTTTCAAAAGGTTCCCAACTCCAGATCCAAAAAGTGCAAAAAAATGATTGAGTACAGAATAAAATATTCCTCTCATCCAGAGGGGAGCCTGAGGTCACAGGCTGGGGAAGGAATTGGGGTTCTGGGGCCCTAAGCAGAAAGACTTTCCATGGCTTATGGTCAGCCACAAGCTTCTGTTCTGTCCACCTGGGATAAAACCCAGGGCTTCATTTGGCAGATTAGCTCTGGGATGGTCATAATGATTATTAAAATACAGAAGTGTTTCCTCTCTGATAGGCAAATACTGCCTCCCCATACACATATCCTGGCCTCCACAGACCCTTTCAGGATCCCTGTCCAAAACTCCTCATAACCAAGAGGCAAGGAGACCAGCAGAGAGTCTCTAGGACCCTGTCTCAGTGCTCACAGAGCCTGACGAAGCCACACTCCACTTTAATTTCTGCTAGTGAAAAGTGTGTGCATGTGTGTGTGTGTGTCTGCGTGTGTGTGTGTGTGTGAAAGTTGCTCAGTCATGTCCCACTCTTTGCGACCCCATGGACTGTAGCCCACCAGGCTCCTCTGTCCATGGGATTTCCCAGGCAAGAATACTGGAGAGGGTTGCCATTTCCTTCTCCAGCTGAAATATAAAGGAGTTGAATTGGTTGTCTGAGCTGCACTTCGATTGCAATTATGTCAAGTTATTTATCCCTAAGGATAAGGACAAGACAGCAATATAACAATACGAAAAAAATTGTTAGGAGGGTGCAGTCTCTGGCTATATTTTTCTGATGAGACAGCAGTGCCAAAACCCTGGGTTCAAGATGCCTGCAATGGAATCCCAGCTCTGCCATAGGCTAGCTTGCTGTACCTCCAATGACTCATCTATAAAAGGGGCTGGTAGGACTATTACATACCTACTTCACAGGGTTGTTTTGAGAATAAAATGTGCTCATGTGTGTAAAATGCTTAGAATAGTGTCTGGTGCACAGAAAGTACCTTTAAGTGTTGATTGAATACACAAATCATTTTGTATTCTGTCACAGAATGTTTGTTCAATAAATTAAAAAGTTAAGCAAGTTTCTCAACACAAAGGAAAAAAAATCAGCTATGACACTATGAAACACCTACTATACACTTTCATTAAAAAACCCAGCATTAAAACATCTGGGATACAGATTTTACACTGGCCTGTGAATTTAGGGAAACACATTGGAAGGCATTTCCACTACAGCATGAGACAGGATTTGTACCATCCCTTTCCTAATCAGAAATGTCACAGGCTTATGAGAAATTTAGGGTATGAGTTTCCCATTTTAACCCTGCAAAAACATTTATCCACACCCTGGAGGGAGAATACATTTTATTTTGTGGTGCTATGACTTAAAGAATTTAAAACATAAAACCAGGTCCTTACAGCTACAGCTTCTCTTATGCACACAGTGACTCAAACTAAGAGTTTAAAGGGTCATATCTTATGTACTGGGTCCTCTGAGTCCACCAATGTTTAGTAAACATCTAGAGTGGAAAGGAAACTGCTACACCTAGGAGCTAGCTCAATCAAAACTCCTTTTAGTTAAACGGGTGCACAACCTGAGCTCAAGCATAATTTGGAAACATGCTACAGAGCTGCTAAGGAGACAAAGGAATTTCATCTTTCTGTTAGAGATTAAGGAGAGGAAACTACCAACAACTCTAGGGAATTCCCTGGCCATCCAATGGTTAGGACTCCGCACTCTCACTGCTCAGGAGATGGGTTCAATCCCTTGTCTAGGAACTAACACTCCGCAAGCCACCGGCACAGACCAAAAAACAAACAAACAGAAAAACTCCCTGGTGGGCTGCAGTCCATGGGGTCGCAAAGAGTTGGACACGACTGAGAGACTTAACTTTCACTTTTCACTTTCATGCATTTGAGAAGGAAATGGCAACCCACTCCAGTGTTCTTGTCTGGAGAATCCCAGGGACGGGGGAGCCTGGTGGGCTGCCATCTATGGGGTCGCACAGAGTTGAACATGACTGAAGCAACTTAGCAGCAGCAGCAGCAGCAAGCTTATCCTCTGGGTTTCCCGGGTGGTAAAAAACCCACCTGCCAATGCAAGAGACTTAAGAGATGAGGTTCAATCCCTGGGTCAGGAAGATCCCCTGGAGGAGGGCCGGGCAACCCACTCAAGTATTCTTGCCTGGAGAATCCCATGGACAGAGGAGCCTGATGGGCTATAGCCCATAGGGTTGCAAAGAGTTGGACACAATTGAAACAACTTAGCACAGGAGTTTATCCTCACAGAATAAAGTATTGGCCTTTCCTGATGGGGATAAAATTTACTAAACACAGTCTGGTTAAACCTTTTCAACTTTCTTCTTTAAAAGTGAATTTCTCTAAAAATATGAGAAGGAGCTCAAACTTCGCTTAGTGAGAAAACTAAAGCTTGTATTGTAGTCATTATCACTGAAATGTTATTAAAACTCTAAAAAAATAAAGAGTTTTGTGGAGGGATAGTTGTGATGGGAGCACAATAATATGAAAGTACTTAATGCTACTGAATTACATACTAAAAAATGGTTTAAATGAAAAATTTTATGTTATGTGTATCAACACAATAAAAATAAAATAACATGGAAAACCCTTATAAGAGTTAAAGGTAAATGAATTTTATAACAAATAATTTTTAATTAAGAAATGCACATTTAGTAATCAGACAACTTCCAAGGAGCAGGGTCCCCCACTGCCTGGTTGTAAGCGAATCAACAAGCCTAAATACAGCACTTCTAGCCGTGGTTCCCAAGTACTCTAACATCAGGTACAAACATGTTAAAGACACACCTTTCTCAAAGCCCTAACTACTCACACGTTTCATATGGATTGTGAGTTATACTAGATTCTGAGAAGACACGCAGGGAGCTCAATTAGTGAAAAGATCCTAAAACAACATTTAAAGGCTGTGTTCAAATTCAAGCTAAAAGACTGTGCCCTATTCACGTGTATGTTATCATAAAACATTTAATACTGAAAGAAAATCTTATTCAAAGAGGCAGTGTGTAATTGTGGAGTCTGTTTATAGTTCAAGCTATAGATTAATTTTCATTCTTTACACTTTCATTGCGCCACCTTTAGTTAGCCATTTAACAGAGCGCAGAGGTCTGGGGATACCTGGCCTCCCCGAAGCCCCGAGAAAGCACTCAAAGGGCGGTCTAAACTGTAACCGATAGGCCTGGCAAGTAAAGTAAGGGAACTCCTCATTTCGGGGAAAAACTTAGGGATAATGAAACGCAGAAACGTTTGTGGTCCTTAAGAATCTACTTGCCTTTAGTACTTTACAAAGACAGTAAAGATGGCAATAATCCGAAACTAGGAGAAGGAGCAAATACAGGCGTGGTGACAGTTCTGGACTGACTCTACAAGTTCTGAAGGGCCTCACACAATCCTATCCTAGGCTTGAAGCTCCACTTTCTTGGATCTGAGACTTAAGTCCCACAAACCTGAGGCTGGAGCCCCTTTATACACACCCAGGTCCTTGCGCCCTTATCCCTGCCCCGCCCCGGCGTCATCACTTCGTGGCCGCCACAGCTGGTAGCTCTGTGGCCACACGCCCAGGACGGTGCATCTGGCGGGCTGGGCGCTCAGCCTCGGAACACAGCACTTCCTGGTTGGTTTGGGATACTGGTCCCACCGCCACCGCCATCTCGGTCATCCCACAGCACACGAGAACTCCAGGGGCGCGAGATGACCTAGAGTCACCAGACACACTTGTACTGGGGCCCCCGCGGCGAGCTAGATGGATACACCTGCAGAAGACGCCCTCAACTTCGGCCTGGAGCCAGCGCGGCTCTGCAGTCCAGAGCCACCTGCCCCGGCAAAGGTGCGCGCCCAAGTTGACGGCGTCGACTCTGCAGGAATCTGGGCCGAAGGCATGCACTGGAGGCCCCCGAATGCTGCCAGGGAGACCGGTCCCGCGAGGCCTCAAGGAGCTGGTGCCCGCCGCCGACGCCGCTGCCAAGGCTGCGTCCAAGTTGGGCGGGGAATGGCCTGTACGGGCCGTCGGGAGGAGGGACGGAAAATGAGCGCGGCGGAAACCCGCTGCCGCTGGAGCTGTGCGCGCCCCCGGCGGCGGCCGCGCGGCTCCTACCTGTGGCGTGAGGGCGGCCTCAGGAACCTGCGCGGTGGCGGCGGATTCTCGGGGCTCCGGCGCAGCTGGCACCGCTGGAGGCAGGGGAGCAGGGAAGAGGCAGGGCCAGAGTGGGGACCGCGCCGTCGCCCGGAACTCCGCGCCGGGATTCGCGCTGGCCTAACAGGGGTGGGGCGAGGCGGTGCCCGGCAAGGCAAGTCTCCGCGCAGGCTGGACGCCCCCGCTGGGTAGGAGGTCTCGGGCCTCTAAACCTCTTTCCTGGTCCGTGTTTCTGACTCTTTTCTCTCAAATTTTCATAATGCAACCGCATCAATCTAGGGCATGTTCACTAGCATTACTACTACTACTACTATTATTATTATTATTATATCGGGCACTCTTGAGCCGCCAAGTGTGCAGGCACGGTTGTAGGAGCTTTGCCTACATAATCTTAATCTCGTCTACTGCAGTTGGTAGCCACAAATGGTCTGTTTTACAACTAGGGAACAGGAACCAAAAAGTGAAACAACTTGTCAGAGGTGACACAAGAACTGGGATCTTTGTTGACGTCATTTATAAGCCTTCTTCCAACTCCCTGGCTTCATGTGTTATCAAGCAAGGAAAATAAGACTCTGAAGTAACCAGAGTCTTAAGGTCACCCAATCAAGAACGCAGAGAGGGAATTTGTATCTTGATGTCTTTGAAGTTCAAACTTCAGAAATCTTTGTATAGAATAATAAATCAAGAGTAAAGCATGGAAAATTCCATTCCACCCATTGTTGTTCAGTTGCTCAGTCATGTCTGACCCTTTGCGACCCCATGGACTGCAGCATGCCGGGCTTCCCTGTCCTTCACCATCTCCCATGAAAGTGTCCAAATACAGTTTTGATGTCCACTTAGAATTAAGTCTTAAGAAAAAAAAAAAAAAAAAAAAGAACCAGTTGTCATGTGACTTGACTAGCAGTCATTTGGGAATATGGCTTTGAGTATAGGCCACCCTAAGGCAATGGCACCCCACTCCAGTACTCTTGCTTGGAAAATCCCGAGGATGGAAGAGCCTGGTAGGCTGCAGTCCATGGGGTCGCTAAGAGTTGGACACGACTGAGCGACTTCACTTTCACTTTTCACTTTCATGCAGTGAGAGGAGAATCCCAGGGACGGCGGGACCGCGGAGCCTGGTGGACTGCCGTCTCAGGGGTCGCACAGAGTCAGACGCGACTGAAGCGACTTAGCAGCAGCAGCAGCAGCATCCTCATTACACAATTGCTGCCTTCTGCCAAAGCCAAAGGAAGCTATCGTCTTCATGGACCCCAGACTGTTAATAACGATGGCCTCTTTAAAGTACGTAGTGGATATTGCAAGGCTGAGACTGAGTTACATAATGTCTTACTGCACACATGGAACCACATGAAGTGAAAAATGTAATATTCCAGTCCAAAGTAGGGGAGGAGAAGTGAAATTATTGTCTGGAACTCTGTTTTTCCTGTAACCTATAGTTGCTTAGCTCTCCCTGGACTACGTTCTTGCCTCTTGAGCACATCTTTTCCTAATGATAGAAGAGTCACTCAGCGTTCATTCTTCCCTTGTTGACGGAAATGATTGATGTCTTTTGAATCGTATGACACTGACAGATTTTTACAGTTAAACACATGGCCCTCTGAGCATACAGAGTATTGCCTAAGAGGAGTTTGGCAAGTGTAAGACAAGCATGTTATTGAACAAATGAATACCCTTTCCTCCCCTTTTCTCAAGTTTTATTAGTCACAGATGATTTGATAAGTATTATACACACAAGTAATGCACTCTTACAAGCTTGTCCTTAGAAGTTATAGCAAACACTTTTAATTGAGAAGCGGCAGGCTATAAAATTTACAAGTGTCATCATTAAAACATTTGGCAATAGGTTTTTCTATTAACTATAATTAGAAATAAAATTAAGTGCCCTCACTGTAATTGAATTTCTGCTTCCCTGAGCTAGAGGAATAAAATAGAAAAAGGCCATATGTTGTTTAGAGATAAGCTATGGACTGTCAAAGATAAGTTTTATATATAGTATGATTCTGCATGTGATTATTCTATTGTCCTGAGAGATTTAGTGACTGTTGGTTGCTGTTTTTCCAAATTTTGCATATCTTCAGAGATGTCAAGAAAAAAATGACTAAGGAATCCTCATATATATCCATCTGTATACATATTTGACATTTTAATCAGACATGTGGTATTCTAAATACTCTTCAAAGTTTATCTTTTCTTCTCAGTATAAAAGCAATATATGCCCATTTTATGATTTTTACATTTATATTTTACAAAAATATAAAGTTTTGGAGACTACAGAATTTTTTAAATTAAAATTACCTATCATCTCCCCTTTGCACACACACCCATTATCAACATTTTGTTATATTTTCTTTTTGTTTATTTGCCATAAAGATTTGTTACAAAATTAACACTATACTGTACAATTTAGAATCTTATTTTTCTCACTGAATATTTATAAATTGAGTACTTTTTTACCATCCCTAAGATTTTTTAAAAAGTATTTAGTGGTGAAGAATATTCTAATTATTTACTTATCTATGCATCTATTGATGGCTTTTGTTTTTTCCTATGTGATACTATTGCTGTTCTTGCTATTTGCATTAATACTCTTAATAGAAACATTATATATATATATAATTTATAGAATAAATAAAATTTACATTCTAGTGTGCTTCCCTAGATTTTCTCTTGTGGTATATTTTATATGTACACTGCAATCCAGGTCATCTAGGTCATTTTGGGATGCCCAGTGTCCATCATCTTTTCTGATGATTCCATTTTATTATGATTATAGTGTATAGTTTCAGCAAGAGGGCAATACAAGGCAGTGATCTTCAAGGCAAAAGGCAGATCCTTCCTCTCCCTTCCCACCACACTTCATTTACCCTGCAGGCCAGGTGGACTGAATCCCAAGGAATGAGGGAGTAGAGAGTGTCTGGGGCTGGGCTCACTGGGCGCAAGCAGGAGCAGCCTCAGCAGCAGCTTCGCCCTAACCAGGGTGACCCGGTCAGAGACAGTTTCCCACTTCCTGATTTGTTTGTTTTTAACCATCTGGCACTTCCTCTGTATACGTTGGTTCCAGGCTTGTCTCTCACCCTTACCTAGAGTCTTTGAGTCCCTGGTGCCTTTTTCTTTGAGAAAAAAAGTTTGTATCCATTGCTTACCTTTCTATAGATAATCCTCACTAACATAACCTGTGTGACTTCTACATCATTCCCTCCACCTAATGGTCCCCTATCTAGCACTTCACTTATTTGCTATGAATGCTAATTAACTAACCATAGTACACATGGTACTTTGGAAACAGTATGAAACAGGATATTTTATCCTCCGTCACCTGCTTACATAAATCACTTTAGCCATCATAACAGTGACAGAATGAAAGATGAGAACAGTGTGACTATCAAGGCTTAAAATTTAAAAAAAAAAAAAAAAAGCACTCAACAGTGGTTGGTACCAGAAAATCTCAAGAGAGAATGAGGAACAGAGTGGACATTGTCACGGTATACAGAAGCTGTGTCTCTAGAGCTTCATTTTAGCTTCCTGTGGACCATTCATACATTTCATAATTTCTTCCAACAACAGTCAGTTTGTGGGCTACCACATGACTCTAAAAAGGGGCCACACTGATGCCTACAACCCCAGCTGAAACAGAGCTAATCTTCTCAGTTACTCTTTGCCAGTCCCTTTGAACTGTTTTCATATCCAAAGGCCCAAAAAATTCAACTCCCCAGCAGTCATTAAGGAAGTGTACAAACTTGTTTAAAATATTTTTACATCTTCAGTGTTTATGTGTTTTTTAATTGTATTCATTTTCATGAATTTGTACATTTATACATAGTATCATGATTATTAAATGAGAAAACATGCATGATGATTTAAAAGAGTGAATATTTGCTTAGCACAATTGTATGTCAATGGTTGCTACAACTTGTAGCAACTTTATTAAAGTAACTTGTATTAAAGTAACTATAAAAAATAACAATAATCAGTTCCCCCAAAAATCTGTAAATTGCACAGTAAAAAAAGTTGTGTCAAGGAGGTATTGCTCTAGGAATACATAATAAAGAAAAACTAACATTTTCAAAGCTAATGTGTTTTATACAAACATCTATGTATTTTTAACTGTTAAACTTAATATCAAGTATAAGCTTTCATTTAATCATACATTATAAAACCCATTATGTTGCAGGTACTCTTTTAGTAGAGAGTTTTTATAATGTTAAGTTAAAAAGAGGGTACTATATGAATAAAACAAGTGAAATCTCTGTTTTCCTATAGGAGAACAAACTGAAATATGTAGGAGATGAAAGGTACTATGAAGAAATATAAACCCAGATAAAGGAAAAGATAAAGACTTCCAGGATGAGGTTGAGGGAGGCTGACAGAGAAGGCTTCTCTGATCGGGTAACACCAGAGCAGAAAAAAAAGAGCAAAGTTTCCGGACAGATGTATGGAAGAAGAGCATCCAGGCAGAGCGTCTAGGTTGTATGAAGGCCATGAGGTAGAAACATATTTGGTATTTTCAGTGAAGAGTGAGGAGACAAAGGTGAATTGAATGGTGTGAGCAGGGGAAAAAAGTGATAGAAAATGTAGTCAGAGGGGTGACTGGGAGCAAGTTCTTAAGAGGAAGCAGTTTGAATTAATGTTTCGTTCTGCCTTTTATTTACTGAAGTACAGTTAACTGACAATGTGGTGTTCGTCTCAGGTATACAACAAAGTGATTCTTTTTCAGATTCTTTTCCCTTATAGGTTATTACAAGACATTGAGTATAGTTCCTGTGCTATACAGTAGGTCTTTGTTGGTTATCTAGTTTATACATAGTAATGTGTATGTGTTGAATTTAAACTTAATTGATTATGAAAAGCTTAAGGCTGAAGAGTGACATAATCGAACTTCTGTTTTAGAAGGCCTGCACTGACTGCCATCTGGAGACTAGCCTGCACGGGGATGAGGGAAGAAGCATGAAGATCAAGCCACAGTCCAAGGAAAGAGAGAATGGAGCGAGAGTCATGGAGGTGTTGGAAGGGGTCAGATTCTGCACCTTAGTATAGACAGGAAAGGAACCAGTATTCAGGAAAATCAACGGTTCAGGAGGTGCCTTCTTCATCAAGGACATTCGTTATTTCTTGACCATATCGACTTTCTTGGGAAATGAATTACTGACAGCATCAGTGGAGCCCAATTAGTAGCATTACTGCTGCATTTTTCATGTTCATTTTTAAAAATTGTATTAGAATATAGTTGATTTACAATATTATGTTAATATCAGGTGTACTGCAAAGTGATTCAGATATATACATTCATATATTCATTCTTTTTCAGATTCTTTGTCCATGTAAGTTATTACAGAATATTGAGTAGAGTTCCCTGAAGATTTTTTAATCTTCACCTCAGCAAATTCTCTGTTTATGAATTATAAATTTGAGTTATTGTACTTTTGCCCTGTAGAACTCAGTTCTACCATCTCTAGACCAATCCCTACACCATACATATTCTCATTTCAAAATTAAAAACAAGTTTTTCCCCATCAAGTTTGACTCAGTTCAGTTCAGTTCAGTTCAGTCGCTCAATCGTGTCCTACTCTTTGCAACCCCATGAATCACAGCACGCCAGGCCTCCCTGTCCATCACCAACTCCCGGAGTTCACCCAGACTCATGTCCATCGAGTCAGTGATGCAAAAATACAACCAATTTAGCTTTTTACATCATAACTTCTGTGCCGGTTAAAATCAGATATTATACCTATAGTTTCAAAAGCATGTAGCTTCAGATTCTATTACACATTAGTATTCTTTGCGTTTTCCAAGTAAAATGTTTCTACAAATGTTTGTTAGGTTTTACACTTTCTTAGTTCAGTTTACATTTAGAAAGCTATGCTTGTTATACCAGCAAATGTTTTTATTTAGAATAAAAGAATAGAAATAGAAGGATATTATGAAAGTTTTCTTTAATGATAGTAGAATGGCATAACTCCCTAGGAAGGGAGCCATTTGGATCCCTGCTTGTGTGCCTTCTAATCTTGTAGAACATTCAGAAAATTATGAAAGTGTTTTCTTGGCAAGAAGTTGCTAACAGCTAAGGGGTTTGGAAAGCATTATTATTTGCCTGCATCACTTTTCATTTTCAGTAGAAATGTAATCACATAGACACTCACACTAAATCCTTGCTGATGTAGGTTTTCACACTTGTATAACTCATCACACTGAAGGTGCATTTTCAAATTCATGCCTTAGTCTAGTCTGTAAGCCAGTCAAGACTCCCCACCCTCACACCCAGATATAGCAGAAGCATCTCTCAGAACCTTTCAGCTTCAGTTGAGCTCTGTTTCAAGGAGGCAGAACCCTCTGCAAGAACAAAGTGAAACAAAAAGAAAAAATATATATTTTACACACACACACATGCATATATTATTTCTTTAGTGGGGCAATCTATTTGACTTACATACTCACTTTGAATTATAGACCCTCTGCCCAAAGATGTGCACTTTCTCCACTATCCTTTCAACAGCAAAAATTCAGGAAACAAATTTCAGAATTATCTATCCTTAACATTAAAATACAATGAAAAAAAACCCCTGCATATCATCAAAAATACTTTGTTATTCTTTACTCATCTTATTTTCACACTGCACATGTCCACAAGCTCTGAAACCCTTAGAGGACCAGGTGAATTTAGAATATTCCGAATTTTATGAATTTTCAAAAATTCATATAGCACATATTATATAATACCCCCAGAGAGGCTTGGGGCAGCACCCCATAATTAAATACCCTCATATTTCCACAACAAAAGGCATGAATAGGCACACTGCATCGAAAAGTAAAAACTGTAAACAGCATTGAATCAATTCAGGTCAGATTTTCCCACCACATGAGTTAGGAACAAAACTTGGTTTTGAGAACTTTTTGGATTTGAGAATTTTGTATAGGGCATCAAAGACTTGGATTAAAACAGAACAGAGCAGACCCTGGAGACCAGGAAGAATACTTTAGAACTCTTTCCCTGCCCCTTCCCATATCATTCAATATCTTAAAGAACAATATATATTTTTTCCAACTAATCAGCTGTGTTGCATTTTTATATTTTTAACAATTGTTTTTATCAAGTAGATTCAAAACCCATTTGAAAGTTATTTGAGGGAAGATTTTTTAAATTGAATTATAAATGTCTATTTCCAAGCTTTTTAAGATGAGCAGAGGTAAGAATTTTTATGGTTGATCCACATTTTCTAAAGTCAATCAGTTAAGAAGGAAGTACTTCCAAAGGTCGGCTGTCATGCCCTTCACCATGGCCCAAGTTGCCTTGAAAGAAACTTTTCAAGATTAAAGTGATACTTTTATCTTGAAGAAGCAGTATTAATTTAAAATTCTGATCTACTATCACAGAATTGATAAACACTTGTTATCATAGAAAAGACAGAGGGTGGAACACTAATGCTGTCAGAAAACAAAATGTGTCATTCCTTTAAACTTGACAGTTCTGAAATGTTCTCAGCCATGATAAAACCAATAAAACACCAACCTTCTTTGTGATACAAAATGTTTACATCATTACTCATCATCCCTACCAAGAACAATGAATAGTTTCTATAGTTTCAAGGTCTGATTTTTATACCATTATCTATATCAGTGACATCTTGTAGCAATTTGTACACTTATAGCTTCACTTTCTTTGCTGCATGAACTTCTGGCCTCTGAAAGATGCAAAGAATAAATTTAAAGCTATCTCTGCATTTTTAGCCCAGAATCCAAATTTTATTCAAGTCAAAGCAACTCTTCCATCAGTGGTTACATTGTCACAATTTTTCCATAAGACATTGTTTTTCTTATGGAATTCATGTATGCTTAGAATATATTTTGTCCTTCAGTAGCTTTCAGCTTCCTCAAAGCAACACATCCTTTTTATTGTTGTAACAATATTGTACATTATTACAATGTATCTAACAATCAGATTTATTGTAACATCCTTTTTATTATCTTGCAATGGAATTGATTCATAATTTCACAAAATACAAATATGTACTGACAATAAAGGAGAAATAAGAGAAAATACATGATAAAAAGAAGAATAGCTTTCAATCTGTAAAATTCTCAAACAAACCACACTGGAAGGGCATAAAAGGGATAGATGCTTTTATTCCCTATAATCAATACAGGTTTTTTAAAGACAAATTTTGATCTAAGTATTCTCAAATTTCAACATGCATGTAAGTCACCTGTGGCTTGTGTTAAACTGTAGATTCTGATTTCATGTGTCTGGAGTGGGCAGTTCTAGCAAGACTGATTCTCTTGCTGCTGGCCTGCTTAAAGCTGGACAACTAGTAGAGAGAGTTAACACATTTTTTTATATTGGTATTTGAATACAACAGTTAAATTGTCAGCTGATAAAGGTGTTGCCATGAGTGACTTGATATTTTCAAACAGCTTCAAATCAATTCAGGACAGATTTTGTTATCAAGTGAGTTATGAACTATCTATTCGTGATTGTTGAATGAACAAGAGTTGTTTATGAACAACTTTTAGCTAAGTCCAAGTAACAATTTCCTCTCAATTTGCACACTAGTCACATTCACCAGAAACGCAGTCTATGTGAAAAGTATGCAAGGAGTATTTTGAATTAATGTGTAAAACAGAGTTAGGTTCTAGACTCAGATTTTTCACTTATGTGAATGTCCAGTAAGACCTTCAGAGGTTGTGTGGGATCAAGGACAATCATTCATTGTACGAGACAGTTCCACAAATAGCAGACCTCTAGCATCCCTGGCCTCCACTCACTAAATGTCATTCAGTAGCCCCCAGTCACTGTGTTCATCAAAATGCACCCCATTTCCAAAATGTTCCAATAGGACAGTATGACCTCTGCTGATTGCCAGTGCTTAAGTGAAACGCAAGAACTACTTAGAACTAATACAATATTATAAAGTTAAAAAAAAAAAAAACAAACACCAGAATCCAGCATACACCCAGACACTGCAGAAACATTCATTCTTTCCTCCAGCTGCATAGTAAAGCTCCCATGCTCAGAAACTTGTTCTAACGGTTGTTTTTTAAATTTTTGCACAATGTGATTCATGCATTTTTCATGATTATTTACTGGTGTGTGGATGCCATACTGTTTCCTTCAGATTATTTTAAGTATTTTTACTGGAAGAAAAGCTTGAGGAAGGATATCTGTGTCAACCAAAATATTTTATTAAACTTAATTTCCTTCTTATTTTAAAAAATAAGAATAGTAAAAAAATTTAATATTTCTCCTCCACTCTTTAGAGAATTGTAGGAGCAGTTATTTCCTCTGAGGTATTCAATTTAATGTTTGAGCTTAGAAATTCTGATTTGCAGGAACTAACCAGAAAGAAATCCAATCAAAGTGTATCTTACATTATTCTGTTGGTTGATCACTACAAAATAATTTCTACAGACTTGAACACTATGAAAATAGATTGATTAATATATAACATATACAAACCAAGGAATCTTTTCTCATAACTTTATGAATTCAGAACTTAAAAAAAATTCTATTAGGCTAGCACTTTAGAAAGGTTGACTTTTATAATGAATATGGAAACACAGTTGAAGTTTGATAGTTGTAAATGAGAAATGTATTACTTTTTTTTTTCTCCCTCTTTGGGTTTTGCTTTCATATAATTTATCTAACTATATACCAGTTACAAGCATATGAATAGCAAGCAATGCAATTTTATAGTTTTACACAAATTACATGTATGTCACTAAAATTTTGTGTACAAATATTGAAGACAGAATGAATGAGTTAAAATCCATTCAAGGAAAGAGGGGAAAAGAAAGGCTGAATCTTGGATTCTCTAAATTGAGAAATTGTACACTTGTGGGAAATATATGAGCAAAAAAGAAGGGGATGTAACTAAAAAGAGAGTAGACTTTTAAAGTGACAGTTGTTTTAGGAATAAAGTGTAAATTACCTGGCTAGACAGAGGCTGTGTAATGTCTTCCTGTCACAGATGGTGAAACTGTGGCTCATGAGCAAGACAGAATGGCAACATCACTGCAGTTCTCCTTTTGATAAAAGGACACCAGTGTTCTGTGTCACTTGTGGACCACAGTTCTGTCATCTATGACAAGAAAACAAATGCTTGATTTGCCTTCCTCACAATTTCTTTGCAATTAAAAAAAAAAAATGCTACTCAGGATTTAATTTTGACCCACAAGAAAGAACTGGCTGGCAATTTAAGAATGAGGAAAATCTTGGCAGAAGATGTCTAGTGTCTATTAATTTCAGTTTTTCAAATTATGATAAAATGCATATTACATCAAATGTATCATCTTAACTATTTTAATGTGCACTTCAGTGATATTAAATACAATCATGTCATTGTGCAACCTCACCACCATACATCCAAATAACTCTTTTCATCTTGCAAAACTGAAAATCTAGACCTATTAAACAATAGCTCTCCTTTCTTTCCTTTCCTCAGCCCCTGACAATCATCATTCCATTTTCCAATTTTGTGATTTTTTGATTGCTCTAAGTATTTGATATAAGTGGAATAACAGCATTTTGTCTTTTAGTGTCTGGCTTATTTCAGATAGCATAATGTTCTTTAAGTTCATCCATATTGTAACATATTGCAGAATTACCTTCCTATTTAATAAATAACTAATGAGAAACAATTGTATAACATAGGGAAATCTATTCAATGCTTTGTGGTGACAGAAGATTGAGGAAGAAAATCCAAAGAAGAAGGGATAAATCAAAATATGTGACTGATTCACCTAGCTGCACAGCAGAAACTAATACAACATTGTAAAGCAATATCCTCCAATAAGAAAAGAATTTCCTTCTTTTTTCAGACTGAATGATATTCCACTGTAGGCTTCCCTCTTGGCTCAGTGGTAAAGAATTTGCCTGCCAATGCAGGAGACATGGGAGACATGGGTTCAATCCCTGGGTTGGGAAGAACCCCTGAAGAAGGAAATGGCAACCCATTCCAGTATTCTTGATGGGAAATCCTATGGACAGAGGAGCAGGATGGGCTTAAGTCCATGGGGTTGCAAAGAGTCAGACGTGACTTATTTGACTAAACAGCAATGATATTCCACTGTATGTATATACCACATTTTGCTTATCCATTCACCAGTCAATTTACACTTGGATTGCTCCACCTTTTAGCTATTGTGAATAATGCTGCTAGGAACATGGGTATACAAATATCTCTTTGAGACCCTTTTTCCAATTCTCTTGTGTACATACCCAGAAATGGAATTTCTGGATCATATGCTTTGCTGTTCTTAGTCGCTCAGTCATGTCTGACTATGTGATCCCATGGACTACAGCCCTCCAGGCACCTCTGTCCACAGGGATTCTCCAGGCAGGAATACAGGAGTGGGTTGCCATGCCCTCCTCCAGGAGCTCTTCCCAACCCAGGGATCAAACCCAGGTCTCCTGCATTGCAGGCAGATTCTTTACCATCTGAGCCACAAGTTAAGCCCTCTTTATCATATGATAATTCTATTTTTAATTTTTTGAGGCAATTATAATGTTTTCCACAGTGGTTATTCTACTTTACATTCCCATCAACAGTACACAGTGTTCCAGTTTCTCCACATCCTTGCTAACACTTGTTATCTTCTGTTTTTTTGAAAGAATCCATCCTAATGGCTGTGGGTTGGTATCTCATTGTAGTTTTGATTTGCATTTCCCTAACTGTATCTAGAAAATAATTCTAGTTTACTAGCAGTTAATGTTAAGAAAAAATTATCTCAAGAGACCGTATATAAATGGACTGAATAGTATAATTGGCTACATGAATGTCTGGGACAGGTTACTATGTGCTGTTTATTCAGTTCTTTAAAGACATCTTTGTGAGGACCTGAAATAAGGTGGAGAAAGTACTTTCTGGTCTGGGAAGGAGGCAGCATAATAAAGTGGAAAGAATCTGACTTACCTTGGTTCAAATCCTATCTTTGGAGTGATTCTTTTGGCCACTTAGTTAAGAGGGTGTAATAACACCTCCACTGCAGATGGTGACTGCAGCCATGAAATTAAAAGATGCTTACTCCTTGGAAGAAAAGTTATAACCAACCTAATTAGCATATTCAAAAGCAGAGACATTACTTTGCCAACAAAGGTCCGTCTAGTCAAGGCTATGGTTTTTCCAGTGGTCATGTATGGATGTGAGAGTTGGACTGTGAAGAAAGCTGAGTGCCGAAGAATTGATGCTTTTGAACTGTGGTTTTGGAGGACTCTTGAGAGTCCCTTGGACTGCAAGGAGATCCAACCAGTCCATTCTGAAGGAGATCAGCCCTGGGATTTCTTTGGAAGGAATGATGCTAAAGCTGAAACTCCAGTACTTTGGCCACCTCATGCGAAGAGTTGACTCATTGGAAAAGACTCTGATGCTGGGAGGGATTGGGGGGCAGGAGGAGAAAGGAACGACAGAGGATGGGATGGCTGGATGGCATCACTGACTCGATGGACGTGAGTCTGAGTGAACTCCGGGCGTTGGTGATGGACAGGGAGGCCTGGCGGGCTGCGATTCATGGGGTCACAAAGAGTCGGATACGACTGAGCGACTGAACTGAATGGTTAGTGATGCTGAGAATCTTTTCATGTACTTATTGGCTGCTTGAATATCTTCTTTGCAGAAATGTTTAATGAAGTTCTTTATTCATATTTGAATGGGTTGGTTTTGTTGTTGTTGTTGAGTTTTAAACGTCCTCTATATAGCCTGGATGTTAATCCCTCATAAAATTCATGATTTGCAAATAATTTCTCCCATTCCAAGGGTTACCTTTTTACTCTGTGGATAGTGTCTTTTGAAGCACAACTCTTTTTTAATTTTTAGAAAGTCCAGTTTGCCCATTTTTGCTTTTGTTATCTGTACCTTCAGTGTCATATCCAAGAAATCATCACCAAATCCAATATTATGAAGCTTTTATCCTATTTATTCTCCCAAGAGTTTCATTGTTTTAAGTCTTTATGATGCTGAATTCATTTTTGCATTTTTTATTAGGTAAGGGTCCAATTTCGTTTGTTAGCATGTGAATATCCAGTTATCCCAGCTAGATTTGTTGAAGAGATCATCCTTTCCCCAATAAATAGTCTTGCCATCTTTTTCAAAATTCATTTGACCATTTATGTGAGGGTTCATTTCTGGGCTCTCTGTTCTATTCTGTTGGTCTCTATGTCCGTTTGTGTGCCAATACCACTCGATTTATTTATTGTAGCTTTTTACAGTCAGTTCTGAATCCAGAAAGTGTAAGTCCTTCAGTTTTGTTTTTTTCAACATTGTTTTGGCTATTTAGGGCCACTTGAGATTCCACGTGAATTTTAGGATTCCTTGTTGTATTTCCAGAAAAAATCATTATTGGGATTTTGATAGGGATTGCATTACATCACTTTGGGTAGTTATGACATTTTAATAATATTAAGTCTTCCAATCCATGAATATGGCATGTCTTTCCATTTATTTATATCTTCTTTAATTTTTCCCAGCAAAGTTTTGTAGTTTTCACTGTATGCTTTTACCTCTCTGGTTAAGCTAATTACCTAGTATTTTATTATTTTGATGTTACTATATGTGAAATTGTTTTTTTAATTTTCTTTCCACATTGTTCATGTATAGAAACAGCTTATTTTTGTGTGTTGACTTAGTATCCTGTAACTTTGCTAAATAAATGTTCATTGGTTCTAACAGCTTTTTTTGTGGAGTCTTCAGGGTTTTCTACATATGAGATCATATCACATGCAAACAGAGATAATTTTACTTCTTCTTTTCCAACTTGTATGCCTTTTATATCTTTTTCTTACTTAACTGTTTTGGCTAAAATTTCTGGTACTATGTTAAATAGAATGGTGAAAGTGGGCATCCTTGCCTTGTTCCTGATCTTAGAAGAAAAGCTTTCAGGCTTTCACCATTGTGTATGATGCTTGTTGTTTCATATATGAAACATGGCTTTTTATACATGGTTGACAAGAACAACATGGGTTTGGACTGTATTTGTTTACTTATACACACCTTTTTAACAATAAATACATTCTATGGTTCTACACGATCCACAGTTGGTTGAGTCCATGGGTGCAGAACTGCAGATGCAGAGGGTCATCTTTAAAGTTATATACAGATTTTCAGCTTTTCAGGGGGTTGGTGTCCCTAACTGCCTTATTCAAGAGTAAAGTGTATGGTTTTTGTTATCTTGAGGTTGCTTCCTTCTATTCCTATGTTGCTATGTTTTTATGATGAAAGGATATTGAATTGTGTCAGATGTTTTCTGCATCAAGATGGTTAAGTTGGCTTTTCCCCTTTACTGATGTACTACATTAAATCAATTGTCATGTGCTGAACAATCCTTGTATTCCAGGAATAAATTCCACTTGGTCATGGTGTATAATCCTTTTAATGTGCTGTTGAATTCCATTTGCTAGTATTTTGTTAAATATTGTGTCATAAATATTCATATGAGATATTGGTCTATAGCTTTTTTCTTGTGGTCCCTTTGTCTGGCTTTGGTATCCAGGTTTTGCTGGCCTCATAGAATGAGTTAGAAAGTGTTCCCTCTTAAATTTTTTGAAAAGTTTGAGAAGGATTGGCATTAGCTCTTCTTTGCATGTTTGGTAGAACTCACCAGTGAAGCCAGACTTTTCTTTTTTGAGAAATTCTTGATTACTGATTCAATCACCATACTAGTCATAGGTCTATTCAGGTTCTCTATTTCTTCATGACTTCATCTTGGTAAGTTTTATGTTTCTAGGAATTTGTCCATTTCATCTAGCTCATCCAATTTTTTGACATACAGTTGTTGTTTGAACTCTTATTTCTGTAGAGTTAATAGTAATGCCCCCAACTTTCATCTCTGATTTAGTAATTTGAGTCTTCCTCTTTTTATCCTTAATTCTGCTAGTTTTGTCAATTTTGTTGATCTTTTTAAAGAACTAGCAATTAGTTTAATTGATTTTATCTATTGTTCTTTTATTCACTATTTCACTTACCTTTGCTCTAAACTTTATTATTTTTTTCCTACTGCTGGCTTTGGGTTTATTTTGTTATTTACTAGTTCCTTAGACTGTTACGTTAGGTTGTTGATTTGAGATCAGAAAATATCTGTGTTTTTTCTTAGCATTTACAGTAGCCAAAAATGAGAGCCCTGTGCCTACTCGACCAAAGCCCTAAACATTAAAAAGCAGCTTTCAAAAACATTTAGAGAAATTTTCACATGATTGAATAGCAAGAGACTCTTCAAGGAAGGTTCCTGGACTTTTCTAACCCTCTAAAGCATAGATAGAAAAGTTAAAAAGAGGGAACTAAAATCAAAAGAAGAATTTTGTTTAAAAGGCTCAAGCTCTGATTAAGAGGAGACTCATGACAAATACTAAGTTCCACTTCGAAAGACTATTTTATAAAGCAATGGTTGGAACGGGAATAGGAGGAAAAAGAGATGAAATCATTAGAGATGCAAAAAGAAAGCAGAAGTATTGAATTTCTACTTTAGCTTTGTCTTTATCAGAGGGTGTAACATAAAGCTAAAAAACTGAAAGCAATCACAAGGGTTAAGGCTAAGATAAGTGAAGAATCAGATGGGAAGAGAACTTTTAGTTCCTCTGTTTCGGTTTCTAAACACAGATGTTTGACATTCCGTGACCCTAAAAATACTGTAGGTGGAATTGTGGAATCTGTGCTTTGTAACAATTGCAGAGTCATGGGGAAGATAAAGATCACCAGAAGACTGGAGGGAAAAAAGCTGATATCCAAGTTTTCAGCAAGGAAGAGACTATAACTCAAGAAAGAAAGTGTGCCTTGGCACATTGATTCTACTTGATATTGTAGATCTGGACTTCATCTCTTAACCATTTTAGAATATCTGCAGCTGGCTCATAAAAAAATATTTCTATTAATTTAACAAATATTTATTATGGGCTGCCTTTTTTTTTTCCCACCTTGTAACTTTTGCATGTAATCCATACTCATAAACAGGAGGGCCACAAATATTTTTAAACTAAGGATGAAATCATATCAAAGTGTTGTTGGCAAAAAGAAGGATAAGCTTTGATGATCTGAAGATGCTTCCCCAAACACCACAGTGGCTTCCTTCCAGCAGGCTGCTCTGTATGGGCTTTGCTGGTAGCTCAGATGGTAAAGAATCTGCCCTCACTGCAGGAGACCTGAGTTCAATTCCTGGGTCAGGAAGATCCCTTGGAGAAGGGAATGACTACCCACTCCTGTATTCTTGCCTGGAGAATTCGATGGACAGAGGAGGCTGGCAGGCTACAGTCTATGAGGTCGCAAAGAGTTGGACACGACTGAGTGACTAACACAAACACACACACACACACATACAGAGGAGTGTAAGACACATGCTGTTGTTCTGTGAGTATTTTAGGATGAGAAGTTTGTTAGAGGACAGCAGAGCAAAGTAAGAAGGCTCCCGAGATAGGTTGGTGTTGGAGCTAATGAGGCAAAAGGGACAAAACATAGCTCGTGAGAGTATGAATAGCTGGAGCATCTGTAGCTGGGGACCTGGCCGGGGGCACAGGAAGGATAGACTGGTTTGGAATTAACTGGTTTGAAGTGTTAATAGCGCTCTGGTGTAGAGTTATTTCCATGCAGGTGCAAACTGTTGTTCTTGGTGGTACCTGAGGCCTGTGGGTGCTAGCACATTGTGGCAGACTATCAAATGTTTCAATTGTGTTTCAAGAACAAAATTGGTAAAGGTGTGAACTGTCTAGTTAACTTCCTTACAGTTGTTTTTTTGTGACTTGTAATTAGGAGAATTAGTAGGTGGGAATTGGACAGGAGAGGTAGATATGAAAGAGGAAAGGACTCAGGATGAGAGGCTAAGCTGTATAAATGATAAAGACCTAGGAGAGGGGACTTCCCTGGAGGCCCAGAGATTAAGACTCTGCCCTTCCGCTGCAGGGGGCACGGGTTTGATCCCTGGTCGGGGAACTAAGATCCCACAGGCTGTACAGCACGGCCAATAAATAAATAAATAAAGCTAAGAGCTAGGAGACAATAGGGAAGAGAGAAGATGAAAATTTGTGTGAGGGAAAGAGTAGAGAGAAAGTGTTAGAGCATGAAGCCAAGAGAATCTGGATTCTCCTTTTCGTAGAGCCATGAAAGGGCTTGAACTGTACGTTGCTGGAGGGTATGAACTGGAGCCCCCTTTATAGTCTTTGTGATATATTGTGTTTAGTTGATCAGTTATGTCTGACTCTTTGTGACCCCATGGACTGCAGCATGCCAGGCTTCCCTGTCCTTCACCATCTCCTGGAGCATGCTCAGACTCATGTCTATTGAGTTAGAGATGCCATCCAAACATCTTCTACTCTGTTGTCCCCTTCTTTCCCTGCCTTCAATCTTTCCCAGCATCAGGATCTTTTCCAATGAGTCAGCTTTCACATCAGGTGGCCAAAGTATTGGAGCTTCAGCTTCAGCATCAGTCCTTCCAATGAATATTCAGGATTGATTTCCTTTAGGATGGACTGGTTGGATCTCCTTGTAGTCCAAGGTACTCTCAAGAGTCTTCTCCAACACCACAATTCAAAAGCATCAATTCTTCAGTGCTCAGCCTTCTTTTTTTTTTTTTAGCCTTCTGTATAGTCCAACTCTCACATCCATACATGACTTCTGGAAAAAGCATAGATTTGACTATACAGATCTTTGTCAGCAGAGTAACGTCTCTGCTTTTTAATACGGTGTTTAGGTTTGTCATGAGCAAGCGTCTTTTAATTTCATGGCTGCAGTCACCATCCACAGTGATTTTGGAGCCCAATAAAATGAAAATCTTTCACTATATCCTTTGTTTCCTATGAAGTGATGGGACCAGATGCCACGATCTTAGTTTTTTGAATGTTGAGTTTTAAGCCAGCTTTTTCACTCTTCCTCTTTCACCTTCTTTAGTTCCTCTTTGCTTTCTGCCATAAGGGTGGTGTCATCTGCATATCTAAGGTTATTGGTATTTCTCTGGGAAATCTTGATTCCAGCTTGTGCTTCATCCAACTTGGCATTTCACATGATGTACTCGGCATATAAGTTAAATATGACAATATTTAACAGGGTGACAATATACAAGCTTGACGTACTCCTTTCCCAATTTGGAACCAGTCCATTGTTCCATGTCCAGTTCTAACTGTTGCATCTTGATCTGCATACAGGTTTCTCAGGAGGCAGGTGAGGTGGTCTTGTATTCCCCTCTCTTTAAGAATTTTCCACAGTTTGTTGTGAACAACACAGTCAAAGGCTTTAGTGTAGTCAATGAAGCAGAAGTAGATGTTTTTCTGTAATTCCCTTGCTTTTTCTATGATCCAATGGATGTTGGCAATTTGAACTCTGGTTCCTCTGCCTTTTCTAAATCCAGCTTGAACATCTGGAAGTTCTCAGTTTACATACTGTTGAAGCCTTGGAGGATTCTGAGCATGGAAATGAGTGCAATTGTGTGGTAGCTTGAACATTCTTTGGCATTGTCCTCCTTTGGGACTGGAATGAAAATGGACCTTTTCCAGTCCTATGGCCACTACTGAGTTTTCCAATTTTGTTGGCATATTGAGTGCAGCACTTTAATAGCATCTTTTAGGATTTGAAATAGCTCATCTAGAATCCCATCACCTCCACTAGCTTTGTTCATAATGATGTTTCCAAAGGGCCATTTGACTTCACACTCCAGGATGTCTGGGTCTAAGTGAGTAATCATATATAAATATCAGAAACTGTGATATATAAATTATCAGAAGTTTCTAAAATTACTGTTTGTAGTTCTTGGACTGTGATTCCTTAACCATGACTGTGTGAACTGAGACACACAGCACACTAAGATTTATTAGGTTTTTTCAAAATTTTGATGAAGAGTTTACTAAAGTGGGAATTTCATAGATAGTGAAGGGGAAGACGTAAGTTAGACTTGTATATATATATATATATATATATATATATTTTTTTTTTTTTTTTTTTACTCCATGCAGGAATTAATAAGACTCTTCAGTGACTTCAGGTCAATTTACCTCTAAAGAGATGATTTCCCAGTAGTTAAGAAGGGGGTTTGCTTATAATTTTGGGGGCACATAAAGGAAGACAAACAGGGAAATGAGCTACACAATCAGTTTGCAAAAGAAAATTAAGGACAACAAATAAATAAATGAAAAAGCATTTAACCTCATTGGGAGTTGTAAAATATAAAAGTAAAGCATAGTAAGTCGTTGAAACTTGTATGTATACCTGAGGAGAAAAGGCTGAATGGAATAGAACAGCTTTGGGTGGATTAGTGCTCTAATTTAACACTGTTTTAAGAGATGTTTAGCTGCCAAGTAGTGGAAAGGCAGAGGGCATCAGGCCTCAGAGCAGTGGGGGAGGTTGGTCTTTGAGGCAGAGCCATGGAAGTGTGGATGAGAAGAGTTTCAGTGGGTTTCTAGCTGTAAGAGTCATGGCAGGACCTCAGCTTGGCAAAGACCAGGCAGCTGCACTGGCAGAGCCATAGGCTGACAAATACCCAGAGGTATATAGTTATTAGTGTATAGTACAGCCATATATGTATGTGTGCATGTGTGTGTATGTTTGCGTGCTCAGTCGTGTCCAACTGTATGCAACACTATGGACTGTAGCCCACCAGGATCTTCTGTCCATGGGATTTTCCAGGCAAGAATACTGGAGTGGGTTGCCATTTCCTACTCCAGGGGATCTTTCTGAACCAGGATTTGAATCCATGTCTCCTGTGTCTTCTGCATTGGCAGGGACAGTCTTTACTACTGCACCACCCTAGTGAGATATATATATATATATATATATATATATATATATATATATATATATAAAATGTATGTATGTATATACACATGTTGAGGGGGATTTGTTGGAGGGCAGATGGCAATGGTTTTACCTGGGGCTCAAATTCATTCAACACAGGTAGGACTTTGAACGGATAAAGTTGAGTTAGCTGTTCCTCCGCTACTATTTGAACTATTGAAGAGAGGGCTATGGCAAGTGTAAAAAAGCCTTGGCTGGGACTTTCCTGATGATCCAATGGCTAATATTCCACATTCCCATTGAAGGGGATGCAGATTTGTTTCCCGGTCAGGGACCTAAGAACCTGCATGCCATGTAGTGTGGGGGAAAAAGATTAAAAAACAGAAAAAATCTTGCCCACAGAATTGTATAACTTGCAAGACAATTGACTGGCCACCATTGATTGGTGGCTTCCACTGGGCACCAGCAAAAACACCTGGGCACTGACTTGGCATCCAGGTGGCTGGACCAGGTGGGCTGTGTTCTCTTACATTCAGGTTGCTCCAGACTATAAGTCCAGGTCTACATCTCAGTCTTCCTTGACTTCCTCTGGCTTGTTTCAAGAATATTCACTCTACAAGTATGCATACAGACATTTCTGTTTTAGAGTTAGTCTTGCAACTTTTGACCTTAAGGATCAAAATTCTCTCACTCCTTTGTTTCAGATTTAGTTGTACCCATATACTCTCAAAGTGCCAGATGTCTATCATCCAGTTACTTGATCTGGAGGATAGGAAGGCAGAAAGTGAATGTCAGAGGCAACTGAGTAAGGTGTGTGCACAGTCTCCTGTTTGAACAGGAGGAGGGGGAAAGAGGAGTAGAGAGGGAGGGAGGAAGCTAAAAAGGAAATTAACCAAAGTGTTCACAGTGGTAGGTTGTGAGATTTTGTATGGCTTTGTTTTCTTCTCTATTCATTTAATTAAAAAACCTGTTTATGAAGAGCCTCATTACTTTCATTTGTATAAACAGAAAACTATTTATTAATATTATTTTTCCCAGATGATGAGGCTCAGATGAGCCAGCAAGAGTTTTCCTAGGAATTAGTTATCAAAAACAAGTCTGATATAATATTTGGATAGAGCTACTGGTAAATTATGAGATTATCTATACATGTTATTTTATCATGTGGAACCAAAATTAATTGAATAATCATTTGCTGAAAAGTGTTTATAATAATATGTGATTATCACCTTGGAACAAGGCCTTCAGTAGATTGCCATGAGATTCCAGGTACCTTCATCAAATAAAGTAAATGGCAATAAACAAATTTGTTTTCATTAAGTTGGCAGATGGAAACTGAGGGAAAATATCAGAATCAAGATTGATGTCAATTTCAGTAGAATAGGTAAGTGGGTTAACACTACCAAGGAGTTAAAGAAAGATAAGTGTCCAGTTTGACAAATCAAGGCTGTATATATGGCATGGAAGATGACTGAAGAGCTAGTACAGTAACACACCTTAGAACTTCAGTGACTGCAAGCTCAGTAAGATCTAAGAACCCTCTCTGAGTACCTCAAAGCTACCATGATATTGTGTGTGCATGCTAAGTCTCTTCAGTCATGTCTAACTCTTTGCAATCGCATGGACTATAGCCCACCAGGCTCCTCTCTCCATGGGATTCTACAGGCAAGAACGCCTGAGTGGGTAGCCATGTCCTCCTCCAGGAGATCTTCCTGACCCAGGGATCCAACCTATGTCTCCTGCATTGACAGCCAGGTTCATTACCTTTAGCGCCACCTGGAAAGCACACCATGATGTTAGGCAGCATTAATAAAAATGTCACACATGGAACAGGTGGACTATATTTCTTCATTCTCTCGTTAGATGACAACCTTTATTACTTGTGCATTTGTGCCCTAATTGGCCCAATTCCACTGAGTTGGGGAGCGGTTGGAGGAAGAAGAGATGCTCCTCCTCCCAGAGAATTTGGGAGACATTCTTCAGTGCCTGTGGAACAAAGCTAGGGCTGCTGGTGTTCTTTGAAGTTCACACACTTCTTTGGACCCAATATTTAGATCGACCAAAGAGTAGGTTGTCTGATGCAATTTCCCTAAGGTGAAATTTCCTCCTCCGTGAGAGTATTTGTGAAAAAGTATTGCATAAGAACTTTCAAAAATTTCTAGCACTTAGCTTATTTCTCAAGTCCAGGACACAGTTGAATTTAAGATTGATGGATAGATGAAGTGTTCTCCTTTCATTACTAAAACCATAAACTTGGATTTGGTCCTAGACAGAGAAGGTGGTTTTTGCAATGACCTCTCCTGTAAGAGGAGCTTGCTGGCTGGCTTGATTGATGTTGATTGTCTGATGGTCAATTGTCTTTAAGCTGGTACCTAGATATGCTCTCATTTAGTCACCTTGTTATAAAATTTCAGTGTATTTAGAGATAATTAATTATAATCAACAATAGATCATAAACTTCTTATAGACAGGAAACATGTATCTTTTAGAATTTTCATTTCCAGCCCTTTTCTTGCAGCCTTTAAAAATGTCTTTCTTTCTTCTTTTCCTTCCCCCCTCCCTCCATCCCTTTCCTCCTTTCTGTAGTGTCAAACAGTTCTAAGCACCAGTCATGACTGACAGCGATACCCCTAATCTTTATACAATGGAGGGCCCCCAGGCCAGCCTAAACTGTTGCAAATTCAGACAAGTCTAAGGACATTCCAGGGCCAGCTGTATTTGTATGAGACTGAGGACTCCCCTGGGGAAGCAGACTCATAAGGAAGGAGAGTCAAGGTCCAAAGATAATGGGCTAGATCATACTGCAAACCATCTGCCAAGGATGTGGGGCAGCTGGAGCATCCCCTCAGCTGCTGAATGAAGGCACAGGGCACAGGGCTGCCTAGAGGCATCTGGAGGAAATGAATGTAGGAACATGTGCTATGAGAGTAACACACTCCCAGAGGGAGACAGGAGACTTTATCCTGCAGAACTGGGGCAGAGTCCTACAATTCTACAGGCAGGAGTGAAGTCACAGGAAATTAGTGTGGCCCAGGGATTTGATGTTTAGAAGTATTTTGGAAATAAGTCTGAAGAGGGAACTTGTGCACTTTAAAGGGTATGTTTCCTTGTCATTCATTGTGAGGAGATGCCCATCAAAGTAACTCACCTGTGCTATAGGAGTGTCCTCTGTTTACAAATACCACATTTACTGCATCAGGGAGAACATGCCAGTGGCTTATTCCAAAGTTACTCTGATGTGGGTATTCAAAAAGAAGCCTTCTGTTCACTAAAACACTCCCCCAAGATGCTGCAAACCCCTCTCTAAGGAAATAGAGCACAAGGTTTGTGTAACTGAAATAATTACATTTTTAAGAACATAGTTAAATCTATGTTGTGAATACTTCTTTTACTTGACAAACGTGTACGTGCTCTTTGAAATGTCTTTCTTATAATAACTGTCTTCTCTAACCAAATTAACATGAAAAAAGTAAGCAGATTGGGGGGAAATTCTTATTTCTATTATCATAAACACGTAAAATGAATTCTTCACGGTGTATGTGAGCTTAGCTGGTATTAAGCAAACATCTCTAGGCTTTAATGATGCTAGAATTTAATAAGCTTTTTAGTAGCACCTTGTAATAAGGCGGTCTGCCCACATTTTCTGATTTGTGAATATCACAGCTGTACATCAACTTACACACCCCCAGGCTACAGTAAGGCCCAGCTCTGGCCCTGCTGTGGGCATTGAAAGCCTATGGTTTATCATTAGCCTAAAAATGCATATAGTTAGATTCTATAATGTTTTCTAGATTTTTTTTTTCTTTTTCCTGTGTCAAGAAAGGAAGGAAAAATATAAATTGCATGTGACCTGAAATGGACATCCTCTGGGAATCAGGACTTGTGTTAACTGTACACAGCCTTCCCTCTGGAACACAGAACTTCTGCCCATTTCAATATTTTCAAAATGTATTATTAGGAAACATAGAATAATAAAACATGAAATGAGGCAAAAGGGTAGGAATTTAGCTTTTGTTTTGCTTTAGATAGAGAGGTTTTGTCTCAATCTTGGAATGAACTTAAACATTAGAGGTGGTTAAACTAGGCTGGAAACAATTTTTAAGGGAGAGCAAGACCCGTATTCACCTCTTTGGAATTATGTAGATTAAAGCTACTTGGAGGATTAAAAGGGATGGAAGAGATTAGTAAGTGACGTTAGAAGAGTTCATATAGCAGAATTTTTAAAAAGGCTTTGGTCAATTTAGCATTAAGAAAAATGAAGGGAAATCATCTTGTAATTTGTGTGTGTGTAAACAGTAAGCTTATTTTCATAGCTCTTACTGTTCTTACCCCCAAGACACATACCCACAGATTTATCTATACATGGTCCATATAGACATGGGTCTGACTAGAGATGCCAGAAGCTTCCTTGGCATCTACTAGCATTGGGCTTCCTGGTGGTGGTCGTGTCTGACTTTTGTGACCCCATGAACTGTAGCCCACCAGGCTCCTCTGTCCATGGGATTTCCCAGGAAAGAATACTGGAGTAAGTTGTCATTTCCTTCTCCACGGGCTATTTCTGATCCAGGGATTGGCTTGTCTCTTGTGTCTCCTGCATTGGCAGGTGGATCCTTTTACCACTGAGGCCCCTGGGAAGCCCATTATATAGTATACTGCATCTATAATTATGTAGTGTAAAAGTGTGTCAGTTGCTCCATCGTGTCTGACTCTTTGTCCAGACAGGCCCATGGACTGTAGCCCACCAGCTCCTCTGTCCATGAGATTTCCCAGCTAAGAATACTGGAGTGAGTTGCCATTTTCTTCTCCAGGGGATCTTCCTGACCAAAGGATCAGATCAGGGTCTCCTGCATTCTAAGCAGATTCTTTATCAAATGAGCCACTGGTCTTCCTAACTTTCACTAAACACTGATTTCCAAAATAGATTCTTTCAGAAATTATTCCCTCTCTCCCCTTCAGAGAAAATAGACAATTATCTTAACACATAAACATCTCTTACCCCAAGTTTACAAGAACATGGATCAGGAGTTTGACCTACCACTTGAAAAATTGCCCCTCTTTAACATGGAGGCTGATGAAAGAAGTGCAAAAATAGTAGTGGAAACTGTTTTACACGATGACTGAAGCTGTAAGGATGGGGGAAAGGAGAGCCTCTGTGAAAAGAGAACTGGGAGAAAAAGTAGAGTTTGCTTTGATTCTAAATACCCTAATTGAAACATATAAAAAGCAAAGCATAGTTTTATCACAAAGCATAATTTTATCCTCAAAGAATGTAAAGGAAATAGAATTGTCAGGAAAGAAGGGCTATGTTTGTGCTAGGAAGAGAGCTGTAAAGTATATTTTTTAAGGAAGTCAAACTTCAGCCAAGGCCTTGGTTTTTTTAGCTTTCGGCTCAAACTGTAAAACTTAGAAGAAACCCTGTCTCTAGGACTAGATCAAAGGGTTTGTATTATGGATCCCAGCACTAGCTCTGCAGGAACTGTTTCTCTCCCTTTACCCTAAGCTCTATGATGTGATTGATTCTCTCACTCTGGGCTTCAGGCTGCTACTTTCCTTTGTGCTAAAAACTTACGACTATTATTAACATCGTTATCTGATTATTCTATTCAGTTCAGTTCATTTCAGTCACTCAGTCCTGTCCGACTCTTTGCGACCCCATGAATCGCAGCATGCTAGGCCTCTCTGTCCATCACCAACTCCTGGAGTTCACCCAAACTCACGTCCATCGAGTCAGTGATGCCATCCAGTCATCTCATCCTCTGTTGTCCCCTTCTCCTCCTGCCCCCAATCCCTCCCAGCATCAGGGTCTTTTCCAATGAGTCAACTCTTCACATGAGATGGCCAAAGTATTGGAGTTTCAGCTTCAGCATCAGTCCTTCCAATGAACACCCAGGACTGATCTCCTTTAGGATGGACTGGTTGGATCTCCTTGCAGTCCAAGGGACTCTCAAGAGTCTTCTCCAACACCACAGTTCAAAAGCATCAATTCTTCAGCGCTCAGCTTTCTTCACAGGCCAACTCTCACATCCATACATGACCACTGAAAAACCATAGCCTTGACTAGACAGACCTTTGTTGGCAAAGTAATGATTCTGCTTTTGAATATGCTATCTAGGTTGGTCATAACTTTCCTTCCAAGGAGTAAGCATCTTTTAATTTCATGGCTGCAATAACCATCTACAGTGCTTTTGGAGCCCAGAAAAATAAAGTTAGCCACTGTTTCCACTGTTTCCCCATCTATTTCCCATGAAGTGATGGGACCAGATACCATGATCTTGGTTTTCTGAATGTTGAGCTTTAAGCCAACTTTTTCACTCTCCTCTTTCACTTTCATCAAGAAGCTTTTTAGTTCCTCTTCACTTTCTGCCATAAAGGTGGTGTCATCTGCATATCTGAGGTTGTTGATATTTCTCCAGGCAATCTTGATCCAGCTTGTGTTTCTTCCAGCCCAGCGTTTCTCAAGATGTTCTCTGCATATAAGTTAAATAAGCAGGGTGACAATATACAGCCTTGACATACTACTTTTCCTATTTGGAGCCAGTCTGTTGGTTCCATGTCCAGTTCTAACTGTTGCTTCCTGACCTGCATATAGGTTTCTCAAGAGGCAGGTCAGGTGGTCTGGTATTCCCAGCTCTTTCAGAATTTCCTACAGTTTATTGTGATCCACACAGTCAAAGGCTTTGGCATGGTCAATAAAGCAGAAATAGATGTTTTTCTGGAACTCTCTTGCTTTTTTGATGATCCAGTGGATGTTGGCAATTTGATCTCTGGTTTCTCTGATTGTTAGTTATTGGTAATTCCAAACATCCCTGTGCTCAGACGTCCTACTGTGATCCCATGGACTGTAGCCCGCCAGGCTCCTCTATCCATGGGATTTTCCAGGCAAGAATCCTGGGGTGGGGTGCCATTTCCTCTTCCAGGAAATCTTCCCAACCCAGGGCTCGAACCCAAGATCTCCTGCATTTTCTGCATTGGCAGGAGGATTGTTTACCACTAGCACCATCTGGGAAGCGAGTGTATACCAAATGGATCTGAGCTGAAAGAACCGAGTAATGATGTTGAAGAGTCACATTTAACAGCTGAGTTTTATACCCTTTAAAAATTACAGGTGAGTTAAAAATTTGCCCTCTTCCTAATTTATAAATTTCTTGAAGCATGATCTGTCTCTCCCTATGGTATATTCATTCAACTTTGAACAACTTAGCTAATCTGAGTAGTGATTCATCTGTCACTAGAGGGGGTTAAAGCATTTCTGACCTCTGTAGTCACAGAGAAAGCTTCTAGAAAGTTGTCCTTTCTCCCACTTGGTATGTGTGGGAGTATTAAACCCCAAATAGAACAGTACTAAACTCTTTTTTTTTTTTCATATTTTGTTTTTCTATAAACAAACTTTATCTGTGGCCTTGTAGCAGACCGTCAGTTCCAGGAAACACACAGCTAACAATGTCATTCCCCTTGTATTGCACATAATATAAAAACAGAGTTTAAGTAAATATTTGAATTAGGACAATTTGAAAAATTTAACTTTGGAGAAGCCTTTCCCTGGCATGTATTGATCACTTTTTTCCAGAGTGGCTGTTTCAGTAGATTCAGTAGGCGATAGCTACACCCTTTAAATGAAGTTCGTTCAACTTAACATATCATACAGTAACAGAGTATAATCTTAGACTCAGCATTTGCAGAATGGAACTCAAATTTGGAGGTTCAACTCCTGCTGTGTATCAAAGAAAAGCTGATCTATAAATAGCAGTAGAGCAACACCTAGTGCTAAAGGCAGATATAGCAGAAACATCATTGGTCACAACTGGCTCATTAAATTTAAGGTTAATGTTGCAATTGGATGGCTCTTTTCATTGGTACTTTAACCATGAAATTATTCCATGAAATGACGGGCATTGACCTGCTCATCTCTAGGGTTCTTTTAGGCTCTTTCTCTCTGTGATCCTCCAGTTGGGTTATTACTATGTACTTTTCATTCTCTGCCTTACATTTTTCTTAGTGAATTTATCCATTAGATAAAGGAGGCTTGCTTAGGCCTGGCTTTTTACCTTTTAAGTCAATTAGCTTTGTGTGGATTGTGAGGAAGAAATAGAAGTGTTTTTGTACTGGGACAATGCTGTGGGGAAGTTCCAAAAAATGTCCTCTCTCCTCTTTAAAAAAATAAATCCTAGGGCAAGATATCTGCATTGTTGAAAAAGGAACGTGTGGGCCTTCGTGTACAAAAACGATAGCATCATCTGCTAATAGTAGGTAATATCTATACTATGCTACCCAACTCCTTGTGTCATAAAGATACACTTAGTTTATTATTATAAGAGTTATCCTAGCTCAGAAAAGATCACAATATCATCTGTATGGAAATACAATAGGATCATAAGTTTACATAGCCAAATTCTCCCAAGCGAAAGTTTTATATGTCTTTGTTATTTCATTTTTCTGCAGATTTTGGCGGGGGAATACTTGTTATTTATGGAAAGTGGTCAGATAAAGAAATAAAGTCTTTGAATATGCAGAGATCTATAGAAAACATTAAATTAGATAGATCACCATGAACATGAACTGCTTTAAAAGTTGGCATCACCAGTGGATTGCAAAGGTATGTACAAAACACTGCTATATTTAAAATGGATAACCAACAAGGACCTGCTGCAAAGCACATGGACCTCTGCTCAATGTTATGTGGCAGCCTGAATGGGAGGGTGTTTGGGAGAGAATGGATATATGTATATGTATGGCTGAGTTCTTTCTCTGTTCACCTGAAACTACCACCACATTGTTTGTTAATTGGCTGTACCCCAATACAAAATAAAAAAGTTCTTTTTCTTTTTTTTAAAAAAAGTATGTATGAGAGCTTTCTCTCAGAGGCAGAAGTTCTTGCTGGACTCAGGCAGTTAGTCTGTGACCTCGTGTCTTCCTCTATTAACACAGAGTCATGTGGCAGTATGTCACGTGCTGGTACAGCCAGGCCAAAAGAATCCCAGGATGGGTGACTTCAGGGTGCCTCTCGCATGTATCTACATACAATGTGGAAATGTCACAGCTGGGTGAGCTAACCCAGAAGATTGTCCTTGTGTTTCTGTGTAGATTTTCATGGACAGATTTAAGGTACCAAGAAATTAAATCTTTTTAAGTGTAGGTCTCAGGAGCTAACCCTCACAGAAAAATGGTCTGGATCATCTAGACTGTGATAAGCAGTGACTTCATAAATTCATTCATTCATTCACCCTAAACATTAATTATTGCTCTTGGCTCTGGGATGTAGCAGTGAACAAAACAAAGTTCCGGCCTTTGTGAAGCTTTTATTCTAGTTGAGACACATAGTGAACAAGTAAGCCCAAGAGCTAGGAAAAATAAAATCAGGCAGTAGTAAGTAAACTTACAAAAGGGATGGAGAAACAGATTGATGAGGGATACTCTGTGATGAGAGGCCCTTGGAGCGGAGACCTCCATGAAGCAAAGGAGTGAATCTGTTGTTTTTACTATGCTTAGCTCACATCACTTTCCTATATTTTAAAATATGTAGAAAATTGAGGCTCTTGATATTTTACCTGCTGCTTGGAAAACAGGGTAGGGACTTTGTTTACTGACCAATCAGAAATTGGCTTAGAGGACTTTCCTGGTGGTACAGTGGATAAGAATCTGCATGCCAATGCAGGTGATACAAATTCTGTCCCTTGTTTGGGAAGATTCCACACACTGCGTGTGGGGCACAGAAGCCCGCCTGCCACAACTACTGAGCCTGTGCTCTGGAAGCCCAGAGCTGCAACAGCTGAGCTGTGTGCTGCAACTGCTGAAGCCGGTGCACCTAGAGCCCATGCTCTGCAACAGGAGAAATCACTGCAATGAGAAGCCTGCACACCACAACTAGAGAGCAGCCCCCACTCTCTGGAACAGCAATGAAGACCCAGCGCAACCCAAGATTTTACAAAGTAATAATCTTTCAAAAAAGAAAAGAAACTAACCTAAAGAGGTTCATTCTATCTAGTCACTCTTGGATGGGGATTTGCTTTCAAGTTCTCTGCCACGTCCAGATCCTTAATAGATTCTCATCTCTGCATTTATCTACACCTGGAACTCCATACCTGGAATGTCTGTTACCAGTTCCCTCCCAGCTTTTCATCCCCTTTCAAGAATCTGGGAAAGAAGAGTGATTAGGTTATATGTTCCCTCAATCCTTGCCCTCCTTAGTCTCTGCTGCGTTTGTTGACAAGTTTTCATTATTTTATGACACAGTCACCAGAGCCGGGCTGAGATCACCAGTTTGTTACTTAGAGTTTTTAAATGTCCAGCTGGTGGATGTTTTCTCCCAGTTACTGGCTATTTGTGTACCACAAGGGTCAAAGTGGGGCCTCTTTGGAGAACTCTAGGTCAAATCTGTCCAACAAGAATCCAATTGGGCAATACACAGCATGCAGTGTTTATTACATGCCCACTGCTTGTAAGACGGATGGAGGGGGACCTAGCTGGAAGTTCCCAGTCCTCAAGGAGATAACATTCTTAGTGATACAGACTTCTCAGGGACAGGGATTTTGGTCACATACATACTTTTGCTCCTTTGGGATTTATTTTAAGCTATGGAATCTTAGCTATGGAAGGAGTCTTAGAAATTATCTAGCTTAACCTCCACCACATGTTACCAAGATGGACAACAAGATTATGAGGTTTTGAATTACTCAAGGTCACACAGCCCTGGTCTCTGTCTGTTCTGCCAGACTGCTTCTCATCATATTCATTTGTTTAAGCCCACACCTCCTCGAGCAGATGTTCAGGAACATTCCATACGGCAACCATCCCAGGCCATCTCCACATCAAGGGCCAGAATCCGCACATGAAGCACTGCAAGATGGAAAACTAGCCACAGCAATGCTCTAGACAGGGATTCAGGGATTTTAACATCAATACATAGAAACGGACCTTTGATTTTAGTTCCTTCTTTGTTCTAATTGTTAAAAAAAAAAAAAAAAAGAAATAGCAAGGACTCTCTTTGTTCAGTTCTTTTTTTTTTTTGTAACTGGGAGTAGAATCAGAAGTTCTAATAATGTCTCCTCTGTACATATGCAGCATCATCTCCATTGTTATTATGTCCTTGGCTTCAGACCAGCCCTATATACTTTGGTATCTCATAGTTCAATTTTCAGATGTACATATGTGCTTTAAAAGTTGGAGTGCACCTGTATACTGATCTACTAGAGAAAAATGAAAATTACACACTTCAGAGTCAAGTATTCCTAAGTTCAAAACCAGGATTCAACACTAATTAGTTGGGTAAGCTTCATTATTTAACACTAGAACCTCAGTTTTGCCATCTGCACAGTGGGAATAATGAAGATACCCTTAGAGGGCTTTAGTGAACACATCCTCCCTGTTCTTCCCTCCCTTTCCCCTTTCACATACGTAGGTATAGTTGGATCAAAAGGTATGTTGAGTTTCTCACTGAACAATCTGGTCCTTTCCTCTTTCAAAAATCCCAAGAGAAGGACCTGCTAAGCTGCTAAGTCATTTCAGTCATGTCCGACTCTGTGCGACCCCATAGATGGCAGCCCACCAGGCTCCCCTGTCCCTGGGATTCTCCAGGCAAGAACACTGGAGTGGGGTGCCATTTCCCTCTCCAATGCATGAAAGTGAAAAGTGAAAGTGAAGTCACTCAGTTGTGTCCGACCCTCAGCGACCCCATGGACTGCAGCCTTCCAGGCTCTTCCGTCCATGGGATTTTCCAGGCAAGAGAACTGGAGTGGGGTGCCATTGCCTTCTCCGAGAGAAGGACCTAAATGAATATAAATCTCCCATTTAAGAGGACTTAAAGGCTTGTCCCTAATAGCAACTTTAAAAACAAACATCATCTGAGAACATTTCAGGATACTTAGAGCAGTTCCTTTCTCCCTCTTTTTTTTTTTTTTTTTTTTTTTTTTTGCCCTTTCCCTCTATTTATTTCCCTTTTGTCCCTACAAACAACTTTTGTCAAATGTACACGGACAGCCCATGGCTCCCATCGCTCCTCTGTCCCGGAATCAACTCTGCAGACCCAGGCTCTGGATCTGTGAGTGACGCAAGAAGCTGTTTTTGGCCTCAGGAATGTTTTCCTCTATGTTCTGACTCCTCTCTTGTTGTCCTTCTCTCCTCTCCATCTTTTCTCCACCTCTCTTCCCCAGACACCTCCACCGCTTTCTCTCTTCCTGTTTTCTTAGTTTCTTCCCCTCTCCTTGGTGGCCAAAGCACCCATCAGTCACCGCCACTGTCATAATCAGTTCTGTCTGCGACTCCTCTACGTCCAGGATAAAACAAGATAGGAGCAGAGGCTCTGAAAAGACAGACATCTCCACAGTAGCCTGCGGGAGGCTGCCTGGCGCGTCAAGTCTGCCAATAAGACCATTTCCTTCCAGCTGCAGGGCTGGGGAAAGCCAACCAACAGTGAGCTGCACAAGTTTGCCGGTGACACACTTAAGTTGTTTTTCTTTGTGAAAACAGGGGAAAATTCTGATAAATTCCAGATGATTTCAAAACACATTCGAGGGTCAGATATACAAGAGGCAGATAAAATCGGAATTAGGTAAGTACAAGTTGAGGCACAAATCTCTTTTTAGGTCCAAACATCTTGCAGATTGAGAGTCTTTAAATTTGACAATTCCCAGTTAGGGATGATAAAAATTGAACTTTGCTCTCCTTAAACCCCAAGCCATTATGAGAAGGGAGGGTTCACTCAAAGTTGAAGCTGAATAGCTAGTAAAAAGCTGAGGGAAGTGCGCATTATGAATGAGCACTGGAACGTTTTTTAATCCAGTTAAGGACCTGTAATATTTGGAAAGACCAAAAAATATATTAAAGATGCCCATTAAAGTGTCTACATGAATGCTGTGTCTTCATGGTCTTCATGGTATAATCAAATACATGTGTCCATCATTCCTATGCTAGGAAGACAGGTTCATCTTGGTACTGAAGGGGTCAAAGCAGTTTCTGTCTTACACTCCTTACCCTGTGATCTACATTTATCAATATTCTCAGAGATTATTGAGCAGCATGCCTGTATGTCTGGGCAAAAGTTGGGCCTTTCATTTTTTGCAAGTTACTAAAGCTATGATCTTTGTTTTCCCCTTTTTGTTCTCCTACCTTTTAATTTGAAATTTTCGAACCTACAGAAAAGCTAGAAGAAAGCATGAAAAACACTAACATACCCAATTTACCAATAGAAGCTTCTCTTACACAACCATAAGGTCATTCATACTCCCAAGACACTCAGCACTGAGGCACTATGTTATCTAATAGAAATTCCATATTGAAATTTCCCCAGTTGTACTAGTAATCTGTCATGATACAGACAATTTTGAAGAGCCAAGGGTACTGCTTTGTAAAATGTCCTAGTAATCTGAGTTTGATTGTTTCCTTATGATTAGATTCAAGCTACACATTTTTCCTAAAAACAATACACAGGTGATCATGTATACTTCCATTAAAACTTATCAGGAAGCTGTGAGGTCAGTTTGTCCTGGTGTTGGTGATGTAAAGTTTGATCACTTGGTTAAGATGGTGATTTAACCTTTATCTTGGTTAAGGTATTTTCCATTGTAAAGGTATCTGCTGTGCTTTAATCAGTTGCTGCACTGAGGTTAGATGAGTATTAATTTTCTAATGTTTTCATTCTTCTGTATATATCAGATGGAATCCTCAGTATGGAACCCAGGTCTTTTTAAAAAATTTTATTGAAATATAGATGATTTACAATGTTATGTTAATTTCTGCTATATAGCAAAGTGATTCAGTAATATATATAAATTTTTTTCCATTATAGTTTATCAGAGGATATTGAATATAGTTCCCTGTGCTATACAGTAGGGCCTTGTTATTTACACATACTTTATATAATAGTTTACATCTGCTAATTGCAAGCTCCCAAATCTTTCCCTCCTGCATCCCCTCCTTAACAACTACAAGTCTGTTCTTTATGTCTTTGTGTCTGTTTCATAGATATATTTACTTGTATTGTATTTGAGATTCCACATATAAGTGACATCATATGGTATTTGTCTTTCTCTTCCCCATTTTCTTCAGTTAGTATGATAATCTCTAGGTCCACGCATGTTGCTGCAAATGGCATTACTTCATTCTTCTCTATAGCTGAGTAATATCCCATTGTATATGTATACCACATCTTTACCCATTCATCTGTCATTATTTGTTTCCATGCCTCAGCTACTGTAAAAAGTGCTGCTATGCACATAGTGGTGCATGTGTCTTTTCAAATTGTAGTTTATTCTGAGTATAAGCCTAGGAATGGGATTACTGGATCATATGATAACTCTATTTTTAGTGTTTTGAGGAACCTCCATACTGTTTTCCATAGTAGCTGCACTAATTTACATTCCCACCAACAGCGAAAGAAGGTGGAAACCTGGTCTTTCTGATGCTAAATGCCATGCTATTTCTGCTACAGGAGCTACCTCTCAGATGTGTAAAAAAATGAAGCTGGTCACCTGAAGCTGCAAATGTCTGTCTAGTCAAGGCTATGGTTTTTCCTGTGGTCATGTATGGATGTGAGAGTTGGACTAGAAAGAAAACTGAGTGCCGAAGAATTGATGCTTTTGAACTGTGGTGTTGGAGAAGACTCTGGAGCATCCCTTGGACTGCAAGGAGATCCAACCAGTCTATTCTGATGGAGATCCAACCAGTCCATTCTGAAGGAGATCAGCCCTGGGATTTCTTTGGAAGGAATGATGCTAAAGCTGAAACTCCAGTACTTTGGCCACATGATGCAAAGAGCTGACTCATTTGAGAAGATCCTGATACTGGGAAATATTGAGGGCAGGAGGAGAAGGGGACAACTGAGGATGAGATGGTTGGATGGCATCACTGACTCAATGGACATGAGTTTGGGTGAACTCTGGGAGTTGCTGATGGACAGGGAGGCCTGGCACGCTGCAGTTCATGGGGTTGCAAAGAGTCAGACACTACTGAGCAACTGAACTGAACTGAACTGAACCTGAAGCTGCTGGGGAAATAAAACATTTTCTCTCCATCTCTTGTTTAGAGCTCCATTTTCTTTCATCTTGGGAAAATGGACCCCTTCTGTGGCTTTGAAACCTACTTTTAAAAAACGCATGACTTGAGCACACACAAAGCTATTACTTCTCACATGTGAAGGAATGTACCTAGAGAAGTGGAGGATGTCCAAATCATCCTCTCTCTCTCAGCATCACTGACATTATCTAGGGTTCCAGGTTATATTTCGTTTCCTTTCTTTCTCCATTTTTTTTTTTTTTTTTTTTTGCAGGGAGTGTATGGGTGAGAGCTGGAATCAAAGCATCAATTCATTTAGGAGCTTTTATTTTTCTAGTGGCAAAATTGGATTGAAGAGTTTGGTGGAATGTCTACCATTCTTCCCTGAGCCACAACAGTGAAGGGGAAGGAAGGCTCAGCAAAGCAGCCTCCAAAGACCTTGACGAACACCATCTCCACCGGGGATTGCAGAACTGCCTTCCAGTAAGTTATTGCCAGAAGGAAGGGAGGGGCCCTGGACGGGCAGTGACCCTGTGAGCCTCCCTGGCTGCCAGACCCTGGGAAGAGGAGATATGGCCAGTCTGAGAGGAAGCCTGGGCCGGGAGCAGAATTACACTTCTCTTCTTTCCCGATAGCTGCTCTCCCTACACATCTTCTTGCTTTCACGAAATCAGTGTGGAAAGAAATCACGAGGAAAGATTTCCTCGGTCAGGGAGAACACACAGAGAAATCCTTAGTTCTCCTTCTGCCCCTTCTCTTTGTTACAGTAAGTGGTGACGACTTTTCTAATCACTAATAAGTTCAGGGTTACAGGTCACAATGGCAGAGTCAGGGTTAGCCTGTCACCGTCACCACCCTGAAAAAGCACCCCCCAGACTGAAACAAAAACTATTCCTTTTGTTTGCCATCTTTATACTGTTTAACATGAATGTTTCAACAGTCTTTGTTTTCCAAACATGCAGACGGGAGAGAGTGATCTGACCCACAGTACACTGACATACCATGTAGCTATAACCTTGAGATAAAAAGTAAATGAAGTCAAAACAGCTCAAACCAAACAAGTTTTTCTTCAGTCCCAGACCCCTTGCCTCTGTAACAAGGGAACACACTGGCATTAGCACACACTGGCCGTGGTGCACATACACAGAGCTACAGGGAGGCAGACCCGTGGGACCCCAATTGCATAGCTGGGAAGTCGAATGTATTCATTAATTAATTTAACAAGTGTGTCCTAAGTATCTACTATGTGCTAGACATGATTCTAGGTGTTGGCAATATCTTATACACCGGGGATTAATAAGACTTACAAGGCCTCTGATATGGAACTTACCTAGTGGCACTGGTAGGGGGAGAGGGGAATTAGAGACTACACTCACAGTGTTGAGAGGAGATGGAAAATAACAGCTATAGTGGAAAGTCTGAGCTGGTTTTCTGAATTCTATATATCTAGAGATGCAACTTCTTCAAAATCTGGGTGACACTGTGGAATGGTGATTAAGACAGAAAAAGGGAGAGAATCAGAGAGAAGCTTCTCTCCTCAGCTGTACCCGCAAGCATCCTTTGGGAGCTTTTCCAAGCTATCAGAAAAGGTCAAACATAGTGTCTGTAAGATGACAGATAAGATAAACAATGAAAACTGTGCCTTTGTCTCTTACTTCTAAAAGAACTCCAAAGATGGAACATCCTGATAAAATAACAGGTATCTTCTCAGGCATCTTGCTATTTGGAGTTCAGTGCTATGGAGAAGGAAATGGCACCCCACTCCAGTATTCTTGCCTGGAGAATCCCAGGGACGGCAGAGCCTGGGGGATTGCAGTCCATGGGGTCGCTGAGAGTTCGACATGACTGAGCGACTTCACTTTCACTTTTCACTTTCATGCATTGGAGAAGGAAATGGCAACCCACTCCAGTGTTCTTGCCTGGAGAATCCCAGGGACGGGGGAGCCTGGTGGGCTGCCGTCTATGGGGTCGCACAGAGTTGGACATGACTGAAGTGACTTAGCCGCAGCTATGGAGGAGGGCATGGCAACCCACTCCAGTATTCTTGCCTGGAGAATCCCAGGGTCAGAGGAGGCTGGCAGGCTACAGTCCTTGGGGTCACAAAGAGTCGGACACAACTGAGTGACTGAGCATGCATGCTCAGTGCTACACATTTTACCTGTATTGGCTCATTCAATCCTCACAACCATCATCTAGTAAGATAAACGCTAATTTTCTTCCCATTCCCCAAATGAAAAACCAGTCCTAGAAAATCTAAGTGACTTGCCCTTGCTTAAGGACGCATCCCTGGTAGAGATTGGAACTAGGACAGGATCCTAGCTGTTGGACTCCAAAAGCCTTGTTCTACACCACAATCTTTCCATCAGCAAAATTATTTTCCTCGTTTTATTTAAGGAAAAAAAGAAAAGGTACTAACATTGCATAGGCTATTTAATCACAAGTCGTCTGAAAGTGGTCTGTGTTTTCCAGATGTTATCTTGAAGGAGATGGTCAAACCTGTCCTTTGAGTCAAAAACAAATGCAACTCACTTTCTCACAACGCGTGAAAATTGAGAGATGAACTTTTGTGATTGCTTAAATGTTGATGAGCCCATCATCTAAATTTTGAATTACAATTCGTGAATGGAGATCAATAATTCAACCAAATAATGAATTACTCGTCAAAGTTTATTTTATAACTGCATACATTTCCATCTTTGCCCTTTACTTGATAATTGAATTAACAATAAATTAACTGAGGTGAAGCTGGTTTAGTGAAAACAATGTAGAAGTCCCTAATGAAGCTTGTGCCAGTTGGGGGATAAATTCATATCAAAAATTCAAAAATAATATAAGTAGAACTGAACTTTGAAGGGGTGGAGAGGTCTTGCTTTTGCTTTAAATCATTTAAATTAAATGTAATGAAAAGTGATCAGAGTGCTTATTTTTACTTTGTTTTGTGGGAAATTGTGCTGGGAAAGTGGATCTATTGTGCACAAAGGATGTTGGCTTTCTGCTGCAACCACCAGGCAGGTTGAGTTGAGAAACAATTAGCTCAGTCAGCAAGCCTTTGAATCTGATTAAGCCAGGAAGTGGTCACTCCCCACGACAGGGCAGAATGAAGGGAATGAAGGCGGTGGCCCAAAACAAGGAATGATCTCTCTGTCTCTGTCTGAAGTATTAGAATTTATTGTGTCAAATTTATGTCGAGGATTATTTCACTCCATTTTGTTATTATTTCACTAAAAACAAATATAATCTTGTTTCCAAGTGGATCAACAGTCCACATGTGTCATGGCTACTGTTTCTTAGAAACTTCTGTTTATCAAGGCCTGACATACTCTCATGTTTTGGTAACGAGACGTCTTTGAGACCCAGGACCCAAATCACAGAGGAAAATGCAGCATTTATACCAGTCTGCTGGCTGGGTTCTCATTACTCTGGGGGCTCTCAGTGTCTTCTCTGGAGTTATTGCTTTCTTCCCAGTCTTTTCCTGCAAGTTTTGGTTCACGGGATGGAGTGTCTGGATTGCCTGTCCCATTTGGAATGGAGTTTTGGTAGGAAAATATTTAATATTAATGTTTTTATTACATGTGTTGAGAGAATAAAAGAAAGAGGGAGGGGAAAGTGGGATGAGAATGATACATCTTTTAAAGTTTTTCAACAACATGAAGACATAAAAATTCTACAGAAAATCAGATTGTATCTTAGAACATTGATTTCTATTAGTTATCTTTTAAAATATAAGTTTTTCTTAATGTCATTTAATCATGTATACAGTATATCAGGTGGCAGTAGTGGCAAACCTGCCTGCCAATGCAGAAGACATAAGAGACATTGGTTCAATCTCTGGGTTGGGATGATTCCCTGAAGGAGGGCATGGCAGCCCTCTCTGGTATTCTTGCCTGGAGAATCCCATGGACACAAGAGCCTGGTGGGCTTCAGTCTGTGCAGTTGCAAAGAGTCGGACATGGCTGAAGTGACTTAGCATGCACACACACACACACACACACAATATATCAGATATACCATAATGAAATGCTATTCTCTCAAAAGTTACTTTATTTTACTGTTCTCACCTTGACATTCTGAGAAACTGGAATCTATCTTTCAAAATCTGAGTATAGAAAAAAAATACAAACCATGAAAAATAATTTTTAAATGAAGAACAAAATAAAATGATTTTCAGGCAAATACTTTTATTAGAAACACTAAGGTGTGATTATGTGACCAAGAAGTTTGCAAGCCCCAAACCTTAGTTCTCCCATCCTTTTCTTTGAACAAAACTGTTTGCACTGAAAGTAACTGAAGAAGTTGGGTGATGAGCTTCACTAGCTTCATGTGTTGCCAAACCTGCATGTGCCAAATACGTGTGGATACCAAGTAACTGCTCAATGTCTGCCTGTTAAATGGTCTCACAGATGAACCATGATACTGGTACCTCAGCTTCCTGGGTCAAAGAAACGAACACACGTAGCCTTGGAGTAGGTGGTGGCATGATGGAAGAGGAGTCACAGAGGCCTGAACATTCAACAAATCCTTTTCTCATTGTTTCCCGGGATGCCTGATACTCATTATTGGAAACTGGATAATTCGATTTTGAAACTTGTTGATCTTATGGAGTTTTCTCTTACAATATAGCCACTGTTGAGAGGGGCAATATCTTGTCCTTTTCTAAGATTTTTTTCATGTGGACCATTTTAAAAGTCTTTATTGAATTCGTTACAATATTCCTTCTGTTTTATGTTTTTTTTGTTTTTTGTTTTTGTCTTTTTGGCTGTGGGGCATGTGGGATCTTAGTTTCCTGACCAGGAATTGAACCCTCACCCCTCTGCATTGGAAGGGGAAGCCTTCAGGGAATTCCCTTAAGTCTTTTTTTAAAAAAATCAAACTTTAATGGAGACACCATTTAAAAGAAAATCCCTAGGAAATATCATTTTAATTTATTTATTAAATAAATATATATTGATAGCCTACTACAAGCTTGAGTTACAATGGAAAGTAAAATAAAGTCTTGCTATTAAAGGCACGCAGTCTAAGGGGGTTTAATGATGGTGTGCAGATGGAGGAACACTGGATGGGTGGAGCAAGGAACTGAACGTGGAAACCACTTGATGGCATTTTTCTTTTCTTTATTTAACACATTTTTTTACAACCACCACCCAAGTGTTGAACTTTTCCTCTTTCCCCCAGCCCCTACCACAAACCACACAGTCATTCAAGAAAATGTTTATTAAACATCTACTAGAATGCAGAGATGACAGTTACACTTATACAAATGCCTACCAACTTCTTTGTGGGTGATCCAGAGTAAGAAAAGTATTTTACATCAAGACCTGAAATGTACATAAATAAATCTCTCAAGGGAAAAAGATAGATACTGAAACATACATATAACTGGATTTATAGAACAAAAGATTCACACACACAAAAATACTTTAGCTTCTGTGTGAAGCAAATTCTCGTATTTTCTATTCAATTTTGAAAAGAAAATTCTGACTTTACAATTGACCCAGACTTTAACAAAACCATGGTTTATAGCTCAACCCTGTGTCCCTTTCTTATACATCTTTGCTTATCCCTGCTGGGTCTATCATAATATGCTGCTGCTACGTCCCTTCAGTTGTGTCCGACTCTGTGCGACCCCATAGATGGCAGCCCACCAGACTCCCCCGTCCCTGGGATTCTCCAGGCAAGAACACTGGAGTGGGTTGCCATTGCCTTCTCCAATGCATGAAAGTGAAAAGTGAAAGTGAAGTCGCTCAGTCGTATCTGACTCTTAGCGACCCCATGGACTGCAGCCTACCAGGCTCCTCCATCCATGGGATTTCCCAGGCAAGAGTACTGGAGTGGGGCGCCATTGCCGTCTCCATATCATAGTACAGTCAACAGATATTGGTGATTTGATTTAGTTCGCAAATTATTGAATATAAGCTTTCTACACCAAACATCTGTTTCACTAATCATGCTTCATTTAGCTAATCAGGCCCAGAGAAATGATATGATAGCACAGAACTAGTCAGTGGCTTTTTGATTTTGAGAGTGACAGCATAGGGAAGTAGAGTCAGAGAGTTAGGATTTGGGAAGGTGGGCGTTGTTCAAGGCCTGACTTTGACATTCTTGGTATGTAGTCAAGAGCAGGGCCCTCATTCAGCTGGTTCTTCATTGCCTTTACCTATAGCACATGGACTTTCACAGGTAGAGTGCCCATGTGAAACTGTCTAACCTAAGAGGCTCAGAGAGAAGGAACACAATTTGAACAAAGACTTCATAATAAAGAGTTTTGCCAATTTTAAAGCCCTACAAATGCTAGTTAATACCATGCTTTTGATTTATGCCCCACTCTATCCAAGCCCTTTGTTCCTAATCCCTTGCACCTGCCTCACTCTCCCATTCTGTTCCCTGATGACATGCTGAGTTCCCTATCATGTTACCTCCTGGACCTCACCTCCTACCACTCTACTTTTAGCTCATTTCTTTCCCATCACATTCCAAGGTGTGTCTGCCTCAGGGCCTTTGCACTGCCAGTTCTCTGTCTGAAGCCTTTTCTCACACAGCTTATTCCCTAACTTCCTTCACTTCTTGGGTCAAACGTCACTTTCTCACAGATGCCCTCCCTCATTGCTGTATTTAAAATTATAAACCTCCCCCATAATGGTATTCTCAGTCTCTCATACATTGTTCTATTTTTCACCCATGGCCCTTGCTATGCTATGCTAAGTCACTTCAGTCGTGTCCGACTCTGTGTGACCCCACAGACAGTAGCCTACCAGGCTCCCCTGTCCCTGGGATTCTCCAGGCAAGAACACTGGAGTGGGTTGCCATTTCCTTCTCCAATGCATGAAAGTGAAAAGTGAAAGTGAAGTCGCTCAGTCGTGTCCATACCATCTAATATACAATGTAATTGACTTATTTATTGTCACCCTTCCCCCCAGATGTGCATGGTACAAAGGCAGGATTTTTTTAATCTATTTTGTTCACTGCTATATGTCCAACACTTAAAACAGAGTGAGTAAATATCATGCTAGATATTCAGTAAAAATTGCCTGATATTTGCCAGTGTTTGCCTGATATTTGCCTGATATTGCCAGTGTTAAATGAATGGTGAATCACATGCTCTCCATTTTGATAGATCAAAACTCCTTATACAGTTGAACTCTGATTAGATTGCAAAGAATAAAGGTCTAGCTGATATTTATACTGAAGCAGGAAAAAAAAACCCTCATGAGAAGGAAAGCAATAAGAAAGCTCACTCTTTCAATAGTATCTAAATTTGGAACAGTCTGATTTTTTTTTCCTAGTGAGTTTTCATAGTAAACCACAGCTCTGTCTGATCAGGGTCAATCTCAAAAGGTCTCTGACTCATCCTACAGCCATCTCTGCCAATCACTTCTCAACTTGTGTGTGAAATGTATCTCCCTTTGGTGGAAAGATGATTTTTACACTTCAATAATATTTTCTTTTGAAAATGACTCCATATCTCTTTTGAGATTAGAAGAGAGACATTTTTAGAAGTCGTCTATACTTTGTATTTGTTTGGTGACTTTCATTCAAGGCTTTCTAGTCTTCACAAATATTCATTTTCAGACTCTCACCTCAATTTGGACAGCAACACGATAGGCAGTTTTCTTTGGATTTCTGATGTAGGTTATTTAAAGGTATCAGCTGCTAGAAAGTGCGCAGCAAGGAGATCATAGTGCCTTAAGGACTGAGCTCCACTTTAATCCTGGAAAACCTGGCCTGTAGATCAAATTCTGATGAAGAGACTGAAGTGTAGTGAATTTAAAAACAAGACCTAAAGCCTGCAGGGTCCAGTGACTTGGCCAGCAGTGAGAAGCAGTGCTGCACCCACAGTCCTGCTTCGAGATAGGAACTTTGGAGAAAAGCGGGCTAGACTCATTCATGCAATCTCCAGTTTCATCAACCATTAGAGAAGGGGCTTGATGGCACCAAATGCTTAAGACTCTTATAGCGTCAGCAGTCCTGTGATTTCCAACCAACCAATGGTCATTTTTCCACTTAGATATCCTAAGCTTTTTGAAGCTTACTTTGTCCAAAAATGTAATCATATTACCGCCAAAAGCACTTATTTCTTCTTCTGACTTGATAGTCTTTGAACTCAATTTCAAACTCTCAAGTGAATTTTGACTTAATCCTTTCCTCTAGCTTCCCTGGTGGCTCAGATGGTAAAGCATCTGCCTGCAATGTGGGAGACCTGGGTTCGATCCCTGGGTTGGGAAGATCTCCTGGAGAAGGAAATGGCAACCCACTCCAGTACTCTTGCCTGGAGAATCCCACAGATGGAGGAGCCTGGTGTAGGTCTTTGCAACCATGGGGTCGCAAAGAGTCGGACATGACTGAGCGACTTCACTTTCACTTTCCTTCACTTTCCTCTAGTGTTTCACAAACTGAAACGTGCATATGAACCAACTAGCACACTTGTGGCCAGTGTGCACATGCGTGCTCAGTTGGGTCCACCTCTCTACAACTCCATGGACAGAGCAATGCCAGGCTCCTGCATCCATGGGATTCTCAATGCAAGAATACTGGAATGGGTTGCCATTTGCTTCTCCAGGGGATCTTCCTGAGCCAGGAATTGAACTTGTGTCTCCTGTGTCTCCTGCATTGGTGGGCAATTTCTTTACCACTGAGCCACCTGGGAAGCCAAATCAACTAGAGATTTTTTTTTTTAATTTTCTTTCTTTTTAAAAAATTTATTTATTTTTAATATAAATTTATTTATTTTAATTGGAGGTTAATTACTTTACAATATTGTATTGGTTTTGCCATACATCAACATGAATCCGCCACAGGTGTACACGTGTTCCCCATCCTGAACCCCTCTTCCTCCTCCCTCTCCATACCATCATCCCTCTGGGTCATTCCAGTGCACCAGCCCCAAGCATCCAGTATCATGCATTGAACCTGGACTGGCGATTCATTTCATATATGATATTATACATGTTTCAATGCCATTCTCCCAAATCATCCCACCCTCTCCCTCTCCCAGAGAGTCCAAAAGACTGTTCTATACATCTGTGTCTCTTTTGCTGTCTCGCATACAGGGTTATCATTACCATCTTTCTAAATTCCATATATATGTGTGGAGATTCCTTAAAAAACTGGAAATAGAACTGCCTTGTGACCCAGCAATCCCACTACTGGGCATATACACCAAGGAAACCAGAATTGAAAGAGACACGTGTACCCCAATGTTCATCACAGCACTGTTTATAATAGCCAGGACATGGAAGCAACCTAGATGTCCATTAGCAGATGAATGGATAAGAAAGCTGTGGTACATATACACAATGGAGTATATTACTCAGCCATTAAAAAGAATACATTTGAATCAGTTCTAATGAGGTGGATGAAACTGGAGCCTATTATACAGAGTGAAGTAAGCCAGAAAGAAAAACACCAATACAACTAAAGATTTTGTTAAAAATGTCGGCTCTGATTCTATGACTCTAAAGGGCAGTTGAGATTCTGCATGTCTGACAAGTTCCCAAGAGATGAGATACTACTGGTCCTTAAGACTGTACTTAGGGCAGCAACACACTAATCCAGCCCATTTCAGCCCCACTTCCACCCCACCATGTCCAATCCACTGCCAAGTAACTGGTATTTTTCCCACGAGGCAAAATCTCTGTGTTCTTTTCCTTTTTTGTTCTCACTACGCACCCCCGCCAACCTCCTTACCACTTCCCACCCCACTCAGGTTTTATGCCTTGAAACTTTGATAGCTAAACTGTGAGAATCTGTGTGTTAGTGGATTATAAAATCAAGGTGTGGGGTACTGAGTATTTAAACATATAGAATAGAATCAAACAGAAAAGAGTTATATCACATAATAAAGTTATGTGTTATCATGTAAAAATATTTATAATTTGGCCATGACGCAAAATACGTATCTTACTATGGGTAGAGGTTTAAAGAAAAAGCTTGAAGAGCAGGGTCTTACAGAGATCTCTAGGTCTTACTCCATACCTATCCAGCATGCAACAAATGGCTTATCTTTCCAAACCTCTACTGTGTCCCTCTAGTCCTGTCTTTGAAAATCGTCAGTGTCGCTTCATCATCCAAAGTTCAGGTTTGTTAGCCTGGATTTTGAGGCTCTCCTCCACCTGGCCTTTTGTGGCTTTCGAGCCTGGTTTCCTACTCCTCTCTGCCAGGGACCGACCCTCTGATGGTCCGAGCTCCTCTCATCTTTCATTCCCCAAGCACACCTGCCATGTTCCCCCCTGTGTATATGAGGTCCCAGCTTCCTGGACTGCCCTTTCCTCTATCTCTCTCACTGAAATCACAGCCATCCTTCAAGCAATTGCCTCCGTCAGCGATTGTCCCCCGGAAGTGGTATCTTGTCACCAACCTCTTCCCACACAGAAAGTACTCACTCTTCCTGCCTAATTTTGTGGACATTCTTATATCCTTCCTTTCACATCTGGACTGTAAATTCTGTTTAGAGTTGGAGCCATGGTTTGTATAATTATTGCTTGGTGAGCTTGCTTTTCTTATTTAGCTTCTCTGTGCCTCAGTTAAAAACTAGAAAGTGATTTCCTCTTAGGGCCATTCATTGTGAGGATTAAATGAATTAACACTAGTAAAGTGTTTGGTAGAGTGCCTGGTATCCAGTTAGTGCACAATAAACTCTCAATGTTATTATCGTTATTCCATTGGCATAGTGCCTATCATGAACCAGTACCCCCAAAATAGATGTCTGTAAGTGAGTAAATGTAACGCATATTATAAGGATTCCTCTAAAAGTTTCTATTTCTGCTGTGAAGCTCTCTGCTTCCTTCAATTCATCTGCTTCGGGGAACTGCATCCTTACTGGGGCCATTTAAAGATTTAGTGGGAGGGTTCACAATTAGCATGCAGAATATGAGCAGCAACTTTTGCCAGACCCAAGTAATGTCCCTCAAGCTGCTCCCAGAGAACAGGTCCACAGCTAGACAAGAAGGCAGAGGCTGCAGGGCTGGGTCACCCTCTGCACTCACACCCTCCCCAACCACAGCCTCCCCTATGCCTTTCCTCACAACCGGACTGCCCCTCTCTGCCCAACTCTTCACCTCTCAAAACGTCACCATTTCCTTTTCCCAATTGACTTCTCTTCCCTATTCTCAAATCTCTCTTTTTTAAATTCTTTTCCTTTTCCCTATCTAAAAATATATATTTTTTGTAATGAAAGGAGGCAAGGGGAAAGCCTGTGACTCTTGGGGGAACACCCTCACTCCATGTCCCACCCACAGCCAGGCACCAAAAGAGATGGGTGTGCTTGGGTCCTGAGTCACCATCTTCAGGGTGGATTGAACAAGTTACTGAATGGCATTCATACACCAACCTCCCCCATGAAAGATCTTTTTCAAAGTTTTGTGTAAACAAAGCAAAATTCAAGCTGGCAGCTACAACAGAAATAACAGGCAGCTGCAATTCTGCAGGATTTTTCAACTTTTGAAAGGAAAGAAATGGTTTGTGCCAATGTAGTTAAGGCAATCTAGAATGTAAGCATCTGATAATGTCAGTTATCTACTTGGACTTCAATCAGGAGAGGTGTCTCCTTTGCTTTTTATTTCATTTGCTTTAGAGTTTCTCATGTGTGGAGGAGTGACGTGTCAGTTGAGCGCTTTGCCTCTGAAAGCAGAGACTGGCCCCAGGCTTAGCATCAGTGCTACCGTTGCTCTTAATAATGCTCTTGTTTTGTTGTACTATTTATGCTGGCTCAACCTCCATAGGGTCGCTTGGAAACTTTCCTCTTGCAGAATCAAGCCCAACCTCGTTTGACTACAGATGGTTCTGTTTTCATCCATGGGAGTTTAATGGGATGGTGATGCCAAATCTGGAATTGCAGGCTTAGCTACATGAGAAGTGTTGTGTGAGTGTATGTGTGTGTGCTTTTCCCCCTCACTCTCAAATTCTCTAAATCCAATATTCAAAATAGAATATGCCAGGAAGATGAAAATCTGCTTCTCAAAACAATAAATATACTAGACCTGGAGCTACAAAAAGTAACATCCCACAAAACCATTTTGGTAAAAACTCTGATTTTTTTTCTCCTTAAATTTGTTGATACCATACAGTGAAGTTTATGTCTCTGTCCTAAACTGTAAAATTTTAAAATCCTAAATAGTAACTATTTTTAGTCCTGTCCTCATTCTATGTCTTATTTCAGGCACATCTCTTCCTGGTTTTCTCTCTCAACCTCAAAACATTCCTTGCACAGGGACAAATTATTTATGGGTTGGGAATAAGCAATTTCTGGATTCAGTGGCCACAAAGGTCTCCATCAGACCCAGTGCCAAATCGAAGATGAGTCCAGAATTTTTCCCCACTGTCTGTTACTCGATTCTGATGACGCCATTCCCTCCTTTGTTGAACTATTTTCATTCTGCATTTGGGACCTTTTTCTTCAACGGAGACTGTTAAAAAAAACTCTTTTGGAAAGTTGGACACCACTGCCCCTAGAACCATAAATGCCCCGTCATGCATTTATTCTAATGATAATTTTTATTACTTGAAAAATAGAGATCATGGATTTGTATCCCATCAGCAGGGCAAGCCTGCAAAATCTCTGAAGAAAGCAAACAGTAAAAGATATGCCACTGGGAGGGTTTGTCAGGGGTCGAGGGGTGGGGTGGGGTGGGGGTAGGGTGGGGAGGAAGTTTTGTGACACATTTCCATTCCAGTTCCTTCTGTTTGTAATTTTAGCAATTTGTGAGAGACGAACAATAGACTATTAATCAAAATAAAACATATGGCAAGGGTTATAAAGCCAAGCTTTTATTGCAGTGACATCTTACAGCAGTAGAGGTTATAACTGTGATGGCAATGGCAAGATAGAAAATTTAAAAAACGAGCCCGTGTGAACCGTGTCTTTGTGACACTGAGAGCTTCTTTTCCTCACTGGCATCACTGATGAGGATGCGGTCAAAGCCATAAACCCACTTAGCTATCTGCAGTTCCTTCCAGTTCGTGATAAAGTTGTCAAACGGTGAAGCAGATTGAACTCTTTCCAGAGGCACCTTCTCTCATGGATGTGGTTTTACCATGTTCCTTTTACAGGCCGTCGCAACTGGTATCCTCCTACTGTTGGCTCACAAAGAGTGGACGCAGAGATACCTGGTAAATACATAGATGTCAAGTAAAGTGGTAGAGTACGTTTGAAGGTCAAATCTCTACTAGTTCAGGATAGAACACAAAGAATGTGCTTTCTGATTAAAACTGACTTTTGTCTAATTTATGCCTTATTATGATGCATTTCAATAAAACACTGTTTTAAATGACTAATTTTTATCTGATACCTGCTCTAAGCATTTTCTACAAGTTACTGTGAATATGGTATTTAAGTATTTGATTAATAGTTTGGGAAGAACAGAACCAGTGTTAGTCTTCCTGAATTACATTTTGCAAAAATGGATCTGTAGTCTTGTCTGTTTTAATGATTCATTTTCAAGTTCTCAATTCCTGTTTGGGATCTCTTTCCAATCTCTCTACTGCCTCTCCCATAAAAAGGATGAAAAGTCTATGTCTTGCATTTCAACTGTATAGAGTCAAGTACAGAAAGACTACCTTGAGCAGATTATAGTTTCTCTTCCCATGGCCACAGCAGGGCTTCGGAAACTTTATGTGTGAGTTACCCGGGGTTCTGGTTAAAATGCAGATTCTGACTCAGAAGATCTGCAAGAGACTGAGATTCTCCATTTCTAATAAGCTCCCAGAGGGTGTCAGTTCTCCTGACCATGGACCACACCCTGAATAACCAAGTCCTAGAGTAAGGCAGGGATTCTGTTCACTCATTTCTGTTTTTCCCACCCTAGACTGGTTCTCAACATGTGATAGGAGATAAATAAATGTTTCTTGAATGGAGTTGATTTCATTTCTGCCCCAGTGGGTTGATATGTTATTCTCTCATATTGAAGGGTCAAGAGGAAAACAAAAGGACCTAAAGAGGTAGCTTTAACCCATTTCTCCTTCATTTCCCAGTAGGAAAGATTAATAGGCAGTCTCTCTTTTTCCCTCGTGTTGCTAAGAAGCTTCTAAAATATCGAGCTCCCAAAGTAATCATCTGTTTATGTTTTATTTTCAGTGGGAAGCTAGTTTCACCTTTGTGATTCTGAGCATGATGGGATGCCCACTTCATTTTACAGTAGCCTTGGTTTCTGCTCTCCTTGGCCCATATTGCTTCTACTCACTCTCAGGGATTGCAGGGATCAATTACCTCGGTTATGCAGTTGCTTTTCCTTTTCCGTATGCAAAATTCCCATCAGTCTGTGTGGACCCACCACACTATGAAGAGTACCACCTGACACTGCAAGCCTTCGACCTGTGCCTGAGCTCTGCCATGCTCTGTGTCTCCCTGACAGCGTTCATCACACTTTCTGCAAGACTTATCCAGAATGGACATGTCAATATAAGTTTCCAGAACAGGGCAGACACTTCCTGTTCCATTTTAAATGCTAACATGGAAAGTTTGGTATATTAATACTTGATCTGTCTCTCTTATTTACCTGTGTATCTTGTATAACCAAAAATTTCCCCCTCTTTCTACTTCTACCCCAGCCAAGAGATTGATTTACATCAACATCAGATTCAGCTTTCTTTTTCCAAAAGGGCTGATAATAATATTAATGATATGATAATAGAAATATAAACTGAATATTTAGTATGTGTCCATTTCACAGATAGTAAATGGAGGCCAAAGAGTTTACATGACTTGCCCAGCTTATCACACAGCTTAGTGGATAGTAAGACCAGATTCAGACTTCAGAGCTATTTCTCTTCATTAGGCCAGATTTACCCTGGGCTCCCTCATCACCCACCTTGCATCCTCTGCTCCTCTGCCAGACCATTAAGATGCAAGGCTTTGGCTTCCTTGAGGGTTAGAGTGGGTTTATTGGAAGAATAGCACAAGTGACTTCTGGTTCAAAATTCCTATGGTTGATACTGGGTCCCTCTTTTGTGGGTTGAACAGCCTATCCCTAAAAAGAGATATTTCCCACTACAGACTCTTATACTGGCCTTATGATTCAAGTTAGGATTATATCAGGGTCAAGTAAATTTGGGTTATGTTAGCCAATTTTTTTCTAGTTTTATCCTATCAACACCAACCAGTAAAGCTGGAAGACAAGAATTTGGCACTCTCGATGCCTTTTGTGGTCAGTTTTGTCCTCTTCAATGTCTTCATAAATCTGCAAAGGAAATCCTGTACATTCTTAGGAACAGAGTTGATTTTACAAGCAACTCTCTGAGAAACAAGGCAAGCATATCAAAATCACCACCCCCACTGTACTGCCAGAGCAGTTTAGTATTTGAGATCCCTCCCTTGTGGCGAATGACCTAACTTTCTAGAGTCATTTGTTAAAGGGAACATATGCCTAGGAGAACCACCCATTAAAGAGTTGACAGTCATAACCCCTTCACATGGGTGGCTAATCAGACATCTGGCTATCATTTTAGGCAGAACCCCCACAACATTGAGGTTTAACCTCGGGTGGAGGATAGGGAAAAAAGAATGAAAAAAATATATGCAGAGCTTGGTAAGACAGCCCCATGGAAACCCAACAGTGAGACCACCTAAAGTGCCTGGAGAGAGAGAAAATTAATTGAAAGCAGAGAAAGATTCTGTGACTTCACAGATTTTTGCCTTTGTCCATCTTGCTCAGAACAGTTTCTAGGTGTGTGGTTTCTGTGCTGAGTTCAGGACCCAGTAGAACTGCAACATGCTACTCAAAGGGGTTCAATGACATCAGAAACACCCAGTGTTCTTGTGAAACTAGGTTTCAGAATCCTTTCCAGGTTCTTTCACACTACATCAGAAATTCTGGGGTTGGAGGCAAGGAATGTGCATTTTTAACACACGTCCCCAGAGATTTTGATGAAAATTCTCTTGACTGAAGCAACTTAGCAACTTAGCAGCAGCACAAGCTTTACTTAATATCACTTCTGAACAGAATTTCAGTCATACAACTTACATAAAATGGAGTACTAGTGTGGTTGAGGGTTCTAGATAAATTTAATAAGCATGTCTTTGATGACTGTTCTTAGATGACTTGATGCCATTTAATCTGTAGGGGTGGAAAATCACATTTTATTAGCAAGGATGAGCAACTGACATAATGGGATATGATGTCCTATATTAATAAATAGACCACTGTTGCCCCGAGCCCAAAAGAAATATGTGTAGCCTGAACAAACCTTTGTTATCATGCAGAAATCTCAGCTACATTAGGTACAATTTTCAGCAGTAGAATAAATGGATCGTTTATCAAAACTCTAGAAAACAGACAACTTTTTTAGAAGGAAAGGTGGATCATTTGTTGGGATACAGAATTCTACATAGTGACTCTACTTTTAATGAATCTTCATGTAGTTGTGTTGTTAGATTCCCTACATGCTGAACTGGATAAGCAATATTTAAAAATTTTTATTTAAAACTAATAAACATTGCAAAATATGCTGCTGATTCACACTTTTTCATATAAACAAAACAGTGAAAATGCTTTTAAAAGCTTCACTTTCAAGTGTCTGCCTGAAAATTAAAATTCTCTTGTGTAAATATACTACATAGCAGGAAACTCTGGAGAAGGCAATGGCACCCCACTCCGGTACTCTTGCTTGGAAAGTCCCATGGACAGAGGAGCCTGGTGGGCTGCAGTCCATGGGGTCACTGAGGGTCGGACACGACTGAGCGACTTCACTTTCACTTTTCACTTTCATGCAATGGAGAAGGAAATGGCAACCCACTCCAGTGTTCTTGCCTGGAGAATCCCAGGGATGGAGAAGCCTGGTAGACTGCCGTCTATGGGGTCGCACAGAGTTGGACACGACTGAAATGACTTAGCAGCAGTAGCAGCAGCAGCAGAAAACTCAAAAGCTATGAAAAATCATAAAAAATAAAAAGAAGAAAGTGGTGGTTTGAAGGAGGATTTGGGGGAAATTATGGTTGTACTGTAGAACAAAATCAATTTTTTTTCAGATCCATATGTAACAGTCAATATTATGAGGAAAAATATTCCCTCCTAAGGATTTGTTTCTGTAAGTTCAAAAACATGTTTTCAAAAATGAATCAAGCACCCCCTTAGGAATCACCACATTCTTTATTTCTTCCTTCCTGTGCCTTTTCAGTTCAGTAGAATTGAAGTCATCTCGTGTCCCAGTCAGCTCAGCTGCTGTTAAAAAATGCCATAGACTGGGTGGCTTAACCAACACATATTTATTTCTCACAGTTCCAGAGACTGGAAGTCAGGATCAAAGTGCTAGCATGGTTGGTTTTCGGTGAGGCCTTCTTCCTGGCTTGTGGATGACTGCCTTCTCACTGAGTGCGCACACAGCCTTTCCAGGGCCCAGTTGTAGACAATCTTATTGTCTCCTATTTTTTACAGACATTAATCTCACGGGAGCTCCACACTCATGACCTCATGTAAGCTTCTCCCAAATGACTTACTGCAAAATACCATCACACTGTGGGAATTAGGGTTTCAACATATGGATTGGGGAGGGGAGAGACACAAACAGTTGATAACATCTTACTGAAGGTCACACAGCGCTGGTGTATGAGCATGCAGTCAATTGGTACCCAACTAAAATTGGAGGAAGAAGTGTTTGAAAGAGGTGTGAAGGGTGTGATGATTTTGACAAACGCGAAAGCATGGTGTGAGTGCTACAGATTAAATATTCGTGCATGTGCATGCATGCTAAATTGCTTCAGTCATGTCTGACTCTTTGTGACTGCGACTGTAGCCTGCCAAGCTCCTCTGTCCCTGGGATTCTCCAGGCAAGAACACTGGAGTGGGCTGCCATTTCCTTCTCCAATGTTGCTGCTACTGCTGCTAAGTCGCTTCAGTCGAGTCCGACCCTGTGCGATCCTATAGACGGCAGCCCACCAGGCTCCTCCGTCCCTGGGATTCTCCAGGCAAGAACACCGGAGTGGGTTGCCATTTCCTTCTCCAATGTTGCTGCTACTGCTGCTAAGTCGCTTCAGTCAAGTCCGACCCTGTGCGACCCTATAGACGGCAGCCCACCAGGCTCCTCCGTCCCTGGGATTCTCCAGGCAAGAACACCGGAGTGGGTTGCCATTTCCTTCTCCAATGCATGAAAGTGAAAAGTGAAAGTGAAGTCGCTCAGTCGTGTCCGACTCTAGCGACCCCATGGACTGCAGCCCACCAGGCTCCTCCGTCCATGGGATTTTCTAGGCAAAAGTACTGGAGTGGGGTGCCATTGCCTTCTCCATCTCCAATGTTATCACCCCCCAAATTCTAAGCCCTAACCCCTACTGTGATGGTATTAAGAGGTGTGGGTCTTTGGGTGGTAATTAGATTTGGATGAGGTCATGACAGTCATCAGAGACTCTGTGATGGGGTTCAGTTCAGTTCAGTTCAGTTGCTCAGTTGTGTCCAACTCTTTGCGACCCCATGAATCGCAGCACACCAGGCCTCCCTGTCTATCACCAACTCCCGGAGTTCACTCAGACTCACGTCCATCGAGTCAGTGATGCCATCCAGCCATCTCATCCTCTGTCGTCCCCTTCTCCTCCTGCCCCCTATCCCTCCCAGCATGAGAGTCTTTTCCAATGAGTCAACTCTTCGCATGAGGTGGCCAAAGTACTGGAGTTTCAGCTTTAGCATCATTCCTTCCAAAGAATCCCAGGACTGATCTCCTTTAGGATGGACTGGTTGGATCTCCTTGCAGTCCAAGGGACTCTCAAGAGTCTTCTCCAACACCACACTTCAAAAGCATCAATTCTTCGGCGCTCAGCTTTCTTCACAGTCCAACTCTCACATCCGTACATGACCACTGGAAAAACCATAGCCTTGACTAGACGGACCTTTGTTGGCAAAGTAATGTCTCTGCTTTTGAATATGCTGTCTAGGTTGGTCATAACTTTTCTTTCAAGGAGTAAGCGTCTTTTAATTTCACAGCTGCAGTCACCATCTGCGGTGATTTTGGAGACCAGAAAAATAAAGTCTGACACTGTTTCCACTGTTTCCCCATCTATTTCCCATGAAGTGATGGGACCAGAGATGGGGTTAGTGCCCTTATAAGAAAATGAAAAGACCGGTGCTTTTTCTCTCTTCCCTAAAACAGTATACAGCAAGAAGGGGACCATCTACAAACTAGGAAGTGGGCTCCCACCAGACACTGAATCTGTTGACACCTTGATCTTGGAAGTCCAGCCGCCAGAACTGTAACAAATATCTGTGGCTTAAGCCACCCATTCCCTGGTTGTATGTTATAGCAGTCCAGGCTGACCAAGACAGTGAGTCCTTCCAAATTTGTAGGGCCTCATGGGAAGGGGTGGAGCTGGGAAAGGACTGAGAGTCCCCTGCTTGTGTGGCTCCATACAACAACACACTGAAGTGATCCTGTGGGCTTAGCACTCAGTGCATGGGGCAAATAAGCACCACATAAAATTTAAGTTGAAAAATTAAAATGCAAAACAACCATAGCTGAAATTGTCTACATTCTTGGTTCAGTAAGTAATAAAGTGATGAGAAAGGAAAGAATTGGGATGCCAGAAACACTGCAGCTGTCCCCTGCAGCTACTCTGCCCCTCCTCCATGGAATGGAATGGCTTCATTTGTTTTCCTTTCATTATTCATTGTTATGTTTGGTGTTGTTTTTTTTTTAATGAAAGGGGGAAAGAAAATATTTTCCCCTTATCATGTGATACGATGGTTTTATTTTTTTTTTCAATGAATGAGAAATATTTGCCATAAAAGGTGTAGGTAAACCCTTTAAATGAAATTTAAAACATGGGGACAGATTATAAGTGGACGACTTTCCTTTCTTCAAACTAAAGGCAGATTAGCAGCAATATACTGGTTCCTAATCTTCCAGCAAACCTACTCTGCACCATTAGCAATAGAAAAGTGTTTTGAAACAAGTTCATCTATAACTCTTCTTCTAAAGGTCTGAGGTTCCATGCTGGGCTATATAGCAAGGTCTTTCTGGGGCCTCTGGGAACTAATCCCTTTGGGTAGAGCCAGTAAAACTCAAGCAGGATCATGCAACTGTAAGAATGCACTGTATTTCTTCCTCATAAATTCTATAGTGTGATCTTCTCAAATTGGTCAGTAGAAAAACCAGAATCTAGGAAAAGAATCACAATGCGGGGCATCACTATTCCTTTTATCTCATAATTTTGTTTGGAATAATAATAGCAGTTACATAAAACTGGGGAATAGAAGAATAACTATAGGTGCTATTTATTGGGCTGTTGCTGTTCATCAGGTGCTTTGCTCCCTGTATTCCTCACAACACTCCAAAGCTCACTGAACTCATTTCACAGACGAGGATGTCGAGGTATTCATGTCAGATTGGGGTTCTCTCCCAGGGCTTGCAGGCCTGGAGGCCAGGTTCCTTGCTACTGGATCACACCTCTTAGGTGGTGTATCTCCAGTTTTACGTACTCCAAGTGACTTGGCATAATCATGCTTTTCATGGACAATTTTTCTTACGTTACTCACAGACCAAAATTAACTCATATTTTAGAAATGGAAGTATTTTTCCCAGGATATTTTCTTTCTATTTAATCAGTGGGACCATGCCAAGGGTGATAGCAACTTACTAAGAGAGGAAATGAAACTAAAGTGTCCATTGTAATGTATTAAAATAAGCTTGATATTTTGTCAAAGAGGGAGCAATAGGTGGGGAGGGGTTAGCAACCAGAGAACTGCTTTCTGTTGAATTTTACTTTATATATTGTTTTGAGTTCAACATATTTTCCTTTTAACATGCAGTCAATTGAAACATTTAATAAAAAATATCCTAATAGGCTTTCCCCCTTGTTCCTTACTTTCAATGTAAAATATTATTGTGAATATATTTTTAACAAATTTTAAATGTCATAGTTTTAAAAATTAGAAATAGATTTAAAAGAAAGAAGAAATTTTTATTTCATAACAGAGCAGAAACTTAAGTAGAAATCAGAAGCCTCCATTCCCTATAATCATGTAAATTCAGTTTTCAACAAAAAAAACTCAATTTCTGCTAGTGAATATTTCAGAATGACTGTAACAGTGCTAATCTATGAATACAAAGCCATTTAGGATTGCAACATTGTTGGCTGGACACTTTAAATTTTATTAATTGAAGGGAATACTTGACAGCTATTATTGGATGCCTGAGACCCCTCTTCAAATGAAAGAAGGGAGAGAAAGAGAGGAAGTAATGAGGGTGAAACATAATGGAGGCTTTGGGAGGTGAGGAACCAGTCCAGACATTATGGCACTTCCTCTCCCGACAACTGTAACGTACCTCTCAAGTGTTTCTCTATTCTGTCCTCTTTTCTCTATACCAACCGTGGGGACCCTGGTTTGGCTCCCATATTCTCTGACTCAGACTTCTTCACTTACAATCTCTTTCTTAAAAAGTATCCTCCACACAGGCACTAGAATGAACTCTCAAGTTCAGATCTGTTTGTATCATTCCCCTGCTTTCCCCTTCACACTCCTTCACATGACATCATGTGTACTCAGCTCCTCTCTGAGCACGTGAGTTCCTCAAGTTCAGGGACTACGGTGAGCAAGAAAGGTGAGACTGGGAGTGTGAGAATCAACAGAGGAAGAGAGAAGCAGGTTGCAATACTAAATGTCATTTTTGTATCCTCTCAGGTCAGTTCAGTTCAGTCACTAATCGTGTCCGACTCTCTGCGACCCCATGAATCACAGCACGCCAGGCCTCCCTGTCCATCACCAACTCCCAGAGTTTACCCAGACTCACGTCCATCAAGTCAGTGATGCCATCCAGCCATCTCATCCTGTTGTCCCCTTCTCCTCCTGCCCCCAATCCCTCCCAGCATCAGAGTCTTTTCCAATAAGGCAACTTTTCACATGAGGCCAAAGTATTAGAGTTTCAGGCTCAGCATCAGTCCTTCCAATAAACACCCAGGACTGATCTCCTTTAGGATGGACTGATTGGATCTCCTTGCAGTCCAAGGGACTCTCAAGAGTCTTCTCCAACACCACACTTCAAAAGCATCAATTCTTTGGCGCTCAGCTTTCTTCACAGTCTAAATCTCACATCCATACATGACCACAGGAAAAACCATAGCCTTGACTAGACGGACCTTTGTTGGCAAAGTAATGTCTCTGCTTTTGAATATGCTATCTAGGTTGGTCATAACTTTTCTTCCAAGGAGCAAGTATCTTTTAATTTCATGGCTGCAGTCACCATCTGCAGTGATTTTGGAGCCCCCAAAAATAAAGTCTGACACTGTTTCCACTGTTTCCCCATCTATTTCCCATGAAGTGATGGAACCGGATGCCATGATCTTCGTTTTCTGAATGTTGAGCTTTAAGCCAACTTTTTCACTCTCCTCTTTCACTTTCATAAAGAGGCTCTTTAGTTCCTCTTCACTTTCTGCCCTAAGGGTGGTGTCATCTGCATATCTGAAGTTATTGATATTTCTCCTGGCAATCTTGATTCCAGCTTGTGCTTCTTCCAGCCCAGCATTTCTCATGATGTATTCTGCATATAAGTTAAATAAGCAGGGTGACAATATATAGCCTTGATGTACTCCTTTTCCTCTAGCCATAGCTAAAAGCTTACTTAAACCTACAGCAGGAGAATTTTAAATGTAAAGATAATTTACATGTCATGGGGAAATTTACTATGGTCATGGAATCCAAGTAGAATCTCCAGAAATGAATACATAGAAAAGTAGATTTGAATTCCCTGCTGCACTCCATAGGGTCACAAAGAGTCGGACATGACTGAGCCACTGAACAACAACAACAACCAAGGAGTAGTGGTTTACTGAAGAGTTGCTTTCAGTAGTAGGCTACACACAGAACCTGATATATACTGTTTAAGTCAAACAGTTTGAAGGGTAATGGCTTCTTCTATCATCAACTATTTGAGTAGCCTTGAACAAATCAATATTGAAACCTCTTTGAGCCTAAGTTTCCTTGTTGGTAAAATGGAGATAACACCTACCTCACATGTTGCAAAATGAAATGATATAGTTACTATTAAGAGCCTTACACTGAGCATAGTATTTGACAAGTCCTCACACGTTTGCTTTCTTCCCCTCGATTCTAATCAAATTTAAATTCTTGGCTCAGTCAAGATTTCAGAATGTGCCCTTTAGCCTTCCGTAATTTTCAAAAAAACCCAAACCAGACAAAACAAACAACAAATGACCAAAAGAGACAATGAACAGAGAGAGTCCCCACTCCACAGACAACCCCTGCCCACAAAAGTAATGGTTCTTCCAGACTGTTTCATGCGTATGCCAGATATTTTATGACACACGTATTTCTTTTTTTATATTTCTCTGCCATCCCCCTCCACCAGTATCACCAATTTTGTTCTCTCTAGTGATTCCTCTTAAATCCTTAAGCGGTACCATGATGCTGTTACTTGAGTCATTCTTCACTGGGTTCCTGTGACATAAAAAAGACTAAATTAAATGTCAGAAATGACACTCTATTTTCTTTGATAAATTGTAGAAATAAACAGTATTGCATTTTTTTCTTCCTAGGGTCAAAAGAATGGACAATAAATTTGAAGCAATGTTCCTCTTAAATTTGTCATATTTGTGACCATTATTTTGAAATACTTCTAAAATTATTTTGATCTTTAAACTTTTTTCCTCTATGTTCTTATAAAGTAAAAATTGAAATAACTGTACACTTTAGCCCTTTTGATGGTTAACCTTTTTCTGAGTTATATGCTATGATACAAAAATTGAAATTATGTCATTGTCATAGAATTTTAAAATTTGAAATAGAAATAGAAGTGAATAAAGGTTTTAAGTTCCTCTTGTTCTTTGTGTGATGTTCCGTTAAACTGTAATTTCATATTATCCAAATTAAGGAAACACTTTTCAGCCTTTCTTCATTGCCATTACGGAAGTGATTCTAAATTTTCAAAGCACAATTGAATTGTGGGCATAATGAGGAAGGTCTCCTGCAGGGGGCCTATGGCCCTCTCTCCTGATCTCTATAGCTGGTCTTTGGCACTTAAGACAAACAGTTTAATTAATTAGAAAGGACTTTAGTTGGGCTTCCCTGGTGGCTCAGACAGTAAAGAATCTGCCTGCAATATGGGAGACCAGGGTTTGATCGCTGCATCAGGAAGATTCCTTGGAGAAGGGAATGGCTACCCGCTCCACTATTCTTGGCTGGAGAATTCTATGGACAGAAGAGCCTGATGGGCTACAGTCTGCTGCTGCTGCTGCTAAGTCACGGCAGTCGTGTCTGACTCTGTGCGACCCCATAGATGGCAACCCAACAGGCTCCTCTGTCCCTGGGATTCTCCAGGCAAGAATACTGGAGTGGGTTGCCATTTCCTTCTCCAATGCATGAAAGTGAAAAGTGAAAGTGAAGTCTCTTAGTCGTGTCTGACTCTTCGAGACCCCATGGACTTCAGGCTACCAGGCTCTTCCGTCTATGGGGTCACAAAGAGTTGGAAACGACTTAGCGACTAACACTTTGGTAGAGGCACTTTAGACCAAATTTTCATCAACTATCCAAGATCCATATGCTCCTGACAGCTCAGCCATTTCCAAAAGGCATCCTCCATCAGCTATTCAGTTCAGTTCAGTTCAGTCACTCAGTCGTGTCCGACTCTTTGCGACCCCATAAATCGCAGCAGGCCAGGCCTCCCTGTCTATCACCAACTCCCGGAGTTCACTCAGACTCACGTCCATCGAGTCAGTGATGCCATCCAGCCATCTCATCCTCTGTCGTCCCCTTCTCCTTCTGCCCCCAATCCCTCCCAGCATCAGAGTCTTTTCCAATGAGTCAACTCTTCGCATGAGGTGGCCAAATGCTGGACTTTCAGCTTTAGCATCATTCCTTCCAAAGAAATCCCAGGGCTGATCTCCTTCAAAATGGACTGGTTGGATCTCCTTGCAGTCCAAGGGACTCTCAAGAGTCTTCTCCAACACTACAGTTCAAAAGCATCAATTCTTCGGTGCTCAGCCTTCTTCACGGTCCAACTCTCACATCCATATATGAACACTGGAAAAACCATAGCCTTGACTAGACAGCTATTGAATGGCTCTAAATGTAGAAGTCTTTCTTGTCTTGGCTGGAGACCTGCTTTTCACAGTCTCTATGTCTTGGTCTTGTGTCTGTAGCCCTTGACAGCACAGTTCAGTGGTTCTCAAATGTGGTTCCAAGATCTACAACATCAGCTGGGAATGTGTAATAACTGGAGACTCTGGTGTTGGGTCCCACACTCTATTTTAGGAAGCCCTCCTCCAGGTGATCCTGATGCACACTAAAGTTTGAGATGCACTGGTGTAGTGTAGTCGAGAATGGATGCAACCTAAGAATGAAAAATACCTGGATTCAGCTCCTGACCCTCTGTCATTTTAGGCAATAGACTCTGTTTCCTCCTTAATCAAATGGAGCTAATGGTCAAGGCTAATCCCCAGACCTGCAGAGAGAATTCAGTGATACTATATGAGTCAAGCATATATGAGTCAAGCATATGAGTCAAGCAGAAAGCCTAACACACCCTAAGCACTCAAATTTTTTTAAAAGTTTTTATGTATTTATTTTTTTAAATTGGAGGATAATTGCTTTAGAAAATTGTGTTGGTTTCTGCTGTACAACAAAGTGAATCAGCTATATGTATATATATATATATATATATATCTCCTCCCTTTAGATCCAGCCTCACACCCCTCTAAGACTGTCACAGAGCACCAAGCTGAGTTCCCTGTGCTACACAGCAATTCCTACTAGCTATCTATTTTACACACGGTAAGCACTCAAAATTAGTGTCAAGTGATATTGGTTTGTTCAACACAGTTATTACATACCTTTGAATATAAGTCTCTAAAAAGTCCATTCTTTTGAGAATGGAGAAGTACAGAAAATTTTCGACCTAACACCATAGACATAAGAATGCTAAATACTTTCATTCTACAAATGAAAACTTAACATTCAGAGAGGCTAAGTGACATGTTCAAAGACACACAGCTCAATTGCTGGTGTATGGAAGCCTTTAAGGTGCTTCCCAGTGGTAGCTCATAAATCAACACATGTTTATCTGTCACTTAATGCAGTAATAAGGTATCTAGCCCCGGGCCTGGTGATTATACAGGTAGGGAATTCAATTTTATCAGTATATTATCTGAATTTATTTTAATATTAATTGAGCATTCCCAGCTAGTTTTGGGCACCAAGGCTACTTATTTGTCTACTTACATTTTGTTTTCCTATTTATATCCTATTCTATTCTAAAAGGATTTAAGATGACTCAGGCATTTTTAAGATTGGTATAAGTATGATTGGACTTCCCAGGTGGCTCAGTGGTAAAGAATCTGTCTGCCAAGCAGGAGACAGAGTTTCGATCCCTGGGTCAAGAAGATCCCCTGGAGGAGGAAATGGCAACCCACTTAAGTATTCTTGCCTGGGAAATCCTATGGATGGAGGAGCCTGGCGGCTACAGTCTATGGAGTCACAAAGAGTCAGACATGACTTAGCGACTAAATAACAACAATCTGGGCATTTTATCAACAGTTGGCGTTCCAGCCCCTATAGCACTAACTGTTGGGTCGGTAAATCCAATAGTCACTTCCTGGAACTTTTGCAAGTGACTCTCAGCAAAATGTGCACAATTCTGAGGATCCCAAATGGATACATAAGAGAAGTAGGCCAACAGCAAGTGCTTTAGGTTAACTGGAATCCCACGTATAAACTGTTAATCATAAAGAAAGAAATATGTCCGGTTATTTATAGCTCTTGCAAGTACAAAGTACTGGGTTTTTTGCTATGCCTTTGCCTGGGGAAACTAAACGGTTAATGCTCATCATCACGTGCTGCTGCTGCTAAGTCGCTTCAGTCATGTCCGACTCTGTGCGACCCCAGAGACGGCAGCCCACCAGGCTCCCCGTCCCTGGGATTCTCCAGGCAAGAACACTGGAGTGGGTTGCCATTTCCCTCTCCAATGCATGAAAGTGAAAAGTGAAAGTGAAGTCGCTCAGTCGTGTCTGACTCTTAGAGACTCCATGGACTGCAGCCTACCAGGCTCCTCCGTTCATGGGATTTTCCAGCCAAGAGTACTGGAGTGGGGTGCCATTGCCTTCTCCAAAGTATATGTGTAGATATCTCTAATTTCTTTAAAGTACATCTAAAGTACATCTTAGTAATTTTACTTTCTTTTAATCTTCCCAGGCATCATTCTAATCCAGATTAGCATCATTTTACAGATTATGTCAGAGAAGTTCACACTCTAGCTTACACATGCCCACTCCCAAAAATTTGCTTTACAGAGTGCAAAGAATACGGCATTTTTACTTTAAACAGCCTGTTCTCAGTTTTGTGGGGCTGTTGATATTACTGGACTAGTGGCAGGCGCCAAGGTGGGAAAATAGGCTGGGTTACTTATAACTCTGAATATGGACACATCAGCTTGTGGGAAGGAAACTATTTAAAATGGGGCTTGGGGAAAGCAAAAAAAAAATCCCCTTTCCCCATATGAGATTCTTCCACAGTGTTGTCATGCAATCTTGAAAACCTCCATACAGGAGATCACCCTCATTGGATATATGCAAATTTTCTGAGATCTAGTGGTTTCCTGCCAGGGAAAAACTTACAATAACAGAGCAAGAATGCAATCTGAGCCCTTGCTCTCTGAAACCCTGAAAGAACAGAGTCGTTCTTGACAGGGCAATTTCAACCCTTGACATTCCAGGAAATAGCTTAATAATGTCATTTAGGCTGGGGTTGTAACCAATCCTAAGACACGGAGACACAAACGCAGTACGTAAAATTTTAAATATCAGTTCAGGGACTATTATGCATGTTCACACAGAATTTAACAGCGAAGACCACCACCACAAAGCCAAAACTAAGCAAGGCTTCCTAATTAAATTTAACATTGTCCCCACTAATTTCACTCAGTATAGCAAAGGTTTCTGCCAAGAAATTACAGACACATCCTAAAGATGTGTCCTGGGCCCATGCCATACCGAGAATGTAACACCCAAACAAAACTGTATTTCGATCATTAATGTATATGCAGAAGTCACCCCCATCGTGGAACCTCAGAGGCCTTAATGAGGCACACTGGCCTTTACATTCAATGCGTTTCATTTTTTTCTGGGTACAGTACAGCTGAAAAAGGTTACAAGATTCAGGTTAAAAGTCAGGAAATGGATCAGGGCCCCACACCATGACATCATTTTCTTGCAATGCAATGAAGCAATGACATTTCCTGCAGGAAAAATGATTAGAACTGACAAACAGCCTTTTAGCTACAGTGCTTGCAGTGGAAGGTGTCAGCCTTGCCTCACTCCAGCTCCTGCCACCCTCCCTCCTATTCCTTGGCCAGGGCTTCCCAGAGGTTAGTGAGAGAGAGAGAGAGATCCTGGCCACTTCTGTTTAGTGACAGTCCTGATACATTTAAGAAACAGATGTGCTAAAACATAGTTACAAAACTTGTGGAATTTTTTAGTTGTGACAGCATTTAATACTTTAGGCAAAGAGAATATAATTTTGCCATTTGCAAAATGATTTACAGATTTATTTTAAAACTGGCATATAGGCAGAGCCACCAAGGGTGACTGTGCAGGTTGGCCAGAGGCAGAGTGGGACTCAAATCTGGCTCACTCTCTGACTATCAAACCACGGTGGCTGGTGAGGGGTTGGATCTCCCTTTTTTGGATTCACACAAACATCTCGCAACCAGCGATAGATGTTCTGGTAGTGAACGGGACACAGTGTGAAGGAGAGTGATGAGCCAGTCTTTTGCTTTCAATCTTCAAATTCACACTTCTAGAGATATCCTTGAAGATGTTATACCTACAGTTACAGAGACACCCATAACATCTTCAAAGATATCTCTAGAAGTGTGCATTGGAAGACCTGCCTAATTATGAGCTCTGGGCCACATCCACCTCCTAACTGGGTCACCCAAGCACATAGGGAGTCCTTTAGGGATTTTTAACAGGTGCTTCCAATAAGTCAACACACGCAGTGTGAGGCACCGTGCTTGGCAAATAGGAGCTCTGAGCTAGGGTTCAGCCTGGCCAGGTACACTCGTGTGCAAGTTGCACAACTGTAGTGGCCTGAATGTTCCCCACATGGTAGACCCTGCTCTGGGCTCCACATGCAGACAGACCTGCTTAGAGACACGATCAAGGCAAGAAGACCTCGGGCCAGTCCCCTGGGACTCCACATCAAATCGCCCTTGCTTCTCCACATGTGGCCTTGTGATTTGGTTCAATAACTGAGTTTCTGCCTTGGACATGGGTTCTGGGGGCTAAGTGTCTGGTGAGTACTGCCTGGAAACAAGTGAACAAGTGCCTATTCTCCTGACTGATGGTGACCATGTCCCTCTAGAAACCATAGGTCTACCCCATAAACAGTGAAATGAGGGGCCTAGCCTTATCATCTTCTGTCATTTTTCTTTTCTTTGTTTCTCTTCTTGGATCCTTCTGGGGAGGTGGTGGAATCTGCCAAGCAAAGACCACAGATGTGACAGAAAAAAAACCCCGAGATTCCTGATGCTTCTTTTGTCCATTTCAGCACAGAATTATTAATAACACTAATTCACTTGCATGTCAGTGGAGGAGAGTGAGCAGGCAAGTTTCTACTACCAAAATAGCAAACACCTCTGATTTCAGAAATGAAAAGTCCTAGAACTAGGATGAAGTTACACATTAGAAGCAACGTTTCTAGATATTATGTAGGTTTGCCAAACAGATTTAAGCTCTTTACGGCAGCTGAGTGGATAGACGTCAGAGATGCTCTGAGACACAGTTTACACAGTATTCACATCTATAAATCATTACATAGTAACTGGATGGACCTTGTAGTGACAAATGTGCTATCTCTGGAAAAATTTGCAAATATCTGAAGGGCTTATAAGGGGTTTCCCAGTAGACAGGGTGGTTAAGAATCCACCTGCCAAAAAAAAAAAAAAAAAAGAATCCACCTGCCAGTACAGGAGATGAGAGTTCAATCCCTGGGTCAGTAAGATCCCCTGAAGGAAGAAATGGCAACCCACTCCAATATTCTTGCCTGGGAAATCCCATGGACAGAGGAACCTGGCCAGCTACAGTCCATGGGGGTCTCAAAGAGTTGGACACGACTCAGTGTGCACAAATGCACGAAGGGCTCGTACATTTCCCCAGGATGAGTCAAAACAAGCATAGTTGTTGCACCTTTCTTTCATTATCCTGTGGGTGTTCTCTCAAACACGCGGGTCTTTGTAAATGAGTCACTGTTTCCAAGGTCTGTCAAAAGTATGGGTGGTTACAAGCCTAGGAAGCGTAACAAGCCTAGAAAGAAGTATGGAACTTTAAATTATGGGCAAGAATGTAAAATGTCCGAAATTACTGGGGTTTTAGTACTCTGCCAAATTTGCATTCTTATACTATCTGATCACTCCCGTTTGAGGACACATTATTTCCTATAGTTAAACCTATGAGGAATAAAAAGAAATTTATTTTACTTTTGACCTATTTGTATAGTCACCAGGCCTAGAGCTGGTATTTTTGCCATTTCGGTAACCCTTCCGCTTGCCCGTACATGTTGAAAGTGTCATTTAACTTAAATACACAGATGAGGGTTGTTTAAGACTCTACCCTTTCACCTTGCTCTAGGCAGGGAAACAGATCAAAGCTTCTTGTGTTTTTTAAGGATGACCCCTTCTTTGTTCTGAACACATCTCACATCTCCTGTTTGTAGAAGCTTCTGCACAGGCTGATTTGTTTTTCTTTTCTATAAATCTACTTCTCATAAACAAGACTCTCATTGCCCATTTGGCATCCTAAAAAAGGGAATTTATCCACTGGATAGATTGTTTACCTAATCATGATGGCTTTTTAAATTCATAGTATCAAAATAGATATTTTTAGTATAAAGCGTGTCAGGATTGATAAGTGAAAAAAAGTGTTGGTAATTAATTTGCCATAATGATGAGACTGACGTAGAACTGTGGGAAAAACTCACCTGTTATCAACTTTGCCTTGAAATAACCAAATGACAGAGAGATTTTATGTATTTTACTTTTATCTTAAAGGAACCCTAATTTATTTATTAATTCATTAATTCTTTTCAGGTGAAATAAAATATAAATTAATGATGATATCATTTGATTTAGTTCATGAGTTTATTGTCGATTGAGAATATGCAGGGTACTAGCCACAGGACAAGGTGTAAAGAATTGGGAAATGAAATCTCCTAGTCCATAAAACAGAGATGATTAAGAAAATAAACACCACAAAGAAATTTTAATGGGTTCAATATTTACCAGGCTAGGGACTGAAAAGACAACTATTTTACCTTTGTGGTCTTAAGTTTTCTCATCTATAAGACAAAGGAGTTAAAATTAATTGTAAGGTCCTTTTAGTCCCCAAATTCTGGGGCTAAAAGAAATATATGCCAGTGTTAAAAATGAGTTTAAAGTTGTAAATACTCACAATTTGCTTTCTTTGGCAAATATCATGAAGAAGATAAGCTCAAAGTTGAATTATTACTTCAGATAAGGAGATGGACACTATTACAGAGATAGAGAAAAACAGGAAGAAAAATATGGAGCTTGGCTGTAAATAGGGAAATATATCTAAGTGGAAAGAGAATGAGAGGGAGCCAGAGGAGAGAGCTGTAAAGCAAGACTGGGCTGAGTGCACTGCAAGCCTCAGATCAATCAATCAACAAGGATTTTATTCTACTCGGGTTACTTTATTTGTTGAGGGATTCTTAGGGGGCGCCTGAGATAACATGGTCAAGGATTATAAGCCACGCTAAGTATAGTACTGCAAAAATATCCTAGCGTCTCAGTCCATAAGACTAGTGGAAGAAGGGCATCTGTAAGGAGAGAGGGCTTAGAAAATATTTTAAGAATGCTCTGAGGTTCAGTTTCAAACAGTAGGTCCTAGCTGAGGATTGTGGAGAATCGGCAGTTACAGGCAGCCAGGGAAGGAATGGTAACCAGAATGGAGTTCCTCTCTTTAAGCAAGACTCTGGACGACACTTGGGAGGGGGATTACCAAACTGTTGCTGAAAGTCACTTTGGCTGCAAACCAAAGAAGAATATTCATATTTCCTTAAGATGTAAATGCCACTTGGGGGTTGTAGGAAGATTTCTCACACAACTCAACTTTCCCTAAGAGATAGAAAAGAGAAAACGTGACGCCCTGAAATGACATATTCTTTTCCACACTAAGAACTAGGCAAAGCCCACTGCATTGCCATTTTGCCTTGATTGCTAGTAAAATACAAAAAGAACTTAGATTTAATTTTGGGGCTTACACTTAAACATCTAACACCCTATTTTTAAAAATGTTAACTTCTCACTTGATCTTTTGCTCATAATTTTGCTTTATTCATTTCTTTCATTTCATGCCACCTCATTCATTCAATTTATTTCACAGATATTTATTAAGCACTTACTATATGCTGGGCACTTCAAGTCATTTTGGAAGGCAGATGAAATGTGACTTCTGCCTGGTAGGCAGGAGACTCTGTCTCTGGCTTGTGTTGTATTTAGATCTTAGGGCTTGATGTTTATATATGGGTTACAGTTCACGCATTTTCCAGAGGAACAAGGTTTCCCGGGTATATAGCTGTTTTTCCTAATAACTCATCCAATCTCCATCTCAGTTAAAAGTGGATTTTTTCCCTGTGGGTCTTTGATCCTACAGCTGCAGACATTCTGGCACCAGGGAGCCTTAAAGGTCAAAGCACCAAGACATACAGAGGTCGATGAAATCAGGGGACATCTTAGCAACCGTTGAGAGGTCGTGGGGTGAGCACTATGCTTTCCAAGATAGATGGATAATGTCATTTGTGGTCTAAATAAGTGTGTGCTTACTAAATTCTGACTGGGATCCAACAGGTGTGTTCCAAAACCGCGCTGTTTGGAAGAGACCCTTGAGGAAAAACAGTCAATAAGCTTTGTGCTTCCTTTAATCTGTGAAGTCCACCCTTTTAACTTCTGAATCCCTCAAATTGAGTATCATGGGATACAAAGGCAAGAGTATGAACTTGAACCTCAGTTGCTTCACCACTAGAATAAATAAGCTGGACTCACTAGTCTTCTAGCCCCTTCTAACTCTAATTATTTGTCACTTAATCATCATCAATTCTGCTTCCAGCTTTTTGGCTCCACCACTCTACACAGATAGTCATCGTCTTCACCCTCTTCAAATACAATAAAGACCAATGTGGGAACAAGTACAGTGGCAACATTTTTGTAATAGCAATACTAAAGGACAAGATTGAGACCTACTTGAGGCATATTGAGTTATTATAGCAAAGGCTTACTAGAAGTGGTTATTACTTTTTAGGAGGGATTACTTCCTTCATAGCATATCCAAATCCATGGCAAATATGTTTGACCAGAGTTCTAATGTCTGTGTATATATACAATATATATTCACATATTGTTTAGCAGAGAGATGTGCATATAATAAACACGAACACTATCTGAATAACTTTTGAACTCAAGAAATGACTACAAGCACTTTTATTTCATGTCAGTGATTTGTGTATATAAAACAATATCTGAGAGTATAAAACACGTAGATAGAAGACACAATTCCTGTCTCAAAGAATCTATCATTTAGTGTTAAGTGCTTAAAAATGTATCCAGCTTTGTGTGCAAGGCATTTTAATAGATTCAGTGGTTTACAAGTGAAAGCTCTACACTTATTCACAGTGAAATATTGGGTGGGATTTCCAGGTGGTGCCAGTGGTAAAGCACCTGCCTGCCAATGCAGGAGACATAAGAGATGTGAGTTCAATCCCTGGGTCAAGAAGATCCTCTGGAGGAGAGGGTGACAACCCACTGCAGTATTCTTGCCTGGAGGATCCCATGAAAAGAGGAGCCTGGCGGGCTACAGTCCATAGGGTTGCAGAGAGTCAGACATGACTGGAGTGACTTAGCTTACATGCACAATCCACTCCAGTGTGCTTGCCTGGGGAGTCCCATGGACAGAGGAGCCTGGCGAGCTACAGTCCATGGAGTCGCAGAGTCAGACACGACTGAGTGACTTAACAACAACAACAACATATCAATATTGGGTGCCACCCACTATGCTAAATGCTGAATATACATAAAGATAGGAAAGATCCTTGCACTTTGTACGCCTCTAACCTGATCAAAATGATACATATTCATTCATTTTTTCATTCTGCAAACAATTATTGAATGCTTGCTATGGGGAAAGTACCACAACAGACTCTTTGGAGGGCATGATTTTTTAATGTTTCCTATCTTTAAGGATCCTAAAATTTAGTGGGGTCAGAAAAGAGCTAACAAAGTAGAATGGAAAAGAAGTATCAGGAAACAGCTATAGAGAACACTTAGAGGATAGAGTAACCATACCCAGAGATTAGGATAGATTTTAATGTAGATGGCCCTAAAGCAACACATGGAAAGATGAATACTAGTATACTAGTGGGTGAATAGTATACGAGTGAGACATGGGGCAGGGGGAAGCTCACCTCAGAGAGAGATCATTGAGAACAAAAACACAAAGGCATGAAAATTAATGCATGCCCTGGGAATAAATAGCAAGGAGGTTGGTATGGCTGGAGCATAGATACAAATAGGGCAGGAGGGGACGAGGCCAGGAAGTTAGGATGGAGCCAGCAAATGTAGGGCCTCCAGTGCCATACTAATCCAATTAATTCTATCTAGCATGCATTGGAGGAGGAAACGGCGACCCACTCCAGGGTTCTTGCCAGGAGAATTCCAGGGACGGGGGGAGCCTGGTGGGCTGCATCTATGGGGTCGCACAGAGTCAGACACAACTGAAGCGACTTAGCAGCAGCAGCAGCAGCAAATAGTAGGGAGCCAGTAGAAGTTCTGGGGACAAGAACATTAAGAGGTTGGGTACATTTAAACATGTAAATTCCAAAATAAACTACTGCTAAAGAGATCGACTCATTGGAAAACACCCTGATGCTGAGAAAGATTGAGGGCAGGAGGAGAAGGGTGAGGCAGAGGATGAGATGGTTGGATGGCATAACCAACTCAGTGGACATAACTTTGAGCAAATTCTAGGAGATAGTGAAGGACAAGGAAGCCTGGTATGCTACGGTCCATGGGGTTGTAAAGAGTTGGACGTGGCTTAGCAACTGAACAACAATAAGGAGTAATCAAGTAGGGTAGAGAAAAAGGGTCTTCTGAGTTAGGAGACTAAGATTTAGGGGCAACATGACAACAAGAGGAAGCCTTGTGTGATGATGTATTTATACTTTTCACGGAGCCAACTCCAACACATTCTTTAGATTTCAAATTCTTTCCTTGGGGAGACTCAGCCTCTTGATTGAACCAGTCTCTCTGTTGTGAAACCACAGAGATTCTGGTAGCACTTAGCAGAGTTTGTAATTGTATACTTTCTCAAACTCTATTAATGTGTGTTCCCCTCATTGGACTATAAGGAGCATAAGAGCAGAAATCATCTTTCTGTTTTGCTTTTCAATTTTACCCAATATGTCTGATCCACAGTAGGGACTAAAATATGTGATGAACGAATTAAAGAAATATGGGAATGTAGACAATCCTGGAAAATAATAATGAAAAGTAGTATTTGGAACCATCTAAGTAGTTGTGGTGGTTTTAAAATACAGCTGCCATTGGATTTCTCTGGTGGTCTAGTCATTAAGAATCTACCTGCCAATGCAGGAGACATGGGTTCACTCCCTGGTCTGGGAAGATTCCACATGTTATGAGGCAACTAAGCTCATGGGTCACAACTTCTGAGCCAGCACTCTAGATCCATGAGCCACAACTGCTGAAGTCTATGTGTCCTAGAGCCCACGCTCTGCAACAGGAGGAGCCATCACCATGGGAATCCCATGCACCCCAACTAGAGAATAGCCCCTAGTCACCACACCTAGAGAAAAGACCACATGCAGCAACAAAGACCCAGCGCAGTAGCAATGTGTATATATTGCTGCCAAATTCTTTGATGTCACTCCCATCAAAAGATGGGATCTGTGAAATCAGTTGCTCAGTCATATCTGACTCTTGGTAACCCCATGGATTGCAGCCCACCAGGCTCCTTTGTCCCTAGAATTTTCTAGGCAAGAATACTGGAGTGGGTTGCCATTTCCTACTTCACGTGGGATCTATACCCTTTGCCTTTAAATCTAGGTAGGCTTGTGACAAATAGTATGCAGTGAAGATGATGCTGTATCATTTCTAAGGCTAGACTGGAACTATGTAGTTCTCTTACTAAGTTCGCTCTGGGAGAAGCTAGCCGCCATGTAAGTAGCTTGACCACTATGAGACCACCTGGCTGGAGAAGCTACCATGCTGGACAAGCAATGTGCAGCTGTTCCAGTCTACAAACTGAGCCCATCTCTGCCAAGCAATGTGAGTGAGGCTGTCTTCAACCTTCAAGAATATCTCATCTTCTAGCTGAGCACCTTTGAGTGACCTCAGTAATTGCTTCAAAAAACTAAAGAATTGCCCAGCTGAGCACTGCCTGAATATCTGACCCAAACAGCCTGTTTGTACAATAAAATGGTTGCTGTTTTAGGTCAGTCAGTTTGGGATAATTTGTTACATAGCAATAGTAACTAAGACATCAACCGATGTCTCAATAGACTCCTCCCTTTGTTAACAGCTGGGAAAACTGAGACCCAGAGAGATTACCGGATTTATCCATGGTTCTAAATTGGTAACAGTAACGCAGGCCTTAAGAACCAGTTTTCTGACCCCCAGGCCATTGCCTTTTTCTTTCTCGTATATAATAATGCAGTAAGAACATTTCTATATAATTATAAGCAGGGTCCAAAGAACTTCTCTTTGTCGTGCCACAATATTATCTTCATTGATGCTTTATTCCCACTGATAATTAAGTGGATTAGTAAAACCCCTTGGCATATAAACAAAAAGTGAACTGTGGTCTTAAGTGTGTGGAGCTTACAAGGGCTGTAGATGATTTGGACGTTTGAATGCAACTACCTCCCAATTAGAGAAAGAAGCATGTTCAAGTATATAAAACACAATAACATTTCTCCCTAAGTTTATAGCATTCAAACTCTCAGCTGACTAGGTTTTCAATGCTGTCAGTTCCAAATTCACTGAAAGATCTTTTCTGCTGAAAGAAAAATGCCACCTCTGTTAATATCAACCTTTTCGTCCTCAAAACACTTGCATGCTGGTGATTTATTGTGGACAAGCTGCTTCCTGCTCCTTCCGAAAGTTAGTTTCTTTCTTTTTTTTTTTTTTTTAATTCTGCAAATGGAGGAGGAATTCCTCATTTCTTGTCCCCAAGCAATTTAGTTAAGGCTAATCTTCAGGAGAGAGTTTGAGTATTTGCGATTCAAAGTTGATGCTGCTGGATACCAAAAAAAAGAGAAAGGGTTTCTTGCTACCATGTCTGATGTCAATTGGAAACTAATCCAAAAACAAATTAAGAAAGACAGGTCATGCTATGAGTGTGGTGGAAGAGTCTTAGAGTTTTGAACCTTGCAATTAGATCACAGAGATGGAAAGGTTTTCCTTTAGAATGATAAAAGATGTCACCTTTTTGTTGGTGGTGATGGCTTTCTTTCAAAAGATTCCATTTGAGGAAAACAATGTAATAATCTGATGTGTATGCATTCCATAACTATATCTCAAAGAAAACTATGTACTCTGATGACTCAAAAGTTAACGTTTATCTAGTTACATTTTTCCTATTCCTATAGTGAAACTCATCAACAATCCAAGGAAAGATAAATGTTAAATACCAGTTCTCTTCAGACATTCTTATAATTACAGATGCACAGATTTTAACAGATGTTAATTTCTTAAAAATACCACTCTCATATAGAAGGTACCTGTGGAGAGTGTGTGTACCTAGCTTTAGGTGATGTACTATATTAGGACTGTCTCAGTTGCAATGGCAGAGCACCCAACACAAACTGGTTTTAACAAAAAATGGGGTTGAGTAACTTACATATCAGAAAAGTACAGATGTAGAACAGGCACAGCTGAAAGGGGATCCCACTGGGGCCAGGTTTGTATCTCCAACTCTGTCTCTCTGTCTGTCTCACTCTGGTTTCCTCAGCATTGGCACTTTCTCAGGCAGGCTCAACCCATGTAATGGAAAATTCGGCCACTGGCCACGCTCAGCTTACGTTCGGCCAGCTTCCAAAACCCAGCAGAAGAATTTCTGGATCACTCCAGACACAGTCCTGGGGCCGACTCTGTCTGGTTGCTCCTGAGTCATGTGCCCACCCTTGTGGAATTCTCCTTGGCCACACCTATAAAGTACTGGTGATGTACTTTAGAATTTACCAAGAATTAAGGGTTCGATTTATAGCATAATTTTTTTTAAACTAAAACCTTTGCCCTAAAGAAAGTATATAGAACAGCATGCCAAGATATACAGCTAAGCTTTCCAGAAATCCTGCCTTTCTCCTAAGCTTTCCCACACATAACTCACCTTCTTTTCAGTTTTGAACTTACCAAAAGGTAGTCCATATTCGCTTATTCCCCCTTCTTGCCCTAACCCTCCTGCCATCTAAACCCACCTCTCTACCAATATGGCCTTCCAGGACTTCCTTGGCATAGAGTGGTTGAGACTTGGCCTTCAGTGCAGGGGGTGCAGGTTTAACTCCTGGTCAGGGAGCTGGAATCCTGCATGCCTCGCAGCCAAAAAGCCAAAACATAAAACAGAAGCAGTATTGTAACAAATTCAATAAAGACTCTAAAAATAAAATTAATAAAATTACTTTCCCAAGTCACTCATCACCTTTCAACGTATCTGTGCTGATGTTCCTCCTGCATGTCCTTTCGACAGCATCACACACTGTAAGTCACTCCCCTTTTCCTCAGCTGTCTCTATTCCTGAAGCGTGTGCTCCTTCTTTATTTGATAGATTCTGCTTGGCTTTCTTTTCTAGCATTCTTTATATTCTTCCTGCTCCCTGAATGTAGATGTTCTCTAAAGTTCAGTCTTCTTCTCTTCTAACTTTACAGTCTCTTTTTGGGCAACCTCATCAATGTATCTTATCTGATGTTGACTTTAGAATCTGTAAGTCTAGTCCTCTTTCTTTTTTTAGGTGCTAGACAAAAATTTTTGAGTGTTTCTCTACACTTGGATGTCAGTTTTAGACCATTCAGACTACTGCAAGAGAATACCATAGATTTAGTGACTTAGAAACAACAGCTCTGGATGATGGAATGTCCAAGATGGAGGCACTGGCAGATTCTGTGTCTGCTCCCACGTGCTGGTTCATAAACAGTCATCTTCTCTCTGCTTCCTCATGTGGCATAAGGGGTAAAGGAACTCTCTGGAATTTCTTTTATGAAAGTACTAATCCCACTCATAATGGCCCCACCCTCCTGACCTAATCATCTCTCAAAAGTCCCATCTCTTGAGACCATCATAGTGGGCATTAGAATTTCAACGTATAAATTTGAGGGGAGGACACAAACATGCACTCTATAGCAATGTCCTTGCATTATATTAAACTCGGCATTTTCAGAAGCAAATTTATTAATTCACCCCATGTTGTCTTCTGTGCCCTAGAAATGTCTCCACTATTCTTCCATTCATCCAGGATAGAAGAAAATGGCACAATTTTCACTATTCTTTCTCACCTCATGTCCAATTGGACCACCAAAGACCCCAGCCTCCACTTTCCTATTCCCACAGCCACCATTCTAGTTCAGACCTTGATCTACTCTTCTCTATTACAATAACTTCCTGACTTTTTATTTGTGTAAATTCTTACTGAAAATACATGTTCAATAGCCTCAAAATATTTCATTCTATCCAGTGCTAAAAGCCCAAGATGCTTAATTTTCAAAACTTTTTATTACTAAACTGAACCTTTCTTTCTAATCTCATCTCCCACATGTTCATTTTCAGCAATCTCTGGTTGGGCCACACCATCTACCCTTCGACATCCCTGCTCATGTTATTCCTTCAGTGTCAACACAGTTCTTCCTTTACCTGTCAATTCCCTACTCATCGTTTAAGATCCATCTATGGTAACAACAGTGTATCTCATCATTGTTTCTGGTTCTCCTCCTGTGAAGCACGTGGTAGACTGTACTCTTCTTACCCTTTTGCATCCAGATGAATTGATTTGGCCAATGAAATTTAAGTACAGTGACACATGTCACTTTCCAGCAGAAGCTTTACAATTTAGTGTGAGATTGGCTTTTCCCCCCCATTAAAGTGATTAGCGATGTTCCAGATAATGGTTGCCCTGACAGCATAAGTGTAAACATGTCATGGACCAGAGGCTCCACTCAGACCATGATGGACATGCAGCACAAGCAAGAAATGAATATAGGTTGTCTGCATGTAATAAAAAGCCTGACTCCATTTTTTGATGTAGGACTGCTGATATCTTTTAAACCTTACCACTCCTCTTTCTCTTCTGTTGCACATCTGCATAAGCCGATTAAAAAAAAAAAAAATCTTGGGTGCTCCTTTCTTTAACATTGGTGGGAGGTCCAAAACATTCAGGCACCTTCTCACATGAAGGAACACTCACTCTGGTCCCATCCTTTGACTACCATAAACATCTGAGGCCAGTCTCCTTTTTTTGATCACTCAAGCCAATTTTAGAGCAACTTGGGAGGCCTTCCCTACTCTCCTCAGAAAGCCTCAGAGTGTAATAAACCTTCTCATATCATCTTGGTATATGCGTGGCATTATTAATTTTGACATCTGAACAAAATTTGGGAGCAGAAATACATCCTCCTTCAGAGAAAGAGAGTACTGTTTTGTGATTTAGGGGTTTGGTTACCTTTGGGAAGGTAATAACTGGGGTGCTAAAAAGTGCTATTTCTTGATCTGTGTGTTTATTACATGGCATTGTTCACTTTGTGAAAATTAATTGATACAATTATGATTTGTTCACTTTTTTACATGTATGTTATACTTCAGTAAAAACACTATTTTAAATAACTTATTAGGAGTATCTTTAAGAAATGCAACCTTATTTTCCTTGTGAGGTAGTATGTGAGTATATTTGTGTACAATGAGATGGGGGTTAGTGGTAGAAGAAGAAAACAGACATTAAAAGAAAATAGAAGAACATTGCTAATTACTAAGCAAGGCAGATGATATAAATTTTAAATAGAAACACAAGCAATGTTCTCTTGAATTGCAGGAGAGTACCTATCACATGAAGCTTCAGAGTGAAGGTCGTATATCGGTTTTTGATAGTATATCAGTCAGGGCAGAGGAGATTATGGAGCATAACCACTATCTTGAGTTCTGGCACCATTGCCATCAGTAAGCCTTGCCTGTCTTTGACCTTCTTATAAATAAAATCTTATGATATGTATTTTTCTGCATCTAACTTTTCTTACTCAGCATTACATTCACAAGCTTTATCTATTTTGCTGCCTGTGTTGGCAGTACATTGTGTTGTTATTGCTCTCAGTTTGGGGCTATTATGACTAATGTTTCTATGACTATGTCTTGCATAAACATATGAATACATTTCTATTAAGTACATACCTGTGCTGTGCTACTGTAAGTCACTTCTGTTGTGTCTGACTCTTTGCCACCCTGTGGACTGTAGCCCACCAGGCTCCTTTGTCCATGGGATTCTCCAGGCAAGAATACTGGAGTGAGTTCCCATGCCTTCCTCCAGGGGATCTTCTTGACCCAGGGATCAAAGCTGCCTCTCTTACGTCTCCTGCATTGGCAGACAGGTTCTCTACCACTAGATCCACCGGGGAAGCCCATGTATATACCTAGAAGTGAAATAATTTGGTATAAGATATACATACTTTCTGCTTTAGGAGATACTGCCACACTGTTGTCTAGAGTGATTGTACCAACTTACATTCCAACCAGCAGTGTGTGTTACTCTATGTCTTTGCCAACTGTTAGCATTTTCAGTCCTAATTTTAGCCATTCTGGTAAAGGTATAGTGGAATTACATTTGGATTTCTCTGAAGGCTAATAATATTTATTGGCCATGTGCGTATCTTTTTTGGTGACATCTCTATTTCAGTTTTTTGCACATTTTTCTACTAGATTGTCTGTTTTATCTCTTACTGATTTATCAAAGTTCTTTAAATATTTTGACTATGAGTCATTAGTGAGTTCTATGCATCACAAATATATTCTTCTATTTTGTGGCTTTCCTTTTTGTTCTCTTAATTAAGATGTCTTTTGATAACAAAAGCTCTTAATTTTATCAAAGTCCAATATGCCAATCTTTTAATTTTTTGTGTCTTGTTTAAGGAATATTTTTCTACCTTAAAGTCACAAAGATATTTTCTATGTCATTTCCTAGAATCTCTACCATTTACCCTTTCACATTTAGTTCTATAAGCTATCTGGAATTGCTTTTTTAGCATTGTGTGAAGTAAGGGGGTCAAGATTCATTTTTCACACATACATGTTCAATACATGTATGTTGATTCTCACTGTAATTTGATCCATTAAACACATTCATTATTTCTTCAGCCTCCATTTCCCTAAAATTATTATATGATTCTTGAGGTTTCTAAACCACTGACTGTAAAGTGGAAGTTTCTGTTAAAAAGTCCTCCAGTAGGGGATGGGGAGAGACCACTGTGCTTCCTTATCACTAATTCTAGAGATTGGCAGGCTGATACTTTCATCCTAACCAGCACTTTAGGCTTCAAACAAATAGCAGTCATTTTTATCCACCAGAATAAGTACCTCTCTCCTTCTCTTTTGGTTCTTTCAGCCCATCAGCGTGTGTGTGTGTCTATATATATATATATATATATATATTCTTTAGCATAAATTAAGTTTCATTTTCTTCCACAGTATTTTGTGGACATTTTTTTTTCTTGAGTTTATGTGTTTTGATTCAACATAGAGCAAACAGTGGACCACGATCTATTAGCTACGGGAAGATGTTCCCCTACCTCCCCAGGTGTTCACCCACAAAAAGCAACTAGATGCAGCTCATGGAAGGGCCAAGAACCCGGCTCTGAATAAGACTGCCTAGATTCTTTCCATTTTTATTTCCCATGAACAGTGTGACCACATGCAAGTCCCTTAACCATCTTAAGATCAGTATCAACTGTCTGCTCACTCAGGATAATAATACCCTAGTATTAACATGGGCTTTATATCAGTGTTATCATAGGACTGTTGTGTAGAGTGCTATATGCAAACTGATCATCTCAGTGCCTCTCACACAGCACCTAATAAATGTCATCTGTTATTATTTTCTGCCATTAACTCAGAGGCTCAACTAGGGCTTATCCTAGGGGCTCTCCATAAAAGGGAGTTTTAGAAAACTGATAGAAGGAGGTGAGAATGCTGACTTTTCTTAGTATACCTATACCCAAATAGCCTACCATAGGTTCCCAGGTTTCCTCCTCATCATCCAAAGACATACTTTGAAAAAAGGTAAATCATCTTTAATGTTAAGCCTTTTTTTCCAGAGAAAGATAGAATGAAATAAATAGGTAATAAACATGCCAGCTGTGAAACGAAAAATAAATATATTCTATGGTTCCATTCTCCTTGGATTATCATAGTGACATTACTTTGGAGTGTTACCTCCAAAATAACTTCTTCATTTAACTCTGAATATCCTGGGGCAGGAAAGTCCTGCCCTTAATGATATGTTGGGGGGAAAAAAGAATGTAGTCATCAAAAATAAGTCAACAGTAACACTATACAGACTTTTAGACTTTGATATATTAACAGGGACTGAAGGCCATATTTCTTCTAAAGAGTTGGCTTTATGAACTCATAAGAGGATTGTAGCTATCACAGGGGCTGAAAATTCATTTTACTCTTTTATTCCAAATAAATCTAAGAATTACTGTGAACTAAGATAGCCAAAGCATCTTTTCTCAGAGAATGAAGGAGATTGGCTACTTCAAGTAAGAACACTTTTCTTTTCTCTAGAAGTAACTTTTGAAAACTTTGTTTGCTTGATTTGATATCTTTTTTTCTCCAAATTTGTCAGAGTTCCTAACCTCTATTTGATGAGCAATTTCAAAGATGAGGCCAAGAATATCTGAGCCATGGTGACCTTCCTAGGTATGTAAATCTCTCTCTCTTTTAAAGCATTTCTCACTCACAGAGAAGTAGAAGCAGGATATGAGTTACTCTCCACCCAGCTTTTCCAGAGCCTCACCAAAGAGGGCATTCCTCTGAAGCCTGGTCAAGGTGATTCCTGGCAAGTGGGCCTAAAAAGGAGTGGATTCCTTAGCTCTGTACTTAAATACTGACAGAAGATTGCTATATTGCTTAATCAATGATGTTTAAGTTAGAGGCATATAACCCTGCTCCACCTGCAAGTGAGTAACAAATTGAAAACCAAGCATGTATGAGCAGAGGTAGCAATGAACTTGGATAAAAATCTTTATTATTAACAATTGCAACTCTCCGTTTACAGTCCATCTCCCAAGAGCAAAGCCAATCACAATATAAGAGGCCTATTCAGAGAAAAATAGCATTCCCAAATGGCTTTCTTTGGTTGTGTGGAAAGAAGCATCTACAAGTCACCTAGATGGATCTAGAGAAGAAAAAAATCTAAGGTGCCAGGTCATTCCAGGTCACTCACTGAATTCAGGAGTGGTAAGTCCATAGGATGGGGTCTTGGTGTTCCCCACTGGAAACTGAGTTCATGGAAGAACTGGTCACCCTCACCAATAATCTCTACCCCCATATCAGCAGTGTGATCCCATCTCCCCTTTTCTCAAAGCATAAAATTATCTCAAATAAAATGGAATGTTTAAAAGTGTTTAGCAAAGGAGAATTTTACTGTTAGCATTTAGCATGAGCTCTTGACTATTTGGATACCGAAGTAAAAAAAAAAGAAGTCCTATGTAGCTTTATTGTCCTATGTAAAAGTCCTGTGTATCTCTATTCCACAAAATTGTTTTCTTTGTTTATTAGGTTACTTAAAATTTATCTGCTGCTGCTGCTGCTAAGTTGCTTCAGTCATGTCCGACTCTGTGATTCCAGGCTCCTTTGTCCATGGGATTCTCCAGGCAAGAATACTGAAGTGGGTTGCCATTTCCTCCTCTAAAAGTTCTCTAATTGGTCTTATTTTGTTAAAGCTCCTTCTAATCTCTTCACAAATAAAAACCAGGAATCAAATACTTCTACCATTCTACCAATAAGTGTCTAATAGATAGCTCTAGGACTCTATTTTCCTTCAAAATTAGAAAGGAAATGTGGATAGCATTTTTCACTCAGGAATTGTGGAGCATTAATACTGGAGCACTAGTAGTAACATACTATTAAATTTCAGGCAAACCACTTAACCTCTCTGCCCTTTCTCCATCTGGAAATTCAGAAGATAAGTAGCTCACATCAACAATAGCATTTCAAAGGCAAACTGGTAAAAGATTGGAAAGCACTTTACAAATATTAAGTGCTCTGTAATTGCTGCTTGTTGTGACAAAGTCTATTTTCAGACCTGTCCAGGATACAAAAAACAAAATAACCCCCTGACTTCTAATCTAAGCTGAGCAGTTTGATGCGGACAAAAATACAGCAGGAAGGAAAACTAGTCCTAAGTAGCTCTTTGGCCACTGTGAAAAATGGTGCTTCTGGAGAGAAATATGAAGAAAGAAAATTTAATATATTAAGAGGGGGATGTGAAAGTGCAAATAATGCTCCTTCAGCAACTGACTCCTTTCTTTCCTTCTAACCAATTCAACACAGATCTCCTCAAAATTTCTCTTTTGTTAAAATTTGTAAATTGAAATAAATATTACAGCTGGGTGGATGTTTTGTCTGTTAAATGAGAGGGCTTGTTACAACAGCAGAAATGGAATTATCTTCAACCTGAAGTCACTCAAATTTGGACCCTGAAGCTCGATTCTCCATAAAGAAAACTTTCTTACTCCTGAGGATTGTTAAACTTTTTTCTTTTCTTTAGGTCAACAAAGTGGTCTTGAAAAATACATTTATTATTTTCTCTACTGTCTAATCATTCAACCAAATTTGTTGACCACCTACTCCACTGTGTAAAGCACCATGCTGAGCTCTTACATGATACAATTAAAAAAAAAAGATAGTAAGGTAGTAACTCTTAAGAACCCTGAATTTAATTGGACAGATAAGACATAAACATGGGATGAGATAAATGGCACCACCAGCCTGTCATTGATACAGGTCAAATGGTTAGTTCAAATAGTAAGTGAGAGACCAAGGGGGCAAACTTCCCCGGGCTGGCGTAGTCAGGGAAGGTTTCTGAGGACAAGCAGGATAAGCACTGGATCTTAGTGTATTGGGGCAGGTGGGAGTGTGTTGTGAGTACTCCACCAACCAAAGTTCAGTCTGTTTCCCTCTCCCTGGGCCTCCTTATACCCTGAAAAAGTGTTAGTCACTCAGTCATATCTGAGTCTTTGTGACCCCATGGACTATAGCCCACCAGGCTCCCTCTGTCCAAGAAATTCTCCAGGTAGGAATACTGGAGTGGGTTGCCATTTCCCTCTCCAGGGGATCTTCCTGACCCAGGGATTGAACCTTGGTCTTCCGCGTTGCAGGCGGATTCTTTACCATCTGAGCCACCAGGAAAGCCTTCCCTACACCCTGGAGATGCAACAATATTTAAATTAGGCCAATTAATACTTATACCCTGTTCAATCAGCATAGAGGCAAGACACGCTACCAGCAAAGCTGAAGGTTCAGATGATGGTTAGCATTTTTAACAATAAAGAATTTTTAAATTAAGTTGTGTACTTTTTTAGACATAATTCTATTGCACAGTTAATAGACTACAGTATAGTATAAGCATAACTTTTATATGCACTGGGAAACTAAAATATTCTGTGACTCACTTTATTACAGCATCTGATTTATTGATGTGGTCTGGAACTGAATCCCCAATATCTCTGAGGTATGCCTGTTAACAGCCAACGCAACTTTCTAGACATTTAAAAAAGAGGAGGACTTAGTTTGGCTTTTCCAGTCTTGACTTTCTCATGAGCTGTAATGTGCTCTTTTCATTTCACATAAAACAAATTACTTAAACTTGACTGATCATATCACATTCTAATGATTTCCCTGCACAAACACATACATACACACAAACACACACACTACCACCACCATCACCACACATTATATGTATGGGAGTTTGTAATTTAGAAAATGAAAAAATTGTGACTCATTTGTAGAATAACAGAAAACTAGAATTCACCAAATGATAGATATCACTTTTTATAATCATTCTGGTATCATAATGGTATTCTTGAAGAGTTTTTTTCACAAAATATATCCTTTGCTCCTTAAGCAAAGCATTGCAATCCTCAGAATAAGTCATTGGTTTTGAGAACAGTTTACTAATGGGCATAACCCTTGAGAAAAGTTCTGAACAAAACTCAGTGATGTATAGAAGGCTTTATAATAGAATTTTAGTCATTTGGATCTGTGACATTTGGAAGAATGGCCTATTAAAATCTACAAGTACGTATGGTCATTTACACAATCTTCAGCAAAAACTAAGGACACTATTATAAATTAACATTTCTTTCTATTAATTTACTGGAATGAGTTAGTTTTTATTCTTTAAAAAAATTCAACACATGAAACTAAAATAGAAAAACCAGGAGTTTGCTGCATTAGATCAAGTAGGATCAAGTAATACATTTTATTTTAAAAATCTGGTCAAAGATAACTTATTTTGAAAAATTTTTATTGTTGCATTACTGCTGAAGAATAAAAGTAGTCAACATGTTCATTTCTTTGTCAATATTTTCTTCACTTATTTACCCAAGAGTACATTCATTATCTTACTGCAAGAGATTAAGGCTCACTACACATCCAGAGTTTGTAAAACAGTCTTTTTTTTTCTTAAGACAACACTCCTAAAATGCCTAGAGCTAAAGGGGGTTATTGATGTCTTCCAGAACTTCATTGCATGAACAGCTTTATCTGCTAGGCAGACAGACACTACACAAATGTTTGGTTTACTCCATATCATGTAGTTAACAAGGTTCTTATAGGTTCAAGGAAAAGAGATTGTAAGACTTTGCCAGGAAGACTTAACATTCTAGGAGAAAAAAAAAAAAACAGATAATTCTGAAGAGACTAAAATTTTAAAATAACCTCAACTTAGACATAATTGACAGGAAAAGGCAGAGTGGGAGTTTTTAGAAAAGATGAGAATAAATGTAAAAGGCAAGAAAAGACATTCTGCTTTTCCGTCCCTACTCAATAAATATAACCATCCTTAGAAGACAGCCTATGTATTGTAATTGCACTCATTTCTGGCCTAATGGTCCAATCTAATTATTCCAAATTGTTCAAACTATAGGGAAACCTGATGAAAATAGCCCTTTCATTTGACTTGCATGTTTCAGTTGAATGCTAAGTATATCTTTCAACTAAGCTTTAAAAACACAGTTCATCAGTAAGCTGTGCAGGCTCTTTTCTCCGCTCTGATCTTGCACGGCCATCAGGAAAAGAAGGTAATGAAATGTCTTAACATGCTCGTCATGAGCATACATCCCGCCTGCTTTTACTGACTCACCAATGGGCTTTGTTTGTGAGGAAGTTACAAGACTGACATTTATGGCTCTTCAGGCAAATGAGAGCCAAAAGAAGAGATCCTGAATTTTAAAGCTGTTTACCAGCTGCTGGAAAAGTTTGGCTTTGGGCACCAACAATCCGTACAAAATCCAAAGGTATTAGAGCCGTCTCTTCTCCTTTACCCATGTCAAGCTGGAAAACACAAAAGCTGCACAAGAACTGCAAAATATTGCCAAGCTAAATTAAGGCATGAGGAAGAAATTACATGTACTTCTGTGAGAAATGGAGTCTTGAAAGACCAGTTCTCTGCTCAGATCCCATGAGTTATATTGCTTAGAAGCAGACGTTGTGGTTATGGTTCTTTGCCATGTGGTGTTTGCTGAGTTCTCACTGGATATCCTAAAACACTTAAGCCTGGAGGATTTAGGATGTCTTTGGAGGCCATAATTTGGAAAGAATAGCTTTATCTTTGTGGGAGATGCAGGACACAACACAAATGTTTGTTGGGTTCCTTCTCTCTTTCTTGACAACAAACTTATCAAATAGTTCTCAAGCAAATTGTATGGGAAAGTAAATGATTTCATAGAGAAGCAGTATTATGGTTTAGAATTCTAAGGCAAGAGGCTTCAGTCAGGTGACTCTAGGTTTACAGGGAATTGAAAGCAAGTTAGAACGTGGCTCATCCAAAGTTAATAAGATACAGGTGATATTCCTTGACATGGGACTTGCAGAAGATGCCAAGAAATTTCAGATGAGGGGATTTGTTACAATGGGGAGGGTAAAATTCCAGGCAGACGGGAGAGAAGTGGGACAGCAGTTTCCTAGAAAGTGATTTTCTAATCTAAGGGCTATTCTTTAGGTTGGAATATTTTCTCATATGAAAGAGATTGTGTGTGTGTGTTCACTCAGTCGTGTCCAAGTTTTTTGCAACCCTATGGACTGTAGCCCATCAGGCTCTGCTGCCTGTGGAATTTTCCAGGCATGAATATTGGAATGGGTTGCAATTTTCTCCTTCAGAGGATCTTCCTAATCCAGGGTTCGAACCCCCATGTCCTGTGCCTCCTGTGCTGCAGGTGGATACTTTACTGCTGAGCCACCTTGGGCCATAACTACTTGGAGGGGATAGTCAGTAAGGAATGTAGAAATATTCATAAACCATACATGGATCACCTCATCTCTACTTAAAATCCTCCAGGGGCTTCTCACTGTTCTTCAAGTGAAACTCCTATTCTGGCTTTCCCACTCCTAGGTGTCCCTGCAGCATTGCCCCCCGGGGCAGCGTCCTCAACCTCATCTCTCTGGCTCTCCCCATACCTCCCTCTGCCACCAGTACTCATGGGCACCTATCTCACCAGCCTCAGGGGCTCTGTTCATCATGCTGCTTTGACCTGAATGTTTCTTCCTTACCACTTTGATGGACCACCATCGTTTATATTATTTCATTTAGTTGTTTGGTTTTGCTCTACATACACTATGTAATAAGCATCATAAAATCAAAGACCATATTTCTGTTTTATCATTGGGATTTTTCACTATACCTGGCTGGTTGATGCTACACAAAAATTTGTTAAACAAAAGAATGCAAATGAAGGTAGTGAAGTCAAGACAGATCATTTCCTGGAGCTCTCCCAAAACACTAATAGCAGACCTGGCCCAAGCACTCAGATTTCCTGAGAAATCCTGATTTCCTAGGGTAGCCAGAATATTCTCGACTAAGACTTATCATTGACATTTATACAGGGGTTGATGTTAATGTTTCTGAAGAGATCATTCGAGAGAAGGAGGATACTAAGTGAAGCCACCTGCCCCAAGGGTGTCCAGAGGGTGAGCTGGGTAATAATATATTCAGTTACCTTTTCTCCTTGGTTGTATCCAACCACTTCCTATACCCACTTCAGGGTTTCCCTAAGATCTCTTCTCCCAGAGCCACTCCTCAAATGCTATGGTTACCAGCCCCCACGTTCAGTTTTCCTTCTTTTCTTATTTCAAGCACAGGCTCCGCTTAGCCCTTTGGAATGTCCTATCTATGGACCCGGACCATTGCTTTGAAGTGGAATTGCAGCTTTTAACTTCCAGTGCTTATTTGTGGTGGAGAGGGGAGGAAGCATGGTGGAAGGCAGGGGTAGGGCAGTTAAATAACATCCTAATGTCAGCCTAGGTATGAAGCCAGCCATCTATTAGATGACATCTTATATTAGGAAGGGAAGATCCTATTATATTAGGAAGAAGATACTTTGTTTACTTTTCTGTTAATATTTTAAAGGAAATCTCAAACCCTGATTTTGAAACTCTCCATACAACCTTCAGTAGTACAGAGGGTGTTACAAAATCTAAGGTCTCAAGAAGCTAAATCACTTAGACAAATAAACATGTCACATAATACTTTGGGGTCCTGGGGAAGGGTAATACCATGAAATCAAGCAATGATCAGCTTTTAAATTTCCCCAAAGACATCACAGGCTAAGTGATTTGTTACTAGTGTTCATTTTCTTGAACCTCATCTTTCCTCCATAGTCATCCTGTTTATGCTCACAGACCCTTTCATGGGCAATAATAATACTAATAGTAGCTACCCTTTACTGAGGTGCCTACTATGTGTCAGGTACTTTATCTGTAACTCTTGAAAATAAAAGCATTAGTTACTCAGTCATCTGAGTCTTGTGACCCCATGGACTATATCCTGCCAAGTTCCTCTGTCCATGGAGTCCTCCAGGCAAGAATACTGGAGTGGGTAGCCACGCCCTTCTCCAGGGGATCTTCCCAACCCAGGGATTGAACCTGGGTATCCTGCATTGCAGGCAGATTCTTTACTGTCTGAGCCATCAAGGAAGCCTTTACAACAACTTTAGCAGATAGGAATGGTTATCAATATTTCAAATGAGAAAATTAACACTTAGAGAAGTTAAGTATATTGCTCAAGGTCATATAGCAAGTAAGGTCTGTCAGATATCCCATGCTGTACCTAACATCAGTGGCAGTGCCCTTGGGTGGCTGGGGGTAGGATTTTTAGTCCTGGCCCACAGATCCAATCTTCATCAGCCCAAATACACAGTTTAAAAAAAAAAGAGAAAAATCGTGTGTTTGCTATGTAGGCCCTGCTTTAGGATAATTTGCTTAATCCCATCACCCTCTTTTTAACCAGGTTGCTATATCTGAAGTCATTCTACACAGGAATTCTAGAAATGACATTGCTTTGCACTGTATCCTATAAAAAGCAAACAAAATAAAAGTGTCATGGAAATTTGAATGTGAACCACTGGATTTGAAATCTAGTGTACTAGATATTGCATTGCAGCCAGAAAACTATATTGTTTTAAACAGCAGAGACTTTTTACTTATTTATTCTAGCTCTCTGTGTATCCAAAAGTCTTTTATTTGATGCTACGTATGCAATCATAAGGGGGGGCTTCCCTGGTGGCTCAGACAGTAAAGAATCTGTCTGCAACTCTGGAGACTGGGGTTCCATCCCTGGGTTGGAAAGATCCCCTGAAGATGGGAATGGCTACCCACTCCAGTATTCTTGCCTGGAGAATTCCATGGACAGAGGATTCTGTCAGGATATAGTCCATGGGGTCACAAAGAGTCAGACAATTGTAAACTCATTAGGTCATGGGGTACAAAGTTAATCTTTTACAAAGCATCAGGCTCTTGGGAAGCCTGCAACTATAGAATCTCTTTGTTCAGTATAAAAAGGGATAGAAATTGAAATATAATGTGTGAAATTTAAGTTCATATCTTTAATATCTTATTACTAGCAACAGTAAGAATCTGCTAAGGACCCTAAAATCATCTCTGATATAAAGTCGCTCTCCTGTCACACTTTCTGTGAAGCCAGCCCCATTATAGCTAATTTAACTGTCCCTCATCACCAAAAGAACATAGCAGATGCCACATCCTCATGGAATTTAAGCAATATATTATTATCCAAGTATTAAACTTACAATTTTAAAAACTATGTGATAATATTCAGTATGCTTGTGGTCAGTTTAAAAAAGAGAAAACAAAATTTTATCTATGCTATTGTGTCAGAAAAGTATTTTTTAAATATTAACAGTTTTCTCCAGTATTTCCTTTTCTGCCTTCCCTCTATTTAACACCAGATTAGACCTTCTTCATCTCAGGAAAAGGTTGCGATAACATCAAGCAGAGAAAAGGAATCTTTTCCGATTTCTGAGTCTAGTTCCTTTAGAGCACAGAGAAGAAGAAAATTAGGAAAGGAAATTGGGAGGAGAAGCATTCACTGCTGTGGTGTGGCTTTGCTCTACAGGCTGAGCTCCAGAGGGGAGGCAAGACCCCAGAGAAGAAATGGTGCCATGGTAAATGGTTGAGAGCCCTGCAGAGTTCCCTAGCCCTGTCATGGTGTGAGAGTTGAACAATGATCACCCCCACACTCAGAAATGTCAAGGAGGGAGCCCTGGAATCAGATGAGTCCCACTGTGTTGTTACAATGGAGGTCTCTTCAGCGGCTGGCATTCAATGGGTGCTCAAGGAACAATCAAGGTGATGTACACCTAAGCAGATGTTGGTAGCTAGGTGACATTAAGGATTTGCAGCAAGCCCCCCCCTAGGGAAAAGGAAAGAGGTATGGTAAATTGATGAAGTTATGTTTCCATTGCACTCAAAGAATGGGATTAGAAACCAAAATTGATATATTAAATCAGAGAAAAGTGAAGAAAGTTCTCTTCTGCATTTCAGGACTAAATTTCATAACTTCTAACCTGTGATTAAAATTGTAAATTAGATCTGTGAAGAAACAATGAGAAAGCTTGTCATGATTTTTCTGAATTTTTGCTTTTTTATCTTCAAATGGGGGGGTAATAAAAACATTTATAACTTGAAATTATGCACATACAGAAATAATAAGATACTATCAAATGACACAACTAATTGTGTATTGGTGTTGTTAAATTGCAAATTTTTCTTTCATTTTTATTTTCTATGTTTTTGAGGTTTGTTGTTTTTGCTGTTTTAAGAAATAAAAATAAAAAAAGAGAAATAGTATAAATGAATGCATATGCAAAACAGAAAGTGAAGTCGCTCAGTCGTGTCCGACTCTTCGCGCCCCCATGGACTGCAGCCTACCAGGCTCCTCTGTCCATGGGATTTTCCAGGCAAGAGTACTTGACTGGGGTGCCATCGCCTTCTCCGTGAGGATAGAGACTGTACCTTTTCTTTCCCTGGTTCGCAATAACAACATCATTCTGGTGGGGAAAGCAGACCAGTTTTGGCAGCCCTGGTGGGAAAGGTGGATCTTGCATTTACCTAGGTTGGGGGCGGGAGGACCCTCTCTGGAGGGAATGCTAAACGGGTATAGATGAGTGAGACAGGAGGCTCTGGGTTCACACATCCCCATGACAACAGGGCAGGCTGGGCTGGGGGCCCTGTCCTTGAGTTTCTGAAGCCCCAGGGCTCTTGCTGCTTGAAGTGTGTGTGGGCTGTGACTATTCAGGAACACAGTCTTCCTTCCCAGGCCCAGGGTGGCCAGAAGACCAGGGTTTGGGGAAGGGTGAGGGGGCCTGGCTGGGGAGCTTATGCTCCGCAGTGAATTGTCCAGAAGCCAGGCAGCGTGGCTTTTCCAAAACAGAAACAAACTCACAAATATAGAAAACAAACCAGTGGTTACTGAAGGGGAGAGGGTCAAATGAGGGGTATGTATAAAATAAAGGGCTTCCCTGGTAGCTCAGAAGGTAAAGAATCTGCCTGCAATGCGGGAGATCCCTGGGTCAGGAAGATCCCCTGGAGAAGGGAATGGCAACCCACTCCAGTATTCTTGCCTGGAAAACCCCATGGACAGAGGAGCCTGGCGGGCTACAGTCCATGGGTTTGCAAAGAGTCGGACACGACTAAGTAACTAACACACACATAAAATAAATAAGCAACAAGGACATATTGTATACTACAGAGAATTATAGCTGTTATCTTGCAATAACTTTTAGTGGAACATAATCTATAAAATACTGAATCACTATGCTGTACACCTGAAATTAATAATATTGTGAATCAACTGTACTTCAATTAAGAAAAATAAAGAAGAGAAAAAGGAGAGAGAAAAGTAAGGAAAGGAAAAAAAAAAAAAGCTAAGGAAAGAAGGACCTTTAAAAAATACTGTGTAGCTAGAACACAGGGCTAGCGGTAAACGATGAAGTGGGAAATGTAGATCTTAAATCTCAGACCAAGACATTTAGATTGTATCTTGTAATCAATGAAGAAACACAGAAGTCTCTTTTAAATAAAGGGAGTTTTTAATGGAGAAATAGTGGGAGTAACGGGAGTAATAACATGTCTAAATCTGTTTAAAAACAATACCTTGGTAGTTTTGGGGTGGGGTTGTTAGGAACAGAAGCAGAGAAACCAATTCCCAGGCTATTGCAACAATCTAGGTGAAGCATCAAAAGAGCATTGTACTCAGTTGTGTCCAACTCTTTGAGACCCCATGAGCTGTAGCCCATCAGGCTCCTCTGTCCATGGGATTCTCCAGGCAAGAATACTGGAGTGGGATGCCATTTCCTCCTCCAGGGGATCTTCCTGACCCAGGGATCAAACCTGCATTTCCTGTGTCTCCTGCATTGGCAGGTGGATTCTTTACCACTAACGCCACCTGGGAAGCCCAATCTGGAAAAGATCATGAAGCAAGTCAGGCAATGGAATGAGGAATGGAGTTTGGGGTGAATGAAAGAGCTAATTAAGAGGTGGCAATTTAGAGAACAATTGGTTCTGGGGTTGAAAAAAATCATCTCTGAGAATGACATTGAGATACAGAATCTTCCACCTTATCATGCAGGAGTGGGGTTTGAAAAGGAGGTTGAACAGCTTGGGTGTCATTTTGAGAGTGAACACAACTGGAGACCACTAAGCAATGCTAGTCAATTAGTGGCTGCAGTTAGCAACTTCAGACCACAGTCACAGGTATGCTGTTCAGAGGCTCTTAGCTTTCTGTTTTCCGTGTTCCTCCAAGCTGCCTGACAGCTGATGGCAAATGCCTGCAACCAGAGCAAAAATAAAGCACTGAAGCTTCCAGATCCTCACTTAGGGGGATACTCCCAGGAAAAGCTGAGTCAAGAGCGCCTGCCTCCACTTCCAGGAGAGTCATCTTGCAGTTTCTCTTTCTGTTATACTCTAGTCATGGAGCATGGCTGTCCCCAAGAATGGCCACAGAGATCTTTTTTGCTTAAGCAGAAAAGAGGCTAGTTTGTTTGAACCCGATTTTATTAAAGTCTTGGGGATTACAAAAAGAAAATACATGGGAGAACATGAAACTCCCAACCTCATAAGACACAGCCCACATTCCTAGATCACACAGCCCATCTCATCCTTATGAATTAAAAAAAAAAGTGGGAACCCCCTGCACCTCCATCCTTGATCTCAAACTCCTTCCTCTTGGTAGACGCTATTGGTAACTCCCACGTCTCCAGCGTCACAGCATGCTGGGTGAGTGATATTATTCTGGATTTATAGTTTGTTATAGTTTTGTTCATAGCTAGCTGCCCTCAGTCCCCAGGAATCCTGACAAAAAAAAAAAAAAAAAAAAAAAAGGTTGTATCATTTGTACCATACTTAAGTTTTAAAGTAATAAAACAATCTTGAGTGCTTAAATTTAGAAAAAAAAAAAAATTAAAATGGCTCTTACTTTTAAAAGACCTTCAGAAAATATTACCAAACCTTTCCATATGGGTCCCCAACAAGGATTCTTCTCTCCAGTGTTGTTTGAGCCAATAGAATGGGACTGAGTTTGGCTCAGATGCAGAGAAGTTTCTCACTTGGAGGTAGGAGTGCTCACCCTAGTGGGTGTGGCTGCTTTACAGAGATCTTCTTGCAGGGATGTTCTCGGGAGAGTTCTTGGGGAGGGGCGCAGCTGCGCTGCTCCTGGATTTCGCTCAGATCGCAGCGCGGGTTGCAGCCTCTCTGCGCATGGCCAGCTGCCGCCATCTTGGATCCAGCCGTCGTTCGCTGCGTCTCTGCGCACTGCCCAAGCTGCGTCAGGCTCAGCCATTTTTCAGGAGGAGCTCTGGTCTGAAGTGCCTGTTTGAGGCCACTGCATGGAACACCCTTTGAGCAAGTGAAACTGGGTTAATCACAAAGGACAAGAAGGTTAGGCTTTATTTTATTACGCGGATTCTGATTCCCTCGGAATTATTAATGGTCTTTGCTGGTGACAAAAAATTTTCATGTTTTTGTATAGTCCCTTCTATTTTGCTTTAGTTTTAATTACACTGCATTTGCTTTTTTTGGTTATGTTTATTATAGCATAGTCAAATTTTATATTGTTTTTTATGTACTTTATCTTTTTAAATAATTCTGAAATTACCATAATTATATTACCAATTCTATATTTGAGGCTATTATTGCTTCCAATATAAAATGGTTTTTAATTCATTTTTTCTGATTATATAAAAATATACTAATTATAGAAAACTTGGAATATAGAAAAAAATAATAAAAATGATAAAAATCCCCAGTACATGAAACTGTGATCATAGATGTACAGATTTGATTTCAACTTTTTTCATTTAGCCTTATAAGGTTAGGTGGCTTAACCGGTTATAAGGGTTTGGCCTTACATGGTTATTCCTCATACAGGAAATGAGTTCTAAGGTTATTGCAAGTCATTTGATCCTGTTTAGGCTCTTGTCTCAGCACAACATCACAGGCTGTCCTTCCCCACGCTGAGGCCAGCTCAAATATGTTTCGAGATAGAACATCTGCCACCCTGTCCTCCCAGTGGTCCGATCCTCCAAGCCACGGCTCTTATTCCCTCATTTTCTTGTCTTCCTTTCTTAGAAGAAACAAGTTTTTGTAGACTTCCACCCTTCTTGTGAGACCAGCAAAGCCTCCAAAACTGTGTCCTCTCCAGGGCTAGTTCTGTGTTGGGATCTTTCCTAGGATCCCCCAGTCTGCAGCTCCCATAATGCTCAAAGCAAGAATTGGTAGTTTTCTTTACAGCAAAGTTCTGAAGTGTGGTAAACAAGACTAAGGAATGAACCTTTGTGTGTGTATATATATATATATATATATATTTTTTTTTTTTTTACATTGCTGAGTGTTTTATAATTGCTTTACTCAGCAAGCCTGGGAAATATGTAAGTAGTCATCAGTTTCACAGATGTGGGAATTAAGGTTCAGAGAGGTTAAATGACTTGCTTTAAATAGTCACAAAATTATATCATTTGACTGTCAAATGAGAACTCTCTTTCCTATCAAAATTACATTCTTCTTAGGGTAAAAATAAATGATACTGTAATAAAGAGAGTACACAAGTTGGCCTAATAAGGGGGTAGGGGGCAAAATAGCAGGGAGAACAAGGTGAAAGGAGAGTGGAAGAGCACAGAGAGACCCAACAAAAGTCACAGATTGTAGGGAAAACAATAATTTGGTACCCTGATGGCTTAAAAATGCTTGTTTGTGTATGTGTTTGGGGTGGGGAGTGGGACGGGGGAGGAGTTCCTGATTTGATCCACACATATGCCTATTGGCTCTCCTCCATTCTTGTAAGAACAGGATGAGGTCTTCTTTTCCTTCAGGGACAGTTTCAGTTGTACGTTTGGTGACACAGAGTTTGAACCTCAAATCAGATTAGTGTCAGTGCACACTGCAGCCTGCCTCTTCACCATGCTCTTCAGTACTCCTCCAAACCATGCTGTGGTGCTCTCGCTGCTCTCTGGTGCTTGGCACTGTCTCAAGCTCCTGGACAACTATCTCCCCCAGCCCACACTAAATCATGCATGCTGTCACTGCCTTGCTGGCTTTAGAGGAGGGGGTGGGCTGGAAGGCCATGTTTTCCTTCACTGCCTCAACACTCAGTTCCTCATAGTAACACTGAACAGGGCTATGGGGTATAACATGCTCTATTCAAGGTTTCAGGTTGATCAGAGAAAATGTCTCTTTTTGACAGAAGGGACAGGATATAGTGGTACAGTAGAGCCTGCCAATTTTCTATACATTGTCCATCTCCACTTTTTACTCAGTAGCATAATCCTGATTTCATTTGAGGCAGTAATGTGCTCTAACAGAAGGATATATTTTTCGGTTGTAGTTAACTGTGGCCTTATGGCTAAGACGGGCTTCCCAGGTGGTGCCCCGGTAAAGTATCCACCTGACAATGCAGGAGCCATAAGAGACGTGGGTTCGATCTCTGGGTCAGAAAGATTCCCCTGGAGTAGGAAATGGCAACCCACTCCAGTATTCTTGCCTGAAAAATTCCATGGACAGAAGAGCCTGGTAGGCTACAGTCCATGGAGTTGCAAGAGTCAGACACAACTGAGCACAGCTGTATTATTTGTTTAATGTCTGTCTATTGTATGGCTAAGATAAAGCCATTCAAATCATTGCTGGACTTCCAAATAGGGTCCCTTTGGAAAATAGTAATTATTCCTCTTTCAGTGTCTCCCTTTGTCTTTTATGCTGTCTGGAATGGGCATGCATGCGGCTAGAGCTCCAGCAATTATTATGACCCCCATGTGAAGCCCCAGTGAAACATACAGAGCAGCTGAATGCCTAATGATTTCATGATTCACCGTATCATCCTATATTCCTACCTCTGGGCTTAACAAAATAAAGGGTTTTCTGGGTCTTACATATGAAATATTTTGTTAATCTTAGGTATTTCAGCCGCTATTAGGGCAAATTTAATTTTGGGGCATATTTTAAGTTTTAATATTTTTGAAGTGACTATTACAGTGACTTTTTTTAACGCCATTGTTAGTTTTTTAAACTGCCAAACCTCATTATAACTTAAACAGAGTAATTTTATGTTCTACTTGTTAAGTAGAAAGTGAAACAATATTTTGGTAAATGATTAAGTATTAGGCTTGTAAAGTGTTCTTATGGAGTAATTCTACTTCTAGGAATAAATCCTAAGGGTTATGTATGTATGTATGAAGCTTTAGGAACAAAGCCATTTACATTATAAGAAGAATAGAAACCACCTAAATAGCAACATAATAAAATGGGTAATAAAATATGATATATTCATTGAATTAAGAAATTTGAGAAAAAAATTACTTTTTTATTTTAAAAAGTATTTTGTGGTAACAATTTAAACAATATTGAAGTTTATGAAGTAGAGTTATATTCTTCCTCTTCTACATAAGATCCACACCCTTAACCATTTAGTTTAGTGTTTGTCTTTCCAGTTTTTCCTTTGTCTGCTGCTGCTGCTAAGTCGCTCCAGTCGTGTCCAACTCTGTGCGACCCCATAGACGGCAGCCCACCAGGCTCCCCCATCCCTGGGATTCTCCAGGCAAGAATACTGGAGTGGGTTTCCATTTCCTTCTCCAATGCATGAAAGTGAAAAGTGAAAGTGAAGTCGCTCAGTCGTGTCCGACTCTTAGCGACCCCATGGACTACAGCCTACCAAGCTCTTCCATCCATGGGATTTTCCAGGCAAGAGTACTGGAGTGGGGTGCCATTGCCTTCTTTCCTTTGTCTATGTAAACAAATACAGATATGCACACACATATAACAAATAAATAATGGATTATAACACATATATAAAATAAAAATTATCAGTAACATGGAGAAATACCCATAGTACAATAAAAAGTCTTACAGATAATATAAAATTTGATATACAACAAGATCCCAATTATATTTCAGGAAATGCCCAGCAAAAAGAAAAGACTGGAGTGAAATATATAATAAACAAATGTGAATAAATGAATACATATTGCCAATATTAATAAATGTGGGGTAAGTCACTTCAGTTGTGTCCGACTCTGTGAGACCCTATGGAAGTGTAGTTGGCTAGGCTCCTCTGTCCATGGGATTCTCCAGGCAAGAATACTGGGGTGAGTTGCCATCCCCTCCTCTAGGGAACATTCTCAACCCAGGGATCGAACCCATGTCTCTTAATCTCCTCGTTGGCAGACAGGTTCTTTACAACTAGTGCCACCTGGAAAGCCCCTATTAAATACTTTACTATTAATAATACATGCTATTTTCTCCTCAGTTCAGTTCAGTCACTCAGTTGTTTCTGATTCTTTGAGACCCCATAGACTGCGGCATGACATACAGAATTTTTTCCACAATCCCCACAAGGCTAAAAGTGAAAGACATCTTACTATATTTCAGAGGAAATATGGGAGGCTGAGAGCACATATTTGAACCACCTGCCTCCCAGTCCCATCCAAAATGACCTAGAAAATTTTAAAATATGTAAAACCCTAAATCTTCCAGTAGGAAGCTAGGGAAGGAAACCATACAAATGCCAGAAACTTCAAAGAATTTCTTCTAAATCCTGTGCAGTTGGGACTAGATTAAAGGCCATCCAGGGCCTATCTGCCAGTCACCAATGAGCAGCTTGACCTGGGGAGACGAGGCCCTGGAGGCTGACTGCAGGACCCCATCAGTGATTCTTTTGGCTCTTGAAAATTGAATGAGTTTGAAGGTAGCAGGGTAGCAAATAATGGTAAATGTTTCAAGCAGAGAGCCCATGCACAGTGGCAATAATTATATTGTTGGACAGTTTCCCCAAGCTTTGGAGACCTTCACTGCCTCTGTGGAACTGGGTGTGAAGGAGAGGCCTAAGCGGCTCCCTCAAGCAGCAGTCTGTCACTAGCTGTAGTGTTCTTTGCTGATGTACCTGGCTAGAGGTCTTGGCCTGGACAACTGTATCACACACAAGCAGTGAGCTTAGAGAGGGGGATGGTGTCCACAGAAACCCTAGATATGAATTACACCACCAAGTCTGTCAAATAGCACAGCTCTTTCACAAAATTAAAAAAAAAAAAGAAAAAAAAAGGCTTTATAAATTGAAGTTTAGATGGCTTTTCCCCCCAAATTTTGACTTCACCTTCACACAACACATATCAGGGCTTCCCTGATAGCTCAGTTGGTAAAGAATCCGCCTGCAACTCAGGAGACCCCAGTTCGATTCCTGGGTTGGGAAGATCCCCTGGAGAAGGGATAGGCTACCCACTCCAGTATTCTTGGGATTCCCTTGTGGCTCAGTTGGTAAAGAATCCGCCTGCAATGTGGGAGACCTGGGTTTAATCCCTGGGTTGGGAAGATCCCCTGGAGAAGGGAAAGGCTACCCACTTCAGTATTCTGGCCTGGAGAATTCCATGAACTGTATAATCCATGGGGTCACAAAGAGTCAGACATGACTAAGCAACTTTCACTTTCTTTTCACGCAACACATAAGGATTAATGTGAGACAGAGCATTGACTTAAACATGAAAAGTGAACCCATAAAGCTTCTCGAGGAAAACACGACATCTTCATGACTTTTGTTTGAGGAAATTTCTTAAATAGGATACCAAAACTCTAACCTGAAAATAAAAGATTGAAAATTTGAACTTTATTAAAACAAATAATTTATATTTATTAAAAGATGACATTAAGAGAGAAACAAGGCAAACTTCAGACTGGTAGAATATATGTGCAATAGATGTTAACTGACAAAAAACTCATATTCAGACTATACAAAGAATAAGATCAAATAAAAGAGTAAAACTGAAAAACTAAAAATGGATAAAATACTTTAACAATCACTTTAGATAAGTTGATAGATCAATAAACAATAAGTGTAAACATTATTAATTAGAGGAAAAAGCAAGTAGCTAACAATACAAAGTGTTGGCAAAGATGTAGAGCAACTGGAGCTCTCATAAATTGTTAGTAGGAATATAAACTGATTTTTTAAAAATTAATTTAGAAAAATGTTTAACAATGTCTACTAAAACATATGTATACCCTATGGCCCAGAATTCCAATTTTAGATGTATACCTTACATAAATAAGTACTTGTATCTATCAAAATACATATGCAAGGGTGGTCACAGCAAGCAGCTTTATTTATGAAGTCAAAAGTGTATATATTTTAGAATATTCACATCCATGCAAAAAAATGGATTGGTCTGAACATAATGTTAAGCAAAAGAAAACAGACTTAAAAGAGTAGAATGATGGCTGGGCTCATCGAGGAGCAGATGCCAAGATTGAATTAGAAGTGCAGATTTGCTGGAATAGGAGTGGATGGAGAAAGCCTTCACCCCTGACATATAATGAAGGAAGGTAAGAAAGGGTAGAAAGAGCCTCAGGCAGTAGCGTAGTTCTGGGGAAATCTTGGCCAGCTCAAAGAGGAGCTTCAACACAAAGATTACCCATAGAAGGTTGCTTCACAGCCAGAAATGCTATACCCTTGTACCACCATGTTCAGTCATCAACTCTCACTATCCAGAAAGAGCATGATCTTGACTCAGAAGCTGAGGCGCTCACATCTGGAGACTGTCAACTAATTGTACTCCTTGTGACAGGTGCTCTGTTGACGGGAGATCTGAGTAACATACCTCCATGGCTGTCAGAGGGACAGCTGCTCTTGTGTGGAATCCAAAGTCATCAAATCTAGTCTGCAGGCATAGTCAGAAGAGCAAGGGGTTGTGACTCAGACAGGGTGGGAAGAAGCCTGATGGCTAGTAGAAAGTACTCTAGTTTTAGATCTGCACAGTGTTCTGTAAGTATGTACATTTTTACGTATATATTTACATAAGCATATGATACGTAAGTTATATTTCTGTTAAACAAGGAAGGGAATCCTTCCAAGATTACACATGGCCCTGACCGCTGAAGTTGTTTGATTAAGGAACTAGTCACCTGCCTTCTTTTAAGATTTAAGAGGTTCCTAAAAGTATTTTTAAGAAAGAGTTAAGACTTAAAAGAAAAAAACAAAAAACCTCCTCACCTGATTTCTGGAGGTGATAACTAAAGAAAACTCACTGTTTAAATATCAGAAAACTCCCATATGAGGTAGGACTAAGTTTGGCTGTGACGGTTACAAAATAATAGTAACTTAAATAAGATAAAATTTGTTTCACTATAACCTAAAAAAAAGTCCAGAAGTAGACAGTCCAGGCCTGATTTGGTGCTACTCAATGGGTGCCTTTTATCTTGCTGTTCTGCCGTTCTTGGCTGATTTTTTTTACCTCCTGTCCAAGAGCTATAGTCATTTTATCTGTATTCCAGCCACAGGAAAAGATGACGAAGGACACTCGCCCTTCCATTTAGAGACACTTCCCAGAAGTTACACAGAGCACTTCCACTTAACCCCCACTGTGTAGAACTTAGCTTTATGAGCACACCCAGCTACAAAGGAGTCTGGGATGTGTAGGTTTTATTTCAGGTGCCAGGAAACCAGCTAAAAAACAAGAGTTCTACTATCATACTAGGGACAAAGGGAAAATAGATATTGGGGAACAATTAGCCTATTGTACCATAACCCCACAAAGAATTTGTAGTATAAAGGAAAGAAAACACAGCATGCAAAAGGTACAGAAAAGTCAGATATAGTTATATAGTTTTATATATATATATAAATTTATAGTTTAGGAATAGAAATTTTTAGATGCATCTGTACAAGGATACTAATTTTAAAAATACAAATACATTTGGAAATAAAATATAAACTTGAGGAGAGAGTTAGTTGAGAGAGAGAGCATTTTAAAGGTAATTACTCTACTGTGAGATTTTGTACTTGATTAGAAACAGTGGGGAGCAAAACTGATAATGTAGAAAATGAATCATTAATACAGTTGATAAACTTGATGAATTTTCCCCTAGTGAATAAGATAGGGAAAACAGGTAAGGAAGGTGGGCATTTGGAGAGATAAGAGATGTGATACATGAACAGTGAAGAGTCATTGTGTGGATTGCAGGGCTTTTCTGAACAAATAGAAGAGGAACAACATTTAAGACCACAACAAAGGAAACGTTTATAAGCTGAAGGTAAATTTTAACCTGCAGATTAGCATAATTTCTTAAGTACCAGGAAAATGAATAAAATGAAATCTACATCTAGACATAACCTGATCAAAGTCTGAATTTCAAAGTAAAATAGAGGTGAAATCCAGGCAGAAAAAATATTTTCCCACAAAGGAAGGAAAATAGTTATTTCTCTGATATATGTTAGAAAGCTAAATATAATTTTTGGAGTGAAAAAGGTAAGAAGGCAGAAAGAACAAATAACCTTGGTCATTTATCAGGATTGAGATGTGGAGGTTCTATACTTGTATTAAAAAGAATGACACTCCCTTTCTTGACAGAATCATTGTATTTTAAATTTCTAAGTAAAACTTAGAAGATGGGGATATGTGAGCACTTGCTAGAAAATCCACATGATTTCTCCTACCTGTTATACAGCTGATTACACCTAAAAGGCAAGAATGAAAGACTGGATAATAAGTGACCCTCTTCAGTTCAGTTCAGTCGCTCAGTTGTGTCCCACTCTTTGCAACCCCATGAATTGCAGCATGCCAGGCCTCCCTGTCCATCACCAACTCCCGGAGTTCACTCAAACTAATGTCCATCCAGCTGGTGATGCCTTCCAGCCATCTCATCCTCTGTCGTCCCCTTCTCCTCCTGCCCCCAATCCCTCCCAGCATCAGAGTCTTTTGCAATGAGTCAACTCTTGGCATGAGGTGGCCAAAGTATTGGAGTTTCAGCTTTAGCATCAATCCTTCCAAAGAACACCCAGGACTGATCTCCTTTAGAATGGACTGACACCACTAAAATCTTTTAGCTTAAAGAGGTTTCATCAAACCAAGTCAGAACAGTGAAAGCACCACCTTTTCATATGGATGCCACAGGTATACAGGAACACACACTAATTTCTGAGCCAATCTCTCTCACCTTTTGTTTGATTATAAAGTACTGAACAAGATAGAACTTCATTTAAACCAGGAGTCTATCATAGTGTTCATGAGCCTTCATGCAAGGATCACAGAGACTGGAAGAGTTGGTCTGTGAAGTAGCATGCAAATTTTATGATGTAGCCATTTTTCTGGGACTAGGAGTCAACTTGAACAAGTTCTTAAAAGAGTCTGTGACCCCCCAAAAGGCCCAGAACCAGTACCAACTGCAGACTTTATTCAGGGAGACTACTTCAATGGGGTTTTGAGGTGGAGGAAAGAGATAGAGTTGAAGTCTGAATACAATAAGTAAGAGTGGGGATTTATGGTCAAAAGAGCAGGATGGAGGTCAGTGGATGGACTAAAACAACTAAGAAGGAACATCAGGGGTAAAGGGGTATTCTGGCTGCATGGACCTAACAGGAGTCTAGCTGAGCACCGGTCAGGATCATCAGTTACCACCAGGGAGGTGATGGAGAATGAGGAGTCCTGTCAGATATGGAGCAGGATTAGATGTGGAAGAGGCAGGGGAAGTTCTTGCCAAACTGACTTAGCCAGGTTTTTGCTAACAGTGGTTCAGGCAGATTGTATAGAAATGAAAAATAAAACCACAGAATTACAAATATTGTTAAAGGCAATAGATGGTAAGTCAAATACCAAAGAGAAATATGAAATATGTACTGATATCATAAGGACCCAGTGATAAAATGATCAGAGAAAATAAGGAAAATATAAGGGAGAGATGCAGGAAATCCAGTCAACATGTCCTAAGAATACAAAAAGGAGAAAATAGAATGAATGTGTTGGAAGCAATAATCAAAGGAATAATAGGGGGAAATTGCTGAGTTTGTAGAACTGAAGTTTATGAGGCAGTAAAGAAGAGGCATAGTCACCTTGATATATCATGTTGAATGTTACAAGATTTAAGGAGAAGGAGAGAACCTGTACAAGCATCCAGGCAAGAAAAAAATAGCTTATTTCTTAAGCAGTGGTTCTCAACAACAGCTATGTAGTAAAGTCATGGGTGAGCCTTTAAAAAATACTTGTGTCTGGGCTTCATCTTTAAGCAGTCTGATTTACTTATTCTGGGAGGAGCTTTGGCATTGATTTTTAAAAAAATCTCACCCAGTGATTTGAATGTGCAGCTAGGGTTGAGAATCACTGCCCCAAGGGAAGGGAAATCATTGACTTTTCCCCTGGAGAACCAAAGACCATCAGTAAATGAAGACTGGCTCCCAAGGTTGGAAGGAAAAGAATGTTGTACTTGGTCAAGAGGTCATTTGTAGGAAAGACTAATATTCTCCTACAAGCCAGTTTTCTGAAGGTACTCTACTCACAGTTTAGAGATACAAACCAATCAACCTAAGAATAGAGAAAGATAAACAGAATGAAAGCGCCACAATAAAAAAAGAGATGATAGAAAGCAAAGGAAACTCTTTAAACCTAGATTAACATCTTAAAAACTGTCATCAATATATTTATTGTACAAGACAAATTTCAAAAGTCTTCAAAGTTGATAATGTGAAATAGCAATAATAATTTAGATCTAAATTCCAGATTACATCAATCAAAATTGTGAAGTGGGGAGAGAATAAGGAAAGTAAAAGCCTAACAGGTTTTTCATTTCACACAGATGGTAATTAATAGCTATATTCTTAACCTTGATAAACAGAGATAAAAATATTTAAAATTTTAATAACAAAAAGGTAATCACTAATGGAAAAAAATATAATTGAACTTTCCAAACTATAGAGAAATGAGCTAAGAAAACATAGTTGGTGAAAAATATAAAAGGATATAAAAACTACCATGCCATATTAACCCCTTTTTACTATATTATATATAACATGTATAGGAAAATACAAAAAATTGTAACAGTGGTCATCTTCAGCAGATTGAGGTGATGGGGCTCATGGTTTTTTATCTTAGTGAAGTGTCTCAACTCTTCTAAATATTTTATAATTAGAACACTATTTTTAAATAATGTAATTTAAAAAATAAGAATTAGAATTTTAAATATCCACTTTTTTATTGCCTATGCCCTTCTATAATGCTTATTTACTATAAAGAATTAAAGTTACGTTTCTTAATGTGTTAAGTTTAGCAATTATAGGATTTAAAAAATCTGATTTCCACATATTATTAAAGACTAAATGCCTATGAACACTGTAAAGGTGCTTCTATTAACATTTCTTATTAAGTCACTTTCTGGAAGTAACATGTTTGTGTAAAATCTTGCCAAAAACAAGAATATTAAAATGTGTTCTGCATGAGGAACAAATCCACATCATAAGTATATTAGAAGTTAACAAGATTTAAAAGCAAGAAACATGAAACCAGAAGAACCTGGGAAAATGTGCTTGCAACTATAAATTCTGTAATTAATTTGCTTTACAAGTTTTTTGGAGATGCTAGGTCACCAGTTGACATCTTGGATTTGCTTTTTATTCAGTCAGAACATATAAAAGAATATATTACTTGTGGCCAGATTGTAGTCTAAATATATTTTCCAACCAAATGTCCAGTTTTGATAGGAAGAAAACTATATAGTCATGTTGTTCTTTAATTCCAATTCAGGCATTCCTTACTTCTGCCCCAGCAGAGATCTCAGGATTTTATTTAATTCATGTTTCCCCAGTCTTCCACAGCTTGAGGACAGTAATAGAGTCACATTAAAGATCAAATCTAAATTCCATGGGCTCCTACCTTACCTTCCAGGGGATATTTCTGTAGGACATCAACTTCCTGCACTTCTCAAGCACTTATAAATGTCCCTGAGTGTGTTCTGTGTGGTCTGCCTCTGCTAGTTGCATTTCCTACTGTGCCACCGCCTGCTAGACAACCATTGCAAGCCACCATATCTGAAGTCCTACTGTATTTTGCAATAGTGAAGGCAATAAAGATCTTTGAGTCAAAGGTTTAAAGCTTCAGAGCGTTGTGTTGAGAAGCAGGCAAGAAAGTTTCATCGCTCTCTTACCACTGTGCAGCCAGCTAGCTTGGCTCTTGCCTCAGCACTGTGTTTGTAAGTAAAGCTGTTCTTAGTTTTTATTTCTCATAGCCCTACTTTCTCTCTATGGGACTCAGTCCAGCATGTTTAAATCTAAGTGATAACCGCTTTGCTACTCAAAATCATCCCCCCCCCCCCACCTTTGCCTAGTTTCTTCTTCTCTTATGGTTAGGTCTCTCCACAGGATGTTTCTTAATCCACATTCAAGTAGGTTTCTGGTGGGTTCTTTCCACAAGTTGGTCAGACGTGTCCACTAAAATTCATGATGAGACTCGCACTGCACTCATACTCCAACCCAAATACTCTCTACAAAAAAATGGTGTTGCTTGAAGTTTGTTCTAATCAATTTGCTATGAACTGGTCTTTTTAAAATAGCACATTATTAAAAGACTGATTCAGTCATTATCAGTCATAAGAGATTAAGTGGAATAGGCTAAGGTGATTGATATCATAGATCTGTTTTACACTAGAGTAATTCAGGAGAAATTCCTGTTGAGAAACAAGGAGAAAAAGTTATTATTGAAGAACAAGTTTGAAAACTGTTCCAGAAACGTGCTCAGTGGTAGAAAATTTTTTTAAATAAAAATAACAGAATAAAGGATAAGTAGATTTCTTCTAGAAAAGTTTTGCATCAGAAGGAGGATTCCACCAGGAAATAAAAGCATTGACTGTCAAGGAACTTAAGGAATAAGCAAGCCACAAATATTCAAGATCTTGTGAGGCTGAAGGATGGGAATAGGAAGATCCTGTGCATCTGTATATAGTAGTGAGTGATGAAGCAATATTAACACGTTAATATGGAAAGATCACAGAATTTTGGCTAATTAGAAGACAATTGGAAAAGGACGTGATTAAGAGAGAGGAGACACTTTTTTTGACCATGCCATGCTTCATGTGGGATCTTAGTTCCCCAACCAGAGACCAGACCTGTTCCCCCCGCTTTTGGAGCACAGAGTCTTAACCATTGGTCTGCCAGAGAAGTCCCTAGTAATTTTTAAAAATACACATATTTCACAATGCCTTCTTTGTTTAAGCTGTTTGGAAGCCAAGGGCTTCCCTCATCCTTTCCAGGGAGTTTTTGTTTGTTTCTCTGTGTTGGTACTGCATTTATTTATATTGATAAGAAGAACTACCTGACTAGCCAGGTTACTAAATGCATGTTAACCCTAGTATGACTTCATCCCCTGCTGTGCTAGTCTTGCAATATGGCACCAGGGAGCAATTTTCTCCAAAATGGCAACCACCAAGGGAATAGATTCCAGGAAGGAAACCTCAAACAACTCCCAAGAATGGTGACAAGAATATTTTATGTAGCTGCAATGAGATATCACTTCAGACCTATTAGAATGGCTATTATAAAAAAGATTAGAGATAACAAATGTTGGTGAGGATAAGGAAAAAAAGGAAATATGACACATGGTTGCTGGGAATGTAAGTTAGTCCAGCCACAGTGGAGAACAGTATGGACATTTCTCAAAAAATTAAAAATAGAACTTCCAAATGATGCAGCAGTCCCACTCCTGGGTACATATCCAAAAGATACAAAATCATTATCTCAAAAAGGTATCTGCACCTTCTCCCCACTGTGTTCATTGCCACATTATTTAAATAGCTAAGGCATGGAAATAGCCTTGTTCATCAGTGGATGAATGGATACAGAAAATGTGGTATGAAAAAGAATATATACAATAAGTATTATTGTATCTGTGTAGAATAATATTGTATATATTTCACCCTATTTATTTGCTTCGAATAGTATTGTGTTAAAGAAAATATACAATAAATATTATTCGGTCATTAAAAAAAGAAGGAAATCCTGCCATTTGTAACAACTGAATGAAATTTGAGGGCATTTGAGGCTAAGTAAAATGTCAGACAGAGAAAGACAAATACTCTATGATCTCATATGTGTGGAATCTAAAAAAGCCAAATGCAAACAGAGCATAGAATGGTTTGTTAGGGGCTGGCAGCTGGGGGAAATGGGGAGATATTGGCCAAAGTGTACAAACATGCAATTAGAAGATGAAAAAGTTCTGAGGTTCTAATGTACAGCATGGTGATTACAGTTAACACTAATGTGTTGTTTGCTTGAAAGTTGCTAAGAGGATGGATCTTAAATGTTCTCACCACACACACACACACACACACACACACAAGGTAACTACATGACGTGATGGATAAGTGAACTAATTTTATTGTGGTAATCATTTCACAATGCATAAATATATCAAATCATCACTTTGTCCACTTTAAATTTATACCATGTTGTATGTCAGTTATATCTCAATAAAGTTGATGGGGGTAGGGGAAGAATATTTTATTATAGTTCCTAGGATAAAAGTTCTTATAATAAAAAGATAAGACCTTTTCAGTTTTTCAAGTGAAATACCAAAGAACATCTAATTTTAAAATCATATTTACTCATTCAAATACTTACTAACACCTGTTAGTTTCTGGGCACAAGTCTAGACCTGGTGAATATAGTAAGGTATGAGATACTGCCCAGGGTCTCAGAGAGGTTACAGTCAACTGGGGACTTAGGATGTAATCCAGGAATAGTGGCTTCTTTCCTTCCTCCAGCACTCTAGGCTCAGTGTTTCCTTGGACTTCCTTGGACTTCATGCATCCCCAGTACTGTGCATAGTTTTCCTCTCATCATGCTTCTGGACTTCATTCAAATATTACCTCCCTCAGAGGGGTCTTCCCTGATACTCACCTGCTCACATACCAGAACATTATATAATCAATATTTCACCCTACTTATTCCCTTCAAAAATTGTTCATGTATTTATTATTTTTCTTCTTCTACTAGAATGTAAGCTCTATGACAGTAGGATTATTTCTTGGCTTTGTTATATGTACATGTCTGTCTAGCATCAAGAAGACTGTCTGGTAAGGGCACTGTAACAGCACTGGATAAGAGAAGGAATGAATGGAAGCTAGATGAATGAATTCAGTAGTTAGCTTATGTCAGTCCTGGAGTGTGAAGTCAAGTGGGCCTTAGGAAGCATTACTACCAGAAAAGCTAGTGGAGGCGATGGAATTCTAGCTGAGCTATTTCAAATCCTAAAAGATGATGCTATTAAAGTGCTGCACACAAAATATACCAACAAATTTGGAAAACTCAGCAGTGGCCACAGGACTGGAAGAGGTCAGTTTTCATTCCAATTCCAAAGAAGGGCAATGCCAAAGAATGTTCAAACTACTGCACAGTTGTACTCATTTTACATTCTAGCAAAGTAATGGTCCAAGTACTTCAAGCTAGGCTTCAATAGTATGTGAACCAAGAACTTCCAGATGTACAAGCTGGATTTAGAAAAGGCAGAGGAACCAGAGATCAAATTGCCAACATCTGTTGGATCATGGAAAAAGCAAGTGAATTACAGGAAAACATCTACTTTTGCTTCATTGACTATGCTAAAACCTTTGACTGTGTGGATCACAACAAACTGTGGAAAATTCTTTAAGAGATGGGAATACCAGACCACCTTACTTGCCCCCTGAGAAATCTGTATGCAGGTCAAGAAGCAACAGTTAGAACCAGACATGGAACAATGGACTGGTTCCAAATTGTGAAATAAGTATGTCCAGGCTGTGTACCATCACCCTGCTTATTTAACTTATATGCAGAGTATATCATGCGAAGTGCCAGGCTGGATAAAGCAAAAGCTAGAATCAAGAGTGCCAGGAGAAATATCAAATAACCTCAGACATGCAGATGACACCACCCTTATGGCAGAAAGGGAAGAACTAAAGAGCATCTTGATGAAGGTGAAAGAGGAGAGTGAAAAAACTGGTTTAAAGTTCAACATTCAGAAAACTAAGATCATGACATCCAGTTCCATAACTTCATGGTAAATAGATGGCTAAACAATGGAAACAGTGACAGACTTCATTTTCTTGGGCTGCAAAATCACTGTGGACAGTGACTGCAGCCATGAAATTAAAAGACGCTTGCTCCTTGGAAGAAAAGCTATGACCAACTTAGACAGCATATTAAAAAGCAGAGATCACGTTGCCAACAAAGGTGTGTATAGTCAAAGCTATGGTTTTTCCAGTAGTCATGTATGAATGTGAGAGTTGTACCATAAAGAAGGCTAAGTTCCAAAGAATTGATACTTTTGAACTGTGGTGCTGGAGAAGACTCCTCGAGAGTCCCTTGGACAGCAAGGAGATCAGTCAGACAATCCTAAAGGAAATCAACTCTGAATATTCGTTGGAAGGACTGCTGCTGAATCTGGAGCTCTAATACTTCAGCCACCTGATACAGAGCCAACTCATTGGAAAATACCTTGCTCCTGGGAAAGATTGAGGGCAGGAGAAGGCGGGTGACAGAGAATGAGACGTTTAGATTGCATTATCGACTTAATGGACATGAGTCTAAGCAAATTCAGGCAGATAGTTAAGGACAGGGAAGCCTGTTGTGTTGCCTTATGGGGTCTCAAAGAGTCGGACACAACTGAGAGACTGAACAACAACAACAACTCAATATGATGATTACTATGGTGAAGGAAAGATCTGGGTATCTGCTTGCATCTAACAAATGAGGGGATAAACCATCTTTGGAAGAGACAGGGATTACTTCCTAGAGCACATGGAAACATGGATTTTAGAGAGGGGTCTGATCTGCAACATCATGTAGATTAGGTGTCTAAATATAAAAGGAAGTGAAGAGTGGGAGGAAGAGATGAAGAAGGAGAAATGGGCAGAATGCAGATATCTACCCTTAAAGAACTAGTGAGCCCCATTCAGCCTTTGTCCTGAGGGAGGTAGGAAGCAGAGAGACCCTGAACAATGGCAGGTGGTAGGGAAAGGTCTGCCTTGCAGGATGTTCAACCTGAAGCACTGTGGAGAATGGGATGGAATGAACCAGGAAGCCAGGTGATGCAGTAATTCAGGCAAGAAATGATGAGGAGCTGAACTAAAACCAGGGTTATGGAAACAGAGCAGAGGGAAAGATCTGGTCCAGGGAGACCATTAGGAGGTAAAACAACAGCAGAGGGAGGAGTCAAGTTCAATTCCTCAGGTAGCTATACTTCCTCAGCTGAGTTCTCCATTTTCTAGAAAACAGTCCCAAGGACTGCAGCCACATTCTTTGGAAACTATGCTGAGGCTAGGGACACATCTTCCAGATCAAACTTACAGCCATGTGGTCTGGGAGAGCCTTAGGGGTCAACCATTACTGCAGGAGCTAAAAAACATGGACGAGGTCTCTTTGTTTTGGCCTACAGTTAACTTTAGCCCAGGCCACTTATATTCTGATATATATTGCAGGTAAGGATTTCTATCTCCTTCCAATCAAAAGCATCTGTCTCCTTGCTAATCAAAATTCCTTTTAGATATCTATTCACTTCTGCACTTTTCCTAGAAATATTTGGTGAAGGCCTACAGCATATTAAAAACCAGAGACATTACTTTACCAACAAAGGTATGTCTAGTCAAAGCTATGGTTTTTCCAGTAGTCATGTATGGATGTAAGAGTTGGACCATAAAGAAAGTTGAGCACTGAAGAATTGATGCTTTTGAACTGTGGTGTTGGAGAAGGCTCTTGAGAGTCCCCTGGATGGCAAGGAGATGAAACCAGTCAATCCTAAAGGAAATCAGTCCTGAATATTCATTGGAGGGACTGATGCTGAAGTTGAAGATCCAATACTTTGGCCACCTGATGTGAAGAACTGACTCATTGGAAAAGACCCTGATGTTGGGAAAGATTGAAGGCAGGAGGAGAAGGGGAGGACAGAGGATGAGATGGTTGGATAGCATCACCGACTCAATGGATATCAGTTTAAGCAAGCTCCAGGAGTTGGTGATGGACAGGGGGGCCTGGCATGCTGCAGTCCATGGGCTTGTAAGGAGTCGGACACGACTGAGAGACTGAACTGAACTGAACAGTGTGTTATACAAATTCTCTGCCCTCAATTAATCTATAATTTAGTGAAAGATACAAACAAACCAACCCCCCCCCCCCACACACACACAAATCGAAGTACACTGTGGTAAGTACTGTGAAAGAAGTACTCACACAAAAAGCACAAAGCAGAGTCCCTTAAGTGAAAGATGAATTAGGATTGGGTGTCTTAAATCAGTTAGAGGTAAGAATGGTTTCTCAAAAAGAAAAACAACCTCTAACAAAAAATAAATTCTCATTAAAAATAGCTCAGGTATAAATAAACAAAAATGCATCAAAAACATGCATAGTTAATAAGTGATACTTCTGAGTGCATGAAATGTGCCAGGAGCTATGGATCTTGTATTTTTCCCCCTCAGTTCATCCTCATACCAAACTTATGAGGTAGTAATACTTCCCTTATTTTACAGATGAAAAAGCTGAGGTTCAAAAAGCTTCAATATTGATAGTTGGCCCCAGGTCACACGGGAGCAGTAAAGCTAGGAGTCACACCTGGGCGGTCTGAGTGCAGAGTTTCTAATTGGGATGTAGCCCTGCCCTCTGCAGTTAGGGCCATTTCTCGACCGATGAGAATGGTATTTAAGAGGTTTGTCCACTGTTCCACGTCACAGGTTGGGAATTCAACCCAGTTGGCTGAGCTCCAGTGTTTCTTCTCTTTTACACAGCCCTATCTTCAGGCTGAATGTATACTTTTACTGAGAAAAAGAATGAGAAAATACACTAGTAAAAAGAAACAGAAAGCTCTCTTCATTTTGTTCTCATATCAGTTCTCTAAGGGATGAGCCAAGCCTTGCCTCCTGCCTAAATGCCCTTGTTCCACAGGGGACTCGGTCAGAGGTTATAAAGTCTGAGGCAGTTAAAAGAGGGCTGGTGGGGCTAACTTACCCCACTTATCCCCTACCTCATTGCCCAGAGCACTGAGAAAACTGTCAGCCCTTGACTGGCAGTCATTCTCAATGAACGTTTGCCTGTAACTGCTATTATTGGGTGGACAAATTAAAAACCTTTTTTTTCTTCAAAAACTAGACATGTGCAGTTATTACATTGTTTATGACAAACTGGAAGGTTGGCCAAAATTTATGTTGAGATTCTTCAGTATTTGTACCCCAGCATCCCAAAGGCTGGTTAATCGTGGTGATAGAGGTCCTATCACCATTGATAGTCACATCTCCAGTTCCCTCCTGTATAACTGTGAGACCTGGTCTCTTCGTCACCTAAAGGGGGCCCCAAGTTATTCTGGTGGGAGTCTGGGGTGTCTTGCATAGTTTGCTGAAGTCCTTTCCCACTCAGAATTCTAGAATTCAGAGCCGTTACTTCTCCTGTCCTGGGTGAAAGATGCTTTTGTACCCCTTCTTGCTGTTTCCCTCCAAAGCACAAAAGAGCTGTACTCCCTCTAAGCCTCCTTCTGCAAGAAGTCTGTTCTTTTCCATCAAAATTAGGAGTGATATTTCCCACACCTCTCCCTTACACCTTTCCAGCTGGGCCTTGAAGGAGCATTGTTGTGTCATGAGTTTCAGGAAGTCATTTGTAAAAAGAATGCTTTCAGCGTCTGCTCCCAAAACTTTTCTCCATGAACCTTAGACTGCAAAGAGATCCTAGGATTCCTCCCCTATTCTCCCCGTCCCCCTCTCCCTCCAAGGAACCTGCACTGAGGAGACTTTTGCTCTCATGCTCACCGAATAGTCCAAAGCGGGGCATTACTCAAATTGGGAACCTAGCCCAAGTTCCCACTTGGGCTGGTTCACACTATTCAAGCTAAATGCTACCTTCTCTAATGAACATGGTCATATAGAAATTGTTGAGAAGATACTGAATTATCTCTAGAAGAGTAAGGCCATCATGAGATGAGAAAATAAAGATAAAATACATGTATGTAGTGTGTGTGTATAAATATGCATGCTCAGTCTCTCAGGTTACAGGTTACAACCCTGTAACCTGCTATGCTCCTCTGTCCATGGACTTTTCTAGGCAAGAATACTGGAGTGGGTAGCCTTTCCCTTCTCGAGGGGAATCTTCCCAACCCAGGAATCGAACCCACATCTCCTGCATTGACAGGCAGATTCCTTACCCCTGCACTACCTGGGAAGGCCAGTTTACGCTAAGCATGTATAAATATACATATACATAAAATCTCACTTGCAAACTTGCTGAAGAATTGCTCTTTCTCATTCAGGAAATGAACTCCAAGAAAGAAGCTTTCTCTTGCCTTGTTGGAGCCTTTGGGAAGCATAAGTAGACTGATGCAGAGAGGATAACATGGTCCAGGTAGTCACAGAACCTGCAGGGTTGATGGTGGGACCCCCCAACAGGCAGAACAGGAGGGCCACAAGCTCATCAATTACCCTGTAACTTGAGTAAGTCACTGAACCTCTGAGCCTTACATTTGTTTTTATGCTAAAATGGGGATAATTTTACAGTCCTGACAGGGTTGTTTGGGTTCAACATAGTTATCTATGTTTTGTAAACTGCAAGTGTCAAAAATATTAGTTGTTACAATATTGCTTGCAAGGAAGAACTAGAACAAAAGTTTAGATGGAGTCAAGGGTGTCTCTTGTACGTGATGAGGAGAGTTGTCTCTAAAGATTATGGGGGTTGCAAGCCTTAGAAAGGTACCTCAGGAAAGAGGAAAAAGTCCAGGCAGAGAAGTCTGAAGGAGATGAAAGGGGTCAAAGAGATTATCTACAGAGATTTTCTGAAGAGTCCTAATGTTCTTATTAACAGTCCATGGGCATCTCCAGCTTGATTTGAGCGGCAGTTCTTGTTGATACACTGGGCAGAGCTGAGGCCAGGAGCCTTGTAAGCCAAAATATGAATCAGAAGCGTAAGTCAGTGCCACTCAGACTTTGGGCCTGAGATTGCATGGCGGGTGTGTGTAGGTATGTGTGTGCTTGTCTCACAGGTGCAGGCCTCAACCACAAGTCCAAGCTGCACAAAACTGACAACACGAGGCTCTGCAGTCACCTTTCATTGCTGAGCTCTTATTTGTACTGCCAGGGAAATACCAAAAATTTCCTTTTGCAAGGGCCAGTGTGAACCTGGCAGGATACCCATGACTGAGGAGATGGTCATGAAGTCTGGTAATGAAAACAAATTTTTAAAATTATGTAAGGTAGAAACTAAATATTCAAGGTAGCAGGTTTCATTCATTATAGGAATGTTTCTTTAAGATGAAACAATAAATGCTTCTGCTGAGGTTTCTGGTTGAAGCGCCAGGCCTCACCCAGGAAAGGATTTAAAAGTATGTGTGTGTGTGTGTGTTAGTCACTCAGTCCTGTCTGACTCTTTGAGACCCCATGGACTGAAGCCTGCCTGGCTCCTGTATCCATGGGAAGAATACTGAAGTGGGTTGCCGTGCCCTCCTCCAGGAGATCTTCCTGACCCAGGGATTGAACCCATGTCTCTTGTGTCTCCTGCATTGGCAGGCGGGTTCTTCACCACTAGCGCCACCTGGAATTCCTTGGTGGCTCAGATGGTAAAGAGTCTGCAAGGCAGGAACCCAGGTTTAATCCCTGGCTCAGGAATATCCCCTGGAGAAGGGAATGGCAACCCACTCCAGTGTTCTTGCCTGGAGAATTACACGGACAGAAGAGCCTGGTGGGCTACAGTTGATGGGGTTGCAAAGAGTTGGACAGGACTAAAGCAACTAGAAAGAGAGTGAGCCACCTGGGAAGCCCTTTTAAGAGTATAAAGTATGTTAATTGTATTGGTTTCAAAGAGGGCAGAGGGATTGCCACACTGTCAGACTCCAGGTACATCTGACTGCAAGGCAACAGTTGACATCTGGAAACCCCCATATGAGAATTGGTTTTGCCCCCAGAATGAGGGACACCGTCTTGACAGTCTTGAATTCCTTTGTGGGTGGTGTAACTAAGGAATTCCAGGTGAGCTTCTTCTCACAGTTGGAAAACAGGCAAGGCAGAGAAAGAACTGTATAATCTCCATCCTTCCTTTCTTGCCTCACCTGGAGGACAATTTACTTTCTGTTGTGGAAAAACATTTCACATCCGCCTTAAGAAGTGGGAATAAGGAAGAGTGGTTAGCGGCAGTGAAGAGTGCTCCTGCTTCGACGTCACCCTTTGTCATTTGGTCCCTGTGTGTGGAGCAAAACCTCAGGTTTTAATACAAAAAAAAAAAGTCTTGAATGAAACCCTACAGTACCTAACTTCCCACCCCTGCTCCCAGGTTAGTTTACATTTTAAGGAAACGTCAGGGTGTTTTGTAACACCTGTTTTGTGTAGTAGTAGTGTTACTCACTCTGCTGCTGCTGCTGCTGCTAAGTCGCTTCAGTCGTGTCCAACTTTGTGCGACCCCATAGATGGCAGCCCACTGGGCTCCCCCATCCCTGGGATTCTCCAGGCAAGAACACTGGGTTGCCATTTCCTTCTCCAATGCATGAAAGTGAAAAGTGAAAGTGAAGTTGCTCAGTCGTGTCCGACTCTTCGCAACCCCATGGACTGCAGCCTACCAGGCTCCGCCATCCATGGGATTTTCTAGGCAAAATTACTGGAGTCACTCAGTCATGTCCAATTCTTTGGGACCCCACAGACTGTAGCCTGCCAAAGTCCTCTATCCATGGGATTCTCCAGGCAAGAACACTGGAGTGGGTTGCCGTTTCCTTCTCCAGAGGATCTTCCCCTGACCCAGGGATCGAACCCAGGTCTCCTGTGTTGCAGGCAGATTCTTTACAGTCTGAGCTACAATTCTGACAAAAGGAAAGAACCGACAATGGTTTAATCTTAGGCACTCAGATGGGCAGTCTGAGAAACTTAGGGATGGTTTCCCTGGCTCCTCTCACACCTGACACTCAAAACTGACCTCTGTGCATATAGATGTATGTCTAGTGTGTAACAGGAAGTTTGCTTTGGCTGGTCTCAGAGGGATCCATTTGTCTAGCGAGGTCTGCATGGCCAATGAAGCCACTGCCTCCCTTGCCATCTTAGCAGCTTTAAGAGGGTGGAGTATTTTTCTTTGAGGCCAAGTTTGGCCCAGAGAACTTCCTCACTGAAATTTTCTGCCAGGTTGGGTTGCTTTTCTTGCATAAGTCCACCCCTTACTCTCACCCCATCCCCCTAGTTGCCTTTGGTCAAATTTCTGGAATTTTGGCCTATGTTTGTGGGGTTGAGTCTATTCCTTCCTGGTGCAGTGGATGCAGAGATATGCTTTCTCTTGGGTGAAATTTACAGGCACATTTTCCTCTTTGACAGGAACAAAGAGCCACAAATATTTCCTAAGGGGAGAAAAAAGCTTCCAGATGCAGGACTCCAAATAAATGTGAGGGTCCCCCCCCCCACTTTTTCCTTTGGCATTTTTTAAGCTTAATAATTACACTGGACATATTTATCCAGAAGGCGGCCCACAGTTTTCCCAACTTCACTGAAATTTCTAAGTTACAAATACATCTACCTCTCCCTTGCTTGGGCTCCAGGCCATTTATCTCTTTCTTAAGGCAGTCACCACAGATGTCTTGAGTTTCAACCCTGTCTAGAGACTGAAGAAGATAGGAGAAGGCCCCTTTTTCCTCTTAGTCTCCTGAGCTCTGGTAACATAGAATAATCAAGTTGGGAGGGACACTTCTAAACTCTTGAACCATCAGTAAACTAATTTTCAATTATCTCTACTTAGAGGGTTACTGAAAAGAAAATTATAAATGTCAAGAAGACCTTTTAGCAAACTTTTACAATCTGTAGCATATTTCTATATTTTTTAAACTAATTAAAGCATTCTAATTGGTATCATTTTCTATTTTTAGTTTATAATCTAAAATTTTTCTCTTACCATGATCAGAATAATTGTGGGAGATACTTAACTCACATGTGGAAAATCATTATCACCCACACATTTTTTAAAAGGTTTTTGAAGAAATAAGGTACTTATATTTGATTAGAAAAACAGCTCTCCTTTTAAGTGTTGGCAAAGAATGCACTAAGTCCTAAGAAATCATTTTGGTTATATGTCTTAACATTTACTTATAAGCGATCATGGAGACATTTAATGCAGCTAAATGGCTTTAAAGAAGGCTGAGCACCAAAAAATTGATGCTTTCAAACTCTGGTGCCGGAGAAGACTCTTGAGAGTCCCTTGGACAGCAAGGAGATCAAACCAGTCAATCCCAAAGGAAATCAACCCTGAATATTCATTAGAAGGATCAATGCTGAAGCTGAAGCTCCAGTACTTTGGCCACCTGATGTGAAGAGCTGACTCATTGGAAAAGACCCTGGTGCTGGGGAAGATTGAGGGCAGCAAGAGAAGGGGATGACATAGGATGAAACGCTTGGATGGCATCACTGACTCAATGGACATGAGTTTGAGCAAACTCCAGGAGATAGTGAAGGACATGGAAGCCTGTCATGCTGCAGTCCATGGGGTCACGAAGAGTCAGATATGATTTAGCAACTGAACCACCACAACAAATGGCTTTAGCCAGTTTTTATTCTAACAGGAATGAAATTAAAGTGCCTAGGAATCAGATTCTGCTTCAGGAGGTCTGGGGCTAGAGAAATATTCCACATCTCTAATAACAAATTCTCAGGAGATGCAGACACTGCAGGTCCATGGAGCTGAGAGGATGTAGAGTACAGTACATCTTCCTATCCCTAAGCTGCAACTCATGGGTGAAATACATATGTGGACACGGGTATCATACAGCCTCAAGAATACAGGGGAATGGACTGCTCCCTCCAGAGGTTCCCTTGGTATGTTTTTTACAGTGGATTGAAAAGTGATTTAATCTATGCTGTTCAAAAAATCAGTGAATCCCTTCTAAATTCTAAGCCCTAGGCTAGTCACTATCTAACATAAAGTTGCATAATACTGCATAATATAAAATATAATGACCTTATTAAATTTGACATCTGTACTCTGATTATCACCTCTTTCAAGACTAAAGAATTCTCTATTGTTCCTTCCCACCCTTCCAGCACTTTTTAGTTTGAAAATTTTCTAATCTATAGAAACACTGAAATTGTAAAATAACTAACAAATTTAAACCTAGATTTACCAATCTTTAACATGCTGCTATACTCTCTTTCTGTCTGTGCATACACATCTATATACAATTAAATATACACTGAGCTTATTTTAATGTTTGTGGTCAAACTGTTTGACAATAAGTTGCAGCTCTCAGTTGTTCTTTTTCATGTTGCTATTGTTTGTCTCCATGACTGGCCCAGCTACAAGATGATGTTAAACCAGAGCTCAGTGTGTCCAAGAAGCAAAAATGGCACGGAGTTTCCCAAACTTCCTAGGATCAGTTTTACAGAGGAGGAAGCAGACAGTAGAAACCTTTGTTTCACCTTAAAAAATCTTAAGCAGGTCACTCTTAAATTCTGTCCATTTATCCCACTCTCCACCATCTTTAAGAAGATATGGAATAATTGTGCTGAAGACTGCCAGAAATAAGCACTCTAACATGGAAGCAGAGAATAACTAATTTTGCTAAACCGAACTCACTTTCTTTGTGAGTTCACGTTTCACTAATGAATTTTTTCATCTATTGCTAGGAAAGACAGAGAATCAGTCTTATTCCAATGTGATTAATAGATTCCGAAAATATTTTTTGCAGTATTACAAAAGGGATTTATTCATGCTTGTTTCATCTCTATGTACCTTCATCTTTTTATTTCAAAATAGCCAGAAATTAGCCCTTCTGAGAAGGTCTCTACATTATTTCTAAGGGTTTCCCAGAGAATTACCCCATGTATTTTCCTGATCAAGTCTAACTGGTATTTCCAGTCTAGGCTTCCTATCTTGCCATCACACCGCTGCCTCTGTGGTAACAACCCGAGGAAGAAACCCCACACACGGTGATCCTCTTACCACCAACCCTTGCTCAGTATCATGCACAGCACAAACACACACTCTCTCTCTCTCTTTCCTGGTACCTCTCATATTGCTGAGGTGCTCTCATCCTGGCTCTTCAGTGTCTGACAGCACAAATGAGACTAGCCATGACTCTCAGAGAGGAGCTAGGAAAGGTTTGGGGCTCATAGAAATGCAACACAAATAATAAGTACATTTTTGACAACAACTGCTAGCTCTGCTCGTGTTCAAACTCAGGGACCCATATCCTACTTCAGCATCTGTAGCTCCCAGAGGTTCTCATGTGGTTTGGAACAACTAAACCTCCACCAGTGGAAATCGGAGCTCAGTTGCCCTTCGGTCCCTTGAGAGGAGGGTGCTTCCCTGCAAGTCTTGCCTGTCATCCTGTCTCAGGACTGACCTCACTCCAGGATGCATTGCAGTGGGTTGGATAACTCTCCTCAGAATAACAGCATCCTATTCCTGGGTGTGGACTGCCTCCTTGGCCCAGTAACTCAATCACAAGAGTTACCAGGATATTTCTCCAAGTCCATATTAAATCTTTTTCGTGTTTTTATTTTCTTCAGCATGAGATTAGGTCTGCTTAGCCTTCCTGGCATGGTCAAATCTTGCTTGCATATCTCTAGTCATTGCCAGATAAGAAAATAATAATTTATGAATAAACATTTATTTTTCAGACATAAAAGAGTCCACGTTCAGCTATTGGTTTTTAAAAAAATCTCAGATATGCAGGGTAGAGCTTTATCCAATTTACACTCCAGAGCAGAATATTTAATAAACCCTGCTCAAGTGCTTGGGGCTTCCCAAGGGTGAAGAACCTGCCTGCCAATGCAGAAGATGCCAGAGATGCAGGTTAGATCCCTGGATCGGGAGGATCCCCTGGAGAAGGAAATGGCAACCCACTCTAGTATTCTTGCCTGGAGAACCCCTGGACAGAGGAGACTGGTATGCTACAGTCCAGAGCATTGCAAAGAGTCAGACACTACTGAAGCGACTTAGTACGCATATACGCTCAACCACTGTACAGGGGTTATCTCCTGCATTCAGTTCTTTCACAAGAGCAGAAAATGCTTGAGTAAAAACAATCACAATATCTAGTTTCCACCCAATAATGCAGAAACCACATGCCACCTCCAGAGTAGCAGCTCAGTTACTCCACTGTTCTCTCTGATCTCTCTGAGCTCCTTGTTCCACTTACATGAAGTCACTCCACTTCTCTATAACATTCTATACTGGTTGCTTCTTAAATTTCACTAGTCAGAACTGGTATATGGCCATAGATTCTGTATCTCAGAATGGATTTTAAAGGTACTTTCAGGAAAGAAACACATTTTAATTTTTTTAAATTGTGATAAAAGTCACATAGTATAAAACATACTATTTAACCATATTTAACTGTACAGTTCAGTAGCACTAAGTATATTCACACTGTTGTGCAATTTTTACCATCATCCATCTCTTGAATTTTCCATCTTCCTAAATTGAAACTTCTTCCCCATCAAACTTTAAGTCCTCATTCCCCCTCTGCAACCCCCCTCACCCCTCTGTCCCTGGCATCTACCAATATACTTTCTGACTCTATGATTTTGACTATTCTAGGTACCTCATATAACTGTAATGAAACAGTATTCCAATATATATTGGAGTGCATTTTTAAGGTTAATTTACATCCTATGAACAGATTGTACCTTTCGTTTTTGCTGCCCCCAACCCCGAAGTTCTCACTAGTTATTTTATACACAGTATGTGTTTATGTCCATCCCAATCTCCCAATTCATCCCCCGCCCCCAGTGTCCATATGTTTGTCCTCTATGTCTGTGTTTCTGTTGCCGCTGCCGCTGCTAAGTCGCTTCAGTCGTGTCCGACTCTGTGCGACCCCATAGACGGCAGCCCACCAGGCTCCCCTGTCCCTGGGATTCTCCAGGCAAGAACACTGGAGTGGGTTGCCATTTCCTTCTCCATGAAAATGAAAAGTGAAAGTGAAGTCGCTAAGTCGTGTCTGACTCTTCATGACCCCATGGACTGCAGCCCACCAGGCTCCTCTGTCCATGGGATTTTCCAGGCAAGAGTACTGGAGTGGGTTGCCATTGCCTTCTACTGCTTTGCAAATAGGTTCGTCTGTACCATTTTTCTAGATTCCACATATATTTTACTCAAAATGGATTAAAGACCTAAATGTAAGGCTGGACACATTAAAACTCTTAGAGGAAAACATAAGCAGAACACTCTGACATAAATCACAGCAAGATCCTTTTTGACCCACCTCCTAAAGTAATGAAAATAAAAACAAAAGTAAACAAATGGGACCTAATTAAACTTAAAAGCATAGCAAATAAAGCCATAAACAAGACAAAAAGACAACCCTCAGAATGGGAGAAAATATTTACAAACACATTTTGAGTAAAATGCTGTTTGTTTTTAAAAAAAATCACAAAGAGGCCAAATAGTTAATTAACAGCAATGACAAAAATCTCAGACAGTTTTCTTTAACACAGAAACATTTTAAGAATAGAATTAAAAATATTTCACATGTAAAAATTGTTCTGATGATATAGAATTTGAAACTTCTAAAACCTGAAAACTGAAACTTTTAGCTTATAATTTGGAATCCCATTGAGGCAAAAATAGACAAACTTTGAAGAGGATCAATCAGATCCTTTTATATTGGGTTTTTGCATATTTCTAGAAGAAAACAACACTAAAATTCCAACTACTTCCTTATTAATAAAAATTTATGTGAAGATAATGGTGTGATTCCACCTTGACAGTGCTTTCTTTTCAGCTGACTTGATCAACACAATGGTGTAGTGGTTTATAAATTTGTGATAAAGTAGGACAATTTATTTATGAATGGCTTAACAACAGCTGCTTGGCTGAATGTTTTGTAGAATTCATTGAGTTCCACTAAATGGAAAGAAGTGTTTTTATTTTGTTTATCATGGCCAAACCAGTCATCTAGTGTTTCTAAGACAGCTGTTATCATCTGTTGGCCAGAACTGCAGCCTTTATCTGTGAAAGAGGACACTAGCTCAGTCATTTTCAGCTAATTGGCAGTAAGCAACTGGTCAAAGCTGCAAAGTGTAGATGCTTATGAAGCAATATTTTTAAATTCTAAGTTGCAATCCACTAATGGTCATGAAATCAATTTAGTGGATTGCATCTGACATTTTTTAAAAAGTGCATTAGAATAAAAAATACTATATTGTTGTTGTTGATTAGTCACTAAGTCATGCCTGACTCTGCAAACCCATGGATTGTAGCCCACCAGACTCTTTTGTCCATGGGTTTTTCCAAGGAAGAATGTTGGTGTGGGTTGCCATTCCTTCTCTAAGGGATCTTCCTGAACCAGGGATTGAACCTGTGTCTCCTGCTTAGCAAATGAATTCTTTACCACTCAGCCACCTGAGAAGCCAAAAAATGACATAAAAAACTAAAAGTAAGCATGTTTTTATGATATTTTAAAGTTTTATTTATATATTTTCCCAATCATATATAAACTATTGCATGCTAAGTCACTTCTGCTGCTGCGAAGTCACTTCAGTCGTGTTTGACTCTGTGCAACCCCATGGACGGCAGCCCACCAGGCTCCCCCATCCCTGGGATTCTCCAGGCAAGAACACTGGAGTGGGTTGCCATTTCCTTTTCCAGTGCATGAAAGTGAAAAGTGAAATCACTCAGTCGTGTCCGACTCTTAGCGACCCCATGCTAGAGTGGATTGCCATGTCCTCCTCCAGGGAATCTTCCCAACTCAGGGATCAAACCAACCTCTCATATCTCCTGCATTGGCAGGCAGGTTCTCTATCACTAGCATCACCTGGGAAGCCCATATATTTATCAAAATGGCACCCCACTCCAGTACTCTTGCCTGGAAAATCTCATGGACAGAGGAGCCTGGTGGGCTGCAGTCCATGGGGTTGCTAAGAGTCAGACACAACTGAGCGACTTTACTTTCATGCATTGGAGAAGGAAATGGCAACCCACTCCAGTGTTCTTGCCTGGAGAATCCCAGGGATGGGAGAGCCTGGTGGGCTGCCATCTATGGGGTCACACAGAGTCAGACACGACTGAAGCGATTTAGCAGCAGCAGTAGCATGTATGTATATACCCATACACCATAGTTACTTTGGACAATGTATTTCTTATTGTATGTTATAGTCAAAATAATTTAAAAGTCAGGGCTCTAAAATCTTCTCTTATTAATGGAAAGAAAGCATTTTAAATATATAACAACCATCCCCTTTGTTCAGCCTTGAATTGTCTTCCCAATACATTGCTTTCTTCAACAGGCCATGTCTCACAAAGGAACTCTGCTTGCAAAACTATGATGTCAACATCCCCAAATGCAGCATATCTCAACACTTTTATCCCTAGGACACAAGAGAAAAATGACATTCACGTGTATTTGAACCATACAACTCCTTGACCATAGCTAGATTTCAGGACTGTGGCAGAGATAAGATAAGGCCTTGATTAGAGGAGATTCCTTGAGAGCTATTGATAGCTTCATCTCGCTTTCTCTCATTCAAAAAAGCATAAGGAGATAGAAACTAGTGATGGTTGTGGGGATAAACTTGAATAAAATCTAGTACTTTCTAAGAAAAAAAAAGAGAGCAAATCATTTACAAAGTTTAATATATAATAGCTCTTATTAATAACAACCATTTGAGGCATACCTTAAACCGTGTCGTTGAAACAGTGTAGCAGAGCATTGCTATAGAGAGCTGAGAGTATATTCAAATCTCTCTCTCTCTCTCTCTCTCTTAACTTTTCCAGAACTGCACAGTTGTTCACACAACTGGCCAATTTAGTGTCTTTTGCAGGTGACATCCAAGTACCCAAGAAATAAGACCTAAGAGCTGTTAGAACAGGGAATGCTCATGGTTTTAAGAGTTCCTGAAAGATCATCGTCAGTGTGAATGATTTTCCTCTAGGATCTCTTCTTTTTTGAATTAAGATCAGTTATGGAACATACTCATCTTCTTCCCTGTTCCCTGCCCTCTTTAGGCTTAGGGCTTTGAATAAAGAACAGGTTTGGGGTTTGAACATTTAGAGGTGATAGAAATGCAAATAGCAGATCATGATGGGTGAAAAATTCCTGTATTTCAGAACTCAAATTCTTCTGTCTTTGATGGGAAATGGAAATTCAGGGAATTGAAGGGACTTGCCAAAAGTCATGCAGCTTACTAATGACAAAGACAGGGGAGGCCTCCTGGCTCTGAGATTTCCCCCGCTGTAGTAGCGTTTCTCTGGGAATGGATTACCCTCTAGCCTATGTGACTTACTAGCAACTCTTCCAAATGATAGCAGTTGTCTGTCTCAATGTGAGGAATGTCAGGCCTGGTGAATACTATGGGGGAAGAGATTACAAAGGGAAAATTTTGAGATACTAACAAAGTGCTCTTTAGTCTGTTCATTTAACCAAACATTATTTAAGTCACAGGCACATAGGATACAAAAATTGACAAGATCCATCTTACCCTCACAGTGTTGTTCAGTCACTGAGTCATGTCTATCTCTTTGCAGCCCATGGACCGCAGCACACCAGGCTTCCCTGTCCTTCACTACCTCCTGGAATTTGCTCAAACTCAAGTCCATTGGGTGAGTGATACCATCCAACTGTCTTATCCTCTGTTGCCTCCTTCTCCTCCTGCCTTCAATTTTTCCCAGCATCAAGGTCTATTCCAATAAATCAGCTCTTCACATCAGGTGGCCAAAGTATTAGAGTTTCAGCTTCAGCATTCATCCTTCCAATGAATATTCAGGGTTGATTTCTGGTTTGATCTCCTTGCTGTCCAGGGACTCTCAAGAGTCTTCTCCAGCACCAGAGTTTGAAAGCCTCAATTCTTTGGCACTCAGCCTTCTTTATGATCCAATTCTCATGTCCATACAGGAATACTGGAAAAACCATAGCTTTGACTATATGAACCTTTGTCGGCAAAGTGATGTCTCTGCTTTTTAATGGGCTGTCTAGGTTTATCATAGCTTTTCTTCCAAGGAGCAAGCATCTTTTAATTTCATGGATGTAGTCACTGTCTGCAGTGATTTTGGAGGCCAAGAAAATTATATCTGTCACTGTTTCCATTTTTTCCCCATCTATTTGCCATGAAGTGATGGGATGAGATGCCATGAACTTAGTTTTTTGAATGTTGCATTTTAAGTCAATTTTTTTGCTCTCCTCTTTCACCTTCATCAAGAGGCTCTTTAGTTCCTCTTCGCTTTTTGCCATTACTCTCACAGTGTGGCACAGAAAAAGGTCATAATGGTGGCATAAACCAGTGCCACATGTAAAAAGAAGCAGTAATTAGTTTTGCCTGGAGCTCATGCTGCTATAAGGGTATGTGGTGTTGGGGGCTCATCCAGGAACCAGGTCAGCTGTGAAGATAACCACGATGTCAGCAGTCTGTTTGAGAAGCCAGGTGGTCTAGTGAAAAATTCTCAGTCTTTAATGTGGGATTCCTTATAGAATACGTACTGTGATTCAATAGGCAGATGTGTGGAGCCTGAGATTCCATTTCTAAGTAGATCCAGGTGATTCCATGCTGGTTTTCCCCAGACCACACTGTGAGGAGCATAGGTCTAGTAAAATGAATAGGTATTTTGCATCCAAGAAAAGTGAGTCTTCATCCCAACACTGTCTCCTGTAGCTGGTTATCTTTGAGTATATTACTGAGACTAGTCTTTCTTGTTTGTAAAAAACAGCCATAGTGTTATATACTGTACAGCTTACAGACTGAATGAGAATATAAGCATATTGCTCAAGACAAAGTAAAAGCTCATTTTAAATTAGTTCTTTTTTTGTACATATACATTTTGAATACACAATAAACAATTGCCTTAGAAATATTTGGCTACAAAGAACAAAATTCACTTAGAAAAGCCCTCACATATGAATCCATCCAAAGTCTCATGACCCTTTTTTAAAGTACATATTCTTGATATGTATTTGTTTTTACAGCAAATTAAGACATTAAGATTTTCCCTGAAGCAATAACAAAACAATGACCAAGTCAGATAAGAATACAGAAAGTATTATGCTTAGTCCCATAACCTAACCTCTAACCCACTCAACCTTGTCCTTAATGAAGTAGCATAATTTATGGGTGAGACATGGGAAAATTTGGAACTTGCCCATATAGTAAAAGGTACTTCCCTGGTGGCTCAGATGGTAAAGCGTCTACCTGCAATGCGGGACACCCAGGTTCGATCCCTGGGTCGGGAAGATCCCCTGGAGAAGGAAATGGCAACCCACTCCAGTACTCCTGCCTGGAAAATTCCATGGACAGAGGAGCCTGGTAGGCTGCAGTCCATGGGGTCGCAAAGAGTTGGACACGACTGAGCTACTTCACTCACTCACTCACTCACTCACTCACTCAATCTAGTTAAGGGAAAAGCCTCTGTAATAATCAGATTTTATAAGCCAAAATCTCTTTAATGTACTTAGGAATAGATAATCTTGAAATAAACAGTAACTGTACTTGTTTAGGGAATTAGTGTTTCTTTACTCATTTATCAAGTTCTTTAAAGCCTCAGAAAAGCTGTGAGAGTCGGGAAGGTCATATACCTTCACCTCTATTTCACAAATGAGGAAATTGAGGCCCAGAGAGGTGAAGTGACTGACACACTCCTATTGCAAATTAAATAACAAAAAGCCCTGGCCCAGATGGTTTACCTCCAAGCAATCTGTTTTGTTTTGCCAAGGATGGGAGGTGAGAGTGGGAGGGAGGTGGGAGTGAGAGGCTGGCAGTTTGTGTTGGGGGTGGACAGTGGGCAGCAAAGAGGTCCTGGGAGTGGAGTGCTTCTTTGCCTCTGGGTGACTGTGGCTTCAAAGATTTAGTGCCTGTGTTCTCAGGGATATTTGTTGGGCTAGAGTTAAGTAAATCACACTGAAGAGGAAACAAAATCATTTTAAAAACATAAGATTTTTAAATGTTTTGGCAAATCCGCAAGTTGTGTTTTTGGGATTCACCCAAGTTTTTTCCTGATTTCAATGCACTTTCTTTTTGACTTCACGTTTCTTTCCTGTTTTCTCTATTTTTTTTTTCTGATAAAAATTCCAATTTAAGGGAGTTGGCAAATTATTAAAACACATATGAAATTCAGATTTCCTTTTTTTTCTGTATATATTTCAATATTTATTAATACCTGGGAGCTTAGTTATTTTAATGAAGGACATTTAAGTAATGGGATTAGCACTTTAAATTTTAAGTAGAATTGCTATTTTGTACACTATGACAAGTCTTAGTGATTCTTTTTTTCCTCCAGATTATATTCATGTCCAGTTGAAAGTTGAACTAAATTGGAAGAAAGTGTAAGCAATACTTTAGAAAACTTAATAGTATATGCTTTTAGAAGATAATCTATTTATTTAACATCTTACTCTCCAGGGATCTTTAATCATTACTTTGAGACTCAGTGGTCATAGATGTTTATTAAAATGACAGAGAACAAGATTCATTCACCAAATGGTCTTTATAAATGTTCACTGGACACAGTTGAAAACATGATACAGAAGGTCTTGCCCTTCAAGAAGCTGACATTTCTATACTTTCTCAAATATTTTCTGACCATGAAATAGTTTATTTAGTATTTTGTGGGTAAATATTTTATTGTATTTTTTAAAAAATTGTTTTAGCAGATTCAGAGTAGGAAGACTCTGAGCCTAATTCCTTTCATGGGCACACCAAAATTACTATTTATAGAGAAACTATTGATGATAATGACCTGAAAACTAGCAGAAAATTTTTTCCACAACTAAAGATATAAAGAAGAAACCAAAATGAGAGGGTTTGAGTGAGCAGAAGTGTGGTATAGTAAAAAAAAAAGTTTAATTAGTGATTGATTACACCATGGTGTCTATCCTTCAATATGTATTAAATTCCTTGAAGGCAGGAAGCATATCTCAGCCATCCTTTTATGTTTCCTTAATGACCAGCTGAGTGATTTGCTTAGAAAAGGCATTCAATAAACATTTGTGAATTCCAGTTTTTGGATGGAACTGTCCAGAGAGTTTGATGAACTGACTGCATTAAGTAAGAATTTATTAGATAAACAGATATTTTTCATCCAAAGTTCTCTGCTGTTTTTCAGGATTAAATATGAGCCTGGGATGAATAGCCAATCAATCTCTTTTAAAGCATATAACTAGTTCTCTCCTAGATTTAAAGAGGTAAAAAAATTTGGACTTTTTTCCCCTAATAATGATGTCTCTGGCCTTAGTCAATATTTCATGGCTGTTAGAAAGAAATAAAACCTGATCAACAATAGGTAGGTGCCTATAGGCCAGCACATGCCAAAGCTCATATCCCAAACAGGTTATATGTCATTAGGATGGGTTTATATAGGCAATAATATTTAGGAATTCTCTTTAATCACAAATAATACTCACTGGTGGAGTGAGTGCTTAAATGAACTTACAATCTCAAGAACATCAACTATGTAGAAAATCAAAGGGTATAACTTCCCTTATAAAAACAATTAACTGTCTCTGTGGAAGCTTGTGATTCACTACTATCCTAAATATGAAGGCAGCAACCCGCTATTTCTATTTCTTCCAAGACCTATAAGGACCCAAGAAAGGATATCGTTTCTTAAACAAGTATTATTAGGATCATACTGTATATCAGTCCAATCAACCTTTTTTTTTGCTCAGCATATTTTCCATCTATTTTGTCACCAATGCTCAAATAATTTAATATTTAAACTGGATTATCAGGCTCCAAATAAAATGTTAGTAACAAAACAGGTTCTTTTGGCTTGCCATTTGTGTTGAAGACTCAGTTCAGTCAGTCAGTTCAGTCGTGTCTGACTCTTTGCGACCCGACGGACTGCAGCACACTAGGCTTCCCTGTCCATCACCAACTCCCGGAGTTTACTCAAACTCATGTCCATTGAGTCCGTGATGCCATCCAACCATCTCATCCTCTGTCATCCCGTTCTCCTCCCGCCTTCAATCTTTTCCAGCATCAGGGTCTTTTCAAGTGAGTCAGCTATTTGCATCAGGTGGCCAAAGTATTGGAGTTTCAGCTTCAGCACCAGTCCTTCCAATGAATATTCAGGATGATTTCCTTTAGAATGGACTAGTTTGATCTCCTTGCTGTCCAAGGGACTCTCAAGAGTCTTCTCCAACACTGTAGTTCTAAAGCATCAATTATTCAGTGCTCCGCTTTCTTTATAGTCCAACTCTCATATCCATACATGACTCCTGGGAAAACCATAGCCTTGACTAGATGGACCAGGTGTTATAATTTACATTTCTTAGTAAGGAAAGAGCCACAGGTGGTGGCAATTGAATCTAAGGCCATCCAATGTATTTAAAGAATCTGATTGAACCAATGTTGTGCTGGTAAATGTTTAACAACCATCTCTCTGAGAAGAAAAGAGAATAGTCCTGATTTATAGTATTTGCTAATTTCATGGTATAAACTCCCACCATAGCCGTTCTCAAGCTAATTACATGAAGTCATTGAACTCAGAGTTGGGAAAAGTTACCATAATTGTCTTTTGAAACTCGGAAGGATCTGGTTCCAGCCCTCACACTACTTGGTATAAAATGCACAAAATGATCACCTGTTCACAAAACTGCTTAAAAATTGCTTCAGGTCTGATCTAGTAGGACAATTGACATTCAGAAGAAAGAAATTCCAAGACATGTCTAAATATATAAAGCCCTTTTAGAATAATAGAGGTGACATTTCACGAGCTTTTGGAAAATAAGAATTTCAAGACATCAGCTTGATAGCAGCGATAAATGCTATTATTTTTCTTTCTCAAGATGTTATCATCTAATGTTATATGATTTTGATGAGTGACCCTTCACTAGAAATCTTAAGTAAAATGAGTATTATTCATTATTGTCAGGGAACAAGTATTTTACAGATAACAATTTTTTTTAAATTAACTAAAGTTCATTGCTCTAATCAAGATGTTTAAATATTATTCTAATCATATTGCATTATAACTCAGGGAAGCTACAGCAATTCTCTGGCTTCCCAGAAAATGAATTATATTCCTAGTTCTTTGTTTAGGACATTAAAAAAAGACTGTAGACTCATCTGTAAAGCACTGCAGTACGGTGAGGAGTTATTTAAATAAATTGAGCTGTGGGGTCCCCTGCTTACTGTTGTGTGCTTGAGTATTTAGGTTGAGTTTTTATATTTCTCCCTTCGTTTCATCCTTTTCTGCCTGCTGTGAGCTGCCACTTGCTCTCTGAGTGACGGCCTCTGGCTATTTCACTGCCTTCTCATTCCTAATTTGCTGCTTCTAACCTGCTGAGGGCTAGAAAACAAAGCAGCTGGCCCACCTTCTTTGCCTTCTGTATAAAATAGAGTCAGAGAGAGGGCCTGGGGGGAATTAAAGGGCAACTATTTCAATCCATCAATTTGACATCTAGTTTCCCTACCAGAACTTAATCTGTTCATTTCCTAAAACAAGGGGAAAAGGTACCAGTGGGACCATAATCCTGTATAACTGAAGTTGGGGCTGAGATTTCTATTGTCCACAAACTAAGATATTACTATTGTCTCCCATCTTATAACACCTCGAAATATGGAGTGCCTTTTTTTTCTATCTTAGGGCATCTCAAAGAAGACACCTGTCCCACTATTCAGAGTTGGATTTCTGACATGAAATCTGTTACCTTTGCCTCTTCCTGGTGGCTCAGACGGTAAAGAGGAGGAACCTGGCAGGCTACAGTCCATGGGATCATAAAGAGTAGGACATGACTGAGAGACTAACGCTTTCACATTCACCTTTGCCTCCTCCTATTCAGGGTTCTCTTTTGCCTCTAAACTGTCATCTATAGTCACACGAAGACAAGTATACTTACAATTTGGTATCTTTGTTCCACAGCCTTTCCCTTATACCACCCCCAGTGAGGTTTACATACAGAAATTCACAGATCTTAAGTCTATAGTTCAATGAATTTTGATCTGTGTATATACCTAAGTAACCATCACTTTAATCACAGTATAAAACATTCCATCACCCCACAGAGTTGTATCATGCCCCTTTCAATCAATTTCTACTATTCATAGGCAATACCTGTTCTGATGGCCCGTTCTGAATTTTATCTCTGACGTCTTTGGTGCCACATACAGTTTTGGGGATTTAGCTATCTTGTTGTATTTATCAGTGGTTCATTCTTTTTCATTGCTGAGTAGCACTCCAGTGTATAAATATAATACAATAGACAGCTATTTCACAATACCTGACACTTAAATTTGCCAGTAACATTTTGATAATTTGTTTTATCACGTACTTATTTCCCATAATCCATCAATTCATTATATTTTTGGATGCTTTTTAAAGTCAGTTGCAGACGTCAGTACACTTTACTGCTAAACACTTCAACATGTGTATCACTGCTGCTGCTGCTGCTGCTGCTGCTGAGTCGCTTCAGTCGTGTCCGACTCTGTGCGACCCCACAGACGGCAGCCCACCAGGCTCCCCCGCCCCTGGGATTCTCCAGGCAAGAACACTGGAGTGGGTTGCCATTTCCTTCTCCAATGCATGAAGGTGAAAAGTGAAAGTGAAGTCACTCAGTCACGTCCGACTCTCAGTGACCCCATAGACCACAGCCTACCAGGCTCCTCCCTCCATGAGACTTTCCAGGCAAGAGTACGGGAGTGGGGTGCCATTGCCTTCTCCAAGGTAGGTTTATGCTTAGTTAAAAAGAAAAATCCAAATGTATTTAAAGCGGTTGCTCCATTTTACATACCTGCCAGCAATGTATGAGTTCCAGTTGTTCGACATCCTCACCAACACTAGATACAGCCAATTTTTTAAAATTTAGGTGTTCTAATGGGTGCAAAATGGTATCTTGTTGTGTTTTTATGTACATTTTCTTAATGATTGATGATACTGAGAATCTTTGTATGTCCTTTTTGATCATCCATATATCTTCCTTTGTGAAATATTTGCTCATGTCTTTTGCCCATTTTAAAAATTAAGTACTTTTATTGTTGGATTGTATGAATTCTTTACATATTGTCAGACACACATATATATTTAAATACTTTCTCCCAGTCTGTGGCTTGACTTTTTATTTTCTCAACAGTGTATTTTGATATGCAGAGTTTTTATTTTTATGAAATCCTATTTATTATTTTTTATGGTTAATGCTTTTTGTATTGTGTTTAAGTAACTTTTACCAACTCCAAGATCACAATGATATTCTATATTTTCTTCTGGAAGCATCATAACCTGAACTTTTACGTTTAGCAAAGTAATTTTAAAAGCATTTCCTGAAGCCTAGAAAACACTGCTAGTATATGCACTGGAAATATACACAAATGAGAACCAGCAGCTAACTTCATTATCTTAATTTTAAATCTTCTCTCTTGAACTATTTGTTTACATTTCTAAGTGCTACTCAAACTGTTGTAAATGAGAGGAAGGGATTACTCTATCCTTGTTCCCAATGCCAGAAGAAAATCCATTTTGCAGTCTTGTCAATCTGTTGAATCAATGTTTTCTGGTTTGTGAACTGACTAGAAGCCAGACCTCTTTTTGGATTGGCCACCATCCCCACGACACTCATTCAGTACACTCAGTATAGGATGGCTTCAGGCACAGTGCTATAAAAAGTTCTCTGTGAGCAGTTTGCCTACTTTGAGAGGCAGAATTGTGACTAAAACTGTCACTCAAAGATTCCTGGATCAGCTGTGTATCCTTGAAAATATTGTCTTAAAGTTCAGAACTTCCAAGAACCTTATGGAAGTTTTCTTAACTGAAAATGATGACACTACACTATGGAATGTGTTTAGTAAACAGTGCATATATGCATGAGTCTGTGTGAGTGTGTTCACAGTAAAATATACAGCATGTTTCTTCATCGAGGTCTCCAGCCTTCCTCACTGACTGATTGTGAAAGACCCTTGAGAATCTAAGGGAATTCTCTCTCAGGCAGTTTTTTTTTCTTTCCCATCATGCCAGACCTGCTTTGGCTGTTGATCCTTTTCTCAGGATCACGAAGACAATTGCTTCTTTGTCTCTAGTCATTTAACACCAGTTGCAGAGAGGGTTCTGCTGGTCTCATCCATGTACTCAGCTCAGGTTTTTCACTTTTATTTTTTTGACTCTTCACCAACGTCTTTTCCGTAACCCTAGAAAACCATGTATTGAACTTACAGAGCAAAAGGAGGTTCCCTATGCCTCCAGCACACTTTGTGCAATTCCTGGCACCGATTGGTATTTTGGCCCCCAGACTGCAGTTGGTTCTCAAGCAGTTTTTCTTGTGTCTTCATACTGAGGACAGTGACTACAGCCATGAAATTAAAAGACACTTGCTTCTTGGAAGAAAAGCTATAACAGACCTTGACAACACATTAAAAAGCAGAGACATTATTTGCTGACAAAGGTCCATATAGTCAAAGCTATGGTTTTTCTAGTAGTCATGTATAGATATGAGAGTTGAACCATACAGAAGGCTGAGCGCCAAAGAATTGATGCTTTTGAACTGCGGTGCTGGAGAAGACTCTTGAGAGCCCCTTGGATTACAAGGAGATCCAACCAGTCAATCCTAAAGGAAATTAGTCCTGAATATTCATTGGAAGGACTGATGCTGAAGCTGAAGCTCTAATACTTCGGCTACCTGATGCGAAGAGTCGATTCGTTGGAAAATACCCTGATGCTGGGGAAGATTGAGAGCAGGAGGAACAGGAGCTGACAGAGGATGAGATGGTTGGATGGCATAACCGACTCAATAGACATGAGTTTGAGCAAACTGTAGGAGATAGTGAAGGACAGGGAAGCCTAGCATCTGCTGTCCATGGGATCACAAAGAGTCAGACACGACAGCAAGTGAACAACAACAATCGTCCTTTGTCAATAGGACAGTTTCTCCTTTGCTAGAAGACAGTTTCCAGATATTCCAGATTGAACATGTCTTGAGTGAGTTCTTAGACTTCAGTGTCCTTAGAGCCACGTTTAACATCCCCCTGATTCCAGGGGTTTTGCCCCTCATGGCACTTCAGTTAATTCTCTAAGTATACAGTCCACATAGATTAGTATGAATGGACTAAAATCAGATAAATATTTAATTTAAAAATACCTTTGTATTTTAAGATTTGAAAAATGCGATTCATATGATATCAAATAGCTAAACTGAAATTTTCATTTTTTAACAGTTTTTTGGCTTCTAACCAACACAACCTTTGCTAAAATGCTAACCACTTTAATTTATGCAAGTTAGTAATTCTCAATCCACAAGTGGTTTACTCTAAAAATATGCACTTTTAATTATACAAAAGGCAGTAAATAGTTTTTTGCATGAGAATTCCTGGGAAAACATTTTAAGTATCTAAAATATCATTAACTTAAAGACTAATTAGACTAATGTTTGGCAGGTTCCTACCCTAAAGACAGATCATTCATATGTTTCAAAAAATTGTTCATGTGTGTTACCATGGAGACGGTGAAGTCAAAACACACCAGCTAGTGCATTGTTCAGCTCTGCACTTCCTACTATAGATTTGATTAAGTAACTCTGGCCTTCTCGTTTTGAGAATTTGAGAACATAGCATTGTTTCTTTAACAAGAACATAGCATTCAGACTTGATCGATAAGGCAATAAGAATTAGATCTTGTAATCTTTGCTCTTTCTAATGTGATAAAATTAGAAAGAGCTAAAGCACTTCCTCCAATTAGTTATTTTTGTGGTAAATGTAATAGACCTCTGATTCATTCCTCAGAGTAGCAGGGCTTGATCTTGTAAAAAGGCTGGAAAAAAAAACTGTTTATTTGGTGAGTGAGGCAGGTGTCCTTTTTGACTAAATCACCAAATAAGGCAGTTTTGGGGCTTGTTTCCTTTGCAGATGTCTTGAATATTATTCTCCATCTTCCTGCTGTACCGAATAGTGAGAACAATAGAAAAATATACCTCTTTTTCAATGAGGTATATTTGTTGGCCTTTATAAGACCCATTCATGGTGAGTTCTCTCAAAATAATGTTGTTTCTACCCCTTTTGGGGTTCAGCTAGAAAGTTAATATGGTTATGATTTCATTATTGCTTATTTCACCCTAAAGACTGGTAGAATAGGTATTTCTAACACTTTAATTCAACCCATTTCATGAAGGAATGATGTTACCAGTGGCTAGAAACAGCAGACTTTGTGTACGTGAGAATCCCTTCCCCAGCACTTCATGAGGATGTGGAAAGAGAAATGGCTTAGGTTTGTTTTGTTTGTTTCTTAAATGAATTGTCTGAACCCCAGAGGATACTCAAAGCCCATCCCATTCTGCCTTCTACTGAGCACCAGCAAAACAACAGTGGTCCTTTTTAAGGAATCTCTATTTGTTTTTCTCTGCATCCAACACTCCTGTGGCAGTTGGAAGCTGACTAATAGTAGCAACTGGGCTTCCTAGTAAGGTTTTATTCAGTAACAGTCAGGTCATTCAGGCAGCTGAAAAATTTCATTTCTTGTATAGAAAATGTTCCTGCCCCAGCAAACAATGAAATTTGTTTCTTTGCGAGTACAGAAAAAAACTGAATCTTTAGGTTTTCCTACTTGACTCTATATGGAAAATATTTCAGTAATAATTCATTAATATATTTCTTTCCAATAATTAAAATATGAATATTTAACCATATAATTACATCAGATCTCAGGAGAGAAATTATGTGTATAATTTCTTCACTGCTTCTTAGAGAATGGAACTTTCTTTTTGATCTCACAGATGATATCTCTTTCATAGCACTTAGAGTACATACCGAATACTTCTGGTCCATCTAGGCTGCTGTTAAATCTATAAATACCAGCTTTGGGAGTGAGCTAATGGGACAGGAACTACCACTTTGTCCAATAGATGGTCTGTTCCAGAGCACAGAGGTGAAGTAGGCCTCCTTCCCCATTTTTGCTAGTTTGGACATGGAGGTTGGGAGACCATTTCTCTGCCTTCGGGAAGCCTCAACCCCACCGCCCCCACCCCCACCCCCACTCCCCATTCCCTGCCTCCAAGGAGAGCCAGGACAGATGGGCAGTGTATTTGACAAGGAACCCCTGCATCCTTGCTTCAACGCCCTTCTACTCCACTTTAAAAGCAGCACTGTATTTTCTAAGTGTTGGAACTGGCAACTCTGCCAGTCACTGGCTACATTGAACAATCCTCCATTCAAATCAGGCAGCCCAAACCCAGATTCAGTGGAAAGTTGTGATGGAGCACACAGAGGGAGGCCTCTCTGTCCTCCACTGTGCGGAGGGTGAGGGTTATGTCAGGCGCCCCAAAGATTCCAAAAGGGAGAATCCAGCAGAGTTCTTATACAGCATCTATTATACTAGTTTCACAAGGAGGATTTACGAACTAGAAAAAAAAAGTTTACCTTAGTTGGCTTCCTTTTGCTGGTGCCACCAGAGTCTGAGCCTTCTGAAATCTCCTCCAAGCAGGAGGGCTTGGTCTCTCTCCTTCACTCTGAGGCCTCTTCAACCATGCTGGATTGTGTGGTACTAACATTTCTAAGTAAACATGAGAGTAAAATGTCTCTTTTAAAGGAGCCAATGCAGGGTTGTAGAGAGGCAGTAAAGGAGAGTTAGGAAGCCTTAGCAAGGCAATAAAAGAAAGAAGAGTGAAAAGGGAAGAAGAAAGGATAGATAGAATCTGCTAAAAGATATGTCATTTTTGATAATTAGTGTCTGCTTAGTTTTCTAGGACTCGTATGCTACCTACCCATGATGTAAATTACCTTCTAACACCTACACCACACACACACACACACCACTCTTTCTCTAAGCTGCCCACACAGCTCAACTTGAATCTTATATTAGTTTGACAGGGCTGCTATTATAAAATATCAGAAATTGGGTGGCTTAAAGCAACAGAAATTTGTTGTCTCACAGTTCTGGAAACTTGAAGTCCAAAATCAAGGCCAGGCTCTGTCTGACAGCTCTAGGGGAGAACCTTTTCTTGCCTCCAGTATCTTGTGTTTGCCAACAATCCTTGGCGTCCTTTGGCCCATAGATGCATCACTTCCGTCACACCCATCTTCTCCCTGCGTGTCTTCACAGCATGTTCTCTGTGTATGTCTGGCTTTATGTCCAATTTTCCCCATTTTATAAGGACACCAGTCATATTGACTTCATTTTAACTTGATTACTTCTATAATGGCCCTATTTTCAAATAAAGTCAGATTCAGAAGTACCAGGGGTTGGGACTGCAGCATACCTTTTTTAAATGACACAGTTCAGTCCATAACACCTCCCACTGACTGCTCTGCGCTCACCTCCTTGTAAGGTCACCCACCACAGTAGAGGCGGGTAAATGAAACTTTTTAAGGGAGATGAAGCTCTAGATCAGGGTAGTGGGATAAACAGGGTAAGTCTGGTTTCCCTGGCACCACAAGGTATAGAAATAAAGTCATTAGGGAGAAACAGACCCTTCATCTCTTGAGGACTCTCTGTGCACAGGTTTGTGTTAGGCGCTTTCACAAATCTGCTTGCATCTAAAAATCTGGATTGCTCTGTTCCTTTTCACTTTGCCTTTTTTTCAAACCCCTCCAGAGAATTTTTGCCTCATAGGAGACTGTGGATATTCATTAGAAATCACCCAGATCAAATTCTGAATTTTATAGATGAAGAAACTGATGGTCAGAGAGGCCAAATAATCTCTCCAATGGTGCACAATTATTTAGTATCCGAGCTAAGGCTAGAATCCAATTTTATTAACTCTCATTCCAGCAGTCTCTGCTTCAGAGTTGCATTCCAATTTGAATTGATATTGTTTACAAAAAGGAAAATATAGTTAACCTTAACTCCTACCTTTGAAGTCCCAATCAGAGTTTATAGGAAGGTTGTCAGGCCCTGCTTGGAACTCCCCCAGGAGTCATGCTGCTGCTGCTGCTAAGTCGCTTCAGTCATGTCCGACTCTGTGCGACCCCATAGACAGCAGCCCACCAGGCTCCCCTGTCCCTGGGATTCTCCAGGCAAGAACACTGGAGTGGGTTGCCATTTCCTTCTCCAATGCATGAAAGTGAAAAGTGAAAGTGAAGTTGCTCAGTCGTGTCCGACCCTCAGCGACCCAATGGACTGCAGCCTTCCAGGCTCCTCTATCTGTGGGATTTTCCAGGCAAGAGTACTGGAGTGGGGTGCCATTGCCTTCTCCGGTAATAATGTATATCTTGCATTAAAATAACTGCCCTCACCAGACCTTTGTAGAAGATAAGAATTCAAAGAAAAATGGATACAGTCTCTGCCTCCAAGGAGTTGCTAGTATGGTAGAAGATTCAGAAATTTAAGAAATTAATCCCACCCTAACAGAATAAGCATCACAATGGAGATTTTAAGACAGGTCTAGGAGGGAGTTCGATATGCCTACAGCTGAATGGTTCCCAAGGATGAGTTTATAATCAGTGGAGCTGGTGGGCCAAGGAAGAGAGCCTGTGCAGTGAGTGGCACTGAGTGTTCTGGAGACCAGCAAAGATCTGCAGTGGCTGACAGTGTATGGTCCTTGGGCAAGACAAGTCACAAGTGTCAAGAAAGAAGAGAGGACAGGTCAATTAGAGCCAGTTTTTAAAGATTATCCTATATGCAGTAATTCAGACTTTGCCTATGGGTAGCAAAGGCCCAAAGTGGCTTTTAAAGCAGGGAAATGACAGGAACCAGTTCCTCTCTCAGGCTGGGGCCAAGAAACCCTTGGAGGCACTGAACTTCACCTCCCTCATCAATGCCTGACACCAGAACAGGACCTTCCTCCTAAAGTCACTGACATTGGTGCCACCTCCAACCTCCACCTGGGTTCCACTCTCACTCTAGGGCCACTGGTGCACACGGAATGTCCAGTTTACCTATGGGAAAGCCCAGCTCCAGTACCACAGAGAAAAGCCCCTGGCAAGACATTGGGAAAGTGTCAGCAGGAGGGGTCCCTGACATTTCAGAAATCCCTTTCCCCTCTCTTTGTCCTTCTCAGCCTGTGTCATTAATTTCCAGGCTGTCTCCATAGCAGAGTCCAAAGAGCACCTTGGTATGTGTGGGAGTGTGATCCAGCCAAGCCCTTTGGAGGCATAGGTATGTTTTTAGTTTGATACCCAAGCAAACTCTGAGTAGCAGATGAAGCTGCTTTCTCCAAAGGTTAAAAGTAATGAGACTGTCTTTGTGCCCTTGTGGTCTGATTTTTTCACAGGCTATTATGAATGCTGTGGGGGGAGAGGGTTTATCCATATAATTTGCATGTTAATGCTTGGTCTAAAAATATGCTCTGAGAAAGGAAAAAGCATACTTTAAAATATGCTTCAAGGGAACAAAATTTCAATTCTTGTGATCCAAGTGCCTTGCAGTAAGGAAAAAAACATCAAGTCATTTCGTATTAATTTTATTTATTACAAGCTTTTGGATATCAATAGCTACATTTAGAGTTTTGGTAAAGCATCATATTTATATGCTTCTTAAACTCAGAATAGAGCAAGGAAATTAAAGAAGAGATCCTTTTAGTATTTCCCACTTCTCTCCTCCCTTCCTCAACAAATGTATCTCAACCACTTGATGGGGGCCCCATACCATGCTGGATATTGGGGTTCTCCAACCTACATGTGCATACATGCTCAGTTGCTTCTGTTGTGTCTGACTCTTTGAGACCCCATGGACTATAGCCCGCTAGGTTCCTCTGTCCATGTGATTCTCCAGGCAAGATTACTGGAGTGGATTGCCATGCCCTCCTCCAGGGTATCTTCCCAACCCAGAGACTGACCCTGAGTCTCCCGCGGCTCCTGCATTGCAGGCAGATTCTTTACCACTGAGCAACTGGGGATGCACTCCAGAATAAAGCTGGAAGGGGCTTACTACCAATCCTTTTCATAATAAAAGAAAAGGAACCATATTACAGTGATCAAATTCATAAGGAATTTTCAGATTTGTCTGACTCAAGATATGAAACTTATCTCTGAAAGGGGCAAACAGAGAATTCACCGTGAGGGAAATAGTACGTGCAGCTAGGAGTTTGGGCTCTCTCCCTGAAACTTGTCTGAGAGGGTCAGCCTCTTGGGTGTTTCTGCAGGGAGGCTTGAGAGGAACTGCTGTTACCTGCTGAATCACCCTCCCCACATCCTGGCCCGCCTGCCTGCTCCCTGGGGGGTGTCTGCCCTTTTAGTAAAGGCCACATTTGCTCAGAGAAAGATGAGATCACCACCTGCGTGAGTTTCAGGGATGGCCAGAGAATGGCCTCTTCAGATGACTTGGGTCCACCCTCAGGAGGTAAGAAGCCTACCCTTTCCTGTGTATTTAACCTAGCCTAGCCCTTTGGACAAATAATGAGTATAACTTGGAGACTTTTCACAGTTTTCTTCATAATTTCCATTCCATGAACGTCTGTGGAAAGAGAACTTTTCATGTCTTTCTCTTTGCATATAAAGTTTTGTTGAGGTGGGTGGGGTGTTAACACATGAAGTTTTAACAATAACAACAATAAAAAATACAGTGAGAGTGAAAACTAGTGGGAAATATAGGTCAGGAAATCTGGATTCTGTGTTTAGTTTTCACCTTCCTGTGGGACCTGAGGTATATCAGTTGACTTGTGTGAAATGTCCTTCTTCATGAGGATGTTGTATTAATCCATAGCAACATGCGTAGCTGATATGCATAATGAAAACAGAAGGGTGACCTAGAATGTGTTTGGAGAGCAAACATAGAAATGGACTTAGGAAAAGTCAGAGGTTGGGGGAATAAGGGAGTCAGGTCATGGACCCGAGTACAGAAGGAGAGTGTGGACAATGAGGGCTTCCTCATAGCTCAGCTGGTAAAGAATCTGCCTGCAATGAGGAGACCCCGGTTTGATTCCTGGGTCGGGAAGATCTGTTGAAGGGATAGGCTACCCACTCCAGTATTCTTGGGCTTCCCTTGTGGCTCAGCTGGTAAAGAATCTGCCTGCAATGTGGGAGACCTGGGTTCAATCCCTGGGTTGGGAAGATCCCCTGGAGGAGGGCATGGCAACACACTCCAGTACCCTTGCCTAGAGAATCCCATGGACAGCCTGGCAGGCTGCAGTCCATAAGGTCACACTGAGTCAGACAGGACTGAAATGACTCAGCAGCAATTCTGCTGCTGGATCAAAGCATGAGAAGAAAACAAAGCATTTTCGAAAAGAAAAGAATTTTTTTAAAAATGGACAGACCAGAATGGCATAATAGCCTATTCTTTGAAGTCATACTGGCATATGCTCACTCAAATAAGTTGAATCTTCATCTTGGCAGATTCGTCTGGTGAGAATACATGCCAATCCAGAGCCCACACTAACCATAGGGCCTCCTTAACTAAAGATATTTATGGATGTTGGGTTTTCATCTCAAGAAACACAGAAATGTGCTGAGCTTATTTTCCTTCTTCCCTGTGTCAGAGCACTGTGCGTCGCTGTCCTCACCAGGGGTTCTGAGTAATTTATGCGTGTCAAATATGACTGTGACAGGTATCAATAAAATTTATTCAAACAATAAACATTGATTGGGCACTTTTTAGTTTTGGAGATACGAATTAAAATAAGACATGGCCCTTGCCCTCGGAAAAAGTTAGACATGTAAACAAACAAATTACAACAGAACATCCTTAATGCTATGACACACTATGACCCAAGCAGGAAGGAGGAGGAAGTGATTAACTCCTTCTGGGAAGGCTTCACAGGGGGTAACAAAAGTTGGGGGAAGGGAGATTGTGTTACACAGACTCCTGAATTATTTATAGAATTTTTTTTAATGTGGGGAGGGAAGGTTTTGATGATCAAATAAGTTAAATAAGCCCTTTATTATAAGATTTAGTTTACTATTATAGCTGTGATTTTAGGCAAATTTCTGAATTTCTCCATACCTCCATTGCCTTTTCTATAAATTAGTAATAGTAAAACACACCTTAAATTATTATTACGATAACTGCAGAATACAGCTGGATCTATAGACATTAGATACACACACACACACATACACTTACATCCCTCTAATAAGAGGTAGAGCCTATGCCCATGCATCAGGAAACATTCAATAACATAATAATTAGGGCTTATGTGTGATGAAAAAGTATAAGAGCAAAAGATGACAAAGGTTTTCCTAGTAGTGAAGTGGTATCTTAAATCCTCTTATTTTCCAAAGAGAAGGAGAAGATCACTAGAGAGAAAAGAATATCTTAGTGGCATATATCAACTGGTGAAGACATATTACTAGTCATCTTCAAGATCAAACTCAAAGATGAAATCAATACATGTCTTTATTTGTTTATGTTTTTATTGAAGTATAGTTGATTTACAATGTTGTGTTAATTTCTGTAGTACAGCAAAGTGATTGAGTTTTAAATATACATATATATACACATATATTCTTTTCCATTATGGTTTATTAAGGATATTGAATATAGTGCCCTACACTATACAGCAGGACCTTATTGTTTATCTGTCTTCTATATAGTAGTTTTTATTTGCTAATCCCAAACTCATAATTCATCCCTCTTCCACCCTCTTTTCTTTGGTAAACATAAGTTTGTTTTCTATGTCTGTGAGTCTGTTTTTGTTTTGTAAATAAGTATGTTTGTATCATATTTTGGATTCCACATATATGTGATATGATAATCTCTAGGTCTATCCATGTTGCCTCAAATGGCAACAAATGTCTTCATTTGTATGATAGGATTGGTAGATGACTGGGGATAAACAAATGACATTTTGCATGGTTTTAGATACTGGGTATGATGTAAACTTTCAGTTCAGTTCAGTCGCTCGGTCGTGTCTGACTCTTTGCGACCCCATGAATCGCAGCACGCCAGGCCTCCCTGTCCATCACCAACTCCCGGAGTTCACTCAGACTCACGTCCATCGAGTCAGTGATGCCATCCAGCCATCTCATCCTCTGTCATCCCCTTCTCCTCCTGCGCCCAATCCCTCCCAGCATGAGAGTCTTTTCCAGTGAGTCAACTCTTCGCATGAGGTGGCCAAAGGACTGGAGTTTCAGCTTTAGCATCATTCCTTCCAAAGAACACCCAGGGCTGATCTCCTTCAGAATGGACTGGTTGGATCTCCTTGCAGTCCAAGGGACTCTCAAGAGTCTTCTCCAACACCACAGTTCAAAAGCATCAATTCTTTGGCTCTCAGCCTTCTTCACAGTCCAACTCTCACATCCATACATGACCACAGGAAAAACCATAGCCTTGACTAGATGAACCTTTGTTGGCAAAGTAATGTCTCTGCTTTTGAGTATGCTAATTAGGTTGGTCACAACTTTCCTTCCCAGGAGTAAGCGTCTTTTAATTTCATGGCTGCAGTCACCATCTGCAGTGATTTTGGAGCCCAAAAAAATAAAGTCTGACACTGTTTCCACTGTTTCCCCATCTATTTCCCATGAAGTGATGGGACCGGATGCCATGATCTTCGTTTTCTGAATGTTGAGCTTTAAGCCAACTTTTTCACTCTCCACTTTCACCTTCATCAAGAGGCTTTTTAGTTCCTCTTCACTTTCTGGCATAAGGGTGGTGTCATCTGCATATCTGAGGTTATTGATATTTCTCTCGGCAATCTTGATTCCAGCTTGTGTTTCTTCCAGTCCAGCGTTTCTCATGATGTACTCTGCATATAAGTTAAATAAACAGGGTGACAATATACAGCCTTGACGAACTCCTTTTCCTATTTGGAACCAGTCTGTTGTTCCATGTCCAGTTCTAACTGTTGCTTCCTGACCTGCATACAAATGTAAACTTTAGGACTGGGATAATTTATTTTTTTATCTTGTTAAGATTCTGAATGGAAAAGTGAGAACTGTTGACAGCACTTTGCTGCAATTCTCTCGAGTAAACTAAAATTCCACCAAATCTTTAGAAATTAATTGTTGCTAGTTCTAATAGGACAGCATGGGCCTGCTCTAAAATAGAGAATGTAATACTAGTAACTTCCATTTATAGAAAGCCTAAGAGTTAAGAGAATTGGCTCTGGGGTTGAATATGCCCAGGAGTTCAAATCCCAGCTTTCACTCTTGTAGACGTGTGATTTTAGAGAATTTACCCTCTCTGCTTGATCCCTCATCTGTGAAATGCAGATAATAAAACTGACTTCATAAAAGATTGTGTGAAGATTTAATGAGCTCACACATGTAAAGTACTTAGCATAGTACCTAGCACCCACAGTCTCCAAAACTGGTTATTCTTGTAATTACTGTATTATATATTCTTGTGAGAGCCAAGTGTAAAAGGGGGTTGATTCTTTCTGGGAGGAGAAAGAATCAGAGATGCAATCCCAGAAGAAAAATATTTATGGTGCCCACTAGAAGAGCTATAGTTTTTTCAAAAAGAAAGAAAATAATAGATGTTGGCAAGAATGTAGAGAACTTGGAATTCATGTTTCTGGTAGGAATGTAAAATGATGTAGACACTTTGGAAAGAGTTTAGCAGTTTCTTACAATGTTAAACATAGAGGTACCATATGATCCAGCAATTGGACTTCAAGTCAAGAGAAATGAATGTATAGTCAGTATAGTCAAGAGAAATGAAAACATATGTCCATAATAAAGACAGTATCTATAGTTACCAGAGTTATTTGTAATAGTCAAAAAGTGGAAACAACCCAAATATCCATTAATTGCTGTTAAGTAAAAGCAAAATGTGGTATCAGTTCAGTTCAGTCGCTCAGTTGTGTCTGACTCTTTGCGACCCCATGAATCGCAGCACGCCAGGCCTCCCTGTCCATCACCAACTCCCAGAGGTCACTCAGACTCATGTCCATTGAGTCAGTGATGCCATCCAGCCATCTCATCCTCTGTCGTCCCCTTCTCCTCCTGCCCCCAATCCCTCCCAGCATCAGAGTCTTTTCCAATGAGTCAACTCTTCGCATGAGGTGGCCAAAGGACTGGAGTTTCAGCTTTAGCATCATTCCTTAGTATTCTTGCCTTGAGAACCCCATGGACAGTATGAAAAGGCAAAATGATAGGATACTGAAAGAGGAACTCCCCAGGTCAGTAGGTGCCCAATGTGCTACTGGAGATCAGTGGAGAAATAACTCCAGAAAGAATGAAGGGATGGAGCCAAAGCAAAAACAATACCCAGCTGTGGCTGTGACTGGTGATAGAAGCAAGGTCTGATGCTGTAAAGAGCAATATTGCATAGTAACCTGGAATGTCAGGTCCATGAATCAAGGCAAATTGGAAGTGGTCAAACAAGAGATGGCAAGAGTGAATGTCGACATTCTAGGAATCAGCGAACTGAAATGGACTGGAATGGGTGAATTTAACTCAGATGACCATTATAAAATGTGGTATAGCCATACAATAAAATATTGCATGCATGCTCAGTCATGTCCAACTCTTAGCAACCCCATGGACTGTAGCCCACCAGGCTCCTCTATCCGTGGAGTTTTCCAGGCAAGAATACTGGAGTGGCTTGCCATTCCCTTCTCCATAGGATCTTCCCAACCCAGAGATGGAACCCCAGTCTCCTGCATTGGCAGATGAATTCTTTATCACTGAGGCACCTGGGAAGCCCAACCAGTCACAAAAAAGAGTGAAGAACAGATACACACTACAATCTGGATGAGCCTTGAAAAAATTACACTAAGTGAAAAAAGTCAGTCATGAAAGGCTGCATGTTGTATGATTCCATTAATACAAAATTCCCAGAATAGAAAAATCCATACACACAGAAAGTAGTGGTTGTCAGGAGCTGGGAGAAAGGGGGAGGGGAGTAGACAGTAACCACTAATAGGTACAGAGTTTCTTTATTGGGTGACCGGAATGTTCTGGAATTAGGTAGTGGTGATGGTTGCACAGCATTAGGGATGTGCTAAAAACCACTGAATTTTACAAATGGTAAATGTTACATGAATTATTTCTTCATAAAAAAAATTTTAGGTGGACCTTCAAAGACAAGTAGGGACAGGCCAGGCAAAGCAAGGAGAATGAGGGCACCCGGACTGAGAACACCTAGGTCAAATTTCAAAAGCAATAAAAATCAAGCTTTGTTAAAAAAAGTGATAAGAACCTGGTAGAATGGCTGTGCTGCTCAAAGGTAGTTAGTGGGCTGTGGGTTGTTATCTATGATGGTACAAGGAAAGAAGGAGAGAGTGTGCTGTAGAAATGTTAGCAACCTAACATTGTGTGGTTGTTGGCCTCTAGTTCTTGGACAGGATATAGAGCAAAGGTGATCATGTTTGTGTGTAGATAGGTCGCCCAAACTGCACACTAGTCCTTCACAGTAGGACCACATAGCTGGCCTTGACAGATGGGAAATGAAAACAGCGGGTTCTTCACTTTGTAAAATTTGAGAAGTATTGTCATATGGGATGCATTACAAGGAGTAACAGGCTGGAGACATAGGTTGGGAACTGAGTGCAAACAGCTTTATAAGTAAAATAGTTTGAAATCATCTTTGTCCAGAGTTCTTTGACCAATTTCTACCTAGTTATATACCATGAATGACACCATGACACTTCTAAGCATAGATTATTTCTTAGGAGTCGAGAAAATGAGGAATCAGGCAATTTCAGAGGAAAGAAAATCTTCAAAAACAAAACAAAAACCCCTTGGAAACAGTGAGGGCACATCTATCCCTTCTTGGAGGCAACAAAAAAATACTTGGAATCATCAAAAAGCGTTAAGAGATACACATGGCACACTAATTCAAAAATCAATGATTTATTTATATTTATTGAATAAGAGAAACCAGAATAAGCCATTCCAGGAAGAGAAACTGAGTTGAGAGCTAGGTTAACGGTAGAGAGACAAAGTCAGGCAGAGGAGAAGTAGGAGATCTCATAGCTCACACTCTCCTTCTGAGGGAAAGAGCCGAGCCAGCCTGCTCAACCTTTCAGAAGCAGAGCACTATATTGATTCCAGACATTGTTATTCCTGCACACGGGGTGGTTGGGGGGGTGGCAGTGGGCAGGATGAAGAAAGGAAAGGAAACCAAGGTATTGACAGCAAAACTAGCTTCTACTTTCTCAAAAGTCTTGGATGTCACTATGAAGCAACCACAAGACTTCCCCTGTTGTCACATGTCAACTCATTCTTTCCAAAGTGAGGCCACTTATTTAATGTCTAGTTTCATTAAAGTCAATAAGATTTTGTTTCAGAATCTGGGCAGTGCTAATGTAAATGCTTGTTTGTCTGGGGTTGTGCAGAATGAAGGAAGTTCATGCTCTGCACAAGTAAAGCAATGTGTCATGTCATATTGCCAAAAGGTTGCATCATTTCTAAACTTTCCGGAAGACTGGATGGATGAGAGGTCATCTATGTTTATTTTGTGAAGTTTGGCCTACCAGGAAATGTGTGGGTACAAGAGATATTTTAGGCCCATGAGACTCTCACTTTGGATGCTTAATCCAGCAGCATGTGCTATAAGCTTCAGTCTCTAACTAAATCTTTGAAAAGAGCGGCAAGTTGTGAAGTATGCAAGGTTTTTGGCTGCACTAACAGAGCCACGTATAAAATCCTGTTGCCAAACAGAGACTAGAACCAGATGACAAAGACTGAAAACACACTCTGTGTATTGACTTTCTCTATAAAATACTCATTATAACCGAATCCAGTAATATTTGTTTCTAGAATTGCATAATCACTCACCAATCCATATTAATTAAGTCTGCAAACTGACCTTGAAAGAAGACTTTTAAACAGAATTTTTCACGTCAGGTTTCTTTGAGAATATAATAAAATTACTTCACAACAAGGAAGAAAAAAATGTTTTAAGGAAGTTATTTTTAACATATAGCTTAACATATGTGATAGTTAATGGCCCACCTGCAATCCTGTTCAAGTTCTTTCATGCACATTTCATATGTCATCTTCACATCCTCCATAATCCAGAAGATAACAATATGCCTTCCCTAGAATAAACGGGTTTTCTTTACTTTTTCATGTGGTCTTGGGGGGAGGGGAGGTTGCCAAAAAAAGTTACTCACATGAAGACACTCCCAACACACAAACGCACCCCTTCCTACCCTCATCACACACATAAAGCACAAGGAAACCAAGAAACAGGAGATAATGATGCTAACACCCAGAGGAAGGCAATGCCAAGAGGGAAGCAGAGGCCAGCTCTGTCCCCAGAATGCACAGCAGTGAACCCATACATCATCTCTATTGTTTAAGCTATTTGAGTTGAGTTTCTATTTGAAACTCAAAGAATCCTAACACCAAAATCCAAGATGTCCATCTCCCTAGCAGACAGTACACCTCATTGTACTATTTCAGGAGGTTGGAGGGCCATTCTGGAATAGCGCAATGGAGAATATTGTCTAGGTGATTGGAGCCATTTCTATGTGACTGTTGCTCCTTGGAACACAATCCCATTTACATATGCTACCAAGTGAGTAGTGCCCCCTAGAGTTGTGCAATGTGATATATAGAGGTAATCATAATCCACCCCGCTGTACCAGTTAGCACTGTCAATCTCTCTACATACCTAACACTGCTTGGTCTTGGGTGAGCAAGCTTCTTCTAGAACTTCCTGCCACCACCATTCCCCTTTATCATGAAATGCCTCTAAGAGAATGTTTCTCCACTATATCCTTTCCCTGGATGCTCACAGTGCAGGTACTATCTTTTAGCTCAACCCCAGGTAGAACAAGGCCACTTCACATAGCAGATGGATGCCAGTCATTTCTATCTAATTCCTGGCTCCATAATTCTTGGCCCTAGAATTCCTTGTATTCTCCACTTTCCTAGGGGCTACAAATTCACTTATCAACAATCAACCTCAAGTCACATGTTCTTTAATCTTTTCCAGTTCTCTGACCAAGTTTCTTCTTTGACCTACCCTTTCCTTCTATATCAGATTTGAAATCCTTGCTTTGTCTCTGCTTTTAGTATAACAGTAACTCAGAAAATATACCACTTCATTAAAAAAAAATTTCAAATCTTGGAAGCAGTGTTTATCAAAACTTGAGAGCTTCTTTTCATGTAGGAATTTGCAGCCAGCCAAGCCCAAGATTCTTTTCTTACCGATTGTAGACAAACATTTCCAACTCATGGTATACTTCTCCAGGGGCCCTGATAATTTATTAATGGTAGAGGGAAAGGGTCTCCTCCTCCGAAAGCACTCATGATGCAAAATGAAAAACAAACTTCATTGCCAAGACTTTAACCAAAAACCATAAAACAAAACAAATGGGTGATGACAATAACAATAAGGAGTCATTATAAAGAAAGTGTCATCTCTTAAAGATATACAAATGCAAAAGAAAATAAGTTGATATATGGGAAATAAGTCCGGCTGTATGTTAAACATTCTTCCTGAGACCAATGTGGAAACTCTCTTCACAGCATCTCCATGCTTCTGCCTCCCACCTGTTCTGCATCAGTTGTTTTTCAAGTCATATCAATTCTATTTCCACATGAGTCATTCGTTCACTCAGCATGTTTATTTATAGAATCCCTCTTGTGGACTGGGAACCACTGTAGGCACCAGGAAGGCATCAAAAAGAGGGAGAGACAAGGTCCCTGCGCTCATGGAGTTTGTAATGTAGTGAGGGAGAAAGACCATAAATGAACATATGAACGAGGTAATTCCAGATAGTGGCAAGTCCCACAAAGACAGTAAAACAGGATCATTTTGATAGAAAATTTTATAAATTCCCACAGCTATGCCCTACTTAAAATCCTCATTTCTTTTTAAGATCCTCCATCACCTCCTACTGGTCTTCTCATTGCCTGCTTGCTGTCTGATGCATAGCTGATCGTGTTATTTCTCAGCTCAAAAATCCCCAAATGTCCATAAGTATATTCTCCATGTCTGTTTCTCCATTGTAAATAAATTCTTCAGAGAGAGGAGAGGGTGAGATGTATGGAAAGAGTAACATGGAAACTTTTATTACCATATGTAAAATAGATAGCCAATGGGAATTTGCTCTATGGTTCAGGAAACTCAAACAGGGGCTCTGTATCAACTTAGAGAGATGGAATGGGGAGGGAGATGGGTGGGAGGTTCAAAGGGAGGGGATACATGTGTACCTATGGCTAATTCATGTTGAGGTGTGACAGAAAGCAACAAAATTACGTAAAGCAATTATCCTTCAATAAATAAAATTTTTAAAAAATCTCAAAATGTGCCACAGTACCATCCTTGTGAAATATTAGATGTTCCCCTGTCATTGAAGACACTCATGCTGTGATCCCAAGCTCCCTTCCAGGTCCATCTCACACATTGCATATTCTGTGCTTTAGGCAAACCAGACAACTCCTGGGACCCAGATATTCTGTGGGCTTTCTTGGCTTCCTGCCCTGCCAGGCAAACTCTGTTCAGTTCTGGATGGCTCATCCCAGGGGATATCTACCTATTGAAGCCCCTCTTCATGCTCTTCCTCCTTTCTCCCTCCATATACAAAACATATCTTTTCCTGCCGTGGGCTCCCAGAAGACTGCATTTGTCCATGGAACTTTTATGCTACCTTACTTTAGGTGGAAACAGTGGCAGATTTTATTTTGGGGGCTCCAAAATCACTGCAGTGACTGCAGCCGCAAAATTAAAAGACATTTGCTCTTTGGAAGAAAAGCTATGATAAACCTAGACAGCATATTAAAAATCAGAGACATCACTTTGCCAACAAAGGTCCGTTTAGTCAAAGCTATGGTTTTTCAGTCGTTACGTACAGATGTGAGAGTTGTACCATAAAGAAGGCTGAGCACTGAAGAACTGATGCTTTTGAATTGTGCTGGAGAAGACTCTTGAGAATCCCTTGGACAGCAAGGAGATCAAACCAGACAATCCTAAAGGAAATCAACCCTGAATATCCATTGGAAGACTCTAATTCTGGGAAAGATTGAGGACAGGAGGAGAAAGGGGCAACAGAGGATGAGATGGTCAGATGGTATTACCAACTCAATGAACAGGTGAGCAAACTCCAGGAGATAGTGAAGGACAGGGAAACCTGGCATGCTGCAGTGCACAGGGTCTCAAAGAGTCTGACATGACTTAGTGACTGAAGAACAACAACAACCTTACTTTAGAGTTATTGCTACCCTATCTAATCTCCTGAGAGCAGGGATGATGGTTCCATAATTTCTGTATTCCTATTGCCTGTCACTGGGCTTGATAAATAGTAGCTTCTTGATAATATTTATTATGAAAGTGATTTAGAATGAATTGGGTGACTAACAGTAACTTTTGATGATATGAATTATTCTATCATGACTGCACTTAGTTTCTCTAGTTTGAAGTTAAGTGATGCATTTTGCTAAAAGTGAGTCTTACATTGTGCAAAGACAGTTTAAATGGATTGGTAGTTTGAGCTGTGAAAAGAATAGAAACTAAAATTATTGAGCACCTACTACTACATGTCAGGTATTATATGAGACACCTCAAATATATCATCCTTCATTGAAACAAGGAGACCACGTTCATGGCAAAAAGCTGGCATGTCAATATATGAATTTATCTTTCAAAGTTCAGGATAATTTCATCTAACAAATTCTGTATTTTCTTGTTTGTTTTTTAATATATCCATCTTCACTTATCTCCTTCCCCAATTAGGGTAAAGATTTGTCTCTTTCTTTTACTTCTTTTTTTTCCTCACTGCTGTATTCCCAGCACCCAGATAGAATAGTGCTGGGTAACCAAAGTAGACACTCAAAAAATGTTTAACAGATAATTTGACCTTAATGGAATTTTTTTTCTGTCCCTACGCATTCTATCTTAGTAGGTCTTAGCATTGGTCCCTGAGAACAAAATGACCATTTTGAACATTTGCACGTGAAGACCACGTTCTTCTCTGCTGTAAATAAAACTCAAACATTTGTCCCAAGTGACCCAGCTTCACAGGTGTACATCCTGAGAACCAGAAACATCTGGGTGAAGACGGAGGGGAAAAACCTGCAACGTTCCAACCCCACAAAACTTTTTAAAAGACAAAATGAGAGAAAGCTTTAAGAACAGCCAAAGCCTTTTGCAAAAAGAATTCCCTTGTGGAGTAAGGGAAAAATTTGGAATAGAGGTTTCCCTGGGGCTGGAAGTGTTACTGGCCTCAAGGATCATCTGAACCAACAGCACGGCTTGAGTCAGTGTGGGTTCCAAGTTCAACGCCTGCCAAATCCAGGATTTCTCCTCCCCAGTTCTAAAGACAAAAGAGAGAAATTAAATCTGTTGGAGATCTGAGGTACAAGGGAAAGTACAACTAAAAGAGGGAGTCGTTTCTGTTTATCTTTTAATACCAGGCTGCTCTTTTAGTTGGCGTTCCTCAGATTCTTGCATAACAGTGTTTCATTTACTTATGTGTGGGTGTTGCTAGTAACTGTACACTCTTTTCTTCAATAAATAAGGCAGGCGGGACATTACCATTAGAAAATATATTGATTTGCCTTTTTTTGAACTTGCAGGATAAGGTAGTAAGCCTGTTTGTTTCAAGATATCCACCTAAATAAACACTAAAAATTTTAAACAGCAAATATTTCTTAGACTTCAGCCCAGGAAATTGCTGCATTTTTAAAATGTTTTCTCCTCTATTTGAGTCTTTACCTCTTTTGCACCTGAACTGTGAAAAGAAACCAAAGAACAGTTATTTTTCCCATCCTGGCTCAGCCTTTGTTTTTAATCTTGTCTTTGAAATGGCAACACCAAGGTCAACAGTGGCTTCTCTAAGTGGTAGATGCTTTCCCCTTGCCAAAGGAGATAAAGAGTGAGGATAAAGGAACATCTGACTTTCTGGCCCCAACACATGATACAAGGAGGAATATCTCTTTGGCTCTTTATCCTTTTTAAATTCATCTCTTAGTTTTTAGTGTTAGTCACTCAGTCGTGTCCGGCCCTTTGTGATCCCCTGGACTGTAGCCCACCAGGCTCCTCTGTCCATGGAATTCTCCAGGCAAGAGTACTGGAGTGGGTTGCCATTCCCTTCTCCAGGGGATCTTCCTGACCCAGGAATCGAACCCGGGTCTCCTGCATTACAGGCAGATACTTTACCATCTGAGCTATAGGGAAGTTCTCATCTCTTAACTTTCTAATATTCCCCTCACTCAAAGTTCAGATTCAATCAATATTTATGTTTCCATCATATGCCATTCATGTGATACATGTTAATAGAGTGATTTACTCCTTTATTTAATAGCTATTTATTATTAATACTCATCAGACCTTGTCTAGACTCCACAAAGAAGAAAGGGGCTCTTCCCTAAAGTTTAAGGGTGGATAAACAATTAAGGTATGGTTGGTGCTATGATTAGACAAACCTTTAATATGGTAGAGGAAGGGAAGAACATCTAACACTGTTACAAGAAGACCATAGAAAGCACCTTTAAAAATGTCATCACTAGGAGTTAACCCACCAAAAGGGAAAAAAACAGAGAAAAGTATTTGCAAAAGTTCAGAGGCAAGACACAGCAAGCGACCTTATAAAACTACAAATAGTTCATTGTAGTTGAAGGGTATGCTGCAAGGAGTGGTAGTCAGACACGTGAGAGAGAGAAAGACCAGACCGTGAAAAAGCTTTATATCTTGTGGACCAAGGGAGTCAGTAAAGAATGGTAAACAGGGCTGAGGGAAGGGACATGATTACAGATTCAGAAATACTGCTGTGGGTTCAGTGTGAAGATTAGAAACCAAGAGACCTGTTGGGATGTTTGGTGGTAATCCAAAGAGTAAAGGCTACCCAAACTCAGCTAGTGACAGTGCAACTGGAAATGAGCCCTTGGAGCTGAGAATTGTTTGGGGCAGGTACAATGTTCAGGATCTACCTACTGATTGGCTCTAAGGGTCAGAGAAAAGGAGTCAAGGAGAAAGAGCAGGTTTTGGAGGAGAGATGAAGAGAAGAATTCAAATGTGGCCTGACTGAATGAAGATACCTGTGGGACATCCAGGTGTAGACATCCAGCAGACTTTCTGTAATATAGGTCTGAGGCTCAAGAGTGCCTTCTGAGTCACTGGCATGCTTTCAAAGGTTATTAGCATGTAAACATTCATTGTAGATAGGAGAATGGATAGAATCACGTAGGCAACGTAGGTAATGGGAGACGGGAAGAGAACCAAGGTCAGAGACTTGAGGACACTGATCTATAAGGAGGGCAGAGGAAACCATGTCCAAAAGGGGACTGAGAAGGGGCCACAGCAGGTACAGGAGAGAAACTAGGAGAATGCGGTTGAGTAGAAGACAAGGAAAGAGGGCAGGCATTCTAGCAGAGAAGGGAGAGATTGTTGTTGTTGCTCAGTCACTGTTGTGTCTGACTCTTTGAGACTTCGTGGACTGCAGCATGCTAGGCTTCCCTGTCCTTCACTATCTCCTGGAGTTTGTACAAACTCATGTCCATTGAGTCGGTAATGCCATCCAACCATCTCATTCTTTGTTGTCCCCTTCTTCTCTCGCCTTCAATCTTTCCCAGCATCAGGGTCTTTTCCAGTGAGTCAGCTCTTTGCATCAGGTGGCAAAAGTGTTAGAGCTTCAGCTTCAGCATCAGTCCTTCCAATGAATATTCAGGGTTGATTTCCTTTGGGATTGACTGGTTTGATATTCTTGCTGTCCAAAGGACTCTCAAGAGTCTTCTCCAACACCACAATTCAAAAACATCAATTCTTTAGTGCTCAGTCTTTCTTGTGGTGATGTGAGAGTTGTCTCACATCTGTACATGACCACTGGAAAAACCATAGCTTTGACTATGTGGACCTTTGTTGGCAAAATGATATCTCTGATTTTTAATATGCTGTCTAGGTTTGTCACAGCTTTTCTTCCAAGGAGTAAGTGTCTTTTAATTTCCTGGCTGCAGTCATCATCCACAGTGATTTTGGAGCCCAAGAAAATAAAATCTGTCACTGTTTCCACTTTTTCCTTATCTGTTTGCCATGAAGCAATGGGACCAGATGCCATGATCTTAGTTTTTTGAGTGAGTTTTAAGTCAGCTTTTTCAGAGAGAGATGGACAGTGTGAAATGCTGAGAGGTCAAGTCAGATAAGAAATGAGAATGTTCATGAGATTTAGCAAAACGGTGGCCATTTGTGACCTGAGAGTAGGTTCAGAGGAGAGGTGTGGGCCAAAGCAGACTATTGTCAGTTGAGAGGGAAGGATGGCGAGGAAGCTGCAGAAAATGTGCAGAGTTATTTCAAGAACATGGGCTGTGAGCAGGAAAACAAGGATAAGAGAAAAATGGACAGGGAGGGAAAGGAGAGTTGGAGGGAGGATTTTTTTTTTTTTAAAGAGTCTTAAGGATAGTTAAATGGGAAGTATTTAATGAAAATATCAATGTTGGAATATATAGGGTGGGTAATTGTTAGAGGAAAGTGCTTGGAAAGGCCCAAAGTGATGAGAACCTAAGTACAGGTAGAGAGGTTAGTCTTAAGGGAAGGTATGCACAGGTATAAAGACAGGTGAGGTGAGCGGGGCAGGGCTGGCAGGAAAGTATGGGCATTCCTGTCTGCAGCCTCAAAGTAGCAGGCAAGGTCATCTGCAGTTGGGGTGAGGTAGAAGTATGAAGAAATGGAGCAGACGGTTTCATGTAAATGGAGGAAAAGACTTATAAAGATGCTGTGGAGACTGAGGAACACAGCTGACCAGGGAAGCGGGAGTTCTGGGGCTGTGCTAATGATCCAGATGTTGTAGGAGTGAATTTGGAGCACACCCCTCCCAAGAGGTGGATGAGCTTTTCCAGCAGTGCCCCCAGCCCTGAGCACAAAGAAGAGAGACAGCTGAGAGTGGACAAGCTTTGCCTGAAATTCCTGATGGAAAGACAGCTTGAAAATACTGCAGGGGAAGCACAAAGTTCAAGAGTGAGCAGGTTTCCAGGAGTAGGGGCGGTGCCACAGTTGTCGTCTTTCTGAAAATAAAATACTCATATATTTTTACTCTCAGTAACTCCCAAAGCATAGTCCTCCTGACTCTCATACTGGGTAGGTTATCAGTGGGGCATGAACACTGGCCATCTTGGAAATATTGAGGGGGATATTTGATTGTCACTGATTATGAAGTGCTGTTGGCATTTAGTGGGTGAAGGTCAGGGATGTTAGAAGTCCAACAGTGCCTGGGACCATCCCACCCAAGCAAGAATTTTCCTACCATGTAAAGCAGTGCTGCTCCCATTGAGGATCACTGGCAGAAAATGTGGTAGCCAGCCTCCAGCCGAGCCCCCATTGATCCCAGTCTCCTGGTATTCACACCCTTGTCTTGTCCCTCCCACATTGTGCTAAGATGGATCTACATGATGGATAGAATATAGCAGAAGTGAGTCATTCTGGAGATTAGGTTATAAAAGATTGCAGCTCCTATCTTGGTCACGCTGTCTCTTGGATCATTCACTCTGGGGGAAGCCCTGTGGTCAGCAGCTCTATAGAAAGGGCCTCAAGTGAACAACTGAAGCCTCCTTCCAGCATCCATGTGACTGAGCTTAGAATCGAATCCTTTAATTGCAGTCAAGTCTTCAGAGACTCTAGTCCCTAAGAACTGGAGTGTAACCTACCCAACTAAGCCACTTCATGACTCCTGACCCTCAGAAACTATGTGAAATTCTAAACAGCTGTTGTTTTAAGTTGCTAAGTTTGGGGAGTAATTTAGTTCAGGGCAAGGCTAGACTTGATAGCCAGACGCAGTAGACTAAGTCCATTGAGTTTTAACATGAGTCATGGGAGTGATAACTCAGGATATGATGTAAAGGAAGTTTGTGCCTACTTAAAGCAAAAGAGGAAGTAGCAGTTCCTGGGGGAAGAGGGGAGAACATAAGGGGAAGAAAAGGAAGCATTCAAGCACTTGGGTCCTAACTTCTCTTTGAGGACCACTCTTGGTGGTTGCACAGCTTGTTCACTGAATACAGATGCCTGGCCAAGGAGCCAAGTAGTGAGTTTTAAACTTGAGAGGTATTAAAAATCTCTTTAACTGACAAGTTTATACCCCATCCTACCTGCTCACAAAATAGAGAGCTAAAGGAAATAGTTTATAAAGAAATTTGTTAAACCTTTATTTTTTTAATATATTTTCCAGTTTGTAATGGATTACATTTTTGCCCCCACTAAAGCATCAATGCAGTAATTACAGCAATTACCTGATTTTTTTCCCCTAAAGTAAAAAGAAAACATTAAATGTAAATACGCAATTCATTTGCCTTTAGATAAAATCCCCAGGGCATTCAGTCACCCCCAAAGCATAGTATCTAAATGGCAAAATGAGCAATATCAGATAACCTAGACTTCAAATAACTTGACCATTGACTATTATGAGAAAAAAATTGCTTCTTCATAAAGTGTGACAAAGATCTCAAAAATTAACGAGTGCTAAGGTGGTGGGAGTTGAGGCTCTACGTACCTACAAAATTGCTTCCTCTCCACAGTAGAGTGCAAAAAGAAAGGAAGAAGAAGAGGAAAACCAGAGAGGAAGATAAACATCCCATTTCTTAGCATTTATCCTCATTTTTATTTTGCCCCTACTTCTCCATTTATCTATTCTGTTCTCCCGCCTTATTTTGAAGCCAGGAAATAACTTTCCTCAAACTGAAGTCGGCACACTTTCAAGATTTTCAAGTTTTACTTGGTGTTAAGTCTTTAGAGAAGAGGGCAGGTATTGTAGTGGGTCAGTGAAAAACCAAAGAAAAATAAATCTGTGGATGTGTAGGGACTTAAGGAGGTTCCCAAAAGATGAATATTTCATCTTCCTACTGGATTTCAGATGACAGGGGAGAATACAGGCCAGACCCATGCTAGCTGAGGCTTATCAACGGTTCTTAATGAAAAGGAACTGAAGGGTAACAGCAAAAATTTTGATTCAAAGCCCCATTACCTTTAGCCCCTTGCTGCTCAGAGTGTGATGCAGCCACAGCAGCATTACCTGGGAGCTTGTTGGAAATGCAGCATCTCAAGCTCTGGCTCAGACATGCTGAACCAGAGTCTGCAAATGCATGAATCGTATGCACACTACAGCTTAAGAAGCATTGTTTTGGAGTTCATTAAACAGAAGCATGTAAGATAAAGCACATGTAGTTCTCAACACTTTTGAGTGTTCATAAGAGTTTTAATTAAAGAACCCCGTTAGGTATGGTTACACATAGAAATCTCATCCAGGTGAACTCGAACCGTAACCGTCAAGATTTTTATATTAAGATGAGCAAAAACAGATGAGCAGTACCTCTGGAAATTTATGTTTTAATGAATACCTACCTACCTATATCTGGAGGGTGCTGTGCACTACAGAACTACCTATTAAATACTGTAGTAAGAGAGAAACGGCAACCCACTCCAGTATTCTTGTCTGGGAAATCCCATGGACAGAGAAGCCTGTGGTGGACTATAGTCCATGAGGACGCAAAAGAGTCGAACACAGTTTAGCAACTAAACAGCAAGAATTTGAGTATTTGTGTATTGAGCATTTATCCCAAAATCACTTGTTGGACATGTACATGGGCAAGCTCTAGTCTTAGAACACTACTTACTGAAGTAAGTAATCTTTTTTTTCAACTTAAACTACAACTCATTAAAGTCAAGATCTGCATATGATTGAAGAGGTTTTAAATTAAGAAAAAAATTTTAAATTCACTCTCTTGTTTTTAACACAGTCAATAGGAAGATAAATTTTCTGTAGGAAAAATATTAGAAGCTATAAAATATACATTTGAAATATACTTTCTGCTTAATTTACATGAACAATCTGGGACCAGGAAAAGAAGATGAATGCACAAGACAAGGAAAAAAGTAGGGAAGCTCAAAAAAGCAGATTAAGAACGAGATGTGAGAGATGAACAGAGACAGCGAGGCAGTGTACTGTGAGGCAGACATGCAGGCAATAGTATGTGAGGCCTTAGGCACATTAGAGCTGCTGCTGTGATAACTTGATATACATTTGAGTTCAGAGTAAAAGATCATTTTCTGTTACTTCTTTTTGTAAAATTATGTACCACTTAACCAACCATGACTAATCTTATCAAATACTGTCAGCCTTAAAATCGAGGGTCTGAGCAGCCCTTTTGTGCTTAGAGGAACTCAAGCATCATCTCCAACTGTAAGAGGAGGATTAATTAATTATCAACAAGGATAATTTGTAGAGTTCTATTTATTGTGCTCTGAAAGACCACTGTAAGGACCTTGCCACCTATTAGTCATCAAAGAAATGATATAATTAGACTGTATCTGCACACTATGATACCAGGCTAGTAATCAGCTATTCTTTTCTAAAAGATATCCAAGAATAGAGGTGACATTTCAGTAAATTCGTGTAAAATTGACAGCTAAGGTATTCATCAGAAATATAAGATGTGGGAATTCCCTGGTTGTCCAGTAGTTAAGACTTGCTTTCACTGCTTTTTCCACTGCCTCTCCCTGGTTAGGGAAAAAAATCCCAGAAGCTATGCAGCCAAAAAAAAAAGTGTATATATATGTATGTGTGTGTGTATGTGTGTATCTATTTTATTTAAAAAATGAAATTAAAATTTATTTTAATAGAGGGCCATAACAAACTGAGTGAAGAATATTAGGACTCATTGATTTTATTATCCCATGAACATTAAAACCCTTTTTCACTTTTAAGGTAGAATTCTTACAGGCTAGAATCTTCTCAAGGCTTACATTGCTCCAGGATGAACTAGCACATAGAAGATGGGTATACAAATCTGTTCAGCTCCAGATTACATTTCATGCATTGTAACAATAATGTGCAAGGAAGCAAAGAGATGGAAAATTCATATAGAGAGAGCAAATTGAGATTTCCCATGCAAGTTATTCTAGAAATGCGAAGTATCTTACTTACGATAACCCAAGAATTGAAATATTGGTTGTTGTGTTCACTACCACACAGACAACACAGAGTGAAAGGCTTTCATGTTTCAAATGAAACAAGCAGAGGAGGAAACAAGATTCGCCTTGCTGAAGCTCCATAAGGCAAAGTCATTTGGTTGATTGTGAATGCAAATAAATATTCTATACAAAGCAGAAAACATACCTTTCAGAAGATAAGCTGCTTTTTAAAAGATGAATCTGTGATTCCACAGTGACATAAAAGCTGAAGTGTTATTTCCTAGTCCTTATTACATTTTAACTGTCACTGAAACTACAGTAATAGAAAAATTATACTTTTATATATAATGTGACTATGAATTATCCATTCATTACAAGCATTTTACCCCTTGTCTCTTTAGATACAATTATAGCCTTGCTCTCTAGCAGTTTAGAAAACAGGATGTTGGTCAATAAAAATGCCAGTTAAGTGAGTACATATTCATTTTCTCTGAGTTACTTTGTCTTATTTTGTTCTTTGTTCTTTCCTCCCAAACTGGGCAAAAGATATGTGTCCTAGAGTTCTAACTTTTCTTTCCCAAAACTAGCAGGAACAATAAATAACTCTGTAAAATTTCCACTGTTTTTTAGTCTCTGACATTGTCATGTAGTAAAGAGTTTTGTATGTTAGACCACCAGATGTACTGAATCTAGATAGATTCCTAAAATACTAGATAACAGCATTTGGCTCTAACTACACTTTTAAAAATATTGTTTGTATACGCATATTTTATCTATGTGTGCTTTATATGTATATCATTTCTACTAGATTGTCATTTCCAGGAGGATGGAGACTGTCTTCTTCTTTCTATTTTCCTGGAACACAGAATAGCATAGTTTCTAGTATAAGTAAGTATGTGATACATTTGTTTACTCATTGACTCATTTTTATTGAGCACCTACTATGTTCCTACTGTTTCTAAATGCTGGGGATATAGAAATAAAGAAGAAAGAGGAAAAGTTTCTGCTCTTATTGTGTTATATTCTACTGGAGTGTGTGGCCATTCCCTTCTCCAGGGAATCTTCCCAATCCAGAGATTGAACCTGGGTCTCCCGCATTGTAGGCAGTTTGTTTACCATCTGAGCCACCAGGGAAGCCCATGTTATATTCTAGTAGGTAATAATCAACAAAGAAATAAAACACATTGTGTATACTTTGAGAGAAAAAAAAATTAGACTGCATAATGGATGGAAAGTGATGCATATGAAACACTACCAGATCAGTTCAGTTCAGTCGCTCAGTTGTGTCCGACTCTTTGCGACCCCATGAATCACAGCACACCAGGCCTCCCTGTCCATCACCAACTCCCGGAGTTCACTCAGACTCACGTCCATTGAGTCAGTGATGTCATCCAGCCATCTCATCCTCTGTCGTCCCCTTCTCCTCCTGCCCCCAATCCCTCCCAGCATCAGAGTCTTTTCCAATGAGTCAACTCTTCACATGAGGTGGCCAAAATACTTGAGTTTCAGCTTTAGCATCATTCCTTCCAAAGAAATCCCAGGGCTGGTATACTTCAGAATGGACTGGTTGGATCTCCTTACAGTCCAAGGGACTCTCGAGTCTTCTCCAACACCACAGTTCAAAAGCATCAATTCTTTGGCGCTCAGCTTTCTTCACAGTCCAACTCTCACATCCATACATGACTACTGGAAAAACCATAGCCTTGACTAGATGAACCTTTGTTGGCAAAGTAATGTCTCTGCTTTTGAGTATGCTATCTAGGTTGGTCATAACTTTTCTTCCAAGAAGTAAGCGTCTTTTAATTTCATGGTTGCAGTCACCATCTGCAGTGATTTTGGAGCCCAAAAAAATAAAGTCTGACACTGTTTCCCCATCTATTTCCCATGAAGTGATGGGACTGGATGCCATGATCTTCGTTTCCTGAATGTTGAGTTTTAAGCCAACTTTTTCATTCTCCACTTTTACTTTCATCCAGAGGCTTTTGAGTTCCTCTTCACTTTCTGCCATAAGGGTGGTGTCATCTGCATATCTGAGGTTATTGATATTTCTCCCGGCAATCTTGATTCCAGCTTGTGTTTCTTCCAGTCCAGTGTTTCTCATGATGTACTGTGCATATAAGTTAAATAAGCAGGGTGACAATATACAGACTTGATGTACTCCTTTTCCCATTTGGAACCAGTCTGTTGTTCCATGTCCAGTTCTAACTGTTGCTTCCTGACCTGCATACAGATTTCTCAAGAGGCAGATCAGGTGGTCTGGTATTTCCATCTCTTTCAGAATTTTCCACAGTTTATTGTGATCCACACAGTCAAAGGCTCTGGCATAGTCAATAAAGCAGAAATAGATGTTTTTCTGGAACTCTTGCTTTATTGATGATCCAGTGGATGTTGGCAATTTGATCTCTGGTTCCTCTACCTTTTCTAAAACCAGCTTGAACATCAGGAAGTTCACGGTTCATGTATTACTGAAGCCTGGCTTGGAGAATTTTGAGCATTACTTTACTAGCATGTGAGATGAGTGCAATTGTGCGGTAGTTTGAGCATTCTTTGGCATTGCCTTTCTTTGGGATTGGAATGAAAACTGACCTTTTCCAGTCCTGTGGCCACTGCTGAGTTTTCCAAATTTGCTGGCATATTGAGTGCAGCACTTTCACAGCATCATCTTTCAGGGTTTGGAATAGCTCAACTGGAATTCCATCACCTCCACTAGTTTTGTTCATAGTGATGCTTTTTAAGGCCCACTTGACCTCACATTCCAGGATGTCTGGCTCTAGGTGAGTGATCACATCATCGTGATTATCTGGGTCATGAAGATCTTTTTTGTACAGTTCTTCTGTGTGTTTTTGCCATCTCTTCTTAATATCTTCTGCTTCTGTTAGGTCCATACCATTTCTATCCTTTATTGAGCCCATCTTTGCATGAAATATTCCTTGGTATCTCTAATTTTCTTGAAGAGATCTCTAGTCTTTCCTATTCTGTTGTTTTCCTCTATTTCTTTGCATTGATCGCTGAGGAAGGCTTTCTTATCTCTCATTACTATTCTTTGGAACTCTGCATTCAGATGCTTATATCTTTCTTTTTCTCCTTTGCTTTTCGTTTCTCTTCTTTTCGCAGCTATTTGTAAGGCCTCCCCAGACAGCCATTTTGCTTTTTTGCATTTCTTTTCCATGGGGATCATCTTGATCCCTGTCTCCTGAACAATGTCATGAACCTCATTCCATAGTTCATCAGGGACTCTATCAGATCTAGGCCCTTAAATCTATTTCTCACTTCCACTGTATAATCATAAGGGATTGATTTAGGTCATACCTGAATGGTCTAGTGGTTTTCCCTACTTTCTTCAGTTAAGTCTGAATTTGGTAATAAGGAGTTCATGATCTGAGCCACAGTCAGCTCCTAGTCTTGTTTTTGTTGACTGTATAGAGCTTCTCCATCTTTGGCTGCAAATAACATAATCAATCTGATTTCGGTGTTGACCATCTGGTGATGTCCATGTGTAAAGTCTTCTCTTGTGCCACGTCCGAGGTCAGGGGCGACAGCTGAGAGGAGGTGCTCAGTGTCCGAGGTCAGGGGCAGTGGCTGGGAGGAGCAGCCCCACGTCCAAGGAGCGGTGGCTGCTTGGGCGCAGCAGGGCCTAGAGGAGCTATCCCACGTTGAAGGTCATCAAGGGCGGTGGTGAGGAGATACCCCTCGTCCAAGGTAAGGAGTAGCGGCTGCACTTTGCTGGAGCAGCCGTGAAGAGATACCCCACGCCCAAGGTAAGAGAAACCCAAGTAAGACGGTAGGTGTTGCAAGAGGGCATCAGAGGACAGACACACTGAAACCATAGTCACAGGAAACTAGTCAATCTAATCACACTTAGGACCGCAGCCTTGTTTAACTCAATGAAACTAAGCCATGCCCGTGGGGCAACCCAAGACGAGCGGGTCATGGTGGAGACCACTGGAGAAGGGAATGGCAAACCACTTTAGTATTCTTGCCTTGAGAACCCCATGAACAGTATGAAAAGGCAAAATGATAGGATACTGAAAGAGGAACTCCCCAGGTCAGTAGGTGCCCAATATGCTACCGGAGATCAGTGGAGAAATAACTCCAGAAAGAATGAATGGATGGAGCCAAAGCAAAAACAATGCCCAGCTGTGGATGTGACTGGTGATAGAAGCAAGGTCCGATGCTGTAAAGAGCAATATTGCATAGGAACCTGGAATGTCAGGTCCATGAATCAAGGCAAATTGGAAGTGGTCAAACAGGAGATAGCAAGAGTGAATGTCGACAGTCTAGGAATCAGCGAACTCAAATGGACTGAAATGGGTGAATTTAACTCAGATGATCATTATATCTACTACTGCGGGCAGGAATCCCTCAGAAGAAATGGAGTAGCCATCATGGTCAACAAAAGAGTCTGAAATGCAGTACTTGGATGCAATCTCAAAAACGACAGAATGATCTCTGTTCGTTTCCAAGGCAAACCATTCAATATGACAGTAATCCAAGTCTATGCCCCAACCAGTAACGCTGAAGAAGCTGAAGTTGAACGGTTATATGAAGACCTACAAGACCTTTTAGAACTAACACCCAAAAAAGATGTCCTTTTCATTATAGGGGACTGGAATGCAAAAGTAGGAAGTCAAGAAACACCTGGAGTAACATGCAAATTTGGCCTTGGAATACAGAATGAAGCAGGGCAAAGACTAATAGAGTTTTGCCAAGAAAATGCACTGGTCATAGCAAACACCCTCTTCCGACACTACCAGATAAAGGATGGTTATAGTAGAAGCTGTGCTGTGCCACCTAGATCTCCCTTCAGGAAGGGATGCTTATTCCCCCAGCTGCCACAAAAGCTGGCTACTGAGTCATAGCTGAGTCCTCTGAAGGACCTGCTCTTGATAGAAAGAAGCTGCCTTGCCCAAGATTACCGTCCTCTCTGGGGTTAGCCTACATCTGATAATCACCTCATGCAGTGAAACTGATCTCCCTTTGCCTCAACTGGAACAGTTCTGAGGCTCCAGCTCCAGAGCTCCCTGTAGGATCAGCTGAGGCCTTTGTTGTAACTGTATCAACAATTTGGCATCTTCCACTTTTCAATGCTGCTTCCTTCATTCTCAACCATCACAAGTGTGAGTCCTGAATATACCCCTCAGTAAATCTCCTCATACAAATCTCAGAGTCATAGTGAGCAAGGAGATAATGACATTTAGATTTTATTCCAAGTACAGTTGTCAAATGGGGCTTCCCGAGTTGTGCTAGTGTGCAAGAACCCACCTGCCAATGAAGGAGACATAAGAGATGCGGGTTTAATCTCTGCATTGGGAAGATCCCCTGGAGAAGGGCATGGCAATCCACTCCAATATTCTTGCCCGGAGTATCCCATGAACAGAGGTACATTCCATAGGGCTGCAAAGAGTTGGACATGACTGAAGCGACTTAGCATGCATGTGATTCTGAGTTGAGGGAAGTGGAGCTGAGGCTTTGAATCTGGGAGTTGTTAGAGTAGTTAAAGCTATCAGTTCAGTTCAGTCACTCAGTCATGTCTGACTCTTTGCGACCCCATGGAGTGCAGCATGCCAGGCCTCCCTGTCCTTCACCAACTCCCAGAGTTTACTCAAACTCATGTCCATTGAGTCCGTGATGCCGTCCAACCATCTCATCCTCTGTCGTCCCCTTCTTCTCCTGCCTTCAATCTTTCCCAGTATCAGGGTCTTTTCAAATGAGTCAGCTCTTTGCATCAGGTGGCCAAAGTATAGTTAAAGCTATAGGACTAAATAAAAATTACCTGGGGAGTAAATGGAATTAGAGAATAAAAGAGGGCCTAGAGTGAATTTTGGAGACCTCTGATATTTAAAGATCAGGAGTGATGGATAGAAACAGCAAAGAAAATTGAAAAGAAGTGGCTATTGTGATGGCACAACAGTGGAATGGTGTCTTGGTAACCAAGAAGGAAAAATGCTTCAAGGAGGAGGGAATGATCAACTTACTGGGTCAAATGCTATCAATAGATCAAACCAATGAAAGCTGAACTGATGATTAGTTTTCGCAGCATTGATAGTAATTTCAGTGGAATGGTGGGGACAAGAGTACAATTTATTGAATGAATATAGCATACTTATAAGTTAAGATTTGTTAAATGCCTGTTATATTAAAAGGATATATCTCTGCTTCTTCCTTATTTTAGAAGGTAAGTGATCTGTATTCTCAGTGCCTAGAACAATGCCTGGCACATGTAATATGCTTACTGTATATTTTTGAATGATGAATTAATTATATGCTGCCATTTTTGGTGAGTACACAGCATTACTGATCTTATGGTATAGAGTTGTAAGCACAAAGGAGATTATAATCTTTCTTCTTTATTCAACTACCTCTTCTTATGATCCTGCAAACCATGGGCCAAGTTGGGATTAAAATTCAAACCTTCAAATAATTTCTTCATTTTATCTACTGCAACACCTTGGTGTATGAAACATTTGCTTTATGTAACTATAAAATCACCTTAAGTTCAAAGGTGAGAAGTTTTTTCTGGATGTACAAATAGTTACTCACCTAATTCCTCAGTGAGATCTCTTAATGCTTCTAAGTAGATAAAAGCGTATGAAACTTTCTAATTAAAAGTTTAATTTTTAGCAGCAAGGTTCTACTTATAGCACAAAGAACTATGTTCAATATCCTATGATAAACCATAATGAAAAAAATACTTTTTAAATGTATGTATATGTATAACAATCACTTTGGTGTACAGCAGTAATTAACACAACACTGTGAATCAAATATACTTCAATAAAAAATTAATTTTAGAAGTTTACTGTTTAATTCTCTATTTTCATTGGTTACTAAGGAGTCTACGTTGTGGTAAAAGTTTCATTTTACTGAAATAGAGGAGTACGGGATTTAGGATTAATTCTTCTCATCCCAAACAAAAAATTTCCTTGCTTGTTTCTTCTCAGTTAAGGCTTTAATAAACAATAAAACATAAACTTAATCATTTGAACAAACTTTAATGCTCTTTCATGTGCTTGGTGATTTTTTTTTGAAGAATGATTTTGGATGATGCAATTCAAACTGAGATAAATTTATATTGCACTAGTCACTTGTACTCAAAAGAGTCTAGTTTATTTTCGAATAATCTATGTATTTAACATCAAAAACCAGACAGTAAAAAAATGCAGTATTGTGAAATTTTCTAATCTGTTTTATGAAGTCAGATTTTGAATGTCATACTCACAAAAATACTACTTGTAGCTAATATCACTGAACCAGCCTCGGCAGAAAATTCAAAAAGCAACTGTCAAGTGCAGAGAACTAGAGACCAGATTAATAAACTTTTATTCTGATAAGTATTGCTGATCAATGCTGCTGATGCCGATGCCAAAATCAGAAGTGTAACTTACTTGTCTCATTGGCTAATCTGTTATAAAATTTTTTTCTGGAAGTGTCAGATGGTCTAAAAGAAAACAGAAAATGTCAGCTGTATTCATGGAGACAATGACCAAGCATGGGGTAAGCCTATTTATTTTGGGTCAACATAGGCCAAGTTAAAGAGAAAGGAAGCCATTATGTAGATCATTCAGCCTTTAAAACATGCTATGAAACAAAATGGGGTTTTTTAAAATGATTCAATATACTTCAACAAAGTTTATCTTAATAATAAAAGATTCATTTGCAACCACTCGAAGTTAAAATTGAATTAGACAAGGATGCATATCTGGATGAAAATTAGTTGGAAAACAGTACATTCATTTCACTTCAAAGATGCATCCTACGTATTATTATTAATTACAGTGGGAAACAGTACATAACTTTTAAAAATTTCACACTTCTCTGCAACTTGCTTTTCTTGCTTTTTTTTGAGGTAAAATTGACATAAAATTGTTGAATTAGTTTTAGTGTACAACATAATGATAAGATATGTATGTATATTATGAAATGATCACCAGAATAAGTCTAGTTATAATTGTTGTTCAGTCACTCAGTTGTGTTTGACTCTTTGAGACCCCATGGACTGCAGCATGCCAGGCTTCCCTGTCCTTCACCATCTCCTGGAGCTTGCTCAAACTCAAGTCCATTGAGTCGGTGATGCCCCAACCATCTCATCCTCTGTTGTCCCCTTCTCCTCCTGCCTTCAATCTTTCCCAACATCAGGGTCTTTTCTAATGAGTTGGCTCTTTGCATCAGGTGGCCAAAGTATTGGGGTTTCAACTTCAGCATCAGTCCTTCCAATGAATATTCAGGATTGATTTCCTTTAGGATTGACTGGTTTGATCTCCTTGCAGTCTAAGGGACTCTCAGGAGTCTTCTCCAACACACCACAGTTCAAAAGCATCAATTCTTTGGTGCTCAGCCCTCTTTATGGTCCAACTCTCACATCTATACATGACTACTGGAAAACCCATAGCTTTGACTAGACAGACCTTTGTTGGCAATGTAATGTAATGACAAAGTTACAGTACATATTAAACATTTTTTTTCTTGTGATGAGAACTTTTAAGATCTACTCTTTTAGCAACTTTCAAATATGCCATACAGTATTTAATATATATTAATATATTATTTGCATATTAATATATTTATATTCTATAATAATATAATATTTACTATATTAATTTATTAAATTTATTAAAGCATTTAATATATTAATATTTATTAAATTTATTAAAGTATTAAATACTAAATATATTGATTTAATATTAATATATTATTTATATATTGATATATGTTTATATATTAATATATATTTATATTATGTAGTAATATAAATATATTGTTTATTATTAGTATATATTAATATAGTATTTAATATATATTAGTATTATATATAACTATAGTGGCCATACGATTACATCCTCACGACTTGTTTTATAACTGGAAGTTTGACCTTTTGACCTCTTTCACTCATTTTCCCAACCCTTCCCCCCCAACTTGCTTTCTCAGACAGTAATACCTAGTAGAATTTCCAAATTAACTAGTATTTCTATTTAATTTGGTATCTGTAACTCTGTCAATGACTGGAAAACATTCCATGGCTGTGGATATAGTGTGACTTATTGAACCAATTCCTCCATTGAGGCGCATTTAATCTTTGCCGCCTCTATAGACAGTGCTATAAGATGGGCATACTTGTGCATATATCATATGGCTGGGTATTTTCACCAATGAAATTAATACCTAGAGTGGATGAAGTGTTTATCTGTAGTAACATATTAATACATACATTACTTTTCAACTGAGGTAACTGTTCACAGTGTTTCCATAAGAAATACATGAGATTATTATTCTTTTATCTTTTTCCCACAACAATAGTATTATTGCTCTGTAATTTTCCAACGTTGGAGTAGAAAGTAGTACTTTATCAAGGTCATTCTTCAGTTTATGCATTTAAAATATACATTTATTGACTATTTGTCTTTGCTCTGCATAGTCTTTGTTTATTTTTCTACTGAATACTTTTTTGCATTTCATTATTATCTAAGATTCCCTAAATTACTAAAAATATTCATGGTTTGTCATCTGCTGAAATTTTCTTTAAATATGTTATTTTCTCAGTCGATCTTATGGCATCTTTGGCCATAAAAGTCTTAAAATTTTATACATAAATATATGTCCATATGCATAAATATACCCTAAGATTTTCCATCTTAGTTAAGAATGCCTCCCATAGAAGGAGACAAATGATTTACCGGTTTTCTTTATATATGTTCTTTGTTTTCCTTATTAAATTTATTTCTAATACTTTTATATTTTAGTTTTTAACTTTTAACAGTTTTATTGGGATATAACCATACATACCATAAAATATCCCAGTGTAAAATGTACAGCTTAATGTTTTCAATGAATTTATATCATTGTGCATCCATCACCACAAAATTCAATTTTAGAACATTTCCATCATGCCAAAGTGGTTCCTTATGGCCATTTAGTCAACTCCTTCTCCGGTCTGAGTCCCTGGCAACTACCAATCTGATTTATGTCTATAGATTTACCTTTTCTGAAAATTTCCTATAAATGAAATCATATAATATGTGGTCTTTGGTTTATTTTCTTAGCTTAATGTTTTTGAGGTTGTATTCATTTCCTGGGGTAATAACAAATTACCACAAAATGGGTAGCTTGAACCAACAGAAATTTATTGTCTCACAGTTCTGAGGGCCAGAGTCCAAATTCAAGGTGTTGGCAGAGCTGCATCCCACCCACCCCCCGCCCCCCAATCCCCCGCCCCCAGCCCCGGCGGGCCGGGGACTCTAGAGGAGAATCTAGCTGGCCTCTTCCAACTTCTGGTGGCTGTCAGCATTCCTTGGAATTCTTGGCATATGGCCACATCAGCACAATCTCTGCCTCAGTATTTGCATAGCCTTCTTCTGTGTGTGTCTTTGTCTTTTCCTCCTCTGTGTCTCAGATCTTCTTCTGCCCTTTTTGTCACTGAGTTTTGAACAATTTTGAACAATTGAAATTGAGTTTAGAACCCACCTGAATAAATCAGGACGATCTCTTCATCTCAAGACTCTTAACTGTGTAAGAATGCTACGTGTGTAAAGACACTTTTTGGCTACAGAAACAAAGACAGACCTAGTATCCAAATACATCTTCTTTTAAGGTGAATCAAGCATTCTTCTGGAAATGGCTGATTTTAAGGCCAAGGCAGGGAAAGTTAGAGATAAATCCAGAACATCTTGCTGTGACGGAAAGCAAGGTCAGGATCACAGAAAGACAGAGATCTACCAAAAGGACTTAGAAATAAGTTTGCAGATGCACCCACTGGCCAAAATATGGGAAAAAAATTGGATCATCAAAATAAATAATAATAGTAAAGTATTGTAACCCATTGAATAAAATAGGAATGCTTTAGTCCACAAACAAACAAACAAGAGAAAATTTTTCCTTACGGTAGAATGCCACCCAACAAATGTAGAAGAAATTATGATATTAGAATTCTCCATTTTAACCAGCAGAGCAATAAACAATTTAGGCAAAAGCATTACAGGGAAGCAGGGAGTGAAAGTTGGACAGGGGGCAGGATATTTACTAATGTCAAAGTATCTTCCCATAAAAATACTTAGTAACAAAGGGAAAACGAGAACTCTATCGTGGAGACACCTGGGCAATACTACCTTACTCTAGTGAGTGAACTACCAGGCATGGGGCAAATCAACAACAAGTGCCAGTCAGGGGGATACAACATCACACATCATTCTGTGTGGTTCCTGCCCAATACACATAATCTTCATGTTACTGTGAAGACATATCAGACAAGCCCAAACTGGGGGAGTCTGCAAAATAACTGGCCTGTGACCTTCTGAAATGTTAAAGTCCTGAGAGTCAAGGAGGGGCTGAGGACCTGTTTCCCAGAGACTCGACAAAGCTAGTTGTAACACACGATCCCAGATGGAGCCTTTTCCTGTAAAGAACATTATTGGGAGAGATGGCAAAACTCGAATAGTATCTCTGTGTGATGGGTACATGACAGTTCTTTGTACCATTCTTGTTCTGTTCTGTGAGCTTGACATGATTTCCAATGAAAAAGGCAGCTTCCCCTTTTTCAGTGGTAAAGAATCCAACCACAATGCAGGAGACACAGGAAACACAGGTTCAATTCCTGGGTCTCAAAGATCAACTGGAGGAAGGCATGGCAACCCATTCCAGTATTCTTGCCTGGAAAATCCCATGGACAGAGGAGCCTGGATGGCTACGGTCCATAAGGTTGCAAAGAGTTGGACATGATTGAATGACTGAACACACACACACACATGAAAAAGAATGAAATTATGTTGTTAGAGTTCCTGAGAGCCTGCTATTGGAATAAATCCTATCTGATCACATGGATTATTATTTGACACACTTTTTATTGGGTTTTGGTATTAAAATTCTCCTGGCTTCATCAGATGAATTGGGGCACCTCTTATTTTTTTCTAAGATCTTGCAATTACTTACATTATTTTGCTAGAATTTAGATATGAAGATATTTGATCCTGTTGCCTTTGTAAGTGCTAGATCTAAATCACTTCAAAACAAAACAAAATTCTTGTATAGTGGTTTATTCAAGTTTCCTCTCTTTACTTGGATTGTTACACATATTGTTTGCTAGCAAATCATGTAGGTTTCAAATTTCAAATTTATTATAGAGTTGCACATTATGTTTTCTTTTATTTCTTTTGTTCTCTTTGGTATTTGTCTTTATGTACTCTTTCTCATTCACAATCTTGTGTTTTTTGCTCTCCCTGTTTTCCTTAATCTCAAATAAAGGTGGTTTCTCCTTTTGCATGTTATTCAAATGAAGTGATTTTTGAGCTTTTCATTTTTATACTATTTTTGCTTTCTATTTCTTTAATTTCATGTTTTCTTTCCCTTAATTCCCCCTTCCTAGTTTTTTTGGTTCTTCTAATTTTTGTGATTATAAAGCTTCTATATTTTAACATCTTTATTCCTTAATAATAAATAATATAAGGCTATAATTTTTTCCATGAATGTAGCTTTTACCAAGTACCATAAACTTTAGTAAGAAATGTTATTTTCATTGATTTCTAGGTAATTTTAATTTTGCCATTGCTTTTTTGACAGTTTTTAACATTTCTTTAAATTCAGGGAATATATAGATATATACTTCTGAATTCCAATGTAGTTGAAGTTTCTGTATCTTTTTTACTTATTTTTAAATTTATTGGATTATGATCAGAAAAGCATAATGAGGACTTCTTTAAGGAAAAACATGTAAGTAATTTTTAGAAGTCTTCCATGGAATATTAAAAAAGGAATTTTTTGAGGAACAAGTTCTCTCTGATTCTATGTACAATTGGTTCTTACTATTCCTAGTAGTTATATCATATAAAGATACTTTGAAGACTGAACCTTTGCTCCTGGGGGAGATACAGGGTTAGATTCCTGTGAACCTCTGGTTACAACATTTTTGTCAACCGGTCAATACATAACCTTCCTCTTTGTGTGTTTTTGTTTAAAGACACTTATTGAATATATACTGGTGATTCATTAACATTGAATCCACAGTCAGTATCATAGTAGCTCTTGCCTAGATGAAGTTCATCTACCTTCATGAGGCACATCACAGCCTTCTTGCATGTAGGAACCTAACGGCACTTCAGTGCATGGGGGAGCATTTTAAACAGTGAGGTCACCAACAAAAAGCCCACAAATGCCCAAATTCTGATACTAAATAGACTGAGGGAAGGGCATGTCTGTAATAAAGAATTGAAATGTAAGAAGGCAGTTTCACTTTATTTGACCTCTGATTTTGATCACTTTATTTGATTTGACCACTTTATTTGACACTCTGAATGTGTCTGTGAGTGAGAGAAAAGTTCTGTAAATATTGATTTGGGGCTTATGAATACATTTTGGCAAGGCAAATTAACAAATACCTAATCTACAAATAATGAGGATGACTGTATCACAAGTCTTGTGATTGTATTATTTTATTTCTGGTCTTTCCATGTGGCACAGTGGTAAAGAATCCATTTGGCAATGCAGAAGATGCAAGAGACATGGGTTTGATCCCTGGGTCAGGAAGATCCCCTGGAATAGGAAATGGCAACCTGCTCCAGTATTTTTGCCTGGAAAATTCCATGGACAGAGGTGTCTGGTGAGGTACAGTCTTTGGGGTGGCAAACAGTTGCACAAGACCAAGCACATGCACATACCCCAAGAATCACAAGCTTTGGGATTGTGTTAACTCCTCTATGTCTTTTTCTATCTGTCTACCTATATCCATTTGGCTATCAGGACTGGTCAAATCTAATATTTAAGTCCTTTCCTATAATCTTTTATTTAAATGTGTTTATAATAATTTAAAAAATTTGTTTAGCTTCTATGTTGTTTCATGTATAAAACAAGATTATTTTTTATAAGTTATGCTTTTTATTATTATGTAATAGCCCCCTTTTTTCTGTTTAGAGATTTTAAACTTAAATTACATGTTCCATGGTACAATGACACCATGCCTGCTTTAAGACATTGCTCTCCTCTTACATTTCATTAATTACTTGTCCTTCTCCAGCTCGCATATAAAATCAGACAGATATTTCCCTAGTATTTCGTGAAAAGAAGATGCCAACTTTTCCCCAACTTTTCCACTGTCACTCCCCACCCATGATATTCAGCTTGAAAAAGACTTCAGTTGAAATTTCCTCCTTACTCTCCTCCCAAGAGTCTCTGACGACTTTGGAATATTTTTGCTTCCTTCTTTCTCATGCCCCTCCTCACCACAATTCTTTAGTTTTCCTGAGGTGGTTTAGTTCTTTAAATTTTCCTTTTTAGTACACTTCTCTATTTCTAAGCTCTTTATTTATAATAGTTACACATACTCAGTCCATCTTGGTCAACCTATTTTTAATTAAATATCACAAGTTTGTTGCTCACTGTGGCTTTCTGTCCTCTTCAAGTCTGTTTTGTTTGTTGGTTTGTTTTTTTAAAAAGTCTTTTTCTAGTATTTTTACCAGATGAGTAATGAGATGTGTGACTTCTCTGAATCCTTATGTATCTGCAAACACTTTTCTTGTACCCTAAGAGATGAAAAATATTTTTAAGTTGAAAATATATCCCATTGTCTTCTAGCTTCCTAGTGTTGCAAAAGAGGATTTCATGGCAGCCTAATTTTTTCCTTTATAAACAACTTAAACGTTTCTACACAGAAAGAATAAGATTTTTCTATTTATCTTTGGAGTTCAAAATTTTTACCAGGATATACCTAGTCATGTATATATACACACATTCAAAGAAAAAATATATATAAATAGATATAGACAGATATGTGTATGTATCTATAACTATCTATATATATGATGACAAAGATAGATGTAGACATAAACATAGATATAGATATAATCTTTTCTCATCATTCTTCCCTGAAATTTGGTATCCTTTCTTCAATCCAGGGAAATATCTTTTGTTTGTATGCTTCATTTTGTTTTATTTAAATATATCCTTTCCTTCCTGTGCATCATCTTCTCTTTCTGGAACTCCAGATACACTTTCATGTCAGTGTCCTTGAACCTCTCTTCAGTCTCTGTGTTCATGATTTACATTTTTTTCCTCTGAGCTTTGTAATATTCTTGCATCCAATTTCCAGGCTATTGGTTGAATTTCAGTAGTAACCATTTTCTTCAGTAGTCAGTTATATATTTAAAAATCATGTTTTTGTTATTGTTTTAAATCAAGGAAGTCTATTTGGGTAGTCCTTGTTCCTCCTTACGTAGTTCTATTATTATTTCCGTCCAAATTTAAGTTATGTTCTCTGCCCTCCAGCAACTGTAATTCATAGATAGCCTGTTCTGAATGGTCAGCTTGTTCTTCTCTCTGGCTGCTTGGTCTTGAGTGATCTGCTCATCAGAGCTCCGCTTCAGCTGCTGGAATATGTCAAGCAGTGACAGTTCTGTGAATGGTGGCCTGCCCGGAAGTCTCTACCCCTGAGGATGCACATGTGACATCAGACAAGCTGTCAGTGCCTTTAAAGGCAGCAAGGGGAAGGCTGTCTGCACCCTATCTTCTCACGCTCTCGCAGGAGAGAGATGATTCGGACTGCTCTAGCTGCACCTGAGGGCCGGGAAGAACATGTACACTTCCTCGGTCGAGGACAATCTCTTATGCCTAATTTACCCTTTTTATTCTTTTGTGTATTTTCTTTTCTACAACTTGTATGTTTTCAAAAAAGCGATTTAATCTGAAATGCCACTGCCCTTTTCTTTCTGCTTCTAAGCTCTCAATGTCCTTAGGGTAAGAAAAGACTGCACTAGAACTCCCTCCTCTGCTACTAATTTACATTTAGAGAAATTAAGGAGGGGAAGAAAAGTTCCTGGGGAAGGAGGAGGTTCTATATGATATGAAGAATTACCACTTAATGACTGAGAAATGTCAAATTTATTGTGCATGAAGGCTCAGGAATATATTAGTTAAACATGTACATGAAATAAAGATGAGGTGCAGAATTTGAAAGGAGAGCCCAGAATGCACCTATAGTTCATGTAAGGCCTTGTTTCTAGAGGAAAACATGTGAAAATGATTATTGCCATGTTTACAAGTCTGTTTTTAATAATGAATTAACATTTTAAATTGGCTTTTGGAAAAAGTGAAGCACAGATAGCTTTTGTTTTGCTGGATTGTGATCCTACCTAAAACTCTGTTAGAAATATCAACTTCTGTAGCCTCCAAAAAGTACTAGGCCTTTATAGAAAACATGCATTATTTTTCTATTTTTAACTTTACCTTTTATTGAGGTAAGATTCACACAATATAAAATTAATCATTTTCAAGTGAACAATTCAGTGGCATTTGCATTACCCAGTACCTTCCCCATGTTGTGTAACTACCACCTCCATTTATTTCCAAAACATTTTCATCACCAAAAAATAAAACACTGTATCCATTAAGCAGTTATTGTTCATTCTCTCCTTTCCTCAGCCACTGGCAACCACCAACCTGCTTTCTGTGTCTATAGATTAACCTACTCTGGATACTTCATATAAATGGAATGATGTGACTTTTGTGTCTGCTTTCTTTCGCTTATTTTCCAGGTTCATCCATATGTATCAGTTTATTCCTTCTTATGGCTGAAACTATCCTGCTGCTGCTAAGTCGCCTCAGTCGTGTCCGACTCTGTGCAACCCCATAGACAGCAGCCCACTAGACTCCTCTGTCCCTGGGATTCTCCAGGCAAGAACACTGGAGTGGGTTGCCATTTCCTTCTCCAATGCATGAAAGTGAAAAGTGAAAGGGAAGTCGCTCAGTCGTGCCCGACTCTTAGCGACCCCATGGACTGCAGCCCACCAGGCTCCTCCGTCCATGGGACTTTCCAGGCAAGAGTACCGGAGTGGGGTGCCATTGCCTTCTCCGAAACTATCTTATTGTATGCTATATTACACTTTATTTACCCATTCATCCATTACTGAACATTTGGATAGTTTCTACCTTTGAGCTATTGAAAACAGTGCTGCTATGAAATTTTGTGTGCAAGTACTTATTTCTGTACCTGTATTCAATATTTTGGTGTATCTAGAAGTGACTTGGTGGATCATATGGTAATTCTATATTTGACTTTTTGAAGAATTCTATTTGGCTTTAATTTGCTTAATTAGCATGTGGCACTTAACCTCTGCTTATTTCTATTAGATCAATGAATTAACAGTCCTGTGGGATTATTAGGAAACTAATGATACATATTCCTCACTTCAGTCTGGCTCACAGTGTATTTTCTCCTTTCCTGCTTTCCCTAAAACTGTCTAATAAAGAAGTAAAGATCCTAAGAAACCTTGGTGTTCCAAAGTATATATTAGAAGGCAGATCTTCTGATACAGAACTGTTTTGTTAATAATCAACAAAAGATTGACAAACACTTGAGCTACAAATTCTTGCATTGTATTAATTACCTAAGAATTCCAAGGTTAGGAAGAGCATAGAGAAGCAAGTAGAACAAGGAAACATACACAATTTACATGAAATGTTAAAATTTAATCCTTGAAGTCTAGGTAGTACCTGTTAATCTTAAATCCACACTTTGAAATCAAAACATGAGCAGATGAACACTTCAGAGCATAATTTTTAAGGCAAATACCCTTTTAAAATATTTTTAACCCTTTTTGAGTGTTTTCGAGAAGGACACACACATACACATATTAATATATACACAGGCTCTGGCTGTTTTTCTTTTTAAGAGAGGGCCAGCAGTCATAGACAATTTATTTTGGAAGCCTAACTTAGAATTTTATTTCATTTCCCTTTACCTCTCCTGTCTTTCCCTCTCTTTCCCTGTCTCTCTTTCTGGTTGTTTTGAATGACAAGGAAGAAGACAAATCGAGAGTTATAAAGAGTGCTTCAGGGGAAACTCAGGGGATATAACCACCTAATTATGAATTTCCTGAATGTGCAATTTGACCAGCAGCAACTGGACGTGATTAGTACAGTGGGCCTCACCTCCAGCTGTTCTACAAAAACAAATCCGTGAAGGATTTCCAAGGCACATTTTCCTTGGGACCTGTTATAAGTTTTAACAAAGTGAATAGTGTGGTGTTGCTCTTTGTTTTTAAATAGGTGACAGATTGTCTGAAAAGAAGCGAAGCAAGTTTCCTACAATGAAAAGAACTACCCTATGGAGCCCATACTTCTGCTTGAGGCAAATGTGTTTAAAACGGTAAGAAAACAAAAACTGCAAATCTGTCTCCTTATGTGTGGAACCAAAGCTGGAAATGTGTGCTCTAGAGGCAACTGTAAAATCATATTTCAATCTGGCATATGGGCCAGTGATTGTGTTGTGTGAGTAATGCATACGTGTAATCCATGTGGTAAGCTTTGTGGACTGAGAAAAAGTCAGTGTTATTCACTGAGGCTTGGCAATCAGGAACCATTTATTTCGAAAAATTTACATGGGCTGAAACAATGTGAAAAATGTACTGTCCATTTTGTCAGCTTGTGAACATAGCAAAAACCACAGCACTCTCTTCAGCACAAAGACAAGGGGAAAAAAAAATCCCTTTTTGCTGTTTTACACTTACAGAAGAATGATGGCTCTTGTACAACAAGGGGATTAATGCTGAATGCATACTATCTTTCACAAGTCAAGTCCAAATGAACCAGAGATCCAAAAAAAACAATACAGTACACCAAGTGGAGAGCCAAAAACTTCATTTATTTTATTGTCGTGATGTACAGATCAGTTTTTAATTGCTTTTAGTTATGGATTCTTGAGTTTTAAAGCAATTATAAAATATCTTCACTAAGTTCATAGTAGCATAAGTGCTCCAGAGAGGGGAAAAGAAATGAAGATAAATGGACTTGGAAGACCCCACTAATCTTTGTCAATAACAAGATATCATTTAGGCATTAATTTTTTTGATTCAAAGGCATTAAAAAAATATTCTTTAGGCCATACAGGGGCCTCAGAAGTACTCTACAGCAGGCAGGGGAAAAGGACTTGGTAACTGGTGGGTGAAGCAGGGAATGGAGGTGGGTAGTATTCAAAATGGTGCTACCTTTTTGATTTTAGTTTCTAAAAGTTTCACAAACTGCCTTCTGATGTTTCAATCTCAACTTTCACATTGCTTCCTCTAAAGTTTTTCCCTCAGTCTTATCTCCTGTGTTGATTAAATGGCTTTAAAATTTTTGAGAGGGGAATTTCCACCTATAAAGGATTAACTGCTAACAGGAATTGCCTTCCCGCCATAAACAATTTGAAAATCAGGCAAAATATATGAAATAACAGTTTTCAGACATTAGACATCTGGCAGTGTAGAACCAGATTCCTGAAAGAATCCCTATGATTATCCCAGATTACTGCCTTGAGAAAGACACAGTACAGGGAAAAGGAATCTAGTATCTTGCTGAGTCGAAGAAACAGATCAGTCTGGGGTGGCCTGGCAGCTATAATCTTAAGAGCAGAGTTCAAAAGAGAGAAAGAGCTAAGCAGAGGAAGAGGCACAGAAACTTGCATAGGAGTCTCCTCGAGTTCTTGCTAAATATCAATCTGCATGCGCATAAGGGGAAAACCCTTTTTGTTGGGCATGAAAATCGGAGGAAAGAATAATTACTAAGAAGCTGTAAGGTGAACAATCCCCAGAAATCATATACGACCATAAATGTTTGAATTCCCTCCATCCAGATTGGAGAAATCTGGTTGAGTACTTAGCCATTTAATAGAGATCTAAGAAGAGTTCTGCCTTAGAAGTGAGGCTAAATTAGCTTTAGTATTGAAGTATTCTGAAGGCTCTCTAAAAAAGCTTGATAAAACCTAATCTCCAAGTAACCTTGCTGCCTACTAGAAGAAGCATAACATTATTTAAAGGACTACAAGACTCCATGTGCCAGTGCAGGAGACATAAGAGACAAGAGTTTGAACCCTGGATTGTGAAGATCCCCTAGAAGAGGACATGGCAACCCACTCCAGTATTCTTGCCTAGAGAATCCCATGGACAAAAGAGCTTGGTGGGCTACAGTCCATAGGGTTGCAAAGAGTTGGACACAACTGAAGTGACTTGGCACTCACAATAAAATCTAGCACCAAATAATGTAGAATTCATAATCTTCTTTATCTAATTAAAAATACCACCAGACATACAATACAAATAGTGACACATCAGATCAGATCAGTCGCTCAGTCGTGTCCGACTCTTTGCGACCCCATGAATCGCAGCACGCCAGGCCTCCCTGTCCATCACCAACTCCCGGAGTTCACTCAGACTCACGTCCATCAAGTCAGTGATGCCATCCAGCCATCTCATTCTCTGTCGTCCCCTTCTCCTCCTGCCCCCAATCCCTCCCAGCATCAGAGTCTTTTCCAATGAGTCAACTCTTTGCATGAGGTGGCCAAAGGACTGGAGTTTCAGCTTTAGCATCATTCCTTCCAAAGAAATCCCAGGGCTGATCTCCTTCAGAATGGATTGGTTGGATCTCCTTGCAGTCCAAGGGACTCTCAAGAGTCTTCTCCAACACCACAGTTCAAAAGCATCAATTCTTTGGCTCTCAGCCTTCTTCACAGTCCAACTCTCACATCCATACATGACCACAGGAAAAACCATAGCCTTGACTAGACGAATCTTTGTTGGCAAAGTAATGTCTCTGCTTTTCAATATGCTGTCTAGGTTGGTCATAACATTCCTTCCAAGGAGTAAGCATCTTTTAATTTCATGGCTGCAGTCACCATCAATTTTGGAGCCCAAAAAAATAAAGTCTGACACTGTTTCCACTGTTTCCCCATCTATTTCCCATGAAGTGATGGGATCAGATGCCATGATCTTCGTTTTCTGAATGTTGAGCTTTAAGCCAACTTTTTCACTCCCCACTTTCACTTTCCTCAAGAGGCTTTTTAGTTCCTCTTCACTTCCTGCCATAAGGGTGGTGTCATCTGCATATCTGAGGTTATTGATATTTCTCCCGGCAATCTTGATTCCAGCTTGTGTTTCTTCCAGTCCAGCGTTTCTCATGATGTACTCTGCATATAAGTTAAATAAGCAGGGTGACAATATACAGACTTGATGTACTCCTTTTCCTATTTGGAACCAGTCTGTTGTTCCATGTCCCATTCTAACTGTTGCTTCCTGACCTGCATACAGATTTCTCAAGAGGCAGATCAGGTGGTCTGGTATTCCCATCTCTTTCAGAATTTTCCACAGTTTATTGTGATCCACACAGTCAAAGGCTTTGGCATAGTCAATAAAGCAGAAACCAGGTGAAAAAATAATAAGTTGAAACAAATTCTGAAATAACAGATAGTTAATGGAATTAGCAGATATATATATGCTAAAATAGCTACTATAAACATTTACTACAAATTATAAATCACCACAAATATATGAGACAACAGAAATATAGGAAATAAAAAAGGTATGAATAATGTCTGTTAAACTATATGACATTTTAAATAAAATTTATACTGAAAAACAGAATCCCAAAGAAGTGGGGAAAAAAGGAAGAAAGAACAATGAAAGAAATAGCAAACAAATAGGAAAATAGTAGATTAAACTCAACTATTTAAATAATTACATTAAAGATAAATGGTCCAAACATTCCAAATAAAAAGCGGAGATCACGGGACAGAATAGAAATGCAAAACCCAACTGATATTTTAAAATGTGATATATTGGAATTCCCTCATGGTCCAATGGTTAGGACTCATTGCTCTCACTGCCAGGGGTCTAGATTTGATCCCTGGTGAGGGAACCGAGGTCCCACAAGCTGTGCCACAAGACCACCCACATATACAAAATATGGTATATGTATGCCATGGCAATTATTAAAAAGCAAAGACATCACTTTGCCAGCAAAAGTCCATATTGTAAAAGCTATGGTCTTCCCAGTAGTCATGTATGGATGTGAGAGCCAGACCATAAAGAAGACTGAGCGCCGAAGAATTGATGCTTTTGAACTGCAGTGTTGGAGAAGATTCTTGAGAGTCCCTTAGACAGCAAGGAGATCAAACCAGTCAATCTTAAAAGGAAACCAGTCCTGAATACTCATTGGAAGACTGATGCTGAAGCTGAAGCTCCAATACTTTGGCCACCTGATGCAAATAGACAACTCATTGGAAAAGACCTTGATGCTGGGACAAATTGAGGGCAGGAGGAGAAGGAGGTGACAGAGGATGAGATGGTTGGATGGCATCACTGATTGAATGGACATGAACTTGGGCAAACTCCAGGAGATAGTGAGGAACAGGGAAGCCTGACGTGCTACAGTCCATGGGGTTGCAAAGAGTCAAACACGACTTGGCGACTGAACAACAACAACAACAAATGCCGTGGAATATTATTTAGCTATAAAAAATAATGAAATTCTGATACATGCTATAATATGGATGAATCATAAAAACATTGTGCTAAGTGAAAGAAGCAGACATAAACAAATATTCTACTTTTATGAAGTACTTAGAAGAGAGAAATTAAAAAAGACAGTAAGTATATTAGGAGCTGAGTGTTGCTGGGAGTGAGAAGTTACTGTTTAATAGGTACTTCAGAATTTATTTCATTTAATTAATTAACTTTATTTTTGGCTGTGCTAGGTCTTTGTTGCTTTGCAGATTTTCTCTAGTTGAGATGAGTGAGGGCAACTCTTTGTTATGATGCTCAGGCTTCTCATTGTGGTGGCTTCTCTTGTTGCAGAGCATGGGCTCTGTTATAGGTGAGAGGGCTTCAGTAATTGGCAGCTGGTGAGCTCAGTAGTCATGGTGCACTGTCTTAATTGCCCCATGGCATGTGGAATCTTCCCCAGCCAGGGATTGAACCTGTGTCCCCTGCATTGGCAGGTGGATTCTTAACCACTGGACCACCAGGTAAGCCCAAGTACTACAGAATTTCTGTTTCAATTTGTTTTTAAAATTCTGTAAATGAATAGTGATGATGATTGCACAACATTATGAATATGGTTAATGCTACTGAAATGTATACCTAAAAATGGTTAAAATGGTAGATTTTTATGTTATATACATTTTACCATACAATACCATGTTATTTTATGTTGCTTACATTTTACATTAAAAATGAAAAAAAAAAAGCCCAACCATATGCCACCTATAATAAACCCATTTTAAATATAAACACATGCACCCAAAAATCCAAAACCAAAACAAATAAATAAATATAAAGACACAGATAATTGTAAAAAAATAGTAATTAAAACAATATACCATGCAAGCATTAATCAAAAGGTAGTTGAAATGGCTATATTTATATCTAATAAACTTGAATTCAGAACAAGGGTTAAAAAAAGAATACTTCACAGTTTTAATCAGGTCAATTCATTAGGAAGATATAACAATTTTAATTATTCATGTACTTTAAAACAGATTCAAAGTACATGAAGCAAAAATTGATCAAAATGGAAGGGAAAAAGAAACAAATCTTTAATTAGACAGGCACATGCTAGTAAAGTAATGCTCAAAATTCTCCAAGCCAGGCTTCAGCAATATGTGAACCGTGAACTTCCTGATGTTCAAGCTGGTTTCAGAAAAGGCAGAGGAACCAAAGATCAAATTGCCAGCATCCGCTGGATCATGGAAAAAGCAAGAGAGTTCCAGAAAAACATCTATTTCTGCTTTATTGACTATGCCAAAGCCTTTGACTGTGTGGATCACAATAAACTGTGGAAAATTCTGGAAGAGATGGGAATATCAGACCACCTGATCTGCCTCTTGAGAAATCTGTATGCAGGTCAGGAAGCAACAGTTAGAACTGGACATGGAACACCAGACTGGTTCCAAATAGGAAAAGGAGTACATCAAGTCTGTATATTGTTACCCTGCTTATTTAACTTATATGCAGAGTACATCATGAGAAACACTGGACTGGAAGAAACACAAGCTGGAATCAAGATTGCCGGGAAAAATATCAATAACCTCAGATATACAGATGACACCACCCTTATGGCAGAAAGTGAAGAGGAACTCAAAAGCCTCTTGAGGAAAGTGAAAGTGGAGAGTGAAAAAGTTGGCTTAAAGCTCAACATTCAGAAAACGAAGATCATGGCATCTGGTCCCATCACTTCATGGGAAATAGATGGGGAAACAGTGGCTGACTTTATTTTTCTTGGCTCCAAAATCACTGCAGATGGTGACTGCAGCCATGAAATTAAAAGACGCTTACTCCTTGGAAGCATATTGATAGCATATGCTCCTAGATAGCATATTGAAAAGCAGAGACATTACTTTGCCAACAAAGGTCCATCTAGTCAAGGCTATAGTTTTTCCTGTGGTCATGTATGGATGTGAGAGTTGGACTGTGAAGAAGGCTGAGAGCCAAAGAATTGATGCTTTTGAACTGTGGTGTTGGAGAAGACTCTTGAGAGTCCCTTGGACTGCAAGGAGATCCAACCAATCCATTCTGAAGGAGATCAGCCCTGGGATTTCTTTGGAAGGAATGATGCTAAAGCTGAAACTCCAGTCCTTTGGCCATCTCATGCGAAGAGTTGACTCACTGGAAAAGACTCTGATGCTGGGAGGGATTGAGTGCAGGAGGAGAAGGGGACGACAGAGGATGAGATGGCTGGATGGCATCACTGACTCGATGGACGTGAGTTTGAGTGAACTCGGGAAGTTGGTGATGGACAGGGATGCCTGACGTGCTGTGATTCATGGGGTTGCAAAGAGCTGGACACGACTGAGCAACTGAACTGAACTGAACTGATACTTTGGCCACCTCATGTGAAGAGTCGACTCATTGGAAAAGACCCTATTACTGGGAGGGATTGGGGGCTGGAGGAGAAGGGGACAACAGAGGATGAGATGGCTGGATGGCATCACCGACTTGATGGACATGAGTTTGGGTGAACTCTAGGAATTGGTGATGGACAGGGAGGCCTGGCGTGCTGCAATTCATGGGGTCAGAAAGAGTCGGACACGACTGAGCAACTGAACTGAACTGAACAGAGATATTGTGGGTTTGGTTCTAGATCACCACAATAAAGTGAGTCACATAAATTTTTTGGCTTCCCAGTGTGTATAAAAGTTATGTTTATACTATTCTGAGTTGATTAAGTGTGCAATAACATTATGTCTAAACAAATGTACATATCTTAATTTTAAAAATTAAAAATTCAAATCATCATCTAACAACACAGGGTTGCCACAAACCTTCAATCTGTAACAGACCAGGTATCTGTGAAGCTCAATAAAGCAAAGTGCAATTAAACTATGTATGCCTGTAATTGGGGAGTTCAACAATCCTCCCCCAGTAATTGATAGAACAAGTAGATAGCACTAACAATACTAACAGCTTGAACAGTAACATTCTATTTAAACGCCCTATCAAACAATAATAGATAGCCCTTCTTTTCAAATGCCAGTGAAACATTCACAAATATCAACTGTAATCTAGATCTTAAAAGAAGTTTCAACAAATTTAAAAGCATTGAAAACATGCAGTGTGTATTCTCAATCATGATGAAATTAAATTACAAGTCAATAAGAAAAAAATTCCCGGAAATCCTCCCACCCAGATATTTAGTACTTGAGCAATACATTTCTAAATTACTCAAAAAGGACTTCCCTCATTGTCCAGTGGTTAAAACTCCATGCTCCCACTGCAGGGGAGGCAAGGTTGATCCCTGGTTGGGGAACCAAAATCTCACCACGTGGTGTGGCTAAAATAAAATAAAGTAAATTACTCAAAGAAGAAATCACAAAGGAAATTAGAATATATTTTTAACTGAATGAAAATTAAAACACAATATATTGAATTTATGGGAAAGAGCTAAAGTAGAATGTAGAGGGAAATTTATAACTTTAAATGCTCAAGTCAATAATCTAAGTTTCCATTTTGAGGAACTAGAAAAAGAAGTAATTAAACCCAAAGTAAGTAGAACACAAGTAATGATAAAGCTAAGAGCACAAGTCAATGAAATAAAGGAAATCAATGGCACAAAAGATTGTTTCTTTTAAAAGAATTACTAGAATTGATTAATCAAAATAAAAGACATAAGTTATCAATATATGGAATGCAAATAGGAATATCATCTAGATCCTCAGACAATAAAAAATAAGGAAATATTATAAACAACTTCATGCCAATAAATTTGACAACTTAAGCAAAATGGGAAAATTTTAGAAAAATACAAACTGCCAAACTCATTCAATAAGAAATAGACAATCTGTACCTAAAAAGTAAATTGAATTGTAGTTAAAAACCTCTCACAAAGAAACTCCAGGTTCAAATGGTTTCACAGGTAAATTTTACTATACCTTTAAAAAATAAATAATACAGTTGCTTTTATGAAAATAGTATTATGCTGAGGTTAAAACCAAGGGCATTGCTAAAAATGACTATATAACAATAGACAAAAAAGTTTTAACAACATTTTAGTATGTCAAACTAAAAATGATAATATGTCACATTCAAGCAATGTTTAGTAGGAATGCTTACATTCTAATCCAGGAATGTCAAGTAGCTGTGCTTTATTATTTTTTAACTGAAATATAATTCACATACCATGAAATTCACCCATTTAAAGTATACAGTGCAATGGTGTTTAATAATTCAGTCTATTCAAAGATTGTGTAACCATCATGATTATTTATTACCTTAAATATGCATACTAATGTATCCATTAGTATTCACTACCCAATTCTTTCTCCCCTGTCTCTGCAAACCACTAATCTGCTATCTCTAAGTATTTGCCTATTTGGGGCATTTTATACCAATGGAGTTATATAATACATGGTATTTTGTGACTGCTTCTTTCAATTTGCAGAATGCTTTCAAGGCTCATTCAGGCTGTAGCATGTATCAGTTCTTAATTCCTTTTTACAGCCAAATATTTTTCCATTGTGTGGATATACAATGGGCCCTTGAACAATGCACAGATTAATCTGCATATAATTGGCCCTACAGTTCCTCCAGAACCATAGTTTAATCAACCACGAACCAAGTAGCACTGTAGTATTTATTACTGAAAAATAGCTGCTTGTAAGTGGACCCATGGATTTCAAACTAATGGGTCAGCTATACCATATTTTGCTTATATATTTATCAGTTTGATGGACATACGGGTTGTCCACTTTTTTGACTAACACTGCTATCATCATTCTTACACAACTTTTCATGTGGACATATGTTTTCATTTATTTTGAGTATATCAGTTCAGTTCAGTCGCTCAGTCGTGTCCGACTCTTTGCGACCCCATGAATCGCAGCACGCCAGGCATCCCTGCCCATCACCAACTCCTGGAGTTCACCCAGACTCACGTCCATCGAGTCAGTGATGCCATCCAATCATCTCATCCTCTGTCGTCCCCTTCTCCTCCCGCCCTCAATCCCTCCCAGCATCAGAGTCTTTTCCAATGAGTCAACTCTTCGCATGAGGTGGCCAAAGGACTGGAGTTTCAGCTTTAGCATCATTCCTTCCAAAGAAATCCCAGGGCTCATCTCCTTCAGAATGGACTGGTTGGATCTCCTTGCAGTCCAAGGGACTCTCAAGAGTCTTCTCCAACACCACAGTTCAAAACCATCAATTCTTCGACACTCAGCCTTCTTCACAGTCCAACTCTCACATCCATACATGACCACAGGAAAAACTATAGCCTTGACTAGATGGACCTTTGTTGGCAAAGTAATGTCTCTGCTTTTCAATATGCTATCTAGGTTGGTCATAACTTTCCTTCCAAGGAGTAAGCGTCTTTTAATTTCATGGCTGCAGTCACCATCTGCAGTGATTTTGGAGCCCAAAAAAATAAAGTCTGACACTGTTTCCACTGTTTCCCCATCTATTTCCCATAAAGTGATACCAAGAATAGAATTGTAGGGTCATAGGGTAACTCTGTCCAGCTTTTTGAGGAACTGACAAACTGTTTTCCATAGTGACTATACTGTTAAACATTCCCCTCAGCAGTACATGAGGGTTCCACCTTTGCCACATCCTCATTGACTCTTATTGTCTCCTTTTTTGATTAAATGAGACATAGTGATAAGATTGGTTTAAAACCACAATAGATATAGGAAAAGCATTTGACAAAACCCAATACTCTTTCTTTATATTATAATAAAAGAAAACAAAATGGAACTCTAAGCAAACTATAAGTAGAAACTTCTACAGCTTGAAAAGGGGATCCATACAGCTCACAGCTCATTGGCTGACATCACACTTAGTTGTGAAAGGTTGAATGCCTTTCCCTTAAGACTGGATAAAAAGCAAAGATGTCTAGTCCTTCCACTCCTATTCAACACTGTACAGGGGGAATGTTAATCAGGAAAGGAAAAAGTAAAGAAAGATTGTAAAGAAAGCAGTTAAACAGATTTGCTCATAGAGAACATGGTCATTATGTGGACATGGTTAAGATATCTCCAAAAACACTAAAAGATCTAGCAAGTATGCTTAGGAAAATTACAGGAGACCATGTCAGTATACAATAATCAATTGTTATATCAGCAACAAACAATTAGAAATTGAAAATTTTAAACACCATTTACAACAGCATTAAAAACATAATATGCTTAAGGAAAATTAAACAAAAAAAATGTTCGAGACTTAAAAACTGAAAACTAAAAAGACTGCTAAGAAAATTAAGGAAGGCCTTCACAATTAGATATACTATGTTCAATATTATTTATCAATATTAAGATGTCAATTTTCCTCAAATTTATTTGTAGATTCAATGTCGAGCAAAATCCCAGAAAACTTTTTTTTAGAAATTAAGCTGATTATAAATTTTATATGGAAATGCAAAAAAATTAAAACAGAAAAACAATTTTGAAAATGAAGAACAAAGTTGGGGAGCTACACTACCTGTTTCAAGATTTACTATAAAGTTACATTAGTCAAGATTATGTTGCCAGGGTACAAAAAAGATCTACACAACCAAGATAATCACAATGGTGTCATCACTCACCTAGAGCCAGACATCCAGGAATGTGAAGTCAAGTGGGCCTTAGAAAGCATCACTACGAACAAAGCTAGTGGAGGTGATGGAATTCCAGTTGAGCTATTTCAAATCCTGAAAGATAATGCTGTGAAAGTGCTGCACTCAATATGCCAGCAAATTTGGAAAACTCAGCAGTGGCCACAGGACTGGAAAAGGTCAGTTTTCATTCAATCCCAAAGAAAGGCAATGCCAAAGAATGCTCAAACTACCGCACAATTGCACTCATCTCACATGCTAGTAAAGTAATGCTCAAAATTCTCCAAGCCAGGCTTCAGCAATATGTGAACCGTGAACTTCCTGATGTTCAAGCTGGTTTTAGAAAAGGCAGAGGAACCAGAGTCCAAATTGCCAACATCCATTGGATCATCAAAAAAGCAAGAGAGTTCCAGAAAAACATCTATTTCTGCTTTATTGACTATGCCAGAGCCTTTGACTGTGTGGATCACAATAAACTGTGGAAAATTCTGAGAGATGGGAATCCCAGACCACTTGACCTGCCTCTTGAGAAATCTGTATGCAGGTCAGGAAGCAACAGTTAGACTGGACATGGAACAACAGACTGGTTCCAAATAGGAAAAGGAGTTTGTCAAGGCTGTATATTGTCACTCTGCTTATTTAACTTATATGCAGAGTACATCATGAGAAACACTGGGCTGGAAGAAGCACAAGCTGGGATCAAGATTGCCGGGAGAAATATCAATGACCTCAGATATGCAGATGACACCACCCTTATGGCAGAAAGTGAAGAGGAACTCAAAAGCCTCTTGATGAAAGTGAAAGTGGAGAGTGAAAAAGCTGGCTTAAAGCTCAACATTCAGAAAACGAAGATCATGGCATCTGGTCCCATCACTTCTGGGAAATAGATGGGGAAACAGTGGAAACAGTGTCAGACTTTATTTTTTTGGGCTCCAAAATCACTGCAGATGGTGATTGGAGCCATGAAATTAAAAGACGTTTACTCCTTGGAAGGAATGTTATGACCAACCTAGATAGCATATTGAAAAGCAGAGACATTACTTTGCCAACAAAGGTCCATCTAGTCAAGGCTATGGTTTTTCCAGTGGTCATGTATGGATGTGAGAGTTGGACTGTGAAGAAAGCTGAGCACTGAACAATTGATGCTTTTGAACTGTGGTGTTGGAGAAGACTCTTGAGAGTCCCTTGGACTGCAAGGAGATCCAGCCAGTCCATTCTGAAGGAGATCAGTTCTGGGTGTTCATTGGAAGGACTTACGCTAAAGCTGAAACTCCAATACTTTGGCCACCTCATGTGAAGAGTTGACTCATTGGAAAAGACCCTGATGCTGGGAGGGATTGGGGCAGGAAGAGAAGGGGACGACAGAGGATGAGATGGCTGGGTGGCATCACCGACTCGATGGACATGAGTTTGGGTGAACTCTAGGAATTGGTGATGGACAGGGAGGCCTGGCGTGCTGCAATTCATGGGGTCGCAAAGAATCGGACACGACTGAGCGACTGAACTGAATTGAACTGAACTGAATTGTGCCAGGGTAAGAATCAGACGGGTTTCCCCAGGGGCTCAATGGTAAGCAATCTGCCTGCAATACAGGAGACATGGGTTCAACCCCTAGATCAGGAAGATCCCTTCGAGGTGGGCATGGTAATCCATTCCAGTATCCTTGCCAGGAAAATCCCACGGGCAGAGGAGCCTGGTAGGCTATACTCCATAGGGTCACAAAGAGTTGGACACAACTGAAGCCCACATAAGAATTAGACATGAGATCAAAGTGTAAGAGCTAAAATAATAAGACATCTAGAAGAAAATCTTTGTGACTTTTAGTTATACAAAGATTCTTTCAGATAGGATGCAAAAAGCATGAACCAAAAAATAAAGAGCTTAAATTGAACTTCATCAAATTGAAAACTTCTTCTCTTAAGATGACTGCCAAGAAATTCAAACCATGGTTTTTGATAAAATATTTCTAAAACATAATCCTGATAAAGGAGTTCTATTCAGACAATATAAAGGATGTTGCAACTCTTAAACAACTCGTGAAAAATGGGGAAAAGATTTTAACTGACATTTCACCAAAGAAGCTATGGGAACAACAAATAAACACATGAAAAAATGCTCAACATCCAAAATCATTAGTCATTCAGGAAGTGCAAATTAAAGCTGTGATGGTATACACCAAAGGCCAATGAGAGGGCTTCAATTTAAAGACTTAAAACACTAAATGTCAGCAAGGGTATGGAGCAACTGGAAATCTAATGCATTGTTGGTAGGAATGTAAAATATTTTAGCAAGAAGCTTGGCAGTTTCTTGAAAAGTTAAATATGCACTTATGACCAACCTAGATAGCATATTGAAAAGCAGAGACATTACTTTGCCAACAAACGTCCGTCTAGTCAAGGCTATGGTTTTTCCTGTGGTCATGTATGGATGTGAGAGTTGGACTGTGAAGAAAGCTGAGCCCTGAAGAATTGATGCTTTTGAGCTGTGGTGTTGGAGAAGACTCTTGAGAGTCCCTTGGACTGCAAGGGGATCCAACCAGTCCATTCTGAAGATCAGCCCTGGGATTTCTTTGGAAGGAATGATGCTAAAGCTGAAACTCCAGTCCTTTGGCCACCTCATGCGAAGAGTTGACTCATTGGAAAAGACTCTGATGCTGGGAGGGATTGGGGGCAGGAGGAGAAGGGGACGACAGAGGATGAGATGGCTGGATGGCATCACTGACTTGATGGACGTGAGTCTGAGTGAACTCCAGGAGTTGGTGATGGACAGGGATGCCTGGCGTGCTGCGATTCATGGGGTCGCAGAGTCGGACACGACTGAGTGACTGAACTGAACTGAACTGAACCATGTAACCTAGCAATTTCACTTGAGTATTTACCCAAAAGAAATGAAAATAGTTGTCCACACAAACATTTTTACATGAATGGTTATGGCAGCTTCAAGATAACAAACATTTGAAAACAAGCCAAATGTCCATCAACAAATGAATGGATGAATGAATTTGGTATAGCTCCTCAATAGACTACTACTATAAAGAGAGATAAATAGAAATGAACAAATACATGCTACAACAGCAATGAATCTCAAAAACATTGTGCCCAGTGAAAGAAGCCAGACATTAAATGTATGATTACATTATATGAAATTCTAGATTTAGTAACCAATATCAGATTAGTGGTAAGCTAGGGGAGGGGGCAGGAGTAGGTGATTTGAATGGAGCAAAAATGAACTTTTTTGGGGTGTGTGGTATTTTGATTAATTACATGGGTGAATTCATTTGTCAAAATTCTTAAAAATGTACATTGAAGATAGATGCATTTTTATTATATGAAAACTATATCCTTAAGAAAGTTAATTTAAAAAAAATTATACAGAAGTAATCGTTTTGGAGAATTTGTTTGGAGCTGTTTCCCCACCGCTTGGCTATCTCACTTTTTCTCCCCGATTTCTCCTCCTCCACTCCTGATTTCTGCTCCTGAGTCACAGCCTTCTTTCATTTGCTGGCTCTCCAAATATTTGGAGAGGTCTCTATCAATGGTTTCCTTCACTCACCCACCCACCCCCACCAAAGTCTCCTCTCCCGCAGGTTAAACATTGCCAGTTCTTCAGTCATTCACATTTGATGTAGTTTCTGACCTTGATAAAAAGTGGAGCTGGAAAAGCTGTATGCCTTCAACAGAGAGGCAAGATCTGGAAGGGTCATGAATTCCCCAAGTTAAGGAGAGTATTCCAAGGGCTGGGTAACCAAAACAAAGCAAACAAAAATATAAGTGTTTATAGTGGAAAAGTGTACAGGGGCCCAACTCATGCAAGGCCACGTAAGCCATGGTCAAGATTTTGTTCCTTCTTAAGTATGTTTTAAAAGAGCAGAGATGTGATCTAACCCAGGGCAGCCTCCAGGTGCTGGGCTCAGAGAATTTCCTTCAATCAGTTTCCTCTGCGGCACACACCAGGGTACTAACAATCTCAGCAGCTCCATCATCTTTGATAAGATATCTCTTTCAAATTTCCTGCACTCGATGAAGTACAGTGCCTTTAGAACAGCATTTACAGTGGTTTTGTCTTCTGTGTTCTCTTCTATTTATCAGCTCTCTTGACTCAACTGTGTGCAGGTTATTTAACTTGGATAGCTTATTCAATGTCTCTGTTTTCTCACCTGTAAACTAAGGATAGTAAACAGTAATGCTTTCAAAGTGTTACTGCAGTGATAAAATGTATTAATATATGTGAGATGCTTTGAATATTTACTGGTGCATAGTAAGCAGTCTTTAAGCATTTTCTGTTACTATTTGCCTAAGTATAAAGAGGAAAATCTTATAAGCTTCCAGACAGAATGAATAAGTTATCTGTAAAGGGGGTCAGGGTGGGGAAGGGAAGGGAAACAGGCTGGCAGTGAAATTTTCCTTTGCAACACTAGAAGCTAGAAGGCAGTGGAATACATCTTTAAATTAAAAATCCTATGACCGGTTGCTATATACTTCACTTATCAAAATGAAAGATACTATTACATGTGTGTAAAAGGCATGCCTTGCCACATAGTAAGTGCCCTGTAAGGTTTTTCTGTCATTACTATCCATAGGGCCAGGATCTGAGACTTGGAATCTCCCTCCCTGGATGATAACTATATTCCACCTGCGTACCACACAGGCCATGACCGCACTCCTCCCCTGACACATTCTCCTCTCTGTTCTTTCCCACTTATATTTCAATTATTCCAGCCCCAGGAAGGCGAGGAAGGGTTTCACATTCCATCTAAATTAATTAAGTATCTCTCCCAATTTTGTCAGGTTTGCGTTAAATATCAACAGATATTGATTGGGGAACAGAAAAAAAAAAATGTACTTAGCCTACATTCTAGACAATACCAAAAGCAAAAAGATTTTGTCTATTTCATGGTGAAATCGTCCTTGCTTTTATTAAATTTTAAAGCTCCTAACTGTATTAAAAAGAATTGTAATATAATTGGAAACTTCATTATTTCATGATTTGTATTATTTTTCTAGTAGTTATCCTGTTCTTTGATGTGCTTGGCATTAGTTCTTCAAACATCAAATTGTTTCATTATTGCTGAATTCAAGATTGTTTACAAAAACTTAATTTGAAATTTTAAAATGTTGAGTTTTCCAAAGAGGAGCAAAGGGTTACAAAACCATCTAAACCATATTTGCCAGGACTTTTATGTCTAAATTTTTATTCAGAGCAATTTAAGAGGAAAAGTAATTCTTATGTTTCTCATTCATTTATGCTTGAATCATCAAATTGCTGTTTTTCTAAAAGCTGTTTGATGTTCCACTAGCTTTTGAATCCTTTAAGACTTTTTAATGTCTCTTTTTCCCTTCATTATAGACTTTCTGCTCTCTGTGGGTTTTATTGGTCCAGTGTGTGCCTTGTATTTAACCCGTATTTCTCAAATTGAACCATTTTATGAACGGGTTCACTCTCACTCTTACCTCAGGACCCATGCACAGGTGCTTTTCTCAGCATGGAACACTCTTTCATGGTTAGCTTCTATATTTCCTTTGTCTAAAAGTGATTTTTCCAACGAGGCTTACTCTGACCTCCCTGTTTCAAATTGCAAAACTAAAATTTACTCTAAAATACAGCACAAAATCAACTTAGCTAAGTGAAATTTAGAATCAAATAAATGCTGGAGGGACTTTGAAGTTTTTCTGGCCCAAATGTCTCATTTTGCAGATGAAGCCTAGAGAAGTTAAGGGGCTTCCCTTAGATCAGACAACCAGTTAAATCCAGAAATCTAACAGGCATCTCACACTCAACATGCCCTAAACTGAACTCTGGTTGTCTCCTGGATCCTGTTCCCTGTCTTGGCTGATGGTAACACCATTCTTCCAGTTACTTGGGCCAAATACCTTGGAATCATCTCATCACCCTTTCTTTTACACCCTCCCCCCATATCTAATCTATCAACAAATCCTATTTGCTCTGCCTTCAGAATACAAACAGAATCTTCCCATCTCCCACGTTTGTCCATTATCTTACACCCAGATTACTGCAAGTCTCCTGTCTGTTCTCCTTGCCTCTACTCTAGCTTCCAATAGTCTGTTCTCCACAGAAGCTAGACTGGCTGAAACCCAAGTCAGTTCATGCTACTCTTGTGCTCTGTTCCAAATCCACCAAAAGCTCCGCATTTCATTCAGGCAGTGCCTCCAGGACCCTCCACCCTCTGGGCTCTCATATCCTCCTCCCAAACTTATCTTCTACTGGTCCACCCCTTGCTTGAAAAGTCAAAGTGTTAGTTGCTCAGTCGTGTTAGACTCTGTGACCCCATGGACTATAGCCCACCAAGCTCCTCTGTCCATGGAATTTTCCAGTCAAGAATACTGGAGTGGGTTGCCATTCCCTTTTCCAGGGGATCTTCCTGACCCACGGATCGAGCCTGTGTCTCCTGCATTGCAGGCAGTCTTTACCATCTGAGCCACCAGGGAAGTACTGGCCCTTGAAGCCTACCCCTTCCTTGCTACCCTATAAATATAGTGATCTTATTGCTAGTCCTTGAATAATCCTGATATATTCCCACCTTATAGTCTGGTGACACATATCCCATAACATGGGCATATTTCTGAGTATGAAAGCATTAATTTGTTAAGTGTAACTAGATAAAATAACCCCCAATTTTTGTGAACTGTTTTGTTATCCCCCGACTGAGCAACTTCACTTTCACTTTTCACTTCCATGCATTGGAGAAGGAAATGGCACCCCACTCTAGTGTTCTTGCCTGGAGAATCCCAGGGACGGGGGAGCCTGGTAGGCTGCAGTCCATGGGGTTGCTAAGAGTCAGATACAACTGAGCAACTTCACCTTCACTTTTCACTTTCATGCATTGGAGAAGGAAATGGCAACCCACTCCAGTGTTCTTGCCTGGAGAATCCCAGGGACGGGGGAGCCTGGTGGGCTGCCGTCTATGGGGTCGCACAGAGTCGGACACAACTGAAGCGACTTAGCAGCAGCAGCAGCAACTTTTAATATACCGAGATCCTCACATGAAAATGCTCCCACAGGACTTCCCTGGTGGTTCAGTGGTTAAGAATCTAAGCTTCCAAAGCAGAGGATCCGGGTTCAATCCCTGGTTGGTGAACTAGATCCCAGATGCCACAACTAAGACCCAGTGCAGCCAAATAAATATTTTTTAAAAAGAAAAGGAAACACTCCCACAGTTAGCTAGGTTCTACCGTCAGATGGTACAAATCTGAAGACAAGCCTGATCTAAGGACTAACGCTGCACCATTGCTTGGTGAGGAAACCATTGTATTAAAATGGTTAAATTAAAAACCCCTTCCTACTTCCCTATTTGCCATTTGGCTTATTACCTGAGCACTGCTGTAAACATAATAAACTCACTGGGTTCTCTTTCACACTGCTTCTACCATGAACTTTCTTCCAAGGATGCCACTTGGAGAGAATGTTTTTAGGGGGTGATCTATTGCTCTTGCTCCCCCTTGTTTAAGACTCTGGTACTCTGACCTCTCTCGATCCCTGGGAGGCCTTGATTGGGAATCAGAAAACATTTCCATGGAGGGCTGAGAGCAAAGTCTGATTGCAGTAAATTAAGGATGAGGAATGATTGTGATCCCAGAGACTGTGGCTCTGAAGCACATTCTTTGTTCTAAGAGCAAAATATGTTCTGTTTAGAGGGAGAAGAAAAATCAGAAAGAATTGGTAGCTTGGCTCTCTACGTGGAAAATTTTCCTGTGTTATAACAATAATAGATTTACTGTAGTCCTTTCTTAACATTCTATCTATCATGCTCACTTCACACTTTCCTTTTGCTTATCTATTGCTGGAACACCCTCCCATCCTCTCTGCTTACCTAATATCCATTGTCACGAAACATCTATTCCTCTGTTTCTGGGAATATTTCATGATATTTCCTTTGAGAAGCCTGCTCCCGTGTTTTTGGTGAGACTGACTCCACTGTGAGTTCTAGAGATATGTCCAAATTGATTTAAACAATCACTATATCCCTTTGCCCAGGGTACCATGACTGACTTAAGAATTGACACATTACCTAATCAGAACCAACTCGGTGCTAGGGTGCATTTACTAGGGATTTTTGGAAAGAGACGCCTCCTTGTTTTGTCTTGGGGTCTCCTGGAAAAGACTGCATCTTCTCCTGGGTGGTGTGATGTGGAGCTACGTGGTCTAGAACTGCTGGAGGCATTTTGCTGCCAGGAGGGAAACTAGCTAAAAAATAAAGTCAGCACTCACTCTCATTCCCTCTACCACAGACTTGGATACTTTAGTACTACTAAATTATATTATTACTAGAAAATAGGCAGAGTCATTTATAAATACTGTGATGATAATAATGATGATGATAAAGAATGTCAATAGAGCACATGGCTACAGGCCACTAGGTTTAACTCCTGGAAATGCCACTTGCTACATGTATGACATGAGGCAAATGCTTTAAATTTTCCATGCCTCTGTTTCCTCACTTGTGAAAGAGGAATAATACAAACATATTAGTTGCAGAGGTTTTCACTTCCAGAAGGTCAGTGGACAAAGCTAATAGTGAAAATCGGCCACAAACACCGAGAAATACTGGATGGACAAAATAGTTTATTATACAACAATAAAGAGTAAAGTGGATTTATTCTTTAGTTATTAAATGCAGATACTAAGGTATCTCTTTCAATAACTAATAGATACAATAGAAGAACATAAATAAGGATATAGAAGTTTCAAAAACACTTCAAATGCCTTTGGTCTAATACATATTTGGAACCATGTACTCAGTAATTAGACATATATATTTTCTTATATTTGCACTAATAAAAAGAAATTTATCAAATACTAGCTCACAAAAAGTTGAAGATCATTTAATAGATAAAATATCCTTGTATTTGGAAATTTAAAAATATATTTCTGAATAATTTGTATATTAATTAAGAAATAATCATAGACATTTGAAAATAATTAGATCTAAATTCCTATTAAATTGCTCCATATCAAAACTTGTTAAATGCAACTAAAGCAATTTTCATGGGGAAGTATATAGGCCTAAATGAATGTTAGATAGTGATTTAATTATAAAGTCTTATTTTTCTTTTTATTACTTCTGCAAATAATGTAGCATATATCATAAAGACTTAAACCTTTCTGTTTAAATATAACACAGAGAAAAGTTCATAAATGATAAAAATATATCTATATAGATTTTATGTGAAAAAATATTGAATGTGAATAAAATGTATAATGTTACGATTATAATCCACATCATTTTACATCTCAACAACAGTAAAAATAAACTATGTTTTCAACACAGTATCACCATTGGCATTCTACTTCCTAAGAATAGATATAAACCCAGCAAGCAAAGATGAGATAGCATACCAAACAGAAAATGTAATCTAGTAAATAAATAGAGAAAAGGACTTGTAAAAATAGTCATTACCTGCTTTATACCCCCAGAAGGACCAGGGAGTTTTTAAATATCACCTTGAGTTCTAGCAGAAAACAAGTAGGAAACAGAAGAGAGTTTAACAAAGGGACTGACCACAAAGTGTGGGCAAGGTTAGAAAGCAACAGGGTGTGATGAAGTATTTGCGACTCTGTTACCACCTTCAGCATCTTGATAGGAGCTGTTGCCTTTGGTAGAAGAGCATACTAATGCCAGCCTGTGGCTTGACATGGAGGGAGCCTGGAAAATAAAAACACAACCACACAACCTTCCTGTTCTCCCGTATTCATGTGTATTTCTTATGGCGAAACCCAGCCAGAAGCTAGAAAGCAAGAAAGCCTGTTGATGTGAGCCCCGTGAATGAGGCTGGTCTTTGGAAACACAGAGCAAGGGAGAGAGTAGATTTGGAGGAAAATATCCAACACTGGCATTAGTAAGATGAAATACAGTTGCTATCCTCTTCAAAATAATATATTCAATGACCTTAATTCTTGTTTTCTTACAGTAAAACCAAAATATCTAGGAGGACAGTTAATTTATTTCCAAAAATTTCAGTGATAGTAGCTAGTGAAGTTCTTAATTTTCCATATTATGTTAAATAACATCCCCTAAGAGGCAGAGGTGAACACAATATTAGACATGCAAGAGATTTACTGGGGGAAACTCCTGTGAAAAATAAAGGGAGAAAAAGTAGGTGTAGGTAAGGAAAGCCTCAGACTTCAATGCAGGTCTGATACCTGTGAAAGGAGAGGAGAAAGGATTCAGTAGGACTGGGTGAGAAGAGACTCAAGACTATATCTCAATTCTAACAAAGTTTTGGCCAGCCCAAAGAGGAGTCTTTGAACCATTGCAGACATGCTAAGTCGCTTCAGTTGTGTTTGACTCTGTCCAACCCTATGGACTATAGTCCACCAGGCTCCTCTGTCCATGGGGATTCTCCAGGAAGGAATACTTGAGGGGGTTGCCTTAGCCTCCTCCAGGGGATCTTCCCAACCCAGGGATCAAACCTGCATCTCTTACGTCTCTCGCATTGGCAGGTGAGTTCTTTACCAGTAGTGCCACCTGGGAAGCCCAAAAGAAAGTGAAGTTGCTCAGTCGTGTCTGACTCTTTGCGACCCCATGGACTGTAGCCTGCCAGACTCCTCTGTCCGTGGGATTTTCCAGGCAAGGGTACTGGAGTGAGTTGCCATTTCCTTCTCCAGGGGATCTTCCCAACCCAGGGATCTAACCTGGGTCTCCCACATTGTAGGCAGACACTTTACCATCTGAGCCACCAGGGAAGCCACAAAGCCACTCATTATAAAACCCCATGCCCTGAAGGAATCTTCATACCTCTGATTTCATGCCTTCATACCACGTGTTCACTCACTGTGAGCAGCCTGGAGAAAATGTGGCCTCATAGAATGTGGTGGTGGATCCAGGGGCAAGGCAGCTGGAATTATCAGTCAACTATGCTCCTTAGAGCAGGAGATCTGAGAGGGTTATATTTCATGGCCACCACACACACCATTTACCTCTTTGTGAATTTTAATACTAAGAAAACAAAGAGTGGAAAGTGCTCATTGCAATTACTGCCATATAGGGAGGAGTCAAAAGCTAAGTAGATAGAATAATTTGAGGTGCATACAAAGACACTTTACACTCTTGAAATACCCTCTATGCTCTTGATTTCTACCATCCTGAAAATCTCTGTTATAGACAGAACATCAATGTGTTCATTAAAGATCAGCCTCTCTTTGCATTATAGATATCAATGTAATTCATTCATAGACTTTTTTTAAATCATATTGACTGTAATGTTCCAACAATAATGTTATTTTGACCTATCTCTCATTTAGACTTTCATTTATGATCTTATGACTAATAAGGTGGTCCGATTCACATGTTACAAATGAAGTGGAGATCAAATTAACTCCCCTTAATTTGTAACAATCCAATACATGGTTATCTCCTCGTAGGGCTGACCTTGTATATGCCATATATACTTCTGATAAAAAGTATATGATAACATTTCTTTTGAAAAACCTTCCTCCTTTTTATAATATGATGAAATTTAGAGACGTCTCCCAGTCTAATGTAACAATCCCCACTACAGCTCTAGTCTGTTGAATAATTTGCAGTTGGGCAGTGAGAGGAATTGAGAATGAATCACTAGGAGCCACATAAGCTCATTCAAATAAGGCATATCAGGTTAATCTTATTGATATGATTACTAAACTAGCAGAACAGTCTAGATACAAATATAGTGATATCTTTATGGACAAAGTAGAAATATGTTTTGTTTACCAAAATATTAATTAATTCATTCATAGAATCACAGAAAGTTAGAGCTAAAGTGACTTAAGATGTCATCTTATTCTATAGATATGTCAGGTTTTTTTTTTTTTTTTTTTTCAGTCATTCAGTCATGTCTGACTCTTTGCGACCCCATGGACTGCAACACATCAGGCCTTCCTGTCCTTCACCATCTCATGGAGCTTGGTCAAACTCAAGTCCATTAAGTCAGTGATGTCATCCAATCATCTTGTCCTCTGTCATCCCCTTCTCCTCCTGCCTTCAATCTTTCCCAGCATCAGGGTCTTTTTCCAGTAAGTCAGCTCTTTGCATCAGGTGGCCAAAGTATTGGAGCTTCAGCTTCAGCATCAGTCCTTCCAATGAATATTCAGGATTGATTTCCTTTAGGATGGACTGGTTTGATCTCCTTGCCTGCCACGGGACTCTCAAGAGTCTTCTCCAACACCACAGTTCAAAAGCATTAATTCTTCGGTGCTCAGCCTTCTTTATGGTCCAACTCTCACATCCATACATGACTACTGGAAAAACCATAGCTTTGACTATATATACTTTGTTGGCAAAGTGAAGTCTCTGCTTTCTAATACACTGTCTAGTTTTGTCATAGCTTTTCCTCCAAGGAATTCTTTTAATTTCATGGCTGCATTCACCATCTACAGTGGTTTTAGAGCCCGAAGAAAATAAAGCCCAAGAAAATAAAGTCTCTCATTGTTTCCCCATCTATTTGCCATGAAGTGATGGAACTGGGTTGTTAGTATTTTGAATGTTGAGTTTTAAGCCAGCTTTTCCACTTTCCTCTTTCACCTTCATCAAGAGGCACTTTAGTTTCTCTTCACATTCTGCCATTAGAGTGATATTGTCTGCATATCTGAAGTCATTGGTATTTCTCCTGGCAGTCTTGATTCCAGCTTATGATTTATCCAGCCTGGCATTTCATTTGATGTACTCTACATGTAAGTTAAATAAATGGGTAGCCATTTAATATTGAAGATGGAAGAAAAAAGAGCAACATTTTCAGCATGTTATAGTTAATTATTCCAAGAAAGGTAAAAATCCAACTTAAACACAAAAAAAGATCTGTGCAATGTATGGAGAAGGTGCTGTGACTGATCGAACATGTCAGAAGTGGTTTGTGAAGAGTCATGCTGAGATTTCTTGTTCAACAATGTTTCACAGTTGGGTAGATCCGTTGAAGTCGATAGGGATTACATCGATACATTAATTGAGAACAATCGATGTTATACCACATGGGAGACAGCTGAGATACTCAGAATATCCAAATCAAGTGTTGAAAATCATCTGCACCAGATTGGCATGTTAATCACTTTGATATTTGGGTTCTACATAAGTTAAGCAGGAAAAAAAACCTTCTTGATCATATTTCTGCTTGCAATTCTCTACTGAAACATAACAAAAAATGTTCTGTATTTAAAAAAAATTATGACAGGTGATGAAAAGTGGATACTTAACAATAATGTGAAATGGAAGAGATTGTGGAACAAGCAAAATGAACCACCACCAACCACACCAAAGACCAGTCTTCATCCAAAGAAGGTGATGCTGTGTATGTGATGGGATTGGAAGGGAGTCCTCTATTCCTTCCAGAAAACCAGATGATTAATTTCAAGTACTGCTCCCAATTAAACCAAATGAAGGTTTCTGGAATTAGTCAACAGAAATGCATAATTTTCCATCAGAATAACACAAGACCTCATGTTTCTTTGATGATCAGCCGATAAGTGCTATACAGCCTGACTGGGAAGTTCTGATTCATCTGCTGTATTCACCCGACATTGCAGGTTTGGATATTCGTTTATTTACATCTTTACAAAATTCTCTTAATGGAAAAAAATTCAATTCCCTGGAAAACTGTAGAAGGCACCTGGAACAGTTCTTTGCTCAAAAAAGATAAAATGTTTTGGGAAGATGGAATTATGAAGTTGTCTGAAAAACGGCAGAAAGTGGTGGAACAAAATGGTGAATATGTTGTTTCATAAAGTTCTTGGTAAAAAGTAAATTTGTGTCTTTTATTTTTACTTAAAAACCAAAGGGAAATTTTGGTTAATTCAATAAGTGAATTAGAGACAAGAAAAGCAATAGGAAAGATCAATAACACTGAGCTGGTCATTTGAAAAAAATAAAATAAATCCTTAGCTAAGCTAACAAATAAAAGATGAGAGAGAAGACTCAAATGAATAAAATCAGAAATGAAGGAGGAGACATCACCACTGATAGTGCAGAAATAACTACTATGAACATTTATATACTAACAAATTGGATAACATAGAAGAAATGAATAAATTCCTAGAAACATACACTTACTGAATCATGAAGAAATAGAAAATCTGAACAGACCAATAAAGAGTAAAGAAATTGACTCAATCATCAAAATCTCCCAAGAACAACCACCACAAAAAAACCAGGGTTATATGGTTTCCCTGATGAATTCTACCAAATATTAAAAAAAGAATTAATGCCAATCAAAACCATAATGAGCGATTACCCTCTCACATCTGTTAGAATGGCTATTATCAGAAAGCAACAGAAAACAGTGTTGGTGAGTATGTGGAGAAAAGGGAATTTTCAACACCATTAGTGGGAATGTAAATTGGCACTGCCACTATGGAACACAGTATGGCGGTTCCTCAAAACATTAAAAATAGAGCTACCATATGATCCAGAAATTCCACTTTTGGTTATATATCCTGAAAAAAAATGAAATTAGAATCTTGAAGAGATATTTGTACTCACATATTCTTTGCAGCATTGTTCACAACAATATATTAATATGGCTTCCCTGGTGGCTCAGACGGTAAAGCGTCTGTCTGCAATGCAGGAGACCCAGGTTTGATCCCTGGGTTGGGAAGATCCCCTGGAGAAGGAAATGGCAGCCCACTCCAGTATTCTTGCTTTGCAGCATTGTTCACAACAATATATTAATATGGCTTCCCTGGTGGCTCAGACGGTAAAGCGTCTGTCTGCAATGCAGGAGACCCAGGTTTGATCCCTGGGTTGGGAAGATCCCCTGGAGAAGGAAATGGCAGCCCACTCCAGTATTCTTGCCTGGAGAATCCCATGGATGGCGGAGCCTGGTAGGGTACTGTCCATGGGGTTGCAAAGAGTCGGACACGACTGAGCGAAGGGAAGATCAAAATTTCTTGATATTTGTACAAGAGATATTTGTACTCACATATTCTTTGCAGCATTGTTCACAACAATATATTAATATATATAATGGAATATTATTGTCATGAGAAGGAATGAAATTCTGCCATTTTTGACAAGGATGGAACTTGAGGTTATTATGCTAAGTGTAATAAATCAGTGAAAGATATATGCTATGTGATTTCATTATCAGATCAGATCAGATCATTATATGTGAAATCTAAAAAAAATCCCCAAATAAACAAACATAACAAAATATAAACAGTTATAGATACAGAGAACAAATAAGTGTTTGTCAGAGGAAAGAGGTGCAGGGGGAGCAAAGAAATAGGTGAGGGAGATTAAGATTTACAAACTTCTAGTCGCAAAATGAATGAATCACAGGTATGAAATGTACAATGTGGGGAATATAGTCAATAACTATGTAATATCTTTTTCAGTGACATATTATAACTAGACTTATCCTAGTGATCATTTTGAAACATATAGAAATGTTGAATTACTATGTTGTGTAATGAGAACTATAGGTCATCTATATTTTAGGTCAATTATATTTTAAAAACAAACAAGCTAACTCATAGAAAACAAGATCAGACTCGTGGTTACTAGAGGCAGGAAGGGGAATTGGATGAAGGCAGTCAAAAGGTACAAATTTGCAGTTGTGAGATAAATAAATACTAGAGATGTAATGTACAACACGATAAATATATGAAATCTATATGTATATGAAATGTTGTATATGAAAGTTGTTGAGACTAAATCCTAAGAATTCTCAACACAAGACAAATTTCATTTTTATGTCTGTAATTCTGTATATGAGATAACAGATGGTCACTAAACGTGCTGATAATCACTACATGATGTTTATAAATCAAATAATTATGCTATACACCTTAAACTTAGACAGTGTTGTGTGTTAATTATATACATTGTCCAGAAGGAGAAAGAGAATTGAGTCTATCCCAGGGTGAAGTGAAGTGTTAGCTGCTCAGTCATGTTCTGACTCTTTGTGACCCCATGGACACAGCCTATCAGGCTGTTCTGTCTATGGAGTTCTCCAGTCAAGAATACTGGAGTGGGTTGCCATTTCCTACTCCAGGAGATCTTCCCAACCCAGGGGTCAAACTGGGTCTCCTGCATTACGGGGAGATTCTTTTACCATCTGAGCCACCAGGGAAGCCCTGTCCCAGGGTGGTGCTGGCCTCATGGGGTAAGCTGGATGGGCTCTTCAGGTTTCACCCACAGCAGAAGGCTCAGTACCGTGGGACATGCCATATTAGCTGCTCTGGCTGGGTTAATAAGTTACTGAAGAAAGCTGAAAAAATGTGCTCGTAAACTCACATGAAACTTCTAGAAAGAACCAGGAAGAGTATGAGGGTAGTGAGACGTCCTGCAATAATTGTGGCAGTCAGAGTCAGAAAAAGGGTATTAATGAATACCATATGTGATTTACCCCCTGAGTTACCCTGAGTTCTGAGGCACACAGATTATATGTGAAATACCAATAAATATGCTTCTAATAACTATTAATAAAAGAAATATTACAGTAAATACACAAAAAGACAAGAAACAATTTCAAATATGATATCCAGCTCTTCACAGACAGAATGGGCCCAGCAGGCTCTGCAGTACGTTTTCTTTTTCCACCTCATTGCTTTCTGGTCAAATCTCAGGATCTTTCCTTGACTACAATGGTTTGTATCTGAGGCATGCAGCCTGAGCTAAAGATACTTCTTTGCTTCATTTCTCCGTGAAGGACAAATATATCTACATGTGTTTCTATCCAGGCCAAATTTTGAATTTGAGGAAGATAATATTTAGCACACCTGGTGTGAAGAGACCTGTGTGCCATACTGAAGTCTTGACATCTTAGGAAGAAAAAGTGATCATAGGAATAAATCAGGTGTGAGTGTGAGCAAGAGTGATAACAATGACTATGAAGGAAGTCAGACCCAACTGGCTCCCCTGTTGTGTGGAGTTCAGAGTAAGTCAGTGTGATGGACAGATTTATAGCTTTTTTTTTTTTTTCCCAGTCTGAGAAAAATTACTAGTAGTTCTTGGCCTTTTTTGTGCTTTTTTTAGTGACTTGAATGGGAACATAGAAATCATGCTTGTCATACTTATTTAATGTGGCAAAGCTGGGAAAGGTTTTTTGATGATAGACTGAATGTCCAGGAAGTACTAGATAGGCTGGAACATAATAATGAAACTTAAAAATGAAATTTAATAAACTTAAATATTCAACAACTTAACATTAATTCAAATTAATTAAAGTCAGTTGTATTCCTGATGTACGCCATAAAAAGTTGACAACTTTTTATGGAAGAAGAAAGAACAAGTTAACAGAACAAAGAGTCTGCTAAGAAAATTAACACAATATTAAACTGTAATGATACAAACATTTTGTCTAAATTAAAGCCAGAAGGGGTACCACTTTGTGACTGTGTGCTGATCATACTTGAAATACTACAGATAGAATCTGAATATGCCGGTTTCAGAGCTATTGAACAAGTAGGTAACTAGAGGTGGTGGAAGAAAAGGATGAAGAGAGATCTGGAAGCTATGTGGATGAGATGAAGAGTTCAGCAAGTTTATCCAGGAAAAGAGAACAGGTGTGACAGGTATAGTCAATTCATGGACAGGGAAGTCATGTGGAAGGTGACTGTTGTTACTTTACCTGCCTCAAGAGGGCAGAAAAAGGATCAGTGTGGGCAAATTTTAAGGAGGCAGGTTTCTGAAGACTTGGTTTAGGTCTAGAGTTGTTGATAAAGGGCTGTCCTGGCAAAGAAGCATTTTTTCCTTTTCCTGGTGGTGCCCAGTCTGAGGTTGGGGGCTAAGCTGTCATTGATATGGAGCAAAGATTCTGCTTTGGGAGCTAGCAGGCCAAAAACCTTTAGCTCGCCATCAACCCTGTGATTTTATGAGCCCTGACAGCTATTCACCTTCTACCTGAATAGTTCTGATAACTGTGGATCAGATCTTCTTGTTTGAAATTACTTCTAATACACACACACAAACACACACACACTCACACACAGGGCTACAATTTCCCCTTGTCTTGCAATGAACAATAGTAAGGAAGGTGAGACTACAGGCTGACTGGTAAAACTGTTCTGGAGAAATGTAAAGTTGCAATGTTGCTCTTAGATTTTATTATTGACTGAGCCAGCTATCCTTTAGTTTAGTTCATACTCCAGTGAATTCCTAAGTCTTTAAAACTGGATTAATTGGCTTTTCATCAATATTCGTATTGCAGCTGGCATCAGATCTGGCTCAGAATGTTAGAGCAAAAGGTAGATGCAAAGAGTTAGTACCCTCTAAGGTCAAGATTGTGTTTCAAGATAAGAGACAAGACTGAGCTTGCCTATGAGAATCTAGCAACCCTAGCTGCAGGCTGAGGTAGGATGTGAAGAATGAGAACCTGCGTGGGTCTTCTGGATATTAGGTATTACTAGCTAATGTGATCGGAGAAGGCACTGGCAACCCACTCCAGCACTCTTGCCTGGAAAATCCCATGGACGGAGGTGCCTGGTGGGCTGCAGTCCATGGGGTCGCTAAGAGTCAGACATGACTGAGTGACTTCACTTTCACTTTTCACTTTCATGCATTGGAGAAGGAAATGGCAACCCACTCCAGTGTTCTTGCCTGGGGAATCCCAGGGATGGCAGAGCCTGGTGGGCTGCTGTCCATGGGGTCGCACAGAGTCAGACACGACTGATGTGACTTAGCAGCAGCAGCAGCTAACGTGATCAGCTAGTGAATTTAGAAATCTTAGGCTGAGAAGTATTACAGGTTTAACGGCTTGAGACCTTTTCAATGCTAGTTTCAAATATATTAAAGTTGCATTTCTTTTGTTATAAAGTAAGTTATCTAAGATCAGGAAGTTTGACTTTGAACTTTTTCTTTAAATTTTAAAATACAACTCAACCCACATTACAATGGGTGATGGAAGGGTTTTTAAGTCTGTATATTTTGTTATATATAGGCTTTAACTTCTAGGCATCTCATTTGGATATTAATTTTTGTACTAGAGCAAGTCCTAAGTTGCTTTTGGAGCAAAGTTATGACTGTAGTTCTGTAACTTAAGACCTACGGTGGCAGATGACTTGGGTTGTCAACACCAGATGGTAATACTCATTGCTTTAAGTTGAGATCCTCCTTCCCATTTGCAGAACTACCTCTCTGGGCTAAGACTTCATATCTCCCACATACGTTCAGGGCATACCTCTATGATATGAACCGTATTCTACATCCTACTGCCAGAATAATCAACTTTGAAACCTCCTTCAGTCACTTCATGCCTTTATAATCCTACAGTGATTTCTCATTGTACTAAATTTAAATCCTTCAACATGTAGTTGGGAGCCCTCTCAAAAATTTCCCTGTAGTAAAGGCATCTTCATTCATTCATTCAAGGGGAGGAAGCAATATTTATATATTGAGTATCAGGTGCTAGAGGTTTTTATTCCTTACACCCTTAGCAGGAAGACAATATCACTAGTTAATAAGTAACTGACCCAGGCGTAGAGAACTTTAAAAGCTTGACTAATGTCACTGGCTTTTGTCTAATTATAATTTCCATGCTTTTTCCCCTACACCATACTTCCTCTCATTTTGCAAACACTGACTGGCTTTCTATTCTGTGCCAAAACTGATGTTAGGCGTTAGGATAAGAAGACAAATGAAACACTGAGATTATATATATGAAAATGCATTTAAAATTTTAAGGCATTTTGTGTCATTGATTCTTCTTAATCAGAACACATTCAATCTAATGGTAGAAACTAGGAGAAATAATTCTGTTATCTTAATTTCTCTTGCTTGCTTTTACCTCCTTTGCCAAGCCTGTCTTTCTACACTTAGATTCAAACTTCCACCCTCTGAAGTTTGGCCATTTATCTAGTCATTCAGATTCTTCCATATCCTTTAAAATTAATTTATTCAACAAACATTTATAAGGGGGGTATTGTATTCAAAGCTCCATGCTAGGTTAATGGTGGGGATACAAAAATGAACAAGACCAGTCAAGTGGAAGAGATATACAGTAACTTCAGAGCAATGTGAGAAGAACTGAAAAGGATTATGAGATTGTGGGGAAAACAGCTGTGAGACTACGGGAAGGGAGGGACAGAGTGATCAAAGATGAGGAAACGCTCTTCAGATAGGGGAAAGATAGACGCGTGGTCCAGACAGAGTGAAGGCAGGTGTGGAGGGACAGTGGTGCTTGGACGTCAGGAGAGCTCAGCTGGGCTGGAGGCCATGGCTCAGGGGCAAGCCAGAGAAGCTGAGGCAGGAGCTGGGCAATCTCTGCTTTTTCTTTTTTCCCTTCCAATACAGGACTATGACTTAGGATTGGAACTTTGTTCTAGAAAGATGGCTTCAAGAGACCCTTTGGGAGTATTTGGGAAAAGAAGTCAATCAGGGCCGAGGGCCCCAATGCATAGACTCATCATTACTCCTCTCATCTGCAAAAAGAACCGCAAATTTCACGAGAAAAGGAGCTATTTCTCAGTATTCTTTTATGTTTTTCAGGCTTTAATATAGTACTATGTACAATAACTTTATCTGACAAATGGTTTTTATGTATTTTTTAGATCAATGAAAGTAGTATGTTGCATCTGGTTGCTACCTAGTCCTGCTTTGTAGCCTAATCAGTTCAGTTCAGTCGCTCAGTCGTGTCCGACTCTTTTCGACCCCATGAACCGCAGCACGCCAGGCCTCCCTGTCCATCACCAACTCCCGGAGTTCACTCAAACCCATGTCCATTGAGTCGGTGATGCCATCCAACCATCTCATCCTCTGCCGTCTCCTCCTCCTGCCCTCAATCTTTCCCAGCATCAGGGTCTTTTCCAATGAGTCAGCGTATATAACAATGTAGCCTAATAACTGAGGCTGCTGCTGCAACTGCTGCTGCTAAGTCGCTTCAGTCGTGTCCGACTCTGTGCGACCCCATAGACGGCAGCCCATCAGGCTCCCCCATCCCTGGGATTCTCCAGGCAAGAACACTGGAGTGGGTTGCCATTTCCTTCTCCAATGCATGAAAGTGAAAAGTGGAAGTGAAGTCACTCAGTCATATCCGACTCCCAGCGACCCCATGGACTGCAGCCCACCAGGCTCCTCCGTCCATGGGATTTTCCAGGCAAGAGTACTGGAGTGGGGTGTCATTGCCTTCTCTGATAACTGAGGTTAAATGTAATTATTTAGAATACCTGGGAAGCTAAAAGGGCGAGTGGCCTCTTTGGGATCACTTCTACTTACTTGTCTGCCTGGATAATTTGAGGGGTGACACGGGATGCAGTCAGTTTACCATTTTGAGTCTATACAACAGGATACATTACATTTGGCTTAATTAGTATAAACACTGCTGCTACTGCTGCTGCTGCTAAGTCACTTCAGTCGTGTTCGACTCTGTGCGACCCCATAGACTGCAGCCCACTCGTCCCTGGATTCTCCAGGCAAGAACACTGGAGTGAGTTGCCATTTCCTCCTCCAATGCATGAAAGTGAAAAGTGAAAGGGAAGTCGCTCAGTCGTGTCCGACTCTTAGCAACCCCATGGACTGCAGCCTACCAGGCTCCTCCACCCATGGGATTTTCCAGGCAAGAGTACTGGAGTGGGGTGCCGTTGCCTTCTCCGAGTATAAACACAGCAGTTACCTAATGAGTCCTACTGTGCCTTATGCATTATACTCTGTTTGATACAGAAATACAGACAGGAGTAAGGAACAGTCTCTGCTCTTAGGAGCGCATATTGGGCACCGAAAAGGGGAAACAGACATTGTAACTTTGGTATTAATATAATAAAATCTCTTAATGCTATGTGAATGGTATGAACAAAGTGCTGAGGGAAATAGAGAAAGGAGGTGACAGAACAGCTCACAAGGTTGTGGGGATTTTAAAAAAGTTCAGTTCAGTCGCTCAGTCGTGTCCGACTCTTTTCGACCCCATGAACCGCAGCACGCCAGGCCTCCCTGTACATCACCAACTCCCGGAGTTCATTCAAACTCACGTCCATCGAGTCGGTGATGCCATCCAGCCATCTCATCCTCTGCCGTTCCCTTCTCCTCCTGCCCCAATCCCTCCCAGCATCAGAGTCTTTTCCAATGAGTCAACTCTTCGCATGAGGTGACCATAGTACTGGAATTTCAGCTTTAGCATCATTCCTCCAAAGAACATCCAGGACTGATCTTCTTTAGAATGGACTGGCTGGATCTCCTTGCAGTCCAAGGGACTCTCAAGAGTCCTCTCCAACACCACAGTTCAAAAGCATCAATTCTTCGGCGCTCAGCTTTCTTCACAGTCCATATATGTGCAAATGAAAAAATGTCTTATTCTTAACTCTGATAATTACATAGCAAACCCCGCATTTATACCGGTGTTGGCGATCTTGGCAGAACATGAACTCCTCGCCTTTCAGGAGTTGCTAGTTCCCTTAAGCCTCAGACTTCTTTAAAGTCTGGCTGAACTAAAAGGAGATTCTGGATAGTTATGCAGGACTAGAGCGGAACGGAGGATCCCACAGTTCCTGCGAATCGGGGCTTGTGGAGGCGGTTATACTCTGCAGATTACGGCAGTGGGCGGGCCCCAAATCCCCATGTGGTCCCGACATCATTGACATGGCGGAATCCCCCATCTAACCCTCCTGGTAGTTATTTGAGCGGCGGCGGCGGCCGGAGGAGGTGGAGATCGGCGGTGGGGACGGCGGCGGCGGCGGGAGCAGCGAAGGGGCGGCAGGGATTCTCGGGGCTGTCGGCTGGGGAGGCGTGGGAGACCCGGTGTGTGGCGCGCCCGGAGCCCCGCGTTTCAGCCCCAGGGAAGGTAAGGGATGCAGGAGCGGGAGTCTGGAGGGGACCGGGATCCCAAGTCTCTGCCGCCGCTCTCGGCGCGCTGGAAAGCCCCGTCCGGACGCAGAGTCTGCCAAAGTGCGTGCCTGTCCCGGAGCGCTTCGGGAGCGCCGGGCTTCCCGAGGAAAACTTGCCGCCAGAGTGCTGGAGCGCCCTGCGCTGATCTGGGCACCCCGGGAACAGGGGGCCCGGTGCGGGGGGTGCCGGCCTGCGCTTTGGGGCCGCGTCTTACTGGTCTCCGGGCCCCTGCTCATCCACACAGCTGGCCAAGGTTTGGAGGAGGGAAAGAAACGGGTAGATTCTTTCTTGATGGGGGGGGAAAAAAAATCTGGGCAGTGGTTCCCGGGCTCTCCCTCCCCCCTCGCCCTCCCTAGCCTTCCCAGCAGATTTTGTCCGAGGAATCCGCTCCCCCTCCCGGAATCTCCGCGGCAGGAACGCTGCCCAGGAGGGGGAGGGCGGGCGGAGAGGCCGAGGAATCTTCGACGTGTCACTTTCTGAGGCTGTAGATTTCCATATGGTGGAGGGAGGAGGGCGGGTGTGCGAAGTGGGGCTGAAGTCGGGCCGCCTCTCCGCGCCAGTCGGGGGCGGGCCGGGACCTCCGACCCGGGGATGCTCGCGGGGAGGGTCCCGAGCCCGAGCCGGCCCCCCGCCCAGGCCAGGCCTCTCAGGGACACTCCCCGCCTCGCCGCTGGCCACCTCAGTGCGCGCCACGTCCTCCCTCCCCGTCCTGCCCCCCGGACTCCCCCCGGGCTGGGGGCGGTAACCGGCGGCAGCGGCCGGACTCGGCGAGCCTGGCGGCTGGAAGCTCGGGCGGGGGAGTGGGGCGCGGCGGGAAGGAGCGGGCGACCCGGTGTGTGGGCCAGCGTAGCTCCGGTCAGTCGGTCACCCCGAGGGGCTCCCGGGCCGGGGTGGGACGGGCGGGCGGAATCCGCGCCCCGAGGCGGCCGGGAGGGGCCGCGCGGACCGTCTGGTGCCCGCGGCTGGGCGGAGGCCGGCCGGCGTGGGAAGGGCTTGTCACTCCCGGCGGAAAGTGGGGCCTCGGGCTGTGCCCGCGAACTTTCCCAAAGGTCCGGTCCCCGCGCCCCGTAAGAGCCCGAGCACCCGGGCCTGATGTCCCCGGAGACGGGGCAGGGCCGCCCGGAGGCGCCGTTGGCGGGGAGGCTTCCAGGAGTGCGCGGTTGGAGTTGGAGCTTTTCGAATCTCAACTCCCACCCTTCTATCTTTGACTAAGGGAAGCGATGGCATTTTATCTAGACAGTACCGTTTGCGGACTGCCTTAAAAGTTAAAACTTTTAATTTTTTTCTCATCAGTCCAGCACGTTCTTGAAACAAGATTTGGAATTTGGCCGCAGTGGGCCGACGCCGGGGCCGCAGATTCATACGTTGATCTCTCCATCCTTGTTGGTTTCTAGTCTCCCTCCCCCTCTTCCACCCAGGCTTAATCATATTTTGGAACGGGCGAGGTCTTTTGTTGGGTGGGCATCCCCCTTGATTGCTTGTCTGTTTATTTTTTGATGTGCAGTTAATTTGATTTGAATTTCCTCCAGTTTCCAGGCTCTCGTAGGGAAAGCTAAGGAAGAGGGAATACGCCACCTTTTTTTTTCTTCTTCTTTTTTTTTTTTTTTAATGTGGAGAGAGGTGGGGCATTGGGAAAGGGGAGGCACGGTGGTTGTGGGCAAAGAGTCAGAGGGAGCAGACAGACCCGGAAGAAAAGGAATCTGCTCTGGAATAACACTTTTTTTTTTTTTGAGGCTTCTGGCCTCTGGCAAAAATGCTCTGTTCTACTGCCTGAGCTGCTCTTTACTCTCAAGTTAGAGCTGTGACACGGGGCCGGGACTACGCCCGGGGGAAGAGCCCATGCAGCCACGCCAAGAGCAGCCTGTAGCCCTGGTTTTGTGCTTGTATGGGGGCCAGTGGTTTCCCCTGGTTGGAAGCGGCCTCTGTGGAACCGGCGTTTTGTAAATTTCCTGGCTCTCGGGGAGCGGCTGTTAATGACGGTAAAGTCTTTGGGCTTGCTTTCTGGTCCTGCAAAGGGACCTCACCTGTAAGGTCACTTGCCTCCCTCCACCATATGGAAATTCTCACTTTGTTTAGACACGAGAGGGTCACGCACAAGCTGGCCAAGAATGAGGCATACTTGGTAGAAAGAAAAAGTCACTAAAAAATGGTACTTAAACTCCTAGGCGCTTTTAAAGTGTTTTGGTTTATATGCTCCTAAGAGAAAAGAACTCTACATAAAGATAGTGTTCATTTTAAAAGAGATCTTAAAACTGTAAGATATCATCATGGAATAGGAGGTTGTAGCTTCTAATTACAGTATGTACAATTTCAGAAAGATATTCCAGTAACCTTTTAAGACAGACTTTATAAATAGCTCACGTCAGACCATGGGCTATATTGGAGAGTCAGTCTTCTGGGGTTTCTGGAGGAATGGTTGGGATCAGTTAGGAAGCTGGCTGTAGGAGCCTAGGTAGTAGTTTACTCAGTAGGAGTTTTGCCTAACATTTCATTTCAAGTGGCAACATTTGATAGTGTCCTTAGAACTGAAAACCTGAAGAACCTCCTAACTTTTCAGTTTTAGGAAAATGAGGCCCAGTGAGGGGGAATGACTTGTTCCGTGTTTGTGATCTTAGATTAAAACGCAATACTAGATTAATAGTTACTCTTTTGGATATCTAATGTGTACTAAGTACTGCATAGAGTGGTGGGTTGTTGTTGTTGTTGTTTTTTAACATTATCTCATTAAAATTCTAATAGTCTTTCAATTTAGGTGATGTTAAGGACATTTTATAGACAAGGCATTGAGGTTCATAGAAATTTAATAACTTGCACAAGATCACATAGAATTTTCTTTGGTGATGGAATTGGTTTTATATCTCTGCTGTCCAGTATGGCAATCACCAGGCACATGTAACTGTTGTACCATTTAAAATGTGGCCTGTTCGTAGAAGAACTACATTTTAAATTGTATTTACTTTTAATTATTTTAAACTGCTACTTGTGGCTAGTGGTTAGGTACCCTGATTTTGGGGACTGTAAAGTAGAACTTTCTCTCAAATCTATTTAACTGGATCCCATTCCTTTTTAAGATTGCCTAGTTCAGTTTTCTTTCTTCCATACCACCAGAAGATGCTTAGATTTAGTTGTTAAGTGGAATTCAAATACCAGATTACCTGTAGCTCAAAAACAAGCAAATAATTGTTGTAAAAATACTTGCCTGTCATAGTAAAAACTGATAGACAAAAACTTTAAATGACATTTTCTGTTTGATTGAAATAACTGCTTATAGGAATTGTTGGTTATTTTCAGTATAATAAAGGAGTATAAGTAGGGAATGGTATGAAAAAATCACTAATAAGTTGAAAAAAACTACTCCCAGTATCCATTTACCTGTTCATTGGGTGATATTTTTCAAATGTGTTCATTCAGGTAAATAATATAACCAAATCAGCATTCACTTTCCTCATCTAGCTGCACGATTAACCTGAATTAAAATCATTGCTTTACTACCAAAGGAAGATTCTCTTGGTGGCATATGGTCAAATAGTTTTCTGATAAGTGGATTTAATTTAAATCTTTTGCATTTTAGAATTTATTTGGTAGAAGGAATTTCAACAACTTTCTTAGTTTATTAATATATGAAAGTGAAAATTCCAACTCATGTTAAAATAAGCATTCATTTATCTGATTTCATCCATAAATATCCAATAACCCAATACCTTTTTCTTTCCTTTTTTTTTTTTTTTGCCTACTGCTTTCAGGAAAAGACAGATGACAAAATAATCTTTTATTAGAATTTTAAAAACAGTAACTTCTGGATTCGTTTTAAATATATCTGAAGCTGCTCTATCTTTCATAGTTATTGTACTGCTCAGGGATAATTGCAGTTCATAATCCTGACCCTAGAGTATTAATGTGATTCTGAAAGACACTAGTAAGTCAGCTTTAAATTGTTCTGTATTATTTTACTGTTGTGTGAATTGTGTGGCCTCCATCTCTGAAAATTGTAAATTCAACTAAAGGTGAGGCATCAGTTAATTAGACCATTCAGATAGCTGTAAAACCTTTCTATACCCTTTCCTGACTATTGGGATCATAGTTATTGTCAAAGAACCAACATAAGAATCATGTTATAAATAGGATTATAGTGTTCTTGTGAGCGTGACAAATACTGGAAACATGATTTAACTCAGGATGCATAGTTCCATATTTTGGACATCAAGGTGCTTAATACAAATGAGACATAATTTAAAAGATATTGAAATGATAGGCAAAGGTTAGAGATCTCATGGGCCTCCCAAATCTTATATCCCCTAGTGAGGGCCACATCTGAGTATCAGTTTGAAATCAGAATAATCTGTCAGGGACTTAATTTACTTCTTAGCTGTGTGTCCTTGATAGATTTCTGAAACTCTGTTAGTCTGTTTCTTCATTTTAGTATAAGGAGAAAACATCTTACCTGTACCATTTTTCAAGTGGTTGTCACAAGGGGTTAATATGAGTCAGTGTATTGAACAGTATTTAGCAAAGCCTTGCACAAACTCCATAGTTTATTACATTGCAAAGTTTAAAAACTGAGTTGTCCTTAGGGAATTAGTTTGCATGTTTTCAGAGACCTCCAAATCGTGTTTGGACACTTTGAAAAATGATTCATTTTTTTTATTTGTGATGAATGAATAAAATTTCAATCTAAAGATTGAAATTTTATTTTCTTCATATTCCTAATGCCGTAGTTGATTTGTGACCTCTCAAAAGTTGTATTTCCTTACATGTGGTCCATAGCTGGTTGGCACTGCTGAAGTGGACAAGACATCAGCTTGATTCAGAATCATTCTTGAGGTGGAGGGGAAAAACGACAGTCTCCTAGAGGAATTTCCAAAATTGAATGATAGAGGCATGGGGTTCAGTCCCTGTATGGTATCTTGCTGCTGCTGCTGCTAAGTCGCTTCAGTCATGTCTGACTCTGTGTGACCCCAGAGACGGCAGCCCACCAGGCTCCCCCGTCCCTGGGATTCTCCAGACAAGAACGCTGGAGTGGGTTGCCAGTTCCTTCTCCAATGCACGAAAGTGAAAAGTGAAAGGGAAGTCGCTCAGTCATGTCCGACTCTTAGCGACCCCATGGACTGCAGCCTACCAGGCTCCTCCGTCCATGGGATTTTCCAGGCAAGAGTACTGGAGTGGAGTGTCATTGCCTTCTCCGTATGGTATCTTAGTAAGCCTATTATTTGAGCTTTCAGTAATTATAGCTGCATGTTGAGTGTATGCTCAGTCTCTTCTGACTCTTTGTGACCCCATGGACTGTCGCCTGCCAGGCTCCTTTGTCCATGGGATTCTCCAGACAAGAATACTGGAGTGGGTTGCCATTTCCTCCTCCAGGGGACCTTCTCTACACAGGGATGGAATCCTGCAATGCAGGCAGATTCGTTACCACTAGCGCCACCTGAGAAGCCCCAGAACAGGTTCTGGGTGGGGTGAAGCTTGGGGAATAGGATGGAGAATACTGGAGTGGGTTGTCATTCCCTTCTCCAGGGGATCTTCCCGACTCAGGGATCGAACCTGGGTCTCTTGCATTGCAGGCAAATTCTTTACCATTTGAGCCACCAGGGAAGCCCAGTTATAGCTGAGAATGGGGGAAGAAATCATTTTCTGTATAGGGAAATATTTGCAACCTACTGTGTTTTCACTTTGGAAATCACAATGCCTCTTCTTCACTTTAACGAAGTTAATACATTCAATGAGAGTGGTAAGACATTCAGTTCAGTTCAGTCACTCAGTTGTGTCTGACTCTTTGAGACCCCATGGACTGCAGCACGCCAGGCTTCCTTGTCCATCACTAACTCCTGGAGCTTACTCAAACTCATGTCCACCGAGTTGGTGATGCCATCCAACTATCTCATCCTCTGTCATCCCCTTCTCCTCCCGCCTTCAGTCTTTCCCAGCATCAGGGTCTTTTCCAGTGAGTCAGTTCTTTGCATCAGGTGGCCAAAGTATTGGAGTTTCAGCTTCAGCATCAGTCCTTCCAATGAGTATTCAGGAATGATTTCCTTTACGATGGACTGGTTGGATCTCCTTGCAGTCCAAGGGACTCTCAAGAGTCTTCTCCAACACCCCAGTTCAAAAGCATCAATTCTTCAGCACTCAGCTTTCTTTATAGTCCAACTCTCACATCCATACGTGACTCCTGGAAAAACCATAGGTTTGACTAGATGGACCTTTGTTGGCAAAGCAGTGTCTCTGCTTTTTAATATGCTGTCTAGGTTGGTTATAGCTTTTCTTCCAAGGAGCAAGCGTCTTTTAATTTCATGGCTGCAGTCACTATCTGCAGTGATTTTGGAGCCCAAAGAAAGTTTTCTACTGTTTCCATTGTTTTTCCATCTGTTTGCCATGAAGTGATGGGACTGGATGCCATGATCTTTGTTTTCTGAATGTTGAGCTTTAAGCCAGCTTTTTCACTCTCCTCTTTCACTTTCATCAAGAGGCTCTTTAGTTCCTCTTCACTTTCTGCCATAAGGGTGGTGTCACCTGCATATCTAAGGTTATTAATGTTTCTCCCGGCAGTCTTGATTCCAGCTTGTGCTTCATCCAGCCCAGCGTTTCTCCATGATGTACTCTGCATATAAGCTAAATATGTAGGGTGACAATATACAGCCTTCACGTACTCCTTTCCCAATTTGGAACCAGTCTGTTGTTCATATCCAATTCTAACTGTTTCTTCTTGACCTGCATACAGATTTCTCAGGAAGCAGGTTAGGTGGTCTGATATTCCTATGTTTTAAAGAATTTTCCACAGTTTATTGTGATCCACACAAAGGCTTTGGCATAGTGAATAAAGCAGAAGTAGATTTTTTTCTGGAACTCTCTTGCTTTTTCTATGGTCCAGCGGATGTTGGCAATTTGATCTCTGGTTTCTCTGACTTTTCTAAATCCAACTTGAACATCTGAAAGTTCACGGTTCACATACTATTGAAGCCTGGCTTGGAGAATTTTGAGCATTACTTTGTTAGTGTGTGAGATGAGTGCAATTATGTGGTACTTTGAACATTCTTTGGGATTGGAATGAAAACTGACCTTTTCCAGTCCTGTGGCCACTGCTGAGTTTTCCAAATTTTCTGGCATATTGAGTGCAGCACTTTCACAGCATCATTTTTTAGGATTTGAAATAGCTCAACTGTGAGCCTGTTATTTTCAAGTAAACCTTAATTCTCATCCTTGTGCAGCTGCTGGGAATGCACTTGGGTAGTTGAAAGTCAAAGTCACTCAGTTGTGTCTGACTCTTTGTGACCCCATGGACTATACAGTCCATGGAATTCTTCAGGCCAGAATCCTGGAGTGGGTAGCCTTTGCCGTCTCCAGAGGATCTTCCCCACCCAGGGATTGAACCCAGGTCTCCCACATTGCAGGCAGATTCTTTACCACCTGAGCCACCAGGGAAGCCCCTAGGTAGTTGAGGAAAAGCTTTATTCTTTAGTTGACACTGAATGCCTTTGAATATAGGAAAATATTTGTAAGCACATTTTTTTTTGCCTTAAAATACACAATACTGTATATATAGTATTAATGTATTTTTTAAAAGGTAGAGAATGCTTCAGTCACTGTGGCTAGGCAGAGGCAGGTTTCTGTTGAAGCAAAGTACAGGCTCACTTGGGAGGATGACTTGATGGTTGGTACTTGAGCTTCCTTGGTGGCTCAGTGGCAAAGAATCTGCCTGCTAATGCTGGAGATGAGGGTTTGATCCCTGGGTTGCAAAGATCCCCTGGAGAAGGAAATGGTAACCTGCTTTAATATTCTTGCCTGGGAAATCCCATGGACAGAGGAGCCTGGAGGGCTACAGTTCATGGGGTTGCGAAGAGTTGGACTGAGCACGCACGTACTTGAACTGTTTGCAAGGTATAGCCAATGAGAAGCAGGTCCCTAGTCACAAGCTTACCCAGAGGGGGATTGTTTATGGTGTGGGTTTAGAGTCAAGGATCTGTCTCTGGAGACCAGAGGTTTGTAGGGGTAGGGGTTGGAACCCATAGAGCAGAGAGGGGAAGTTGGGAGGTTTTTAAACCACCAAGAATAAATCCAGTAAGATAAGACTATAGTGATCATCTATTACAGGTGGGGAAGTTTCTTAATTTAAAAATGTATCAATCCTTGAATCTCTTTTATTGGTCCCTAGTTGAGATATAAAAACACCTGGATTATAATTTCATTGGTTAATGAAAGGTCCTTGCCAGAACTCACCGTCGGTTCAGTCACTGGCTCCTATCATCTTTTGTTTGTGTAATATTACTACTACTTGTCAGTTTTCATATAGTTGGAGGGAGAAGATTTTAATGGTGTTGAGCCAAAGCTAGCATAATTTGCCATTCTAGTAAGTTTCTGTTTAAAATGTGTCTTGTATTAAATGATTATATTTGAGTTTAAAATATAATTATGTAATTTTATTTCATGTACTTGTTTATTACTCAGGAGGCAGTTATTGAGTTCTAAACTAGGTGCTTAATGAAATATTGTATGCTGTTCTGACTTTTTTTGCAAATTCAAGACATTTTTCTGTTTACTTCAGGGGTCTTTTGCTCATATTTTTGAGATGTTGTAGAGGGAGCTGTGTTTGCCACCAGACTCCTAGGGCAGGATGTGACAATTTAGTCCTTTGCTCCTATCTGAAATCTGAAAAATGTTAACAATTGGAGCACCTATAGGCTATGTTTAAAACTAAATTTATATAAGAATTAAAGGCTTTTGATACAAACCTTGTTTTAACTTTTTGGAAGATGAACTTTTTTTTTATAAAGGCAACCAATCAGAAAAATTTGTTTAAATTAAGTTGATATAATACAGACTCATAGTGTTCAATTATGAAGAGCTTTCTGTTAAAATAACTATCTGGAAAATTGTCTTCATACATGAGCAAATGTAGTATGTTTGAGAAATAATGGAAGATTCTAAAATCCCAGGAAATAACACGATTTAATTTATTCTTAAGGGGCTCAGTCAGTTTCTCCACAGCTGGTGGGAGAGGGTCTGTGTTAAAAATAACTTCATTGTTCTGGATGTAACTGATTAGGAATTTGCAATTATCCAGGCAAGTCTAAGATAAAGTTTGGCTTACTACTCTATTTGAAAAGGTTTTACTGTAACAAGTTTAAATAGATCATAAGAGGAATATTTACTTAATTGGGAGAACAAACCACTTTAAGCACCTTGGAAAAATCAATTTACTTGAAAACAATGTAAAACTGCAGTATGGGTTGAAAATAGTTCTACTACTGGGCTTTTTCATAGAGGTGTGGGACTGCCATGAAATAAACAGCAATTTATTCAGTACTGTCACATGAACTAGGAATAGTTAGAAGTATATTTTTGTATACAAAATAAGTCATAACAGTAAGCAAATGTCCACCTCCCCATATCTCATCCCACTCCCACCAATAGAGTCCCAGATATGCCTGTTGATTTGCTTTGAATGTTTTCTATTGATATTTGTTTTGCTACTTGTTATCTCCTCCTGTAAGCACTTGATGGCAGATTGGTGAGAGCAGGTGTTAAAGGCTTAAAAACATCATTATTGCTTTTAACTGCCCATCTCTTCCTCCATATGGGATTGGGCAAAGTTGGGGAAAGCCTGCCAGTGGTATTTAGGTAAGTTTATTATAAATCTTTCCCTTCTACTTTTACTAAAGCAAGGCCTTCCTGGACAGCTTAGTTCCAGGTATTTTGTGAACTGCCCCAAGAAAAGTAAATTTCTTTAAAAAATATTTAAAAATATTTATATCGACTTATTCAGACATGAGGTTTTCAAATACTTGACTTTTTAGAGTTCAGACTGACCAGTTTTTATGGTACAGGTTGTAAATGTAGGATCCTCAATATGCTTTTAGGGTATTATGCTCCTTTTTATCTTATATTGAAAAAAAATTAACACATTTTATATTTTCTATTATTTAAGTCACTTAAGAGAAAAATGTTAAAAGTCATTAGATATTACTGTTCCTCATTTTTCTGTTTTTCTTGTACCAGGAAAAAAAAAATCCAATTTAGGGTAATAAAGGTAAATGTTAATCTGAATTAATGAATCAGAGAATACTTGAATATGTTGAATTGGAACACTAATATATTGCTGTTGGGAATGTACAAAGGTACAGCTGCTGTGGAAAATAGTTTTGTGGTTTCTCAAAAAGTTAAATATAGAATCACCTAGCAATTCCATTCCTAAGTATGTACCCCAAATAACTGAAAGCAGGGACTCAAACAGATACCTGTATACTAGTGTTTATACTGGTATTATTTAGAATATCTAAAAGGTGAAAAAAGGCCAGATGTCCATTCACAGATGAATGAATAAACATAATGTGGTCTATACACACAGTGGAATAGTATTCAACCATAAACAGGAATGAAATTCCGATACATGCTACAACAGAGTTGAGCCTTGGAAACATTATGCTGAGTGAAATAAGCCAGACACAAAAGGGCAAATATTGCATGTTCCTACTTATGTGAGGTCCCTGAAACAGGCAAATTCATAGAGAAGAAAAGGAGAATAGACATTACCAGAAGCAAGGGGAAGAGGAATAGGTATTATACTTTGATCCGTCCTGAGCTTCTGTTTGGGATAATGAAAAGTTCTGGAAATGAATAGTGGTGATGGTTGCTCAATATTGTTAATGTATTTCATGTACCTGAACCTTCATGTACCCTGAACCATGTGATTAAAAATGGTTAAAATGGCAAATGGTATGTATGTTTTATCACAATAAAAAACTGAAAACAAAATTGGAGATTTCTTCCACATGATTTCAGCTTGCCTCTGCTTGCTCCTCCTCGGTGGACTCCATGCCGCGTATGTAGATGTTGCTCCTCCTTCCCGTTGCCTAGTGCAGCGTAAAGGGTGATTTCCCCTAGGCCATTTTTGGAGGTCAGTGTTTCCTTATTTTATTAACTGACTTGAATTTAAGAGGAGACTATTTAAAAGTAGGAGATCCCTGGAGAGAGAGAAAAGAAGATATTTTAACATTTAGATGAGCCAGGTAGTTTATTAATATCCACAGACTGTGTAGGCACACAAAGGTGGTCTATCGTGAATTTCACTGTGAGTCGTCCAGGGAGTAGGATGTACAATTAGACCTGTCATATTTTCTAACCTTTAAACATTTTTTGTAATTTCAATTGTGTCATCTTCCATACTCTAGGAAAACTTTGATTTCCACTTAGGGAAAGGGTCTAAGTCATCTCAGTACTAGTGTTGGAAAAGCATTTAAGGAAACACATTCTTCAGTTTGTTAGACGAAAACTTACTGAGAGGGGATAGAGTGAGAGCAAGTATGTAGTATTTTATTCATCTGAACTTATGTCTAGCACCTATTAATTATTCATAATGGTGACTGTTCTCTGAGTGTTGGTTTTTTGTTTTGCTTCTGAGATACAGATGTTGAGTTTAGGTAGATCACTTATAAAATGATGGTGCAGGATTTTTGTTAAGTGATTGGATATAAAGCTTAAACATCCGGCATAAAGTGCATGTTATGAATACTGAAAATATCAGATAAAAATCCAGATGGAAAGACTTTGCTCCAGAGCCATGATTTTAGGTAATTTATCATTTTCTTTAATTTCTTCTGGCACTATTTCTATACTTTTCAGAACACTTGTCCTTTTCAGTGTTGTCTGATTGTCTCCTTACTTGAGTGTAGGAATGATTACTTATTTACCTTAATGTCTTTGGAGAGTGCATAGTAAGTGCTCATTGGATGGATGGTTGGATAAATTCCTAGGCTAAATATGCCATTTAAACTTAGTACCTCTTCTCAGACACTCAAGTCATTATTTCTCTGCTGAAGTCGATCTTTTTGAAGCATGGGCGATATTATCGGCATTGTGTTTCCACAGTTTTCCTGAAAATTTTTTTTCTCATGGTAGGGATCTAATAAAATATTAAAAGCATGAGTCACTTTCAGTGCAAACCTAGCCTTTCATCCATTGCTATTTTAAAGAAACAAAGTTCTCCAGAGAGTACATGGATTATTTCCCCCCCCCATATTTGTATCATATCACTGATTGATTTTGAAAATACGAATAGAACGAATAGCTTGTATTTCTATTCCCTAAAAATGCCACCCTTGATTATGTATGTTTTGCTTGTCTATTGGAGTCAGTTTGGGAATTATAAATTAAGAACATTATTTTTGGAAAAAGGTGACAGTTTAAAATGATCTTCTTATAGGGAAACTCTAGAACGGAGACACTGAGGGGGCAGGAAAAAAAACCCAACATGTGTCTTGCTAAGTGGTTGGGGGTCCAGCAGAGAGAGTTGATTCTGCTAGACTGGAGGCCAGAGTATTTAGTGCTACACTAAGCCATGGAGCTCACTCCAGTACTCTTGCCTGGAAAATCCCATGGACGGGGGAGCCTGGTGGGCTGCCGTCTATGGGGTCGCACGGAGTTGGACACGACTGAGCGCCTTCACTTTCACTTTCCACTTTCATGCATTGGAGTAGGAAATGGCAACCCACTCCAGTGTTCTTGCCTGGAGAATCCCAGGGACAGGGGAGCCTGGTAAGCTGCCGTCTATGGGGTCACACAGAGTCAGACACGACTGAGGCGACTTAGCAGCAGCAAGCCATGGAGAAAAGGTAAGAGAGTGTATGATGGAAACCTGAGGTGACTGACCTCAGCCACTAGCAGGGCGAGGTAAGCATACTTGAGAAGAGAAGAATCTCTCGGAGCATCCTAGGGCTAATGTATGGGGCGGAAGGCGCACGTGTGCCCTCATTCATTCAGTCTGGGGTGGGATCCGAAATCTTCATTAGGTGTTTCAGGTGAATTCTGTGATCCAACAACTTTGGGAAACTCAGATTGGGGAACTTGGCCCTATTGGTAATCTATCCTTTTCAAGTTTTTTACCTGTTACCTGCAAAGAGGTGAGGTGGGAGGAGTACTTAGAAGGGATAGCAGAGGACTCTAGTTAGGACCCAGGGCAGAATTGAAGGGTTCCTCAGAAGGGTTTAATGTCATGTTCTTTGGGATAAAATGATAACCACCCTTAGTGGTTTAATATAGAAACGAGGACGCTTGTCATTTGTGCACTCAATCCAAACATTTGGACTGCAAGCCAGATGTAAAATAGTGACCAGCAATAGTTGAGCACATACCACATGTCAGAGACTTGCATGTATATAAAATTATGAAAGATAGAAAAGATTTCTATTTTTCTGTTTTCACTATCTACTGCAGAAGCCCAATCATACCTGGTGGCTGCAAATGTATGTCAGTGAACTAAGATTAAAGGATATGCTCAAAAAGGTAGAAAAGATCACCTGGACTGCAGAACTTTTTTTCAACTATATCACTGCTGCTTTAATAGTTCACATTAAATGTCTTCTTTGTATCTCCAGACTTGGAACAGGGTCTGTTTGTGTTCCCAGGTAGCTGAATGCTAAGGCTAAGTACTAGTTGAATGCCTTCCATGTGTTCAACCTGTCGATGGTCCAGAAACCTAAAATTTACTTTTGAAACAATAATAATACTCTGGACATCTCCCAAGAGGGAGATTTTCCTAGATTGTTTTCTGTAATAGCAACTGAACCTTGGAATGAGAGAAACCAGAGAATAAAAGTATACTTCATAGAAAGTAATATATGAGAAACTCAATATAGTGAATGGGAATGATCTAGAGCAGCTGATTAAGAAATGGTAGTGAAGTTTTACCTGACTCAGACATGTGAAAAATGCTGTGAGAGAGAGTCCTTTTCACTCAGTGGCAACACCGTTTTGTTCATTTTGCATTCTCTGTCCCCGGTGCCTTTCATTTAAGTTAATTTATATAGTGTAAGATCCTGTACTTATAAGCTGCACCTGGAAAAGCAAGGCCTCGCATTCCTAATACTAACCCTTTCTGTCCTTTTAAGGCTAATAGTTTGTGGTGTTTGGGTTGCACTGAAGGCAGCCACAGGGGTGGGATGAGCCCAGAACTGACTAGAACGTGTCTCGTCTCTGCAAACGCCAAGAGCAGCTCCCGTGGTGCATAAAAGGTGACCTCAGGATTCAGAGAGGCCCTCTGCTTTCCCAGACGGCCCAGGCTAAACCTGGGGAGCTGGCAGCCCTAAATGCTTCCTTTGTTAGAAATTATTGCGCTCCCTGCTCCATCTTTAGAAAGTGAGTTCACCAAAGGTGCGTTAAGGACAAGGCTTTGAAGTGGGACCTGACTTGCTTTCTCTCGCTGTGTTTGTGTGTGGGGCGGTGTGGATGAAGAGTAATGAAGATGCAGTGCCCACAGCGATATTACCTAAACACTGCTGCTTACTACTCCTTCACAAGAGTGCTGCTCATGGTCCAGAAGGAGCCATGTGCTTCTCTGGGGATTGTGTGTCCACAGAATGGGGAGGACTATGAGAACAACCTTCTCTTGTTTCTCAAAACTTCTGTCCAGGAGGGAGGCTATAAATGGTAAAATGTCCATGACCCATTGCCACCCCAGAGAGGGGCTCCCTGATGCTGGCCTGCCTACATGCCCTCCTCTCGGTGCAGCTCGGGGCTAGCAAGCCTTTGCCTTGTAACCAGGCTTTCAGAGCTTGATGGTGGTGGTCTTCATGACACAGAGTACTACAGGATCTAACTAACTTTAAAATTAAAACAATTTTCTTAAATTGAAATATAGTTGATTTAAAATGCTGTGTTACTTTCAGGTATATAACACAGTGAGTCAGTTATACATATGTGTATATATATCCTTTTTCAGATTCTTTTCCATTATAGATTACTACCGAATGTTGACTATGATTCCCTGTGCTCTACAGTAGGTTCTTGTTGGTTATCTGTTTTATATATAGGAGTATGTGTGATTGAACTAACTTTTAAGAGCACTTAATTTTAAAACCTCTATTTTATACCTTAAGGTGTAGAGGAAACAGTGTTAAGCACTCTAAAAAAGGGAGTATGTTTTAATTTTTGAATTTGGGCACTTTGTTGTCTTAAGTTTTAAATTGCTTGGATCCTCGCCTATCTGACCCTTTGTACACTTTTACCACTTTCACCTGGAAGTGGAGATTTATTGATATGTAATTTTGGATAAAAGATACTGAAATTGCCCATGTGTATGCTCATATTCAAGGAAATTATGAAATCAGCTTTGAGCCTCCTAGAAAGGAAGTTCAATTTTTAAAATGCTGCCCTTTTAAAATTATTTAGCTGTTTAGTGAATATGTCTCATTATTTATACTTAGCACATAAAAATACTGGATATGGATGTTCTTTTGTTATGCCACAAATGAAGACTGATAATTCCCAACCCCCTAGCTATATCCCTGAATTTTAGACCAATATGGTCAACTATAGAGCTTTACCTTAATTCCCACAGGCATTTCCAACTTAGTCTACCCGCTGTCTTTTTTTTTTTAAGAGACTTATGGGAGCAGGGAGAAGAAATGGATAATAATTTTTAAGGCTTGTGTCTTAATTTAGGCTTTAATTAGCAACAGATATCTTTAATTTGGACTGCCCAGGTGTTGCTAGTGGTAAAGAACTCCCCTGCCAGTGCAGGAGACATAAGAGATGCGGATTCAGTTGCTGAATTGGGAAGATCCCCTGGAGAAGGGCATGGCAACCTACTCCAATATTTTTGCCTGGAGAATCCCATGGACAGAGGAACCTGGTAGGCTGTAGTCCATAGGGTTACAAAGAGTTGAACATGCCTGAAGCGACTTAGCACACACGCATCTTCAATGCAAAATTTCTTTACTAATGCAGTAGAGTTATTTCCAAGTTTATTTGATTTTGACATTCTAATCTTGCTATGTGGTTACTGCCCTGTAGCTTTAACTGTATTTTAATGATACCTGGGACACTCTGATAATTTTAAAACCTAGTCTTTTAGATTTTTCTATTTGCTTATTAAATTTGTGGAAACAATGTCATTTCCTATTTATGTTTTACTTTCCAATTCTCTTAATTCAGTTTTCTCAGGAGTGCAAACCCATTAAAGCATAGTAGTTGGCTAATAAGAGAAAATTGAGGGTACAAATAAATTTTCCCTAGATTCCCTTAGCTTCATTTTGTTTGGAGTAATTTTAGGCCCTGAGTGTTTGCCATTAACGTTCTATTTTTGCAGGCTTTCCTCTCTTGCTTTTGTGAGAAGCAGGGATTGTAGGAGGGAGTAGAGGAAAGTAGGCCAGGTTTGAGAAGGATGTAGTGCCAATGAAGGTGAGTGAGTTTGTCTCTATTATCTTTTATGTGGGATGATAAGTTTTCCAAATTCTAATTTCCACTGAGTCATCTGTGAGTTCAGTAGAGGGGCAATTCTTTGTCTGCTGTCAGATGTTCTGCTTGGCAGATTAATGAACAACCTTTTTTTTTTTTTTTTTTTTAAGTATTTTTAATGCAGATTGCTATATTTGTATATTTTTAATTAAGTGTCCATTTTGGCCAAGAAATAACTTTTTCATGCCATTTTTTCAGGAAAAGCATACTAATAACTTTCTAGAAAGCTTAATCACAAGATAGGTTGGATGAAAAGGAAACATCTTTTAGAGAAACCACTCTTCTTGGAAGTTTTCTAGTTCTTGTCTGTAAATAATAAGAGTATCACATACAATTTTTTTATTTGTGGGGCATGAGAAGCTAATCACTTAACTTGGACCTAATATTTTTGGTAAGAAGGTAAATCTTTCATCATCATTTGTAGTGGGAGGACTGAGCCCACATGCTCTGGAAACTGAGCCCTGAGTTTGAGACCCCAGATTTTCAGCTCTCTGCAGATGTGTAACTCTGTTTGGTTAACTACGGCATTTTGGTGGCTTTGTCTGTTAAAAGGAATTGTTAGAACTGTTGAGCTTGGTATGATGCTTTGTCAAGTGCTTAGCAAGAGAGAGCTGTTATTTTATTATTTTATTCACTGATTACAGACATTTAATCATTGGAAATACTTCTTAATGGGATGATAGTTATTTAAAATCATTTCTCTGTTACTTTAAAAATATATATGAATACAAGCCATCAGTTTTGTCTTGGACTTACCCCTGACTCCTTGAGTGTTCTTGTTCAAGTGACATCTTTGTAGTTCATCTCCAAAATCATGCTTGAGCTGTTTAGCTTATAAAGGAATGTGGGCATAGAATGAAATAACATGTGAGAATCACTTTGGGGGATTGGAGGGAGCGTGTCACAATGCCAAGAAAAGTACTTTAAAAAGTGCTATTTCTACCAGTATTTTTCTTCTTCCCTGCCATCTCCAAGAAAGGTGGTCTCTTTTTAAGTAGATATACAGCAGTTTTGCTTCCTCTCCAAAGTCTGGGATCTAAGGAAAGTTGTAATAAAGGAGAGTAACTTGCTCCCTTTCCCTCTCCCTTTTTTGTGGATGTTGCTCTAACTTTTTAAGAGAGAAGATTGGGCCTTGACTTTAGTGGGCAAAACCATGGGGCTCCAAGACCTGACTTTCATCTCTGGGTCTTCACCTCGGAAGATGTTCTTCATCTCTATACAATGGCATAGAGATGCCACTGCAGGGGAACAGCACGGTGCAGGCTAAGTAAGACCTTGACATATTTTAAATCTTAGCCATCTTTGTTGCTCACCGCTTCAATGCTCATTTCTTTAAAATAACATAGAATATTTGGCAGAGGTGTCAATGACTAGAATGGTTTTCTCTGCTTTGCCAGTGCCTAGGCCTCACCAACTTCTTATAAATTGGAAGCTTAGCTCCAAAAACATAAAAGAAGAAAAACCTGAATTTTAGCTAGTTGTGTACTGGCAGGTTATCTTAGACATAAACACAGTTGAATGGAAAGGATAATAGGGACTGGAGCCTGTGTTGCTCCATGGGAGTGAATGAGCCAGTGTTAGACGTTAATGTTGGGGGAAAAAAACAACCTTCACCACTTTAAAAAAACAAAACAAAAACAAAAATCAGGCAGTCATTGCAGGCTAACTGATGAAAATGAAAGGTCAGTTCCTTCAGTGCCCCACCTCAGTGTATGCCCCAGGCCATGTTAATAATGGCAATCCTATTATTTTCTTGCAGTAAGCAGGAAATGCTGTCTACACCCATTAGATTTGTTTGAGTGGCCCCTGGCTGGAAATGAAGAAAATTTAATTTTCTAACTAGCTAGGCGGAGGAGGAAAAAAATCATGCAGTGCTGCATAGAGGTTGATTGGGGGACTGGAATAAGAAGAGTGTTATTAAAAAAAGAACTTGATGTTTTTAATCTCGATTATAGGAATGTATGTACATTGAAATCATGAATGGACTTGTATGCAGGTTATGTGTGTAGAAAATCTTTCTGAATATTGTCAGAACTGGCTCAGTTCTGGATTTTTTACCACATTTTTGCAGACTGCACAGTTCTCACATATCCCACTGGCTGCTGGAAACTTGCTGGGTTAGTTGTTTTTAAGATTGATTTGCTTTTCAAAACCAACATTCATTTTGGAGAAATTTGTATATTCATTAGGGCAATCAGTTACTCTGTTAGTATCAATAGCAGGAAGAAAAAAATTGGTATTAGGTAATGTTACAGAGAAAGTGAGCCTCTCCCTGCCTTTCAGGGTTGCATTGACTAATCTCATGGCTTTCCTGGTTTTCACTGATTCATGTCCTTTGCTTAAAAATGATATCTTTTAAAAAGTGTGTTTTTTCTTTTTTTTTAAAGCAGGTTGATGATATTCCTCCTATATCTTTACATTTTTTAATGAATCAGAATATCTTTATTACCATTTTGATATTTGATTTATTGGGATGCTCTGTTCCAGATTCTCCGTTGGTTGGTATGTAATTCATTTTTCTAAGACAATGTCAGGTTTTCCCAGGAAATACATAATGAAGAGTCCCTTAAGTTGAAGGGACTTGTTTAAAATCACAGGAGTAGCCAGTACTAGAAGAGCAAGCGTTTCAGTTTTTGTGTTCAGAGAAGGTAAAAGAAACCCTTCTGTTTTAATGGATCTGTAATTTGTATGGAACAGGTCTTCTTGGGTTACTTCAGGTCATTGTGTTTGCTTTGCACTGACCTGTACACTTAGAGTTTTTTCTTTGTTTCCTGAAATGCTAATTTCGAAAGGAGTTTGTTTCTAATATCGGCACAGCAAAAGACCAGTGAGTCAAGGGAGCTTTTATGAATATCGTCCTTTTGTCTTACTTCTTAGACTTCTAGCAGTTTGCCTCTAGTGGTGCGCATTTTGCCTCTGACGCTTTGCTTCAGGTTGTCATCATCGTGAACATTTTTCATAACGTTTATTTTCCTCATTTGTTCGTCACCATCAGTGGAAGAAGTAAAGCGTGGGATCCTCCGTTTTTGTAGCTAACCATGATATATGTGTGTTTTGATATTTTGGCGCGAGCACATGGTGTGGTACATATTTGGGGGGACTTTTTAAAATCCAAATTTATATTTCATTTTTAAAAGAAATAGTACTTTCTAGTAGCCTTTTCTGTTGTAAGGGTCCCAGTGGGTTTTTTTTTTTTTTTTTTTTTTTTTTTTTTGACACTTCTGAGATTAGTCTTCCTTGAGACTCATGACAGGAATTGCACCCCATGGTGTGGGGAATTTGAAACTTACACATAAAAACAATTTAAAGGGCTTTGGAAAATTTTATGTGATACTGGGAGTCAGATGTCTTGATCTAAAAATTTATTTGGGAATTTAAGTTTGAAATGTTTGTATGGATTGTTAACTGGCTGACTGGGATCTGTTATAGACTGGTTAAACTATTTGAAGTATATCTGGTGTATTTAAGTTTGGCAAGAAATCAGGGCAGAGATACAAATTAGGCGTTATTATTTATTTTTCTAAGTCAGTAATGCAATTCATCTTTTGCCATGGAAAAGTAATCATTGAAAACACTATAGTTGATAGCCTGTATAAACTTACTTAACCTGTAGCTTAGCAATATTTTTTCCAGGATGCTGACCGGATGATTGCGTATAAGGATGTTTATCCATAGTCCAATGAATTAAAACCTTTAGAGGAATAGAGGGTGTGTATCATTTATTCCTAGGATTGTTCTTTTGAATGGTTTAGTTACTGAGAGCCTTTGTTTTGAAATGTTTCAAACCAGTTAGGTATCTTTTGACCTAAATTTTCCAGCCTTCAACTTTAAGGAATACATACTTGGAATAGCAAGAATGTGAAGATTTAACCAGGTAGTCAGTTCCTGTTAGCTGTGAAAGGGCCTGGGCCTCAAACTGATTGGTGTTTACTAAATACTTGTTTTTTTTGCAGACTGTTGTTCCATCATGAAGAGGGGACTCTCATAGTGAACTGTCATAGAGAACCAGTTGACACTGAGTTCTCTGATGTTCTCTCAGGATTCTCATGACTCAATCTTGTAAACCTCTGAATAAGTGTAAGCGATGGAAGAGGATACATTTCAGTTGAAATGATTCTTCTTGTGGATGTTGGTGAGCCCTTGTCCCGGGGTAGGAGGTGGTAGTGCTGTTTTCACACTTGTAGGTGCCTTCAGAGAAGAATTGGTAGTGGTGAAGGACAGGAAGAGTACCAGAGGGGGCCGACAGAGGATGAGACGGTTGGATGGCATCACCGACTCGATGGACATGAGTTTGAGCAAGCTCTGGGAGCTGGTGATGGACAGGGAAGCCTGGAGTACTGCAGTCCATGGGGTCGTAAAAAGTTGGACATGACTGAACGACTGAACTGAACTGAAGAGTTAAATCCACACCCAGGCTTTCCTCCCTGGTGATGAGGCTGACTGCCCACTTTGGTGAGAGAATGTTCTAGTGGCCCACCCCACACTTTTCATTTCTCCCTTAGCAGTAGAAGGTTGTAGGAACTGATGAGCTGCATGAACCAGTACCTGAAACTTAGACAGCCTTCAGTTCAGTTAGAACTAGTGTGTGTGTGTGTGTGTGTGTGTGACTCTAGCCAGTGTAGCAATGTGTGGAACAAGGAGACTGCTGATCCCCTTAGATGTCCACTGTTACAGAAATTCCATGAGGACAGGTACCATGTCTTTCCTTTTCTCTTTGTGCAGTGGCAGACAACAAGTGCTTAGTAAGTTATTGAATAAATGGCTTAATTACTGAGCAAAACAATGTTGTTTTGACACTGAAATAACATGTGTTTGAACCAGGAGAAAATTTGTTTTATTTCAGTTTGGAAGAAATATGGAATTTTCAATTTAAAATAACAGATACCTGAAAATCAGTGAAGATTGAAAAATTTTGAGTGTCCAGTGATAGTGAAGAACTCTTTGTTTTGCAAGTAACAGAAACACTCAAACTAGCTCAAGCCCACTGCCGCCCCACCCCCCCACCCCCTCCCCCAGAAAAAGGTTGGAGTCACTGGAAACGAGGGCAGTGTCCTTGGACCTCGTGAGGTCTTGGACCCAGCCCTGGGAAGTCATTGGGAGCCAAGACTGCTTTTCTTCCTCTTTCTCTTCCTTTTTTCTTTGATACTTCTTCTTCTGTAGAGTCCGTGTTACATTAATGCTGGATGTTTCTAAACTCATAAACTTTATCAGTTTTTATTTTTCCTTCCAAAATGCCAGTCTACACATGCTTTCTAATGATGAATTGAAGGTATAAGATGGTAGAAATATTATCTTAGAGCCACTTTGAAGCAAATTCCTTTCCCAGAGTGTCATTTATAGTCAGTTTGTGGGAGGAAAGTTATATAAAGAATGACTGCTATTTCATCAAAATAATGATAATCTATATTTTCCTGTGTCTTGTTTTCTTTAAAATGAATTGCAGTGAGACATGGCCTGGCTGATTTCTTCCCTTAAATCATCTCAGAAACTGTGCCCAGTCCATTAATTGCTTTGTTCAGTGGGCAGGAAATGGTTATGTTTGTACAAGTTACACAATCTTAACTAAGTTGGAGCAAGGAACCAAAGAAGTCTCTGATCTTTTTCTGCAGAATTAACTATTTGGATCCAGAAGCTTACAGATGATACATAAGCCAGGTTACTGGGGTATACCAAGGTAAAATAAATTATGATTTTTGCTATCAGAATGGCTGCCTGTTTAGGGTAGGGATATTGAGGAAAGTGGATGCATGAGGTCATCAGGCTGATTGTGAGATTAAGTCTGTGCAGTTTTCCTTCCTCCTTAACAGTTTCTTATGCCTGCTAAAAAGGAGGTGTCCTGAAGCTGGTTCCCTGTTAGCTTTACCAGGAAGAGTCAGCCTTTCTTTTCTCTCTCTTCCACATCCTCCCTTGCAGGCTGTTTGGAAATTTGTTGTTTTTCTTTTCTGGGGTTGGCAGGTTGCTTCTTCCCCTCACTCCCTTACTCCTGCCTGGTACTTGTCTCTCAGAACCCCAGTTATCTCCTGCTTTTCTCCTTCTTGAAAGTAGAACTTTTCTCTTTATCACCATTTGATGATTTTTTTTTAAGGTTTTTTTTTTTTTTTTAATATGGACCATTTTTTAAAGTCTTTATTGAGTGCGTTACAATTCTGCTTCTGTTTTATGCTTTGGTTTTTTGACTGTGAGTCCTATGGGGTCTTTGCTTTCCCACCCAGGGGTGGAACTTCATCTCCTGCACTAGAAGCCGAAGTCCTAACCCCTGGACCTCCAGGGTGGTTCATGTTTGATATTTCTTTAAACATTCTGATTGATAATTTGCAGTTTGAGCAGAGCTCCCCCCCTTTTTTTGTATAGTACTTCTAAGTACTTTTCAGACTTTGCCTACCTATTCATCCATTTATCCTCCTCTCATTTTGACTTCTATTATTTCCTGAAGTCCATATATCACTGAGAGAAAATATGATCTTAAGTAAGGAAATGACTAATAGAGGTCACATTGACAAGAAAATGAATTAAGTGAATTTGGGCATAGTTTCTCTCTTTAAAACGTGAGCTGTCTGATTCCTTTAAAGAAGTGCACTTGTTGCTGTATGAGCTGCTGCTGCCAAGTCACGTTTACTCTCGTAACTCCTTAAGATTGCTCTTTTGAATGGCCCATTGCCATTCCCTGTTTGCTTCTGTCTTTTGCTTTCTTCCTTGCTAAATACTTTCTTTTTTTTTTTAAGAACTTTGGAAGCAAGCCTTAATTTTTGTAGATTTTCCCCATTTTTTTTCTTCACATGTTCCACAGTTCTTTAAAATATAATCTTTCCTTATGGTCTGTTTGTTTTGCCATTTACCGACTCACCACCGTCTTCGAAAAGTCCTGCTTTTGCTTGTACCTTTTCTTCTGGTTCAGAATCTTGCAGTTGATTCCTCTTCTACTTCTTTCCTCTCAGCAGTTTCCTTTGATGGTGAAACCTGCCTTGGAATTTGTACTTGAGCTTCTTAAACCCTTTAGGAAAGGTAGTTCTGTCAGCATTCACTTCTCTTTCTCTTCTATTCCAAAAGTCTAAGGACAAAGAATCCTTACACATTCCTGTGCTGAGGAATCTGGGGTTTCTGCTATCCTGTTTGTACCAGGGTGTGAATTCCCTGGGAAGGTACCTGATAAGATCTCCCATCTCTTCCCTAAGCTCCGGGTAGGACACAAGCATTGCATTTGGAATTGGCTCCAGACACTCAGATACCATTAATTTAGTAATGATTACATGAGGCTTTGAAGGCAAACAAAACAGCTTCTCTACAAGGTGAACTGGGTAAAATCAGAATGGGATGACTTCTGACTTCTCTAGCTCTCTTTTCTCAATCTGTGAATTTATCCTCAAGGAAGAGTTCATCAGAAGGGGAGAACCATCATTCCCCTTTTTAGGCTTTTTTATTTGTACTCTGTCTGCAGTTTAATTTTGTAATCAGAGCTTAGCTACTATTTGCTCATCTGTAAAATTCCTTTTAACTTATCTTTGTAAGAAAGTCTGCTACGAGATAAAATTTCAGATTGTTAGTTTTAAAATGTTTTACTTAAAAAGAGAAGATAGTTCTTCAGTGAAAATTGTGACTTCAGAGATAAAACTTTCATGTCTTTGAAATCTGGAAAAAGATTTTTATTAAATTAAAATTTAATAAATTAAAAAATTATTTGTAGGAAATCTGTAGCCATTGCTGGTTGGCATCTTTCTTCTTGTGCTCCAGAGAAAGCTCACTAAATTTAAACCTGTGAGCTTTCAAGTGGCTTTTATTATCAGTGGTATATTGCGTGAAGTTGGAACTTTTCAGATTCATATTTATGGCAGAGATAATGGGAACTTTGATTTTCATTCATTGTCACTGTATGTACCTGGCACATAAGTAGGCTCTCCATTTGCTTTATTGGATAAACAAAGAAAGTGATCCTGCTGTTCAATGGGATTTTAAAAATTCTCCACCAAGATCACCATTCATGGCCCCTGTTGCCCTCTGTGTTATGTGACTTCAAATTTATTGCAAACTTACCAGACATCTCAGGCACTGTAGGGGACAGACTCCTAAAATTTCTGGTGGACTTCCATGTCTCATTCTTGGCAAACTGAAGTGTAAATCAACACATACAAATTTCACTCTAGATCAGAAAAGCCTCTTTTTAGTGAAATTTGCAGAAGGTCCTACTTCCTGCCTGTGAGATAGGGTGATAGGATCACACCCGAGAAACTGCCACCTTGTTCAGAAGTGACATGATCGCTGTTCAGTTTGGAATATTGATAAGTGGGCAGATTTATTTGGAAGCACTTTGTTTTTACTACATGCGTAAATCTCCAGGGAGCATTGAGTAGGAGTAGAGGTGCTCCCTTTTGGCTATGCATTAGCAACGTGGCAGTTACTGATCTGTCATTTACTTTGAAAAGGAATTACAAAGTTTTGGCCTCCTGCCTAGAGCTGCTCCAGATGGTCAGAAAAGAGTTTTGTGCTGAAGTCAAAGAGTATATTGCAGTGATCGAGTTGTGCTTGCCATGTTTATATTAGAACAGGGACTTCCCCCTTGATCCCTCTGCACAGTCTTTCCTTTTCTTTTTTAACCTGAGGGAGTAAGAGGAGGAAAATACTGCTTTGGACTTATGGAATCTAATACTTGGAAAACCTTTGTTCTTGATGGGGATGTAGAGGTATGGCATGTGATCCATAGAGTTGCTTTGTTAACCTCTGTACCTCTGGTACTTAGTATTTACAAAGGCCGCATGAAGAATTGGATACACCAAGACCATTCTAACTAATTTTGAAATGGGGGTCAGAAGCTTCATTTGGATTGTATGTGCTCCTCTGATAAACTGGCTGTTAGCCCACAACTGCTGTTTAGTGGCCTTCCTCAGTCAATTAGCCCATCTCTGATGGGAGCTGGGCATTACTGCCTCTTTTTTCATGTTTCCCCATGATTCTGTGGTCAGTTGGGCAATGGTGAAGTGTAGGTGTCCAGTGTGGGTGGGAGGTGGGGCTGGGGAGATGAGCAGGGGGAAGGTTATGGTGTTAATAGCAGTTCCCAGACTTTGCTTTTTTGGACACTAACACTTAATTTCTACACATGACCTTATGTGCCTTCATCTCAACCTTGGAAGGGGAATGATGTGATTCCTATTTTCTAGATGAGAAAACAGATTCAGAGAGATAATAATAGGCTCAAGGAATAACCAAGTAACTCTGGCTACCTGCTTACATACAATTTTGGAGAAATTTATTACAAGTCTCCTGCCCCTTCAGGTTAGAGGTGACTGCAGGCTTCAGGAAATAAAGCTCATTTTCCTCTGGGAAACTTGGGCCTTGTTCAAGCTGAGCCTTTTAGTAAAGCTTGGTCACAAGGCTTAGATTAAGACCTAAACCTACAGGCTGCTGCTCTCCCACACTGCTTTCGGTTACCCTTGTGGTTATTGAGTAACTTGGTGAGTTTGAAGAACATTAACAAAGTTTTTATGTCTTCGAAGAAAAGCCAGCACATGGGGAAGTGACATTAAGTTGCATACCCCAGAAAGGAATTTTTATCTATTTTGAGATGTTGGTATATAAATTGAAAACCCTATAATTTTGACTCTTGTACTCTTAGTAGATTGTCTAGGTGCTTGATGATAGATGGCTGTTTTGAAGCACTTTTATTGAAAAGTGTAAAGAACTTGTGTTCTTCACAAATAGGTACTTCCCTGTGTAGACCTAAGACTTAATCAGCAGTTTCTTTCCCCAGCAGTCTTCCAGGAACTTCCAGAATCCTCCTCTAGGCTGTTATTCTGCTTCATTATTTTGTCTTCTTTTAAAATCTCCACTGTTCAGATAGTGTTCAGACAGTATTATTTTTCTATACATATTATATGGTACTATAATTACTTCATGACTTCTTTTGGGATTGCGTCCTAAACTGCAGAACATCTCGTTCTGGTTGATGTGCTTTTTGAAGTCTTGCTGCCTTTGTGATGAAAAAGGATCAAAGTGGAGTGGAGGTGGGGTTAGTCCAGTTTAATTTAAATCTGATCTCTGAGGCTTTTACACTTACACAAAGGCAACAGAGTAGGCTTTCTTGTTGTTGCTTTATTACAATTATGAATGAAACATTAATGCTATTATTTTATAAAAGATCATAAAATAAAGATACATTTTTTAGTGTTTTCTATGTTAAAAAAAAAAAACCAATTACCATGAGTCATAAAGCTACAATTACATCAAGAGTCTCTTATATGAAAGAGTCTTTAGTAGATTTTTGGTGCAGTCATTGTGTCTGTTTCAGGGGAGTGAAATGTCATCATCCTTGAAAAAAAATTACTTAAGAGACCTAGTAAGAGCCTGTAGAAGTTTGTATCTTCTTAGGGCCTTAAGGTCCAGGAGTTAGTACTACAGAACTGACTTTCAGATCTGGGATACCAGTAATTTTCCCTACTACTTATCCTCATGACTTACTGAATATATTTCAGGTTTCTCTTTGCCATTCGTTTTGAAGAGCCCTCCTCTGAGAATTAACTATAGAATATTTATTGAAAGATCTTCACACACAGGGTGTGGTGTTGCCACTGTTTCAGGTTGTGCAGTGCGGTTTTCTAACCCAAAGGCTCCGGAGAGCAGAGAACGTACAGGGCATCTTCTCCCACTGCCCTTGTGCCACGTGCTCCAGGAACACTAGAAATCACACTGCTCAGTGTCCTCGCCTACCTGTGTTCCCATTGCCTGGGGCGCCTCCTCTCAGGTATATGGCGGCTGCATAGATTTTAGCTCTACTGTTCTTTATACTCAGACCTGTCTTATTGGAACCTATTCCACAGGCCCCATTGCTCTTTTCAGGTTCTTCTGCTTTGTCATTAGCCACCTGTCTCCTCCCTGCTGGACTCAGGCTTTGGGCTCCTCTGGACGGATAGTAGGTTCCCCTTTTATATCTCCAGGCTCAGGGCTGATGCTCTGCCCCTGAGGAAGGAAGCCCACAGAAGAAGAAAATAAGTCAATGATTGACTGGCCTGAGCACAGCTCCCATAGTACTCATCCGTTCTGTTTCCTCAAACACTTTATTTGAATTAGAATGGGTTCTTTCCTTTCAAACCATTGATCAAGTATCTGGGCGACAATGTGTTTTGAGGAGTACTCATTTATAGCAAGAGTAAAAATGTTTAGCAATAATAATAATATTGAATGCTTACCATGTGAGCTCTTTTAAGTGCTTTATGTGCATTTCTTCATTTAATCCTCACAGCTTCATGAGGATATTATCTTTATTTTGTGAATGAAGAAACTGAGGCACTGAGAGAGCAAGCTACTTGCTTGGAGTTAAAATTCTATTCAGTTGTGGCATCAAGATCGGAACCCAGGCAGTGTGTGGGATAGGAGGGGGCATAATATCTTCTCCCTGAAAAGGCAGATTCCTCTGTCAGTCTTCTCCGTGTTACATGTTACTTTATCCATCTTATATTTACCTGGGTCAACCTCCTGCGCTTTTGCTGAGAAACCTCACTGTGGGCCTTCCTGACTTGGTACCTGCCTATTACGATTTGCTGTTGGTGGGAGGGTAACGCTGGCCTTGCTGTTGGCTGCTCCTTCCGCTTGAAGTTGACAGGTTTGTGTATCTTAATGAGAATTGAAATTTCCTTTGTATTTATTTATTCATTTTATGTTACTAAGCAAAATGTTTTTCAGAGATGTTTGCTGGCTTTTATGTGGCTAGAGCAAGCAGATACAGGATTTATCACTATTAAGCAAAGGTTGATACCTTCAGAGAATTAATAAGTTGTAATAGGTCATCATTATGTGCCTTTGATTGGATTGGCCCACCTCAGTTTCTGATCTTCAGCTCCCATTCACAGTACCTTGGTAGCCTCACCTAGCAGTGCCTGGATACTCTGGCCAGGTGGCTCATGTTTCACCTTTACCAGAAGGACATTGTGGAATTCGACTGACAGTTCTCTTTAGTCCTCTTCATTTATTGGCTGTTTTTTCCTTTCGAATTCTAAGGGGAATAGCCTGAAGCCATTTTTAGAGGGGCTACTTAAGTAGTTTATGAGTGCATGACTTTTATTTAAATAGCACTTTATTTAAAAAGCAGTTTTCTATGCATTTTGGAGTCATTTACACAGGACCCTGTGATGTGAACCCAGTGAGGCTTGTCTCAGTTTAGAGATAAGAAAACCTAATCTGAAAGTGTGCCCCTTTCCTAAGGGTGCCTCAGCAAGTGAAGGGAAAATCGGGCAATAATTCCGATTTCTTGATTCCCTCTCCCTTTTTCCCTCATTGCATTTTATTGTCTCAAAATTGGCACACCTCTAACTGAAAATCTGTAGGTGCACATCTTCACTTATTAAAACTATGAACATTAAAATATTTTCATCGTGCTTACATTTTCCCAGACTCTTATTAGAATATTTTGACATTCATTTTTATAAAAATGGAGAATAACATTTGAAATCACTCAAGTTACCATAATTGTGTAATTTTAGATGTTCTATTATTAAACTGGGATACAGCAACAGAATGCAGCCTCTTGATAGCCTTTAAAAAAGGCCCATCTTGGAGTCAAGAATTATGACATTAAAATAAGACTCGTGGCTGTTTCTGGAGTGTGTTAGCTAATTTACCTTCTGGTTTTCTTTTTGTGGAATTGGTGAAGAAAGAGACAAACAAAATCCAAGAACAAGTCACATGAAAAAATTAGCACTCCTCTGGGCATACAGTTTGTGAGATAATCATAAATTCTACACCCTGTAGTGGCTGATGAGGGTAGGGGAAAAGCAGAATTGTAGCACTCTGGCTGTGGACTAAGAAGCTGGTGCACATTTATGACCTTTAACCTTTACCTTTCACTTTAAGTCAAAACCCCCTTATATTTAGGTGAGTTTGTTTTTTAAACACGGTAATTATGAAAAATATTGGAGAAGGAAATGGCAACCCACTCCAGAACTCTTGCCTGGAAAATCTCATGAATGGAGCCTGGTAGGCTACAGTCCATGGGATCGCAAAGAGTCGGACACGACTGAGTGACTTTACTTTCTTTTATGAAAAATTTCAACACATACTACAGAAGTAGAGAATAGTAGTGGGCTCCTGTGTTCTTGCCACCCACCTTCAACATCTGTCAACTCATGGTCAGACTGACTTGATCTTTACGCATTTTTCACTCCCTGATGTATGGTTTGAAGCAAACCCCAGACCTCTTATCATTTAATCTCTAGATATTTGTGTGTGTGTGTGTGTGTGTGTGTGTGTGTTTTTCTTCAGGTAAGTTCTTTTGGAAGAATATTTTTTTTCTAATTTAAAGTTTGCCAAATAAAATATTGGAATTTTTGCTATATAAATTGGTTGATATTATAAAATTTCTAACTTACCAGTGCTTTTCAAGTTGACTTATATTTTCTCTGACAAACTTTTTTTTTTTCTGAAACAGGCAAAAAGTTATTCATAGTAATAAACAAGTAGTGTTCATTAGTGTTAAAAATGAGCTTATTTTTCAGACTGAACTTTTTTTTATAAAAAAATTACTGTTTCAGAAGCTTTCAAACTTTAGTGTAGAATCATAATGCTCTTCAGTTTTATATCTTTTCAATGTTTGTTTCCCAGCTGTTTCAAACAGACTGAATTTTAGTGTATTATAAGCTTATGCATTCATTATTTTAGACTACTGATTTGGAATTTTCTAAAAGTTGAATATAACTTTGATAGCAGGTTTCTATTCAAGGAACATATTTGCTAGTTGGAGATGGTTGACAAAGAGAATTCTGAAGGTTTTATAGTTCAAGTGAATGAATTTATGGGCTCAGTTATCTTGAAGTGTGTATATTTACATACCATAATGCTGTGGATTTAACCTTATTTGAAAAGACTAACCTGATTTATACATACATACAGTCAGTTAACTGATTAATTAAATTTAAGATAAATAATAAATTAAAATTAACCTTTCAAGGTGAAGATCCGACTTTATGAAAGGTGGTCAATGAATATTATCTTTTAGCATGGAGACTGGCTTTACAGGCTGTCACACGTACTAAAAGGAACAAAATAATACTCCTTAACTAGAAAAGGTGACGAGGAAAAGGCTATGAGCATTTTTAAGGCCTTGAAGCATACTTAGGGCTTAATAAGAGCAAATATTTGCTTAGTGCTTGCCGTTCTGAGCACTTCACTAACTCATTTAATCCTTACCACACTCCTATGAGGATAGGTGTTGTAATTATCCTTGTTTTATAGATAGGAAACTGAGGCATGGAGAGGGTAAGTAACTGGTCCTAATCCAGAGCTAGTAAGTGGTTGAGCCTGGCTTAGAATCCAGGAGTTGGGCTCCAGAGTGCAGGATCTGAACAATTATGCTCGAGTGCCCCACTTGGCTTATAAAAGGAAATAACTAGTTCCTATGCAAAATTTGTTGCCTTTTCATCAATGAGAGTATGACATTTTAGAGAAGTCCTGTTCAATAGAATTTTGTGATATGATGGAAATATTCTGTCTACATTATCCAGTAGGATAACCACTAATCACACTGAACACTTGAGATGTGGCTAAGGTGACTAAGGAACAAAACTTTTCACCGCATTTGTTGAATTAACTTAAATAGTCACAGGTAACTTCTGTAAGGGACATTGCAGTTTTAAGAGTCCAAGAAACCTGGGAGAATTTATAGTTTGCATTTTTCTGGGGTAATGACAACATCTTGACATTTTATGACTGTCAGTATCTCCACCTCATTAGGGTACAACCATAATGATTGTATCATTAAATAGTAATGATTTTAATGAGAGTGAAAATATTTTTACAAATGAGATAATTGAATGTTTAAAACCTTAATGCCTGACGACAAGATGCTGTTTGATCACCAACATAACATCAGCCTACCACGTCTGGAGGCATCCCCTTGTTAATTGCTATGGAGCAAAAATTGCTTTGACATTCCTTTTGCTTTTTAGCCTTGGAGGGAAGTTCTTGCTTTGTAATGAGTCCAGCTCCTTGGTCAAGCTTAACATCAAGGAGTAATGATAAAATAGTAAAATGGCCTTTGCGGACCAAAAGCAGCCCTGAGGAAGCAAGCATTTAGCTCATTTTCTCCTCCAGCCTGCCCCAGTAGAATTGTGTTGACAGAGCTCCCATATAAGAAAATAAAGCAAGAAAACTCAGTGGTAATGAAGCCAGGTTTCATCTCAAATGAGACCACATAAACTATGATTTAGTTGATAAATCATACCTCCTATAATGTGCTTTCATCTAAGCCTTTATGAGGCACTTAAACCTAATTATTTTAATCTTTTCTTTATGTTGATGAAAAGGGCCAGAGTGGTTGTTTCCATCGGGAATGGTGGGGATCTGAAATGCAGGCAAGATTAAGTCTCCAGATGGTGGTGGGTTTTGGACCTTAGCCACCCGGCAGACATAATTAAACATGTCTGCAGTCCCCTCATTTAGCAGTTCTAAAACAGACATTTTCTTTGTTTATGGGGTTTAACTGTTATCATTAGCATTTAAGTGAAGGACCTGAAGTACTATAGCCAGGTGCTAAAAATCAGCCACACGCTGGATCTGGAAGTCTGCTTTTGTATGGAGAGAAGTTCCTATCAAACATGGGGAATTTGCATGGCCATGGGGTGTTTTCAACAGGTCCTGTCGGCTCAGTTTTTATTTGTAATTCTCAAATGTAGCAAAGTTAGGTTGTAGAGAACCAGGACTGGATGTGAAAGTGGATTGGGATTGGAAGGCAAAAAGTATTGAAGCTCACTGGGTTCCTGGCTTCAGCTTCTAACTGAAGTTGGGCAAATCATTTAATTGCTGTGAACTTTGACATCTCCACTTCATAAACTTCTTTCAGGACGGGAAACCACATATCACTAGAGAATGATTTGGCTTCTTGAAAGGAGAATTATGGTTTAATTGTAGAATGAAAGGTGGCTATGATGAGTGAGGCCTCATGTTTACTCGAACTGCCTTGTTGCCAGTAAACTCTCCATTTACACTTAGGAGCAGGTGAACATTACCTAAAGGCACTTGAAATGCGTTTTTCTCATGCAGGTGACTATACAGTATGTTCTGGAGTTACCTTTTTCACTGAATCTTTAGAACTGAGTTGGCCTTTTGATGGGTCAGTGCTTCTATAGCTTAAGTAAGTTTGCTGACTGTGTTTTGTGTCCTCTTCACTGAGAAACTCTTGTTATTTTAGTCAGAAAAGTAAAATTTCCTTGCCTTTCATGCTTTTCCCCTCCTGGCCTCTTTCCTTACTGTGTGACCCATACAAACTGGAAGCCAGGCCTTCTGACATGAACTTAGGATGATGTTACGTTACATCTTCAAGCAGGGGTTGTATCACAGAATGATGACGCTGGATGAAAACTTGCTCTGGTTAGGACCTTGCAGAGGATGATTTGAAATACAGTCGTCTCCAATTCTGACATATATCGGATTCTGTTTTTCTGGTCATTGAATCGAAAGTAGGTGTCTATCCTGAGAGATGCCTTTATACAGTTGATGATGTACGGGTGCTGCACTGTAGCCTGTGACTCTTGTAACCGACACTGAGGTGGCCTCCTTGCTGTGCAAGAAGTAGCAGCGGTTCCAAAAGTCCACCAGGCCAGTATTCAAATCTAGTTCTCTACAAATCCTGTGGATCCCATAACTCAGAAACATGTGTGCTCATGTGCATCTGATCAGTCTGAGTTCACTCCTAGAGCAGCCTGTACCAAGGACTTGGTGACAATTGAGGCTTGAACTTTTCTAAAAAAGGAAAAAGTAGCACAAAGTTAAACTTTACTAATGTAAAGACATCATATTAATTATTTTTAACAGCAGTCCTTTGTGCTTCTTCATTTGAGTAATTCGTCTTAGAGTCGATGAAATTTGTTGCTTGTGGCTATGAAATCCTGCCTCCTAGCTATAAAGGATGATTTCATGGTGGAGGATGTCGCAGGATCTCAATTTTGCTGCTTTGTAGCATGAGGCATGCTTCAAAGGCTGGGGGAGTGGGGGGGAGGGGAAATAGGGTTATTTAAGCCTGTTTTAAGACACATGGAAAGGAAGCTAGTTTGTAACTAGGGGCATGTGAAACTTGGCAGGACTCAAGTCCATTAGTGGCCACAGTCACATGATTGATTACCAGTTGGGGACCTACAGCTAGCTTATTGCAGATCGAGATCTGACATAATTGATGTTGTCATCAGTATTAAACTATTCACCCTGTCCTGCCAACTTTCTTCCAATAACAAAAGTTTCTTGCTTTGCATGTGTGAAAGTTTTTGTGATTCTATGTACGTGTACTGAATCATGATCCAGTCACCACTATTTGAACTTTTTTTTTTAACTTCTTAATTTTAATAAAGCATTAGAGAAACTGATAATTCCATTACTTCCCCACTGCTTATCTTGGGGAAACTTATGGGTTTTTTCTTACCATGTTAGTGAAGAGAAAGAGGGAAAGACTGCCCCAAACTGTGTTATTCTATGTGTGCGTGCTTGATTGTGTTTAACTTTGTGACCCCATGGACTGTAGTCCACTAGGCTCCCCTGTCCCTGGGATTCTCCAGGCAAGAATACTGGAGTGGGTTGCCATGCCCTCCTCCAGGGGATCTTCCCGACCTAAGGCTCAAACCTGTGTCTCCTGCATTGCAGGGGAATTCTTTACCGCTGAGCCACTGGGGGACCTGAAAGAAATACAGGGACAGATAGGCCTCTAAAACTTGGACGGTGACTTAAAAACATGAACTAATATAGACATTAAATGTTTGTTGCTGTTTTTTTATAGAAGTTAGTGGGTTGTTTCCTGAGGGGTTTGCTATAAGGAGTCATTTTGTTCTCTTATGAAAGGAAGGTGGAGGGTTTGTGTGTGGGACTGGACTGGTAGGGAATTGTATGAATAGGTCTCGGGAAAACATGGCAAGGGGCATTCCAATTTTAGAGATTTTTTTAAGTTTTGTAACTTCTCAAGGTGGTATTTCTTCTTTTAGTTAAGGGTTATCTAACACTTTCTTTGTCAAAATGGTATTTTTTTTCTTGTCTTTGTGTCGTCTAAAACTTCAAAAGAAGAGGGCTTTGTTTTAGTTTTTCCTTAATGCTTTTGGTCATGTTTCAAGTCCTGAGCTCTTTGAATAATGACATATATGTAGATGAAGTCTGCATTATCTCATTATCCTGAAAATTTATAGATCTGACCATCAAAAGATAAGAACAGTACTTGTAATTTTACATCAAAGATTAAAAAAAATATTTTATTTTTGGCTGTGTTGGATCTTTGTTGCTGCATGTGGGCTTTCTTGAGTTGCAGTGCATGGGCTTCTCATCGTGGTGGCTTCTCTTGTGGAGCGCAGACTCTAGGGTGCTTGGGCTTCTGTAGTTGTGGTGCGTGGGCTTAGTTGTTCCGAGACATGTGGGATCTTCCCAGACCAGGGATTGAACCTGTCTCCTGCATTGACAGGCGAATTCTTTACCACTGAGCCATCAGGGAAGGCCCTCATCAAAGATTTTCATCTATCTCCACCAAGGTGGTCATCTCATTTGTTCCAACCAGCGTCAAGACGCCTGTATGTGACATCTTGACACATGGTCAGCAGCCTTTGCCGGAGGCACTGTTATCCACTACAAGGCAGTTAGACTAGGGGGCTCTGGGGACTGGCTTCCAGGCCTGGTTCTGTCCCCTACCTACCAGTTTGATTTTGGGTATTTTACTATCATGGTTAATCGAGTTCTTGATTCCTTTGACTATTCACTAACAGTTTAAGAAGTAATCAGTTAATTTTTTTGTTGTTGTTGAACATCTCTCATGTTTATATTGAACCCAAATTATCATGGTGAAAACTGGGCACTGTTTTTCCACAAATTTTGACTGGCATGCATGTTGAGATACATTTTGCCTTATAGTCCAGTAAATACACGAAAATTTTAAATATATATACCGGAATCAAATCAATACTTTGCCTTTAATCTTTGTGACCCAATTCTATTCTTAAACTGTTAGTGAATAGTCAATACTATTCTGTTTTACCTAAAGGAATGCCAGTCAGTGACCCACTAAATTGGTTTTATGCGCCATAGTTCAAAACATGCAACTCCACAGCAACCCTAGAACAAGTTCGTTTTCTTCTTTCATGTGACAACCCCTCCGACTCAGCTCTAGCCAGCTCGTCTGCCTTTAGTACTACCTTCTCTTCCACAGCTGCAGGTCCCCAGTGTTCAGAGCTTTTCCTTGTGTGATTTGATGTTTTGACTCACCACCGTCCTGGTCAGTTGTCCCTAGATATTTAGAGTTTGTGTTACTCTTAAAATCATGGTGAACACAGGAAGTACAGTCTCAAAATAAAATTTTAACTATGCCAATCCTTCCTTCTACTTCCTGTCCTACTAATGTCTACTATGTGTTACACATTTTTTTCTACAAATATTTATTCCACACATTTACTGAACGCTGCTATGTGTTAGGACTCTTCTTGGTGTTTGGGAATACAACAGGGAGCAACACCCCAGTCTTTGCTTTCAGAGAGCATGGTTGTAGAGAATGGTGCCGCCTGCTAGGAGTGTGAGGGTGAATCACAGCCAGGCCCTTGCCCATAGAGCTGTCCTTCAGTGCCAGTTGCCTGTGGTCTTTTATGGCTGTTGCATGCTTGTTAGGTATTTCCCTTCTGAATTGTGAGCTCTTCCTGCCTTTCAACTTGAGTGCACATCTCGGCAAAGTTGAAACGTCCACTTCTAGGGAGGCAGTATATGTATGAAGCTTTAAAAAATGTTAATTCTCTAAAAAAAAAGTTAAGTCAAAATTAGAGAGTTTTAAAAGGGTGTCAAAGCAAAGGATACTGACTTATTTTTGATGAGTTTCAGAGTGGTTTTAGGAACATTGAACGCTTCTTTAATATTGATGAAAGCCTGCGAATTCCATTCATGTCACAAAGACATCAAGAGGGGTCTTTAATTTGGGGGGACAATGAAGTATTTTTAAATTGTAACTATTTCTAGAGTGACTTTGGCATGGACAAATTTAGTTTATAGTTAAAAAGTTAACTAAAATGTCTGCCATATATAAAGTAATTTATTCAGGATGGGGGTCAGTGGGGAAGAGCTTTGAATGGATGAAATGAATAAAAATGTGATTCTTGTCTTCAAAGTTTGTATTCGAGTTAAAATCTGCATATACGAAGCTGTGTGATCAAGCCATTTAAGTACACCTTGAATATGATTATAGGTAAATAAAATTAAGAACAAAGACCTAGAATTTGAAGTAGACAGAAATGGAGTGGTAAAAAAGATCATGTCTGTTCTAAGTTGAATGTAACATAAGGAATCTGGAGAGTTAAGAAAAACTGCATAGGTGAAGTTGCAATTTATTCACCTTTAGTCAGAATTTCTTCTTCTCATTTGAAAAATTAACAAATTAGGAATTTTTGTAGAAGATTGTAAATATATTTCTAACTTGAGAAACTAAAGTTTAGAGAAAGAGCAGAGGAGCAAGCCTTCAACATGACATTAACTCAGTCAGAATAGTATTGTATTGATCCAGGGTGTGAAAATGTTTATGGGGTGGCATTTTCACACAGGCCTCTTCCTTTACTTTATTCTGAACTACATAAATATCAATTAAAGCTTTCTAGTCCGAGTTAACAGATGGCGATGTATGCTGGATTTATAAACAAAGCCCTAGAACAATACTGCACTTAATTGATGAATGCTGTCTCCCTTCTCCGAACAAAGATGTTGGCCTCCAGTGTACTTGTCCGAGAGAGAATTAATGAATTCTTTACTATGATCTCATGTAGAAAGACTCTCACTATAGAGATGCTTGATTCCCCGCCCCCCACCCTCCCCCAGAGAAGAAAACTTGAATACTTTGTAAGCTGCCTAGTATTGAGTTCTCAAAGGTGGACTGAAAAAGTATTTGGACAACTTGTATTAAAGTCACCTTAAAGTCATATTTTCATCTTCAGAGTAAAATGATGCCTCAAAAATAAAAAATAGTAATCTAAACAAAATACACAGAAAAGAACATGTCTAATTAGATGATTTCAGGCAAACATGCAAATCAGATCTATTTTAAGCTCTTTGTGAACTTCCACTTGACATTCCTTAGCATGAGGTGACACTTTATACTAATTCTTAAAATGTACCCTCCCTGTGTACTTAAGATCTGTGAAAGTAGCTATTCTGTAATTCAGTTCAGTTCAGTCGCTCAGTTGTATCCGACTCTTTGCAACCCCATGGACTGCAACTGGGTGTTGTTTTTGCTTTGGCTCTGTCCCTTCATTCTTTCTGGAGTTATTTCTCCACTGATCTCCATTAGCATATTGGGCACCTACTGACCTAGAGAGTTCATCTTTCAGTGTCCTATCTTTTTGCCTTTTCATACTGTTCATGGGGTTCTCAAGGCAAGAATACTTAAGTGGTTTACCATTCCCTTCTCCAGTGGACCACATTTTGTCAGACCTCTCCACCATGACCTGTCTTGGGTGGCCCTACACAGCATGGGTTAGTTTCATTGAGTTAGACAAGGCTGTGGTCCATGTGATCAGATTGGCTAGTTTTCTGTGATCATGGTTTCAGTCTGTCTGCCTTGTGATACCCTCTCTCAGCACCTACTATCTTACTGTAATTCTGTATATTGTATATACTGTATATTGTAATACTATAATTCTGTAATATTGCCATGCCAATGAAATATTGGGGTTTGGGAAGACGAGCACAGGTGTCCACTAATGGAAGGTAGGTCCATGTGCATGAGAAGAAGGCTAGAGGAACCATTTGACTAGTATGACAACATCTGTAGAAAGTATTCACTTGTTGTTTGTTTGGAAATGGTGCATTTTAGATTGTGAAGAAGTCTACCTCATCTCTTCATCCTGGTTTCTTTGAAACAAGGTTGATTGAGGTAAATATTTAAATATACTGAAGCATTTGGTTTGCAGCAGATGAAAACCCTGGTGCCTTTGGTTGAAGGCAATCTGCACAAAATGCTTTTGACTTTAATGATAGCTTTCTGCTGGCTGCCACCCAGGCGTCCTTCTTGTGCTCACTGGGTTGAGGAACATTTCCTAAAATGAGGCGGAGATAGTTCACATTAAAGTTCTAGAGGGTCCTGTAAGGCAGCCTTTTATGGGGTGTTCTCCTGGTGAGTGTCACACGATTGCCTTGGGAATGTGTTTGCCTGACGGTCTCTTGACACCGATACAGGGGATAACACAAACTACCCCTCCCCACTTTTTTGGTTAAGCTCTGAGGTAGGTATTTTAGCAATCTTTGAGATACCTGTAGAAATTGTGTGCTGTAGACTCTTGGCCAGGATTGACAATTGTTAAATCAACATCTACTACCTAATTCTAGGTAGTAGAATTAGGAAGAAATGACTAGTTTCTTATATTAAGAACTAAAAGTGTCATGTTGTTAAACTATATGGTTAGAATCTGAAATGAGGCCTCAGTATCCCATGTCCTTCGCTGATTGGGGTGAAATCTGTATTGAGTTGTAGGAGTCTGCAAGGCCCTCAGACCTGGTGAAGTCCTGAGCAGGTCTCTGCCTCCTTCCATATCTGCTGTTCTCCTTTGGCGGGGGAGGAGGGGGGCGGGGATAGTTTACTGGAGGTGGGGGGTGGGTAGCTAGAACTCCAGGTACTCCTGATTTTATCGAAAGAGAGATTAGGAAGAACTGGATAAGTCAATTGGGCAGATAGTGATACAAAAGACTTCAGGTAGTTGGAAAGAAATTTTGGAGTCAGGACATTTTTACCACCAAAACAGAGGCATCTTGGGAATATTCCTGTATAGCCATTGTAAAAGTCTTACTTTAGCACTGCTTGTGGAGATGGTGGGTAATGCCTGGACAGCTACGATCTGGGAAATTGTCGGTATCCTTTAAGATGATGAAATTTAACTTCTACTAAGGAAAGGTAGGACCCAGAGCATTTTTAAAAGTGAGGTGTGTGTGAGGGATGGGAGTGAGGCTGAGGTGTGATCAATGTGGCCCCTTGTTTTTTGCGTCTCTCCTTATCATGAGAGAAGTATTGTTCCTGGAAATGGAAAGTGTGGAGGCAGAAAATCTATTTCTTTGAAAAAAGAGAGTGGATTTTTGCACTTCTGGGCTAGCTGTTGATCTGGCAGCCTTGGTAACTGAAATCCTGTGTGGCTGTGCAAAAATGTCAAATGCTTGGTTCTAAGTCTGAAATCACAAAGCCTAAATAAAACAAAAGAATAGTATTAAAATAATAGAGGATAGAGAAAGAGAAAAAGATTGGTAAGTCATTATTTTTAAAAAATATGTATTAGGAATCTGTTTATTTAAACCCCTAAATCAAGAAAACAGAAGTATGGAAAAAAATCAAAACAGAAAAATAAGATTTATCTTTTTCTGGCTATGCTGCATGGCTTGTGGGATCTTAGTTCCCTGACCAGGAATTGAGTCTATCAGTGAAAGCCAAGTCCTAACCACTGGACTGCCAGGGCATTCCCAACAAGGTTTACCTTTATAAAAAGCTCATATTTCACTCCTAATTGCCAATGACATTCAATTACCTGAAAGAATTATTTTAAAATGGGGGGGGCTCCCCATTTTTATTAATTGCCTTGCATCCAGGGCTTTGGAAGGTGAGGTGTTTCCTGAGTTGACTTTAGAAGTTGAGTGTGGCTCAGCTGTACCTTATCCTGAGAGTTCCCATCCTTCAGGTTGGAGGTATCCTTTCGAACCTTAGAAGTTTTGGCAGTATCCTTGAAAGGATGGAAGCTGCCCATCTGATGTTTCACTTTGGCATAAAGCCAGAAGGCCTTGCTCTCACCTGTGTTTTGATGGTTCATTGATAAGCCCATCACAGGTTGAGAGTTGATATATACTTAAAGTCTTCTGGGCCCCAAAGAGGATTTACACTATGAATCTCTTGTTGGTTGTATCTATTAGGGCTACTCAGTGGTTGCACATAAAATATAATGCATCTGTTAGGTTCACTGCTAGGGGTTTTGAAGTATTAACTCATTTTTTATAGTGACTTCCTTAGGAATTAGAATCGGTTGAGAATTTCCATTGCCTAAGTTGTTTCCCAGTGTTTGGAAATAGTTGATTAACATTCTTGAGAAAATCAATTAGCTGACCATCACAGGGTATCATTTTAGTCTAAGGCTTTAAGCTTAAAAATTGATATATAAAGATTGAAAGTTGTGACTTATTATATTCTTCCAAAGAATCGTCTAGTCAACTTTTTTTTAATCCCTGTGCTCCTTTCATGATTCATTCAAAGACTGATTGTTACTAGTAGTTTTCAGTTAATATTAGAAAATGTGAAGAAAGAGTCTGATTACCTTTTGGATTCTCCCCTTTAAGTACCATGTAAATTTGCTTTTGTCTTAATTTACCTTTCCAGTCATCACTATTTTCTCTATCCATCAGAAATGTAACTCTGGTTTTTGTGTTTTTTTTTTTTTTTTTTTTGTCTTGGTTAGCTTGCTTTCTTTCTTCTCTATTTTTTCTTTATGTGGTACAAAACTTAAGTCTGGATTTTTGAGGTAATGGTAATTATACTAACATTGTGGATTTTAAAAAATTTGTATATGAAAAGTGATTATATTTAAAATGACTTACTGAGTCTTAACATTTTATCCATTAAAATCTAAGGATCTTATTTCATATACACATTTCAATGTAGGGCATTTACTTAATATGAAAGTTACTTTCAATCTTTTAAAGTCTATATATTATATTGAATACATTTTTAAAGACTATTAGAACAGTTTTAGGTTCACAGCAAAACTGAGTGGAAGGTATAGAGATTTCCCATGTACTCCTCTGCCCCCACACATGCACAGCCTCCTCCGTTATCAGCATCCCCCACGAGCGTATTACGTTTGTAACTATTGACGAACCTCCATTATCGCCCACAAGCTGAATACACTTTTGAATGGGGAAAATAAAATTATTAACAGTATTGCAAATTAGAAGACCAAGCAGTTGTGTTGGTAAGGTTGGTAATAGGTGACAAATTTTGTATTCATACCTGTTTGCCATTAGTCATGCCTTTTATCAGTTGTTCCTCAGAGCAAATAGATCAGCACATTAAATTTTGGGGTTTAAGAAATGAGCTTCAAAGTGTAAGGTGGTTAATGCTTACCTAATTGGCTAGGAAGAGTGTTTATTGCTTTTAAGGAAAATAATTTCCTCTTGTTTCATATTATCTAGCACATTGGTTGAGTGAAATTAATTGTTAACTTGAAGCACATTTATTTTCTATGGATGTGAATATTCCCAGAGTACATTTGACACTTGATAATACTTAATTGTGGATTAGGTTCATGGCTTCTTGTGATATGTTGACATGCAAGTCAGAGGAGCCTATTAACATTTACAAAAGTTCAATAACAAGAAACTCATCATTAACTAGGATGGCAGGAAATAAGGAAGTAGTGTTTTGGCATTTGTGGTCTTTTACGTATGGGAATTCTTTCCTGTACTGATCTTGTAAATTTGAAAGTCTAACCAACATATATTTTTTTCTTTTATAAACATGTCTCCCACCCCAAAGTAATTTGAATGAAATCAGCTTTATCCCTGTCTGCCGAAAGTCATTTGCTTTCTACGGATAAATAGTATTCCTTGTTATTTGCAAGGCTGATGTAACAACACAGCTGTTATATGCTTGGCATTTCTGCTTCTGGTGAAATGCTATTTGTGCAGATTTATCTGATCCAGATGTGTGACCAGCAGGCTACATTTCTAATTATAAGGATAGCCAAATTCCATTATAAGCACATCATGGGATTATAGGGCCAGAAGGCATCTTGAGAGGACATCTAGTTCATTCTCCAGCTTCTCAGCAGGACCACACTTCATAAACCTCTCCAGCATTGAACAAAGCAGCAAGGAATGTTCCACCCATGTATAGGCTGAAAGTAGAATCATCGGAATTCTAACTGGAAAAAGAGACGAGTCCCTGTGGTCCAGCCCTCTTGCTTTATGGGTAAACAGATTCAGGCCCAGAGATGTGTGATTTAATCTGGACTTTTAGGACTCTGCCTAGAACTTACTCTGCTTTCCTGTGCAGAGGGGGAAAGGATGGAAAACTTGATTGGAAACACCAAGTTCACATCCAGATGTAGCTCTCTGATTAACTTCATTTAGAAGTAGGAGGTCTTGAATTAGTGACAGATGGATTCCATTGGAGCTTATTAACTAGTTCTGAAACCTAATACGGAGTGGGATAGTCTATTGTGTGTGTTTATGTTTGTGTACATCAGTGATACAGCACAGAAGAAATTAGGCATGCATTTAGGGTCTGAGGATTTGCAAGTGTTGGATATAAGCTTACCAAGAATGACATATCTGAATAAATGTGTGATTCTTCAACTTGATTTGACATTGTTGAGTCTGGGGTTTGATTTTGCCTTAAGATAATAGTGACCCTGCTACTGTTTTACCAATGTTGTCAGAAGACACGGGACCACAGCCAAGGGTGTACCAAACAGCATGAGCTCCAGTACTTGTATCAGTTCCTCCTTGCCCCCAAGTCCCACGTGGGTGATGCAGAGCATCCAGATGGGGTTGTGCACAGTGAGATGGGGTTTCTGCTGTTGTGTTCTTGTTGTTTAGTTGCCAAGTCATGTCTGACTGTTTTGTAACTCCATGGACTGTAGCCCACCGGGCTCCTCTGTCCATGGAATTTCCCAGGCAAGAATCCTGGAGTCGGTTGCCATTTCCTTCTCCAGGGGATCTTCCCCGACACAGGGATCGAACCCAAGTCTCCTGCATTGGCAGGCAGATTATTTACTGCTGAGCCACTGTGTTTCTGCTTAGGGACACTTTACTTGGGGAATCCACTACTTTTGTAGCATGCAGTGAGTGAACTTGTGCTTTGTCTAGAGGAGAGCCATTATCCTATCTGTCAAGGTCGTTCATTGCAAACAGAACTTTGAGCAATAGCCTGGACAGAAAACAGTCTGGGCTTCGCCTTTTAGCATACCTGGCAGGACATGGAGAGGCACCGGAGACTGATGGAGAGTGTCTCACAGTGATGATGTCCTGTACTTTCTGTCCATTTATGTGCTAGAAAGTAAAGATGATCCAATAAAATGCATTGCTAGCAACTTCACAGAGAGTAAAAGATATTAGCTGTTAGGAAGCAAATTCAAAATAAGAGAAAATGGTAATTGTTAGATAATCAGGAGAATGAAAAAGGGAGGGAAATATGAAGAACTTTATTTCTTCTGTAAATTGACATCTTGTTATGATACTTATGGACGTGGTCAGTTCATATTAAATCCCAAGCATATCATCAGGGATTATAAATCTTGTTTCTACACTATGGATGTTAAATCCATAACATCTTTTGTGAAATGAAAGTGGGTGCCATGTGGACCCAGGCCTAGGTTTAGCTCTGCTTCTTCACTGCACTGGGGCCTTAATGGTTTTAAAATATTATTATTATTAGGAAAGTTCATTGTACTTTTTTATTTAAAATAAACCTTGCCCCCCACTGGCCCCCCCTCCCCCACCCCGCCCCTGCCACTGCCCAGTTGTTCAGTCACTAAGTCACGTCCGACTGTTTGTGGCTGGTGGACTGCAGCATGCTATGCTGTTTTCCGCTGTCTCCTGGAGTTTGCTCAGTTTTACGTCCATTGAGTCAGTGATGCTATCGAACCATCTCATCCTCTGCCGCCCCCTTCTCCTTTTGCCTTCAGTCTTTCCTAATGAGTCAGTTCTTTGCATCAGGTGGCATAAAAAAATAAAAGTTTTCTACATTTCACCACACTGTAGCTCAGAATTCATAGTGGTTGCTATACCTCTAGGCCTTTGGATCAGTCAACATTAGAGGGGAGAGGAAATGTTAATGATTTTAGTGGCTGCTTTTTCCTTTTGAAGGATTAGAATCTAATAAGTGCTTAGGATGTTTAAGAGATATTCTGAATGTCTAGAAATAATCACAATACTGCATCATAAATATAATATTAAAATATTATAAATTCACTTTTCTCAAGTAGTAACTGAAGATTGTCTTACAATAATGGGGATTAGCTAGGTCAGGTAAACAATATCTTTATTTTGTGAATAAGGAAACAGGCATACACAAGGTAATTTGCGCATTGGTTATATGTGAGTTGTGTTAGGCTTCTCCCTACTTAGGAAAGATTTTGGCCCCAACGAAAACCTTCATAACACATGAGACTAGTTCTGTAGTACCCTTCATTCTACTTGACCTGCTCTTTTTACATGTGTGTGTGTTTTTTTTTAAACACACAGCGATATAAGAGTATCACTGTCTTACACACTACTACCTAACTTGTATGATCATTGTTTCTCCTTTGTTGTTGTTCAGTTGCTAAGTTGTGTCCGACTCTTTGCGACCCTGTGAACTGCAGTGCGCCAGGCTTCTCTGACCATTACTATCTCCATGAGTTTGCTCAAACTTGTGTCCATTGAGTCAGTGATGCCATCCAACCATCTCATCCTCTGTCGCCCCCTTCTCCTTTTGCCCTCAGTTTTTCACACCATTAGGGTCTTTTCCAATGAGACCAAAGTTTCTCCTTTCTAGAATGTAAATTCCATCAGAGCAAGGGGTTTTTGTCTTTTGTTTCTCCTGTGCACTGGTGAATTACTGGTCTGGAACAGCATCTAACCCCTAGTAGGTCCACAGTAAGTTTGGTGATTAAGTGAATCAACATGTGGTATGTTATATACCTAGTACTATAAATTGATGAGACTGAGTTTAGATAATATTTCCAGCTTTGGGCAAATGATTGGACATCTCTGGATAATGCCAATTGTTTCATCTGATAGGGTGAGATTGAATTTTTAAACTGGGCTGGGAGATGTGGCGTGCACAATGTTTTTTAAAATTTGGAGGCAGCTTTTGAAAATGAAGGGATTTCCCATAAAAGAAGGTTTCTGCTTTCTCTTGAAAACCTGGCAACATGGACCTGTGTTCTTGCACGGTAGTGAAGGTTGTAAGCTTGGTGTCAGCTCCGTGTTTAGAAGAGGTGTCTGCTGTACTTGCAGAGGTCTCCATCACTAGATACTGAGGCTGTCAGTTGTTTTTTGCCATCATGTGCATACTTTAATTTTTAAAATATATAAAAAATGTAAATATGAATTATTTATTCATGGCCATGTTTCCAAAACAAGAAGCAAGGAAGGTAAACCACTTTGCTCGTTGACATTCCCTTCTTGGCTCTTGTAGCCATTTGGGCATCAACAGCTCCTTGATGTTATGATTATTTAAAACCTCTACCTCTTTCTAGTTTTTATGATTTTAGCTGCGAGTGCTCATAATATGCAACAGGGAAGAAAGTGCTTCAGACTTGGAGGAATGAACTTCACTGTTTTGACTATACAAGCGGCAGCATGGAATGCGAGTCTGGGGAAAAAATGCTTCCTTTGTTGAACTATAGATGTGTAATTTGTTTAAATGTTTGAAGTGCATGGCCACATTGCTGTGTGTTCAGGTACAGCATTAGAAGGGCCCTAAAGGTGTGTGTTCTCTATTTGTACTATTTCCTGTCTCCTGAGGAGATTTTTTTAATTCCTGCTTCTAATATTGGCAGGAAATGCAAAAGATTTAGAAAGCATTTTGTTGTTTGGAAAAAGTGATTTCCTTTCATCCAGGAAAAGTGAATGTTTTAGATTTGTTACCTTAAAGACTTGAAAAATTGAGCTTTGGATCCCTTTTAATAGGAAGAAGAAATGGCTTTCTCTTCCTAGAGGAATTCAAAACAACTAGACAGTTTCAAAACATCTTTAATGTGGAAATGTGACTTATATTTGGACATTGTATGGGCAGATAAGATTGTACAGGCTTTAGACTCAGGAATTGCATAGGATTAACCATTAGATCCAGCCTTCTTTTGACTCTTTACCTAAAGATTGGGCTAAGTTCTCAGGTGGAGAAACTAGGTGAGATATTACTTACATATCATTAGACAATCTGTATAAAGTAGAATTTCATATAATTTCATTAGGAGAGTTGAAAATTATTAAGTAGCTAGAGCAGTGTTACCACAAGATCATTATCTGATAAACACCAGCCCTTGGGTAAAGTTGTACTCATTCTCAGTACATATTCTTGAAGTCCAGCATTAAAGAACCTCTAGCTATTCAATGCAGTTTTCAGGCTTACTTGATAGCGTTCCTTTTTCACATAAGGCATGTTAGCATGAAGCAAAATATTTGTTCCATGGTGTATACTTTGGAAATTATCATCTGGCTGGATTTAGAAAAAAAGATACTACATGTACTTGGTTCCTGTTTCTGTATAGGTGTAAATGTTTCCCCTCCCCTTTTATTAGACTTGCAATTACATTTCTATCAGGCCACTTCCAGGGACGTCAGGCAGTGACATGGTTAAAATTTACTGTAGAATCCAGATGGAATGTAGAGGATAGTTTTGAGTGGTCTTTCTTTTATTTGGAGAACAAATATATCTATATTGATTTCCTGTTTTTCAGGTCATATGCTTCTAGTTAAGACACATAACTTATCATGCCTGTATTGTAAATGACCATTTTAGGTGTGGTTATCTTTTCCTTGTGCTGTTGTTCTTTTGGAGACCTACTAAGTGTAGGTAACACTTGTTTTCTCTGAGAGCTTCATTACTTGCCTGGTTTGGGACTTTGCAGAGAACCTGATGGACTAGTGCCGGGGTCCAGCCCCGGATGATCCAGGGTATTCGAAGCGGGGACAGCGTCGGCGAGGATCAGGATACAATAGCTTCAATTAGATATTAATTAAAGATATAAAGAGTAATAGAATAAGGATAGCTCAGTAGGAAAATTCAGTGGAGAAAAGAGGCTGAGTAGCTTGGTTTACGCCGGAGACCAATAAAACTTCAAGACAAGAAGTTTGCACCACTTACGTAGGCCACAGGCGTCCTTCCGTTCTCCCGAAGGAGAGGAGACACTGAGGCCTCCCCGGTTGGATCTTAGAAGCCCAGGCAAAATTAGTGAGCGTGGTGGGTTCCGTGCTCCAGATGGAGACTCAGCCGGAGTGAGAGAGAGACATGGGGAGACCAGTCTTTTGAGGAACTGATCCCAATTCTTTATTTTCCATGGTCTACTTTTATACACTGAAATGTTATGCAAAAGTCACGTGGGGTCAGCAGTCCTGACTTTTATCAAAGTCAGGTGCTTCATACAAATGTATACAGAGGTCTTAGGGGTGTTACATCATCTTCTGGCCAGGGGGCCTGCTGACAATTCATGACCCTCTCCTTGTGACAGCGGTCAGTCAACCAGGACACTTATTTCTCCAAGGGTGATTATTCTTAAAACAGATGCCACCCAAATAAAGTTACATTCCTATAGGGTGAGGGTGTAGTGGGTTTTAGTTAAGGAAAGAATTTACTTAGCCTAAGGTCTAACGTGATTAATATCAAAGGTTAATACTTATTTCTTCTACATATTCATTAATGTGTGTAAGGGCAGGGGATATGGAGACTTAGCAACAAACATTAGCTCAACAAATGAAAAACCCTTCACCAATACAATTTCTAATCAGCCCATTATACTTATGGTTTTCTAACTTTTCTAAGGAACCTGTTTTTAGAAGGTTTAAAGCATCTCGTGCCTCTCACGGTTGGGAGGCTGTGAGCAATCACATGTGGCCGGACAAGCCTGTCAGGCAGGCTAGAGAACCTTCAGAGGAGTTTATAGGTTAAAACACTCTTGTCACGCCCAGGAGTTTTTATTAATTGGAGCTCTAGGTTAACTCCTTCTCTGAAAGAGGTGGTGGGGGACAGCCCCCTGCAAAGTCAGAGGTGTAGGTGAGAGCACAAAGTAGTAAAGTAGCCAGGCTCTGGTTATGGGGGTAGATGCTCGAGGATTTCCAGGGGGACTCCTGAGGCTCGATCCCGCCTTTGCGTATGTCGAGCCTCCTTCCTCATGACCTTTGCCATGGGCGGAGTGCCTCAGGGAAACGCAGTGGAATAATTAACATTTTGGAGTTTAGTAAGTTAGAGTGGGTGTATATGTGTGTGGGTGTTGTAAAGAGTGTACAACTTGGTTAGTTTTCCTGTATGAACTTAGGTGGAACAAAATGTAGAAATTTGAAGCGATTTGAGAGGCAGGAGACCTGACTCTTAATCAATGCTGTGACCTCTAAAAAATAAGGAGTTGGATTAGATAATCCTAATTAAAGGTGCTGCTGATGTTAAAGAAGAAAAAAGAAAAAAAAAACACCCTTAAAAATTGCAAAATTTAAATGCTGAGGTGGTGTTTTTGAAACTAGTATAGGTTGTAACATGCTAGGAGGGAAATGAAACTCTCATGGTGGAAAAGTTTATGCTGATGTAAAAATATGATTTGGAATCTTTGGTATTTGCCAGGGGCTACAAGAATTAAATGACTCTCCATTTGTAATCTTTTTGTACCTCAGGAGGGCAGCAGGAGAGTTTGAGAGCCCTGGGTTGACCTCGTTCAGGGATTTACAGGACACATTGTAGTCCACAGATAGCAGGAAGAGTAACATAGTATATTCACTTCTGCCTTTGGCTCTTGAAGCTTTTACCATTTATCACCTCAGCCATTCACATTTTCAGGGAATTAATTAGAACCAGGGAAGTGCTTGCCACATCTAGTTCCTGAGAAGTCTGCAGCCTAAAAATGGGTATCATACAAGGTGTGACATGAATGAGTGTTATATGGCTATTGTAATTTTTCTTTAAAGATAACGTGGTTAAAAAAAGTGCTTTCTAGGGAAAATATTTGAGTTGTGCTGGGTCTTTGTTGCTGCACTTGGGCTTTCTAGCTGCAGCAAGCAGTGGCTGCTCTTTGTCATGGTGTGCAGGCTGCTCATTGAGGTGGCCTCTTTCATTGCAGAGCACGGGCTCTAGGTGCGAGGGCCTCGGTAGTTGCGGCGTGTGGCCTCGTAGTTGCGGCGCATGGGCTTCATTGCTCTGAGACATGTGGGATCTTCCCAGACCAGGGTTTAAACCTGTGTTACCTGCATTGGCAGGTGGATTCTTAACCACTGGAACAAGGGAGGTCCTGGGGAAATATCTTTTAAGTGGTACTTAATTTGTGACTCTCATCCCAAATTAATAATGCTGTGTTAGGATCGCAGAATTTAGAATTGTAAGGAAATTTGCAGATAATCTAGTCCAGCCACATCACATTGCAGATAAATGAAGGCTTGGAGACACTCAAGTCACACAGCTGGTATTTGTAATAAAACAAATTAAACCAAGTCTCTAGATTGCCACTGAGATCCTCTTTTCTCATATCATGTAGATTTCAGGCAGTGTGTACAGTGCTAGAATTCCTTGTGGAATGCTTTAAAAAATTGAAATGTATCAATAGGGTACATGCAGCAAATTTTCAAAATTGAGTCTTCACAAGTATGTTTTGAAATATAATTGATCATTTAGAAATCATTTTAAAAGTAAATTCTACAAAAGGCAGCTGTACAAGTGCAATCTCATTGTTTGTGTTGAAGGCATTCTCCTAAGGATATGTGATGCTTAAAACAAGTAGCTTGTGTAGAGGGTATAAAAAAGAACTATTTTTATTCATGTATCCAGCAATAAGACTTTTAAGATGCATAGACAATGGCCAAATAATATTCAGGGTTCTGGTTTAAGTGATAGGGAAATTAGCTCTCTTATGGACAGAAAAGGCATTGAGAGAGAACTGACTGGTCGTGGTGTTGAATTTCACAGAATTAGTTTTGAATAAGTAGGATTTTCAGTGTGCTGTGAGCTTTTTAAACTCACAGTAACTAATACCCATAGGATTTTGTAAAGTAAAAATTAGGACAAATTATCTCCTTTTTGAATTCTCATTTCTGAATGAAATCTATGAATCAAGAATGTATGAACACATCTTTCAGAATGTATTGAAAACGTGTTTCAGAATGTACGTTATAGGAGCACAGTATAAGATTGAGGCAAGATATTCTACTACAGGAATTGCTTAGACCCCAGGAAAAAACAGTAAGAATTCTTTAGTGAGTGCTGGAAGCAGGCAGCAGCGCGGCACAGCCTCTGCCGAGGTTGGGGGATTTCCCTTTGATGGTCAGGCCTGAATCCTCAGTTGATTGAAGGTAGTGGGTAGATGGCGACACACGCCACTCACAAGTTGAATGTCAGATTTACTGAACCCTCAGCAGTATGATGCTTCCAGATTATAATTTCAATCATAGCAATATCTTAATACCTTGACAGAAGGGTCTTGGACCATTAAAAAAAAAAAAAAAGATTCCAATAAGACTGTTTTGTAAAGATCAAGGACATGGAGGTTTGAGAAATCTCACTCTCTACTCATTATTTGAAGGTTTTTTTTTTAAATCTTCGTTCATTTACAAAGTTAGCCAAATGTGTAAAATCGTATTTCTAGTGTTTGCACAGTGCCAGGCACATAAGATACCCAATAAATGTTTGAAAACTGAGGGAAGAAATTTCCAGATCTGTCTACTCACTTTTATCTCACTTCAGTCATACATATGATTTCAACATGTATTCATTTGTAGTAGTGCTCTGATTGTGGTAATCTGTCAGATGCGACTGTCTGTTAAATAAGTTGAGTCGGTGTGCTTTATTTTAATCTCTTTAATTATTAGGTGTTGATTAAAATTTTTAACAGTCGATTTAAAATTCTCAGACATTACTATTGTCTTTGAAATGTTGAACAAAATAGAGGTGGAGACCAGGGTTTCGTCTGGAAGCTTGTCCAGCATTGGACGTAGTGTTCTCTTTTCTACTACTTTGGTTCTGATTGGGAACGATTGAGTGGAGGGAGCCTTGGTGCACAAAGGATGGCAAATGTGTGGCATGGATCTTCTCAGTTTTTAAATCTCACTACGTTGGTAGCCATCTCTCAACTCGCACTGGCCTGGGGCAGTGAGGCTTTCTCAACACTGTGATCCAGGCAGGTACCAAATCACTTTGAGTGGGCTTGAGAAAAAAGCCAGGGTTCTCACCAAGTAGCACCTGTTAAGGAGCTGGAGAAGGATTTGTGCTTAGAACACACACCGAGTTCTTGGTGGAATCGGAATAACCCAGGTTTTCTGATTCTCCAGGGTAGTACTCCTTAGCACTTTGTTTTCTCATCTAACATGATGGGATTGTGAAAATAAACTGAAAGGATATCCTTACTTAGGCTCCAGCTCACAAGATTAAAACTAAACCATTCTTTACCTTGTTTTATCAGGATACTGAAAATAATAGAGCTAATTTAAGTTTTCATTTTAGTACTCTCTTCAATGCTATGAAGAATTTGGGAAATAATTTACTAAAATAGTAGAATAGTAGAATAAAATAAAATTCTTCTGAAGAACTTGGGAAAATATTTTTAAAATTTTGTTGGAGTATAGTTGATTTACAATGTTGATAGTTGCAAGTATACAGCAAAGTGAATCAATTATACATATATCCAGTCATTTTTAGATTATTTTCCCATATAGGCCATTACAGAGTACTGAATAGAGTTCCCTGTGCTCTGCAGTAAGTCCTTATTAGTTATCTATTCCCTTGTGGCTCAGATGGTAAAGAATTCGTCTGCCAACACAGGAGATGTGGATTTGATCCCTGGGTTGGGAAGATCCCCTGGAAAAGGGAATGGCAACCTACTCCAGTATTCTTGCCTAGAGAATTCCATGGACAGAGGAGCCTGGCAGTCTACAATTCATGGGATCACAGAGGCAGACACAACTGAGTGACTAATGCTTTCACTTTTTCATATATATAGTAGTGTGTTTATGTCAATCCCAATCTCCCAATGTATCCCTCCCCCTAGCCTTACCCCCTGGTAACCATAAGTTTGTTTTCTACATTTGTGACTCTGTCTGGTGGATACGTTCATTTGTACCTTTTTTAAGATTCCACATATCAGCAATATCATATAACATTTGTTTTTCTCTGATTTATTTCACTCAGTATGGTAATCTTGAGGTCCATCCATGGGAAAATATTTTTTTTGAAGTAGCAATTGTTAGAGGTACAAGCATGTCTCATCTGTTAAGTAGAGCAGGTAGGAGTTTCACTTGGCAATACTGTTGCAGGTTTTAACTGCATTTATGTTTGTTGTTGCAGATGCTTCATGTATATTTATATATATATATAGAGAGAGAGAGATGGGATTTTACTCAATTTGAATTACCAAGCTTTTGTATAATATTAACATGTGAAAAGAGATAGTACAGTTTGAAAAAGAGGTATACATTTTCCCTTAATTTGTAAACATCTGAAAAAAATCATTACATATTACAGGAGTCTGATATTTTATAGATTTAGAAATAGGCATTATAGGATTATGGGTTCTGTAATCTAGTGCTTTTTATAAAGAGTATATATCTATGCATGTGTGTATACATATATGTATGTGCTTATGTATATTTGTTTTGGAGCATCTAAATTTCAGCTTTATGAAGCTTTGTCACTACAGTTACTGGAAATATAAGAATGCACTTTGTACTGATAAAATGTAACACAAAAGTTGTTAGCTTCTTCAAATAATAGGCTTTTATTTTAACACATGGGAAATTTTTGTTTATTCATCTTGACACAAGTAGTCACCGAAGAGCAATTTTCAAAATTGTGTTGCTTCCAGGAGCGTCAGCTGGAGTGCTCTGGCATTTCACTAACATTGTGCTGTGTATGTGGTTTGGGGGGCAGTGATGAATGACTTTTTACAGCTTCAGAAAATAAGAATGCAGCTTAATCACAAGATGGGCCAGTTATCTTTGTTCATTTCATGACCATGGAATGCACCTCTAACCTTAACAACTCTTCTTTCAAATGCTTTCATAAGCCATCATCACTGGCAGAAAGACCAACATGTATTACAGGTCTCTTAGATAAGGGTTGATTGTGTCCTCTTGGCAAAGAACAGCAACCTTCATATGTCAAACAGGAGCAGTACAGAGTGTAAATCTCCTGTATGTGGAAGATCTTTGTAGATACTTCAGCAAACCTAGAAGTCTGGATAGACTGAAGCTAAAGAAGTAACTTCTTGAGTATCAAGGAATGCATCAAATATCTGAGCCACTACCACATGCCAGGGTCCTATTCCAGTATCCTGAGAACCTTTTAACAGGTGCATATTCTCTCGCCTTAAAAAAAAAAAATCTTCCTTAAGTTGTTATTTAACTTCCTCATACATCAGGTCAGGGAGAAGTTTGCCCAAAACACATTATTTGGAGGTAATAAGTGAATGAGGAAAATTTACTTGCCTAGAGTGTCTCTTGAGTTTTCAGCGAGGCTCAACTACCAGATATGGGAGAAAGTTGAGCAGTCCATCACTCGCCTTTCACACTTGAGGGTAGGAAGGCCTAAAGAGCTCTTAGTGGAAGTCATTGTAAACTGGAGTAACCTTGAGGTAGCATTAAGCAGCACATAAGCCTTGGACGGGGAGGCCTGGCGTGCTGCAGTCCATGGGGTCGCAAAGAGTCAGACACGACTAAGCGACTGGACTGAACTGAAGGCTTGGGCCAAAGGTAAATGTCTAGGAAAGAGGAGGAGAGGAATATGATGCACAGTTTCAGCCATCGCATGCTTCTGGGGGGTCGTGACACTGGTGGGAGGGAGCATTGTGTGGACAGAGAAGGAAATACATTTAAATAGGCAGGAGACTGTAGAGGATTTTTTTGGCCTGAAAAGTGTTTTTGAGCTACAGAATATGATACCTAGCCTCTATATATAGCATTAGGAAAGATCTAAGACATGGTACAGTGTATTTTAGGACTTTTCTGAAAATGCACATCACCTGCTCTTATTCAGAGGGAAGATATCCAGGTCGACGGAATCCTGGGGATTCTGATATAGTAGTTCTGAGGTGGAATCGAAGGATCTGGATTTTTAAACAGCTTTATTGAGAAAAAATTCACATCATACAGTTTACTCATTCAAGATGTCAATTTCAATATATATGTATTTTAGCATATTGGCAAGGTTGTACAGTTACCAACATTATCAAATTCTAGCACATTTTTGTACCTTCTAAAAGAAACCTATTAGCAGTCACTCTGCCATGCCCACCCCCACCCCTACCCACCCCGCCCAAGCTCCAGGCAACCACCAATCTACTTTCTGTCTCTAAAAATTCACCTGTGCTGGACATTTCATAAAAAGGAAGCTATACCATACGTGGCCCTCTGGGACTGGCTTTTTCCCCTCTGCATAGTATTTTCAAGGTTAATTCATGTTCTGTCATGTGTCAGTACCTCATTCCTTTTTATTGCCAAATAATTTCCCATTGTGTAGGCGTACCATATTTATTTATCTTGAAGTCGATAAATGTTTGGGTTGTTTCTCCTGTTCTTGGCATTTATGAACAAAGCTGCCATGAACATTCATGAGGAATTAACATTTCTAGATAAGCACCCCACCTCATTCTGTTGCATTATTTCCTGCGTCAGACCTGGAGCAGTTAGCTTAGGGGAACTCCTGCTTCCACAGTGCCCAGTCCCTCATTCTACATCTCTCATGAAGGCTGCTCTGGCTTCTGCTTAAAGAATCCCTGGTTTGTGAAAGTGAGTGGTGGCCCAGTGAGAGTGATGTGTCAGAATGAATTACATGGTCTGTGTGTGCAGGTTAGAGTGGACAGAAGGGGGAGACGAGAGAGAGATGGTAGGCAGGATAAGATGGTTCCAGATATTTCCAGAATCTAGAAGTGATTTAACTCCTCCATTAGGACCCTGGCCCTGCTGGTCAGGAGTGGAAGAGTCAGAGGAACAAAATTTTATTAAAGAATCCTTTCAATAGTGGTGATTTAAAAATATTCAACACTTTATATTTTTAACTGACTCAGACATGGTTTTGTCTAATTCTGACCTTATCTATTCCTATCATCCTGTTTTTCCAAATAAATGTGTTTTCACCGACTGTTTTGAAAGAGGAAATCCGGGATAACTAACTGAAGGATATAGGATAATTAAAAAAAATGCTGGGTTATGGTATTTTGAAGCCTGTGGTCAATTAGGGATGTTTAAATATTGTGCAAGCCTGTGTCAGACTGAACTTTTCAAGGTTCCTTTTTAGAGTCAGGATTCTGTGGTGTATCTTGAAACTGAAAATAGTTCTAGAGCCAAGGCCGCACCATCCCTGCAGGTCGGCCCAGCTGTGCCCAGGGTGAGGGCCAGCCACACCTGTGAGCCACCTTACCAATTTAGAAGGTGGGGCTGCTACCATCAGTGACCCTTCTCAGGAGGTCTTAGAAGTGTGTTTTGTATAATAGGATTTTCATCGGCCAAATGTCCATTATCTGTTTTTCATTATTCCATTGGCTTCTTTGACAAATATGAGATTGCCTGTAAAGTGGTCTGTGTTCTATATACATTTTTCTCCTTAGCAAAAGTATCTCTTAAAAAATAAAGGTCAGAATGTATTGATAAATTCTTCATCCTACCTGTGCTATGCTGTGCTTACTTGCTCAGTCGTGTCCAACTCTTTGCAACGCTATGCATTGTAGCTCACCAGGCTCCTCTGTCCATGTGGATTCTCCAGGCAAGAATACTGGAGTGGGTTGCTGTGCCCTCCTCCAGAGGATCTTCCCAATCCAGGGAATGAACCCAGGTCGCCCACATTGCAGGTGAATTCTTAACTGTCTGAGCCACCAGCGAAGCCCAAGAATACTGGAAGGGATGGATAGCCTTTCCCTTCTCCAGGGGATCTTCCCAACCCAGCAATCAAATCCAAGTCTTCTGCATTTCAGGTGAATTCTTTACTGTCTGAGCCACCAGGGAAGCCCTCATCCTACCTACCTAACCATAGTCACTGTGAGCACTTTGGTATATAGTCTTTCATTTCTTTTGTCTGTGAAAAACATACTCCTAGTTCTGCAGAAGTTGGACTACAGCATAGACCTTCTGTTGGTTAACCTGTTATTCCTCTATGTTGTTATTTCCCTGTAAACTGTATTTTGTACATCTTCCTTTGTTAGGTTGATTTCAAATGCATTTACAATTGGCAGCATAATCTTTCATTGTGTAAAGCAAACCTTTTTACCTGGAAACACACAAACAAAATTTGAATTTACAGTATTGTATGGGGACCATTCACTTCATAATTCTATTTAAATACTTACACATAATCTAAGAGTGTTATGTCATTATAACCTGATGTCAAATAGAAAGAAATTATGCCTTTGATACACATTGATCTTCTCAGTTGAATACATGGTTATTCCCTAGCTTTATGCTAAGGTCCAGGACCCTGAAGAAAACTTTGCCACATTCTCTGAAAATGTTAGTTAGGAACCAGTTCTTTATTTTTTAAAAGTTGTCAGTGTTATGATCATGAAATATCAGAAATGAAAAATAGGCAGGTCTATCCTGTGTAAACTATAGCCCTCTAACTTTATAGGTTTCATATGGGTAGAAGAAATGGAAACGAAACACATCACCTTTTTAACAGTGGATGTTTCTAGGTAAATAGAAACCTTCGCCCTGTTTTTCTGTATTTCCAGATTCCTAGAGTGAACATGTATTATATAATATATGGGGATGTGGGGATTAAAACACAGGACAAATATTTTTAGGTTTCGGATGAGGGAGGGTGCACCAGTAGGGAGAAACCACAAAGATAAGAATGGGTAGTTACTTAAGCCTGCCAACCCTGAGGGAACTCTGGCCCCACCCTGTTCTTTTCGTAGCTAGAGTTTTTGAAGTCCTTTGTGCTAGTTAGGGACTAGCATAGTAGGCGCAGCTAAGTAAGTGTGTAACAGATTGCTATTATTAGTTTATCTTGAGACTTGCTGGGTCTCATTTGATTGACGGAGACTTCTCCACCTAGAAATTTTGATTTATTTTGGCAGTTTAAAGATTTTTTGGAGTGCTTGTTATCTAAAAAAGGTAAGAAGACTGGGGAACCTGCTTTCCCTTCCTCCCTTAAAAAAAATAAAACAAAAAAACTGTTGGTCCTAGTGAGCATGCCTAATCTTAGGGATTACTCAGAAAGCATGACCTCAGGGCTGGTTTTGTAAATGTTACCAAATCAATCTATTACTTAACCACAGATGTTCTTTCATCGACTGTGTTCCACGCAGTCCAGGCCGAAAGGTGGAAGTTCCTTTTGGGAGAGTTGGCTAAATCATTTCTTTTAGGTCTTTATTTGTATATTTGTACATTAATTTGGAAATACTTCATCACAAAAATGTAAGCAGTCACATGGTGCAACTTAGATTGAATTAAATGGGTTTATAAAAGTTAACTTTTATGATTATACAAATTATAGATGCTCAAATATAAATAGAAAAAATATAACTCATTTCATTATCCATTGGTTAAACATTGTTAACATTTTGGTTTTATTTCATTACAGTCCTATAAGCAGTTATGTGTACATATATACCCTGTACATTCCACTGAATATTGTTATGAACATCTCCATATAATATTTCTGGTTTACTTCTTCCATGCTGCAGTAGAGACTTCCTGAAGTTTTTAAGTAGTATTTATGGGTACAGATCCTTTTCATTTTACGGTGACTGCCTTAAGTATTAGACTTCCTATCAACCCTTGAGATGTGCTAATGGTGATATTCTTTGTTGCTGTACCCAAACTGACAAGTTGTTAGAGCTTGATCTAACAGGATCCAGGGACCTTGATCATGGAGTTCTGTTCCCTAATTAGAGAAATGAGAAAAGCAAGCCAGAGGAGAGTTGCCCCTTGCCCAATATCATTAAATTATTTAATGACCTAAGAATACTCCTGTAGGAAGCAGCTGTTACTTCTCTTTAGCAGGTTGAGAAATGGGGTATTGAGAATTTAATCAACATTTTTGAAAGAACTCAATTGTGTGTGTGTGTGTTTTAAAGCTAGGGTAGGGAGAAAAAGAGAAGAAGAAGAAGAAGAGAAGAAGGCAATGGCACCCCACTCCAGTACTTTTGCCTGGAAAATCCCATGGATGGAGGAGCCTGGTAGGCTACAGTCCATGGGGTCGCTAAGAGTCGGATACGACTGAACGACTTCACTTCCACTTTTCACTTTGATGCATTGGAGAAGGAAATCGCAACCCACTCCAGTGTTCTTGCCTGGAGAATCCCAGGGATGGGGGAGCCTGTTGGGCTGCCGTCTATGGGGTCGCACGGAGTCGGACACGACTGAAGTGACTTAGTAGTAGTAGTAGGGAGAAAAAAGTCAAACTGATGGAGGCTCAGTGGTTCATCTGCCATTGCAGGAGATGCAGGTTTGATCCCTTGGTCTGGAAGATCCCCTGGAGGAGGAAATGGCAATCCACTCCAGTATTCTTGCCTGGGAAATTCCATGGACAGAGGAGCCTGGTAGGCTGCAGTCCAGGGGTTGCAAAGAGTCAGACACAACTTAGTGACTGGGCCCACAAATTTGTGAAACTTACTTGTTTATTTCATTTTTCAACTAGCAGATGATTGATATGATGGCATGTGTCACCATTATCTTTATTTCCTCACATATTTGTGCAGAAGTCATTGATACGATGCTGGCAGTGCCCACTTTCCCATTTGAGATGTTAAAATAATTATTTTTTTGCTTTGGCAGTTAAGCAAAATGGTCAGTATTTAAGGAACCCTAATTTTCAGTAGAGATAAGTGACTAATAATTTTGATTTCTTTTAAATTGCTTATTAAGTACTAACACCTTTCATTAGTTTTGAAAAGCAATAGCTTCTTAGGAGTATTTTCCAGTTTTTTTGAGAAAAGCAAATGTCCTGTCCTTGTGACTTTTTAAAACAAAGTAATACCCTGAGAGATTAGCTACAAAATGAAATGTACTTGTCAACTGCTTCCCTTTAACCTTGGGAAGAACCTGGGGGCTTGATTGTGGACAACACCAGCTTTGTTGACCCTGAAGTGTAGGCAGTTGGGGCCTGTGAACATGGCATTTACCACCGCCTGCCTCGGAAAGTTCTCTCTGGAACAGTCTGAGGTGCTCTTGGTGAGGCCTGCTTCCTGTGTGAGTACCTATTGTGGAGGCCTCCCTTGAATGGGAGGTTTGTGAGAAGTGGTTTCCCACCAGCACACAATGCGGCCTCTCCGCAACGTAAATACACTTTCCACTCGGGGTCAGGCTCACAGCGCCTGGCCAGAATCCCCTCGCAAAGAAAGTGTTTTGTAGTTCCATTTATTTATAGTGGCCAGTGGAAAATTAATATGCTTGCTTCATCTATTTTTAAAAATAAAAGGGAAGCCCCTTACCTAACAGTGTTTGCTGAATGTATATCAGTTGACTGTGGCATATTTTGATCTTGCTTACTTGCTGCTCTAGGAAAATGAATATTACCTTTTCACTAACTGTTCTGTCTATATTTGAAGCTTGAGGTTCTTGCTTTAAGAGTTATCCTTATGTGTCAGGAAAACTCCTTTTGGGTTCTCTGGTGAAGACCTAATAGGCTACAGCTAAAGAAAATAAAGCAGTGACTGTAGAAAACACTAGATCAAGTCATCTGTGGATTTCACATGGGCTCATTGAGCAGTCAGTGAAGGTCTGGAGATCAGAGCAGATAAGAGTCTTACTTGGGAATGGCAACACAAAATTATTTGTCTTTATTTCCTTGGAATTGATGGTTTGCTTTGAATACAGGGCATAAATGTAACTGCTTGAGAGAATGAACTCGGTCCTTGTCCAGCAGGCTTGGATTTATTGGAGTCAGGTCCCACTCTGTCCTGAATGTGACATTCCTGACATTCCAAGCCCAGGAGTACCTGCTCCCCTACATCCACTTCCTATCCCTCCAGCCTGCTGCTCTCTTATCAAGACTTTACCAAATGAATTTGTTTCACCGAAGTACTTTAAAGAGTGTAACATAAACTCCTGGAGAGAAAAGTCCATGCTGGAATTTGGATACTTTTCATTTGGGTTAATTTGTTCTTTGTTTCAGATCCTGCCGGCTGAATTGTGGATGTATAGAGTATATAAAATAGGGCAGTTTGTCTACGAGAAAGTGAATTTACATTTTTCTTACATTTTTACATCTAAGGTGCTTGGCATGGAGTAGTGGTTGTCAGAGTCTGGTATGGGGGTCCCCTTGGGTGATCCTGAAATTCTTTTAATGGGTTTCATGAAGTTGTAACTATTAATAATCCTAAAATGTTTTTATGTCTTTTTCAATCTTATGCTTTGTGTCCTTCAATAGTGTTAACTGAAAAATACTTTGTCTTTAGTGCTTTTGCATGAGGAGAAATACAAAAATTGAATTGGAGACCATGCATTTTGTAGCAGAGTTGAAATTTAAAATTACTTTTCTGGAAAGGTTTTAAAGCCTGTTAGTGGACTGCTTAAATTTGAAGTTTGAATGATTTCAGAACAAAAGAGTGTCTTACACAAAGCAGAACCTAAGTGAATGAATAAATAAATAAATGCAGCCTCCTTGCATTTTCTTAACAAATTATATTAGTGTAATTAATGATGTCATTATTCACAGGGGTTGCTTAGAATATAAGCAAGTACCATGCTTTCAAACACTTAGATTCACTTCATTTGAATGTGAGTTTGTATAGACCAATTGCCATTTCATCCAGTAAAACAAATCTCTTTGCAGTTTTTTTTTTTCTTTTTCCCTTAAAAGAAAGGAAAAAAATCGTTTTTTTCTGAAAAATTCCACATTTTGGAGTCTTCAAAAATATTAGTCTGAATTAGTAAAGTATGTATTCATGTTAAAATTTTGTTGTAATGGTCTAAAATCTGAAATAGTAAATAGATACTCCCTTGCATGGTGTGTCTTTGCACCTGCTAATTCGTTTCTTTATAAGCATCATTTCATGTGAATTTTCTGTTTCAGTACCTTGTAAGTTCTAAGGAACACCTGGTATTTGTGGTGTGTTTAGTCCCATCAGGTGAAATACAGAGCTGCTTATGAGGACGTCATCAGTTGTGGACTCTAAAATAGTTTGTTTTAAAAAACGTGTTTGTAAACTGATTTTCAGTGTATCGTATACTATTCTTGTTTATTTCTCCACCACCCCATCTCCCCCCATATAGGAGAGGAGGAAATATTGGAACCAACATCTAAAATTAGTAATAAAGTGTTAGAAATATTTGAAATGCATATTTAATTATAAACTGAATAAAACACCAATTATGCTTCTACGAGACTGAAGTAACAGCTTCAGAGCTCATCCTTGTCATGAGTGTTTTATAACATCAATTGGACAAAACTGAGTTTGTTGTTGCATAAATAAGCATGACTGGGTTCTATATGAGCTGATTAAAGAAACAATTTTAGTATTCTTCTGGCTAATCAGAAATGAAGGTTGAGGAAGGGGGCATGTTTTGAGACAAATTTGTCTTCTGGCACACCTAAGACTAGGAAAGATGCCACAGCTGGGAAACCAGATTTAGACTGTGAAGCTTATCTCAGATGAAAGTTTTCATAAAGCATGGTGGTCTGTTGATGGGTTTTGTCAGAAGTGTCCAATGTGGATTTGGGTTATCGAATATAACATTTCAGTGTAATGCTATTTAAACCTCACACCTTTGTTTCTAGAATCTTAAAATTCTAGTACAGTCCCTGGCACACAGTGGATACTTACTAAATATTTTTTAAAAGAATGGTTGATTATCTTTGTTCGTGTCCTTTTCTTTGATGTTATTTTAGATTTTCTTCAGCCGAGTCCTTCTTTTGGAATATTGAAAATAATATAATCTTGAAACCCGTTGTACCAAATACCTTGTTCTAAACAGTCTCCTCATCAATAACCTGCTAAGCTGCCCTCCTTTGTGAAGTAATTTTGCTTTTGTGTTTCATTATGGCCCATCATAGTCAGAATATCACCACTGAGGGTTTAACTTCAGTATTTTCTGGTTTGTTTGTCCGCTGGTTCCTTTTTCTCCCTAAATTTTAACCATCTGGACTACATGATAGTACAGTTAATTTGCTTAACTTCCCTTTAAAGTACTTTAAAAAGTGTTTTAAAAAATCATTAAATCTGCATCTTGGTAAGGATACACTAAAAATTCAGTTATTGGCTGTGTGTACAGGGAGCTGGGGACTGGATAGGAGAGAAATGTACTTTGATTGGGTGTCTTTGAAAGTTACCTTTTGAATTTTGTACTATGTGCTTGTTTTGTCTAATTTTTCGAATTCACTAACCTATGAATTTTCATCAGCCCTTCCACTGCCATGTTTTATTGCCAGATTCTTAGATGTTATAATCCGCTCGCTTAGAGAACGCTGACGTCTTACCATCACTTTCTGTCTGAGTCTCTTTCGGCACATCGCTTAACCTCTCTCAACCTTAGTTATAATAATATCTGTTCAGAGGGGAATACTGCCTCCTTCACTTGAATGCTGTGAGGCTCGGGAGCAATTAGTGCACAGGGGCTTCAAGCCGTGACCGTCTTTGCTCTGGGGACTCTTCCGCTCAGCCTTTCCCAGAAATGGTTTGGTGTTTGCAATACATTTTCCCTTCCCCCCAAAGTAACAAATGTTATACCTGGCTGTTAGGTACCCAAGTGGTTATAAAAATGTGAATTTAATTCATAATAGATCTCTAAAAGCAGAATAATAAAATACATTTTGGATTTCATTCGAGGGAAATGTGCTGCTGCTACTGTTTAGTCGCTCAGTCATGTCCAACTCTGTGCAACCCTGTGGGCTGCTCTGTCCGTAGGATTCTCCAGGCAGGAAGACTGGAGTGGGTTGCCATGTCCTCCTCCAGGGGATCTTCCCGACCCAGGGATTGAACCCAGGTCTCCTGCACTGCAGGGAGATTATTTACCGCTAAGCCACCAAGGAAGGCCATCTAGAAGTTGTGTTAAAGCACCCATGTTACAGATGAAGGAACTGCGGCCCGGGCCTGTGCAGGCACACCTTGAGCCAGGGCCCTGTGGAGCAGCGGGACCTGTCAGCCTGCTGTGGGGCTTCCAGGCAGGTGGCAGTGCCCGAGGGCTGGGGAGGAGTTGAGTGTCTTCATAGTTTAGATCTCCTCTCTTTCTATAATCCTGCCATGGGTGCCGCCACGCCTCCCCCCCACCCCCAACACACACAGCCCCCCACCCACCCTCCACCCACCCACCTTAGAGCTTGACTGGTGTGGAGGTAGGAAGACCTAGAGCTGGAGGGGGCTTTAGGAGTGACTTTTTTTATTTTTCCACTTTTGGATTATAGTCTTCTAGACTTTTTTCGAATATCCTATAGAAAAAGATATAAAGAAACAACCACACAATTCCAAGTCATTGCAAAGAAATATTTTCAGTTGTTCTCATCTTTGGATAAAGTATGTGACAAAGTTAGCTTGGATGTGAGTGAAAATAAGGGCTCATAGCTTTGGAATGTTCTTTTGTAGATGCTAGACTGTCATCCTTGGGATGTGAGAGAGGGATGTGAGATTTATTGTGCTGCGTGTATCCAGAGTCTAGGTGTTCTAATAAAAATGTCTAATTACATCTACAGACCTCTTTAAACACTGTTTAAAAACAATGAACAAAACAAATGGACCTTTTGTTGGTAAACTTTTTTTTTAGTTGGGCCACCTTTCCCTTTTAGTTAATCTTTGTAGAACTGAGCTGTTGATGTGTGGATGTGGATCTGAGGTCCAGAGATTATGTATATATAATGATGCAATTTTTAAAAAAGTTTTTGTGTTTCATTAAAGATTTGAGGTATATTGGAGGGGCTGTGGAAGCAGCCAACCTCTTTATATTCATGGAGAATTATAAAAATAGCCTTGATGCATTAATGTTTACATATGATCCTCAGACATGTAGACTATTTCTCCTTCTCAGGAAATAGTGCTTTCCTTATATAGTAGTTTTGAGTTCAGACGTGACTGTGCTAAATTAGAATAAAGAGCGCATCTATGGATTCTTAAAGGTGGGGCCTATACATTAGACTACTTGACATCTCTCCTTAGCCTCTGGAGCACAGTGGAGAGTTCTTTTTTTATTTGTTGTTTGAATTACATATTATTACTTACTTTAATCCATGGCAGCGGTGGTGGTGGTGTTTTTAATCTAAACTCAATTTCACAGGATTTCTCCTGTGGATTTAAATGTTGCCACTTAATTCTCCTGTGTTTATAGTTGGATGCTAAAAGCAAGAATGTTTTTAAGGTTAGGAACCTTTTCAGACAACTGTGATTTAACTTCACTAATGAACTCATATCAGACAAGAAGACAAATTCCAGACTATTTGTGCCTCAACCAACCAGCTGGGTGCATACCTCCAGGTACTGCTCATGTCTCAAGAAGTTTTTCTGCATGAACAGTTATCACCACTCCTTCTCTCATTCAAGTGGCAAGCCATGGCAAGAGTCTTTCTTTCACAGCTGTGTAGAACTCAGCTGTAAAATTAGATTTCATTGGCATAAAAGCGCAGTGATTACTATCACTATTTACTCAGTACATTCTTTTTTCAACATTTTCTTTAGGTTCTTCCTCTCTTATCCAGGAGGCCCAGATTATATTCATATGAGTAAGAGAAACTAATAGGTTTTTATAGAGTTTGAGTAAACTTCTTTTTTCAATTTTTATTTAATCTGTATGAAGTAAGTACTATAGGCAGAGGTGTTTTGAAAGATAATAGAGCAAAAAGAAACCTTGAAGGTGAATCTATAACCTTGTCATTGGTAAAAGGAGGAATTAATTGTCCAGATTTAAAGCTGATGATTGGTAAACCTCAGATTAGAACTCATGTTTTCCAGAACTCAGTCTTGGGGTCTCTCTGCTCTAGTGCTCTTATTGTTCCTATAATGTACTGGTGGTCGTTTGAACAGTTTTTAGTGGAGGGGCTGTGAAAAATTCTAATAAGTATCTTTAAATTTCTCTTCATATCCTGTTTGAGGGCGCAGTTCGATTCGGTTTTCAGGAGAGCGTTTGCCTGTACAGGTGCCGTTGCTCATGGTTGCCTGCAGTGTGCAGGAGAGACGGTACAAAGAAAAGCACTGAACCACCTCCAGCCTTGCCTCCCAATGGCAGTGCCCCACATCAGGCTCCCAAGTGGCCACGTGCTTATTCCACACAGTCAGCGCCAATGCCACGGCCGCTGCTGTAACTGTTAGCAGAGGGAGAGAAAAGTCCTGCTTTCACAGTGGCAGGAACATGGTAGAAACTGGCTGATGTGTCTTGATGGATGAGCAGCTTTTTCTCAGTTTCAGAGGTAAAGCAGGTGGCACCGTGTTTCTATTTTGTTTTCATTTTTTTTTTTCTATTGATGCTATTGTTGGTGTTTCTATAGTTATTATCAGAAAGCTGTTTCTCATTTTGCTCAGAAGGCTAGAACCGTTTAGAGAACTTCTAGGTCTTGAAGTATCAGTCAGGGGTTTATCTTTCAAAACCAGAATGGAGCAGGAAGGTAAGAGGTTTCTCCGATGAAAATAGCAATGATACTTTGATACCCCATTACTTGTAAGAATGTGTATGCTGCTGCTACTGCTGCTAAGTCGCTTCAGTCGTGTCCGACTCTGTGCGACCCCATGGACGGCAGCCCACCAGGCTCCTCCGCCCATGGGATTTTCCAGGCAAGAGTACTGGAGTGGGTTGCCATTGCCTTCTCCAAGAATGGAGAAAACTTTTTCTTCTCTTTCTCTTTCAATAACTCTTTCCCTTCCTCATCTCTGCCGCTCTGTTTTCCTAAATCTGGCTAATAGGACGACACATGAGGAAGCTGTCAGTTCTCATGACTGAGGGCATGTGTACACAGTGACCACCTGTATGAGAAGGAAGTCCGGGAAAGCAGTTTTTCTTTCTCTTTTCTGGGCTGTATGAGTCTCTGTCAAATTTTGACTTTTTAAGATTTTTCTTTCTTTACCACAGTCATGGCATATACAAGTGTGAATCAGCTGCACAAATGTTTGTTGTAATAAATTAAATTTTATTAGGCTTAGGTTTTCTTTGGGAGTCATTAAGAACCTTGTAATCACTCATAAAACATTAGCTATCTGATAACTATTGTTTTAAAAGAGATACAGTAATTTCATAGTAACCTCTCACACCCATCTGCCTCAAACACAACACAGCAAAACAAAGCCCCACTTCTTTTTTGTGATTCAGTGAGTTCATCATATCATCATTTTGTCTACTAATTTTGACTCCTTGCTGTGTTGAATCAGGAAAAAAAAAATTTCTTTTCCTTATTACTATTTAAGAAAAATGGCTAGAACATTTTCCTGGTGAGTTTGAGACAATTTTCTGACATGTGGTCCAGAGTAGATTTTTACTGTTAGAAGTCACTAAGTATTTTTAGCAGAGAAGGAACTTTTGTTGAAGTGTGAATCAAGCTATGATTTTACTAATGTGCCCAAGAGCATATTCTTCTCAGGCTGCAGAACAGGCAAGTAGCAAGCAAAATGTTTTCATGCTGCTTAGATTTTGTGAAGGTGATTGGTTAATGTATATTTTATTGGAAAAGATTCAAGCTTTATGGAATCACAGTTAACTTTTAGTGGTATGAATTCTGAGGGCTTCTCTCATAGCTCAGCTGGTAAAGAACCCTCCTGCAATTCAGGAGACCCCAATTCAATTCCTGGGTTGGGAAGCTCCCCTGGAGAATGGATAGGCTACCCACTACAGTATTTGTGGGCTTCCCTGGTGACTCAAGGGTAAAGAATCTGCCTGTAATGCGAGAGACCTGGGTTTGATCCCTGGGTTGGGAAGATCCCCTGGAGGAGGGCATGGCAACCCACTCCAGTATTCTTGCCTGGAGAATCCCATGGACAGAGCCTGCCGGGCTACACTCCCTGGGATCGTGAAGAGTTGGACATGGACTGAGCAATTAAGCACTGCACACATGGTATGAATTCTGAAGATGGTTTTATTTATTAGATTATTTGCATAATTGCTTTATAGGTCTTAATTGATTTCTATTCATCGATTTCCCATTCATCAAGAAACCCCTTTTGCTTCTGAAAGTGCATTTGAATTGCAGATAGAAGCAAAAAGTTAAAACTGATGATGTGTTTTTTTTTTTTTTTTTTTAAGAAAAAATTAAGGTATGATTGACACAATGCTTTCTTCTTATTGGTTCTCATTCTACTTTTACTTTTTCTGCACTTCCCTGGGATGGTTTAGAATAGGTCAAAAGTCAGGTGTAGGTAAGTGAGCCTGGGAGCCTGCACCTTGGCGCTGCCCTGAGATTTAACTCAGGGAGTCCATCTCCTTTCACCCCGCGGGGTCATTTCATTTGGCACTGATGGTTTTGCTTTGTTCCTTTTGGTGCTCTTGGGGTTCTTTTCCTCTTGTCATCTGAAACTAATTTGTGTACTGTACTGCTCACTCACATCTTGAATTAATGTAAGGAAATTTGGGTCATTGGCCCATGGAGTGAGGTGCATGACATTTTGTTACTCATTTGAAGGCCAGGCCCACAGACTTAAAACTCTCCCAGCAGTGATGAAGGCTTTGATTTTTTTCAAGTTAGAAATTCTTCCTAGTATATAACTGCTTTCTCTGGCCTTTGGAAATGGATCTGTGGTTCTCTCCTGAGAATCAGTTTTCTTTTTTAAATTAAATTGGCCGTATGTTTCTTAGTATAGTTTGGGGCCAAAATACCATGGAAAACCTTTTTAGACTTGGAGTGAGGGAAGCAAAAGAAAAGGAAAAAGTAATAACTCAGTGCCTAGAGTAATGTAAAAACTGAAGACCCTTTGTAATATTATTTTAAAGTAAGGTGTTTTGTAAAAGCTTTAGGGTCATATTTGGACAGAACTAAATGTCTTACTAACAGTGAGGATCTGTTGTTCAGCGTGCCCAGCCCCCATCCTTGCCATTAGGGTACTTCTTTGGCGCTGGGCCTCCCTGCAGGTAAGAAAGGAAACAAACGACTTGCTTTCAGGAGGGAGGGAAGTCAGCCGCAAGTGCTCACGTGGCATCCCTTTCCTGTCAGTCAAAAGAACAGAACTGGCCAGGCATGAAGCACTTGTGGTTTTATGCTAGGATGTGTGGTTAGGGGAGAGGTTGTGATGGCCTGTGGTTGTCACTGAATTCTTTGAACTGGAAGCATGGGTAAGGAAGAATTAAAAAGAATAGCATTGAAACCTTGGAGCTCTGTGTGTGGAAAAGAAAATATTCAGAGCATTAGAAAAAAACATTGTAGTAGAGGTCCGGAGAAGGCATTGGCACCCCACTCCAGTACTCTTGCCTGGAAAATCCTATGGACGGAGGAGCCTGGTAGGCTGCAGTCCATGGGGTCGCTAAGAGTCAGACACGACTGAGCAACTTCATTTTCACGCACTGGAGAAGGAAATGGCAACCCACTCCAGTGTTCTTGTCTGGAGAATCCCAGGGATGGGGGACCCTGGTGGGCTGCCGTCTACGGGGTCGCACAGAGTCGGATACAACTGAAGCGACTTAGCAGCAGCAGCAGTAGAGGTCATCTGTCTTCCATTGGTTTATTCTCATTAGTTTTGTAGCACATTTATTGACTCTGTATTTGTAAAGGGGACTTCCCTGGTGGCTCAGATGGTAAAGCGTCTGCCTACAATGCAGGAGACCCGGGTTTAATCCCTGGGTTGGGAAGATCTCCTGGAGAAGGAAATGGCAACCCACTCGAGTATTCTTGCCTGGAAAATCCAAGAATGAATTTATTGCGAAAACTCGGTGGTGTGCGAGGACAGTGTGGATGTGGAAGAGCCTTGAGTAAAATGCATGAGTTCTGTGGTTGGTTTGGCCTACTCAGATACACATCTGTCTAGGGGAGAAGGAACCCAGACCAGGATAATGAGGGTTTTGTCAGGATGATTTCTCTTGAGACTTTCTGACTGACACGAAAAGCAGTTACAGCTTAGTCATCCAGGGATCACGGATGCAGGGCACAGAGGGGAGCTTCTGAGACCCCAGAAACCACTCCTCTGTGTGTATAGAACTAACAACCTGGCTTCCCAGCCCAAGGAAGATTAAGATAGCAAATTGAGTATGATTCTCAGAGTTGAGGAGGTGTGGTTTGAGGTATAGCCTAATGAGGAAGAGAGGAAAAAACATAGAATTTAAATATAAGAACTCAAAGTAGGGGTGAATTTCTCTGAGTAGGTAAGGTCAGAATACCTAGGAACTCCCTACTACATCACCTTGTGACTGAGCATAGTATTATAAACAGTGACCCTACATCCCTAAGAAAAAATAAATTTATGGCCAGCCTGCTCTATAATGAAGTTAGAAAATGTATAATTTCCACCCACAATCTTGGCAAATAAAGTTTTTGGTCCTTAAAGTTAACTGTTTGGATAGTAAGCCTTCTACATTCATTGCTTCATTTTAAAAATTCCATTTAAAAAGTTCGGTCATCTTTCTTAGGCATGTCACATTCTCCGGGTCTCCTCAGAGCAGTGGGGCTGAGACACCCCTGTTTAAATTGAGTACATGTGTAGTTTTGTTTGGATTACCAACCAAAACAGAGGAGACTCACTTTTTTGGGGGAGCGGTCACCATTTAATTATTGATGCATGGCAAGCCTTCCCCAGTCTCTTAACCTTCTTTAATTGTCAATGGCTAGGGCCGAGTGGTTTTCCCAGTTTGCAGCCTGAACATTTGACTTTGTATTTGGAAAAGTCATTACTTCCTCCCAACCCATCTCCATCCCTAGGAAATAACCAAAACTAGGTACTAACCATAGTACAGTATTGCTTTGTACCCTAAGTCTTATGTTTTGCATCTATGGTTTTCATTCTTTTATAATTCTTCTTCCTGCCTTTTCTCTTGTCCTTTCTACAGTCCATGGCACTAAATGGTTTCTGTTCCATGATGATTTAAGGACCGGTTGCCAGGCAGTTGTCTTGTTAAATAGCTGGGCATTATCTTGCCTAGAGATAATTTATTACTTTTTTTGTAGGTCCCTTGAATTCCAGGCAAATGAACGTATCCTCTGTATGTGCATGGAGTGTAGAAAGGGGTATTTAAACATTGTTGACTGTGTGAACCATCCCATCTAGATCAATCTCTTACCTTGTATTCTAGGCAGGATAAAGTCTGGTTTGCCTTTGGTGGACCTCTTGGGGACTAGAAAATAGGCCTTGGATTTTTAGCAAGCTGGTATCCTAGGGTAAAGAGGATTAACAACTTTGGTTATGAGAAGTGAGATTCTATGGCAGAGTCTTTATTCATTCTTCCCCTTTTCTCCATGATTAAAGGTATGGTTGTTGGCTGCTTGAGTTGGGGCACTAGGAGTGTGTGGTGTTTATAAGTTCCCACTGTATGCTGTCTAAGGAGTTGATTGTATATATAGTTGACTTTTTTGTGCACAGTTCCCCATCTTCCCCTCGCTTGTTCCCCTCTCAGTAATTTGCAACAACCACTGCACATCTGTGAGGCGGATAATCTATCATCTAGTAGGAAAGAAATACAGGACTCAGGCATCTTTTTTTTTTTTTGTATGGAATAGCTACATTGCCCAAAGTTGCCTATATGATTTTCAAAAGCAAATGCAATTATTTCTTTGTGCCAGCTGACTTTGTTTCTCTGGGATTTTTTTCAACTCTGTGTGGGCTCCCACCTTCTCTCATCTTACATTTATAAGACTTTCATGGAACTTGGAGGGGATCTATCCTTTTATCCCACAGTTGCAGAACCTGGAGTTTAACTACCCAACTTGGACCTGACACTTGTGCTTAAGAGCACCAGCCCGTGGGGCTGGATTGCTGTATTTTGATGATAGCAAATCCTATTGTTTATCATGACGCCAACCAGAAGGTGTCTAAAGTTGAAATTGTCAGTGTTAGGTATAATGTTGGAGTTGAGACATTCTTTGGTTTTAGCGATGGGTGGTTAGGAATGCCTGAACTTTTTTTCACTAGATCACAATTATGTCCTACTAGTACCTGTGTGCACTGAATGAAAAGAGGGTAGGTTCCATTCTTATGCTTGTCTGTGAGCTGATCAGGACTGTCCCTTGTGGGAGAGGGCTTTGGTGCTCACTACTTTAGCAGAGGGGAGGACAGAGGACAGAGCCACAGTCTCCATCATTAGATAAGATACCATGCTTAAGAAATAGGCCTGTGTAATACCAGTTTGAGGAAAAGTAATCATTTCTCTCCTTGTGCACTTGTAGGGTTAAGTATATCTGAAATAAAATTGAAATGGATATTAGTACTCTGTTAGTAGTACTACTCAAAATCAAGCCGTTGATGTCTTCATGGTGTCAGTGGAAGTTATCTTGGTTAATTTTATTGTGAAAAAAATCTGTTTCCTACATTAGGATAAACTATCGGGCTTTGAGTTTTGTATTTTTATTTGCTTAGGAACTGAGTAATTGCCTCATAAAACAGCATGATGGTACTGTTAACACTGAATTATAAGACTTGTTATTATAGAATGTGCTTCCCTAGTTGGGAAATGACTTTGTTGTTTGGTACTTAAAATAATTAGTTTTTCCAAATGGGGTTATAATGAATAGTGTAAAATTTTACTGATTTAAAATAAAAAATTTATAATTTCTTGGGTGGTTTGTATGCATCATTTAATACTTCCAGGGAAGGGATTTCTTTTGGGTGGGCTTGAGGGGAGGGAAATATATTTAATGTTCAGAATGGAGGTTTTAAGAAATATTTCTGTCACACTTGAGACAAATTAGAGATAGTCATTAAAGGACTTGACCTGCTATTTTGCCTGATTTGGATATTGAGTATTAAAGGATAAAAGTCTTGAATTTGAATTTTTGGGAACTTTATTATAAATGAGAAAAAATTTAAAATGGACTACATGGCAGTTTATTTCTGAACTGATTTAAAATAGTGTGTGCATGTGGGTATTTTTCTCCTTTGTCTATGCTATTAAACTTTTTGTGGCAAAAATTTTAGACATAAGTGAAGGATGGGTAAATACTTCTTAAAGAATACATATAATCTTAAATAGGAATTTATTGTGTTCCTGCTGTTTTATTGAAAAGCTAGATAGTGGCAGGTACTATTATGGAATGAGAGTGGGCTTTGTGTTGTTTTGAATTCATACATGAAAATCATTTATTCTGTGGAAACCATGAAATGCGCCTTTAAGCCTTATTCTGTACAAGGTACTGTAGGTACTGTCAGGTACAGGAAAGTTCGAGATAGGCACAAGTCATAAAGCTGCAAATAGGCAACAGGATAAATCCAGTTCAAGGAGGTGATGGGAGAGAGAGAATTAGAACTTGATTAATTACTGAGTTAATAGCAAGGTCAGGAATTGCAACAACTGCAGTGTAGGTAGTTAACCTTTGCTTGGAGTAACTGCTTATGAACAGTATTTTGATCCTAGTGAAAGAGAAAAACTTTTCTTAGAAGTCATGCTCTTTGGCTTCATTTTTTGTAATTACCTTAGAGATAGCATGATAAATGTTCATTTGACACTTCTATCTTCTCAAATTATCTCATTTTATTCTGAGGAATATCTCTGGGGTTAGGGGACTTAAATTTCTAAATAACAAGGCTGAGGAACTGGAGGTTGTGTTTACTTGACTGCTTAGAGACTCAGGTCTGTGGTCTCCAATTTCAAGCTGTTTTTCTTGGGTTTTGCTGTCTGTGCTTAGTTGTTCAGTCATGTTTGACTCTTTGCAGCCCCATGAACTGTAGCCCACTAGGCTCCTCTGTCCATGGAATTCTCCAGACAAGAATGTTGGAGTGGGTTGCCATTCCCTTCTCTAGGGATCTTCCCAACCCACGGATTGAACCTAGGTCTCCTCATGGTGGGCGGATTCTTTAACAATTGAGCTACCTGGGAAGCCACCCTGGGTTTTGCTTCATCCCTTCTAAATCCAACACTAGTTGGAAGAATTTGAGTTTCAGCTGACCTCATGACAATGCACTTAAATAGCTGACTTGTTACAGGTGAATTTTTGCAGTCTTGAGTTCTTTTTACAAAATGGTGATTTTCTTGCAGGAAGCCAGTTGAGGGAAATTCTCCATGAATGTACGTCACAATGATGATGACCGACCAGATCCCTCTGGAACTGCCACCGTTGCTGAACGGAGAGGTTGCCATGATGCCTCACTTGGTGAATGGAGATGCGGCTCAGCAGGTAGGTGCATTAAGGGAGGATTTAAGTTGCCCAAGTGGGAAACATTAGCCCAGAAATTGTTTTATTTTGAGATGCAAAGATCTCTGATCTTGAACCTTTGTCATTCTCTAGAGGTCGTTTCCATTGTAGAATCACTATATGATTTTTTAAAATATCAGAAGTTGTAGTTTTTGAAAACAGCAAACTTTACCTAATCCATCTGGTATTCTTGAAGCATCAAAAACAAGTGTCTGACTTTTGAAATGAATCATTTTGAAAATATGTACAAGTTTTTGGAATAAAGTAGTGATTACTCAAGTCGTGTATTATGCTTGACTAATTTTTCCTGATTGGCCAGAGCAGGATGCCCAGAGGTTGGGTCAGGTTTTGATCTCATCCAGGAGGTGACTGACCCCGACAAGACACACAGGTGTGTGTGAACCCACCCTGGCTCCTGGAGCAGTCCTTCCAAGTCCTGGCTCCAGGGCAGCAAGTCTGCTGCTGTGAAAATGATAGTCATTGTTTTCTGTAAGACTCCTTTCTTTGTCACTAGCTACTTAACATTGCAGAGTAGAAAAGTTATTCCTGAGCTCATTCCTGTAGCACTTGGGAAAAAATTTAAACAGTAAGTAAAACTTCAGAAATTATTAGAGACAGATATTGTCTCTGATAACATAAATTTTTTCTCAGCTCCCCAAGTCCACCATCTGATCAGGGCCAAGGTCTGTGAGCTGGTTATCGGCTGGGAAGTGCAGCCTTCTCTGTATTCTGCCTTCTAGGTCCCGGCTTTGCAGGCTCTCCCCTTTGGTACCTCCTGGTCCCGCCTGAGAGGGAGCTTCCCAGTGCATGGAAACACTTCCTCCTTCACCATTCCTTCCCTCCCTCAGGGCACAAGCTCCTCTCTAGAAGTTCTCTGTTGTCTCTTCCCTTTTTATGTCTTTATCTTTGTCCTACCTCATTCCAGGGAGCTTAGCCTGTGCCCCTGGAGGCCTGGAGTCTTTTGCTGTCACCTAGAGGTTGCTTCGTAGGAGTGGTTCCATATCTTGATGAGTTATTTGTGGAGAGGCTGGTGATCTCCCCCATGTCCTTGTCTTACTCCTCTGCCATCTTCTTCCACTCCTGAATTTTTTAATTGACTACTAAAACTGGTTCCATCAGTCTGGTACTAAATAAATGACACTTTTTATATTTGTATAGTTCTTTAGAAGTATAAAAGTAGGTGTCTTTGTTTTATCGAAAGTAGAATTGGGAATGATTGCTTGGAAAATATTTATGCAAAATATATTAATAATTCAGATAAGTTAATTGGCCATTTGATGTCAGTCTGCCCCACCGCCCCCGTCTGTCATACTACATTAACACTCTATCCAGCATAGTACATTAATACTTTGTATATATGTCTGATGGGTCTTGCTTTGCTGTTTAATGATTTATATATATTACTTTCTCCTGCATTAGACCGTGAACTTCTTAAGAGCAAAGAATGTCTAATAGGTGCTCAATAAATGTTTGTCAGTTGAATAAATTTCTTGCTGTCTTGCCACTGATGGAAGTACCTCATTTCCTGACTCCTGATTCTCTCTCTTGGCTCATTTCAACCAATCTACTGTTAGATCTTTTATCTTAAACACACAAATAGCTATACCTCTGGCCCACCCAACAAAAACAACCTCCCCATTCCTTGACTCCACATTCCCCAACCCCCCTGCCCCCAGTTATATCTCATATCTCTGCTCCCTTTACAACAGTACTTCTCTAAATAGAGCCTCTGCTTCCTTGCCTCCATTGCTCTTCATTTCCAGAGCCTCCACTGGCTGCTCCTCCTCTCTGTGTTCTAGTCTATCAGCAAGTCCTTTTGACCTTATCTCAGGAACGTTGCTGAAACCATATTTTGCCACGTCTACTTCAGTTCTGTGACTGTTCCTAGACTCTGAGCCAACATTGCTCACCAGGGGTAGGACGGTTCTTCTCAACTGGTCTTGCTGCTTTTACTTTTGCGCTACCAGAAAACATTTGCCACACATCAATCTGCTAAAACTGTAAAAATGTACCATGTCACTGCCCTGCTCAGAGCTGTCCTGTTCACCCAAGATGAAATCTGAGTGCAGCCCTGCAGCTGGTCAGCCTCCTGTGACCAGTGCTTGCCTCTCTCCCTCATCCTCTCATTGCTCTGCTCCGGCCACTCATGGGAAGGTCTCAAAATGCCATGAATAGTTTCGAGGTGCATGTGGTGTATGGTTTCCTTTCTTTTCACTAATTAAAATAATTTAAAAAAGGGCTAGTTGGGACTTCCCTGGCGGTTCATGGTCAAGACTCGGTGCTTCTACTGCCAGGGGCACTGGTTCAGTCAGTGGTTGAGGAACTAAGAACCCATGTGCCTCAAAAAAAAAAAAAAGGGAGGTGGGTCAAGGTATTCAAAGTGACTAAACTTGAAAAACAACTCCAGTCTCTCAGGTGTCTTTTGATTCCATTTTGCATACGTACCTGGGAGACCTGAGACCACCCATCTGTGTAGCTGTGCACCATTTTTGTGTTTTGATGATTTCTCCCTTGTTTCTGTAATTTATTTTGTTTAGAGTAGTGGTTTGTAGTTTATAAGCCAGCATACAGAACCCTTAGAATTTTCCAGTTTTCAGAAGTAAACTCCCAGAAATGACCAGAGACTAAAAAGGCTACACTTCCTTGGAAGGCCTTGTCGTATTTTCTACTCCACATATCCACCTCAGCTCTTAAGTAGAAGAATTAAGTAGAAGTATTAAGTGTAATAATATAGGTTAATAAGATCACGTTTTGATTTCACCTAAGAAGTTTTCTATAAAGCCAAGAAATGGGAAAACTTGTTAATCTGTTTTATACATAGTCACAAACATCAAGCTTCGTCAGACCAGGGTATACTTACTGTAAACAAATCTCATTGGAAGGAAATATTTCAGTCTTTCTAATTTGCAAATATGTCTGATTGTGCTAGAAGCATTGACGTTTAGGCCTTTAGGTTATGTGGGCCAAGCTGTTGATTGATATTACCCCTAAATTTCCCTTAATGGGGAACAACTGTTAATTGGGCAGGATGTGTTGGAAATATTCCTCTCAGCAGGAACAGCCCGAGGTTTATCACGCCTTGATGTTGCCTCTATGTCACTGTGGCTCAGCCGAGACAGTGGCCTGTGTGCCTCTTTTTTGCCTCTTTCTGTCCCCAGAGCCCCCATTCTGTGTGTTCCTCATTCCCTCGAGCCTTCACTCTTTCCTTTGGGTCCTAACACTTAGTTGTGTCAGAGTTGACTGTGGTAGACCTTAAGGCCTGTGTGTGGAACCTGGGATAAGGCTCAAGGGGAAGGCAGACCCAAGGAGCAAGCAAAACTAAAAATGATGGAGGAATAGCAGAGAGAGGTAGCGGGGAGGGAGAGCAAGGGGATCACCAGAAAGAACAGGGACCAAAAGTGAGGATTCAAGAGTCAGAAGCTGCCCGAGATTTGAGTTCTTGCCTGGGGCGCCTGCTGGTGTTTGCTGCTTGGATGTGCGGTAGGATGCTCAGATGGGTTTGTATGAAAGGATCAGGATGCAGGGGACACACCAGAGGGAAAAGTCTGTATAATGTCTTCTGAGACTTTAACTGTGTTGTCCCTTGAGGCCAATACTTTTTAACAAGGACCATGTGGAGGCACTGGGCTGACTTTAGTGACAGACTTTGCAGATACTATCCTGTCAGACCCATGGGGTGAGAGACGCTGGAGCCACTTCTCCCACTATACCATCCTAAAGAGCTGCCCGCTGGCCATGGGTTCTCCCTCTGCATTTCTGTTAGGAGTGTATCTAAGTGAAGCTTACCGTGTATGTGTTTACAATGTTCTTAATACTTTGCAGCTGTGCTGAGGACATTCTAAACATTTCTATATATGCAAAAGAATCACCACAGTTATGAGAAAGCCTTCAGTCGTCTCAGCCCTCCTCCTCCTGATTCTGTCCTGTTGGTTTCTGGATTTAATTAAGATGAGTCCTTGGCAAGATTCTCTGCTCTGTTCTGGCTCTAACTAAGAAACACTGTTAATTTTCATTATCAGAAGTCATGTTAAGGTTGAAACCTAGGTTTGTCATTTTGTATAGGTAGCAGGAAAAGGATGATTCTTTTCTTAAAATGAAAAGCCATCCTCAATTATAAATGAAGATTTAAAGTATATCATCAACTGAAGAAATGAGCAAGAATAACAGTAACAAATATACAAGGTGGATAGAAAGAACTTACTTAATAGCTCTGAGATATAATCTATATGCCATGTGAAGTGAAGTGAAAGTCCCTCAGTTCAGTTCTGTTCAGTTGCTCAGTCGTGTCCGACTCTTTGCGACCCCGTGAATCGCAGCATGCCAGGCCTACCTGTCCATCACCAACTCCCAAAGTTCACTCAGACTCATGTCCATCGAGTCAGTGATGCCATCCAGCCATCTCATCCTCTGTTGTCCCCTTCTCCTCCTGCCCCCAAGCCCTTCCAGCATCAGAGTCTTTTCCAGTGAGTCAACTCTTTGCCTGAGGTGGCCAAAGTATTGGAGTTTCAGCTTTAGCATCATTCCTTCCAAAGAAATCCCAGGGCTGATCTCAGCATAGTGTTTTTGAGGCTTGGCCATGTTGTCACGTGTATCACTACAGACATATCTTGGAGATATTGTGTTTTAGTTCCAAAGAACTGCAATAAAGCCAATATTGCAATAAAGTGAGTCACATGAATTTTTTGGTTTCTTGGTGCATGTAAACATTCTATTTATATTGTGTAGACTTTTAACTGTGCATGTCTAAAAAAAAGTACATAGCTTAATTTAAAAATATTTTGTTGCTAAAAAATGCTAACCATCTGAGCCTTCAGTGAGTCGTAATCTTTTTATAATACAGTAACATCAAAGGTCATGATTGCAGATCATCATAATGATTATAATAATAATGAAAAAGTTTGAAATATTGTAAGAATTACCAGAATGTGACATAGAACCTAAAACGAGCAAATACTTTTGGAAAAATGGCGCTGATAGACTTACTCCACACAGAGTTGCCATGTTAAACCTTTAATTTGTAAAAAAAACAATTATTTGTGAAGCTCAATAAAGCAAAAAACATGCACTAAAATGAGGTATCCCTGTCCTTTATAGCTCTTTTTTTGCTTTTAGCTTTTTTATTGCCTAAGAATACTCTAGTGTTCATCATTTGATGGACATTTGGATTGTTTCCACTTTTTGTGGTTTTTATGAATAATACTTCTATGAATGTATGTGTACAAATGTTTGTGTGGATGTGTGTTTTTGTTTCTCATATACATACACCTAGAAGTAAAATTGAGCAGCTTATTTAAAACTAAAAAAAATTTTTTTGGAACAGCTTTATATTTAACTATTGTTTTCTGAATTAAAAAAAAATTTCTATTTTCTGCTTGCCCTCACTGTTATCTTGCCCTTTCACTCCTTCTTTCCACCCCAAATCTCAAAGAAGGGAGGCTGACAGTCTTGACACGAGAGGCCTTGTAACTGTGAGTAGTAGTGAAAACGTGGATTGCAGTTTGCAGTAATAATTTTCTTGAAACGTTTGTACAAGTTACGTTTTCCTCATAGACAGTGATGCTGAAGAGTCTGATCCAAAACTGCGCTTCCTCATGTTTGGTTCCTCTTGTCTCACTGTAATTTCTTCTACCTCTAAATAGATCAGCGTAGCTAAATAAAGTTTACTTCCCTTAATATGCCTAACCACATATTATTCTTGAGTTGTAAAGCTTAGGTTTCCACCTGAGTTTTTGTGTGTGGCTTTATAAATTCCAGTGAATGTGCTTCAGCAGTCAAAATATTGCATTTCACACACTACATTTTAGAACCTAACAGTGTATCAACTATCTTTGTTATGAACTTTCAGCACATTTTGGAGATTTTAAGAAGTAACAGCTTGTTTTGAGCATGAAAGGATAAACATGAGCCCAATTTCCAACTTGTTTTGTTGGTTTAATATTTTAATAATCTCTTAAGAAAAATTACAGCAGCTACAGGTAAATAAAGAAACCATTAGGTTAAGAGCAGAGTGTTCACATAGAATTGACTGATTTGCTTATGTAATCTGTGACAGCGACAGACCTGCATGACGGCGGCATGCCACTTTGTATATATTCTTAGTGACACTTGTCATGTACGTATTATTAGGGCAGTGGGGTGGGGATAGAGTTAGATGTCTCCTTGTCCTAACTGAGAATTCAGAACACAGAGAGCACCTGGAGCATGTTTTGTCATTTTTATTTCTTATCTTTTGCTTTTTTTCCCTTTTCTTCTTCATGCCTCTTTTTCAGGTAGTAGATCTCCTTAAATGTAAACAGAAAACTTTTTCTGGGACATCCTGTTAATAAGCGTTTCCTGGAAGACTACAAGTTACCTCAGTCATGTCCAATTGTCTTGACTTTTGCCCGTTTCGGTTGATCAGCATTTAGCATGTCATTTCATTGGGAGTGAGGTTTTTTCCCCTTGGGTTTCTTCTTTTTGAAAGCCTTTGTTTCCCCCAGACAGCATATGCAGCCAGAGTTTCCCCAGCGCATTCTTTTGAGTACACGTTTCCGGACAGCACATTAAATATGTTAAAATGTTCCATGTTCAGATGGTGCTCGTCATCAGCATGTCTTCTGCATCAAATGTACTTCTCCTCCTAGTCCAGTGGCCTTTTCTGTTCAGGTTGACATCTTCTTAATAACATTTCCCCGGACAGCTCCTTTCTTGCCATCAGTAGTTCAGATCCTGTCGCCACACAGGTTTACTCTTCAAACATACGGATGGCCACCATGTCAGGGGGACCAAGAAAGGGGATCAGCATCAGTATGGTGTAGAAAAACGAATAAATGGCTTTTGGGAGCCTTGCCCAGGAAAAGGGTATTCAAATGCGAATGGGACTGCAATTAAAATATTATTGCTGAATAATATTAGATAACATCTCATTTTGTGATACTCCCTATTTAGAGGCAAGGGCTTGAGCTGGCAGGTAGAAAAAGGCTGGTCAAATGTTGGGCTTCGGAAACCCAACATGGGGAAGCACAGTTTTGGATCAGACTCTTGAGCATCACCGCCTATGAGGAACATGTAACTTGTGCAGATGTTTAAAGAAAATTATTATTGCAAACTGCCATTCACGTTCTCACTACTATTCACAGTTACAAGGCCTCTCGTGTCAAGATTGTCAGCCTCTCTTCTTTGAGATTTGGGGTGGAAAGGAGGAGTGAGAGGGTAAGATTTATGACTGAATTAAGGAGTGACTGAATAACAGATTTGTTCATCTGCATAAGCATCTATCGTATGTCTTCTCTGCAGGACTGTATTAGGTGTTGGTGACACAAAGCTGAATAAGACACTGTTTTTGCCCTAAAGGAATGAGCAGTCTAGTTGGGGAGCAGAATGTGGTTTACAAAAAAAAGAAAAAGGCTGTATTTACACATGTGTAGACCAGGGGAGAAGTGCTTGGGTTGCAGAATGTATCAGTGTCTTGGGAGCGTCCAGGGAGGTGTGGGGAACGGGAGAGGTGAGCAAGGAAAAGTGTCTGTGGGGAGGCTGAGCCTGAACTGAGGTATCACGCTGGAAGTTATTCAAGCTTTGCATATCATGTAATCAGTTTCTGTGGTGTGAAATGTGAATACTCTGTAGGGCTAGCATAATCAGTGGAGAACTGATATTAGTGACGCCCCCAGCAAACTGTATCTATGCATTCTAGGATCTCTTTTCTGGAAACTTTGCTCTTCGGTATTCTTTCTAGAGAATCTGTGTCCTCTGTGCATCCAGTCTGGCGATCCACTCCTGGCTTCTTGATTCTGTCCCTCACAATTTCCAACTCTGTGGAGGTGAGGACCATGAGCACCCCTAACCCACGTGCTTTCTAGTAGTGCAGGCAGCTGGCCACGTTTCTGAGGGCTTCCTCTGAACTGTTAAAAAAAAAAAAAAAAAAAAAAAGTCTGAGTTTTCCAGGTCTGTGGTCTGATTTTACAATCTTCTCTGCCTTAGGTCTGCCAATTCCATTCACTACAAAGCCTTCTGAAAAGGCATAGCCTATGTATAATCTCTGTCTCATAAAGGAAAATGTTGATGCCATGCAGAGGAGGGTGTTATATGTGGCACTCACAATAATTATGACATATGATATATAATTATGACAGCTCTGAGCTGTCTGGGTTGAGAGACACTTCAGAATTTAATTAGCCAAAGGCAATAATAATAAGATACAAGATACAATCAGTATCCTTCAAATGGTAGAAATAGAGCTGCCTTCAAAAAGGAGAGGATTAAGGAAAAACACTGGCGTGGCAAGGTTGCACTGCAAAATAACAGCAATTTAAAATTTTATGGTGGTTTTAACATTATGATTGTTTTCAACAGTGTTTGACTGTCTGGTTGCACTCTAAACTCCAGAGGAGCAGGGGTTGTCTCTTGGCCATGCTGTACCTGGCGTCTGAGGTAGCATTCAGTAAGGTAGCATACAGTAGGTCCTTCAGAGTGAATGAAGGATGAACAAAATGAACGAGTTTAATTCATCTAAACCAGGGCTTAAAAACTGGCTACCTATTACATTTTTCATACAGGCATTAAAAAAGAAAAAAAACTTTATGATTAACAAATAATTAGGTGCCAATCTTTAAAAATGGGAAGATCTACACAAAATTCTAGATCTTTCTGTTTTTTAAAAACCCAGAAGATCTGGTAACTGGGCTGATTGTCCTACTTGGCAAAAGTTGATGGACCCGAAGTAGCAGCCACCCACTTTGGATGGGGAGTACCATTCTCAGGCCCCCTTTGTCCACTTCACTCAATTCCCAAACTTGCCTGGTCTCTGTGGTCAGCTGAACTTGCAACCTGGGAATTGTTTACCTGTGTTTTTTTTTTAGCTTTGTAATTGTTTCATGTGCTCACACATACTGGGTTTTAAAAACAAAACTATTTAAGATTTTTCGGGCACACTCAATGTATCATACTGATGAAGTGATTTTAAGCCTCTTAGTTTTCTCCTTTCCTCATATAACTTGTAGAATGAAGTAGTATGGACTCTGGCTCATGTAGCTATGTAGAAGGATTTCAGTTATATGTCTTACAACTTTGGACCCATATGTTGTTTTATTTGGCCTCTGCTTCACAGTGAACAGTATTCGAGTCCCCAATCAGTGCCATATTGAACACTCATCAAAGCATAGGAAGGGCAGAAGAAATGACCAGGCGCCTTGGTTTTACTGTTTACAAACTGGTTAGGGGGCATTAAACACAGATGCAGGGTATCAGCGTTCAAACGGATAGACATGCAAATACTTATATTTATAATATTTTTTACAGTTTCTCCAAAAATTGCATTTTCCTTAGGTACTTATTAAAATAGAATTTTTTGAATGTAAAATTTCCCTGGTGTTGCCTAGATGAAGCATTTTTATTTAAATCATTTCTATATTGACTTTCTCTTTGAATAAAACTACATTTGATAGACTTCCAACCTCAACTTTCTGTTTTTTTAAAATGCATATTTGTCATGTTGGATGTGATATGATAGCCATTGATAGAGTACAGTACAAATTATATATATATGTACACACACACACACGGAGGAAAAAAAATGGGACTGTTCTCTTCCAGAAAGTGTTAAGACATATGTTTCCACATAATCATTTTTATGTTGGCAGACTCATCTTTTCTGGTCCAAATGATTGACTTAAAAATATGACTGTATAGCAATTATCTACATTACGTTTCCACACAGACAATAGTGAAGCAAGCTGCATAAGTTAGCAACAGTAATATCTAGATTCCAAATGCGGGTGCAAAAAGTAAACAGCCTTCCAAGGAACCCTTTGCTGAAGCGTCCTAGTATTGTATCTAGGTAATTTGGGGGCTTCCTTGTCTTCAGATTAGATTTAAATTGGAATTGACCAGAACTAGGTACCCCCCTTAGTAATCTTCCAGCCAGCTCTGCTGTTACAGTAAATTGAAGCTGAACTATGGTGGGGCTCCGGAGGGAGCAGTTCAGTGGCGCCTTAGTGTTCATGCCTCCACTGGTATTGCCTCTCAGCCCTGGGCCTTTTTCTTTAGTAGGCGACCATCAGATAGAGCACTGCTGAGAGGATGTCTGTTTTATGTGCAGTGTGTGCTTAGCACAACCATTAACTAGAATACTTTGACCTGGATCCATTCTTTTTTGCCCATTCCTTGCCCCTTGCAGTATAGGAGGTGTGCATTTGGACATCTGCATTTAGAAAATTACTTTGCCAAGGGTTTCTGCTTTGCAAGTAACAAGGGAACTAGTTAAGCAGAGAGAGCAGAAAGTAGGAGCTATTTGGTTTCATTTTGGGGTGTCAGGTTAACCCTTAAATAACAGATTTGAACTTCACAGATCCACTTATACACTTACTTATGTTTTACAGTAGTAAGTATTATAGAACTATACCATCCACCATTGGTTAAGTCTGCAGATGTACAACTGAGGATACCTAGGATCTGCGAACGCAGAGGGCTGACTATAAGTTTCAGACGGATTTTTGACTTTGTGGAGGGTTGGTGCCCCTAAGCTCTGCATTTTTCAAGGGCCAGCTGTGTTTCTAAAAAAGTGGAAATCAATCCTTCTGAGCTAAACCTTAGATGTAGAGAAATGGACTTGTTATCCAGTTGTGTTTCATGACTTCTAATTTTTAGGAGTTGTTAAAATGTTCTTATGTTTTCTAAGTAGATAGAACAATTCACACCGAAGCATGTTCTTGGATAGAAGTTTCTTTGGTCTTCATGTATATTGGGATATCGAGTTGTCATTCTAGTTCATGGGGAAAACTGTGACACACATGCTTTTGTTAGTGATGTTGTTTAGTAGCCAAGTTAGCCAGAGTCATCCAGCTCATTTATCTTTTCTGATTTGTTTTGCATTGACAGAGTACATCTATTTAAAATCCATCTTAATTCTCATCACCTTGGCAAAAGGGCTGTATGAAAAGCATCCTTATAGAATGGCTGTTTCTTTATCATTTATTTTGCAACTTTAGTCATGATAGAAAATAAGTGTAGTGTAAAATGTGGATAGGATATGAATTACAAAGGAATGGCATCCATATTTTTTCATAAAATGTTTGCATTGAGAAATTAGACCTTAGGCTTAATATATACTCTGTGAATAATATCTGTTTTAAAGACCAGGGAATCAACTGAGAGTGGAATTGAGTAATGGACGACATCACCCTTTAATAATGGGTATTCACATCTATGGGCGTTTACTTCTCAGACTTTCTGTTTTCTTATTTTTAAAGTGGTTTACTCAGGGTTAGGCACTGAGAATCTTCCCACTTTTTATCACCTGCCCATGCGGCTTCAAGCTGCCTTGGGACTTTGAGGAGCCTCCATTAGGGAGACTTGAAGAGAAGCCGCGTACTCAGTGTAGGCTTTTGCTTTGCAGGGAGGCAGTGGTTCCTTTTCCAACCATTATTTTAAGAACATGGGGGAAATGTGGGCTAACATGTTTTGTAACATTCCAGAGATGTGTCTTAACAATGTAAAAGATATATTAAAGGTCAGATTTTTTTGGCATTGAAAGAATGCCAAGGGTCTGACTACAAGTTTTTGGCATTTACTTCAAACTTAAACGTTACTTTTTAAACTTGCTGATCACCAGAAGGTTTGTTGTCTCAACTTTATGCTCAATTTTGAGTTGCATGGTTATTTGTTAAATTATTGAAAAGAATGACTTACTTTTTTGGTGGTGGGGTTGCTGCGCTGTATGGCTTGGGGATCTTAGTTTCTCGGCCTGGTTGAAGCCGGGCCATGGCAGTGAGATTGCTGAATCCCAACCACTGGACTGCCAGAGAACTCCCCAAGAGAATTCCATTTGATATTTTCTTTTTTTTTTGTTCTCTGTGTGGTAGAGGGAATGAAGAGTATTCATTTGAGGCTTATGATGTGCTAAGCACTTTTATATATTATTTCTTCCAGTGAACATACACCTTGTAAGGTGGTAATCATTTTTACAGACAGAACCACAGATGAGAAAGGTTACATACTTTGCACATGGAAAATCACAGGACTGGGATTTGAGTCCCCTATGTCCTACCATCCAGGAACAGTGGTATTGCTTGGACTTAGGCGTATCTCCGTTGTTTTGTTCAGGTAAACAGTCAGGAGAGACATGGGACTGGGTTTTGTATAGTAGTAAGTTGTAAGGCTTGCGAAGAAGAGTATTCCTGCTATTACCTTAAGTTTCCTTCACATCACCTCTGAAAGATGGCAGTGAATCTGGCTGTGGAGCTTCTCAGAGTTGCAAACCAAGCTGGAGTGACTGTCTGAAGCCTGAGGCACCAACTGAGTTTGGAGGAAGAGGTGGGTGTGAAGTCATTTCAGGCCCAGGTCGTCAGAGTAGCTCCCTTTCTTTCCCTAGGGAATGGTTCTTTCCCTGAGGTTAGCCATAGGGGAGCAGTTTCCTCTGGGATCAGCACCTGCTGAGAGATGGTGGTGACCAGAAAGAAAAGGCAGGGGCTTGTCAAGCCTGGGCACAAGGAAAGGACCTTTGTCTGCCTTCTTTTCTTCCAAACTCCGCCTTTCTCTTCCATTCAAAAATTACATCATCCCTGAGGCACAGTTTTTGTGTCTTAAGAAATCTGAAAACTTATTATAAGACTTGAACCTATTAGATTATTTTTTGTTTCATTTCTGAATTTATAATTATTTCTCTTAAGTAATGCCACAATTAAAAAAAAATCATTTAAGTTTATCCTTCAAAAAGAAATCACTCTGAGCATTTCTGAAGTGTCTCACCTCTGCTCATTCTTGTTCTCAGGGGGAATACAAAATTAGGTGTCAGGCAGCATTTGTGCTGTGAGACCACACCCCTTTGCTAGTGAGTTCCTCATCTTCTTTGTTTCAGATTGATGAAGGGCTGCTTGGACTTTGACTCTCCTCAAGATGTTAATTATATGTTTCAAAATCATGTGTTCTGTTAAAAATCACTTACGCATAGCCTTGGAAGAGCACTGGAGGCAGGGAGGTGCTTCAGGGGTGTAGAATATTGTTTGGAGGCCTTGGGAAATAAATCTTAACTTCATTTACCACCAAGACATGTTTAGTCAGTGTATATAAACAAAAGAAGTCACAGTGTGCCTGGACGTTATTTGTCCCAGATGGAGTTTAAACTTGGCTCATTATACTGCGCTGATGTCATGGTACATAAACTGGCCCGAGTTAGAGACGTGCATAGAATCTGCTGTGCGCTTGTGTGTGCTGAGGGCGTGCGAGGAGGAGGGAGGGGCTGGCTGGAAAATCGTTGTCACATTTTTCCTTTGCTGTCTGCATAGCCTAGTGTCAGTCCTGAATTTGGACTGGGTGCAGAGTGAGGGAAGAGTCGGAATAATGTGTTCATTTGTGCAAGTCGGTATGTGATGCACTCAGGGATGTCGTTCTTCCAAGACTGAGTGTAAGTGCATCAGGCTTTCCAACAGTTGCTTACGATGCTCTGGCAATACAATCTAGAGAGGAAAATCTTAAAGCAGTACATTTTTGAAGAGCATTTTCAAGTCTGTTTGCCTTGAAATCTTCAGTCTGGATAGTGTCTTTAAACTTTTTAATGGTCTTAAGTATCCTGCTGTATAATTCTGTTTTCCTGGATTGAAGGGTAGATAACCTTTCAAACTAGTTGCTTAAGTGTTTAAAAAGGCAGAAAAAGGCGGACCCTTGATGCCTCTTAGAGAAGCTGGCCAGGTTTAATTCTTCCTTCGAGCTTTGAGAGGACCCAGAAAAGGGTCCTCTCCTGGTGTTCTGGGTGCCTAATAGGCAATCGACACATACTGTGGTGTTACTTTGTTACATTTTATTGCTGACTTCCCTTGTGATAATCTTAATTAGAAGCAGTTCCAAGTAATTCACAGCATTTTGTGGATATAAAGAGCTTAGATTTCAGAACTACTGTGAAAGGATTCCAAAGTCACTCTTGTTGCTGGGATCCACGGAAGCCGAACAGACACTGAAATGTGAATGAGCTGCGAGGTGATCCTTCAGGAAAGCCAGAATGTTTCTCAAACTGAAAATCTGGTCAGAGGTGAGAATTGGCTGGTTTTAGATTTTATTGAGAACATGAAATGTGGCAGATGTGGCAAACTTTTTTTCTTCAGACTTTCTTATTAGAGGCCATGTCACTGGTAGAAATTTGAAGAGAAAGAAATATTAATAACAGTTATTTATTGAGCATATACTATATATAAGGCCTTCTACCAGGGCTGCCGGGGGGTTGCTTTCTTCTTTAGAGCACACACATAAGATAGGTGTTTTATCTTTGCAGAGGAGGAAATGCAGGGTTAGAAATGTTAAGTGCCCTGTCTGGCACAGCTGGGACTCAGCTACGATTTGTCTGATTTGTTCTTCTCACTCTGTATCTTTGGTATCTTCATTGATTTTAAACTCTTAGTTAAAAAGTGAATTGAAAGTAAAATGAGATGAGCACAAAGTGACTTAACTACTCGGTATGTACATAGTAGAGTGAAGTCTCTCGGTCATGTCTGACTCTTTGCGACCCCATGGACTGTAGCCTACCAGGCTCCTCCAACCATGGGATTTTCCAGGCAAGAGTACTGGAGTGGGATGCCATTTCCTTCTCCAGTGTACATAGTATATAGTGTTACTTAGAAGACAAGTCTGGCCTGAACCCCATCTAATTTTACTTAAATGTGTATTGTGGCAGGAAGACAAACATGTAGAAGTATGTGGTATTGCTTCCTTATTTTTTTTAGTCTTAAAAAAAGTAATAAAATTCATCTTAAATTTAATAATTAAGTTTTATGTTGTGTGTCCTTTTTTTTTTTACACTTATCTGCAATTCTGAGTCCTTAAATTATTTTTTCAAACTTTTTAAATGTATGCATGATATGCTAAAAGGCAAAGTAGAGCTTAAAGATATAAAAAATGAATTAGCTAGTCTGAAATGGGATAGTCTAGGAATCAGAACAGGTGTTTTGGGGATATGATTAACTTGGAACACTTGAGAATAAGTAATGATTCTCGTTTGGTTCGTAATTAAATTTGTTTCCCAATAATCCCAATAATAATAAACCCTATTAGTCCTCCTTTCCTTTTGATCAGCAAATCAGCCAGCAACATAGCGGGTGGACAACATTGTTGGATTGATGAGTTGGCTTGAAGTAAAGGAAAGGACTGCTAGGTTGCCTGATGAGTGCTTTAGGGTTTAGCATTTTAGAGCAAGAAACCAAAGGGAAGAAATAAGAGATAGAAAAAGTCTAGGAAGAGGTGGAGACACGAGAGGGACAGGCTGTGAAGGCCCCTCAGTTATCAGTGCTAGGAGTGGTGGAAATGGAAGTGACAGAATCACAGTTAGATAACAGAATTAGAGAGAGTGACAGGAAGTAGGAAAAATCAAGTAGTTACGTCTGGGAGAGCCATGCCCATGACTTCACCTCTGTAATCAGAGATACCGTGGTGTTGACAGGGAGGGCAGCACTCTTCAGCAGCGAACCCTGTGATCTGGATAGTCATATTTAAAGGTTAAACCGTTGGTTATTTTTGAAAACTCTTACTTAGAACTGTGTAACCCCTGCATTATGTCACAGTTGGATGTTTAATTAATATCTGTGCTGGTCTCTGTGGGTCCAGTATCTCCCATCTCAGAGATGTTTGAGTTTCTCACTGCTATCATAGTTACTTAGCAGTGTTGCTTTCCTACTGGAAAATTCTGCTCACAGGATAAAGTCCAGACTTTCAAGCAGAGCAAACAAAGACTTTTCTGAGGTGGGCCTGGCCTGCTTCTTCAGTCTCACCTTTTACCCCTCTGTTGCTTGCTTATGCCTTCACAGCCGCATTGGAATTCTCTAGCACACTGTAATTCTAAATGCAGTGAACCGCTCAGTGCTTGTGCTGTGTGATTGTTCTTTGGCTTATCTTTTCATTTTCCCTTTAAGTGTCACTTCCAGCTATAACTTTTCCTGATGTCTTGGTGGTTTCTTCAGTTTCCAGAGCGCTTGATAGCAAATAATCATGTTTTTTTTTTTTTTTTTTTTTAAACAGCTAATTGTGTTTTCTACTTTTGCAGCAATACACAAATAGGGGTCAGCTTTTATCTTTCTCATCTTAAAATCATCAGTGCTTAATAAAGTGCCTAGTACATAGTAACTACTCAGCAAATATTTGTTGAATGATCAGGGTTTCAATAATTACATTAGGTATTGTTTTACATAAGTTTAATCAATACAAAAGCATGGCCTGAATAAGTGATGATAATGTACTGTGCAGAGGCAGGGAAAGGCTAAGGTCTCTAACTCAGAGTCTTTCCAAAACCATAGAATATTAAATATTTGTACTCATTTCTAATTTTATGTTAGTGGGAATAAGATATAAGGCAATAGTATTAATAGTAATAAGAAAAGTTAACTCTAGGCTGTTTAAAGACAAAATATTGGGAACTGATTTTCTTTTATAGGAATGAGAACATTCCTCATGGGCACATTATTTCTTGATTATGTCTTAGTGGGGGAAGAACAGTGTTCAATAAATGACATGGCCAACATTGAAATGAGTTTTAAAAATGGTAGAATACTGGGAATGTAGGCAGTTAAATATGTTTCTTCAGCGGCCTTGAGATTCCCACAGTAGAATTGTCTATGAGGTTCAGTGCATAGTTTACCAGAGAAGGGTGTTAGTCACTCATACGACCCCATGGACTGTAGCCCGCCAGGCTCCTCCATCTGTGAAATTTTCCAGGCAAGAATACTGGACTGGGTTGCCATCCCCTTCTCCAGGGGATCTCCTGGACCTAGGGATCAAACCTGGGTCTCCCACATTACGGGCAGATTCTTTACCATCTGAGCCAGGGGTGTGACATCAGTTGGTACGTCAGTGTGGATCACATTGCTCTGCGTCAGCCAACCAAAAACCAGACATGAGGTAGCTGGCTCTAAACGCAGGATGACATGCAAGATTTAGTGTGCAAAGCACATCAGATGAAAAGTGATCCAAATTGCTGATTCCCCATCAGTGTGGCCAGAGCCCCGCTTGGAGATACAGGGTGCGTGGATGGAGTTGAGGGGTAGGAAATGGTTTTACCTCATGTGGTGGATATTTTTAATAAGAATTGACCCTGAAATGGTGATGACAGGAATCAAATTTTGTTCCCAGTGAACATAATTATTTCAGCTAAAGCAGGAAGAATTTCTTTTGGATACTCCACAATTCTGTGAAAATATATTCTCCAGCGGATCTTCCCGACCCAGGATTTGAACTGGAGTCCCCTGCATTGCAGGCAGATTCTTTACCAGCTGAGCTACCAGGAATCAATAAAATGAAAAACATTTGTTTAAATAAATGTAATGCTGCTCCAGGGGTATTTGGTGACTGTTACTCTTAGCCGGGGAAAAGCTACACTTACACTCACACTTACATTTTTGGTCTTTTTTGTTTTTGACTTTCATCTGAAAAGTCCTATAGTTGAAACTTTAGATTCAGGCATTTTTGGCTGTCTTAAAAGAGGCTTTGAACATAGTTTGGGCCATCTATATTACATCCTGCATTTTTCACACCTAAGTTAGTGCTATATTTTTATTCTTAGCAAACAGCTTTTTTGGTAATAGAATCTCTTTATTCAGGGCACAACCCATTTAAAGGGAATAGAAATGTATAACTTTACAAGCTGCCATTGTTTTCTTTATAGCCCTTATCACTATCTGTAAATGTTTTTTTTTAAGTCATTCCTTACTCCCATCCCATGCAAGTTCCCATTTGTCATGCTGCCAGGTAGGGAGAACTTTGTGTTGTTCTAAGTCTCTATTTTGTGGCCTGATGGAATGCCTCACCTATTTTGGGCACTCATCAATATATGCTGAATTAAGATGAAGTAGAGTAGTAATTGGAGAAGGAGATGGCAGCCCACTCCAGTATTCTTGCCTGGGAAATCCCATGGACAGAGGACAGAGGAGCCTGGTAGGCTATATTCCATGGGGTCACAAGAGTCGGACATGGCTTAGTGACTAAACCACAGAGTAGTAATTCTTCTAAGGATACTTACTTCATGAAATGCAGTTATTGAACTCATTTGCATATACAGTTTACCCTTGAACAGGACAGGTTTGAACTGCATACATCCGCTTATATTTATTATTATAAATATTATAAAATATTTTAAATTATAAAATATTATGCATATCCCCCCCCCAAATACATATCACAGTACTACACCATCTGCAGGTGGTTGAATCAGAGGTTGTGGAGGGTCAACTGTAAAGTTATATGCAGATATTTTTCACTGTGCAGAGGGTTCAAGGTCAAGTGTATATATTTTCAGCAGACACTGGTGTGATTTCAGTGCATTAAAATGTTCTCCTTGGTTCATCTAACTTCTCTTTCCTTGGTTACCTGTTCGTGCATTCCTGTCTTTTTTTGTTAATGAAGGCTGACTTTTGAGAAGTATAGAAGCTTAAGACCCAGTCTTTTTCAGGAGTAATCTTTTATTTTTCTTATGCCTATTAGGTCATGAGAAATGGCACCTAATGATAGTGATAATCAAATAGCTTATTGGTTTCTCCTAGGTTTCTAAGGGAATTCAAGGACTTGACAATGACTTTATGAGAATAAATCTTGCCCAGTTTAAAGGCAACTCTTTGTTGTTAAGGGATGGAGTCCTTACCACCCAACTGCCATGTTGGGGGTAACAGGCTTTGCCTCAGGGAGTGAGCACAGATTTCCTAGAAGAGAACTTGTCCTCTGTCATTGGGGACATGCTTTTGATCCAGTTAAATGCATTCTCTCCTTATAGCCATTTATTGAAGCATCTCTCTAGAGAACTGACTCTGTGAAACCCACACCTGTTGGGGAGGAGGAGGAGATGCTATGTGGTAGAAGAGAAAAGCATGCATTTTGGTCAGGCAGGGCTGGGTTCCAGTGCTGATTGTCAGTTTGTAGTTCTGTGACTTTGGACAAGTTACTTATCCTCTCTAAGCCTCAGTTTCCCCATCTTTAAAGTCTGGATGTCCTTTTGCCTTGATCTATTGTGTAAGTATCCTTGGAGGCTCCCTGGTCTTATATGTTCTTTTCCTACCAGCTTTGGATTCAGGCTTTAGGTTGAACATGCGAGCAGGTGAGTCAGTCAGTACTTTCCTATTATCTTCTAGAACCTTCTAGTTTAACTGCTCATGTTTTAAATCCTGGGACCTTTTCTTTGTGTATGTTATTACCACAAAGGTGATTGTCAGTCATTTGCAGCTCATCATCTCGCTTTTCGTAAAAGAGACAGAACTCAAAAATCAAATGATGCTACTGTTCAGTTTTGCTGGAGGCCAGCTGCGGCCTTGACACAGAGACCAGAGTCTCAACGGTGCGTCATGATGGATGCTTTGGGTGGAACAAAAGAGCCTGGGTGAAGCTTACCAGGATTTTTTTGGAGTTTGGGAATCTGAAGTGTGTGTGTGTTCAGAAGAAAGGTGCTACTATTCCTTTCCTGGAGTCAGAGGTCACTTTTTAAGTTGTTAGATCTTCCTGGATAGAATGTGTCCTTAACCTAGAACTCATTGCAGCTTTTAGTTTGTAATACTCCTTTCTTAAGATGTCTGTTGAATATTCATAACTGCTCTAAACGAGAATGTTCATGCATACATGAAACAGCTAAGAGTAAGACAAGCTTCACAGATGTGGCAAGTGGGAAAAGCTCTGAAAGTGAAATGAGATTTCCTAGCACTGTTTATATCTTGACTAGGTATGGAATTTAACTCTTGAAAATACTGCAAATGTAACATTTCATCTTTGGTCAGTCAGTACTACAGTCCAAGCAGGAGCTTTTGTGATGAACACATACATGGCAGTGATGATTTAGTTGGTGCCTGGTAGTATTTTATTTGAGGCAAAAATTAGGAATTTGTCTCCAGGAGATTATCTTCTGGTTAATCAGGAATCCAAAATTTAAAATGCAAAAGTAGCTTTCCTTTTGCTCTTCTGGTGAGTTAGAAACAGAATTCTATTTAGATTTATACCTGTGAAGAAAGATGTTATACCTGCTTCACTTGTCTTGTTGGGTGAAGCTTTCCCAGGATGCTGTGTTTAGCCTTTTGCTTAGTTATGTTAATTCTACCTCTTGTTGTATTGTTTCTTTAGACTTTGGAAGAATGGTCACTTATTTTTCAGTAAACCTTAATGAACTGCCTTTGGTTATGTTGGGCTGCTTGGTTCCTGTAGCACTAACGGATTTGAAACAGATCTGACAAAACAATAGTAGCCTGAAATATGTCTTTGATTAACATGGCTCTATGTTAACATCTCTGGGGGAAAAAAATCTATCAGTGGTTAAAAAAAAATCTTCTTTTTTTCCCCTTCTCCTCTGACAAGACACAGAATACAGCATGACTTGTTTTAGTGCTGATTTTGGAAAAGCAGGAAATGCTTACTAAGTGGGCAAAAAATGATGAGGTTTGGACAGTGATGTTATGTTTCACATTCTGTATTTAAGAGAACTTGTAACTGTAATGTCTGCTTTGTGGCTAAAGAAAGAAAGGAGGAGGGAGGGAAGGAGGGTGGGGGGATGGGGAGAGACAGATTGAGAGAGAGAGAGAGAGACAGAAAGACAGACAGACGGAGTGACTTGTTCTATACAAAAGGTTAAGTGCCAGGGAGCCTGCGGGTGTGACTCCCGCTCCTCAGGGCCGCACGGTGCCAGGCCCGCTGCTGCCGTCTCATTCACGTCTCTGGTTAGGGACAGATCACTGGGCTGATGTGTGTCAAAAGTTTATTTTTATATCTCCTTTATTGACAGCAAAAACAGCATGGTGGTCAGTCCGCTTCAGTATAATAAAATGCTTTCTTTTAAAATATCTCGGTGCCAAGATGAATACAGTTTGCTCAAATAATGACTTTCACTCTTGCTAAGAAAAATTGATATTGGGGCACAGGAGATTTGCCTGGTTTCTGAGGTAACTTGGTAGATTATAATCTGGTTGCCATAGAAACACAGCAGCAGGGAAAATTACAGAAACTAAACATTTGAAGAGAGATATTTTAATAGGATATGTGAAAGCCCTTTACCTATCCTCTTTCTCCCTAAAGAGATGGGGTGGGGGTCAGGAATGGGCCTCCCGGGAGCAGCGAGGGGAAGGCATAAATGGCTTTTGGAGGCTGGCTGCATCAAGCCACTCCATGAGATGTGGCCCGGTGTCGGCGACCGCAGAGAAACTGCTGCAGACACTTTTCATACAATATGTTAAGCAGATAATGTGATAGAACCTGGAACATGTTCCAATTCAGATATCCCTTTTCTTGCCTGGGACTTCCCATAATATTGGTGAATTGTACTTTTAGAACTAGCATTTAGGACACGTTGTCTGACAGTTATGAGTGTAGTGGAAGAGAGTATATGCATTTAAGATTGTCAAAGAATATCTGGGTCAGAGTCTTAGTGTTCACTGATTTTTTTTTTTCCTGCCTGAATAATTCGACAGGCATATCTTATAGACCTATCCCTAGAGGCTTAAACACAAAGCAGATGCCTTCTGCTCTGTTACAGTGATGTTAGAATTGGTTTAAGGATTTAAAAAAAAAAATGGGTAATTTTCTTTCTTGGACTGTTTTATTCCCCTGTAGTTGAGTTATATTCTATGTGTACATAGAAATAAAGTTAAGTCAAAAATATTTTCATGTTAGGAATGACTTTAAAAATTCAGTTTCAAGAAAGCAATGAAAATGTCTTAATCACTCCATAGAGATCAGGAAGGATTTCCTTTTGAGTTCTTAAAATGGCACAGTGTGTACATTGGGGAGGATTTGAATGCTTAAGACTGAAAAATTATTAACACAGTTACTGTACAGGAAAAGTAAATTGCCTTGAAATAACTATTTTAATTCAAGATAACAAGAAGCACCAGGGATGAAACTTGTACTGCTTTTCCTTGAATGGTCTTGTTTTTTCTAGTTAATGTATTTCTAGATTAAAAATGTTTTAATATCCCAACAGTGTTTCCTGGAATTATTAGTATAAGCAAAATACATAGACTTTAAAGATTTAGCTTTTAAAGATAAAATGGTTTTGATCTTAATAAATAGTTTTTAAAAATACATAAATTATGGTCCATATGGGGTGCTCAGGTGGCTCAGTGGTAAAGAATCTGCCTGCCAAGGCGAAGACATAGGTTCTATCCCTGGGTCAGGAAGAACCCCTGGAGAAGGAAATGGTAACCCACTCCAATATTCTTGCCTGGAGAATCCCCATGGACAGAGGAGCCTGGCAGGCTACAATCGATGGAGTTGCAAAGAGTCGGACATGACTGAGCCACTAAACCACCACCACCACAGTAAATAAAGTTGACTTTTAACATTGCGTGTTATGAAAGCTTAATTTCTCAAAGTAATGGTTGCAGTGGTTTTCCATAAGTTTTATAACTTTCATTCATTCAGTAAAAATATTTCTCAAGCACTTATTCTGTGTCAGATCTTGCCCTTATAGAGCCTAGATTAAGGCTCTGTAAGGGAAAGACAGACACAAAAATAATTCCTTTACCATCCTAATGGCAGAAAGTGAAGAGGAACTAAAGAACCTTCTGACAAAGGTAAAAGAGGAGCGTGAAAAAGCTGGCTTAAGACTCAACATTCAAAAAATGAAGATCATGGCATCTGGTCCCATCACTTCATGGCAAATAGTTGGGGAAAAAGTGGGAACAGTGACAGATTTTATTTTCTTGGGCTCCAAAATCACTGTGGATGGTAACTGCAGTCATGAAATTAAAAGATGTTTGCTTCTTAGAAGAAAAACTATGACAAACCTAGACAGTGTGTTAAAAAGCAGAGACATCACATTGCCGACAAAGTTCCTTGTGGTCAAAGCTATGGTTTTTCCAGTAGTCATGTATGGATGTGAGAGTTGGACCATAAAGAAGGCTGAGTTCCAAAGAATTGGTGCTTTTGAACTGTGCTGCTGGAAAAGACTCTTGAGAGTCCCTTGGACAGCAAGGAGATCAAACCAGTCAATCCTAAAGGAAGTCAATCCTGAATAGTCATTGGAAGGACTGATACTGAAGCTCTAATTCTTTGGTCACCTGATGCAAAGAGCTGACTCATTGGTAAAGACTGATGCTGGGAAAGATTGAGGGCAGCTGGGAGGAGAAGGGGTTCAGAGGATGAGAAGGTTGGAGGCATCACTGACTGAGTGGACATGAGTTTGAGCAAACTCCAGCAGATGGTGAAGGACAGGGAAGCCTGGTGTGCCACAGTCCATAGGGTTGCAGAGTCAGACATGACCTAGTGACTGAACGACAACAACAACAACAATTAATTGCAATTATAGATTTTAGGAAGGAGCTGAGTTTCATTTTGTTTGTTTTTTGAGAACCCATAGTGCAAGACCTGTCCTGTCCTGGGAGTCAAATGCCAGTCCTTAATCTGGCAAGGATAAATGGGTGGTGGCTGGTGGAGGAATGAGTAAGGTGGGCAGAGGGTAGAGATGAAGGAGTGCAGGGGAGAGCATTGCAGACAGAGGAAACAGTGTGCTTGATGGTTTTGAGGCAGGAACCAGGCTTGCTCCCAGGACTTCAATATGAATGTGACATTGACATCCTTCTGTTGTCTAGAAATATGTAGTCATTATTTTAATAGTGTTAATCTTGCAGCTGATGATTTTTTAACAAGTTTTTTAAACTTGGATTATGTCCTTTCATTTCTATTTAGATATAGATTAATTATTTTCCCCTTTTTGTTATCTAAAGTAACTGAATGAGATTAGAACTAAAATTCTGAGATTCTTGAAAGAACATATTTTGCCATGGCATGCGTGGTTTAGTCTTCTGGAAGTTGTCTTCTGATAACAAAATATCTATGTTATATGACTAAAATAGACATTTAGGCAATAGATTTAAAGATTTGTGTGTGTGATAGGTCCTACTTATACTGTTCATTACTATTTCCAGGTCCTATACATAGGTACTTTTTTCCCCATAAACATTTTTCTTATAAATTGCTTTCCATTGTTATAACATAGGAGAATTCACTTAGCTATATACAAATGCATGTACTTATCCCCCATCAAATTTGAACCAGATCTAAGACATCTCCTAAGTTTTATGTTTATACAAGATTCTGTATGTATTCTGCTATGTATTTCTTGTCTAGTACATAAATTAATGAAACTGTTGAGGAGAAAACCCCAGATGTTCTAGTATTAAATTGAAAATTAGGGATTTCCCTGGTAGGTCCAGTGGTTCAGACTCAGTGTTCCCAATGCAGGGGACCTGCATTCTATCCCTGGTCAGAGACCTAGATCCCACATGTCACAACTGAAGATCCTGCATGCCACAACTAAGATCCAGCACAGCCAAATAAATAAATAAGAATAAATTAAAAAAATTGAAATTAATGTGTTATTTTGGCAGGTTATTCTCGTTCAAGTTAATCCAGGTGAGACTTTCACAATAAGAGCGGAGGATGGAACACTGCAGTGCATTCAAGGTAAGGAAGTTTTTTGTAAGCTTTCTAATAAAAAAAAATTTCCTTTATTATTTTATGGAAGTAAAGTTTATCTCTGAGTCTGCATGTGATTTTCTAGAAGTAAAATTTATCTTGGATTTTTTTTTTTTTTTGCTTTTATTAGGGGCTCCTTAATGCTGAGTGGACCTGTGATATATAAGTGACACAGTTAAATATCTTGAGTATTAATTGACTTTTAAGTGAATTAAATCAACATGGGAAAGTTTGCATTGTCTTCATGTATTATGGAATTTGGTCCCCTGAAAAATCCAGAGATTTTTCAGAGACCTTAAAATTCCAGTAGAGAATAGCACATACTTTTTCAAGTTAGATGAAAGTTTCAAATACATACTGTGATGCTACCCAAATGATGCTTTTAGAGGTAAAAATCTATATTAAATATCTCTTAGTTATTTATTACTGAGTAACAGGTTACTCAAATTTGGTAGGTATATGCAGCATTGGTTGTCTACAGTTTCTGTGGGTCAGGAGTTTAGGTGCAGCTTAGTTGTGTCCTGTGGCTTTGGGCCTATGGAAACGCGAAGATCCAAGTGTGGGCTAGGGCTGCAGTCCACCATGAGGCATGTCTGAGTGTCAGTCTGTTTCCCGGCTTGCCTAAGTGATTGTTGGCAGGGTTTAGGGTTTTTTGTGGGCTAGTGGCAGGCAGCTTCCGTCTGTTCCTTGCTAAGTGGCCTCTCCATGGAGGTGCTTACATTATGACCGCTGGCTTCATCGGAGCAACAGCTACAGGGCAAGAGGGAGTACTCTGTCTAACCCACTCGAGAACAGTGATTACACAGCATGTGAATACTAGCAGGCCGGAATCACTGGGGGCCCTTTTACAAGGCTGCCCACCACAGTGCACCCTCTGCCCTCAGTAATTCATGTCTCTCCTGTGTGTAAGATACCCCCTCCTAAGATCTCCAAAAGTCCTATTCCATTACTGCATCAGCTCTCCAAAATCTTATCTAAATAAACTCCAGGTATAGCGAGGCTCCTTGAATGTAGTTCTTTCAGGATGGCTCCTAGGCCATTTCAGTTAATTTCTAGTTTGTGTAATACTGGTGCCTCTTCTCTGTCATTCACTTTGGAAAGAGAGAGAGACATAGGTACTCTGATCCATATGAGGCTCTACTGTAGGAAGATCAACCCAGATCTGGAGTTAGTCTTAGATACTGCTGTGTTGGAGGGCACTCTGGTGATAGCTTTTTGCAGTGATTGGGATTATCGGACAAATGGTAAATTGGCCTGTAATTGAGCTCAATACTGGGTTGTTGGTTAGACTGAAATCTGTCCAAAGGTCTTATTGTTAATACCTGGGCTTGCTCACCAATATATAAAGAGAATGAACGGAAATGCCCTTTAGTTTTCCATAGTGAACTACATGGAAAAACTTAATTTTTTTCTATTCTGCATAATACAGTATGCTGATGTGTAGCTTCACTACTTGTTTTTTTAAATGTAAGAACAAGAATTTAGGAAAAAAAATAAAACTCATTTCAATTGCAATTAATCTGAAATGATTTAGCCGTTCACGAACGGTATTTTTTCTGATGGCATTTCGCTGATTGTTGTGTTCCCGAAATTGATGGTTGGTGTTCTAAACCATTTAAAAACCAAACCATACAAAGGAACTTCAGACAAAAGAAGAGAGAAAATATTTTAAAGTAGTACAAGATACAGAATCTTCCACCTACTTGTATTACTGTACCATATTATCAACAAGTAAAACCTCAAAATTCACTCTGTATCTTTAAAAAAGAACATACTAGAAAAAACAAGATGAAAAGTTATTTTTCCTACATAGAAAAGAAGCTGATGTTGGCAGTTAGTAAGAGAATAGTTGAGCTTCTGGTCATAGTAAGGTTGGAACCCAACGTACTGGCTGGAAGACTGTGTCCCTCTGCAACTGAATATGTGTAATAGAATCTATAAGAAGCAAATTGCTGAGTGGATCAACTTGTATAAAGTCCACTTTTTCAGGCCACCTGCTTTTACTTTTGGTGTTTGAAGAGGGTGTGTGTGTGTGTGTGTGTGTGTGTGTGTGTGTGTGTGTATGTGTATTCATCTAGTTAGCCTCTTCCTCACTTCTTTTGAGTGCATGTTCGTAACTGGTATACTCTGCAGGGTATTTTGCAAGTATATTGCTCTGTCCACAATGGGAGCTTTGTATTTATTCATGATGCTACTTGGAGATAAGTGACAAGTGACACTAACACCCCTTTCAGTGATTTAAAAAAAATGCTGTTGACTAAAGAAGAATTGTGGGGCCATTTATCTTTGGCTTCCTCCGAGTCTTCAGTCTTTATTCTGTTCTGAACACCCAGATACTGTGGTTATCTTTATTTGGGACATATTGGTACCTGGCCCAGCTAATTGAAATGACACAGAACAGGATGAGAGGGACAAGGACCTGGAACCCCAAGTGGTTTGCTAGGGCTTGGGAGGCACTGGGACAACAGGATCAACTGCAGGAACTGGAAGGAACCCTAGTCCAGACCCATTGTTGGCCATTCCTGTGTAACAGGCAGTCACTCAGGCCAGGTGTCCTCACTGACCCCTTCATTTGCATTCCAGTGTGAGTGAGTGAATGCTTCACTCCAGATGGGTAGAACATATCAGTATAGAATGTGGGAATAGGCAGTATATTTATAAATTCGTTGTGATTAACATCCTTATCATTGCTAATATATATTTTTTTCAACTTTTAGGCCTATGTATTCTCTCATTGCATGGGTATGACAGATACATATGAAGCTGAGACCTGTAGAGGTTAACACACAGCTACAGCCACATAGGGAGAAAGAGCAGGGCTCTTGTTTTTCAAATAATTTTATTTATTTTTGGCTGTGCTGGGTCTTCGTGGCTTCACAGGGTTTTCTCTAGCTGTGGTGAGCGGGGCTCCTCTCCAGTCACGGTGTGTGGGCTTCCCATTGCGGTGGCTTCTCCAGTTGGAGCACAGGCTCTAGGGTGCGCAGGTTTTGGTAGTTGCAACACCTGGACTCAGTAATTTTGGCTTCTGGGGTTTAGAGCGCAGGCTCAGTAGTGTGGCACACAGGCTTAGCTGCTCAGCTGCATGTAGGATCTTCCTGGATCAGGAATTGAACCCATGTCTTCTGCACTGGCAGGCAGATTCTTTGCCACTGAGCTACCAGGAAAGCCCCAGGACCAGAGCTCTTTATTGCCTTGCGCTGTGGCTTTACATCAGGGAGTCATGAACTGAAATCGACTCCATTCTCTTGAGCACATGACAAAAACAAGGTGGCTTCCAATTCTTGGAGTAGCAGGATTCTGGGAAGGATGCTAGATGAGTACTTAGGTCCCCAGGATAAGATGGAGGTGGTTTGGAGAGCAAAAATGGGTGGTGGAGGCTGCGTCTTTGGAGTAAGACAGGAACCCTGTTAACAGAAGTAAGAACAGGATAGTTTGATATAGGGGGTATTGTTTTATAAATCCTTAAATTATTTCTGTCCAGAGTCAGGATTGGGCCCAGAGTTGGGGTGGGCTGAACTTCTAGGTGGGGCTTCCACTTGAGGTGCTGGAAGGAGAGAGGTACAATGGTAGAGGACTGGTTAGGAAAGGATCAGAAATTGAGTCATACTGTAATGGAAACTTCTGAAAGAAGTATTTGCATTTTACCAAAGATTAAAGTTAAGAGAATGAAGCTCTAGTTATGCTCTTTCAACACCAGCCAGCAGATGGAGAGGTGGTTTTTTTTGGCAGGGGTGGATCGACGGTTGGTGGTGGTGGCCTTCCTGGAAATTCAAGTCATACCCATTGCTTACGCCATGGTTGAAACTGTCAGCCTTGTAGCTTTGCTATTTCAACACTAGCCAGCAGGTTAAGGATTGCTGGTGGTGGGGGATGCGGGGACTTGTGACTTAGGAGTGGGGAGAGGAGCTGGTTGCAGGTCTCCCTGGAAACTTTGAAATTACACCATATGAGGTCAACCCCCTTTGCTTGCAGTTGCATTTGTTAGCGTATTGATTTTCTCAGTTGGACATTTATGACATCACTAGAAAATCCCTAGAAGCTTATTGTGATGCCATGAAAAGGCATTCTGGAAATTCAGAGCAAATCAAAGTCAAGAATATTGTTACTCTGGGGGAAAAAACGAGATTTTTGTTTTTGTTTTCATGGGAATGTCCTTGGTGATAAGGAAGGAAAACACAGGAAACATACAATATGCTGTGAAAGCAGATTCATTTCTGATGGAATATTTCTCAATATTTTCCATGAAACATGAATCATGGGTCTTGAAGGGGCCACAAAAGGTCACAGTTCATTCTCACGGAGAGGCAGCACTATACCTATGGCATCCTAGACAAAAGATTTTTCTTTCCTAGGCCAGATGAAAGTGTATAAAGAGCTAATTGTTGGGGGAAAAAAGAGTCTTAGCAATCAATGTGAATTCTTTCCTTTGCTTAAATTCAGACATTAATAGAGGGCAGCCACAGGTCTCTTCCATTATTTTCATATCCTTGTCTGGGCTGAGGAGCTGGCAGTGCAGCCTTCCTTCCTGTCCACACATGCCATCTTTTTTTTCTGGGCCATTTCTCTGCTCCCTGTAAAACCCTTCAGCCAAAACAAATACCACACTTCCTTTAAGCTTTAGGTCTGTCTCCTTCAGGAGGGTCCTTTCCGCCCCTCCATTTCAGTCCATTCTGACCTTCCTCTGCGTTCCTGGAGGAGCAGGTAGCACTGCATGTGAGCGTCTGGTGGTATGTGTCAACCTTTCCTTAGCCCTTGAATTGGACTGTGAATTCACTGTGACAGGAAACAGTGTATCCTCCACCCTAACCCACCCCAGCCACACAGCCTGGCAATAATTCCTGACTTTAGACCCTTGACTAGCCCTGGCATTATATCCGATGTGATGATATTTCTTTTAACTTTTACTATTGTGCTGGGAACTTAAAGGTGTTTAGTTATGTGATTTTAGTGGCTTTGAAAATCTCTGTAGAAGAACTTCCAAATCACATTTTAATTGAAGCCAATCAGTTTCCTTTAAAAAACATGTGTAAGTCTGAAGAACTTTCATATTGACCTGTACTAATGCTGCACTTTTTGTCTTTCAAGACTGTTATATTTCAAATTGTGAGCCTGAAGAAAACAGATGAATGTTATGGTGATAATAGCAAAAACAAGATAAAAGTGAAATGCTTGGGATCACCATTATTCTATGAAGAATAATATTTAAATATTTTTAATTGCTAGTGTTCTTTGTCCAAAATAATCCAGACATCTTTATGAAGATAATTATTACTCAGCCAATCTGTGTTAAGTGGGTAGAGATCTTGAAATGGCAGGAGGGGAAGCTCCAGGAAAACCCTTCTCTGAGATGGCTGTAGTTTGGATGCTATTAGAGTGGAAGCTTTTTCCCCCTCCTGCTTTGCTCTCCGTAAGCCTTCTTCAGCTCTGTGTCTGACTCCACCCGCCCCACCGAGTGTGGGAACCGTATCATTGATGAACAGCACGCTCTGCTCACAGGCTCTGTGAATGACACCATTGAGAGCCTTTCCGAATTTCTGAATCTCCTTGTTTGTCTCCCTCCCTCCCCCTCACCCCGCCATATTCGGAATCCAGACTGCCACAGGGACGTTCAAGTTACTTTTTTTTTTTCTTACTTGGTACTTTAAGTGCATTTATTAGACTTGTTTGGCACATTAAAGCACCAACCTGACATTCTTTCTAAGAATTTTAAGACACGTCCTAGGGAGCTCTCATTGTCTCCTGCTTTGTTAATTGAGAAATGACATGAGTGATGTCACTGGGAGGGCTTACAAGCTGAGGTAGACTATCATTTCACGAGCAAATCTATATGGTCTGTGCCTTTAAAGCAGACTGCCTGAAAATGAGGTATTCCTGCTTTACTGGCTTAAAACCAAGGAAGGGGACCTGCTGTAAATGAAGTCGGTCTTCTAAAATTGATTGCACCCTTCCTTGTCCTGGCTTAAATTTGCAAACAAGTTTTTCATCAAAACTATTTGGGTGGTTTGAAAGTGAAATTACTGCATATGACTGCCTTTAAATCTTTTGAGAATCTTTGCGAGCTTTCATTACACTGAATATCTATTTGATTTTTATTTGATTGTATTTAATTATTTATGGAAAGTGTGCATTATATGGGGAAAAGGGTTTTTTTTTTTTTTTTCCTGTTACAATTTTTGTATTTTGAGAGCTTTTTTCAGAGCACAGGAAACCACTTTTAAAGTCAATTTGTTCTGTATCTGGGGATTTGTGAGAGATCACTAACCTGAAATCTTACTGTGAAGAGTTAAGGTCTTGCTTGAAAAATCTTGTAGAATTAAAAATACCAAATCTTTAGCCCAGGCCAGCCCTTCTGTTGGAGAAGGCAATGGCACCCCACTCCAGTACCTTGGCCTGGAAAATCCCATGGACGAAGGAGCCTGGTGGGCTGCCGTCTATGGAGTCGCACAGAGTCGGACACGACTGAAGCGACTTCGCAGCAGCAGCAGTAGCCCTTCTGTACTGCCCATCTTTTTGACTGATCCAAAGCTATATTTGGTGAGAGTTATTAGTACATAGCCTTCCAGTGAGGCTCTAGGTTGAGAGAATCTTTGAGTTTCTAGGAAAATCTGAATTACTCCACCAACTTGCCAGCTCATTTTATAACTTAAGCTTTGGGACAAATTGGTCTTTTACCTGTGTGTGTGTAGTATTGATGAAAGGTTGATGAAAAATCACTTTTAGCATTGTAGATATATACCTGATCTCTCAAATGCTTGGAAGCCTTATTTTGGGTATGATGATTTGCCTTGTCTCTCACATACAGGGCATACATAGTTGTTTGTGTAAACAGGAGTTCTGTATGCTGACCTGATAGGTCCCCTTTCAGACAATAGCTTGCTGCTGAGTAACTGGAAGATTACCAGTAGAGTGATAAGAACCAGTAAAAACTGATGTGCCTAGAGCAGAAGAAGGCAATGGCAACCCACTCCAGTACTCTTGCCTGGAAAATCCCATGGACGGAGGAGCCTGGTGGGCTGCAGTCCATGGGGTCGCTAAGAGTCGGGCATGACTGAAGGACTTCACTTTCACTTTTCACTTTCATGCATTGGAGAAGGAAATGGCCACCCACTCCAGTGTTCTTGCCTGGAGACTCCCAGGGACAGAGGAGCCTAGTGGGCTGCCATCTATGGGGTTGCACAGAGTCGGACACGACTGAAGTGACTTAGCAGCAGCTAGAGCGGAAAGCCCGGTTTTTGGAGGGAGTCGGAGGAGAGTCTGGGATGCTAAGTGCAGCTGTCCTCATCCTGGGACCAAGTAATGTCATGAGATGGTTGCATCAGTGCCACTGTGCTGCATCCCAGGAGGTGTGAAGTCCCTCTCCAGATGAACCCACTCTGTCTGCTGCTTTCTGCCTTGCCCAGTAATCTTGATTGTCTTTAGCTATTCTTACATATTCATGGGGCTTACTTGGTGGTTCAGTGATAAAGAATCCATCAGCCAATGCAGGAGACAAAAATATTGGAGTGGGTGGCCAGGCCCTCCTCCATGGGGCATTTTTGCCTGGAAAATGTCATGGACAGAGGAGCCTGGAGGGCTACAGTCCATAGGGTTGCAAAGAGTCAGACATGAGTGAGTGACTAAACCACCTCCACAACCACCACACATTCATAATTAGGACAAAAACTTTACCCAAAATTATATTCTCAGACTTGCTTTGGTCTTTTTCTCCAAATAAAGCTTGAGTGATTTAATTGCTAGAAGTTATAAAAATTACGTTCTGAGAGTAAAGGCTCTGTAGTATGAATCCTTGATTGTTTGCTAGATAATGGTTAAACTCTTAACCCCAATTTCCTCTCTTAAAATGGAGGTAGTGGGAATCCCTATGCAATAAGGTTGTGAGATATAATCCATTGTAAGTACCAGCATCATCACCATCACCGTCGAGTAATGTATACAGCTTTGGTGATGATTTTTGTCCTAAATTGATGTCATGATCAGTTGTGGGCATTGAGTTGATTATCTGGCTCATGGAAATCTGTCTTAAGTTCTGGTCTCTATTTTATTGCCAACTTAACAATAGGCTTGCTTTCATGGGGTTGATGGTGATGGCAACATCTCAGATGAAGGTTTATGGAAGTGTATATATATTGTTCAGGAAAGGATTGTGGATAAAACAGTGGCTCCACCTTTTCCTACATGTAAAGTAAGTTTTGTAGTTGAAGCTTCAGCTGTTTCTTTTTCTGAATGATAAACAGTTAACTCTCACACTGTACCTGAGAGGCCCTATTCAGACAGGCCTATGAAGCAGTTCCTATGGGTAAGCCTTCCCTCCTTTAGGTCTTGTCATTCACATTTCAATGAAATTCCGGACTTCTTTAATCTTTATTTAATGTATTTTGCTCTTAGGCTGTACTGAAGGGGCAGTAAAGCATATTGGTAAGATTATTATGGGTTTTGGGGTAAGATTGCCTGGCTTAGAAGTCCCCTGCATGTTAGATGTATATCATAAAAGCAGTTACTTCTCTTTACCCACACCTAATCTGTAGAATTGGAATAATAATATCAGTCTTAAAGAATTGCTGTGGAGATTAAATGACATATTGGGTAGAAAGCACTTAGAAGAGTTTCTAAAGCAATGCAAGGGTCCAGTAAAAAAGGAACCATTATTAGGCTCCCAGTATCCTTTACAGCTAGACATTAAACCATGCTTTATTTTTGTTACTTGTCAGTTGAAAGCATTTCAGGAAAGCTTTTCTGAACTTGAGGCATTGGTTAGGAGTTTTCAGATGTCTTCACACTTTCGTTGTAATGCTTCAAAATAATAATGTTTTATAATAATATGTTTAAAAATTATGCATTGGGAGTTTAGCTTCTGTGCCCTTTTGTCTTGCAGGCTTGCTCAGCAGTGACTAAAATGTCATTTCTGAGGGCACCACTGCTTGGAGTTCCTTAAAAGTCATGGATTGTTGTGTGCCAGATAATTCCAAAGAAGCTAATTGTCTCGTTACCTTGATTGTACGCCACATTTTATTTCACAGCTTGTAGTCTTTAGTTCTTGCTTTATTCTTTTGTATTTTTTTACCTTTGTTTTTACACTTATAATTTGAAATGGGAAATTTCATGTAAAGAAGACTGTAAAGGATTCTTAAAGTTTAGGGGTCAAATCTTAGTAATCTTTGTTTCCCAGTGCCTGGCCAGCACCTCCTAGGTGTCCAGAACAAAAGGAAAGTCATTTCCTAATATACTGCTGAAAAGTCATGTCAAAATGATGGGAAAAGTCTCTTAGTCAATTCACAGAGGTAATTTTTTGTTTTTGTTATTGTGCTTAAGTAGTTAAGTTTGGTTATTTTTTACTCTCCATTCCTCAAGTTAAGATAATGAATGCAAGAATAAGTTTGTTTCCAAAAGCACACAGTAATTCTGAAGTCCAATATATGGGTTAGCTCCCTTATTTGTAAAAAACATGAAGGAATGATCATTATATTCATTCTTTTGATAATGTTTTTCTTTTGTGAGGAGTAGGCTGGAAACACCCTGGAAAGTATTGTTAAGGCTATTTAATAGTGAAAGATGGACCAACTTTATCTTTTATATTATTAGCAAGTAATTTAGATTATTCATTAGTATTTTATGTTTTCATGCAGTTAAAAATTATTGTCATTATCTGTAGCAGTAAACTCTCAGTAAACCCCATGTCAGACCCAGGAATAATAGATAGACTACACTTTAAATTGTAAATGAGTTTGATTACTGAAGTAAGTGGAGTTGTTACGGTGATTTTTCTCTTCCTCCATCAGCAGAGTGATTGAAGGAGAGAGCGAGGTGGTGAGATGGTGAGGGGCAGGCAGGAGGCCAAGGCAGCTCGATTGAAGGCAGTGCTGTGGGTGTGGAGGTGGGAACAGAAATTTTAATTGTATAGGAGATAGTCATGACTTGTTGACCAGGGAAACACTGAAGAAAGGGAGTGAGCTATGGAATAGATGTTGTATGTTTCCCTAAGATAGGCGGAATCTAGTCCTTCAGGAAAATGTTTGTCTTACAGTGTAAACAATAGTGACTAAACATTTTGTACTGTCATAATTGGGCAAATATTAGGATTAACAAAAAAGAAAGAAAAAAAATTTTTTTAACTAAGTACTTTTTGTCTGGTAGTATTGCTTCTCAGAGGAGAGTTTCAGTGACTTGAAAAGTATTTTGCACACTATTTTTCAGGATGTGAAGACAGTTGGGTGAAAGGGAAGTGTGTTTGAATACTTCTTTCTGGATCCATCCATCTAAATATGGAGAAAAGTGACTTCCAAACTGCCCACTTTCCTTTATGACTACTGGTTTGGGGGTCTTTGAATATACCCACATTTCTTATGTGGCTGAATATAATCCTCCCCACCTCCCCCCTACCCCTTTAGCATTTTGGAGAGAAAAGTTGATTGTTGAAAACTCTTCAAATCTTTTTGTGTCTGAGTTGAAATGGAAGCATTCCATAATTTAAATGTAACATCTTTATGGACACTTCATATATTGCAGTGTAATAGAACCAGAATTGACATGTTTTGTGGTATCTTTCTGGCTGAAGGTGTGTCCACATTTTCACTTAATTTTAAAAGTTTTCAATTACTAACATTATAGTTTCTACTCTAAACTGGTAAGAGGAGGCAAAACATTGAGGGAAGAAAACTCTTTGGGAAAGGAATGGAAACTTGAAAAGATAAGCACAGGCATTATTCTTTGTGTGTTTTTGAGTGCAAGTATGTTGTTCTCTGCTAGAAAACCGACCAAAAAAGATATTTTACCTGTTGTGTTATGCAGTTCTCAGGAAAGTGGATTTACATACTCACACGTACACTTACTTCATGTGGATGTCAAGTTAAACTCGGCCTGTTCTTGGCTTGAAGTTGCATGTCTTTGACAGCTGTCTGGGGCTGGATTGCTTTCGTTAGCCGGGATTGGGTCCTTTAACATCAGTTCAGGGTGTCTCATGCTAGATCCAGCCACGTCAGTTCTCTGTGCCTGCTGTGAGGATACAAGCAGTGCAGACAAAACAGGTACTTAGGCATGGCTAGAACCTAGCCCCGCTCCTCCAGTTGAGGAAGAATGACCTTTGCAGGTGTATAATCAAACCTTTATACTTCACTTGCCTGAGTAAGCTGAAATAGTCATAAAATGTTAAAATGTAGCAAAAGTGTTGCTTATTATCCTGTAAGTTACAAATCAAGACCAGAGATCAATTTGGTTAATTTAGTCTCAATAGTCAAGACATTTCTTATTTTATGGGTCAAGCATTCACTTTTTTTAGTGAGTACCTAAAAAAAAATTTTTTTATAGTGGTAAAAATCCATAATATAAAACTTATTATTTTAACCTTATTTTAACTGTACAGTTCAGTGGCACTAAGGACCTTCACATTGTTGTAAGCATTCACATTTTTGAGTGACTTAATTCTTGCATGTTATGCTTAAGGTAAAGAACGCCCGTAGGCTTCTTTACCCGATAGCTCACTGGTAAAGAATCCACCTGCCAATGCAGGAGACTCAGGTTTGATCCCTTGGTCAAGAAAATCCCCTGGAGCTGGAAATGGCAATCCACTCCAGTATTTTGCCTGGGAGATCCCAGGGACAGAGGATCCTGGCGGGCTGCAGGCTGCAGTCCATGGGGGTCACAAAAGAGTTGGACACAACTTAGCGACTAAATAACAACAAAGAACATCTCTAACCTCTCAGAATTTAAAAACTGGTTGTATTAACATTGGTGCTTTGTAACTTTTGCATATCAGAATTACCTGAAGATGTTAAAAATGTACAAGCTGGCCTCCAGGCTAATCGTAGGGAATTGTCAGATTGTCTAAGCCAAGGGGAATTGTTGTATTGTTGGGGGCAAGACCTTGGCATTAGTTTTGAAAAGCTTCATAGGTAATTTAATATGCAGTGGAGGTGGAGAATTTCTGGTGAACCTAACCCTCAGGATGGTTCAAGGAATTCCCATGGTGTGCTTTCCCAAGTACTCACATTGCACATGCTGTGTACCTGTCAGTTCATGAGGTTCATTTTCTTTAAGAAAGTTTGCAAAGTGCTTAAAAATCTTATCTTGTAATCGTATACTTAATAAGTAAACTCCTCGTGGTGGTTGTCTTTGTTGAACCCATTAGTTAAAATTGGTCTTCAGTTGTTAAAAACTCCTGTCAGTAGTGCATAAGGGTCATCAAACAAGTTTGAGTTTATTCCTTTCAGCAGAGACTGGATTTATTTTACCTTCATTTAGATGTAAACACAACAACTCACCTATTATAAACTATTAAAACTAAAAGTTGATCAAAATAGGTAAGATTGTACAGGATGGATGAAGCTGAAAAGGTGAAATGAGAAAATAACCGTTTTACAGCTTCCTGCTTGAAGAAGCTGCTTTTAGCTCTGGTGCCACTTGACTTGGTGGAAGATTTGGGCTAGAACTATTGCTTTCTTCTTTGTTGCCTTCATAGATCTTGCCTCATACTTTGAATCATGTAGGTGCCCAGAAAACAGCTTGGTATTTGGCTCATGATCACCCTTCAGCATACCTGAATCCAGGGTATTACATCCAGGGTCAGATAATGACAGTTACCAATAACTTTAGCATAGATTATAATCACCTGGGGCTTGTCAAAACACAGATTTGCTGGTATCACCCCCAGGGTTTCTGGTTTAGGTCTGAGATAGGTGAGGTGAGTCCTGATGTTTGTGATTCTGGGACCAGGCCTTGAGAACAACTTTGAGGTAGGAGAATTTTGGGAAGAGGGGCACTTGTAAGAAGAGGGGATTTATAGAGAAGTGCTTTTAAATAAAGGGAATCTCTGGTGGCTCAGTGGTAAAGAATATGCCTGCAGTGCAGGAGACGCTGGTTCAATTCCTTGGTCAGGAAGATCCCCGGGAGAGGAAAATGGCTACTCACCCGCTCCAGTTTTCTTGCTTGGGAAATCTCTTGGACAGAGGGGCCTGGAGGGCTGCAGTCCATGGAGTCCCAAAGACTGGGACACGACTTAGCAACTAAACCACCACCACGCCCTTAAAAGAGAAAATTCTCAGGATTAAGTTTGGTCATAAAATGGACATGACTGAGGGACTTCACTTGCACTTTTCACTTTCATGCATTGGAGAAGGAAATGGCAACCCATTCCAGTGTTCTTGCCTGGAGAATCCCAGGGATGGGGGAGCCTGGTGGGCTGCCGTCTATAGGGTTGCACAGAGTCAGACATGACTGAAGCAACTTAGCAGCATAAAATGGACAAAAGGAAGAAAATTCTTGTAAATGCAGACAAATAAAAGAATGATGGCTTAAATTCTTCAGTTGTATGCTCAAAAATAGAATTTTTTCTTAATCTGAAAACTTTCCCCCTCCTTCCATTAGAGTTTTAATGAACTGGGGTTTGAATCTGGGTCTCTTTTCAAAGGATTTGTTTGTATAGTCTTTCCATTTATACCTCCTTACTCAATTGCCATTTTATCAGGAATTCTTTTTCTTCTCTGTGCCTCAGTTCCGATATAGTGAGAATAGATACAATTGCCAAAGATATTCTAGGACTATTTTGGAGTTTAATGGATAGTATTATGTAGTATTTGGGGATCACTGAGTTGGGAAACTTATGCAAATATGAGAAGTATTCTAAACAAACAAACAATATCTGATACTCTGTTCAAGTAATAAGCAAGTATCCCCCCCCCTTTCCTTGACAGCTAGTGGGTAGTAAAAGAAAATGCCAAAAGGGAGGATAAGAAGAAGTCAGGGAACTAATATGGAAGTTGGCGCCACTCTGTAAAGTATTCTAAAGAAACAGTTAAGACTTTTAAAGCATAAAACTAAGGGAAAAGGAAGTGACTCAGAATTCAAAATAGATAGGGCTCTTTACCAGTAAAGATCTGGAATGGGAGGAACGAGAGGAGAAGCAATCCATGAGAAGCAGTTGGGGTTAGTGAACGACTCCATAGTAACGTGAAAAACAGGATTATACATATTGCCTTTTTTTTCCTTCTGTGGACAGGGCACCATTGTAGAAATTTAGAACGTTTTGTGCTCTGTTTTAAAAATCTGTTTCAAGAGTCAAATTGAATTCCAGACCAATTGTTAGTAATTAAAGTTACAACTCTTGAGTTTTCTCATGATCTCCAGATGAGTTCTGCCATTGTTCTGTGAATTTTCATTGATCATTTTTCTACTCATTGCACCTGTCATGCTAGTATCAGTAATTAACATTCCTCAGAGTTGAATAGAATGCCAGCCTCCATCTCAGATGGAACTGGAGAACAACAGGTACATTCTACCTATTTCTTAGCTATACCCAGGGTAGTAAGAAGGCAAGTAATTAACTCTAGAAGAGACTTTGGAGAAAATGAGATTCTTTAGAAATTGAGCCAGAGTGCTGAAAAGTAGCTCTGGGTTATGTACTTAGGGGACATAGGAAATGGCTCAACAGGAAGGGTTAAATGGCCTTGCTAATCTGGCCTCTTTAAATTTATATCAAGCCTATTTCCCTTCCTTGATACAAATCTTTACTATACACTCTCAACAGTCCCACTGTTTGTGCAACTTTAAAAAAAATTGACTTAAGTTCACATCAAAGGTCATTGGACTTGAACTCATATAGTAAAAATCAGTTGATCTTGTTAATTTTTCTTTTCCTTTTTTTAAACTATATATACATGTACATATATATATATTTTAAATATATGTTCTTTCCCGGTGGCTCAGATAAGAATCTGCCTGTAATGCAAGAGACCAAGGTTTGATCTCTGGGTCAGGAGGATCCCTGGAGAAGAGAATGGCAACCCACTCCATTATTCTTGCCTATAGAATTCTATGGACAGAGGAACCCTGTCCATGGGGTCACAAAGAGTCGAACACGACTGAGTGACTAACACACACACATATATATTTTATTGATTGATTGATTTATCTGGATGTACCAGGTCTTAATTGCGGCATGAGGGATCTTTAATTGCAGCATGCAGACTCTTAGTTGCAGCATGTGGGATCTAGTTCCCTGACCAGGGATCGAACCCGGACACCCTGCATCGGGAGCTCAGAGTCCCACCTGCCGGACCACCAGGGAAGTCCCCTAAATAATATTTTAAAATAATTTTATGTATTTATCTTTGGCTGTGCTAAAGCTGCATGGCCTTTCTCTAGTTGAGGAGAGCTTGGGCCGCTCATTGCCATGGCTTCTTTTGTTGTGGAGCACAGGCTCTGAAACAAGGCTCAGTAGTTGTGGTATGCGTGCTTAGTTGCTCTGCTGCATGTGGGATCTTCCCGGATCAGAATTTGAACCCGTGTCTCCTGCATTGGCGGCGGATGCTTTACCACTGAGCCACCAAGGAAGCCTTCTCTTTCCTTTTAAATGGAGAAACCTGACAAAACCTTCTGCCTCTGATTAAAGGAAGAGAATGGAAGAGAATGCACTGATGGAGTTTAACAACGTTTCCATTCAATGTGGTTTCTTTGATCATCAAACACTTCACTTTACTCATCTCAGAATAATAGAATTGGACCAAATCGTTTCTAAAATTCTTCTTACCTCTCAATTTCTCTTTCCTCTGTCACTTTTATTCCCCTAGAGTTTTCTGCCATTTTAGATCTTCTTAATTTCACGAGAAGACTATAACTTAATAGGTTCACGTGTGAGCAGATTTCAAGAGCTTAATTATCTAGAATTTTCTTTTTGAAAGTGAGATGTTAAACTATCATTTAGGACTCTTACTGTATCCTAAATTAATTTTGACTGGTAACCAAAAAAAGAGAAAATTATCCAGTATGTATTTTTTTCTTTGTTTTAATAATTGCCATGTTAAAAAAATGTATGTACCTAGTGTTTGCCAGGTACTTGATATCCCTTGTCAACCCTGGCTGCCCAGTTGAATCACTGTGATTAAAAGAAGTCCTTGGGTTCCACCTCCAAAGACTTGAATCTAGTTAGTACCCAGTATTTTTTTTGTGGGGGTGGGTGGGTCATGCTGCTTGGCTTGCAGATCTTAGTTCCCCAAGCAGGGATTGAACCTGGGCCCCAGCAGTGAAAGTGCCAAATCCTAACCACTGGACTTCCCTCCGGTATATTTTTAAAGAGAATTGTCGTAAGTAGGTAGTTAACACTGTTTTCAGTACAACAGTTATTTTTATGCCATCTGATATTTAGGTTATTAAATTATTTGTAAATGGAAAGAATCATGAAAACATAAAAAGTGACACTTTCTCCTCCTGGGTGTACTGCCTCAGCTGAAGGGTCTGTATGTGCCTTTGCTCCCTGCCTCATGCCCACTGCTTGTTCATGAACTGGCTAAGATCACCTTGCTGCTTTCCTTGTCTCTCATCTCTGAAACAGCACGTGTGGTTGTCCTTTTTGTATTGGTTTCATAGGTTACTTCCTATCATTTTATTGAATCTGTGATGTGGTTGACTTTGAGATACACCAGCATTTTACGTATATCTACGTGAGAAAATTCCGTTAATTAAAATGACTTACCATTAACTGTAAGATGCGTTCCTTTTCCTGAGATGTTAAAATGAGAAAACAAAATATTACTTGGAATTCATGAAATACATTTATTTAGTTTTCAGTTTCTCTTCCAGATTTAATTAGGTTGTTGAAAATCACAAATTGATATGGTTCTGTCCTAATTTTGTGTTTGCATCATCATTTTGTGTGTGCGTGTATGTAAAAACTGAAATAGCTTACTATTCTACTTCTCAGTTGTAGAGATATGACTCATTTGTTTAAACATCATATTCTCTAAATATACCCTGGAGGACTTATACACAAGTCATAATCTTGTGATGCTCTTTGTTAGTTTTAGCTTCTCACCAAATGTCTCTTTTGCACTCTGCCAAAAGGGTTATTTTTTAACGTGTGTATATGTATGCATACACACGCACATTCACACAGTCTATATGAATGTATGTGTTTGCCAGTGTTACCACTGGTGTCTGCTCTAACCTTTTGGTAAAATCTACACTTTGGGTTTTAAAACATTTCAAGGCTCTTCTGTTCTTCATCTCTGTGCTGGATGTTGCAGCAGTCTGTTTTTAAAAACAATATAGTCTAGTTCAATGATCTTATCATGTATTTCTAATATGTGTATGTGGCAAATACTTCATTTTCTTTACATATTCCCTCTTCTCTTCTCTTCTCCTCCCTCCTTCTAGATTCCTTCCCTCTCTCCCTTCCTTCCTTCTTCCCTCCCTCCTTTTCTTCCTAGTTTCCTCCCTCCTTGCCTTTCCTACAGTGTTAGCTAAGACATTACTTTTGGCTCTAGATCATCTACCTCTAAAAACTTCCCTTGTGTAATAACTAATTTAAATTTATTTCAGCTGTACAAGTAGCATATATGATTTGGTAGTTTTTATTTTTGAGATGATTTTAAAGTTTTATTGTAGTTTATCAGAGCACTAGGGTATTTTCTTTGGTCAAAATGCTTTGGATTTATTTAAAGCCTGTGGTAGCCAATTAACTTTGGAATATTTGTTTGGTTTCCAGTAAATTAGTAGGTAGCCATCTAGAATTTTCTTTTTTTCCCCATAAGGAGGTGCTAGTGATACTCAATCCCTGTCTAAAGACCAGGTTTGATGCAGTGACCCTTTAGATTAGATGCACTATTGGTGTTCATTTTCACAAATGGTTGAAATAAAAGAAGAGTACCTTTTACATCACTAAATCTCTAAGTATCTGTGATATTTGATTTTCCTTTGTCCTCTAGCTCCTCTTCATGGGAACATCTGTTGTGCAGCAACTTGTGGCCTCCTGACTATGTGGTTTTCTTTTCTGGTTTGGTTCTAATGCCTTTCTTGCTCCTAATGCCTCTCGGAAGCTACATGGTCTCTCTTGCACTTGGGTCTGTGTGTGTACACGTGTGGTTGGGGTAGTTAACACCTCTCTACGTGGTGGCCCAGCACCTTCCAGAACTGCTGGGGCGTACTGCCTTAGCTATGTCTCGGCAGTGTGTGTGTGTGTGTGTTACTCTGCTTCTCGTCTCTCCTAACACCCTTCTCCATGTCCTCAACTGCTTGTTCTGTCTTCACTCCCTTTCTCTCCTGTTTCTTCTTATATTCTCCATGGAATGGAGATTATTTTCTTTAGCAAACCTGGTGTTTCTGGAGAGAAGGATTTGACCTTCGGGCTGTCCACCTAAGAAGACCTTTCTCCTCTATGAGTGGAAGGAAAAAGCCCTTAACTTCAGACATTTCTGAGAAAATTCACTTTAAAAAAAAATTTTTTTTTTTAACAGGATCTCTAGTCTAAATATGCGGCCAATTATGAAACTCCCAGGTGTCCTGGATGCATAGGAGCCCTGCTGTTGTAGCGTGTTAACCTTAATCATGTCGGTTTACATGGGCAGGGTTGACTCTGGACCTTACTGAGCCAGCTGCATAGAGTACAGCATTGTTGTTCGTGCGGTGTATCTCTGTGCACTGTGATTTGTTTGCTTCTTGTCAGGAATCCATCCAGTGAGATAGCATGATAACTTCTGGCAGAGCTTGTTTGTTTACTGTTTTTATTGTGTGTGTTTAGAAGCGGGGGGAAAAAAGGCCTGTAGTGATCATCTCTGTGTGTCAGCCCTTTAGGTCAGGTTTTCCGTCCTGACTCAACGCGTGTCAGGGCTGTGGAGACTGGTGGGTTGGGTGTGCAGAATTTCCTCTGTCGGACCGAGGAGCCAGAAAGCCACGATGAAGTTTGATTTGGCTTGTGGCAGCCTTTTCCAAATATGAGTTTGGATGCAGTACAGTACGTCCTCTAAGAAAAAGAGGAGAAGGGAAACCAATAACTCTGTAACTGGAAATATTTGGGGAACATTTCAAAATGGGGAAACTCTAACCTGTAGTATTTGGAGTCTCCCTTAAGCCTGGGTTGGTGTGGTGCACAGAGGCCAGGCTTTTTTTTTTCCAGGCTGAGCGTTCCCTTTGCCTGAGGGAAACCATAGAGCAGCCTCTGTCCTGCGGGTGCTGCACGCTGGCTTGCTCCAGACAGTCTTGAATGTGACCTGGCAGCCAGCGCTGTTTCCTGCTGACGTGGCCTCCCACCACTGAGCAGAACAGAGCCGTCTCAGTGTGCTGAGCAAGGAGCGGCCCAGGGCTTGAATCACCAGTGGGATAAGGAACACATTAAGAGGGGAAAGCGCCTAGCTGTTCAGGTTTCCTTCTAGATATACTTAAAAGACACCTTTTTTTATAGGAAGGGAGGAGGAGGAAGAAAAACAGAAGTGAAGAATGCAACGAGAATCCAACAGTGATTTGTTTGGCCATAGGAAGGGTTTCTTATCAGCAGGAGTTCACTTCTGGGGTGAGACCCAGTCTGCTGCAGACATCTGAAAGGAGGCTTTAGAAGGCCAGACTGGGCTGCAGCCTGCTCAGGCCACACTCCTACAGAGGTCGGTGGGAGTACGGACTCCCTGTCATATCCTGCAGACAGACATTCCAAAAAAACAAAACTCGTTTGTGTCTTGGTGGAAAAAGCTCTCTCCACATGGTAGGAACTGGAGAAAGGGACTCTTGAGAGCAACTGTTTAGGAGCAAATACTGTTGCACGGTTTTCCCATCTGTGTTATCAGCATCCCATTGGATGCTATGTATTGGCTTATGTTTCAACCATCGCCTGTTTCTTTGAATTTGCTTTTTTGCAAAGGTCCAGGTATAGCTCCTTGTTACCTTCTAATGGAGCCATAAAAGTCAAGCTATCATGGAATTTTAGAGTGAGATGGGACTTTAATTCTGATGTAGACCTTCAATGGTTTCGCTTGTTTTTAAAGGTTATTGTAGAACCTTTTATTCAGTTCATCTGATATGGACATCCACTGTACAAAACAGATGGTGCTGATTGAGGGCAGAGAGGCCTGAGGCACACCTGCTCCTCTTTCTTCTGGTAAAGGCTCTTAAAACTCCCCCTGACCACCTTGCCCTCCTAGCATGCATATGTGGAAAACCCAAAAATCACTGATCTAACGCACCATTTCCATTTTATAGGTGAGGAAATTTTGTCTCAGGTCAGTTTGTTAGATAATATTACAGTGACTTTCAAAGTGCCTTAGAGTAAAAGTTCTTTGATCTGTCTCTTACTTTTGAGCCTTCACAATCTCTTAGCTATTGCGACAGCCTCGCTGGCCTCCCTGCCTCCAGCACAGCTTTGGGGCAGACAGTGTTGTTGTGCACTGTCTTACAGGCTGTGTGTGCTCAGTCAGTCTGACTCTTTGCGGCCCTGTGGAGTATAGCCTGCCAAGCTCCTCTGCCCATGGAATTTTCCTGGCAAGAATACTGGAGTGGGGTGCCATTTCCTACTCCAGGGCATCTTCCCAACCCAGGGATCGAACCCGCATCTCTTGTGTCTCCTGCATTGGCAGGTGGATTCTTTATCACTAGGACCACCTGGGAAGCCCTCTGGAGAGATGGGAATCACCAAGTACGACCCAGATGGCGTGAGTAAGACCCAGCTGATGGCACTTGTGAGGTGAATTGGGGGACGGCAGTGAGACTGGAGATGAAGGGACCATTTAAAGGAAGAACTGTCAGCACTTTCTAAGCATGGTTAAGTTTTAGAGTATGGTTTAAATTACAGAAATTGAATATGGAAAAGTAACCAAGGGAACTTAGTCAAAATGATTCTTAAACACCCAGCCAAGGCAATCTGGAGAATGTGGAGTCTGTCTGCCATAGATACTAGGAAAATGTTCTTACTTTTCAGTTCTCTGGGTCCTTTAGCTTCTTAGATCGAGGACTCGCTGCCAGTTGAGACCTGATTTTCTTTCCTGTTTCTGTGTCTCCACATGATTGCCAGGTGGCTTTTGACTTGTGGTATAACCCTTATGTAGTTCCTGGTGTATCATTTGTTTGTATAAGTCATTTGAATTTGTTCTTCTGTGGGTTGTTTACTCTAGGTTATGGAATGAAGCTGAGATAAATTCAGATCCAGCATACGGATCTCATTCTTGGTTCAGTGTTGGCTTTTCTGCATAGCCCCCCAAATCTAGTGAGTAGGTGGACTTGGACTTAAACCCTGTGGAAATTATTTACAGTGGCTGTATATTCCAGTGTTTCCTCTCTCCTGCAAGCCATGTTCTTCTGTTGCTGTCCAGATTCCTACCCTCAGCTCAGTCAACTGAAGCCTCTGCCCATAGCAAATGAATTCTCAGCAGAGCAAGCAGGGTAGGAATGGAATGGAGGGGATGGGGTATTAAAAGTATGATAGACCTACTTACATTCTTAGTAAGGTCATCTGACTTCCTTTAAGGAGGCTTTGATTTTTCCTAGGCCATCAATGGCTAGAATTAGAAAGTTATTCAAATTATTTGTGGCATTTTGTTCTTGGTGTTGCAGACTGGGTGTACACCTTGTGAAGGCTAGAAAGGGAGAAACAGTTTTACCTGTTGATCTTGCTTCAGTGGTAGAGGTGCTGTGTATGTAATTATTATGCATTCCCCTCCTCAATTCATACTGGGGGAAAAAAAAGTACCCAGAGACTTCTTTCCAAAGTTCTTCGTAGTTCTTTTCTTCATAGTTCTTTTCTTCATGTACAACTGTGAGTAGGAAGCCTGGGGAGTGGGAGCAATCCTTTTGTGTGATGTTAATGAGATAATTTCTGCATTACAGATCTTCAGGACACTCTTTGTTTAAATGAAACTTCAGAGACTTTTTGCAAAGCCACTTTACCAAGTCTCTTTGCTTCATTTAAACAAAGTCTTTATTAATTTCATATGTTTTGCTGTCATCAGTTGCATAAACTAACTCGATTGTTTTGAATGAAAGAATTCAGGCCACCATTTGTTTGGTGTCTTCTCTTTTCTCCTTCTGTCTCCCCAGTATAATTTGACCAAGTCTAGTTAAGAGTTGCTATTGTTCCCACCACAGCCACCCACTCGGAGTGGTAACCGCCAAGTGTCAGTTCATCCTGGTGTTGGAGGAAGTCAAGAGGAAGTGTTCAGGGTTGACTGCAGAATTACTGCCAGGAGGCTGGGCGCCTGATAGCGGGCAGACCTTCACAGGGGCTGCCAGCGAGGGACGGGCACAGGAGTTTCCGTCACACTGCAAGAGGGAACAGGGTAGCCTGAGGGTGCCATGGTGCCAGCCAGGACCTTGAGCGCTTCTTTGTACTGTTTGCTGATGGGACCTGGAAGGGCTTATTGTGGAGGCATTCACAATGCAAGGTGGCTGTTGCGATTTTTGAAATATTTTTCGGTGCTCATTCTCCAAAGCAATTGGAGTTTCTTAGGTTAAAAAGCAGCTAATGAATCTGTTTGATCTTGATGTGGAAATGAACCATATCAAATTCCAGGTCAAATCACTTTCCCCGGTAGAATGTTTGCTTAACCTTTTGAGGTATACTTCATCAGATTATGGACTAGAGAAAGTTTATTTGTCCTCAGTTTTCTAATCTATAGGGTGGCATAGCTATTATTCCAATAATGCTCTTAACTGTAGACCTCTACAAATAAGAAAACTCAGATTTACAAATGGATTATAAAAATTAGTAGGTACAATGTGTAGCTTAATCATACAAGCACTCCCATATATGGCATCATTCTTGGAAAATACTTTGCCATCTGGTCCCGTTTATCTCAGATGAAAAAAAAAGTACAGCTTTTTTTTCTTGCTCATTTTAATTCTCATTAAGCCGCCAGCTAATATTATTATCCTTACTTAAAACACGAAGAAATGAAAGTTCAGAATAGCTACATAACTTTCGCACAGTAGTGTTAAGTAGCAGAACCAGATTTTGGCCTCAAGATTTCAGAGCTACTGGTGTTAAAAAAACAAAAACCTTTTTATTCTGAAATAATTATAAATTCACAAGAATTTGGTAAAAATTTACAGGGCAGATCCCATGTATCTTTGATCCAATTTTGCCTAATATAATAATGTCTTTGATAGTATAATATCAATATCAGGAATTAGCATTGGTACAGTCCACAGAGTTTATACAGGTTTCACCAGCTGTACGTGGCTTTTGCATGTGGAGGTAGATTTGTGTAGTTACTACCACAATCAAGAACTGTTCTTTTGTCCAAAGGCTTCCCTGTGTTATTGGTTATAGCCACTCCCCTGTTCTCCCACCATCCCTAACCTGTAGCAACTAATAAACTGTTCTCCATCTCTGTGGTTTTGTTATTTAAAGAATGTCATATAAATGAACTCTTATGGTACTTAATATTTTGAGATTGGCTCCCCCCCACCCAGCATAAATGGAGATCCATCCAAGTTGCATGTATTAATAGTTCCTTTTTATTGCTGAGTAGTATTCCCTGATATGAACAAATCACAGTTTAACAGTTCACCTATTGAAAGACATTTGGTTCTAGTTTTTTGGCAGAATTGCCAAAGTAAAACTGCTGTGAACATACATGTACAGTTTTGTGTGTGATCATGCCTTTTTGTTTCTCCAGGATAAATGCCTAAGAGTACAGTGCTGTGTTATGTTATAACTGCGTATTTAGTTTTGTTTTTTTTTTAATAGCCTTCATAGAAAAACTTTATTGGAAAGCAGGGAAAACTACCAAGATATGAATGAAGACAAAAAATAAAAAAAGTTCAGACATAAAGTGTATGACCTTGGTTTAAGTGGAAATGGAACCGTTAGGTGGTTTGTAGTTAGTGACCTATATTTTCACTTTGTGGCACTGCTGCTGCTACAGCTAAGCCGCTTCAGTCGTGTCCGACTCTGTGCGACCCCATAGACGGCAGCCCACCAGGCTCCTCTGTCCCTGGGATTCTCCAGGCAAGAACACTGGAGTGGGTTGCCATTTCCTTCTCCAAGGCATGCATGCTAAGTTGCTTCCGTTGTGTCTGACTCTTTGCGACCCTATGGACAGCAGCCCACCAGGCTCCTCTGTCCACAGGATTCTCTAGGCAAGAATACTGGAGTGGGTTGCCATTTCCTTCTCCATAACTGCATATTTAGTTTTATAAGAAACTGCCAAATTTTTCCCAAGTGGCTATACCATTCTACATGCCTTCTAACGATGTGTGAGTGATCTGGAGTCTCATCTTTGCCAGCATTTGATCTTAACACTAAGCTCTTCTTTTTCCTATTAATGTCCAGTTGCTCCAGCACCATTTGTTGAAAAGACTACCTTTCTCTAGTAAACTGCTTTGCACATCTGTTAAAAACCATTTGGGTGTACTTGTGTGTGTCTGTTTCTGGGTCCTCTGTTTCTATCCCATTGATCTATGTGTCTATCCCCTTCTTTAGTACCATGCAGTCTTGGTTACTGTAGCTATTTAAAGTAAACCTTAACATTTAGGTTTACTAGGACCCTAGTATTTTAAAAAATAATTTCTACAGTAGGTATTTAGGGTAGATAAAGGAACCAATAAAGATAGGTCAGTTCTTCTTAAATGGGTACTTGTAAATATGAGTTCTGTGTTGGTTCAACTTTGACTTAATTTGATAAAATCTGTAGAGAACCCGCAAAGGAAGTGAGCAAAAAAAAAAAAAAAAAGTGAAGACAAATAATAATTGGGTTGTAAGTCTGAGGTTCTGTACAGCTGTCAATGAGGTCCCTAAGGACTTTAAGTATAGGATGATTATAAAGTCTAGGTCTTTGGGTCTGTTTGTCCTGAAATAACAGCTGTTGACAATCAAAAAAGAAATCATATAAGCAGAAAGTTAAACAAAAAAGGATTCAGATCCAGTAAAGAAAAGCTCACCATTTTCATTTGTGTATTTTTTTTTTTTAATATTTTTTAAATTTTATTTTATTTTTAGACTTTACATAACTGTATTAGTTTTGCCAAATATCAAAATGAATCCGCCACTCATTTGTGTATTTTAAGGCACCTTACTCTCACTGAAGCCTTCTGTATGTTTTGTCATCTTTGGAGAGCCAAGATACTACAACATTTTAGACTTGGAGAGGAGGTAGAGGTCAGTTTATTTAACACTGACATTTTGCAGGTAGAAAATGTGTTCTTTTGTAAATAGGCTGGTTCATCTACAGAAGGGCAGGTGGCCTGTCTATGTGAGAGGGCGTCTTGATCCTGGACGGTCAATCACTTTCACTTCAACTCTTACATAGGGAAGCAGATCCTTTGGGTCCAGCTCAAATTAAGTGGTATTTACTAAAAGCTGTGGGAAATCCACTATTCCCTGCACCATCCCAGCACCATTCCATCTGTCTTGAGTCACAGCCTGACTCTTGGTGTGGAAGCTTATCAGGAGCTACAGCCTCATGAACGTGGAGATTTGAAATCATTTTCTGTGAATCTAAACCTCAGGGTCGAAGTTGAGGAGGACAGCTTCATTGGTTAACTCTGCATGAAGCTGAGTGCCTTTTTGGATCCACATTCCTCGATATACAAAATGTACTTTGGGGTGCAGCCTCCATCTCTGGGTCTTTTCCTGATTTGGGCTCTTTTGCGTCCTTGATACCTGCAGAGTATAGGTGAGTGGGGGAGGTGGGCAGCTCTCACGTTGGGCGTGGAGTATTGTCAGTCTTCTGTCTCATGGTAAACTGCTGTTTTTTGTTTTTTTTTTTAAATCTGAGATGGTCCTAAAGCCAAGGGCAGCAGTGGGTATCACAATACTACAACACTACACAAGTTTGCTTGAATGGGATTCTCTGTTCGTAGACCTATACCTGGAGTGAGACCGAAGCTTGGCTATGCTCCCTGGGCCTTGCCTGTGGATTTGCCATCCCACCTGCTGGCTGGGAGCTGCCCTGTGTGCCCCCCAGGGCTTGCCTTTTTATTTCTTCAGATTTCTTCTCTATGGCTTTGTTCTTTAGGCTCGCCATCCTGCTACTTAGTCTGTCCCTAATGTGGTCCATGTTTGCACATTCTAGAGTTTGGATCCCAGCTATAAGAAGTCAAATTAAATCTTAAAACATTTTTTTTAATTGAAATATAGTTGATTTACAAGTTGTGTTAGTTTTAGGTGTACAGAGAAGTGATTCAGTTTTATATATAATGTATATATATGTATGTATGTTTTTATTCTTTTTTAGATTCTTTTCCACTTTATTGTAAGATATTAAGTATCGTTCCCTGTGCTTTACATTAGATCTTTGTTGCTTATTATGTATATAATAGTGTTATATATTTCAATCTCAAACTCCTGATTTATTCCCTCCTCTTTCCCCAGAAGTCATATTAAATCTTATGGAAGAGCTGCAAAAATCAAGACATTGAAAACTGTCTTCTAAATAATATCATTCTACTCCTTTCAAGGTTGTCATGAAGCAGAGAAATGAAAAGATTATCTATAAATCAGAAAATGTCAGCCTGATGGGCTGGGAAGGCATGATTCAATAGTGGAGCAAAATTAACAGGGAACTCTGTGTAGCTACATTTTAAAGTATGCTCATTGTCTCTAAAGATGAGAAAAAACTTTTATAATGTTGGCTTTTGATTTTTTAAATTAGGTTTTTAAAATAAAGAAGCCACATAATTGTAAGCTATTGCTAAACTTTTATATTGGTTATAACTATTTATAAATCCAGAATAATGGAAGGAATCCCTATTTTCATCTTTGGATTGTTTTTAACCCCAGCTTACTTTTGAAAAGATTATTGGCAACATGCAGATATGTATACTATACATGAGATAAAATTTAAAAGTGAAAAAAATGATGCAAAGAAAATGTCAACCCAGTAAGAGAGAGCCAGGAGTAATTTTGACTTTTACAAGGCAATTAAGTCTTGTTCTTGTTTTTGTCAATCATTATTCCTGATATAATATTTCTATAAATTTTCAATTGTGTTCATTTCTCACTGTGTTATATAGAGCTCTCATTAGAAATAGGATTGAATGACGTTGGAAGTGTTTTACTTTCACGTCTGCATTTGGGCAGGCTGTTGGACATTGGTGGGCTGGAATGTGAACTCACTGATCACTTTTCCAATCCTGTTATTTTCCAGTGTGGTTTGGAAAAAAATTCTCTACATATGAAGTCAAGAAAGCACACTTCTGGTTAACAAATTTAGTGAGGTTCAGTTTTTCCTCTCATGGAGAGTCCTGGAAAATCACTTCAGAAAAGAGGTCATGGGTCACTTATAGAAGAAACTGCTCAGCATGCATTAAGACTTAGCACATTCTGCAGGCTACTGTGGACTCTCTCCCGGCCTCTGAGGGATAAGATCAAAATCTATTGATAACGGTACTAAGAATTGGAAACAAAGCCATTTTGTGTAGCATTTAGGTTTATGACTAGTCAGATTTCTCCCAGACTTTGGGGCTGAGTGTAGAAGTTTATTTCACACATGGATGTGATAAGTGAAGACTGACCATTTCTGAACACTGTTGTATATTATTTATGGCAGGGATCGCCTGTAATGCAATATTTTATAATAAAAGTTTTATTGTGGTGTAATTCACACACCCTGTAATCCACCTATTTAAAGTGTACAGTGCAGTGGTTCAGTATATTCACAGTTGTGCAGGTAGCACCCCAATCCATTTTGGAATATTTCCATCACTTGAAAAAACCCTATAGCCATTAGCAGTCACCCCCAATTTCCCCACATTCCTGGCCCTAGGCAACCACTAATCTACTTTATCTATAGAGTTGCTTATTCTGGATATTTTATATAAAACGGAATCATATAATAGCATGTGGACTTTTCTGCTTGGCTTTTTCACTTAGCATAATTTTAAAGGTTTATCCATTTTGTAACTTGTATTAGTACTTCATTTCTTTTTATTGCCTGATAATATATTCCATTCTCTAGATATACATTTTATTAATCTATTCATCAACTGGTGGACATTTGAGTTGTTTCCACATTTTAGCTGTTACTAATAATGCTACCAGGACCATCTGTGTATAAATTTTGTGTGGACATATGTTTTTATTCCTCTTGGATATATACCTAGGAGTGGATTGCTGGGTCATATGTAACTCTATATTTAACTTTTTGAGGAACTTCTAGACTGTTTTCCAAAGTTATTGCACCATTATACATATATTGGCAGTATATGAGCTTTCCCAATTTTCCCGCATCCTCACCAGCACCTAGTTATTATCTGTTTTTTTGGTCTTTTATGCAGTTTTTTTTTTTTTTTTTTTTTTCTTTTCTCTTTGCATTGTTAGCATTTGTTCCTTCAGGAGAGTGGAATTTATATACCTAAGGAAGTAGGATGTGGTTAGCTCTGGTATGCCTGTGAGCTGTAATGAAGCTCTGTGCTAGAACCAGCATGCTTCCTTGTTTTTGACCTTGACCCCAAATCACAGCATTAACCAAACCACATATGTACCACAAGAAATATTTCTTTTCAGAAGTTCACATCTGATCTTTTGATTTAATCTTTGAGATATAGCAGATATACATGAGAATACATAAAATATATGTATAGTTAAAAAACAATTGTAAAGCAAACAATAACCCACCAAGATTATAAAGTAGAAATTTATAGTTCTAGATAGCCATTAATAATGAAGATTGCTGAGAAAGTATTTAAATATTATAAATACTAATAATCATTAACAGATTTCCTCTGTGCCTTTCCTTTTAACATCCCCCAGCCCCTAAAATCACTAACCTTTAGGGGTAATAATTTTTTGTGTTTTTCCTTATAGTCTTATGGCATGCATGTGAGTACATGCATGTACACCCACATATACACACACAAAAATGTAGGTTAGATTGCTTGTTTTCAAACTTTATGTAAATGAAACCATTATATGCATTGTCTGCTGAATACTTCTGTTAAACATTAATTTTTGAGTTTCAAAGATAATGTGTGTAGCTGTTTGTTTTTGTTACCAGATAGTGTCCCAGTTCCTTATTTTTATACTCATTTCTTGATGAGCATTTGGGTTGTTCCTGGATCTGAATAATTTTGAGCAATGCTTCTGTGAACATTCTTGTCCATGTCTCCAGGCCTGCAGGAATTTCTCTGGAATATTTACCAAATAATAGAATTATAGCTTTACTAGATAATGCCAAACTCTTTTTAAAAAATGCTGTAACTGCTTTCTTCTACAGTCTTATCAATCTTTAATGTTTTCAGACTTTAAAGATTTTGCCAGTCTGATGGGTGGTTCTTGTAACAATGTCTCATCATGGTTTTAATTAGCATTTCCGTAAGTGTCTCATTACTTTTAAAATTTCATCTAGCCCATGAGCAGTTATGCTTTTTATTTCCTTAAAGAAAAGTGGACACTGGATTACCTGAAAATCTTATGTGCTCTTGCAAAATCATTGAGATGATATGTTCCTTAGATTATCATAACTGAGAACTTGTGCACTTTAGATTTTTTTTTCAATCCAGAGATTTTTCTCTTGCCATATAAATTTTTGTACAATAAACTTAAAAATATATGGAATTACTTGTTTAGGTTACTAACTTGATACCTTTTACCTAACATATAGGCAACTACAAGCAGTAAGTTTGTGGTTTGCTAATATTGATTCTCTGAGACCAATATATCTAAACTGTCATGTGCTTATGGTGAATAAAGTACTTCAGAGGAACTTATAACGTCTAATTTAAAAGATTCTAGATATTAGAAAGTAATACCTTTTTTGTGTGTGTGCATACACGTGTGTCCGTGTATTTGGACCATTTTGATCTTTTCCACTAGTGTTTTGTGCCAGAGAAAGAAAGTTACTGTTTTTAAAGGTGAAAACAAGTATTTTAAAAACTGAACAGTAACCTAAAACCAAATCTGGCTTAATTTAATGAGAAAAAGTAAGACTGTCACTTCAGATATGAGGAAATGGGCTAAAAGCAGAACTTTTGGTATGAAATTAAAAAAAAAAATGTACTTAGGAACACTTACTCTAGGACTCCTATAAGAGGAAAGACTAAATTGTAGCACACGCTACTTGGAGGTTTTTCTTTTTTTAAAAAAAGAAAAAACTTTGAAAAATAGCTACCGGTACAGAAGAGCCTGGAGGGCTACAGTCCATGGGATTACAAAGAGTCAGACACAACTGAACGACTGAGCCATGTATGCACAGGTGATGTATCTTCTTGTTGGGTGATTTGTATAGGAGACAAAAGTTAACAAATTACTGCCTTTATTTTCAGTTCTTGAGCAGAGATGAGTTTAGGTTGTTGTTGGGGGCAGAGGTATTTTGTCTTATCAGGTCAAGTATCCTTTATATTATGTGCCATGTGCCTACCGTTTGCTCACTCGTGTCTGACTCTTCGAAGCCCCACGGATGGTGGCCTGCCAGGCTCCTCTGTCCATGGGATTCTCCAAGCAAGAACACTGGAGTGGGGTTGCCATTTCTTACTGCAGGGAATCTTCCCAACCCAGAGATTGAATCCACCTTTCTTGCATCTGCTGCGTTGGCAGTTGGATTCTTAACCACTGTGCCACTTGGGAAGTTGCTATTATTAATTAATAGCTTCCTTGGTGGCTCAGACAGTAAAGAATCTGCCCACAGTGCGGGAGACCTGGGTTTGATCCCTGGGTTGGGAAGATGCCATGGAGGAGGACATGGCAACCCACTCCAGTATTCTTGCCTGGAGAATCCCCATGGACAGAGGAGCCTAGTGGGCCACAGCCCATGGGGTTGTAAAGAGTTGGACGCAACTAAGCACAGCACATGGACATGCCTCACTCATGAGTATTATGTATTATTCAAGATGTCACAGGAATATTTGCACCCTTATGGGTGAATTTTCATTGAATTTTGTGGGAGGGGGTGATTTCAAGGAAGAGTAAAACAGGGAGGATCTCCATTGATACTGGAAATCAAAATGCTGCTGCTGCTGCTAAGTCGCTTCAGTCGTGTCTGACTCTGTGCGACCCCATAGATGGAAGCCCACCAAGCTCCCCCGTCCCTGGGATTCTCCAGGCAAGAACACTGGAGTGAGTTGCCATTTCCTTCTCCAATGCATGAAAGTGAGAAGTGAAAGGGAAGTCACTCAGTCGTGTCCGGCTCTTAGCGACCCCATGGACTAGAGCCTACCAGGCTCCTCCATCCATGAGATTTTTCCAGGCAAGAGTACTGGAGTGGGGTGCCATTGCCTTCTCCGGGAAATCAAAATAGAACTGTTTAATTGCTTTAAATATTTTGGTCTTGTTTTTATAATTGAACACTCTTTAGACTAAAAAACAGTTTCTCCCTGTAATACTATAGCAATATCCTATAACCTTATTCTAGATTGAATTTTCATACTATAGCATGCAGAATAGAAGTGAGTCTTTTTGTTAAGTACACTGAATTTCAGTTTAAAGTCATAAATCTTTGTTTTGTATCCCATTTTATAAACTGTTTCATAAAGATGTCCACAAATAGAACAATGTTTACAAGTCATGGTGGAAGATACAAAAAAGAGAAGCTGCCAGAAATTGTTTACTTACATGATGGGAATGTTCCCTGCCTTGAATTTTGCTATAACCTTTATAAATCACATCAGATTAAGAATCCAGGATACATATGTTTGTGCTAGAAAATAACCTGGTTTTCAGGAGAGATGGTTTCATTTTATTCTTTTTAGTGGCACTTGTTTTTATTCTTGGGAGGTATTGCTCTTTCCTAACGCCATGGGAGTTCAAGGTTGGTTAAGAAGTCTTCTCAGTCTTCCTTTATACACAAAGGGCCTAAAAAACATTTATTTATGTCAGTAAATCTATGGACACTTCAGGAAACTATATTTAATTCATTTCCACAAAGAATTTATTTAAGATATATTGCATTTTGCCAGGCCAGTGGTTACTAGGCACATTTCAGCCTGTTGAAGTAGAAACCAAAGAGATTAAATTGCACAGAATCAAGAGATTATGCAATATGCACATTTCAGAATAAACATCTATATAAAGTTTATATCAGATTTTTATATCCCTGATTTATTAATTTAGATCAGAGTATGTATATGCATTGACATTGGCGGCGGGGGGGAGTCAGCATTTGAAAACTACCCATTTCATTATGAATTAGGATTGTAATTCAACAAAGTTTGTGAGTCTCTGCCTTTTTCCAATATGTATTGGACTGTTTGGATCACTGCTGTGTTTCTAGTGCCTCAATCAATACCTGTTGCAGGGTAGCCGTCTAAATTTTTGTTGAATGAGTTCATGAAATGAATGAATGAATGAGTAACCACTGATCTTTTGTTGATTGTTTGAGAGCATATAAGCTGTGTTGAGTTGTTTGATCTCTCTCCATTGAAATGGTTCTTAAAAATTACAGTCAGAAGTAATAACAAAGTTGAAGAATGCATGTGTTCTTGTCATGGTCTGCTTGTTCCAGACACTCGGGAATCTAGATCCTAACTCTCCTTTGTGTTCCTTTTTTCTTTTAAGAGTAATTATGACTGTCTAAAGGCTAAAGAATCAGAAGCTGTAAGAGAACTCTTGGTAGTGCCAACAGTCATTTCTTTCTCTACCCGTTCAAATGCTTGAGAATTTTGGAGGCGTTCATCTCTGTTCCTTTTGGATCTTCCTCAGAGATGATGAAAGGAGTTTGAAAATGTTGGTGTCATTTACTTTTCTACAAGGAGCACATTTAGATATTGCCAGAAAGGAGAAGAGTATCCTTTGTGCCATTTGTGTTGTCTCATTATCTTAATGGCCCTGCAGCGTTGGAATAGAGATTAGCCCATTTTGTTCAGTTGCAAAGTCATGTCCAACTCTTTGCGACCCCATGACCTGCGGCATGCCAGGCTTCAGTTTTTTGTTTGTTTTTTTATAGATCAGGAAACCAAGGCTCTCAAATGCTATATTTGCCCCCAGAAATGTACGCTCATGAAGGCTACAGTTGTGCATGTCTTGTTCACCATTGTGTTTTCATGATGTGGTAGTAGGCTGGTGCAAAAGTAATGGCAGTTTCGCACTGTTGACCTTGCCATTGGAAAACATTCTTTAACATGGTTATGTTGTACCTCATTTTAATGGACATTTCTCTTTATTTATTTATTTATTTTTGCTAGTGGCATTACTTACTGTTTATTTTATATTTATTCTAGACTGTAGAAATGATGTTAGACAAAAAGCAAGTTTGAGTGATTTTTTTTTTTTTTTTAACTCGAATTCAAAATGGGTCATAAAGCAGCAGAGACAACTTGCAACATCAATGACACATTTGGCCCAGGAACTGCTAATGAACATACAGTGCAGTGATGGTTCAAGAAGTTTTGCAAAGGGAGATGAGAGCCTTGAAGATGAGGCGCGTAGTGGCCAGCTATTGGAAGTTGATAGTTGACCAGTTGAGAGCCATCACTGAAGCTGATCCTCTTACAACTACATGAGAAATGGCTGAAGAATGCAATGTTAACCATTCAACCATTCATTTGACTTTGAAGCAAATTGGAAAGGTGAAAAAGCTTGCTAAGTGGATGCCTCACGAGCTGACTGCAAATCGGAAAAATCATCATTTTGAAGTGTTGTCTTATCTTATTCTGTGCAACAACAAATCATTTCTTGGTCAGATTGTGATGAGTGACCAAAAGTGGTACAACCGGCTGTGACTAGCTCAGTGTTGGGATGGAGAAGAAGCCCCAAATCTCTTCCCAAAGCCAAAAAAGGTACCAGAGAAAGGTCATGGCCACTGTTTGGTAGTCTGCTGCTGGTTTGGTCTACTACAGCTTTCTAAATCCTGGCGAAGCCATTACATCCGAGACGTATGCTCAGCAAATTGATGAGATGCACTGAAAACTGCAAATGCCTGTAACTGGCATTGGTCAACAGAAAGGACCCAGTTCTTCTGCATAATGCCCGACCTCACGTCATACAAGCAAGGCTTCAAAAGTTGAGCAAATTGGGACATGAAGTTTTGTCTCATCCACCATATTCACCTGACCTCTTGCCAACCGTCTACCACTTCTTCAAGTATCTTGACAGCTTTTTGCAGGGAAAATGCTTCCACAACCAGCAGTAGGCAGAAAATGCTTTCCAAGAGTTCATCAAATCCCGAAATATGGATTTTTACACTACAGGAATAAACAAACTTATTTCTCATTGACAAAAATGTGTTGATAATAATGGTTCCTAGTTTGATTAATAAAGATGTGTTTGAGCCTAGTTATGATTATTTAAAATTCACAGTCTGAAACTGTAATTATGTTTGTACTAACCTAATACAATGCCTGTCACCTGGTGGGTAAATACCGATTGGCTTTACTTTTGCCTGGGATCCCATGACTAGTTAGTGGAAGCAACTGAGCTTACATGTGGTTTTCACTCATTCCACAGCCTTTGCACTCTTGCACTGTAGTTCTTGTATTTTTCTGAGACGTGATTGTGAGTTACACATCTCTCAGAAAAAGTGGTTATATCCCAATAACTTATCTTAGATTTCTCAGCATGGATAGGATTTTGGCATGGCACCTGTTTTAATGCTGCAGGGAGGTGAAGGTTTTTTCTCTCCACAGAACATGCTAATGACCATCACTGTCTGCTCATAGTGTGTTTACTAATCTTATATAATGTACTGCTTACCCTCATTTTTCAAATTTTTGTACTTTCAAATTGTTTTAGCATTGAAAATAACCAGGAAATAAGTGTAACTGATAACTGGCCAGAATTATACACATTACCATTTGTTAGTATGATTTGATTCTATGTACTGCACCTCCTGTTCTCCTGCTAATCTCATAAAACCGGATAAGCTGTCTTTTCTTTTACTCGGATTTTTGCTATTTTGAAGTTTTGGGAATCAGGGAAGGTGTTGCTATTTTTCTGCTGTTCTGTGGCACCTTTGCACAGGATGGTGTAGTGGAAATGAGCAGACCATGTCAATGGAATGCTGGAGCTGGTGTGTACCATCTGCTGAGAGCCGACCGTCAGATGTTTCAGACATCTCAGTACCTGGCTGTTAAACACAGCCATTATTTAACATTAAGATTTCAGTTCAGTTGTGTCAGACTCTTTGCAACCCCATGGACTGCCAGGCTTTCCTGTCCATCACCAACTCCCGGAGTTTACTCAAACTCATGTCCATCGAGTTGGTGATGCCATCCAACCATCTCATCCTCTGTCGTCTCCTTCTCCTCCTGCCTTCAATCTTTCCTAGCATCAGGGTCTTTTCCAATAAGTCAGTTCTTCACATCAGGTGGCCAAATACTGGAGCTTCAGCATCAATTCTTCCAATGAATATTCAGGACTGATTTCCTTTAGGATGGACTAGTTTGATCTCCTTGCAGTCCACGAGATTCTAAAGAGACTCCTCCAGCACCACAGTTCAAAAGCATCAATTCTTGGGCACTCAGCTTTCTTTATACTCTCACATCCATACATGACTACTAGAAAAAACCATAGCTTTGCCTAGACATTAAGATATACAAGCTTATAATTTAAATTGTATTTAATAACAAGGTAACAAGTACTTGAAACTCATTTCCTGTTTTTTTAAGTACATGTTGCTTTTATCTTTAGGTCTCGTGTGTGTATATGGTGGAAATACTGTGTTGCAGTATGTTGCTGTGCATGTCTTTCCAAGTCCTTAGTCAGTGATACGTTGCTGGGTTGATATTGGACATGGTGGGAGAATATGTATACCACAGAAACTGGCAAACACTACAATCCAGGATATACCCCACTCCTTTTTTTTCCTGGAGAAGCATTTGTTGTTAACTATTTACAACCACACACTCAGTGGGATGCCTAGGAACAAGGAGATTGATACTGCTTTCTTTTGTGTTATTTGTTTGGTTATCTTTAAAATATATAGTCACAGTGAGGGAAAGAAATAGCTAATAGATAAGGGAGCACCAGTGAGGAAGCAGGTTGAAATATAGAGCATACCTTAGCCTAGAGGCAAACGTGGGACTACCTCAGATAACATGTGTGGTGAAACCATACTGGCTTATTTACTGGCATTGCAGGTTATTTTTGGAAAATTTACAGCTTTATAAAATGATTACCCAACATCTTGTTCTCAGCTAAAATCCTTTTTTAATAACATTTACCCTCCAAAATTAAACGATTTTTTAAAAATATAAACCATTCTAGAATAATTATTTTTAGAGCTCAGGGAGTTGGATATGCTTTTGAGACAAAAATATCTTTAAGGTGCCTTCATTTGTATTTTAAAAAATTGAGATTAAAATTAGTGTATAATATTATATATCTTTCAGATGTACAAACTTTCACTCATTTTTAATTACATGATGGTGATATGTTTGTGTGTGTAGATAGTGAATAATTCAGCATTTCATAATTTATGTCCCCTGGGAGATAGTTACACATAGGCCTGGCAGTCAGACAGCTAAGCTAGATTGCTCAGGGTTTCCCTGCTCTTACCTTGATGTAGAAGTTTACTTGTGCCAGTGTCGTGTTTTTTGAGCATCTCCCCAGAATGTATCACTGCTTCCCTCACAAGCCCATAGCAGCTCCCTTCGACATTTCTCTTCCGGGGCGCCTTGAGCACTTGTGGGACACTGAGAGCTGCATCTCTTCTGGCAGAGGTGTGCAGCAGCCCGTTAGAGGAGCCGCCCAAGGGGTTGCCTGAGCAGGGCTCGGGGATGTTGTGCAGCCTTCGGCTCCGTACAAATTGCTCAGATTGAGGTCCTCCTGTAGAACCAAGCCAGAGGGCACATTTGGGGGTGGAGGGATGGGGTCTGATGCTTGTGTGTGCTCACAAACTGGCTACTAAATATTAAAGTAGATGCAGGGGTTAAATCCTCCCTAAAAGATGTTTTTCAAGCCGGATGGTTGTGTTTACTGCAGGGATTGCACATTTGTTGGAAATAACATCAAGTACAGTGGAGATGAGTCATTTATTTCCTAGCCACTTGGCCAATATCAAACAATTAAAAACCATTTCATGGATAAGGCTATGCAGCCAGAAATACCTACAGGGACTGACTTTATGATACACTTATTGAAAAGAGCAGGCTGAACTTAACTTGTCCTCACTAGGGAACGTGCCATGTAACTCTGAATGATGAAAGTAGCGCACGTGCCAAGTAGATTGTTCTGGTCCAGTCACTTCTACTGGGTGAGTTACTTTGTTCTCTGTACTAAAAGCTAACTGTTAATATTTCTGTTTAAATAGCACTTTATGAAAATTCTCATAGTATCTTCACATTTTATGTGTGCCACAAAGAAGGAAATTCAGTACTTAATTAAATTTAAAAACAGCCATTTTAAAAGCTAGGTGACTGTGAAGGGCTGACTTGAACACATCAATTTAAGCCACTGTGGTCAGTTCCATCCTGCCTCTGAGGTTTTACACAGAACTGGCTTCCTGTCAAGGTCCACTATTTACCTTCCTTCAAGAAGGGTTTTTAACACTCAGATCTAACTTTGGGGTTTAAATTTTATTATCTTTGTTACTTAATTGCTATGTTTAAGAATTTTAGCCAAGTTCTCTTCCACTTCCCCCCTTACTGACTTTTATTGAAAGTAGAAATGCAAGTTTAGAGGGGATGATTATTTCCTAATTCCATAGATTCCTGTAGAATTTTCCTCCTAAGGAACTGGCCGTACCTTCGTTGTCACTCTTGAGTTGAGTGTAGAATATTCAGGATTGTGGACAAGTCAGATATTTGTTGTCCCCATACTCCACACAAGTGAACAAACCACAGCTACCCCACAGAAGACGGGTGAGTCAGGACAGATACCACAACTTCAGCTTTGCTGTGCTGGTGATTGGGTTAGGAGGTAATAAGCAAGGTTATGATTCATTGCTTACAAGTGAATTGTTTCTCACTAGGCTGTAGTTGCCTTCAGCCTCCATTCCAGGAGGGCTCCCGTGGCTGATGGGGAGAGAGGAAGGAAGGATACGATGACTTGTTCCCTCCGTCCTTGCTCCTAGAGCCTGGGAGGCTTGGTGAAGAATGTGAGGAAGCCAAGCCTCCAGTGCGTGGAGATGGTTGGGAATGTTATACAGAAACCTGCTGTGTATCGTTACTGCTCCTTTCCCTTGGTCTCCTCTGACTCCCTGGGTGAAACAGGAGAGCTCAGATGAAGCACATTTTGTAAATATAATTTTCAGCAGAGAGTCAGACACAACTGAACACACACACACAAACACAGCTTTCAGCTAAATGAAACATGCCTTTCCCGCGGTTGACCTTTTTTTTTTTTTTTAAATAGTTTTGAGTTCAAACCAAGACAATAGAATTTCATTATGCAAATCTTTGAACCACTTTTATAGCATCACTGTCTTAGTGTTGCTCTAATGTTTAAAGTCTTCTCTGTTTACTGTAAGATAAAACCTTTGTGTTTGGTTGGAAAAGAAAGGCACTCCTTGGAGGCCCTTGCGAGTGGCTGTATGAAGATAGGCGGCTGAGACCTGCACACAAAGGCCTTCTGTGCTGGGCCTCCGTGGCTCTACAGAGGTGGCGAGCCGTTCCCAGAGCGGAGGTGTATGAAGATGCAAAGCTGAAGCTCCCTTACTTCAAAATACAGTTGCTCCTTTATTTACAAAACAAAGTGACACACCAGCAAGTACACAGACATTTCATTTGATGATATGAAGACAGGCTAAGAACAGACTTTAGAAACACGTGGTTCAGAAACACATACTAAGATTCTCTGAAACTAACTGCCATTTTATGTATGCTCTAGTACTCATACTTCTTATTTTTAGAAGATTCTGCTTGATTTATTTCTGTTTCCCTTTTTTTTTTTTTTTTTTTTTCTGTTGTATATGTGGCACATATTACTACTGGAAGCTTGGATGTCCAACATCCGCACCCCTCCCCCCCATTCTTTTATTAAAGAATGGGGTGTCTTTTAAAAACTCTCTTCATCTGTTAGTATGAATAGGTAACATAATACTAGTAGAGATGGGCTTTGGGGAGGTTTAGAGGGAGGAATCACATTCTTTTGGCATTCCTGAGAGGAAAACAGCTATATTAACCATTAGGGGTGGGGATTGAGGTGGGAGGGGGCAGTCCAGGGGCATCTCCCCTGACACTCAGAATTCCAGTGTTTTACAGCTGAGCACAAACAGCTTGGCAGAGTTATGCCTGGAGTCAGTGGGCGTGTGTATTACAGTTCTGATTATTAGCCAACAGAAAACAGCTGTATACATTACTAATGGAAGTACTTTGAAAAAAAAAAAAAATCCAGTAGTGGGGTTTCCCCCTGTAAACACCAGATGTGTGCAGTGGTTTTGCCCTGTGTCTGCCCTGTATTTTAGCACCATTGTTGAGGGATATAAGTGGAAGCCAGCATTTGGGAGGTGGTCTTGTGGTGAAAGTAGATACATTTGTAGCAAAATAAGGTATGTTGTGGTTGACTAGAAGCATTTTCAGGTTTATTATTTTAAGAGAGTCATTACTGCCCAGCCAGTCATTCCATTCTTCCTCCTTGCTTTCTGTAAAAAGAAAACATTGTGTGCCTGCAAACATGCCCCATTACAAGGATTCAGACAGCAAGGGTCTAAATCGTTTAGTGGCTTTAAGTGCTTTCAGTAGGTAAATGGTAGTTGAAGGGGTTTACAATTTGATATATGTCTTGTAAAGCATTTCTGGAAATGGACATTTTCTTTTTGTTGCCTGTGGGAATTTCTGTGCTTTACTTTTTCTGGAGTACATTTAACCCATGACCAAAAGTTACCTAGATTTCAGTTTCTGGATTTTTTCAAAAATAGTGATTACGTGAGGAATGTCTAAGACTAGAAGTAGAAATATCTTGAATTACCTAGATTCAATTTCTGGATTTTTTGTGTGTGACAAAGTAAGGAATACAAATTCCTAAGACTACAAATCAGAGGAAAAATTCAAAGATCCTATCATTTTTTTGTTATTTTTTGGGTCCAAAACAGTATGTTTCTTGGGGGAAGGAAAATTCGTGACTGGTCCTGGGGAAGAAATGAAGAAGAACTGGTATTGAAGAGCTCTCACTCTGGGAACACAGCACAAATACGTTTCCAAGAACCCACCTGGGGAATCCCCAGGTTCTTTTAAACCTTTACATGTCAGATGGCTTAATATAAATACAGGTTTAGGAATATTGGTTTGATGTTTCAGTGTGTATTTTTAATATGTAGTTTTATCACCCAAGCCTTCTGTTTTCCATTTGTTCTATCAAGTCATGGTTTTAAAAAGTCACAATTTAAATACAAAGAGCCTATTTCTTTTCCTTCTTTCATTAAAAAAAATTCTTCAATGAAAGATGAGAGCTCAGAAGTGGGTTTCTAAGGGCTTATTAATATTCTGAGTGATGTCAGTTTTACCACAGCTTTATTTAATCTTTTAATGCCTCTTATCCATGTAATATAGGCATTCAAATGATTGTGTAGTTTGTTGTGAGAAAATCCCACTAAAGTCATTTATAGGAAACTTTTAAAGTTAAATTATTAACTTTTCCTAGGAGTCTGTTAAGGGAATTTTCTTTTCCTTGTTTCTTAAGTTAGAGAAATAGAAACTGAAATTAGTGTATACTGTTAGAAATACAATAAAATGAGGGAGGCATATTATGAGAATTTGACTCTGGGCTAAATGACAAGCCAATCTGTAGAATTCCCTTTTTTTTTTTTTGCTTGACATAAGGCTATCTGTTTCTTCTTTTAGACCTCTTCCTTACCCATGCTTTGTATCGCTAAATTTGTCTATAACCATTTTATAATAAAGCTTAAGGTTATCAAATACCTTAGTAGAGATTTCTCTATGAAGATAAAAGGGGTAAAACAATTCTGATGGGTTCTTCAAACCCACTGCTTGTTGGAGAAGACTTTATGTGTAATTTTTGGGCTACTGTGTGCATCATATTGAAGGTATCTGAAGCCTTATGTCCTAGAAGAGAAGGTTGTGGCAAGGAAACGGGAGTGGTAGTTGCTGCCAGTGAGACTTGGTGTTGATATAGCATGGCTCAGGAATGTGTTATTTATAGGGAAAACTCTGAGTCCATCAGCAAACTGAGAATCCATTCATGAGTGTAGTAAAAGATGCCCATTTGGGGGAATGTTTCTGAGCTCTGTGACACCTCCTCAGACTGGGGGAATTTGGACTGCTCTTGATAGGGGCCGTGAAAACTGCCACTTCCACACCTCCAGGTACAGAATGACTCCCGTTTTCCCTGACCGCTGGGCAAATTCATCATTCAACTTGTTACGACCAAAAGAATTTGAGCATATTTGGGAAAGGCCATTCTTGTTCCCTAGTGGGAAAATTCTAAAAGATCAGATGTTTCCAAACACTGAAGCTTATTCCAGAGGTAGTTTTTCTTCTGCCTGCTTTATTTTCTACTCCATGTTGGAACTCCTATCTAGTTATATAATCTTGTGATTTGAAACCAGTTTTTACAATGTGAAGTCCAACATACAGGCTATTATTTTTAGCCTGAAAAATCATGAAGAGCATCTGTTTAAAAATCCCAAATCTGAACGGTTGTCTCTTCTGGCTTAAAATTCTTTCTAGCCAATGGAAAGGAAAATATAAACAATTTTGTTAATTGCAACAGCTGTTCACTGAGTATCTTTGTGTTACTGTTTTGAATGGGCAGGTTTGAAAGATTTTTAGAATGAGCATCTGGATTAATGTAGTCCTATTCAAACTTCAGTCTTAAAAAGTGGAATCAGTCACTTCAAAACAAACAGAAGCCTGACTCAGATTGAGAAGGTGACTGCAAAGGCCTGGTTGAAATTTCTATAAAATTGTAGTGGAGAATGAAGACAAATGGTCTTGGTTAGGCTTTGGGTGAACAGCCTCTTATTGGATTTGGTATGCTGTTTATCTAGCTGCTATGGTAAATGAGGTGAAGTCCTTTGCGTATACAGTTAATTCCCAATTATTCATACATGCTTGGGCCAAATTGCTGATTCTCTATGGACTTTGGAGACCTTTCCTCTGTTCCCCGCCTCCACACCTCCCCCTCGCCCCATTTGTTGTCCATCCAGTCCCATGGCCTGATTTCCTCTCTTGCCAGGCTTTCTCAGAGGAGTTCCCAGCTGCTCTCCTCATTTCTACTTTTGTTTCCTTATCGGGCCCCAGCTGCTTTGCCCTCTGCTGTGTTCCCCGCCAGGGTTCTTGTCTGATTCTTTTCTTAGTTATCTCAGGTTAGTGATAGAGAAACGAGTTAAGGAAAACTCTGTGGAAGATGATGTCTGCTGCTCCTTGCTTTTGTGGAATGAAGGAATGAAGATAAGTAGAGAAAGTGTGTTAGTCATTCAGTCGTGACTGACTCTGTGCAACCCCATTAACTGTAGCCGGCCAGACTCCTCTGTCCATGGAATTTTCCAGGCGAGAATACTGGAGTGGGTTGCCATTTCCTTTTCCAGGGAATCTCCCAACCCAGGGATCGAACCCATGTCTCCTGCATTACAGGAAGATTCTTTACCATCTGAGCCACAGGGAAGCTAAGTAGAGAAAGGGTTTTCCCTAAAAACCTTTCCAAGCTGTTTTTTTTTTTTTTTTTTTTAATGATTTCTTCAGAATTTTACAGTTCTGTGGGAGAGATGTTTTAGCTAAATGCTTAAATAGTCTTTTCATCCTTCTTTTTCCTTTTTTGTTCTCAGATGTCTCTTCCTATTGCAGATCATTAGAAAAGGGAACTTTAGAGTATGTATATCTGAGGAGAGTTTAACTTTGGGATGGAGTTGGAGTTACAGTGGTAAGAAAGACCTTGAATGACTTCATTAACAAATAACTGATTTATTGAGTCCTTTTATTTTGAACACTGTTCAAATATAGAATATATAGAATCAATTTGATTGAAATTGTGCCTTTCAGTTCAGTTTGGTTGCTCAGTTATGTCTGACTTTTTGCTACCCCATGGACTGCAGCACTCCAGGCTTCACTGTCCATCACCAACTCCCAGAGTTTACTCAAAATCATGTCCATCAAGTCGGTGATGCCATCCAACCATATCATCCTCTGTCATCCCCTTCTTTCGCCTTTAATCTTTTCAGCATCAGGGTCTTTTCCAGTGCGTCAGCTCTTCGCATCAGGTGGCCAAAGTATTGGAGTTTCAGCTTCAACATCAGTCCTTCCAATGAATATTTAGGACTGATTTCCTTTAGGATGGACTGGTTGGATCTCCTTGCAGTCCAAGGGACTCTCAAGAGTCTTCTCCAACACTGCAATTCAAAAGCATTAATTCTTCGGGGCTCAGCTTTCTTTATAGTCCAACTCTCACATCCATACATGACTATTGGAAAAACCATAGCTTTGACCAGACAGGCTTAAGTAAATTTAGGAGAGGTGTCTACCTAGAAAACAATAAATCTAAAACCAGTACAGAAGCACATGATTAAAAATGTGACAAACTTGTAGATTGGGGCTCTCCCAGGAGGTCATTGTTTCTCCAGGGGAGGGACCAGAGTTAATAGAGATGTAAAAATTCTGCCCTGATATTCCTTGCTTGCACTGAGGGGATGGAAATGAAAACTCTTCTGTACCAAATAAGTTTATCTCTATATATCTGTCTATACTTTCTTGGGCCAGGCACATGCATCTTAGTTTGCTGACCAGGGATTGAACCCATGCTCCCTACTTTGAGAGTGTGGAGTCTTAACCACTGGAAGTCTTAACTGGAAAAGTCCCTATACAATTTTTTAAATCTGTTTTTCTTTTTAGAACATTAAAATCTGCAGAGAATATAATTTTCCCCTATCAAGTGAGAGTTTAATATAGATATTCAGGCCCTATTTGGCTGAAATATTGGTTAAAGAAATAGAATTCTGTGTTCCATTCCCAAATCAACCCCTGGCCAGGCAATTGGCTGAAAAGTCCTTTGTTTAGCCAATCAGACTTGAGATCAGCACTAAAGCATTTGTGCACTGCTTTCATAGAAGAGCCCTGTATTCTCTCACCAGCGCCTGATGTTATTTACTTCTGGTTGCACTGAAGCTTTTGGTTTTTTAGACCAACGAGATTAAAGTCAGCAAATTTTAAGGAAGGGGAACCTTCAGAGGGAGAGATATAACAACAACAAGGGTAAAACTACAAGAAGTGAATGTAAGAGTTCCTAGAGCATGATTGTTTTTAGTGAGATTTCCATTTAAAACATTGGTACTTTAAGAGCGTTAGCCTTCCATGGGATACCTCAACTCATTGTTTATATTCATAAGATGCCTTTTGTTAGTTATAAGAGCCAAATAAAAATAATACCCGAATTGGGTTTAAAAACATAGTTTCTGCTCTAACTGCAGATTTCATGGGGAGGAGGAAGGAGGGGCCAGTGATAGGACATGATTCTGGAGCATCCCTTCAGAGCAGTGATCCCCAACCTATTTGGCACCAGGGCCCAGTTTCGTGGAAGACGATTTTTCTGTGGGTGGGGGCAGGGAGGATGGTGTCGGGATGATTCAAGTGCATTGCATTTATTGCGCACTTTGTTTCTGTTATTGTTACCTCAGCTCCACGTCAGATCATCACGCATTAGATCCCAGCGGTTGGGGGCCCCTGACTTGGTTCTTTCCCAGGATGATAATGGTCAGTGAGATGGTGTGAGACTGCTATATGGCTGGAGAGTGCTGTGGGAACCTTAAGTTCATCTAAAACTGTGGCTTGGTGTTTAAGTGAAGTTGATAAAACTTTTCTAAATTACCTATATGCAGGTGTGCATGCATGCTAAGTTGCTTCAGTTATGTCTGACTCTTTGCAACCCCATGGACTGTAGCCCACCGGGCTTCTCTGTCCCTGGGAGTCTCCCAGCAAGAATACTGGAGTGGGTTGCCATGCTCTCCTCCAGGGGAATCTTCTTGACCCAGGGGTTGAACCTGTGTCTATCTCTTGCATTGGCAGGTGGGTTCTTTACCACCTGTGCCGTTAAATATTCAGATTCCTGTGCCTAATCCTAGGCCTTCTAAATCAGATTTTTTGAGAGCAAGGATCTGAGAATCTGCGTTTTAACAGATTAAATCTTGGGCATTTCTTTGCACTTTACACTAGAGATACTTACACTAGAGGATGGAGCCTTTTGAAGTTTGAAATTGCCAGTTGTGAAACTTTGCTTTTGGGTAGTAGGGAAGTGTTAATATGTTCAGTCAGGGCTGACAACAATGTTACAAGGTGAAGGGGTTCCCAAACATCTCTATGGTCTTGGAAATAAGGGTGTAAGACTCATGTCTTGAAAGTTTATCATCTGCTACATTTAATTGATACAGTTCTCCCAATAGCCCTGAAGAAGGTATAATTGTCATCGCCCCTGCTTTTTACCCAGGGGCAAATTGAGGATCAGAAAGAGTTCATCAAGGAGCTCGACTTGAACTCTGATCTGTCTGAGCTTGAAGCTGAGCTTCTCAGCCTCTGTCCATTCTGGATTGCCAAGTGCAGATGGTCTCAGCCAGTAGGGCAAGTAGGGGCAGGCAGAGGCCAAGACGTCACTTCAGCAGTGGTATGGTATGGGATGGTCTGGACTGGTAGGGTCAGGATGCTGACCAGGCGAAGTCAGACAGACTGAAAACCCAGTAGGCATGATATACTGTGTGCGAATCCAAGGCCTCGGAGAGACATTTGTAGGAAGCTAGTTGGAGAAGGAAATGGCAACCCACTCCAGTGTTCTTGCCTGGAGAATCCCAGGGGCGGGGAAGTCTGGTAGGCTGCCATCTCTGGGGTCGCACAGAGTCCGACACGACTGAAGCAACTCAGCAGCAGCAGCAGCAGCTACTTTGTTACCGGAAAGCTCTAAAGCAAGGTGGAAGAATCACAAGTTCTACTTAAAACTGCTTGTGAACTTTTTATAAGACTTTGCAAATCAGTACTCGGATGCTTTTTTCTTGACAGATGGTAAGTTACAGACTGGTAAGAATTAAGGGGCCAGTGTAAAGTTTTGCAGGGCATCAAGGCTACAGTTGCAGGAACAACAAGGGGAAAAGGGAGGGGGTAGAGAGCAGGGAAAGCTCCATGCCTGGAGACCTAGAGCGAGCCAGATGTTCCTGTAATCCCACATTCTTGTCATTTTATTTTGTCTCAGAACCAAAGATAACTGGAGAGAGTGATGGTAGGAGGGATAAGAATGTGAGCTATGATAGAAGTTCACAGATAAGGACAGTTGGAAGAAGCTTAAGGTAATATGGGGGTAAAAAGCCCATGCCACCTTCTGAGAGCCTCAGTCTTTTACTTCCACATTGCCCTGTTGAGCTCAGCTCCCTCTCACACCCAATGGGTAAGCTCTAGTATTTTTAATATTCATATTTCTGCCTTGTGATTAAATATGATTACCATAGACATTAGCATTTGACCAGAAAATTGCTTTGTCTTTAAAATGTATGGGTTTGGAAAGGTTTACTATATACTTGCTGTTTGTTGTAGGGCCAATAGAACATGGAGTCTCATAAAAATAACAATTGTGATCAAGAGAAATGGAGGATATAAGTTGCAGAAAGTATTTTGAGGCAATTAAGACATTTCATTTTATAGATACAGGGGAGATGATATGAACTGGGACCTCTAGGTCTTTGTGCCACATCCCTCCCTGCCAACAGTGCACATGCATACATACACTCCCCAGCTGTAAGAGTTTAGACTGGTGGTTTTTATCTCTTGGGCCTTAGTTTCCCCACCTGTCTGATGAAAGGCATTGCATTCCACAGCCGTCAACCGTAGTTTGAGGTGGCCCTGGCTAGCCCCATTCTGACTTGGTGACTCGCGGGAACATTTCTCTTCTTCCTCTTCTCTTCGCATTATTAGCGTGTTTTGATTGCACAATTCCTAGTACTTAGTGGGGCCACAGGCAAAGCTAGCATGTCCTCCTCTGAAGCACATAGAAGTGGGTGTGGACAGGCATGTCGTCCCTTGGCTCCAGCTGTGCCTGTGTTGTCCATTCAGCTGGACGGCCCTTCTCCAGTGTGGACTGGGGCTCTCCTGGGTGTTACAGGGAAATGCAGACTGCTGGACCTCTTGCAGATCTGTTGAGCAGGAATTTCTGGAAGTAAAGCTCTGGAGTCTATACTTTAACAAGCCTCCATAGTCATCTTAGTGTTCATGACAAGAAAGGAGCCTGAATGATTTAGCTCCAAGTATATACTGTGGTCTTTAGCTTTAACCCTGGTTCTCTCAAGGCAGGCGCCATATTGTATGTGTATTAGTATATGCGTATGTGCTAAGTCACGTCAGTCATGTCCGACTCTCTTTGCAAACCTATGGACTGGAGCCTGCCACGCTCCTCTGTCCATGGGAGTCTCCAGGCAAGAATACTGGAATGGGTTGCCATTTCCTTTTCCAGGGGATCTTCCTGATCCAGGGATTGAATCCACATTTCTTACATCTCCTCCATTGGCAGGCAGGTTCTTTACTACTAGCGCAACTTAGGAAGCCCCCTACCAATATGTGTGTGTATAAATAAAACTTTTCAGAATAAGTTGTAATCATTTAGTTTGTTCATACATGCAACAAAAATTTGCATGCTTACTGTATACAAAGCCCTGTGTTAGTTGCTGTGGGAGTGGAGGCAGAACAGACAGATCGCAGTGACTGATGGGATGTGAGGGGCTTGGTGTATAGCTGAGTGTGGGGATCTAGTTGTGCCATTAAGAGAAATGGGCACAGAGGCAGATCAGGCAACAGCTTCAGGAGGGAAGATGCCTATGTGAATGGGAGCCTGTAGAGTGATGATAAAACAAGCCTGAATTTCTGGAACCAGTGATAAAACTGGAATCACTTACAGATTCATACTATTTTAAAGTGGGAGGTGGATCTTTTAGATGCTGTTTTAGTCTCTTCAGAAGCAGCTATGGTTTAGGTCAGAGGAAAAATATAATGAAGGAAGCCATTATGTATAAAGGGGACCTTTCCTCTCAGACCTGAAACTGGTTTTATTAATAATCTGTAATTGATTTTGAATCTCTGCCAGAATGACCCCTAGAAAGATGATTTGAAATGATATAGGCATTCTAAGCAGATAGGTTCATTTGAGATTTAAAAATAATGCCTTTAGAATTTACTTTCCATAGTCAAGTATAGTGTTGTGTCATCTTTTAAAGATGATAGCCAAGAGGTACCCCTCTCACAGGTGGGGGGCACAGGCTGTGGTTCTCACCCCTCAAGTGGATTTTCTTGGATCATCTCATAGTGTTTCCCCACACTGGTTAACAGATTGAAGTTTGTTGCTGCTGCTGCTGCTAACTCGCTTTAGTCATGTCCGACTCTGTATGACCCCATAGACTGTAGCCCACCAGGTTCCGCGGTCCCTGGGATTCTCCAGGCAAGAGTACTGGAGTGGGTTGCCATTGTCTTCTCTGAAATTGAAGTTTACATTGTTCCTTTTCCCTTGCTTTGGCCTGAGGGTGATGCAGAGAGGGCTGTTGAGTTTTGAAGGGTCTTGGACTTCCACAGCAGTAGTAGTTTTAAGTGCGTGCGCCCTTCTCAACAACAGTAGCTTCAGCACTGAGTTGTTTTTGCACTTGTGGCTGTGAGTTCTCTTTGTCCCACCAGAGTCAGCATGGTTAATTGGGATCAATCCTTTGCCAGCAAGACCAGAAGTTGCAAGAAGAGCCTGGGCTCCATGTTGTTGTTCAGTCACTCAGTCGTGTCCGACTCTTTGCAACCACAAAGAGCGCACACCAGCCTTCCCTGTCCTTCACTTTCTCCCAGTGTTTGCTCAAACTCATGTCCTCTGAGTTGATGACACCATCCAACCATCTTGTCCTCTATCGTCCTCTTCTCCTCTTTTCCAATGAGGTGGCTTTTCACATCAGGTGGCCAAAGTATTGGAGCTTCAGCCTCAGCATCAGTCCTTCTGATGGTTATTCAGGACTGATTTCCTTTAAGATTGACTGCTGCTGGTCTTCTCCAGCACCACAGTCAGAAAGCATCCATTCTTCGGCGCTTAACCTTCTTTATGGTCCAACTCTCACATCCATACATGATTATTGGAAAACCATAGCTTTGACTAGATGGACCTTTGTTGGCAAAGTGATGTCTCTACTATTTAATACACTGTCTGTGTTTGTCATAGTTTTCGTTCCAAGGAGCAAGTGTTTTTGAATTTCATGACTGCAGTCACCATCCGCAGTGATTTTGGAGCTCAAGAAAAGAAAGTTTGTCACCGTTTCCTTTTTTCCCTCCCTTCTATTTGCCATGAAGTGATGGGACTGGATGCCAAGATCTTAGTTTTTTGAATGTTGAGTCTTAAGCCAACTCCTTGGGCCCCATGGAGGAGAACAATTCAAGGAGCTGGTGTGGTCACAGGAAGGATAGACTCAGGAAGAGGCATGAGTCAGGCTGATGGCTTTTCATGGTCTCCTCACACCAGCAACAGCTGGGATCTGGGGCCGAGGGTTGAGTCAGAGCTGCCTGGCCAGAGGTCTTGGCAGCACAGTGGATGTGGTATGTCAGACACCAAGACAACTTTCTTAGACTCAGAGTTTCCTGGGCTCTCCCTGTTGTGTGGGAACCAGTGATCACCACCTTGCTTCCTCCCCCATCTAGTCTCCAGAGCATCAACCCTAGCAGAGCCCTGGAGGCAGTACTTTTGCCAGAGGCTGCTGCTGCTAAGTCGCTTCAATCGTGTCCGACTCTGTTCGACCCCATAGATGGCAGCCCACCAGGCTCCCCCGTCCCTGGGAGTCTCCAGGCAAGAACACTGGAGTGGGTTGCCATTTCCTTCTCCAATGCATGGAAGTGAAAAGTGAAAGTGAAGTCTCTCAGTCGTGTCTGACTCTTAGCAACCCCATGGACTGCAGCCCACCAGGCTCCTCCGTCCATGGAATTTTCCAGGCAAGAGTACAGCACTTGCAGGTTAATTGGTCAAGGTGTGATTTTGCATTGGGCATAATCAACAGTGCTCATCAGCTGCAGTCAAATGCAAATTGTAAGAATCTGTGAAGGACCTGGGACTCTAACATGGACTCTTGAGGAAGTTTCTCTACTACGAGTATTATGCATGTTATTAATGTCTATGGATGTCAAAAGATAGTGATCATTTTGGAGTAAATTTTAAGGGTTCTTAGAGTAGAATCTGCTTCATTTGGTGACAGGATATAGTGAAATTTGGATCTGTAAATGAGAAAAAGAGATGAAGTATTTACTTTGTTTAAAAAAGGGTTAAAAAAAGATCTCTGTTACACAAAGCTTTTTGCTCTGAAGTCCCACCCCTTTGCCATACTAGTGGCAGAGAAATTACAGAAAGCTGATTGTGTTGTCTGTTTGGCAAGTCAAAGCAAGATACAGCAAGCTAAAAGATGAATATCCTAGATTGCTTTCACTTTCTGTGACATGAAGGTTCTAAATATAAGAAAGAAGAAGCCCCCGGGCAATTGCTCTTTGGAATTTGTGTGGACAGATCCAGGTCATCCTTGTAGTTCTTTGTGTTTTTAAGAAGTGGGACATTTGGATTAGTGAGTGAGTCAATTTCAGTCTGATAACTTTTAAGTTTGATTTAAAAACATGATTTGTTACACAAGATTTAAAGTTATATTTCTAATAAAACAGATAATGAAAATTACACTCTTGTTCTCGATTTCATTATTGGAGGTTTGTAACTACCATGCACTAAAGCGTAGAATTTCTCCTCTACTTTACAAATACATTAAGAAACTCTGATTTTAGTTTTCTTTCACTGTGTCATTAAAGCATTTGTTTGATTATATGTCCAGTATGGCTCTTAGAGAAGTTTCTCAGAATGTGTGCTACTTTAACCTTATGGTCACGCAGATATAGTTGTTTATTGGTCTCCCTGTTCGCTTTATTAGAAAATACAATCAGTTTTGTCTTTGAATGACATATTTCTTTTGGGCTTCAGTGGCATTTCATAACTTATCCAGGTTTTGTTAGTCTCAGGTGGCAGTTTATATGCCAGGTCTATTACTCTTCTTGACTAGATAACCCTTTTATGTATTGCTGAATTTTTATCCATTCTTTCTATATGCCAGGCACATGGCTAGGTATATAACCTATTTCTGATTGCCCTAATTAAAAGACAGGTGCTGTTATTTAAAGCAGAAATGGAGGGATAGAAAACTTAATTTATCTGAAGGCAAATAGCTGTTAAGAAATGGAGTGGAGATGGGAATGCAGGTCTTCATTGACCTCCGAGTCCTGACTTTTATTTAATCTCTGCTCTGTTGCCTCTCACCCTGTTCTTGTATTCAGTTTATATAATGAGCACTGATAGTGTCTGGTTCTGTGTGCTGAGAGGACAGAAGAGTAGAACAGCCAGAGTTGAGAGTAAATGGAAATTAAATTAAATATGTAAACATATCACATCGCCAGAGGTGATGATGGCTATGAAGAAAACACTCGGGAAGAGTAGTGGAAGGAGCATGCTTTCTGGCAAAACTTGAAAAACATGAGATGTTGTTCTAGTCATTGGGTTCTGCTTAAAGCCTAGGACAGGTTTTAAAAAAAGGCAAGAAAAAAGTAGATCAGACTTTCAGTGAAGTTTCACATCTTGCTGACAGATGGCTTGTCAGCCTGCACACTCGAAAGGCTGATTGTTTGTGTACCTCACAGGGGAGTGTGACCAGGCAGGAAGTAAATGTGAAGGAGGTTGGGAGCACCAGCATTCCAGTTATTCCAGAGTTAACAGTACCAGTCTTTCAGATAAGGGTTGTCAGGAATTTTCTTCTGGAGCTTCTTTTTCTGTAGGAAATACTGCTTTAAAATTGTTTCACCAAGAACTGCTAATTAACAAAGGTCTTCTCTTTTGTTCCTTTTGATAATGCCCACAAATGAATTTTTAAAGACTCAGAAGCAAGGGGAAAAGTAGACTGAAAACTGAAACATCGGAAACGCATGTTGTGACATTTGGAAGTCAGTGTCCAAGCGCTGAGTATTTATCTATAACATTTTTTTCAGGAGAGTAGATAGAAGCCATTACTATTTGCCACTTTGAAGTTGTGTGTGTGTATGAATGACTGTTGTCATGAACTTTGATCCAACACCGAGGACCATCTCAGCTCAGAAAAACGCACTCTTTGGTTCCTCTGTAGTAGGTTCTTGTCAAGTTCATAACGTCTTTCAAAACATGGCACATGACCTTTTCTTTTATAAAAGATTGCAGAAAGGATTTCCTATTTATTCCTGCCAGGTGGACTAGAAAACTGTCCTAGCCTCTTTCTGGTTCATTATCTTTCTTCCACTATGCCTATTGATTTGGCCTGATAGCCTAGAAATTGATTAAGAGTCAAGCAATCCAGATAAACTTGAAAGACACCTAGTCCTGTGCAGTCCTGTCTGAAGAATTCTTTGTGCAATAAACCTGCGCATTTCTGTTTTCCCTCCTTTCCTTCTTACTTTGGGAAAGCTGGCAACATTCAGTTCTTCTACAGAAGATTGAATTAGTTCTTTTGAAGCAATCTTATTTCTTACTAAGATTTGAAAGGGAATGCTTTTATTTAAAAACTTATGACCAAAAGTTAATCTCTGTCTGCAGTGTGTCATGTTACTTTATATCATTTTATTTAGAATATATTTATCAGAGTTGCAAGAAATGTTAACTACTGTTGGCAGAAAAGAGGCCAGTGGATTCTGTGAATTTTATATTGGTAGTTTAGTGCCTAACAAAAATAATTTGTCTGATGTAGTCACAGTGTTTACTAATTCCAAAGAAGTAATTATACTGAATTAATTTAATGTAGATTTTTTTTGGGGGGGGGGAACCTGTCTTTAAAAAATTCAATGCAGTAAGTGTAAATCAAATACTCATGAAATTGCTCACCCCGGGGAGCTATCACTACTTTTGGAGATCTTATATTCTATTTTACTCAATGTCTAAGATTTTAAAAGACTGAACATTAAAGAGGAGAGTGAATATAATTGACAAAAAGTGGCTGTAGATGTTACAAACCTCTAGAGACGCTGGGAGAAGAGGGCACTGAAAGCTGCGGTTAGCTAGGCTTAAGAAGCTGGGGAGCGTAAAGAAGTCCATCTCTCTTCTCTTCCAAAGGTGGGACTTTCTCTATGCTTTGTCTGCTGTATTTTTTAATTTATGGAACCTGGAAAAAGTAAAGAATTGAGTTCATGTACTGTCATCTCTTTCTTTTTGATATCTAAATAAGATTTAGGATTACATACACTTTTCTCCTCACCTCCATGGCAATATTTTTGTATAAAAAAGCCTCCAAGTTTGAGATTTGAACATTGTAGCAAAGTATTTCTAAAATTAGCATCTGAATGGATAACAAAGATATGGGGTGTGTATATATACACATACACACACACAATGGAATACTTTTGCCATTAAAAAAATGAAATAATGCCATTTGAAGCAACATGGATGGACCTAGAGAGTACCATACTACGTGAAATCAGACATACTGTATATCACTTATACGTGCACTCTAATATATGATGCACATGAACTTATTTACAAAACAGAAACAGACTCACAGACATAGAAGACAAATTTATGGTGACCAAAGGGGAGAGAGAATGGGAGAGGGATAAATTAGGAGTTTGGAATGAGCAGTTACAAAGTACTGTATACAAAATAGATAAACAAAGTCCTATTGTATATATAACAGAGGGAACTATATTCAATATCCTGTAATAAACCATAATGGAAAAGAATATGAAATATATATATATGTATAACTGAATCACTTTGTTGTACACCAGAAACTAATGAATATTGTAAATCAGCGGTACTTCAGTTAAAAAAAAAGAATTGTAGACCACAGAACATGACCAGCCCTCCCTTATTATCCAGAGAAGCCACATAATTTGCCCAAGATCACACAGCACAGAGCTGATTGGAATTCAGGTCCTTTCAGCCTCTTATCACCGAGTCTGTGTGTGTGTGTTTATTGTTTTTAATTTAATCATTGTTCTCACAAAAGTCACTTTTATGTCAGTATTTGGTATATATACTATTGTTGACATCAATACATTGGCATAGTCTGTGGGCTGTGGAAGTGTCTTAAAAGAACTTAACACATTAAACATTTGCTTTGTGCTGAGAAAATTATACTTTTGGTATCAAATAATCATCACTGTTAATGCCATGAGAAGTAATATTGTCATTAGTAATAATGTTGTCCTCCTCCTCATCACCATTCTAGAGGTTGGAAGACCTGAGTTTTTAAGGGCTTTTTCAGGCTTTCAATTTTTCAGGGTAGACCTTGGTTTCAAATTCTTGCTTAACTTTCAAATTCTGTGTGTTTTGCAACAGGGAAAATGAGGTTTCAGTTGTCCTGCCAACTCGCAACCAGTGGCTCAACTGGCAGGCTGTGTGTGCAGGACCCAGAAACAGCCTCTGGGCCCAGTGGGAAAGGTGTGGTGCTTGGTGACATCTGCCTGGCGGTTCAGTGGTAAAGAACCCACCTGCCAATGTAGGAACCACAGGAGACGCGTGTTCAATCCCTGAGTTGGGAAGATCCCCTGGAGGAGGAAATAGCAACCCATTCCAGTATTCTTGCCTGGAGAATCCAATGGACAGGGGAGCCTGGCTATAGTCCATGGGGTTGCATAGAGTCTGACATGACTGAGTGCCTGTACCTGCCTGCCATGGCCTTGGGACGGGTCTAGATGTGGTGTATGTGATGTAAATTGCCAGACCCGTTTCTCCTAAATGTAGCAAGCTCCTTCTTAGTTTCTCAGGATAGGAAACTCAGTTTTAGATGTACAATGGGAAAATGGAGGTAGGGTTGGTTATCAGACTCTGGCAAACCAATTCCTATCAACCAAATTCACAGAAGAATTTTATATGCACTAATACCAGGTCATTAATTTGCTTTCTGTTGTTTGATATACTTAAACATGTATTCATTCAGGGGGAATTGCTTCTATAGATAACTTATTTCCTATTTTGTTTTGACTGTCTCAGTCTCTGATCGCAGGGCCTGAGAATTTTTGATCTCATCTTAATTTTGGAGATTTTTCCTATCAGGATCCTGTCGCCTCTGGTGTACTTACTTTTGTAACAAGGACTTAATTACAGAGGTCTGGGACTATAAATTACTGTTCATCCAGGTTGGCTTTATCAAATGCAATTCATTTCAGACTGGGAAGAATATTGTCTTTAAAATACAAACTCAGATAATTATCTGAAAGATTTCACTATTTAGAATTTCAGTATCAAGAAACGTATAGTTACTTTGCAAATAAGTGAGTGTCTTAAATGTCTGCTTGTGTTTATCAATTCATCATTTCTGTCCTTCTGACCCGCTCTCTAAATCTAAATCTTGTGTTAACTGTGTTAAATGTTAGGTCCCGGTCTTTCTTCTCTCTGCCTTCTGTTTTTGCTATCTCACTTCTTTTTGACTTGCAGTGTCATTTTTTTCATGATATTTGGGTGGTTAGTCTCAAATATATTAAAAGGTATTGCAAAACACTATCCTACTGCAGAGAATGGGGTCATATTACTAAATTTTTCATCGACTATTTGTTTTGAATGACCATTTTGTCTCATAGCCCATAATTCATTGTTGATTTGAAATCTTGGGCTTCTCCTCCACATGCTGTATCTTATTTTGGTTGATGGCTCGTGTTGTGTCCTCCACCACTGCATGACTTTCTTAGATTAAGAAAGGCTAGGTTTGTCTGGGTTTGCTTGGCTTGGCACCTTTGTTTCTTCTCATGCTGGCAATCTGTGAGGAAAGGAAGATATTTTTGATGTCTAGAAACATGCCCTTGTGTAACAGCTCAAGGTGTTACCACAAAAGGAAGATCAATACAAGTTTTCAAAAATTGCATCATCTTTATAATAGTGGAAGTGCTCCCACAGAGGTATGAATACAAAAAAAGGTTAATTGTAGTGAACGAGCAAAATTTTAAAAGCCATATTAACAAGTCACCCCATTGTAGAGTAGTGCTGATTCACAAATTTCTTCAACCAGCAGCCATTAGTAAGGTCCTGCTGTTTGCCGGGTACTCCAGTAGATACTTGGAAAGCTCCAAAATGTAAGTGTGTGTCTTGTATGACTTTACCTGTCATGTGAAATAAGACATGGGCAGGAGTGAATGCTATGCAGTTAGGATTGAGATTGTATGTCACTACTGTAGATCCTCGTCACATTTGATAATCAAGCCTGTGTTTCTTTTGGAATGTTATTTCAGTGGGAGGGGTGAGGGAATTCCTGGCAATCCAGTAGTAAGGACTCACCACTTAATTCTAGGGTGGTATAGCGGGGGCTGGGTTCGATCCCTAGACAGGGAATTAAGATCCGCAAGTCACACGACGTGGCCAAAAGAATAAGAGTGGGGTGAGGCTGAGAAGCTGCTAACTTGAAAGTATAGCATTTGTGGAAAATATTCTGTTTTTATGAGTGATGAAATCTTTGGTACATTGGAAATGACTAGAGTTGCAAGTACTGGAAAATTAAATAGCTCATTAACTCTTGGTTGCAAATTCAGATATATTGTCCCCATCACAAACAGTGTCTGCTGTGCTGTAGATTTTGGAAAGTGGAATTTATGTAAATTCTGAATTTATTTCTTGTTGTATATAGAACACTTATTAAAGTTCTATAATATGAGCAAATTCATAAAATTCAACTTTAAAACCAAATTAGTGCTTGTTTATTAGACATTTTAATAAATTGGAAATTATTTTCATTCTTTGTCATTTGTTTCTTAAATGGAATTTAAGAATACTTTCATACACATGTGAAAGATTTAGTTTTACATATTTGAATTATAACTTACTGCTTCTATATAATCATCTTCTTACCATGGTTAAAATGATGCATGGTACTTTTCCCTTGAAAATAATCTAATTGTGGTGTAGATTGTATACCTAGCTCCAAAATTCATTAAAAAAAAAAAAAGGCAAAGTATTAAGAGCATTAAGGATTGATTTGTAATTATGCTTTTAAGTACCTGCTCATCTAGTCCAGCACTGAAGAGTCATGTAAGAACATAATTTCATAGGTAAATTATGAATAACTTAAAAAAAATGTGTATTTTTCTTGTTACTTTGGGCCTAAAGATTTAAGAAGTTTAAATTATTCCTTTGGCCCCAACCCGGGTGGGTAGCCTAATTCTAATACCATGGTGAATGGTTACTGTGACTACCATGTTGCTAAGAAACCTGTTATGTTATCAAGTTGCCTTGGTGAAGCAATGGCTTCTTGAGCCTCCTTAGCACTGCTGGGAGGTGGTTAATCAGGACTACGAAGGACCTTGGAGAATTTGTTTCCCAGGTTATAATTAATTTTTCATCAGGAAGGGAAACAAGACTGGGTCTGTAAAAACTGACATGAAAGACGAGTCCAAGTTATTTTTAATTAAATTATGATCTTTAGTTATTTATTTAAAAAGTTGTGATCCAAGATACAAAACTATCTCTGTAATAATTAGAACAGTTTGTCTATTGAATGGTGCATTTTTCTCCCCCTCCTTAACTTTGCATTCTGTTGGTTTTTTTAGATTCTTGGCAGTGTGTTTATAATGTATAGAGAGTGTTTGAATTGAGATTGTGAGAGAAAATATGTGTAAAATTTGTCACTTGATAGAAATTGCTCTTTGATATGAAATGATTCAACATTTTATTTTTTAAAAAGGCTGCAGTATGTAGCATCTTTTTTAATGCACTAAGATTGTTATTCGGTTAAGAATTTCATTCAGGGCAGAAACCTGGCTTTGCTAGCTTTGTTTCATGGCAAAAGGTTTCCATCATAGATAAATTTGGCATCAGGGCAGATTCTTAGAGCTCTACATGTCAGTCCACATATTAGTGAAGAATCTGAAAAATTGTGCTGTAAACTGTTTGTCATTTTGGATGATTTAGATTTCTTCCACATTATTTTCTTCTAATCCTTACCTAGGTTTTGAGGTGCTTGTATTTAGCAAATCATGTTTTGAGACACTCTTTCTTGACTGTTCTCCAGATGGAGAAGATAGAAGGGGTTCTTGCCCGTTTGACCCCAGCTTTCTTAGAGTAGTACCACTTAAATCACAAGCTGGCCTGCAGAGCGGGGGAGAGCAGTTTAGGGCACGTGTGAGTGGTTACAAGCAGTCAAGAGCCCAGGCTTGGATGTCAGGCTGTGTGGGTTCAGTTCTGAGTCTTCTGCCTCAAACCTTCTGACCTTGAATGGGTCAGGGAATGACTAATTCTAGATTTCCTTAACAGTAAGAGGAGGATGAAAACAGTGTCTACTTCAAAGAGATGTAAGGATTAAATGAGATTATGTGAAATGCAGAGCATAATTTCTGGCGCTTATTCTGGACTTCCATAAATGTTCAATGTTAATTATTATTATAGAGGATATTTGGGAGAGACTGTGAGAGTTTTCTTCAAATCTTAAAAATTTAGTAGTTGACATTTGACAAGGCCACCCCCACGAAAGCTTTTAATTGCTTGAAGAGTTTTCAGCTTTAAACATTTTTATTTTATGTTATACTTTTCATAGCTTATTTCCATTTATTCTTTTTCCTTGAGTTTGGGGTTTGGCCTTCTAGGTGTTGGCCTTGATTCTTATCCTCTCTGGGGCTTCAGTTTTCTCACCTATAGAATGGAGGGGCAGAGGTGGGATTTGGTTGACGTCTTAGGTCATGCCTAGCTCTGTGATCTGAGCTCTGGGTGCGCATAGTGAGAGGTTCCAGTTTGAACAGGAGGAGGAGATCTAGAGTTTGAGGACAGCCTGAAAATCTGAAAATCAGAATGGGCCGGCCACATGAATGCATAACAGCAAGCGTTCTCCGAGGCAGTAAGTGGACTTTCTTTCTTTGTGTTAAATGTATCCTTTAAGCTATCATTTTCCTCTTTTAAAAAATAATTAAAAATTTGAAACTGTCTAACACTTAAGGAATTTGTTGCAAGTGCAGTACAAAATATCTTCTGGCACTAGTTGGCTAAAAGCAATTTATTTGGGGGAAATAATTTGAATGGTACAAAAACTTTGTATTTAAATTGTGCAAATATAGTGTGACTAGTACAGAAGAACCACTGCAGAGTAAACTGGTCTCCTGACGTCTGTCTCTACTGAATACTTCAGCTGTATTTTCTTACAAACAAGGACATTCTCCTGCAAAACCACAGCACAAGCATCAAAATTAGGAATTTAATGGTTGTGTTCTTATTATGTCCTGTTAGGAGGCCATGATTTTGATTTTTCCTGTTCTGATGATGATCACTTTGATCAGTTGGTTAAGGTGGTGTCTGCCAATCTTCTCTATTGATGACTTTCTCAATTTCCCTTTGTAATGAATAAGTATTTTGTAGGGAGATATTTTAAACTGATGAAAATAAATCAATATCAAAGTGTCAATTTATTCATATATTTATTTATACCAATACCAATGCATATATATTTCTTAATTTAATGGGTTATAACCCACTACTAACATTATTTTGGTGCTCAAATAAAATCTCTTCCAACTATCTTATGTATTCTTTTTAACATATCCCCATCATTCTTTGAATACTTCTTTTCTAGTACAAAAAGATGTTCCAGGCTCATCTTGAGGTTCTCTCACCTTTGTTCTCAATTAACCATTTCCCTAGGAAACCCTGGTTTCTTTTAGTAGAGAATGATGTTTAGAATCCGAGATGGTCTGGATGGTATGTAGGCCATTACTACTGGGATTGTACCTCTCCAAGACTCTCAGTGACCAAAGTTAGAGAATAAACGCACATTCTTAACGCACTCATATGGGCATAAAACACACATAAGTACACATTTTATATGTATTTCCACATCTTACTGTATATATTGAAATGAGTTTACACTGATACTTCTAATTCCAATCCAACACAGGCATTCTAATTTTCCTCACCGTGTTTGTGAAACTGCTTTCTATTATACTGACAAGTCTGCTACTGCTAAGTCACTTCAGTCGTGTCCGACTCTGTGCGACTGACCCCATAGACGGCAGCCCACCAGGCTCCCCTGTCCCTGGGATTCTCCAGGCAAGAACACTGGAGTGGGTTGCCATTTCCTTCTCCAATGCATGAAAGTGAAAAGTGAAAGTGAAGTTGCTCAGTCGTGTCCAACCCTCCGTGACCCCATGGACTGCAGCCTTCCAGGCTCCTCCATCCATGGGATTTTCCCGGCAAGAGTACTGGAGTGGGGTGCCATTGCCTTCTCTGACTGACAAGTCTGGCTCCCTGTATATGTAACCAACCTCCCACTGTTTCCCCTGCTTCATTCCTTTGGCTGATAGCACATGTCAGACCGCCTCACTGCAGGGACATTCTCCTTGCCCAGTGCCAGGCTGCCACCATAAGTGATGTCTTCTTGAACCTGACCTGTCTCCAGATGCCCATGCTAGGCCGCTCTTTTATGTGACTTCTCCATGCTGGGCATCCTCCTCATCCCACTCCAATGATCATTCCCCATGTCCGACTGACCCTCTAACTCTGGGAAGTCTAACTTGTGAGGCGGGCCCAGGAAGAGAAAGAAGTAAAATGAGGAACTATTTTCATGTCTTTCTCATGCCTTGTGAAGCTGTGGTAGCTGTTAGGAATTTATGGTAACCCTATTATACTAATCTCATCAAGGAAAAAGTTACATATATAACTTATTTTTGTCCTTTGGGTTGGCATTTGGACAAATGAATGCAGTAATGTATGTGCCCACAATTCATTGTCTTAATTTGGAGCATGAAACTGACTGAAATGGCTTCGTAGTTTGGAGAGAAGAGAGAAGTGAATTTTCTTTTTCTCAGAAGTTTTGTACCTAAGTACCTTGACCTTTAATATTTAGCAAAAGGACTGTCTTTATGTCAGTTGTTGCTAGTATAATTGTTGCCATATGCATATGTGGGCAGAAAGAGTTTGAATAGCACCTGCTAGCTAAAGCCAGCTTCTTAGAGGATTTATTTGAACAATAGTTTGGAATTTTTATGCTTATGATCTTATCCCTGTGTGGATGTTTGGGCCAGCCATGTTTTCAGAGCTCTCTGTTCCAGCCAGCCTCTCCTAAAGGCCCCTGCAGTGAAGTTCTGTTAGCACTTGCATTGGAAGCCCATCACGGGCTGGGTTCTGGCCAAGTGCCCCCTCAAGAAAGCCACAGCCCAGCGGGGAAGGCACAGGGTGGTGTTTTTCCATCCGATTCTGGCCAATCTCCAGACACTTTAATGTCTGTGAGGTTTCTTCTCTTTTCTTTCTCCCTTTAAAAAGTACTGTAACACTACTAGTGTGACACACTGGGGACGCAGGCAGTGTGTGGAGTATGTGTGTGTGTTGGTGGGGGGACTGGAGGGCTAGAGGGGGCCTTTTACTTGGCTCCCCAGCAGCGCTCTTCCACCACTGGCTTTCTTGGGAGGGTGACCTCATGAGAAGTGGTAGCAATACCTCTAGAGGATTTCCCTGTCACGGGCATTTTATTTCCCTGTGGTTGTCTGAGTAAGGCTATGGGACTCTCCTGCTGGGTCTTTAACCTATTTTCTCTAGCATTCTTTGTACAGATTGCTGACATATTGAGAGACTGACTCACGCTTATCAGTTTCTCAGTTCCCAACCTGCAGTTTAACTGATACCAGAGTCCCCTTCATGTCTTCATGATACCCAAAGTTGGTCTTCAGATGTGCAAAAAATAATTTTTTTAGCATGAACATGTTCCATGCAGTATTTGGAACAAATTATTGTGTATCTGAAATTCAAATTTAACTGAGTTTGTCCTCTGTGTGTCTCATGAGTTTTTGCATGATGCAATAACTTGGATACATATCATACCTAGAATAAAATGTATGTGTGATCAATTTCTAAAAAATTGGCAAGATTCACAAATAAATCCTGAGTGGATGAAAATTAGAGACTTGATCTTGCTGCTGCTGCTGCTGCTGAGTCGCTTTCAGTCGTGTCCAACTCTGTGTGACCCCATAGATGGCAGCCCACCAGGCTCCGTGGTCCCTGGGATTCTCCTGGCAAGAATGCTGGAGTGGGTGAGACTTGATTTTAACTCTCCTTAAAAGGCAGCTGAATTGCAATTGAGCTGGCAACTCATGTTTGTCAGGTGCCCAGACAAAGTTAAATCAGCCAGCTTGAGGAAGGAATTTGAAGTTACAACATCCAGAATTTCAGATTACCTGTTTTTTCCCTCCTCTTTAATGGCTTTTCAGCTTCTAGGTTAGAAATTTAGACTGAGCCTTCCCTTCATAAAAAGCTTCTTTTCTTTATTCATTAAAAAAGATAGCTATCTGAGGTTGAATTTGTGCTTGTAGGAAAAAGAAAGAGGTTCATATGTAACTCCTTCCACCTTGCTTTGTCTTTTATTTGGTCCATATTTCCTTTGGCATATTCTGCAAGGAGACCAGAATGCCCCATGTGATACAAATAAAGATCTCTCCCACCCTCTGGTAGGTACTCTCTTGCGTATTCTTGGACTCACTTGATCCAACTAACAGCTTCTGGTAAGGGCCAGTGTTATTCAGGAATTCTTCCAAGTTGAACAATTTTTTAGGTATCTTCCCAGAGGATAAAGAGTTTGTCTTATTATTAGATCTTAGGGTTGTCTTATTAGCCCTTTGTTGTTGAATGAGCAGAGTCCTGGTGAGGTCCTTTGGTCCTCAGCTGTGTCATTTTCATCTTCCTGAATCTGGTCCTTGATTCCTGGAAGAGATTATTTGAAAGCATACTCGTAAGTTGGCTCCACATTCATGATTTGGCTTAAATAGAATCAGGAGTTATTTGAGGCTTTTTACTGGTTTTCAGGGTTGGCAAACTTTTTCTGTAAAGGACAAGATAGTAAATATTTTTCTTTGCACACATATGGTCTTTGATGCATATTCTTTATTTCTTTTACAACCTTTAAAGATGTGAAAACCATTTTTAGCTTCTAGGCTCTACAGAACCTGACTCTGGGCTGGCAGTAGTTTTACTATGTAAGAGTCTTTGCTGTCAGAAGTATGTTAAATGGAGAGTTCTCAGATTTATTCATTTCCAACTATATAGAAATAATGTTGGTGAAAAGAGGTAAGGTAACAAGTGAATTCTTAGTAATAAGACTATGTTAGTGTTATCAGCTGTGGACAATGGACTAACCTGGAGGACACTGCCCTCTCTTCCCCTAACCTTCTCCTATGAATATACTCATATTTCTTATTTGATTTCATATTTATACTAGGAAAAATGGCAGAATTGTGTTAGTGGGTCTGTAGGAACAAGTACTCATATAGCAAGTTCGTGCCCACAGTGGGAGAAAGCAAGACAGGCCATGCATTTGTTTTCTGTCTTTTGTGTGTATATATGTGAATTTAAACTCATGACTGAGAATTTGGTGAAAGATTAGGTAGAACCAGATGTCCTAACCAGTTTTAGTGTCTTTCTGAAAATAGTATTTAACTTGCATATTATTTTGAAGCCTTGTGGAGAGGAGTATCATATTCACACACACTCCACAGGGAGCTTGCTGTTTGATTTGCTCTCTCTCTTCTCTAACTTCCTTTGAAAGGTTATACTTGGTGTCCTTCCAGGTTTCAGTGCAAACATTGTTTTCCCAAAACCACCTTGAGGGGATTGATAGCCCTTTAGATACATCACACACTTCATACCTTTCCTGCTGCTGTTCTAGCTGATTGTATAAAGCCATTCAGTCACTCCTTGTCTATTATTTTCAATGGAAATTTTTTTTTTTCCCCATTACTTTTTTCCTCTAGACCTTTAGAAATGATTTTTGGGCCCAAATTCAATTGTGAATAGACAGACATAGCTTCTAGGAAAGCCGTTGGGACTCACTGAATTGTAACTGTTGGACAAAGGCATTTTGTTTAGAAGGCTTGCCCCAAAGTGGTGTTGGAGACTGAAAGAAGGGCCGCCAGCGTCTGGTTCTTTCTGCTGTGAACTAATAGGGAAGCTGATGTTTGCCGAGTGGATGGCTGTGCTCACTGTCCAAACAGATCTCTGTTTGCCAACTGTGAACATATTGCTGCCTCTGTGAGGCACTCCATCATGCCTTGAATGGATCCTCTTGTGTTCAGAATTTTCTGACTCAAAGGAGGGAAAGAGAAATATTTCTTTCAGACTTAAGTATTCACCGTAGCATCCATAGTCTCATCAGACCTTTAGAAACCAAGCATGCACCGGAGATGCTTCTTAAGGAGAATGAGATGGGGGGTAGAGGAAAAAAAGGAAGAAAGTAAAAGACAGCCCCATTGAAATGCCTTGATTCTGGCCACTCGTGGCCAAGGTTTTATAAATAAACCAGGCTGCCTTGGTAAATAGAATTGTGAGAATATTCCTGATTTCCCCTGAGCAAAATAAAACTTTCAGTACTGAGTTTCCAACTCGTGGCTCACTTCTGTTCACTTTTACACACACCTACCTCCCAAAGCATATAACACATTCATAATATGTTATTAAATGGGTAATAGGGTTTCATTCCACTTGAATAATTCCTTAAGAAAAGATTAATTGATATAAGTGTCTTAATTACTTTATAAACTCTCTTTAGAGTTTCAAACCTATTTTATAAAATAAAATGGGATTTTTTTTTTTGTCATTTAGGTCACTTTATTGAGTCATTTTCTGTACTGAAATCTGCTTTTTGGCAAGCTCTAGTATTAGCTGTGTGAATTGAGGACACAGCTCACAGGACAAGGTTAGACTTTCTTTGCAATTACCTGTTGTTTAGAAACCTTGGATGAGTGGAGATAGGACAGAACCAACAACACTGTCTGGTAATGAAACTAAATGAGTACATGGCACTCATAGGAAACATCCGTTTTAGCCTGAGTTATTTATCAAGTGTCTGTTAAACCTCTGGGCCAACTTTGCTTGAGTATTGTGGGGAAAATGCAGAGGGTTTCTTGTAACTGATGGGAAGGACTATGCTTTTATGAATGGAAAAATAGATTCCCACACAGCAATAAATCTATGTTGCTTTCCCTTAGCCAATGAGAAACCAGTGTTGATTTGCCTAGATGGAATAAATGATTTTTTGGCTTAACCTGATAGAAAGCTTAAAACCAGGTTCATCACCCCATCCCAAGCTATGGTGTTAACAACCATTTTTGTTGACCGGATAGGTATTAATCATTTTTATTGTCTGGATATTGGTATTTGTTTTTGTTGTCTGTATAATTTTACTTGTGATTTCCTGTACTCACAGAAAAATCTGGTTCTATTACCTCACTTGGTTAAAACTGGAGTATAACAGGAGTAACAGGAGTGCTTGGGCTGCAGAGGAAGTGGGTACTGTGGCTCTGGAGTAAGAGAGGTGACCCAGCTGATCCGTGCGGAGCCAAGCTGCCGGGCGTGCTTCTGAGACATGCCTCATGTCGCTCCCTCCCTCACTCACTCCGTCCTCTGGTAATCTTGTGAGATTGGTACTGTTACCTTCTTTGTTTAATAGATGAGGAAACTGAGGGGTAGAGAGAAGTTTAGTAATTAATATGCATAGGATCACACAACTAGTGAAGCTTGGAATTGAATCTAGACGAATAGGCCCAGTATCATTCTCCTTGCAGAGTTTCAGCCAATCTTTTCTTTATTTCTTGTAGTGTATTTTGGAGAAGTGTTTAAAGTTACTTAAAATCTAAATACTAGGAAGCTGAGATCACTTCAGAAAGATAATGTGTTTTATAGGTAAAGGAATTTGCCCTTCTACATCTGTTTTTATCTCAGAGAGAAGTTCCATATTTAATTTTTTGGAAGTTACTATAAATAGATTGAATTACATTGTGGCTAATAGGTAGGTGGGTAGTAAATTTTGTTCAGCCCTTAATTGGCATTTTTATTTTAAATGTGAAGGTAATGAGTCACTATCCAGTATCTTAGTGTAAAATCAGAATGTTTATATATTCTTGTATGCTGTGTATGAAAAATATATAGAAATTATTCAGCCATCTATTTCTTTATGATGTGATGAGGGAAGGAGAAGGATAAGACTTGGAAAGAATGTTTTTAGACTAATTTTTACTACTGTAAGGTAATATGACTATTTGCAGCATAATTAATTTTTCTCAAGGGATTATAGGGCTGATTGAAATTGGCCAGTTTAAAAGGATTTTTTTCTTTAGGAATTATATTTATTGCAGCTCATGAATGCTATGTTGAGTAGTTACTGGTCATCTGAAAAGGTGTACCAAATGAAGAGGAAGTCATATGGCTTCTGAAAAGGAGTCAAAATAGTGCATGAATAAGGTAAGGCAAGTTTTGTCATTCATTTCTAAGAGTCTGTCAAAAAGAGAGTTTGTTTAGAAGTATATGCTACAGAGTATATTTCAGAAAATGAGTTATTAAAAAAATGTAGGTCATGCTGCATTGTGGTGTTTTATGTGGTTTATAAACACTAGCTAAATTAAAAATTTTGTGCGAATGTGTTGAGCACATGAAACCTATCCAGAAGTTTTAGAATTGCTCTAAAATGAGAATATGTTAGTTCTTCTTTTGAGAGAGAAATTATGACCAAAAAAGTAGCTCAGCTTTCTACCTCTTCTGATTACTTCTTTTGTTTTGGCCTTCCTTGCCTTTGTTAATTTTATTTTATTTGACCTGAGTCTATTTTGCCTGTTTGAAATCTGTTTTTGAGGGGTTCACAAACTCCCCACAAAAGAGCTCATTAGAGAGTGGTGACTTTACATCTAGAGAATTCCCGGCCCTAACTTTCTGAATGACACCTGTGATCACTACTTTAATATTCTAGCAGCTGCCATCTAGTAGTCTTCAGTAGTCTTTTCTGCTTGGTTTAGGATTAGTCTGTAAATTGCAGCTAAGATGTTGGTTTGTGTGAAAACCTGGAGAAACTGGAAAACTTATTTGGTGTTACTTTTGCTTGATAGCCGCTTGAATGTTGAAGTAGCATAACATTTTAGCACTTGCTTCCCAATCATTGAGTAAATCATTAAGAAACAGTGAATATCAAATGAAAAGTAGAATCTCCAGGGGAAAAAAGTGACCAAAGCACCCTGTCAGATTTGGCTACTTTTATTTTTGTACATATGCTTCAGATTGTTAGGTTTCTGTTTGGTAGATTTTGATAGGCTAGCTCTCCCAGATGTATTGAATCATTTTGTGAGTAGTGAATTTGGTAAAATTAGGACATTAAAAGATAACAAAATAAAACATTATAAATAACACTGATTCTTTTTCTAGGGTCTTTAAAGAAAATATTTGCTTTTTAACTTCCTGGTAAATCTCATCTTGTAAAGTCCAGGTTAGGACCATACGTTGATACTTAAGATCTCCATCTTTACTTCTTCCTTTACTTTGGCTGACTTTAATAAGAATATTGTGATGTGAGCACATGGGATGAAGAAAACACAGGGAGTGATGAAGCACAAATTAAAGGCATCTGGTATTTCTCCTAACTGCTGGAGAACAATAGTAGTCAGAACGTTAATTACTCTGCAGTCACAGATTAGATTGACACACTGTCCACTGTCAAAAGTGGCTTTTTCGAAACATGGATATGTGAATTTATCTTGTGCCCCTCCCCATATAGCCTTCATCAGAGGTGTGGGGAGTGGAAGTGGAGGGAAGCAGGTGGGAAGCAAATGGAGGAGACAGATTATAATATTTTTTTTTTTTAAGCAGAAAATGTCATTTATTCCATTACAAGAATGAGACTAAGAGGAATTCAGGACTCTTTAAAACATGGGGTAAAGCAGTATTTTCATTATGTTGAGAATGAGTTTTGGGAACACATACATTTGTAAGATGTGGCATTTTAATGCGGATCATACGTACTGCTGAGTCCATGGGACGACCAAACCTTCTTCACACTGTTTGCTCGCAGTCTCTCCAGAGATATAAAACTCTTTTTTTAAAGGAATTTTTTTTTTTCTTTACTTTGTTAAACAATTGCCCTAAGAGTCCTGAACCAGTGGTTTTGAATACTTTCAGGATATGAGGAAGCTAGAGATGCATGGCTCTTCTCAGAAATCATCTTCGGCGTTAGGTTAATGCATAGTGAGATTGCCAGTCCTTCCAGGGGACAGTGACCTGCTTTTCTCTGGGGGAACTTTGAATATTTAGAAACTATAAGTCAATTTATATTTAGCTTAAGTAAAACAAATGTGTTAGTTATAGGAATACTGAGTCCAACTAACATACAGTGAATCTGAATTTGAAGTTAACGGAGAAAGGAGAGGGGCAGAATACATTTATTTTAGTAAACTACTCTGTAATTATAACGTGGAAGATTTTGTGCAGGAAATGAGTTTTGGTAGTTTCTGGGACATTAGACTTAAAGCTAGCTCTTATGATAAGCCCAAATTGGGTTGTTAGTGGAAATTTTGTGATTGTGTTCACAAAGCTCTTAAACATCCCTTGGACCATTGGATAGGTCTAAAGGTTGGGACTGTGAATTTTCTAATTTCTTTTAGTTTCTTCTCAGACTGTACCATATCTCATGAATTCTAAAGGATGCATTTCAACTCCCATTTTAACACCTTTTGAATTGTCATGCATCTTTAAGTGTCAATTAAAGGCAACATTTTTTTTCTTTATTAGTAGCATATAAAATTTTGTTGTCTTATTGACGGTATCGTAGACTTGGTAGAATATGATATTTATAAAAATATGCCCCTATACTACACATAATAACATACATCATTTGTTTTTCTGCTTCTTACTCTATTGGGCCATAGTCGAGATTCTAGACTTTGGACCACTAACAAGCATAGATGAATTTAAATTTAATTTTTTGAATGAGTAATCCCTCTGGGAACCTCACTAGTAGAGAGATCTGTAAGTTGCTATAAGCCCATTGCAATATAGATATAATTGCTAACAGTCCTCATGAAAAACCTGCCGAGTGGCGTAAAATGAGAAAGCGAGTTCTTGAAAAAAGAAAATTTTGTTTTTTAAAATAACAAATTCAAATAGAATCAAGAATCTCTGAGAAAACCTTTCCAGAATATTTCACAGATTATATTGGCACTTTCAAAATATTCATGAAATTTAGCAAAGTTGGAAAGTGGATACACGTCTTCATAGGTTATAAGCTATTATTTTCATTCTTTTTCTTGGGTAGGGGAGCTGGTTAAGGAAGTGATGTGAATAAAGGCCATCAAAATTATTGATATTTTTCAGTAAAATGAATCACTATCAGATTGTTTCAGGGTTTAAGAAAACCTAAGTATTAATTTTTTCATCAGATTCTATATTTTTGTGTAGTATGCTTTCAAAAAAAACCTTTGTAGCGACATACAAAAAATGAAAAAATTTGCATGCAAATACCCAAAAGGGTGTAAAAGTTGAGAAGAATAAACAAAAGTTTTAGGGAAGAAAACATTCTCTTTTCTGGCTCAAGTGAGAGAAACATCAGCTGAGAAGTTATCTGCTTTTTATTAGATGTGTTACCCATGTGTAGAATTGTTGTCATTCTTTATATACTTATTCTTAAGAGACATTACTTTGCCAACAAAGGTCCGTCTAGTCAAGGCTATGGTTTTTCCAGTGGTCATGTATGGATGTGAGAGTTGGACTGTGAAGAAAGCTGAGAGCCGAAGAATTGATGCTTTTGAACTGTGGTGTTGGAGAAGACTCTTGAGAGTCCCTTGGACTGCAAGGACATCCAACCAGTCCATTCTGAAGGAGATCAGCCCTGGGATTTCTTTGGAAGGAATGATGCTAAAGCTGAAACTCCAGTACTTTGGCCACCTCATGTGAAGAGTTGACTCATTGGAAAAGACTCTGATGCTGGGAGGGATTGGGGGCAGGAGGAGAAGGGGACGACAGAGGATGAGATGGCTGGATGGCATCACTGACTCGATGGACATGAGTCTGAGTGAACTCCGGGTATTGGTGATGGACAGGGAGGCCTGGCGTGCTGCGATTCATGGGGTCGCAAAGAGTCGGACACGACTGAGCGACTGAACTGAACTGATAGAGTTGAAAATTTGCAACTGACATATTTGTATAAGATGGGATTGAAAATGAGAAAGTATCTTGATTATTGGATGTGTAATGCCTGACTATTCTGTTGCAAAAACCTTTGGGTTATAGTTATAGATAATAAGACTACTTAATATGAAGTGAGCTTTGTTATTTCATATGATAATATACTTAAAACAAAAAAACATAAATTATAATGCCTAGATTATTTCACATAATATCGTAAAAACTTATTCATAGCATATAAATGTGAAGATATAAATATTTAAGTAGTGACTATAATGCTGATTCTAATACTGGTGATCTCAATAACCTAGTACAATTTAAAATGAAAAAAAAAAAACAAAAAAAAACAATGAAATCATGTTCTCCCTCAGGTTTGAACTTGGCAGTACTCTGTTGTTCGGGCTTTGCCTGACTCCTGTAGTGGGTTGAGTTCCCAACTGCAGAGGCTCATGGTTCTCCATAGGCATGGAAAATTCAGAGATTCATAGCTCAGTTGGTAAAGAATTCACCTGCAATGTAGGAGACACCGGTTCGATTCCTAGATCAGGAAGATGCCCTGGAGAAAGGACAGGCTACCCACTTCAGTATTCTTGGGCTTCCCTTGTGGCTCAGCTGTTAAAGAATCTGCCTGCAGTGCAGATCTGGATTCGATCCCTGGTTGGGAAGATCAGTGTTCTGGCCTGGAGAATTTCATGGACTGTATAGTCCACAGGGTCGCGAAGAGCTGGACCTGGCTGAGTGACTTTCACTTTCATCATTAGTGAGCTGGCCACGTTGTGGATGAGAGGCTGCCTGAACTAGATTTGTCGGCTGTACATAGACCAGGGCAGTAATGGTTCTCCACACCTTGTGCTTAGAGTGGTAGAGTGTAATGTTTTTAGAACCTAGGTTTAAAAAAGGTCATTGACAAGATAGATTGTTAGGATGACCAATGGGGATGCAGTTAGAAGCCACATCACAGAAGGAGAGGGTAAAGAAATCCCAAATGGTTTTGTCTTTGGGAGGCCTGATGAGATTCAACTCCCTAAGTATCTGAAGGATTGTTTTATGGGATTGAGATTACATTTAGTCTGTAACACTCTGAGGAACAGAATTCAGATTTCTGCTTCTTAAAGGGAAAAAAACCCATTATCAATTAAGATTTCTAAAAAATAATTTGCTGCATTTTGAGAAAGTGAATTCTATATTATGTAAAATATTCTAGACACCTACTAGAGATTTTGATCAGCAGTTCAAGCCCTAAGTTAGGAATTGAACTCAGTCAGTTCAGTTCAGTCACTCGGTTGTGTCTGACTCTTGCAACCCCATGGACTGCAGCAGGCCAGGCTTCCCTGTCCATCACCAACTCCTGGAGCTTGCCCAAACTCAGGTCCATCAAGTTGGTGATGCCATCCAACCATCTCATCCTCTGTCGTCCGTTCTCCTCCTGCCTTCAATTTTTCCCAGCATCAGGGTTTTTTCTAATGAGTCAGTTCATTGCATCAGGTGGCCAAAGTACTGGAGCTTCAGCTGGGGAATTGAGCTGAATGACCTTTAAGATGGTTCCCACCCCTGAGGGAATTTTGATTCTGTGATCTTGGCCGTTGACTAAAAACAGTTACAAAGATTTTGTCAAATGTTTTCCCAGTTTATCTATTTTTAGGTGCATAGAGTTTCATATTAAACTATCACTGATGCCTGGTAATCATATAAATCAATACGTGTATAGACTGTTTCTTTTATTTTTTAAATGATCTCAGTTCATTTTTGTTTTGCTTTTATTTTATTCATATATTTTTTGGCTATATTGGGTCTTTGTTGCTGTGCACTGGCTTTCTCTAGTTGTGGCGAGCGGGGGCCACTCTGTGGTTGGCCTACACTGGCTTCTCGTTTCGGTGGCTTTTCTTGTTGCAGCACATAGGCTCTGGGTGAGCAGGCTTCAGTAGTTGCAGCTTGCCAGCTCTAGGGCGCTGTCTCAGTAGCTGAAGTGCAAGGGTTCAATTGCCAGGCAGCATGTGGGATCTTCCCAGAGCAGGGATTGAACTCATGTACCCTGCCTTGGCAGGCAGTCTCTCAGCCACTGGACCACCAGGGAAGCCCTAGACTGCGTCTTAATAGAGTGTTTATTATTTTGTGTTACATGAAATTCTGTGATTATGTTGTTGCCAAATGAGTATAATAATAGTTGCTTTATTATGACTTAACTGGAGGAGTATTTTTAGCCAAATTATAGTCATCTTTGATATATATTTAATTAAATACCCATTAATTGGATAAAATTTATGAAACTTGGCTGTCTTTTTTCCCCTCTTCACTTTTAAACGTGCTGAAACTAAGACTCAGCTAATTTGACTTAAGTACAAATGAGATGTGGTTCAAGGATCTTGGATGTGCTTACTCTTTTCTCTTACTCTTTTATTAATTTTATTTCATTCTTTCTAGGTTATTATTCATCTGACTGATTCCTAGGACATCTGCATTAAAGCCAATGGGGTATATAGGTGAGGGATGAGGAAGGTCGAGCTGGTCAGCCTGTGAAAGGAAGCAGATTCTAGAGGTCTGGAAATCAACATTTTCAAAAGGCACCAGAGATTATAATGTAATTCACATTTGAGGCTTATTTTTTTGTTCAGTCACTCAGTCGTGTCTGACTCTTTGTGACTCCGTGGACTGCAGCACGCCAGGCTTCCCTGTCCTTCACCATCTCCCGGAGTTTGCTCAAACTCATGTCCATTGAGTTGGTGCTGCCATCCAACCATCTCATCTTCTGTCGTCACCTTCTCCTTCTCCCTTCAATCCGTCCCAGCATCAGGGTCTTTTCAAATGAGTTGGCTCTTCCCATAAAGTGGCCAAAGTATTGGAGCTTCAGCCTCAGCATCAGTCCCTCCAATGAATATTCAGGATTGATTTCCTTTAGGATAGACTGATTTGATCTCCCTGTAGTCCAAGGGACTTTCAGGAGTCTTCAGTACTACAATTCAAAAGCATTAATTCTTCTGTGCTCAGCCTTCTTTATGGTCCAGCTCTCACATCCATGCACGACTACTGGAAAAACCATAGCTTTGACTATACTGGAAGGATTTTAGGGATTGTCAACTAACAGTTCTCTTCTACAGTCTGCAAGGATAGACCTAAATGACATCAATGCTACTGCTCTAGAAGGAAGCTTGGAAATCATTAGGTTTCTTTTGGGTTACATTTGAGGCATTACATGCACAGTTAAGTGACTTACCCCAAGGCCTTATGGATTGGATCCCGTATCTCACTGAGCTTCAGTTGGTTTTGATGGAGTGTGTTGAAGATCAGAGTTTTTAAAAATACCATTTGAAAGCTGAAATGAACCATTGACCAAGGTCTGTATTACTATCATGCTTTTTTTGAGTTGCTATTTTGAGTATCATATGTGTGCTCTGATCACAGACCTTCTAATGCATCACATTGAATTGGAAAACAATTCAGTAGAGATTAATTGGCACCATGTATTTTCTGGGTGTGGTTTTTCCACATGGTTTAAATTTTCTCCTCAATCCATCAGATTATTTCCTTCTTTTGTGTTTTTCCTTCTTCCTTCTATATTTGCTGTCTAGTTCCTTGTTTCTTTTTGGAGAATGTCAACTTGCTGCCACCAAACCTTCTTTCTCCTTGTTATCCAGTCTTCACTCTGTTCTAGCAATATATTGCCTAACAAACCTGACCTCATATCTGTGACCAAAAAAATTTTAATCAGATATTTGACATTGTTTTACTCTTCTAAAAGTGAAGATGATCACTTAGTAAGTATGAGGCTTAAGCTGTATCTCAGTAGAAGGTCTTCAGAGACTTGTGCATATGGGAGTTATTTTATAGGTGATATTGTGGGGAAGAAAAGTCACAAAACAATGGTTTCTTAAAGGCACTGATGGAGACGAAGAGTTTGAAGAAGACTTGTTCACATCTTCTGATACTCATAGTTCAATCTGAGTAGGGATGTCTGGACTGGAAGGGGTGTAATGTGAACATTTTGCCTTGAAGGCATTTATGGGCAATGGCACCCCACTCCAGTACTCTTGCCTGGAAAATCCCATGGACGGAGGAGCCTGGTAGGCTGCAGTCCATGGGGTCACGAACAGTTGGACACGACTGAGCGACTTCCCTTTCACTTTTCACTTTCCTGCATTGGAGAAAGAAATGGCAACCCACTCCAGTGTTCTTGCCTGGAGAATCCCAGGGACGGGGGAGCCTGGTGGGCTGCCGTCTATGGGGTCGCACAGAGTCAGACACGACTGAAGTGACTTAGCAGCAGCAGCAGCAGCATGTTTGTATATTGGTGGTCAAGTTGTTTTACCATTGATGGCAGTATAAGTGAAATTACTGTTTTTTGTTTTTCATTGAACATATTGATAATTCTGCTTTTTCCTTTTCTTATCTATCCCTGTAGACCTAGTCTTGGCTATTCCTGATTGGCTGGTAGTTGTGTGGATGAGAGAAGTTTAAAATTTATCTGTCTCTTGAAAAGCTTGCCTTTTTTTTTTTAAAGCTCAGAAAGAACAGCAGTTAATCAGTTAGTAGATCTTTCTGGTAATCTGTTTCCCAAGCTTAGACTCTCCATTTTCATTTGTCTCAGGCCCCTTTGTAAATGAAGAGTTGGTACTTGGAATTGTGGCTTACTTAGGAAAAATTTTTGTTGGTGTTGAACCAGTGTGCCAGGACAAGAAAGCATCTATGCCATAAAACAGTCGGCTGACCCTCAAACAATAATTGGGTCAGCTCATTTTTATAGCTGAGAAAATAACCAGCCAGAGTGATCCAGCCGTCCTGCAGTTACTTGGAGGTGTTTACTGACTGCCTTTGATCAGACTTCAAATAGGAGAGTCTAATCTATTTGTAGTTGTTATTTACTGTCAGTCTCAGCCTGCCCTTTGTTTTTCACATACAAACAAAAGAGTAAATGCAACAAGCTGTGTAAACATATCTGGTCTATAGCAACTCTCACTTACTCTCTTGGCTCCCTCTGCATGGTTTAGGTAAGGTAGACGTTAGAACTATAAACTGAACTAGTCATCTTAAAGCCCATTATTAGGTCCCAGCCACTGGACACTTTAGAGGATTTTCATTAGCAATCACAACACTTTTGTAAAATTAAGTTAATTTCAGAAGATTGCCGGTCTTCTGTTGAGAAGCAACTTCCAACCTGACGTGTGATTGTGAATGAGCAAATACAATGACCTTATAGACTGGTGGGAAAATGGCATCAGGTAGATAAACTGTAATTTGTGTTCTATGGGTTAGTGTTTTGTTTTTTTTCTATTTCCATAATAGCTATTAGTTTTCTTTAGTAGTTCTTTGCCATGGATCCCAGACATTTCTCTCTTTTTTTGAGGTACATGAGTTAAAAAAACCAAGATAGATAGTAAGCCATGTGGGGATGCTGTCAATAAAATGCCTTTAGAATGTTGTTAAAGGCTTTCCCTTATGGGAAGCATGCTTTTGGTGGGGGATGGGTAGGGATGAAGAGCAGAAGAGCCTGCCTTGAGGGCAATTAAAAGGGATCCTCTGTGGTTGACTTAAAACCTCATCAGAGCAATGGATACTTGAAACCTCCCCACCCCACTCCAAATATATTGTGTAATAATATGTTGGTAGAGCTATACATTATTATTATTTGTAATTCAGCTTTCAGGTGGGAGATGTTTAAATGTTCTTTGATTTCTAACAGATGGATAATGTAAAACAGCTCTTGAGAGGAATGCAATCACATACTGTTGTCAGGCTAATGACTCAGTGCTATTTTCAAACTTGCCCCTCTACAGCATGACCTTGGAGTTGTAAGGAAGTGCAAATTTGCCCCTGAGTTCTTCACAGAGTTATGAAATATTTGCTGTCCTGCCTTTTATTTGCTGTTCTGTCCTTCCCTGGAGAAACAGGCTTGTTGGTCAGCCAAATGGGGCGGGAACTGAGACCTGGGGAGGAAGAATGCACCGCGTTTTACTCATCCCTGGGTCAAGAAGATCCCCTGGCGGAGGAAATGGCAACTCACTCCGGTATTCTTGCCTAGAAAATCCCATGGACAGAGGAGCCTGGTGGGCTACAGTCCAGGGGGTCACAGAGTCAGACATGACTGAGTGACCGAGCATGCACATTCCCTTTCATAACCCTTTCTGACAGCAGAGAAGGCTGGTGAAAGAATGAAGGATACCCGTTTAAAATCCTCAGGGTCACAGTGAGTAAGGTCTGCCCCATTCTTGGGGGCACTTTGCTTAGTTGCTGTCTCTGCCACTGCCCTTCTAATGAATAATCTTTCTTCTGATTTTTTTCTCTACAAAATTAATAGACGTATTTCTTAAAAACATCAGTTTGCATTTTATTTCAGTACATTTAAAATGAAATTTTAAGTACTCTGCCCTAATAAATTTTTACCTTCAGCAAGACTCTCTTGGAGGGTTCCACTGAACTTACACTCACCCATTCCAACTCAGTTTTTTTGGCAGTTTCCTCTTGAGTTAGTTATTAGCTGGAACACCAGTACTTGGGCAAAAGGGTCCTCATTTCCCTCAATAAGAAAATGTGATGGGCTCTCTGATGCCGTTGATGGACATAGAGAAAACATGCAAGGAAAGATTTGCTTCAAAAGGCTTTGCAGTGAATGCCTTTTTTATGACTTTAATTTTGCTGTGAACTTTTGCCGAGACTTTTCTTTGTAAAATATCAGAAGCCCATTCTTGGTATTAACGAGTTGTGTTTGTATCATTTCTCAGAGCTTTGAAGTTTATAAGGTCTTGGTTTAAGTATAAATAAGGAAATCCATGGATCATCTTCCATTAAAACCTGACGTTAAAAATCAAAGACGGACTGAATCTTAGTGTTCATTTAGATAAGTTTAACTGGGGGGATGATACTGAATGTTTTCATCTGTGGACTGGGTAAGTTATATTCCAAGTTTGAATAGGATGAGAAAGTTTAGCATGAAAAGCAGGGCCCTAAGACCTTGGAAGGTCCAGTTTCAGCATCAGGCTGGATCTATGAACTCAGCATCCTATGTCATTGTTTGCCCAAAGATGAACCTTTGGAACCATTTTTCATAGACCTCCTATCTTTAATCAGTTCTGTTGCTGAACTAGATTCTTCCCAAGTGTTCATGCAGTTTGAGATGTCTGGGCCATGTGCCTGATTCCATGCCGAGCCACACAGTTATCTGTCAGAGACATCTCAGGCCAGAAGCAGGACAGAGAGCTGCATTCCTGCACCGCCCCCGCCCCCGGGCCACACTTCTTTGCACCTGTGCATTACTCATTCTGCATGCCATTCTCTCCATAATTACGAACAGAAATCCTTGTTCTCTTCAATGTCATCGTGTCCTTGGCATCCTGCTCAGGGTCTGGCAACTAGATCAGGTTCAGCAAAGGTTTGTTGAACAGAACAAAGCAGAACCAGGATTTCTAAAATCAGGAGTTGAAGGCTGTATTACTGGCCTCTCTCATGATATCTAATCTCCTTAACAGCCTTAGAGCTTGTATTTCTGTAGCCCTGACTGTATTTATTTTTGAATTTATTTTGTATCGGGGTATAGCCAGGTAAGAATGTTGTGATAGTTTCAGGTGAACAGTAAAGGGACTCAGTCATACATATTTTTTGTTATTGTTTAGTTGCTAAGTTGTGTTCGACTCTTTGTGACCCCATGGACTGTAGCCTGCCAGGCTCCCCTGTCTGTGGGGTTTCCCAGGCTAGAATACTGGAGTGGGTTGCCATTTCCTCCTCCTCCAGGGGTATCTTCCCCACCCAGGGATCTAACCGAGGTCTCCTGCATTGCAGGCTGATTCCTCACCGCTGAGCCACCGGGAAAGCCCCCAGCCACACATACACATGTATCCATTGTCCCACAAACTTCACTCCCATCCAGCGTAGCCCTGAATTTAAATCAAGTTCTTTTTAAAACTGTGTTAGCCATCGTGCCTGTTGTGAATGGATTCACTAACTTCCTTTACCATTCATGCCAGTCACTGGGAGTTTTAAATATGCTCCTTCTACCCACCGTGGATGATTATTGTCTAGCTCCAGTGCTCTTGGCCTCTAATAAAACAATTGCTGCTTGTTATGTAGTAGTTAGTAACATTTCTGTTATAAAGTCTCCTGTGTGGTGGTTAATCTCTTACAGCATCTTGTACAGTAAATGTTTATTGAATTGAATGTAATAAAATATAAACTAATACAGAAAAATCACTCTATAATCACTCAATAAGTACATAGATTTTGTTAACATTTAAGCCTTAAAAAAAACTAGATAAAGTAGATAACTTGATTTTATTGAAACTAAGGAACAAGGGATTGATGAAATTTAATCTGGTGTGAGATTAAACTCTCCTGATGCCCTTATATCAGCTAAGTAACAGAACAAGTTCAAAGAGGAATATTGGGAAAGAAAAAGTTGAATTCAAAATGGGAAACACTTATCTGATGTCACACCTTCTTGTGTTTTGAATGGGTAATTGTTAAGATGGTGGTATCCTATTATTTATGAGTTCTATCAGCAGCTCAGTTTTGTGAGTGGTTTACTTCAGGAAGACTTCAGCAGGAATATTTTAGTCACTGGGCAATTTGTTGTTATGGTCGCTTGCTACTTTTAAGGACAATGCTGAGCCAGACTAGAAATTCTTGTAATAAAGCCAGTGTCAGAGAGAAGTAGAGGATTGACTTTCAGAAAACAAAGGCTGATCTTCTTATTTATATGAGTTGTCCAGACATTTAGAAAGTTAGACACCTGCAATTTTCTAAGGTTTCCTAGAAATTACGGAAAGATAACAGGTAGTTTTGGGAGAGGTAGGGCTAGTAATTAGGGATGGGAAAGTAGATTACTATGGCAAAGCAGCAATCTTTCCCTTTTAAAGAAATTTGTTCCTTGTTTTTTAATCATCATATTTCATGTATCTTGAATGCATTATTTTTTAAGAGGAGAATATTATTTTAAATCAACAATATTATTTTAAATCCCCTCCAAAAATGGAAAAACATTTTTAGAGGAGAAAATGTGACGGGCAAAACAAGTGACTCGCTCATTTGAGAGCTTTTGTAACTCTTCATTTGTCTTTCTGTTACTGTTATTGTTCAGTCGCTAAGTTGTGCCCAGCTTTTTGCAACCCCAAGGACTGCGGTTTGCCAGGCTCCCCCGTCCTTCACTCTCTCCTTGAGTTTGCTCAAACTCATGTCCATTGAGTCAGTGATGCCATCCAGCCATCGCCTCCTGTCCCCCGCTTCTCCTTTTGCCTTCAGTCTTTCCCAGCATTAGAATCCTTGCCAGTGAGTTGGCTCTTCACATCAAGTGGCCAAAGTATTGGAGCTTCAGCATCAGTCCTTCCAGTGAATATTCAGGGTTGATTTCCTTTAGGATTCACTAGTTTGATCTCCTTGCTGTCCAAGGGACTCTGAAGAATCTTCTCCAGCACCACAATTTGAAAGCATCAATTCTTAGGTGCTCAGCCTTTGTCATGGTCCAACTCTCACATCCATACATGACTAGTGGAAGAGCCATAGCTTTGACTATACAAACAACCTTTGTTGGCAAAGTGATGTCTCTGTTTCTTTTATAGGCTGTCTAGGTTTGTCTTTCTGATAAATTCTCTATTAACCTCTTTGTTCATATTGTATTTCTCTTCATGGCACAATGTTAAAGTTGTTTTTAAAATACCATTATTTGACCAGGCCCTCTGCTGCTGCTGCTGCGTCGCTTCAGTCGTGTCCGACTCTGTGCGACCCCATAGACGGCAGCCCACCATCTACTGGGCACTATATGCATCATTACAACTCCCAGTCCTTGGAACAACCCTTGAAATTAGTTCTTGTTATTTTATTTTTTGTAACTCAGAAAACTGCTGATCTGTCAGAGAGGTTTTAAGTAACTTGCCCAGGGTCATGCTAGGAAGTGGTAGAGCTCACATTCAAACCCAGGCCTCCCTAGCTCCAAGGGTTTTCTTCTTGCACTGCTCAGATTCTGCTCTTTCCAGTCTGTTTCCTCTCTGGCAGGATGACTGGGGGAAGAAGTAGTTACAGATTGGAGAGACTAGTACATCTGCACCAGAGAGATGTTCAGTCTGTACCTGACTGTATATGAAAATTACACCTTAAGAGAGAGAGGAAAAAAAAATGCCTTTTCAGCAACATTTTAAGAAACAGCAAAACTTACTCCTGAAGGAAACCACACTGAACTAAAAACTATAAAAACTGACTTCCAGACCCTATTGTTCCATCACCTGCCTGATGCTCAGCTTGCCTCTTGGCCTCAGTTTCTTTACTTGTAAAACAGTGAGACCTCGTCCAAATCCTGAGGGTCTTCTAACAGCTCATTTCTGTAATCACTAACATGTTCATAGGATGATAATCATTTAAAATCTTGCTGAATTCAAATAGTGCCTGAAACGCATCCTTATGTGCATTTGTTTATATATCTGTACCCCATAATTAGACCATCAGTCCCTTGAGGACTGAAAATGCCGCTTACTGGTATTTTGCATAGCACAGTGTCTAGAAATAACATCCTCCCCAAAATTAATGTACGAGTCATGAAATGTGCTCCAGGAGATTTGTGTTCAGTTGATTTTTAGTAGTTTATTAGTAACCATAGTTTTACCATCTTATAGTTTTTTGGTTATGTACTCATCATGTAACATTATGTTAGAAAATGTAAATAATTATTAAGGTGAAATTCATATAATAATTAACATGAACTATTAGATAAAATTAACTGTTTTAATTCATTTGCATTTAGTGCATTTGCGGTGTTGGGCATTCACTTCTCTCTAGTTCTAAAACATTTTCATCACCCCAAAAGGAAATGCTTCCATCTTTTAAGCAGTTAATGTCCCAAATCATTCCCACTGCTCAGCCATCAGAAATTACAGATCTGAATTTCATCTAGGATTTATTTATTCTGGATATTTTATGTACATGGAATCACACAGTGTGTGACCTTTTGTGTCTGGCTTCTTTTACTTAGTTTAATATTTTCAACTTTCTAGCATCTAGCAGTACTTCATTCCTTTTAATGACTGAGTAATATTCCCATGTGTGTATTATATCAGATTGTATTTACCTATTTTTCCCCAAATGGACATTTTGGCTGTTTGTACCATTTGACTGTTGTGAATAGTACTGTTGTGAGCATGTGTGTGTGTATTTGTTTGAGTCACAGTTTTCCATCCTTCTGGGTATATTTTTCCTAGAAATCATATTGATGGGCCATATAGTACTTTTCTGTTTAGCTTTTTGAGGAAGAGCCAAACTGATTTCTACAGCAGCTGTGCCATTTTACATGACTACCAGCGGTTGTACAAGGGTTCCAGTTTTTCCACATCCACACCAACACTTATTTTCCATTTTTCTGAGAATAGCTGTTACAGGAGTTTGAAGCGGTGCCTCATTGTGGTTTTGTTTCCCTAATGACTAATGAGGTGGTGAGCATCTTCTCATATTTGTTGGCTCTGTGTCTTCTTTGGTAAAATGACTGTTTAAGCCCTTTACCCATTTTAAAAACTGGGTTGTCTTTTTGTTAAGTTGTGAGAATTATTTATATATTTGGGATACTAGTTCCTTATTAGATACAGAATTTGTAAGTATGTTTTGCCTGTTTTGTAGGTTGTCTTTTCACTTTGTTACTAATGTCCTTTGTGTGAGGTTTTTAGTTATTATGAAGTCCTCTTGATTGTTTTTTCTTGTGTCGCTTGTAGTTTTGGTGTCACATCTAAGAATCCACTGCCAAATGTAACATTATGAAAATATAGCCATGTTTTCTTCTAAGGGTTTATGGTTTTAGCTTTAGGTCTAACTTTATATTTAGGTCTAACTTTTGTATATGATATCAGGTAGGAGTCCAAGTTGATTCTTTTAGTCTGTTTGAGGCCTCTTGCAGTTTCATACGAATTTAAGGATTTACTTTTCCATGTCTGCCAAAAAGGCTTGGAATTCTGATAGAGATTACATTGACTTGGCTTCCCTTGTAGCTCAGGTGGTAAAGAATCTACCTGCAATGCTTGAGACCCTGGTTCGATTCCTGGGTTGGGAAGATCCCCTGGAGAAGGGATAGGCTACCCACTCCAGTATTCTTGGGCTTGCCTTGTGGTTCACAGCTAGTAAAGGATCCGCCTGCAATGCTGGAGACCTGGGTTTGATCCCTGGATTGGGAAGATCCTCTGGAGAAGAGATTGACTTAGTAGATCACTTTGACTTAGTAGATCACTTTGTGTTGCCATCTTAATAATACTGGATTGGGAAGATCCTCTGGAGAGGAGATTGACTTAGTAGATCACTTTGACTTAGTAGATCACTTTGTGTTGCCATCTTAATAATACTGTCTTCCATTCCATGTCTTTGTTTAGGTGTTCTTGGGTTCCACTTCTTTAGGTCTTCTTTACTTTCTTTCAGCAGTGTTTTGTAATTTAGGTGCAGAAGGCTTTCACCTCCTTGTTTAAATTTATTCTTAGGTATTTTATTCTTTTGGATATTGCTGTAAATAGAATTATGTTCTTAATTTCCTTTTCAGATTGTTCATTTCTGGTGCATAGAAACATAATTGACTTGTGTGTTGGTCTTGTACCCTGTAAATTTATTGACCTCTTTTTTAAAATCTAATAGTGTTTTGTCTATGGAATCTTTGGGACTTTCTATATATAGGATAATGTTAAATGCGAACATGGTTTTACTTCTTCCTTTCCAGTTTGGATGCTTTTTCTTTTTCTCCCAGTTGTTCTAGCTAGGATTTCTGGTTACAATGTTGATAGTGATGTTGAAGGTGGGCATCCTTCTCTTGTTCCTGATGTTAGGGTGAAAGCTTTAGTTTTTTAACCATTGAGTGCGATGTTTGCTCTGTATGCTCGTTGTCTTTTAACCAACTTGAGAACTTGTTAGAAACTCTAACTCTTAGGATCCACCCTGTATCTTCTGATTCTGAAACTACAGGAAGTGGAATTTAGTCATCTGGATTTTCAGAAACCCTCTGGATGATTTTGATTTTAGACTAAAGTCTAAGAACCACTACACTAGAGTTTAAGCTTAGGCTAGGACCTGTGTTTTATCTTTGTTTCCTTTTAGTCCTCTTATGGGATTAATTAGTGTTGAATAACTTCAACAACAAAAACAATGTCCCCAAAGTGCCTACATAATCTGTTAACTTGTCTGTATGTCTCAAATCACCATAAGTAACTGGAGATTCATTATTAGACAATCACAAGATTCACCAGAAGACCTCACATTTTGTATTTAGTCTTAGACCCATGCATGGCAAACAGCACAAGTGTACTTCTATTTAGGCTGTTTGTCTTGGTAATTGCTTTCACCATAATTATCTGGTTACCTACTAGCTGTGGTCTTATCCTGATGACTACTTCAGCCAGCAGGAAATTCTCTTTTGGCTATTTGGAAAGATCTGGAGGCTTTTGTTTTTGTTTTCAATAGGGTGTATTGAATTTCATCACATCCCGGTTTTGCCCCTGTTTTATTTTTCTCCTTAGTTTCCCTTCATCTTGCTGTGCTGTGCCCTCAGTCCTCTTATATCCTTTTCCCCTCTTTCATTCTTCTTGAACAAGATAATATTTAAGTTAATAAGCTAAGAACGTAATCCAGTGCTACTAATGGCTATTGTTGAAACTAGCCTTTTGGACACACAGGTACCAGTTTATATACAAATACAGTAATAACATTCTATTTATTCACTAGTGGTTTACCTACTGGTGAATATTCAGCTCATAAAAATACAATACATTTTCAAAATGGCAAAATTGTGGTATAATTATTTATAGCTGGTCAATTTCTGAGACTGGTTTAATGATAACTGATACCCTGGATTCCCATTTTCCACCACTTCTAGGTGTCTGAACCTCATGTGCACATCCTCCTCCAGTCAAGAGTCAATCTAGTTAACTCTTCTCTCAGGACAGGTGAATATTAATATTCTGAGTATATTAATAGTATCAGAGCCAGGAGTATGTCCATGTGGGAGCTGCATGGGATCACCAGTAGCAGGGAAGAAACATGAAGTGAAGTAGAATGGGCTTACAGCCTTGGTGGGGGCATAGCTCCATGAGCTATGTGTGGCCCTAAAAATACAACATTGCTGGACTTCCCTTCACTCTCTTTGATATGAGAATAAAGTTGTAGGATCATTGCATGAATTACTACTGGTTGAATAATTAAGCCACTCTCCGACCTTTCTTGTTCACAGTTTGTTATAAGTAAATGAAAAATCAATTCACTAACAAATGCTAACAGACTTTTAAGATGTCAGACCATGTACATGAATATTGCAGTTAAAATTTTTAATGACTATAAATGGATCATAGTTCTTATTCGCGTGTCACATCTTGTTCAATGAAAAAAGCTGAAGTGGGGGTGGGGAGGGCAGGTCTTGACTCTTGAAGTCACAGCCTAAAAGCTGAAATTGATCAAATTTCCCAAGACATTTTTTCATGGAATTACTTGACTTTTAGCTAACATTCTAATTCCAGTTCTAGAAATTGTACATGTGACATCTTTTATCTGCCTGTGGAATTCATGTGGTCTCTAGGTGAGCTTCTTAATTAGTTTCTCAAAAAAAAAAAAAAAAAAAAAATCAGTATTTTGGAGATGTATGTTTGGATTCAAATTATTTCATCTATGTGTATGTATATTTATGTAGACCTACCTTTATGTACCAAGAATGTTTAAATAAAGAGGGTTCGAGCTATCTTAAGTGATTAAAATTTTTTTCTCAAGTTTAATAGATCAATGATTTCCCAATACAGTCATAGAGGAAATTTGTTTGGGGAGACTGTGTGGCTTTTCTCCCTGCCTCACATATCCTGTGTTGGTGGTTTGAATAAGAAGAGAACCATTTTCCACTGTATTCTCATAGCTATATCCTTTAAATCTTGTGTCATGAGATCACCAATTAAAAAATCAAAAGGTATCTAGTAATTCTAAAAGTTTAGGAAGAGAAGTTTATATTTTAATTAGGGGCGAATTATAATAGTATAAGGGGGCTCTCAAACACAAACAGTTGAGCAGAAGCACTTAAACTCACTGGTTGGGAGATAAGTATTTAGGAAGACAGTGACTTTTCTCATACCACCACTGTGCAAAGGGATTTTATTTTGAAACTCCTGAATGCCTGAGGGTGCAATGGTTTATTTCAGAAAGGAGTGAAATCTTAAGGTTCCAAGGCAGAGCTGAGTTTCAGAAACCATTACTGTATATTTCACAATGCTTTTTGAAAGGGTTTTGATGGCAGTGACAAGAGGAAGGGGAAACAAGCATGGTAAAGTCATTTGGCTACTTTTGAAATCAAGGCCAGGAAGAAAACATTTTCTGGCTGTAAATCACTGACTTGTCCTACATTCTTTAAAGCATTTTATACAAATGACTTTAACAGTTTTAGGGGTCTTGCCTGGGGTTAAGAGACTGTTTGTCTGGTATACAGTTTGGTGATTAAAAAGTAGTACTTTATTGAGGTGGTAGCATTTCTGTTCACAGTCCATACTGTCAACTATTTGATATTTATCTGATGAGGAAGTTTTTGCCGTTAAGTCAGCCGTTAAGTGTCGTACAGAGTATATGCGTGTTGATTTTATGTGTTGCACGGACATGCATCTAAAAAAAAATAGTGCTTAAAATGTAACTGTAATTAAAGAACAGGAGAAAACAAAAAGCTATAAATAAAAGAAGAAGTTGTAAAGATTGCTAACATTTTGCTGAGTGATTATTGTGCCGTGCACTGCCCTAAGTGCTTTTGCATGAATTCAGTCAGTTCAGTTCAGTTGCTCAGTCGTGTCCAACTCTTTGCGACCCCATGAACTGCGGCACGCCAGGCCTCCCTGTCCATCACCGACTCCCGGAGTTCACTCAGACTCAAGTCCATTGAGTCGGTGATGCCATCCAGCCATCTCATCCTCTGTCGTCCCCTTCTCCTCCTGCCCTCAATCTTTCCCAGCATCAGGGTCTTTTCCAATAAGTCAGTTCTTCGCATGAGGTGGCCAAAGTATTGGAGTTTCAGCTTCAACATCAGTCCTTCCAATGAACACCCAGGACTGATCTCCTTTAGGCTTTAACCTTTAAACCCAGTCCGGTGGGGTAGGAACTGTGGTGGGTCAGACGGTAAAGAATCTGCCTATAATGCAGGAGACCCGGGTTCAATTCCTGGGTCAGGAAGTTCCCCTGCAGAAGGAAATGGCAACCCACTCCACTATTCTTGCCTGGAGAATTCCATGGACAGAGAAGGCTGGTGGACTACAGTCCATGGGATCACAAAGAGTTGGACACGACTGAGCGGCTAACACTTGATAAGTGAGGCTCAGAGAGGCTAAGTGAATTGTTCAAGGTTACAAAACCAGTGTGAATAGTGAGCTGGTAAATGAAACTAGACAGAGGGTGTGCTTGTAATGCCTGCTTATAGATCTGAGTTCATTGACCCTTGGATTTCAAGGATAGTACTCAGGCTAAGGGTAGAACAGTCGTTTACGATTTTTTTAAGTGAATCAATTAAAATAAAAATATATAGTAAATACCTAAATGTTTTAATGGCTATGGCAAAAATGCTAAAGCTGATAAGAAGGATGAATTTGGAAAGTGTCTTCGGTGATAGGTGAATGTATTCGATTGATTCATACTTAAAAATACCTTGGGGTCATGGAATTATCCTTTCTTATGCCATTATCATCCTTTGCTTTAACTGATGACCAGTGTGTGACAGTGTAAGAGACTGCTGTGCTATTTTGTACATATTTAGATTATCAGATAGATGGTTCAGAGCTTTGGCACGTTGTACGTGAAGTTTCAGTGACTCTAGTCATATGGAATGTTACATGGATATTGCAATCTTTTCTGCCCTTCTTCTTTGTGTTTTTCCTATGTGTGCAGACCTTTCGATGGGCACCCTGACATCCCTGTTCCTCCATGCTTTTCCTGAGAAGTAGTTTTAACAGTGGACTGTACAGTGAGGTGAAAGGTGTATTGTACTATATGTAAATACAGCACTGGGTGGCAGGGTCTGTGTGCTTCTGCCAAGAAAAGCGTTGTATTTTTCTTTGTTTTTGTTACAGCAGGGCAATTTTTATTGCCAGCAGCACAATACACATTAGGGGAAAGCAAATAAACAATACAGGGCACTTGGAGCCAGGAAGTCACATCTCAGACTCGAAACCCGGCTTTGGATTGACGTTTAGGATGTGGGTTGCTAAATAGGGGAGCCACCTATCAAACCGAAAGCCTGTAACCTGAGGTCGCAGTCTTCCAGGGAAACTATTTAGTCACAGAATCCTTGGAAGGGTGTCAGAAATTGATTTTGATGTTATGACAGTTAGTTTCCTTGTAATTAAATATTTAACTCAAACTATGTCTTAGGTAATTAATGATTGCCTTGCCTTTGATTGTTTGCCTTAGACATGCCATTAACATTTGTTGAATTTAATATTTTGAAAACTAACCTTTTGTTAATTGAATGCTTTACTCTGAAATAATCCAATTAAATTTTGTATGAGTATTCCTAGTAGTAGTAGTGCCTAGTTTTAAACATGGTCTATTTTTACCCCCTTCCTTATCAGAGATATGTCAAATTCAGTGGGTTTGGAGTATTTTAAAGGTTTCTTCTATGTCAAATTAATGGCGTGATACAGTAGCTTATTGAAAACAATAATCAAAATAAAAGTTTTAAACCCAAAGCTTTTTTAAAGCAGAAGAGGTAAACTCAGTTAAAAATTTACTTGCTTAAGCATGTATTAATAGTACATTCTTTTAAAGGCAAAAAAGGAAATTTTTTGCCCCACTTTGTTAGAATACTCTTATCTGCACAGCTTTAGTTTAGGAATTTGAGGCTTTGGGAATCATTAAATCTTTATAAAGATATTCATAGTGGTTTCCCTCCTTCCCAGCCCCTTGACTTATGCAACTGGAGAATTCCTTTTCATCCATTTCAGATCTAAGGCACGAGATACCAACTATTGAAGAGAAAATAGTCAAAATAATTCTCTTCAGTTTTGATAATATTTAAACATACCAGAGATTGTTTTGAATAATGTATATTTCTTCAGCTGTTAATATCTTACTCCTCCCTCTTTTAGGACCTGCTGAAGTTCCCATGATGTCACCCAATGGATCCATTCCTCCCATCCATGTGCCTCCAGGTTATATTTCACAGGTAAACCATTTAATAGACTTCTCTACTCACTGCTGGCCCTGTCACTTCAAAAGAATACATGGCTTCAAAAACTCATCCCGGGATTAATTTAGTTAGGATACTGCTCGAGTTGTGGGATGTTTTTGTTTTTGTTTGTTTGGGCTTTATATTTTTGTGTGTCTGCACTTGGGCACCACAAGGCCCTTCTTGATTCTTGCTGCTTGACTTGCCAGAAAGTCAGTTGGAGGCAAACACAGTAGGGTTAGGAGGCCTTCTTCCATCGAGGTGGGTTTCACCCTCAACCATCTGATGGTGGTTTCTTCATAAAGTCTACTGCCTAGAGACTTCTTTCCACTGTACCATGATTTGCTAGTTGTGGCAGAAGTATAGATTGAATTAGCAAAAATATTAAAGGAGACGTAGTTAACTTCAACAGAGTCCGTGCTCTGTTCTGGTGTCCTAATTTCTCTGTAATGTGGCACAACTTGGTCTTGGTGAATTATGAATATAATGTGAGAACTTGGCTGTACAAACAGCCAAATTTCTCTGAAATTGGGTTATTTAAGTTAAAAAAAAAAAAAAAAAAGAACGGTAGTTTAAAAAGAAGTGGCAATTTCAGAGGTATGTTGGAAGGGTTTTTTTAAAAAGATAAAGTTATACCTCTATACCTGGATAAGGTTTAAGGTCTTCAGGCTGCCTGGAACATGGATGTCTGGGTATAGTTGAGTTTTTGTCCTCTCTCCTTGGACAATACGAACTCCTCTCTGCACTACTTCCTCCCATGAATACCTAACTAACCAGGTCGCTCCACTTTTTATCTTTGTTTTTTGTTTTTTTTTTTTCTGATTATGAAGGCATCTTATATTCATTGGCAAAATCTCTGAAAAGACAGAGAAGCGTATAAAAAAAAATGTTTACCACCCACAGAAGACAATAATCTTTATGTTAACATTTTTTGGATTATAGTCTTCCAGATTTTTTTCTTTCTTTCTCTGTCTGCTTTTAAAGTTGATAAAAAATGTGTAATTTTCAGTTTTAATGATTTTGCTAGGGTGAAAAAATTGGCAGCTACATAGGAAAATTGCTGAAGTTCAGGCAGGAATCAAAGAAGATTTATCCTTCTCTGATGTAAAAATTCACCCTTTTCTTCACTTTCTAAGCCATTGTTTAGCCACTATAATTTCATTTTTTCCATCCCTACTTTTTTTATACAAGCCAATTTGACATCTGTTTTGTTTTTTGTTTTTTTTTTGAGTAGGCAGAATATTGGCCTGTCTTTGCTCTGTTCCAAATAAATCGTTTGTTTTACACAAGTCTTTGTAAATAAGGACCACTGAAAGGAGAAAAGGGTGCAGAGCAGGCCCTTGCACCGGGACCCAGGATGATGGATCACATTCACGTCACCAGTCAATTAACAGAAAAGAACAAGGAATGTAGAATTCTATTATGTCTCCCACTCATTTATTTTGAGGAAGTGTTTCATTCCTGTGAAACAGAGTACAGTTCTCACCATTGTGATGGTTGAAATAACACCTCCTTTTATGCTAAAGACCCATTTAAGGAATACCAGTTAAAAATTCTAGTGGAGGGAAGCTGTAATGTGCTTTTTCTTGCTAGTGGTGTTGCTGTGATTTTACTAACTGCCAAACATTTATTAGGTTTCATAGGGAAAATAGAGAATTTTAGACCATGGTGTATTTCTGATTCTGAAAAACTTTGATAGAAAATGTAAGTAGAAAGAGGAAAAGCAGAGCTATAAACTTACTTTCATAAAACTGATGATGGAAGTATAGTGAGACACTTTCTCAATTTAGAATTATGGCAGTGTATGCTCATACATATTGGATGAATAGTAAAAATGGAATAATTTGGATTCTGAATTGAAAAAGAGCAAGAATACTTCAATATAAAATAAAAATTTTAAAGAAAGTTGATGGAAATATTCAAAAAAAAAAAAAGAAAGAAAGAAAAAAAGCACAAGAAACAGCCTGTAAGGCATGTGTTCAGTTTCATTTAGATTGGGCTTTCTGATCAGAAGATGGGCCCAGAGTTAAGTGATCCTCTGTGGTAAGCATTATAATGTTAATAATATCAGACAGTGAAGTGTCTAAGTAAAAGAAATCATTATGGTGAAGAAAATTGAGAGCCTGAAGCACAAAGAAGATATACAGCATCTTCTTTAAGGCTGACCATATACAGACTTCAAAGAAATGAAGAGGGTTGGAGCCAAGTATAAAACATCTTCGACTTGTCAAGAAGCAGAATGTCTTTTTGTTATTCAGTTGTGAGGAGAAAGCATCACTTAAAAAAAAGAAAAAAAAAAATCCCCCTCCTGGCTAGACATACATAAGAATGTCCAATGACTAGTCTGTCACTATCCAGTACAATTTTACTTCTTAAGCCCACAGTCCTTTTCCTCAATTACATGTGGCTTCCTTGTTCAGATCTAGAGTTGGATGTACATTGCATAGAAGTAAAATCAAAGCTCTTTGGTTTATGAATTCTTCATATTCAACACTGCCCTCCTTTTGAGAATCGCCTTTACCTGTTGTCCTGTATTGCTACCACCTTAAACTTCTGTCCCCTGGCCTTTTCTCAACTATGTACTTGTGTGCCCACTGTTTCTCTCTTCTTCAAGAACTCAAGAGCCCTTCTTTGTCTGACAGTTCAGTCATTCTTCTATTCAAATGCCCCTCCTTATTGTGACCCTTTTAGAACCTCCAACACAGAGATGGTAGTTTTATTTTTTCAGCATCTTTGGTACTTTCTCCGCATCTCTGTCATGAAACACAACACATTTTATAACCATCCCCAAGAATCTTGGTGCCTCATTGGGATTATATCTGAGAATCTGGAGTTCTGCCTGGTATGTAGTAGGTACCTGATAAGTGCTTTTAAATGTAAGTGATTGGCCAAGCTGAAATAAAGTAAATATAGGATAGAGTAGAGTAATAAAACACCTGATAGCTGGGAAATTGACAAGCTCATAGTGATGTTTACCTACAAGGAATGAACAGCTCTGAATGTGGACTTAAGAGAGAGGAATGCAAAGATAATTTGGTAGAGGAAGAAATAGTGTCCTTAACAACAGCATGGGGACAACTGGTTATCCAAATGCAAAAAAATGAATTTGGACCTCTACCTCACATCATATACAAAAATTAACTCAAAATGGATTATGGATATAAGTGTAATAGCTAAAAGTACATAGCTCTAGGAGTAAAATTTTATAACCTTGGAGTAGGCAATGGATTCTTAGATACAACACCAAAAGCACAATAGATAAATTTGACTTCATCTAGATTAAGACTTTTTATGCTTTCAGGGTCTTCGTCAATAAAATGAAAAGAGAGCTCATAAATTGGGAGAAAATATATGCAAATCATATATTTTAGAAGAGACATGTAAAACTACCGCACAATTGGCACTCATCTCACACACTAGTAAAGTAATGCTCAAAATTCTCCAAGCCAGGCTTCAGCAATATGTGAACCGTGAACTTCCTGATGTTCAAGCTGGTTTTAGGAGAGGTAGAGGAACCAGAGATCAAATTGCCAATATCCTCTGGATCATGGAAAAAGCAAGAAAATTCCAGAAAAACATCTATTTCTGCTTTATTGACTATGCCAAAGCCTTTGACTGTGTGGATCACAATAAACTGTGGAAAATTCTGAAAGAGATGGGAATACCAGACCACCTGATCTGCCTCTTGAGAAATCTGTATGCAGGTCAGGAAGCAACAGTTAGAACTGGACACGGAACAACAGACTGGTTCTAAATAGGAAAAGGAGTACGTCAAGGCTGTATATTGTCACCCTGCTTATTTAACTTATATGCAGAGTACATCATGAGAAATGCTGGACTGGAAGAAACACAAGCTGGAATCAAGATTGCCGGGAGAAATATCAATAACCTCAGGTATGCAGATGATACCACCCTTATGGCAGAAAGTGAAGAGGAACTCAAAAGCCTCTTGATGAAAGTGAAAGTGGAGAGTGAAAAAGTTGGCTTAAAGCTCAACATTCAGAAAATGAAGATCATGGCATCTGGTCCCATCACTTCATGGGAAATAGATGGGGAAACAGTGGAAACAGTGTCAGACTTAATTTTTTGGGGCTCCAAAATCACTGCAGATGGTGACTGAAGCCATGAAATTAAAAGACGCTTACTCCTTGGAAGGAAAGTTATGACCAACCTAGATAGCATATTCAAAAGCAGAGACATTACTTTGCCAACAAAGGTCCGTCTAGTCAAGGCTATGGTTTTTCCAGTGGTCATGTATGGATGTGAGAGTTGGACTGTGAAGAAGGCTGAGTGCTGAAGAATTGATGCTTTTGAAGTGTGGTGTTGGAGAAGACTCTTGAGAGTCCCTTGGACTCAAGGAGATCCAACCAGTCCATCCTGAAGGAGATCAGCCCTGGGATTTCTTTGGAAGGAATGCTGCTAAAGCTGAAACTCCAATACCTTGGCCACCTCATGCGAAGAGTTGACTCATTGGAAAAGACTCTCATGCTGGGAGGGATTGGGGGCAGGAGGAAAAGGGGACGACAGAGGATGAGATGGTTGGATGGCATCACTGACTCGATGGATGTGAGTCTGAGTGAACTCCAGGAGTTGGTGATGGACAGGGAGGCCTGGAGTGCTGCGATTCATGGGGTCGCAAAGAGGCGGACACGACTGAGCAACTGATCTGATCTGTACCTAGATTATGCCAGGAAATCTTACAGCTCAAGAATAAAAAAATAAAAACCCCAGTTTAAATATAGACAAAGGATCAGAACAGACGTTTCTCCGAAAGCACTGTACAGGTGGCCAAGCAGTGCATTGAAAGATGGTGGACACCAGTAACCATCAGGGAAATGCAGATCCAAACCACAGTGCAATACGCTTCACACACACTGCGATGTCTTTAGTCTGAGAGACAAGTAATAACAAGTGTTGGTAAGAATGTGGAACACTTGGAACCCTCACACACTGCCTGTAATAATGTAAAATAGTACAGCTACTTTGGAAGATATTCTGGCATTTCCTCAAACGGTTACATATAGAGTTACTATTGTTGTTGTTGTTCAGTTGCTAAGTTGTGTCTTGACTCTTTGCGACCCCATGGACTGTAGCATGCCAGGTTTCTCTGTCCCTCACCATCTCCCAGAGTTTGCTCAAACTCATGTCTATTGAGTCAGTGATGCCATCCAACCGTCTCATCAGAGTTACCATATGACTCAGTTGTTCTACTCCTAGGTAGATATCCAAGAGGAGAGAAAGCATATATTTATACACAAAAAAGCTTATGTATGAATGTTCATCGGAGAAGGCAATGGCACCCCACTCCAGTACTCTTGCCTGGAAAATCCCATGGACGGAGGAGCCTGGTAGGCTGCAGTCCGTGGGATCACTACGAGTCAGATACAACTAAGCAACTTCACCTTCACTTTTCACTTTCATGCATTGGAGAAGGAAATGGCAACCCACTCCAGTGTTCTTGCCTGGAGAATCCCAGGGACAGGGGAGCCTGGTGGGCTGCCGTCTATGGGGTCGCACAGAGTCGAACACAACTGAAGCGACTTAGCAGCAGCAACAGCATGAATGTTCATAGCAGCATTTTTCATAACCCCAAAGTGAAAATAACCCAGATGTCCAACACCTTATGCATGGATCAACACAATGTGATATATCCGTACAATGGACTGTTGTTCAGCCATAAGAAGGGATGAAGTACTGATGCACGCTAAGACATGGATGAACCTTGAAATATTATGCTAAGTGAAAAAAGCCAGACAGAAAAGCCATATACAGCATCATTCCGCTTATGTATAATGTACACAATAGGCAAATCCATAGACACTGATAATAAATTCGTTGTTGCCAGGAGCTGGGGAAGAGAGTATTAGGGAGTTCCTGCTAATGGGTATGGCATTCTTTTTGGGATCATGATGATGTTCTGGAAATAAATAATGGTAATGGTCACTCAACTCTGAATATACTAAAAACCAGCTGAATCAGACACTTTAAAAGAATGGATTGGTGGTATGTAAATTAAATCTCAAAGCTGTTACAAAAGGGAGGGGGGAGATAGTGACTAGTCCTAATTGCTAATCAGCAAACAATGGTACAGCTGGGAAAAATGGCCCAGCCTGTGTTGCTGCCTGGGTTGATGATGGTAATAATACTATGTACACTCTGTTCAATGCTTTATTTGCATCTCTAGTTTTCACCATCCTAACTTTACATATGAAGAAGCTAAGACCCTGAGTTGAATCAGGATTGCAACACAGGCATTTCTGAATTTACTGACTGTTTTGCCGCTATGATATCATCTCAAAGTTAGCGACAGAACCTCCCTTGATGGATACACAGTTTACCCTTCAATAACGATGTGGAGAACTGTACCGATTCAGTTACACTTGGATTTTTTTCAATACTAGATACTCAGGACTACACAATCTGTGGTTGGTTGACACTATGAATGATGATATGGATAAGGGGAACTGATTTTAAATTATTTGTGGACTTTTGACTGTGAGCAGGGTCAGTGCCCCTAACACCCACCTTGTTTAAGGATTAACTCTGTTTGCTTCACGTTACATTGCTTTCTGACAATGTGAGCGTGGATGTGTGGCATGTCTACTCGTGCATCTCCAATACTGAAACACCAGCTACTCACGTATGAGATGGTCCATTATTGTAAGGAAACTGAAGAGGGAGGCAAGTAAAGGATGAAAGATGTGTTAGAGATGTTACAGTAGGCACTCTAAACTGAGTCAATGGAGAAATTCTTGGTTGTAAAATTCATTCCATAGTTTAGTACCTAAAAGTGCTTTGAAGATTGATTGGTAAACTTGATCAAACTGACAAAATACTGATGTCAGTAATGAGCAGATGGTCTTAAAGAAAGAGACATTTGGAGCTGAAGAGACAGCTCTGCTCCGGTGCACAGTCAACAGCACAGCCTGTATTTGCTTAGGTTGAGAAGGACTGAACCTGTGGTCCTTAGAGGTCATGTAGACGAGGGCAGGAGGACAGTGGGGTCTTGTCTGAGATATTAGGCTTATTTCTGTTGTCAGGTGTGTGTGTGTGTGTGTGTTTTGTGCTTTACTTTCTGGTGGAAGCCTGGGGGAGCTTTGAGGAAATTATAATCTGACCCTTAAAACTTGAGGGAAAATAGAGGCTAAGAAAAAAATTTTTTCCCACATCTATGAGGAAGTGAATTTATGTGAGAGAGAATTTAGTCTTATCACACTCATTATTATTTCCATTATGGGAAAGCATTTGTTAGTGTGATTAGGGTTGAAACTATGGGAAAATCGAGTGAACTGGGAAGATCATGGACATTACTTGAAAGGACCTGTCTTTGTATTCTACCATGGCTACTTCCCATGTGACTTTTATCAGTTCTTTCACCACAAAGGCGAATACCTACCTGATGTGGTAGAGGGAAGAATTAAGAGAAATGCTATGTGAAGTGTGCAGTCCACACTGGGCAGTTCACTAAGTGGTAGTTATTAGAATGAAGAAGCCTGTTAAAGCAATTTCAATGAAAGTTTGGCAGAATTTGCCTTCCCCAATACATATTGAGATCACGCCATATGAAGCAAATTTTTCCTTTCATTGTATACTTGCCCCGGTTTTTCTTAAATTTTTTAACCTCATCATTAACTTTTGAAGAATTTATATATAAAAATTTCTTAAGCAGATGCCATGAGTTTAATTTTCCATGCTTCCATAGTAATTTATGAAACATTTTCAAAAGTTAATAGGGGAAAATTTCATGTAGACCCCCAAATGTAAAAAGCATATGAAGAGAAAAAAGTGAAACATTCAAGTTAATGATCCATCATTTGAGAAACCATGCTTCTTTTTCCAGATTAATTGGTAGAACCTAAAAACTTTAAAGAGTAGTCAAAATAAGTATTTCTGTTGTTATAGCAGAAGTACATACTTTACCTCCTTCCATTGTTTTGAGGATTAGTTAATGGGTAGTTACCTGTTGAAATTATATATATTCCATTTCTCTTGACTGAAGGGAGACAAGAAATCCATTTAAAAACACGTTTAAAGTTTGGTTTGGTTGGTCATTCTCCAATAAGGCTTGTTTCCAGAGTTGGCCTGAAATCAGCGTCCTTTGGAGAAACAGTGGGGTCTATTAGTTGGAAGCCATGGAATGCTTTCCCCCATATTGTTCAGCCAAATCTGAGCTATTAACATTTAGCCTCAACTGCTTCCATTTGGTAAGTACGACCTGGTGTTAGACTAATGCCCTCCTTCATCTTCAACACAGTAAAAATGATGATCAGAACGGAACATGAGGCATTGATTGCCCTGTACCTGGGCAGACAAGGAATCAGACCCACTTGGCCACCAATAATAAGAAAATTGATATCTCTTTTAAGACTTTAAGTCTTCAGAAGCATTGATTTTTCTATTGGAAGTTAGGAAAGTGTCTCACAGTCAACAATGTGTGCATGGGTGCTGGGAGCTTCTGTGGAAAAGAGCAGAGGACTTACGTATCCCTTCTGTTTTAGTTGCTATCATCAGCAGATTTACAATAACTTTAGTTTTTATTTTATGCCTTATTTTGTTTGAGGAGTGATTACAGACAAGGTTGGCAATGCTGAATTAAAAGAGATGTACCCTCTGCTCCAAGCATTGTGCAAGTTTCCGCCTTCTGAGTCCTCTGTCTCCTTGTTCTGCATTTTCTCTTAGATTTCTTTCCTTTGTTTCTGAGATCCCGGTATTGTGACCTAATAGAACGCAGGATTATTCGGAGATGAAATGTGAGCCCAGGTAGGGTTCTGCATCCAGCTCCCTGTGTGACTTTAGGACTATTTTAAATAAGTTATTTGTTTGGGTGTTTTACTTGTTTGTTTACTTGACCTTTGTTGGTCTTCCTCCCTTGTAGCATTTAAATGCCTCAAGACCAGTGACCTCTGTGTCATGTTCATCACCGTATCTTCAGTTCCTTGAAAGGTGTCAAGCACATGTTCAGCATCTATCAAAATTTGTCTGACTTTTGGAGTCATTTTTATCTTTGGGAGGGAGGAGGTCAAAGGAAGATGTTTGAGGATCTCTGAGATTGTTTTCTCATCTAAAATTAGGTGATTCTCCTTTACTGTTTATACTGCTCCTTAAGAGACCAAGAGAACATATAAGTTTCCATAAGCAGTCACAACAATAGTGGAGCACGCTTTTGGGAAATTTAGCGTTCTATTGAGTAGGATGCTATTCTTCACTTCTATAGAAAAATGATAGTGATTTGATAGTTGATTTTCATGATAATGATATTGAGAAGACATCACATCTGCAAATGACTTCTAAATCATTAAAAGGATTAAATTATGTACATTAAATTATATTTGATTTTATTACATGATTATTGTATGGCTTATCTCAGGATATTAAATATAATGCCCTGTGCTATACAGTAGAACCTTGTTTATTATTAATATCTTAAAGGCAACTCAGTTTGGCACAAATTAAAGCATGAGGTTACTACTTACTGTTTATCTGCTGACAAATATTCTGTTCCTCAAAACATATAGTCTGATACAACTATTTGTTCCATTTTATTCATTGAAACTCTATGGTTATAACTCTTCTCACTTGTCCAGGGTTCTTACAAATACTAGGAGTGCTAGATTTGATTTTTGATCTTCAAATGTGGTGGAACTTTTTGGTCTTGGGTGGCAATATACAGTAAAATATGATAGAAAAGACACAACACTTCCAGTCCCAGTAGTTGGGCGTGAATCTTGTCACCCACTTAGCTGGCCTTAGGTTAATTGCTCCTGAAGATTCTTCATCTAGAATTTAGGACTGTGATGTTGCCCACGTCAGAGGATCTTCTGAGGGTTATGTGAATTATGTGCTGAGCGCTTTATACATTATTACGTTGCTTAGTTCTCTTTAAATAGGGGCCCCTCTACCCCTCAAGCTGGGGATAGCTGCCCCTCAAGCTGGGGTAGCTGAGGTTTGATAAGATGGAGCTGGCACCAGCTGAGGACCCAACCCCAGTTCTGTGGTTCATAAGATAGGTTTCAAACTTTGCTGGGCTTCCTTAATGTGGAAGGACTTAATCAGTTAGTGCCATTGTCCCCTCAACTACAGCATTACATGCTTTACTGAAGTAGTTGGATTAAAAGAGATGCCGCTGTAGATGTACTTGCTTCCCTCCTCCTCTTCAGTCATCAATGATTTTAGTTATAAATCATTTATAGATAACCTAGTTGTGCTCTTTTTTTCCAGATTAAAGATGTATGTACATGTGAGGGGTTTCTCTGTATAGAAAAGTGTTGGTATACATAAGGCTAGTAGAGTGAGGCTTGCCATTTATGAGATTATCTCCTTATACTGTTCACCTCTGGACAAGCCTCTCTGTAAGAGTCATGCTCCACAACACTGAAGACTAGCGCCACTTCAGTACCTTCAACTTGGGATTCCCTCCTACAGCAACCTTGGATGTTTTATCTGGATCTAACCATTGATGCATTGGTCTGTACCTTAGCCGTTGCTTGAAGTTGGCATGTACATTAAAAATTATTCACCAATGGAAAATTTAAAGTTTCCAGATATAAGTGAGTGTGTGGGTAAAATGTTTGGGGAATTGTTATTCATTCATGAATCACCTTGTTACTTAAAATCTTGAGTTTGGTTACCTGTGAAGCATATTAAATTGGTTGTTTACTTAACCGTTGGCAAGAACTCTTTCAGAAAAGTGGAATTTTCAAGGAACTTTTTTATTCACTCTCAATTCAAAGAAGATATTGATTATCTGCATCTACTCTGCAGGATAATCCTTTGATATTATATAAAGGGCTTTTACAAACCTAGAAATATCACCGAAAATTTATTTTTCCATTCTGCTACAAAAACAACCATGCTGAGTGGCAAAAGGAGCTGGTCCTAAACCTAGAGGGTTTATCGTCTCAGAGCGTTCACGATAATGGAACACTGGAAAGAGCAGATAGTATTTCATCAGTGTTTGGCTGTAACAGATGTGAAGAGAAAGGAGATTGAGAAGTAATTTGATGTTGTCAACCACAGTCGTGATCATTAAATTTGAAAATGCAGAAAAGTCAGGAGATTTGGGAAATACATTGAATCCTGCCATGTTTTGAAGTCAAATAACTTCATCTATAAGATAGTATCACTGCTTGGCTCCTGCAAATCTTTGGTTGCCCTTTGAATATTCCTTTATCCTAATTTTCGCTTTCTTCTAAGGCGCTTGGTGATTATGGTAGGAGTTTCATCCATAGCATCAGAAAAGGGCTTGGGCTAGGGAGAGTGCAGTCCTTACATGTCAAGTCTCTAACCTCCATGAAGAACAAACTTGCTTTTCCTCTTTTGTTATGTTTACTGTATTAGAAAATGTAGAGTGAGGAGTCAGTGCAAAAAAGGAAGGGTGAAAAATAACGCTTTTTGTTACTGGTTGGTGATGAATAAAATAAAACCACTCAGCTGCCTTTGGATTTGAAGTAGAACTTACACGAGAAATGTGTAAATTTTCTGTGTCTTTCTTATAGTAAAATCGTACTTATTTAAAACGAGTGTCAGGGATAACAGATGTGGAGTTAATTGAGTTTAGATTATCTAAAATTTTTGAGTATGATGTCAGGTATTTACCTGAGTTATGGGGAGAGATTGATTTTGATAAAGAATGTGTTATTATTATTAACTCTGGTTGTTTAGTTGCTAAGTTGTGTCCGACTCTCTTGTGACCCCATGGACTGTAGCCCACCAGGCTTTCCTGTCCATGAGATGTCCCAAGAAAGAACACTGGAGTGGGTAGCCATTTCCTTCTCTAAGGGATCTTCCTAACTCAGGGATCGAACCTACATTTCTTGCACTGTAGGCTGATTCTTTACTGCTGAGCCACCAGGGAAGCCCAATAGTAACTGTTGCTGCAGCTGCTAAGTCGCTTCAGTTGTGTCCGACTCTGTGCGACCCCATAGACAGCGGTCTACCAGGCCCCCCCATCCCTGGGACTCTCCAGGCAAGAACACTGGAGTGGGTTGCCATTTCCTTCTCCAGTGCATGAAAGGGAAAAGTGAAAGTGAAGTCGCTCCGTCGCGTCCGACGCTCTGCGACCCCATGGTCTGCAGCCTACCAGGCTCCTCCGTCCATGGGATTCTCCAGGCAAGAGCACTGGAGTTTTGCCCTGATAGACATTAAATGTAAGATATAAAGTTTTTTTTTTTTTTTTTTTTTGCTTGGTTTTTCATTCATTTGTTTATTAGCCAACTTATATTGAGAACCTCCTGTATGCCTGGGTATTTTGAGGGACTTGGAGTTGGTGGGAGAGACAGATCTGTAATCAGTGCTGCAGGACAGAGATGCTGACGGTAGGGTGAGCACCAGTCTGGCCAGGAGAAGCCTAGATGGTTTGTCTGCCTGTTCCTCTGTCTGTGCAGCTGTTTCATGTTGCCTAACCTTTCTCCTTGTTCACTGCTCAGTTACCAGAATGGCCTGGGAACCTACTTCAAGTGTGTTGGCTACCATTAGGAAGTGAGCATGAACCCAGCTTTGGCAAACTCATTTGGTCCCGCTTTTCTGTATGCAGCATCTCACTCAGGCAAGCCAGACTTGCATGCTAGCTGCATGCATGTGGGCTCACATGTATCCACATGCAATCTGTTCTGCCCGCATCTTGGATCATCACTGGTCCTTGGGGCAGCCTTTAAAAATTTTTCTTTTGCCTCCTACCATTGAAGCTTTTCTTTTGATTTCTGTTGCTTGCAGCACAGAAGTAGGACAGAGTTTTAGGAATTGAGGAGTTAATTGAAATTCCTGTGGAGCATATTTCAGTTCAGTAAGGGGAGGAACTACCTTCTCTATTAACTATGAGAAAAGATTGTCAAAACATAAATGTTTTTAAGAGATCCATTTTAGTTCTTGGACTCAAAACTGTGGCCCCCACCCCCAGCTCTCTGACTGTATGTGAATTAGCTTAACTTGACTGAGTTTCTTTCCTTTTCTCTCTGAAATGAGGATAACTGTATTTGCCTCCCAGGATTGTTGGGAGGATTTAGTGAGGTGGTAATATTAATAGTAGTAATGGCTAGGGAAGTTTTCTCCTACTGGGTATCAGTTACCATTCTAGGACTTGAACACTGAGTAGCGTTATGTCAGGTAGAAGGTATTAAAGCAGAGCAGCAGGTATTCAGTAAATATTGTTTGTATCTTGAATCCTTTCACATGTCTTCATAACCTATTTCTAACAGTTCATTATTTACATATTTATTTTGCAGCATACCTAACTTTGCTCTACATAATGAAAACTTTGGAGTATAGACCAGGATGAAAATCTGGTTCTCTAGTTGAACTAAGTGCATATTTTAATCATGCTGTGCGTTGGTTTTCTCATGTACAATAGGGATGCTAATATCTAGTTCTCCAGTAGTTAAGAAAGTTAACTGAGATAAATGGCAACAAGCGCCTGGCAGACCACAGGCGCAGGCTGTGACGTGCTTTCTCCTCTCCCTCCCTGCTACTCGCATTAGCACTCCCTCTTGCTATTGCCCCCAGCCTATCTCATTTTGTTTCAATGATTTTCTTGGTTGTGCTTATAAAAGACATTGGTGCAAGAAAGGCAAACGTTCTCCCTCTTTAACCTTTAGTGCCTTATTTTCTGGCCTCTCATCCATGTGTCTAGGCCACAGGATAACAAAGAATACTAGGCACATACAGGTTTCTCAATAAGGACTTACTGAACAGAATGAAAGTGCATGATAAAGACTCAAATTACCTGCTGTTTGCCATCAAGCTTTCTTCCTTTGCTAGAGGAAAGTGGCTGGGTGGTTCTGTCCAGGAGGATAGTGAAAGTGAAAATCGCTCAGTCTTGTCTGACTTTGCGACCCCCTGGACAGTCCATGGAATTCTTCAGGCCAAGATACTGGAGTGGGTAGCCATTCCCTTCTCCAGGAGATCTTCCCAACCTAGGGGTTGAACCCAGGTCTCCCACACTGCGGGCAGATTCTTTACCAGCTGAGCCACTAGGGAAGCCCAAGAATACTGGAGTGGGTAGCCTATTTCTTCTCCAGGGACTCTTCCCAACCCAGGAATCGAACCAGGGTCTCCTGCATTGCAGGCAGATTCTTTACCAGCTGAGCTACCAGGGAAGCCCATCCAGGAGGAATTAGATGCATTACTATTAAAAGAGAATTGTGGTGGTTTTTTTTGAGTCGGGGGGATGTTTGTTTTTTCTGTTGTTTTTAAGCAGACAAGGCTGGTGGAACTTATGGTAGGAGGCTCTGTTAGGTGGTATATTAATTTGCTCAGGCCACCATAACAATGTACCATAGGCTGAGTGGCTTAAACAGAAATTACTTCCTGCAGCCCCTGTTTTCTTTTAAGGCCTCTCTTCTTGGCTTGTAGACGGCCTTCCTTTGCTGTCCTCACGTGGTCTTCCCTCTGCCTGTCTGTGTCCTGATTTCCTTTTCTTATAAGGATATCAGTCATATTGGATTAGGACCCACCCATCTGACCACATTTTACTATAATTACTTTGTTAAAGGCCTTATCACCAAATATAGTTAGTTACATGCTGAGGTCTGTGTGGTTGGGACTTAAATATATGAATTGGTGGGGGGCAGGGCAGAGTATACATAATTCATCCCATAAGAGGTGGCAACCTGAGGACCTAGCACAGTGATTTTTTCCAAGGGTCTGTGCCTCTCTGGAGAAGGTGAGTGTTCCGTTGAATCATAGCTCTAGAAAAAAACTGTACTTGGTCCTGATATCTAGGAAAAAAAAAAAAAAAACTTTGTCCTGATTTCTGAATAGAACTCACTAGGGCTCAGCCTGATTTTTCTTTTTCTTTTTAGGCTAACTAGACAAGTCAATATTTAGCACCTATTTTTTTCTCACCTTTGAATATGCATTGCTTAGCTTATAGTCTGTACCAGGAAATAGTTGTTGAATTGAATACTTGCGATTTGCCTGTATGCAGAGGCAGCATGCCTCAGGACATTGTCAGTTTCATTCACCCCAAAGGAAACGTCTTGTCTTTTCCATGGTCTTTTGTAGCTCAGTTGGTAGAAGAATCTGCATGCAGTGCAGGAGACCCGGGTTTGATCCCTGGGTTGGGAAGATCCCCTGGAGAAGGAAATGGCAACCCACTCCAGTATCCTTGCCTGGAAAATCTCATGGACAGAGGAGCCTGGTGGGCTGCAGTCCATGGGGTTGCAAAGAGTCGGGCACAACTGAGTGACTAACACTAACACAACACTTACAGAGAGTGAAGGCACATTTTTATGGTCTCAGGATTCTTAGACTGAACTCTTTCTACTGTCTATATTCTTCTGCTATAGTAATATATTTCTTTATAAACCAAAATATTTATAAGGTCACCATTCCCTGAGTTGCTTGTTATATTGTGCATTATTTTTGCTCCTCAGACTTTCTTATTCTTTGGAGGAACATAGGCCTAATTTCCTGAGACATAGATCTCAAAACTGATCTGATAACTAAATATGCTACAGTTTGTGTTATAGAAGAACAATAAGTAAAATATTTAGCACAATTTATTTTTATTTTTAATTATTTCAGAATATTCCATTTCTTAAAAATATTTTTAGTCATAAGACCTTGATTGGTTAAGGGAATATCCCATTATAAAAGTATCCCATTTCATATGTACATGTAAATAGACTTTTTTCACAAATACCACAGAACAATTTAAGATAATTAAAAACGGGGTTATGAAACAGTTTTCATATATGCCAGAAATTTGTGGTTTCAAAGAGCTACTTCTCTAATTGGAAATCCATTTTTTTGGTGAAGAAAAATAATTTATACTTCAGATTTATTAAGTTTTGTAGTTAGTGGAAATATTTATTCTTATATAGTAGTAAAAAGATAATGTTCCATCTGTTTTCCTTTTACTTTTTCTTTTCCCTGCCTTGACTAGAATTCTTACTTTTGTTAGTGCTGTTTGCTTAATTTTTTTTTTTCCAGTGCTTTAACAAGTCAAAAACTATATGATAAAATGAAAATTATTTCTCTTCTTTCTGACTACCCCTGTTTACCAGCCCGGGGTTGTTCTTCACATTTAGTAAGAGCTCTGTTCTTTTACTACCTCAGTCAAGTCTGTCTGGGCTGCTTGATCATTCTAAGTTTTACATTGACTGAAATAAGGAAGGTTGTAAGTTTCTAGAAACAAATACTTTGCTTCTGTGGACCTTCCATTGTCTAGCACAGGATTGAATCAAGATTTCATGAAAGAGGGACATCTAGAATATATGCCCTACTCTTTTCTTAATAGCTAGTGGCAAGGTAGAAGGAAAAAAGACACTATAGAATAAATACATGTTGATATCAGATGGTAAGAAAAATCCATATTTATACTAAAATTGTACAGAATGTGCTACCATATTCATGTTCTGCGTTTTAGACAAAATAGAAGATGCTTGAAATAAATAAATGGAACCTAATCAAACTCACAAGCTTTTTGCACAGCAGAGGAAACCATAAACAAAATGCAAGGACAACCTGTGAAAGGGGAGAAAATATTTGAAAATGATGTGATCTAAGCTTAATTTCCAAAGAAAGGAAACCAATTTAAAAAAGGGGGAGAAGACCTAAATAGACTCTTCTCCAAAGACATACAGATGGCCAAAAGGCCCATGAAAAGATGCTCAGCGTCACTAATTATTAGAGAAATGCAAATCAGAACTATAAAAAAGTATCACCTCACACTGGTCAGAATGACCATCATTAAAAAGTCTACAAATAACAAATGCTAGCGAGGGTGTGGAGAAAAGAGAACTCTCCTACGCTGTTGGTGGGAATGTAAATTGGTGCAGTCACTATGGAAAATAGAATGGATGATTCCTTCAAAAACTAAAAATGGAGTTCCCATATGATCCGGCAATCCTGTTCCTGGGCATATATTTGGAGAAAACTCGTAATTCGAGAAAATAACATGCACCCCAATGTACATAGTAGCACTATTTACAGTAGCCAAGACATGGAAACCACCTAAATGTCCATTCACTGATGAATGGATAAAGAAAATGTAATGTGTATGTGTATGTATATACATACACATACATACAATGAAATACTCTTCAGCCATAAACAATGAAATAATGTCATTTGCACCAATATAGATGGACCTAGAGATTATCATACTAAGTGAAGTAGGCCAGAAGAGAGGACAAATATATGATATCACTTATATGTGCAATCTAAAATAGGATACAAATGAACATATGTATAAAACAGAAGCAGACTCAAACATAAAAAACAAACTTGTGGTTACAAAAAGGGGAAAGTGACAGGATGAAGGGAGATGAATGAGGATTTTGGGATCAGCAGATAACAAACTACTATCTATAAAATAAACAAGATCCTACTGTATGGCACTAGGAACTATATTCAATATTCTATAATAAACTGTAGGGAAAAAGAATGTATATATACTGTGCTTCCATGGTGGTTCATATGGTAATGCATCTGCCTGCAGTCTGGGAGACTCGAGTTTGATCCCTGGGTCAGGAAGATCTCCTGGAAAAGGGGGTGGCTACCCACTCCAGTATTCTTGCCTATAGAAATCCATGAACAAAGGAGTCTGGTGGGCTATAGTCCATGAAATCTTAAAGAGTTGGACATGACTGAGCAACCAACACACATATGTATTCATAGATTCATACACTGTATAACTGAATCACTTTGTTGTATACCAGAATCTAATACAACATTGCAAATCAACTATACTTAAAAAAAAAAAGATGCTTTGATAATTATTAGTGTATACATTAGAGAATTTCTAGTGTCATGGTTTAAGCACCATTTGACATATACCTATAACTTAGCAACCTGAATAAGGCTAATGTGATTAGCTTGCCAAGGCCTGGAAGAGGTTATATTTAATAAAGAATATGTAAAAAGCTACATCCTGAGCTTTAGTAGGGAGTATGACTCAGAATCTTAATTTGATCTAGTTAATGTTGCTTTATTAATGAGCTATTAACATAGTAAATCCTGAAGTTATGTTAATCAGTTCATTAATAAAGATTTTTATTTTTTTAACATAAAGATTAATGGATATTAATTAAAATTAAACCTGTTTTGTACATTAAAGTACAGATTAATAATGTTGATAAACTTGTCATTTTGTCTCAAGCAGTACTTTAAAAAGCAAAGCTTAGTATAATTTTTTTTTATTAGAATGTTTTTAGACATGATTAAGTCATTTTATTTTGGCCCCTAGTCAGCCTCCTAAGGTGTAATGAGAAATCTATTTCAATATACAAGTTTAATTTTCAGTTTTGTTGTTGTTTTAAGCAGAACTTTCTGTCAGTGGATGTGCCTGATTGTCTTAAGCTTGTTTAGCCCACCTGGTCTCTTTGGAAGCCCGGTCCCAGGTTCCACATTCACTCTCGAGCTGTCATTGTGCCCTTCTTTGCAGGGCCCTCACACAGGGCTCACAGGCTTTTACCTGTCCCACCCCTACAGTTCTGTGAGGTCCCTGAAGCGCCTCTGATTCTGCCATTTCATGCTCTTGTTCTCTGTACCCCTCAGCTTTGCCTTTGGATTACAGTTTCTGTTGCATTATTTCATGTCTTGCATCTCAACAAAACTGCTCCTAGAGCAGGTAGCATGCAGTTGGCCACAGAGCCAATAAATACCAGCATCGTACTGCCTTGTGTTACTTTCCTTGGTTGACTTTTTAAAAAATCATTTAAAGAAAGTATGGATAGAATGTTGATTGGCTCATTCTGCCCATAGCAGCCCCTGGTCATAATGTCTCCTTCACAACCCCTAGGGCATCATCTGGACATCTTGGGAACAAAAGGTGTCCTTTTTGATTTGGGATTGCTCAAGTGTTTGATAGGTGAGGATACCCTCATTTTATCCACAAGCTTGGTTCCAGATTAAATGACCTTTCAGTACTATTATAGTTTCTGAGGCTATAGTTTGTAAAGCCAACCTCTCTTAGTTTCTTAAAGCTCCAGTGTCATGGTACCATACTTGCTAAAGCAGGTGTGGGGTTGGGTGTTGTTGGGCAGATAATGAAAGCTCAGACCTCTAAAGCATATTTATGTGACCCAGAACATCTCTTCTTTCTGGAAAACTGCCAGCTGAATAATGTTATTTCTAAAATTTATTTTACTAGTTGAATTTTTTTGTTGTTGTTTAGTCACTAAATCTTATCCAACTCTTCATGATTCCATTAACTATAGCCCACCAAACTCCTCTGTCTATGGAATTTTCCAGGTGAGAATAGTGGAGTAGGTTGCCATTTCCTTCTCCAGGGATCTTCCTGACCCAGGGATTGAACCTAGGTCTCCTGCATTGCAGGTGGATTCTTTACCACTGAGCCACCAGAGAAGCCCAACTAGTTGAATTAGAGAACCGGAATTCAACATGCACTCTTTTTCCCCGCTTTGGAGAAGAGAAGATTAAAGTTAAGGAGGGAAGTACTCTACACTCACAGAATATTTGCTAATAATACATACAATATTCTTTTTGTTGTTTTCCCTAGGTGATTGAAGACAACACTGGAGTCCGCCGGGTGGTGGTCACACCCCAGTCTCCTGAGTGTTACCCCCCAAGCTACCCCTCGGCCATGTCTCCAACCCATCATCTACCCCCCTACCTGACTCACCACCCGCATTTCATCCATAACTCACACACAGCATACTACCCGCCTGTGACTGGACCTGGAGATATGCCGCCTCAGTTCTTCCCTCAGCATCACCTTCCTCCCACAATATACAGCGAGCAAGGTGAGTAGATTGCTGGCATCTGGAGCTATTGGAACTGGTTACAAAACTAAAGTAGCTTTAGAGAGCTGGAGAGCCTTTGTTTCTTCTGTAAGAAGCATGGTAGAGGAGGCTCTATCTGCTGTGTAAAGCTCATCGGAAATTCCTAGCTTTCTTTGTCCTCGGTTGTATCTTGAGACTCTTTCTTTATATTGTTTTCAAATTCTGTCCCCATCCCATCCCTCAGAGCGCAGGTCATGGGCAAGCCACTTCTCATTTCAAAAAAGAGGCAGTAATGTATCATATGTTTCCATGTCCTATTAACATATTTTTATATGAGAGTGGCCTGAGACAGAGCTGGAGCACATTAGTTCTTAGGCATCCATATGGTCGAGCAGTGGAAGGGAAATTACTAAGGATTTTGTGCCACATTTCCAATGATAGAAGACTGTGAGGTCTCAGTAACCTTTGAGTTTCTTGGATGCTCTTTTGCAATCTTGGCAGAACTCAAAATCCTCTCACTGTTGACATGGTCTTCCTGAATGCTGTTTTTAGTTCGCGAATAGCTATGAGTGCAGCCACAGTTTCACTGTTTGTTAGGCAGATACTTACCTTGAAATGAAAAGGGCCTCAGAGATACCGGCATTATGTCTTGTTAGTTTTGGCCTTGGTATTGGTTTAGTCTGAAGCCCTTTTCTCTCAAAATGGATACTAAGAAACCAGATAAGTGAAGGTAAAATTAGACTTTAAACACTAGAACTTTGCAAAGTAACTTTCTTCTGTGTCTGACAATGAATTGCTTCAAACATTTATTATGTTGGTTTACAGATAAGGTGCATGAGAAATGTCATCTTGTTTTAGAGGCTGTTATTACCTTACTTTCATTGATTTTATATATATATAAATATATATTATATATAATTATATATTATATATAATTATATAATATATAATATATATAATAGCCATGTTTATCTTTATATATATTTATATAAATAAATATATATATTTATATAAATATGTATATAAAATAAGTATGTATATTTATATTATATATATATATAGCTATTTTAAGTGAAATCATCAGTATCCTATTTTAACTTAGGGATAGAATTTAATTTTTTTTGTAGTAGCATTTAGAAAGAAATTTAATATAATTCAAAAAGCTTAAATACTATTATAATAGGGTATAGAGAGGTGACAGCAAAAGACGAAATTCATACTTTAAATGCATAGAGGCATCAATAACTTCTTATTGCTGTAGTCTTCTTGCCTAGTAACATAACACTCCAGAACATCAGACACTGGGCATATTCCATGAAAATATTTTGATAAAAACTGAACAATTTCAGTTAGTTGAGAATAGTTTTTAAAAACATATTCAGTACTCATACAATACACATTAAATATTTGAGTACTTTTGAGTTTTCTAGTTGGGTCTAAGCTTAATGACAGTGTGAAAAGCCTTGGCTGTTGACTCATTACTCGATGCAGAGTGTATGACCTGCTTTATTTTAGCAGTCTTGAGTAGGTCCCTACGAGTCTGACACAACTGAGCAATTTCACTTTCACTTTTCACTTTCATGCATTGGAGAAAGAAATGGCAACCCACTCCAGTGTTCTTGCCTGGAGAATCCCAGGGACAGGGGAGCCTGGTGGGCTGCCGTCTGTGGGGTCGCACCGAGTCGGACACGACTGAAGCAACTTAGCAGCAGCAGCAGCAGCAGCAGTAGGATACCACACAATTACTGTTTTGTGAATGGTGTCTTTTGTAATTTACACAATAGTATGATTTAAGTTATTAGAATTAAGCAAAAAAAAAAAAAAAACACTTGTCTTCATTGAATTAGGGTGTTTTGATCTGTTTTCATTAACACAGAACAATAATGTAAAATAAATGAAAGTGCTGTCTTCATTGATTCCTAATTAAACAGAAAACAAAAATCTTTTGCTTTATAAATAAAAAGCCTTTTATATATTCTTGTACCTTAGTTCTCAATGTATATGCACCTAAAAGTAATTCAGACATTTAATTTCCCAAACTGTATGCATTTTAAACGTTATTGATGTTTTTAAATATTACTCTATCAGTACCCATGGTGAATTTTTAAGTCTCACGTGTAATATCTTGTGATATTTAAAATCTTTACCATTCTTTTTCTGTGTTTAGACATGATTTACTTGGGCATGCACTCTGTGAATAGAATTGTGTTTCTCTAGTGAAAACTGGTTATCTTGTAAGTTCAGTTCAGTTGCTCAGTCATGTCCGACTCTTTGTGACCCCATGAACCACAGCACACCACGCCTCCCTGTCCATCACCAACTCCTGGAGTCCACCCAAACCCATGTCCATTGAGTCGGTGATGCCATCCAACCATCTCATCCTCTGTCATCCCCTTCTCCTCCTGCCCTCAATCTTTCCCAGCATCAGGGTCTTTTCCAATGAGTCAGCTCTTTGCATCAGGTGGCCAAAGTATTGGAGTTTCAGCTTCAACATCAGTCCTTCCAATGAACACCCAGGACTGATTTCCTTTAGGATGGACTGGTTGGATCTCCTTGTCGTCCAAGGGAAGATTTGCTTTTTTAAGGTCTTCCTCGAGCTGTGTGAACAGAAAGAAAATGAAAAGTGAAGCTTTACCATTCAACAGTTGAAACATGGTTGTTCAGTTATGTAGGGTGACTTTACATTGCTGATGTGCCTAGAACAGTGCTGGTTTAGGTCTTGTGTCCAGATAAATAATGGGAAGTGTTCCCTAGTTACTCTCAGAAGTACCTGGATTTGGATGGTAATTTATATGATCACTCTGTGCATGTGAGGCCTTTTTTTTTTGTTATAAACATATAAGGAAAATAAATAAATAAATAAATAAAACATATAAGGACCCAGTGTCTGTGTTCTATATTATCATTTTTATTAATATTTAAATATAATTTTTAATTGCTTAAAAAAGTTCAATTTAAAATATGTGTTTTCACCTCAGATCATAAGATTATTTCACAGGCTTCCATTTTCTTTTGAGCCATGTAAAAATATGGATGGTGAAGCCAGGTGACATTCTACTAGTCAGTCAGTGTGTTTTCTGATTACCCCGGAATACAAGTTTAGACAATAGATGGTTATGTCTGGCACCAGGTTGCAAAGGTGGCTTATATGTAATACTGTAATCTCTTGAACATTTCCCTTAATTCTGTGAGCTTTGATTATTTTTAATGGAAATTTCTCATCTCTTCATTTTAATAGATTTTGTTCAAATGTTGTTGGCTCTTCTAGATGGCACAAATAACCCCTTATATTCTTGTTGCTGTATATTTTCCAGTAGAAATATTCTGTCTATAAGGATAAGCATACATTTAAATGTTTTGATTCTGAGGGCTTATTACTTAAGGAGGTATTTGTTAATTCTTTTTTTGTAGATTGCAACTACTAAGAACAATTGACAGGCAAATTCATGCTTAATTATATATTCAACTAGAATATGAACTCTTGATAGAAAATACTCTTTAATATTTTCCACAATCTCTTGAACATTTGTGAACACACAGTATAATTTTTTTAATTATTAATTATTCCTTTATTGGTTAGAAATGAATGGGAGTATTTTAAACATGTGTAATATGCATACCACTCTCTTAAAAATATTTTATACTGTATTTACTGTAAAATGTTAACGTCTTCCTTCAGGAGACAGATCATTTGACCATCTAAGACTTTATTATTGAAGATGTAGACTGAGTTTGCATTTCTCCTAACCATTCTTTTAGAAATTATACCACTCTATGGAATGTCGAGTTACATCACCCGAGAAGACCAGTATAGCAAACCTCCGCACAAAAAGCTGAAAGACCGCCAGATTGACCGCCAGAATCGCCTCAACAGCCCTCCTTCTTCAATCTACAAGAGCAACTGCACCACCGTGTACAATGGCTATGGCAAGGGCCACAGCGGTGGCGGTGGTGGAGGCGGGGGAGGCGGCAGCGGCGGTGGGCCGGGCATTAAGAAAACAGAGCGGCGAGCAAGAAGCAGTCCAAAGTCAAATGATGCAGACTTGCAAGGTAATGTTCAAAGAAGTTTGCCACGAAGAGTGAATTACGAGTTTTACAGAAGAAGTTTATATCATGGCAGTTGGTCTTGCTCGGAATGATAGGGTAGACCTTCTCTTATCTTTGCTTAGCAAGAACAGGAAATTGTATCATCTCTTTTTAATTACTCCTTCATGGCAGAAATATTATTTCTTTGGTCACTTGGGCTGTGTAACAGTCTACTTGATCTCAGTAACAACTATCTGAAAGTGTTTTCACATTGGCTTATTTCTGTTGTTTCATTAACTAGACAGATGTAGGAGGGAGTCTAAGTAAAACCAAGTGTAGGGGTAGTTTAAATCTCAACATAATTATACCTCATAAAACCAGATGTAATTAATTCTATACTGTAGTAAAATTTATCATCTTGTAAGGCAGTGTATTTCTGGCTCCCTCATCAGTCATTGTTTAATGCCACCTTTGGCATCTTGAATGAAGTATTCATAGACCAAGAATGAGAAGGAAGACATAGTGTCACCACATCCAGATAGAGAGATATCAGCTCAAAGGGCATGTTGGGGTTTTTTTTTTTTTTTTTTTTTTTTTTTGTAGATTAATTTTGTGACTGTAAGATCAGTTAATTTGGGGAAGAAGGTATGTATGTTGTAAATGAAGTTTTTAGATGAGATTTAGACACAACCTGTTCTTACACCACAGGAGTTAAAAAACAAGCTTTTTATATGGGTAAATGTAGAAGATTGACTTAAGGGAAGCCAAAGAAGAACACTTTGATAAGTTAGGTGAGATTCAGTTCAGTTCAGTTCAGTTCAGTCGCTCAGTCGTGTCCGACTCTTTGTGACCCCATGAATCGCAGCATGCCAGGCCTCCCTGTCCATCAACAACTCCTGGAGTTCACTCAGACTCAGGTCCATCGAATCAGTGATGCCATCCAGCCACCTCATCCTCTGTCGTCCCCTTCTCCTCCTGCCCCCAATCTCTCCCAGCATCAGAGTCTTTTCTGAGTCAACTCTTCGCATGAGGTGGCCAAAGTACTGGAGTTTCAGCTTTTGCATCATTCCTTCCAAAGAAATCCCAGGGCTAATCTCCGTCAGAATGGACTGGTTGGATCTCCTTGCAGTCCAAGGGACTCTCAAGAGTCTTCTCCAACACCACAGTGCAAAAGCATCAATTCTTACAGATGTAGATTAAAACAAAGACATGTAAGAGACAAGGTCAGAACTGATTATAATATGGTTAAATATATTCCTTCCTTTTTGGACTTCAACCAGGTAGAAAAAGTCACTGTGTATGTGAGAATATGTGTGTGAATGAAAACTATTTAGTGTGTGGTTGATTGTGTAGGGAAGAATGGCTTCTGTCAGGGCTGAGGAAAATTAGGTAAAACCAGACTTCGGTATCAGCATTTTGCCCCATGTTATTTACATGAGTGAACTGTGGCATGAAAAAGAGTAATAATAAGATATAGTGAAAAGTGAACAGTAATTTCTCTAAGTGAAATGAATTATAGATGTGTTTCATTTTGTTCTTTATTCTTTTCTGTATTTTCCAAGTTATATTTAATTATCATGCATTATTATTACAGTTATTAAAGCATAAATAAGTATATATGAGAAACCCAAGATTTAAGAGGCTTTTAAATAGCTCCTAGAGGAAAGTACTATGTCTGTTATATAGAATAAATTTTAGTTAAATGATACTACAATTTCAAAGTTTGAAATTAAGGTATTAACAATGTTGTAAATTTAAATCATGGCATATAAAATAATTTATACACATACACACAAACACACAAGATTAGAAATAGGTTTCCCTAGGAGAATTTTCATCTATAGAAAAGAGAAAAAGAATGTATTAGCTGTCTTCAGAGAGCTTACCAAGTCTGAATACCTTGACTACTTGATTGATGCTTTAATAATTTTTGCCCTGCCTTGTATCAGAAAAGATTTAAGACAAAACATAGATAAATATAATACAGGCAAATAAAATAAATTTAGGAGGATCTAAGAGGCTGAGAGATTATAAGAGAAGGTAAATAAGATGAAGCAGGGTTGAAGTTAGCATACAAAATTAATGTATTATGAATTAACTTCTGCAAAACTAAGTACCTTCCTTATATATGCAATTATTTCTTTTTGTATATATTTAAATATGTAAGCTACCCTATATTTTAATATCCTGTCATAGCTATCAGAGAGGAAATGGATTTGCATTGAAATCAACACTGAAATGCTTGTTAATGTAAATATGTTTACAGGCATTCTGTCATTTTACCTTATGACAGAGAATATAATTATTCTGAGCACCTCAAACTCGTTGCTTTTGTGTAGAAAACATGTTACTGTGTTGGTAACAATGAGATTACTTTTGCTGTGGCCTTTTAGAAGTGTGTGTTTCACAATGAAAAGAGAAAATATTTTTCTCTCACCGTCAGTTCAAGCTTAGTATGTTACTCCTGTTCTCATCATACTATTTGCCTCCTCAGAATCACTCCAAGTGCTACTCTCCAGGGGGTTTAGCCATGAAACATAAAATCAGATGGAGTATTATCTTATGTACTCTTGCTCATTCCAGTAACCATCTACAGGAGTTTACATGTTGGATAAAAAATATGTATTTACCCAAATGAATTGAAAATTTATACCCTGATCCCCCAAAATGCACATGTATGTTTAGAGCAGCTTTACTCATAAGTGCAAAAACTTGAAAGCAACCAGAATGTCCTTCAGTAAGTAAATGGATAAATAAACTGGTATATCCATATAAGAAATATTACTCTGCACCAAAAAGAAATGCACTGTCTAGCTATGAATGACATGGAGCCACTTTAAATATGCATTACTAAGTAAAACAAGTCAGTCTGAAGGGGCTACATAATGTGAGATTCCAACTACCTAATAGGAAAAGACAAAATTATGGAAATGGCAAAAAGACCTACAGTTGTCAGAGATTGGGGGAGGGAGGGATGAATAAGCCAAGCACAGAGGATGTGAGGGCAGTGAAACGAGTCTGTCTGGTACTGTAATGGTATGCTTACATCGTATACACTTGTCAAAGCCCATACAGTGTGCAACACTAAGAGCTACATGTAGGCGAATGTAAACTGTGGACCTGGTGGTGTGTCAGTATACATCACTTGTAACAGGTGTACTGCTCTGGTGTGGATTTTGATAGGTGGGAGAGAATACATGTATGTGGGGATGGGGTGTATCCGGGTGTTCTTTATAACTGCTCAGTTTTGCTCTGCAACTAAGTCTTCTGTAAAAAGTAGTGTATAAAAAAATATCTAAGGAAACTGAGGACAAATAAAAGGAAGACATGAGTAATGTTGTGTATAAAGGAATCCCGCAGAGTTGCCTGATGTTGTTGTTGTTTAGTCGCTCAGTCCTGTTGACTCTTTGTGACTCTCTGGACTGCAGCACACCAGGCTTCCCTGTTCGTCACTCTCCCCAGAATTTGTTCAAACTCATGTCCACTGAGTCAGTGATGCCATCTATCCATATCGTCCTCTGTTGTCCCCTTTTCCTCCTGCTTTCAATCTTTCCCAGCATCAGGGTCTTTTCCAGTGAGTCATCTCTTCCCATCAGGTGGCCAGAGTATTGGAGCTTCAGCATCTGTCCTTCCAGTGAATATTAAGGGTTGATTTCTTTCAGGATTAACTGGTTCGATCTCCTTGCAGTCCAAGGGACTCTCAAGAGTCTTCTCCAACACCACAGTTCAAAAGCATCAATTCTTCAGCGCTCAGCCTTCTTTATGGTCCAGCTCTTATATCCGAACATGACTACTGGAAAAACCTGTTAGGCTCTAGAGTAGTCAATGAAGCAGAAGTAGATATTTTTCTGGAATTCTCTTGCTTTTTCTATGATCTAGCAGATGTTGACAATTTGATCTCTGATTCCTCTGCCTTTTCTAAATCCAGCTTGTATATCTGGAAATTCTCAGTTCACATACTGTTGAAGACTAGCTTGAATGATTTTATATGTCATCTCTTTGGCTTTGAGCCTCCAGGTTGTCCAAGCAGCAAAGAGGGAATCATGAATCAGGTGGAGTGAGTGAACAAAAGCTCCTCTTGTTTGTGGAGTCCATTATGTTGCTTATAATGGTTCAGCCCTGTGGGCCTCAGAATGTGGTAGTTGGCTAAAAGGATCACACAATTCTTCTTCTGCCTTCTTTTAAGTGAGAACATTCTCCCAGAGCATCTTTTTCCTTGAATATACAGCAATTGACTTCTGTACCTGGGAAATACATCTTTCAGATAATTCATAAGTTTACAATACCATCTGATTAATATTACTTTAGTTCAGTCATTCAGTCATATCCGACTCTTTGTGACCCGCAGCACACCAGGCCTCCCTGTCCATCACCAACTCCTGGAGTTCACTCAGACTCACGTCCATCGAATCAGTGATGCCATCCAGCCATCTCATCCTCTGTCGTCCCCTTTTCCTCCTGCCCTCAATCTTTCCCAGCATCAGGGTCTTTTCCAATGAGTCAGCTCTTCGCATCAGGTGGCCAAAGTACTGGAGTTTCAGCTTCAACATCAGTCCTTCCAATGAACACCCAGGACTGATCTCCTTTAGGATGGACTGGTTGGATCCCCTTGCAGTCCAAGGGACTCTCAAGAGTCTTCTCCAACACCACAGTTCAAAAGCATCAATTCTTCGGTGCTCAGCTTTCTTTATAGTCCAACTCTCACATCCATACATGACCACTGGAAAAACCATAGCCTTGACTAGACGGACCTTTGTTGGCAAAGTAATGTCTCTGCTTTTGAATATGCTATCCAGGTTGGTCATAACTTTCCTTCCAAGGAGTAAGCGCCTTTTAATTTCATGGCTGCAATCACCATCTGCAGTGATTTTGGAGCCCAGAAAAATAAAGTCTGACACTGTTTCCCCATCTGTTTGCCATGAAGTGGTGGGACCAGATGCCATGATCTTAGTTTTCTGAATGTCGAGCTTTAAGCCAACTTTTTCACTCTCGTCTTTCACTTTCATCGAGAGGCTGTTTAGTTCTTCTTCACTTTCTGCCATAAGGGTGGTGTCATCTGCATATCTGAGGTTATTGATATTTCTCCCGGCAATCTTGATTCCAGCTTGTGTTTCTTCCAGCCCAGCGTTTCTCATGATGTACTCTGCATATAAGTTAAATAAGCAGGGTGACAATATATAGCCTTGACGAACTCCTTTTCCTATTTGGAACCAGTCTGTTGTTCCATGTCCAGTTCTAACTGTTGCTTCCTGACCTGCATACAGGTTTCTCAAGAGGCAGGTCAGGTGGTCTGGTATTCCCATCTCTTTCAGAATTTTCCACAGTTTATTGGTATCCACTCAGTCAAAGGCTTTGCCGCATTAGGGACACCTAAAGTTCCAAGTGAGTGAGAACTCTCGGCACCCTCTTGGGGAATCCTTTCTAATGGACCCTGTCTTTGGCATCTCTTCATACATTTTTTAGAAACCTGAGTTAGGAGTCCCTGTGCTCAGCCTGAGAAGGACCACCTTATATTTTAAGGTACGTCCTTTTCCATCTTCCTCTCCATCCCACCCTCTGATTATGGCTGCAGCTCCATCAGATTTGACCATGCTATACCCCCCTCCTTATGGAACCTCTGTGGTGATCCCCATTGTCTAAGCTGCTTGATGCTCACCTTCCCAAGTACTTTAGATTTCCTCACCAGATATCCAAGTTTTTGCCCTATTTCAGGAATATGCCTCATTCTCTCTTCTTTTCCTTCCAGTCCCTCTGCCTAGCATACTCCAACTCATATCTTCAAGAGCTAGGTCAAATATCACCTCTTCTGTTAAGCCTGCCTGTCTCCCAAGGCATAGCAAGGGCAAATTGACTAGGAGAAAATATTTCAAGAATTTTCCCCTCCTTTTTCTTTTCCTTAACTAACATTTGATTTTAGATCAGTGCTTGGGTTCCATGTCCATAATTGGTTCAGAACAGGAATGAAACAAGCTGTCCTTTTGTGCAGAGAGTTGTACAAGAAGAGCTCAGCCTCTTCTGTGGTCCAAACCCAGTTAAAATTGTCATGTTCCTTTTATCACAGAAACTAAAGAAGTTTCTGTTACTCTTCATTGAGTGAGAGGGAAGTTTCATCCTTTCATTTTATCCTTGGTAAAAACCAAAGTGCATGGTATAAAGGAAGTTACTCAGAGGGATACAATTTTGTAACTTAAATCCCCTAGTTTTTAACCAGTATTGTAGCCTCTTCATCATATATTCTGAGTAGGAAAGTAAGGTTGTCTGTTGGTACTGTTTTAGAAGTGTTGATGTGAAGCCAGAATGAAAAAGAAAAACTATGGTGAGGATTCACTGTCTGATAATATGAAAAGATTTGTGCAGTCTCATTAATGGGGTGGGTGGATGGTTTGGGTAGAGGAGGGAGAGAGAGAAAGAACATCAAGAGTGTTTATAAGTGAATATTGCCACTTTGTGTGTGTGTGTGTGTGTATAAAAGTATTTCATGTGTGCAGTTGATACTGCTGACATTTACCTCATCCTGGGTTTATCTTTTTTACTCATTACTTGAACGTTTTAAAACCTTAATGGAATTGTAAGATAGCAATTGGTTGTGTTTTGGACTGTGTGATGCATAACAGGTCATCTCACTGAAACTCAATTTCCCTTTCGCTAAAATGAATGGGTGAGTTAAAGTCAGTGATTTTCAAAATCTTATCTAGGAGCATATCTTCGTTTGTCAAAAAATCTTCTGTGGATCCGCAGTTAAATACAGTAACCTTCCTCCCCTGCCACCATCTCCCTCTCTCTCCCTCTGTCTCTCTCTGTTACATACAAGCACACACACATGAGCGTGTGCACCATGAAAGCAGGTAGAATTGGTAGGCTGCTGCGCTTGGGGTGGGAGATACAGGCATTTGTCATCCACATGGCTTTTCTCGTTCTCACCTGAACCCTGGCTATTCAGTCCCAGGCTCCTGCTTTCTCACCATCTTGGAGCTTCTAAGATCTGTGCCCCCCTGGCCTGCCCCAGGCCTACAGGATTACCGTTGATGCACATGGGGCCCAGCAACCTATGTTTCATTGGGCTCTCCAGGTGGTGATCAGGCGCAGTAATGTTTGAAAACCAACTGACCCTGTGAATGCCAAACAATGTTTAAGGAAGATTTTAAATGAGCAGTATGGGAGGCATTCCATTAAAACACTGGATTTAAGCTGAAGCGTATTCCTTTTGTGGTACCTGTATGTGTGTGTGTGTGTGTGTGTGTGTGTGTGTGTGTGTGTGTGTGTATATATATATATATGAGGGATAGTGAGGGGAAGTTCATTTTTTGTCGCTAGCATGTAAATAGTAGCTTATGGCAAAACCTCTAGAACTTACAGGGCCATATGGGGAGAAATTGAAACAAAATGGTAAGAATTTCTAATATAGAAGAAGATGAAGTTACAGTGTACTTTTGGCATTTGACCTTTGGAATTGTTGATAATCCAGAGACTCAGTTACACATTTGATAAAATTCCATCACATAGAATCATAATTTCTAATCATAACATTGAAAGCTGGTGACAAAAGCATCATTCTTGTGCTTTTCTCCTTCAGAGGTCATAAACTGTCTTCTCATCCCCAGTAGCAGTATACCAAGTTTTTGTATCCTGATCCCTTCTCAGATGGCCCTCCCTGACATTTTCTTCTTTTCCTACATTTGGCTATTACTGTTTAGACAACAGAATCTGACCCCAGTATCTCTTTACTGACGCACGGACGCTCATTCATTCTGCAGATAAGAATTGCTGTTGTAAGGCTGTGGACAGCCTTTCCCTCTGGAGCTCTGAGATTATGAGCATCTGTGGGTTCTTGGAGGCTCTGTCTTGCTGGGTGGCTCCGCTCTGGGAGGAGGGGGCTGCATCCACCTGTGCAGGGCTGACAGTGGTTTCCTTTGTCTGGAAGGAGGAGCCTGATGTTAATAAGGTCTGGAATGTGGGGAGTCCAAGCAGATTTTTCTTTTGGAATTTTTTTGGTCCTGGCTCCCCTTAAGAGATAGCACTGGTGCTTTTCTATTTGAGATGTTTAGTGGGGCTTTTGCACTTCTTGAGTGGCTGATTTCTTCTTTCACTTGTAGCCTTTTTATCTCATGAGCACATACCTCTTAGGCATACTCAGACTGGGTGTATTGGAAGAGAGTTTGCCTGTGGAGGGAGCAGGGGTCCTTTCTCCCAATGTGGGTACTTTCTGCACTGCATTTAAAAATGTACAGTTTCTAGCTGGCTTTTCATGATTGCTTCATCTCTCAAGTCTCTGGTGATGATAAATCCCATGTGTTTTCACCTGTCTGCAGCTGCATTTGAATCCTGTGTATGGCAAATATATCAAGAAAACATGAAAAAAATTTTTTTTAATGAGCTCAGGTCAGTGGAATTCATCCATTCTTCTGCCAAGTACAGTCTGAAAAGTGAAAATAGTCCAAGGAAACCCAAATAACTTTTCTTTTTTTAAAGGGACAATGTGGACCCTTGGATCAAAATGCAAGATACACTCATTTTGGCAAGAAACTGGGCAATTAACACCCTTACTTCCATTTTAGACATAGGCTGCCAGATCTATCCCCTAGTCTCAAAGGCTCCTGAGTGATGCTGGGAGAGGTCTGAGCAGGTTTTCAGGCCTTGCAACAACTGCCTACGTGCTGGCTGGAAGGCAGGCAGTCTGGGGGACACACGGCTATTTTCAGAAAGAGGGCGCTGCTCACTGACGTATGCTTCCTGACCTGGGCACTATCCTCTAGGGACCAGAGAAATCCAGCCATGAGTCACTTTTCCGGTAAGATCCCAGTGTGCTGATCTATTTTTTTTTTCCTTCTAGAGGCACTGACTTTCCTGGTGCAGAGGCAAAATCTGCAGCTCAGATTTTTGAGGAAAAAAATCTGGAAACTGTGGTGGCCCACATTTTTGCTAATGAATAGGGTGTGTAGTTGTCTTTATCAAGTTCCATCGCTTACCTTTTGTCTTTTGCCCTTTCCCCCCTGTATTTTTTTTAATCCCCTTATGTTTTTGATGCAGTCTGGAATGTTTTAAAGATGTTAACTACATGGTTCTTTCAACAGGCAGGGTGAGATATTTTTGTCATGTCAGTTTAAGAAGTCTTAACCCATTAAATCATACTTGAAACTTCCCATTTTTCACTTACATATAAAATGACAAAATAATATGCAAAATTTTTTTTTAAATCTTCTCTTGCAGTGAATGTTCACCAGAAGATTGAGGGCAGAATTTTGATTAGTTTCTACCATATGTAGTACTTAACTCTGTGAACCCATATTATTTTCTCTGCCTTTTTTGCTTTCTTGGGAACTGATCATAGAGGCATTTAGATGACATCCCACGTTGGTAAAATACATGTCATCCCAAAGAACACTTTAAATAGCAAGTATAAGTGATGACATGGTTTGTTTCTGGTATATATATAACCTTCAATTTTATTGAATTGAAACTTCTGCATGTTCTTCTCCCATTTAGCTGAGTTGAATTCTGAATTTAACTGGGTCAGAGGGCATCATCACAAATGTGCCATACTTAGAAGCAAAATGGCGTACTAGTCGGGTCCATGCAGATCTGGGTTTAGTCCCCCTTTCTGCCCCTCGTGAACCTCGTGCCTTTGGGCAAGATAGTTACCCTCTCTAAACTCCAGTTTCTTCATGTCTGTATAAATTGGGGAGCACTAATAGCACCTACTTCAGAGGGCTGTCATGAGTTCTTAATACAATTTTAGAGTCACTCTGTACTTTGTAAATGTTTCAGAATATGGATAAAGACAGACCATGGCATTTTTCTGCTTAAGAAGACCGCCTTGTGGGGATCATGTTAACAGAACCCTGGGCCTGGGAACATGCCCCTTGGAGAGCTGAAGGTCACCGAGTCCTGTGTTCTGAGTCACTGCTGAGTAACTTTCAGTGCCAAGGACTTGAGATATGAGGGGAGTCAGGGGGCATCCAGTCCCCAGAAAAGACTGTGACAGTTGCTGCCCACAGACAGCCTGGTGAATTCTGGGCAAGAATGACAGTCTGCCTCTGTCTTCCCTCTGCCCCTGTCTGGTCCAGACTCTCCTGTAAGGCTGAGGCGTAGGCCAGCCTGATTCTGTGTCTGGACCTCCTCAACACACTACTTCAAATTACTTTGCTAGATATTAGAAGTGTTGAAAAAAGAGGGAGATGGCTGAAGATGACTTGGGCAAGCAGTGGCTTCTCTATATTTATTTTGCTGTCACTCATATTACTTGCTGTAAGACCGTTAGTTAACCCATGTGGATAAGCTAACTAGTGAAATCGCTGTCATGTCCAACTCTTTGCGACCCCACTGGACCCCTGCCAGGCTCCTCCATCCATGGAATTCTGCAAGCAAGAGTATTGGGGTGAGTTGCCATTTCCTTCTCCAGGAGATCTTCCCGACCCAGGGATCAAACCTGAGTCTCCCGCATTGCAGGCAGATTCTTGACCATCTGAGCCACCAAGGAATCCCAAGCTAGCTAGGAACACCATTAAATTTCAAAATCTTTCACAGTTTTTCCTTATACCTCAGAAGCCATCCATGTGTACATTCTGTTGGTCATATTATGTTGTCATATATTGTATCTGTTGATGTAGTGTGGAAGGTGTGAATACCAGGAACGGATGATTGCAGGGCAGGGAGCTTCACAGAAGCTGGCCACCACATGGTATGTGTAGTCAGAAACCATTCCTGTAAATACTCTATCTAAAATAGACTTAGCATTTGCGATAGAATTTTGGCAACTTTCCAGCTGTTATGTCAGCATTGATTTTGTCGCCGCGTCTCCTGTGGAATGGTCCTCTGGGATTCCTGTATGTAACTGCTGTGTGGAGAGGCATGGTATGAATGTCTGGTTTCACAGGGTCAGTTTCTTGTAACGTGACAATTACAGTCAGTATTGCAGATGTGCTAATGACAGGTCGTCCTCTCTGCTGTGACCAGCCTTAGCTTTTATTTTAAATTTCATTTGCCCAACCACACACACCACAGCGTAGCAGACTGTATCATGTTGTTCCAGTTTTTGGAACTATCATGAGATCTTGAAATTCTATTAAGAACGAAATAGAGAACACAAAGGTAAATTGGGAAAGGTCCATGCGAAATAATAGTGACGTTAGCTGAATGCTTGAGATTTAAGATTTGCAAGGTAGAGAGTGCAAATTCTCCCTGTAGTTGACTATAAAAATCTCCTCTTTTTTTTTTTTTTCCTGGTGCTGAATGTGCATTGTGAAAAAAATACTTTTTATACATGCTCACCTACCCCCACCCAACTATAGCTACAACTTCCCCAACTGCATCAGAAGAATGGCGCTTTCAATGTAGGTGCTGAGCTCACAGGGTAGGAAAGAGCAGGTGGAGTGACTTGCTCCAGGCACAAAAGGAAATTGTGATATTCAGGAAAGTTGGAGAATGGAGGCAGGAGTGACAGGCGAAGGGCCTCAGAGGAAGGGCATGTTGAAACAAGAGGACAGGGCAAAAGGAAAACAAGTAGAGTAAAAGGGGCGGATGTGGCGGACGGGAGATGAGTTGGATAATGGAATAGAGATAATTTGGAGAAAAACAAGAGGCAGAAAAGAAGAGAGGTTTCACAGTTCCATTTTCATAGCTCCCATTCCTCCCAGCATTTTCCAGAGGAGCAGGACACAGCCCGTTTGCACTGTTGTGGTCTAACAGCCCTTTTATTGGCAGCTCCACTTGGGACGGCTCCACTTTGAACATATCTCCATGTCAGTAAATCTCTTACTCTTTCCTCTTTGGGCTTTCCTGAAGCTTCTGTCTTCCTCCTGTGGTGGGTTATAGCATTCACTGCTGGTGTACATTGATTTGATAAGCAAATTAGAATGAAACCTTATACAGAACTTCAGTGGCATTAGCAGTACACGAGGTTGAAGTATTGGGTTTTTGAATAGTGCTCTGTAGTTGTTAACGTGACAGAATTTTGATATACCTAAAAACTTTGGGAAATTTGGGGAAAAATATCCTTTTTAAACTTTAAATCAGAAATTAAGGACAAGAAAGGAACCTCTACCCTTGGGTTAGTGTGCCTTTGTTAAAAGCAGCCTCCTTTAATCAAATGTCATTATTTATAGGTCCTCTAACAAGCCCAGGTTACTTTAAAATGTAATCAGTACTTTCTGGAGTGAAAAAAAGGAAGTTCATTCTTAAGTTTACATTTATATGCAGTAAAAAAGAATATTGATGGCATTTCTGGTAAATGCTCAGATCTTGCTTTCTAGACTTATTAGATCTACCCCAAGAGAGCAACATGAGGAAGTGAGAGAGAAAAACTCAGTCTACAAACAATTTTAAAAGATTTTCATAAGTGCATTTGTTACTGCTGTTCTTATTCACATGGTGAACTTAGATTGACCTCCTTTTTCCTATGATTTGAAAAGACACAAGATATTATATGGAACAGTAAGATCTTTACAGTCCAAAGGGATGGAAAAACTGCTATATTTTAGGTTCACAGAGTTCTTCAAAACTATTTAAGTATATTGCCAAGCTCATTAAAAAATAATATTTAGTCTTTCAGGAAGATTTATTTCTTGGTGGAATGTTGTTCCTAGAAGCTCCATAAGATACCACCATCTCTTGAAAACTCTGGTTAAAAATCATGTGCTACTTAAAAATTAAAATGCTTGTTGGTGCTTTAATGCTTGAGCTGTCAAGTTATATTATACTTTGAAACACTGACACCATTAATATTTACTATTCACACTATTGTCCATTAGAAGGTGGCTCAAATTTGATCGTAGACAGTTTTCAATTTGAAACTGTATTTCCTTTTCATTGAAGATTTCTGTTCCATGAAATATTATTCTCCACAGATTTCAGTCTCTGGATTTAGTGGACTCAACACCATCTAGAATATCATGTATAAGGCCAAAGATGTCTCTATTATTTAGTATTTTATAGAAGGAAGATTATCTTTTGGGTAGTGAAGACACATGCATTGTAAAATCACTAAAATTTTCTACTGATCTGCTTGATTCTACAATTGATAAATGCCTGTTTTCTGTACCATTTCTTTTAAATTATTTAAGGGCCAGTTGGTTACCATTCTACGGTCATGCACCTTTTAGTTGTAATGGGAGATACTAGTTATCTTTTATACATTATCCTTTATTACTTAAGCTTTCAGAACTTCGGTTTTCTGAACTTGATAATTTGTGGAATATTTGTACCCAGAAATTAAGATTCTCGTCCATGTTTGCTTCTCTTTTTTCTTCTGTTTTATACTTTTCTTTATTCCTTGAATTTTAAAATTCTATGAATTCTCTCCCTTGCCTTCCCCATTCTGAATACCTGGTTTCCATGACCTGTCATATGTCATCACTAATACTATGAATAGACTTTTATTCAGAATTATTTCTTTATTCATTCATTTGTTCACTCATTTACTTCTGGGATATTTGAAGAAGGAAGGTTCAAGACTTGCTCTTATTTTAAAAACTATGTTAAAGCTAACTGAGCACATTGGAGGAAAAGAATAGCACTTGAGATAAGTTTATGGCCCTTCTTTAAAGGTGCATGATCTACTTGGTAGGTTCTCTTTGTCCATTTCCTTTCTGCTCACCACTCTTGTATGTGTTTATCTTCAGTGATCTCCTCACTAGTGGTAACAAGTTCTAGATCAGTGGATAAGGAAGAGTGTGTCCAGATTATTGCTGTTAATAGCTGGTAAAGCTTTGGTGTGTGAGGAGAACCTGAAATTTAAAATGATGCTCAGAAATTACCTATAGGGTTGATTCATCATGTTGGGTAGGTCCATAGAAAATTGCTGTTTTCTTAAGGTTGAAAACAGATGATTAGTAGAAATTTTATATGATTTAGTCTAATAGTCCAGACCCCTAATATGACTGGTAACTGATAATATATTTAGTGTTTAATAATAAATAAAATATATTTATATATTTACTGGTAACTGACAATATTATATATTTATAATTCTATTTTCACCTGTTGCTATGCCAGAGTTAATTTTTCCTCTTTCTCATTGTTGAGAAAGAAGAAGAGAAAACAGTCAACATCAAGGAGTATAGATGATTTATTCACTGATAGGTTATTTTTTCAGGCAGCATATTAAAAGCAGTATTTTGGGGGAGCAATGAATCAGTTAACTGTTTAAGGTGGGATATATTGGATTTTATAAAGATACCAAGGAGTAAACGAATAAGGTTGCAATGTCCAAGATGTTTACTCAAAATGGTGTCTAGAGTCCTATTGATTAATGCTGGTGAATGAGACACCAAAATGGAAAATAAACCATCCCAAGACAAGTGGTAATCATAGGTGACTATTATGTTAATTATACTTTATTTAGGTGGTGTTTTTCTTCCTGAAAGATGGCTTTTGTTTAAGAGGAAGTTGAGGCATTTAAGAATTGGATGTTCCGTAGAAGCTCTTGAGTGTAGTTTTTCACTTTTATTCAATTTGATAAGTCTCCAAGAATATTTTCAGGCCTAGATTTATGGACACTGTTTATGGCATCTGCTACCAAGAAAAACATTCTCCCACCAGGCGTACTGGAAAGCATATTGTCTATCTTTTTGCTCCACTGTTGTGAGCAGATGTTCCCTCTGCGTTTTTAAAATCATTTTAATGCACAGAATGGGAAAAACTGGAAATCAAAAGAAAAACAAAAATGCATCTGAGCAGGGGTAAATGCCATATGCTCAATCTTTTTTATCCCTAAGCTAAATTTCACATAGTACCTCATCTGTTGTTGTCAGACCCCCCAAATTCAGCAAATTTCAGTTCTATATTAGTAGGAGAATGGATTAAAAAAAAAAGTTTATGATAAACTCTAGCCACAGTCCTGGCATGTAGTATGAACTCAGTTAATCTAATTTGACTTTATTTTTGTTGCTGTTTCTGTTTGTATTGAAGTTACTGTTGTCCACAAAGAGGTTAGCTCAGTGAAGCACAGTTCTGATGGACTGTAACTAACAAATTACCACAGACTCAGTGATTTAAAATAGTAGAATTTTATTCTTTCATGACTCTGGAGGGAATCTGAAGAATACAATTTCAGAGGTCAGAAGTTTGAAATCAAGTGTCAGTTCAGTTGCTCAGTCATGTCTGACTTTTTGCGACCCCCATGGACTGCAGCACGCCAGGCTTCCCTGTTCATCATCAATTCCCAGAGCCTACTCAAACTCACATCCATTGAGTCAGTGATGCCATCCAACCATCTCATCCTCTGTCGCCCCCTTCTCCTCCTGACTTCAGTCTTTCCCAGCATCAGGGTCTTTTCCAATGAGTCAGTTTTTTGCATCAGGTGGCCAAAGTACTGGAGTTTCACTTCAACATCAGTCCTTCCAATGAATATTCAGGACTGATTTCCTTTAGGATGGACTGGTTAGATCTCCTTGCTGTCCAAGGGACTCTCAAGAGTCTTCTCCAACACCACAGTTCAAAAGCATCAATTCTTCAGCACTCAGCTTTCTTTATAGTCCAACTCTCACAACATGACTACTGGAAAAACCATAGCTTTGACTAGATGGACCTTTGTTGGCAAAGTAATATCTCTGCTTTTTAATATGCCTTCTAGGGTGGTCATAATTTTTCTTCTAAGAACCAAGTATCTTTTAATTTCATGGCTTCATTCAAGGGAATGGCAAACCACTTCAGTATTCTTGCCTTGAGAACCCCATGAACAGTGTGAAAAGGCAAAAAGATAGGACACTGAAAGATGAACTCCCCAGGTCGGTAGGTTCCCAATATGCTATAGGAGATCAGCAAAGAAAGAACTCCAGAAAGAATGAAGAGACAGAGCCAAAGCAAAAACAACACCCAGTTGTGGATGTGACTGGTGATGGAAGTAAAGTCCAATGCTGTAAAGAGCAATATTGCATAGGAACATAGAATGCTAGGTCCGTGAATCAAGGCAAATTGGAAGTGGTCAAACAGGAGATGGCATTGAACATTGACATTTTAGAAATCAGTAAACTAAAATGGACTGAAATGGGTGAATTTAACTCAGATGACCATTATATCTACTACTGCGTGCAAGAATCCCTTAGAAGAAATGGAGTAGCCATCATAGTCAACAAAAGAGTCCAAAATGCAGTACTTGGATGCAATCTCAAAAACGACAAAATTATCTCTGGTCATTGGCAAGGCAAACCATTCAATATCACAGTAATCCAAATCTATACCCTGACCAGTAATGCTGAAGAAGCTGAAATCAAATGTCACTGGGTTGAATTCAAGGAGTTGGCAGGGTGATGCTCCCTCCAGAGGCTCCAGAAAAGCACCTGTTTCTCACCTGTTTCAGCCCGTGGATGACAGCATTCCTTTGCTTGTGGCTGCATCACTCTGATCTTCAAGTGCAGTGTAAAGTGCAGTCTGCACATCTGTCTCTGCTCCAGCTTCACATTGTTCTGTTCTCTGTGCATGACACATCTTATTCTGCTTCCTTCTTGTAAGAATACATGTGATTTCATGTGGGTCTCACTCAGGTAATTCAGGGTGATCTTTCCATCTCAGAATCCTTAGCTTAATCACATTTCCATAGTCTTTGCTAGGAGAGATAACATTCACAGGTTCCAGAGACTGGGGAATGGATATCCTTTGGGAGCCATTTTCTGCCTATCACAAACTACTTCCAGTGTTCCCATTCCAGTGACTAGGATGGAACCAGCTTATTACCTAAACACTTTTAGGTCTGATTGAAGTACTTGCTCACCTTCCTCAGCACCCACCATGACTTTTCTGGTGTGTTACAGTTAGTATAAATGTCCATTAGCAGCTCCGAGTATCTGTCTCTGATAACATAGACCAGGAATCACTTAGCAGAGCTGTGTCTTCTCGTTATGGCAGTGGTCAGCACCAGAGAAGTCTCTGCACAGGTAATTAAGCTAGCTGAGGCAAGTCACAAAGCTGAATGCTACAAATGCTCACTTGAACTCTAAATTGAAGTGAGTTGTCACATGGATATATATGTATATATGTATGTAAATGGTGAATATGTATTTTCAGAACATATTTAATGAAAGTTAATCAGTTCAGTTCAGTCGCTAAGTTGTGTCTGACTCTTTGCGACCCCATGAACCACAGCACGCCAGTCCTCCCTGTCCATCAGCAACTCCCAGAGTTCACTCAAACTCATGTCCATTGAGTCGGTGATGCCACACAACCATCTCATCCTCTGTCATCCCCTTCTCCTCCTGCCCTCAATCTTTCCCAGCATCAATGTCTTTTCAAATGAGTCAGCTTTTCGCATCAGGTAGCCAAAGTATTGGAGTTTCAGCTTCAGCATTAGTCCTTCCAATGAACACCCAGGACTGATCTCCTTTAGGATGGATAGGTTGGATCTCCTTGCAGTCCAAGGGACTCTCAAGAGTCTTCTCCAACACCACAGTTCAAAAGCATCAATTCTTTGGCGCTCAGCCTTCTTCATAGTCCAACTCTCACATCCATACATGACCACTGGAAACACCGTAGTTAAATATCAGGATCTGTATAATTTCTTTTAGAGTTAATGGCATTTTCCAAAAAGAAGGGAAAGGAACCTATCCAGTTTGGAACATATGTTTTCTTCAAAAAAGAACCTGAGGTAGTTTTCACCTAGCGTGAGATAAGACTGACAAGGCTGTAAGAATAATTACTTCTAATGAATCTAATGATTCTATAGTGATTAATGATTAATCATTATAAAACTCCCCCAAGAAAATTCCATAAAAGCTGATGCTTGTTACGATATTGACTGGATGACTAATACTGTAGATTGATTAACTATGTCCTTTCCTTGATTCTTTTTATCTAGGTGGGGTCTAATATTTAGTTTAATTTTGAAGAAGAGTTATATGGACCCCAACATGTCATATGAGTGATAAACCCTGTTATCTACCTTGCTATATTTTTTAATAATTATTGCCCATATAATGAAACTTATGTCTTGCAGATTTCCTCATGTGTTATACCTAGAAAATAGACATAGAAGATTTTAAATACATACATTATAGTATTTGAAATCAATTTAGATTTTTTCCTCTATTAGAATTCTGTGATTGTGTGAAACTTGATATGAAATATATATTTATCAAAGTTAAGTTTATATATGCTCAGATGCTCAATTGTCTCCGACTGTTTGTGACCCCAGGCTCCTCTGTCCATGGGATTTCCAGGCAAGAAATGGTGGGTTGCCATTTCCTTCTTCAAGGGATGTGCCCTACCCAGGGATTGAACCTGGGTCTCCTGTATTTCAGGCATATTCTTTACCAACTGAGCTACCACATCAGCAAATCATTGCTTGGATGAACACATTAGTCAGAGCTCCGCATCTGTTCACATTTCATTGATGAGACTAATGAAGCTGAGGTACAGAGCATAGGTTGTGTAAGTGAAGATGAAAGAAAAAAGTAGGGGGGATGTTTTAGCCAAACACGGGAACTCAGCTGGATCATATAGTGTCAGCCAAGAGGGTAAATGACAGAATTCAGCAGGTACAGATGTTGTGGTATGAAGCATAAAGTACTAGTCATGTGGCTCACAGTCTTCCCTGTGTCAAGCCACTAGATGTTCCTGTTTGGTTGTATAAACAACTCTAGCGATGTTGCTGAGACCCTTAATAAGGGGAGAAAGAAACTGAGGGGATCACATCATGTTACCTTCCTTGAATAGCTTTCCCAGTCTTATTTTCAATAGATTTTAAACATTAAATCTGTCCAATTTAGAGCTTTCCTGGTGGTAAAGAATCTGCCTGCAATGCAGGAGACCTGGTTCAATCCCTGGGTCAGAAAGATGCCCTAGGGAAGGAAGTGGCAACCCACTCCAGTATTCTTGCCAGGAGAATTCCATGTACAGAGGAGCCTGGAGGGTTACAGCCCATTGGGTTGCAAAGAGTTGGACACAACTGAGCAACTAACACACACACAGTCTAATTTAAGCCACTTAACTGTACCCATAATCTGAGCCTTCAGTTTTAGCAACTTACGTGTTTTTTCCATAATGGTATCAATCACTTACTGCATATGCTTTGCCTTTGCCAGTTCCTTTTGGAACCAATTTAAATGAGAAAAATAAAGGACTTCAGGAAGAACTATTTAAGTGTGTCTGGTAAATTGTTTTACTATTTGAGAATAGCTCTGGAGACTGAAATAAATTTTCCATTTAGTGTAGAATTTGGCTTTTTTTTTTTTTTTTTTGTGAGTCACAACATTCATGGAAATATGTTGAAATCTTAAATGAGAATATGACTTATTGCTTTTGGTATTACTTGCTGTCTAGAATGGTGTTACGGTCTGCATTACAACATTATGCTGATCAGCAGTGTTCGAAAGGAGGGATAGCTTCAAACTACATGGAAGCGTACATATCAGGATCCACAACCTCATGTTCTGGATTCTTCAGATTGTAGAGCAAGTATGGCTCAAACCTCTGCTTTTCCATTAGACATTTCATTGAATACATGTTCTTGGTCACTTGAATTGCAACTCTTCTTGGATATTAATATCATGTACTAAAACCTAGATCTGTTAATATAAAATTACATTGATTATTGTGAAACAATAAGTTTCTGTATATCCAAAATATATTTTACTAAGTGTGATGACTCTTCTCTAAATTTGCAGTATTATTGTAGTGCTTTTTTTTTTAGATAATTTTTTTTAGAGCAGTTCTAGGTTCATGGCAAAATTGAGAGAATATCGAAGGATGTGTAAGTGAAGATGAAAGAAAAAGTAGAGGGAAAAAGTTTTAGCCAAACATGAGAACTCAGCTGGGTTATATAGTATCAGCCAGGATGGTAAATGAAAGAAGACAGCAGGTATATATGCCATGATATGGAAATCTCTCATATTTCCATATGAGAAATCAGTGTGTAGTTTTTAATCTGTGTGCATGCATGTATACTTTCACAGAGATTTTATTCCCTGAGCTAGTCTGTCTGCTTTAACTTTTGTTCCCTCACTGTTCATTCTCCACCCAGCAACCAGGAGATCTCATTAAAATGCTCTATGTTTTCCTTTCCAACTTTACAGTCTTCGAACAAGCATGCAGCACAGTCTCTTAACCCCAGTGACAGTATCTATTGCAGCCACCCGCTGCCTCAGCTCCTCCCAGCCTTGTTACAGCTCTCTGTGCTTCCTTTCCAGTCTTCAAAGATGCCAGACCCTTCCCACCTTCACTCTGTTCTGTTACCGCTATCTCCAAAGTTCTCTTGCTCTTTGTATGATTGGGTCCTCCCCGTCCTTCCTCCAGTAGCCCAAATGCTTCAGTCTGAGAAGCCTTCTCAAACTATTGTTATCACCCTTTAGAACGCGTTCTTTGTGGCACTAGCCGACCTCATCCTGTGTTTGGGGATGTTTTCTCCTGTGTTCAGGGATACTGTCTGTTTTCTCCCACCAGAGTTCACCCCTTGAATGTATTTGAAACAGATTGGACTTGTCAGAGGTTCAAGTGCAGAGCTCATGCAAAGGAACTTCCAAACATTTTTGTAGATAATATGAATTGCTGAATTTGTTATTGTATTTAAAAATTTTCATTTTATAAGGCTTAGTTTAAAATACAGAATTCCATTGCAGCTGGAAAGAGTTAACCAGATAGTTATAACGCATGTTTGTGTGCCAGAATTGCACAGCACGAAGCACAAGAGATTTTTTTTGAGGAACTAACTGAACTGCCAGGTTAGAAGTTTTTGCCCAGCCCATTTCATCCTCAAAGACGAAGGACTTCCCTACAGATGAAGTCTTTTATTTCCTTCCCCCAAATAAATGCAATAAACGTCCATCACTGCTTTCGCCATTTTTGTTCAGGAAGAGTTCACCACCTTTGGTAGTGGCAGAGGCATTTTTGGCAGTTCAGAATTATTTCTGTTACCATTAGCTTTTTTACCCTTAGGCAGAATCTGGACTTTGTATTCTTCTATCCAGTTTACGTTGAAAGTGAAAGTCACTTAGTCATGTCCGACTCTTTGTGACCCCATAGACTATACAGTCCATGGAATTCTCCAGGCCAGAATACTGGAGTGGGTAGCTTTTCCCTTCTGCAGGGGATCTTCCCAACCCAGGGATTGAACACAGGTCTCTCACCTTGCAGGTGGATTCTTTACCAGCTGAGCCACAAGGGAAGTCCAGGAATACTGGAGTGGGTAGCCTATCCCTTCTCCAGCGTATATGTTCCTGATCCAGGAATTGACCTGGGGTCTCCTGCATTGCAGGTGGATTCTTTACCAACTGAGTTATCAGGGAAGCCCTCGTTTACACTGAGTTTTGTGTAATTCATAAGAATTAAAACTTCACTCAGATACTCTTGATTGCATGCAGTAAAGACATTTTGCAATATTAGAACAGATTTTAATGTGGAATCTGATTCAATCTTTAGTTTTAAACTATTGATTTCTCTCATAGTTTGGAGATGTTTTGCTAACAGTAGCTCTTAGTAGTCTCATTCTCTTAGCACTTTTCTATTAGAGCGTTTAAAAAAATGGTATGATAGCTTTTGTGTTACTCATCACCTTTGGCACTCAGGATAGTTTTGTTTGCTCTTATTTTGTTGAAAGATTAGATGAAAATTTTCTTTTCTGATTGTTGGGAAACATGAAACCTGACTTTTTGACCACTTTGTACTAGGACTAGAGACTGTTTGCCTATTTGCTCCCGATTGGCTCTTCCGTCTAGGGCTAACTCAACAGGTCAGCATGCTCTTAGGAGGTAATTCCTAAGTCAACTTAAGGTTGGTGCCAAAAATAAAAATGGGGATCCATCACCTTCTAAATGTTAATAGACTGAGAGAAAGAACAGCAGATTCTTTTTTTGAGAATTATTAGTGGAAATCCCATCCACATATGAAAGCATGCTCTAGAAGATAATACATTGACATTTTGGAACAAGGTTGGAGCCATCTTGGTTCAGAGAGCCCCCTAAAGATAGCATGCTAGGAAAGGAAGCCTCTATGATTCATAGCCTGGAAGATAAGCTTGTTATGGTGGAACACATCTGAGTAGGAAGCAAATCCTAGTGTTCATGATATTGTCAGTGAGGGACAGATCACCACTGGGCTTAAGCATAGACCTCTAATTCCAGCAGTCTGAACTAGAGGTATAGGAGGTGTTATAAACCAGAGTTTGCCTGGAACTTAGGTTGTTGCCAACCTTGAGTGAGAAAAGGAATCCTTTCTTCTCTTACTTTCTCTGCAATAACTCTGTGAGGATGCTGGGTTGGAAAGATACTTGAATGTAAAAGTAATAAAGCATATTACCATGAGCCCTGCTTGCAACTTTAGTTACATATGGGTATTTTCTTTAATAACATACTTTTACTGTTCTTGAATTAAGCTATGGTGACCACCTTTATGGAACCTAGCTAGAAACTGCCTTATGAATACCTTAAGGAAAAAAAAGAAACTAATGGTTACCAGTGAGGAGAGAAAGTGGGGAGGAACAAATTAGGGGTATGGGATTAAGAGATAAAGACTTCTGTGTATAAAATAGATAAGAAGGATATAATGTATAGCACAGAGAATTATAGGCATTATCTTGTAAAAACTTGTAATGGAGTATAATCTGTAAAAATACTGACTCACTATGCTATGCACCCAAAAGTAATATACTATTGTAAATCAGCTGCACTTCAGTAAAAGCAAAAAGATACCCTAAGGAAAAAGTAGCTAGCTTTGTCACAACGGGGAACATTTCACAGTGCTGTAACCCTGTCTCTGATTGGTGAAAGGCAGAGGTGATGGATTGCACTGGGGAAAGGACTGACTTCTCCAGAAGACAGAGCATCATTCTAGGCACAGCTGGATATAATCTTTATTTTAGATGTGGCCTTTTACAGGCTTTAGGGACTTTTAATTTAGTTCACTTTTCAGGTGAATATTCTTCATTTGAGCCTTTGGGCATTATTAAAGAGCATACAACCCTAAAAATTCAATGCGATGGTCTTGGAACCTCCCTAATTTCTTTCTTTCCATTCTCAGTCTCTCTTCCCACTTGCTTTCACTCCTCTGAAAATTAACACCTGCCAGTGAAATCAACTTTATGCTGCTTTCACTGGAGACTGGTGTCTAAAAATCAATCCTGGCAACTAATGTAAAGTGAAATTTGGAAGACGCCTGGATTCTCTTGGAGTCGTGCAAGCTGAAGTTATTAAAGAGGATTAGAGACCACAGCTGGTGAGCAGATGGAATGCTTATAATTTCACAATCTTAGGTAGCTTCAAACCTAAATCTGCACAAAACCTATTTGCGTTTTCTCTAGTTCATTTCACTTTATCCTCCTGGAATGTAGCACTGGTCAGTGTGATACTTTAATTGTTGTGAATGATGAGCCTTCATAGGTCACTCACTCGGTGGAATCATTTATAATTCTGGTTGTGCAATTTCTTACTCAATTGCATTTCAGTAACCACTGTTAAATAATGTACTGTGAGAAGCTCAGTGGGTAGGGAGGAGGAGTAAGACTTGTAAATTTCATTCAAAATGTAGACATGAAGATCACAGTAATTACAGCTAAACAGTCCAACTGCTTGCTGCTTAAGGAAACTTGTGAATCAGTTTCAACAGCTCTTTTATGTGTCCATTTGTTAGAAATTTCTGTGTTATGCCATCGAACAAGTCACCTGCATCAGCTGCCTTCAACTCCTGTATCACCTACTCACAGGCCACTGCTCTGCTTCCCATGCCTTCTCACCTCTTTGTTCTGGCTCATTATATGAGGGTCTTATATGTGCACAAAGCAACCGTTAGCTCCCCAGAAATGCACTGCCCTGTACTTTCTGGCATGTTGGTGTCTTCTACAAAAGAAAGTGTTTGTGAGACTTTTGCTCAGTGACTGTTAAGAAGGTCAAACTAGGGTCTTTATTCTACTAAGATAAAGATATTAACCTATACTCTAATGGCAGTTACTTTATCTAAGAACAGAAATTAGTACCCGCTGTACACTTTCCTTACTGAAAGACGTCAGCAAAATGGCTGCCATACTTCAGTCCTTGTGGAATGTCTGAAAATACAGAAAAACAGCTGGAGCCGTAAATAAGTTGAGTAGTCTGAATACACTCTGTACTAGCTGGTTAGGGAGAACACAACACGCAGATATTTCAGGTGGCACACTGCACAGCAAACAGCTGTAGTTTATGGTCCAACATAGTCTCTATCCTTTTGGAGCCAGTATGTGCTTCTTCTCTAAAGCCACAGTCAGCTGCAAAAATATTTTAACATGTGTTTTGGAAACAATTACTGCATAATAGTATTCTAGCCTCAAAACATCCTGAATGATATATTTCTATACATGGAGAGAAAGGGGAGAGCATATTGAGTTACTGATGCATTGGCATAGAATAGTCAGAATTATCATAGGAAGTGGGGTTTTGGGGATCAGCTTTTCAAATGATTTTCAGTCACTTCATTTTTAGACCTCTAAATTGGCTTCTATGATTGAATATGACCTCTTATGGAAGCAGTAGTATAAACACATTTTAACTTCCACTGTAATTATTTTGTGTTGAACCAAGTAGTTTAGCACTCCGTTCAAACTAATAGATTTGCTTATGTATCATAAGTACAATTGTCCTCCCTACCCTTTTCTTGTTCCCTTAGGCAGTGGGGATGGCAGGGCAAAAGGAAGTCCGGAGGTCCCCTAAGAAGAAAACGAGACTGAGAATTAGAAAGCCTGGGGTTAATACTGGGTCTTTCTGGTTTGCCTAGTGTGATCTTGAGCAAATTCTGAAAATTCTTAGCTTGTAAGATTCTCTAGTAGATGGATATAATAATACAAATATATATATATATGATACATGTATGAGATTACTAGGATTGCCATAACAAAGTACCACAAACTGGGTGGCCTAAGTAACAGATATGTAACTTTCTCATAGTTTCTGGAGCTAGAAATCTGAGATCAGAGTGTCTGCAAGGTTGATTCCTTTTGAGGACCACAAGGGAAGGATCTGTTTTAGGTTTCTCTCCTTGGCTTATAGATGGCTGGTTTTGCCCTTTATCTTCACATCATCTTCCCTCTGTATGTGTCTATATCTAAATTTCCTCCTCTTATAAAGACATTAGTCACATAGGGCCCACCATAATGAGCTTCTTTTAACTTAATTACCTGTGTAAAGACACTATCTTCAAATACAGCCATATTGTAAGATACTTGGGATTAGGACTTAAGTGTATGGATTTTGAGTGGAATACAATTCACCCCATAACAATGCATTACAAAGGGCTATCTAATAATGAGTGATAAACTATAGTTTGTAATTCTTCACATTGTACTATGTATTCAAAATATTATAATAAAGTTTTATTCTGGTGGGCACATTGGTAGGAATAAAAGCACCATACTTTCCTTCTTTAAAACCTAAAATTTAACACACAACTGTGTTTTCATTCCATATGGTTAATTTGTAAGTCAAAAGATAACATCTTTTACTCTGGAGGAATAAGGTATAACTGTTGTATACACACTATTCCGGTTCCTATCTCTTAGGGCATCTCTTTGTTTGACTGTTAGTTGTAGAGGGTTGTTTGGGAGGTTATTAGGGAAGTTTCACAGGAGTGGGTGACTAGCTTATTGCCAGGATCAAAGAATTCTAAATTAGTCTTTTGTTGAAGGGTAAATACTCTCCAACTTGGAAGTTTTGTGCCAATGGTGGTGTTTTACTCAAAGTGTGTAACTGCTAGATTGCTTACAATAGCTGGTGAGCCATAAATACTGGCTGTGCAGTAAACTCCAAATGCAACTTTGTGGCCCTAGGATAGAGGGGAATGCAAGGAAGGGGATCCCTTCATGGAAAGTGCCAAGTTTTTCATTCACTGGGATTGCAGTTGGAGGACTGTTAATTATGGAAAGAAAGGCAACCAGACAGTCACATACTATAAGGCAGAAAGGAGAATGGGTAGTCAGGGCAGTTGGAAGCATGCATTAATATTGCAAAAAAGAAAGACTTGCAAATACTTTTGTAGTTCAGATTTTCCTATTTGGTTGAATAATTAACTGCTAAATAGGCATAATAGAGTCATCTTAAATGGTCCTTTAGAGATGCATGATTTGTGTCTACAAAAAAACTATTGTGTAACAGGAAAACTGGAAAACAACTAACTTGGCTAAACAAAACCAAGGTATTTTAGCCTCTAAAAACAACTTTGTGCATTCTGATTTAATTTTCTGAAATGAGATTAGTATGTAGCAGATTGAAAGGTTACCACTAGTAGATAAAATGCTCCATTCTTCTCCAGGATACTATCCAGAGTGAAATCTAAGAATTCTCAGTTGCTTAATTAGTAATGTGCTCAGTTGCATTTTTATCATCACAGCAAGCTTGATGACTTTATTGAGTTCTTTTTATTTTTATTTTTTCTGCCAGGAAGACTGTTAGCTTTGGCTATCGAAATATTTCTGATCCACATCACATGTAGGATTCTTACTGAATTAATCTAGCATGCGCATACTGGTTTCCAATACAGAAATAGAAATGTACAGATTTTTTGACACAGGTTTATCATAATGTGTTATTTGATGTAATATCATGATCTATCAAGGTGTTGTCCCTTATAAGTATCTCTGCCATGACATCTCTCATATGCTTGTTTCTAAATATTCAGAGAATAAAAGCAGAGTATGTGCATTTGTTCATAAATGGTCTCTGACCATTTATTCAGTCACGCATTCTATACCTGTTCCTATGCAGGTACTAGGTACTGGGTGACCAGTGACACATAGCATGACATCAGTGACACATGATTCCTGTACTCAAGAAAGTGAAAGTGAAGTCACTCAGTCATGTCCGACTCTTTGTGACCCCATGGCCTGTAGCCTACCACATTCCCCCTTCCATGGGATTTTCCAGTCAAGGGTACTGGAGTGGGTTGCCATTTCCTTCTCCAGGGGATCTTCCCGACCCAAGGAATGGAACCTGAGTCTCCCACATTGTAGGCAGGCGCTTTACCATCTGAGCCACCAGGGAAGCCCACCTTTACTGTTTTTGGAGAAGTGGAGGCTACACAGCTGACCGTTAAACAATATGGGTTTGAACTTTGCAGGTCTGGATTTTTTTTTTCAGTAGTAAATACTATAGTATTACACGATCTGTGGTTGGTTGAATCTGCATATGTGGAGGGACTGCATTTATGGAGAGCCTATTTATACATGGATTTTCAACTAAAGAAGAGGTCGGCCCTGCTAATCCCTATGTAGTTCAAGGGCCAGCTGTACTGTGACGAAGAACATGCAGTAGAATATATACTTAAATATCGAGAGGAGGATGGACGTTAGGGGAGACCCTACAAAGAGAACCATTGCAGGAGGGTGATAAAGGCAGTACTGCCTGAAAGAATGGATTTCTCAGCAGAGGCATGAAGGATGAGAAAAGGGAACTGGACCAGGAAGGGAGGGATAGACTCACATGCATATTCTGTACTGTCCTGTCACCCTTGGGTAACTTCAAGCTTTGTCAAAAATTAACATTTTACATTTTGGTGTCTTGTAATGGAAATTTTATCACTCTAATTTCTAGAACGTATTTAGATAGAGTAATTAATTACCTAGATAAAAAAAAATTGTCAGTGTAATTTCTGAGAACCATATTTGAAATCTTTTTTTATCTCTCACTCATTCCTTTTTCGCTGCTGCTGCTGCTGCTGCTAAGTCGCTTCAGTCGTGTCTGACTATATGTGACCCCATAGATGGCAGCCCACCAGGCTCCCCCGTCCCTGGGATTCTCCAGGCAAGAACACTCGAGTCAGTTGTCATTTCCTTCTCCAATGCATGAAAGTGAAAAGTGAAAGTGAAGTCGCTCAGTCATGTCCGACTCTTAGCGACCCCATGGACTGCAGCCTACCAGGCTTCTCCATCCATGGGATTTTCCAGGCAAGAGTACTAGAATGGGGTGCCACTGCCTTGTCCTAACCCTCTTTTTTGGTCATCTGTTTTGTTTTTTTTCTTCTGTGCTATCTTTTATATTTTGATCTTGAGCAATTTTTCTTTGGCCCTTTGATTCATGACCCAAATGGTACTTTTGCTCGTGGGTTTTCCCCGGGGCTGAGGAGCTTACTGTAGACCAGGAGTTACATATCTCAGCTATTGCCCAGGTGAGCACGATTTATCACCTGCAGACTTGAAAATGTGGCTGGCTGGTAAAGTGTGCCATTTATTGAGCTGGTTTGGGGTAGAAATGTAATTCTCAGACCTTTTAACTGAATTTTTAAATACACGTGCATTCGAAAGACATTATTAATAGACCTACAACTTTCCTGTTTTGAACAACAGGGCATCCCATTTGGACAAGAGAGATGCCAACTGTATGTCTCAAGAGAGTCCTTTATTTTAGACAGGAAACTGAAAATTTTAAATTTCAAGTAATTCAATTTTATAAAAGATTTAGAATGAGACAGCAAAATCAGTGCCATATGACTTTGGTATACAGTAGTTTGCTTGTAAACAACTTAAGACTTCTTTCACACTGACCTTAGATTTGTCTGCTCTGTTATATATGTTTTGAAGGGTAAAAGGAAAACCTTTAAGAATAGAGCACTTCTGGTCGTCACAATGGTTCCAATTCTGGAGAAAAATCTCTCATAGATAGTATTCTCACTGGAGATGTTTCCTGCTCACTGGCCTAATCTAACTTTTCATTTTAGTTTATTTCTCAGTTTGATGCATTTAGAATACAGTCTGTTTTCTTTTCTGGATTGGGGCAGATATTGCTGTCTCTTTTGATTATCTGTTTTTTTAAAGGAAATGTTGATTACGAAGAAAGAGAAATAAAACAGGATCAAACAAAACTGAGAGCAGAAATTATATAATCCAAGAAGACCCAAATGTATTCTATGTTTTTCCACTCAAAGTTTACCATGATTCATGTTTAAGTTTCTAGACTTCAAGTTCACTGTATTTTAAAATGTTATTTAGGATGGTTCTTGTGTTATTGGTTTGTTTTAACTTCAATTTCTAAAAGATACAGAAACAAGAAATACTTAGATGATTTTTTTCCCCTTCCTATTCACATTTAAAAAAGTTCTTGAGTAATAGTGGCTTTTGACAAATCCAGAATTTTGGGGTGAATTCTACTTAATGTTAATAAAATCTCTCACTTGCAGTCTGCACATTTTCTCACAGTTAGCCAAGTGATCTTAATCCAGAATATTTAACAGGTATTCAAAACAGAAGTCTCAAGGAAATGAACAAAGGGTCACAGAAAACAGCTTAAAGGATCTCTTACTGACTGTATTTGAGACAGTTTTAGCATCCAAAAGAATGATGGCAAAGAGTATGACAAGTTTTCTTGAGTGGAAAAGTAATTAAAAAAAAAAAAAATCCATGACTTCATAGATGCATAAAGATGTGGGAGAGGAAACTAATTAATATAGAAGGAATGATAGAATTAGGAATGTCACCATCTTACAGCTATCAATATAGTAATATCTTCTGACAGCGATCGTTAATATTTACTCTAACCATCAGGTAAAAGGGGAAGAGGGTGCCTTTGGCAACAGGGAGTATGTCACATAACACTGGAACTAAGTGACCTCAGTGCTGAACATCACCAGAAGGTTCACACTGACGTGTGCTTCCTTATGTGATGGAATGGGAGGTGCATTCATATACAGCTCTTGACAAACATTTTTAGCATGAATCTAACTATGAGGGAATAGTCACACAATCCAAATAGTTTTATATGCTATAAGAAAACTGGTCTGCACAATTCAAAAATATTAACTTTAACACGACAAAAATTATAGGAGACTTTTGTTCTAGATTAAAGGAGACTAATGCAGCACGTGTTCCTTGATTGGATCCTCGTATGGGGAGGACGTTACAGACATACTGGAATGACTGGGGAAGTTTGAGTATGGAATACAGATTAGATTTTATTCTCTCAGTGTTAAATCTCTTGGTTGTGATGTTATTGTGGTTATATACAAGAAGGTCCTTGTTTTTAGGAAATACATGCTAAAGTTTTGGGGGTAAAATGTCATAAAATCAATAACTTCCTTTCAAATAGTTCTGGGGAAAAAAATAATTTTTAGTTTTTTAAGTGTGTGTATGTATAGGGACAAAACATGAACATACAGGTATAGCAAAATGTTAATGATTGGTCAGTGAGGTGAAGGGCATGTGGCGGTTCATAGTACTGTTCCTTTACTTTTCTATAGATTGTAAATGTTTCAAAATATATATTTGTGCAGATCAGGCAATTTCACAGAAAATTTTCCATTTCCAGATTTTCTGGGAAAATGGCAGTCTGTCACCTGAGATTCCTTAGATCCTGCTTGGCGATAATTGGATACATGACAGCTGCCTCCTTTAGAAAGGGTGAAGCATTTTTCAGTTTTTCGTAGTCTTTACCCTTCCCTTTTGCCTGATACATGTCCACTAACTCTTGACATTACCTGCCTGGTGACTATATGCATTTGTTGATTTCCTCAGTGAGGTAGGTTGTACCATTGGATGATAAGGCTATTTCCATATGCCAGAACTCTGGTAAGTTATTTAGAGCCCTAGCACAAGAGGTTAACACTGGATCTGGGTAGCACTTGACATGGTTCTCATCTCAGCTGATGAGCTTCACTGGTTCTTTGGTTATAGACTGAGTATCTGTCATCCCCAAATGCATATAATTTTGTCATGAGAGACATCAAATTTTAAAATGTGTTTGTAAAAACTGTCCAAAACTTGCTTGATAGGTAGTATAAATATTAAAATTCTCTTTCAGATTTAATGTGTCACAAAATTGGGCTCTCTGGATTCTGTCTTGCAAAGTCAGTTGAACAGTCTTGCAATATTACTGAATACACTACTTAAAAGGTTTTCAGTGTGATGTGCCGAATCTTTTAACAAAAAAACATTTTGTGGAAATGTTTATAGATGCCAGTGCAGAAAGTAGGGTATAAGCTTCAATTACCTTTGTAAGTCGTTCTATCCTATGTTTAAGTGATTGCTTTCCGGTTCCACACCCAGGGAGGGCACCGAGTCTTTCTGGGTAATCATGAGCCTTCCCCCAAAATAAAAGAGCTATATGTGGTACAGGTTAGGGCTCAGTTAGCCAGTGACATGGCTCAAACACACAGAGGGAAGGAAAGGACTAGTGCTAGCGTCAGGCTTGCCAGGCAAGCGTATCTACCTCATACTCGACCCATTTTTGTGGGTTTTTCATCCCTATGAAATTTGCTGTTCTTGAAAACGCTAGCAGCATCTCTACAGTTCCATGCATTTATAAGATTTCTGCCTTGGGAAGTAAATGGTGAGAATTTTTCTTAGAGAATTTGACAGAAGTGAACATAGACTCTCCTGGTATTTTAGGTAGAATCCATCTAGTTTCATCCATCCATTTTCTTTGGCATCACAGGATGTGTTTGAGAGAGAAACTTGAGTTGACCTGGGGTTCAGCAAGAGTAACGTATCTGGGGCTTTCCCCTTTCATTAAAGCCCCAGATCTCACACTTCCGTGGCTGATTAACTAAATTGTAGTACAGCTTTTGCCCAAAGAGACCCATTTTGCCTACAGATAGACTGATGTGAATATTCCAAGTAGGGCTTTGCTCAAATCTTGGGCTAGGACAGAAAATCACTCTTTCTCCTGAATTCCAGAAATAGCAACAAAAGCTCAGAGGAAATTAGCCTCCCTTGCCCCATTTACCTTCTCCAGTCTTCCCTCCCGTCCAGCTGGTCATACCAGCTGCAGAAGGAATTCATCTGTCATCTTCTGCTTTCTCTAAGGTTCCAGGCTCTATCTGGAACCCAAGTTGCTCTTGAAAATGTTTTCCTAGACTGAAAGGCAGCTTCCCACAACATATGTTCACCTATCTGCTGCTTTCTTGTCCGCTGTTGAGAGTCTGATGTTCCCTTGTCTGTCTTTCAGGATTTCACATGAAGTAACCACTGAACCAGCTAAATGGCTGGAAAGCTGTTTGTCTTTGCATTTGTAGCATCAGGATGATTGATAGCTGAAGATATTTCTGGCACATTTGTCTTTGGGGTCTTAACTGCATTGTCTTTATGTTACATGAATTTATTCCTTTTAATTTTGCACATTTTTAATATTTGTATTTAACACCACTGTGGATCATAATTACTAAATGGAGATTCTTAGGTATTTAACCTTACTTTTGTATGCAGTTAGCTTCCCTGGTGGCTCAGGTGATAAAAGCATCTGCTTGCAATGCAGGAGACACAAGTTCGATCCCTGGGTTGGGAAGATCCCCTGGAGAAGGAAATGGCAACCCACTCCAGTTCTCGTGCCTGAAAAATTTCATGGATGGAGGAGTCTCGTAGGCTACAGTCCATGGGGTCGCAAAGAGTTGGACACAACAGCGATTTCACTTTCACTTATATGCAGTTATTGATTCCTCCTTTTTCCATACAGGATAAGTAATATTTTAAAACATGAAGATGCAGATTCATTTTTCTGATTAGTAAAGCAATTCAATAAGCATTTGTAAACTGTAAACTGCCATTCCTTCACCTTCATTTATTCTCATCAGCGTTAGTAGGCATTGACTAGATAGCCCATGTGTCCCTGTTATTGAGTCAATTTTTCTCTTTTTCTTCCAGAAGTACTGTTTATTTCTGATCATTTAGTTATTATATTGAATGTTTGCTTTTGATTTTAAGCCTCTTATCCTAAAAATGGGCATGACCAGAAGTTTCATATTTTCCATGCCCTTAGTTTATTATATATAATTGTTAAAGAGAGTAGCTAAGTCAGCTCCTTGGCAAATCTGAGAGAGCATATTATGTTATGCTGGGCATATCTGTAAATGAGCCCTGTGGATGAGAACTAGACAGAAGGGTTACAGAGAAATAACGCTGATGTCATTTCTTTGGAATGAAGGGGCTGCTGTTACAACCATAAATACATTCTATAGCTAGCAGCTAAGTGTCTAGCTCTATTCCTTTTCTAAGAAGGGAAAAAAATGTGAAACAAGCCAAAGAAAAAAATTGTGTTTATAAAGTGGGATATTTTAATTAATTTAGGTCTTACAGTTATACAAACAGTCTGAACTTACAGTTCTTTTTGGAACAAACATGAAAACCATTATTTGTGGAAAGTTTAAATTTCACATGACACATATTCCCTCTGTGTGTGTGGTTGTTTTTTGTTTTGTTTGTGTCCTTTTTCAGAAAAATGTATTTGCTTTGCTGGTGTATTTTTATTTTAAGCTTCCCTTTGCTAAAAATGCTTTATTTTCTTGGGTGGAGATGTGCGTTTAGGAGGGAAGAAGGGTATAAGTTGCTTAGTTGAAGTTCTCCTTCCCTTTTTTTGGCCTTTCCAAATAGGGTAGTTTTCTCCTTTTTAAGAGATTCCCTACCCCCAAAGTGTCCATATCTACAAAATGAAATGCTCCCCACCCTCTCTGTTGAGGCTTCCCTGGTGGCTCAAATGGTAAAGAATCCACCTGCAATGCAGGAGACCTGGGTTCAGTCCCTAGGTTGAGAAGATCCCCTGGAGCAGGACATGGCAACCCACTCCAGTATTCCTGCCTTGAGAATTCCATGGATAGAGGAGCCTGGCAGGCTACAGTCCATGGAGTTGCAAAGAGTCAGACTCGACTGAAGTGACTAACACACCCACACTCACACCCACACCCACCCAGTGCCACTGCCCCCCAATCCTTTGGCAAGCTGAGAATGCCCTGTAATCTTTTTTACTGATCACAGCCTTTACTGCAGGGAAAAGACTTTTAAATATTAAGGTGATGATATAAAAGGTGAGTTATTGTGTCTGCCCACTTCAGCCATGGTCACAATCAAAATTGAAGCAGGTGGTTTTAATCTGTTTTCTTGCCTTATGGCAGCTTCAGTATGGGGAGACACAAACACAAAGTTGGCTTATAAGATTTGCCTCTGGATAAATTTACTTGTTGCAAAACCGGAGGGCAGAAGGCAGCCCTGATAATGGAGAAAGAGCCCCTTTCTTCCCACAGCCTTACCCGTCTGCCTCTTCCAGACAATCTCTTGTTCACATTGACACACACCAAATTCTTGGGGGTCCTGGGAGGACGTAAACAAACAAGACATAGTTTCCTCTTTAAACTTGGTATGAAAGGTATCCTAATGGCAAAATCACCAGAACTATTCTTCCTTGTTTTGTTAATTTTTGTGAGGGGATTACTTATTTTTTTTTCTCCTTTCTCTCACACTCATGTTGTATGTGAGAGTGAGCGACAGAGGTAGAGAAAAAGACATCATGTAAGCAAGCAGAAGCAAGATCCAGCTCTAAAACGGACTCTGTACAGCTGATCTCCTAGGCTGTTCAATGGGAAGGGTAATAATGCATAGACTACTCCCAGGCACTGTTAAATCTTGCTTAGGAAGAGGTCTGAGTTAATTGAGTTATTTAGGTGGTAGAATCCTGGATTTGGGGATTTATATGCCAGAAAGTTAGCTTTCACACTAGAGTTTATTTTATATGTGGTAAGTAACTGTCACTTTAGCTCATTTAAACAAATTTCATTTTCACTCTTGTTTGTGCAGATTGTGTGCCTGGCATTTACTTTTTTCTCTTAGTCTGTGGCAACACAAATGGAAAAGCATGAAATAAATGTAGCATGAATGCATTTTCTTCCTTTTTCCTTTTTCACAATTCAGAATCTTGAAAGAAAGAAGGCATCCAGTCTAGCTTTGATACCACATTTCTCCTGATATAATAGGGTAATGATCGTCCTGTCACTACCTTTCCTCCTCACACCCTGCCCTTTGTATTTTTGATCTTTGAGAAGGCAATGGCACCCCACTCCAGTACTCTTGCCTGGAAAGTCCCATGGACAGAGGAGCCTGGTAGGCTGCAGTCCATGGGGTCACAAAGAGTCGGACACAACTGAGCGACTTCACTTTCACTTTTCACTTTCATGCATTGGAGAAGGAAATGACAACCCACTCCAGTGTTCTTGCCTGAAGAATCCCAGGGATGGGGGAGCCTGATGGGCTGCTGTCTGTGGGGTTGCACAGAGTCGGACAGAACTGAAGCGACTTAGCAGCAGCAGAATCCTTTGTTTATTTGGCTCCATCCATGACCTACTTTTTCTTATTCTTCCTTTCCTCACATGGCTTGTCCCCCAAAGGCCTTTGCTCTAATCATTCGACAGCTTTTTCAGAGTTTAAGAAAGAAATCCCAAAACACAAACACTCTCATGGGACTTGTGGGGGTGTCTCTGCTGCCAGCTCTATTCTCCCATCCACATCAGCGCACTCACCCGGCAGTCCCAGCCCCCTCCTCTCCCCTCTCCACACCCTCTCCCTCAGGACTCCTCATTCCTGGTGATGCAGCCAGAGGCTCCAGCTTGCTCTGGGACACGTTACGTGACTTCACTTGTCCTCCTGGGGAAATGAATCCTCCTCGTTTGTCCCTCAGCCTCACTCCTCAGTCGACAAAGACACGGTGCAGGTATTGTGCTCCAAACTGAAGGCGAAAACTATGATGTGCAGGAAAGACTGCAGTCCTGCCTCCTCCTGTAATACGGAGTGGAGAAGGTCCATCTTGCCAAGGAGGTTGTAAAGATCAGCATGGCAACGGTGCCCAACCAGCGCATGTCTACATGCTCAGGAAATACCAGCTTTCCTTATTATAAGGCAGACACGAGAAGTCCTGACCTCTCTCTGGAAGTTTAGTTGTTTTTCTCTCAGTCAGCCTTTCATTTGTATGTCTGGCTCTTACCTGAAACCCATTTTTTTTTTTTTTCCCAGTCTTAAGCAGATCTTTCTCCCCACCCCGCCCACCCCACACCTCCTTCTAACTCAACCTCCTTTCCCATTTTTCCTTTTTCTCTCACCTGTGTGTGTTTGAAAGCTGGCTGGGGGTAGGAGGTCTTCAATTTTTTTTTTTTTTTTTTTTAAACACTCTTTCATGCCCTATGTCTAGTCATAGTCCAGAGGATTCTTCCTTTGCAGAGCTCTTCAATCCTTTCTTTGTTGGATAGGCGATCATCTCTCTTCTCATCTAAAACTTTATTAAGCGGTCCCCAACCTTTTTGGCACCAGGGACTGGTTTTGTGGAAGCTAATTTTTCCACAGATGGGGTGTGGAGGGTGGTTCAGGCAGTAATGGGAGTGATGGGGATCTGAGATGTACCCGCCCACCTTCACTTCCTGCTGTGCGGTCTGGTTGCTAACAGGTCATGGGGCGGGGAAGGTTGGTGGTGGCTGGGGACCCCTGCTTTATTACCTCAAAAATAAGGTTTGGCTTCTTATCCTGAGACATTTTAAATGTCTGTCAGAACAGCTAGCTGTTTGAACGTATCTAGTGTTTGAATTGTATCTCTGTTGAGTGTTTGAAATCATAGGGTCCTTCAAACTCTGGAATAACCAGTGATTCAGAAAGTTTTGTCTTTAACAACTGAACCAGTTCCTTTATTGCAACTGTGCTCATGTGTTTTTTACTGACAATTAACTTCTGAGATACACAGTATTTACAGGTGACTCAGTAGGAGTTCCCAGAAAACGTGAGGATATGTTTTGACTTATGGGTATAGTCCATTGTCTATATCTTAACTCGAATACATGATTATAAATGAGCTTAGGACATTCAGTCTTTTGAAGGTGAATTTTCTTTTAGTTACAACTTTAAAAAATATTATATTGCCACCAACCCATTTATTTTTCTCACCAAAATAAAGGTAAACATGTTATGCCAAGCAGAATGCAATGGGGGAAAAAAAGGAACTGATTCCTTTAAGGTGGAGCCAACTAGAAGTTCTTGTTATTTTTTATGTAGGCTTGGTTTATTTACTGAGTCAACAAGTATGCATTGGGCTCTGACCCTGCAGGATCTATGCGAGGCACTCTGCGCTGCATTGTGAGCGTGTCCTGCAATGGGGCCTGGAGCTGAAGTATACGCTGTGGCCTCTTCTCGTGTCCCCCACACGTGAAACTAGGGGTGGCATTTTTAAGTGCTAGAAAAAAAGAATGTGTGCCAGAGGTCTTTGTGTGACCCACAAGGTTTAAAATATTTAACTGTCTGGTTATCAACAGAAATGTATGGGCTTTCACAGGTGGCACAGTGGTAAAGAATCCGCCTGCCAAAGCAGGAGACACAAGAGACACAGGTTCGATCCTGGGGTGGGGAAGATCCTCTGGAGAAGGGAACGGCTACCCACTCCAGTATTCTCGCCTGGAGAATTCCATGGACAGAGGAGCCTTGCAGGCTACAGTCCGTGGGGTCGCAAAGAGTCGGACACAACTGAATGACTAACACTTTGACTTTTTCAAATTATTGACAGAAAAAATGTATCTGCTCCAGATCTGTAGTTTAACTTCCTTCTTCAAGCTTTTATTTTAGCAGAAAAGAAGTAATAAATGAGGGGACAATTAAACAAGAGAATTAATGTCTGATTTTGATGACTGCTGGACAGGAGAATCAGTAGGATAGGAGAATGACTGGAGGAAACCTGGGGCAAGTGGATAGGGGTTGAGATGGGATTCTTTGAAATTAGACCTGAACATCGTGAATGCAGTCTGTGAAGAGCTGGGCTTACTAACCTGTTCTCACCCCTAGTCCATTCCTCCTCCTCCTCCAAATGTCTGCTTGCCCATAGTATTCAACTGGATGTTGGTTTGTAGGAAACTTCTAGAACTTCTCTCACTTGGAGAGCCTTTACCATGGCACCTGTCACTCTGTAATCACCTATTTGCTTCCACTCCCCACCCCCAACCCCACCCCTCGCTAGACTTGAAATATCTCCGGGTCAAGGACATGTCTTGGTAATCATGTATCCCTAGGTATATAGCTCATAAACTAGTTGAACAGTTAAGTTAATCTGTAGATTCAAAATTAGGTTCCATCAAGCAGGTTGTGAAAGTCAGATGTTTCCTTTAGCAAAACAGGTTCTTAAGTTTAAATTCTGTCATTTATCCTATTTATACATATCCTTCCTACCCCATCCTCGCTCCTCCAAGCAATTCTCCCCTTTCATTTCAAAAGCAATTCTTGCTCCACCCCAAAACTTGCCCGTCTCCCCATCTATTTAAAAATACTATCCTTTCAGTTGATCCAGCCCCAAACTAGGGATTCTCTTTGATTCTTCACATTCCCTCATCCTTGCCTATCATGCCCTTTCCTTTAGCACCTGTACCTCTAGAACCATACCTGTTTTTAGCATCTTTACTACCTCCCCCAGCTCGGGCCAGTTCCACCCTTCACCTGGACCAGTTCAGCAGTGTGCTGACTGGTCTTTCTGCTCCCACTCTTAGCTTCCATATATCCATTATTCATGCAGACAAGCAGATATTTTCAAACTCAAAATAATATTGTGTCAGTCCCTCCACTAAAACACGCCAGTGGTTTCTTATTGAACTTAGAATAAAAATTGAGTTAAAAAATCTGAACTCACAGCCCTACATGAACTGGCCCCTATCTTCAACCTCATCTGCTTATTGCTCTCAGCTTCTGGCTGCACGGGTCTCCCCCGTCTCCTCCTCAGGGTTCTCTATTCCCTGTTGCCTGTTGAATTATTAGGTGGAATTCCACGTTAATCTAGTCAGCTCTGTGAATATGTAAACCAATAGTAGTGTCGAGTTAGCACAATCACAGTGAAATCCGTACCCCCAAAGACATCCCCAGTCCTGGTTTTTATCATCATACTTGTGGTACCGGAAGTTCATGGTAACAGGCAACTGACTTAATGATAACCCTTGTTAAAGGCCTTGGGAAAGGAAGTTGACAACCTTGCTGACTTCTAATGGTGTTAACTGATTTCTCTTTTTCTCCCTCTTTTTGCCATGCAGAGTATGAGCTGGAAGTAAAGAGGGTGCAAGACATTCTTTCGGGAATAGAGAAGCCACAGGTATGTCTTCTGGATTTCTCGGCATAAATGGTGCTCTTTTAAGTATTTCAAACATGCTTTTCTTTTACCACACAGTAGGTAAGCAAAAAGGCCCCTTCCCATTGCAGATTATTCATAAACTATGAAATAGAGCTGTTATTAATGGAGCATGAAAATATAAAACAGCAGTCTTCTGTTTAGTCATCATCCACTAAAATGTCTTCTTTATTTAGATATTCTGAATGCAATTAGGTATTCATCCCAACATCCAAGGATACACCACCACCACCATCCCCGCCCCACCCCCCCCACACACACATACAAGGTCTACAGTAAAGTTTTCTTTTGGTAATTTCCCTTTACCTGTGTAAATGTAGTAATAATAATTTTTTGAAAACCTCAGTAATTCAAAGTATTTTTCCAGGTAAATTTCAAAAGGTACTTAAATATTAGCTGAGTAAAATAAGTCCAAACTGTAATGGCAAGGAAAAAAAAAAACTGGTGGGAGTAGTGATATTGTGAGAGTTCAGTTTGATTTTGCCAGATGCTTTGAAATTCAAGTGAAAAATTCAAAATGTTGATTCAGCCTTTCATCTGAGTTTAGAGAGCCAAAGTTCTTTGGAGGGTTTTCTAGCTGAATTGGAAAACCTTACTTCTTCATGTGTTTCAAATACTGAGACTTTTAACAGAAGGGTCCAAACATGCCTCAGGGCACATAGTTGAGTTTGACTAAACCTAAAAACATGAGGTGTGCCGGACTCTGGGCACAATAGGGCACTTGTGGAGGAGCAGGGTGTTGATGCTGGGTTGGGGAGTCTGCACTTAATCCAGTAAGGAGCAGGTTGCAGTTGAGAGTTTGTGAGCAGAGAAGTTCTATAATCAGGACTGTACTTTTAGGAGGATCGAACAGTGCGCAAGTGCAGTGCAGTGAGCAGAGAGAGGATGGACCCAGGGAGACAAGACAAGTGTTAGGAATGTGTTACTGTAGTGCTGGTGAGAGACCGTGGGAGTCGGAGTTAGGGTGATGCATCAGGTGTGGCAAGGAGAGGACCGACACTAGAGCCAGTCTAGAGAAATCCATCAGGCGCGACAACCTGTTAGATATCAGGTGTCATGGATAGCTGGGCTTTCAGGCTTAGATGCCTCCTTTCAGGAGTTGCTTCCTCTGAGCTGGCTGCCCTGACTTTTGTCCCATCAACTGGGATGCTCCACTCAATGTTTGGTACCACTGGTCTTTCTTCAGCTTCACTGTGTGTATGTGATATATTGTACTCTGTTTCCTTGTTTTTGTGTCTTTCCCAGTCATCTATGAGTTCCTCTAGAAAAGTTCATGTCTGTGTCCCTTTTGTATCTTCAGTGCCATTCTTAGACGTGTGGAATTTGTTTCACAAGCAGGGTATCCAGGAAGACGAGTAAGTGGGCAGTCAAAAGGATCTGGTAGATCAGTGCTGTAGAGAGAGGGCAATGAGATAGCCATGGGGGAACACGTGCGAGGGAGTGAGAGGAATGGATGCTAGCTTTGTGGATGGGGCAGAGTGTAGGGAGAGATTACAGAAGGCTTGAGGGCAGAGTCATAAAACAGGCGTATGTGTATAGTGCAGCAGAAAGAACCCGTGAGGGACTCAGAAGTCATAATCAGCGTGAGAAGGCAGAGTGACGGTTTAGTTGATGTCCCAGTTGTACTCAGACAGCTTCCTTTGGTCTCTGTCATGTGTACACACACACTGTGTTTTTCTTGAGTTATACCTGGTCATTTCTTTACTGCAGGTGATGGAGTCTATTTTTGAGGCTCATGTGGCTCCAGCAAGATAAAAACAGTCTTTATATGCATTGGTCCTTACCCCAATTCAGTGTTTATTAAGTGCCTAAATCTTCTCAGGTTTTACAGCAATGTAGACAGGTTTTTGTGTAAATGGTCGTGATGTTCAGTGTACTTATAATCAGATTCTTATCTGAGAGGTCAAAAAGTCCCAAGTGGGTCTCATTTGGCTAAAATCAAGGTATCAGCTTGGGCTGCACTCCTCTCTGGGGCAAATCTGTTTCCTCTCCCCTTCCAGTATCTAGAGGCTGCCCGTGTTGCTTGCTCACACCTGTTCCATTCTCATACTTCCTTCTCCTGACTCTGACTTTTCCTGCCTCCCTTTTTTACCTACAAAGACACTTGTTACTACCTCAGGCCCACTCAGATAAGCCAGGGTAGTCCCTTCCTCTCAAGGTCCTTCACTTAATCACCTCTGCAGAGTCTCTTTTTACCTTTTAGGTTCCAGGGATTAGAATTCAGACATCTTGAGGGAGCCATGTTGTTCTGTCCACCACACCCACCGTTGGTCCCCAGATAAACCTCTGCTGGGTGACAGTCCACCCATGCTTCTGATCCCCATGAATTGTTTATACCATTATTCTCCCTTCCTTCCTCTCCTCTCCCCTCTGTCTGAAGTTCATGTCCATGGTTGTGTCTTATTCATCTTTGTGCCCCCGGTACCTCGCACTGTCCTTGGCACAGTGTGAGCCCTTAACAAATATTTGGTAAATAAATGTGGCAGACTGCAGTGGCTGTAGTGAGGCTCTGCCAGGTGAGACAGATGCTGGTAGCCTGGCCAGCTCAGATGAGGCTCAGCCAGCCTGGTGGGATGTGGGGACGGCTGGGAGCCAGGGTGGGAGGCAGCAGCATGGAGGGGCGGTGGGGAGTCCTGTGAGTTGGGGCCCAGCGTGGCCATTAGCTGTCTTTGTGACCCTGAGCCAAGGTTTCCTTATCTTTGAAAGGTTGAATAATAAATACCACATTGGATTATCTGAGAAGTAAATTATATGCTATTTATAGAGTCCTTGGAATGGAGTATTTTCCTATAGTTTATAGCATATTATTAGGCAAAGGCGAGACTCTGCAACATGCTGAAGTGGGAAGGAGGGCTGTTCACCTTCTAGGAAAAGAAACAGCTGCAGAAAGTTCGGCACACAGTTGTCTAAAGGATTGTTGTTCTTGTTTTTTTCTTGCAGCCGCATCTGGTAACACTTCCAAATAATACTCATATATTTTTCTTCAAAGTTTTGCAGATGATTTGTTTTGGGTATAGGAGCATTATCGAGGACCTGTAGATTCTAGTCATCTTTCTAGAACTTTGGGCACCCTGAATTAAGCAAGTCATTTATGCTTCAGAAACCCAGATACTATAAAAATCCAAGTACTTATTCATTAAATAAAAGAGGGTACAAATATACTACATGTTTGTCCCAAGACTGTAACAATTAGGTGTCTCGGGGACTATACTCATATACCACTGCTATACCAGAGAGATAAGCTGGATACTAATTCTAAGTGGTTTAGGAATTAACCTCTGCAGTCCCATCTAGTTCCAACCTGACATGGTTTAATCTGCTCTGATGGTGATGCTCGATGAAGTCTCCCCTGAACTGCTGGACAGTTCGTTTTCAGTATGTAAATAAATGTAACCAGGAATTGAGGTTCTGCATCGTTTCCATCTGCTAATGTTTAGCTTGTAGAAACAATGGATTTGTTGGCTCCAGACATGAGTAAACGACCTAAGGAGAACAACAGTCCCTACAAGAAACAATCCGTTGAAAGATAAATAGCCATAGATCTGGAGACAGATTCAAGGGTCTTAGCACTTAAGGAATTATAGTAACAGATGATTCTGAAATCCCTAAATTTGAATATCCTTTTTCTTTGAATAATGATCTCTTTGACCTTTTCCTTTTAAATTTTCCTTTATGTTTGTATTTTTTGTGATGGTACTTTAGAAGTGAAGCCAGTATTGCTATGGAAATATTTTCTTAACATACTCCCTAAATTGGATCAGCAGGCCTCCCACATAGTTAAATCCAAAGACCAGACCAAATTTAGAAGCTATTAACTTACACAGAAATATTTTTGAACATGGGAGTAACAGTGTAGTAACTTTATGAGAGTAAGTGGTGTTTTGGATCCAAATAATGAATATCATTTGCATATAAGATAGTCTGAAAATTAAGACAGTAAAATTTCACAGAATAAAAAGACCAGGATGAACAGGAGATTAAAGGGAAAAAGAGAACACTGAGGATTACATATGAAATAGCTGGAAGATAATGCAATCTTATCATTTGTGAACATGAGTATAAATATATATATGCCTTTAGCTAGCAGCTGTTCTCAAGTTCACATCTATATTTAATAAATACATAACAGAAATGGTCTCTAATCAGTGTGTAATCATTGAGAAGTAAATAGTGGTTTTTATGAGTCCTTCAGAGATACTTCAAAGCGGTTTAAGTAATTTCTATATAGACTTACAATAGTAACCTTCACAGTAGACTCTCTCATATCTCTAGCGCTGAAACAAATGTCACATTGGGCCTTGTCCAATAATTTTGTAACTGGCAATCACCACTTTTATCACCATTCAAAGGAGATTGACTTCTGTTTATGGTAGAATAGTTAAACAAAATAAAGTCAGTTAGTTTTATGGCTTCTAAACTTCTTTTTTTGGATCACTGCCATGACAGTCATTGTGATGATCAGCTTAGCCATGCCCTAGTTCAGTTCAGTGGTCACTGCAGGTGAGGAAGTTTCACCAGAGAGAGAGAGAGAGACCCTGAATGAATGAAGGGGAAGCTTGTTTAAGAACGCTGTCACTCCAAAGTAGACTTGAACCCAGCCTAGTTCTTAGAGTTCTGAATCTCTCATTAAGGTTATCAGCTCCCTGGATGCTTGGAGTAAAGGCCTCCACTGCTGATGACCCCTTTACATGACATTCTCCTGAAAGGCACCGTGTAAATCCCTGGCATCAAACCTGGGATGGAAGTGAGTTCCAAGTTCTAACAGAGACAAAGCACTCTTTCTCTCAGGACTCTAATGCCTGAAGAAAGGAAACCTGAGACCCCGAAAGGCTCAGTGAAAGGCAGGGCAGGGGGAGCACAGGAGGGACTAGGCCTTACAAGTCTGGTAGTAATCTAGGTGGCAGGCTGCTCAGATCCAGGGAAGAATTCCCAGAAGCCACCAACCTTTGAAAATGATGCTGAGTTCTCCAAGTGCACTTCCGTTAGGCTGGCCAGTGGGAAGGATGCAGAGGTCTGTGTTCAGATGACATTTGGCCTTCCTAAGGCTTGCTAAGGGAACCTCGGGAAAAGGTGTATTTTTTTAGTTGATACTTCAGGTGTTGTACATCACTGTTCAGTTAAGTGATAGTTTAACCAAGTCCTAAAGGGCTTCCCCCCGTGGCTCAGCGGTAAAGAATCTGCCGGCAATGCAGGAGATATGGGTTCGATCCTTGGGTTGAGAAGATCCCCTGGAGTAGGACTCACCCCAGTGGTCTTACTGGGAAAACTCCACAGACAGAGGAGCCTGATGGGCTGCAGTCCATGGAGTTGCAGAGTTGGACACAACTGAGTGACTAAACAACAAAAGGAAAGAAAGTAATTTTTTTTGTTTGATTTACATATATTGTTAAATGATTATCACAATAAGTTCAACTAATATCCATCATCTCATATAGATACAATATAAAGGAAGAAAAATTTTTTCTTCTTGTGGTAAAAGCTCTTAGGCTTAGATTCTTAATAGCTGGTGAAAATGGTAGAGTTTAAAGGGATGTGAATTTATGGGTACCTGTTCAGTATCTGGAGAAGGAAATGGCAACCCACGCCAGTATTCATGCCTGGAAAATCCCATGGACTGAGGAGCCTGATGGGCTACAATCCGTGGGGTCGCAAAGAGTCGGACATGACTGAGCGACTTCTGTGTGTGTGTTCAGTATCTAAAGTGCTAGCATTTGAGCTATTTTAAGATGTGATGTTATTTCACACCACCATTCATAGAGTCAGTGTTACTATCCTCTGTGCTCTTGGAATTGGGCCATTTATCATCTCAGTTGAATGTTTCTCGGTACCTAATCAGCATCCTTTAAAGTTATAAACTGAACTCCTCATAGCAAAAATCTCTCTTTGTAAGTTAAGAATCAAATATAATATCCAGTATCTCTAGGTTAGTCATTAATGATGTGAGTAATTCAGCAAATATAGTGGTGTATGTGGTAGAAATACTGCCTTAAAATTCAGTCAAGGAAACAACACACAGAGCAGAGCGTCATGGAGTGAGTGTTACATGTCAGCGCCCACACAAGGTGGTTGGAGCACAGAGGAAACAGTGACAGATCCTGAGCAGAGGGTCAGGTAGCACTGGATAGAAGTTTTTCATGAATTGGTCTCAAGCTGCTGTGGGGCCCTGTGTGCTCAGTGGGTCTGCCATGAGCCCCCTCATGCATCTCTCTGTCTTCATCAGGCAGAGGTCATATCTTCATCATCTCTGTGTCCATAGCCCCTCACCAAGTAAGGTATGTTAAAGGCAGGAAAACAGGAAAGTCCAGAGCTAAGTCTCAGGGTGTGAGAGGAGATGGCATGCTGAAGGGGCAACGGTAGGCAGAAGAGGAGCTCTTAGTCTGGAGTCAAAGCAAGAAGGGTAGAGTTCAGTTCTGTAACAGTGTCTTTTTGGGATTTTTTAAAAATATAAATTTATTTAATTGGAGGTTAATTACTTTACAATATTGTATTGGTTTTGCCGTACATCAACTTGAATCTGCCACAGGTATACACATGTTCCCCATTCTGAAACCCCCTCCCACCTCCCTCTCCGTACCATCCCTCTGGGTCATCCCAGTGCACCAGCCCCAAGCATCCTGTATTTAAAAGATGTGTATAATGCTAGCCTGCCATCCTCCTTGTTACCTGTATCAGAAACTCAGGCTGTCTTCCTCTTTTTTTATTTTTCATTCAATGTTTACCAAACAACCACTACTCATGGTTGAATATGCCTTGGGCCTTCTGCTTAGAGAGTCCCACAGTCCAGTGAGAAAGGCAGGCAAATGCTATAAACATGATTAGCAATGGGTAGAGATAGCAACAAGGTGCTGTGGAACAGAGACCCGATAGGGTACTTCAGAAAATGCTACTTGAGGGTAGTGAGCCCTAGGCGTAGGGTCTGGAAGGATGAGTAGGAGTTTGACTAAATCATTGGTTAAATATATGATGCTATGTCTATTTGGAATAGAAATGATGTGGAGGGCTCTGCTCAAAATGGAATGAATGATAGACTGAAAAGGGAAATTTGGTATTCATTTCCATATTTATTATTCATGCTTTTATATTATTTTGTATTTTAATACTCTTTATTTGGGTCAGATAGTGACCAAAAAAATAGAAGAAAAGAATGTAGTTTAGACATCTCCATCCATAGCCTACTAATCTATGGCTATAAAGTCTTGTATGGACATCAAACTTTAGTGTATGTTTTAATTCTTATATTTTTAATATGTTATTTGGAGAGCAACAAAATGAACTTTAGAAGATCAGAACCTTAAAAAACTGATAGATTTATTTTAAAGAATTAGATTGTGCACTAGATTTTTGGTTTCTCCAGAAACAGACTCTGAAACAAAGATTGGAAGGCAAATAGTGTGTGTGGGGAGGTGCCCCAGGAAGCACAGTTAGAGATGCAACATCAAATTGCAGAGGAGAAGCCACTTAACTGTTAAGGTAACAGGTTAACCTGTTAAGGAGCAGGTTACGGCTGCGGGCAGCTGGGTCTCAGTCCTGCTGAAGATGCCCAAGAGACAGTGTAAGTGCTAGCTCAAGGGAAAAAGTTGGGGCTTTAGAGTCCCAGACTCCTTTTTTCAAATGAAGTCTTAAGTGGAGGCCAAAGCAAAAGATAAAAGCAGAGCCTAGAGAGGTGGAACATTTCTGCACTTACTTCTGCCAGCTGTCAGCCTGGGCCTTGGCTCTATTTTTGCCACCACTCCCAGCCCTACCTCCCCCCATCCTCCTGCACCCTGAGGGTTTTCCCAGGAACCTGCAGGACTTTGAGGAGCATGGTTTGGAAGATCTTGGCTTTGCAGGATGATTCGACATCAAGCAAGCCTTGGAGTCTGCCAGAAAGTACTATCATGGAGATTTATCACGTTCAACTTTTTACCTTTAGAAAAATTATCAGACATGACATTATTTTTACTTTCTGGAGGACCAAGTGTGAATTACACCAGACTTGGACATAAGTTTGCATAATAAGGACAGACATTTCAGGAGTTACAGTTTGGACATCAGGACCTTGACAAGAAAAAACAATATAGGATGGGTTTTCTTTGCAATTAAAATGAATTTGTAAATTAAAATCTTTTTTTTTTTTTTTGAGTTAAATCTGAGCCATTTTTATGCTACTGCTGATAATCACAAAATGTTCTGAGGAGAAGTGTCGTGTGTGATTCTTGTTTTTCTTCCTCAGGTTTCTAATATTCAGGCAAGAACAGTTGTGTTGTCCTGGACGCCCCCTGTTGGACTTTCGTGTGGACCCCACAGTGGTCTTTCCTTTCCCTACAGTTATGAGGTGGCTTTGTCAGACAAAGGACGAGATGGAAAATACAAGATAATTTACAGGTAATGTATATTTCCATGTGTTTTTCTCCAGCTGCTAAACTGTGAAATTGGCATTCTTAAGGAGAATAAAAAAAAAAAAAAATAAAGAAAAAATGAATGGCTTTGTAAATTTTCCTTTAAATAGTTCTTTTTAAGAATTAGTGATAATTACAATGTCAAGAGTTAATTTTGTTCAAGTAATTACTAATCAGAAATTACTTGTACAGAGCCATTTGGTGTTGGTCAGATGTGTCACTTGGTTATGTTAGCTTGCCAGCATAGGACTAAAGAAGATTTTCCATTAATGTTGGCAGGGCAAAGAGTGAGTATGCCATTTATCATGCCCTCCTATGGTCACCTTTTAGGCCCAGGCCTTTTGCTAGTCTACAGTGTGGTTTTTGTATTCACCCTACTTCTTATCCTCTATGATAGTTTTCCAGTGTGTAGTGAACCATTTTATTTGGAGGCTATCTTAAATAGTCAGAAGTTTATTAGCACACAGAATAAGGGATTATCCTCTTCCACTTTATGAACTCCCATATATTAACCATTCACATGATTTATAGTTGTGTTCTAAATGAGATAAAACATTTTGTAGGGTCAAGTGTTTTCTCTTTTGTGATTGCTGGGTACTGCTCAGATTTGCAGAGCAAGAAATATAGGCAGTCTGTTTGACCTCTCTATGACTGGCCCCAGGAAGTACTGCGCGGGCCCAGGGTCGTGAGGTCACAAAACTCCACTTCTTCCTCTACCAGACAGACTGCTTTTCTCTCCTGTTTCCCTGCTACAGACCTTGCATCCCCACCTCCCCTCACCGACCCCCCTACCCCAGCCCCGTTCTTTATTATTAAGTTGCTCTGGGGATTTGTCTCCTGGACAAAGAAAAGTGGGGAAGAGAGGGAAGGCAGCTCTTCAGTCACCCTGTCCTCCTGTGACTGCCCATAGAGCTCTGTCATCTCTTCCTGGATTCCTGCAAGAGTCTTCTCAGGCTCCTCCAGCATCCGCTCTGGCAAGCTGTCTTCCCATCCAGCCTCCACCCTGCAGAAACAGAAATCAGGCCGTGTCACTGCCCTGTGAAAGAACTCTGTGGTGCTTTTTCACTGTCCTCAGAATGTAGTCCTATCCCCTTAACTCTATTAGGTACTGTTTTGAAAAGTCAGAATTGGTAGTGACCTTAACAAAATAAAGAGCGCCATTTCCCCCAGCCTGCCAGGAAACAGATTCTATCAATGCATGATGGTTCTTGGTGGCAGGACCTAGAGTCCCAGGTGCCCATAAGTGAGAAAGTAGGAAGCTTGGGAATGAAGTGAATGGGAACATTCTGTCTTCCTTGAGAAAGCAGCAGCTGCAACTCACTTGAAATAGGTTGTTGCATAAGGGTTTATAGGTCTGGATTTGTGAACTCCTTGGATTTTTTTTTTAAAGGAAATGCTGGAAATCTAAGTTGTTTTGTAAACGTTCCTAATTTTACACTATTAATTATTGAGCAAATTTTAAAAACTTTAAAGATAAAGTCAAGTCAAACAACAGAGCTGTAGGCAAGGTGTAGACGTTGGCCTTCAGTTTGCAATTTTTAAAAAGCATTTTTATTTGAATAATTTTCAAATTTACAAAATGTTGCAAAAATAAAGAGATTGAGGAATATGTGCCTATCCTTTCATCCAGATTCACCTGTTATTAGCTTTTTCCTCTATTTGCTTTACTATTTGATTTTCTCTCCTGCCTTTCTCTCTAAATCTGTTTTTTCCTATTAGTTTTAAATATCATGGTCCTTTACTGCCAATAAAGAGATTGAGGAATATGTGCCATCCTTTTAATCCAGATTCACCTGTTATTAGCTTTTTCCTCTATTTGCTTTACTATTTGATTTTCTCTCCTGCCTTTCTCTCTAAATCTGTTTTTTCCTATTAGTTTTAAATATCGTGGTCCTTTACTGCCAAATATTGCAGTGTGTTTCCTAAAATATTTTCTTAAATAGCTATAATGCAGTTACCAACTTCATGCCTTTACATCAATACCATATTTTTATCCAGTCCATCATCTACATTCCCATTTTGTTGGTTGGTTAAATAATGTCTGGTAGCATTTTTCTTCCCCTCTAAGACAAGATGCATTCTAGGGTCAAATACAGCGGTTAGTTGTCATGTCTCAATAACCTTCTTTAATTTGGAACACTTCTACCGTATTTCATTGTCTTCTATTACCCTAAATTTTTTTTTAATCTTCTGCTTTAATAAAAAAAACTGACACATATACATGCTTTTTCAAAAACAAAAATGTTAAACCTAGCAGGGCAAGAGGTTTAAAATATGTTTAAGATTATGGTTAAATTTCGAACATACAGAAAAGTAGAAAAAGTAATACAGTGAACTCCAGGTAATCATCACTCAGATTTAACAAATTTTCAAGATTTTGCCACATTTGACTCATGTCCCCTTTATCTTTATTATTGTTATTATGATTGAAGAATTTGGTAGCAGCTCACAGATAACATGTCAAATTTATTCCTGCATAGTTCAATATAGATAAACATAGACATTTTTTACATAACTGCAGTGCTTTTCTGGTGGCTCAGACGATAAAGAATCTGCCTGCAAAGCAGGAGACCCAGGTTCAGTCCTTGGGTTAGGAAGATCTCCTGGAGAAGGAAATGGCTACCTACTCCAGTATTCTTTCCTGGAGAATTCCACAGGCAGAAGAGCCTGGCAGGCTACACTCCATAGGGTCGCAAAGAGTCAACCCTGACTGAGTAACACACAGTCTCATTAACATCTAGAAAAGCTAACAATAATGCTTGGCATCATTTAATACCTAGACCATGTTCAAATTTCCCCAACTGTCTCAAAAATACGTTTTAATATTGATTTCTTCCCCTTGGAATCCAAATGGAGTTTACTTACTGCTTGGGATTATTAGGTCTCATCAGATCAGTCGCTCAGTTGTGTCCGACTCTTTGTGACCCCATGAATCGCAGCATGCCAGGCCTCCCTGTCCATCACCAACTCCCGGAGTTCACTCAGACTCACGTCCATCGAGTCAGTGATGCCATCCAGCCATCTCATCCTCTGTCATCCCCTTCTCCTCCCGCCCCCAATCCCTCCCAGCATCAGAGTCTTTTCCAATGAGTCAGCTCTTCGTATGAGGTGGCCAAAGTACTGGAGTTTCAGCTTTAGCATCATTCCTTCCAAAGAAATCCCAGGGCTGATCTCCTTCAGAATGGACTGGTTGGATCTACTTGCAGTCCAAGGGACTCTCAAGAGTCTTCTCCAACACCACAGTTCAAAAGCATCAATTCTTCGGCACTCAGCCTTCTTCACAGTCCAACTCTCACATCCATACATGACCACAGGAAAAACCATAGCCTTGACTAGATGAACCTTTGTTGGCAAAGTAATGTCTCTGCTTTTGAATATGCTATCTGGGTTGGTCATAACTTTCCTTCCAAAGAGTAAGCGTCTTTTAATTTCATGGCTGCAGTCACCATCTGCAGTGATTTTGGAGCCCAGAAAAATAAAGTCTGACACTGTTTCCACTGTTTCCCCATCTATTTCCCATGAAGTGGTGGGACCAGATGCCATGATCTTCGTTTTCTCATAAATCCATTTTAATCTAGAATAGTGTCCTCATCCTTTTTCTTTTCTGTAATACATTTTATATTTTAAAATGTATTTTTATAAATATATTTAATTTTAAAATAGTTACATTTAAAAAATTTTTAATTAATGTATAGTTGATCTACAGTATTGGTTTCAGGTGTATCTCCCATCCTTTTTTGAAATTCTTGACCAGCTGCAAAGAGTGGATCACTTTTTTTTTTTGCCACTCTGAATTTAGTTTAATCTTCCTTTCCTGTATTTCTTATTAATTGATTGTTAGCTCTGGAGCTTGATCAGATGCAGCCTTTTAACATTTGTGGGAGGTTTTCATCAGGGTGGCTCTATGTCCTTCCTATTCCAGCACACTGGGAAGCACTGGAGCTTGCTGGCCTCAATGTGATTAAATCATGTTTAGTAACAGCCCATTAATTTTTTTTTAACTCACTTATTTACTACTTTGAAATATAGTTCGCATACAGTATTACATTAGTTTCAGGTATACTACATAGTGATTCGAAATTTTTATAGATGATACTCCATTTTAAGTTATTATGAAGTACTCGCTATGTTTCCTGTGCTATACGAGATATCCTTGTAGCTTATTTACTTTATACAAAGGAGTCTGTACTTCTTATTACCTTGCCCCTATCTTGCCCTTCCCCACTTTGCTCTCCCCACTGGTAACCCTTAGTTTGTTTTCTATATCTGTGAGCCTGTTTCTGTTTCCTTATATTCATTTGTTTGATTTTTTTAGATTCCACATGTAAGTAGTAACATACAGTAATTTTGTCTGACTTATTTTACCAAGCATAATACCCTCCAGGTCCATCCAGTGTTGTTACAAATGGCAGAATTTCATTCTTATTTGTGGTTGAGCAGACACTGACATTTTTGAAGAACACAGTTATGCCCCTACACACCCCTCTTACCTTTAAAAAAAAATTTAATGGGAACATTCCATATTTTATGTTAGTTGTTTCCTCATGATTAAGTCAAGGTTCATTTGCAGTTTCTGATCAAATAAGTGGTTTTATTTTGTATAAGAGAACTATTTATTAGAATGTGTCTATAAGAGAGCTGTTTATTAATATTGATATATGAGGGAAACAGATTAGATTTCTTGAAGAAAGCTGAGAAGTTGAAATGGTTGGGGTTCTCTTCAGGCTGAGTCTGAGAGTCCCCTTCAGTTGACAGTTGGTACTGTTATGTACACATTTATCTGTGTATCTGTCTATTCAGTTTGCTTGCTTCTTTACTTACTTTTATGTAATCACTTTGAAGAAGTGATAAGATATTTTGGGATTTTATTCTTAAGTTAACCTTACCATTTTCCAGATCCTGAATGACATGATTTAAAGAAATCTAATTTGCTAGTCCAGAAAAAATGATAATGCCAAATAGGAAAGTTTTTTTCTGATTTATGGTGGAAGTAGACATAATAATTCTTGAATTGTTGTTTGTACATGACTATGAGACCCAAATCCAAAACCTATTTTATTTTTGAAACTGGTGTTGTTGACTAATACATGGTTTTTCTTTGCAGTGGAGAAGAATTAGAATGTAACCTGAAAGATCTTAGGCCAGCAACCGATTATCATGTGAGGTGAGTATTGGGGACTTCAGATTGCTAAAATAAATGGTTTGCTCCTTTTTAAAAGTATTTGGTTAACAGCACTTGCCTAGCTAAAAGTTTCAGCACCTTTGCTCATTGGCCATTCCTCAGTGCCCTACACTTTCTGGCATCAAGATTGGGAGTCCACAGAAGTGCTTCTGGTCATAGAAAAGTAGATGATACCCTGAACAGAATTTTAAAATTATTTTTATAAAGTAACTTTTATTTCACATATTCTTCTAAGATCTATTGGAACATGTGGCTTAATGTATGATATTTTCTATCAGTTATTTCATTATAGACCTTCCATGCAAACCATATGTTCAGCACGAATGACTAAATAAAGTCCTTCCCATGTTTCAAGTTTGGACCATAAAAGGCAATAGGTTTTGAATTTGAAGTCTAGTAATGCAAATATGAAAATTATCTTTAACAAGAGCTAATGCAGTTTGCCAAAGCAACTCACATAGTTTGATATGTAGTCTGAAATCTCTTCTGTGATTTTTTTTTCAATCTCTTCCATGACTGCTCTGGAAGGCAGGGCCTGCTAATTTTAGGAAGAAACTCAGCCAACCACCAACCTGCAAAGAGAAAAGTATCAGAGCTCATCTGATTATCTAAAGATTTATCAATTTGTAAACAGGCAGATTTCTTAATCTGAATGTGATCCATAATATCTTTTAAGTTTTCATTAAAACTTCATTTTATATAATTTTTAATTTATCCAGAAATTCTTATTTTATCTAATCGGGTGAACAACAACAAATTCTCTCTCCTTTTTTCAATTGTGCATGTGTAGATCAAGATTATGTAATAAAATTGCAAGCATCCTTTGTTACACTTTGTTATACTTTACAATGGTTAGTTCATACAACATGTTCCGTGGTGGTGGTATAGAGGCGGCATAGCCTAATAGGAAGAGCATTATGTTAATTATCAGTAGGCTTGAATTCTAGTCTTGTTCTACTGTGAATTGACTGTTTCAACTTTGGTCAATCACAGAGAATCCATGCCAAAATTTTCTCGGTAACAAAAGTAGGGCAAGTTGGGGTGTGTTCAGGTAGTAATATCTTATTAGCTGCACAAGTGTTTAAAGCTATGTTTAAAGCAATACATAAAAGAGCTGGTTTTTACATTCAGTCATAAAGTGTACATCTGCTTAGCTACCGCACTGTTTAGATGAACTCTATGGCAACCATCTTTTCCCTTTTGAATTAGAACTTTTGGATTTTGAGTCAGTTAACTTTAGCCCAAACATATTGAACTTTTCACACCATCTACAAACAGAAAGATTTGTGTAACTTGTGAAGCAGAGATGATAATAGTTTAACCATTCTTTCAAATGGTGGATTTAACAACAAAAAAACAACAGAAAATGCAGCACCATATAGGGAGTCATGTAAATGTTTTCCATGAGACATTGTTAACATGTGTTTCTTTTTTTCTCTTTTAATGTTCACTGCCATTGTTTTACTGAAGGTTTACTTTATTAATTTTCTGCTCATCCATGAGCTGATGACATCTTTTTTGAAAAGATTTAAATGTCACAGTCTGCCCTTTATTTACTATCCTGTCTCTTGTTTCCCTTAGTTTCTTTTAAAATCCCTCTTACAAAGGGTAAACTTTAGAGTTTACTTCCACATGAATTCTTCTTACATGACTTTTGAACACCTTCAACTTCTGGGCAGATAAAAGGAGTAATTAATGGAATCCCCCAAAGAAATAGGAGCATGAAGTGGTTACCTCCTAGGGACCTTGGACCCAGACTTCCTCCTGACACATCAAGGATCCCACCTTAGTGACATATTTGACACATATGTGACACCACACGTACACAGCCGAAGGCACCACCAACTATTATTTGGCCTAGCACTGTACTGGCCAGAGAGATGGAAAATTCTCCCTCTCTTTGGTCATAATCTCTTCTAGAATTTTAAAAAATTCTTTACTAAGAAAAGTATATACAGTCCAAATTGTAGTCACTTTGATCTGGCTGTGTGGACCATTCCTTCTCTTTCCTTATACTGTACAGCCTTTCATTTTTCAAACTAGAGAAGACTCTCAACCCCTGCTTAGAGTCAGTTTCCTCTGCCCTGGATTGTGTTCAGAGGCAGCTTGATGACACTGTAGACAGAGCTTCGAATATGGAGTTAATGGCTCAGTCACTTACTGTAGGTGTGTGATTAGGCAAGCCATGTAAACTTCAATGACCATGTTTTCTCATTCATAAAATGAGGATAATGATATCAGCCTCAGAAAGATGGTGTGAGAGCAAATGATATATATGTGCAAATCTATTATAAACCTGTAACATGTGCAGATGTTATTTTTGTTTTATTGTTCTAAAGTTGTTCTAAAAATAAAAAGGACCTTCGTGATGCAGGTTCTTTGAACCTATGTGTAGTTTGACCATACCACTCACTATTTTATTGAGATAAAGATGTATCATAATTGTTGCTGAAAAAAGGAACAAAATCTCTTTTTATGATGTAATATTAACATTCTCAGAATCTTGGTTCCAAAAATGTAAGTTTTTATCAACATGGCCTCAAATATAATTTTAAATTTAATAGTCACCTATAAGGCCTCAAAGGCTGTATGGAAACATTTTCTCACTTTTCCACAATAGAAACTCCAAAAGAATTCCGTTACTATATAGCTGCAAAATGAGCCGTTATATTCGTTGCCGTTTTTATTTATTTGTACATTACCAATTTAGAGAGTGTTGCCTTGGAGGAAGTGTGGCGAGCTGATGATGAAAACAAGGATGCTTCTTTTAGCAGCACTGAGCCGACTGTATTCCTCTTCCAGTTCTTAGTAGTAAACATTTTGACAGGGTCCAGCAGAAATCTCTGTCCAGATAACCCTTCCATAGAGTGACGAGTTTCTTTCTCAGGTACTGACGTCTCACCTGGGGCTCCTTTTTTTGTTGCTTCTGATTTTGCTACTCTGATCTCATCCCCTTCACATTGCTTGTTATCTCTATGAGTTCTTTTCCAACTTTTGCCTCCCTCCTGTTAGTGAATATTGTCTGAGTTCATCAGCCAGATACTCAACCATTTTTTAAAGTGGCTGTCATGGCCCAGTGGAGCAATGGATAGCACATTGGACTTGCAGAGTAGCAGTCTCTCGGTTGTGGAGCTCTGTCATTGAGCTGTCTGGGGCTTGGCATCGGTCTCCAGGCAAGAGTTGCTCTTGACTTCTACTTGCCGTCACCTCACTATTATTGGGAATAATTTATTAAGAGACCAGTGGCATCTTTGAGACTGTGCTTTGTGCCTGTGGCTGTTTAGACTGGCACTTGCCATGCCCTCCACACCAAATTCCACATTGAAAATTGTATCCTGAGACATTCCAGGCTTTAAAGATTTTTTTCCCCTCAGTTTTTGCTTTGTATTTTTGTGTCATTACTCCACATATTCAACCACTTTTTTTTTCTCCTAGTGATTGAGGAAAGTAATTCCTCAATAATTCCTCTATTATGTTGATTTTAAAAATCTAGGTGCTGAGTCCTGAGTTATTTTTATTAAAGTCATCACTTTAATTACCCAGTTCTTACACAAATTGCTTCTTTTGGTTTAAAAGGAGTCAATTTGTTATTGTCAAAGTGTATTTATTCGGTGCTTCCATATAAGGCATTGTGTTATATATTGTATAATACCACCAGTGCATAATTTCCCGTGTGTGTGTGTATGTGTGTGTGTATGTTGAGGAAGAAAAAGGAATAAGAAAAATCTAGTACATATATACACATAAATAAGTCACATTTATTTTATAATACTTATGCATAAGTTTAACTTTTATAATCAAAAACATTTATATATTCATTTATTTACACATATACAAAGAAAAGTATATCCATCTTTTAATTGGTAGCTTTATAATTAATACTGACATTGAAGCCATCATTTTACTGTGGAAGTCAAGAATTTATATTTTTATAAATGATAGGATAATCAAAAATTTGAGTGATGGAATTGATAGCAATTTCATGACAAAATGTGAAGCTGTTTTCCAGTCACTGGCATAAACAATTTGGCAAAGAAGTTGCCCAGAGATGATATCATGTAATAACATTTCCCAGAAAAATTATGTGATGAAACGTTTCCAAAAATATGGGCTTGACTAGCTCAGAGTAGGGTTATGAAATAGGTGTTATTGACTAGAAATTGTGGCTCTTAGTATGTTACAGATGTGCTGGAGGAAGTTGGAGGCAAATTTCTGAAATTCTTGGAGCACCTGTTTCATAAGCACTTAGTATTTAAACTGAAGCAAATGTAAAAACCCAGCACAAGATTAATTAGAAAAGTGTCCTCCTTTCTGCTAGTATAAATGCTTAAAGAACTGAATTGTTTGCTGATATATTTAACCTAGGACTTTGGTCCAACTCCACAGATCCTCCTATCACATGGTGATTAGTAGACAAAACACACCGTCATGTGAGAAACATTACTGCAGCATTCTTGAAAATGTAATACCATTTCCAGAGACTTTTCTGTGAAAGTTGCTGGTAAAAATGGAGCTGGTAATTATTGCAATTAGTTGCTATCTATTCATTAAACCATTTGAATTGACAGATGTAATCATAAGGCACTTAGATAATCATGTCAAGTTTTAGATCCTGTGTGCAGCGCATTTATAAAATGCCACATAAAATGGATCTTGTTTCCTTTGCAGACAGATTTTTATCAGTGCAGAGCGCTGACTCCTCATTTAAACAAACTGTGATATTCTCTGAGTGTAAAGACAAGGGGAATAACTCCTGGTGGCCCACACAACTGTGCGTCCTTAACTACCTCAGATTTTTATCAGGTCCCTTCATTCTGCTGTCATCCTCCCAGTCTGGCTGTCAAGAGCCTCCTTTATTCGTGTTTCGATAGTCTGAGTATGGATTTGTGACTCCAAGAATCTCATTACAAATAGAGAATGAACTTAGGACTGAGTCCAGGTCTTCCCATATAACTAACTGTGGTCTGCCAGTTCTTGGCAGGCCCGTCCCCTCCCTCCTTTCCCCTGCCCTGTTACCCACGTGGAGTTCTGGTGCTGAATGTGTTTGTGGATGTTTAGGACTTGGTCTCCCCGAGTACAGTCTGAACTCATAAGCAAATGCCTACTGACCACAGCATGAGATATCTTCTGGTAATGAAAGTGGGTAAAGAGGATTGGGTAAAAGGCAGCTAAAAAGCCATCTCAGTGCCAGGTAGACAGTAGGGAGTGATAGGGACTCTGAACCGGACAGCGCCTGCCCCATCTATAGAGGAGCTGCTCTCAATTTCATTTAATTTTTATCATTTTGGACTTTGGTCCAGTGGTTAAGAATCTGCCTGCCATTGCAGGGGACATGGGTTTGGTCCTTGGTCTGGGAAGGTCCCACATGCTGCAGGGCAATAAGCCCTTGCGCCACAGCTCCTGAGCCTGTGTTCTGGAGCCCTTGAATTGCAACATGGAGTTTACGTACCACAGCCACTGAAACCCAGGCACCCTACAGCCTGTGTTCAGCAACAGAAGAAGCAACCCCAATGAGAAGCTGGTGTACCACAACTGGAGAGTAGCTCCCACTTGCTGCAGCTAGAGAAAGCCCGTGCACAGCAACCCAGACCCACCGCAGCCGTAAATAAATCATCAAAATAATTCAGTGTCTGTCATTCAGCTCTGCAGCTCAGTGTTGTTACAACTTACACTTTTCAAGAGAAGCCAGAGATTCACTTTTTAAAATGAGATCTCCATTTTTTCCAACATTGGCTTAATTTTTGGCTTTTTATTTCTGAAGATTTCAGTAGTCAAAGTGAACTAATGAACTCTCATAAGCCCACCACCCAACTTTCTATTTCCTTGGTGCCTTCACTAGCCCGCTCCCCCAACAGTTATTTTGAAGTAAAGTCCAGACATACTATTTCACCTGTGAACCACATTACCATCATCACACACCCTATGCCCATCCAACATAAACAAAAATTGTAAATTCCTTAATGTCTTTAAAGTCCAGAGACTGTTCCCATTTCCTCAACTGTCCTAAAAATGAAGGTTTTGTTTCTTCAGTTTGTTGTAATTGGAATTCAGACATGGTCTGCATATTATGTTTGGCTGATAGCTCTTAAATTTCTCTTAAGCTATAGGTTTTCCCTCCATCCTTTTTTCTCTTCTTGCAATTATTTGTTGAAATAATAAATAAAATTCTGTCTGTAGAATTTTCCACATTGTGAATTAGGCTGATTGCATCCCTGTAGTGTTGCTTAATGGTGTTCTCTCCACATTTCCTATAAAGCAGTGAAGAGGCTTAAACAGATACAGGGTCCGTTCTTCTGGCAGGGATTTTGTAGATAGTGGCATGATCTCTCCTTAGGAGTGCGTGATGTCTGCTTGTCTCTTTTCTGGTGGTCGTTGCCAATGTCCTTTAATTCACAGGTGGAGGTAATATTTTAACACTATCTTTCTTCCCTCCCCCAACACATATTTTGGGCCAAATAAAACCCATGAGTGATCAGCGGGAGAATTCAACTGATCTATTAAAGTTCAAGCTGGAACCCTGCCCATGTCTGGAACATTCTGTGATTCATTTTAAGCAACTTACTCCCAACAAGCCTGTCCTGATGCACGGAAATGATCCTGCCAAATCTGCCATTCCATTTTCTATTATCATTTGCTTATTTACAGAGAATGCAAAAAGGAGCATTTCTTTCATCAGGTTGGGTGAACCTAATGATAAAGCATCTTTTGTTTGGATCACGTGTCATGGTATGCTCCCCTAAGGCAAACAAGTCAAATAGCCAGTAAATATGTGTTTTGCCTTTTAGAATGTAAGGGAGGCATGTCTGTTAGTACTTTTGACTTGTATGGCCTTTGTAAAATTTTTGTGGTGAACTTTGAGGAGAAAGGATTTTAAAAATCATATACCTAGGTAGCTCCTATTTTCCATAATGTTATCTTTAGCTGTTGTTTATTCATTGAGCAGAGTGAGGGGAAGTGGATTGTGGGTGTTTAGAAAAACATAATTGCAGGATGAGTCAGGACATTGGGGAATACAGGATAGCAGTTAGATCTCCATGACTGAGTACAGTTGATCCAACTTTCCAGCTGTGTAGCTTTGGGAAGTTTACTTCACTTCTCCAGTCTGAGTGTTCTTCTGTCTTTAATGGCACCTCACAAAGAATTGTTAAGAACTAAGGGCTTGATGTATTTACCAATTCTGAACAGCTTAATTCATACATCTTTTTTGGCAGCACAGGTTTCTTTGTTGTCTTTTTGAAAGAGTATGTTTTCAAGCTTTTTTTTTTTTAATCCCCAATATTTTTTTAAAAAAAGGAAAGTAGAAAGGAAGATGATAAAAGTCAGCATAATCCTATTTTACGCTATTTGCAAGGAGTGTCGTTTTATAATAGTGTGTTACATGCTTTTTCTTCACAGCTTCTCTGAGAAACCAGGTCCATATGTTGAGTGTTGAGCCAGGCATTTTAATGTTCAGAGTGCACATTTTTAATCTTGACTCCAGGTGTAAGAGTTAGATGTTCACATGGATAAACTGTACCTGAACAATGTTGTTATTGGATTAAAGAAAGATGCACTTGGCAGTAGCAAGCCTGTTTCTGTGTGAAATGTCCATATTTCTATTGAAATATCTGCAAGATGATAAACAGTTCAAAGATGGTATCTACCTTATTGTTTGTATTTCCACCTCTCTCTCTCGGGTTGTGGACTCTCCCCACCATTTCTTGTTTCCTTCCACCCAACCCTTAACTGCGCCTCTAGCCTTATTCCAGAGAAAGTCAACCAGAGAGGGCTTGATGGATTTTAGAATATATATTTGGAGACCATTTCGGGGAATAAGGATATGTGCTTATTTAGCATATTCTTTTCGGGTCTGTAGACTCTGCCTGTCTTAAAGGAGGCTGTGTGGTTCTGAAAACTAGAGGGAGGAGAGAATGCACTGAGGCATGTGGCCTGCTGGAATTATTTTCCCCTGAAAATGGTGACCATGTTAGGTCAGAACAAGACTAGCAAATAAGGGTCACAGTGTGTATTCCACAAATCTGTTCCTGTAGGGAAACCCTGGGGCAAAGCTGAGATTAACACCCCAGTCTGGTGTGATAGGCCTCTGCCACTGACTGTGTGTGTGTTTCCGTTTTCAGGGTATACGCTATGTACAATTCCGTAAAGGGTTCCTGCTCTGAGCCGGTTAGCTTCACCACCCACAGCTGTGCACCTGAGTGTCCCTTCCCACCTAAGCTGGCACATAGGAGCAAAAGTTCACTAACCTTGCAGTGGAAGGTGGGTAACGCAGCGTGTCGAGAATATTCTGAAGTGTGTGGCTGTTTGAAACATTTATTTAGCAATATTCCACTTTGGTGTTGGCATTTTCTGCATTTCGACTGTGAAACAAATTATTTTAATATCAAAAGTTACCATCTCTGTAAAAATTGGGCAAAAGAATGAGAGAGAGAACTGTGAAATCAAGTTTTAGCTTTCTTTGCAGGGGTGTCTCTTAGGGTCATGAGCAATTCTTTACAAGTGGTAAAAATACTTAAAATACCTAAATGTCATCACTTTCTAATAGTTTAATTCAACAGACATTTGAAGACTTGAATAAAAAGTTTTGTGAAGAAAGATTTAGAGCTAAAGTAGATTTATGGTCTATTGGCTTCTTTCAGTGGTGACTCTGAAATGTCTAATACTTAAATCTGCCTAGAATGTTTAGTGTTCTAAACTACATTAAGGTTTCATTAAATTTTTGCCAGTTAGACCTTAGATCAGTTAGGATTACTAATTATTTTTTAACATCTGAATTATGTAGTAGTTTTCATGAAATACAACTTTTGGGCTACCAATAACTCTTGAGAAAGAGAGCCCCTTAAAGTGTATTATTAACTTACCAGTCATAGTTGTGTATTTGTAAGAAAATAGACTGGTATCAATCTCTATAGCGATTATTTCTATGTACTTACTTATACTTTAAAATATAGTTCAAAATGTAAAATTAATAGAAGTCGAGATAATAAAGACATAGTACTGGGAAAGAACACGAATGTGCAAATAGGATGACTAGGGAGATGCGTTATTGGTGAAGAAATACATTGTCCTTTTGTTCTTAGACCAGAGGATCCAGTTTATCCTGGGAGCTGTTAAAAACAGTTGAGCGTACTCGTTAGCAACAGAGCATGGACTTCCATAGACCCCTCTGGTAGCCAGTGGTCAACATTGAGCATATTATTTGGACAAAGGCAAAGTTGTAGAATCTGAACTATTTTATTTTCCTTCCTGGCTTCCAGGGATAGTCCAGGTCAGTGATTCCCCACCTTTTCAGTTTTAACACCCAACTGATCATCACTGTTTAAGTTCTTGAAGCATACACATCCCCTTTAAAATGTGTTCATTATTTACACATATACATATGTAAATACATCTTAAGGAAAGAATCAAAATCCATTTTGTTTGGAGAATATAAGATAATTTTCTTTAAGATTCCCAGAGGGACTGTGGGGTCTTACAAACCTTAAGTTGGGAATCACTGATACATACATTCTGCTTAAAACCTGGATGTAATTCAGGTCTCAGGCAGACCAGCAACTTCAATAAAAAGGTTTTTTACTAGGAGGAAAATGTTTCACATTTTCTTTCTCCCTTTATTTAGTTGTAAATCAGAAGCATATTTTTGTTCCATTCAGTTATGTGCAAAGTTGAAAGTTCTGGATTCAGTTCAGGTTTCTTGTCCTTAGAACAGGTTTGCTGTTCTCCAGGGACTCCAGCTGGGAGCTCCAGCTGGGGATGCAAGGACAGGTGGACCATGTGCTGGCTGCCCACCTGTCCTTGAAGCCACCGGGACACTGAGAGCTCGGGGTCCTCTAATGTCACTTTGTTAGCACCAGGACATAGGGCTGCACAAATACTGAGTCTGTGTCCCCACCCTCAAGGAATCGGAGACTCAGTGGTGGGGCAGAGCATCACAGAGGAATGTATGAGCATCATAAATGTAGTCCTTACCTGAGAAATGGGTTCTCAGCTAAAGCTTTGATTTTGTACGTTATTTACACTTTAAATACATCCCTATGTTTTCTCCCAAATTGAGCCCACAAAAGCCTGAAATTACAGTTTAGTAGAATATACAACACTCATTTGTAATTGGAGTGAGTGAGTGAGAGTAAAAAATCTGGAACTCCCAGATTTTAGGACTCAGAAGAAAGAAGGAAAAGAGGGAAGGAGAGGCGAGGGATAAGAGTTTGTTAATTAACTCGTATTTACTGAGCCTTGGATGTTTTATTATTAAGAACAATGAAGCAACAGCTATTGTTTTTTGGGTGCTTCCTGTATAAGACTAGGACAGTTTAGTAAGGGATTTACATATATTCCCCCAGTCCTTCAAAACACCCATGCATTCTTGGAAAAAGAAACTAAGCACTGATACTGAGCCACTTATGTTAGACCACCTGTGACAGCCAGCCACGCTGGGCTTCGGGTAGTTCTGGTGACTCGGCTGCCTTTTGCTGGGGGCAGCTCACCACAGTCTGTGGAGCCCTGGCTCTTGTCCTGGGAAAATCCAGGTGCAGGTGTATTTGTGCGTGCAGACGTGGTCTTACTAGTCCTATGAGGGACCCCAGTATAGCCCCCTCTGTGGGCAGGTCTGACCTTACAAAGCTGTCTTTTCTCCAGAGTCTTTTACTCCTCTTCCCATTGTCCAAAGCCTGTTTTCTCAGTGAGGGAGATCTCAGTATTGTGCTTTTAGGAGGAAAGCAAATGATGAAACTTCTTTTGGCTAATGTGCTAAGGGCTAATTGCCTCTAGTAATCTCTCCAGGAGATCCCAGGTTTTCTTAATGCCAATCTTAATGCCACAGAAGTCTTTCTAATCTTAACCTCTTTAAAACAAACAAAAACTGTATGGGGAAAGTTACAAAAATATAGACTCTGAACTCTTAAACATAGGTGGGTCAGCTTTACCCTATCAGACTCCCACGTGTCGTACCTGTTTCTCTGCATTTTTCTCCCTGTACCCTTGAACTTTTAAGGTCCTCTTAAAAGTTTTATCCGCAAAGGAACTAGGGTACCGTGTGGGTGTGGAGGTAGGGGTGGTGGGGAAGGCAGGCTCAGCTGTTTGTGGGGTATGATTTATTAATAGTGAGGGCTCTCCCTACTGGTTGACTTGTGTTAAAATTGGTTTGTGGAAATGTTTGACCAAGGAAATGGAGGCAATACAGAGGGTTGTTGCGCTATGGGGAGAGCCTAGGACTAGCACAGACAGTGGATTTGAACCAAGGTGGAGAGCTCAAAACTTTTGTCTGTAAACAGTTTTCTGTAATCTCTTTTTTTCTTTTTTTTTAGGCACCAATTGACAATGGTTCAAAAATCACCAACTACCTTTTAGAGTGGGATGAGGTAATCATATTTTCATGTTCATCCATCTAAAACACCTTTCAAAAATGAAACAGCTGAACAAATGCCATTTTATTCTTTTTTGAAGATATGCTAAACACATGGAAAAAATAATGTAAGGAGAGAAAAATTTAGACCAATAGTTGTTGACTGTGGAAAATGAAAATGACTGAAATATAGTGAATTGTGCATTAAAATATATTTACTTGGCTTATTTGCAAGAAATGTCACAGAAAGAAAAGACAGGGTCTAACTGCTCTGAAGGCCTTACTATCTGGCCAGACATTAATGAGTATTTTAAGGGCTTCTCTGATAGCTCAGGTGGTAAAGAATCTACCTGTAATGCAGGAGACCCCAGTTTGATTCCTGGGTCAGGAAGATCTGCTGGAGAAAGGATAGGCTACCCATGTGGCTTCCCTTGTGGCTCAGCTGGTAAAGAACCCACCTGCAATGGGGGAGACCTGGATTCAATCCCTGGGTTGGGAAGATCTGCTGCAGAAGGGAAAGGCTACCCACTCCAGTATTCTGGCCTGGAGAATTCCATGGGGTCGCAAAGAGGTGGACATGACTGAGCGACTTTCGCTTCACTTTAATGAGTATTTGGAACTGACTTCTTTGTTATTTTGACTGCCAAGGGCCAGCCTGAATCAATGGTTTCCATCAGGTAGACCACACTGTGGCCTGAGAAGCCTGGTTTGTGTCTTTGCTTTCAGTGCTGTGTGCTAACTCTGCCCTGTTGAATACTGTCTGGGAGTGGGGCATGGAGGGTGGGCTGCACTGAAGGTCTCGCCTACCCACGTGCGTTTACCCTACCGGCTAGACCATCCTAGAACAGTGTCACCTTTGGTGTCTGTCTCACCAGAGACCTTGTATAGTATCCATGGTGAAGTCTTCTTACAGTCAAGGCTGCTCTCTGCTGAATAGTGACCCAGTGCCTTTCTAGCCTCACTCACACTGCACAGACTCTCAGGCTGGAAACTCTGGATGCAGAAATCTTCTCTTCCTAAAAAGCAACAATACTATTCCTTTAAATCTTAATTCTGTTCATTCATTTACCCATGTTTTATTCTCTTTCTGTGGTAGAGCAAATGGACTAAGGATTTGAAATACAGGAAATGTGGGATTTGGGGTGCCATCCAAGTTAACTAGTCTTTGTGACTTAAATTTAAAGGCACTGAAAAATTCAGCACACAAGCTTAGGCAAAAAGTCAACCTGTCGAGAGTAGAAAAAAATATTTTAACCCAATGTTAAATGAAAACGGGTGAAATACTCATGATGAAATCTTGATGTGGAGAGGGGGCTCTTTATCACTTTTTGCAGAAGCATATTTTCCCATCTGGGTTGCGTCTGAACAGCTAGAGTTCCAAGTTACCAAAGACAATGATCTATTGTTTCTAGGATCCTTGTGAATGGCTCCTATGTACAGATTGGTGAAATCTCAGGCTTAACTGGTATATTTTACAGATTAGATGGATTTCGTTTTAAGGCGGCTTGATTGGAAGGTGAAACCATCCCCTATGGCCCTGGTGGTTGAGGTTTTACATGGAGATAGAGGTTCGGGAAAGAGGAGGCTTTTTTCCTCTCACATGGCTTCTCAAAGCACAGCACTGTGTGTGGGGGGGGGGGGGGCGGGGGGGAGGGGGGGTGGAGTGCGCCTGTGTTTTTCCTCTTCTCTGCCTTGGACCATGGCTTCATAAGTTAAGTAAGGTCAGAGAAGTGGAGTGCTTGAATGGGAAACCTCCAAGGAAAACTCAGGTGCTACAGGAAATGGTAATGGTGACTCAGTCGTTGGCCATCTTCCCTTCAAATTTGAATTGCAAGTGTCCTGGCACGATTCTGGGAGGAACATACTACAGCCTCAGATGAAATGGAGAAGCTCTGTCTAATGACCATTTATAATCAATAGGACCCACTCTCAACTAGTGACTACAAAGTGTGAAGTTGTTTATTTGGGGCCTTCTCCCACCTTTTCCCTCCTTGCTCTCCCTCCATCCTGTACTCACTTCCCTCCTAGCTCTTTCCATTTCCTCTTTATATACCCTCCCACCTTTGAATTTCTACTAGTGTTAGCTCTGATGAGCTTTCCTGGAGATTTCAGGCTAATTGACTATAGGTCATCACAGGAATCCTTTTATGACCTGTGGCTTAATAATTCTTCAAGGAAGAAAATCAAATGTGTACACATAGCACACCATCTCACCTGCAGGAAGTGTGAGTGCACAAGGCTCTGACTCTCCCTCCGAAAGCTTCTGCTGGTGGTTTCTGAGCCAAGTGCAGCTGCTACCAGGTCTCCTTCCAGACTGCAGCGGTTGGTGGGGGGGTGCATCAGGGCAGGAGAACAGAGCAGCCTTAGGCTGGAGTCACTCCCCCCACACCCAGCCCTCTCCAGAGCCAGAGTTCGCCTCTTCCAGCCACACACCCCTGGCCTCTCTGGCACCCAGGGGGCTGTAGAAACAAGCTTAATGGGCAGGAAGGAGGTAGGGTGTGCAGAGGAGCAGATCCCCACCTGAGGGCAAGCAGGTGTCCTTCAGTCTCGAAGAAACTTGTGTTCAGGAGTCACACCTGCCCATTTCCTGCTGGAGCACCTGGTCTGAAAATCCCAGCTTGGGTGAGGTGACCCCATCCACATACATGCCACCATGGATGTCTGGGTGTCCCCATATTTTTATCATATCAGCACTGGCTAAAGTTCCCAGAATACTTTATTCTTTGACTCAGTTTTTAATCACGATTCCAGTAAAATAATCAGGGTAAAATTCTGAAGGTGTTAGCAAACTAAGAGTACAGGGCTTCAAGTACTGCTTTCAGGTTCTAGAAAAAGACCTTCATGAATGAAAGAGCAGTAGCAGAGAGGCCACTGGGTGCCACCCCTGGGAATGCTGTGCTGAGTTGACCTTGGGGAAAGCCACCTCAATCAGTAGCTTGCCGCCTGCTGGTCTCTGAAGACAGGTGTGACCCTAACTGGGGAACAGAAAACAGAACCATGAAGCACGGGGGGGCAGGGGGGGGAGGTGGGGACTGACGTGTCCTCTCTCCTAAGTTCATTGTCAGTAATGGCACATCACTGCTCGAAGAATTCACCTGGAGTTTACTCACTAATGGTTCTGCAAGAGGGTGTTGCACGCCTGCTTCTCTCCATTAATAATTGTGCCTAGACACCCTCTTAATTTTTCCATCAACACAGGAAGTAACTGTAACTATGAGATAGTAATAAGCAGCTGAAAATGGAACACACAGGTGTCACTGGCTTTTCGGTCACAGCCATTGGTTTCAATTTTTCCCTGAAATAGATCCGTTTTCATAACTTGGAAAGGTGTAGCCTTTCTTGGCCACGTTTCCTTTGTTGGAATGACTCAGACGAGCTCTAGTGTGAGTTCTGCTCTTAGATGTTGTTTTAACTTCTGCTTTACAGACATGCTAACTGTTGCTGTTAGCAGCTAGTTCCTCAGTGCACACGCACGTCTCCTAAGATCTTGTGAATACGTGGCATGGATTCACGTTGATGTGTTCAGTGGTGTGGCGTTCACCCAAGGAGAACTGGACTGTTTCTGCTTTGTCTCAAGCTAGTCAAACAAATAATTTAACCCCTCGGGTCTCAGCTTCTCCATTTGAAAATGTGTCTGTCATCTCACAAGTAGGTTAAGATTGAATGAGATAACTTGGGCAGTGACAGATTCTGTGTAATGATTATCTCATGTCACCTAAGCACATTAACATTCAGATCTGGGATAGGAAAAGTCAACAGTTATAGAAGGATTGTGTGAAAGAAATACAACATTTTTCTGTCAAAAATTTAAACAGGAGCCCTGAGGTTAATGGCTCTGGTTTGAACTAAACAAAAACGGATGTCAATGCTATATATAGATGTTAATTTGCCATTAGCTTTGCTTCCAGACATGATATGTTAGGAATATTCGAGAGAACTAGAAAAATAGCTTTGTGGGAATGTGACTAGTGGTGTTCTCAAGAATCTCTCCCTCCCATGTGACTCAGCTCATCCGAACAGGAATGTCATATCTGGGTTTCCCAGTGACTACTGAGTGAACACAGCTGTCAAACAGTAGACCACGAATGAAATAAATACTGCAGAAATCAAGGGATACTTTGAAATCAAACAGAAAAGGCCAGCAGCAGGTAGAGCCCAGAAGCCCCTGGGAACCCACAAAGCAGCCAGGCTGGGCTCAGCAGCCCCATTGCAGAAACCCAGAGCAGGCCACAGGCCCCAGCCATGCATCGTATCATTTAGGTACTGAGCTGGCCTCATAAGGAGGTGCTTGGTTTCTGATTTATTAATCAGATTCCTATTTAACTTGTTGTTCAGTTGCTAAGTCATGTCCGACTCCTTGTGATCCCATGAACTGTAGCACGCCAAGCTTCGCTGTCCTTCACTATCTCCTGGAGTTTGCTCAGACTTGTGTCCATTGAGTTGGTGATGCCATCCAGTTATCTCATCCTCTGTCACCCGCTTCTCCTGCCCTCAATCTTTCCCAGCATCGGGGTCTTTTCCAATGAGTCAGTTCTTCACATCAAGTGGCCAAAGTATTGGAGCTTCAGCTTCAGTCATCAGCCCTTCCAGTGAATATTCAGGGTTGGCTTCCTTTAGGATTGAATGGTTTGATCTCCTTGCTGTCCAAGGGACTCTGAAGAGTCTTCTGCAATACCGCAGTTCAAAAGCATCAATTCTTAGGCACCTGTTTCACTTAGGTGTTAATATTAGTAATCTTTCAAAAGGCTTCTTGCCATAAGTGAATTTGCACATGGTGTTTCTGGTTAGACAATAGCCTTTCCAGGAGGAACCATAGCATTGACAAGCAGAGTGACTTACAGAATGGATAAAGAGAGCCTTGCCACGAGTACCACTGTCTCTGGGAGCCCTGCTGCCCGCGGCCGCATAGCCTGCTGCTCCAGTGGAGAACACCAGGAAGGCCAGTGTCCACTCCCCAGTCCATCACCAATGCCTGGCCAAAAATCAGGGGGGGGTGCCACTCGCCCAGGCCCATGAGCTCTTCTGTTCATTCTCGAGAGTGAGAATGAGTAAGTCCTTTATCATTTGTCCATCAGAAAGCATCTTTTACATAAGAGCCAGATTAGTGAGCTGGCAGAGAGACAGTGTTTTGCCACATCACAAGTCTTCACTGCCACATCCAAGGGTAGTTTCTGAGAGCCAGGGGAATAGCTTCCTTCACTGCAGCTTCTATGGAAGGAAACAAGGCAAGGAAGGATTTAGCAATTCGGAGAGGCCCGTAGGTATCAAAGGCAGAGCTGAGTTAAAAGGAGCTCTCTCATTCCCTCAGACGACTGCACACCAGAAGCAGATTCTCCATGCTTCTTACCAGGTGTTGCATGTGTAAAGGAGGGAGTTACGTGTTAGGGCAGCAGACTCTGGAGAACTTCCAGCTGAGGCTGTATCACCTGTGTCCTCAGCGCCTAAGTCATCAGCTCATTTGTTCTGTTTGTTAGTTTCCAACTACAGGATGGCCACCTGGGCCTTGGTTAGGTGGTAAACTGAAGCCAGCCATCCCTAGGTTCGTCCCTTGAATAGGCAGCCTATTCTAAAATCACCCACTCGCTTCTCCTTTCCTTTCTCTTTGGGACAGTCCCAACACATCGATCTTATCAGAGCACTCAACATCTGGCGAACCTCCACATTTGGCTATACAGGAACATTGCATTTATTGGTTTTGAACCAGAGGATCATCCTTGGCTGTTTTAGGAAGTCAAGACCCTCCCACTAATATAAAAAACTAGTGTGCCAGGGAATAAAATGCCTGCAGTATTTGTTTGGTATCATGCAGCCACAAACTCCCCACTTTTCTTACCTTTGAAAATTTCCTCTGTGCCAGAGTGGTCAGTGAAGTGAAAGAGGCATCACTGAGGGGAGAGTGAGGTTTGGCATAAAGAACTTTGGAATCCACCCACCTCCCTGTTCTGAAGCCCTTCTTATATATGGTTATGCTAAACACTTACGAGCTTTGATTTCTCAAGCCAACATTTATCTTTGATGTTGCCTAGGGTCTGCCAGCACTGGAACAACTTCTAAATATAGATGTACTAGCAGACTAAATCTTTGAGCCTGGCAGTAGTTCAGTTGGCCAGTGCAGCCTAATTTTTTATTTGATTTATCATTGATGTTTCTGACAGATTGAACTATGCTGTTACAAAGAGTACCCAGCCCAGAATCACTCAGCCCATGTCTGGATCCAACAGCCATGGGCCATGAGCACATGGCGCCTGAAAACCACATGCATGTTACCTGTAAGAGAAGGAGGTCAATAGATCAAGAAAACATCAGGAGGAGTACAAGTCACATAACGGTTGCTGGTTCACCATGGATTCTAGCACACTTGTTGGCCATTCTCATTTTCTTGTGCCAGGAAGAGGAACAGGAAGGATCATTTCCAACCTATTAATTTGAAGGCAATTGAAAATGTCAGCCAAGTTTATCTTTTTTTTTTTTTTTTAATCTTTATTTTTACTTGGAGGATAATTGCTTTACAATGTTGTGTTGGTTTCTTCCATACAACAGCATGAATCAGCTATAAGTATGCACACACACACACACACACACACACACATATATATATATAAACACACACACATAAAACCCCTCCTTCCTGAGCCTCCCTCCCACCCCATCCCACACCTCTAGTCATCACAGAGCACCAGGCTCCCCACTAGCTAGCTGTGTTACACATGGTAATGTATATATGTCAATACTTGAGTACCAGTGTTAGAAACACCAGCTTCCAAGATTGTTAGTACACTCCAGGGGAACTGGAAACGTTAGCCAGAGCAACCACATTCCCCATGGTCTACAGAACTACTCCTGGCAGGAAAAATATTGTGGCTTGAAATAGTTGGAGTATATGTAAGTTGTATGAATAGAATTGGTTATGGCTGTGTTAAGTTCCTTAGCAGGGAACCCATTTTAAGGATTCCTCTTCACAAGTACCAAGAGCCGCTTTATAAAGATACTAAGTTAATAAAGAAGGAAAACAGATTTGGAAAAGCTACTTTTATCTGTTTCCAGTTACATAGTTTTACAAATTAACACCTACACTTAGACAGATTTTAACAATTAGTTGTATGTTAAAAATCAAATACTTTTTATATACTTAGGTACAACTTTTCAGATAGGCGGACATATCTGTAAATTGATTTCTTCACTGGAGCTTTTTTCCATTGTGTGTTGTAAACATATCAAACAGGTAGAGATGTGATTGCCATGTGGATGTCCTTTGATAGATTATTTACTTTGCTCACTCTTGAGGCTTTAGGCTATGCCATACCTAAACTGTGTCCCAAAGACTTCTGCATATCTGTATTTAAATATAAAATAAATAAATAAATATAAAAATATTCCCCAGGGTTTTCTTTAACTCTGGAGATAGCATTATTAAAATTTTTAATTCTTTAAAATGTTACTGTAAGATGAAGTGACTGCATTGCCATTGATTAACACTTTTGGGTGATCTTTATTATCTAGGAATCTTGTTACATTTTTTCGGTTCTACAGAAACAACTTTAAAAATCTATTCAAAGAAGCCTTACTTTGTTGGATGGCTTTGAGGGTCCTTTATGCAGACAGATGTTGAACATTGACTGTATACAAGCACACTCGCTTCTGCTCTCTTACTTCCTGGCTATTTATATTTATAGTGCAGGAGGAATTTATAAGTTTATAGAAAACTTCATATTATAAACATATATGGACATCAAAATAGATAAGTGTAATACTGCATAACAAATTACCTCAAAACTCAGTGCGTTAAACCAGTCTCTTTTCTTTTCTCATGGATTCAGGGTTGGGAATTTGGACAAGGCACTGGAGAATTAGCTCCTCTGCATTCCAGTTTCTGGAGCTTCAGCTGGGGAGGGCTTGTTGGCTGGGGTTGGAACCTTCTGGCGGGATCCTCATTCACAAGTCCGGTGGTCACTGCTGGCTTAGGTGGGCTTTGTCTCAGGCTCTCTCACAGCACAGCAGCTTCAGGGGACTCAGCACTGCAAAAGTGAATGTTCTGGTAAAAAGACAGAAACGTCATCGCCTTTTCAGGCCTGTCCTTGGTAGTCACAACAGCTTCATATCCACTCCATCTGTCATGACAAGAGAGTCACAAGCCCACCCATGTTCAAGGGCCATAAGCTTTGCTCCTCTCTGTTGGGGAATCAAGGGATGTTTGGACATGTTTAGAATCATCACTACGTGACAGGTTCTCCTGACTCTCCTAATCTGTTGATCTTTTCCCCTTTATCTTTGTGTAGCACATAGTGTTTTAGGCGCGTGCTCAGTCGCTTCAGTCATGTCCGATGCTTTGCAAACCCATGGACGATAGCCTGCCAGGCTCCTCTGTCCATGGGGATTCTCTAGGCAAGAATACTGGAGTGGGTTGCCATGCCCTTCTCCAGGGGATCTTCCAGAACCAGGGATCAAATCTCTTGCATTGCAGGTAGATTCTTTACCGCTGAGCCGCCAGGGAAGCTGGTATTTTAGGTACTATGCCCTAAAAGGGTGTGGACTTAGAAAGGACAGCATAACTCTTTTCCTGCCCCTGCTCTCTTCTGAGTGTTCTGGGAAGAGAAGAAGGCAGACAGATGTGCCCCAGAAATGCAGCAATGGGATGGGACTCAGACCCCTGGCCCGACGGGGTGTGACTCAGTGGTGCACAAACCCGGCTTTTCTCACTAAAAAGATGGGAGAGGTCAATGCCTGCTCCCTCAGTGATGAGGAGGAACCCACGAGGAAAACCGCATCCCTGCCAATTAGTGTCTCTGCCTTACTGTCGCACTTCGTGAGTCGGCCTACTTCAGATGACTCACAGGAGATCAGCAAAGTGTTCCCTCCCCCTCCTTTTTTGAGGGAGTTTATAAACATAGAAACTAATCTGTTTATCATCTTATTTAACAGCTAATTTTAAATTGTTAATTAAAAAGAAAAATACTTAAGTAGATAGTAAAAGGGCAGAAAATAAAGTGAGAATATAGAGAATATATTACTTAAAACATTTTAAATCTTTTATTTACAATTTACCCCTAGATTTCATCTTAAAGAGTGAAATAATATTTCAGGATATCTTTGTCCCTAAAGTTTATATTAACTCATCTTGAAAACTGCTTCCAAGGGTGACTCACTGTCTGCTGTGGAGCCACAGGAGTTGCGTCTCACACGCCCCCACACTGCCTTCTCTCACCCCTGCTGGTCTGAGATCGGGTCCTTTCACAGTCTGGCAGAAAGCTGGCACTCTTCAGAATGCAGTGGGAACTTTATAGGACCTAAAAGAACATCTGGACTCTGATTTTTATTAGGACTGGTAACCAAATGTGTGACCCTTCTACCAAGGAAGTGAAAATGAGGATGGAGTGGGACAGACATGAGCAGAGTGGAGCTTTCTGAGTGTGGGATGGCTGGGCCCTGCCCTCCAAGATAATCCGCACACCACCCCACCCCACCGCCTGCCGCCCCGTACTGTGTGAATCGAGAACTGAAAAGAGCCCCTTGTTCACCAAGGATCAGATCAATGAGATGTCCAGACTAGGTCCGGTGAACTCTGGTAAATTGAGTTCAGTGGCATCAGGGACCAGGCCTCCTCGAGGGGCTGGAGCTTAAGCTGATCAGTGGAGTCTAGAATATAGATTCTATGCCAAGTATTTCTGTTCATTGGTAACAAGAGGTGATGGAGGCCAAACAGGAGCTTGGGACTGTGGAAAGACCAATCTGATACATGCCGTATACATGATTGGGCCTCCTGCAAATTGAGTGCTTTTCTGGGGAGCAGTTTTAACCAGAAGTGGAGGACAAGCGCCCTGGGTGGAAAACAGTTCCATTTGTCTCAAGGCCCAGGACTATGAGTGGGTCCTTGCAGGCTAGGTCTGAGTATAGGATGATGCATATTAGCGAGAACTGTAAACTCATTGGAGTGAGAAGAGGAACTCAACTGTAAAAGGAAGCAGTGTGGGTTTGTGATGCCTCACTCCCCACTAAAGTGAGCACCTTGAAGTCTATTCACACACAGTTGGTTTGTACTCCAAAATTTCTTCACATTCTAGTAAAGATTAACCTTGTCCTTGAGTGAACTTCAGTGTGCGTGGTAGGAAAAAGCATTTGGGCATGCCCAGGATTATGAAATGGAAACAAGTCAGGGAACCCTGAAAATCTGTTCTTTTTGGCTTGTGGACACTGGCAGTAGGGAGCTAGTCCAGAACACGCTGGGGCTTCATGTCCAATGAGGTCAGTAGTGTGGTGGCTACATCTGTGCCAGAACGATCGCATTTCCAGCCTCCAGGGTGGATTTCCAGCCTCCTGTCACCTCTGCTCTCATTGGGTGAAGTTCTCTTTCCTTCCTGGGAGAAGAGGCACTCCAGCGCTCGTCTCAAAGAGATTCGGATCCTGACTGGTCCTGTGATGCACATCCGTGATCTCCCAACGTGCAGAATCAGGGTGCTCCTGGCCATCCATGTCTCAGCTTTTCCCTCGTAGAGCAGCCGGCTCCTTGGCCTGTTGAGCTCCCCTCTGTGTGACACCCCACACGTGGCCTAGCAGCAGTAGCTGAGCAGGGCAATGCCTCAGCCACGGGTGTCTCTGCTGCCTATGTTTGACCAGATTATTGAAGACAGCAGGCCTGCAGTGGAGAGAGATTGTCCATTTCCATTGGGACCATGTTTTTATAGGAAAGTTTGCATGAAGCTAACTTTAACTTATTAAAATATAAGTTGTTCTTTCCAGGTACAGCTGTTATGTCTCAGTAATCCTATGTGCTTTAAATTAGATTTTATTAGAAGAGGGAACATGATATAGATTATAATATCTCAATCATTTGGAGCCATGCTACCTATCAAATATGGAAGTTGTGATATACTGTTTGTAAAACTTCACTAACCACAGTGGCTTGCTGCTGCTGCTGCTGCTGCTGCTAAGTCACTTTAGTCGTGTCCGACTCTGTGCGACCCCATAGACGGCAGCCCACCAGGCTCCCCCATCCCTGGGATTCTGCAGGCAAGAATTCTGGAGTGGGTTGCCATTTCCTTCTCCAATGCATGAAAGTGAAAAGTGAAAGTGAAGTCGCTCAGTCATGTCCGACTCTTCGCGACCCCATGGACTGCAGCCTACCAGGCTCCTCTGTCCATGTGATTTTCCAGGCAAGAGTACTGGAGTGGGGTGCCATTGCCTTCTCCGCCACAGTGGCTTGGACATATTTAATTTCTGATAAACAATTGCATTATCATTCCTGTCCATTTCTCTGAGTCTTTTAATCTTCTAAACATTATATATATATATATATATATTTTTTTTTTTTTTTAAACCCTATCCATTTCTGTCAACAGGAAGAGCTGGATAATATTTAATTTATAAATGCTGTTTGCAACCTGGGGTCATGTTTGGTTTACAAACAGATTCTTCACATCGCCTGTACCTTTGACTGTGTACTTATTCTGATGCCTAAGCCTAAAGCCATCAGAGAACCTGGCATAGTCTTCCATGGAAGACTAGGGTGACTCAGGAGCCATCCCATGTGAGAGCCTGGAGTGTTCTCCATTTTCGCTGGCCTACCTCTTAACAGTAGATTACCTTTGCACTGCAGAGACTCTTGGGAATAATAATTTTCTTTCTTCCCAGGTATCCCGTTTATATTAAACTCCTTGTCATACATGAGTATTCTATTTTATTCAAGAACTTCTCTTGTTTGAAATATTTTAACCTACTTCCTCTCCTCTTTTTCTTTTGTTTTATATTCAGTAACTTCTAAAAATTCACCAGTAAGCTTTACCTTTTTAACTCTGTGAAACATTTGTACTCTCACCCCTTCATATTCTACAAGTACTGTTTCTAAAACTTGATTCTAAAGTTCTACCAACTCTGGGTCATTCTCTGTGTTCTCGAGTTTCATGCACATAGTAGGATATCGGGAAAGGTATAAAATTTGGCATGATTTACCTAAACAAGCTGGAGTTTATCTAGTAATTGTTCTTCATACTGAAGTAGAATTTTTTTTTTTTTAATGTTGGCAATGTAGGAAAACCTCCTAAAGGTCACAGAATGGCGCTCTCTCTCTCAGTTCTTTAGTGAGCCCCAGTGCTCTGGCCCTTTAAAATAAAAGTCTAGTTCCCATCATTGATGCCTCCCCACTCTTTTTTTCTCATTTAAACCACAGGCTGGTTTCCACCATATTAAAGCAAATCAACCTGGTAAGGAACAGACTGACTTTTATTTACTGGCTGTAGTTCTAAGCACCAGAAATGGGCAAAGGAGACCAAACAAAGAATAGGAAAAACGAGGCATTGAAGGGGAGCCAGCCTGGGGTTTGGAAGGCTTCCGTGGCGGCAGGATGTGCCTTTCTTGCACTGTTTACTCTGAGCTCAGAAATAGAGGAGGAAAGAAGGTGGATCACGCTACTGCCTGAAATGGATACAGAACATACCAGGGTGTGCAGCGCACAGAGTGTAATCAGACACTGGATGTAATTATGCAAATATATGCATAAACAGCTTTCCTTTGAATACATTGTCTGCAGCAACCTTAATGCTCAAGGTTAAAGTAAGCCTAAGGGCATGATTTGCCAGCCAGAGTGACTTTGCCTAAGTCGCAGCTGAAAAACATATGCTTTACTGCCCCCTTCATCCAACCCCACCCCTACCATTTTTCATCATTGTATCTGACTGCATGTTGAACCCTTGATAACATGAACTTTGGCTCTTTAAAACTGTTAGGGCTTCTCCTCTCTTCCTTGGAAAGGGTACCACCTTGCTTGGGAGGGGAGACTGGGAAAAGTTTGAGGATGACTGTGGTGTGGTGATATTTAATCTGTTCAGCCTGGTGATACTTCAAGCTAGTTGTATGCTTATTTTGAATTAAACTTCACTTGGAATTTTTTTTTTTTTTTTTTAAGTAGTAAGCATTTGGAGGCCTATTTAAAGGAAGGAAAGGCCTACATTTTCTTAGGAGAAAAATGTGCTTTCTTTGTTTTTTATATAATAGAGAGCTTCAGACATATTCCTGAAAGTCCTGGGCTTGGCTGTCTGATTAAAATGCTGAGATTCATCCAGCATTAGCATGTGATTTTCTTTTGCATGAACATAGATAAACTACTGTGAATTATGGGTATGAAATATTCTATAAAACTGCTGATATGCGTATTCCATGCCTCTGAGCATGGCACAGAGTAGTTTTGTTTTTTTTTTTTTTCCTTCTTCTTAGATTTATTAAGAGAACCCACTGGAGTGTTTTCTTTTTACTTTAAGGAATTTGAAGCATTGTATAAGGCTAGGAATGTATTAAAAATGTGTTTCCATCCTCATAAAATACTTAAGAATGGTTGTAATACACATAGATGAATTGAACTGATGTTCCAAGTCTTTGTCAGACATTCAGCTCAACTACTAGCCTTGATAGAACTCCCAGATTGTCCAAAGCACTGCTTTGAGACCAGATGGGGACAAGATTTAGTCAAAGGCATGTGCCCAGCCTTTAGGGATGAGCATACAAGCAGCTCACCAACCGGAATGTACAGGTGTGGGCTTGGGAGCTGCCACAAAGCAGAAGAGAGAGAAGACCAGGGTGGTGATGGTGGAGGGAGGAACATTTGTGACCTGCAGGGCTGCATAGATCAGTCCTTGAGTGCTGGGCCGTCTGGGGAAGACTGTACAGTTCCCAAGCTAGTGATCCTGTGAGGCCACAGACTCACTATAATGGGCCAGGTCGGGCTATTTGACCAAGTGAGGAAGATCTGAGAAACTGTGATCCTTGAGCATTGCCCTGTGCCTGAAAAGGGCCTTCTCTATTTTGTTGACCAAAGTCCTCTTTGAAAATACCACAAGTATGGTATACCACCTGTCTCAGTAACAGAATTGTCTGTAGTGCCTATGTGTTAAGGATGGTATTTCATTGTAGACTGCTTTCCTTCTATTGTTTTTGTTCATCCAAGCTAGAAAATTAAGCAGTTATTCAAAATGCTCTTTCATTTTCTTATTTTTTTTTTTTTTTTTATGTGCATTGTTTCTTGTTTTCTTTTAGGGAAAAAGAAACAGTGGTTTCAGACAGTGCTTCTTTGGGAGCCAGAAGCACTGCAAGTTGACAAAGCTGTGTCCAGCCATGGGGTACACGTTCCGGCTGGCTGCTCGGAATGACATTGGCACCAGGTATGGCGTTTCCCAGTCCTCGTGCCTTTAAGCCTCTATGTGGTGTCCCTGAGTCCTCCTCTCACGTTGCTGAAAGGCAAGGTCGCCTGCTGCCTCCACACTGCACCAGCTGGAGATTTTCCAAAAGAGAATCCTAATCAGAGGCTAGAAGGCCCCTTCCGAGGTGATAAATGCCACTGTGTCCTCTTTGCAGCCTTGCAGGCTGTAATGCAGAAAGGCCCACTAGGGGTCTCAGAGAATCAAGGGAAAGGTAACTACAGATTTTGAAAGGGAATCCTCTGAGGACTTTATTTTTCAGATGCTGTGCCTTTTTCTTTCATCACTTTAGCAAGCTACTCGTTCAGTTGCTTTTTTCAATTATGTCTGAGTGTTTCCTGATACAAAGAACGAGTTGCTGGGCCATCCATTGTTGTCAAGCCCAGGCAGATACTCACAAGACTGGAGAGAATCTGGACTGGGTAGGACTCACGGCTTGCCTCCAAGCAGCTAGGGAACGGTGAGAACAGGTTTATGGTGAAGCATCAATAGATTAAAAGTGCCTTGAAAAGACCGTATTTCAATTGCACTGCCTGGGTGACTGTTGATTAAGGGAAAAATCTTTTTCTTTCATCACTACTTGTTGAAAATCTTCTTAAAGGCTCAGCACATGATGGGTCCCAACCCTTTATTCAGCCTAAAGAATTTGTTAAGATCACAAGCTTTTCAGCCCTCTCTCCCTACCCATGATAGCCATTGTATTTTTAGAGTTCACTAGTTGAACAGTCATAATGATAAAGGCTTCTACAGCTTCAGAATTTATAAACGAATCAAAAGCATCCACAAACTTTTGGAAAATGGCAGCGTACATATTTGTAAAACATTTATTTTATCAACAGACAGTTGTTTGCCCTTGTACGCATGGATTTGACAGTTCCTTGGAAGCTGTGGGGAACTCACGGCTTGTCACCGTCATGCTGTGCTTACTCCTAGGTGCCTGTGGGGGGAAATACATTTTTAAATATATTTTCCTGTAACACAGTATGCTTTTCTAGTAGTAGACTAAGTAGGGAGTGGGTGATTGGGGCCCACTGAAGTTGTGGTAAGGAACATCACACAAAGGATCCTTGCCTGCCTTTGCTCGCTGAACCTGTCAGGCCACAGACTTACCAACCCAAGCCAGTCACACGATAGCTTCTGAAATGCCGACTCCTCCACATGCTCCTAAATGTGTCTCACCGGGTCTGTTTCTCTCCAGCGGGTATAGCCAAGAGGTGGTGTGCTACACGTTAGGAAACATTCCTCAGATGCCCTCGGCACCGAGACTCGTTCGAGCTGGGGTCACATGGGTCACACTGCAGTGGAGTAAACCAGAAGGCTGCTCACCTGAGGAAGTGGTCACCTACACCTTGGAAATCCAGGAGGACGAGAATGTAAGTCTGGCACACGTCATGCTTCTGTGTGCATTCTGTAAAGTCTGTTTTATCACAGCTACAGGGTACACTGTGAAATTAGATTCACTGCCTAAATTGGAAACCAAATTCTTAATTTCTACCAGGGCAACCACCAGCAGAACCCTGTCCTTCCCACAGTCTTCCCCATATCCGTAAATGGCATGCCCGACCTTTCCTTTGGGGAAGCCAGAAACCCGTGGGGGGCATCCTTAGCCTCATACATGTGTTGAGTTGTTGCATTAGGCGTTCAGTCATGTCTGGCCCCATGGACTGTAGCCCACCAGGATCCTCTGTCCATGGACTTCTCCAGGCAAGAATACTAGAGTAGGTCTCCATTCCCTTCTCCAGGGGATCTTTCCAACCCGGGGATCGAACCCAGGTCTCCAACATTGCAGGCAGATTCTTTACTGTCTGAGCCACCAGACCGCGTATGTAATCAGTCAGCAAATCCTTGTAAATCTCCCTTCTAAAGTTACCCAGAAATCTGATCATTTCTCAGCATCTGCACAGCTACTATACTTTCCCAGCCACCATCATCTCGCCCCTGGATTGTTGGAATAGCCTCTTAAGTATTTTCTCTACTTTCATCCTTACACTCTGTTCTGCACATGAAGCCACAGTGAGCCTGTTAAATAAAATACGGCATGTCGGTGCTCTGCTCAGAACTCTTCCCATGCCAGTGCCTCCCCTCCTCTTCCAGAGGAGAAGCCAGTACTCTCAGAATGACTTCCAGGTCCTCCGAATTCAGGGTCTTCATCACTGACCTTGTTCTGCCACTGTCATCTCACTGAGCACACCAGCCACGCCCTCCCGCAGCGCCTTAGCGACTCCTGTGCCCTCTGGCTCACATGCCCCTTCAGATATCTTTGAGTCACTCCCCTCTTTCCTTCAGGTCTCTTCTCGCATGTTAACCTCTTTAGAGAGCCCTTCCCTGACCGCCTTGTACGACAGCACCGTCCAGGAGCACTTTCTGTGGTGATGGAGATGCTCTGTAATTTGTGCTGTGTAATAAGATAGAGCCTAGTCACACAGGGCTGTGGAGCACTTTAGATGTGGCTGTCAGCCCACGGAACTCGATTTTTAATTGTATTTTAATTTATTGGAAGAGCCGCATGTGACTGCTTCACTGAGCCTGGAGAGCTATAGAAAGCAATGCTCCCTAGCTCTATTACTGACTCTGTTCTCTTACCCAGCTTTATTTTTCATCTGATAGCACTTAACACCACACAACATGCTTCATATTTGTATGCAGAGTTTTTTAATTGCTTTCTCCAGCTGTCATATAGTTTCTGATGGGCAAGACTTTGTTTTTGGGTAGTGCTAAACCTCTAGAGCGTGGAAGAGAGCTTGGTGCATCAGGGGTGCTCTGAGAGCAGATGGATGAATGGGGGTGGATGCACGCATGACTAAGATACTGTTGTATGGATTCCAGACAGTTAGCTGTCAGTGGGACCTTTATCCCGTTGAAGGACTGTATCTTCCCCATCCAAGCTTGCCTTTCCCCGTTAGCCAGAAGACACTGTGGCAGAAACCCCAACCACTCTTTATTACATAGCACACTGCAGCTTGACAGTGAGGACTTCTGCACAAGAGCGTTTTTTCATGACAATGTTGTTAAATGATTTTTTTTTTTTTAACTACATACTGCTTCGTTAATTTGGTAGTTAAATTCTTTGTTTAAAATGCTTATTGAGTAACCAGAAAAAGTTGGCTCTGTGAGGAAAGTTTATGGTGGCATCTATTAAAAGGAAATTTGCACTTTTTCAAAGAGAGCATTGTTCTCTTTCACATTAGTGTTAGTCTCACAATAAAAGTGCCCAGATCAGGACAGATTATGATGTGATAACAGTTAAAGTTGCACTTAAAGCACCATGGGATTCTGGCCCTATTTTTGCTATAGCTGCCAGACTTCTGGCCCACTGTGATAATGGAAAGAGGCAGTCTAAAACTCCTACATACAAGGATTTAATGCCCAGATTTTATGATACTGATGTTTCTTTCTGGCTTTGCCTTTTCAGGATAACCTTTTCCACCCAAAATACACTGGAGAGGATTTAACCTGTACTGTGAAAAATCTCAAAAGAAGCACACAGTATAAATTCAGGGTAAGTCAGTCATTTGGGTACTTGAACTGCTTAAAAATAAAGCTCTTTTATGTTTCCCCCCTTTATCATTTTAAATCAACTTTACAGGTTAAAAACTTTTTTAAGTTGCTGCACTTTACACTTTTAAAGTAATATCTATAAAATACACACCATACTTTAATTTTAAAACCTACCCCCGACTTTTGAGAAAATAAACCTGTCACTGTGATGTGCTATAATAAATTACATAACGAGGCTAGATGCCCTTGCCCAGGAAGATTCAGACCAGGTGCCCAGCGTACCTGTCTCTCACCTGCACTTTACGTCCTTCTATTCAGAGTTTCTTCTTTTCATCAGATTTCTTTTTTTCCCCATTGTCCTGTGCTCTTTTGCCCATTTTTCTTTTCTCAGCCATTTTTCGTTTTCTCTTCTATTACCTACACCCCTCCCCTGTTAGGCTCTGGACAAGCACTGCTAACGTCACCGTGGGACATTGTGTTGTAGCGGAAGACAGTTTTGCTATCTCATTAGGAGAGAGGAGACAGCAGGCTGCCTTCTGTGCTGCCTTACTGTTATTGATCCTAGCACAGCCTTGTACTTGCTGGTGCGAGGGTGTGCGTTTTAGAGAGATGTGGTTGTCTTCTGATTCTCTCTTTCCTTCTCTTAATTTGTGAGACAAATCATATTATTTAACTTGTAGGAGTCACTCCATAAATATTTGTCAGATTGTCAAGTGGAACGTGTGACTACTAAAGGAAAATGATAGTTTTTGATATTTTAAAAAACCTTGTTATTCAATGGCTGGCTATGAGATCAGAGGTATACTGCCAGCAATTCTCCACAAGGTGGCGTTGTCCTACTCCTAAATAATCAAGGTTAGCAAGGTTCTTTATATCTGCTGCCTACCACCCCCCGCCATATTTTCCTTCCATAAAACAAAATGAACTGGTGGAGACATACTGGTTTTGTTTCGTATTCTTGAAAAGGTAAAAGTGTCTTTAGCTAAAACCTACCTTGTTGTTTCATTTTTAATTGTTAATAAGTAAACTATATAGAAAATAAGTACTCCATTAAAGAAACACTTATAAATTAGTAGTTTGAGATTGTGAGAGAGCAAGGGAGAATATGTGTCTGTATCTGAGTTCATGGATGCCTTGATCTTGCCATATTGAACATCACCACTGGTTTAAGACCTACTATCTAAAGCATATGAATGTGTTATTGGTTGTGTTACAGCTGACTGCTTCTAATATGGAAGGGAAAAGCTGCCCAAGTGAAGTTTTGGTTTGTACAACGAGTCCAGACAGGCCTGGACCACCTACAAGACCCCTCATTAAAGGACCAGTTATGTCTCATGGCTTTAGTGTCAAATGGGGTATGTTTTATTGCTATTGCTGCTGCTGCTTTTTTTGACAGGTTTTTTTTTAAACTTGATTAATTTCAGCAGTGACAAACCAGTTAACAAAGAAACCATATTATCTGAGGGAGTTTTACATGTTTGAAATATATATATTAGAAATATCCTGACAATGCCACCAGTTGGTAAAATTGACAATTGTAAGAGCATTTCATTTACTTCATGATTTTCCTGTAAGACACTTCTTCCGCCTGTATTTTAATATATTAATAATTTGTATGTGGTAGTCTCTGAATATATCATTCTTCAGTAACTTTCCCTTAAAATGTAGCAATATTTAATATGAAAATTGATTTATAAAGTTATTAATATGAAAGTTGATTTATAAAGTTAGTATTGAAAATAGATTTCAAAATTTAGGTTAAGTCATATTAAATTTGACAGAATGTTTAAGTTACAATGAATTAGGAAGACTTTAGTTTTTGTTGTTTGTATATAACCAGAGGTCTCGGACTTCAGGATGTTTCCATATTAAAGTTCATTATATGCTATTTGTAGGAATCTGATAGAAGGGTATTGTGTCTCACCTGCTGCATGGATTATTTCAATGAAATAAATGCCATTAGAATGTTGATAAACATTTGCAATTGTATGTGAAACTGTTACGATGTGTATGATCATCACTAACATCATACAAGAATAGTAACTACCTAACAGACAAAAAAAAAATTTTACCTGGCAGTCAAGTGATATAAAGGAAATATAAAACATAACTAAATCATTATTAGAGACCAACCACTGAGACATATCACTGCTTCAAGTTATGTGGTAATTTTGAGGCAGAATTATTCCCTGGAACATGGATATGATTAAAAGAAACAAAAAAAATCTAAGTGTGCTTTTTTCCAGATCTAAAGCTTCTTTTCTCAGAATATCCTAGAAATTTCTGTCAGCACTGAACATTTACTTTCATTGTTAACTGTTAACTGTTAAGTCGCTCAGTCTTGTCCAACTCTGCAACCCCATGGACTATAATCTGCCAGGCTCCTCTGTCCATGGGGTTTCCCAGGCAGGAATACTGGAGTGGATTGCTGTTCCCTTCTCCATGGGATCTTCCTGACCCGGGGATTGAACCTAGGTCTCCTGCATTGCAGGCGGATTCTTTCAGCATCTGAGCCACCAAGGAGGCCCCATATGCCATAATATTTAACTATTTAATTATTGCTGTAAATATCTACTACTGAAATTAATGTATATTCATAGAAATTATAGGTGAAAAGAGGGATTAAAGTTTCTAAATCTATATGAGTAACCCGAGAATATGTCTAAAACATAGATGGCCAATTGATAGTAGAGGCAAATTCTGTGTAGTCTTGAAAAAAGGTATTTTTCTGCTCAGAAAAGAAAATTCTTGCAGGCCCTGGGTTACCAATAAGACAAATAGCTAAGGTACACAGGGTTCTAGTAACAAGCCAGAACCCCTTTTTCAAACCACCTCTTTGGTACAGGTACCAGTTGATCTGATTTTCTATTAGGTTCACTTAGGATGTAAAGTTTGCTTAGCAGCAAACTGTGATGAACAATTTGAAATTTCATCAATAATTTTTACACCTCCCTTTCCCTCTCTTTCCATCTCGCAAAAGAATCTGGTCGTGATGATTTAAGTGAAATAAAGAATAAAATAATTTTTGAAAAGAAGTACGTGAATATTTTGTTTTATATAAAAACCACCATATATTGAAGAACAGGCTTTAGAATTCTCAAAATAAATATTTGACCATAACTCTTAGAAAAATAAAATCATATTTCGAGTTTTGTTCATGTTTCACTAAATGCTAACTTTTCAGCATTTCTAGCTCTGTAACCTTTGCATAGTCAGAAGATTTTGTGGTGTTTTTGTTTCTTTTGTTTTTCAAGTAAGGAGTTGGGTGAAATGTTATTTGTGTCTTTTAGTTGAATCCAGAATTTATACAGTCTAATGTTACATGGTTCTGTGTGTTCTAATAATGTTTACTAACAAAAGTCAATATGCTTTTATAGGTAATAAGACATTTGCTTACTTTCCAGACCCTCCAAAGGACAGTGGTGGTTCAGAAATACTCAAGTACTTGCTGGAGATTACTGATGGAAATTCTGAAGGTGAAGTTTGTAGAAATTCTTATTCAAGTCCTGTTTTCTAATAAGATAAACATCTGTATAATAATAGTGGGCTATCGTTTATTCTGTTGATAGCGGTACTACAGTAAATGGGCTTTCATCACATATTGACAGTTTTTTCTTTCAAACACAGCATCAGGGATCAGTCTGCTTGATATGTATATTTTTATCATGCTTTTTAAAGTTTTTGTCACTTCTTTAAGCCAAAGGTCCTCATTAATAGAATAAATATGTTTTTCATCTCTCTTGGCATACTTTCTGTAGAAATTCTTATAAGCAGAGAAAGTGTCAGAAGCGATCAGCAGGAAGAATAAATCAGTGCACAGAGGATCACAACATATTGTTGTGGGCTGCTGACAAGCATAACACACTGTAACAAATTCAAGAAATGTCTTCATTTTTGTTATTTCTCGGTCAGATTATTTAATCCTTACTCCTTACACTAGGTGAGCTAAAGCGGGACAGTGTTAGAGGTCAGATTCCTTCCATAGTGTTTTCTAAAAAATTCTTAGATCGTCTTTCTAATAAAATTTATTATGCTTTAATAGAAAAAAGTCAAGTCCTCAGAACTATAAAAATGACACCTGTCTCACCACCACTCTAATGATCCCTGTAACTAGTACTTTGTTTTTTAAAGTGATACACCTGTGGGGGGAGCGGGGAGAGTTAACAGCAACTTTTACAAACAGTCTGTGCAGGTGTGTGGCTTGCTCTTTATTCTGTGCCATGATAGCCACCTGGAATGTTTTATTTTCACATCAGTTGGGCCCTACCCTATTTTAAGCCAAAAAAACTCATAATACTCTGAGATGGGCACAGCTGTTCTTAATGTAAAATTATATTCTATGCTAAAAATCAGGCCTTTGAGAGAAGTCATGTATATTCAGTGTCTCATTGTGAAAAACTAAATATATTTTGAAGTTTTGTGGCTCTCTTGACCACTGTGGCTGATTAAAAGTAGATGCCATTCTGCACGTAAGGTCAACAGTGTTGGTAGCGCATGGTTGCTGCTGCTGCTGCTGCTAAGTCACTTCAGTCGTGTCCGACTCTGTGCGACCCCATAGACGGCAGCCCACCAGGCTCCCCCGTCTCTGGGATTCTCCAGGCAAGAACACTGGAGTGGGTTGCCATTTCCTTCTCCAATGCATGAAAGTGAAAAGTGAAAGTGAAGTCGCTCAGTCGTGTCCGACCCTCAGCGACCCCATGGACTGCAGCCCACCAGGCTCCTCTGTCCATGGGATTTTCCAGGCAAGAGTACTGGAGTGGGGTGCCATTGCCTTCTCCGGTAGTGCATGGCATCAGGGATTAATTCAGTCTCCTCTCTAGTCCTTGTTCCTAGCTGCCTTTGCAGTACAGGTCATCTACTCACTTATGTCAGAATGACTATCTTTATTATTCCCCCTTGTTCCTATATGGCCCTTGTGCATGTGACTTCATTGTAGAAAGAAAGTGAAGTCACTCAGTTGTGTCCAGCTCTTTGCAACCCCATGGACCATAGCCTGCCAGGCTCCTCCACCCATGGAATTTTCCAAGCAGGAGTACTGGAGTGAGTTGCCATTTCCTTCGCCAGACTTGATTGTAAATCTGGCCTAATAAGCAGCTGAGAGTATTTGTGGAAGTTAGTAACTATCGTGTGTGTGTGTATGTTAGTGCCTCAGTCATGTCTGAATCTTTGCAACCCCACTGACTATAGCCCACCAGGCTCCTCTGTCCATGGGATTCTCCAGGAATTGCCATTTCCTTCTCCAAGTAACTGTCGTGGAAGAGGGTAAAAGTATTTTCCCTAAAACAACTGCATGGAGTAAAACGTTCCTTTCAAATAGTCTGCTGGGAACATAGTGTTGGTGGGAGCAAAGCAGAGGAGGAATAAATGTCCTGGATGGTTGAAGCACCGCCCCCCCCACCCCGCCCCACCCCACCCCACCCCACACACAGTGCTCTTCTCCTGGTGGCATCAGCCTCACCCAGGCCCCTCAGTGGCCCTGCTTGCTTTCTTTAATCCTCAGAAGTGGTTAGATAACCTGGGTCACACTGAGTGTTTCATCTTTAAAGTCACTGTCTTGGGTATTTTTGTCTTAAGTGGGGCTCCATGGAGACAGCAGGCCTTTACCCAAAGGGCTTGGTCTATATGGCTGGGATGGGGTCGGGGGAGTTCACTTGCTGTGACCTCCAGGCAGATAAGAACCAGGAGAAACTCTTCAGTGGTGCCCTGGGCTGACCAGGAACCTCATGGCCAAGCCTGCTTCCCCCTGCCCAGCTGGCCCCAGGGGCTTCTCACACCATCACCACTTGCCAACTTGCTCAATACCGTCTCCTGCTACAGGACCAACTATAGATTTTGGTCTTTCCAGCATCCACACCTCCACAGTCAGCAAATGTGATCATGGTGACATTAAGTAGTGTAACCAGCAGTGCTAAGTATTAAAAATGCCTTCATGTTATTTTAGTATGTAATTTTGTAAAGGAAATGGAAAGAGAGCCCTGTGACTGTTTAAAAAAGAAGAAAAGAATAGGAGATGCTGGTTTTCACGGAAACCACTTAGAGCTTTTTCTTATCAGGAATGGTTGATACTATTACATTTTTACAAAAGGCATAAACTCACACGTGGTCTTCTTTTGCAGCGAGTCAGTGGGAAGTGGCCTACAGTGGGTCGGCTACAGAGTACACTTTCACCCACTTGAAACCAGGCACTTTGTACAAACTCCGAGCATGCTGCATAAGTACTGGTGGACACAGTCAGGTTGGTTTTGTTTCGGTGTAAAAGTAAACATCTTTGGTCAGATTCAGACAGCCTATCTGTAACATCAGAATAAATTGCTTTTAAAAAATATATCTTGGTACTACAGCCTGCCATGGTATCACATCAGAGTTTTCTGAATTGTTCTTTAGAGGGTATAGAAAGATAGACCCAGATGATTCTCAACTGAATTGTGCTGCTTTCCAAGACTTGGGCATGACCACATCACAGTTGAAAATTGAAGGTGGTCTGCAGTTTGCATTGGCTAACAAATACGGGGGTGAACCTCAGTTATCGCGATGATAGAAAAGCTTAGAATTTAGAGCAAAAAGATACAACCTCCAGCTCAGCTTTGCTGTTACTTTGGCAGTTTTGGAAGAATGTGAGACACACCTTCCTCTTGATACTTTACTGCCATCTGCTGGAAAATGATTGTAAAGCCACATATACCTAGGATAACTGAGCTGAACTGCATCTCCTCAGATTGCCCAGTGCCCAACCTATACATCTGTAGGTAGCACCAGTTCTCTTGTTGTCTGCCTTTTTTTTTAAAATTGAAGTATAATTGACTTACAATATTATATAAGTTTCCTGTCACAACACAGTGAGTTAATATTTTTATACATCACAGAATGACCACCACCATTGTCTACAATTTATATGACCTTAGACCAACCGTTCAACATGTCAGGAAACTTCAGCATGTCAGGAAACAACTTCACAGTGTTCTCATGCACTCAAAACAACAAGTACACATGAAGTGTTCTAGTAATGAGATCATTATCTAAATGATGAACATTTAGAAAGTGAATGAGAGGCAATATGTTAAAAAACATGTTCATCAGAGAGATATTTAGCATCGTGGTTTTGAAATCATTGGTATTGAGAGAGAGAGAGAGAGAGCGCGCACAAAAGATGGCTTATAGCCCTGTACTGGGTTGACTTGTCAAGAGAACACCTGCCAGTAGGTGCCGAATTTTGCCAATCAACCCACCTCTGACAGTGTCATATGTTTATTTTCTTTCCCTCCCAAGGATAGCAGTATTGTGAAGTCTAGACTGTATATTTAGACAGAATTCTCAGGTTTAAAAAAAAGGCCCAGCTCAACGACATTTATGCAGTGTCTCCAATGGTGAGCCAGGTTGACCTCAAAGTCACAGGTGATTGGCGAGCTTCTCTTTCACACGAGGTGCTGCACAAGGCCGCACAGAGGCAGTGGTGCTCCTTGAATGTATAAACATTCTCCTCTGCACCGCATTTCCTCAAGGAGGAGGATGAGGTTGGTTGAGCTGCATATCTCTACCATGTTCCTCATATCTCAAAAAGGTGTCAGCTTCCATACCACCAGCCTTACACAACCAGATCCTGCAAAAAAGAAACCCTGATGATTTTAACATTAGCAGAACCTGCTGGGTAATGTCACACTCTGCTGACTTTATTTGCTTTTCTGCTCTGTATGTGGATGGTGGGCCAATTATGGCACCGCTTATAAACCTCATCCAGCTGTTGTTTTGTGTTCTCCTCTGTCCTCAGGAAGGGTCTAATTTTTAGTTTAAAGGGAAGTAACTGTGTGCTTGGGATACACAACAGTCAAAATGTCAGTCTGCAAATCTGACACCAGAAATAATTATTTTTACCAGTGCCATATGCATATGTCCATACTTAAAACATACACAAATATACATATGCACCACACACAGAGAGATGAAGATCGTATTGCATAATAAGTGTACACATTCAATGTGTAACCCCCTCCTTGGCAGCATTTGCTGGTATGGAGTGGAATTTGCCTGGTATGTAGAGCTCTAAAAAATGCATAGTAACTAAGAGACGGTTCTCTTTGGTGTTTCTCCTGCAGTGTTCTGAAAGTCTCCCTGTTCGCACACTAAGCATTGCACCAGGTCAGTGTCGCCCACCGAGGGTTTTGGGTAGACCAAAGCACAAAGAAGTCCACTTAGAGTGGGGTGAGTGACCACATCTTCACGTCGCCAATTTGGACAATTGGAGGTTGAGTTTAAGACTTACTGCTTTGTAATTAAGTTTCAGGTCTTTCTTCAGAAAACCAGATTTGTGTCTATTGAAAATGTCCATATTCTGTTTAATGTACGTGGGCTTGGGTTTGTGAATGCCCAGCACTGTGGCCCATCCTCCTGTTCCTGGTGGTGCCACATGTGCTGTTCACCCTCTGCCCTCAGAGGGCACTGTTCTAGAAAATGTTTCAGAGCAGGAGTTCCTCAACTTTATTCATAAAATAAAAAATAAAGAGCTTAATAAAGAGGTTAAACCAAGAAGCTGTTCATTAGGTAACGTCTGTATCCTCACCTTTGCCACCCTGTCATGTGTGGGTCCTGGTGTTTTACAGTCTCAGCTCAAGCTGTGTTAGCATTTCCTGTCATATTAATAATTCACAGCATGTAAAATTGCAAATATAAACCTGCAGAACTCTGTCAGACTATTGTTCCCCATCACTTAATGTCTAAATTAAGATGTTATGCCAGTTTGGGGTTCTCTAACTTGATTTAATATGTCCTTTGGTTTCAGGTTAAAAAGAAGATTTTTCTCCCCTCTAATTCTTACCTTTACCTTGCATTAGAATGTAAAGGAATTGCCTAAAAGTTCTATGGTTTTGGGATCATTTTGTTCATATCACTAAATGTACTTGCTTTGAAAAGTATGGATAACATTGTTAAGAAACTGTCTTTTGTATCTCTTTCTCTTTTTGAAGTGGGGGTTCTTTTGTAAATATCAAGGACAGGCTACCTACATGATATTTTGCAGATGTCATAGAGCATAAGGTGTGATAGGGCCAACCTGAAGTAATAAAAAACTTCTAAGATGAACAATGTTCTCCATTCCCAGACGTTCCTGCCTCTGAAAGTGGCTGTGAGGTCTCGGAGTATAGCGTGGAGATGACAGAACCGGAGGATGTAGCTTCGGAGGTGTACCATGGGCCGGAGCTCGAGTGCACCGTGGGCAACCTGCTTCCAGGAACCGTGTACCGCTTCAGGGTGCGGGCTCTGAATGACGGAGGGGTGAGTACATGCGGGCTTATCACCACAAAAACATGAGGTCCTGGCACTTCTGTTTCCACCCTCCTAAAATTCCTCATCTGTATCTGTCCAACTGTGACAGCCATTAAAGAACTGTATATACAATCTTATTTCTGAAGAAATCCTGCTTTGATTTCATGTAGACCCAGCATTGGAAATTTTGATTCTTTTGTCCTCCTGTTAAGACAGGGCTCAAAGTTAATAAGGACTTTACTGTTTAGATGCCTTTTGGTGGTTTCTTAGTTTCTCATCAATTATATATTATAACTTTTTATATTTATATAATATATAATTTATATTTATATAATATAACTTTACCTTTTAGATGCCTTTTGGTGGTTTCCTAGTTTCTCATAGATTATATAAATCATTTATGGGAGATTAGGACTACATAATATTCCTTTACCATGTTGTCTAAATTACTCAGCAATGTCTTAGATCAGTTTTTAAAACTCTGCTGGGGTAGAGGCTAGGGATACCAGCTTATTTGTTTTTTCTTTATTTCATAGAACTCTCTGGTCCTTTCTAGTACTCCATTTGAAGTTGTTGAGGTGGGCTATTCAAGATTGAAAGGGTCTGACTATATGCACAAAGGTGATTGGTTTTTTTAATTGCAGAGTGATGCGGATTCATAATGAGAATGAAGTGACCCAGAAACTATAGGACGTTTTGGTGTGTCACAGATGGGCAGAAATGTAAAAGAAGGTGGAAGGGTGTGGGTAGGGCAAACTGCTGCTAACGCCCTACAGAGGGCCAGTGATGTGTATAAATGCATTCTGTACAAATAAATAGATGTAATTAATCGATGAGATTTTTATAAGAAAGAAAGCCAAACTGACAGTGACAGCAAGTTGGCAATGACCCTTCTAGTTCTTGGTGTTCATTCATGCCTTTCAGAAGTGAAGTGTGTTTGTCTTTAGTCTGTTTCAAGTTAGCCAGGCCTTAGTTTGAAAACATTTGGTCTGAAGTAGGGTCACAAACCTTGAACAAGAGCTGGATCTCTTCTAATTCACCATTAGGAAAGAATTTCAGATACAGGTATTTAAATTAAAAAAAAACCCACACACAAAACTAGACAATTAAAATGTATTGGTGAGAAGATAAGAAAGCCTCTGTACCCTGACTTTTCATAAGTAAAAGGAGGATGGATGGTGATAATCACCCATGCTGCAGATGAAACCCTGGTGATTTTCCCCCTCAACTTTTGAAGAAGATATTTGCCATGATAAAGACACATGTGCAACTGGACTGATTGAGGTTTACTTTCTCCTTTCACTAATTTGTCATTTAAAGAAACTATCTCAGCCTTATTTTTAAATCCTGTTATATTGAAATTTAACCATATATTTGACTTGTGGTCCTCTTCTGTGGTCTACTCCAGATAGTTTCTCCCCTACCTTCAGTATATTTGCAAGTTATATTAGAAAATTTGAAAGATTTTTTTCTTTATGTTTTTTCCTCCATTTTGAAAAACACAGTCATATTCCTCATTCAGTTCAGTTCAGTCTCAGTTGTGTCCGACTCTTTGCGACCCCATGAATCGCAGCACACCAGGCCTCCCTGCCCATCACCAACTCCTGGAGTTCACTCAAACTCATGTCCATCAAGTCGGTGATGCCATCCAGCCATCTCATCCTCTGTCATTCCCTTCTCCTCCTGCCCTCAATCCCTCCCAGCATCAGACTCCTTTCCAATGAGTCAACTCCTCGCATGAGGTGGCCAAAGTATTGGAGTTTCAGCTTTAGCATCAGTCCTTCCAATGAACACCCAGGACTGGTCCGTCTCCTTTAGGATAGACTGGTTGGACTTCCTCATTAGCCTGAAAATTACTTTATTCTTTGCCCCAATTCTTTTAAGTACCACATATTCCACCTTAACGTGGTGGTTCTGGTTCTCTTGATGTGTTTTAAAACTAAAGTGATGATTGTCTCTGAGCAGTGTGGCCACTGATGGTAGGAGGAGGAGAGAAGTGCAGTATAAACCTTCAGATAGTTGAGATGGTGGGCATGCCAAGAAAACAGTAATAGGACTGTTGGTTTCAAATTGGAAAATACCAGTGACTAGAAGAAATACTCAAAATTTGATAACCAACAATTCCACACAGATTTTTATGCCTTAAAAATTAAACTACAGTGTGCATCTGACTTGGTTTACTTTGAAACGCCCTGAGAAATGAAAGCACAATGCTGTGATGTAGCAAAAGTCAGCATTTTTTATTTCTTAGGTCACAGCAAAAATGTATAGTAAACCAACTTTCTAATCCTTTTGAATTGAAAAAATTATATATATATATATATATATATATATATATATATATATAAAAATAGACGTTTACCACTCAAGTAATGTATGTGGGAAGAAAATCTACTCATGTCATTGAAAGTGAACACCATTAGGTAATGCTTTTAATCAGTTGTATTGATGATACCATTAGCCTAGCCCTTGTTTGGTTATAAGCTTGTGTTACATGCACACACACACACAAACACACACATCCCTAACACACCCCTACAAGCACATGTGTGTTTCTCTCTTGCAGTATGGTCCCTATTCTGATGTCTCAGAAATTACCACTGCTGCAGGGCCTCCTGGACAGTGCAAAGCACCTTGTATCTCTTTTACGCCTGATGGATGTGTCCTAGTGAGCTGGGAGGTAAGTCAGGCACACGTTTTGCATTAATTTGTTTCTTCTACTTTATCTGTTCCCCAGTGCAAGGTACAAGGGCTCTACAAAGCTAAAATTCACATGTAGGTCGGTGATTCTTACACAGTCATCTGCCTTAGTGCTTGCCAGGAGTTATGCAGATTTTACCACTGATCCAAATTAAGAGGAAATTGAGTATCTTTTTCATGCTTTTCTTTTGCATGTATTTCAAATATTCTGAGGCATCTTGCTCTTTTTTTTTTTTTTTTTTTTTGGTATAATTAGTTGAACACAAACATCATAAGATTTTCTTCTCAATGAAATTAAATTTCTGAAATTTCCAGAGTCCTGAAAGCTCTGGTGCCGACATCTCAGAGTACAGGTTGGAGTGGGGAGAAGATGAAGAATCCTTAGAACTCGTTTATCATGGGACAGACACCGGCTTCGAAATGAGGGACCTGTTACCTGCTGCACAGTATTGCTGTCGATTACAGGTAGGCTGATACTGTGCGGCCGTTACTCACAAATACTGGTGTTCCCCTGAAAGACTCTTTGGGAAACTTACTCAAAGGCTCATGATGGAGGACATCAGGAAGGGTGTTATGGGAAAAAGAGTCCTTTTAAATAAAAATAGATGCAATCGTTTTGGCATTTTACAATTCATTTTTGCCTCTCTGAGAGGTCCTGAAACATGGGAACAAAATCTGAATCGTCTCCACTGTACTCCTCAACGCCCTTGCCTTGTGTTTGCTGGTTAATTCATTGAATACGGGATCGAGTCCAAGGCAAAGTGGGCACAGCTCCCTAGGGAAGATGCCTTTTGTCTGAATTTTCCAAGATGCACATTTCGCTGGGAAAGCCACTTAGACAAAAGGCAAAAAACCTTTAAAACTTGCCATTCCAGATGTTAACTGGAGCCAGAAACCAACAGGAGAGTAGTTTGGACAGTCTGCATTTGATCATAGGCCCCACCTCCCACCTCTCAGTGACTACTAACAAGGTTTGGCTATCCGTAAGCTTCCACTTGGGTGTCCAGACAGAATAACACAAAGAGCCATCGGCTCCTAGCCTAACCCCCAAGAGTGACAGCAGTCATAGGTTTACTTTCATTTTATTGACTTGGGTAAATATTTTCTTTTCCCTTTGTAAAGCCTTATTGTCTTGAGAAAACAGGGTTCTTTGTTCATTTATTTCCATTTGTCCAGTAACATTTGAGCACTGCTTTGTGCCAACCTCAAAGAATGATCAGGATGACCAGAAGGAGAGATAACAAAGAATTCTATTTTCACACGTGTTTAGATTTAAATAAAGAAGCAAAGATGCCAGGTTTAGGTTTCCATCTGATTTAAGTCATGGATCATATTGTTTATTACACGTCCATTTACTTCAGTGTCTCTGGCCTCTTTGGAGAAAATATTCCCTTCTTAAGTTAACTTTGGGCTTCCCAAGTAGCTCAGTGGTAAAGAATCCGCCTGAAGTGGAGGAGATACAGATTCAACCCCGGGTCAGGTAGATCCCCTGGAGAAGGAAATGGCAACCCACCAGCTCCAGTATTCTTGCCTGCAGAATCCCAAGGACAGAGCCTGGTGGGCTGCAGTCCATGGGGGTAGCAAAGATACAACTTAGCGACTGAGCATGTGCACACACAAGTTAACTTTCCAGATCAACAGAAGCTTTTCTGTTAAATTCTGAAGGCTGTTTTATCGTAAACATTTCTGGTTAAACTCTTTTGTTATACACCCCTCAAATGGACGGCCTGGGACATAATTAACCCTTCATCAGTGAGTCAGGGTCACGGCACATTATCTGAGCTTTATAATAACAATGCTGAGTCACTGGGGAAAGGTTGAATTATGTGCTCCACTCCTGTTTTTGGAACAAGGCAGGATATAAATAAAAACTCTTTGCCATCACAGGAAAGAACTTCAGTTCAACCTGTTTTTGAGTTTTGGTCTCTCTTTAAAATGTTCTATTTCCTTTTTTTCTGTCGGGGTTTTTGTTGTTACTTGGCATTAACACCCCAAAATTGCATTTTAAAGATACATTGGTAAGAATAGAACCTGCGTAATAATCTTGCCTCCCTGTTTCAACAGTAGTATTTTCAAACGTCTATACTTATTTGTCATAAAATGAGTCAGATACTATAAAGGGGATAGTACTCTCAAGACCACACCTGCTATACTAAAGAAGTATTGCCAGGAAAAAATCTCATCTTATATTAATTTCTTGATACCTGGGAACCTAATCTGAATCATTTTTATTTGATATTACTACAAAGTCAGGTTAAAGCCTGAATATTCTTTTAAATATTTGGTGCTTTAAAAATTATATCACTGTACTATGTATATAGTATCATATAAAAATTGGATGGAAGCATTACTTATTTTGTGCAGGAATTTTTGAATTTTTATATTCTTCCTTAGGAATGCTTCAATTAACATGTACCCAAATAATTCTTGGGTACATATGCTTACATGAGGCATATTGTATATTTTACCCATACTCTTAAATATTAGTAAGATTCTTTAAAATGGTTTACTTTGAAATTTGGTAATAATAAGAGATATAACTCAAGAAAGCATTTTCCATAGTATAAGGCTAGTAAAAGAAATTTGGGTCTTAAGTAAGATCCTGGAAAATAAAAAGAACATTATTAGAAATTGGTAAGATTTGAATTTAATACATAAGATCTATACATTGTTAATACTATTGTATCTCCTGGTTTTGATCATTGTTTTATAGTAATATAGGCTTCCCAGGTGGTGCAGTTGGTAAAGAATCTGCCTGCCAATGCAGGAGACACAAGAGACTTGGCTTTGATATTTGGGTCAGAAAGATCCCCTGGAGGAGGAAATAGCAACCCACTCCAGTATTCTTGCCTGGAAAATCAAAGGAGAGGAGGAGCCTGGTGGGCTATAGTCCATGGGGTTGCAAAAAGTCAGACATGACTGATAGTTATGACATAAATGCAGATTTTAAGAATTACAAAACTGATAATACTTTCTTGATTTTTGTAGAGATCGCCAATGTAGTATACTTGATATCAGTTATTTAATTAAAATCTGTATTTTTTCCTCTGGATCCTTCATATCCCCTTAGCCCTTATTAGCCTTATTAAATCATTCAACACAAATGCACATATTTGACAAAGTAATGAGTCAAGAATCATTACTGAAGACCTCAATTAACACCAGTAAGGAGGTATAAGAACAGAATAAGAAGATGGAACCCAGATACAGAGTAAAATAAATAAAATGTTAATTTTAAAAATAATGGAGAAAATGAATAATAGAGTACATTAATAACATGAAAAGGGTAATAAAATACTTAGTGCTGAATTTTTCATTATACTATGAGATTGTAAAGAAATCAATAATTCAACCTTAAGTGTATGTTAGATTTGTATAGTCATAATTATGTGAGATATAAATATTTTGAAAGTTTGAAACAAATTTTGACCTTGATTTCCCTGTAGACCATTTGCTTAATTCTTACCTTTAACAAAGAGTTTTTCTCTTTTCTCCCCCACTCCACCCAGAGATCATCATCATTGCCATCACATTCCCTCAGGCTAGGTATTAATGGTAGTCAGTTAAAGATAGGAGTATTTAAGAAACTCCTTTTGGTTTCTAGACTCAGACCAGCACAGCATCTCAGTTCTATTCTTGTAAGTAGCAGAAAATAATTTCTTTCCATGGGCACTTGAGTCAGTAGCCTGTTGTGGGAGTCGAAGACAAACGGGTCAGCCTCCCATTCAGCCACTTCTGCTGTTATCTCTCTTGATCACTGTCTAGGAATTTCCTTTTGTTAAAAAAAATTATACACACACACACATATACACACATATATATACACACACACACATATATTTATGTCACATACACACATACATATATTTGTGTGTGTGTGTGTGTGTGTGTATGCTTCCCTGGTGGCTCAGTGGTAAAGAATCAACCTGCCAATTCAGGAGATGCAGGAGACACAGGTTCAATCCCTGGGTCAGGAAGATCCCCTGGAGAAAGAAATGGCAACCCACTCCAGTATTCCTGCCTGGGAAATCCCATGGACAGAGGAGCCTGCCTGGTGGGCTACAGTCCATGGGGTCTCAAAGAGTGGGACATGACTGATAGTTATATAAGGTATTAATATTAGGGGAAGCAAAATGAGAAATATATACACTATTTTTGCAACTTTTCTTTAAGTCTAAAATTAGTTCAGTGTATTTTGTTGTTGTCTTGTTTTAAGAAAATTGCTTTAGGAAAATTTAGGAAACTAGGAAAATTGCTATTGCTGTTTTGTTCTTGATTTTCCTAGTGGGAAGTGAAGCACTGACCATTGGCTTAATACTCAGCCAGGATTTTGCATGTTAACAAATTTAATCTTTAAAATAACTGTATAAATTATGAGTTACTATCCTCATTTTATATCTGAGGAAACAGACTCAGAAATATTAATTTGCCTAAAATCACACAGTTAGTAAGTAATGAAATCAAGATATGAACAAAGCTCCAACTCTAAAAGCTATGTTCTTTTCCTTGTATTACACAGTTGTTAAAACCTTAGTTAATATGAAAGTTGGGCTCCACAGTATCTTATTTTTCTGCCCCTGTGATAAATTTGTACCCAAAAAGAATATCTAAATATATACTCTTAATTTGTGACATAAATATTCTACCAAAAAGAAAGTTGGTGTTGTCATGAAATAGGACTAGATGTAAAAAATTTATTACAGAAGGGTTTCAAAAGCGATTATATAGCGAATGAATGCTCTTAACTTGCTTCTTTGAAATGAATGATAACACACAAGCATTGCAGTGAACCTTTGATATAAGAGCTCATATGACTTTCCTTTTGGTTTATCATTTGTCCTCATAAGGTATCCTAAGAAGTAAACTAGATTTTTGAGTACTTTCATTTTTGTCAAGAGGTTGCCAAGTGTTTTTATAAGGGAAAAAAATATTGCTAATGATGTTTATTGAGCACATGCTTTGTATCAGGTACTGTTCTGGTTGCTAGGGCTACAGCAGTGAACCAGACAACCTTGCCCTCACAGAACTTATATTCTAATCAAGGAAGAAATTAAATGAAATACTATTATGTTGGTGATAAATGCTATAATGAAAATAAAAGCAAAGAAAGGAAATACATGAGAAGGATCATGGGGGTTGGGGTGGGGGTAACTACAAGTTTAAATGTGGTGTTCAGAGATGTCTCTCTGCAAAGGGCAAAACTTGAGAGAAGCCTGAGTAGCTGATTGAATGGGCTAGGCAGACGTCAGGGAAAGAGCTTTGTGGACAGAAGGGGCAGCAAGTTGCAAAGGCCCTGAGGTGAGCAAGCTCAGTGTCCCTGTGAGACAGCAAGAAAGCCAGTGTGGCTGGAGCAGAGGGAGTGAAGGAGGAAGTAGGAGACAGTGAAGGCAGAGTGGTTCTGGGTTCTTGGGGAAGGCGGCGGTGGTGAACAGATCGGATAGGCTCTCATAGACAGTTGTGAGAACTTTGACGTTACCTGTGTATCTGGTGGGAGGACACAGAAAGGACAGTGGTTGTTACAGACTGGGGCGTGGGCTGACGTAAATACCAGTTAGGAGGTCATTACAGTCACCAGATGTGAGAGGGTGTAGTCAGATTAGAGTGGTAGAGGGTGTGCTGATGGCTTGGGCAGGGGTGTGAGAGAAAGAAAGATGCCCAGCAGTGATTCACAGAAATGGCATGAACAACCTGAAGGCTGGGAAAACTATGGGCAGTACAGTGGGGGTGGAAGGAAGGATGAGGAAGAATGGGGTGGACACCATTTTGGAACTGTGTAGACACTTAAGTCTGAGGTGCTTATTTGACATTTAAATGGAGATATTCAGTAGGCAGTTGAATACACTAGGCTGGCATTTGGGGCAGAGGTCTGGACTGTACACATAAATTTGGGTATAGGGATAAATGGCATTTGCCCTGAGACAAGGTGAGATGTCTAGGAGTTTGAGGAGTACAGAGGTGTGCAAGGCCTGGGGCCTGGTTTCCTCCAGGGCTGAGAGATGCTGGTAATGAGTAGCAGGTCGCAGAGGTGACTGAGAAGCAGAGCAGGTAAGTAGAAACAAGAGGACTGCCCCGGAGACTGAATGCGTGAGTATTCGAGCGATGAGTGATCGGGTGTCAGCAGTGACACTCAAACTCAGGTGAGAGAAGAGCATTGACTTCAGATATGAGTTTCGCATTCACGTGGAATACGGTGAATACTTTTCTAAAATTCCTATAGTTCTTCCAGAGCAGCACTTGAGTTAAAAATCAGATTACTGGATTTTGATCCCAGCTTGGCATCTGAATCTTGGGCTTGAGTTATTTGATCTGACTTTGAGTTCCCTCTTTGAAAGGCAGATAAATCTGAGTCAAGGCTATACCACCTTGAGTATGCCCGATCTCGTCTGAAAGGCAGATAAGAATAGCTTCCATGAATTATCTACCTCAGACAGTTATATGAAGATGACATAAGAGGACATAAACTGAAGCGGGCTATGCAAATATGAAGTGTTATTTTTAAATGATTTTTCATAAGAAACAATGGCAACATTATCTTTTATTAGCAGAAAAGGTATGATTGATATCTTTTGGAAAGTGGTTATCAATATGAACATTGTGGAGGATTTATCTCCACCTACATTTCTGGAAGCCATTGCATTACTTTAGACTCAGCAGCACCTAGGGTGGGGGCACTAGTAGGTGCTCATGAAGTAATGGGGACATTGTCTCGCTGTTCTGCTTTTCAGGCTGTTAATCAAGCTGGAGCAGGACCGTCCAGTGAGCTTGTCCTTTGCCAGACACCAGCATCTGCCCCTGACCCTGTCTCCACTCTGTGTGTCCTGGAGGAGGAGACCCTCAATGCCTATCCCGATTCGCCTTCTGTGTGCCTTGTACTGAACTGGGAAGAGCCGTGCAATAATGGATCTGAAATCCTTGCCTACAACATAGATCTTGGAGATACTAGCGTCATGGTGGGCAATACCACCACCCACGTTATGAAAGACCTCCTTCCGGAAACCACCTACCGGTGAGTGCAGGAAAGTTGAAATACAGCTGCATGGACACATACATCAGGGCATGGGGCTACAGAACCTTTGGGTCCTAAAGGCCAAATGGGTGGATTCTAGTCATTTTTAATGCATTTAAGAGTACTAAATGCACATGCATCTCAAAAACTTGTACTGCTTTTTACTTTATGAGTCAGTTACAAATTGATATAATTCCTAACCCTTGAGGGGACATTTCACCAACCATTTTAAGTCAATTCCTCCTCCTTAGTTTTTTGAGAATCCGCTTTTCCTGGTGTTTTTCCTCCGTCTCATCACTCTGCTACACCCTCTGTCTGCACCTCTGAAGCAGGGCTTGGCCATTTTTCTGATCCCCTCAAAGCAGACACACTGTTACAGAGGATCTATGATGGATCTTGTATTCAGGATTTCATGAGTAGCCAGAGAAAAGACATTATATCACACTCCACCCAGCAAAACTCAGTTAACACCTGCATTCTTCCTTGCCCCCAGAGTTCCTGTTGAGGAGCCAGCACTTCACCTTCCCCTATACACCTTTTTCTCAACATGGCCTCTTGAGATTTCAAGACATTTAGTTCTGTCTCCAAGGACTTCCCAGGTGGTGCTAGTGGTAAAGAACCTTCCTGCTGATGCCAGTGCAGGAGACATAAGAGATGCAGGGTCAATCCCTGTGTGGGGAAGATCCCCTGGAGAAGGAAATGGTAACCCACTCTGGTATTCTTGCCTGGGAAATCCAACGGACAGAGGAGCCTGGTGGGCCACTGTCCATGGGGTCGCACAGAGTTGTTCACTACTGAAGCGACAGCACGCATGCACCAAGGTGCCGTAGCTGGGAGACAAAAAGTTGAGGATTAGCATTAGAGGAGTGCAGGAACCATTTGGTTATTCCAGTGCCTTTTCAGGGTGTCTCCCTTTGTCACGTTCAATGGCTTATTAAGGAGGTGAAGCGGAGCCAGATTCAGAAACAGATCCTTAGCTGTGTCTTCAGGCAAATTACTTAAGCTTTTGGTGTTTCAGCATTGTCCACAGCATGAGGAGAACAAGATTACTTACTTCAAAAACATGTTGTAAAGCGTAAGCAAATGAATATTAAATGCTTGTGTAGAGTCCAGCAGTACATAGCAAGTGCACAGTAAACATGTGCTGTAATTTTTATTGTTATCAAGATTTTCACCCCAAAAAACTGGTTCTTCTTGAAGTGGGGCAGGGGAATGCAAGCAGGTAATTTTACTGCTAAAAAAAATGGTTTATTACCACTTGACTTTTTTTTTTTTCTTCTGCAGTGTTTTCTAATGTTCTAGTCTGATAGACTACCTTTTTCATCCCCAGAAGCTGAAGAAAAAAAAAAATCAGTTTATCAGCTGTAAGATAACAAAGGTTCCAACCTGCCTAAGCATCTTATCCCTACTTTCCCTGTCTTCCCAAGGCTTTTGTGGATAATTCATATCAGTGCCTTCCTTTTCCTTTTCCAAGTGATGACAGCAGTTTGTTTCCTCTCTGATTCTCTTCAGAGACCTCTCTTGGGCACAGACCCACCGTGCACTGTGGGTCTATGAAATAGTGATGAACACCATCCTTGCCCTCAGAGCACTCAAGGAATTGGGACACTTACACAGCAACCTAAGATAGAAGGTGCTTGTGACCTCACAGGCCGAAAATGACACCCTACAGAGTCCTTTTGGCATTTCAGAAAGGTCAGAATGGTCAGGATGGTTTAAAGTGGAAATCAAGTTAGAAATAACTTGAATAAAAGAGGTATGACTTACATAGCTGAAGAGACAGTCCCCAAGGGCATTTTTCATTTTTAGCATCTTAGCCAGTTTCAGAAAACCACCCTCCACCTTTATATGCTAACCAAATACTGACCGTTGTGTCTGAAGCACTCTAATCAGGTGCTAAGGAAATCAGAGGTGATTAAACCCAGACCTTGACCTCAGGGACATTCCCTAGTGATGATGCTCTATGGAGACCTGACCATGAGGTATATCTCTGGGGAAAAATGAGCAAGTGAATGCCATCCCCTAACTGTTTCTCAGAGACCACATGTCCAGAATATTGCCTAACTGGACCCTCAGGCCAGAAAACCTATGGAGAAGCCACTGGCTCAGGGCTCACTGAAAGATCTCATGTCTGCTGTGAGACCCACAATCCATGTCTATGCCAGAATGGACTCAGATCCTGAGGTCAGTCCTCTGATCATTCAGGTCAGCAATGGCTTTTAGGACAAGGTTCCAGCCCAAGAATTTTGCCTCTTCCTCACATTATGCATACTTTAAAGGTAGTGTAAATGATTATAAAACTTTAGAGGTTTTAGAAAGTTGATAGTGGAGGAATGCTGGTATTTATTAGTCAACATGTAGTCAAATGACTTTAAGAAAGAAATCTAGAAATCAAAAGTTCAAACGAATAAAACTGATGTAGGGGATCTTTCTTCATTGATGAAATGCCAATTACAGTGGAAATTATCAAGAATGTATTCCATATAAGTGGTTGGTTAAAGACATGTTAAAAAGTCCCTAATTCTTTTCAGTATTAATATACAAGGCTAGTATACTGAGCTGAATGTGGAAAGTCACACTGGGAGGATGTCACCTCTTAACCTTACAGGGCAGCTTGGAAGACACCGTTTCAGACAGATTGCATGAAAAATGTACAGCTTTAGAAAAGACACATCTTTGGCCTTAAGTCATATTGTGTGTTCTTGACCAAAAAAAAAAGATTTAGTCAAAATATTTGCTGGCCAATCAATAAATAAAATGCATGTTTCACATTTAAGATATTTAAATTAATATTCACATTTAAGATCATAGTTTGTCCAACTTAAGGAATTTTGTTTCTATAATACTTTATTGGATCCTCTATAGTAGCACTCCAGTCAGCCCATAGTCTTGTTCTTTTATGGTTCAAAAACATGAGATCGTAGTAATTGTGGTGAAAATACAAAATGAGTATTTCAGGGAACTGAGGGTGTAATTTTAGTCCAATCAACTTTTACCTCACCTTTTTTTGTGCCACAAATTGGTCAAAATATAAGTGAACAGATCATGATGTTCTAGATAAAAATGTGGAATGCAACAGGCTATGGGGCTTGGATTAAAAAAAGACTTGTTTTTTTAATTTTTTTTTTAACCTTTAGCAGTCACACATTGTTCTCACATGGAGTTTATTCTTTCTCTGTCTTGCTGGGACAGAAATGTTCACCTCTCCAGCCAACCTGCTGACACTAAAATGGACCCATCCTTTCTCTACCGGTGCTTGCCAGACTGTGCACTGGCTTACTAACATCCTGTATAAAATTTGGTTGGAATTACAATGAGATTTTTTAAAGGCACTACTTTTAAATTTAGAATTGAGTTTGTGTTTTGATTCTAGGAGGGAAAAAGCGTTAGAAAAAAAAGAAAAAAAATAATAGGGATGTAGCTTTCTTTTGCATGCTCCGGCCACTATAGGCTTTGTGAGCTGAGACAAGATCGCCTGGTGTTACCCTTTTGCAGAGCCCTGACGTGAATATCTCCAGTGATGAAGCAGTGTTTTCAGGTTCTCCTCACCAAGCAGTTCAACTCTGTTTCTGTATAGTTTCCCATATACTTTGTTAAAACCTGAGCTGAAATCGACTAAAACCAACTCAGTTGATCCTGGGCTTTCTTCTAGAACAGTGATACTCAAAGTATGGTTCCTGGACCAGCATCATCAGTATTAAGTGTAATTTATCAGGCCCTAGTGGGAACCCCTCGGAGAAGGCAGTGGCACCCCACTCAAGTACTCTTGCCTGGAAAATCCCATGGACGGAGGAGCCTGGTGGGCTGCAGTCCATGGGGTCACTAAGAGTCGGACACGACTGAGCGACTTCACTTTCACTTTTCACTTTCATGCATTGGAGAAGGAAATGGCAACCCACTCCAGTGTTCTTGCCTGGAGAGTCCCAGGAACAGCGGAGCCTGGTGGGCTGCCGTCTATGGGGTCGCACAGAGTCGGACATGACTGAAGCGACTTAGCAGCAGCAGCAGAAACACCTGGAATCAGAAATCTCAGGATAGGGCCCAGCACTCTGTGCTTTAATTAGCCCCATAGGAGATTTTGTTGCTTGTTAAAAGTTTGAGAGGGCTCAGTGGCTTAGCAGTAAAGAATCTACCTGAAATTCAGGAGATGCAGGTTTGATCCTTGGGTCTGGAAGATCCCCTGGAAAAAGGAATGTCAGCCCACTCCAGTATTCTTGCCTGGAGAATCCCATGGACAGAGGTGCCTGGCAGGCTCTAGTCCATGGGATCACAGAGTCGGACATGACTGAAGTGACTTAGCCCGCACACACATAAAAGTTTGAGAACTTTGCCTTGGAGCAGTGATTCTAAGATTCACATGGAGAGGTTTTGCAAAATACAGAAGTCTGAGCCCCACTCTTATGGCCTAGACATCATTAGCTTATTATGTCAGCTGTCTCCTACTTAACCATCTTCACTTCATCCAAATCTGTCTTCACTGGCGGGAGTTTCTATAACCCCTTCCAACCTCTTTGGGTGATTGCTGTTTCTTAATGGCCTCTTTAATGAGCAGTGCGCTCACCTCCAGGAATAGTGTGGCTGGCTCAGAGCAGAGCAAGGTTGTCACCTTCTTTGTTCTCCATAGTAAGCAGTTGGTAAGGTTGCCTAAGATCACTTTTTTCGGAAACCTCATTATATGTCTGACTCATGTTGAACTGGCAAATGGCTAAAACTTAAAGTATATTTGTTTGCTCTGCTCTTTTTGCTAGGTAAAATGGGGATGAAAATAACATTTTCTGAGTCCTTATATGTCAAGCACTACATTAGCCTGTCAAGAAGTGAATCCTGAGTCATTTCATTCTAACAAGATGAAGTAAGCTTTATAAGGAGACAAGTTCAGAGTAGTTCAAAAGTAGTGCACTGGAGTCAGGCAGCCTTGACATCAATCCTGGGTCTCTCTACTTGTTGCCTCTGTGACCTCTGGCACAGAGGTCTTTGTATCTCTTCAAGCTCTTTGTATCTCTTTAAGCTCTTTGTATCTCTTCAAGCTCTTTGTATCTCAGTTTTCTGATCTATAAAATGGGGATGATTACTTTAACTACCTGATAGGGTTATTGTTAAGACTTCAGGTACCTTGTGAAGGACCTGACACATAAGCTCTCAATAAATTTTCTGTTGCTAATGTTTGGAAGGGAAGAAATGAGCTGGCAGGTGGGTTATGACTTGATTACAGGTGTGGAAATCTGGCATTGTCCTTCAAGCCACGGGAGACATGTAAGGTTTCTTTCCTACAAAGGCAGGACATGAAAAAAACAACTCTAAGTGCCTGGTATCCAAGGAGCTATCAGAAGGAGATAGGTGGAAGGGAGGAATGACTGAGCCAGCAGAGGTTACCCTTCCCAGGAACCTTCTCCAAATAACTTTAGTCTGAACCCATCTTTTTCCTAAAGAGGTTTCCTGTATTTAAGCTACTATTTAATATTTCCTCAGAGTTCTACTCTTTAATATTTTTCTCTTCTTAATTAGATTATTAGGTAGTAGACTGGTGGGGCGGGGTAGTGTACAAAGCCTATCTTTTGCTTCTTAGGCCTCTCTTACCCATAACTCTTCAATAGAGGAAGAGGGGTGCCGTCCTCACTGTCCCCCCCTCCCTACTCTCAACACATCCTGAGAACTAGGATGGCTGCCTGAGAAGTCACCTTCTCCAGTTTTCAAAGTCATTCTTCTTTTGACATAATGTAATGCCACTTGAGAAAGAGAGAGAGAGTGTGTGTGTATAAAATGCATCATATTACGCTGTGATCTTCTGAAGCAGTAATGTATTTGAGATCTAAAAGTAGCAGATATTTTAATAATGAAAGTCCAGTCAAAATTTATAAAGAATATACTTCTTAATTTGATTTATTGAATCAGTATTATCAGTATAGTGATGGATATTGCAAACTCCCGGACACTTGAAGAGATTTTTCACATCAATTCAGATGGCCGAGTTAAATCACTTTCCTGCATTGGAAAGAAAACTTCCATTTCCCTTGTACTTAACTTTGCAGAGCTTAAGATTTCAGAAACTGACATACATTGCATGTTTGGGGAGGGGGGAGCTATAGATCCTATCTAAATGTCAAGATTAACATGTAATTCAGTGAGAAAGAGAGAACATCTCAAGTTTGGGTTTGGGATAGACTAATTAATTTAATAGAACTTGAAAATCAGTTTTTTCTGAGGTTAATTCTTAGAATTGTTCCTCAAGATAGTATTTGGTTCCATCCATCCTGGGTGAGTTGTCACTGGAATTAGGAAATTATTTTCATACACTGCATTTTCATCACAAAACACCAGAAATATTAGCTTCCTTAGTCCTTGTTCAGTTTTCTCAGCCTTCTAGAGTCAGAGTTTTTAATATTTTTACCAATTGCAAGAAGACATGGCTTCATTTGATCAAGTCCTCAGTTCTGTTTCAGTTTTGAGTGTCACTTTAAACTAATTATTATTAGGTCAGTGCATCAGCCACAGGGGAAAATGTTTTGCATGCATTTTTACTGAAACACATTTTCTTGCTTGAATAAATTGAAGCAAATATTTTAAAATCCAGGTAGTTCGGTGGTGCTGCATGTATGTATATTAGTTGCTCAGTTGTGTCTGACTCTCTGTGACCCCATGGACTGTAGCCCACCAGGCTTCTTTGTCCATGGGATTTCCCAGGCAAGAATACTGCAGTGGGTTGCCGTTCCCTTCTCCAGTGGTTCTTCCTGACCCAGGGATCAAACCCAAGTTTCCCGCATTGTAAGCAGATACTTTACCACCTGAGCCACCTCGGAGCACTAGTGGTAAAGAACACACTGCCAAGGCAGGAGGCATAAGAAACATGGGTTTGATCCCTGGGTCAGGAAGATCTCCTGGGGGAGGTCATGGCAACCTACTCCAGTATTCTTGCCTGGAGAATCCCATGGACAGAGGAGCCTGCAGTCCATAGGGTCGCAAAGAGTCTGACACGACTGGAGCAACTTAGCACACACACACAGTTCATTCCAAGGCCAAAAGTTTTAATAATGTGAAAGGAAATTTGACTGTTCTAAACATCTATTTCATTGGCAAAAGGCAGTTGTTGTTGAATTGAAAGTGTGGTTCAAATTAAAATTATCTTTTGGTTGGAAGAAGCTGTGTTTGGTTCAGGATATACCTGGAGGGAATGGTGTGTTAATACATGAAGACTTTGAGTCTAGAAAGACCATCTTCACACCCAGATCTGACCTGTATCTGCTGTGAGGATTAGTGCAAATGACTGAACCTAGCTGGCTGCAGTTTCTGCAGTTGTGAAATAGACGAAGGGTCAGGGTAGAAATTAGTGATAGTATTGCACATATCAAATCTAGACTTCAGCACCTACTAGCTACTGTATCATTTAAGTTATTTAACTGAAGTTTCCTCATCTCTAAAAGCAAGAGAAACAGCCATCTCACCACATCTGTGGTCTGGAAGGCCAACTGAACTGTGCCATTTTATACACGGGACTTGAGCATCATGGATTTTAGTAACCCTGGGGGTCCTGAGAGCAGCCCTCCACGGGTACCAAGGGACAACCGACTCCATAGCACAGACCCTTGAACAGAGCAAGTTCTCAGTGTTGTTGTTGCAGAGGTTTTTGTTAACATTTCACCCGTTGTCAAGCTGCTACCTCACCTTCTGAGGACGGTTTAAAAAGAAGGCAGTCCTTTTAGCTGTTGTTGGGTCCTTGACAATAATTTAGAGAAAGGAGAAACACAGATGGTATCAGCACATTCCTCAAGTGCAGTGGTGGTAGTAATACAACTAGAATGCAGACATAGCTTTCACGTGCCCAGCGCAGTGCCTCTCATGTGGATGCCCACCACATTTTCTTCATTGCTGGGGAGGAATATGGTCTGAAAGGAAGTCATAAAAATAATAACTCCATAAATGAGCACTTTAAAGTTTACCAGAGAGCTTTTGGCCACCTGGATTCCTTTTCTGATTGAATGGCAAAGTATAAAAGGTTAAAAAATAGAAAAATGCTTCCCACATTGCTTATCTTAAATAAGTAATCCTCTTTGTAAATGCAGCAAATATATTATCACTCCCATTTTATAGAGAAGGAAACTGTTAACCTTACAGGTGTTAGATAATTTCCCTGCAGTCACCAAAGTGATTAACAGAGTAGCCAGAGAGGCTTTTCTAAAGCCTCTCACTGCTCAAGAGAGTTAAAATGCTATCATAACATTCTTATTCTTGGGGTGGGTGGGTGGGAATATTTATGGCTAATATTCAATACGTTTACCAAATACATCTGAGTTAAAAGTTCTGAGAGCCAGAGAGATACAGATGTAAGAAGCCCACTACCTACCAAAATACTGTGGGGGCCTTGCAAAGAAAATGAATTTACAAAAGAAATTAAATATTAAATCTACATTTCTTTCTATGTCTTGATAACTTGTGTGTTATAAACTATTTTTTAATTCTTATACATGATTGAAATCTCCTCTCATTTTTTGTCTTGGGCAGAACAGCAATCTTAAGCACCCCATTATACCTCACTTTCTTTTACTTACTGATGTAGCTCAGGGCTGTTGTGGCTGCATGGAGCAAAGCAGTAGGATCACCTTGAATACAAGGTGCGCTTGGCTCTGGAGGACTAAGGGCAAGCAGACGGAAGGAAGCATCTTGGTCTTTGGGCTCTAGGAATACCTCTGCACAGAATAAAGGGAAGGAATAGCACGCTGGACAGTAGTAGAAAGACATTCACACAAACCATGTAGGTGAGGAGATTTGTTTACCATTGGAAAAAGACTGAAACTTAAAGATCTAGCTTAATTCCCTTTTCCTCAATAGGGAAAAAAGGAATAATTTCTACCACCATGATGACTATCTTTTTAGAAAGACTTTCCCTCTCTAGTTGCAGAAAAATTTCTTTCTTTTCAAATAATAGGGAAAAAACTCTTACATTAATACCATACAGCTATTTTACAAGACTCGTGTTGGGAAGCAAAGAAGAGTTTATTGTAGTCTTTCAATACTGTGTTGCAATATGCCAGCAAATTTGGAAAACTCAGCAGTGGCCACAGGACTGGAAAAGATCACTTTTCATTCCAATCCCAAAGAAAGGCAATGCCAAAGAATGTTCAAACTACAGCACAATTGCACTCTCTCACACATTAGCAAAGTAATGCTCAAAATTCTCCAAGCAAGGCTTCAACAGTATGTGACCAAGAACTTCCATATGTTCAGGCTGGATTTAGAAAAGGCAGAAGAACCAGAGATCAAATTCCCAACATCTGTTGGATCATAGATAAAGAGAGTTCTAGCAAAACATCTACTTTTGCTTTATTATCTACACCAAAGCCTTTGACTGTGTGGATCACAACAAACTATGGAAAATTCTTAAACATATGGGAAGACTAGACCACTTGACCTGCCTCCTGAGAAATCTGTATACAGGTCAAGAAGCAACAGTTAGAACCAGACATGGAACAACAGACTGGCTCCAAATTGGGAAAGTAGTACATCAAGGCAGTATCTTTCACCCTGCTTATTTAACTTTCACGCAGAGTACACTTGCAAAATGCCAGGCTGGATGAAGCACAAGCTGGAATCAAGATTGCAGGGAGAAATATCAATAACCTCAGATATACAGATGACACCACCTGTATGGCAGAAAATAAAGAGGAACTAAAGAGCCTCTTGACGAAAGTGAAAGAGGAGAGTGAAGAAGTTGGCTTAAAACTCAGCATTCAGAAAACTAAGATCATGGCATCTGGTCCTATCACTTCATGGCAAATAGATGGGGAAACAATGGAAACAGAGATAGACTTTATTTTCTTGGGCTGCAAAATCACTGCAGATGGTGACTGCAGCCATGAAATTAAAAGACGCTTGCTCCTTGGAAGAAAAGCTATGATCAACCTAGGCAACATATTAATATGGTTTTTCAGTAGTCATGTATGGATGTGAGAATTGGACTATAAAGAAAGCTGAGTGCCAAAGAATTGATGCTTTTGAACTGTGGTGTTGGAAAAGACTCTTGAGAGTACCTTGGACTGCAGGGAGATCAAACCAGTCCATCCTAAAGGAAATCAGTCCTGAATATTCATTGGAAGGACTGATGTTGAAGCTGAAACTCCAGTTCTTTGGCCACTTGATGCAAAGAACTGACTCATTGGAAAAGACCCTGATGCTGGGAACATTGAAGGCAGGAGAAGGGGACAACAGAGGATGAGATGGTTGGATGGCATCACTGACTCAATGGACATGAGTTTGAGCAAGCTCCAGGGTTTGGTGATGAACAGGGAACCCTGGTGTGCTATAGTCTATAGGGTCTCAAAGAGTAGGACCCAACTGAGTAATTGAACTGAATGTTACGTCGAGAGACTCACATTGCATTACCTAAGAGAGACCTGATGAAGCCCTAGATTAATAGAATCTGAGGAGGCTCTTTGTGATAGAATTTTAGCTATACTTTATCAGAGATAAGTGTTGGCTACATTCCAAACTGAGATATTCATTCAGTTTTGGGTGATTATGAACAGATCTGGTATAAACATTTATGTGCAGGTTTTTATGTGAACATAAATGTTTTAATTTCTCTAGAGTACAGCCCAAGAAGTGTGATTGCTGGATCATATGATAAATGTATGCTCAAGTTTATAAGAAACTTTCTAAGCAAACTGTTTTCCAGTGTAACTGTATACCATTTTGCATTCTCAGCAGCAAAATATGGGAGTTTCAGCTGTTACTTATACTTGCTAGAATGGTATTAAGCATTTTTAAATTTTATCCACTTTATTAGGGAAAGATAGTAGCATCTCATTGTTGTATAATTTGCATTTTCCTAATGGCTAATGGTGTTAAACGTATTTTTGTGTGCCTATTTGCCACATGTATGTCCTCTTCAGTGGAGTGTTCATTCCAGTCTCTTGTCCATTTTTTAGTTTTGTTGCCAAGTTTTGAAAGGTCTTAGATGCGTTCTGGATGCATGCTTTTCACATCAAATCTAAAAATTCTTTAATTCTAGGTGGCACATATTTCCTCCTGTTTCTTCTTAAGTGTTTTATATTTTGCATTCTATTGTTAGGATCTATGATCCATTCTGAGCTAACTTTTGAATGAAATTTACATTGAGATTTAGTTTTGGTTTTGATATCCAGTTGTTCCAATATCAGTTGTTAAGACAGTTCTTTCTTCATTGATTTTGCAAATTTGTTGGAAATCAATTGGCCATATTTGTGCGGGTCTATTTCTGTTGGTTTGTGTCTGTCTGATATCACACTATCTTGATACTTTATAGTAAACTTTATAGTAAGTCCTAAATCAGGTAGTATGATTCTTCCAACTTTATTATTTTTCAGATTTGTGTTAGCAATATTTTTTAGTTCCTTTGCCTTGCCATGTAATTTTAGAATCAACTTATCTGTATCAACTAAGAATCCTGCTGGAATTTTATTACAGTTACATTGTATCTATAGATCAGTTTTGGGAAAATTGACCATTTTTCTGTGTAGAGTTTTCCAATTCATGACCACAGTATGCCTCTATTTAGGTGGTCTTAAGTAGTCCCAGCTGTGTCTTGACGTTTATTTATCATCTGTCTTTTCGCCCACCCCACCCCCACCAACTGGATCTTGTGCCTAATGTTAAATAGGAGTGGTGAAAGCAGACATCTTTGCTTTGTTCTGATCTTCCAGTTAGTCTTTGACCATTAAGTGTAATGTTGGCTGTAGATATTTCTGTAAGTGCCCCTTTCAGGTTGAGAAAGTTTCCTTCTATACCTAGTTTGCTGAGAATTTTTATTATAAATATATGTTGGATTTCATTAAATGCTTTTTCTGTATCAGTGGATGTGATCATGTGGTTTTTCTTCTTTAGGCTGTTAATTGATGGAATCAGCTAAGGGCTGAGGAATAAGACAATGTAGAAAAGAAAAGAAAAAAAAAAAAAAAAAAAGGAATTCCCTGGATTTCAGGCTATATTGAGTCCAAGCCAGGAGATTGATGGAGGGGGGAAAATGGTAAATTCACTGCTGGTTTGGTGATAGCTTGACTTCTTCCCCAAATCCTTAGCTGCTATTTCCTTTTTGCTCTTCTTAGATGGCTGCTTTATTTATTTTGTCCAGGTTTAATAGCTCCATTCAGTAGGAGAGAAAGGGTGGTGTGTGCTTACTCCATCTCACCTGGAACCAATCTATTTTTTTTCTTCTTAACAATTTACAGGCATTATTAAATTGACTTGCTGAATTTATATAATTTTAAATTTGAAGAATTAAGGTTCATTTGTGGTCATATGATGGATTTAGGTATTGTAATATGTAATGATATTTTCTATTTAAACATAAGCAGTAATTGCTGTGAGACAGATGTACATAGAACTAAATTATAAGAATATTTTAAACTGATCTGTTTCCTGAGAATTTCTCTTTGACTGTATTTTTTACTATCACGGGTTTTGAAACACTGTTTCAAACTCACATCAGGTTTAAATGTTGAAACTTTTAGAACTAGTGATACCACATTGCTCCTTCAGCTGAGTAAAATGCCTGTGTACCTAGCAAGGGTTCTGGGTGGAAGTTTCCACTGGAGGCCTAGTAATGAGGCATGAAAAGATGGAGGAGAGAAAGGTCTTATGTGGATGAAGCTGTGGAGATGCTGAGGTTATTGAGAGGACTGTCCATTTACAGGAGAGGAAGAGAGATTGGGGTGGGGGCTTGTTTGAGACCTTTACTCTGAGAAGTAGAGGAGGAAGGACTTTGCAGGCATCTGCAGGCTCCCCCAGTGCCAGGAGGAAACAAGCTTCAGTAACATGTACTTACTGCAGCAAGGGGTGTAGAGGATGAAGAAAGATGGGGCAGTGCCATCAATGTGTTGTCTGATGACCTTGGAGAAATTTTTCAATCAGTAAGCAAGTAGAAGAACAAGAAAAATGGGAATGATGATGGGATATTGTATTATATATGCATGCATGCTCAGTCATGTCCAACTCTTTGCAACCCCATGGACTGTAGTCCACCAGGCTCTTCTGTCCATGGGATTCTCCAGGGAAGAAGACTGGTATGGGTTGCCATGGCCTCCTCCAGGGGATCTTCCCAACCCAGGGATCAAACCCGCATCTCCTGCATCTTCTTGCATTGACAGGCAGATTCTTTACCACTGAACCACCTGGGAAGACACACTTTGTTTGACTTTCAGTTCCTTGACCATGAGAGCAGTGTTAATGTATCTTTATTACCCATAACCCTGCACATAGTAAGCATCCAGTTAGATTTCTACACTTCTGAATGGCACTCTGTTACCAGCAGTGTCTGCACACTTGATGTTGGTTAGAGACCAGCAGAGATTGTTGGGTGAGGCTGGAGACAGAGGAGGAAAAATGCAGTATCGAAGAGCTGTTGTCCTTTTTGTCAAAATCTGAAGAAGACTGTCTTGTTCTCCTCTTTCATTTATAATTTCATTTATTGTTTATAGCTTACTTACTTCCAAAACTGATGAGGCAGCTAAAGGGTGGCCAGAATAAAATATGAAAGTCTTTAGTATACGTTCCCTTGAACAAGGATCTTTTTTTTTTTTTTTTTTAAATTAAAGAACTAAGAAATATCTTGAAAATGTGCTGTTTTGGGCTGTTGGTTTAGGAATGGAAAAGATAATGTGTCTTCTGAGCTGCCCATTTCTGTTTGTGTTGATTATTTTAGCTGGTTTTCCTTTATTCCATGATACTACTTTATAGGCGCAAGTAAGAAATATGACATACAATGTTGATTTCAAATGAGGAATCACTGGTTCTTAAGCCTGTGTTTGTGATTTTTTTTCTTTTTTCAGGATCAGAATTCAGGCCATAAATGAAATTGGAGCTGGACCATTTAGTCAGTTCATTAAAGCAAAAACTCGGCCGTTACCACCCTTGCCTCCTAGGCTCGAATGTGCTGCTGCGGGGCCTCAGAGCCTGAAGCTGAAATGGGGAGACAGTAATGCCAAGACGCACGCTGCTGATGACATGGTGTACACGCTGCAGCTGGAGGACAGAAACAAGAGGTAAGGGGCCTAGGGGTTCATCCGAAAACTCCATGACTTTGGCTTATGGGATGAAGTCTTCCCAGTCCTTTTGGCCTCTGAAACACTCCTCCTCCTTGTTGAAAGAATTCCTGGTATTTGGGTCCTGCACTTGAGTATAAAGTTTGAGTATAAAAGTTGTATCCTCCATTTGGGAATTTTCTAAATTAAGAATCTAATGATCCTGATTTCCCTATAGATGATAAATGCATGTTTGTTTGTTTGTTTTTTCCTTTCATAAAGCCAGAAAAATGGAGAGAAATTCTCTGAAAGGAAAATGGTCAAATTCAAGTCCCTGCTGTGTAATAGTGTTAGATTAGTCATGAGTGCAGAGGGAAATAAGACTCAGGAAGGGATGTTAACCTCTTTTAAATATTCAGTGACCATCAGGACAAACATGTTTACCAGTCTGAAATAGCTGTGGTGATGTACAGATGGGGACTGTGCTCTGTAACTATGGGCAGTGCAACATAATATCAAATTAACTAGAGCAAATAGGAGATTCTTTATAAGATTCCATACTCAGGAAACACTCTTGGTGACAGAAATCAAATCCAGCCTTTCACATAGTATTTATTTAACCTAACTTCATTTCCTCTGAGAATGGCTGATCAGAAGATGGGCAGCTGACCTGTATTTAGGAATAATTCGGTTGTGGAGCAAAAGTTAATGACAGAAAGTTCTGGTACCAAAAGTTCAAATAAGAGTCTCAGCTTGAAGGAGGTGGGAAATCACCATAAAACCAAGACAGCCTTTTGGGGTAGACATGCTGCCCCTTCCTGCACACACCTGCTAAAGCAAAAATCAGGGTATGTGAAAGTGTTTCTGTCATTTCCCCTTAATGCATCATGGTACCCTGCTCTTTCATGTGGTGACCTGGTTCTTTAAGACCCCTTCCAACCTCCATCTCCGCTCTGCACTGGTCCTTCGATTCAGGTCCGCTCAGTGGAGTCCGCTGTGTGGAAGGCACTGTTGCAAGGTGGGCCTTCAGTGGAGACCAGGAACAAGAGGAAGGCCCTGCCCTGTCTCCAGGAGCATGATATCAACCTACACATCATCATAGAACACTAGTAGAATTGGAGAAAAGTGCTCTGGGAGTTTGAAGGGGGCAGACATAGGGAATAAAGTGCAGAGACCCTCTGGTTGCAAAGAACAGGAACAGCTTTGAGAAACAGGTCACCTTTGAACTTGACATTGAAAGACCTAGAAAACACAATAGTTTGACTTAGAACAAAAAGTGATCATCCTTTAGGAAATGAGTCCTAGTATAGAAAGAACAGAAAAAGTAAGGCTTCTTCTGGGGAGATTCATTAGAGATCAAATTCATATTCATTTGCAGACAAGATCATTCATCTTACCATGCCATGTGCTTTTGGCTGCATTTTTCACGGGCTTATTATTTTATTGGCAGGAGACTCCTCAACCTTACTGGCAAGAACAGGAACTATGGACTAACAGAAATCATGATAAATATATTGAGCTAGCATTTGGGGAAATTTGTAAATGAGTCTTTTTTTCCTGGGCTTTTGGCTTACACTGGTGGTCCTGAGAACCTTCCTTAGAGAATAACTTCTAGTTGTACTATTTAGAAAAAAAGCAAATTTCCGAATCATTGTTGAAGCTGGTGGCAGAATTGGGATCTGAGCCAGCACCTCATGACCTCCCTGTGCAGCTGCCTCTACTGTTACCTCCAAGAACATAGGGAGGTTGACGGCTCTGCACTGTCCCTGCGTGCTGCTGCCCTGTCCTATGCAAGGCGGTGACCTGAGGCGCCTCGTGCAGAGGACCGTACAGAGGCTTAGAACAGAGGCTCTGTGAGTGCTGGTCCAAAGAAGAATGCTGTTGTGAGACATCTGGATATGTCAGACAGGAAAGAGTGCAAACCCTCATAATCAATCCATGCTCTTCCCTCATAAAAAAAGGAAAAAAACCTGGCTTGTGAAATAAATGACTTGCCTAAATTTAAATGGCAGTTTAAGAAAACTCACCATTAGGAATAGTATTTTTCATAGTTTTATGAGCTGGAGTCCAGATTTATCTTTTTCTAAATTAGATTTGTCAGTGTTCTCAGAAGTTATCAAAGTGATGGGGATTGAGAACGTAATAAATTCTCATTCTATTTGTGGAATTATTTTCCTGTGATTTAAAAGGGTGAACATGGCCTAATTTGAGTTTGAAGATGACCTTCCTTACTGTCTTGAAACTGAACTGTTGTCGTGAATGGTCCCATGAATCCAAGCCTTTGACTTTGGCTCTTGACTACTGAAGATTAGGGAGAAACACTCGGCATTGGATAGATCATAATAGTTGTACTTAGGTCTTTGTCAATTCTGCTCCCCTTGAAGTTCTTTAAAACTTGGCCTATCCAGCATTTTCTTCCAAAATGACAGCTGTCTTTTTAATTGAAATTGTGGTTGCTAGAATGGTTTCTAGTTGTGGCTTTTGGGAAAAGTGTTCACATTCTTTAGCAGTGTACTGATTTCATTAACCACCAATTAGTTTCTGTTATAGATGTGGCAAAATATCATATATCCTTCTGCGGCCAAGGTGAGAACCAGAGTCTGTGGTGTTCGTGTACTTACTTAGCTGTCAGCTCTCAAAATATTTCTTTTCCCATGTTTGCCTGGCTCACCCGTCACTGTGGGCATTTGGAAGGAGTGCCACAGTGTCTTTGTTTTACCACTGTCCTTGGCAGCCAATGCAAGTAATCTGAGTCTTTAAACATGAAGCAGCAGCAGAACAATGAAAATGCATAATGCTGCGCTTGGTGATTGTCAGATTCAAGAGTTGAGTTGATTTCAGCTGCTAAACTCTTGCTCCTGAGTTTTCCATATCCATAAAATAAAGGAGTTGAACTAGAAGCTGAACTCTAGTCCAGAAAAACTCCCACCTTTTTCACCTTAAAGCCGTGAATCTCTGTAGATTCTTTGTGAGCTAAATCCTATTCCAAAAGGTGTCTTTTGTAAATGATTAGAGAGTGTTCTCTTTTTTTCTTCATATTTTAGCTTCTACTTTTGATATAGAAGAAGAAAGATACTAACATTCCTTAAGAGTGACCACTTAATGGCCAAAACCCCTAAGGTTTTGCATATATGATGTGCTGGTTTATTATGTTTAATTTATAGAGCTCACAATCAAAAAAATCTGACATGGCCCAGAGATTTCTAAGTATACTGTTTGGCCAAAAATGTATTTTCAAACCCTCGAAAAGGCACTACTATTTATTGAGCACCTGCAAAGTTGCAGGCATTTATCAGCATTGTTTAGTTCTTGAATAGATCACAGTCTGGTGGGCATAGGTAGAAGAGATGGCAGATCATAGTGTGAAAGGCTGAAAGACTGACATAAGCACAGAGTGTTGAGGAAAGGTAGGAGAATGGCATATGCTTTAGGCTGAAAATTGAACAGAAAGGGCTTATTCAGAAGGTAACAGGTTGGATGAGTCTTAAAAGAGTATCAATCCATATAACCTCATGCCGGAGAGCCTCAGGATGGAGACCAGCGATAAGGATTCAGGATTGGATGGAAACCAAAGCTATAATCTTCAGGAAACAGAATGTCCTGGATCTTCATGTAAATGGCATTCTATTCTGGTACTTTTACATGTGGATTTTGTTTTTTTTTAAACTTTGGGCTGCTTCATGTAAATAAGGGTTTCCTTGGTGGCTCAGCTGGTAAAGAATCCACCTGCAATGTGGGAGACCTGGGTTCGATCTCTGGTTTGGGAAGATCCCCTGGAGAAGGTGGAATGGCTACGCACTCCAGTATTCTGGCCTGGAGAATTCCATGGACTGTATGTAGTCGATGGGGTCACAAAGAGTCAGACACGACTGAGCGACTTTCACTACTACTCCATGTAAATAAAAGGAAACCAGTAGGGCACCTTGCCCAAATCCTTGCTTAAAGGTAAGTCCACCTAGAATCCATCCGGCTCACTGGGACTTGCTGTGTGGAAAGTTTTTCCCCTTGAACAAGACATTTGTTTCCCACATATTCAAGGTTTTGACCCACAAGGTTCCCAGTCCAAGATCACTGATTATTTATTTATGCAGCAGCCTCAAAGCAGGACTAAGTTTATCCCTAGCACTTAGATTATGATCACTCAATCATCAACTTTTTTTTAAATTACTACAGCGTGCTAGGTCTTGTGAGGTATGTAGCCTGCCTATAAGGAGCTTATCTTGCTGAGGAAATAAATTAATGTGAAAAAACAAGCAGATAGCACGAGAGATTTTATTTAATTTCAGCAGAAAAACAAAAATTATGTTAGTTTGGCTATAGAGTGATTAATTCTGTTATTCTTAACAGATCTAGCACAGATCCAAATGTCTTTGTTTCCTTTATATGCAAGAAAAATATATATCCAAAAGTAAACATTTTCATAATACTGCATTAACCTAATACAGGGATTAGAATAACAAGATCAGCTCATGCATTTTAAGAGTATAATGTTGTAATGATGATTTTGAAGCTGCATCTGTCTGTGTTACTGAAACAAAATGTTGATGCTGCCCTAACAGAATTTGAGTTGATGCTGACTCTCATCCTGACCCTGTGGGACCCTGTTCCTGATGATTGTACACAGCGCTGAGGCAAGAGGAACTTAAGTTCCAGGAATGCATTTATGGTTAATCTGTTGTTCAGGTTACTCAGACAGCCAATGGATTTTAAAGCAAGGCTCCAGCCAAGTGGGGATTGGGGAGAGGGCTCTAACAGAATTGGATAATTGCCGCTTGCTCTCCATTTAAATCAGCCCTTGTGCCCATGACACTTTTCCCTTTAGCCAGCAAAATTGGCGGGGGCAGGTGGGGGGGGGGGACTTGTAATGTGTGCAGTATAACTGCCAGTTCACTGTTAGAGAGGGACAAAAAGTAACCTGCATGAAGAAACCGTAAAAAAATACACACTAGGCAACAAATAAAAGTGGCCACAGTATATGAGCACTCCGGGAGTGAGTGCACGCCTATTATAGAACAAACTCCTGCTTGTATTTCTCAGAGAATATTGTTGAATTAAATGAAATAGATGTTAACTAACTCAGGGCCTACAAAAGACCCTTGGTGTTCATTTCCTTTTGCTTCTCTGGATCAGTCTCCAATTCACATGACCATCCTTGCTGGGTAAATGGCATTTTTATAACCCTCAATCACCGGAAGGCAGTTGTAGTTCTGGACAGGGATGTCAATTCTCTGTTGTAATCCCACATCCGTTACTGAATTTCTAAATGACTAGAGGCATATCCCTTAACTTCTTTTTGCCTTAGTTTCTCCATTTACAAAATGAAGCTAGTGATACCTGTCTTCAGTCCCTGACTGATGGGGGGGAAAAAAGAATTTTTATTTCTTTAAAAGGGAGCATAAAAATTCATCATGCAAAATGTAAAGTATTACTAGTTTATTTTGTTTCAGTGTTCTAAGCACAACCTGAGGTGACGGGTAATAAATGAACTATTTGAGATCTTACTTGCACCAGAAGTAGAATTCAGACTACAGTTTTTTCTTCTATTTAAGAATCAAATTTCTATTTAAAAAATAAGTACCAGAGTGGAAGTAGATAGCATTTTCCGTTCCATTTTTTCCTAAATGAGGTAAGATTGAGGCAAAGCCACTAAAATAAAAGTAGATTAATAAAAATCTGGAAGACTGAGAATATGCTTGAAGATGAGATTCCCTGCACATATTAGAAAGCAAAATAAAAGAATCGAGTTTCAAAGTTCTCAGGTGGTCCTTAGAGATTCTAGTCATCCTTGCTTTGAGTATAAGTAAATTTCTTTTTTGATATATATCAAGTGCAGTGTGGACAAAAAAAAAAAGATGAAAACAGGAATCTTATTCTATGTACAGAATTTCTTCAGTAGCTATAGTGACATTTTATTTCTTAGAAAAGAAGCATAACCAAAATGTATTGCAGTCTGGTTACTCATAAGCCAAAAGGTCCATGTGGAGCTGGGAACATGGGGATTAGGAAATTAATGCCTTTCCTCATTGGTCTTTTGGAAATCACTTTTGGCACTTGAGTGTTCAGTCTCCAAACTGGTACTCTCAGCAACATAAGAACCAGTTTAGGAAAAGAACCTTCCTTGCCTCAGATGCCCCTACTTGGTGCCACCTGCTGCCATCTGCTTCTGCATAGAAATGGCAGGACTCTCTGTTCTTGGTGGAGTGAGGGCACATGCTCTTCATTCCTGTTTTGAACATCCTCCATCCCGAAGATAACTTCAGTAATGTAGGGAATGCACACACACACACACACACACACACACACACACAATCCAGAGAAATTAAGAAAAAATGAAGGTAATGACATGGCATTGCTAAGAAATATAGCTACATTGAGCTTACTAGCACCTGTTAATTTGTGATATTTCGAAATTGCCAGTTGCAGTCATTTGTGGACCACAGGCCATTTTAGGTCAGCAGGTTAGATCATTTTGAGTTCATATTAATGGGCTGCTGTTAGCTTTCAGTGTGCTGATAGCAACAAGAAAGTAAACACAGAAACCTCAGGATTACCTGTTTTCTACTATGAACTTGTTATATGCCATCCAGAGAATTATTGGATTTTTTTAAACAAAATTGTTTTAAGGAAACATATTTTAAAATTAAATTATTTGTATATCATTTTCCTCTGAAATGATTTAAAATAAGCACATAAAAATGTAATATGTCTGAATTTTTTCTGTCAGTTGCACTTTGGTGCAAAAAAGTCATCTTTTGCAATATTAAAGTCTAAAATGCTGAGGTTGAAAGAAATCTTTGAAAATGTCAAAAATCTGTTGTTTTGCCTTCGTAATATATATTTAATAACAAATCATATAATTTTCTTGGTCCTTTCATTTGGATCTCAAATTCCAAATTCCTGAGAGGTGAATAAGACAGTTGTTATCCCAAGTGTCTAGAAGCAGACTGGAGAGTTTTGACTTGTTCATCATGATGGTAATGGGCTCTGCATTGTGGCCAAGGTCTTTGTACCTCTTCATATCTACCTTGGAGTACTCAGGCAAGCAGAATAGAGGCATATTCATTCTGTATTTTTAAATATGTAAAATGTTTTTTTCAATCAGTGCTAAATTACCACACCACGTGTGTGTGTGTGGTCATCAGAGTGTTTAGTTTGAAGAAGACGTTATAGTCAAAGCTGAAGCCAGTTGGGGGCAGAGCCATAAAGAATTTATTTAAACCGTGAACTCCCAGTGACCCACCAAACCTGCCATGTTCATGTTTCCCCTTCCAAGTAAGAATCTGTTTTCGTACATGAGAGCATTTCTTTGTTTTTCCTTTCCCTAAGTAAAAATGCCCAAATTTCCATTAATGGCCAGCATTTCTGTAGCATCCGCTGCTCCGTTTTCAACTGTTTTCATCAGCGATTCTCAGCCTGGCTTCCCCAGGACAGGGTGGATGGTATTTACATGCAGTTTTCCCACCAGCTCCAGGAAGCCTAAGGGATGTGGGTGAGGGGGGTGCCCTCCAGACTTCTCCAGTGTTGAGAAAGGTAAATCATCCATGAACCTTGCTGCTTTGTTATTAATAGTATTATAAACAATAACCACTAATATTTATCAAGCACTCACAGGTGCCAGGCAATTTGTAATGAGTTCTCTCTGCACTTTCCCATTTAATTCTCATAACAACCCTCTGAGGGGGTTGGCACTACTGTAGTACCCATTTTACACAGGAGAAGACCGTTTACTTGGCTTACATCGGTGAAGATCATCAGGCTGTTGAACTCAAACTCAAGTCTGTCTACAAAGATTGTTATTACCCATTGTGCCTTCAGCCCCTGCACCAGTGGGGGAGCACCACAGTGGAGCCCCAAGGTGTTTCCATATCAGTCCTCTTACTTGGCCTTCACAGGAACCCTAGGTCATGGGACTGATGCTTCCAAAGGTACATGGCCATGGGCATCGGGGGCTGAGGATGGAGCAGAAGACCTCTCCGAGGCACTGCCAGTGTAAGCCCAGGGCTCCAGGAAGACCTTTAAGGAGCTGTGATATCACCAGGGGTCCCTGTGGCCTGAACTGATACTAAAATTACTCAGTGACTTTATTGAGCATGAACTACATTCTAGAAATCATGCCACCTGTTATGTATGTAAATGTGTGTGTGTATATAATATCATTGTGTTTCTGTAGCACAGAAGCATTCATGTGATATAAGAAGCAGTGCAAATTTCATGCAAACTCCCTGGTTACCATTTGGGGGGGCGGGGGGATGGTGAGTGTTATATGTCTAGCACAAGCCGTAACAGATGCAGCCGAGCATCACAAGTTCAGATGGACCTCTTCCTGCTGGGGCAGGAACTGGTAGTAGCCCCAGCAACCTGGAGAATAGCCTGTGTGGTGGGAGTTGAGAGCCACAGTGGTCCTCAGGGTACCTTGCCCTGACTGGGATGGTTGGTGGCACTCATGGTACAGGATCTGGAGCCACTGGGCTCCTTGTGTTTAACTCTTACTGTAGGGCTCAGTGCTAAGCTTTTTACCCACATTTCCACAGTTGACTCTCAGAACAACCTATTAGGTGGATACTGTCCCTGTTTTGCAGATGGAGAAATAAGATGAACAGGGGCAAATGGTTTGGCAGTAAGGGGCAGGGCTGAGACTCGTGGCTAGTCTTCCTGGGTCCAAGTCCCCTGCCCCTTCCCTTGAGACCAACAGTGGGGGGTGAGGGGGAGGGGAGAAGTGAAGGGTGGCCCAGTCTTCACTGGGCAGTGCAGACCAACATATGCCCCAGGGGAACGTGGGCTCCCCACATAGTGCATCCCTTGTCAGAGGATTGAGGTCTTAGTTTCAGCAGCTCCTGCTGGTGAGGTCAGCACTCCAGCTGCTCTAGGTCCTCCCCCGTCCCCGATGATTTCTTCTCATGGCAGAGATCTTTTCTAGGGCTTCGGGTGGTGCCTTGTGACATGATATGGATCAGGTCCTTCTAGACGACAGGAGGGCCTCTGGCTGTGGCTCACGTTCCAGGGCTGGTGGTGCATGCACACGTGGGATCCCAACACTGAGCCTGAACACTCTAAACATAAGGCAGGGAGGTGCCATCGGGACAGCCGGACGGCCGCTGTCCTCCTCTTCACGGCAAAGCCTCACTCTGAGTCCTTGGTTGTTGTAAAATGTGGAGTCTTCGATCACTGTGTCTTGGGATTTGTAGCATGTTTAATTCTATCACCAAAGGCCTCTGGCTTACTTATTAATGGATTTTAAAAATAAGTTGGTCTTGGTAAAACAAATATTTGAAGAATATTTTTAATCTCTCCCTGAGTGGTTCTAGCCACAGGGTGTTAACCTAGGGAGCCTCCCAGAGAGGCCACCATGCAACTGGCTGTAAATCACTGGCTCTGAAGAAGGTTCTTTCTTCTCCTGCCTCTTGGAGTGATATAGAAAATACAGAATTGGGGTGAAAGAGGGATTGTTTTGTGTGTGTGTTGGCTTGTGTTCTTTTGTTTTGGTTGGCCTTTGTTGTTTGAAAGAGAAGTCACTGTCAGCACATACAGAAAGCTTAGGATCAACAGATACTTACTTGAGGCCTACTCTGTAGGGACTGGGGCTCTTCCGTGAGTGTTCACACTGAATCCCGCCACCTTGGGAGGAAGGTGCTCTTGCCCACACTTCACTAACCTGTCTGGTGGGTGAGAGTAAACGACCAGTGTGTGCAGGGCAGCCTCTCCCCACGCAGCTGAGCCTCCACCCAGGAGGAAAGAAAGTACCCTCAGGGTTAGCTGTCTTCTCAGCATTACAAAATGACTGTAACACACACTGCGTGGTTATTACCTGTCCAGATCATGGACACTCTCCTTGTAGTAACCCATTTAAACCTCACAACAGCTCATGAGGTAGGTTCTGCCATTAGCTTCATTGCACTGTCTGTCCCTCGATGCAAACAAGCACCCTAATGGCAAAGTTGTAAAGGTTTTCATTTCCATTACCTGTTCCACATGCTTTTTCTAAATTGGACTGCAATTTTAAAAGATTAATAAAATGCTGTGGTACACCAGCAAAACAAGAAAAAGGAACAAAATAGCTATTCTAAAACTAGCAGATTTTGATGAATTTGAAAATTGAAATATTAGAAAATATGCCATTTGCTCAGTTTAGATTATACTACAGAATTAGAGTACTGACTCTGCTTCAGTAAATTTCTTTGTGAATGCAAGCGCTGCTGCCTATGTAGATTTATTGAACTTATTTCAAAAGAAAACACCCTCCTCATAGCCAGGAATGGGCAGAGAAGCAGTACTGCTGCTAGTCATCCTCTCCAAACTCCTTTAAAAACCAGGCTGCATTGCAAGTTTATAGTGAAGATGCAACACTTCTACCTCTTAAACTGTGACTTCCATTTTGTGGTATAATTAAGGGCAATTACTCCAGTTAGAGATTCTAGCCTGAGTGAGGCTGAGTTAATAAATAGCTGTTTGCCTCTAGCATTAGCAAGGGGTATCTTCATTAAGGTGGTGATGTTGTTAGGTGCGCTAAGTAGGTTACCATGGTATTTGTGGGGTTCAGCCTGGACTCTGTCTCTTCCTGAAATTAAAAATGTTCATTCTTCAGTAAAACGTGCTTCCTTACACAGCAAAGCAGAAGAAACATTAAACAGGTGAAATGACTAGGGCTCAGGAACTCCACTGCAAAGGCTAATGCATGGATACTTTAAGATAAGTATTAACTGACAGGTTTTGTAAGGAAAAAAAAAAAAAAAAGCTGCTTAATCTCTGTATCTGTCCATCCATCCATCTGGAGGGAATGTTCTCTAGCACATGGAAAAGCTGCTGCTGTCCTTCAGAAAACCCTGCTCACGCACCGTACCTACTAGTTCACAGGGATTACGTCTAATTAATCTTTGAATACACAGCTTGACACACAACAGATGTTCAAGAAATGTGTGCTAAATGAATGCATAAATTCTGCCTACCCTTAGGCCATATCAGTGTAAGAGACGTTTCCGCTGACTGACTTGGGGCAGGATTTGAAGACAGTGCATTGTCCCCAGGTGCTGGGACAAAGCACTGGAAAGAGGGAGAGACAATTGGCCTGGGTAGGAACGAGGCATTGTGATTAGATTAACTCACATGGCAGTTCTCAGAGTGTTGTCAGGCCAGCAGATTCAGGTTCCGAATCTACTAAAGATCCTGGATAACTCTGGGAAGTTGTATTATTTCCACAGGTGTACAGTTAACTATAGAAAGAAAAGTGGTCACGTTATATTGTAGTTCTAAGCAACCAGTTTCATTGTGAAATTTTTAATTTTCTAAGACCCTGGGGAAAACACTTAAAATGTAAGGCCTGTTTTTTTGTGTTTTTTTTTTTTTTCATGTCTTCTGTGCCTGTGTCATGGAAAAATTATTTAGCAGAAAAGTACAAAATAGTCCTGATTCAGATGGAAGAAGGATCCATAAGCTGCCAGTCTAAACTGTCCAGCTCACCTGTGCTGTTTTTCTGTTATTTTGATTAGCCTGATGGATGATTCTGAGCAAAATTGTTCTTTTTTACAGATTTCCTCAAAGATGTGTAGTCCTAAATGTCATCTTTCCAGTTTGAGAAAGGGGCTTTGAAAGCTCTTGGGAAGATAAAGGCTAAAATTGAAAGGATTTTCTAGTTAAACCTCAGTTATTTAGAAAATTCTGGTAAAGAGGACATGGTATTTCTCAGGTGCCCAGTTAACATTAACTTCATTGCCTAGTACATCAGTTCAGTTCAGTTCAGTCGCTCAGTCGTGTCCGACTCTTTGCGACCCCATGAATCACAGCACCCCAGGCCTCCCTGTCCATCACAAACGCCCAGAGTTCACCCAGACTCACGTCCATCGAGTCAGTGATGCCATCCAGCCATCTCATCCTCTGTCGTCCCCTTCTCCTCCTGCCCCCAATCCCTCCCAGCATCAGAGTCTTTTGGTAATTAACATATCAGATTATATAGTATTACCATATGAAAAATCTGAAATTTCTGTTTTTATCAGTAAGTAAAAGCATAAACTGATGTTTCTAGAATCTATACCATAATTAAAGGGATCTCATTCTAAGCTTTATATGTTCTTAAATTTGTATTTATTTCATTTTTTTGTTGTTGTTGAAGGATAATTGCTTTACAGAATTTTTTTGTTTTTGGTCAAGCCTCAACATGAATCAGCCATAGGTATACATATACCCACTCCCTTTTGAACCTCCCTCCCATCTCCTTTCCCATCCACCCCTCTAGGTTGATACAGAGCCCCTGTTTGAGTTTCCTGAGGCATACAGCAAATTCCCATTGGGTATCTATTTTACATATGGTGATGTAAATTTCCATGTTACTCTTTCCATACATCTCACCCTCTTCTCCCCTCTCCCCATGTCCATAAGTCTATTCTGTATGTCTGTTTCCCCATTGCTGCCCTATAAATAAATTCTTCAGTACCATTTTTCTAGATTCTGTATATATGCATTAGAATACAACATTTATCTTTCTCTTTCTGACTTCACTGTATATAATAGGTTCTAGGTTCATCCACCTTATTAGAACTGACTCAAAGACGTTCATTTTTATGGCTGAGTAATATTCCGTAGTGTATATGCACCACTTCTCCATCCATTCATCTATCAATGGACATCCAAGTTGCCTCCATGTTCTAGCTATTGCAAACAGTGCTGCAATGAACAATGGGATACATGTGTCTTTTTCAGTTTTGGTTTCCTCAGGGTATGTGCCCAGGAGTGGGACCACTGGGCCACATGGCACCTCCATTCCTAGTTCTTCAAGGAATCTCCACACCATCCTCCACAGTGGCCACATCAACTTACATTCCCACCAGCAGTGCAAGAGTGCCCTCCCCACCACACACACACACCCTCTCAAGCACTCACTATCTGTAGACTTTTTGATGAGAGATTATAGTTGAAAATTTCCCCAACATGGAAAAGGAAATAGTCAATCAAGTCCAAGAGGCTCAAAGAGTCCATACAGGATAAACCCAAGGAGAAACACACCAAGACACATACTAATGAACTAACAAAGACCAAACACAAAGAGAGACTATTAAAAGCAGCAAGGGAGAAGCAACAAGTAACATACGAGGGAAACCCCATATATTTAACAGCTGATCTTGCAGCAGAAACTCGGCAGGCCAGAAGGCAATGGCAGGATATATTTAAAGTACTGAGAGGGAAAATTCTACAACCAAGATGACTGTACCCATCAAGAATCTCATTCAAAATTGATGGAGAAGTAAAAAGCTTTTCAGACAAGCAAAAGTTAAGAGAATTCAGTACCACCAAACCAGCTTTACAACAAATGTTAAAGGGACTTACATAGTCAAGAAATAGAAGAAAAAAGATCTACAAAATCAACCCCAAACAATTGAGGAAATGGCAATAGGAACATTTATATCAATAATTACTTTAAATGGAAATGAATTAAATACTTCAACCAAAAGACACAGGCTGGCTGAGTGGATATAAAAACAAGATCCATATATAGGCTGTCTACAAGAAACCCACTTCAGACCTCAAGACACATACAGACTGAAAGTGAGAGGATGGAAAAATACATTCCATGCAAGTGGGAAGCAAAAGAAAGTTGGAGTAGCAATCCTCATATCAGACAAAATAGACCTTAAAGAATATTACAAGAGATAAGGAAGGATACTTCATGATGATCAGGGGATCAATCCAAGAGGAAGACCTAACAATTGTAAATATCTGCACCCAACGTAGGAGTACCTCAATGTATGTATTTTTCTTTTATGTAGACATATATGATATTAAACAACTATAACATAGCAACTGGTTGATTATTCAGATGGTATGAAAAGCATTTATCAAGTTGGCCTAATGTGTTGCACGTTTGTATCATAGTTAATTTCTTGTCACTAATAAAAGTTCAGGTGGCTAATGGATGCTGTTCCTTTCTCTAGGTTTATTTCAATCTACAGAGGACCCAGCCACACCTATAAGGTCCAGAGGCTGACGGAATTCACATGCTACTCCTTCAGAATCCAGGCAGCCAGCGAGGCTGGGGAAGGGCCCTTCTCAGAAACCTACACCTTCAGCACAACCAAGAGTGTCCCCCCCGCCATCAAAGGTTTGTGGACGATGTATTTCAGTGTGCTATTCTATGAGGAAATGTTGGGATTTAGCATAGGAGGCTCAATTCTGACCTTAAATATGCTCTCCTAATATTTTTCATATCAGCCAGATAGAATCAAAAGAACTTTCTAAAAGAGAAGATTGGGAAATGGGTTCTGCAGGGGAAATGAGAGGCCTTAAAGGAGATGGCTTACTGGTGTGACTTTTCTTGAGTACACGTAAATTATTATCACAAATAACAGTGAGGCAGTCTTATCCCCACAGGAGACAGATGAACAGAGGGAAGAAAGAGACCCGAGTGACAGATGTTGGGTTAGGAATGCAGGTGAATTCCTGGTGGTGTAATGCCCATGGAGTTTACCACAGAGGTTTGAGTACCTCCCTTCAACAGTTGATCTGCATCTTTGGATGCCCTTGGTGTGTAGATGAGAGGCTAACAAGGGCCGCATCCCCGCCTTCCCTCCAACCCACAGCTCTCATGGGAAAGCTGCAGCAGCAGGCTGTCATCTCCTGGGGTATTTGTCTTGAGGTTTGTGAATGACTGGTTGACTCTCTGCCCACTTCGTGGGATCAGGGAGTGAGCAAAAGCCAGCTCCACTCAAGCTCTCCCTCCACCAGATCTGCTCAGTCCTCATCTCCCGCTTTCAGCCACAGAGTGCTGCCTCTGCACGGCAGACGCTCCAGGCAGACAGCAACATGGCAAAGCTGGCTCATCCCTTCTCACCAGTGCTGGGCCCAGGTCCAGCCCCTCTAGGACTCTTGAGTCTGCACCCTCCTGTCCCCGGTACCTCCCTCTTTGCTTTATCCAGCTGCTGCCCAAAATGACTCTGAGGCTGACAGATACACCAGCAGCCCACTTGAACCAGGTTTTACATGGGGTCAAGTGAGTGTTGGCTCTGTTATTTGAGGTGCTAGGCAGTGAGCACAAATTATGTATTTGGTCCCAAGAGCTAGGCCATTTGAATCACTGCTTCCATACAAAGAGCTGTATCAGATACACTAGGACATGGAGTGCATTACAGGAGGGTGTGGGGCCTCCAGGGCCTGAGTCAGGGTCTGACTCACATTCTGTTAAGATTTCCCATAGCACCTTGCAGGTTAACTTAGAATCGCTTAGAATCAGTTATGTCCAACTCTTTGCAACTTCATGGACTGTAGCCTGCCAGGCTTCTCTGTTGATGGGATTTCCCATGCAAGAATACTGGAGCAGGTTGCCATTTCTTACTCCAGGGGATCTTCCCGAGCCAGGGATAGAACCCACATCTCCTGCATTGGCAGGCAAATTCTTTACCATTGAGGCACCAAGGAAGCCCCCTTGCAGGGTACTTTATGGTAAATGCCTTCCCCGTGCTCCCTTGCCCCTCAGTGGTCCAGAAGCTTTTTGACTTCTTCATGTGACTAAGATACTGATGTAAATGGATGTAGACTTGCTGGGTCACTTGGGTATTAAACGTCCTGGCACTTTGGTGTGGCTTTGCCTTTTAGCTTTAACAGGAGATTCCTGACCATGCTGTGGTTGATAGGTTTGTTGTAACAGGGAGGTTTGCCACATTTTATCAGTTAGCTTAAAAAGTGCAGGGGTCTTTCCAACACTATCTTTGCCTCTGAAAGTGATTGTTGAGGTAGTTTGATCTTTTGGTAAATACACCTAATTAATAGTCCTTGTAGGTCTTGGTGCTCTTTCTTCAGGTGGACAGTGTCCACGCTGTCACGACATCTTCCTCTCACTTTTAGATTCAGGAAATTGGCATAGCTGGAGGACTGTGTGGTTGGCTGAGATTCTTTATTTAGTTTTTCCATAAATTACAGCCAACTCAAACTTTTTTTTAAAGACAGCTTTTATTTTTCTGGAATAGTATTGTACAGAATTGAAAGTAGAAACAGCTGCCTCTAAAGAATTCATGTAATTTGAAATTTAAAATAAGGGCATTCAGTGAGAGGAGTTACACTTACTAATTACAAAATGGAAACATATCAGATATTGAATATAAGAAAATATTAAAATTTTATAGCCTGTAAGTGCTTTGCTGAAAACTAATATAATTTCACTTTAAACTGGAATGATGAGTCCAGTAGGTAGAAAATTAAAATAAACAAATGTAAGATAACTTTTATAGGCTTACTTCAAATGCCACCTGCTCCTCAAACCTTTCTTAGACCCTCACATGAACGTGACCTCCCTCCCCTGGAACTCCCCAATGTTTTCTTTGTACCTCTCATTCTCATCTGGCCTACATTATGTCTGCTTGCTTATCTTTGTTTCATACCTTTCTCTCTGCTTCCCTTAACTACATCTTAATTTCCTTGAAAGTAGTGTCTAGTTTTGCAAAATACCTAACTCAGGACTTAATCATAGAAGGTTCTCATTAGCCTTAAGGAAAAAAAAAAACACGAGAATGCAAGCCAGGTCAAGCAGTTATTAATAGGACAGTGAGCAAAGGACTCTTGGCCAGTGGCTTGAATGCCTTCTCTTGGTAAAGGGTGCCCTGATAGATTTCTAGGGAGCTAGACAAATAAACTCCCCTCGCAGGGCAGGCACAAGCACACTCCCCCTCTCTCAGGTCCTCACTAATATTACTGAAATACTGACCATTTATATGATACTTTGAATTTTTGACCGTGGATGTGTGGATTTGTATTTCAGCACCTCGAGTAACACAGTTAGAAGGAAATGCGTGTGAAATTTTATGGGAGACGGTACCACCCATGAAAGGCGACCCTGTCAACTACATTCTGCAGGTGTTGGTTGGAAGAGAATCTGAGTACAAACAGGTGAGCACCAGCATGTGTAGCACGTGTGTGGCCTGTCAGTCTGGTTGGCTCCTGGCCTCTGCCTGTTGCTGTGAGGATTCAGTGGCAAGTGAACTACATTTTTCTTAAAACCGATCGTGGAAACTGATTCACATGCACCCATTACCTGACTCTTTAGGATATAATAGCTCTAGCTTATGTTCTTACATTTTCAGTTTCTCAAGCATGATCTCATGGGTTTTAAGTTCTATATTTGTATCTGATATTGCCTGTGATATTCACAAGTATCCAACTATGTATGTATCAAAAACTGTGTCAGTGATTTTACTCTAGAGGGAAAAAGTGTCAACCTAATTACTGAAGGCCCTGTTCTATCTGCCTTCTTGACGGAAGTTATAATTGAAGGAGGAGGAAGGAAGAAGATGACTTGTCAGCCCTCAAGGCTGTGATTCAGAAGCTTTGGGTCACTGTCACCCTTTAATGTGCATAGGATCATATGAGAATCTGTTCATGCGGATTCTGATTCAGTCAGTCTGGGGTCATGGGTCAAGCCCCCAGGTGACACTCATGTTGCTAGTGCATGAACCATGTTTTAAGTAGCAAGACTATACATATCACGTGATAAAGGATTTGGGTTTATCATTCATTATACCCTTTTTGATCCTGATTCTTCCAGAGCCACTCATTGTCTTGTCACTGGCTATGAAAGATTCAGCTACTCTATAGGTTTCCATAACATTCCCAGAAACTTAATAACTACCTGAAAGCAGAATATAACACTGTTGCTCTGTTAGGAAAGCTGAGACCCGCTCCTCACCAGCACTTGTAATAGAGGTGTGCATTTACATCAAACTCCAGTACTCTTGCCTGGAAAATCCCATGGACGGAGGAGCCTGGTAGGCTGCAGTCCATGGGCTCGCTAAGAGTTGGACATGACTGAGTGACTTCACTTTCACTTTTCACTTTCCTGCATTGGAGAAGGAAATGGCAACCCACTCCAGTGTTCTTGCCTGGAGAATCCCAGGGACGGGGGAGCCTGGTGGGCTGCCCTCTATGGGGTCACACAGAGTCGGACACGACTGAAGTGACTTAGCAGCAAGAAGTTGAAAATAAATGCCACCTGCCTTCTGAATCTTTATCATAATTTGCAAAAACTTCTTTATTCAGATAAAGAATAAAGGCTCCAGATACACAAAACAAGTAGAAAAAACGATTCAGAGCTTGTGTTAGTTCGCTGGTTAATATCGCTCATATAATAATAATGTGTAGAAAGAAAGAAAATTTTAGTAAATTTCATAATCCTTTGTTACTATGAAGTGTCAGATTAAAAAGTGAATTGCTTTAAACACATCTTGCAAAAACTTGTTTTAAATATGACAGCCACCAGTATTGTTTAACATCAGTGGATGGTTTCACCAGTTTCCATCATTCCTCTTAAATAAGAGCAAATGCACTCTTGTTTCCTTTCACCTTAGAATCTCATTTTATACAGTATATTTCACAGTAAATAATTTTTTAATTTATTTATTATAATTGGAGACTAATTACTTTACAATACTGTGGTGGTTTTTGCCATACGTTGACGTGAATCGGCCATGGGTATACGTGTGTCCCCCAGTCCCAAACCCCCACCCACCTCCCTATTTCATTCCCCTGGGTTGTCCCAGTATACTGATCTATTTCACATATGGTAATATACATGTTTCAGTGCTTTTCTCTCAAATCATCCCACCCTCGCCTTCTCCCAGAGTCCAAAAGTCTGTTCTTTATATCTGTATCTCTCTTACGGTCTTGCATATAGGGTCGTTGTTACCATCTTTCTAAATTCTCTATATATGCATTAATATACTGTATTGGTGTTTTTCTTTCTGGCTTACTTCACTCTGTATAATAGGCTCCAGTTTCATCCACCTCGTTAGAACTGACTCAAATGTGTTCTTTTTAATAGCTGAGTAATATTCCATTGTGTATATGTACCATGGCTTTCTTATCCATTCGTCTGCTGATGGACATCTAGGTTGCTTCCATGTCTTAGCTATTGTAAACAGTGCTGTGATGAACATTGGGGTACATGTGTCTCTTTCAATTCTGGTTTCCTCGGTGTGTATGCCCAGCAGTGGGATTGCTGGATTGTATGGCAGTTCTATTTCCAGTTTTTTAAGGAATCTCCACACTGTCCTCCATAGTGGCTGTACTAGTTTGCATTCCCACCAACAGTGTAAGAGGGTTCCCTTTTCTCCACACCCTCTCCAGCATTTATTGCTTGTAGACTTTTGGATCGCAGCCATTCTGACCGGCATGAGATGGTACCTCATTGGGTTTTGATTTGCATTTCTCTGATAATGAGTGATGTTGAGCATCTTTTCATGTGTTTGTTAGCCATCTTTATGTCTTCTTTGGAGAAATGTCTGCTTTTGTTCTTTGGCCCATTTTTTGATTGGGTTATTTTTCTGGTATTGAGCTGCATGAGCTGCTTGTATATTTTTGAGATTAATTCTTTGTCAGTTGTTTCATTTGCTAATATTTTCTCCCATTCTGAAGGCTGTCTTTTCACCTTATAGTTTACTTCGTTGTGCAAAAGCTTTTAAGTTTAATTAGTTCCCATCTGTTTATTTTTGCTTTTATTTCCATTACTCTGGGAGGTGGGTCATAGAGGATCTTGCTGTGATTTATGTCAGAGAGTGTTCTGCCTATGTTTTCCTCTAGGAGTTTTATATTTTCTGGTCTTACATTTAAATCTTTAATCCATTTTGAGTGAGTTTGTTTTTGTGTATGGTGTTAGAAAGTGTTCTAGTTTCATTCTCTTACAGGTGGTTGACCAGATTTCCCAGCACCACTTGTTAAAGAGATTTGTCTTTTCTCCATTGTATATTTTTGCCTCCTTTGTCAAAGATAAGGTGTCCATAGGTGCGTGGATTTATCTCTGGGCTTTCTATTTTGTTCCATCGATCTATATTTCCGTCTTTGTGCCAGTACCACACTGTGTTGATGACTGTGAAGTCAGGCAGGTTGACTCCTCCAGTTCCATTCTTCTTTCTCAAGATTGCTTTGGCTATTTGAGGTTTTTTTGTGTTTCCATACAAATTGTGAAATTATTTGTTCCAGTTCTTCACAGTAAATAATTTTACATGTGTTACTCTTTCAACTTACCTCAAAGATATGATTGATTTCAGAGTTTCAGCTCACATGGAGAATGGAGGATTTTTTCTCCCACTAGGTTTAGTCATCTTTAACACAAATAGAATCGTCCTATCCCATAGCATTGTAAAAAAGGGTTAAAGGACGAAATGTTACATATTTTACAACATATCATTTAACACGTAACAATATTCACTTCCCAACAGTACATTCATCACTGTATTTTATAAACCTTTTCTCCAGCTACCATGCTTTTCCGCTTGTTCTTGGGTAAATGTTCTGCTTCTCAAAGCACACTGATTGCTGTTTTTCATTGAAAAAGCATTATTTATTCAATATCTATACATCAGGCATGGCCAGAGTACAGGTTAATTCAAATTAGATTTCATTGGTAGATGTGCTGCTTTGAATCTTGCTGTTTAATGCTAAAATATTTTAACCCATGAACATACAAATACTAATATACAATTACATATATGCTTCAAAATATATTTCTTATAAATAAACAGCTATAAATAAGAGTTTCTTGGTGAAAACACTGTTAAACAAGGGCAGGCTCAGTAGATAGGAATTTGCAATCTTCTTGTAACCATGTGTTTCCTGCATTTACCAAGAAATGATTAGGCAGGTAGTGGTACATGAAAAGTCGCAGTTGAGTCAGGGACAATTTGTACTGAGTTTTTTGCTTCTCCCTATTCAGTAAGCATTAACTTAAGCATGATGTTTTGAGCCCTACATTCACTTGTTCTGGACACGAGATAGGGAATGAAGCCTGTTTATAGTCCAGAGATAACAGGCTTTGAATTCATAGAGGCAAAGGAAAAGAAAATGAGAGGTCATCATTGCAGAGCATACACCACGCAGAGCTGTGGGCTTATAGGAAGCACTGTGTATACTTCAATTACAGCACTAATCACACAGGATCCACTAATGTGTGGGCTTGTGCTATTCATTTTTATCTTCCCAGGACTGGAACATAGCTAGGCACTCTGTAAATGTTTTTTGCATGCATGAAAGAGGCCTGTTTCAAAGGAACAGGGTGATTTATACTTGCAGTGGGGATGAGAATTAAACTTGACCATAGGGGGGATTTAGAAGTGATATTTGTAACTTAGGTGAAGAAAATCACCCGTCATAGGACAGTACGCTTCTGTTCCCCAAGCTCATTTTTTACAGGCAACATATGGCAAGGGCCAAGGCTTTTGCTGATATTTTGCCGGAAACATTGAGTTAAACTCTGTAATTAGCTTTCTTTTGTTTAGCTATCATGATGTAGGGTGAGCAGCTGGTTCTAATTATGAAACAGTCTATTAACTTCAAGTATTAAGTCCTCACCTAAAGTTTTACTCTGCATTAGTATGCATGCATATATTGATTTGGCTTTTCTGCCATTTAAAAAGTCTTTCAAGCATAAGCTTTTTTCAAGAAGCTTGAAAGTTCTTTCCAGACATTAATTGTAAAGCATTCAAGAAAAGAATGAAAATTGTGTGTATGTGCAGGTGACTTTTTTCACCTCACAAGACAGAACATAAGCAGTTTTATAATCAAGAAAGTGAAATGATATACATTTGTATTCAGATGCAATGATTTTTATATAAAGTGTGTAAATATAAACACTGAGGGTAAGAAAAGGGTAACAAACTATAAGAAAGTATTACCTATTGGGAGCCAAAATTTTATTATTAGTACTGTTGCTGCTCAGATTTATTGCATTAAGAAAACCTTTGAAGCATCTGAAAATTCATGGAGCTCCACCTTTAACTGGATGGCATCTCTGAATTTGTTTTGTATCATTTTTAAAATATAGTATTGGGACATGTATTGATTCTTTGTGGTATCACACAAGGTACTGTGAAGAAAGATCTTCTCTTGACCTTGATGGAATGATTTTAAAGACTTGGAACCTGCATATTTTTTAATGGTTTGCAATTTAATTCCCTAACAGAAATTAAACATGCTATGACTGTCTATTTTCATAAAGGTTCAAATCCAAAGCAAAGTAAGAATAGATCAAGGTGGGAATATTTAAAAGCTATTATTTGTCTTACTGACTCTCAACACTTTGTAGGTTTATTGGTCCCTTTAAGTATCTGATGAAGGATATGACCCCCCCCCCTTCTACCAGAAAAATATTCATGCATACATCCATTTTAAATTGCATATAAAACAAATGTATATTCAGTTTCCTGGAATTCTGGTATAGGACCCCTGATTCATTGAGAAACTCAGGTGCTCTGTACAGTGAGGGCTGCCTGGCATATAACAGAATGGCAGAATCTGTGCTCTCAGAGCTTCCAGTCCCATTGGGGTGGAAACAGCATGCCCCCAAGACGCAGTTCGGTAATAGTGCCCTTCGCGTCCTCTTTGGCTCAGGAGCAGCAGTTCCTGCCCAGCACCACACCCTCCACAGAGGAATCCTGCAGGTTACTAAATGCCCACTTCAGCAAGGGGCCAAGGAAGGTCAAGTCTGCCTTCTGTAGTCATGTGGTATTGGAGGACTTATTCACCTCTCTGAGCCTTGCTGTCTTGTCAAAGTGGAGATGCTAATTCTCCATTTCAGGGTTACTGTGGACATCAGCTCTGTTCAGTCTTGAGAGGGTGCTGTGCAGATGGTGATGCTGGGCAGTTATATCTCCTTTTCTTGGGAGAATTAGTAAAAGAGATTTCAAGGATTTCAACTACACAGCATGTTACTCTGAATTGAGGGTCACAGATTCTTTGTTTTGATTATCTGGGTATTACTTTAAATCCTCTCACTTGGAGTAAACATGTCAAAATTACTTAAAAATATATTGCACACCAAATCAAGGACAGAAATCTCTTTGTAAAAATAATATTGCATGTATACTTACTGTGATATTATGATTGGTTACTTCAATAAAGATAATCTTAGATGGAGCTATGCCTTTTAAATTGGGTTGAAGCAGGAGGAAGAGCCCATAATGGTGCCCCTGTCAAAATGAATGAAAACAAAGGAAGAAGAGGCACAGCCTGCTGCAGAGAGAGGCACAGTCCCATGAAAAGTCCCCTGAACTGTGCGATCCTATGGCTGTGATTATTCACACAAAAAACAACTCAGCTATCTCACACCTGTGGCAGCAGAGTCCTCAGGAAATGGAGTATTGGGATTGTTTCATTTAGTAGTGCTGTTGACCACTATCAGTGCAATGAAAACAGCTCAATCGTTAATGCTTCCGTTGTATAATCATGGCTGTACCTATACTATACCCTGTGGTTTGTGTGGGGGTTCTTATGTTCACATGTACTTGTTTCTGGTACTTTTCCTCTTTTCAAACTGTGTGGTATAAGCATATCTACTCTTAAGTATTTAAGGGTTCTAATTAGAGAACATTCAATGAGCATCTTTCTCTGTTATAGCCATGTACTATTTGCTGTGGAAATAGAACACAGTCCCACACTCAATATATTTATCACATATATATATAAAGATAATAAAAACATTGTGTTGACAATGCTTTTGAAAGGGGTGAGGTCTTCCAGTTAAAACATTTACAAATTAAAGCTCAACTTTTGATTGGACTTGTCATTAAAGAAGTTCCCTTCAATTAGATATTCATTTTTCCTTCCCTAAGCTTTTTGCCTAAGGGTATGAGAAAAGTAGCATTCCTTTACTTTCAAAATACATTTTCAGGGATCTTTAGGGAGAGAAGAGATATAAATCAAAAAAATGTATGTCAAGTCTCTATTCAAGATTCCATGAATTGGGTTTCTGGGAAGTTAAATATACTTCTGAGCCAACTTTCATAGAAGGAGCTAGCCATGCAAATTCTGGAAACCACAGAAATAATTTAACACTAGGTATAAATGAAACGATATCAACTTTCCAAAAATCTCTCACACATCTATGGGGAAATAGGTTACTAAGTGGTTTTCAGCCATGAAGTCGTCAGTGTGGCATAAATTAAGGGGACACATCACAGAAATGCTGCCCAAGTCTTTCCTTGGCACAGTCTGGATTGGGGCCCTGCTTTCCATACTCATAAAGGAAAGGCAGTGGGACCCAGGGTGGGGTGATCTGGAAGTGTTTCACAGAAGCACCAGAGAAGTTATCAGACTCCCTGGGAAGACAAAGGCAGAAGGCCAAGAGAAGTACACTTGGCATCACACCATAGTCACTAGATGAGGACTAACATGGAGGCTGGCTCAACCCAAGGACATGGAGCCATGGAGCTGGAGCAGTTCCGGTGATGAGCAGGGGTGAGTTAGATGTGACATCTCCTCTGGGGTCTACCACTAACTACCCTTATTTGCCTGAGACCTCAAGAAATTAACAGCTCTCTGATCCTTAGCTTTCTCATCTCTAAAATGGGACTAATACTCAGCTGTCAGAGTAATCAGAAGGATTAAATTTGATAAAGAGGACTTACCTCCAGCATATTCCTTTCACAAAGCATTTGACCCAGTTTCTTATTTAATAATCCCTTGTTGGGGTTAAGTTAGGTACTGTTACTGTCACATGCTAAAGATGAGAAAAGTAAGGCTCAAAGCTGTTACTTGCCTGAGGTCACAAACCTAGAAAGTGCCAGAGCAAGGACTTAGACCTGGAATCCTGATGCCAGTTCCCTGGGGTTACCCAAAAGAGCTCCAGTAGCTACCATATTTGACCCTTTGATAAGTGTTAACATTTCAAGAGGTGAGACCTCCAAAAGGATCAATGAAAGAAATGTATTGAGAAACCTTATAGCTAAAGCTTAGATGGCATCTTTTCTTCAACTCCATCAACATCCTAACTACTGCCACCATAGAGTTAGAATAGATTGTTTACCTGGGCTATTGCAGATAGGAAACCAAAGCTCAGATAGGGGAAGGGACTGGTAGTATGCTGGTCCCATAGGTTGCAGATCATTCCCTTCATGAGTGGTCCCTGTTGTTTCGAAAAATACTGATTTGAGCATCTAAATTTGGGAAATGAAGTAAAGAACATTCACAATGAAAAGGTCTCTGTAAAGAAAAAAAGGGGCACCATTGTTTTCCTGAGACCACGCACATGATGTTGGGAAATAATCCATAGACAGTATCATCACGGTGTAGTCTGAACGCCTGAATAGCTGGCTGTGTCTGGGTTGGGGCAGTCACCATGACGACAAGTTCGCCTTAAAATAGCCATTTAACTAACTTAATCATTGGAACAGTGAGCTATGAGAAAGGAGTGCTCTCTCAGGATCACTGGGGTTTTCTCACAGCTCTTCTGTTCTTGGCTGCTCCAGCCTGTCCAGTCTGTAACCACAGTTGCTAAGACACGTGCCCCAGTCTTCACAGAGAAACAGAGTCACTCACCTGGACGAACATGCTTCAAATCTTATAAAAGGGAATAGCAAAAGAAGGGTGAATCTGGGAAATATGAGGAACACAATTGATTTTCTGGGGCTTACTCACTAAACAAAAGTACAGTAAGACTCTTATGGCTAAAGTTTGAAAAGGAGGGAGGAAAAAATTTTCAAAAGGCTGACTATCAGGTGAACATTGGATGTTCTGATGCCGTTTCTAAACTACAGTCTTCTTGCTCTTTCAGTTTGCATAACACTGAATGAGTGGCCGGTACACTTGTGTTCTCTAATACAATGTCCTGCTTCTTGTGGAAGTTTATGTGCTGGTCTTTAGCAACTGAATGTTTGTAGACTCCCACTGACTCTGGCAAGTGTTTCAGACAGAGTTGAGATTGTTGGAAATATTTTTTTCTCGGGAATTTATGTTAATGGACAACAATCACAGTTTTACTAAGGTGGCCTGTCACTAAAAATGCCCCTATCACTTTTGATCACTGTATGTTAAAAATATATTTGAAGTATTTTAAAATTCTAAACAGTAGTAGTAATAATAATAGCTAACTTTTGCTGTGCAGTTACTTATATACCACCCATGTTTTAAGCACTTTATGAAGCTAACTCAGTGCTACTCAGCTAGAAAGTGTTTGGTTAATTTTACTTTGCTATTTAATTAACCAAATCTCTTTACTGATTTGAGTTTCAGCTAGTTTTTTCCTATCTCTAACATAAGACATGGATTTTTATGTAATTTTAAGGTGATTATCATTTCCTCTAAGTGTTTTGAGTATCAATACCACTTTGATAGAAGAACAAAGTGGAAGAAAAATGGAAAAGGACAGGTTGGTCAAACAGGAAACACTTAAGACAGACCATTGCAGTAAATATTAATTTGTGATAAATAGGACTGCATCAAAAAAATTCTTTAAAAATGATTAGGTAAGCCACAAAACGGGGAGAAAATATTCATAACACATATCTGACAAAGAACTTACATCCAGATTAAAGAACCACTGCAAATTAAAATAGGCAAAACAGTTGAACACACTGTTCACAAAAGAAGTTATATGAATGACCAAATAAGCACATGAAGAGGTGGGAAACACCTTTAGGCCTCAGGGAAATGCAACTGAGGTACCAGTCTCACCCATTAGAAAGACTAAAATACAAATGACTGACAATAACAAATGTTGGTGAGGATGTGGAGCAACTGGAACTCTCATGCTTAGCTGGCAGGAGTGCAAAGGGATGTGCTTGTTAAAACTTTCCCATGCAGTTAGATATGGAGTTACACTCAGCACTTCTAGGTATTCACCTAAGAAAATGAGAAACTTAAGTCCAAGATTTGTACAAAAATGTTCATAGTATTCTTACTGTATAAAAACTCCAAACAGGAAATAATGCAAATATTTGTCAAAGAGCAAATGGACACATCGGTGTACAGGCATGTGATAAAATACTTATTCTTCAGTAAAAGAACAGCTACTGAATTGATAACACAGATGAGTCTCCTAGGCACAGGAAAGTGCACAGGATTTGATTGTATTTGTATGAACCTCTAGAGCAGACAAATTACAGAATGAAAAGTCAAAATAGTGTTTACCTCTTAGGGCTGGCATGAGCTGCCTAATGGAGTAGGGTTTCATGGTGTAGCCACTAGTGAATGTCAACTGAGACTTTACACTTCATTTCTGTAATTTGTTTTTGTTTACATTTTAAAAAATTCTGTGCACCAAGATCAGAGAGCCCTTTATAAGAATTAAGTCATCTGCTGATTTATAGCCTAAATTATTAAAATTCAACTAGATGCATTACCATTACTTGTATCAGCTGCAGTACTGATGAGTGCCTTACCTCCTGTCAATATCAGAGTCACTGAATTTATATTTTATTCAGAGTAGGTCAGAATACTTAATGGATAAAATACAGACTTGGACAAATGCCATTCCATTTTGTACTCTTTGTTGTTATGGAGTTCATTTAAACCAAACCAGTTCTACAAGGACCCAATGTTATATGATTATTACTTCAGAGACCACAGTGTTGTTATAAATTAATTGACCAGGACTTTTCTTTTTCTTGAAGGTGTACAAGGGAGAAGAAGCCACATTCCAAATCTCAGGCCTCCAGACCAACACAGACTATCGGTTCCGCGTGTGTGCGTGTCGTCGCTGTTTAGACACCTCTCAGGAGCTAAGCGGAGCTTTCAGTCCCTCTGCGGCTTTTGTACTACAACGAAGTGAGGTCATGCTTACAGGGGACATGGGGAGCTTAGATGATCCCAAAATGAAGAGCATGATGCCTACTGATGAACAGTTTGCAGCCCTCATTGTGGTTGGCTTTGCAACTTTATCCATTTTATTTGCCTTTATATTACAGTACTTCTTAATGAAGTAAACAAACCCAACAAAACTAGAGGTATGAATTTAATTAATGCTACACATTTTAATATACACATTTATTCAGATACTCCCTTTTTTAAGCCCTTTTGTTCTTTGATTTATATACTTATTTTACAGATTTAGCTAGGAAAAAAATATCAGTGTTTTGGTGCACCTTTTTGAAATGCAAAACTAGGAAGAGGTTAAACTGGATTTAAAAAAAAAAAAAAAAAAACAGCAAACCAGATACCAAAAGCTAGCTTATGTTTTCTTTTAAAATTTTCAGATTTGCCTTTATTCTGTCTTCACTGATGTCTTTTGCAAGCCTTTGGTTTTTTTTTTTTTTTTTTCCATGTTACAGTTTAGTAATTTATATTCACCGTTCACTTCTTATGTCTTGATCATCTGTATCTGTGAACATGAATCACAGCGTGTGTACTTACAGGGCTAGGGTTTCGGCATTGTCAGAGTACTACCACACAAAAACCACCACCTAACGGAAGATACGTTCACTCATAAGGCTGCCCTACACAACCATGTTGTCGCTCAGTTATTTAACCGTTTAGCTCATCGAAATCAAAATGTGTACTTTAATCTAAAATGTTTTAATAATCTGTATTTCTTATGATTTTAACACTATGAGCTGCCTGTCTAAAAATCAAGTAACCAAAATGCACCTATAAATTATGGAGCATTGTAGATTTTACCACGTCAATTCATAGCAGTAACTTTTCGAGGGCATTGTGCAATAGTTAGTTGTTTCCTTGTTCAGCTATTTTAAAAGCTGCTTTAACTTGTTTGTCTTTGTATATAACTACTTCTAATCTAATCACTAGAGTTATTATATTCTGTTATGTTTGACCAGAATTGTATGACGAGAACTGGTGACAGTTTAGTGCCTCTGCCCATTGTCCATGATTTACACTAATTGTGAGCAGTCTCCTTATATGTCAGCTCATTATTTTTGAAAGATTTGCCTTTAGGCTGTTCTTTGAGGTATCAATGAAGTGATTGAATTTCAGTTCCTTAATTCAGTGCACATAATACTAATCTAACAGCAAATGAAAATTAAAACCCAATAAATTTGTAGTTCCTATTTTTGGGGGTTGACCTGGCTATGTGTGGAGAGGGAATGGTATTTGCTGGTAATAAGCACAGGGTGTTTGGGGGTCAAGGAGCCTAGATTCTCTCCCTGGATCTGTCACTAACTTGCTGCGTGACCTGAACACGTCACTTTACCTCTCTGTGCCTCAGTTTTCCCATGCATTAAAAATAAAAAATAAAATGGGGATTCTAATGTTTGTAAGTGCTTTGAGATCCTTGATCAACAGGTGCTATTGGAGTGCAAAGTGTTACTCTTGCATGTTTATTTTGATTCATGAGATTGTCAATTTTAACCCAAAGTCATTGGATTATGTATATGAAGTCCATAATGTTTGCGTACCTCAGGGACATTTAAGAGTTGGAGGTGCAAATATATTCCAAAAGGGTGCAACAGACACAGTGTATCCCCCTGCTTCTGTTTTTGTATATTTTTGCTACTTGGTTTTTCTTGATCATAGCTATTTTGTGCTTGGTCTATGTTGTCTTAAAATGCAGTATCCTGTACTAGCTTATAATATTCCCATACCAAAGTCATGGGGAAACCAACATTATTTTGTTTTTGGTTTATTTATACTATATTCTGCATACAGTACTTTAAATGCCAATTACAGTGCAATCTTTATTTATTGTAAAATTTTTTAAATGTACTTATGTACTAATTTTCCCTTGTAGCATGTTATTTTTTTGTGTTTTATACTTTTGTAATTTTAGGTCAGTCTTGTTCCTTGGCAACATCTGTAGTATTATCATTCTGCTGACATTTTCTTGTGTTTTTAAAGATAAAGAGCATCTAGTGCATTAAATGCCAAAAAAAAAAAAATCCATTATCAGTGATTGAAACGTTTACATGTACCCAAGAAAAACGTAATCATCTCTTTAAAGAAAGTGCTAAGATCAATGAATTATTCTGTGTGCCTACATTGTGATGTAGTAAGTACTAGAAAGTTCTGTATTTTGTTATTGACTAGAATAACTAGTTTAATTAGCCTTGCAAACTGATGACATCAAGGTAAATATATTTTTGCCAAAGTTTCTGGCCTTCCAAAACTCACTCCACTATTAAATGTGCATCATGATCCACTAGAACAACTGTATCTGCATTTTCTGAAACAATCTCTTGCCTTTGGGGAGAAGGCTTTTTTTTTTTTTTTAAACAATGAAGAGTCAACTGAGTACAAGAACTTTGTCTGCAGGAGAAAAATAAAATCCTTTTTTGGAAACACTTCAGAACTGCTGCTATAAAGAAATTCTCAGAATTGGTTGGAATTTTTTTTTAATGAAACAGTACTTTAAGCCAAAATTGCTATGACTATTTGAGATTTTCATACTGTCTAACCACCAGAAAGCTGAAGTGTGTGAAACACTAGCTGACGGCACTTTATTTTATTGCTCTCCATTGTTGACTGTTCATTATAATTCCTCAGTCAAAAAGTTATCACACTATCCGGCACTATTTTATATTACAAATATTATGTATATGTGATATTGATATATAACTATATATTGCCATTACACATGAACAATAAAATAAAGTGTTATGTTAACCTTCTCTCTTTGCCCTTTTGCAATATGTAGGAACGAGTGAGTGGCTTTCTGATGCTCTATATGTCAAACTCCTCTCTGGCACAAGAAATTGCAGTCATGTGAAGCAAAATTCCCTTTGTCCTCAAAGAAATTGTTTAAAAAGAAAACTTTTTTTAAAAGGTTTTATGCATATTATCTGCCTTGTTCTTATCAACTTGAAATGTTGGCATTTTCTAACCATGTTTTGTTGGCTACAGTAATTCAGTATTCCTGTCAAATTTGAAAAGTGCCCTAATTGAATGTGTTTGAATGTTATCCTTGCACAATTCTTTAAATTGAAAGACAAAATGTTTTACCTCACTGTTGGACATACATTCCAAGCTTTTCAACTTTAGGAGAAAAAAAAAATAATCATGTTTTCCTGTATTGTAAATTTTAGACTATTTCATATACATTGTATTAAAACTGCCATATCAATTTTAATGTATAGATTTTGCAAATACTATGCTATATGTAATACCTAACTGTATCTGTAGTGTATATGTAATATATTTATGCCCAATAAATGTTTTAATTCTTTCTGACTTAAGTAGGGTTCTTCTGCCATGAATAGGATTGCTTTTGTTGTTGTTGTTACTTTTTAAAAACTTAAACCACATCCCAGAAGTTGTAAATTCAGATGCCTTTAGAGGCCAGGCAGGTGGCGTAGTGCAGGGAGCTTGCTTTGCCATCTAAAGGGGTGGCTGCTACCCTGCTCCTGGTTGGGGTCCTGCAGGTCGGCCACCCACAAACATGTAGGCTAGTTTTTTCAAAAGAGGCTGCAAGTCCAGTTCTTCCTAAATGGGCCAACTAACATGCGATTGCGGACAAGGCCCACAGGCAGCCAGTTCTTTTTCAGAGTCTGTGTAGATAAAGTACGCTTTTATTCTAACATGTTATCCATCTGCCAAACTCAGGAGCCCAGGTTTGCCTCTTCACTTAGCACCTGGGATGCTCCTTCTCTGTGACAGACTCGCACAGTTCTGACCTCCCCCTTCGCTCCTCCAGGTCCCATTCAGCAACAACAACAGCAATCAAGTATAGTGTTCCTACTATAGTCATGGTTTCATCATGATGTTTAGATTGTTTTGCTAGGAATCCCTACTATCTTTTTTCCCCCTGAGGGAAAAATGATTGGGGAAACACTGTTTATAACTCAAAGCTCTCTTTCTCAAAGAATGCTGATAATCATTCTTTTGGGTAAAAATGCCAAGTTGAACACATCAAGTTTTGCATGCTCCTTACACTCCACTCCTGAAAATATACTAAAGGGTTTTTTTTAGGTCATAACTGTTCTCAACACTGAAGAGTGGGAAAGAATTGTTAACACGAGAATTTTGAAAACCTGACCAAAGAAAGCTGAATTCTCATTTACCAGGGAAGAGAATGAACACCAACTCAATTTACGTGCCGAATTCAATGAAGGTTCAAAAACTGATAGACATATTTCCCTTTAAAGTAATGGTAAAGAGGGATGGGAGCCTAAAATAGTATTTGTAAAAAGCTGTTAAAAATGCCATTATAAAAAATAATGTCTTTTTTCAGCCAGACGGCTGCTCTTCCATTTTTGCAGAAACCAAAAGTTTATCCCCAAGAGAATGTAAAATAAGCCCTGGACTTGGAGAATGTTATTCTTACCTGAAGATGAAGTGGTTCAGTACCATCCTTCAGTGGTACTTCTCAGCCTTGGCTACACAGTAATACCACCTGGGCAGCTTTTCAAAATCCCTATGTCAGACCCTACACCAATAAAATGAGTATTTTTGGAATATCCTACACCAATAAAATGAGTACTTCTGGAATATCAATGTTTTTTAAATCTCCCCAGGTGATTGCATTGTACAGCCAAGATCAAGAACCACTATCCTAAGGTGAAACTCTCAGGCAGCAATCTTCTCAGCTTTTTAGTCCTCTGGCTTAACCAAAGGTAATCTGACATCTGATGAAAGCTGCTAACGTGAAAAGTCCAAAGCTAACAACTTGGAAGAATCTGAGGCTAGGAGAAGAAGCTTCAGAAAACTACCATAGCCCCAAAGAGCTGAGAAAAGACAAGTCATCTTTAGACTAAAGGTAGGATGCTGTGGAAGAAGAACATGTGAGGAACATGGAAACATTCTGGGAAATTAGCAACTCAAGTAGAAGGATTGGAAACTGGAATAGAAAATAATCCCAAAACAAAGCAGAAAAGTGAAAAGATAAGTACATCAGGATCAAACCAGGATATTCAACAGCCAAATAATAGTAACTCCAGAAAGAAGAGGAAATGTAGAGGAGGAGATCAAACACATGGGTTTCCAGAGTGGAAGCATACAAGGGCGCTCAACACAATAGATAAAGCAGGGCCTCTGCCGAATCACACCGTCTTGAAATTTCTAAACAGTAGGACCCAGAGAAGCTCCCCGACACATGGAGAAACTGGTCGCACGGGAGGATAAGAAGTCAGGGTAGCTTTATACTTCTTAGTGGCAACACCAGAAGCAAGGAATCAGTGAAGCAAGTATGTCAAGATTTTGAAAGAAAAAAATTTCCCACCTGCTTACTCTCAGTCAAGGGTAGAGGATCATGAAGGCATTTTTAGAAATTAGAGCTCTCACACTTTTGCCTCCCAAGTACCCTTTCTTAGGAAGCTCCCAGGGAATATGCTCTCCTATGTCTGCTTAGTCACTCAGTCGTGTCCAACTCTGTGACCCCATGGATTGTAGTTCACCAGGCTCTTCTGTCCACGGGATTCTCATGGCAAGAATACTGGAATAGGTAGCCATGCCCTTCTTCAGGGGATCTTCCCAATCCAGGGATCCAACCTGCATCTCCTGTATTGCAGGCAGATTCTTTACCATCTGAGCCACATGCTTCCTGTGTGATATGAGTGGATGCAGCAAGAAAGATGCATCTATGGGATTCCACCTTCAGTGCTCTTCACACCGGTCAGCAGTTGGCTCTCTGGCCCTTTGCCTCACAAAAATTTATGCAACTCTCACTTTATCCCTTCCCTATCCATAGTCATGATGGGTGCATAAACACACACTTCTCTCAACAGAACTGCAAAACGATCCTTTTCAACACTTGACCTTGGACTAATTAAAATAATTAGGGAATTCCCTGGTGGCCCAGTGGTTAAGACTCTGTGCTTCCACTACAAGGGGCATGGGTTCAATCCCTGGTAGGGGAAATAACGATCCTGCATGCTGTATGGCATGGCAAAAAAAAAAAAAAAAACAACTAACAGTTAAATCTTACCAGCACTGGTACCCTCTGTTCAGGGTGGTATCTAAAAAAGAGTTCCCACCTCCACCACTAGACTCTTAAGTGCCTCAAAAACATGGGGGAGGGAATATGCACCCAGGACAATAAGTTCACCCAACTCTGCAGCACACAGCACATTCCCTGGCACATAATAGAAGCTAAAGAAAGGTTTGTTGAATTCAGTTGACTAATTTGGTCAGAAAAGTTCACATGGTAGTGATAAAGATAAGGTAAGATACTGCTCCAGTCATCTTCAGTCATGGTGTGTTATTTTGTGTACAGTATTTTAGTTCCTTTAAAAACTGTAGTCAATAAAGTAAAATGTAGAAATTGCACACAAAACACTGAAATTCCAGATTCCACTGAGGTTTGAGACATCCACCAACTCAAGTCTTATTCTGGAATGGTGGTTATCAACAGGGATTGACAGCAGCTGTCCTTGTAGGCTTGACCACCTTTGCCCCTAAACCCCCAGCATGGATATGGATGATGACACCCCCTCTAATAAAGAAAAATGCCTGGCTTTGTTTCAATCAACAGTGAGAAAACAGGTTGGGGGTGGGAGGGGGGGTCAAGACTTCCAAGAATGATGGAGTGAGGGTGTCTGTAAATCTGCTTTTCCAAAGAAGCAGCAAAAACACTGGCAAAAAAAATTGCCCAAAATTTTCTGAAAACTTTTTCAAAGCACCAGAAATTAACCAAATGCTTCAGAACAGCAGGTTCTGTGGTATTTAACTCAACCTATACATCTACCCAGCCCACTCAGCTGTGTCCAACTCTGCAACCCCATGGACTGTTGCTCACCAGGCTCCTGTCCATGGGATTCTTCAGACAAGAATACTGGAATGGGTTGCCATTTCCTTCTCCAGGGGATCTTCTTGACTCAGGAATTGAACTCTCTTCTCTTTCATCTCCTGCATTGGCAGGTGGATTCTTTAGCACTGTGCCACCTGGAAAGCCCAACCAAACACTTAGAACAATCTGAACCTTGGTAAGAAGAGCAGGTTTAGTGGTATTTAACTCAATCTAACACCTCAAAAAGATGTCCTTTTCATTATAGGGGACTGGAATGCAAAAGTAGGAAATCAAGAAACACCTGGGGTAACAGGCAAATTTGGCCTTGGAATACGGAATGAAGCAGGGCAAAGGCCAATAGAGTTTTGCCAAGAGAACACACTGGTCATAGCCAACACCCTTTTCCAACAACACAAGAGAAGACTCTACACATGGACATCACCAGATGGTCAACACCAAAATCAGATTGATTATATTCTTTGCAGCCAAAGATGGAGAAGCTCTATACAGTCAGCAAAAACAAGACCAGGAGCTGACCATGGCTCAGATCATGAACTCCTTATTGCCAAATTCAGACTGAAATTGAAGAAAGTAGGGAAAACCACTAGACCATACAGGTATGACCTAAATCAAATCCCTTATGATTATACAGTGGAAGTGAGAAATAGATTTAAGGGCCTAGATCTGATAGAGTGCCTGATGAACTATGGATGGAGGTTCATGATATTGTACAGGAGACAGGAATCAAGACCATCCCCATGGAACAGAAATGCAAAGAAGTGAAATGGCTGTCTGGGGAGGCCTTACAAATAGCTGTGAGAAGAAGAGAAGCAAAAAGGAAAGGAGAAAAGGAAAGATATAAACATCTGAATGCAGAGTTCCAAAGAATAGCAAGAAGAGATCAGAAAGCCTTCCTCAGCGATCAATGCAAAGAAATAGAGGAAAACAACAGAATGGGAAAGACTAGAGATCTCTTCAAGAAAATTAGAGATACCAAGGGAATATTTCATGCAAAGATGGGCTCGATAAAGGACAGAAATGGTATGGACCTAACAGAAGCAGAAGATATTAAGAAGAGGTGGCAAGAATACACAGAAGAACTGTACAAAAAAGATCTTCATGACCCAGATAATCACAATGGTGTGATCACTCACCTAGAGCCAGACATCATGGAATGTGAAGTCAAGTGGGCTTTAGAAAGAATCACTATGAACAAAACTAGTGGAGGTGATGGAATTCCAGTTGAGCTATTTCAAATCCTGAAAGATGATGCTGTGAAAGTGCTGCACTCAATATGCCAGCAAATTTGGTAAACTCAGCAGTGGCCACAGGACTGGAAAAGGTGCGTTTTCATTCCAATCCCAAAGAAAGGCAATGCCAAAGAATGCTCAAACTACCACACAACTGCACTCATCTCACACCCTAGGAAAGTAATGCTCAAAATTCTCCAAGCCAGGCTTCAGCAATACATGAACCGTGAACTTCCAGATGTTCAAGCTGGTTTTAGAAAAGGCAGAGGAACCAGAGATCAAGTTGCCAATATCTGCTGGATCATGGAAAAAGGAAGAGAGTTCCAGAAAAACATATATTTCTGCTTTATTGATTATGCCAAAGCCTTTGACTGTGTGGATCACAATAAACTGTGGAAAATTCTGAAAGAGATGGGAATACCAGACCACCTGACCTGCCTCTTGGGAAACCTATACTCAGGTCAGGAAGCAACAGTTAGAACTGGACATGGAACAACAGACTGGTTCCAAATAGGAAAAGGAGTATGTCAAAGCTGTATATTGTCACCCTGCTTGTTTAACTTATATGCAGAGTACATCATGAGAAACACTGGGCTGGAGGAAGCACAAGCTGGAATCAAGATTGCCGGGAGAAATATCAATAACCTCAGATATGCAGATGATACCACCCTTATGGCAGAAAGTGAAGAGGAACTAAACAGCCTCTTGATGAAAGTGAAAGAGGAGAGTAAAAAAGTTGGCTTAAAGCTCAACATTCAGAAAACGAAGATCAGGGCATCTGGTCCCATCACTTCATGGGAAATAGATGGGAAAATAGTGGAAACAGTGGCAGACTTTATTTTGGGGGGCTCCAAAATCACTGCAGATGGTGACTGCAGCCATGAAATTAAAAGACGCTTACTCCTTGGAAGAAAAGTCATGATCAACCTAGATAGCATATTGAAAAGCAGAGATATTACTTTGCCCACAAAGGTCCGTCTAGTCAAGGCTATGGTTTTTCCAGTGGTCATGTATGGATGTGAGAGTTGGATGGTGAAGAAAGCTGAGCACCAAAGAATTGATGCTTTTAAACTGTGGTGTTGGAGAAAACTCTTGAGAGTCCCTTGGACCGCAAGGAGATCCAACCAGTCCATTCTAAAGGAAATCAGTCCTGGGCGTTCTTTGGAAGGACTGATGCTAAAGCTGAAATTCCAATACTTTGGCCACCTCATGCAAAGAGTTGACTCATTGGAAAAGACTCTGATGCTGGGAGGGATTGGGGACAGGAGGAGAAGGGGACGACAGAGGATAAGATGGCTGGATGGCATCACCGACTCGATGGACATGAGTTTGAGTGAACTCCGGGAATTGGTGACGGACAGGGAGGCCTGGCGTGCTGTGTGCGATTCATGGAGTCGCAAAGAGTCGGACACGACTGAGCGACTGAACTTAACTGAACTGATACCTCCCTTCCCTACCCCAGCTCCATACCAGCCTTGAAAACCAGCAGCCCTGCAACCACCAGAGGCAGCACACTGGGTTTGGAGCACCTCAAAATGGCTCATCCCTAGCACATTGTCACTGTTTAACCTGTCTCACAGCTCTCTGGAAAAGCCCCATTGGCAGGGTGGTGGTATTTAACCTGCCTTAGAGCTCATTCTATGGGAAAGCTGTATACTCAAGGCACTTATTGAAAGCTATTTAGTGCAATAGTCTAACCCTGCAGCTACTTGAGGCTGCAATACCAATGGCAGCAAACAAGGGTTGGCCCAAAACTTCAAGATTGGGAGCATGAGATATCCTTGCTGCTGCTGCTGCTGCTAAGTCACTTCAGTTGTGTCCGACTCTGTGCGACCCCATAGACGGCAGGGGTTTAAAAAGCCTGTAACATAGTTTTCCGGGTCTAGAAGTCTATGTGCATGAGCAGGGCTGTACACATGCTCAGCAAAGACCTGAGAAAGCCCTGATCTCACTTCTGATTGATCTTCAGGTCTTGTGCAAGTGGGGAGTGAAGGTTAAGGCAGAATTGTAAATTCCCTGTGCATTGAAAGTGCACTCATCATACAGAGTCCCTTAACAAATGAAGACTTACTGTCTCAAGGCATTTAAGGAAACCTGTGAGCATGCATTAACTTACCATTAAAAGGCAATGATACTTTAGTGGCCAGATTCAAAGGAAGAAGTCTGGAAAGATACAATCTGAATTCTTAACTTGTGCTTAGTTACTCAGTCATGTCAGAGCCCATCAGGCTCCTCTGTTCATTGAGATTCTCCAGGCGAGAACACTGGAGAATACTGCCACGCCCTCCTCCAGGGAATCTTCCCAACCCAGGGATCGAACCCAGGTCTCCTGCATTGCAGGCCGATTATTTACCAGCTGAACCACCACGGGACTACAAGAATACTGGAGTGGGTAGCCCATCCCTTCTTCAGGGGATCTTCCTGACCTAGGAATCGAACCAGGGTCTCCTGCATTGCAGGCAGATTCTTTACCAGCTGAGCTACCAGGGAAGCCAAATTCATAACTTGGATTTACCCTAATGAAAAGAAAGTATAAGTGTTAGTCACTCAGTCATGTCCAACTCTTTGTGACTCCATAGACTGTAGCCCACCAGGCTCCTTTTGTCCATGGAATTCTCTAAGCAAGAATACTGGAGTGGGTTGCCATTTCCTTCTCCAGGGGATCTTCCTGACCCAGGGATTGAACCCAGGTCTCCTGCATTGCAGGCAGACTCTTACTGACTGAGCCACCAGGGGAGACCCACTAATCAGGAGTAGAGATTCTGTGTATGTGTGCTAAGTTGCTTCAGTCACGTCAAACTCTGTGAGCCTATGGACTGTAGCCCACCACACTCCTCTGTCCATGGGAGGAATAGGGAGGTGATGATCAAAGAGGATTTTGGTCTTAACTGTAATATGTTTGCTGTTTAGATGAAAGATTCATTTATATATCATGTAATAAAAATTAGTTTCATGGTAAACAAAACCATATGAAGAAATAAAATTCTTCCCTCTTTTCTGAGCCAAAGGATAAATCAAGATGCTTAATTTTTTCCCCTGAGGACCAAAGGTACAGATTTTGTTTTCTATCTGAGCAGATAGATTTTGTACTTTTCAAAGGTACAGATTTTGTTATAATAAGAGAAATGTGTTCAATTTAGACAAACACAGTTTCTTGCAGACATGAGCCATTGAATGCTGATAATTTTCCACTATAGCATTGTTTTCCAAAGTGAGGAGGTAAACAAGATAACTAAATGGTTATTGCTGAGAAATGGAGTATTTCCTACCACATCAGTAAACAAGGATGTAACAGTCATCAGCGACTACAACCCTCCAATGTGAGCCCTAAGAGCACTCAGGAAGGAGAATATCTGCCATCTGTTAACCATCAGGCTGAAGCCACTCCCTATGGTGAGCCCCAAGGAAGCTCATGATGTGAATGAAAACACAGGATACTGGCCCCAGATAGCTAAGATGCATATGAAAGGAATGATTTCAGTGAGCCCAGACTCATTCATCTTTCCATACATAGAAAAGTGCTACATTCCTTAACTTGGGATATCCGGTTTTCTTTATGTAACAATCTTTCGACGTTCTGACTACCTGCCCTTTGTTGTAAAACGTCTATATAACCTGGCTCCTCCCCTCATCTCCTCAAAGCAGTTCTCTCAGGGTCACTTGAGATGCTGTCTCCCAGGCTTGAAGGCCAACACCTTTCGAATTAGGTAGTTTTTGTTTTCTGTACTAGGGAAAATTTTAACTAGCACATTAAAGAAAAACATAGGGTTACAAGTGGATATTTAAGTTTACAAATGAAATAGAGCAAGTAGATAGTGCAGGTGCTACTCAGATATGGCAGGAATCATAGGACTGATAAACAAATAGGACTAAAGTTTGAGAACAATGCACTGTGGAACACTGCCTCCTAAAAATACAAATGGGTCTATGCAACACATATTTTAAGTTAGCATTTGCAGATACATTCTTTTTCCCTCTCAGACTTTAGGGGGAAAGGAGTGGGAATAAAAACTCACAATCCACACACAGTTGGAGATGGAGCTGAATGAGAAACTTCATGCAGCTGAGCCCTACCTGCCTCAATAACCTGCTTATCCCTTCCTGTCTTACTGTGCATATTTTCACATTCAATACTTAAGAATATTCACAAGACTAAGAATTAGCTTATCTAAAGTTACAGTGTTTTTTCCTGAACCCTGAAGTTTCAATAATGTTATTTTGTAGAGCCTGAGACAAGATAGAGTAGATTTTGTTTTTGCAATGGGCATGTGGGAGGGAAGGAAAATATAATGGGCCTCTACTTACTCATCTGCCACTCCCTCCTCTGGGCAGTGAGCTAGGGGCATCCTTTCCCACCTCCAACTCCATCCACTTGATTCTCCACAAGTTGCTGTGTTTTCCCAAAATCCCTTGCCCAGACTTAAATCATTCTAGAGATGGGCCCCCAACCATTTGGGATTAAGTTATGCCTGTAACTGCAAGATGAAAACTTTGAAGATTTTAAGCAACTGGTTTTCTCAGTGTAGAATAAGCAAGTGGTCAGTTAGAGAAAATATGCTGGCAGGAAGAGAGAAGCAAAGCAGAGGGACCATATATTTAAGGTTTTATTTATTCCCTCTTTAGGTTCTGGTAGCACAGACAATAAAGAGTCTACCAGCAATGCAGGAGACCTGGGTTCATTCCCTGGGTTGGGAAAATCCTCTGGAGGAGGGCATGCTAACCCACTCCAGTATTTTTGCTAGAGAATCTCCATGGATTCTCTAGGAACCTGGCAGGCAACAATCCATAGGGTTGCAAAGAGTCGGCACAATTGAATGACTAGGCACATAGCTTCACTGAGACCCTCCTTCCTTGCTTTCCTTCTGCCCCCTTTGTGTTTAAGCTACTTGGACTTGGGTATTTACTGACACAAGAGACCAGAAGATTCCCAACCAGGATAGAAAGCACATAAGACATATTTCATATTGCAAAAGGGGCTTATTTTAATTATTATATACAGAAGAGTGATCAAGATGGTGGTATAGTAAGATGTGAAGCTCCTGTCTCCCACAAACACAACAAATCACACTAACTCATTATGTGTGGAACAATTCTCACAATATCTACTGAATGCTAGCAGAAGACCTTAGACTGTGGAAAGGGCAAGAAAATCTCCACATGACTGGGTAGAAAAAAAGAGGAGGAAAAAAAGCAAGAAAGTAATTGGGATGGAACCTGTGCCACTGGAAGGAAGCTGTGAGAGGAGAAAGGTTCCTGTACCCTGTGAAGCCCCCTCACTTGTGGGAAATCAGCCAGAACAGAAGGGGAACTTCAGAACCTTGAAGGAGAGCACAGTAGCCAATTTGTGGCAACCAGAACAAAGGGAGTACTGCACAGTCAGTCAGTACCACCCCTCTGCGCTTCCCAGCCTGACATGCACATCCATCAACTCAGAAGGGGGCTGGGTGCTCAAATTCAGACTTTGGAGATCATAACCAAGGAGAGAACTGGGGTTGCTATGTGGAGACAGATGTGAGGGACTGGAATCTAATGCAACCATACATGCAACCATGTATGCCAAGGGAGCCTGGGCTGCCTTAGAAACCACAGACCATTGTTTGGGGGGCATATGAGGGGGAGGGCAGGGTGCAAATTGTAGTCTTTTTTCCTTTGTCTGCACTTGTATTCCCAGAGGGCAGGACACTGACTGAACAAACTCAGCAAGCCACCACTCAGCTGACGCCAGAAGTGGTTGTGAGCTCCCCCACCACCACCTGCCCAGGTGTGGTTGCAAGCTACATCCACCCCCATCGCATGCCCTGGGAATGTACCTGAACTGCCCACCACCACTGAGAACTCCAAGACTGGGCACCAGCCACCACATATGCACATCCCCTATCTAAGGGATAATGACCAGCACTCACTGAGGAAAGAGACAGCAGGCATCTACACTAAAAACAGCCCTCTACCAAATATACTAAACCCACACAAGCTACCCAGGGACTACCTCACATATAAATAGCCCTCTAAGACCACAGTAGATAACTGTTAATCCTAAACTCACAGAGTAAGATAAAGATGAGTAAAATGAAGAAGCAGAGGAACCACTCACAGTTAAAAGACCGAGAGCATTCCTCTAAAAGAACAACAATGAAGCAGGCCTCCTTCAGCCTAGACAGCAGTTTCAAAAAGAAGATGAGAATACTGAAGGAATTAAAGGCTATCAACAGAAATGCAAAGTACTCTAAAAAGGAACTAGAAACTATAAAGGGGAACCAAGAAAAATTATAAAACTCATTTGCAGAGACCAAAGCTGGACTAAAGGCAGTGAAGAGCAGAAAGAATAATGAAGAACAAAGAAGTGACCTGGAAGATAGAAAAATAGAAATCAGGACAGCAGACAGAAAGCCAAATGAAAAAAAGTGAAAGTAATGTAAGACACCTACAGGATAATATAAAGTTTGCCAATCTACACATGATAGGGATACCAGAAGGGGAAGGAAAGGGGGATTGACAATGTATTTCAAGAAATTATGGCTGGAAACTTCCCAAACCTAAAGAAGGAAACAAATATTCAGGTATAGGAAGCACAGAGTGTTCCAAATAAGACAAACCCAAACACATCTATACCAAGACATATTATAATAAAAATGGCAAAAGTTAAACAGAGGATTTTAAAGGCAGCAAGAGAAAAATGAAGTGAATTACAAGGAAACCCCCATAACACCATCAGCTAATTTTGCCACAGAAACTTTGCAGGTGAGAAGGAAGTGGCAAGATATTAATATATTCAAAACTCTGAAAGAGAAAAATCTGCAACCTAAAATATTCTACCCAGCAAGGTCATCATCTAGAATAGAAGGAAAGATAAAAAAAAATTCTCAGAGAAGCAAAACCTATAAGAATACAGCAATACTAAACCTATACTAAAGGAAATATTGAAAAGTCTTCTCCAAATAGTAAAGAAGAATATATGAGAAAGAGAAAATCACAATTAGAAAATAACTTAAGCCATATACAGATTTTTTTAAAAATCAAAATTTTTCTGTAAAAGTGATGATAGCCACAATCAACAGAAAAATGATGATATGAAAATGTAAAAGACATAAAAATTATAAAATGTGTGGGAGGAGAGTAAGAAAATGTAGATTTTTAAAAGTTAGAATGTGTTTGAGCCTATATAACTACCCGTCTAAGGTAAGTGGATATAAGGGGTTAACATACTCATAACACAGAGTAACCACAAACAAAAACCTACAAAGAGTCACAAAAACCAGAAAGAAGAAGACATAAGTATAACACAAAACAAAATCATCAAGCCACAAAAGGAAAAATAAAAGGAGGAAAGAAGAAATACAAAATCAATGGGAAAAAAAGTTTAAAATGGAAATAAATACATATCTATTAACGACTGCCTTAAATGTCAATGGACTAAATGCTCCAATCAAAAGACACAGAGTGGCAGATGCAGTAAAAAGTAAATAAAAGCCTATACAATATGCTGCCCCAAAGAGACCCATTTTAGGGCACAGGACACACACAGATTGAAAATGAGGGGATTGAAAAAGATATTTCATGCAAGAGGAAATGACAAGAAAGTGAGGGTCGCAATACTCATATCAGATAAATCGGACTTGAAACAAAGGCCATATAGAAAGATAGGACTTTCTGGTGATCCAGTGGTTCAGACCTCACACATCCATTACAAGTGGCATAGGTTCAATTCCTGGTCAGGGAACTAAGATCCTACATGCCAACAGCAGAGCCACCAAGAAAAAAGGAAAAAACAATAACAACAACAGAAAGTTAAAGAAGGACACTATATAATGGTAAAAGGATCAACACAAGATGAGGATTTTATAGTTATCAATATAAATATGTACCTAATATAGGAGCACTCAAATACATAAAACTAGCAGACATAAACAGAGAAATTGACAGGAATACAATAACAGTAGGAGACTTTAATACCCCATTCACATCAGTGGAAAGATCTAGACAGAATCAATATGACAACAGATACTAAATGATACAATAGAACGTTAGACTCAATTGATATTTTTCAGGACATTACATCACAAAGTAAAACAGAGTACACATTTTCAAGTGTACATGGAACATTTTCTAGGATTAACTACATATCAGGGCACAAAATGAGCCTTAACAAATTCCGTTCAGTTCAGTTCACTTGCTCAGTTGTGTCTGACTCTGTGTCAACCCCATGGACTGCAGCACACCAGACCTCCCTGTCCATCGCAAACTCCTGGAGTTTACTCAAACTCATGTCCATTGAGTTGGTGATGCCATCCAACCATCTCATCCTCTGTCATCCCTTTCTCCTCCTGCCTTCAATCTTTCCCAGCATCAGCGTCTTTTCAAATGAGTCAGTGCTTTTCAAATCAGGTGGCCAAAGTATTGGAGTTTCAGGCTCAGCATCAGTCCTTCTGATGAATATTCAGGACTGATTTCCTTTAGGATGGACTGGTTGGATCTCCTTGCAGTCCAAGGGACTCTCAAGAGTCTTCTCCAACACCACAGTTCAAAAGCATCAATTCTTCAGTGCTCAGCTTTCTTCACAGTCCAACTCTCACATCCATACATGACCACTGGAAAAACCATAGCTTTGACTAGACAGACCTTTGTTGGCAAAGTAAGGTCTCTACTTTTGAATATGCTGTCTAGGTTGGTCAGAGTACATCATGAGAAACGCTGGACTGGAAGAAACACAAGCTGGAATCAAGATTGCCAGGAGAAATATCAAGAACCTCAGATATGCAGATGACACCACCCTTATGGCAGAAAGTGAAGAGGAACTAAAAAGCCTCCTGATGAAAGTGAAAGTGAAGAGTGAAAAAGTTGGTTTAAAGCTCAACATTCAGAAAACGAAGATCATGGCATCAGGTCCCATCACTTCATGGGAAATAGATGGGGAAACAGTGGAAACAGTGTCAGACTTGATTTTTTGGGCTCCAAAATCACTGCAGATGGTGACTGCAGCCATGAAATTAAAAGGCGCTTACTCCTTGGAAGGAAAGTTATGACCAATCTAGATAGCATATTCAAAAGCAGAGACATTACTTTGCCAACAAAGGTCCGTCTAGTCAAGGCTATGGTTTTTCCTGTAGTCATGTATGGATGTGAGAGTTGGACTGTGAAGAAGGCTGAGCGCTGAAGAATTGATGCTTTTGAACTGTGGTGTTGGAGAAGACTCTTGAGAGTCCCTTGGACTGCAAGGAGATCCAACCAGTCCATTCTGAAGGAGATCAGCCCTGGGATTTCTTTGGAAGGAATGATGCTAAAGCAAACTCCAGTACTTTGGCCACCTCATGCGAAGAGTTGACTCATTGGAAAAGACTCTGATGCTGGGAGGGATTGGGGGCAGGAGGAGAAGGGGACCACAGAGGATGAGATGGCTGGATGGCATCACTGACTTGATGGATGTGAGTCTGGGTGAACTCCGGGAGTTGGTGATGGACAGGGAGGCCTGGCATGCTGCGATTCATGGGGTTGCAAAGAGTTGGACATGACTGAGCGACTGATCTGATCTGATTCAGTTCATTTCTTTTAGGTTGTTGAATTTGTTGGCACATAATTGTTCATAGTATTCCATTATGGGTTTTTGTATTTTTGCAGTATCAGTTATTATATTTCCTTTTTCATTTCTTATTGTGTTTATTTGGGTGGGTCCTTCGTTTTTTTCTTGGTGAGCCTAGCCAGAGATTTGTCAAACCTGCTCTTGGTCTTACTGAATTTTTCTATTGTTTCTTTTACTTTCTGTTTTATTTATTTCCTCTCTGATCTATATTATTTCCTTCCTTTTGCTGACTTTAGGTTTTTATTTTTCCAATTCTTTTAAGTGGTAGGTTAGGCTGTTTGAGATTTTTCTTGTTTTTTGAGGAAGGACTGTATCACTACAAACTTCCCTTTAAGAACTGCTTTTGCTGCCTCCCATAGATTTTGTATGGTTGTGTTTTTATTGTCATTTTTCTCAAGCTATTTTTAAATTTCCTCTTTGATTTCACCATTGATCTATTGGTTTTTCAGTAGCATGTTGTTTAGTTTCCATGTGATTGTTTTTCTCATTTCTTTATCTGTGGTTATTTTCTAGTTTTATTATATTGTAGTCATAAAGATACAACAGATAGTTTCTATACTCTTAAATTTGTTATGACACAACCCTTATGGCAGAAAGCAAAGAAGAACTAAAAAGCCTCTTGATGAAAGAGAGTAAAAAAGTTGGCTTAAAACCCAACATTCAGAAAACTAAGATCATGACATCTGGTCCCATCACTTCATGGGAAATAGATGGGGAAACAGTGGAAACAGTGACAGACTTTATTTTTTGGGCTCCAAAATCACTGCAGATGGTGCCATGAAATTAAAAGATACTTTCTCCTTGGAAGAAAAGTTATGACCAACCTAGTTCAGTTCAGTCGCTCAGTAGTGTCCGACTCTTTGCAACCCCATGAATCGCAGCACGCCAGGCCTCCCTGTCCATCACCAACTCCCGGAGTTCACCCAGACTCACATCCATCAAGTCAGTGATGCCATCCAGCCATCTCATCCTCTGTGGTCCCCTTCTCCTCCTGCCCCCAATCCCTCCCAGCATCAGAGTCTTTTCCAATGAGTCAACTCTTCGCATGAGGTGGCCAAAGTACTGGAGTTTGCTTTAGCATCATTCCTTCCAAAGAAATCCCAGGGCTGATCTCCTTCAGAATGGACCGGTTGGATCTCCTTGCAGTCCAAGGGACTCTCAAGAGTCTTCTCCAACACGACAATTCAAAAGCATCAATTCTTCAGCGCTCAGCCTTCTTCACAGTCCAACTCTCACATCCATGCATGACCACAGGAAAAATCATAGCCTTGACTAAACGAACCTTTGTTGGCAAAGTAATGTCTCTGCTTTTGAATATGCTATCTAGATTGGTCATAACTTTCCTTCCAAGGAGTAAGCGCCTTTTAATTTCATGGCTGCAGTCACCATCTGCAGTGATTTTGGAGCCCAGAAAAATAAAGTCTGACACTGTTTCCACTGTTTCCCCATCTATTTCCCATGAAGTGATGGGACCGGATGCCATGATCTTCATTTTCTGAATGTTGAGCTTTAAGCCAACTTTTTCAATCTCCACTTTCACTTTCATCAGGAGGCTTTTGAGTTCCTCTTCACTTTCTGCCATAAGGGTGGTGTCATCTGCATATCTGAGGTTCTTGATATTTCTCCTGGCAATCTTGATTCCAGCTTGTGTTTCTTCCAGTCCAGCGTTTCTCATGATATACTCTGCATATAAGTTAAATAAACAGGGTGACAATATACAGCCTTGACAAACTCCTTTTCCTATTTGGAACCAGTCTGTTGTTCCATGTCCAGTTCTAACTGTTGCTTCCTGACCTGCATACAAATTTCTCAAGAGGCAGATCAGGTGGTCTGGTATTCCCATCTCTTTCAGAATTTTCCACAGTTTATTGTGATCCACACAGTCAAAGGCTCTGGCATAGTCAAAAAAGCAGAAATAAATGTTTTTCTGGAACTCTCTTACTTTTTCCATGATCCAGCAGATGTTGGCAATTTGATCTCTGGTTCCTCTTCCTTTTCCAAAACCAGCTTGAACATCAGGAAGTTCACGGTTCGCATATTGCTGAAGCCTGGCTTGGAGAATTTTGAGCATTACTTTACTAGCGTGTGAGATGAGTGCAATTGTGAGGTAGTTTGAGCATTCTTTGGCATTGCCTTTCTTTGGGATTGGAATGAAAACTGACCTTTTCCAGTCCTGTGGCCACTGCTGAGTTTTTCAAATTTGCTGGCATATTGAGTGCAGCACTTTCACAGCATCATCTTTCAGGATTTGGAATAGCTCAGCTGGAATCCTATCACCTCCACTAGCTTTGTTGGTAGTGATGCTTTCTAAGGCCCACTTGACTTCACATTCCAGGATGTCTGGCTCTAGGTCAATGATCACACCATTGTGATTATCTGGGTCATGAAGATCTTTTTTGTACAGTTCTTCTGTGTATTCTTGCCACCTCTTCTTAATATCTTCTGCTTCTGTTAGGTCCATACCATTTCTGTCCTTTATCAAGCCCATCTTTGCATGAAATGTTCCTTTGGTATCTCTGATTTTCTTGAAGAGATCTCTAGTCTTTCCCATTCTGTTGTTTTCCTCTATTTCTTTGCATTGATCACTGAAGAAGGCTTTCTGATCTCTTCTTGCTATTCTTTGGAACTCTGCATTGAGATGCTTATATCTTTCCTTTGCTCCTTTGCTTTTCACTTCTCTTCTTTTCACAGCTATTTGTAAGGCCTCCCCAGACAGCCATTTTGCTTTTTTGCATTTCTTTTCCATGGGGATGGTCTTGATCCCTGTCTCCTGTACAGTGCCACGAACCTCATTCCATAGTTCATCAGGCACTCTATCTATCAGATCTAGGCCCTTAAATCTATTTCTCACTTTCACTGTATAATCATAAGGGATTTGATTTAGGTCATACCTGTATGGTCTAGTGGTTTTCCCTACTTTCTTCAATTTCAGTCTGAATTTGGCAATAAGGAGTTCATGGTCTGAGCCATGGTCAGCTCCTGGTCTTGTTTTTGCTGACTGTATAGAGCTTCTCCATCTTTGGCTGCAAAGAATATAATCAATCTGATTTTGATGTTGACCATCTGATGATGTCCATGTGTAGAGTCTTCTCTTGTGTTGTTGGAAGAGGGTGTTTGTTATGACCAGTGCATTTTCTTGGCAAAACTCTATTAGTCTTTGCCCTGCTTCATTCCGTATTCCAAGGCCAAATTTGCCCGTTACTCCTGGTGTTTCTTGATTTCCTACTTTTGCATTCCAGTCCCCTATAATGAAAAGGACATCTTTTTTGGGTGTTAGTTCTAAAAGGTCTTGTAGGTCTACATAGAACCATTCAACTTCAGCTTCTTCAGCAGGCGGCAGCCGGGAGGAGCAACCCAATGCCCGAGGCCAGGGGCGGTGGCCGGGAGGACCAACCCCACGTCCAAGGAGCCATGGCTTCATGGGCGCAGGAGGGCCTAGAGGAGCTATCCCATGTTGAAGGTCAGGAAGGGCACTGGTGAGGAGATACCCCTTGTCCAAGGTAAGGAACAATGGCTGCACTTTGCTGGAGCAGCTGTGAAGAGATACCCCACGCCCAAGGTAAGAGAAACCCAAGTGAGACGGTAGGTGTTGCAAGAGGGCATCAGAGGGCAGACACACTGAAACCATACCCACAGAAAACTAGTCAATCTAATCACACTAGGACCACAGCCTTGTCTAATTCAATGAAACTAAGCTATGCCCGTGGGGCAACCCAAGATGGGCGGGTCATGGTGGAGAGATCTGACAGAATGTGGTCCACTGGAGAAGGGAATGGCAAACCACTTCAGTATTCTTGCCTTGAGAACCCCATGAATAGCATGAAAAGGCAAAAAGATAGGACACTGAAAGATGAACTCCCCAGGTCAGTAGGGGCCCAATATGCTACTGGAGATCAGTGGAGAAATAACTCCAGAAAGAATGAAGAGATGGAGCCAAAGCAAAAAGAATACCCAGCTGTGGATGTGTCTGGTGATAGAAGCAAGGTCTGATGCTGTAAAGAGAAATATTGCATAGGAACCTGGAATGTCAGGTCCATGAATCAAGGCAAATTGGAACTGGTCAAACAAGAGATGGCAAGAGTGAATGTCAACATTCTAGGAATCAGCGAACTCAAATGGACTGGAATGGGTGAATTTAACTCAGATGACCATTATATCTTCTACTGCGGATAGGAATCCCTCAGAAGAAATGGAGTAGCCATCATGGTCAACAAGAGTCTGAAATGCAGTACTTGGATGCAATCTCAAAAATGACAGAATGATCTCTGTTCGTTTCCAAGGCAAACCATTCAATATCACGGTAATGAACTGATTAGAGTCTGTAATTTAAAAACTCCCTACAAACAAAAGTCCAGGACCAGATGGATTCACAGTCAAATTCTACCAAACATACCAAGAAGAACTTATACTGATTCTTCCCAAACTTTTCCACAATTGAAGAGAAGGAAACACTCCCAAGGATATTCTATGAAGCCATTACCATCCTGATACCAAACCAAAAAAAGATACTGCCAAAAAAGAAAATTATAGGCCAATATCTGGGATGAATTTAGATGTAAAGATTCTCACCAAAATATTAGAAAACCAAATCCAACAACACATAGAAAAAAATCATACACCATAACCAAGCGGGATTCATCCCAAGATCACAGGATGATTCAACATATGCAGATCAATAAATGTGATACACCTCATAAACAAAAGACAAAAATCACACAGTCATCTCAATAGACACAGGAAAAACACGTGACAAAATTTAATATCAATTCATGATAAAAACTCTTGCCAAAGTGGGTATAGAAAGAACATATCTCAAAATGGTAAAAGCTATTTATGACAAACCCACAGTCAATACAATACTTAATGGTGTAAAATTAAAAGCCTTACTTTTAAAATCTGCAACAACACAAGGATGCCCACTCTTTCTACTTCTATTCAACATAGTATTGGAAGTCCTAGCCACAATAATCAGTCAAAAAAAAAAAAAAAAGGAAAGAAAATTGGAGGGAAATTTATCCAAATTTAGAGGGAAAAGGCAAAATTGTCATTATGTGCAGATGATATGATACTATTCATAGAAAACTCTGAAGACTCCACACTAAAACTACTAGAACTGATAAATGAATTCAGCAATGTAGCAGGATACAAAATTAACATACAGAAATTGGTTGCATTTCTTTATGACAATGAAATATCAGAAAGGTAATATAAGAAAAAATATCTTCTAAAATCACAATCTCAAAAATTAAATACTTAGGAATAAACCTCAACAAGGAGGTGAAAGACTTATAGATATGAAACATTAATAAAATAAAAGTGAAAAATATCCCATGCTCTTGGATTGGAAGAATACTATCAAAATGGCCATACTGCTCTAAGCAATCTACAAACTAAATATAATCCTTATCAAATTGCCTATGACATTTTTCACTGAGCTAGAGAAAATAATCCTAAAATTCATATGGAACCATAAAAGATCCAGAATTGCCAAAGCAATCCTGAAGAAAAAGAATACAACATGAGGCATAACCATCCCAGACTTCAGACAATACTACAAAGCTACAGTACTCAAAACAGCATGGCACTGGCACAAAAAGAAACATATGGATCAATGTTTCAGAATAGAGAGCCCAGAAATAAATCACACATCTATGGTCAATTCATCTTTGACAAAGGAGGCAAGAATATACAATGAGGAAAAGTCTCTTCACTAACTGGTGTTGGGAAACCTGGACAGCCATATATATATCAATGAAGTTAGAACACACCCTCTCACCATGCACAAAAATAAACTAAAAGTGGCTTAAAGACTTAAACATAAGACATGACACCATAAAACTCCTAGAAGAGAACACAGGCAAAACGTTCTCTGACATAAATTGTACAAATGTTATCTTAGGTCATTTCCTAAGGCAATAGAAATAAAAACAAAAATAAACAAATAGGGCCTAATCAAACTTAAAGCCTTTTGCACAGCAAAGGAACCATGAACTAAGTTAAATGACAGCCTACAGAATGGGAGAAAATATTTGCAAATGATGTGACTGACAAGGACTTAATTTCCAAGATATACAGAAAGATCATACAACTTGACAACAACAAAAAGACAACCCAATTGAAAAACGGGCAGATTATTTTAATAGACATTTCTCCAAAGAAGAAATACAAATGGCCAATAGGCACATGAAAAGATGCTCACTAATTATTAGAAAAATGCAAATAAAAACTGTAATGAGGTACTACCACACACTGGTCAGAATGACCAATATTAAATGTTACAAGTCATTAAATGTCATTAAAAGTCTATGACAAATGTCTACAAATAACAAATACTGGAGAGGGTGTGGAAAAAAGAATTCTCCTACACTACTGGTGGGAATATAAGTTGGTGCAGCCACTGCGGAAAACAGTGTGGAGGTTTCTCAGAAAACTAAAAATATAATTAACATATAATTCAGCAATCCCACTCCTGGGCACATATCCAGAGAAAACTGTAATTCAAAAGATATATGCACCTCTAAGCTCATAACAGCACTATTCACAATAGACCAGGCATGGAAACCACCTAAATATCCATTGACAGATGAATGGATAAAGAAGATGCGACAAAATGTTCTTAAATAGGAAGAATCAATATTACCAAAATGATTTTAACTACCCAAAGTAATCTGCGTATTTAATGAAATCCCCAAATTACTGAGGGCATTTTTCACAGAATTAGAACAAAAAAATTTTCCAATTTATATGGAAACACAAAAGATCCCAAGTAGCCAAAGCAATCTTGAGAAAGAAAAAAAGAACTGGAGGAATCAGGCTTCCTGACTTCAGACTATATTACAATGCTACAAGCAGTATGGTATTAGTACATAAACCAAAATATAGGTCAATGAAACAGGTTAAAAAGTCCACAGATAAACCCACACACCTAAGATTAATTAGCCTATGACAAAGGAGGCAAGAATATACAATGGAGAAAAGAGAGTCTCTTCCATAAGTGGTGCTGGGAAAACTGGACAGCTACATGTAAAAAACTGAAATGATATTACTACGACACTACACGCAAAAATAAATTCAAAGTGGATTAAAGACCCAAATGTAAGGCCAGACACTATAAACCTCTTAGGGGAAAACATAGGCAGAACACTCTGACATAAATCACAGAAATATCTTTTTTGACCCACCTCCTAATGAAAATAAGAACAAAAATAAATGGGTCTAATTAAACTCAAAAACTTTTACACAGCAAAGGAAACCATAAACAAAATGAAAATACAACCCACAGAATGGTAGAAAATATCTGCAAATGGTGTGACCAATAAGAGATTGCTACTGCTGCTACTAAGTTGCTTCAGTCGTGTCTGACTCTGTGCGACCCCATAGACGGCCGCCTACTAGGCTCCCCCGTCCCTGGGATTCTCCAGGCAAGAACACTGGAGTGGGTTGCCATTTCCTTCTCCAATGCAGAAAAGTGAAAAGTGAAAGTGAAGTCGCTCAGTCGTGTCCGATTCTTAGCGACCCCATGGACTGCAGCCCACCAGGCTCCTCCGTCCATGGGATTTTCCAGGCAAGAGTACTGGAGTGGGGTGCCATTGCCTTCTCCAAATAAGAGATTAATCTCCAAAATATACAAACAGCTAATATAGCTCAATCAGAGAAAGCAATGGCACCCCACTCCAGTACTCTTGCCTGGAAAATCCCATGGACGGAGGAGCCTGGTGGGCTGCAGTCCATGGGGTCGCTAAGAGTCGGACATGACTGAGCGACTTCACTTTCACTCTTCACTTTCATATATTGGAGAAGGAAATGGCAACCCACTCCAGTGTTCTTGCCTTGAGAATCCCAGGGACGGGGAAGCCTGGTTGGGCTGCCGTCTATGGGGTCGCACAGAGTCGGACACGACTGAAGCGACTTAGCAGCAGCAGCAGCAATATAGCTCAATAGCAAAAAAACAACACACACACACACACAAAATGGATGGAAAACCTAAAAGACATTTCTCCAAAGATAACACACAGATGGCCAAAATGTACAAGAAAAGATGCTCAATGTAACTAATTATTAGAGAAATGAAAATCAAAACTACAATGAAGTATCACCTCACACTGGTCAGAATGGCATTCATCAAAAAATCTACAAACAATAAACGCTGAAGAGAGTGTAGAGAAAAGGGAACTCTCCTACACTGTTTCCATTCATAGATCACAGTCTTCTCATGAAGAACAGGTTTGCACAATTCAATGAACCATGCTACCCAAGCAGAACCACCCAAGGTGGACAGGACACAGTGGAGAATTCTAACAAAAAGTGGTCCACTGAAGGAAGATATGGCAAATAACTCCAGTATTCTTGCCATGAGAAGACCATGAACAGTATGAAAAGCCAAAATATATAACACTAGAAAATGATCCCACCAAGTCAAAAGGTATCCAATATGCTACTGGGGAAGAGCAAAGTGCAATTAAAAAGAGCTCCAGAAGGAACGCTCAGTTGTGGATGTGTCTGGTGGTGACAGTGAAGTCTGATGCCGTAAAGAGAAATAATGCATAGGAACCTAGAATGTTAGGTTCATTAATCAAGGTAAACTGGACATGGTCAAGCAGGAGATGGCAAGAGTGAACATCGATATCTTAGGAATCAGTGAACTAAAATGGATGGGGAATAGGTGAATTCAATTCAGATGACATTATACCTATGACTGTGGGAAAGAATCCCTTAGAAGAAATGGAGTAGTCCCCATAGTCAATAAGAGTCCAAAATGCAGTACTTGGGTGCTATCTTAAAAACAACAATGATCTTGGTTGTTACCAAGGCAAACCATTCAACATCACAGTAATCCAAGTCTATGCCCCAACCACTAATGCTGAAGAAGCTGAAGTGGACTGTTACTGTGAAGACTTTCTCTTCCCTGGGGAAGGGCATGGCAACCTACTCCAGTGTTCTTGCCTGGAGAATCCCATGGACAAAAGAGCATGGCAGGCTGCAGTCCATGGGGTCGCAAAGAGTCGGACACGACTGAAGCAACTTAGCATGAAGACCTACAATATCTTTTAGAACTAACAATAACAACAAAAAAGATGCCCTTTTCATCATAGGGGATTAGAATGCAAAAGTAGGAAGTCAAGAGATACCTGGAGTAACAGGCAAGTTTGGCCTTGGAGTACAAAATGAAGCAGGACAAAGGCTAACAGAGTTTTGTTAAGAGAATGCACTGGTCATAGCAAACACCCTCTTCCAACAACACAAGATGCTACACATGGACATCATCAGATGGTCAATACTGAAATCAGATTGATTATATTCTTTACAGCCAAAGATAGTCAGCAAGAACAAGACCTGTAGCTGACTGTGACTCAGATCATCAGCTCCTTATTGCAAAATTCAGGCTTAAATGGAAGAAAGTAGGCCATTCAGGTATGACTTAAATCAAATCCCATGATTATACAGTGGAGGTGATGAATACATTCAAGGGACTAGATCTAGTAGAGTGCCTGAAGAACTACAGATGGAGGTTCATAACAATATACAGGGAACAGTGACCAAAACCATCCCAAAGAAAAAGAAATGGAAGAAGGCAAAGTGGTTGTCTGAGGAGGCTTTACAAATAGATGAGGAAAGAAGAGAAGTGAAAGGCCAAGGAGAAAGGGAGAGATACACCTAACTGAATTTGGAGTTCCAGAGGATAGCAAGGAGACATAAGAAGGTCTTATTCAAAGAACAATGCAAAGAAACAGAGGGAAACAATAAAATAGGAAAGATTAGATATCTCTTCAAGAAAAATGGAGATAGCAAGGGAACATTTCACGCAAGGATGGGGACAATAAAAGATAGAAACAGTAAGGACCTAACAGAAGCAGAAGAAATCAAGAAGAGGTGGCAAGAATACACAGAATAATTATACAAAAAAGGTCTTAATGACCTGGATAACCACAATGGTGTGATCACTCACCTGGACTCCACATCCTGGAGTGTGAAGTCAAGTGAGTCTTAGGAAGCATTACTACGAACAAAGCAAGTGGAGGTGATGGAATTCCAGCTGAACTATTTTAAATCCTTAAAGATGCTGCTGCTAAAGTGTTGCACTCAATATATCAGCAAATTTGGAAAACTCAGCAATGGCCACAGGACTAGAAAACGTGGGTTTTCATTCCAATCCCAAAGAAATGAAAGTCACTCCGTTGTGTCCAACTTGTTGTGACCCCATGGACTAAACAGTCCTTGGAATTCTCTAGGTCAGAATACTGGAGTAAGTAGCCTTTCCCTTCTCCAGGGGATCTTCCCAACCCAGGGATTGAACCCAGGTCTCCCACATTGCAGGTGGATTCTTTACCAACTAAGCCACAAAGGAAGATCAATCAATTATAAGATTCTAATCCCAAAGAAAGGCAATGCCAAAGAATCTTCAAACTACCATAAAGTTGCACTCACATCACAAGCTAGCAAGATAATGCTCAAAATTCTTCAAGCTAGCCTTTATAGTACATGAACCAAGAACTTCCAGATGTACAAGCTGGATTTAGAAAATGCCAAGGAGACAGGGATCAAATTGCCAACATTTATTGGATCGTAGAGAAAGCAAAGGAGTTCCATAAAACATCTACTTTTGCTGCATTGACTACGTTAAAGCCTTTGACTGAGTGGATCACAACAAACAGTGGAAAATTCTTAAAGAGATGGGAACACCAGACCACCTTACCTGCCTCTTGGGAAACCTGTATGCAGGTCAAGAAGCAACAGTTAGAACCAGACATGGAACAATGGACTGGTTCAAAATTGGGGAGGGAGAACAACAAGGCTGTATATTTAACTCTGCTTATTTAACTTACATGCCAAGTACATCATGTGAAATGTTGGGCTGGATGAATCACAAGCTGGAATCAAGACTGCTGGGATAAATATCAACATCCTCAGATATGCAGATGATACCACTGAAATGGCAGAAAGTGAAGAGGAACTAAAGAGCCTCTTGATGTGGGTGAAAGAGGAGAATGAAAAAGCTGGCTTGAAATTCAACATTCAAAAAATAAAGATATTGGCATTTGGTCTCACCACTTCATGATAAACAGAAGGGGAAATAGTGGAAGCAGTGACAGATTTTATTTTCTTGGACTCCAAAATCACTGTGGATGATGACTGAAGCCATGAAATTAAGAGACACTTGCTCCTGGAAAGGAAAGTTATGACAAACCTAGACAGCAGAGACATCACTTTGCTGACAAAGGTCCGTACGGGCAAAGCTATGGTTTTTCCAGTAGTCATGTACAGATGTGAGGGTTGGACCATAAAGGCTGAGTACCAAAGAATTGATGCTTTGAACTGTGGTGTTGGAGAAGACTCTTGAGAGTCCCTGGACTGCAAGGAGATCAAACCAGTCAATCCTAAAGGAAATCAACAATGAATATTCATTGGAAGGACTGAAGCTCCAATACTTTGGCCACCTGATGCATAGGGCTGACTTAGCAGAAAAGACCTTGCTGCTGGGAAAGTTTGAAGATAAAAGGAAAAGCAGGTGGCAGAGGATGAGATGCTTAGATAGCATCACTGACTCAAGGGACATGAATCTGAGAAAACTCCAGGAGGTAGCAAAGGACAGGGGAGCCTGACATGCCGCAGTTCGTGGGGTAGCAAAGAATCGGACACGACTTAGCAGTTGAACAACAACAAGGCATACTATTGGTGGGAATGTAAACTTGTACAGCCACAACGAAGAACAGTATATAGAGATTCCTTAAAAAACTAAAAATAGAGCTACCATATAACCCAGCAGTCACACTCCTTGGAAAACCATAATTCAAAAAGACACATGCACCCCAATGTTCATTGCAGCACTACAATAGCCAGGACATGGAAGGAGCCCAAATGTGCATCAGTAGAGAAACAAATAAAGATGTGGTACATATATACAATGGCCATAAAAAGAACAAAAGAATGCCGTTGGAGACACCTGGAGTTTGTCATACTGAGTAAAGTAAGTCAGACGGAAGGACAAATAACATATGATATGAGATCATTTATATGTGGAATCTTAAAAAGTGGTAAAAATGAACTTATTTACAAAGCAGAAATAGAATTACAGATGTAGAAAACAGTCTTATGGTTACCAGAGGGGAAAAGGGAGGAGCGATAATTGGGAGATTGTGCCGGATATATATGCACTACTATATATAAAATAGACAACTAATAAGAATCTATTGTATAGTTAAAAGTAATTCCACTCAATATTCTGTAATGAACTATATGGGAAAAGAATCCACCCTTTTAAAAATATATATAATGGATTCACTTTGCTGTATACAAATCAACTGAACTCCAATAAAAAAAATTTTTTTTAAAATGTGGTACATATATACAGTGAAATACTACTCAGCCATAAAAAAAGAACAAAATAATGTCATTTGTAGCAACATGGATACAATTAGAGATCATACTAAGTAAGTCATAAAGACAAAGACAAACACCATATGATATCACTTACATGTGGAATCTAAAATATGACACAAATGAACCATTTATGAAAGAGAAATTAAACAGGAACATAGAGAATGGACTGGTGGTTGCCAAGGGAGAGAGAGGGCTGTTGGAGAGGGATAAATCGGGAGTTTGCAATTAGCAGATGCAAACTGGTATATATAGAATGGATAAACAGGGTCCTAAACTGTATAACACAGGGAACTATATTCAATATCCTATGATAAATCATAATGGAAAAGAATATGAAAAATAATATGTGTGTGTATACATATGTATGTATAACTGAATCACTTTTCACTACAGCAGAAATTAATGTGAAATATAAATAAACTATGCTTCAATAAATTTTTTAAAAAATAATTAGGATATACAATATATAAAATACACAACCTTAAAAGATTTTTGTGCTGGGAATTCATCCAGATTTGGCCTATTCTCTTGTGTGTTTTTGTTTTGTTTTTACTTTTCAAGTCATATACACTGAACTTAGGAGAGCTCTATTTTTTATTTAACAAAATGAAGCTGATTTGGAGCACTTATTGGTGAGCACTTGTCATGTATCACCTCATTTATGCCCCATAAAAACTCTTTGAGCTGAGTATAGCTATCCCCTTGAAGCAGAGAATGCTCAAGTAACTTGGGCAAGGCATGTAAGTGTAGATGGAGGATTCAAGCCTGGCTCTAATTAGTTTCTGAGGCCAGCATACACTAACCCTGTGCTGTACTGCCTACCAGAACCCTTCAGGACCTCTCCTATTGTAGTTACATTTAACTGATGTGAACAACAAAGATATTAGCATCAAACTTCAAACTCATAAATAATGTGGTATTAAAATAAGGTTTAAACAAGTATTAAAGGACTAGCAGCTGTAGCTTTGACCTTCAGGCTTGACTCCATTTCTTCACTGGCAGTCTCTCCCCTCCTGGTGAAAGGGACCAGGGGTATTCATCTAAGAGTCAGATGTTTGACTAAGGGGTGATTGTCTTTCTGAAAAACAGACTGAGACTCCTCTGAAACAAGGAGTGAAAATTCTGGGTTCTGAGCTTCGATTTCCTCCAAGGCAAAGCAACTTTGAACTACATAATCTAAAGTCCTTAACTTTATGTTTCTATGAAGATTAGACACTTCTGAGATAGGTGAGCTTCTTTCCAAACTACAATTCCTGGACTGATATGATTAGGGTAAGAAGATCCCCTTGCAACGTCCTCCATATATGCACAGCCTTAAACTTAGGCTGAGAAAACTGACACCAAGTCAACTGTAAACATTTGCAATTTAGATTGCAAAACTGCCATTCGGAAAGATTGCCCAGCCAACACCAGTATTCTCACTGCTCAGGGAACACAGTACATTTCTACAAAGCTTATTTTCAGATATTACCACACAGGGGTTAGGAATTGACAATGGTCTAGGATGAGGAATCAAGATGGCAGAGGCGGATACGGAGCTCATTTCCCCACACATACACATCAAAAATGCATCTATGTGTGGAAAAGTTCTCACAGAAAACCAACTGGAAACTGGCAAGAGATCTCCTATATATCCAAGCTGCAAGAAAGATCTCCATGTAACCAGAGTAGGATGGGAAAAAATCAAGATGGAACTGGTGGCCCTGGGAGGTATCTGTGAGGAAGAGAAGATCCACATGGGTGGACCCTCACTCTGAGGGCTCCCTTTACTGCTGAGAAATCTGCTGGGTCAGATAGAAGGGCTGGAGAAGCCTAGACTACTGAGGAGAAGTGCCCCGGTGCTGGCTTTCTAACATCAGGGTGGAGAGAAACATGCGCTAACTGCAGTGGACTCACTGTACTTCCCAATTGGAAGGTGCAAACACCCACCCCCCCTCGCCCCACACTGCAGCCTCGCACTAGATTACAGCAGAGCTCTAACTGCACAGAGACAGAGGGGTGCCTGGGGCGTGATCTGGGCCAAACACTGGGGCCCATTTTCCATGTGTACAGGGTATAGGCCTGGCTGCCATGAACCAGTGGCAACACGGGAACATGGAAGCAATGGCGTGGAGTCTTGGATGGACAGACTCTGGGCAGGAGGACATGACTGTTCATTTCCTGGTAGGAGTGCTCCAGCTCTGCCCACTTCAACATCTGGAGCAGACAGGTCCTGGAGAAGTCCCCCATGGAGGCAGCCCAGGTCCCAGGTATTAGCACAGCCATCTAGATTCCTGTAGCCACACCCCCAGACCCCAGCCTCCAGCCCCTACCTACTCAACAGCACAGCCTAGCACTAAGTCTCTGTCAAACACAACAGAGAAAGGGATGCAAACTTGGGCCGCTTTTGGACAGAACTGCAGACACCCACGGAGGAGACGCACAGGTTCACTGTGACCACACAAACCTCACGTTCTTTAGTGCACCTACTTCAGGGCAAGGCATGCACTCAAGGGCAATGGAGCATAATGAGGCCTAACCCTCAGGGCTTCTCCTCAACAACTGGGGAGCAGACGCCATCCCTGACAAGGCAGTGACAGCCATGGAGCAAAGAGGAGGCCCTACCTCAACCCAGCGCAAGCTCTGGACACTGTACCACCACTTACAGCCCCCATCAAGGGGATAATGGTCAGCACAATCTAAGAAAAACTGTGGCTGAAACCATACCAAAAGCAACCCTCACACCAAGAATACTGGACTCACAGCCTACAGAGGGGTGTTCCCACATTAAAAATAAATAAAAACAACCAAACAAAACCTTCAACATCACAGTGAAAGTGAAGTTGCTCAGTCGTGTCCGATGCTTTGCGACCCCGCGGACAAGGAAATGGCAACCCACTCCAGTGTTCTTGCCTGGAGAATCCCAGGACGGTGGAGCCTGGTGGGCTGCCAACTGGGGTCGCACAGCATCGGACACGACTGAAGCGACTTATCAGCAGTAGCAGCAGCAGGACTGTAGCCCACCAAGCTCCTCCGTCCATGGGATTCTCCAGGCAAGAACACTGGAGTGGGTTGCCATTTCCTTCTCCAGCGGATCTTCCCGACCCAGGGATCGAACTCAGGTCTCCCGCATTGCAGGCAGACACTTTAACCTCTGAGCCATGGTCAACACCACAGTAGGTAACTGTTACTCCCAAATTCATACAAAAAAAGTTAGGTAAAATAAAAAGCAGAGGAACTACCCCAACCAAAACAATCAGAGAAATCCCCTAAAAGAACAAATGATGAAATAGGCCTCATCAGACTATTAGACCCCAAGTTCAAAAAGAAAATAATAAAAATGCTATAGGAATTAAGAAAGATGACAGAAATGTTCACTGTAACAAGGAATGAGAAACTGTAAAGATGAATCAATCAAAATTAGACAATTCAATTGCCAAGATGAAAACCAATCTAGAAGCAATGAATAGCAGACTAAAGACCTAGAAGAAAGAATAAGTGATCTGGAAGCAAGAGTACAGGAAATCACCCAAATAACAAACAGACAAATGAAAGCAACGTACGAGATCTAAGGGATAGTATATAAAGCATGCCAACCTATGCATAATAGGGGTTCTGGAAGGAGAAGATAGAGAAAAAGGGATTGAAAATGTATTTGGAGAAATGATGGCTGGAAACTTCCCAAACCTAAAGAAGGAAACAGATACCCAGGCACAGGACACAGAGTCCAAAACAAGAGGAACCCGAATAGATCCACATCAGGCCATATCATAATTAAAATGGCAAAAGTTAGAGGCAAGATTCCCAAGGCAACAGGAGTAAAAAAGTGTCAGTTAAAAGGTAATCCCCAAAAGACTATCAGCTGATTTTTCTACAGAAATTTTGCAGGCCAAAAGGGAGTAGCAAGATATATTCAAAGTCTTGAAAGGGAAAAACCTGCCATATAAGAAATTCTAGCCAGCAAGTTTATCACTTAGAATAGAAGAGATAAAGAATTTCTAAGACAAGCAAAAACAAAGGAATCAGTAATACTAAAAATACCCTAAAAGAAATATTGAAAGATCTTCTCTAAATAGAAAAGAAGCAAGAACCTATAGCAAAGGGCAAATCACAATAGCAAAGGCAAACATACAAAAGGATTGGAGATAACAAATAAGCCAGGACATAGGTGGTAAACAACCCAATTTTTATAAAAGTGATTATGACCACAATTAAGATCTAAACCATAGCATAAAGATGTAAAATAGGACATCAAAATCACAAATGTGGGGAAGGGGAGTATTAAAATGTGGGGAAGGGGGGTGTTAAAATGCAGATTTTTTAGAATGTATGATTATCAGTTGAAGCAAATACTATAGGTATGGGCCAACATACTTGAAAACCACGGTAACCATAAATCAAACACATATAATATATTCAAAAATACCAAAAAGAAAGGAACTCAAGCATAATACAAAAGAAAACCATCAAACCACAAAAGGAAAATAAGTGAAAAAGAAAAACTACAAAAACTGGAAACCAAGATTTAAAATGGCAATAAATTTCCTATCAATAGTTATTTTAAAAGTCACTGGACTAAATGCTCCAATAAAAAGACAGTGGCAGATTAGATTTTTAAAAAAACAAGAACCTACAATATATTGCCTACTCTAAGAGACTCACCTCAGGGCAAAAAACAGAGAGACTGAAAGCTGTTGTTGTTTGGTCACTAAGCTGTGTCCAACTCTGTGACCCCATGGACTATAGCCCACTAGCTCCTCTGTCCCTGGCATTTCTGAAGCAAGAATACTGGAGTGGGTTGCTATTTCCTTCTCCAAGGGATCTTCCCAACCCAGGGATTGAACCCAAATCTCGTGCATTGGCAGGCCAGTTCTTTACCACTGAGCCACCAGGGAAGCAGACTGAGAGTAGAGGGTTGGAAAAATACTTTTCACACAAATGAAAATGACAAGAAAACAGGGGTAGCAATCAGACAAAATAGACATATCAGACAAAACAGACTTTTAACATGTCTTTTTAAATTGAAGTATAGTGGATATACAATATTATGTAAATTACCAATGTACACTATAGTGATTCATAATTTTTAAAGGTTATATTCCATTTGTACTTCTCATAAAATGTTGGTTATATTCCCCATGTTGTACAATATTTCCTTGTAGCTTATTTTATACCTATTACTTTCTAACTCTTAATGTCCTATATCCCTAAATTACCCCTCTCTTCTTGCTTCTTCTCACTAGTAGCCACTAGTTTTTTTTCTCTGTATCTGAGTATACTTTTTTGTTAAATTCATGTTTGTTGTACTTTTTAGATTCCACATACAAGTGATATTACACAGTACTTGTCTTTCTCTGACTTTTTTCACTTAGCATAATGACCATCAAGTCTATCCATGTTGCTGCAAACGGCAAAATTTTGTTTTTTTATCACTGACTAGTATTTCATTATATATGTGTGTGTATGTGTATATATGTGTGTGTGTGCACATACACATGTGCATGCGTGCTCAGTTGTGTCCAACTCTTTGTAACCCCATGGACTGTAGCTTACCAGGCTCCTCTGTCCATGGAATTTTCCAGGCAAGAAAACTGGAATGGGTTGCCATGGCCTCCTCCAGGGGATCTTCTCGACCCAGGGATCAAACCCATATCTTTTGCATGTCCCTCATTGGCAGGCACATTCTTTATCACTGTGCCACCTGGAAGCCCATAAGAAAAGCACTAATTTGAAAAGATACACGCACCCCAATGTTTATAGCAGCATTATTTACAACTGCCAGGATATGGAAGCAAACTAAGTGTCCATCAACAGGTGGATAAAGAAGAGGTGGTATGAGTGTGTGTATGTGTGTGACAATATTTGCTTTATATATTTAAGTGCTCCTATGTTGAATGCATATATATTGTGCTACACCTTTCTGGCCTGCAGAATCTCTGCTGAAAGGTCAGCAGCTAGCCTTATGGGAGTTTTCTCGTAAGTTACTTGTTGCTTTTCCCTTATCACTTTTAATAAAGAATAGATATTTAAAACTGAACCACTTTGCTGTACACCTTAAACTAACACAACCATTGTTAATCAATTATGCTCCAATATAAAAAAAATTTTTTAAACACTCTCTTTGTAGGGAACTCTCCATAAAATGTAAATTGGTACAGCCACTATGGAAAACAATACGAAAGTGGAAGTGAAGTTGCTCAGTTGTGTCCGACTCTTTGCGAATCCATGGACTGTAGCCTACCAGGCTTCTCCATCCATGGGATTTTGCGGGCAAGAGTACCAGAGTGGGTTGCCATTTCCTTCTCCAGGGGATCTTCCCGACCTAGGGATCAAACCCCGGTCTCCCGCATTGCAGGCAGATGTTTTACCCTCTGACCCACCAGGGAAGCCCTGGAAAACAATATGGAGGTGCATGGAAGTTCCTTAAGAAACTAAAAATAGAGCCACCATATGACCCTAGAATCCCACTCCTGGGCATACATCTGGAGAAAAACATGATTCGAAAGGATACATGCTCCCCAATGTTCACTGCAGCACTGTTTACAATAGGCAAGACACGGAAGCAACCTAAATGTCCATTGACAAAGGAATAGATAAAAAAAAAGATGTGGCACATATATACAATGAAATATTTCTCATCCATTAAAAAGAAAGAAATAATGTCATTTGTAGCAACATGGATGGACCTAGAGACTGTCATACTGAATGCAGTAAGTCAGACAGAGAAGGAGAAATATCATATGGCATCCCTTATTTGCAGAATGTAAAAAGAAATGATACAAGTGAACTTACTTACAAATCAGAAAGAGATTCACAGAGAATGAATTTATGGTTTCCGGGGGGGAGTATGAGGGGAAGGGATAGTTAGGGAGTTTGGGATGGACATGTACACATTACTATATTTAAAATGGGTAACCAGCAGGGACTTAATGTATAGCATATGGAACTCTGCTCAGTGTCATGTGGCAGCCTGGATGGGAAGGGAGTATATGCATATGTATGACTGAGTCCCTTTGCTTTTCACCTGAAACTATGACAACATTGTTTGTGGATTAGCTATTGTTGTTGCTGGGCAGTCACTAAGTTGTGTCTGACTCTTTGTGGCTCCAGGGACTGTAGCATGCCAGGCTCCTCTTTCCTCCACTATGTCCCAGAGTTTGCTCAAACTCATGTCCCTTGAGTCGGTGATGATATCTAACCATCCCATCCTCTGCCATCCCCTTCTCCTTTAGCCTTCAATCTTTCCCAGCATCAGAATCTTTTCCAGTGAGTCGGCTCTTCACATCAGGTGGCCAAAGTATTGGAATTTCAGCTTCAGTATCAGTTCTTCCAATGAATAGTCAGGGTTGATTTCCTTTAGGAGTGACTGGTTTGATATATTGACTCTCAAGATTCTTCTCTAGCACCACAATTCGAAAGCATCAATTCTTTGTTGTTCAGCCTTCTTTATGGTCCAACTTTCACATCTGTACATGACTACTGGAAAAACCATAGCTTTGACTATATATATCTTTGTTTGCAAAATGATGTCTCTGCTTTGTAATTCGCTGCCTAGGTTTGTCATAACTTTAGGGAGCAAGTGTCTTAATTTCATGGCTGCAGTCACTGTCTACAGTGATCTGGAGCCAAAGAAAATAAAAGCTTCTATAACTGTTTCCACTTCTGTTTGCCATGAAGTGATAGGACTGGATACCAATATCTCAGTTTTTTTGAATTTTGTGTTTCAAGCCAGCTTTTTCACTCTCTTTCACCCTTATCAATAGGCTCTTTACTTCCTCTTCACTTTCTGCCATTAGAATGGTATAATCTGCATATCTGAGGTTGTTGATATTTCTTCCAGAAATCTTGATTCCAGCTTGTGATACATACAGCCTGGCATTTTGCATGATGAACTCTGCATATAAGTTAAATAAACATGGTGACAATATACAGCCTTTCCCAATTTTGAACCAGTCCACTGTTCCATTTTCAGTTCTAACTGTGGCTTCTTGTCCTGCATACAGGTTTCTCAAGAGGCAGGTAAGGTGGTCTCATTTTCCCATCTCTTGAATTTTCCACAGTTTGCTGTGATCCACACAGTCAAAGTCTTTAGTGTAGTTAATGAAGCAGAAGTAGAGGTTTTTCTGGAACTTCCTTGCTTTCTCCATGATCCCATGAATATTGGCAATTTGATCTCTGGCTCCTCTGCCTCTTTGACACCCAGCTTGTACATCTGGAAGTTCTCAGTTCACATACTGCTGAAGCCTAGCTTGAAGGATTTTGAGCATAAACTTGCTAGCATGTGAAATGAAGTGAAAGTCACTCAGTCATGTCCAACTCTCTGCAACCCCATGGAATTCTCCAGGCCAGAATACTGGAGTGGGTAGCCATTCCCTTCTCCAGTGCTAGCATGTGAAATAAGCGCAATTTTATGATAATTTGAACAGTCTTTGCATTGCCGTTCTTTGGAACTGGAATGAAAACGGACATTTTCCAGTCCTGTGATCAATGTGAGTTTTCCAAATTTGCTGACATGCTGAGTCCAACACTTTAACAGCACCATCTTTCAGGATTTTAAATAGCTTGGAATTCTGTCACTTCCACTAGTTTCGTTGGTAATAATGCTTCCTGAGGCCCATTGGACTTCACACTCCAAGATGTCTGGCTCTGAGTGAGTGACCACACCATTGTAGTTAATCAGCTATACTCCAATACAAAATAAGAAGTTTTAAAAAAAATTATTTGTGATTAAAATGGCAGAAAGTTAAAGATAGTGTTTTTTAAAAGATTTATATATTCCTTTTGGCTGCACTGGGTCTCTGTTGCTATGAGTAGACATTCTCGAGTTGTGGCAAGCAAGGTCTACTCTTTGTTGCCGTGCCCAGGCTTCTCATTGTGGTGGCTTCTCTTGTTGCCGAGCATAGGTTGTAGGCATACTGGCATCAACATTTGCAACACAGGCTCAGTAGTTGTGGCGCATGGGCTTAGGTGCTCTATGGCATATCGGATCTTCCTGGACCAGGGATCAAACCCATGTCCCCTGCATTGGCAGGTGGATTCTTAACTACAAGACCACTAGGGAAGCCCCCAAAATAGTGTGTTTTGATGTGGTACTCTTTGGGTTAATCCTCTATGGGAGCTTCCACACTTCATGCACTTGGGTGACAGCTTCCTTCCTCATGTGAGGGACATTTTCATCTATGTGTCTTCCAATATGTTCTCAGCCCCTTTCTCATCTCCTTCTTGAACCCCTATAATGCAAATCTTGCTGCTCTTGATGCTGTCCCAGAGTCTCTTAAAGTGAAGTCACTCAGTTGCGTCCAATTCTTTGCAACCCCATGATTATAGCCTACCAGATTCCACTGTCCATGGGATTTTCCAGACAAGAATACTGAAGTGGGTTGCCATTTCCTTCTCCAGGAGATCTTCCAGACCCAGGGATTGAACCCGGGTCTCCCACATTGTAGGCAGATGCTTTACCATCTGAGCTACCAGGGAAGTCTCTTAACTGTCCTCATTTTTCACTTTTCTCTTCCTGTTCAACATCAGTGAATACCAATACTGTTTTCCAGTTCATCGATCCATTCTTCTGAATTGTTTTGTCTATTTGTTGATGCCTTCTGGTACATTTTTCATTTAAGTTATTGTGTTCTTCATTTATTGTTCTTTGTATTTTCTAATTCTTTATTAAAGATTTTTCACTCTGTATATCTCATTATGTATATCCATTCTTCTTCCAAGTTCTTTGATCATCTTTACAATCACTACTCTGAACTCTTTCTCAAGTGGATTGCCTAACTCCACTTTACTTTTTCTGGGGATTTATCTTATTACTTTGTCTGGAACATGTTCCTCTTTCCCTAGTTTTATCTAAGTTTCTGTTTGTATTTTTATGAATCTGGTAGTTTACTTACATTTCCCAAACTTAGAGAATTGGCTTTCTATAGGAAACATGTATGTCCAAGCAATGCACTCCACTCTATATGCTCTAGCAGTTTCCCCTATGAGGGCTGCATGGATCCTTCTGTTGTGGCTAATTTAATGGGCAGTCTGGTAGGTATGGTTGATGCCCAGTCCAGTTGGTTGCCAAGCTTTGCCTTATGCGATGGCTGCACCTGCTGGTTGGCAGGGCCAGGTCATAAGGTGGCTGACTGCAGAGACCCAGGCAGCCCTGGGACTAATACTAGCTCACTGGGCAGAGTCAGGGACTAGAAGACTTCAGGGCTGCTGCCTGCCCACTGGTGGGTAACACAAGTTTCTGGGGTTAGTGCTGGACTACCAACAGGCCAGAATGGATCCTGGAGTCTGGTTGCAGGGCTCAGGGGTCCCAGAGCTGGTGTCAGATTGCTTGTAGGCTGGGGGTAGTTCCTGACAGAGCAGATTATGTCATCAGAGGTGTCCCAATCTTGTGTTGGCTTGCTAGTTGGCAGGGTTAGGGCTCAGCTGGTCCTGAGGCAAGGTCTAGCCTGCTGGTGGGCAAGCTTTGTAAGGAGGTACAGGTTTGCACTTTTTTTATATACAAATTAAGCCCCACTTGCTTCACAGCTAATGCTATAGGGTTTTGTCTTCCTGGTGCAGGACCCCTGACCTGAAGAACCCAAAGTTGGGCTCAGATATCTCCTGTGGGAGAACCACTACAATATAATTATTTCTCCAATTTGTGTTTCATATACCCCAGGAGTATAGGACTTGACTATATCGCAAGTCCACTCCTCCTACCCATCTCATTATGGCTCTTTCTTTATGTCTATAAGTCATAGAAGATCTTTGCTTTAAGATTCCAGTCTTATTCATCTTTGGCTATTCTGCAGATAGTTGTTTTATTGATGTGCCTGTGAGAGGAGGTGAGCTCAGGGTCTTTCTATTCTGCCATCTTGGCCAAAGTGTACAAAGATGTATTTTTTTTTTAACATTTTATGTTTAGAGTAAACTAAACTGAAAATTAGACACGAGCAAATACATGCTGTCAGGGGCCTGTGATCAGGTCCCCTTTCTTAATTCCATCTTATCTAATCAAATAGAGACTTGAGAAAACTAAACAAATTCACTGAAAAAAAAAACATGATCCTCAGTCAAAAAAGACTTTAAAAAATAGGCCACAAAGACAAAGAAGGGCATTATATGGTGATAAAGGGATTAACATAAGAAGAGAACATTATAGTTATTAACATATGTACCCAATTTAGGAGCACCTAAATATAAAACAAATACTTGGACTGCAAGGAGATCAAACCAGTCCATCCTAAAGAAAATCAATCCTGAATCCATTGGAAGGACTGATGCTGAAGCTGAAGGTCCAATACTTTGGTCACCTGATGCAAAGAGCTGACTCATTGGAAAAGACCCTGATGTTGGGAAAGATTGAGGGCAGGAGGAGAAGGGGACAACAGAGGATGAGATGGTTGGATGGCATCACTGACTCAATAGACATGAATTTGAGCAAGCTCTGGGAGATAGTGAAGGACAGGAAAGCATGGTGTGCTGCAGTCCATGGGGTCAGACACACTGAGAGACTGAACAAAAACAACAGCAGCAAACAAAGGGAGAAGTTGACATAAATGCAAGAGGGGATTTTAATATCCCACTGACATTAAAGGACACATTATTCAACAGAAAGTCAGTAAGGCAACAGAGATCCTAAATGACACAACAGACCAGTTGAATTTAATTTCTGCCTATAGAACACTACATATGAAACCAGAACACTACATATGAAACCAGAATACACATTTTTTTCTAGTGCATGTGGAACATTCTCAAGGGCAGACCACATAACAGATCATAAACAATCCTCAAGAAATATGAGAATAGAAATTACTTCAAGTATCTTTTTTGACCACAACAATATGAAATGACAAATCAACAATAGAAGGAAAAAGACAAAGAATGAACAACTGGAGACTAAAATATGCTACAAAAAACCCACAAATGGATCAATGATGAAATAAAAAAGGAAATCAGAAGACACCAAGATAAATGACAATAAAAATACAACCATACAAAATGTATCAGATCAGAGATCAGTTGCTCAGTCGTGTCCGACTCTTTGCGACCCCATGAATCGCAGCACGCCAGGCCTCCCTGTCCATCACAAACTCCTGGAGTTCACTCAGACTCACGTCCATCGAGTCAGTGATGCCATCCAGCCATCTCATCCTCTGTTGTCCCCTTCTCCTCCTGCCCCCAATCCCTCCCAGCATCAGAGTCTTTTCCAATGAGTCAACTCTTCACATGAGGTGGCCAAAGTACTGGAGTTTCAGCTTTAGCATCATTCCCTCCAAAGAAATCCCAGGGCTGGTCTCCTTCAGAATGGACTGGTTGGATCTCCTTGCAGTCCAAGGGACTCTCAAGAGTCTTCTCCAACACCACAGTTCAAATGCATCAATTCTTCGGTGCTCAGCCTTCTTCACAGTCCAACTCTCACATCCATACATGACCACAGGAAAAACCATGGAACGCCACAAAAGTAGTTCAGGAGGGAAGTCTATGGCAATAAAGGCCTCCCCCAAGAAAGAAGAAAATCTGAGAACAAACTAACCTATCATATAGAGGAAAACAAAACCTAATATCAGTAGAAGAAAGAGAATAGAGATCAAAGAAGTAATAATATAGAAAACAAAGATCAATAAAATTGGTTTTATTGATCAATAAAGCTGGTTTCTTTTTTAAAAAATTAAAGAAACAACAAGAAAAGTGATAAACTTCTCCTCAGGCAAAGAAAAGACTCAAACAAAAGAAATTAAAGGAGAAATAAATGATACAACAGGGATATCAAAAATAAAAGTTTACTAGCCTTCCCTGGTGGTACAGTGATTAAGAATTTGCCTGTCAATACAGGGGACATGGATTTGATCCCTGCTCCAGGAAGATTCCACATGCCTTGGGGCAACTAACCCTGAGTGCCACAACTACTAAGCCCCCACTGTAGAGCCTGCGAGCTGCAACTACTAAAGCCTACATGTCCTAAGTCCTGTGTTCTACAACAGAAGCTGCTGCAATAAAAAGCCCCACACTGCCAACAAGAGTAGACCTGGCTCACTGCTGCTACAGAAAGCTGGTGTGCAACAATTAAGATCCAGCCCAGCCAAACAATTTTTTTTTTTACATAAGAGATTACTATGAACACTTACATGATGACAAGTTGAACAACCTAGAAGAAATGACAAGTTTCTAGAAACATACAGCCCACCAAAACTGAATCAAGAAATAGATAACTTGAACAGACTGGTCACTAAAAGTGAAATAGAATCCGTAATTGAAAACACTCCCTGCAGACAAAAGTCCAAGACTAGATGGCTTCACAGATGAATCCTAAAAAACAGGTAATCCTACAAAGAACTTACACTGACCCTTCTCAAACTCTTCCAAAAGAGTGAGGAGGCGTGAACACTCCCAAAGTCATTCTATGATGCCACCATCACCCTGATACCAAAATCAAAGATACTACCAATAAAGAAAATCACAGGCCAATACATTTGATGAATATAGATACAAAAGTTCAACAAAATATTAGCAAATCAAATCAATACCATATAAGGAAGCTAATACATCACAATCCAGTTGGATTTATCCTGGGGTCATAAGAATAGGTCAAAATATGCAGGGAAAATCAATGTGCTACACCACATCAAAAAAAGACAAGATAAAAACCACACAATTATCTCAATAGATGCAGAAAAAAAGTCAACATCCATTCATGATAAAAACTTAACCAAAATGGGTATAGAGGGAACACTTTGCAATGTAAAAGCTATCTATGACAAACCCATAGCTAATCTATTACTCAATGGTGAAAGGCTGAAAGCCTTCTCACTAAAATCTGGAACAAAAGAAGGATGCACACTCTGACCACTTCTAATCAAGTCCTAGCCACAGTGATCGGACAAGAAAAAGAAATAAAAGGTACCCAAACTGGAAGGGAAGATGTAAAACTGTCACTATTCCCAGATGACATGCTACTCTATATAGAAAATCCTAAAGAATCCACACAAAAACTACTAGAACTGATAAGCAAATTCAATAAGGTGGCAGGATATAAGGTTAACATACAGCAATCAGTTGCATTTCTTTACTCTAACAATGAAATATCAGAAAGGAAATGTAAAAAAATCCCTTTTAAAATTGCATCCAAAAAAAAAAAATTCTTAGGAATAAATCTGACCAAGGCAGTTAAAGATTTATATGCTGAGAGCTTAAAACATTGATCAAGGAAGTTGAAGATGATTCAAAGAAATTAAATAATGCTCTTGATTAGAAGAATTAACATTGTTAAAATGGCTTAATTTCTAAAATATACAAAGAGTTCATACAACTCAATAACAAAAAGATAACCCAATCAAAAAACTGGGCAGAAGACCTAAACAGACATTTTTCCAGAGAAGATATGGATGGCCAACAGGCAATGAAAAAATGCTCAACATTGTCAATTAGAGAAATGTAAGTCAAGGCTATGGTTTTTCCTGTGGTCATGTATGGATGTGAGAGTTGGACTGTGAAGAAAGCTGAGTGCTGAAGAATTGATGCTTTTGAACTGTGGTGTTGGAGAAGACTCTGGAGAGTCTCTTGAACTGCAAGGAGATCCAACCAGTCCATCCTAAAGGAGATCAGCCCTGGGTGTTCTTTGGAAGGAATGATGCTAAAGCTGAAACTCCAGTACTTTGGTCACCTCATGCGAAGAGTTGACTCATTGGAAAAGACTCTGATGCTGAGAGGGATTAGGGGCAGGAAGAGAAGGGGACGACAGAGGATGAGATGGCTGGATGGCATCACCGACTCGATGGACGTGAGTTTGAGTGAACTCCGGGAGTTTGTGATGGACAGGGAGGCCTGGCGTGCTGCAATTCATGGGGTCACAAAGAGTCAGACACGACTGAGCCACTGAACTGAACTGAATTGAAGTCAAAACTACAATGAATAACTATCTAAATGTAAGCCTGGATACTATAAAACTCTCAGAGGAAAACATAGGCAGAATACTCTTTGATATAAATTGCAGCAAGTTATTTTTGATCCACCTCCTAGAGTAATGAAAATAAAAACAAAAATAATTGAGACCTAATTAAAATGAAAAACTTTTCCAAAGTAAAGAAAACCATAAACAAAACTAAAAGCCTGTAGAATGGGAAAAAATATATTTGCAAATGAAACAACCGACAAGGGACTAATCTTCAAAATACATGAACAGCTCATGCAAGCTCAATTAAAAAAAAAAAAAAAGGCCAATGGGTGGAAAAACTAAATAGATATTTCTCCAAAGAATACAGATGGCCAAAAAGCACATGAAAAGATGCTCAACATCACTAATTACTACAGAAATGCAAATAAAAACAACAATGAGGTTATTACCTCACATCAGTCAGAATGGCCATCATAAAAAATCTACAAACAATAAATGTTGGAAAGGGTATGGAGAAAATGGAACTCTCCTAAACTGTTAGTGGAATTTTGGTACAGCCACCATGGAGAACAGTATGCTGCTGCTGCTGCTGCTGCTCAGTCGCTTCAGTCGTGTCCGACTCTGTGCGACCCCATAGACGGCAGCCCACCAGGCTTCCCTGTCCCTGGGATTCTCCAGGCAAGAACACTGGAGTGGGTTGCCATTTCCTTCTCCAATGCATGAAAGTGAAAAGTGAAAGTGAAGTCGCTCAGTCATGTCCTACTCTAGTGACCCCATGGACTGCAGCCTACTAGGCTCTTCCATCCACGGGATTTTCCAGGCAAGAGTACTGGAGTGGGTTGCTATTACCTTCTCCAGAGAACAGTATAGAGCTTCCTTAAAAAACGAAAAGTAGAGCTACCATATAATCCATAACCACACTCCTGGGAAACTGTAATTCAAAAAGATACATGCACTCCAAAGTTTATTGCAGCTCTATTTACAACAGCCAGGACATGGAAACAACCTAAATGTCAATCAACAAAGGACTGTATAAGGAAGATGTGTTACACATATACAATGCAATATTACTCAGCCATAAAAAAGAACAAAATAACGCCATTTACAGCAATATGGTTGGACCTAGAGATTGTCATACTGAGTGAAGTCACTCAGGGAGAGAAAGACAAGTATCATATATCACTTATATGTGGAATCTAAAAAGGGGGGTTTAAATTAACTTATTTATAAAACAGAAGTAGAATCATGGATTTAGCAAACAAATTTAGTTACCAGGGGATAGGGAGGGGGAGGGATAAATTAGGAGACTGGGATTGCCATATACACACTGCTGCTGCTGCTGCTAAGTCGCTTCAGTCGTGTCCGACTCTGTGCGACCTCACAGACGGCAGCCCACCAGGCTTCCCCGTCCCTGGGATTCTCCAGGCAAGAACACTGGAGTGGGTTGCCATTTCCTTCTCCAATGCATGAAAGTGAAAAGTGAAAGTGAAGTCACTCAGTCATGTCCCACTCTAGCAACCCCATGGACTGCAGCCTACTATATATAAAATAGATACCTAATAAGAACCTGCTGTATAGCACAGAGAACTCTATTCCATACCTGATAATGGCCTGTGTGGAAAAATCCAAGGAAAAAAAAGAGTGGGCATATGCATAACTGATTCACTTTGCTATACCCCTGACTAATGCATTTAAATCAACTACACTCCAATAAAAGTTTAAAAAAAAATTCAATGAGGTATCACCTCACACCAGTCAGAATGACTATCACTAAAATGTCTACAGATAAATGCTGGAGAGAGAGTGGAGAAAGAAGGAACCCGCCTACATGGTTTGTGGGAATGTAAATTGGCACAGCCACCATGGAAAACAGTATGGAGGTTCCAAGGAAACTAAAAATAGAGCTACTATATGATCCAGCAATCCTACTTCTAGGCATATATCCAGGGAAGACTTTAAGTTGAAAAGATACATACACCTCAATGTTCATAGCAGAATTATTCACAAAAGCCAAAACATGGAAGCAACCCTATCTATAGACAGATGAAGATAAATATGATTTGGTGTATATACACAGTAGAATACTACTCAGCCATAAAAAAGAATGAAATAATGCCATTTGCAGCAACATGGATGAACCTAGAAATCATAATACTAAGTGAAGTCAGAAAAAGACATACCATGGGATATTACTTGCATATGGAATCTAAAATATGATACATATAATACAAATAAACTTATTTACAAAACAAAAACTGACTCACAGACACAGAAAACAAAATTTTGGTTACCAAAGGGCAGATGCAACAGAGGAAGGATAATTAGGAGTTTGGAATTAGCAGATACAAACTACTATATATAAACTAGACAAACAAGATCCTACTGTATAGCACAAGGAACTATATTCAATATCTTGTCATAAAACATAATGGAAAATATTATGAAAATATATGTATAATTAGATCACTTTGCTATATACCAGAAAGTAGAAATTAGAGTCGCTCAGTCATGTCCGACTCTTTGCGACCCCATGGACTGTAGCCTACAACGCTCCTCCGTCCATGGGATTTTCCAGGCAAGAGTACTGGAGTGGGGTGCCATTTCCTTCTCCAGGAGATCTTCCCAACCCAGGGATTGAACCTGGGTCTCCTGCATTGTAGGTAGATGCTTTACCATCTGAGCCACCAGGGAAGATGGCTGAAACACAGTGTAAACATATACCAGAAACACACTGTAAACAACCATACTTCAATTTAAAAATTTGATTGAAAAAATATCTACAAATAAACTTCACTAGAGGTGAAAGACCTATTGCTGAGAACTATAGAACATTGATAAGGAAACTGAAGATGATTCAAAGAAACAGACATATATCTTGTGCTCTTGGGTTAGAAGAGTTAAAACTGTTAAAATTGCCCTACTAGCCAGAGCAATCTACAGATATTATATGAACTACTAAAATATCCATGACATTTCAGAGAACTAGAACAAATAATCCTAAAATTTACATGGAACCACAGAAGACCCAGGAAGTAAAAGTGAAAGTGAAGTTGCTCAATGTCCAACTCTTTGCAACCCCATGGACTGTAGCCTATCAGGCTCCTCCATCCATGGGATTTTCCAGGCAAGAGTGCTGGAGTGGATTGCCATTTACTTCTCCAGGGGATCTTCCCCACCCAGGAATTGAACCCAGGCCTCCTGCATTGCAGGCAGATGCTTTATCATCTGAGCCACCAGGGAAGCCCAATAGGAAAAAGAACAAAGAAGGAAGGAGGCATAACATTCCCTAGACTTCAGACAATACTCATCACTATGACAATCAAAACAGTAAGTATTGGCTCCAAAACAGACGTATGGCTCAGTGCAACACAACAGAGCACCCAGATATAAACCCAAACATTTAAGGTCAGTTAATCATCAAAGAAGGAAAGACTGTACAGTGGAGGAGAGACAATCTCTTTGCAACCCCCTGAACTGCAGCCCACCAAGCTCCTCTGTCCATGGAATTTCCCAGGCAAGAATTCTGGAGTGGGTTGCCATGTCCTCCTCCAGGGGATCTTCCGACCCAGGATGGAACAAGTCTCCTGCACTGAAGGTGGATACTTTACTGCTGCACCAACTAGGAAGCTAGTTGTCAAAGGAGGGAAGAAGACACAAAATGGAAGAGAGACAGTCTCTTCAGCAAGTGTTGGCAGCTGCATGTATATCAGTTAAGTTAGAGTACTCTCACACCATACGCAAACATAAACTCAAATTGACTGTAAGTTGTAACAATATTTTCTTAGATCAGTCTCCAGGCAAAAGCAATAAAAGAAAAAAAAAAACACAAATGGGGACTAATCAAACATTAAAAGCTGTTGCACAGCAAAGGAGACCATAAACAAAATGAAGAGATAATCTATGGAATGGGAGAAAATATTTGCCAACAACGGGACAAGTCAACAAACAGCTCCTACAACTTAGTATCAGAAAAAATCCAGTAAAAAACTGAGATGAGACCTGAGCAGACATTTCTCCAAAGAAGACATACAATGGCCAACGGGCACATGCAGAGGTGTTCAGCACTGATTTCTAGAGAAATGGAAACCAAAACCACAGTGAGGCATCGATTCTCATCAGTCAGAACGGCCATCATCAAGAAGTCTAAAAATAAATGCTGGGCAGGATGTAGAAGAAAAGGAACCCTTCTATACTGTTGGTTGTAGTGAAGATTGGTTCAACCACTATGAAAAATAGTATGGAAGTCCCTAAAAACAGTGCTACCATATGATCCCAGCAATCCTAGATCCCAGCAATCTTAGCCATGGGCATATATCGAGAAAAGATGAAAACTAATTTAAAAAGACATAGACACCCCAATACTCATAGCAGCACTATTTAAATAGCTAAGACATGAAAACAACCCAAGTGCCAATAAGAAGATGATTGGCTTAAGATGTACTATTAATACCCATACAACACAGTATTACTCAGCCATAAGAATGAATGAAATACTACCATTTGCAGCAATATGGACTGACCTAGAGAATATTATACTTAGGGAAGTCAGACAAAATTTATAGCATAACTTATATATATAATCTAAATGATACTAATAAAACTATATATAGAAACAGAATCACTCAGACAGAAAACAAACTTAGGGTTATCAAAGGGAAAAGGGAAAGTGAGGCGTGATAAGCTAAGAGAATGAGATTAACAGGCACAACTATCATACATGGACTAGATAAGCAACAAGGATTTACTATATAGGACAGGGAAGTATATATCTTGCAGTAAACTGTAACTGAAAATAACCAGAAAATAAATAACTGAATCACTCTGCTGTACATGTGAAACAATATTGTAAATCAACTATACTTTAATAAAGAAATGGTAAAGGAAAGAATAAAAATGTGAAACAGTGTATAAAGGGAAAGGAAATGCAGAAATAAGACTCTGAAGTCCCTAGAGTTGGAAGGCCAAGGGAGTTTGCTGAAGCATCCCATGGGTTCTTGGTAGGTTTGCCCAGAAGAGCCCTAATCTTCAAGAAGTGGACCTGTTCACCCATGTGCCTTTCCTTCCTAAGGTCTTCAACCTTGCAGCAATATCAAGTCCTTCAGAACCAAGCCCTGGTATTTTCCTTCCCTCTGTCAAATACTTGTCAAAAGCATATTCTAAGCATCTATAAAGATTGAGAGAGGGATTATGGTAATTTGTTATAGCAGCAATAGAAAGCAAATGCAGTATTTAAAAAATAATAATATAGAGCATATTTGTATAACTTTGGAGTACATGAGGTGGTATGGGTCAAAAGAAACCTAAAACTTAGAGCATAAAGGGTTGACATACTAGCTACTTAAAAATATGGAAAACTGCAAAACATCACTGACAAAACATTAAAAACTAATATGCAAAATCTCCTATATCAGTAAGAACAAAAACCCAATTAAAAATAGACAAAAGAAAGCAACTGGCAGTTTATAGAAGACAGGTAAATTGCAGATATCTTAGGGAACAATGTTAAACCTTGGCACATGTTAGGAAAATTGAAATAATGAGAAATATTTGACCCATTAGGTAAAAATTTAAAATATCAGTATCTTATACTGCAGAAAGTACATAATTACATCTCTAGAAATATCTACATTGCTGCATTTTTTGAAATATTTATTAAAATTTAAAATGAACACACACTTTGGCTAAGCAGACTTATATCTAGAAGTCTACAGAAATAAAATGAATTTGTATGTAAGCAGGTTTTGCCTGGAGAATCCCATGAACAGAGGAACCTGGTGGGCTACAGTCACAAAGAGCTGGACACGACTGAAGCAACTTAGCACAGGTAAAAGGGTGTTAATTTCTTCGTTACATATTATAGGAAAAAAAGTAATTTAAAATATTTTTCAATACATATTCCATAATATGAATGCATCACTCTGCTGTGCTTAGTTACTCAGTTGTGTCTGACTCTTTGCAACCCCATGGTCCCACCAGGTCCATGCAAGCCCACCTGGCTCCCCTATCCATGGGGATTCTCCAGGCAAGAATACTGAGGCAGGTTGCCATGCTCTCCTTCAGTGGATCTTCCCAACCCAGAGACTGAACCCAGGACTCCTGCATTGCAAGTGGATTCTTTACTGTCTGAGCCACCAGGGAAGGCCAAGAATACTGGAGTGGGTAGCCCATCCCTTCTCCAGGGGATCTTCCCGACCTAGGAATTGAACCAGGATCTCCTGCACTGCAAGTGGATTCTTTACCAGCCAAGCTACCAAGGAAGCCCCACATTACTCTTCAGTTCAGTTCAGTCCAGTCGCTCAGTCGTGTCCGACTCTTTGCGGCCCCATAAATCGCAGCACGCCAGACCTCCCTGTCCATCACCAACTCCCGGAGTTCACTCAGACTCATGTCTATCGAGTCAGTGATGCCATCCAGCCATCTCATCCTCTGTCATCCCCTTCTCCTCCTGCCCCTAATCCCTCCCAGCAACAGAGTCTTTTCCAATGAGTCAGCTCTTCACATGAGGTGGCCAAAGTACTGGAGTTTCAGCTTTAGCATCAGTCCTTCCAAAGCACACCCAGGGCTGATCTCCTTCAGAATGGACTGGCTGGATCTCCTTGCAGTCCAAGGGACTCTCAAGAGTCTTCTCCAACACCATAGTTCAAAAGCATCAATTCTTCGGTGCTCAGCTTTCTTCACAGTCCAACTCTCGCATCCATACATGACCACTGGAAAAACCATAGCCTTGACTAGATGGACCTTTGTTGGCAAAGTAACGTCTCTGCTTTTCAATATGCTATCTAGGTTGGTCATAACTTTTCTTCCAAGGAGTAAGGTGTATTAAAAATGAGTTATCATAAGAAAGATCAATATCCCTTATGACTATAAATGCAAAAATGCATAAAGTACTGGCAAACAAAATCCAATAACATAAAAAAGTATAAACTATTGATAAATGATTTCTCAGGAATACAAAATGGGTTAAACATATAATAAAGTAATCTAATACACCATATTAATAGAGGACAAATATGATATCAAGATACACATAAAAAGAATTAGGCAAAAATTCAACCTTTCATCATAAAGAGACGCAACAAAACAGTAACAGACAGGAATCTCTTCAACTTGAGAGGATCTGTGAAAAACCTATAGTAAATTCATACTTAATGGTGAAAGGCTGAGAGCGGTTCCCCCTAAAGATCAAGAACAAATCAAATGTGAATGTTCATTCTTGTTATGTATTACCAATGTTGTACTGAAGTTTTTTTTTTAACTGAATATCTTTATTTTTAATTTTTTACTTTAACTAGGACTATTAAGAGTAAAAATATTAAAACTATTAAGAAATAAAACCCTATTTGGAGTTGTCATGATTCTATGTATCAAAATCTGAAACAAGTCACACAAAAAGTTTCAGTGCTAATAAACCAGTTCAGCAAGATTGCAGAATATAGTAAGTCAATTGTATGTTTATATATTAACAAGGAACCATCCAAAGAAATAAAATCAGAAGATTCTTCTATTTGACAGTACCAAGAATTCTTAGAATAAGTTTAATGTAACAGTGCAAAACTTGTACCCCAGAAAGTAGAAAACATCGTTAAAAGAAAGACTTAAATGGAAGAGTATCTCATGTTCGTGGATTTAAAGTCTCAAAACTGAGATGTTGAAAGTTCCCAAATTAATCTACAGATTTAACTCAATCTTCATCAAAACTCCAGCTGCCTTAATGAAATTGACACTCTGATTTTAAAGTCCGTGTGGAAGCTCAAGGATTCAGATTAGCCAAAACAATCTTGAAAAAGAACAAAGCTTGGTAGTCTCACAGTTCCCAATTTCAGAATTCAGTACAAAGCTACTGGAGAATCCCATGGATGGAGGAGCCTGGTACGCTACAATCCATGGAGTCGCTAAGAGTCGGACACAACTGAACAACTTCAGTTTCACTTTTCACTTTCATGCATTGGAGAAGGGGATGGCAACCCACTCCAGTGTTCTTGCCTGGAGAATCCCAGGGACAGAGGAGCCTGTTGGGCTGCTGTCTATGGGGTCGCACAGAGTTGGACATGACTGACGTGACTTAGCAGCAGCTGCACAATAATCAAGATGGTCTAGTAATAGCAAAAGGATAAACATAGATACATGTGATAGAATTGAGAGTCCACAAATAGACCCATATAACTGTGGTCACCTGATTTTCAGCAAGGGCACTAACACTGAGACAGGCCTGGGACATGGGACCTTTGCAGCAGTGCTGGAAGGCTTTCACCTGGACACACCTCTCCTCAAGCAACAAAATACAAAGAAATTGTATGGGACTAAAAGTAACTTCATATATGTGCAGTTGGGGCAAATTCTGAACAAAGGATACAAAGAGACCAAAAAATTCAGCTGCCACTTCTGAAGAGCCCAGAGAAAAGCAGGGTACTGCGTATGGCCCCTACACACACCACCACCTAAGGGGTGGGCAAACCACCCAAGCCACCCTGCTGGTCTGGACCCTGGACATGCCCCTACCCTCATCCCATATGAGGAGCAAGCTTACCCCGCTCAGGGAGCAAGCAAGCAAGGGAACCGGTTGTCTGTCTCACTCCCCTCTGCTGCCGCAGGGGGCCCAGGAAAGCCTTGTCTAAATTTCTTGTCTGGCTTCTAGTCAATTTCTACTGATTGGGGAAGGCCAAGAACCCTAGTCAGTAACATACTACACGGTGCCCAGAGTGGGGCAGTTGTCCCCTTCTGAGGAAAGGATCTGGGACCCACGGGACGTAGAATGCAGTTTCCCCGGGTGACAAGCGGCCACCTGAACCTCTTGCTTCAGTGTCACTGCGTTTGCTAAGTCTGCCTTTCTGGCCTCTGCAGCCTCAGAACCCACATTCAGGCAACTCCGGCCCCTCCCCTTTGTCCTTTCTTCCTCACTGTTTTCCTTTTCCCCTCTGTCCCTTTTCACTTCCTGAAATCTCCTCTCCTCTCTCTGTCCCCTCTTGCTTCTGTCCTCTCCTTGTGAGAGAGCGGACGCTGAGCCACAACAGCATCACTCCTCTCAGCTTGTGAGACCTGCACCTTCCGGCCAGCAATGAGCAAGCAGCAGAGGAGAGGCTTGCCTCACACCAGACAGACCTTGGTCCAGTGCTCCCTGACTGGAGATTTACAAGATGATAGAGGTTTAAACCTCATATCATGTAATGCTTGTAAGTGTAATTGTCCCAATATTCTTGCCTTTATTTTCCTGCCACCAAGAGAAGTCCCACTGGGAACAGGCTCAAGTGGCAGATTTCTACACAGTTGTGTACACATGGGTGAGAATCTCGTCTATGGGTTGTCCTACAGACAACGCACAACTGACTGGTTTCTGGGCTTGATCACCCTGGAGGGCAGTGGAAGGGTGCTCTCTCCTTCACTGGCCCTTTCTGAAAGTCCTCAGGTTAGTGTCTGAATAGACATGGCAATCTCTCTCTCTTTCAGTCTTTTCTGTCTCTCCTCCGTTTACCTCTTCCGTTGTCTTCACACCTGCACTCTGAACACTTTTATCCTGAAAAGTTCTTGTTTGTGTCCAAGTTTTGTGATTGATATCTTTGTGTTGTAGTCTTGTCTGTTCAACTGCTCTTGCAAGTCTCGACTGACATTGTGGGTACAGTGGAGCACTTAAGCCTTGGAATACAAACATAGCCCACATTGCCTGAGACTCCAGCATTGGGTTACTTAGCGGGATTTTAAAGAACAAAAAGAAAAGACAGGAGTTTGCATCTCTCTCTCCTCTCAGCTTGCAATGTAACTATTCTGCCTGGGTTTTCAGGAACTATCTGATTTCATCTGTAGGCACCCCCAGACTGAGAGGGGTCAAAAAGGGCCATTTTAAACTCAAGTGGGAAAACTATGAGATCTCCAGTTCTATAGAAATTAACTTGTCTAACCTAAACTTGTGGGTTTAATTAATACAGACCTGTCTGTCTTTAGTCATCAACATTAAGTATGATACTTTCATAACACCTAGGGTTTCTGGAAGTCAATAAGTGTACACTATTTCTGTCATAAAAATCTATCAACATGGAAAATAACATGATATGATTAAACTTATAAGTAAATGTAACTGGAATAAGAATATGGGTAAACTCTATAGGAATAATTATGTCTTGGAAACAAGTATCTAAAACAGTCCCTCCAAATTTTGGTATTAATAAATTTGAAACTAAATTAAGTTAAATAATAGGAATTAATTGAACATTCAGGCCATTTCAAATAAAATACTAGAACATTAACTGCTAAATAGGGCTAAATTTGCCTACTTCTGTCTTCTTGTGAGAGAGAAACTAAAGATGTTTGGTGACACCTTAACATGTACTTTACCAATTTACAGAATGCTAATGTAAAGGACAGTTCATGGTTGCTTAAGGAAAGTAGCCATATAGGGTCATCCAAGACAGATGAGTCATGGTAGAGAGTTCTGACAAAACATGGTCCACCGGAGAAGGGAATGGCAAAACACTTTAGCATTCTTGCCTTGAGAACCCTCATAAACAGTATGAAAAGGTAAAAAAGATACGACATTGAAAGATGAACCCCACTGGGTCAGTTAGTATCCAGTATGCTACTGGAGAAGAGTGGAATGAAGGAATGAAAAGGCTGAGCCAAAGCAGAAGTGATATCCAGTTGTGGATGTGTCTGGTGGTGAAAGTAAAGTCTGATACTGTAAAGAACAATATCGCATAGGAACCTACAGTGTTAGGTCCATGAATCAAGGTAAATTGGATATGGTCAAACAGGAGATGGAAAAGGGAACATCAACATCTTAGGAATAAGTGAACTTTAGTTCACCAGAATGAGTGAATTTAACTCAGATGACTATTATATCTACTACTGTGGGCAAGAATCCCTTAGAAGAAATGGAGTAGCCCTCATAGTCATCAAGAGAGTCCAAAATGAAGTACTTGGATGTAATCTCAAAAATGACAGAATGATCTCTGTCCGTTTCCAAGGCAAACCATTCAATATCACAGTAATCCAAGTCTATGCCCCAACCACTAATGCCAAAGAAGCTGAAGTTCAATGGTTCTATGATGACCTACAAGACCTTCTAGAACTAACACCAAAAAAAGATGTCCTTTTCATCATATGAGACTGGAATACAAAAATAGCAAGTCAAGAGTTACATGGAGTAGCAGGCAAGTTTGGCCTTGGCATACAAAATAAAGCTGGGCAAAGGCTAACTGAGTTTTGCCAAGAGAACACACTTGTCGTAGAAAACACCCTCTTCCAACAACATAAGCCAACACTACGCATGCACATCACCAGATGGTTGATACTGAAATCAGATTGATTATATTCTTTGCAGTCGAAGATGGAGAAGCTCTATACAGTCAGCAAAAACAAGTCAGCTCCCAAGCTGACTGTGGCTCAGATTATGAACTCTTTATTGTCAAATTCAGACTTAAATAAAGTAGGGAAAATCCTAGGCTATTCAGGTATGACTTAAATCAAATCCCTTATGATTATACAGTGGAAATGACAAATAGATTCTAGGGATTAGATCTGATAGACATAGTGCCTAAAGAACTATCAAAGGAGGTTTGCAACATTGTACAGGGGGTGATAATCAACACCATCCTCAAGAAAAAGAAATCCAAAAAAGAAAAATGGTTGTCTGAGGAGGCCTTAAAAATAGCTAAGAAAAGAAGAGAAATGAAAGGCAAAGGAGAAAAGCAAAGATATACCCATGTGAATGCAGATTTTCAAAGAATAACGAGAAGAGATAAGAAAGCCTTCCTAAGTGAACGATGCAAAGAAACAGAGGGAAACAATAAAATGGGAAAGACTAGAGATCTCTTCAAGAAAATTAGAGATACCAAGGGAATGTTTCATACAAAGATGGGCACAATAAAGGACAGAAACGGTATGGACCTAAAAGAAGAAGAAGAGATTAAGAAGAGGTGGCAAGAATACACAAAAGAGTTGTACAAAAAGGTCTTAATGAACTAGTTAACCACAATGGTGTGATCACTCACCTAGAGCCAGACATCCTGGAGTGTGAAGTCAAATGGCCTTAGGAAATATTACTATGAACAAAGCTAGTGGAGGTAATGGAATTCCAGTTGAGCTATTTCAAATCCTGAAAGATGATGCTGTGAAAGTGCTGCACTCAATATGCCAGCAAATTTGGAAAACTCAGCAGTGGCCACAGGACTGGAAAAGGTCACTTTTCATTCCAATCCCAAAGAAGGGCAATGCCATAGAATGTTCAAATTACCATACAACTGCACTCATTTCCCATGCTAACTAGGTTAAGTTCAAAATCCTTCAAGCTAGGCTTCAACAGTAGGTGAACCATGAACTTCCAAATGTTTATGCTGGATTTAGAAAAGGCAGATGAACCAGAGATCAAATTGCCAACATCCATTGGATCATAGAAAAAGCAAGGGAATTCCAGAAAAAATTGACTTCTGCCTTATTGACAACGCAAAAGTCTTTGACTGTGTAGATCACAACAAACTCTGGAAAATTCTTAAAGACATGGAAATACCAGACCACCTTACCTGTCTCCTGAGAAACTTGTATGCAGGTCAAGAAGCCAACAGTTAGAACTGGACATGGAACAATGAACTGGTTCAAAATTGGGAGAGGAATACAACAAGGCTGTATATTGTCACTCTGTTTATTTAATTTACATGCAGAGTACATCATGGGAAATGCCAGGCTGGATACAGCTCAAACTGGAAACAAGATTGCTGAAAGAAATATCAACAATCTCACATATGTAGATGGCATCCTGCTATGGCACAAAGTGAAGAGGAACTAAAGAGCCTCTTGATGAGGGTGAAAGAAGAGAGTGAAAAAGCTGGCTTAAACTTAACATTAAAAAAACTAAGATCATGGCATCCAGTCACGTCACTTCATGGCAAATAGATGGGGAAAAAATAGAAATGGTGATAGACTTTAAATCCTTGGGCCCCCAAAACTGCAGACAGTGACTGCAGTCATGAAATTCAAAGATGCTTGCTCCTTGACAGAAAGGCTATGACAAACCTAGAGACTGTACTAAAAAGCAGAGACTTTGCCAACAAAGGTCCATATAGTCAAAGCTATGGTTTTTCCAGTAGTCATATATGGATGTGAGAGTTGGACCATAAAGAAGGCTGAGCACTGAAGAATTGATGCTTTTGACCTGTGGTGTTGGAAAAGACTCTTGAGAGTACCTTGGACTGCAAGGAGATCCAACCAGTCAATCCTAAAGGAAATCAGTCCTGAATATTCATCAGAAGGACTGATGCTGAAGCTGAAGCTCCAATACTTTGGTGACCTGATGCGAAGAGCCAACTCATTGGAAAAGTAAGTCCCTGATGCTGAGAAAGACTGAGGGCAGAAGGAGAAGGGGGTGACAGAGGATGAGATGGTTGGATGGCATCATCAACTCAATGGATGTGAGTTTGAGCAAATTCAGAAGATAGTGAAGGACAGGGAAGCCTGGTGAGCTGCAGTCCACGGGGTTGCAAAGAGTCAGACACAACTGAACAATAAAGGAAAGTAAGATGCATATTTTCATAAAACAAGGTATGAGGAATGGAAATATATTATGTTGGAAGGGAAAAGGGTGATTTTGTCCTACCCTGCTTTCTGAATGGGAAAAGAATAAAGGCAAAGTATGGCTAAAAAAAGATGCAGAAGGTTTGCAGAATATTGATAAAAAGAATTGTGTATGTGGTCAGGATTTTCTAAGGATGGATTATATTTAATTAGGTAGATGGATTTTTATTAAGAGAAGGCTGATGCAAGACTGAATTTGGCTTCTCTTTCTCATAAGAAAAAAATTGTTCTGGAATGCTGCTTTTGATAACAGTTTGTATGAGTTCCTGTGCCTTTAAGTGATCTGTATTTACCTTTGATTATTTTTTTCCCACCTTAGCTCAAAGAGTAAGCATTGTTTCACAGAAACCTATTAGGATGATTCTATCTGACCAGGTGTTTTAAGCTTTTACAATTTTTGCTTCAAGGGACCTCTGGAACATCCCAAAGGGAGATCTTTAACTCGGTTTATCTATAAAGAGAGGTTTGCCAGAGAACTCTGACAAGTTCAGGGATGCTCTTATAATGCGAGGATTGATGTTCTCTCTCACCTGGCAGGACATTATGGCTACCCTGGACCACTGTTGCACCCCGAATGAAAAGGAGCCTATACTGAGAAAGGCCAGGGAACACACAGATGGCCTACTGACCACCAATCCACATCAGATTCATCAGGCAGGTGGGGATGCAATCCCAGAACATGACCCACACTGGAACCATGAAGACTGTGTAGTCCAGGCTTGGATGAGATTTTATATTACTTGCCTATCAGAAGGAATGAAAACGTGTATGGTGAAGCTTGTAAATTATGATAAGGTACGAGAGGTTAAGAGATGGGAATACCATAGCACCTGACCTGCCTCTTGAGAAACATATATGCAGGTCAGGAAGCAACAGTTAGAACTGGACATGGAACAACAGACTGGTTCCAAATAGGAAAAGGAGTACGTCAAGGCTGTATATTGTCACCCTGCTTATTTAACTTATATGCAGAGTACATCATGAGAAACGCTGGACTGGAAGAAGCACAAACTAAAATCAAGATTGCCGGGAGAAATATCAAGAACTTCAGATATGCAGATGACACCACCCTTATGGCAGAAAGTGAAGAGGAACTCAAAAGCCTCTTGATGAAAGTGAAAGTGGAGAGTGAAAAAGTTGGTTTAAAGCTCAACATTCAGAAAACGAAGATCATGGCATCTGGTCCCATCACTTCATGGGAAGTAGCTGGGGAAACAGTGGACACAGTGTCAGACTTTATTTTTTTGGGCTCCAAAATCACTGCAGATGGTGATTGCAGCCATGAAATTAAAAGACGCTTACTCCTTGGAAGAAAAGTTATGACCAACCTAGATAGCATATTGAAAAGCAGAGACATTACTTTGCCAACAAAGGTCCATCTAGTCAAGACTATGGTTTTTCCAGTGGTCGTGTATGGATGTGAGAGTTGGACTGTGAAGAAAGCTGAGCACCAAAGAATGGATGTTTTTGAACTGTGGTGTTGGAGAAGACTCTTGAGAGTCCCTTGGACTGCAAGGAGACCAAATCAGTCCATTCTGAAGGAGATCAGCCCTGGGATTTCTTTGGAGGGAATGATGCTGAAGCTGAAACTCCAGTACTTTGGCCACCTCATGAGAAGAGTTGACTCATTGGAAAAGACTCTGATGCTGGGAGGGATTGGGGGCAGGAGGAGAAGGGGACGACAGAGGATGAGATGGCTGGATGGCATCACCGACTCAATGGATGTGAGTTTGAGTGAACTCCGGGAGTTGGTGATGGACAGGGAGGCCTGGCGTGCTGCGATTCATGGGGTCGCAAACAGTCGGACACGACTGAGCAACTGAACTGAACGAGAGGTTACACGGGAAAAAGATGAAAACCCAGAATCTTTCTGAGTGGGAGACAGGGGCCTTCAAACCAGTACATATCCTGATGCTGAGGGGGAGACACTATTGGCTATGCATTTTTATCAACCATGCTATTCCTGACATCCAGAGAAAATTACAAGAGCTTAAGGCTAGGCCCCAAACCCCACTGTCAACCTTGGTAGAGGGGGCCTTCAAGGTCTATAACAGCCAAGACTTAACAGAAGAGGCCAATAAAGATAAGAGGCTAATAAAAAACAAAAACAAAAAACCAGATCTTGAAAAACAAAAAACAGATCTTGACTGCTCTGATTCACGCACCACCTCGAGGGGACCCTGCAGGGCCAAGATGGCCGGAAGCCTCCTAGGCCTGAACCAGTGTGCTTTTGTCAGAAAGGGGGACACTGGACAGAAGAATGTCCTGAGTGCCCTTCTGTGGGATGCATAGGGTCAACCCCGACCAGCCCCAGTTCCTTGCGAATGTCTTGGATGGGAAATTTCCACACATCGAATGGTGGGGCCCAAGGGCCTGCCTGGCTTTTGATCCCACTTGATCCATTCTCATTACTCCAGCGGAGCCCTGAGTCACCCTTGATGTATCAGGTAGAACTCAATTTTTTGTAGACACTGGAGCTGCCTGCTCTGGTCTGACTTGGCTGGCCATCCCCCTTTCTATCTGTGGACTATATTACAACGGGAGTTGATGGACAGCCAAAGCTCCTGGTGATTTACATCTATCCTTGCTGCAGAATGGAGTCTATTATTATTTCTCACTCCTTTTTGTACATGCCAGAATGCCCTGTCTCATTCCTTGGGAGAGATTTGCTAAATAAAAGCTAGTATATTCTTAGGATAGGGTGAAGTCCAAAGAGGTAAAAAATCTGAGCAGAGAATGCATCTATTAGTAGCCCCAGATGATCCATCTGGTGGGCATCAAAATATTGCCCTAGACATGCCCCAGGAAATGAGAGAACAGGTAGATCCTGCAGCTTGGGATACCTTGGTGCCAGGAAGGACAAAATATATTCCTCTAATAAAAATAAGGTTAAGGCTTGAGAAAAATACTCCTGGAAGAGACAAGATTCCTTACAGCCTGAGGCTCTGAGGGGACTCCAAATTGCAAAACCCCAATCCTCCCAGTTCAGAAGCCTAATGGGAGTACCAATTTGAGCAAGACTTAAGAGCAACAAATGAGGCAGTCATCCCTATTCACCCACTGATGACAAACCCATACACCCTCCTCATCCAAGTGCCAGGGAGCACCTGGCTTTCTCTGTTTTGGACCTAAAGATGTATTCTCCTCTATTCCCCTACATCCAGACTTTCAATACATTTCTGCCTTTGAATGAAGGGACCCTGACACCCTGGAGGATGCCCAACATGCATGGACAGTGCTTCCACAGGGTTTTCGGAACAGCTCCCTTTTTTTAAGAAATGCATTAATCAGCAAGGGAATTGAGCCTTGAGAAGGGAACTTTCCTTCAATACGTTGATGATTTATTGATAAATAGTGAGACCAAATAAGATTCAGGTCAAAATACTGTTATGGTTCTAAATTTTCTGGCAAAAAATGGATATATAAAGTCTTTTCAACAAAGGTTCAGATCTCACAGCAATGGATTCAATATTTAGGATTTGTTTTGACCCCAGGGACAAAAGTTCTGGCCATAGTTCGAAAAATAGCAATTATTGCATTACTATCTCCAACAACGGAAAGGCAATTCCAAGACTTCCTTGGTATGGCTGGGTTCTGTCATATCTGGATTCCAAATTATGGCCTTATAGCAAAACCCCTCTATGAGTTTCTAAAGGGAAGTAAAAAGAAATTATTTCAATGGATTAAGGACCACCATCAGGCCTTTGAGACTCTAAAGACTGAATTGAGTTGAAACACCAGCATCGGGACTTTCAAATGTAGAAGCCTGCACAGCACAACTAGATATATGTTCACAAGAGGTCAGGGATAGCACTAGGAATCCTGATCCAAAACCCAAGACTGGATCTGAGACCAGTGGCATACTTTTCAAAGCAACTGGACTCAGTGGCCCAGGAATGGCCAAGCTGCCTGCAGGCAGTAGCAGCTACAGCCCTGTTCATTAATGAGGCTTCCAAGTACACCCAGGGACAATACTTAGATGTGTTAACCCCTCATCAGGTACAATCTGTACTGGAAGTCAAAGGACATCATTGGTTGACTGGAGGAGGGTTAAAATGATATCAGGCCTTCCTAATGGACATCCCAGACATTAAAGTTGTCCCAAACCCTGAACCCAGAAACTCTGCTCCTAGAAGTCTAGAGTAGAGACTTATTGCATCAGTGCAGAGAGACCACAGAACAAACTTACCCCAGCAGGTCTGATGAGCCTCTTGACAGCCCTGTCTGAGGTCGAATGGCTAACTAATGGAAACAGTTTTGTAGAAATGGGAACCAGAAGCGTGGTATATACCATAGTTCTTCAAGATGAAGTCATAGAATCCAAGACCCTGTCACCCATCATCAGCCCAGAAGGCTGAACTAATTGCATTAATGAGAGATTTTCAATTAGGGAAGGAAAGAAATTAAATGTTTTTACTGACTCTAAACATGGGTTCCACATGCTACATACTCATGCTGCCATTTGGAACTACAGGAATGTTAACTGCTGGAAATTCACCCAGAAAACACGAAGATTTGATTCTGACTCTTTTAGAAGCAGTGCAGCTCCCGACCCAGGTAGCACTAATCCACTGTAGGGGCCATCAGGGAGATGGGTCCTTTGTGAGTGTAGGGGCCATCGGAGGGATGGGTTCTCTGTGAGCCAAGGGATTAGGAAAGCTGATCAGATGGCAAAACAGGCAGCTAGATTTCAGGACCCTGAACAAGTTATGACTCTAGAGCTTTAGTGACTGGTCCCCCTGAACTCCCTGGCATCCCCTAATAACCCCAAAGGAACAAGAAAATAATAAAAATGGGGCTATGAGAAGGGAAGCACAGGCTGGCATAAAAAGAAGGATAGGGTTCTAATCCCTGAAACCCAACAATGGAAGCTCACTAAGAGCTTACATATGCCACCCATTATGGGAGGGATGTACTATGGGACTTGATGCAAAAGGCAGTTTCAGGGGAGAGGCTTACAAGAGCAGTAAAAACAAGTAATGCTTGCCTATGATTTATGTGCCGGTAATAACCCAAAGACCCATCTAATCCCCACTTCATAACTCAATTCAATGCAAAGGGACATATCTGGGGAAGGACTGGCAGTTGGATTTCATTCAAACGCCTCCATGATCAGGATATAAATATCTTCTGGTGTTTGTTGATACTTTCACAGAATGGGTTGAAGCCTTCTCCAGTCCATTTGAAAAGGCTATGGAAGTCAGCGAGTCCCCTTTTTATTTTTATTTATTTTTTATTTTTAATATAAATTTATTTATTTTAATTGGAGGTTAATTACTTTACAATATTGTATTGGTTTTGCCATACATCAACATGAATCCGCCACGGGTGTACACGTGCTCCCCATCCTAATCCCCCTCCCTCCTCCCTCCCCGTACCATCCCTCTGGGTCGTCCCAGTGCACCAGCCCCAAGCATCCAGTATCATGCATGAAACCTGGACTGGCGATTCGTTTCATATATGATATTATACAAGTTTCAATGCCATTCTCCAAAATCATCCCACCCTCTCCCTCTCCCACAGAGTCCAAAGACTGTTCTATACATCTGTGTCTCTTTTGCCGTCTCGCATACAGGGTTATCGTTACCATCTTTCTAAATTCCATATATATGCATTAGTATACTATATTGGTGTTTTTCTTTCTGGCTTACTTCACTCTGTATAATAGGCTCCAGTTTCATCCATCTCATTAGAACTGATTCAAATGCAAGTCCCTTTTTAAAAACATAATGTATTTATTTTTGGCTACGCTGGGTCATCATCGCTGCATGGGCTTTACTCTAGTCGCAGCGAGCGGGTGCTACTCTCTAGCTGTGGAGCACAGGCTCTCATCGTGGTCGCTTCTCCTGACGTGGAACACAGGCTCTAGGGTGCGTGAGCTTCAGTAGCTGTGGCACGTGGACTCGACAGTTGCAGTTCCTGGGCTCTAGAGCACAAGCTCAATAGTTGTGTCTCAGGGGCGTAGTTGCTCTGAGGCATGTGGGATCTTCCCAGACGAGGGATCAAATCCCTGTCCTGCATCGGCAGGCAGATTCTTTACCACTGAGCCACCTGGGAAGCCCTGGTAAGTCCCTTTTAAGAGAACTAATTCCTTGGTGTGAACTTCCAAAGTCCCTCCAAAGTGAAAACGGTTCTTCTTTTGTAGCCAAAATCACACAGAGGCTTACACCAGGATAGACTACAAGCCACACACCTCTTGGTATCCCTAGTCTTCATAGAAGGTAGAGAAAACGAACCATACTTTAAAGTAAACCTTAGCAAACCTCTGCCAAGAAACTCATGATCCCTGAACGAACTTGCTTCCTACTGCATTCCTCAGCGTCCATGTCACCCCCAGGAGCTGTCGAGACCTAGACCATCTGAAATGAGCTATGGAGGCCATGACATTCTACTGGGTGAGGATGTGAATCCGGCCCTAAGATATTAATTTAGGACAAGTTCAGGAGGCAGTCCAGGACTATGCCCACAAGACACTGCTGACTCCCACTAAAATACAGAGGAAGGAGCAATTCCTGCACAGATAAACCCCGGGGACCAAGTTCTTCTCAAAGCCTAGAAGGAGAGGTCCCCAAGACCCATTATTGCTGAGATGAAGAGCTTCTATAAAGTACTTTTAACCATCCCCCACTGCTATCAAACTGCAAGGGATATCTAATTGGGTACATTTGTCCAGACTCAAGCTTTTACTTTCAGAAACCCTGCAGGTCACAGCAGAACAACAATATTATTACCTGTGAGCTAGTGGAAGACCTGAGACACCTATTCAAAAGGCAGTCACCATCAACAGATAAGTAAAATGATATAGTGGGTTGGCTCCTGTTTAAGAGCCTTAATGGGTCTTGGGGCCTCTCTTGTTGCCCTGGCTGAGATGGTTCTTGATAACTATCTGGCCCCTGGTTGCCTTCTGGCAGAACAAGGCAGAGTTTGTGTAATAACTAATACTCCCTGCTGTACTCAGATCAATGTAAAAGGACAGGTAAAAGTTAATATTAAGGAAATATACACCCAGGCCAAGTGGTTTCCTAACTTTGGCAGGGTAATATTGCCTCTCTTTTCTGGTCAACAGTTAAGAAGACCCTCCCAAAGTTAACCTGGTCCCTTCCCTTTTTAGGCCCTTTCATGACACCAAGGGAACATTTCATGCAAAGATGGGCTTGATAAAGGACAGAAATGATATGGACCTAACAGAAGCAGAAGATATCAAGAAGAGATGGCAAGAATACACAGAAGAACTGTACAAAAAAGATCTTCACGACTAATATAATCATGATGGTGTGATCACTCACCTAGAGCCAGACATCATGGAATGTGAAGTCAAGTGGGCCTTAGAAAGCATCACTATGAACAAAGCTAGTGGAGGTGATGGAATTCCAGTTGAGCTATTTCAAATTCTGAAAGATGATGCTGTGAAAGTGTTGCACTCAATATGCCAGCAAATTTGGTAAACTCAGCAGTGGCCACAGGACTGGAAAAGGTACATTTTCATTCCAATCCCAAAGAAAGGCAATGCCAAAGAATGCTCAAACTACCACACAATTGCACTCATCTCATATGCTAGTAAAGTAATGCTCAAAATTCTCCAAGCCAAGCTTCAGCAATATGTGAACCATGAACTTCCAGATATTCAAGCTAGTTTTAGAAAAGGCAGAGGAACAAGAGATCAAATTGCCAACATCCGCTGGATCATCAAAAAAGCAAGAGAATTCCCGAAAAACATCTATTTCTGCTTTATTGACTATGCCAAAGCCTTTGACTGTGTGGATCACAATAAACTGTGGAAAATTCTGAAAGAGATAGGAATACCAGAGCACCTGACCTGCCTCTTGAGAAACATATATGCAGGTCAGGAAGCAACAGTTAGAACTGCACATGGAAGCAACAGTTAGAACTGCACATGGTTCCAAATAGGAAAAGGAGTACGTCAAGGCTGTAAATTGTCACCCTGCTTATTTAACTTCTATGCAGAGTTCATCATGAGAAACGCTGGGCTGGAAGAAGCACGAGCTGGACTCAAGATTGCCGGGAGAAATATCAAGAACCTCAGATATGCAGATGACACCACCCTTATGGCAGAAAGTGAAGAGGAACTAAACAGCCTCTTGATGAAAGTGAAAGAGGAGAGTGAAAAAGCTGGCTTAAAACTCAACATTCAGAAAACGAAGATCATGGCATCTGGTCCCATCAATTCATGGAAAATAGATGGGGAAACAATGTCAGACTTTATTTTTTTGAGCTTCAAAATCACTGCAGATGTTGATTGCTGCCATGAAATTAAAAGATGCTTACTCCTTGGAAGGAAAGTTATGACCAACCTAGATAGCATATTCAAAAGCAGAGACATTACTTTGCCAACAAAGATCCGTCTAGTCAAAGCTATGGTTTTTCCAGTGGTCGTGTATGGATGTGAGAGTTGGTCTGTGAAGAAAGCTGAGCACCGAAGAATTGATGCTTTCAAACTGTAGTTTTGGAGACTCTTGAGAGTCCCTTGGACTGCAAGGAGATCCAACCAGTCCATTCTGAAGATCATCAGTCCTGGGTGTTCATTGGAAGGACTGATGCTGACGCTGAAACTCTAGTACTTTGGCCACCTCATGCAAAGTGTTGACTCACTGGAAAAGACTCTGATGCTGGGAGGGATTGGGGGCAGGAGGAGAAGGGGACGACAGAGGATGAGATGGCTGGATGGCATCATTGACTCGATGGACATGAGTCTGAGTGAACTCCGGGAGTTGGTGATAGACAGGGAGGCCTGGCATGCTGCGATTCATGGGGTCACAAAGAGTCAGACACAATTGAGCGACTGAACTGAACTTAATTGATGGCTATTGTTCTCATCTCCTTTTTAGCCCTTGTTTGTTTAACCTTTTGGTTGAGTTTGCGTCTTTTAGACTCTAACAGTTTGAAGTAAGGCTGTGATGGCTCAAGGAATTCAGCCCATCCCAGTGGAAATTGGCCCAGGTCCCTCCCTACAGGTCCTTGAAGCAGTCAGCAAGGGACTTCCACTTCTCTAGGATGGGCTAGGGTCTGCGGCCCCTGTCCAGCAGGAAGAAGTTTCAGAAGAAGAGATCCTTACTCCCTTACCGATTAAGAGTAAGGATTTAGAGTCTCTCAGAGGGGATGAGACAGGCTGGGACCTGGGATTCTGCTGCAGTGTTTGCACCTGGATACACCTCAAGCAACAAAATACAGAGAGACCATACAGGACTAAAAATAACTGTGTATGTGCAGTTGGGGCAAATTCTGGACAAAAGACTCAAAGAGACCAAAAAACCCAACTGACATTTTGAGGAGTGTGGAGCAAAATCAGGGGGTCAGGAGCAAAAGTAGGGTACTGTGCATGCCCCCTGCACACAATACTATCTAAGGGATAAGCAAAACAACTAAGCCACCCCTCCGGTCAGACCCCTGGACACTCACTCCCACCTCGGGGAGGGAGCAAGCAAGGGAAATTTTGTTTGCTCTCACTCCCCTCTGCTGCAGCAGGGACCAATAAAACCTTGCCTGAAAAAAAATCAATATCCCTTATTACTAAGGATGTAAAAATCCACGAAGTATGGGCAAATGGAATCCAGTAGCATAAAAATGAGTATAAACCATTGACAAATGATCTGAGGAACACAAAGTGGGTTCAGCACGTGATAAATTAGTTTGGTACACATACTAATAGAATAAAGGACAAGTATGATCATCTCAATATACACATGAAGTATTAGAAAAAAACCTAGTCTTTCATCATAGAAAGACTCAAAACAGTAAGGGGAACCTCTTCAACCTGACAGAGAGGATCTATGAAAAACCTACGGTTTTCCATACTGGATGCTTGGGGCTGGTGCACTGGGATGACCCAGAGGGATGGAATGGGGAGGGAGGAGGGAGGAGGGTTCAGGATGGGGAACACATGTATACCTGTGGCGGATTCATTTTGATATTTGGCAAAACTAATACAATTATGTAAAGTTTAAAAATAAAATTAAAAAAAAAAAAAAAGAAAAACCTACGGTAAACTGAAAGCTTTCCTCTAAAGATCAGGAACAAATGAGGGATGTTCACTCTTGTTACATCTTTTCAATGTTGTACTAAAGGTTTTAACTATAATTATTAAAAAAAAGTAAAAGTATCCAAACTGCAAAAAAATAAAACTCTATTTGCAGTTGACATGATCTTATACTGAAACCCTAACCAAAAAATTGCTAGTAAACCAATTCAGCAAAACTGCAGGATATGGTAACAGTCAATTGTGTGTCTATATAATAGCAAGGAGCCATGAAAAGAAATAAAATTATAAAATAATTCTATTTATGACAGTACCAAAACTTCTTAGAAATAAGTTTAATGAAAAGTATAAGACTTGTACACCAGAAACCAGAAATCATTAAAAGAATGACTTAAATAAATAGAAGAATATCTCTTGTTCATGGATTGAAAGTCTCAAAATCCAGATGTCAGAAGTTCTCAAATTGATCTGCAGATTCAATGTAATCTTCATCAAAACTCCAGATGTTTTAAGGAAGTTGGCACTCCAATTTTAAAATCTATGTTGAAGTTTGGGGACTCTGATTAGCCAAAACAATCTTGCAAAAAAAAACCCCACAAAAGTTGGTGGTCTCACACTTCCCAATTTCAGAAATACAGAAGAGCTACAATAATCAAGACAGTGTGGTAATGGCATAAGGATAAACACAGATACATGTGATGGAATTGAGAGTTCAGAAATGAACCCATATAAGATCAATTGAGTTTCAGCAAAGGCATTGAGACAATTTAATGGAGAAAGGACCATCTTTTGACAAAAACTGGGATAAATGAAAATCCATATGCAAAAGAATAAATCTGTACCCTTATTTCATACCATATAGAAAAAATAATCTCAAAATGGAATGACCTAAGTGTAAGAACTAATGCTATAAAATGTCTAGAACATAAAGTTTCATAACCTTGGGTTAGGCAACAATTTTTTAGATATGACAATACACATGATAAATTAGTTTATTAAAATTTTGAACCTCGTGTGCATCAAGGACAAGAATGTAAAAACAAAGGGAGAAAACACTTGCCAATTATATATTCAGTCAGGGACTTGTTTCCAGAATATATAAAGAACTATTACAGTTCAAAAAAATCAGATTAAAAAAGAATTTGAATAGACATTTATCCAAAGAAAAGATGCAAGTGACCAATAAACACATAAGATGCTAGACATGACTACTCCTAAATCAAAACCATAATGAAATATCACATTACACACAGGAACAACCATAATCAAGACAACAACAACAAACATGGTCATGGATTTGGAGAAATTGGAACTCTCATACTTGATGGCAATGTAAAATGGTGTAGCTGCTTTGGAACAGTTTGACAATTCTTCAGAAAGTTAAACATGAAATTACTGTATGACCCAGCAATTCTACTCCTAGGTACATATCCAAGAGAAATAACACTTAAGACTACACAAAACCTGTAATAGCTAGATATCCAACTGATGAGGAGATAAGCAAATGTAGTCTATGTAGTCTATAACTTACAATGAAGTTATTTGACCATAAAGAATGTACTGATACACGCTACAACAAAGATGAACCTTGAAAACATTATGCTGAGTGAAAAATTCAGACACAGAAGGCTACATATTGTATGATTCCATTTATATGAAATGTCTAGAGTGGGCAAGCTATGAAGACAAAGTAGGTTAATAGTCACTACCACTGAAGTGACTGCTAATGGGTAAGCCTCCTTTTAGGGGTAATGAAAGTGTATGAAGTGAGATAATGGTTGCATAACCTTGTTTAATATATTAAAAATGACTGAACTGTATACTTTAAAGAGGTACATTTTATGTCAACTATAAATTTAAAAATGGGAAAAATTAGACCATTTTTACTTACTTGGAAATATATCATTGATAAAATAAATGTTAGCATAAAGTATGAAAGGTTATCAAACTGTTGTAAGTAATAACCTCAATAGTAAAGTAGAAAAAGAGACTGAAGTTTTTTTATAAACCTCTGTATTGCTTGACTTGCTGTGGACAGATATCCAGACATTTAGAGAAACAAGTAAAAATATGGATGCATAGATACGTTAAAACAGAGTACAAAATCCTGGCATTTTAGCAGGTTTGACACTTTAAGAGAGTTATTTGGCCCCTCTAGGCCCTTGAGTCTTTGCAGGTGAAAAATGTTGGTCTGATCAACAAGGGTGTAGAAACAGACTCCAAACATCCCCAACGACCTTTATGTGAGGGAGTAAATTACAAAAGAGCTGAGAGAGTAGAAGAGAGGTACACAGGTTTTACAAAACCTTCCCAAGCGATTCTTTTAAAAGTATGCCCCCCGTTCCCTTTACACACAATATTCCTTAGTGTGAACCTTTCAGATTAAAAAGAGACAAACAACCAGATTTGAGATATTCTAACTCCTTCACTTGAAAGTCAAAGCCCCCACAAGAATACATCAGCCTTACTCTCTAGGACATGCTGACATGGAAGGGAAGAAGGCTACGCAGTCACCACATGGGTTAAGATCTCGGCTTGATCACTATGGTATTTAACTTCTACTGTCTAACAAGCCACCTCAAAACAGCAATTTAAATCAAGAGGCCCCAAGGTTCCTCTGCAGGAACAGTTTCTAGAAAGACAGAGCAGGAGATACTACAGGGAGTAAAGAATGAATAGTGACAAGGACTTGTAGGTAGTGAGGTTGGTGTGAAGAACAGGTGGGTACAGCAGCTTGCCAGAGGAACAAGACTGCAGAAACGGTATAGTTGATCAGTTTTGATTTATTCATAGTAAACTAGGAAAGGCTTCAGCATTTGATAGACTCAAGGGAAGGTGCCGGTCTAGAGGAAGCAGCAGAAGATACGAGAGAAGGCATCATCGGTGTAGCGATGTTCCAGAGGACAGAGAAAGGATGGGAACAGAGTTTAGGACTGAGGGACCCAGGCTTAGAAACCAGAGGATCTATGTCTTCATTTTGAGACATAAGGTGAGAAAATGATGATGGGTGCAGGTGGCACTAAGTGTGGAAATGGAGAAGACAGGGATGAGAGAATTCCCACTTGGAGGGATCTCTACTCTTAGTGAAAGAAGGAATTCTCTTCAGGGAGGGAAAGGCCTGGAGGGATAGTTTGGAGCTTGAGAAGAGAAGACAGGGTTCAGAAGAGGAGAGCCTGAGCAGCCTTTGTGGCGATGCCTACCACAGTCAGTGAATGTCTCTGGCAAAGATGAAGCCCAAGGGGCAGTGTCAAGAAAGTGAATGACACTTTGAGTGTTTTGATAATGTCACAGGAGGTCAGATCCTAGGGGTGAGAGAAGAATCTCCTTATGGATAGGTAGGAGGGGAGTCAGAGGCACTGGTAGTTTGAATATCACAAAGAGATGTGACATGGCTTCATATCCTGCTCTGGTAAAAGTGGGAGCTAGAGTCAGCACCCCAAGTGCCAGGACCATTAATAGCAAACATTGATTAAACATTCACTAGGTTTCCAGCACCAGGCTAAGCCTCTTAAAAGCACATTTTTTTTCAGTTATCATAATCTTTTATAGAATATTGTTATTTCCATTTTACATATAGGGAAACTAAACTTTAGAAGTTATTTTTCTCAAGGCCATTTGGCAGATTTTATTTAGAAAGACGGCTGCAACCGCATCTCCCATCCTCCACAGTGTGGCCTTGCCACCTCAGTCACTGTGTGTGTATGCACGCGCACTCGGTCCTGTCTGACTCTGTGACCCTGTGAACTGTAGCCCACCAGGCAACTCTGGCCATGGAATTTTCCAGCCAAGAATACCGGAGCAATTGGTTGTAAAGAAATGGTTGCCATATCCTTCTCCAGGGGATCTTCCCAATCCAGGGATTGAACCCATGTCTCTTGTGTCTTCTGCATTGGCATGCAGGTTCTTTACCAGCTGAGCCACCAGGGAAGCCCCTTCAGTCAAAGAGCAGAGTCTAATTCCTACCCCTGGGGTTGTGACTGCTTTTACCAACAGAGCAATGACTGAAATGACCAACTTTCAAGCTTTCATTATAAATGCCATGCATCTACCACCAGCCTCCATTGGAACACTTAGTCTGGCAAAGGACGACCACCAGCTAAGAAGTTTGCCATTCCAAGGGCCACTATGCTGGAGCATCCCCTGAACATGGCCAAGCTCCCAGGTGACAGCCTCCATCTGGCTCTCATATCTGGTCCAACCGCAATCTTTCAGATAATGGCAGATCAGGCCAACATCTCAGTGTAACCTTGGGAGACCACAAAGAAGATCTATCCAGTGCAACCCTTCCTGAAGTTCTGTCCCTCAAGGTGAGGAGCAAAACAAAAATGTTGTCTCTTTACAACAAGTTCTAGGGTTATTTGTTACACAGCAACAACAATCAAAATAGCCTCACAACATCATGGAGCAACAGAGCTAGGATTTCCTTGCAAGCCTGCCTGCCTGCCTGGCTCTGGAGACCAGCTGTTCCTGGCTTCCTTTTGAATATTCTTACTTATTCTTGTCTCTAGCACAGGTTCTTCCTCAGACCACATACTGGACAAATGTTTGACCTACTTCCTAGACAGATGCCTTCTTACCTCTGTTTCTCTTCTACTTCATAGCAAGTTTACACTACATAATGGATATAATGTGTCATTGTCCACCACTTTTAAAACATAGCAATGGTTATCAAAACCTTTACCACATTATTGCTAAACAAATCTTCAATTCAATCAATTATATATTATTTTAATGTTTTGGCAAGTCAAAAAACTTTCCATTTCTTAGGCTTTAAAATGACAATGTCTTTCTTTCATAAATATTAACCAGAAATTATATAATACCTGAGTCTTCATGCTCTCCCTCTGGATTTCTGCCATGTATATTCAACTTGAGGTCAAAAACAAAGTAGACACTGGGTTCATAATGATCTGTTATGATTGAAAGAATCATGAATTAAATAGGGTTGGGAGTTTAAACTTGTATAACACTTAGATCTTACTCTATTTCCCTTTTTAGTATTACCACCTCTTCAAAAAAAAAAAAAAGGCATCATTTTGAATGATCTGTCCATCCTGAAAATACCTGTGTCAGACAGAACATGCTAGAAATCGTGCAGCCAGGTAAATGTCAAGCAGAAAAGAGTCAACGTGCCCCGTGTTTCATTAGCACCACCCAGTGAAGTCCCAAACCCTGCATCAACTGAAATCTAAACCACACCAAAATCATGTGGTCTGTGGGTGCATTTGTTTTCCTCTTGAATTTTAAAGGGCTGAGTTGTTATTACTGAACTTAGAAACAAGGCTCTCCTTGAGACAACAGTGCCTCTTTAAATACCATTTGCTCAGTACCTTCCTTCGTTTATACTGTTGCTTTGTTGTCACTAGGGTCTAAATGGGAAGCTTATCTTTGTATCGAAAGCGAACAGAATCTTTTGCTCAAATACTTCACTCCCTTCACTACTTCATTACGGCTCCATCACTAGATTTCTCTTCTAATATTCCAGAGCTATGCCCCTAAAGTTGACAGGAGCCACTGGCACACCCTTCCTAGAAGATGCCCTTCTCATCAACCAAGGCTGGTCATCTTCAGTGGGAGCCTCACCTGAGGAGTGATGCTGTGTTCTCCTTTGTGCGTTAATTACTCTGGAAGAGTCAAGGGTCTGGAGCCCACATGAGCTACCTGAGACCAGGGTGATGGCTTGACCATGTCAGCAGTATTGTCTAGCTCTTCCTCTTCACATTCCCAATTTTGTTCTTCTTCTATTTGTCCCCTGTCCCTGCTAAGATAAGAGCAGACTTATAAACATGCTATGAAAAGTAGTAAGATATTGTGAAATAACAAACATACATCACTTGATAATCATAAGCAGACTAGGTCTTAGAACAGTCACACATCATTCCAAGGCCCATGTTTTATTAGTTGATGTTTATTGCGTTGCTAGCTGGAGATTTGGGAACAGACTATCACAAGCAATGTGAATCTGGAGGTTCCATTTTATCTAATCTGAATATGACAAAGTCAGTCTTGTTTTGCTTCCAATTCTGCAAAAACGTCTCTGGCTCCTGGATACCAGGTGTTGGGCCATGCTCTATAGAGGTCTGCAAGACTCGTAGCTGCCCAACCTTGAGACTGAAGAAAGAGCCCAGATATAGCAACAGGAACATCAGTGGTTTTTTGGACGGGGATCTTACATGTCTAAGGACAAAGGTCCTAGAATGACATCCCACTGTGCATGACAGACAGCAGGTAAGGCATGGCAGCAGTCTCTGCTACTTAGGGGATTAGGCTCCATTTATAGGGGGAATTTCTGTTGATGGGTGGGGCTATTCCCTCCCTGTTTTTTGACCTGAGGCCAAACTATGGTGGAGGTAATGAAGATAATGGCGACCTCCTTCCAAAGGTCTCGTGCACCACACTCAGTGCCCCTGACCCTGCAGCAGGCCACTGCTGACCCACACCTCCACCGGAGACTCCTGGACACTCACAGGCAAGTCTGGGTCAGTCTCTTGTGAGGCCACTGCTACTTTCTCCTGGGTTCTGGTGTGCACAGGTTTTGTTTGTGCCCTCTAAGGGTCTGTTTCCCCAGTCCTGTGTAAGTTCTGGTGGCTCTATGGTGGGGTTAATGGTGACCCCCTCTAAGAGGGCTTATGCCATTCCCAGGTCTGCTGCACCCAGAGCCCCTGCCCCTGTAACAGGCCACTGTTGACCCGTATCTCCACAGGAGACACTCACTCAAAGGCAGGCCTGACTCAGTCTCTATGGGGTCTCCTGGTGTGCACAAAGGTTTTGTTTGGGCCCTCTGAGCATCTCTGGTGGATATGGGGTTTGATACTACATGGGATTTCACCCCTCCTACCATCTTTTTGGGGCTTCTCCTTTGCCCTTGGACATGGGGTATCTTTTTTTGGTGGGATCCAACATCCTCCTGTCAATGGTTGTTCAGCAGTGAGCTGTAATTTTGGAGTTCTCACAGGAGAAGATGAATGCACATGCTTCTACTACACCAGAAAGATATGCAAAGTACATCATGCAAAATGCTGGGCTGGATGAAACACAAGCTGGAATCAAGATTGCAGGGAGAAATATCAATAACCTCAGATATGCAGATGACACCACCCTTGTGGCAGAAAGTGAAGGACTAAAGAGCCTCTAAAACGAAAGAGGAGAGTAAAAAAGTTGGCTTAAAGCTCAGCATTCAGAAAACTAAGATCATGGCATCTGGTCCCATCACTTCAAGGCAAATAGATGGGGAAACAATATAAATAGTGACAGACTTTATTTCTTCGGGCTCCAAAATCACTGCAGATGGTGACTGCAGCCATGAAATGAAAAGACGCTTGCTCCTTGGAAGAAAAGTTATGACCAATCTAGACGGCATATTAAAAAGCAGAGATATTACTTTGTCAACAAAGGTCCATCTAGTCAAAGCTATAGTTTTTCCAGTAGTCATGTATGGATGTGAGAGTTGGACTGTAAAGAAAGCTGAGCACTGAAGAATTGATGCTTTTGAACTGTGGTGTTGGAGAAAACTCTTAAGAGTCCCTTGGACAGCAAGGAGACCCAACCAGTCCATCCTAATAGAAATCAATCCTGAATATTCATTGGAAGGACTGATTCTGAGGCTGAAACTGAGAGAGTCAGTTCCTAGGCAGGTTGATAAGGAGTCTAGGGGTCCCCAAGGAGAAAGGGGTCTGGAATTCTCAAGGAGGAAGAAAGGACAAACTTTTTTTCTTTCTCCACATTCCTTAGGATTATATAACAATAATGTATCCTGCCTAAGGACAGTCTCTGGATTAAACCTTCTGTTATCTTAGAATGTAAATTATGGGAGTAGACCTGGTCTTTACAAGGATGTATCCTGCCTGAGGACAGTGTTATCTTAAAATGTAAATTATGGGAGTAGGTCTGATGAGGTCTTTACAACCTCCAGACATTCTTTGGATTATATAACTTCATTGTTAACACTAGCAAGCAGGTACTCTTTCTGCCCTCTGATGCCTATGTCAGGAGCTTTCTCTATCTCCTTTATACTTTAATGAAACTTTATTACACAAAAGCTCTGAGCGATCAAGCCTCATCTCTGGCCGCGGATTGAATTCTTCTCCTCTGGGGGCCAAGAATCCCGGTGTCTTCTCGTGATTCAACAACAACCTTTCATCTTGGGCGCTCGTCCAGGATCCTTCAGGACAAGGTAAGGATGCTTGGAGCTTTAGTTCTTTGTTCTCTTAGTGAACACGTTTTCTGCTGTGCCTTACTAACTCTACGGTGTGCTTGTGTGAATGAATGGCATGCCCTGCGTGAAGCAAGTAAGGAGCGCTGCTCTGCGGTTCCACGGTGGTCTCATACGGCTTATGGCAGAAACCTGTCGGGGCATTATACCGACCTGCCAATGCCAATACTTTGGCCACCTGATGCAAAAAACTGACTTATTGGAAAAGACCCTGATGCTGGGAAAGATTGAAGGCAGAAGGAGAAGGGGACAACAGAGGATGAGATGGTTGGATGGCTTCACCAACTCAATGGGCGTGAGTTTGAGTAAGCTCCAGGAGTTGATGATGGACAGGGAGGCCTGGCCTGCTGTAGTCCATGGGGTCACAAAGAGTTGGACACGGCTGAGCGGCTGAACTGATAAGGGGAATTGATGTCAGGTGGGCCCCTCAGTTACCAGGGAAACCAGGGCCTGGGGCAGGAGGCAAGCATGTAGGCAGTTACTGATGAAACCTTATAATTAGGAGGATTTGATAGTCACATGAATGAACAGGGCCTTGTTGAGCAAGGGATGGACACAAAGGAAGACAAAATAAAAATAGCTATCCTGAATGGCCTGACCATAAAATTCACCCCTGCACATTTCGCACGACCCTTACAATCTTGGTCCCTCCCTCTTCTGTGATATCCCTGGGCTCAGGTATGTACGAGGGGGCACTGCAAACAGACCCCATAAATGCAACACAGACAATAGCAGCTAAAGAGTATTAAGAGTCCAGGAGGTGGGCAAACATGCAAGCCAGCCAGTTACAGGTTCCAGTTTTCATGAAAGTCCAGAGGACAACGACAATGGTATCTTCTATAGACCCAGCAAGCAGACTCATTTCACAGCGACGCCACCACTGTGCTCAGTCTGCAAACAGATTGCCTTTGCTCAGACTATATTTGTTAAGAGGCACTGTACAGGGAAGATCATGAGCATTGACCAACATAGAATCAGTAACAGCATCTTGAGATAGTGCTACCCCTGAGGTTTCTGTCCTAGGGGGCAGTAACATACCATCTCTTCACCCTCAGTCCCCAGAGCCCATGCTGAATCCTGGCGAGGCCCACAGGGTTAATATGGTTGTGCCTTCCTCCAGTCAGGCCTGGATTAATTACCTTATTGGTCTTAGGTGGAACAGGTAGCAGACAGGTGAGATCTATAAATCCCTTTCTAATCCTATTCCCCACAAGGCCACAAATGGCAGTTTTATTTTGCTGTTGCCACAGGTTCCAACCAAACCTTTCCAGGTAACTGGCCATATCCAATTCACAAATCTGTCCCTGAGTTAACATCTCTAAAGCCCACTTCTGTAGCTGTTTAGGGTTGATGGTTCAGGGGTATGCTGATATTCTGTATCTAATCCAGGTCCTTGCATTTTTCCTGTGTTCAACAGCCATCCCCATGCATTTAGGTGAGCCATGAATGTGGGGCTGTTCCTTTTAGGGTGGAGAGACCTGAGGTTAACAAAATATCAACATAATGGAAGAGAAAGACAGCCCTTATTGAGACAACCATCACCTCAGGATCACCCCCATAACTTCCCATTCCCTGACCTTATCTCCCAACAGTTCTATACTCACAAGAGTTTCCTCGGCTTCTTGACCGCTCATCAATTATTGGGCTGCACCCCACAGGCCTGGAAGCCTTGTAGTTGCTCAGCCTTGAGACCTGAGTAAGACCCCAGGTACAGCGACAGAGACATCAGTGGTTTAGTGGACGAGGGATCTTAGAAGTCTGAAGCAAAAGGTCCTGGAACGACAGCTCCACCATGTGTAGCAGATTGCAGGCAGGACACGGCAGCAGCCTTGGCTACTCAGGAGAGAGGCAGGCTACCATTTATAGGGGCAAGTTATGTCACGTTGTCTCATCAGTTACCAGGGAAACCAGCAGCTGGGCCAGGGGGCGAGCAGGCAGGCAGTTACTGATGAAGTCCTGTAATTAAGAGGATTGGATAGTCACTGAGTGAAGCCAGGGCCTTGTTGAGCAGAGGATATACAGAAAACAAGGGAACAGCCATCTTTTTTTAACAATGTTTCAGGTCTACAGCAAAGTGACTCAGGTTACATACATATGTATCTAATTCTTTTACCACTTTTAAATTGTTACATAATATTGAGCAGAGTCTCCTTTGCTATACAATAGGTCCTTGTTTGTTATCCTTTAAAAAATTTTTTTAAATATTAGTATTTATCTATTTGGCTGTGCTGGGTCTTGGTTGGGGCAGGCGGGATCTTTAGTTGCAGCATGTGGGATCATAGTTCCCTGCTGCTGCTGCTGCTGCTGCTGAGTCGCTTCAGTCGTGTCCAACTCTGTGAGACCCTACAGAGGGCCTCCTACCAGGCTCCTCTGTCCTGGGGATTCTCCAGGCAAGAACACTGGAGTGGGTTGCCATTTCCTTCTCCAAAGCATTAAAGTGAAAAGTGAAAGTGAAGTCGCTCAGTCGTGTCCGACTCTTAGGGACCTCATGGACTGCAGCCTACCAGGCTCCTCCGTCCATGGGATTTTCCAGGCAAGAGTACTGCAGTGGGTTGCTATATTTTCCTAGTGAACCACAAATCAGTTGGCTTCAGTTCAGTTCAGTTCAGTTCAGTCGCTCAGTCGTGTCCGATTCTTAGGGACCTCATGGACTGCAGCCTACCAGGCTCCTCCCTCCATGGGATTTTCCAAGCAAGAGTACTGGAGTGTGGTGCCATTGCCTTCTCCTCATAGTTCCCTGACAGGGGTCAAACTCTGGGCCCCCTGCATTGGGAGTGTAGAGTCTTAGCCACTGGACCACCAGGGAAGTCCTGCTAGTATCTAAAGGCAAGTCCATGTGACCAATGCACAGTGAGGCCAAACAATACCAAAATGCCTGAGTTTGAAACAGAGAAAGGTCTTTGGGCCATAACTACTAAGTGGTCTTGGTGAGGGCTCTGGAGCCACGCAGGACATATATCCACCCTAGCCCAGCCTGTTCCCTGGCCCAAGGCAGGGTGAGCTGGAGGCCCCAGGGAGAAAGCTAAGATCAGCCTCTTACCTCACTCTCCACCTGAGGGCAAATGCTCCACTGATTGTTGGGTGAATGGCCTCCCTAAGGGTCTCACTGCTTGCTTGTGGGTGGGGCCCACTGTGGCACCGACCAATGAATGACTGAGCAGGACCACAAATAGTCCCTCATTGATAGTTGATTGCTTGAGGGAGCAGCTCACTATCGCTGACCAATGGCTGAGAAGGACCGGTCCCCTAGTGACGGTTGCCCTGGTAACAGGGTGGGGGGTGGGGGCTAGGAGGGGTTAATCAGTTCAGTTTGGTCCTCAGTCCTGGAGGGGTTAATGGCCCATAGCAACTAGCTGCACCCTAAGATCTGCACTACAAGGCACTCTATTACATCCTGTTTGGAGCATGGGCTCTAGGGCATGTGGCCTCAGTAGTTGTAGCTCATGGACTTTAGAGTCTGGGCTCAGGAGTTGTGACACAAGGGCTTAGTTACTCCTTGGCATGTTGGATCTTCACAGATCAAGGACTGAACTGGTGACCCTTGCATTGCAAGGCAGATGCTTAACCACTGGACCACTAGGGAAGTTTCAAATATAGCAGTGTGTACAGGTCTGATGCTAAACTCCCTAACTGTCCCTTCTCCAAACCCTTCCCCTTTGGTAAGCATAAGTTTGGGAAATAGCCATCCTGAATGGCCTGACTGCACACCAAGTCTATTTTATTTCAGAAATTTGGAGTTTTAGGTAGAATAGGATGGTGGCTAAGAGCAGGGATCTAGAGTCAGACTGCTGAAACTTGAATCCTGCTCTAGGATGCACACACTTCCATCCCTGGTTGTTATTTGGGCAAATTCCTTAAGGCAGGTAAATGTTTATCCTGATTCTTCCTCAGTAAAATGAAAGTACCACAACAACTTGAAGAAGGAAGTGGCAACCCATTCCACTATCCTTGCCGGGAAAATTTCATGGACAGAGGAGCCTGGCAGGCTATGGTTCAAGGGGTCTCAAAGAGTTGGATGTGACTGAGTGACTGAGCACAGCACACCACAACGACATAAACTTTGTCTTTTAAACACTGTATCCCTAACACCTAGCACATTTCCTGGAACACAGTGGGCATTTAGTAAATATTTGTTGAATAAGCTTATATATGAATGTATGAATATTGCTTACATAGGAATTCTTTTTGTTCATAAAATTATCCACTATGGCAGAGGGTGCTTCATTCATATTTTGGTTTCCTGCAGCACCTAACCCAGGGTTTTGGACTGAAGTATTCATGAACACTGATGAATTTGAGTGCATTTAATTGAAACATATCACTGCACAATTGAAGCCTCTTTCTATTTCTTTCTAGGGTGACAGGATGAGACGGTTGGATAGCATCACCAACTCCAGTGAAGGACAGGGAAGCTTGGCATGCTACAGTCCTTAGGGTCGCAAAGAGTCAGACATGACAGCAGTTAAACAACAACAATTCTTTTCTGGTGGGCAGAAGAGGGGTTATAGGGAATCAAGAGAAGGGGATGGAATGTCAGAGTAACAACTCTCTCCTTGCCTCTGGCTCTTTTCATCTTGGATTTTACCCCTGAGGGGTAGAATGTAGATCTTTTTTTTCCCCTGAGTGTCCTGCTTAGCCTTCAAAGTCAATAAAAATGATGCTTAGATGATGAGCATCTTTCATAGCAATCAGGTGTTAATCTCACATTCTAATTCTGATTCCTGTGTAACCAACCTGCACCACCCTCAGCAAGTCACGTTGCCTTGTAGAACTGTGTGGGGCTTCACACTCACTCCCAGGAGGAATCCTAGTTGGCAGGGTCACTGTGGGACAGAAGAGAGGGGGAGTGTGAAAGCCCTGTGAAAAGGATGGCATAGGCAGGAATGCTCAGCTTTCTTAACTAGGAGATGAAACTTAGAGACTCGTTTCTCTATGAGATTTGGAGTATGATAGTCAAGACAAGCCATCACAAGTCAGTCAGTCTTGGGTTAGATTGTGTTGCACAGACCACAACAAAGAGATTTCTAGCACTACTACACAATTTAAAAATTATGGTTTCTTTAGTATATATCCCCTCAATGATTCCACAAATGCACATGGAGCAGTTTGCTTGTGTCAAGCAAGCTTCCTTGCTGTTTTAAGTAGAGCGGAAACATTAGGAAGGAAAACTCCTGATTGTGTGGATTTACATTCTAGTGGTGGAGCCAGACATATGAACAGACAATTACCTCTGCGTGATAAATACAGAGAGGAGTGATCAAGGATGCTTGTGCTCTAGTGACCTTGAAAAGTGCCCCTCACTGCTGTTGGAGAGGTGGTATTAGTGTTGGAGATTGGGGAGTAATACCTGAGATGTGTCTTGAAGAATAAGTTGACATTCAGTAAACACTGAATGCATGAATGGTGCTTATCCACTGTCCTTGGTATTAAAGTCCCTGGGAGGCAGAGCCTAGCAAGGGAATGAGGAAAGAGAGATTTCACAGAGGAATTACCAGTATTCCATTTTGAAGATGCCAAACAAGAGGCTGGAGTGGAGAGAATGAGCACAAGAATTGATTCAGGGGTCTTCAGGCAATGGGAGAATACACTGTCAAGGACTTCAGACATTATCCTGCTGGAGGTGGGAAGTCATTTTCATTTGTATTTTTCCAGTCTGAAATGCCTTTTCATCCATTAACAAACAGTCATATGGCTGGGAGCCTCTGTTCCTTTAGGTCTGTGCTTTGAAGGAAAACAATACAGAGGGACAGGGAGAGATGCTACCTTACAGAGGCTGGCCGGGGAAGCTTTGCTGATATTTGGCAGATGGCTGAAGCAGCTGAGATGTTCAAGTCATGTGAGTATCTGTTAATGAATAAAAGAGTGTTTCAGGCTGGAAAAATAGAGAAGGAAGGAAAATAACCCAAAGGCTGTTAGAGAAGGTTAAGTAAATTACAGTCAATACAATTAATAAAATACTATACAGATCTTCAGAATGACCATCTTGGGACTTCCCTGGTGGCCCAGCGGTTTAAAATCTGCCTCCAAGCAGAAGATGCAGGTTTGATCCCTGATCATGGAACTAAGATATCACATACTGTGGAGCAACTAAGCCAGTGAGCTGCAACAAAGAACTCACCTGCCACAGCTAAGATCCAAAGCAGACAAGTAAAGAAAGACAGGAGGGAGGGGGGAAGGAAGGAAGGGAAAGAGAAAAAGAGAAAAATATTAAAGAAAGAGATAAAGAAGAAAGGTAGGAAGGAAAAGAAAATATTCTCTGTGAATAAACAAGATATTGTAGCATCTTCTTTTGGGCTCCTAATTGATGGGGAATTTCAAGCCAGCTAAGGCTCTAGGGCTTGACATTCACTTGCTGGCTGACGGCGGCCTTGAAAACAAAGTGAACATGTTTCCATTTCCCCATTCCAATCTGCGCACCACCATCTGCTGCCCTGATTCCCAGGGTGGCTGCTCCAGTCGGGACAGAATACGAATGGCCCGGGAAACCAGAGATTCATTGATGCTAAAGCAAGATGGACTCACAGACTATCAGAAAGAGGAAGCTTCTTGAAAGAGGCCACTGAACTGGTTTCATGGACCAACCCTTTGATCTCAACATGTGTGGAAAAAATACTGCGCATTGTCTCAAAGACTTCTCCCTTTGAGAGAAGTTTCTTGATCTTCATTCCTTCCTGCTTCAGCCTCACTCCACCAGCAGACAGAGTGATCTTCTTTAAGTGCGAACATGACCCATCACTCCAAACCCTTCACTGGCTCTAAACTGCTTTTAGGATAACAATCAGTTCCCTGGCATGGCCACTGAGGCCCTGTCTCTTGGGCAGTGCTCACTCTATGCCACTCTTGCCCTTGCTATGTTCTAGCCCTGTGACTGTCTTTCACCTCCCCAGATGTGGCACATTCCTTCCCAACTCGGATCTCTTCTGTACTATTTTTTAAATTGTTTTTAATTCAAGGATAACTGCTTTACAATATCGTGTTGGTTTCTGCCATATCAACATACTATTTTTATACTAGGCATCTATCTAGCAATCTGATCAGCTCCCACTTACCCTTCATATGGTGTAAACCTCATTACCCCAGGATACCCTCCTTAGTCTCATGCCCCACACCAGGCTGGGTGAATGAAGGGGGCTCACATAGCAACACCTACCCCAAGCACTTCCCCACCAGAGCACACAACTCAATTAGGGTTAAGCAATTATCAGGCAGTTATTTGCTCCACATTTGTTTTCCCCGTCGGACAGACCCAGTCAGTCCTGGCACAGTGTTGGCCTGTATGACCTTCCTTAAACTTTCTTTCTTCAGTACAATTATCACCCTGGGATGTCTGTGGGTTAATAAAATGTGTGGAATAAGAGAAAGTGGAGGATGCATATTTCAGCAAGTTTGGCTGTAAAGGGGACGAGAGAGCTAAGGTGAAGGACACAGTGGGGTTGCTGTAGTCTGCTTGCACTGGGTAACAAAATACCATAGACTGAGGGGCTCAAATCACAGAAACTGCTTCTCACAGTTCTGGAAGCTGAAAGTCCAAGATCAGGGTGCCAGTATGATTGGTTTCTGGTGAGAGCTCCTCCTTTCTGCCTTGTCGATGGCTACCTTCTTTCTGTATCCTCACTGGTAGGGAGAGTGAAAGAGAGAGAACAAGCTCTCTGATGTCTTTTCTTGTATGGGCACTTACAACCATCATCAGGACTTCATCTCCAACCATTGTATTAGGCACATTAGAGATTCAACATACAAATTTGGGAGGAACACAATTCAGTTCATAGCAGCAGTTAAGCGAAGGCTTTATGGCAAAGAGTCCAGATCTGGCTTAAGTGCTGATGGTAGATGCTAGCAGAGAGGAGAAGGATGAAGCTTTAGGACAGAAGAGGGCAGAGGAGAAAAGGGCTCTGTTTAGGAGGGCACCACTCCCACTGTGACACAGAAGAGGGGCAAAGAGCATGGACAGCTCCACGTGATCTCTTCCAAGTAGTGGCAATGAACTAAGAGAGTTCCTGAGTAATGGCTTCTCATTTCCTTTTGGAAGCAACATGCAAGGGTGTCTGCTGAGGGGCTGGCAGGGTCTGCAGATCACCGAGAAGGTTAGAAATAGATTCTTTTCTTTTTAAGAACCTTAACACCAGTTTTTTTTAAAAAAATCATTTTTATTTATTTATTTGGTTGTGCCAGGTCTTAGCTGTGGCACATGAACTCTTAACCACAACATGTGGGATCTAGTTCCCTGACCAGGGATTGAACCTGGGCCTCCTGCCCTGGGAGCCTGGAATCTTAGCCACTGGACCACCAGGGAAGTCTCCTGAAATTGATTCGTAGAGAATAATGGAGCTGACTCCCCACACACCATCATGGAGTTTTGATGGATCAGGAGAGTTTGCTCACCTTGAATGTTTGGAGGCACCAAGTGCTGGTGCTATGAGATGTTTCTCCACGTCGCTCAGCATCCAGTGTGAAGCAGAGAAGGACATTTCCTGAAAAGTGGCTGCTGTCAGCGTCAAGACAGTAGGACTCAGAGAGGTTAATGATAAGTGTTTGCCCACCGTCACATGGCTGGTTAGTGGTGAAGCCAGGAGTAAATTCTGTAATTTTTTGGTTCCAAAGTCTTTCATACACCATGTCATGTGCTTTGTTTCTGGAAGATAAATTTTGAAAGAAAAAAGCTGCTCAATAAAGATTCTGATGCAGTAAACAGGCTTAGATAGTGAACATGTGGCCATGACTAGAGCTATCCTTTCAGGAAACTAGAAGCGCTTGCCTTGTTTCTTTTGCTTCCTGTTGACTGAAGCCGAAATTATTTTTCTTTCCATAAATAGAGGTGCAAACGTCCCCTGGGAGAGAGGGTCCAAGGGATCACTCCAAAGTATGTCTGCTGCATTTTGAAAACCTGATAGCATCTTGTCAACACCCTGGCCAGAGCAATCACCAGCATAGCTAAAGTTGCATCTGTTTTACCAGGCTGTCTAATTCCTGTAAATGACCCATGAAGCTGCTGAGGGACCTCTGCCTGGCTGGCGTCAGGGCAGACAGAGAAGTCAGGAGAAGGGTTCTAGACTGCAGAGTCCCTGAGAGGAGGACTCGAAATGGGGCTGTCTCTTGCTTTGCCAAGTAACTAGTGATAATCATGACCATTTAATGAGCATCTACCAGCTTCTGGTATTTTACTTGGGAGGGAGGAGAAGAAACTTGCAAACAGAGGCAAGATAGAGGCAGAGAGCAGAGGGCAAGTCCCTTGGGACTTGGGGAGATGACAGGGTTAGAAAGATAGTCAGTCTTTGAACTGCAGTAACTCAGTTTACCACTTGCTATTATTATAAGAATAATACATATTCTTTGGAGAAAGATTGAAAATCATAAAAAAATAGAAAGAAAATATTTCTGTGAATCAGAGAAATGCTGTTAGGACTTTAGAACACAGTATCTTCACGTTTTGAACATGAATTTTTTTTTTTTTACAAGATGGGATAATATGCTTTTTCACTTACTAATATTATGTAAACATTTCCCCACATTTTATTAAGTTCTCAATTAAACAATAACATGTTTAATGCCTGCACAGTGCTCCAGAAGAGCAGGAATGAGAGCACCAAATGCCTAACTGGCCTGGGGTCAAATTCCAGCTCTGCCCTTTCCTGACCATATGTCAAAACCCCTCTACCCAATGAAGAGAAGAACAGACCCTCCTATTAGTATGTTGGGGCAATCATATGAGAAATGGAATTGAAAGCCCTTACCATAGTGCTGCATACATGCAAAGTATTATCATTTCTGAAACGTACCGATTTCCTATTCTCCAACATTTGGGTTTTTCAGGTTTTCACTATCACAAATAAGAGGTAAAGAACACTATTACATATAGATCTTTGTGGTCCTCCATAATTATGTCTTGATGTGAAATTACTGGATCAAAAGATATGCAGAGTGTGCATGCATTTGATACACATTGTCAAACTATTCTTCAAGAGATGTGTGTTGATTTATAGTTAATTTGATGGCCCCTTGGAAGAGGTGGCTATGAAATCAGGAACCGATGATGAGTTATAAGTAGGGAAGCAAGAAGCAATCGGCATTTGTAGACTGAGCCCAGCACATAATACCTACCAAATCCTGGGCAGGCCTACTGGCCTCTCTTCTTCTACCTTGAATCAGGTCCAGGGTCTGCCATAGGAGGGAACCTGAGAGAATGTGATGGGCATTGAATGGCCCTAGACTGAAGGAGAGGTTAGATGGAAGAGATTAGAAGACAGTGGCAAAAGCCTTATCAGATCAATAAAAACAAATCCCATGATTTTCTTCTTTGGATTACTTTAGTGTTATTAATTACTGCCAAGTACTACTTATTCATTTTTAGACACTACTTCCAAGTTGTAATTAACTCATATTAACAGCATATGTATAGAATTTTGTGGGATATTGAATATGTTGAATTTTCACATGGTGGTGATGCTTTATTCTGAGATTATGTCCTTATTACTTTTTTTCTTTTTAAAGTTCTTTTAAAATTGAAATAATGGTAATGGTGGTAGGGTATTTTGAAGTCTTTTAATTGGCAAATAGAAGTTGGCCACCTTTATTGGTCTTCTAGTTTTAAATTTTATCGGTACCTGGAATCCATATATCTGGAAGCTACTGTCCAAGTGACACATAAGCTAGTCTTGAAACTTTCATTTGTCCAACCAACATTCAGTGAGTGGATGCTGTGTGCAAGATGAACAGAAGTCTCTGGGTCACAGAGATTAGTATAACACCATGAAGCTGCAACACCATTGTCTCTAGGGATGACAGGCTGTAAATGACAGAAAGCCGGGGGAACATGGGAATCACAGTGTATCATGGGGTCCCCGAGCCTTAATACTTACAGGAATGGTATACATCATTGGTGTCCCTGGGGAAATAAAATTCACTACGACAAACACCTCCTCAGAGTTGCACAGTACATATTTCAGAAATTAAAAGGACAAAATTAGACTGAATCTAGGACAAAAGTAGAGGTTAAATAACCCAGACACCAAGATTTAACCTTGCAAGTGGAAGAAATTAGCTGTAGGCTTTTTTATTAAGCAATTATTTGGTTAAGGACACCCAAAGAAAGGAAAACCGATGCCTAAATTTCATAATACAACTACATGGAGAGCTAAACTCTTTAATATCCACAAAAACCTTAAATAAAAAGAATCACAAAACAAAATATCATTAGTCACATTTAGGTTATACTGGGACAACACAAATCAACCAAGTTGTAAATTCTACACAGACATAGAGTACAGCAGGTATAAGTGAACCGGGAGATTATGCTGTATGAATATATTTATATGAGCAAGCGCTCTTTAGTATCCTAAATTTACCGAGTTAAAATTGAAAAATATAAATATTTTTGTTGTTTGAGCCAGAGAAATCTTTAGATTTGAGATGCTTAAATCACAGAAAATCTTTGAAATTATTCTTCCCAAACACTTTCTCTGGGGCTGGAGGCAGAATAGTTCTGGAAAGAAAATCTATAAACATTCTGGAGAATTTTCTGTGTGTTGACATGAGACATGCTTTCGGAAGGCCTTAATGGTTTGTCACTTTTAAGGGTAGTTAGTAGTCTTTTGAGGGTATGTGTCATAACATTAATTATTCATTGGAATTCCAGCAAATATTCAAGCAATTAGGAGGAACATAGACAAGGCAGCTTTTTCTTTTTTTCCAAAGGGTGATGATAATTCTCTCAACCAAAATGGCTAAACTCCAACACCCTGCCCGAGTTTGCATTCAAAAGGAAAAACCCCAAACAAGCCTCACCCAAACCTTCCCCATCACCTGCTTCAAAGAGATTATTGTCAAGCATCGACAGGACTGAATTCATTTAATATGAATAAACAAGTGACATGAACTTACAGCAGTGAGCATTTACGACCAGCACATTGCTTTCTGTTGGCTTTGACATAGAGATCATTCTCTGGATGAAAAACATGGTATCAATTCAGTGAATTAACATCGGTCACTAATCATCTGGTTAGGTTCCAATTATATATATCCAGGCTTGGATAATTTAAATTGAAATTTAATTTACAGTTTTTAAATGACAATATGTAATTTAAATTGCAAATAAATAAAAGGATCATTAGATTATGAACTATGAGTGACACTACCTTTATCTTTTAAGGGCATTATATACACTGAAGACAGTGTTTCTGAAAGCAGAATGCTCTATTCTATTAGACACTGTGACAAGAAATTTTGATATATGTATGTATATATGTCACATTTTATAGATGCACACACTTTTTAAAAACACACTTTTTTAAAAGACAGGGGAGTATTTTTCAGGCACCAATCTTGCAAAAATTCTCACAGTTTTAAAAAAATGTTAAATTCAAGTACATCAATAAATGAAAAACAGCAAAATAATTACAGCTAAAATTGTTAATGTTGAACTAACAATTATAAATTACAATGATTTCAGGTTCTTAGTAAAAGCATTGGAGTGGAAAAGGTGGAATTTCAAGTCAAATCCCATCACAAGAAATTTGATTGCAATAAAAAGCTGATCATAAAGAAGTGGTTTTCAAGGTCTTGCCAGACATTAGAAGTGTTTCTCATTCTCATTGCCACAACACTTATGATTTTAAATAATTTGTAGCAATGAGTATTTTCCTAAAAGCAATTATTCAAAAGTTCTTTCTCATACAACTGCTGCTGCTGCTGCTAAGTTGCTTCAGTCGTGTCCGACTCTGTGCGACCCCATAGACAGCAGCCCGCCAGGCTCCGCCATCCCTGGAATTCTCCAGGCAAGAACACCGGAGTGGGTTGTTATTTCCTTCTCCAATGCATGAAAGTGAAAAGTGAGAGTGAAGTCGCTCAGTCGTGTCCGACTCTTAGCGACCCCATGGACTGCAGCCCACCAGGCTCCTCCGTCCATGGGATTTTCCAGGCAAGAGTACTGGAGTGGGGTGCCATTGCCTTCTCTGTCTCATACAACAGTCACTTCCAAAAATGAAAATAATCCAACCCTTGATTTTGTGACACAGTGTAAGGTGTGGTAATAGAAACCTTGATTCTAGGTAACCAGAAAAATAGAAACAGATTATAATCGAAACCAATTTCTTTACTTTTTTTACATTGAAAAAGAATGCACTGGCAGACAATAACTACATCTACAAATTTGACTAGTTTGTGTACTAGCAGCCTGTTCTGAATTTATTTTGAGCCAAATACACAATAGAGGGAGGTGCACAGCACAGCGTCAACTGAAGATGTTTACTTTATAATTTAAATATATTAGTTACCTGCTATAACACAACTCACAAGTGGTCATGAACTCATTAAGGATAAAAATACTTAACTCATGAATCTCTAGCACTTAGAACATACCAGGCACATACTAAATGTGAACTGAGGGACTTTTAGGAACATTTTTCCTCATGTAAGTTCCTCTTTTCCCTGAGTCTGAGATAATTTATGGACCATGATGAAACAAAGAAGCTACAAAAATAAAAAGGCAATCATATAAGAGCACAATTAACAATTCCTTTCTTTAAAACTATTCTCTGAGTTCTAATGAAGGACAATAGTGGTCCCTGCTATGGAAATTATTCCCTGTGAGTTGTACTTAGACTATGGACATGAACCTACAAGAAAGTGGGGGGTGGAGAGTGGGGTGCACCGAATAATTAAAAGTCGGGTTGTTTTTCTCCAAAGCAATCAACTATGTGATCAAGTCAAGCCTTTTTTTGCTTGTTTCCTCTCAAATAGGATATATTTGTAGAAAGAAACAATAAGGTTTCAGGGAATTGAATTACCTCTTTGAGATTTACTGGGACCTATTTAGAATAATAATGTTGAATGACCTAATTAGTATTCAATGAGCTTAAATGATTCAGTATTTAAAAAAAAAAGATATACTCCAAAGAATTAACTGAGTAATCAATTTGCTGAAGTTCTGCATTTAGACTATATTGATAAAACAGTTTTAGTGTCAAAAATAACTTTAGAAATATTTCTCTGGGGAAATTATTCTAATTATGATTATGTTTTCATTTTAAAAAATAGTTAATTGATTATTTTGGCATAATAATCTATACTTTGGGTGGGGAAAACCAGTCATGGAAATAATTTCCCTAATTAGTTCAATCAGTTCCATACTGAACCAATAACTTCATGAAGGAATTGCTTATATGACTTAGTATTACAGAGAACTATGAAAAAATCATTTTTGGAATATTATATTTAATATAAAAGAGTTGACTATAAGAGGACTAATAGGAATATAAATGAAAGTTTTAGATTTATAACCAATGTATATTATATTTAGTTGACAGTGTCTAATCATTCATAATTATGGTTAAGAGGAATACTGGAAATCTAAGTAAACATATCTATCAGATAAGCAGTGGGATGTAAGGAGCACAATGGTCATAAGGGTTTTTTTAAGTGTTAAATATCAATCAACAGTAGCATTGAAGGGACTGTGAATTTTTCACCATTTGAAAAATTACTATGTTTACTAAGTTTCTGTAAACTTTCCAGAGTAAGTTGTAAATTATTCTTTATTTACAAATCAAAGGCTTATGATTGGCTTAAGTATTTTTGTTAAGCCAAATAAGGTAATTTGTGATTTTCTACAGTTTTTAAAAAGTCTCATTTCCTGATTACTAACACGTGCAACCCAACTTGATTAAAAATGCATGCATATTATAGTTCATATCCATTTTCTCCCAAGCAGAAATTACAGGGCATTCAGGTATAATCCTTAGAATTTATCACTCTAACACTCTCCTATGCTAATTTCACTATAAAAACATTTCAGGAACTGAGTATTTATTTTTAGCATTTTTATGAGATTAACAATAATTTTCCATATACTCTAGAGCTGCATTGTCCAGTATGGTAGCCATTAGCCACATTTGGCTATTGAAACACTTGAAATGTGACTATTGCAACTTGAAGAACTGAATTTCTAATTTCAATTAATTTTCAAGTTAAGAACTTATAGTTGTTTTAGTTATTAGAGAAATTTTAAGTATGTTTAGACAACTTAGGTTAATGAATCTACTTTTTCTTCTGGAAAATTTATGAAATTGCAATAAATCAAGTATTACTGATGAACACCCAATGTCCAAATTAAGGTGAACTTAAAATTTAAAAAACAAACCAGATTTTAAAGACTTTAACATAAAAAGCATAACATTCTATTAACAATTTTATATTGATTTCTTAAGTATTTTGCATTATATTTCTCTTGGACAGCACTGATCTGGGACTCCATGAAAATTGCTAGCTTCTGAAAGTCATGTTTTAAGTTTTTTATTATTTTACTAAAAAATTATCATTATGAAAAAGAAATTAGAGTTAGAATTTGTCGAGTAAAAAGTGACCTAATTGCCCTCTCTACACTACCTCCCTTCTCTGAACTGGAAAGCCCTTGATAGCACCAACAGCACAATGCAAAAATGATAGGCAGTGAAATATGCAGAAATCGTGTATGATAGCACTGATGAGTGTGCAATCAAATCAAACTGCTCACACACTACAGTCTATCTTTTCTTGCTCCCAATTGTCTTCAGACCTGTGTGTCCCTAATTCCAAAATTAACCTTCAAACTTCCTCCCAAGTTCTGCTGTGCTATGGCTTCTGGTATAGAACAATGAACGTTGACTTTACTGAGCAATGTGCTTGATCATGTATTAATACTAGATTCTGTCCAGGCCCGAGAACTTTCATCCTTTAGAGTGGAGAGCTTCCTCTGGGAGAAGGGTTCAAATCCCAGAAGTTTGAACACTGCCACCCGGTACTTCTTGGACATGATGTTGTAGAGAATAGGGTTGATGGCGGCACTGAGGTAGAAGAGGACGAAAGAGACGAGGTTGCAGTATTGGCTGATCTGAGCGATCTCCACAGAGCCAGGCTCGAAGGATTTGGAAAATAAATATCGTCCTACGTGGAAGGGCAGCCAGCAGAGGATGAAAGCAAAAACCACTACAGCTGAAAAGACAATGAGAAAGAGAACGTCAGTTCAGGATATGTCATAGCAAACCACAATCTCTTTTGAAGACATAGACTTGTTTTGATTATGTGTGGTATGACAATTGACTTCAGAAAAATATCATGTTTTGCTCTTCCCCATTCCTATATTTTAACCAAGATTGACTCTGTTTGGACCAACAGTTCAACCATTTTCACTAAGCTTTCCAATCATTTCTATTTAACAACTACTTTAGTAAATTTGTGCTTGAGTTGACATGTTGACTCTAGTAACTTGACAATCTAGTCTCAATAGTCCACTATAATATATGTGTTAGATCAAACCTATATGAGATAATGTGGTTGTACTCAGCCGCAGTTATGTATCAGAGTTTCCCTGGGCACAGATTCCTTGGATATAATACAAACTAACTAAATTAAAATTTCTAGAAAGGAGACCAGGACACCTGTTCTCTTTTTTTCTTTGTAAAGTTTCATAAAAGATTGAATGTGCAGTCAGGATTGAGAACCATAGAGATGAATGAGACTTTTCCACCTAAAATAGACATAAGTAAGGAATAAAAGGCCATAAAACAAACTAACATTAATGATCATCCATCCAAGTTTTAATTTTGCCCATGTAAGGTAGCTTTTTTTTTTTTTTCAAGACCTTTGCATTTCTAGGTTAAGTTTTTAAAATTCAGAAATCAGAGGAAAAATAACAGAAAAAAAATATTCTGGTCCTTGTACCACTTTAGGGAATCACTAAGTGATTGAGTCCCTTCCAGTTGTCAAGGCAAAACAAAATTAGCATTGGTGTTGAGACACCAGTGAGGATAATTAACAGTTCAAAAATAAAATTAGAGGAAATTATTGAATGTACTCATAAAACTAAGTTGCATAGCAGCAACTCACTGCCCCAGCAGCAACATGAATTTAGAGTCCCTTGAGGAGCACCAGCAGATTTCGATCTAGTCATATTACGAGAATCACTGGTCTTAAAAAAAACAAAAACAAAAACAAAAAAAAACCTGACATTCTTTGGATAAACTCTATCACTTTAATATACAGGATTTCAGGAATTGTAAAATTACAATGCAAAATCATCCTGGAATGACTTCTAAGAAGCACTAAATATGCAAATAAGTACAAAATGTTGACTACAATGTCCAAATAATAAAACGTAAAGATTCTGGTTTTGAAAAAAGCAAGTAGAATTACAATTTCACTTGGCTATGAACACACTTTGTATTACTTGTACCAAACACATGTAGTTACAGAAGCTGAATTTATGGAATAACTATTCCATACACACTCCAGTGTGGCACTGCATCCAGATGTTTTCTTAAGGCTCACTTGGGGAGAGATAGTAAGTCCTACCAGCTTCCACCCCTTCTCCTTTTCTCATGTTGGAAGCCTGCCTATCCTAGTTTATCTAGCCTTTCCTACTTGGAGAGAAAGCTAAGTATGAAAACAGAGATCCCAGTACTTCCTTCCAAAGCTGTATAAACAGCATCAGGATAAATGGAATTGAGGCAATTATCTGAAAAAAATACAAGTCAGAAAGCAAATCACAATATTGAAAGAAAAATCAATCTTCTCTGATAGAATTATCCAAATGATCACATCTTTGGTTAAATTTACCAATGAATGCTTTCTAGAGTCAATGCCTGATTTTTTCACCCCCAGTACCTGCTTTTCTTAATGCAACTTAGTTATCTCCATATTGAGGCAGGAAGCTTAACATCAACTTTAATGCTTTAAGACCACAATAGATTCTTTAATGAAAGATCTCAGTTTTGACACGAAGTTTCTAGGCTAATACGCACTACATTTTAGAGAAATACAAAGGTGGGACATTTTTCCATGAAAGAGAGAAGGAGAGACCAGAAATGAGACACACACACAGAGAAAGAGACCAAAGGAGAAAGTCAAGGGGCGAGAGGAGGGAAGGAGAAAGGACAGAGGAAAACAGATATATAGACAGAGAAAAAAATGGGAAACAAAAAAATAGAATGACACACGACAGAGAAACTAGAGACCAAAGAGAGGGCTCAAGACCAACACGGGAGAGAATAATTGAGAGATTTATAGGGCAACATATACTTCAAGAAACAGGAGAGAGGGAGACTCAGGGAGAAGGGGAAGACTCGGGGAGAGGAGAGCTCGAGGGAGCACTGAGACCCACCCAGCATCTTCACGGTCTGTTTGTGGTTCTGGTCTCTGAGCGAGGCGCCTACCGCCGCCTCGCCGCGTCTCCTCCTCCACAACTTCCTGCCGATGAGGCTGTAGAGCACTGTGAGGCAGAAAACAGGCAGGAAGAAGAAGACGCTGGACACCCACACCATGACGGTGAGCAGTCCGGAGCGCACGGCGAACTCGGTCGCTCGGCACTCGTTGGTGTCCCGAGGGTCGGTGCCATTCTCATGCTCCACTCCGACCAGCACGAAGATGGGCCAGGCGCTGCAGAAAGCCACGGCCCAGATGACCAGGATGACGAGCTTCACCCGGCCCTTGGTGATCACCACCTTGGCCCGCAGCGGGAAGCAGATGGCGAAGTAGCGCTCGACGCTCAGCGCGGTGATGGTGAGCACCGTAGCGTAGGTGCAGCTCTCACTGACAAACTGGAAGAGTTTGCAGAGCAGGTCGCCCAAGTTCCAGGGCCGGTAATGCCAGAGGCGCACGAGGTCGAGGGGCATGCAGAGGAAGATGAGTAAGTCGGAGAAGGCCATGCTGGACAGGTAGAGGTTGGTGGTGGTACGCAGCTCGCGGAAACGCGACACCACCAGCATGGTGAGCAGGTTTCCCGCGATGCCCACCACGAAGAGCGCCACGCAGGTGGCTGTGACGCCCGCCAGCAGCGGCGCGGGGAAGAGGGGTGGCAGCTCGTCAGTCAGCGAGTCGTTGTCGGGGAGAGCGTCCCAGCCCAGGTCCTGCAGCGTGAGGTTGGGCCCCGGCTCCTCGCTCCGTGTCGCATTCCACATGCTGCCGGTTCTGCTTAACTGGTTCAGGGACGCGACTGCGCTGAGAGGCTGGATCCGGCTGGTCCGGGAGAAGGTCTCCTTAGGCGCAAAAGAGTGCGAGGGAGGAGCGCGCGCGGGCTCTCAGGGAGGATACTTGGAAAGAAAAGAGAGAGGAGAGGCAGTAGCTGAGCGAGAAGGTGAGATTGAGAGCCTGAGGCGGGGAGGAGGGCGAGAGATGGAGGCAGGAAGACACACACACACACACACACACACACACACACACACAGGTGGTGAGATGGACAGAGTGACCCACAGCTCTGGCACCTCTCGTTTACCCCTTTCTCTCCCCCAAAGACCCTCTCTCCCAACCCAGCCTCCAGCAAGCCTCCACACAAGTACCTGTCACTGGGGTAGCTTCTCCAACTCTGCTTCCCTTTTGCGTTCAGGCTCCAGCAGCATCTCGCATTTCCCAAAGCGCTGCGAAGCGGAGACCCAGCACTGCGAAGCTCGAGCGCGCGGGAGCGCTCCCCTACTAGCCTTGGGCGCTGCGTGCCCAGTGTGACCCCAAAGGCAGATCACACCCGAGGATGGGGGCGGGGATAATGGGGAGAACACCTTCAGTTCTCAGGACCTGCCTCTACAAGGGTTAGAGTTGGCTACAAACCTGGTGTCGAAAACTGAGAGTGCACAACTGAGCTTGGGAAAGGGAGGTAGGGAGTGTTCCGACGGGAGAGGAGACCTTGCGCACCTGGGAAGAGCCTCACACAGTCCTAGAACCTACCATCGTCTTCGCGAGGAGAAGCAGGCTTAGAGAGGTGCGGCCACTTGTCCAAGGTCGCACAGCGAGCGGGGGACTCAGGTTCTAGATTTGAATATCCCATCTGATGGACTTCTGAGAACGAAGGAGCAAGATGTGTGAATAAATTGTTGTGAATTCCAGCCCTTTGTACAGTCTCCCAACTGGGCGGTGGTAGGGCATATGCTGTGTAGGAGATTACTTTTGCTGCAGCAAACCTCGGAGGAGGAGGAAAAGCTAAGGGGCGTGCTAGCGTGGCAGAGGTGGGGGGAGCTGGTAAAGGGGGCGTAGCAGAGGCTGTAAAGTTGGTACGTTGAGGGTGATCAGTAAACATTTTCTGAGGCATGGATAAGAAAGATCAGCCTTTAGGTAAATCATCAACCTTTTTGCTTCACATTTCGAGGATGTTGTGAAAACCACTGAGAATGGATGTCAAGAGTGTTGGGGACAAAGTTGTAGCTCAGTACCTAAATATAGGCAGCAGCGTTGCTGTTATTGCTATTGAGGGGTAGGAGCTGCGCTCCGTGGGTATGGGTCGGAGGCTGCCCCTACGCTCTCCAGGTGACTGTCTCTGGACGCAGTCACTGTGTCCTCTGCTCGGAGCCAGGAATCCGCAAACTAAGGAGCGAAATTGGAGGCTGCCCTCTTACTCACTAACCCGCCGGGCCTCTTCCGGCGGGCCAACCCGGGGGCAGCTCACAAGCGTGTTCAGCACCGCGGCCAGCGACCGGCTCCTCCTACCTCGCGGCACTGCACTGCTCACCCTGCTGAGGCCTGCCGGCTCTCACCTTTTTCACTTCTGGCCTCAGGGCCTCTGTCCAGCTCCACGAGGGAGCCGGGAGATTCCTCCCAAACACAGACTCATATTAAATGGCTTCACTGACCGCGCCTATTCACACTCATTTACCCGTGGCCTAAATTGTCTTTGCATGAGAGACAGCTTTCCCGAAGCATTTTAGTGCCTTTGCATATGTCTTTGACAGATGATTTGTATTACCTCTACCGACTAAATCATTAATGCTTTAAAGTTCACAAAAACTTTGGGCTGGATGTATGCATATGTGCATGAAAGATTCCACACACAGACAGAGACTGGAAGTTTAGTACAGGCAACTTAATGGAAAATGCTACATAGGTTACTACTGCTGTGTTACAGATATTGGAGCAAAGATCTATTACAATTATTATTTTAGGAAAAGATGAGGGGCTGCCTAATGGTCCCAGTGGTTAAGAATCTGCTTGCCAATGCAGGGGATTCGGGTTCAATCCCTGGTTTGGAAACTAGGATCCCACATGCCAGGGGGCAGCTACTGAAGTCCCTGCCCTCAATAGCCCATGTTCTGCAACAAGAGAAGCCATCAAAATGAGAAGCCCTCACACAGCAACTATATTTGACTTTAACACTTCCCACCCTACATTATCGGGTTTTCCATATGGCACTAGTGGTAAAGAACCCATCTGCCAATGCATCAGGTTAAGAGACGTGGGTTCCATCCCTGGGTCGGGAAGATCTCCTGCAGGAGAGCATGGCTGCCCACTCCAGTATCCTTGCCTGGAGAACCTCATGGACAGAGGAGCCTGGCGGGCTACAGTTCATGAGGTCACAAAGAGTTTGACATTACTGAAGTGACTTAGCATGCACTCTACATTATCAGTAGTCTTCTGTGTGCAGACAAATCTCTAAGGGGAGAAAACAGCGGGATAAATAAAAATACCACAGGAGGCTATAGCCTAAGAATAAGAATCAGGAAAAGATTGTGGTGACGTATTTCTAATCTACTGAGTGTGAAAGTAATAGCTAATAAATAGGTGAAATTTTTCTTAAAAATCCATTATAACAAAAATTTGGCATGTTGGCCAAAATAGCCAGATTTTAACTGCATTCAATTATTTTCTAAAATAAAGACAAATCTGTATTGTGTGATGAAGAAAAAAACAAAAACAGGGGATAGTATTGAAATTGATTCATTCATTTACAACACATAATATTATTAAAATATATAAAACTTTCTATTAGTAGGTGTCAGGTACTGGGAATGACCAAAAAAAAAAAAAAAAAAAAAAAAAAGAAGTCAGAAAGGTCCTATATTTATAAACTTACATTATGGAGAGAAAAGTACAGTTAAACAAGCAATTCCAGTACAGTTTGATATGTGCATTTAAAGAGGCATGTACAATGAGCTCTGTTGAAATATGGAGAAACAATGAACTGCATAAAGGTTTTAGGAAAGACTTCTCAGAGGAAGTACCACCTGAGCTGGATCTTCAAAGTTGAGTTCCAATAGGTGAAGCAGAGTATGCTAAACTGTTCAGATAGGTACAAAACCACACTGGAGCATAAAAACCCAGCATACCTTATCCTTTGAGGAGTATTATTATGGATTCATAGATTTTCATACATTCAGTGAGGAGCAGTCCAAATTACAGTATTTATTTTTCTTTATGATGCTTAAATTATCCTATCTTTGGCTAATAAGATCCCTTTCAAGCTGGCTCCAGGGTCTCTGACATGACTTGCTTAGATTTTGAAAACTTCCTTGCCAAAATGTGTGTAACAGTAAAACACCACTTGTAAAACTTAGTGTGTAAGTTCCCTACTCTAGACCTGGGAGCAGCTATTTCTCCAAGAATTCCTGGCACCTTATAGTGGGGAATGGCATTTAGAAACTTAAGTTTGGGCAGTAGGGATGGTTATTGCTCCTATAATATTATGGCCTAGACCCTGTCTATCAACAGAGCTAGGATAAATGTTTTTTGAAAGTGTCATGAGATGATGATAATACATTAGATATCAGACGCACTCTTAGCAAGTGATCATAATTAACATCACCAGTGTGATGCTCTGTAAAAGACACAAAGTCCCTTACATAGTATTCCATCTAGGAATGCACAATCTCAAACTAATCACAAGGAAACATCAGACAGACTCAAAATGAGGAATATTCTATTTTTAAAATTCTTTCCCAAACTGTCAACATTATATATGACAAAGAAAGACTGGGAAAATGTTCCAGACAAAAGAAAACCAAAGAGATGTAACAGCTAACTGGAATTTCTATCCTAGACTGGATTCTAAACTGGAGGATAAAAACTTCTATAAAGGACAATATTGGGTTAAGTGACAAACTTAGAATATGGATGATAGACTAGATAGAAGTATTGAATCAATGTTAAGTTTACTGGAATTGATAACTATGTGAAAGAAAATATTCTTAAAAATATACTTAACCATGATCTATGCTTATGTTTCAGATATGTGTAGATAAACAGAGAATTTCCTAAGTGGCTCAGTGGTAAAGAATCCATCTGCCAAGCGGAAGACTTGGATTTGATCCCTGGGTTGGGAAGTTCCCCTGGAGGAGGAAATGGCAACCCACTCCGGTATTCTTGCCTGGGAAATCTCATGGACAGTGGAGCCTGGTGGGCTACAGTTCAAGGAGTGCAAAGAGTCAGATACAACTTAGCAACTAAACAGCAGCAGCAGATAAACAGAGGCAATGATAAAGCTGCTGCTGCTGCTAAGTCACATCAGTCGTGTCTGACTCTGTGCGACCCCATAGACGGCAGCCCACCAGGCTCCCTTGTCCCTGGGATTCTCCAGGCAAGAACACTGGAGTGGGTTGCCATTTCCTTCTCCAATGCATGAAAGTGAAAAGTGAGAGTGAAGTCGCTCAGTCGTGTCCGACTCTTCACGACCCCATGGACTGCAGCCTACTGGGCTCCTCCACCCATGGGAGTTCCCAGGCAAGAGTACTGGCGTGGGTTGCCATTGCCTTCTCCAATGATAAAGCAAATTGGGAAAAATATGAATAATAAATGAATCCAGGGAAGGGGTAGAATGATTTCTTTGTATTATTCTTGCAACTTTTCTTTGTTTGAAATTATTCCCATACAAAATATTAAGTCATTAGTTGTAGAGATATTTCAATTCAACTTATGATTATTTACTTAATGTACTTGGTTTTATATTCCTACTGAATATCCTGGCTTCTAACAACATAAGCATAATTATTTATGTTGTAATATGCATTAAATGATTTCAAACTAATAACATTGGCACTACCGTTAATAGTAAACTTGGCAGATAAAACTTGAGATTTTCTTGCAGTTCTCTTTGTCCCTAGAACATACCCCACTAAGTGTGTACAGGGCTTCCCAGGTGGAACTAGTGGTAAAGAACCTGCCTCCCAATGTAGGAGACAGAGAGATGTGGGTTTGACCCCTGGGTCGGGAAGATCCCCTGAAGAAGGGCATGGCAATCCACTCCAGTATTCTTTCCTGAAAAATTCCAAGGACAGAGGAGCCTGGCAGGCCATAGTCCATAGGGTTGCAAAGAGTTGGACAAAACTGAGCACACATGCACGAGTCTACAAATGTGTACAACTGTGTGTCCTAAGAGTAATTGAAATAATGCTTTTTTATGTGTGGTTAAGTGACAAATTTGACACAGTTAGATTTGTTTTAGTTACTTTTAATTTTAGGAATTATTTAAAATTTGACTTGTGATTTGACAAGTAAAATTTTAAAACAAAGCATGGTCTTAAATTTAAAATGATAAACCAAAAAATATTCAGCAACATATTATATCTTCTTCATACTCCTCAACTGACATTATTAAAAGGAATTTAGCCTCTGGTTTACCTATCCTGTGTGTTTCTGTAAATATGCATGTGTGGGTACGTAGCTTACATAAAGGGTGATATACTCTATACACTGTCCACTCTCTTCATTTTTAATGTAACACAGTATCCTGGAGTTCTCTAATACTAATATTCTTTTCTTGGATGTTTTTGTAGTACTCCATCTTGAGAAAATTACATAGTTTCCATTATGAAAATGTACCTTAGTATTATTCAACCAACATTTTATTGTTTTTGCTTGTATGTTTTTAATAATCTTTTGCTATTATAAATAATGTTGCATTTTATATGTTGACAGGTACAGTACAGAATAACATAAGGAAATGACAGTTTAATAAAAAGAAGAATGTTCTCTTCCCAGCCCTGGCAAGCAACCACAATCTGTTTTCTGTCTCTGAATTTGACTACTCTAGTTGCCCCTTGCCAGTATTTGTTCTTTTATGACTGGTTTATTTCATTTCACATAATGTCCTCACAGTTTGTCTATGTTGTAGCTAATGCCAGAACCTTCTTCTTTCCTGAGTAATATTTCACTCTATGTATACAGACCACATTTTGCTTATCTGTCCATCCACCAATAGACACTTGAATTACTTCTACCTTTTGGCTCTTGTGAATAATGCTGCTATGAACATTGATATACAAACATCTATTTGCTTCCCTGCTTTCAATTCTTTTAGGTATATATCCAGAATTGGAATCGCTGGGTCATATGGTAATTCTATATTTAATTTTTTGAGGAACTGCCATATCGTTTTCCACAGCAGTGGCCCTATTTACATTCCCACCAGCAGTGCACAGGGATTCCAATTTCTTTACATCCTTGACAATATGTATCCCCTGGTTTTTTTCCTGTTGTTTATTTTTCTGTCTTGTAAAGTCATCCTAATGAGTATGAAGTGGTATATCATCATGGTTTTGATTTACATGTCCCTAGTAATTAGTGATGCTGAGCACCTTTTCACATACTTATTGGATATTTGTATATATTCTTTGGAGAAATGTCTATTCAAGTCCTCTGCCCATTTGAAAATCAGGTTATTTGGGGTTTTTTTTCCTGTTGAGTTGTCCTTTTGACTCTTGAGATTTTTTTTTCCTTGTCAATTCATCTTCTAATGATTCTGAAAGCACTGGAAAATAAATGGGAAGAAGGAAAGTTTGTAAAAAGTTGTATTCCATTTTAATGGATATGACTGTAACATCCGAGGCAGTTTCAAAGCTTCAACAGATGGTGCACAGCAATTGTGCTATACTGATTGAGTTACAACAAATTCCATTGAATTAAAAATCCTCTTAGCAGATGCCTTCAATAATTGTTGTCTTCTCTGAAGCTAATCTCTGAAGCAAAGACTTTTTTTTCAGTGTTTGTTATTTGTAGCGTTTGGATCTTTGAAATTCTAGACTTTCTACAAAATACTCTATTGGTATATGGGTGGCAGTTTATTTTAGGAGTGTTGAGGGGTAGGAGGATGGAGGGATAAAGAGGACATTAATCTCTGACGAAAAGGTAGATTGCTAATAAACTAGACAAGATTTGTGAAACATGAATATATGTTTCTTTATAAAAATAAACAGTATATCTTGAAACTGTTTTGCTATAGATTGCAATATATATTCATTTTAATGAAAGCTAAATACTATAAATTATCTCACCAAGATCCCTAAAATAGGAGTCTACCTCTAGTTCTAATTTCCTAAAAATTCATAATTACTTATTAAGACTAGTAAAGAATACCAAAAAAATCTATGACCATTTGGGTAATTCGATTTTATTATGTTAAGATATTATTTAATATGCTATTAAGATAATGTATCAAGATATTTCATTATGTAAAGTCTTGCCAGGTGCTTTAGAAAGCAAAATGTTTCCTTTGTACAAATCACGGAACGTTACTTTTGAGAACGCTAATGAGGAAAGACAACCTGGAATGTGAGCAGTGCAGAAGAATACGGATAAAAACCACTCAGTCTGTACTGCCTACTGGACGTTTATAACTGGAGAGCTCATCACCACTTCAAGCTCATTTTATGTCTAAAGCAAATTCATCGTCTCCAACCCACTGAGTGTTCCTAATATCCATCCCTTATCTCCATTTTTAAAAAATTTTTACACCATTTGTAAAGGTTACTTTCCATTTACAGTTATTACAACATATTGGCTATATTCTCTGGGTGGTAAAATACATCCTTGATAATTTTTATAATTATATCCAATAGTTTGTCCCATTCCCTCACCCCTACATTGCCCACTCGTTTGTTCTCTATGTCTGTAAGTCTGCTTCTTTTTTCTTATATGCACTGTATTTGCTGTAGTTTGTTGTATTTTGTAGATTCTACATAAAAGTGATGTCATACAGTATTTGTCTCTCTCTGTCTGATTTATTTCACTTAACGTAATGTTCTCCAAGTCCATCCATGTTGCTGCAAATGGGAAATTCTTTTTTTTAATGTCTGAGTAGTATTCCATTACATATATATACACACACACACACCAAATCTTTATTTATTCATCTGTTGATGGTCACTTGTTTCTTCCATATCTTGGGAATTATAAATAAAGCTGCTATAAATGTTGGGGTGCCTGTATCTTTTTGAGGTTTTTTTTTTTTTTTTTTTTTTTCAGAGATATAGCCAGGAGTGGAGTTGATGAGTCACATGGTAGCTCTGTTTTTAGCTTTTTGAGAAACCTCCATACTGATTTCCACAACAGTGGCTACACCATCTTACACTTTCACCACGAGTGTACAAAGATTACCTTTATTCCACATCCTAGCCAACATTTGTTACTTGTGTTCCTTTTCGTGATAGGGTTGTTCTGACAGGTGTGAATTGACGCCTCATTATGACGCCTCACTTTCCTGACAATTAGCAATGTTGAGCATCTTTTCATGTGCCTGTTGGCCATCTGCATTTCCTCTGTGGAAAAATGTCTGTTTTTGGGGGGTTGAGGTGCATGAACTGTTTATATATGTTGGATATTAATCCCTTATCTGACATATCATTTGCAAATACTTTCTCTCATTCAGTAGGCTGTTTTTTCATTTTGTCAATGGTTTCCTTTGCTGTGCCAAATACTTAAGTTTAATGAGGTCTCATTTGTTTGTATTTGCTTTTTTTTCCTTTACTGTAGGAGACAGATCCAAAAAAATGTTGCTGCGATTTATGTTGAAGAGTGTTCTGTTTATGTTATTTCCTAGGCCTCACCTCCAATCTTAATCATCAACATCTAAGTCCAGTTCCCCACTCAACAACCATGTAGGCGGCAAGTTCTCAGTCTAATTAACTACAAGAATTTGGTAAACGTCTTTGGAAGGAATGATACTAAAGCTGAAAACTCCAGTACTTTGGCCACCTCATGTGAAGAGTTGACTCATTGGAAAAGACTCTGATGCTGGGAGGGATTGGGGGCAAGAGAAGGGGACGACAGAGGATAAGATGGCTGGATGGCATCACTGACTCGATGGACATGAGTCTGAGTGAATTCCGGGAGTTGGTGATGGACAGGGAGGCCTGGCGTGCTGCGATTCATGGGGTCTCAAAGAGTCAGACACGACTGAGCGACTGATCTGATCTGAAACTTCTTTAAAGCTTACTTTCATTTGGTATCCTTCCTATGTAAAACATTTTTAGTGACTCATTTTCATATCACATCAAGTCTTTCAAACTCTGACCTTCTCAAGAGCTCATCATTTGGCCTTACCCTACATATCTAATCAGATTCGTTCTTCATCCTACTGTGCCAGCCCCGCCTCTCCCCTCACTGCCCTCCCTCTTGCCACCTCTCACCTCTGGCTTCTCTCTGCAAATCCAAACCATGGAGTCCTGACCCACTTCTTGCTCTCAGTTCCTGTGTCCCTTAGAATTTGAACTTCCTAGTTTATTTCCTAATTATACACTGTTTCTGTGATTTTACATCCGTGACTTGCCTCTCCAATTATATTATAAGCTCCTTGAAGGCAGCTTAAGTGTTTCATGAGCAGCCCTGTCAGTTCAGATGTGTTTCAGACACTTCTTATCATATCCTCCATTAATGCCCTGGTCTGAGGCCCTGACCCCACTAAAATTGCTACAATAGCCAAAGGACTGCTCTCCCTCTGTTTATTCTTCCCATGCCAAGATCATTTTGCCTCTTCAACTAGCAATCTTTTGAAAATGCAAATCTAATCCTGACACTCCTGTGCTTAAAACCCTTCAAATGGTTCCCCATTATTTTTGAGGCCAAAATGGCTGGCAAGTTTTCCTAGAATCTCTTGGAAAACAGATTTCCCCAGAATATAGATTCTAACTTGGAGCTCTTTCCCTCTTACTCTCTGCAACCCAGTTGGATCAGTTTCCCAAGCTTAAAAAGATTTCTATGTCTTTTCAACTGTTCCACTGCTAAATTTGTACTCATTTATGTATTTATTTAACATTCCTCTCCTTCTTAGATTGTAAGGCTTATGTGAGCAGGGCCCAGGTCTTTTGTAAGTCATTGTTGCCTGGACTTACTAGATTCTTAATAAATGCTTGTTTAAATGAATGAGGGCACTTTTTATTTAGGCAGTGCTCTCTAAACCTAGGACTTTCTAGTGCATACTCATTCCAGAACAAAGTGAGAATTTAGATCACTTGATCCTTGTACATTGATAGCTATGTTCTGCTTTATTCACACATGAGTAGTTTACATAAATTATAAAATATAAATATGCTTGTAGTTTCAGATGATTTAGGGGAAGATATTTTGCTTTCATTTATTTCATCTGTAAGTTCTATCTAAGGAAAATATTTACTTAGAAAAAATCCTGTGCAAATCATAAGCTTAAAACTTAAAACACAGGCTACATTACTTCATTACAAGGGAGATTTAACTGACTATTTCAGATAACAAATTCGTTTCAAACTGATAATGTATTGGCAATGCCCCGATCACTACTGGTATTCTCTGTTATGTGGTTAAAAACCAGAGATACATATGTGAAATGTATTAATCACTGCTGAAGCTATAGTGTGCTGGTAAATATTTGACAACTAGATCTTCAGGGAAAACAAAACAAAACAAACAAACAAACAAAAAAAACAACCAACAATCTCAATTTAAGTGTTTCCCAATTTCTATTCCCCACCATGGTCAATTTCACTATTAAGGCCACTGAAGGCAGAGTTTGAAAGCCAAGCGAGCAAATGGCTCTTACAAGAGAGTACAAACTGGATCCAGCACACCACTGGATGGACCCTGTATAAGCAGCATGAATTGGCTGGGAGTGTCAATGATTTGACTTTATGTAGGTATCATTGGAGGGACTGATGTTGAAGCTGAAACTCCAATACTTTGCCACCTGATTTGGAGAGCTGACTCATTTGAAAAGACCCTGATGCTGGGAAAGATTGAAGGCAGGAGAAGGGGACAATAGAGGATGAGATGGTTGGATGGCATCACCAACACAATGGACATGGGTTTGGGTGGACTTCGGGAGTTGGTGATGGACAGGGAGGCCTGGCGTGCTGTGGTTCATGGGGCCACAAAGAGTCAGACACGACTGAGCGACTGAACTGAACTGAACTGATGTAGAAAAGGGGTCTTCAACTGGGGAAATCCACAAAGGACTTGGATAAATAATTCTGAACAGTGAGTGTGGAAGAGTTTTGCTCAGTCTTAAAAGGGGGTACAAGGTAGCTTTTAGTGTTGTGAAGGACCTGAGTCTGCTGCTGTCATCCTGCAAGCCAGCAGTCAAAAGCCAATATTACCAGCAAAGTGCAGCAGAGAACGAAGGGACCTGGCTCTTCAGTGATGACAATGAGCCACTGACTTAACCAGGCCCGGAATCACTTCACCTCAAGCTTTTTATCTTATTGGTGCAAAATGAGAGGGATCTTTTGTTAAAAGCTTCTGAAACCACACTAAGTGAAATGCTCACTAATAAGTTGCTTTGGGCTGATTTCATTTGGTTTCCTCCACTTGTCTAAACAGGTTAAGAAGGAAGAGCATGATGTTTCTTTTATATTGATCTCTCTCTCTCTCAGAGATGGCCTGGCAAGTGATTTTAGAGAGCCTATGAAGACTGTATGGACTGCAGACTTATTTTAAATATTCAGTTCAATTCAGTCGCTCAGTCATGTCCGACTCTTTGTGACCCCATGAAACGCAGCACACCAGGCCGCCCTGTCCATCACCAACTCCCGGAGTTCACTCAAACTCATGTCCATCGAGTTGGTGATGCCATCCAGCCATCTCATCCTCTGTCGTCCCCTTCTCCTCCTGCCCCCAATCCCTCCCAGCATCAGGGTCTTTTCCAATGAGTCAACTCTTTGCATGAAGTGGCCAAAGTACTGGAGTTTCAGCTTTAGCATCAGTCCTTCCAAGGAACACCCAGGACTGACCTCCTTTAGAATGGACTGGTTGGACCTCCTTGAACTCCAAGGGACTCTCAAAAGCCTTCTCCACACCACAGTTCAGAAGCATCAATTCTTCAGTGCTCAGCTTTCTTCACAGTCCAACTCTCACATCCATACATGACCACTGGAAAAACCATAGCCTTGACTAGATGGACCTTTGTTGGCAAAGTAATGTCTCTGCTTTTGAATATGCTATCTAGGTTGGTCATAACTTTCTTTCCAAGGAATATGTGTCTTTTAATTTCATGGCTGCAATCACCATCTGCAGTCGCTTCGGTCGTGTCCTACTCTGTGCAACCCCATAGATGGCAGCCCACTAGGCTCCTCTGTCCCTGGGATTCTCCAGGCAAGAACACTGGAGTGGGTTGCCATTTCCTCCTCCAATGCATGAAAGTGAAAAGTGAAAGTGAAGTCACTCAGTCGTGTCCGACTCATCGCGACCCCATGGATTGTAGCCCACCAGGCTCCTTCATCCAGGGATTTTTCAGGCAAGAGTACTGGAGTGGAGTGCCATTGCCTTCTCCAAGTGATTTTGGAGCCCCCCCAAAATAAATTCTGACACTGTTTCCACTGTTTCCCCATCTATTTGCCATGAAGTGATGGGACTAGATGCCATGATCTTAGTTTTCTGAATGTTGAGCTTTAAGCCAACTTTTTCACTCTCCTCTTTCACTTTCATTAAGAGGCTTTTTAGTTCCTCTTCACTTTCTGCCATAAGGGTGGTGTTATCTTCATATGTGAGGTTATTGATATTTCTCCCAGCAATCTTGAGTCCAGCTTGTGCTTCCTCCAGCCCAGTGTTTCTCATGATGTACTCTGCATATAAGTTAAATAAGTAGGGTGACAATATACAGCCTTGACATACTCCTTTTCCTACTTAGAACCAGTCTGTTGTTCCATTGCCATTTCTAACTGTTGCTTCCTGACTTGCATATAGGTTTCTTAAGAGGCAGATCAGGTGGTCTGGTATTCTCATCTCTTGAAGAATTTTCCACAGTTTATTGTGATCCACACAGTCAAAGGCTTTGGCATAGTCAATAAAGCAGAAATAGATGTTTTTCTGGAACTCTCTTGCTTTTTCCATGATCCAGCAGATGTTCGCAATTTGAGCTCTGGTTCCTCTGCTTTTTCCAAAACGAGCTTGAACATCAGGAAGTTCACAGTTCACATATTGCTGAAGCCTGGCATGGAGAATTTTGAGCATTACTTTACTAGCGTGTGAGATGAGTGCAATTGTGTAGTAGTTTGAGCATTCTTTGGCATTGCCTTTCTTTGGGATTGGAATGAAAACTGACATTTTCCAGTCCTGTGGCCGCTGCTGAGTTTTGCAAATTTGCTGGCATATTGAGTGCAGCACTTTCAAAGCATCATCTTTTAGGATTTGAAACAGCTCAACTGGAATTCCGTCACCTCCTGTAGCTTTGTTGGTAGTGATTCTTTCTAAGGCCCACTTGACTTTACATTCCATGATGTCTGGCTCTAGGTGAGTGATCACACCATTGTGATTATCTGGGTCATGAAGCTCTTTTTTGTACAGTTCTTCTGTGTATTCTTGCCACCTCTTCTTAATATCTTCTGCTTCTGTTAGGTCCATACCATTTCTGTCCTTTATTGAGCCCATCTTTGCAAGAAATGTTCCCTTAGTATCTCTAATTTTCTTGAAGAGATCTCTAGTCTTTCCCATTCTGTTGTTTTCCTCTATTTCTTTGCATTGATCACTGAAGAAGGCTTTCTTATCTCTCCTTGCTATTCTTTGGAACTCTGCATTTGAATGCTTATATCTTTCCTTTTCTCCTTTGCTTTTCACTTCTCTTTTTTTCACAGCTATTTGTAAGGCCTCCCCAGACAGCCATTTTGCTTTTTTGCATTTCTTTTTGTTGGGGATGGTCTTGATCCCTGTCTCCTATACAATGTCACAAACCTCCGTCCATAGTTCATCAGGCACTCTGTCTATCAGATCTAGTCCCTTAAATCTATTTCTCACTTCCACTGTATAATCATAAGGGATTTGATTTAGGTCATACCTGAATGGTCTAGTGGTTTTCCCTACTTTCTTCAATTTAAGTCTAAATTTGGCAATAAGGAGTTCATGATCTGAGCCACAGTCTGCTCCCAGTCTTGTTTTTGCTGACTGTATAGAGCTTCTCCATCTTTGGCTGCAAAGAATATAATCAATCTGATTTCAGTGTTGACCATCTGGTGATGTCCATGTGTAGAGTCTTCTCTTGTGTTGTTGGAAGAGGGTGTTTGCTATGACTAGTATGTTCTCTTGGCAAAACTCTATTAGCCTTGCCCTATTTCATTCCATACTCCAAGGCCAAATTTGCCTGTTACTCCAGGTGTTTCTTGATTTCCTACTTTTGTATTCCAGTCCCCTATAATGAAAAGGACATCTTTTTTGGGTGTTAGTTCTAAAAGGTCTTATAGGTCTTCATAGAACCGTTAAACTCCAGCTTCTTCAGTGGTACTGGTCGGGGCATAGTCTTGGATTACTGTAATATTGAATGGTTTGCCTTGGAAATGAACAGAGATCATTCTGTCGTTTTTGAGATTGCATCCAAGTACTTATTTCAGACTCTTTTGTTGACCATAATGGCTACTCCATTTCTCCTAAGGGATTCCTGCCCACAGAAGTAGATATAATGGTCATCTGAGTTAATACCCATTCCAGTCCATCTTAGCTCACTGATTCCTAGAATGTCGACATTCACTCTTGCCATCTCCTGTTTGACCACTTCCAATTTGCCTTGATTCATGGACCTAACATTCCAGGTTCCTATGCAATATTGCTCTTTACAGCATCGGACCTTGCTTCTATCACCAGTCACATCCACAACTGGGTATTGTTTTTGCTTTGGCTCTATCCCTTCATTCTTTCTGGAGTTATTTCTCCACTGATCTCCAGTAACATATTGATCACCTACCAACCCGGGAGTTCCTCTTTCAGTATCCTATCATTTTGCCTTTTCATACTGTTCATGGGGTTCTCAAGGCAAGAATACTGAAGTGGTTTGCCATTCCTTTCTCCAGTGTACCACATTCTGTCGGACCTCTCCACCATGACCCGTCTGTCTTGGGTGTCCCCACAGGCATGGCTTAGTTTCATTTAGTTAGACAAGGCTGTGGTCTGTGTGATCACATTGGCTAGTTTTCTGTGATTATGGTTTCAGTGTGTCTGCCCTCTGATGCCCTCTCGCAACACCTACCTTCTTACTTGGGTTTCTCTTACCTTGGACGTGGGGTATCTCTTCACGGCTGCTCCAGCAAAGCGCAGCCACTGCTCCTTACCTTGGACGAGGGGTATCCCCTCACGGCCGCTCCTCCTGACCTTGAATGTGGAGTAGCTCCTCCTGGCCCTCCTGCGCCCACACAGCCGTTGCTCCTTGGACGTGGGGTTGCTCCTCTTGGCCGCCTCCCCTGACCTTGGGCATGGGGTAACTTCTCTTGGCCGCCTAGGCCAACCTAATGAATAACCCAGAATGTTTTATACCTCTAGGACAAGTCTTCGGAGAAGGCAATGGCAACCCACATCAGTACTCTTGCCTGGAAAATCCCATGGATGGAGGAGCCTGGTAGGCTGCAGTCCATGGGGTCGCGAAGAGTCGGACATGACTGAGCGACTTCACTTTCACTTTTCACTTTTATGCATTGGAGGAGGAAATGGCAACCCACTCCAGTGTTCTTGCCTGGAGAATCCCGGGGACGGCAGGGCTTGGTGGGCTGCCGTCTATAGGGTTGCACAGAGTCGGACACGACTGAAGTGACTTAGCAGCAGCAGCAGCAGGACAAGTCTAAATCTATATATACTTTACAATGCCTGGGCTCAGTCGCTTAGTGGTGTCCAGCACTTTTGCGACCCCATGGACTGTGGCCCACCAGGCTCTTCTGTCCATAGGATTTCCCAGGCAAGTGGGTTGCCATTTCCTCCTCTAGGGAATCTTCCCAACCCAGGGATTGAACCCACATCTTCTGCATTGGCAGGTGGATTCTTTACCACTGAGCCACCAGGGAAGCCCATACTTTAGAGTACATGCAGGCTGGTAAATCGATCACTTTAAAATTTGCACCAGAGATTTTATTAAAATAATGAAGTTTCTTAATAAATATAGAAAATTTTTTATGAGATAATTTTTTGTCATTGTTTCACTCACATTTTCAGGTGATTTGTTGTTTCTTAATTCAGCATTCCTTACTGTCAAAGCAAAATATGACAAGCAGTTTTTGGTAGAGCTGTTTTGTTCTTATTGTCCCAGCTTTACTAGCAGGAAATATTTTCAGTTTGTTACAAAGCCTCTTCTCTAGGCTGTGTATGTCAAATAAGTGCTTTAATTCTTTTTTGTTTGGACACATTTTTGAGTCCCCAAAATGTGGTGACTGTGACTTCATATTGCTTTGTCACGAAGAATAATAAAATAATTATCTCGTTAGCATAAAAATATGGAAAATCAGATCTATCTGACACCAATGTATGTATGCTAGTACTGCACGAAACAGACTATTTTAGATGAGGTAGTATCAAAGGACTCTGTATATGTTTGGGGGCAAGTGTCACAGAAGGAGGCTATGTTCATAGTCGAGCTGGTGGAGCTTTGCTAACACTATTTTTGTTTGTTTGTTTCCCAGAATTACATAGAAAGGCTCTTCTTCACCTAACTCCTTCTGTTCTAACACAATCGAACCCCATGCAGTTCAACACTTGAGCTGTGGAATCAGACCAACCTAAGGTCACAACCTTGCTGTTTAGCTCTGTGATCTGTTTCTTCATATGTAAATGGATGATTATCCCCATCCCTCCATCACAAGGTTTCTATAGGAAATAAGTGAGCATACAAACAAGAGCACCCAAAATAGAGAAAGTGCTCAATAAATGGTCCTTTTTTCTCTTTTCTATTATCTCCCTAGAGTGAAACCTGGCCCCAATGTGAAGGCTGCCCAAGTACAAACAGCATCACATCCAACTCACACTTCACTTTCCAGTCCTGAAGGTGAGGGCTTTTGTGCTGCATTGCCTCTCAATCTCCATCCACTTTCTGCACCCCTCCTGGAGAGGGTCTGGAGACAGAAGCATGGGAAGCTTAGAGGAACGGGGAAAACCCACAGCAGGGGAAGCAAAGGATGCAGAAAGCAAATCATCAACCTCGCAGTGTATTCTGAGGATACCTTCAGTTCATTTTACAGAGCAGTCAGAAGCAAATTCAACAAATGGAATCAACTTCTTAAGGTAGAAAGAAAACTTAGCTTTTAAGGAAGTCTGTGACGAATCTCTTTTTAAAATAAAGACTCTTTGGCCATCTCTTGAATTTATCTGGTACATAAAGTTGGGCTTTTGTATATTGATTGATTTTCACTCAAAAGAGGAAGTATTTAAACTCCGTTTTCTATAACACTTACATATCTATTTTATCTAGGTTATTTTAATTTTGACATAGATATGACTTTGTAGAGGATTTGACGAATAAACAGAAACTTACACTGGAACTCAGCACAAAAACAATTATCATGAGTTTATAATTCTAGAGGTTTTCTTATTTTTAACTTTACATATTTTAAAAGGAAGTTACTGAGTCCTTAGAACCATCTAGGCAGTGTCTCAGGGCTTCACATATATTAAACATTTCCTCACAACTCCCCATGCAAGGTGGGTGCTCTTATCTGAGACACTGAGAGCCTGCCACGTGCCTTCTTGTCCCCTTCACTTTGAGTTTTATCCAGGTAGAGAATTTGAAGTCCTTTGAAGTCATTTAATCTGCCACTTTTAAACATTTCGATCTTTGGGGAAAATGGGAGAATCTCGCCACCTGGTGGCTGTTCCTGGTATGTGACAATAAAGGGGCCCCTCTTTGATCTCAAGAAGAGCAAAGAAGGGCTCTGCCTTACTGCTCCAATCTCTTCAGGCACCTCTCACACACCTGAGCTGGCCTCTCTTCTAGGGTGATTGTCTTTAGAAACCACTTGCCTTGTTCTGCCCAGATACATCCTAATAGAAACTGAAGTAGCAGTTTTTTTCTCTATTCTTCAAGTGAGGAAGTTTCACGGGACAGAGTCCGGCAATGATGGGCCAGAATGCCCCTGATTTTATTTCATTTTCAGAAAGATCAGATATTCAGTATTCATACTTTCTTTAAGAAGAGATTCACAGTTGGCCAGAAAACTGTCATTCTAAAATATCCACTTCATAGCTGCCTCCTATCTTGGGTTTTACCTCTAAAGCTGAGAAAGATACATGTGGGTATTCCTTATTTCAAACAATTCATGGAATTAAAACGTTGCATATAAATTGAATTCTGGAATTTCTCACCATAATCATTATCTGGGTACATTGTTTTCTTAAACACTTAATTAATACATCACAGCTTTTGAAATTCAGTTTTCTCAATTCTAGATAGAGGCTCTATTCATGATTTCTAATTGTTGATGGACCTGTGCTCAACTAGCTATATCAGAGTCATTTGGGGAAATTAAAACACAGACACTGTGGTATCCTGCGGTATCCTGGGCCCTTCTCCAGAAATGCTGGTTCAATAGGTCTGTGGTGAATGCTGTGGTGAAGCCCAGGCATCAGCATTTCTAAATGTTCCCCAGAAGGTGCTGAGAAGCAATGAGCTCACTTTCACTGACCATAATAAAGAGTGCTGGTGCTTTACACACAAATCAGATAGTTTTCACTCACCAGCTTGGCAAACCAGAAGAGTAGTAGTCCGTATCCCTTTCTAATGATGCCATGAGAAACACAGCACTATTGTTTCTGCTGACCAGTCTGTAAACTGCAGCAAAAGATTTAAAAGTAATCAGTTATTTTTAGCATCTAAAATGTTAAGTCAGCTTATAATCCCAATTTAGGACCAAGGGCAAGGAAGTTCATTGTATTAATAGCATTACTTGTAGGGACAAACAACTGGGAATGAACTGATGGTGGATTAAATTAGGATCTAGTCACTCAGAGAGGTATTATGCAGTATTTAAGAATCAATTAGGCCTGAATGTTTTTTACACAGTGTATGTGTATGTGTGTGTGTGTGTGTGTGTGCACATGTGCACACAGCTGAATCTGACTCTCTGTGATCCCCTGGACTATAGCCCACCAGCTCCTCTGTCCATGGCATTTTGCAGGCAAGAATACTGGAGTGGGTTGCCATTTCCTCTTCCAGGAGATCTTCCCAACCCAGGGGTTGAACCCACATCTCTTGTGACTTTTTCATTGCCAGGTGGATTCTTTACCACTGCACCACCTGGGAAGCCCACAAATACTGTTAAATAAATGAGTTGCTGAGTTTTATATACACACACACATACATATGTGCATATATATGTATATTCCCATTTATAAAGGAAAAAAATTAATAAAGCTGGAATATTGACTACATATACTTGTGTCAGTAGAAAGATGGAACACATAATTTTATCACTGAAATCTTCATGGTGGGAGGAGTGCGAGGATTTTTAACTTCTTTATACATTTCCACATTTCACTCATCACAACCAACGTGAATTTTTTTTTTTTTGGGGTTATCCAAAAGACCCAATAAAGTGTTTTTGTGTTTGTTTTTGTTTTTATTGGCCATGTCGAGTGGCCTGTGGTATCTTAAATCTCTAACCAGATATTGAACCCATGCCCTCTGAAATAGAAGCATGGAGTCTCAACCACTGGCACCAGGGAAGTCCAATAAATTATTTTTTAATAACACATTGGTGGATCAAAGAGTAGTATATTCTTCCTCCAAATTTCTGGTTTGGCATGATTACAATTACCATTCAGATAAAATTTAAATTATAAAATACTAGTAATATATGTATACAATATGAAAAATTATGCTATAGAGAACCAACACTGTGAACCCATGTCCAGATTAAGAAATAGCACATTACTATTACCTCTGATGCTCCCTTGAGATCCTCTGTACTCCCTCCCCTCCCTTTACTCTGGAGTTGTCTTCTTTATACTGGTGATTCTCTTTATGGATTCATACATGTTCACTTTAAACAATATATATCTGGCTGAGTAATATTTCATTGTATGTATATATCACATTTTGTTTATTTGATCATCTAAATAAAAATGTACGTTTGAATTGCTTCTTCCTTTGGTCTGTGGTAAATAGTGCTGCTATGAAATATGAAGAAGTATGAAATACTGTGTCCAAGTATTCACTTAAAAGTATCTGTTTTCAATTCTCCTGAAAGTGCACTTGTGAGTGGAATTTCTGGGTAATATGGTAATTTTATGTTTAACGTTCAGAGAAGTCACTAACTTTTTCGCATCAGCGGCACCATTTTAAATTCCCAACAGCAATGTGTGATGGTGCCAATACATCCACATCCTCACAGCACTTGTTATTACCTGTTGTTTAATGGTAGTCATCCTAATGGGTATACATTCATGTCTCATTGTGGTTTTAATCTTTGTCCAATTTTTTATTATGTCATCTGTCTTTTTGTTAGGGTTTCCCTGGAGGCTCAGCTGGTAAAGTATCTGCCTGCCAATGCAGGAGACACAAGAGATGTGGGTTTGATCCCTGGGTCAGGAAGATCCCCTGGAGGAGGAAATGGCAACCCACTCCAGTATTCTTGCCTGGAAAATTCTGTGGACAGAGGAGCCTGATGGGCTACAGTCCGTGTGATCGCAAAGAGTCAGACACGACTGAGCCTTGTCTTTTTGTTATTGAAAGAGTTGTTTATGTTGTCCACTATAAGTCCTTTATCAGAAATGTGATTTTCAAATATTTTCTCACAGTCTATAGGTTGGCTTTTCACTTTCTTGATAGTGTCTTTTTATATACTAAAGTGTTTAATTTGATGAAATCCCGTTTGCCTATTTTTTCTTCTGTTGCTCATATTTTTGGTGTCATATCTAAAATCCATTGTCAAATACAAATAAAAAAGAAGACTTGCCTCTATGTTTTCTAAGAATTTTATAGTCTTTGATCTTATATTTAGGTCTATGATCCTTTTAGGGCTTCCCTGGTGGTGCAGTGGAAAAGAATCGACCTGCCAATTCAGGAGATACAGGAGATGCAGCTTTGATCCCTGGTTTGGGAAGATCCCCTGGAGGAGGAAATGGCAACCTACTCCAGTATTCTTGGTTGGGAAATCCCATGGACAGAGGAGCCTGGCAGGCTACAGTCCATGGGGTTGCAAAGAGTCAGACTTGACTTCACAACTAAAAAACAACAAAATGATCCTTTTAAAGTTAATTTTTTATATAGGATAAGGTAGAAGTCATGGAAATTTTGATAGCGATTTCATTAAATATGTAGATTGCTTTAGGTAGTAAGGATGTTTTGACAATATTTATTCTTCCAATCCAAGAACATGGGACAACTTTCCATATCTTTGTATCATTTTCAATTTCCTTCATCAATGTTCTGTCAAACAATAGTCAGTTGTTTCTTTATTGATTTTCTGCCTGCTAGTGTTCTATCCGCTATTGTAAGTAGAATAGTGAAGTCTCTATCATTATTGTATTGTTGTCAATTTCTCCCTTCAGATCTATTGGTATTTGCTTTATATGTTTAGTGGTTCTGATGCTGGATATGTACATATAATTGCTCTATCTTTCTGTTGAATTGAATTTTATCAGTATATAATGACTTGTCTCTAGAGACAACTTTTGACTTAAAGTCTATTTTGCCTGATACGAGCGTAGCCCCATGCTGTTTTTGGTCATCTTTGCATGAGATATCTTTTTCTATTTCTTCACTTTCAATCTATGTATATCTTTAAATCTGAAGTGAGTCCCATGGGCTTCCTTGGTAGTCTAGAGGTTAAGAATTCACCTTGCAATGCAAGGGACACTGGTTCAATCCCTCGGCCAGGAAGAACCCATGTGCCTTGGAGCAGCTACGCCCAAGTGCCACAACTATTCTATTGTGCTCTAGAGCCTGTTCTGTACAACAAGAGAAGCCACCACAATGAGAAGCTTGAGCACTGCAACTAGAGAAAGCCCTGTGCACATCAACAAAGACCCAGCACAGCCAAAAAAATTAAAATAAATAAAAATTTTTTGAAAAGAAATGGCCATAAAAAATAAAGTGAATCCCTTGTAGACAGCATATTGCTAGATTTTATTTTTCAATTCATTTAACCACTTTTTGTCTTCGATTAGAGAATGTCACAAATTGGTGGTTTATAAATAAATTAATTTTTCACAATTCTGGAGGCTAGAAGTTAAGATCAGGGTGCCAGCCCCGTCGTATAGAGACCCTCTTCTGGGTCACAAACTTCTCATTGTATCCCCACATGACTGAACAGGTAAGAGACCTATCTTGAACCTTTTGATAAGGACCTTAATCTCATTCATGAGTGGACCCATCATGACCTAGTCAATTCCAAAAGACCCTGGCTCTAATACCATCACATAAGGTATTAGTATTTCAATGAATTTTGAAAATTACATGTGAACTTTTAGAGGGAAATAAATATTCAAACCATAGCATTATATCTCTGGCCCCCCAAAATTCATGTCCATTTTGCATGCAAAACATGATCATTCCATCTCAACAGCTTCCAAAGTCTTAATTTCATCTAGCATCAACTAAAAAAAATCTAAGTTTAAAGTCTCATATAAATATCACCGGAATCAGATGTGCATGAGACTCAAGGTATAATTGATTCTGAGATAAATTGCTCTCCAGATGTGAATCTGTGAAATAAAAAAAAATTATGTGCTTCCAAAATGCAATGTGGGACAGGCAGTAAGGCAAACTCTCCCAGCCTAAAGGGAGAAATAGGAAAGAAAAGGGTGGCAGATCCCAAGCAAGTCCAAACCCAACAAGGCAAACATCAAATCTCAAGGCTTGAGAATAATCTTTCATCACATACTCTCCTTGCTAGGCCCACTGGGATATGGAAATGACCTTCTGTGCACACTGGGGTATACCTGCCCCCATGGCTTTGCTGCAGGCAACCCACATGGCAATCCTCACTGGCTTAACTTGCATGCTTGTAGCTGTCTCAGTCTGGAACTGCACACCAGGGGCTCTGCTGACTTGGGATCATGGGAGAAGCCATATCCACGTGGCTCCATTGCGCATTTTCCTGGCATGGATTCCCTGCAGTAACCTCATCCTCTCTGTGGTCTTCTGCCTGGGTTGAGTGCCCACATCTCTAGATGGCTCCATTCCTTGATATCTAGGCAGAGGCAGACATCTCTGAGGGTTCTGCTGGGCAGGGGCCTGGCCTTCACAGCTTTGGTAGCATTTCTCCCATGGCTTTGGGTGGCACCACCCCCACATTCATGGGCAAGGGTTGTCTGGTCTGTCAAAATCCAAGTGATATATTCCCAACTTTTGATACCAAAGAGGAAGCCTTAATGATCTCTAAATTGTCTTTGGGGTCCTTCTTTCCTTGTTTTGAGGAATACCACATATCCATAGCTCAATAGCTCTATGTGCCTCTCCTATAAAGTTTAAGAAGTCCAAGTACTTTCTTTCATTCCTTCCTATCTCCTTCTGCTTCAGGTCAAATGGGCTGTTTTCCTTTTGGGTGGCTATAGTCATTATTCACACTGTTCAAAAATTTACATATAGTTCTGATACTGTATCAGTTGTACTTGGAATGAAATTTGAGACTTCCCAGGATGTTTATTTAAACTGCCAACTGAATTCTGCACATGCAAATGTAACTTTTTTGCCTTAAAATGTCACAATGAAAGGTACTTAAGTTGCAGAAAGTTTGTGAATTAAACACCCAAATGCCTGGGTTGTTTGGGAACAAAGGACTAAAGAAGGAGAACGTTAAGATTTATAGAAAAGCAAATAGTAACCATTAAAGCCAGAGAGTATGATCAACAGATACACGAATAAACAAAATGTAGTATCTAGTTTCCAATGCTGCAATATAATTCAGTCTTAAAAAGTAATGAACAGCAAAAATTAATACAACATTGTAAATCAACTATACTTTTATTTTGTTAAAGAAATTCTGACATATGCGTCAACATGGATTAAACCTTGAAGATATGCTAAATCAAATAAGTCAAACATAAAAGAACAAATACTGCATAATTCTACTTACATGAGCTACCTAAGACAGTCAAATTCATAAAGAGAGTAGTATGGTGATAACCAGGGCCTGGAGGAAGGGAAATGAAGAGTTATTGCTTAATGGTTACAAAGTTTTAGCTTGGGATAATGAAATGTTCTGGACATGAATAGTGCGGAAGGTCGTGCAACAATGTGAATGTATTTAATGCTACTGAACTCTATGTTCAAAAATGGTTAAATGGTAAATTTTAAGTTACCTATATTTTACCACAATTTTTAGAAAATGGATGGAATGGGTGCAAGAACTGACAACCAATCCAATGCAGGGTAGCGGGGGAGGGTGGGAAGCGAACACAGAAACAGACCCCCTGGGAGCTTGGTGTATGATGTTAGACGTTAAAATCAATGGGGAAAGAGTGGGCTAGCCACTGAACAGTGTTAGACAACTGGTCACTGAAATGGTAAAGATAAAATTATATCCCTTTATCATTCATGAATTAAATTATTATTGAATCCTACTATCAAACTATGAAAGACTAAACTTCAAGATTTCAGAAAAAAAATATTAATGGTAACATCTGTGTGACATCAGTAAAAAAAGATTTCCTCAACATGGCATGGAAAGCTGTATAAGCTTCCTAGGGCTGCTGAACCAAAGTGTCGCAGACCAGATGGTTTTCAACATCAGAAAATTGTTCTCTTACAATTCTGGAGGCCAGGAGTCTAAAATCAAGGTGTCAGCAGATTTCTGAGGCTCTGAGTGGAATCTTCTCTTGTTTCTTGAGCTTCTTATGAGGACTGTCAATCCTTGCTTGCAGCTTCATCACTTCAATCTCTGCCTCTGCTGCCACGAGGACTTCTTCTTGTGGGTCTTTCTTTTATTAAATCTCCTTCTTTAAATAATGAGTCACATTCTATGAAGGACCCAACCTATTCCACTATGACCTCATCTTTACTAATTATATCTGCAACAAACTTATTTCCAAATAAGATCACATTTCTGAAGTACTGGGGAGTAGGACATTGACATTATCCTTTGTTGGGACACAATTCAATCTGTAACAAAAACATTAACCATAAAGGAAAGGACTGATAATATTTTAAACACATTGTACAAAAATGAGCAGTTTCTTTCTTTCTTCTGTAAGACATGTTAGATAAAAGATAACCATGAAAAAGACATTAGAAGTTCTTTTCCCCATTGTTACTAATCTTGTTACTATAAAATGTTAAGTACAAAATACACAAAAACTTCATATTTTACTCATTTATATTGAAAAAGAAACACATTTTAATTTTATTACCTTTTTATTGGAATTGCTTCACAGAAGGCAATGGCACCCCACTCCAGTACTCTTGCCTGGAAAATCCCATGGTTGGAGGAGCCTCGTGGGCTGCAGTCCATGGGGTTGCTAAGAGTCGGACACGACTGAGCGACTTCACTTTCACTTTTCACTTTCATGCATTGGAGAAGGAAATGGCAACCCACTCCAGTGTTCTTGCCTGGAGAATCCCAGGGACGGGGGAGCCTGGTGGGCTTCTATCTATGGGATCGCACAGAGTTAGACACGACTGAAGCGACTTAGCAGCAGCAGCAGCAGCAGTTGCTTCACAATGTTGTGTTGGTCTCTGCTGTGTCAATCGGTCATAATTATATATGTATCCCCTCCTTCTTCCCCCAGTTCCACTGTTATTGGTCATCACAGAGTGCCAGGCTAGGCATAGCAACTTCTCAATAGTTATCTATTTTATATATGATAATATATGTTAATGCTCCTTTCTCAATTTGTCCTCCTCTCTCCTTCCCCTACTGTGTCTACAAGTCCATTCTCTACATCTACGTCTCCATTTCTTCTCTGTAAATAGGTTCATTAGTACTAGTCTTCTAGATTCCATGCTGTTCAGTCACTCAGTCATATCCAGCTCTTTACAATCTCAGGGACTGTGGCCTGCCAGACTCTTCTGTCCATAGGATTTTTCAGGCAAGAATACTGGAATGGGTTGCCATTTTTTTTCTCCAGGTTAGATTCCATATATATGCGCTAACATATAATACTTGTTTTGTCTTTCTGACTTACTTCACTCTGTATAACAGATTCCAGGTTCATCCACCTCACTACCATTGACTCAGACTAGTTCCTTTTTATGGCTAAGTAATATTCCATTGAATATCATACACATCTTCTTCATCCACTCATCTGTCAAAGGACATCTAGGTTGCTTCCATGTCCTGGATATTGTAAATTAGTGCTGTAATGAACATTGGGGTAGATGTCAACTGTGGTTTTCTCTATATTCCCAGTAGTGGGATTGCTGGGTCACATGGTAGATTTATTCCTAGTTTTTAAAGGAACCTCCATAATGTTCTCCATAATGGCTTTATCAATTTACATTCCCACCAACAGTGTAGGAGGGTTCCCTTTTCTCCACAATAGCAAATAGATAAATGCTCCTCTGTAGCATTTACTGTTTGTAAATTTTTTGATGATGGCTATTCTGATTGGATTGAGGTGGTACCCCATGGTAGTTTTGATTTGCATTTCTCTAATAATGAACTCTGCACATAAGTTAAATAAACAGGGTGACAATATACAGCCTTGACGTACTCCTTTTCCTATTTGGAACCAGTCTGTTGTTCCATGTCCAGTTCTAACTGTTGCTTCCTGACCTGCATACAAATTTCTCAAGAGGCAGATCAGGTGGTCTGGTATTCCCATCTCTTGAAGAATTTTCCACAGTTTATTGTGATCCACACAGTCAAAGGCTTTGGCATAGTCAATAAAGCAGAAATAGATGCTTTTCTGGAACTCTCTTGCTTTTTCCATGATCCAGCGGATGTTGGCAATTTGATCTCTGGTTCCTCTGCCTTTTCTAAAACCAGCTTGAACATCAGGAAGTTCATGGTTCACATATTGCTGAAGCCTGGCTTGGAGAATTTTGAGCATTACTTTACTAGCGTGTGAGATGACTGCAATTGTGCAGTAGTTTGAGCATTCTTTGGCATTGCTTTTCTTTGGGATTGGAATGAAAACTGACCTTTTCCAGTCCTGTGGCCACTGCTGAGTTTTGCAAATTTGCTGGCATATTGAGTGCAGCACTGAAACGCTGGACTGGAAGAAACACAAGCTGGAATCCAGATTGCCGGGAGAAATATCAATAACCTCAGATATGCAGATGACACCACCCTTAGGGCAGAAAGTGAAGAGGAACTCAAAAGCCTCTTGATGAAAGTGAAAGTGGAGAGTGAAAAAGTTGGCTTAAAGCTCAACATTCAGAAAACGAAGATCATGGCATCTGGTCCTATCACTTCATGGGAAATAGATGGAGAAACAGTGGAAACAGTGTCAGACTTTATTTTTCTGGGCTCCAAAATCACTACAGATGGTGACTGCAGCCATGAAATTAAAAGACGCTTACTCCTTGGAAGGAAAGTTATGACCAACCTAGATAACATATTCAAAAGCAGAGACATTACTTTGCCAACAAAGGTCCATCTAGTCAAGGCTATGGTTTTTCCAGTGGTCATGTATGGATGTGAGAGTTGGACTGTGAAGAAAGCGGAGCACCGAAGAATTGATGCTTTTGAAGTGTGGTGTTGGAGAAGACTCTTGAGAGTCCCTTGGACTGCAAGGAGATCCAGCCAGTCCATTCTGAAGGAGATCAGCCCTGGGATTTCTTTGGAAGGAATGATGCTAAAGCTGAAACTCCAGTCCTTTGGCCACCTCATGCGAAGAGTTGACTCATTGGAAAAGACTCTGATGGCGGGAGGGAGGGATTGGAGGCAAGAGGAGAAGGGGACGACAGAGGATAAGATGGCTGGATGGCATACTGACTTGATGGACGTGAGTCTCAGTGAACTCCGGGCATTGGTGATGGACAGGGAGGCCTGGCGTGCTGCGATTTATGGGGTCTCAAAGAGTAGGACACGACTGAGCGACTGATCTGATCTGATCTGATCTGAATAATGAACTATGTTGAACATCTTTTCTTGTGTTTATTGGCTATATTTGTGTCTTCTTTGGAGAAATGTCTGTTTAGGTCCTCGGCCTAATTTTTTATTGGGTTGTTTGTTTTTCTGATAATGAGCTAGATTTCTGGTTGTAAGGTGGGAAGCCCCAATGAGGGCTTCCGAGGTAGCTAAGTGGTAAAGAATCCAGGATACCAAAAAACCTTGTGTTGTAGATCTCTTGGTTGAAGTTGTTCTGCTCAGACTGCCTTACTTTCACCTCATTTTTGAAGTATGCCAATCTGAAAAGTGAAAGGTCACTCTGGGGGCACTGTTTTTTCTTTATAGATCATTTAGCCAATTAAAAAGGCTCCGAAAAAACTGGCTTCTTGGTCCAGGTCAACCAATCGTTCATTAGTTACAGAGACAAAAATTCGATCATTTTCCTTAAGCTCAAATATTCCTCCTTGATAGATGGAATAGAGTCCATATTCTGAATCTTTAGACCAACAACTATTTCTAGCACTTTTCATCAGCAGTATAGGGTCAGGATAGTTTGTGTATTTGTAAATATATTGTACCATTTGTTTGATTTTTTTTCTGTTCTCTTCTGTTGAAACAGTTCCCAAAACTTCCTCAGGTTCCTGAAATCGAAAGTATGTTTGGGAATAGATGTAATAAAATCCTGTTTGAAGGATAACCAGCTCTCCATTCCTTAAGTACAAATTATTCAAGAACGAATGTCCTTTTCTTGACGACTCCCAGGAATTTATTTTATGGCCCACAGCTTTTTCATTCTTGGAGCCTGGGATGAAGTTTGGAGAAAAATAAAATTAACTTGTAGTAAAGCAAGGAGTTTCCCGATAGCTGTGGCTAGACAACGCTTTGGTTGGAACTGTCCCACATTGTAGGAAGACGCTTTACCATCTGAGCCACCAGGAAAGTCAATTTAAAACTTCACGCTCCCTCAATCTTCCAAGGAGTCTAAATTTTAATCAAATAGAAATCTGGAGGCGCCCATGCCACTGTGACCTGTTTGAAGTCCCCTATTTTGCTGTACCTTGACCATCACAGTCAGCTCTGAATGGTACCATGGGAATGGTTCATTAGGGTAGCCGTCTACTCCTGGGAAGAATTTCTGTCCAGAACCCCTACCTCCTTTCCTGTGCTGGTGAGCTCAGATTGACAGTGTAGAAGGAAACCAAAAGAAACATATCTGTTCCTCAAGCCTAGAGCTCATAAATTCCTGCTACTCTTTTAGGTCTTTTTGGATTCCTCCTTGGTCTTTCTCAGTAACCCAGTGTCAAAATCACCTTCCAAGCATGAGGCAACTCGAGTCCAATAAGGCAAGGTATAGGGTTTGGCAAAAACGCCCAGATTTAAAGATCTTCAGATCTTTGGATCTTTAAATCCTGAAGATTTTGAATGAAGATGGGCCTTACTGAGATAGAATATTCCTTTAAACTTTGGGCTCATCTCTATGATTGGTGCAAATTTTAGTTTTTCAAGAGTTTAAAACCACCACCATATTATCTGATGAATTGTAAACAGGAATAGTGAAATAACAATCTCACAAATAGGCAGAACACATAAATTACCTCCAAAAATACCAGTTCAGGAATACCATGAAGGCAACTGCTCAGAGTAAAACCAGACAAAAGCCAACCAGCCAACAAAAAAAAAAACCAACAAACTTTTCATTCATTAACTGATGCCTGAAATACCTTTAACCTAGGACAAAATCTCTCACAATAATAAAAGCACTACTTACTGAGTGCTTACAATGCACTAGCATTTTGCATTCATCGTCACTATTTTGTGAGTTAAACGTTATCTCTACTTTTTATGTGAAAAAAATGAAGCTTGGGACTTCCCTGGTGGTCCAGTGGTTAAGACTTTGCCTTCCAAGTCAGGGCGTTTGGATTCCATCCCTGGTTGGAGAGCTAAGATCCCACATGTCTCTTGGCCAAAAAAACCACAACATAAAACAGAAGTGATATTGTAACAAATTCATTAAAGACATTAAGAATGGTCCACATCAAAAAAATCTTAAAAAAAAAAAAAAAAGAGAGAGAGAAAGAAAATGAAACTTGATTGAGTTAAGTAATTTCCTCAAAATGAAGAACTTGGTAAGGAGGAGCTGGGATTCCCATGGGGTGTTTAGATTCCAAGACTCACACACTAACTTCAGCAATATATGAACACCTGTTCTCCAGTTAAAATTAGGATTAACATAATTGGTTAACTATTTGAAAATAAATTAACCTATTTGGTTAAACTATATGAAACTGACATTTCCATAAGTGCAAAGTGGTCAAATATTGGCCATTTTTTCTTTTTGTGGTTCAACCTAATGCAAATGTCACTGGGAGGGTTTGGTGACTCACTGGAAAAGTAGATGACTGATTTAGAACCTTTGCAGAGGAGAAAGATTTGATGAAAGAGTGAGAAATTACTTTTAAAAATAAGAAAAGCAAAAATGGGGACATGGGAAACTCTAAGTTCTCTCATTTCAGAATTTTCTTGAGGCCAGTTGTGCCAGGCAGTAACTAAGCTACTCATCTTATAATCTTGCTTCTGAAAAGAGTCAATCTGAGACTTGATTACTACTGACCATTTTGTAGATAGCCATATAAACATTTCAGATACAAAAATAAATTATTTAGAACAAATTCTTCCCTTCCCTTCCTTATATTAAATATTCTTCCTTATATTAAAATAAACCATATATTAATAATTTCTCTTACCTAGAACTGGCAACGTACTTTTTTTCCGATTGCTTCCAGTTATATGAGCAGCTACCCTCTTAGGACCCTTTTCTCTCTCTAGGTAAGGATTATATTGCTTTTCTAAAAGAGAAGTAACAAAGAACCATCAGCACTTGTCAAGCTACTTCGCAAATACATTGCTGTGCACAGCACTTGTCAATCAAGCATAGAAAACACACTGGGGTCCCAAAGTTGATTATATGGGTTTCCATAAAACCAACCTACATTTTAGTATTATGAGTAGTCTACTTCAGCCTATGTTTAATTCACAAAGTACTTTAGATAGGAGGAATAGGGAGTATCGTTAGCCATAATTTATTGGCATCTCAGGGGTAAGGTTCTACTAGAATATAACAAAGTGAAGATTCTGACACTTTTACTAAACAACAATAGTAACCAAACCGTGGACATATAATACTCCTGCTGAGGCATTAAAAGTGCACAAATAACCAGGTACTGGCAACTGTCCACTTTGAGCTGTTTGTAGAAAAAGACTGATACCAATTCTCATCATTTCAATTATTTTTTCCTCTTTGCTAGCTACTATCTACTCTAAAGGAACAGCAATTACAAAACATCATTCACTATCTCAGATGGGGTTTATGGCTCAACTTTCTTTGTGGCCACAGGATTCCACGGTTTACATGTCCATAGATGCCACAAATTGGTATCCAGCAGTCACTTCTCTTGGAGAAGGCAATGGCACCCCACTCCAGTACTCTTGCCTGGAAAATCCCATGGATGGAGGAGCCTGGTGGGCTGCAGTCCATGGGGTTGCTAAGAGTCGGACACGACTGAGTGACTTCACTTTCACTTTTTCACTTTCATGCATTGGAGAAGGAAATGGCAACCCACTCCAGTGTTCTTGCCTGGAGAATCCCAGGGACGGGGGAGCCTGGTGGGCTGCCGTCTATGGGGTCACACAGAGTCGGACACGACTGAAGTGACTTAGCAGCAGCCGCAGTAGCAGTCACTTCTCTCACATCCCAAAAGGTATATGGAAGGACATAATGGTCATGATAATCAGTGTATGAAAATATAAATCATTGATTCACTAGATCACAATAAACAAATCACATTTACTGATCACCATCTGAAGTACTCTAGAGCAGACTAAATGACCACGAATTCAACAAATTACTCTTTTAAAAGTCAGCTAAAACTTCTCAGGAGGCTTACATTGGTTGTTAGGATCAATTGTATGGTTTCACCAAATAAATATGTCCATGGACAAGGCAGTGCTTCCATGGGGGATTCAAAGATTAATCACTAATAGTATAATCTGAGCCTTCAAGGGACTTACAGTGTTTAGGGAAGATACAAATTAGAAAGTGAAAATTGACCCATGTGAAATAGAAAGGAAGGGTGATGAAAGATTCCTATTTGTTGGAAAGCTGAGTCAGGGGAAGTTTTGGACTAAGGTCCCTTCATTCACTTACTCCAGCAAACCAAAGTGCCCATTATATCTATGCCAGGCACTCTTCTAGGAACACAGAGAAATAGCTATAAACAAATGAAAGCAAGAAAGTATTTGAGGTGCAGGACAATTATCTGAAATGAGGAGGGTGGAGAGGCTTAAAGTCCACAACAATGGGAGAAGGGCGTTCACAGAGATCTAGAACAGTGTCCCCAAGACAAGATGCACACAGCATTCCTGGGACACAGGCATTGGAGGAGTTCAGTTTTGGGCTTGAATGAGGAGTTAAACTATAGAGGATTTGAATGTTAAGCTAAGAGATTTGGACTTTACAGACATGAGAAGACTTTAAACAGTTTTAATCAGGGAAGCAAAAAGATATGTGTTATGCTTTAGGCTAAACTAACTCATAGTAAGGTCTGATGCTAGAAACCGAGAGGGCTAGAGATTGGTGAGTTAGCAGACAATTGTAATTGATCAAGGTCTGAGAATAGGAAGCCTCCGTCTAGACTAGTAGTAGAGGAAACTGAAATGAGGTGACAAAATTCCATAGGGGAGAAAGAAATAGGAAGAAGACTTTATCTATCTGGTATTGTTACTTATTCAGGATAGTGGGTATTTGTACTATATTGAAGACCCAACACAGCTTGGGGATGTAGGGTCAATTACGTTACTCTCAGAATGCTCAGCTTTCAAAGTTGGTGTGTTCATTTACTTTGAATCTCCAGTGATAAATAATTCATAATGTCTTGACTGCTCTGAGACTTTAACACTTTGCTTTAAAACATTCGGTAATGGAATCCAGTTACGAATATCTTGAATTTGAGGTCAATGCAAGGATATAGGAAAGCCTAGATATAAGAGCAAAATTTGAAGAGAGGAAATTTCCTACAGACTATAGCAAACAACTCCCAGACAAGAAGCCTATGAATATGTATATTTGGGTGTCATGGATACATTTAGGTATACTGAGAAGTATGCGATTTCTGCACCCCACTGGGATGAGTATAAAAAAGAATATTTTTCTCCTAGAACTGAAAATAGTACATGCATCTTCTATAAACCATGGATCTGGTGTTCCTCATTAGAAGAGTTGGAGGGACTTCCCTGGAGGTCCAGTGGTTGAGAATCTGCTTTGCAATGCAGGGGATGCAGTTCGATCCCTGGTTGGGGAACTAGGATTTACATGCCATGGAGCAACTAAGCCCATGTGTCACAACTACTGAGTCTGAGCACCACAACTAGAGAGTCCATGTGCTGCAAGGAAAGATTCCACATGATGCAATGAAGATTCTGTGTGCCACGATTAACATACGAGGAAGCCAAATAAACAAATATTTTAAAGAAAGAAGAGATGGCATGTTCATCATTCCCGCTACTGCCTTTGGCTTTGGGGAAATGACCAGAAAGAATGCTTAGATCCTGGGACCAGGTCTTGCCTTCATATTTAATAAAGGATGGTGGGGGTTATCAAGGGATGAGGATGCTGATTGTAATGGGAAAGGATAGCTGAAAAGTAGGAATACATCATTAACCAAATATCTATTTTAAAAACACTGTTTCTTCTCTGCCAGGATGGGGTACTCCAGGACTTTAAGTCTGTGGTACATGTATGGAGGCCTGTATGACCATTCGTAGGGGAAAATGCAGTTATGGAGAGCTAAATGTGAAGAAGCAGCAAATTTAATTCATCAGTTACATTAACTTATGTCTTGATTAACAAAATGTGTATTAAGAATTTGTAGGTAGACAGAGATGGTGGTGGGACAACACTGTGAATGCATTAATTGTCACCAAATCATATGCTTCAAGATGGCTAATCATATGTTATGTGAATTTCACCTCAGTCAAAACATGCAGGCACACACATACACACACACACACATGCATGCCAAAGTTGGTGCAGGTAAGGACCAGGGGATAAAAGAGAATCTACTAGGCTCGAGATATAGAGGTAAGTCCAGGTATAGCGAGGTGAGAGAAATAGGCATGTTTTCAATCTTTGTAGATCTTTTATGTAGTCGGGAATCAGAACACAGAGAATATATATATACACATATATATATATATTTTTTTTTTCTTTGATGTATACACATGTACTTATCAAAGGAAACTAACAAAATAAGTATGACAGAAAAACAGGATGTGGGGAAACTTTCTTAGAAAGCTGATCAGAGAAGTTCTCTCTGAAGAGGTAATGAGGATGGAGGATGAGGAGATGTGAAAATCCAAGAATGGGAGAAGCCAGACAGAGGACCAGAGAAGCCGGTTTGGTCTTCTCTGAAAGACCCACTGAAAGGGGATGTGGGTTAAAAGCAGTTGGCTGACTATCAGAGGAGATGGCAAAGGTGTGGGGACTACAGAATGAGGATTTTGGGGGGGGAGAAGGATTGTTGGGAAAGAGATGATGGAGCAAAATTTTTGCATAAAGAAAGGCTTAGAGCCTAGGCATGGTCAGAAGCAGAGAAGATGGGTAACTTTGGACCCCTTATTTTTTTTCCAGCTATGCTCCAGAAAGCTACCCATATTAGAAGATAAAAACAAAGAATGGAAGAAGTTGATATGAAAGGTAAATCCACATTGGAAGAATAAAATTCCCATGAAATAAAGTTCATACCTGAGGTCGGCCTCAGATTTGGCTCAAATGCCAATGCCAAAAGGGAAAGAGAATCAAGCATCTTGAGTTACTGAGCATCAGTCAGAGGTGGGATGTTTGGGTGGAAGTAGAGAGCAAGAGGATGGACAAGTACTCGCCTTATCAGGAGGTTGACACTAGAAAATTGAAACAACAACAAAAAATAATACCTGGATTTGTAGGAATCATTTCCTCAAAGGTTCTCAAAGTCATCTGCAAATAGTATTAAATAAAGCTTGTTAATTTCCCTAAGCATTTAAATTGATTATTGAATGTCTATGGCTCTTCTTGCTGATGTCTAACAGGAAATTTCTGCATTTAAGATATCAACTTGGGCAGCTTTAAGTTGTTCAAGCAAAGAGCATGTGGGGTAGGATGGGAGCTGGGGTAAATACAGAGTCAGCTGTCCCTACTATTGATGAAAGGATGGTCCTCTGTCTGAGAGACCTCTGTTTCTGGATGAAGTCTTTGAAATGCCATACCTGGAACACCACAGAAAGGAAGAGTCATTTTTTTTCTCCAAGTTAGGTCGGCCTAATGTGCCCAGACTTCCTTGTAGCTAACAGACATGATGGCCGTGTCACCTCACTTTCTGGGAGGCGTGTCTGCATGCAAGCGTGTGTACAAATGCATTGTGTGTCTCTGAATAGATGCGTGTGTTAGATCCCAGGGGCTTTAAATGATTGGACAGACCCAAGACTGAAGGTGTAAGGCACACTCCCTTTCTCTCATGACACCCACAGGCATGCACAGCCCATCCAGTGGTAACCTGCTAGCACCGTGTCACTCTCATTTCTGAGAATGTGGCTGAGACAGTCTCACCATAAAGAGATCTTACCAAATTTTCATCTCTTACTAAATACCTCATATCATTTTCTTTCCCTACTTGCTAACCAGTGGGGAAAACCAGGAGCAAAGAATGAATTTGAGCCCTTCTGTTCAATGAGCCCACTCTGACATGACTCGCCCACGGCTTTAAACTCCTCTCTATTCAGTCCTTCTGCCCGTCCCTGCCCACCTTTCCCTTCACCCTTGTTAATCACATAACTGTCAGAAACTTCCTCTGTACTCCAGCCCCATATCTGCATTTTCCTTTGTCAAAAGCCCTGACATGTTGATGTATGGCAAAAGCAATACAATATTGTAAAGTAATTAACCTCCAATTAAAATAAATAAATTTATATTAAAAAAAAAATAAAAGCCCTGACCACAGATAACAGGTTGGGGCTCCTCTGGGGTAAAGGAAACTGATGTGTGGGAAGGGAAGCAAGGGCCTCAGCACATTAGCTCTGCCACTGGCCTTCTGAGCCAGAAAGGAAAAAGGAGGAGCAGGAAAAGGCTAATTCTTACAGTGTGGTAGGCAGAAAAAAAGAACAATTATAATGAGACTTCCCTGGTTGTCCAGTGGTTAAGACTCTGCCCTCTGACAGTATGGGGCACTGGTTCAATCCCTGGACAGGGAAAAAAAGATGCCCAAGAAATAAGATGCCATGTGGCACAGCCAAAATCACAGCACACAACAAAAAAACAGAATGGTTAGAATATAAGCAGATGGACTGGATTAAAATTTGTTCATTATCAGCCCTGGGAAACTTTTCTCAAGTTACTTAACTGATATGGACTATTTTAATTTCTATATCTTTTTTTTTTTTTTAGGAAAAAGAAGATAATAATGATTCCTTCCTCACAGCTGTTTGAGGATTAGGGGAGATATTAATAACATGTGGAATGTCCATAAAGGACATTTATGGAAAATGATCTGTATGTATGGTACCTGGAAATATGGGGAAGTCTTTTCCCCTCCTATGCTACACTTTCACCTGCCCTGGGTGCCCTCCTTTCTCTAGTTCGTGGCAGGATGGGAGAATAGGGGGAGTGGGGAAGAGCAGGAAAACCCAGCCACACTGCTTCTCTCATCTCCCCACTTCGTGCCCCAGCATCCAGCCCCTCCTCTGTTTCCAGATTTCTGCTCTACTTCTGAGTTTTGCTCCTCTGCCACCAATGGGTTTGCCACCCTCTCTGATCCCAGGGCCCGTGGGGTCCCACTCCTCAGCTTCCTCAGGACCCTTTCCTGGTCCTTCTCAATTGGGGCGATGGAGTTCCAGTTGCTTCAGGACTGTCTGTGTGCAGCAAGCGCCCCACCTGCTTTTCCAGGGCAGCCATGGAGCAGATGAGTTTCTAGGACAACCAGGAGGAGGTCTGATTTTATTTGTCATATAAATAGCATCACAGGGGATGTCTGGGCTTTACTGTGAGCGCTGCTTAGGGCTATAAATTGGAGCCTACCCCCCCGACATAACACTGTGTCTATAGAAAGGCACACTGAGCACCAGACAATAGACTAATAATCATTTCTTTAAAACACATCCTCCTCCTACTCTGGGAGTGTCCCCAGTAATTGTTTAAAGAATGATTGTGTATCATAGTTTACAGGGTATTTTCACATTTATATTCTCAACTGGCCTTTCCAGATATGCAGAAGGTAAACGTTACTAATGCCGTCTTACAAATAAGAAAGCAGCCTGAGAGAAGAAACTGTTTGACCTGTCATGTCACTCAGAGTATAATTATATAATCACATCTAGTGAAATAAACTTTTAGCTACCATAAAGTTTCTGCTAGAGAGCCTATGTAAGCAGTTTTCACAAGCAGAAAATAATATTTTGTAATGAATAATTTACTGTGAATTGAGATGCCATCACCTTCAGTTTCTCAAAGTATATCTTTTTTCCCTTTTTCTTTCCTCTTTCTTAGGCTCTATATGTGTACAAAAATAAAAGACTTAATTCCAGAGAACAACAATGTGGGAAAAAATATAAAATATCATTATTTGGTTTCTTTTGTCTTCTGAATAACAAAGAAACCCCATGCACACCCTTTATTAGTATGTGACCTTGGACATGTTCTGTCCGTTCCTCATTTCCACAAGGTAAGATAAAATATTTAGACTAGATGAGGAAGCTCTCTGGAAGAGAGGAATAAACTCTAGAGTAGGCTTCAATCAGGACCCACTGTGGGGTGCATCCCACCTTTTCCTAGTTCTGTGAATTTGAGGACAATCACTTAAACACTCTGGGTTTCAACTTTCTCCTTTACAAAATAAGGACTCTAGACTTCATGATGTAAAATGTTCTTTCTCCTCTGAACCTCCTATGCCCACTAGTAAAGTGACACCATGGTTCACCTACCTTTTTAACAAACAGATGGAGTTGGGACTTTAGTTCCCAGCAGGGATTGATTATACTCTCATCATCTCTGGAGTCCCAGGAACGGTCATCTTCCTCCAAGAAGCAAGCCAAGCCACTTTTGAAGTATTTGTTCTGCATCTGGGTTTAGATGGATATAACACAGTATTACACACAAGTGCTTTTTCTTTTTGCTCATTTACAAGTTAAAATAACAGAAACCAATGACATGTTCAGAGGAGTCTTAGTACCTTGCATAAGCTCGTTGTCTGAAGTAAAAGTAAGCATGCAGTCTTCCATCCTTTGAATAAAGGTAAGCAGTTGGATGTGGGAGAGAGGAAACAGGTGTGGGCCAGACATCTGGGGTCACAATGCCTTTGCGGCCCCTGCCTTTGGATAGCTGTGTGTTGCTCAACAAATTGCCTCTTCACTTCAAAATCTCTTCTTCATTTGCATTTCAAGCTGGTTCCCTGTGGTGAGCTCTGAGGTCCCTTCCAGCTCTGACATGGTATGACTCCCACTCAACAGTTGGAAACCCATGCAGGTACAAAGTAGGCAGTGGAGTCTGTTTACATTCCAGGATCCTCCCACCAAATTAATCAAACCCTTTAGGGCAAAGGTAATGCAGATGACACCACCCTTATGGTAGAAAGTGAAGAGGAACTCAAAAGCCTCTTGATGAAGGTGAAAGTGGAGAGTGAAAAAGTTGGCTTAAAGCTCAACATTCAGAAAACGAAGATCATGGCATCCAGTCCCATCACTTCATGGGAAATAGATGGGGAAACAGTGTCAGACTTTATTTTTCTGGGCTCCAAAATCACTGCAGATGGTGACTGCAGCCATGAAATTAAAAGACGCGTGCTCCTTGGAAGGAAAGTTATGACCAACCTAGATAGCATATTCAAAAGCAGAGACATTACTTTGCCAACAAAGGTCCGTTTAGTCAAGGCTATGGTTTTTCCAGTGTTCATATATGGATGTGAAAGTTGGACTGTGAAGAAAGCTGAGTGCTGAAGAATTGATGCTTTTGAACTGTGGTGTTGGAGAAGACTCTTGAGAGTCCCTTGGACTGCAAGGAGATCCAACCAGTCCATTCTGAAGGAGATCAGCCCTGGGATTTCTTTGGAAGGAATGATGCTAAAGCTGAAACTCCAGTACTTTGGCCACCTCATTCGAAGAGTTGACTCATTGGAAAAGACTCTGATGCTGGGAGGGATTGGGGGCAGGAGGAGAAGGGGACGACAGAGGATGAGATGGCTGGATGGCATCACTGACTCGATGGACGTGAGTCTGAGTGAACTCCGGGAGTTGGAGATGGACAGGGAGGCCTGGTGTGCTGTGATTCATGGGGTCGCAAAGAGTCAAACATGACTGAGCGACTGAACTGAACTGAATGTTCTATTTCTTGATCTTGGCTCTGACTGTCTCGGTTGTTTTTGTTGTTGTTCAGTCACCAAGTTGTGTCACCCTCCTGCAACCCCATGAACTGCAGCACGCCTGGCTTCCCTGTCTTTTACTCTCTCCCTGAGTTTGGTCAGACTCACGTCCACTGAGTCCGTGATGCCATCCAAACATCTTATCCTCTGTCACCTGCTTCTTCTCTTGCCCTCAATCCTTCCCAGCATCAGGATCTTTTCCAGTGAATCAGCTTTTCACATCAGGTGGTCAAAGTATTGGAGCTTCAGCATCAGCCCTTCCAATGAATATTCAGGGTTGATATCCTTTAGGATTGACTGGTTGGATCTCCTTGCTGCCCAAGGGGCTCTCAACAGCCTTCTCCAGCACCACAGTTCGAAAGCATCAATTCGTTGGTGCTCGGCCTTCTTTATAGTCCAACCGTCTTAGCAGATTCTAGCTATTGTTGTGATGTCTGTTCCTCTGGATAGCAGAATCAGGACTACATTGCCATTAGATATTTGAATCTTGCCTCATTAAAAGTTTACACCAGTTAGGGATTTACCCGCAAAGACTTGAAATACCATTTGAAGGCTCCCTCATTCTGGTTGAGGGTAAACATTTACAATGACTAGATCATTTTCTGCAAAGTTTGCGCTTGATGTTACACACACACATACACGTGTGCGCACATAACTTATACACTCCAATCCATCTGGAACACTCCAGGATGACAACTGATTAACCTCATGAAGAAAAACAGGATGTTCATGCAAGTTCAGATGGGTTTTTTTTCCTGTTTTCATTTTTAACAACTGGGATTCAGATATTATTTCCATATACAAATCCACTGAAATGCCTTTCTCTGGAAAAATAAGTGGGTAAATAGTCATTTTATCTGTTATCTGAATGAAGGGGACTTCAAAGCTTGAAGGAAAGATCAAACGTAAGAATGATCTGCTTCCTTCTATAGAAAGACAACCTCATTCCAAATCAAAATGACTTAAATACTGATGAGAACTTTTGGCGAGAGTCATGTGGGTCTGTACCGTCAGCCACATACTCCTTGGACATTTGATCAGGTCTCTCAAGCATAGAAGTGACAAACCTGACTTAATTCCTTCCCCACTGGCATAGAACATTCATTTACTTTTAAGTAAATGCTTATTTTCTTTCTTCCTTTTTAAGATTACAGGAGTAAAACATTTGCCTAGGAGATGTAGCGGGGGTGACAGGTGGGGGCCACCTAAATTATGACTGGAGATGAAATTAGGCACCATTCCTTTGTCCCTACCACCTCCATGTTCTTCAACTGTAATCTGCAATTTATGTGGGAGCTTAAAAAGCCTTTCCAAGGAAAGAACTCAATTTAGAAATATAAGAGCATGTTTAGCAAACTGCAAGGAAGATCAGAGAAAAGAGCTGGATTTAGCAGCAAGGCTTTAGGAAAGTTCCAGAAGAATAGTTTTATTAGACATTGTCCAGTCCAACAAGACTGGGTATTCCTTGGTCAGGTACTGATTTGATGAAACTGAATAAATAAGCTTAACTGGATTTCCCTGGTGGTCCAGTGGTTGAGGCTATCAGCTGCCAATGCAGGGGTGCAGGTTTGATCCCTGGTTGGGGAACTGAGATCCCACATGCTGTGGGGTGCAGCCAAAAGATTAAAAAAAAAAAAAGGCTTAACTAACTTTTGTAACCTGTTGGGACAAAACAATGTGCCTGACACAGAAAGGAAAAAGCAACTCGCCTTCTTACATCATAGAAGTTGGAAAGTGCCAGGAGGTAGGGTCAGGGCTGGGACAGGGCAGAGTTGAGAGGTGCTGAGATCAGGCAGTCAGGGTAGCTGACGGCCTCTATGAAGTCAATTGGAATTTGAGAGGGTGGAAGAGACCAGAGGCCAGCCCAGATCAGGACCAACTGCTGGCCTCTGGAGATCCTCTGGAAATTTTCCAGAAACATTTTCAGGAGGTGGGGAAGGATTGCCTTGAAAACCAAGGTCCTAAGGAGACATGGGAGGAAGTCTGACAAGCTAGTGTGACTCCACTGTTAACCCAGATTTAATGAAGCCTGAAGATGTTGAGGATACATAGACACCCTGGAAAACAGAAAATTATAGAGTACTTTCCCAAAAGTAAAACAAGAAATATCCTCCTTGATCCACCCTCATTCTACTTCCTAGTTTGCCTTTGGAGCATCTCTTTTTTAAAGGGTTAAGATCAGACTGGGTGTGGGCAATTTTGCATATGGTTTGGGCTTCCCTTGTGGCTCAGCTAGTAGAGAATTCCCCTGCAACTCGGGAGACCTGAGCTTGATCCCTGGGTTGGGAAGATCCCTTGCAGAAGGGAAAGGCTACCCACTCCAGTATTCTGGCCTGGAGAATTCCATGGACTATACAGTCCATGGGGTCGCAAAGAGTCGAACACGGCTGAGTGATTCACTTTATTTATTTATTTTTTTCTTTACTTTTAAGACTATATAAAAATGTCATTTTCTTTAGATCTGTACGACAGTCATATGGATGGTATAGAGGGTTTTACAACATTCATTGTAGAAAATTGATAAAATATAGAAAAATAAAAAGGAAAAAGGGGCACCCATAATCCTATCATCTAGAGATCACAGCTTATTTTTCCTCCTAGATATTTTTATGCTTATGTATTGATTTCTGAACAACAGAAAGCCACAGCCACCCTGCACGCCTTCCCCAGTTTCCTATTTGGTAGTTTCCTTCACACACCTGGGCCAATACAGGTGAATGACACACGGGCAAGCAGGTGCTGTGGTTATTCCAGGAATGATTAATGATGCTTAATCTCTCTCCCCACTTCCTTTCCACACCCATTCACACTTTGAGAAGGAATTTTCTTCAGCACTTCGGTGGCTGGGACTGTTCTCTTGCTAACCACATCTGGATATTGGGGGGAAGGGGATAAGTGTGCTTTTTTTAATTCGGACACTTCTAGGAGGAGAGACAGCTATGGCACTGGGTGCCTGCGCTCCTGTTCCAGGAACCCTTGGTTCTGAGAAGTGGATTCCACTCAACTGCTGGTGATGCCATCACAAACACTGTGGTTGTCCAGGCCAGGTACAACCAGTCCTTGGCAGGGCTTGAGGTCAGCTGTGTGGATGCCTTTGCTGGCTGGCTGGCTCAGAGACCTCAAGATGGCACTCCTGACCCTCTCTGCTGCCCAGCCATTAGTCTCTGACAATCAGTTTCTGCAAATCCCAAGTAGCATAAAGGATCATTTATGGAGCCCAGTGGATAAGGGGCTCCTCCTCCTTTTTCTTCGCCATCTATGATGACACAGCAATAGATAATGCCCTTGTCAAACTTTCTCAGAGACATAGACTTCAGAGGCTAAGCCCATATTTATTGTTTGTGCCTACTGGTCTTGAGGCTTCATTGTGAGGGTTCAGTCCAACATCCCTTAGCCCTACTCAACCCACACTCCCTATAATCCTCACCCACTGTATCTTCTGCAAATTTTCCCTTGCCAGAGTAGAACCTGTGATCTGATTTAGGAAATTAATACTTGTGTTGAATATGCTTTTCCAAATCCTACACAGTCATTCAAAGAGATTCAAATTCATTTTCCCTTGCAAAAATTTCTGATCAAGAGGGTGACAACTTCAAGAGACTGCTCCATGCTAATTACAACTTACTGAGGAAATGGCAACCCACTCCAGTGTTCTTGCCTGGAGAATCCCAGGGATGGGGGAGCCTGGTGGCTGCCGTCTATGCGGTCACACAGAGTCGGACACGACTGAAGTGACTTAGCAGCAGCAGCAGAGCACCTATTTAATGCCTTGGTTCAAAATTGGGTTTTACCTTTTATCTAACTTCCCTGAGCCTTAGTTTGCTCATCTATAAAATGGGATGATTATATTTACTTTATAGAATTGTTATGAGGATGAAATAAAACAATATTTTGAAAGTTTCTGAAACATAGTATTTGCTCAATATCTCAATTCTCCTGTTTTTGATACTCTTAATAAATTCTTCTGTGCACCTATACAGAAGTGTACAAACATATAAACATTTCTGTGCTTAGTTGTTCAGTCATGCCTGACTCTTTGTGATCCCATGGACCATAGCCCACCAGGCTCCTCTGTCTGTGGGGATTCTCCAGGCAAGAATACTGAGTGGGTTGCCATGCCCTCCTCCAGGAGATCTTCCCAACCCAGGGATTGAACCCAGGTCTACCACATTGCAGGTGGATTCTTTACTGTCAGAGCCACCCAGGGAAGCCCAGGAATACTGGAGTGGGTAGCCTATCCCTTCTCCAGGGGATCTTTCTGACCCAGGAGTCGACCTGGGGTCTCCTGCATTGCAGGTGGATTCTTTACCAGCTGAACTGCCATTGCAAGTATATAAACATGTAATCAGAAAGAATGTGTGCAGGTGGGAAGGTGTTAAGCTTTGAAGCTTCTGTTTTTTAGAATTAAAAAAAAAAGTTGACCACATACACAGATAATTGCATGACTTATATCAGTAAAGAACAGGGAACTTTATTCAATACTCTGTAATCACTTTTATGGGAAAAGAATCTGAAAAAATAATGGGTATGTATAACTGACTCACTTTACTATACAGCAGAAATTGACATTGTAAATCAACTATATGCCAATAAAAAATACATTAAATATATATGTGTATGTGTGTGCTGTGTTTAGTTGCTCAGTCGTGTTCAACTCTCTGTGACCCCACAGACTGTAACTTGCCAGGCTTCTCTGCCCATGGAGATTCTCCAGGTAAGAATACTGGAGTAGGTTGCCATGTCCTCCTCCAGGGGATCTTCCCAACCCAGGGATTGAACCCAGGTCTCCCACATTGCAGGCAGATGGTTTGCCATCTGAGCCACCAGGGAAGCCCTATGAGATGATAGCCTGTCCCTTCTCCAGGGGATCTTCCTGACCCAGGAATCGAACCAGGGTCTCCTGCATTGCAGGTGGATTCTTTACCAGCTGAGGTACCAGGGACTATATAGAAAACCAAAAGCTGAAGTTGGCTTATTTTCAGTAATTTTGCTTTCAAAATCCACTGCAACTAGCAACATTTGGAACACACCACAGCATTATTACAGGTGACTTAGAGCCTGTCTTTGGGTTAAGCCTTGACTGTACCCTATGTCCCAGTAGAATCACATTTGTGAAGGTTAGTTGCTCACTCAACAAGTGTGGGAGCTCTGTGCTAGCTCCTAGAGGTGTCATAGAAAGCAAAAGCAGACGCAGTCCTCCTCTGAGGCAGCTCCTCTCTTGCCCAAGAATTTGAGTCAAGAACTCTAAAACGTTAAGCAGAAAGCACTCAGGAATGGCAGCAGTTAATATTATAACATACTGTTAACGACAAAACTACCTCAGCAGTTTCGTTTCCTGCATCTGCTAGAATCTGGTGGAGCCAGTTCTGCAACTGTACTTTGTGCACATAATCCTTTCAATTCACTTTTGCAAAGTTCTCAGTAATGACAGGCATTAGCAGTTAGGGTCCCCGGGCAGGGCAGAGAAAGAGAGGCTTCTCTTCCTCTGCAAAGTCTTCACAGAGGAGCCAACAGAGACAGTCAGCCAGACGGTGCTGAGAGTGCCTGTCAGGGAGCGTTTGCATTGTACTGACCTGCTTCAGCTCCTTGTTGAAATACATGTAAAACACGGCCATACCAAAAGCCTGCAGCAGCACTGTGAAGATGAGGATCGGCATGCAGATCTGTCCAAGTCTGGAGCCCGGAGCCTGCTTCAGGCCCATGATCGCTGTAGGATGTGTCTCCTGCAGAGTGAGTCAAGCAACAGATTAGGACTGCTGTAGGGTGGAGCCAATTTATAAGTTTTACTTACTGAAAGGAACTGAAACTGAAAGTTGTAAGAGGAGAAAAAACAGTTGCAAGCCTACTAATCCTAAACGACTAGAAGCTAGGGGGAAGCAAGGCAGGTCCACTACAATTTTCAGGGGCACGTGGCTCTCTGTCTCTGGTTTTGGACTTCTAGCCTCCAGAATTGCAAGACAACACAATTCTGTGTGTGCTACTTCATTGTGGCAGCCTTAGGAAGTGAATATAGCTTCCACTGGATTAGAAAAGTGAAAAAAGTTGTAAGTGTTACAATCATAATAACTTCAATAACAATAACCCTGTGTACAAGACAGCAAAAGAGACACTGATGTATAGAACAGTCTTATGGACTCTGTGGGAGAGGGAGAGGGTGGGAAGATTTGGGAGAATGGCATTGAAACATGTAAAATATCATGTATGAAACGAGTTGCCAGTCCAGGTTCGATGCACGATACTGGATGCATGGGGCTGGTGCACTGGGACGGCCCAGAGGGATGGTATGGGGAGGGAGGAGGGAGGAGGGTGCAGGATGGGGAACACATGTATACCTGTGGCGGATTCATTTTGATATTTGGCAAAACTAATACAATTATGTAAAGTTTAAAAAATTAAATTAAATTAAAAAAAAAAAAATCTGGGGCTTGTTTTGAAAAGGTCGTTGTCAACACGGGCACCAGAAGCAAGTCCATGTTTCTGTGAACTATTCCATTCATTCACTTATTTAGGCTAGAGTCTATCTAGGTCATCAGGTTTTTTAAGTATGTGTCTTTCCATCATTTTCTAATTGTGTAAAAATTCTTCATGTTCTTACTTTACATTTTATTTATTTTGATTAGGTAGTTATTGGGCCACACCCCACCAGCCTGAAAGCTTGTGGTTGCCCAGCCTCCAGACCAAAGAAAGAGGCTGGATACAGTGATGGGGACATCAATAGTTTGGTGGACAGGAGATCTTACATATCTGAAGCAAAATGTCCTGGACTGACATCTCACCATGGCAGGCAGGACATGGCAGCAGTCTTTGCTCCTTGGGGGAGAAGGAGGCTACCATGTATGGATGGGAGGGACAGGGCAGAAATTGATTTTAGGTGGGCTCATCAGGTTACCAAGGAAACCAGGAGATGGGGTGGGGGCAAGCATGCAGGCAGTTACTGATGAAGCCCTGTAATTAGGAGGATTGGATAGTCATGTGATTGAAGCAGGGCCTGGTCAAGCAAGGCCTGGTCAAGCAGGGGACCAACAGAGAGCAAGAGAACAGCCATCCTGAATGGCTTGACAGTACACTCCACCCCTGCACACCTTGCATGACCCTTACAAGCGTGGTTCACCCCTCTTCTGTGATATCCCTGGGCTCAGGTATGTACAGGGGCACTGCAACCAGACACCACATATGCAATACAGACAACAGCAGCTAAAGAGTATCAAGAGCCTAAGAGGTGGGCAAACATTCGAGCCAGCTGGTTACAGGCTCAAGTTTTCATGAAAGTCCAGAGGAGGACAACAATGGCATCCTGCTATAGACCCAGCAAGCAGGCTCGCTCATTTCCCAGCGAGGCCACCACTGTGCCCAGTCTGCAAACAGATTGCCTCCACTCAGACTAAGCATGCTTGCCAGGCACAAGACAGGGAAAATTATGACCATTAACCACCATACAAGCACTATCCTGAGATAGAGCCACGTCTGCCTGAGGCTTCTGTCCTGGGAGGCAGTACCATCCCGCCTATTCACCTGCAGTCCCCAGAGCCCGTACTGAGTCCTAAAGAGACCCTGAGTGTTAACATGGTGGTGGCTTCCTCCAGCTGGGGCCTGGATTAATTACCTTATTGGTCTTTGGTAGAGCAGTTAACAGATATATCCCTTTCTGTTCAATTCCCCATAAAGTGGCAAACCCAAACCACCAGGGACTCACATGCCAGTCCCAGGGCTGGCTTATAATATGTTCTCCTGGGGTTAGATCCTGTGGCCCGGACAAAAGCAAGCTTTGTCCTAATGGGTAGTCCTAATGGCACTGTGCCTTGAACTTGAATGGCGTGACCTTCAAGTAGCCTTTGGGTTCACATGGCGTGGGCACTGGGACCATTGCTCCTGGGGTGTGTCCACACGTTGAGAGCGGGGTTCCCATCTCACTTGTTGCTGACGTGACCCCACTCATCCTCTGGGGTAGCCTAGCAGCATTAGGGCCGTAAGGATGGTGGAAACACCAGTGCAGGTCATTTCCAGCAGCCCTTTCCTGAACTTCAAGGCCAGTAATGTGGGTTCCTTGGTCAATACCGATGTCCTTGGGGGTCCCTTACATCACACACAGCTCTTCTGGACCCTGAATTGAGGACTGTGCATCTCTCCACGACTCAGGTAGGCCTTTTGTAATGTCGTGGCCCTGTTGTGACACACTGTAGACACACACGGCTGCTGCTCCTTCACACTGACTCATTGCTCGGCCCCCTTCCACAGCTGGGACCGGAAGCCCAAGGGCACTCATTATTTTGCTGTTGCCGTAGGCCCCAAGCAAACCTTTCTGGGTAATAGGCCATGTCCAGTTCATGAGTCTGTCCCTAAGTTACCATCCCTAAAGCCTAAAGCCTAAACAACCTTCCTAGTTGTTTAGGGTTGGTGCACTGGGGGGCTATGTCGGTATTTTGAAGATGATCCAGGTCCTTGTCTTCTGTTTGCATTCCCCAGACATCCCTGTGCAAGTCAGATGAGCCACGAGTGTGGGGTTGCTACTTTTAAAGTGGAAAGAGACTCTGGGGTTTACAGGATATTGTCATTATGATAGAAGACAACTGCCACAGGGTCCCACATGCTAGTTGACAGCCTCTGCCCAATCATTCCTCCAACTTTCTGTTCCTGGCCTTGTTTCCCTGCATCTCTGCACTCACAAGAGTTTCTTTGGCCTTCTGGCTGACTCATCAGTTGTTGAGTTGCAGGCCTGAAAGCCTTGCGATCGAAGAAAGAGCCCAGAGACAGTGACAGAGACATCAATATTTTATTGGAAGGAGGATCTTACATGTCTGAGGCAAAAACTCTGTAGCGATATCCCCACTTTGTGTGGCTGGCAACAGGCAGGTGGTGACAACGGTCTCTGCTATTTAGGGGGAGAATGAGGCTATGATTTATGGGGGTTTGATATGAGGTGGGCTCATCAGCTACCAGGGATTAAGCCCTATATTAAGAAGAGTGAATAGTCATATGAGTGAAGCAGGGTCTGGTAGAGCAAGGGATGAACAGAGAACAAGAGAACAACCAACTTGAAGGATGACCATATGGGATACAAAGTATTTCACCCTCACCTGGCCATGAATTGTCCTGTTCTCCTCCCCGAAGACAACCATTATTAACAGTTTTATGTATCTTTCCACTAAGATTCCATGCACTTATAAATATATTATATATATATATATATATAATGTATATGTTAGACTTAAATGGTAGCATACTGTATACATCATTCTGAACCTTGTTTTTATCACTTCATATATCTTGGGAATTCATTCTGTATTTGTAGGACTTTTATTTTTTGCTATACAATACTCTACTATATAGATGCATTAGAAAATATTTAACTGGGCTTCCCTGGTGGCTCAGTGGGAAAGAATCTGCTTGCCAATGCAGGAGAATGGGTTTGATCCTTGATCCAGGAATATTTCACATGCCAAGGAGCAACTAAGCCTGGGCACCACATCTATTGAGCCTGTGCTCTAGCACCTGGGAAATGCAACTACTGAGCCCGGATACCACAACTACTGAAGCCTGAACACCCTAGAGTCCCTGCTCCAAAATAAAAGAAGCCACCGCAAAGAGAAGCTCATGCACCACAGCTAGAGAGAAGCCTGCGTGCACCAATAAAGATCCAGCACAGCAAAAAATAAGCCAGATATTTCAAAAATAATATTAAAAAATATTTTTTATATTAGAAAATATTTAACCAGTCTCCTATAGATAGATATTTAGGTCGCTGCCAATATTTATCTTTATCACAAATGATGCTCTAATCGCTATATTTTTATTCTCTTCATCAAGCCCTTTCTTTGCCATCCCATGTGTAACTGCAATCTGCTGTTTCCTGTCCTGGCCCCAAGCTTGCTCCGATGCTTTATTATTCCTCACAGCACTTTACAGTTTCTGGCATTCTATTTATTTTATTCATTGATTGCTTGTCTTTACCAATTAGAATTTAAGTTCTATGAAGACACATGTTTTTGTCTCTTTAATTTGCAGCTGACTGGCTTGTATCTAAGTGCATAGTTAGTGCTTAGTAAATATTGACTAACTGAATGTTATAATTAAATGCCACCAAAGAAAAGCACACATGGCAGCTAAAAAGTACGTATCTTCCCTTCAAGGCAAAATAAGCCATAGTGTAACAAAGCAGGACCCTTTGGGGGCCTTCCCAGAACAGACCACTCCCCCAATATGTCCTTTACCTGCCTTTTGTCTGTAGAACTTTGGTCAAAGATTAACCAAGTGAGCAAATGCAGAAAGGAAAACAGTGAACCAAGATAAATTAGTAATACTTTAGCCATTAAACAAAGTCAAGGACCTTCCGTTTCTTTTCAAGGGTTGTAGATAATATTCTGAGCCATGTCTTTTGAGCTGTTTTGCAGATACTGAAACCTCCACCAGGTAGAAGTTAACTGTATGCTGCCCACAACTATGTAGACCCGAGACGTGTCGGAACTAGGTTGATGATGTTGGCTCCCAATTACCTCACCACCAACCAACTGGAAGAATGTCCACGAGCTGACCAGACACCCCACAACCCTCCCTCCCTCCCTCCCTCGAACTGGCTTTAAAAACTTTTCCCTGAAAGCCTTGTGTGTGTGGGCAGGGGGGAGGGAAGTTCAGGCTTCTAAAACACATTATTGACTAAAGACACATCAATACATTTTTAGAGACTAATACAATTAACATCACTATGTGAAGCTGGTAGAGCTTAAAAATGATCAAGGGTTCATTATGCAATTTATGATTGTCATCATTCATGTTTTATTCCACTAGGTTTTTGTTCCAACCTTGTGTTACATATTATAAATGCAAATTTATTACCATTGAATTTTTGAAAATGAGACATTGAGAAATTTTGAGTCAAGAATTTTTCGGTGAATTTTATGCAGATACTTTCTTTGATTGTCTGAGCAACATATATATTAATGCCTCAGGAGATAGTTCTTCAGAATATATTTCTGACTCAGGTGATGTGAATATTAGACCAACAAAAAGAAAAAAAATCCTTAGTGATTGATTCTGATACAAAAAGTGAAATTGAAACTCAGGGTGCTGGAGAAGATATTATAGATGTGTAACTACTGAATGTAATAATCTGCGAAGTGAAGTGAAGTCACTCAGCCGTGTCCGACTCTTTGCGGCCCCATGGACTATAGCCTACCAGGTTCCTCTGTTCATGGGATTTTCCAGGCAAGAATACTGGAGTGGGTTGCCATTTCCTTCTCCAGGGGATTTTTCCGACCCAGGGATCGAGCCCAGGTCTCCTGCATTGCAGGCAGATGCTTTACCCTCTAAGCCACCAGGGAAATCAATCTGCAAAGTGTTAGTGAAATAACGAAACTTTGGTCAGCCAAAATAAAAATTGCTGGCCACAAGATTTAGTTTTTCAAAAATCCCCTGATCCATGATTTAAGTGCTAGCTGCCCTGGATTCTTTGCTTAGTGCCCTGCAATAAATGCTGCACTTTCCTTCACCCCAAATCCAGAGTCAGTAGATTGTTTTTACTGATCATGGGGCAAGCAGACCCAAGTTTGGTTTGGCAACAATAGTTTCCAGGCTAATTAGTCATTTGTCCTCTTTGTCTTCTATTAATTTTTTCAGTTCAGTTCAGTTCAGTTCAGTCATTCAGTCGTGTCCAACTCTTTGCGACCCCATGAATCACAGCACACCAGGCCTCGCTGTCCATCACCAACTCCTGGAGTTCACCCAAACCCATGTCCACTGAGTCGGTGACGCCATCCAGCCGTCTCATCCTCTGTCATCCCCTTCTCCTCCTGCCTTCAATCTCCCAGCATCAGGGTCTTTTCAAATGAGTCAGCTCTTCACATCAGGTGGCCAAAGTATTGAGTTTCAGCTTCAACATCAGTCCTAATTCTTTACATTGTGCCAAATGAGATTGTTTTAGTTTGATGCAGAGTTGATATACTCTGTGAACCCAGGAATGTCTCAATTAAATTCAGCTTATTTGATCTGGGATAATGTTTCCTGATCTGTCTAAACTAGTAAGCCAAATAATATATACTTGAGTCTCTGTATGCTTGTACATGGTGTCCCTCCTGTGCCGATAATATCATTTACATGCAATTTCTTCCACAGCTGTGCATTTTGCATTTCCAGAATAGTGAATTACTATGGTATTATTTCTGGTAATTGCAAAGGGTGCAGAAATCTCAAGTTATCTTGAGAAAGTCATTACAGGTTTAATTTGTCCCAATTACCTTCGTAAGGAGTTAAGATGTGGGAACTTGTGTTTGTCTCTTGCAGAGGGATCGGCCTGCATTTCAATCAGGCCCTGACACTGAAGAGTTTAAAAGTGTCATCAACTAATTGTTCTTTGGGAGGGAAGAGCGGTATGCTGTACAGTAAAATTTAAAAAAAGAGACAGAAACAGCATGCTTGATTGGCCCGAGGAGTACCAGTGAAATTCCTGAAGGTTCTCTCCACTCTGCTACTGCTGCTAAGTCACTTCAGTCGTGTCGGACTCTGTGCGACCCCATAGACGTCAGCCCACCGGGCTCCCCTGTCCCTGGGATTCTCCAGGCAAGAACACTGGAGTGGGTTGCCATTTCCTTCTCCAATGCATGGAAGTGAAAAGTGAAAGTGAAGTCGCTCAGTGGTTGCCCAACCCTCAGCGACCCCATGGACTGCAGCCTACCAGGCTCCTCCATCCATGGGATTTTCCAGGCAAGAGTACTGGAGTGGGGTGCCATTGCCTTCTCCAATAAATACATCCTGTAACCTTTCTAGGCAAGAAGGTGAAGACACAGCCTGCTCATGCACTTAAAAATTAAACCCTAGTTAGTCCTAAGTAAAATTTTATTGACAGTGATATAAAGATGAAGGAAATGTACCTGAGTGATTTAGACAAGCAACCCACTCCAATATTCTTGCCTGGAAAAATCCCATGGACGGTGGAACCTGGTAGGCTATAGTCCATGAGGTCACAAAGAGTCGGACACTACTGAGTAACTTCACTTTCACTTTCTTTCACACTCATACCCAAGAATTAATGAGATAAGAAATGTAAAGCATTCAGCACACCCCTGACATGTATAACCCCCAGTAAAAGGCAATAATTGCTAAGGTCAGGAAAAACTATCAGGAAGTTGGTGAAATTAATTTTAATTGTGAATGTATATTAGCTTCATCTTCTTTATTTAGGTTATCATTTATATATATAAAAACTTATCAACTCTAAGTGAACAGTTTGATTACTTTTGGTAACCATCACCATCATGATATAGAATGGCTACTTTGCCTTAGTTTTACCATTTCTGGATAAAGGAGATGTGGTACATATATACAATGGAATACTACTCAGCCATAAAAGGGAATGAAATTGTGCCATTTGCAGAGATGTGGATGGACCTGGAGATGGTCATCTAGAGTGAAGTAAGTCAGAAAGAGAAAAGCAAGTATCATATATTAACATATATATGATTTATGTTGGAATATATATGGAATATATAATACATATTCCATATATATTATGTGGAATCTAGAAAAATGGTACAGGTGAACTTATTTGCAAAGAAGAAATAGAGACACAGGCACAGAGAACAAATGTATGGACACCAAGTGGGGAAGGGGAGTGGGATGAATTGGGAGATTGGGGTTGACATATATATACTATTGATACTATGTATAAACTAGATACCCTGGGGACTCAGATGGTAGAGAATCTGCCTGCAATGCAGGAGATCTAGGTTCAGTCCCTGGGTGGGGAAGATCCCCTGGAGAAGGAAATGGTAACCCACTCCAGTATTCTTGCCTTGAAAACTCCATGGACAGAGGAGCCTGGCAGGCTACAGTCCATGGGGTGGCAAAGAGTCGGACACGACTGAGCAACTAACCCTTTCACTTTTCACATAAATTAGATAACTAATAAGAAACTACTGCATAGCACAGGGAACTCTACTCCATGCTCTGTGGTGACCTAAATGAAAAGGAAATCCAAAAAGGGGGATATATGTATACATACAGCTGATTCACTTTGCTGTGCAGCAGAAATGAACACAACATTGCAAAGCAACAATACTCCAATTTAAAAAAAAATAAGGTTTTTCTAACCCCTTTGCCTAAGTTCTTTTTTTTAGGATTATTTATTCTCTCCTTAAATGTTTGTTTAACACACATTACACTGCAGGCATGGGTGCTGTGGTAGACATCATTGAACAGCAGACTACAATCCCTGACCTCCTAGAGCTTACCTTCTAGGGAGAGGAGGCAGGTGACCAACAAAATACAATATAATCAGTACCCCCATCCCAGTTCAAAGGATGAAGATTCTGGCCTATAGGGAGAGGAAAAGATTTTGCCAAGGTCACACAGATAATTAAAGTTGAGTAACACAAAAATGGGGGACCACTAGGGGCTGGTGACCTGAGCATGCATGTATCAACTAAAAAGGGGTCCCTCCCTCTCAACCCTGGACAGTTATTGCCAGGAGAGCTCTGGAGAAGAAATCAAAGCACATCTAGGTTTAGCTTGTGGACCATCAGTTAGGGTCCCCTGGAAAAATGGTAGGGGGTATAAAACAACACCTCACCTTTAATGCATTTAGACACACTTGGAATATCATATATACAAATTTTTTCAAAGGAGTTCTTCTTTCCCCTCAATCCCCATGTTTTGGTCCCAAGGAAAAAATTTGATTGCTACATTTTTCTTTCTTTTCGTGAACCTTGGAAAATCCAGGCTATGAATGGCCCTTTGCCTGGGTTCTGTTTGAAGACACTAGATATCATTTCTAACACATGGCCTTTCTAACACAAACTCTCTTGGTCATTTTAGAAAAGTCATTTTACCTCTCTGGATGTATTTCTGCTCATAAATAAAGAATATTGGAACAGATTTGTTTCTAGGGCCTCTTGCAATACTTTCAGAAAGGTAGGCAGTATGGCGAGCAGGAATATTAGACTTGAGTGCCCATTCTTGACATGGCAGACCCTAGCGGGTAAACAGCCTGTGGTTCCATCAGACAAACAGGTTTCCAGCTCCTCTCCTGGAAATGTATAACCTTTTTTATGCATAGGTTTCCATACCTGCAATATCTGGCTCATTTTTTAAAAAATTGAGGTATAATTGACACGGTAATTGTTTTAGGTATACAACATGACAATTCGATATTTGTTGAAATGATTGCAATATTGAAATACTGCAAAATGATCACTGCAGTAAGTCTAGTTAACATCCATACCACACATAGAACTTTTGAGATCTACACTCCAGGCAACTTTCAAATATACAGTACAGCATTGTATTTTCAGTCGCATCATTTGCAAATATTTTCTCCCCTTCTGTTGGTCGTCTCCTTTTCATTTTTTGATGGCTTAGTTTGCTATACTTGAGGTGTATGTGCATATAAGCTACTCCCCTAGAAACCTCGTCATCCTTTTATAATGAAAGTAAGGCTCAGACCAATTTCTCCTACATATGAAGATACTACTAAACAAACATTTATTAGCAAACAGAAATAACCATATTGCCTATCAGCTTGAGGAAGCCCAGTCCTTTCCCTCTCTTGATAAAAGTGCTCTCAGGCTTGTCTATCCACTGAAATACCTGGGGACTGCCCAAGCGAGCACTACCTGAGGAGATGTAAATACTGATTTCTGGGTCCTGATGTAATTGATTCAGACATGGGGGGTTTTAATCTCCTCCGATGATTCCAGCAGACAACCAAAGTTGAGAACAACTGATCTCTAAAAGTTTTAGATTCACAGACTGTCACCCTACACGAAAGGTTTGTTGAAGGCAGCAGTGACTATATTTCATTGGCTGGATTCTGTTATCTTTTTAGTTGGCACCAGGCAATCAGAATCTTAATTCACAGCTAGACATAGAACATAGAGTTAGGAATTTAGCCTAAGATGTTGTCCTTAATGGCTTCCCTGGTGCTTCAGATGGTAAAGAATGTGCCTGCCATGCAGGAGATGGGGTTTGTAAGGTTTCAGTCTAGAGCATTGGCTGGCAAACTACTGCTTGCAGGTCAAATCTGATCTATTGCTTCTTTTTGTATGACCCCCAAGTTTAGAATGATTTTAATTTTTTTCTTGTTAACTTTTACATTTGGGGGCAGGATGGGGGGCTTTTTTCCTGATTTTATTTATTTATCTGTGGCATGTAGGCTCTTAGTTCCCTGACCAGGGATTGAACCTGTGCCCCTTGCAGTAGTATCATGGAGTCTCAACCACTGGAATGTCAGGGAAGCCCCAACTTTTACATTTTTTAATGGTTGAATAGAAATCAAAAGATGAATATACTTTTGTGAACATGACAATGATAAAAACTTGAGTAGCTTTGCTCAAGCTTTGTTTGTGTATCGCTTAGGGCAGTTCTGCATTGTGGGAGTGAGCATCACACAGAAACGAAAGGATGGAATAGTTGGGAAGAGGTAGTACAAGGTGCTTTCATGACTTCCTCCTGCTGCTCCACACACAACACATCTCCGAGGTGCAGACATAACTTGATTTGCTTTTGGCCCACAAAAAGATTTATTATCCAGAACTTTAAAGAAAGAGTATTAACCTCTAGCCTAGTTGCTTCACTAGATTCTTATACTTTCTTTGTGGAGCAAGGTGACTACTTCTAAAATAGGTTACCCCATTTATGTACCTTAATTTCAACTCATTCCAACAAAGAGATACCATTTCTAACATTCACCATTGACAAATCACTACTTGTCCCAGTGAAAATCAACCTCTAGCCTTCATTATGTGAAGAGCAGAGCCTATGCTGTGGATGTGGCATGGATAAGAGACTGGGTGGTAGCTCCAGCCCTGGTGGGTAAGCTTGCTAACAAGACTGCAAGAGGCTATGGGAAGGTGTCAATTTGTCAGAGTAACAGGTCACTCAGTTGTGTCTGATTCTTTGCCACCCTATGAACTATAGCCTGCCAAGCTCAACCGTCCATGGGATTTTCCAGGCAAGAATACTGGAATGGATTGCTATTTCCTGCTCCACGGGATTTTCTCCACCCAGGTATCAAACCTGCATTTCCGGCTTGGCAGGCAAATTCTTTACCACTGAGCCACCTGGAAAGCCCCAGCCTAACAGGATCAGCAAATCATTTTAACTACTACACACTCTATGATTCTTAAACCTGGCTGCATATTGGAATTATCTGGAAGGTTTTAAAAACCTCAGTGCCTAGGTCCCTCCCCACATCCTTTGAATCAGAAGTTCCAGAGATAAGACCCAGGTATTTTTTAAAAGTTCCCCTAGGTGACCCACTATTCTGTTATGAAGCCCTCTGAATAAATTATTGACATCTTAATAGATAGTTAAGCTAATATTAGACAGGAACAGAAAGTAAAATGGAATAGATGGCATAATCAATACTAATCTTTCATATAACTTTTATTAGAATTTCAAAGCCAGCTACTCTAAAAATGTGTAAATCTACAAATAGAACAAGAGCAAGATTTGAAGAAACACAACACTTCAGTCTTAGACACAATAGTCCAATTAGGCTAACTTCTAAGCAGCCTAATTGGCTGACTAAGCTCTCAAAGTGTGGTCCCCAGCAGGATTGGAGCCATCTGGGAGTTTGTCAGAAATGCACATTCTCAGCTCCCCCCCACCCCACCCCACCCCAGCCATCCTGAACCAGAAACTCTGGGAGCAGGCCCAGCAAGCCCTCCGGGTAATGCTGATGTACGCTGAAATCTGAGATCCCCTGCCCCAGAACAATCCTTCTATGTGCACAGGAATCCCTTCTGTGGCTTTTAAAAATATACCTCTGGGCATTCTTATTCAGTAGGTTCAAACCATGTGGCTGAGGTCTCTCTGCTTTTAAAAATTCTTAGCTAAAGGGATTCATAACAGCCCTACCCTAATAATAATAATTCATAATTATTCATAGGAATAATTCATAATTCCTACCCTAACCCTAAACACATGATACACATTACCTTCCCTTAACAACCCTGTGAAGGGAGACCATATAATAGGGCCTGTTTTAGTCACTAAAATGCTGAACTTTAGAGGAATTAGGTAAAATTTCCAACGTCACACACTAAGGGCAGACCCAGGATTCTAACCTCACTCATTCTGACTCCAGAGAAATCAGCTACTTAAGAAAGTGATTTTCACATGAAACTCTGCTCAACGTTATGTGCCAGCTTGGATAGGAGGAGTTTTGGGGGCAAATGGATACATGTATATGTACGGCTGAGTCCCTTCACTGTTCACCAGAAACTATCACAACATTGCTAATCGGCTATGTGGTGGTTTAGTCGCTAAGTCGTGTCCAGCTCTTGCAACCCATGGATTGTAGCCCATAAGGCTCCTTTGTCCATGGGATTTTCCAGGCAGGCAGGAATACTGGAGTAGCACAGTATTTGCCATTTACACCCCAATACAAAATGTTTTTGGTTTTTTAAATAAATAAATAAATAAAAATTTTAAAAAAGAAAGTGCTTATGTTGAACTGGCTCATCTCACTTTAATTTAGGGGGAAAATTCACTTTATTCTACTAAAGAGAGAACACGCAACTCTTCTGTAATCATTTTAGCTAAAACCTTCGTCTAGTTTCCTTTCCCAGGTTCCTGGAGTCTTACCTGTTGTTACTGTTGTTCACTCACTAAGTCGTGTTGTACTCTTTGCGACCCCATGGACTGTAGCACGCCACCACGCTCCCCTGTCCTCCACTATCTCCAGCAGTTTGCTCAAACTCACCGAGTTGGCGATGTTGTCTAGAGCATCAGCGTCTTAACTTCAGCACTACTTTTCTACTCTGGGCTTTAACTTGGCTCCAAGAGGGAGGAGACATAGGTATATCTATCACTGATTCATGTTGATGTTTGGCAGAAACCAACACAATTCTGTAAAGCAATTATCCTTCAATTAAATAAATAAATAAAATTTAAAAAATAATAATTTCCAGAAGAGAGCTCTTTATAATCATAGGGTATTTCCACCTGTATGTTTGTGTGACAAATGAATCTGTACTGTGCTCGGGTGTTCTGAGAACTAACTTCTTTAATTTACCTCTGTTTAATCAGTTTATTCTCATGAGGGCTTCCTATGAAGAAGCAGAGTGGAGGAACATACATGTTCATTCTGTTTAATTCTTAGTCCAGTGGTTCTTAACCAAATGCACATTAAAATCATCAAGAAGTCTGTTGAAAAGTGTTGCCACTTGGGGAACACTGATTAATTAATCAGGTCCTCATCTATTGTCTCCGTTACTGGGAATTGTGGGGAGTAGGTTATTAGATGAGAGAAGGCAACAGCAACCCACTCCAGTACTCTTGCCTGGAAAATCCCATGGATGGAGGAGCCTGGTAGGCTGCACTCCATGGGGTCGCTAAGAGTTGGGCACGACTGAGCGACTTCACTTTCACTTTTCACTTTCATGCATTGGAGAAGGAAATGGCAACCCACTCCAGTATTCTTGCCTGGAGAATCCCAGGGACAGAGGAGCCTAGTGGGCTGCCGTCTATGGGATCGCACAGAGCTGGACACGACTGAAGCAACTTAGCAGCAGCAGCAGCAGGTTATTAGATATTGAGGGGACACAAGAGAAGACCTCCCCCTCTGCCCTCAGCATTTATGCAGTCCCTTCTCCTCACTCACCCAAGTCCTTCTTGTTCTCTCTCCTCTTTCTATCATTCTATCATCCCCTCAGCCAAAGAAGGGGGATTTTAACTTCCCCTGCCATATAGCCTCATTCTACCTTAGGGCGCCAAGCTTCATGGTCCCGCTGCTGTAGGCAGAAGGGCTAGTTTCTAAACGAGAGAACTTTTGATCATTGAAACTTCCATCCTTGATTTTTCTTATGCCCCTGTGAGGTGTGGGGAGAGAGTGGGGTGAGAGTGGATAAAGTAGAAATACTTTCTCATAGCTATTGTCTTGCCACATAATCTTATTTTAAATGTCAGAGTCTAAATATAAATTCCTTTGTTCTCTTCACTTTTTGGAAAAAATAATCTCCTCCCCTACCACCCTTATCCCCACCCCCATTCCACCTCCAACAAAGGAGCTTTGAAATAAACAGAGATTTTAGATTTACCAGAGATTTTAGATTTATAAATATGGATACATTGTAGGTATAGACAAACACACTTGGGTCAATCCATAGAGGTAGGGAGTAATTAACACTCAGAAATGCAGAAGAGAAAACCAGATATTTTCCAAAATATTATCCCCCTCACATTCTGTGTCTCATGGCTACTAGGCTTCTTTTACAGACTAGGAAATCAGGGACAAGGAAGTTCATCCACCCTGCCGTGGTCATACAGTCCATTACACTCAGAATCAGGATCTAGCCCACGATCTAGGCTATTAGGAGTTATACATTTACCCAGCTATATATAGGGTCCCTATATCTTGTTCAGCATTTCCTGACGATTCTAGATCCACTGAATTAACATTTCTGGCAGTGGGCTTAGGAATCTGCATTTTCAGCAAGCACAGACCCCTTGGAACCTAGAGTTTAGGATGCCTGCTCTAGGGTGAACCTCAGCCACTGCCCTGAGTTCAGTCACCCCCAAATCATCACTTCCTACCCTGGCCTTCTAGCTGTGTATGAATCAACTATCTACATTTAAAAGAATATTTTTCAAATCTTAATTTTTCCCCTGTCAAAACATCAGATTTTAAAATGTAAGCTCCTTTTGGACACAGGTGAATTGCCAAGGTAGCATTTTCTCCACCTAAAAGTTTTAGACTTTATGTGAATCTGATACTTTTTAAACATACTTACAAACTTTAGGTCCTAGAGTGAATGAGTTTTTTGAATCAGAATAAAGATGAGTGGGAGTGCTTGGGACATAGCCAGGCAGAGAAGTGAGAAGAGATGTGAGATAGCAAAGAAAAGAGGTGAGATTTCAAAGAAAAACTGTTTTAAAAACATTGTTAGAAATCAGAAGTAGAATTGTGGTTATGACACGTGTTAAAGGCAGGAAATACCAACAGACCAGATCAGATCAGATCAGTCGCTCAGTCGTGTTCGACTCTTTGCGACCCCATGAATTGCAGCACGCCAGGCCTGCCTGTCCATCTCCAACTCCCGGAGTTCACTGAGACTCACGTCCATCGAGTCAGTGATGCCATCCAACCATCTCATCCTCCATCATCCCCTTCTCCTCCTGCACCCAATCCCTCCCAGCATCAGAGTCTTTTCCAATGAGTCAACTCTTCACATGAGGTGGCCAAAGGACTGGAGTTTCAGCTTTAGCATCATTCCTTCCAAAGAAATCCCAGGGCTATCTCCTTCAGAATGGACTGGCTGGATCTCCTTGCAGTCCAAGGGACTCTCAAGAGTCTTCTCCAACACCACAGTTCAAAAGCATCAATTCTTCGGCGCTCAGCTTTCTTCACAGTCCAACTCTCACATCAATACATGACCACAGGAAAAACCATAGCCTTGACTAGATGAACCTTTGTTGGCAAAGTAATGTCTCTGCTTTTGAATATGCTATCTAGGTTGGTCATAACTTTCCTGCCAAGGAGTAAGCGTCTTTTAATTTCATGGCTGCAGTCACCATCTGTAGTGATTTTGGAGCCCAGAAAAATAAAGTCTGCCACTGTTTCCACTGTTTCCCCATCTATTTCCCATGAAGTGGTGGGACCGGATGCCATGACCTTCGTTTTCTGAATGTTGAACTTTAAGCCAAATTTTTCCAACAGAGTGATATTAAATGTGCTGGAAGTCAGCATCTGTACCAGGGTCAAGAGAAAAATAAGGTTGAGAGGCCAAGTACAGTCAGATCAGGAGAAGGTAAGGGGTAGGATATTTAGAGGGGTTGCAAGAGTCAGGGAAGGTTCAGTCCCCTCTATCTTTTGAAGCTCTGAATGTATTCAAATATGAAGAAAAGGCTAAATAGGGTTTCACAAATTATGGTATATTTTAAATGATGTTAGTAAATTAATGCTTTTAACATGGAAGAATATTGATTGAAAATTGATGGATTGTATGTCTAAGTTTATACGAACATTGAACTGTCCACTGGAGTTTCTCTGTGAATGTGACATTCAAGGCCAACAGCTCTCTGGACCCTCATAGGTCTGGGAAAGAGGAATCCTGTTCTTCAATGTCAGGAAGAACTGGACAAGCCCTGAAGTGGATGTGAATCAGATCGTAACCCTCCCCTGATTAAACTCAGCAAAATCTTCCCCTTGTCCTCAAACACACTAAAGAAGGGATAGGCTACCCACTCCAGTATTCTTGGGCTTCCCTTGTGGCTCAGCTGGTTAAGAATCCATGTGCAATGTGGGAGACTTGGGTTTGATCCCAGATTGGGAAGATCCCCTGGAGAAGGGAAATGCTACCCACTCAGTATTCTGGCCTGGAGAATTCCCTGGACTGTATAGTCCATGGGGTCCCAAAGAGTCGGACACGACTGGGAGACTTTCACTTCACTACTGTCTTGTCTGCCCATCCAGGGAATATCCTTAAAAGGTCAATTGTTTCCCACACTAAATTTTGCAAAGGATCAACTCTGTTCATCTTTAATTAGAAAGGAAAAACAGAAGCTGTTGTTACTGGGAGTGTCCTGTGAAGATTTGTAAAGATTTTTAAAAATGTGTCTCTCACATAGGATTTTATTATAAGGACTGTAATTGCCAACACATTTGTAAATAGAGCACAGACATCTTGTGCTGCTCAAGAGGACTCGCTAGGCAGAACTTTGCCATATCAGCTTAGGTCCTCAGCTATCTTGAATCCTGGAAGGTTTCTAACCTGGATCAGCAGGACTTTGAGTGGTAGAGTGTGGGCAGTTGGACAGAGGTGTCCAAAACACATATCCAGTCTTCTATCTGGCATGATATGGAGGAAGGAAGAAATGATTTGAGGAATACAGAAAACTTTCTGCCCCAATATAATGTTAATAAAATAGACAAGGGTCAGAGGCCTGTATCTGGGAGTCAATCAATGTGCATTCTATTGGTATATTGATGTATTGAAATACATCCATAATATACCGATTATATTCATTGTTCTGCCATTTTCAAGATATGCAGCCTTGACCAAGTCATTCACATTTTAATGCTTTAGTTTCCTTATCAGTCAAGCAATAGGATTTACTAAAGGGTGTTAATCAAGGATTCCAAGAGAACTGGTTGAGGCAAAAAGCCAAAAAAAAAAAAAAAACCCCACAAAATTTAAAGTTTTTACTTGGGAATTGTTAGATCGGCAGCCCTGGAAACACAAATCCCGGAAAGCACTTGAATTGTGTTCAGCTGGACCACAAAATGGAGCAGGTTTGTAAAGGTAAAAACCCACAATTACATGAATTGTTTGTCTAGAGTTATAATTAGAGCTGGCAAGAAGTAAGGTGCTTGTTAAGCAAGGACTGGTTTGCTTTCCAAATGATTAAAAAGCGGCAGAGGGAGGGTCCTGTGTGGTGGTATGCAGCTGCTAGCAGGTATTTTTTTTAAAATGGCTGATGGTATCCTTGACTTTGATACTGTTCAGAAAATTCAAGTTCTCAGTGATGCAGGAATGTGTCTGAAACCACATCCCCCACAATGAACACCCAGCTCCATTTTAGATGCACAAACAACAGTTACTCTGCTTTGATTTCTAAATGATTTTAAATATGTCAACAGGGGCCTTTAACATCCATAACAACCTGATCACTTTATGATTCTATCATTGCCTCATCATGGAGACATAATAGAGATTCACTTCTTTACCTGAAAACAGTGTGTCTAAGATCTCTTCTGACAAGACTTCAGTAGCTATAAACCAAAAACTATTACACCATCACTAGCTAGCAGAGGAGTCTGGAGGGCAACAGTCCGTAGGGTCACAAGGAGTCGGACACAACTGCAATGACTTAGCATGCACACACACACAGCCATTAGGTAACACTTTGATTTGACTGAGGGATAAGAATGGGGTGCAGGTTGGTGTAGATTTCATTATTGTTTCCAATTCTTTATTCCACTCTCTAGTCACACCCTCTGCCATGTGCTTTGCAGTTCAATAGAGACTACCAGTACCCTTGCCTGGAAAATTCCATGGACGGAGAAGCTTGATAAGCTGCAGTCCATGGGGTTGCTAAGAATCAGACATGACTGAGCGACTTCATTTTCACTTTTCCTTTCATGCATTGGAGAAGGAAATGGCAACCCACTCCAGCGTTCTTGCCTGGAGAATCCCAGGGACGGGGGAGCCTGGTGGGCTGCTGTCTATGGGGTCGCACAGAGTCAGACACGATTGAAGCAACTTAGCAGCAGCAGAGACTGTATTTCTCTGCTTTATTGATGTTGGGCTTGGTTGTGGACCATTGGGATATTAGTAGACCCAACATGGGAAGGCTTGAATTAGAATTGCACAGTTGGTCTTGCCATCTTTACCACTGTCATTTCCATAAGATGACAAGCCCTGGGTAGTCCAAGGAGAATGAGAGATGTATGGAGCTGAGCTAGAGTCAATCTACATTTTCAGAATTAAGGTCAGCTGAACACAGCCTAGATCAGTTGACTCTCAGGCAACCCACAGACAAATAAGCAAGAATAAATGTGTTAATCCACTGAGTTGTTGGCCATAGCACATCGTAGCAATAGATAACTAATAGAATATAGGACTGGGCATCATTTAGAATATTTTTAACTTCAATTAATCGAGAATGCCACTTAAGAGAGCATCAACAAAATTTCAATTAGGGTTTTAGTGGCAAGGATCTGCCTTGATAGCTCAGTTGGTAAAGAATTCACCTGCAATGCAGGAGACCTGGGTTCAATCCCTGGGTTGGGAGGATCCCCTGGAGAAGGGAAAGGCTACCCACTCCAGTATCCTGGCCTGGAGGGTTCCATGGACTGTGTAGTCCATGGGGTCACAAAGAGTCAGACACGACTGAGCGACTTTCCCTTTAGTGTCAAGTGACTGAAACCAAATCAGACAAATTGAAACAGAAAAGGCAATTTATTAAAAGGCTATTAGATATCTAGAATCTTGGTGGGAGCAGGGCTTGCTGAAAACTCAGATTTGGAGATGTCAGACTCAGGATTACCAAAATCTAGCGACAGTCTTTCTGCACTCTAACTGCTATCATCACAGGATACATACACCACAATGTCACCCACACTAGATGCTAATGATACTGCTGTTACTAGAAACTGAACACAGTAGCCACTGACCAAAACCCACAGAACAGAAATTTCCAGCCTCTGCTTTAACTCCATAATTCACCAGTTGATTCTGATTCATGTGTGTGTTTATACATCTGTTTGGTTCATGTTGCACCCCAACTTCAAGGGAGAATGAGAAGGTGATCATATATCTGACATCATCAGCTTCTCTGATGAGAAGTGGGCTATTCGTAAAGCGGGGAACTTCTCACACAGGAAAGAGATGACATGCTGGAAAGCCAAAGCAAAGAAAAACGCTAACTTTAAACAATGGAAGTTATTAGTAATCTAACACTACGTCTAGGGCAGTTTCCCCCAGCGCTTGACCCTGGAAATCCACAGCTCATTCAGACTCAGGTTCTCTTCTCACATCCTCAACAGTCTGGTTTTATCCTAAGGTGGCTCCCCTCAAAATTAGTTCTTTGGTTTGAATGTTTGTTTTCTCCCTTCCACTTTATATGTTGAAATCCTAGTCCCCAAGGATGATGTTATTTGAAGATAGGGTTGTTGGGAGGTGATTAGGTCATGAAGGTGGAGCCCTCAAGAATGGGATCAGTGCTCTTCTAAAGAAGGCCCGGGCTTCCCAGATGGCTCAGTGGTAAAGAATCCACCTGCCAACGCAGGAGATGCAGGTTCGATCCCTGGGTCAGAAGATCCCCTGGAGGAGGAAATGACAACCTGCGCCAGTATTCTTGCTTGGGAAATCACATGGACAGAGGAGCCTGGCGGGCCACAGTCCATGGGGTCCCAAAGAGCCAGACATGATTTATTGACAAAACAACAACAAAGAAGGCCCCTCATAGCTCCCTTGCCCCTTTTTACCAAGTGAAGACATGGAGAGAAGCTCCCGGCTCTGGGTCAGGAAGAGGGCCTTTACCCAATGTGACCATGCTGGTGCCTTGACTTTGGACTTCCCAACCCCCAGAACTGTGACCAGTAAATTTCTGTTGTTGATAAGCTACCCAGTGTGTGGCATTTTGCTATAGCAGTTCAAATGAACAAAGACAGTTATATAATGAACACCAAAGAAAATGGGCTTGTTTACCAAAATTTTAGACACAGAGAGCCAATTGAAATGAAAAAGAGTTTCTTTGAGACTTGTTAGGCCTTCAGCCTGGGAGACACAGATTCAAGAAGAACTTGAGTAGTGTTCCATTGGACTAAAACATGGGGGAGGCTTATTAAGGCAAAAACTGTAAGGTTGAAGTTAATTACATGAGTTATTTATCAAGAATTATAATTGGAAGACTTCCCTGGTAGTCACGGTGGATAAGAATCAGCCTGTCAATGCAAGGAACACAGGTTCAATACTTGGTCAGGGAAGATTCCACACGTCTCGGGGCAACAAAGCCCGTGCATCACAACTACTGATCCTGGGCTCTAGAACCCGCGAGCTGCAACTACAGAATCCTGTACAGCCAGCAATGCACCCTAGAGCCAGCAAGTCCCAGTTACTGAGGCTTGTGTGCTCAGAGCCCGTACTCCACATGAGAAGTCATCACAATGAGAAGTCTGTGCGCTAGACTAGAAAAAGTAGCGTCTGCTCTCTGCAACTAGAGAAAGGCTATGTGTAGCAACAAAGGCCCAGTGCAGCCAAAAGCAAATAAACAAAGCACCGTGCACATGTCCACCCCCAGCCCCCCAAAGAAGAATTATAATTGGAGCTGACAAGAAGGGTGCTTTTCAAGTAAGGATTGGTAGGAGTTTGAAATGGTTGAACAGCTACAAGGGGAGACCTTGAAACCAGAAGGTTGTAGGTGGCAGGTTTTCTGAATGTGACTGGTGGCATCCTTGAGTCTAGTACAGCTCAAAGAAATTTCAAGTTTCAATGATGCAGAGCTCTGAGACCAGATCCTTAATGACCACCAGACTTCATTTTTATATACCTGAACTGTGATGACTGTTATACTTTCAATTTGCCAGCAGGCTATATGCCATCTTATTCATCTCTAAAAGAGAGAAAGATATGCTTTTCCTGCACACTTTGTATCCTCTTTGATCTTTTTTCAATTATAATAAATTTAACATACATAAAATGTACAGATTTTTAGTATAAGAGTTTTCTCAGTCAAGATCTCTGGAGAAACAGAACCAATAGAATGTGCATATTGAGAGATCTCTTTTAAGGAATTGGCTCATGTGATTATGGAGGGAATCTGGAAGTCCGAAGTCTACAGGGTAGGCTGGGAGGCTGGAGACCCAGGAAAGAGCTGTTGTTGCAGTTTGAATCTGAAGGCCGTTAACTGGCAGAACTCCTTCTTGCTTAGGGAGGTCAGTCTTTGCCCTATTAATTACTTCAACTGATTGGATGAGGCCCACCCACATTATGGATGGCATCTGCTTTACTCAAAATCCATCAATTTAAATGTTAATTTCATCCCCCAAACACCTTGACAGAAACATCTAGAATAATGCTTGACCAAATATCTGGGCACTATAGCCCAGCCAGGTTGACACAAAAAGGACAACGAGTTTGACATATGAAACTAATTATCACTCCAATCAACATGACCAGAAAATGATCCTGTGTGCTTTTCCAGTCATGCTTTACCCCACCCCCATAGCAGATATTTCTGAATTCTATCACCACACATTAATATTCAGCTTAGAATTTAATATAAATTGAATCATACAGTATGCATTTTGTCTGGCTTGAGACAGCAAAAGGAACAGAATGTGTTATGTGTGTGTGCATTTGTGTGTATGGTGTAATTAGCATTAAATGCACAGATCCAGATGTTCAGTTAGGTAAGTTTTGAAAGACTTGCATACATCTGTGTAAACTCTACTCAAAACAATGGAATATTTTCATTGCTCCAGAAAGTGCTTTTATACGGCTTTCCAGTTAAATTCCACCCATTCACCCAAGCAAATTTCTTTCTTGCTTGTTTTTTTTTTTTTTTTTGCTTAATATAATGTTTTAAAGATTTATCCTGTTTTTTTCTATATTAGTTCGGAAGGCAATGGCACCCCACTCCAGTACTTTTGCCTGGAAAATCCCATGGATGGAGGAGTCTGGTAGGCTGTAGTCCATGGGGTCGCTAAGAGTTAGACACGACTGAGCGACTTGACTTTCCTTTCCTTTCCTTTCTATATTAGTAGTTCCCATTTGTTAATGAGTAGTCTTCTATAATTTGCTTATCCTTTCTCTTGTTGTTGGTCATTAGGACTGTTTACAGTTTTGCGTAATTATGAACAAAGGTGCTTTGCATGTTTTCAGTTCAGTTCAGTTCAGTCGCTCAGTTGTGTCTGACTCTGTGACCCCATGAACCACAGCACGCCAGGCCTCCCTGCCCATCACCAACTCCCAGAGTTTACCCAAACTCAAGTCCATCGAGTTGGTGATACCATCTAACCATCTCATCCTCTGTCGTCCCCTTCTCCTCCTGCCCTCAATCTTTCCCAGAATCAGAGTCTTTTCAAATGAGTCAGCTCTTCGCATCAGGTGGCCAAAGTACTGGAATTTCAGCTTCAACATCAGTTCTTCCAATGAAAACCCAGGACTGATTTCCTTGCATGTTTTCAGATAAGCCTTTTTGCACAAAAGCTTTTCCTCAGATAAGTTCTTAAGAATATAATTTTTAGTCACAGCATATGTATTTAAGTTTTTAAGAAACAGCCAGCAGCTTTCCAAGTGAGTTGAGGAGTTTCTCATTCTAATAAGCAATGTGCGAGAGTTTTAGTCGCTTCATATCTTCACCTACATTTGATATCAACCATTTTTACAATTCTAGCTGTTCAAGTGGATGTGAAGTAGGTCCCGTTATGGTTTTCTTTTGCATTTCCCTAATGACTAATGGGGGCAGGAGGAGAAGGGGACGACAGAGGATAAGATGGCTGGATGGCATCACTGACTTGATGGACGTGAGTCTGAGTGAACTCCAGGAGTTGGTGATGGACAGGGAGGCCTGGCGTGCTGCGATTCATGGGGTCACGAAGAGTCGGACATGACTGAGCAACTGAACTGAACTGAATGACTAATGATGTTTAACATCTTTTCATGTTGACCTTTGTGTGTGCGTGTTGTTCATTATTTTGGCCACATGTCCTTAGGGAAGAACTGAAATTCTTCAGTTAGGGAAGAGTCTGAAATTGTTCTTATAACAATAAACATTAATTAACAGTAAGAAATAACTCCTGCAGCCAAGAGTGGGATTGGCTTCCTCTGAGGAAAGGAACTGCATGGAGCATGCAGAATAAAGATAGATAAATGAACAAGATCAGAATTTTGTGAGGAAGGAAAAGAAGATATTTCATAGTGAGGAGAGATAGTAGAAGACAGGAGGGTAAACTGGTGGTTCTCAACTCAAACTCCACATCAAAAGCATCCTTTTTAGGATTCCAATTAAAATCCAGTACTGTCTGGCTCCACCAGGGCAGGGCTTGGACTGCCAAGGCTCTGGGTGGCCTGGACCTCGTGGCTGTGGGTGGTCCTGAGCCCATGGGCTCTGTGCCTGGGGGTGTGCCTGAAGCTCCTGTTGCAGACCTGGCGGCTCTACCTGTCTGGGGCCATGGGGCTGACCCCAGCTCCATGACTGCTGAGTATTGCCCTAACAGGGGGCTCTCTAAGTGGCCCCCTCTTCGGGAAAGAGTTCATCTGAGCCTCTTTTATAAAAATGCTAATTTTATTCATGAGGATTCTGCCTAATAGCCTCCCAAAGGCCCACCTCCTAGCACCATGGCATTAGGTACTAAGCTTCAACATATGAACTTGGGAGGCATACAAACATGCAGACCATAGCACCAGAGAACATGTTTAAAGTGAAAATTCCTGGGTTCGTTTCTAATAATTCAGATTCAGTAGGTTTAGGATGAATTCTAGGAATCCACTTAAAAAAAAAAAAAAACACCAAAAAACACAGATTTACTAGGTAGCTCTTAGGTAGAAGCTTTTTAAATAAGATGAGTCATTTTTAATGGCTATCATCAACAAAATCCACAAACAATAAATGCTAGAGAGGGTGTGGAGAGAAGGGAACCCTCTTACATTGTTGGTACATGTGTTCAGTTCAGTTCAGTCACTCAGTCGTGTCCGACTCTTTGCGACCCCATGAATCGCAGTATGCCAGGCCTCCCTGTCCATCACCAACTCCCGGAGTTCACCCAGACTCACATCCATCAAGTCAGTGATGCCATCCAGCCATCTCATCCTCTGTCGTCCCCTTCTCCTCTTGCCCCCAATCCTTCCCAGCATCAGAGTCTTTTCCAATAAGTCAACTCTTTGCATGAGGTGGCCAAAGTACTGGAGTTTTAGCTTTAGCATCATTCCTTCTAAAGAAATCCCAGGACTGATTTTAGTGAATGTACATTAGTGAAGGTAAATTGGTACAGCCACTATGGAGAACAGTATGGAGGGTCCTTAAAGAACTAAAAATAGAGCTATACTATGAGCCTGTAATCCCACTCCTGGGCATGTATCTGGAGAGAAAGATGATCTGATGCAGCCCAATATTCATTCCAGCACTGTTTACAATCGTCAGCACATGGAAGCAACCTAAATGTCCACTGACAGAGGAATGGATAAAGAAGATGTGGTACATATATAATGAACTATTACTCAACCATTAAAAAGAATGAAATAATACTATTTGCAGCAACATGGATAGACCTAGAGATTGGCATACTGAGTGAAGTAAGACAGAGAAGGACAAATTTCATATGACATCCCTTATAGGTAGAATCTAAAAAGAAATGATACACATAAACTTATTTATAAAACAGAAACAGAGTTGCAAACCTAAAGAATGAAGTTATGGTTGCTGAGAGAAGTATGTGGGGGAAGGGATAGTTAGGGAATTTGGGATCAAAATGTATACACTGCTTTATTTAAAATGGATAACCGACAAGGTCCTATTGTATGGCACATGAAACTTTGCTCAAAGTTATGGAGCAGCCTGGGCGTGAGGGGAGTCCGGGGGAGAATGGATACATGTATACATATGACTCGGAGAAGGCAATGGCAACCCACTCCAGTACTCTTGCCTGGAAAATCCCATGGATGGAGGAGCCTGGTAGGCTGCAGTCCATGGGGTCGCTAGGAGTCGGACACGACTGAGCGACTTCACTTTCACTTTTCACTTTCATGCATTGGAGAAGGAAATGGCAACCCACTCCAGTGTTCTTGCCCGGAGAATCCCAGGGACGGGGGAGCCTGGTGGGCTGCTGTCTACGGGGTCGCACAGAGTCGGACACGACTGAAGCGACTTACCAGCATACATATGACTGAGTTCTTTCACTGTTCACTGGCAACTATCACAACTTTGTTAATTGGTCATACCCCAAAACAAAATAAAAAGTTTTTTAAAAGAGAGGAGCCATTTTTAACCATTCACAAATTTTCCCCTGTACGTATATGCACCCAAGGACCCCTCACTGCTCTGTAACCCTCCAGGACCTGCAGCTTTCATGTTGAGGTCCACTAGTGGACTCTGCATTACTGAAGGAGTATTCATACGTCCACATGCAACACTAGAAGGATCATGGGAACATCCACACAGGATAATGGATGGCTACAAAAATTGGATGGGACAAAAGGAAAACACCAGTCCGACTGGACACTGAAGAGGCACATGGAATTGTTCACGGCAGACATTAGTGGAACACAGAGAACACCCACATGGATAATGGATAAGCAGACAATGTAGGACATGGAAGGACCACATGGGAATGTCCCCACGAGACACTAAAAGGTGATATGTATCCATAAGGGGCTCTGGAAAGGTGTGTGGGTTCTGCATACTAATTTTTTAATATATATATTTTGTTTTTACTGAACAATTGATTTACAATGTTGTTAGTTTCAGGTGTATAACAAAATGATTCAGTTATTCATACTTGTATGTATAACTCTTGCTTGTTCCTTGAAAGAAAAGCTATGACCAACCTAGATAGTATATTAAAGCGCAGAGACAGCACTTTGCCAACAAAGGTCCATATAGTCAAAGCTAGTCAGTAGTCAGTAGTCATGTACAGTTGTGAGAGTTGGACTATAAAGATGGCTGAGCAGCAAAAAATTTATGCTTTTGAACTGTGGTGTTGGAGAAGATGCTTGAGAGTCCCTTGGACTACAAGGAGATCAAACCAGTCAATCCTAAAGGAAAGCAATTCTGAATATTCATTATTTATTGGAAAGACTGATGCTGAAGCTGAAGCTCCAATACTTTTGCCACCTGATGCGAAGAGCCAACTCACTGGAAAAGACCCTGAGAAAGACTGAGGCAGGAGGAGAAGGGGACAACAGAGGATGAGATGGTTGGATGGCATCACTGAGTCAATGGACATGAGTTTGAGCAAGCTCCAGGAGATGATGACAAGACAGGGAAGCCTGGCATACTGCAGTCCATGGGGTCGCAAAGAGTCAGACATGACTCTGCAACTAAACAACAACAAGGGCTATATATATATATAATATATATATATTAGTATATATATTTATATATGTTAATATACATAAATATATATTGGTGTATATATTTATATGTTAATATATATAATATATATTAGTATATATATTTATATATGTTAATATATATTATATATTAGTATATATATTTATGTATGTTAATATATATATAATATATATTAGTATATATATTTATATATGTTAGTATATATATTTATGTTAGTATATATAAGTATAAATATATAGTATATATATTTATATATGTTAGTATTCATATTTATTTACATATATATGTAAGTATATATATTTACATATATATATTTTAAGATTCTTTTCCTCTGCTATACAGTAGGAACCTAGTTGGTTTTCTATTTTATGTACAGTAGCCCTTCACACTAATTTTAAAGAAACATGGTTCTTATTAAATAGTAATATATGTTTAAAGAGATAAAAGCAGTGGTTTGGTAGGTGGTTTAGTTGCTAAGTCATGTCTGACTCTTGCAACCCCACAGACTGTTCTGCCAGGTGCCTCTGTCCATGGGATTTTCCAGGGAAGAATACTGGAGTGGGTTGCCATTTCCTTCTCCAGGGGATCTTCCTGACCCAGGGATCGAACCTAGGTTCGATCTGCAGGCAGATTCTTTACCAACTGAGCACCAGGGAATACCTCCTACAGGATAAAAGCAGAAACAATGTGAAAGTGAAACTATCAGGACCTGAGGAAGTAGTTCTAGGCTTAACCTTCCCCACCCATACAAGGTACAGACCCCAGCCTAGACCCCATGCTGTCACTCCTGCCAGAAGTTTGAACTCTGCCATGCCCCTACGCCCCAGGCTACAGCTGTCTTCTTTCCCCATTTTAGAGCAGAAGAGCCACAGACTTGTGTAACAAGCAAGAGTCAATTTTGACTTCATGCTGGATCTGTTTCTTTGACTTTTGACCCTTGATTTTTGCCGCTTTTGTTATTATAATCATACACAATGGCCTGCCTCAAAGGATCCTGCCCACCTGCCTGAACTTTAAGCTAAAGTGCCTTGGTTTAGCTCAAAGGGTGATAATCTGACCCTGCCTGCTGTGAGTGACTATAAGAAAGAAAAGACTAACACATACCCCTGCCTGAGGCTTGCCATTCTAGGAGATATTGCAAGATTAAATGGCCTTTCTACTTTGTTTCCTCACCTCCCCTTTCTCTGATCCATAAAATAACCTAGCATCAAGACCCAGGGAAGATGCCTTCTTGATCTGCCGGCTCTTCGAATAAAGTTAATGTTAAGAATAAATATTCCTTGCCTCAACACCTCGTCTTGGATTCATTGGCCTGTCATGCAGCGAGCACAGTGAGCTTGGAGGGTAAAAGAAGGTAAGTAGTCCAGTAAGACTGTTTAGACGTTATGGACATAAAAAGTATTTACAACCTAAAAGTTGAGCGTTACGTTTTACTGAGTGAGTGGGAATTTTTAGGACTTCAAGTCTGGGAAGGGCTTCCCTTGTGGCTTGGCTTGTAAAGAATCCACCTGCAATGTGGGAGACCTGGGTTCAATCTCCGGGTTGGGAAGATTCCCTGGAGAAGGGAAAGGCTACCCATTCCAGTATTCTGGCCTGGATAATTCCATAGACTGTATAGTCCATGAGGTCGCAGAGTCAGACACGACTGAGCAACTTTCATCATCATCAAGCCTGGGAGATAGCATCTCAAATAACCCAGAGAAAACTGCTCCGAGAAGGCGAGTAGAGGGCAGCGGGGCGGAGAGCCAGGTTATATAGAAGTTTTACAACAAAGGGCAGGTAGTCAGGACATCAAAAGATGATTTGATTAAATCAAAAGATGATTTAATTAAAGAAAACCAGATATCCCAAGTTACGGAATTTAGTACTTTTCTGTGTATGGGAAGACCCAAGAGTCTAGGCTCATTGAAATCATTCGTTTGGTATGTACCTCAGCTGTAAGAGCCAAGTATTCTGTGTTTTCACAATTTGAGTTTCCTCAGGGCTCAACACCTCACCACCCCTGGTGGCTGCGTTGCTGATGACTGTGACATGCTTTGTCTACTTATACGGCAGGAAATACTCCATGTCTCAGTGCGTTTGGTCATGCCTTTCAGAAGGAGCTATGTGTACTCTGGGCACGCCTGTTAACTTTCCCGATGGAAATTTCTTGTCTGGAAAGCTTTAGTTCTAGCAGCTGTGTGGCATTCAGGGTAGGCCCAAGGATGCAAATGAGATATAAGAGTGGCTTCCTCCCCTTTTCCCAGGCTTTCTGCCTTTAGCCCTGCAGTTCAGAACACTGACAGGTTCAGTGAGTTTAACCGCAAGAGGGTGATATACAAGGACCAGGAAATTTACTTAATGGGAGGAGGCAGAAGGCAATACAGGTGTAAACTCCTGGGGGAACAGTTTTTCACTCTTTATTTTCTATTGGACAACAGGTGATGAACAATGTTGTGTTAGTTTCAGGTGTACAGAAAAGTGATTCAGTTATACATATACATGTATCTGTTCTTTTTCAGGAGAAGGAAATGGCAACCCACTCCAGTGTTCTTGCCTGGAGAATCCCAGGGACGGGGGAGCCTGGTGGGCTGCCGTCAATGGGGTCACACAGAGTCGGACACAACTGAAGCGACTTAGCAGCAGCAGCAGCAGTTCTTTTTCAAATTCTTTTCCCATTTAGATTTTTACATAAAATTGAGTAGAGGCCCCTGTGCTATACAGTAAGTCCTTTTTGGTTATCTATTTTATATATAGCAGTGTATACATGTTAATCCCAAAGTCCCTAACTATCCCTCCCTCACCAACCACAAGTTTGTTCCCTTAAAGTCTGTGAGTCTGTTTCTGTTTTGTAAATAAGTTCATTTCTATTTTTTAAATATTTCCCATGTAAGCAATATCATATGATATTTATCTTTCTCTGTCTGACTTACTTCACTCAGTAAAATCTCTAGCTCCATCCATGTCACTGCAAATGGCATTATTTCATTCTTTTTAATGGCTGGGTGATATGCCATTCTGTGTGTGTGTGTGTGTGTGTGTGTGTGTTGAGAACTGGAAAAAGGAATGGATAAAGATGTGGTGTGTATATATGTGTATACACAGCACATCTTTATCCATTCCTCTGTCGATGGACATTTAGGTTGCTTCCATGTCTTGCTTATTGTAAACAGTGCTGCAATGAACACTGAGGTGCTTGTATCCTTTCGGACCATGTTTTTCTCCAGAGGTGTGCTCAGTATTAGGATTGCAGGATCATATGGTAGCTCTTTTTTTTTTTTTTTTTTTTTAAAGAACCTCCATACTGCCGTGGGAACAGTTTTCTATCCTTCTACCCATACATGTAGAATCCTTGCTTCATTCTTTGTCTCTTAGTTTTCAAAAAATCTGTGACACTTTATTGCATTTGAAACTCATCACAGGTTGAATTCCTTCACAAGATTGTCTCCTACACAGTCAGAGACATCTAGTGTCTTTGGTTTCCAGTGCTAGGAGTTCTTAGCACTTAGTAAGTAAGCAGCACCTGTTCGTATGAAGGGATGAAGAGAGAGAGGGAAAGAGACAAAAGCACTGGCAGAAGCCCCATGCTGTGGCACCGGTGCAGCAAGGGAGTGGGCATGTGTGGATGCTGAGAGGGCTTCCTGGAGGACGTGTGCCTCATTGGCAGCCTTGGTCCTGGAGCCCCCACCCAGTGCTAAACGCAAACCCTCGTGACTTGGGATTCGACCTCCTGACCTAGGGACCTGCCTGCCTGACCTGCCTGCCTAACCCTAACCGCTATGCTACTGGTGCTGGCTGGTCCGGGGCCGGCACCAGAGCAACCTTCAACCCTAACCCCAACCCTAAACCTAACCCGAACCCTAACTCTAGGGGAGGTTCCCTAACCCTAACTCTAACCCTAAAAAGTGGGGGTCCCCGCCCACAACCATAAGCCCCGCCCCTTCCGGGTAATCCCCCTTCCTGTCTAAGTCCCACCCCTTACTGTCTTAGTCCCGCCCACGAAAAAGAGAGGGGAGGCCCTAACTCTAATGCCTGAACCCTAACCCTACAAAGATCCTGACCTGGGATTCAACCTCCTGACCTAGGTACCCTAGCCTGCCTGACCCTGACCTGCCTGCTTGACCCTAACAGCTGTGCTACCAGGGCTTGCTGGTCCTGGGCTGGTTCCTGGGTGCCCTGCAACCTCTAACCCTACTGCCTAACCCTAAGGATAACCCTAGGGCCTACCCCTCGGCTCTGGCCCCTTCCGGTCTGAGGCTCCGCCCCTTCCAGGCTAAGCCCCTCCTCTTTGGCCCAAAAGTCCCACCCCCAAAAGAGGAAGGCCCGCCCCTCATTTTCTGTCCCAGGCTCCTCCCCTTCCAGCCTATGCCACCCCCATTCCTGTCCAAATGCCCTGCCCCCTGGAAGTTTGGTCAAGGAAAGGGAACAGCGCTGAAGAGCGTGAGAAATTTCCACAACACATGCTCTATGACAGTTCGGCCTATTCCAGGTCCTAGATACCACAGCTGGCAGTGTCCCAGGAAAAGCTGGTGGAGACTCGAAGGCCAGGAAGGCTTGTTTTTAAGTTGGTGATAAGCATGTAAGTGTAGGAAAGGAGCTTTGGGGCTAGTGTCACTTTTCAGTACATTAGTTCCTGCCCCTTTTCTGTTCTATCATGGGAAGGCAGAATCAAGCCTCAAACACCTGCCAGACAGGCTGTGAGATTGCTTGAAGGCTGAGACTTTTGCTATTGATCTCAGCATTAAGGTGGCACCAAATAAATGTTTAAGAACGGCAGTGCTAAAGAATGTTCAAACTATTACACAACTGCACTCATTTCACATGCTAGCAAGGCAATGCTCAAAATCCTTCAAACTAGGCTTCAACAATACATAAACCAAGAACTTCCAGATGTACAAGCTGCATTTAGAAAAGGCAAAGGAAGCAGAGATCAAACTGCCAACATCTGTTGGATCATCAAAAAAGCAAGAAAGTTCCAGAAAAACATCTACGTCTGCTTTATTGACTATGCTAAATCCTTTAACTGTGTGGATCACAACAAGCTGTGGAAAATTCTTAAAAGAGAGGGAACTACCAGACCTCCTTACCTGCCTCCTGAGAAACCTGTAGGCAGGTCGAGAAGCAACAGTTAGAATTGGACATAGAATAACAGACTAGTTCAAAATTGGGGAAGGAATACATCATATTGTCACTCTATTTAACTTCTGTGCAGAGTACATCATGTGAAATGCCAGACTGGATGAGGCTCAAGCTGGAATCAAGATTGCTGGGAGAATTATCAATAATCTCAGATATGAAGATGACAGTATACTTATAGCAGAAAGCAAAGAGGAACTAAAGGGCCTCTTAATGAAGGTGAAAGAGGAGAATGAAAAAGCTGGCTAAAACTCAATATTCAAAAAACTAAGGTCAGGGCGTCCAGTCCCACCACTACATCCCGTATTGTCTAAAAGAGGAAATTCTACTACAAACACCAATGAGAAAATAATCTTCCTGTCTGCATTCAAGAGTCTGGGTAAACAACATTTGCCTGTCTGTAAAATGGTAGCCTTTGAGCTGAAGGATATTTTCTGTACAGCAAAATGTGCGAGAAGAATAAATTTTGAATGGTTATATCCAGACACCTGTTGACTCTGCCTCAAAGGCTTTTAGGTCACTTCTACTGAACACAGAGGAAAATAGGGCTGTGTGATTGGCCAGGAAATAAAGATGCTCAATCTGTTTGCACCTCCGTTGTAGTAGCAGTATCTAACTAATGGAGGTCACTATGTCCAGTTCGGGACCAAGGTTAATCAGTCTGTCAGACGTACCCATGGAGACTAGGGCTGTTACTTTGCTTGCCCCTTGAGTGAAGTGGATCACGGTCTTATTTCTTTGGGGTATGGCAGCCAATTTACTGTTTCTCAGGAGGTTTCTTTTCCTCTCTTTTTCACGGACTCCACTCTGACATGTCCCACCAGGTAGCTCTGCACAGGGACCAGTTCCTCTTCTTGACCAAGAATCACTCAGCAAGCAATGATGTGAAGACCTCCATGAGGGAATGGGAAGAGGGATGTCTGGAATCCCATGACTGCACGTTAAAAACATCTTTGTTTTCCAAAGTGAATTCAATTTAGAATATCTGAAGAGTATTTATTCGTAAGATACTAACAGTTCTAAGATTATTATAAAATGCAGCAACTCTAGGTTTTGTCTCTCAGGGAAGACTTCTGCTGTCTGAAAAGCCAGGTTGATGGCACATGAATTGTATCCAATATCTGCAGTCAATCTGTGTTTGGTTACTGCAGGGTTTTATAGCTGGTAAAGAAGTTGGCATAGAGTTAAATCTCAGAAGTGAAGTAAACAGCTTGTTTGGTGCCTGACTGTTGATCTAACCAGGTCACTCCCTACATTAGTAAACTATTAAAATTTCGTATCTGGGATGGTCATCGGATGTAGTGATAAAGACCATGGAGTTAGTAAACAGGAGGTTTGATTCAAGGCCTTGTGGTTATTTCCTCTAGGATTTTTAAAACAGTGTATTGTTTATTTTTGGCAGCACTCGGTCTTTGTTGCTTTGTGCGGCTTCCTCTAGTTGCAATAAGTGGGGGCTACTCTTGTTGCGGCGCTCAGGTTTCTCACTGCAGTGACTTCTCTTTTGCTGTAGAGCACAGGCTCTGGGCATGCAGGCTTCAGGAGCTGTGGCACACGGGCTTAGTTGCCCCATGGCATGTGAAATTCTCCCACACTGGGGATCAAAACCATGTCCCCTGCATTGGCAGGAGGATAATAATCCACTGTGCCACCAGGGAAGTACCTTCTGGGACTTCTTTAGGCTGTAGTTTTCTCATCTATAAAGTGGGAATAGCGCTAATATTTATGTCATGTGCGTTGTGTGGAGGTTAAGTAAGACAAAGCATATAACTGAGTGAACACAATGCCTGGCACTTACAAGGACTGAGAGCTCTTAGCAGGGCTGGCTTAGCTACCAGCCACAGCAGGCATAGTACCTAAGGACCAGACAACTTTGAAGGGCCTGGGAAAATGGTTTAATTTCTTTTAGAATTGGAAGGAAAAATATGAATATGATAATAATGAATTCACTTGGCTTATAATTTGCCTTTTTACTAATATGGTCATAAACCATGTGTTTTAATATAAAATAAGGAGCCTGGGAAAGCAGAAGCACCTGGGGCCCAGGAAAGTCATAACGCAACTCCAGCCATTAGCAGTCTTATTTGTCACTTTGCAGCAAAATTGAGGTGAACAAAATGATAAGGTGTGACTGAGTCCTTTACAGAGTGTTGTAGTTAATCTCTCAGTGAAAGCAATACAGTGCTGGTAAAATCAAACATTTTGTAGGATTAGTAGTAAAATAGCTCTAAAGATGGGGGGGAATAAACATTTCTTTTGATAATATCAAGACTGCGTCATCACTGAAGAATGCATTGTCTGGAATGACTGTGCGTGACTGAATCACACTGACTTTCTCCCCGATCCTCCTGGATTAAGTAGACCCCAGCTGGGCCCTTCACTTGCCTGGTGTAGCTCCCAACAGTTACATGAGACCAGGTTCAGCAATGCAGAGCAGAAACTTTATTCACTGATCAAGGATGGAGAAGGGAAAGCTCATGCTCTATAGCTATCTTCTCCCTGAAGGGAAGAAAGAGGGGGTGGGGTGGGGTGGGGGTATGGGGGGAGGGTGGTGGTTTCTAAGTGGCGAAAGGCAGGTGCATCATCAGAAGCTGAGGGAAAGGGCAGAGGTTTCCATGAGTAGCTAGGGCATCATGGTCCCTTAGGCTCCCTTGCACAAGGCACTCAACGTGCCTAGAAAAGTACAAGCACTTTGACCAGATTTCTTAGCATGATAATGAAGCAAAGGGGCTTTGAGGAGACACCTAGGTTTTCTCTGCACAGGAACTGCTCTTGCAGTTATGCTGGATCCATTCAGGTCAGTTGACTGTCAAGTTTCCTCTGGGGTGTAATTGATAAACATCTTTGACAAACATCAGGTGTTTTGGAACAAGACTAGAAATAGGTTAAAATAGACCTTTCAGCTCCCTGGGGCTTCCCTGATAGCTCAGTTGGTAAAGAATCCACCGACAATGCAGGACACCCTGGTTCGATTCCTGGGCCAGGAAGATCCCTTGGAGAAGGGATAAGAAGGGATAAGCCAATATTCTTGGGCTTTCTTTGTGGCTCAGCTGGTAAAGAATCTGCCTGCAATGTGGGAGACCTGGGTTCGATCCCTGGGTTGGGAAGATCCCCTGGAGAAGGGAATGGCTATCCACTCCAGGATTCTGGCCTAGAGAATTCCATGGACTGTACAGTCCATGGGGTCGCAATGAGTCAGACATGACCGAGTAACTTTCACTTTCACTTCACTTTTTCAGCTCCTGGAATGTGTATGGGTGACAACCTAATTTTGTTAGTCCCACATGAGGCCCAAAGTCCTACCTCTCCCTCTTTCTTTTCATGCCTGAACTTTAGACTAGTTGCAGGGAAGCTCCCAAGCTGGAGATGTGGCCTATCAGCTTTTACCTTTGCTTTCATTTGATATGAAATCTGGAAAAATACCTTTAGCTGATGCAGATGATTAATGGTTATGAGACACCCTGCCAGAGGTGGGGGTGCTTCTGACTCTCACTGGTAGTCAGATTCTATCTTTAGTTTCAGTCCCTTGGAATACCCTGTATCTCTTTCAAAGACATGGAATACAGCTGTGAATACCTCTGGATTATCTTCTGCTCCATCCTGCCTGCACCTAAGTTACTCATAATAAACTCCAAAATTGCACTTATGGAGTGGCCTGTTCATTTTTCAGTCTCAAAGTCCTTTCTCGGCTCAGAGGAGATTATTTAATATTCTTGCCTTGGTGCAGACAGAAATGGTCATGCTTACCCTACATGCTCAGGAGAAGAAAATCATGTTCTATACAAATTGTATCAAGGAGTAAAACACACCAGATATTACTATATTTTGTTTCACTTCAGTTCAGTTCATTTCAGTTCAGTTGCTCAGTCATGTCTGACTCTTTGTGACCCCATGAACTGCAGCACACCAGACCTCCCCGTCCATCACCAACTCCTGGAGTTCACCCAAACCCATGTCCATCAAGTTAGTGATGCCGTCCAACCATCTCATCCTCTGTCGTCCCCTTCTCCTCCTGCCCTCAATCTTTCCCAGCATCAGGGTCTTTTCAGATGAGTCAGGTCTTTTCAAATGAGTCAGCTCTTTGCATCAGGGCCAAAGTATTGGAGTTTCAGTTTCAACATCAGTCCTTCCAGTGAACACCCAGGACTGATCTCTTTTAGGATGGACTGGTTGGATCTTCTTGCCGTCCAAGGGACTCTCAAGAGTCTTCTCCAACACCACAGTTCAAAAGCATCAATTCTTCTGTGCTCAACCCTCTTTATAGTCCAAATGTCCTTGACTAGACGGACCTATGTTGGCAAAGTAATGTCTCTTCTTTTTAATATGCTGTCTAGGTTGGTCATAACTTTCTTTCCAAGGAGTAAGCATCTTTTAATTTCATGGCTGCAATCACCATCTGCAGTGATTTTGGAGCCAAGAAAAATAAAGTCAGCCACTATTTCCACTGTTTCCCCATCTATTTGCCATGAAGTGATGGGACCTTATGAACACATAAATGCCATTTCTTTTAAAAACAACATAAAACATCTATATTTTATCCACATTATGGTTAGTCTACTTTAGTAAATTTCTATTTTAATTAAAACTGTCATATACAGAAAGAAAAGTACTGTATGATCTAACTTATATGTGGAATCTTAAAAAAAAATAATAAAAGCTCATATAAAATGAGATGAAATTTGTGGTTACCAGAAGAAGATGATATAGAGAGGGGGAATTGGGAGAAGGTGGTTCAAAAACATAAAATCGCAGTTATAAATAAGTACTAGTGGTGAAATGCTTAACTTGATGACTAGAGCGAACTCTGAGGTATGACATATAGGAAAGTAGTTAAAAGAATGAATCTAAGAGTTCTCACTCATTACAGGGAAAGATTTTTGTTCCTTTTTTTTTTAACCCCCTTTTTTTTTGTATCTATATGATAAGGTCTATGTTAACAGAACATATTATAGTAATCATTTTATAGTATATGTAATTCAAACCATCACACTGTATGCCTTAAATTTATACAGTGATGTGTGTCAATTATTTCTCAGTAAAACTTTGAAAAGCTGGATGTTATAAAACTACATGTTTTATGAAACAAAAAAAATTCCTGCTAAACAAGCAATGGGACACATATTTGTTTTTGTTGGAAAGTGTATTTATAACTGAGCTAATCAGCTTGTTTCTCCACTGATCAAAGACAAGGGTTATTGGTGGGATTAAAATCATTTCCAAACTTACTGAATATAATCTTATATATTAAGCACCTATAAAATGAAGGAAGATAAAGGAAAGGAATGAATGAAGACCATGTCCGCTTTGGCCTCAGACATTAGGGACAGCAGCATTGTGGAAGGGTATTAGGAAAAAGAGCAACTTGGTAATAGTAGTTTTTCTCATTTGAATTTCTCCCCAGAACATCTTTAGTCTATGATTCCATTTAATATATTTTAACATCAAAATGGTTTCTATTGACAAAGTGTTTGTCAGTTCAGATTTGATCAGTAGTTTTAAACAACTGGATGGATTCCTAGTCTTAGTGGCTTTCCCAGAACTTTGTCTCTTCTCTCATTGTCTGTAGAAAGATGTGGGAGGTTATTCCTCATATAAACAAGTCTCCTGGGTATTAAACATTTTTCTATGAAGGTCTATTACCTTGTCCAGTAACTTGGATACTCCCTGTGTGCTCTCACTGCTCCCAAAGAAAATAGCTATCTTGATTTTTGTGATACTTAGTTTCTTGCTTTAAAAAATATGTAGTTTTACTGCCTGATTTCTATGTAGAAAGTGAAAGTCTCTGCAACCCCATGGACTATATGGTCCATGGAATTTTCCAGGCCAGAATACTGAAGAGGGTAGCCTATACCTTCTCCAGGGGATCTTCCCAACCCAGGGATCGAACCAGGGTCTCCTGGATTGCAGGCGGATTCTTTACCAGCTGAGCTACCAGGGAAGCCCTGAATTCTATGTACATGGATTCATATAGTAAATGTTCTTTTGTGAGTTGTTTTTACTCAATCATATTATGTTTAAGGTTCATTCATAGTGATCTATGAAGCTGCAGTTTGATAAAATTCTCACCACTTTAAAATATTCCATTACGTAAAAATTTGACAATTTATCCACTTAATTGTTAAAAGGCTTTGGGGTTGTTTTTTAGTGCTGCCATGAACATTCTTATACACAGGTGCTCTGATGCACATGCCCATTTATCTGTATTATAGGTTATGTTCCTGTCACTTTAACAGGGAAAGTTTCTAAAGGCTAGTACCAATTGGTAATTCCATCTGCGGTAAAAGACTTCCTGAAAGTTCACCAATACTTGACATTGTAGCAGTCTTTTTTTATCAGTCTGTTTGATGTATAATGAGAAGCTATTGTGACATAATATGCATTTCCTTACAATAACACTCAGTATCTCTTGATATGTTATTATTCATTTACAGATCTATCTTCTGTGCAGTGACTGTTCAAGTTTATTTTTTAACCTTCTCTTTCTGTGGGATTACATGAAAAATCTTCATATATTTGGGATTCATGTGTTTTGTTGTTTGTATATGTTGTAGATATCTGGTACTTTTCTGTATTTTCTTTGCACTCTCTAAATAATGCCTTTTGATAAGCAGATAGTCCTAATTTTTATATAGTCAAATTTATTAATCTGTTCCATTATGGCTTATGTTTTATGTCTTGTTTAAGAAACCCTCTCTGTCTCCAAATTGCAACTATGGTATGAAACTCCATTTACTTAGGTCTTGATATTTATGCTTTCAATCACCTTGAATTTATTATTATTATTTTGGGGCTTCCCTGGTGGCTCAGACAGTAATTAATCTGCCTGCAATGCCGGAGACCTAGGATTAATCCCTGGGTTGGGTAGATCTCCTGGAGAATGGCGTGGCAACCCATCGCAGTATTCTTGCCTGGAGAATCCCTATGGACAGAGGAGTCTAGTGGGCTACAGTCCAAGGGGTTGCAAAAAGTCAGACACAACTGAGCAACTAAACAAACACATTATTATTTTTTGGTTTGGAGTATGGTAGGATGTCTCAGTTCCTTTTATATGGATAGCCAACTGTCTCAGAATCTTTTATTGATAAATCCACACTTTGCCTATCTATCTCAAATACTAACTCTGTCACATACTGAATATCTTTATATGCATAAGTCTTTTGAGTTCCCAGTTTTGTTCATTGATTTATTTGTTTGTTGCCATGGGAATGCCACATTATCTTCGATAGAAAGCCCTCTCACCTTCTTCAAGATAGTCTTGGATATTCTTGTCTTTTCTTAACTTCAGAATTAGGAGTTAGTACTAGATCATCCCTATGGTTCTCTCTAGATCCAAAAGATGTATTATATTCTACATCACATTATACTGTATAATAACATGGTTGCTTTTCTTCATGGTACCACTGGATATACCAATTATTGCCAAACTACATTAATCTTTTAAAATAATTTTACATGGTTCTGTGGTTATTAAATTAATACCTGTCCTTTTTTGAGGATTTTAATGCTCTTAGCCTCAATACCATTTTAGAATAATGGCATTGCTGATATACAAGTATTTATAGAGTATTACATGCGCCCAGCAGTTGCCTGGGGTTTAGAGGAAATGCAAAGAACCATGCATCACTGTCTGATGGGGAATAACACATACTTTAACTGGGGAGACATGGCAATGACACAGTACTACCTTTGACTATATCTGGATTTAATCATCAAATTTTCAGGACCTCAGATTTTTGTCCCTTATTTGAAAAAACACCCCTTTTAGGCCCTCATATATGATGAATTGCCATACAACAGCTCTCTCTGTACCCTGCTCATCAGAAGGCTGTCAAAACACAGATAACTTCCTGAAACTTATATAGTATTGTATGACAACGGTGACTCCATTTTTTAAAAAGCAAGCCAACCTACACATAATAGGGATTCCAGGAAGAGACCACAGCAGTATGCAACTAGATATCCACCACAGAAAGAAAAATGAGAAAAGAAGAGATTACATGGAGACTAAACAACATTCCACTAAAATACTAATGGGTCAATGTGGAAATCAGAAGATAGCTTGAGACAAACAACATTGAAAACACCACCACAAAAAATCCATAGGATGCAGCAAAAGCAGTTTTAAGATGGGTGTTTATAGCAGGACTTTATGCTCAGTTGTGTCTGATTCTTTGAGGCCCTATGGACCATAATCCACCAGGCTCCTCTGTCAATGGAATTTTGACAAGAATTCTTGCCTGGAATTCCAGGCAAGAATACCGGAGTGGGTAACACTTCCTGCTCCAGGGGATTTTCTCAATCTAGGGCTCGAACCTGTGTCTCTTGCATCTCCTGCATTGGCAGGTGGTTTCTTTACCACTAGCACCACTTGGGAAGCCCCAGGCCTTCCTCAAAACCCAAGAAAAATTTTAAATGAAGAGCAAATGAAACCATAAACAAAATAAAAGGAAAATCAACAGAATGGGAGTAAATATTTGCAAACAAAGCAACTGACAAAGAATTAGTCTCCAAAATTTACAAATAGCTTATTCAGCCCAATATCAGAAAAACAAATGACCCAATCAAAATATGGATGGAAGACCTAAATAGACATTTCTCCAAAGAAGACATAAAGATGGCCAACAGGCACATGAAATGATACTGAACATCATTAATTATTAGATAAATGCAAATCAAAACTATAATGAGGTGCAATCTCACACTGGTCAGAATGACTATCATTAAAAAGTGCACAAATAACAAATCCTGGAGAGGGTGTGAAGAAACGGGTACACCCCTACACTGTTGGTGGGAAACTAAATTTGTGTAACCACCATAAAGAACAATATCAGATCAGATCAGTCGCTCAGTCGTGTCCGACTCTTTTCGACCCCGTGAATCGCGGCACCCCAGGCCTCCCTGGCCATCACCAACTCCTGGAGTTCACTGAGACTCACGTCCATCGAGTCAGGAATGCCATCCAGCCATCTCATCCTCTGTCGTCCTCTTCTCCTCCTGCACCCAATCCCTCCCAGCATCAGAGTCTTTTCAATGAGTCAACTCTTCGCATGAGGTGGCCAAAGTACTGCAGTTTCAGCTTTAGCATCATTCCTTCCAAAGAAATCCCAGGGCTGATCTCCTTCAGAATGGACTGGTTGGATCTCCTTGCAGTCCAAGGGACTCTCAAGAGTCTTCTCCAACACCACAGTTCAAAAGCATCAATTCTTTGGCACTCAGCCTTCTTCACAGTCCAACTCTCACGTCCATACATGACTACAGGAAAAACCATAGCCTTGACTAGACGAACCTGTGTTGGCAAAGTAATGTCTCTGCTTTTGAATATGCTATCTAGGTTGGTCATAACTTTCCTTCCAAGGAGTAAGCGTCTTTTACTTTCATGGCTGCAGTCACTATCTGTAGTGATTTTGGGGCCCAGAAAAATAAAGTCTGACACTGTTTCCCCATCTATTTCCCATGAAGTGGTGGGACTGGATGCCATGATCTTCATTTTCTGAATGTTGAGCTTTAAGCCAAGTTTTTCACTCTCCTCTTTCACTTTCATCAAGAGGCTTTTGAGTTCCTCTTCACTTTCTGCCATAAGAGTGGTGTCATCTGTATATCTGAGGTTATTGATATTTCTCCCGGCAATCTTGATTCCAGTTTGTGTTTCTTCTAGTCCAGCATTTCTCATGATGTACTCTGCATATAAGTTAAATAAGCAGGGTGACAATATACAGCCTTGACATACTCCTTCTCCTATTTGGAACCAGTCTGTTGTTCCATGTCCAGTTCTAACTGTTGCTTCCTGACCTGCATACAGGTTTCTCAAGAGGCAGATCAGGTGGTCTGGTATTCCCATCTCTTGAAGAATTTTCCACAGTTTATTGTGATCCACACAGTCAAAGGCTTTGGCATAGTCAATAAAGCAGAAATCGATGTTTTTCTGGAACTCTCTTGCTTTTTCCATGATCCAGCAGATGTTGGCAATTTGATCTCTGGTTCCTCTGCCTTTTCTAAAACCAGCTTGAGCATCAGGAAGTTCACGGTTCACATATTGCTGAAGCCTGGCTTGGAGAATTTTGAGCATTACTTTACTAGCATATGAGATGAGTGCAATTGTGTGGTAGTTTGAGCATTCTTTGGCATTGCCTTTCTTTGGGATTGGAATGAAAACTGACCTTTTCCAGTCCTGTGGCCACTGCTGAGTTTTCCAAATTTGCTGGCATATTGAGTGCAGCACTTTCACAGCATCATCTTTCAGGATTTGGAATAGTTCAACTGGAATTCCATCACCTCCACTAGCTTTGTTCATAGTGATGCTTTCTAAGGCCCACTTGACTTCACATTCCAGGATGTCTGGCTCTAGGTCAGTGATCACACCATCGTGATAGAGTTTTCTTAAACTAAAAAGTGTTACCCCATGATTCAGCAATCTCATTCCTTGGCATATATCCAGAAAAGATAACAATCTAACTTGAAAAGATACATGCACCCCAATGTTCATTGCAACACATAAGACATGGAAGACATGGAAGCAACCCAAGTGTTTGTCAATGGAAGAATGGATAAACAAGATGCTGTACATATATACAATAGAATATTCAGTTCAGTTCAGTTCAGTCACTCAGTCGTGTCCTACTCTTTGCGACCCCATGAATCGCAGCACCCCAGGCCTCCCTGTCCATCACCAACTCCCGGAGTTCACTCAGACTCACGTCCATCGAGTCAGTGATGCCATCCAGCCACCTCATCCTCTGTCATCCCTTTCTCCTCTTGCCCCCAATCCCTCCCAACATCAGAGTCTTTTCCAATGAGTCAACTCTTCACATGAGGTGGCCAGGGTACTGGAGTTTCAGCTTCAGCACCATTCCCTCCAAAGAAATCCCAGGGCTGATCTCCTTCAGAATGGACTGGTTGGATCTCCTTGCAGGCCAAGGGACTCTCAAGAGTCTTCTCCAACACCACAGTTCAAAAGCTCAATTCTTCGGCCCTCAGCTTTCTTCACAGTCCAACTCTCACATCCATACATGACCACTGGAAAAACCATAGCCTTGACTAGATGCACCTTTGTTGACAAAGTAATGTCTCTGCTTTTGAATATGCTATCTAGGTTGGTCATAACTTTCCTTCCAAGGAGTAAGCGTCTTTTAATTTCATGGCTGCAGTCACCATCTGCAGTGATTTTGGAGCCCCCCAAAATAAAGTCTGACACTGTTTCCACTGTTTCCCCATCTATTTCCCATGAAGTGATGGGACCAGATGCCATCTGAGCCATAAAAAGGAATGAAATAATGCCATTTCAGTAATATAAATGGACCTAGAGATTATCATATGAAGTGAAGTTAGAGAAAGACAAATATTGTATGTAGTGTATCATACAAATATTGTACGATAGCACTTATATGTGAAAGTGAAAGTTACTCAGTCGTGTCCGACTCTTTGCTACCCCATGGACTATACAGTCCATGGCATTCTCCAGGCCAGAATACTGGAGCAGGTAGCCTTTCCCTTTTCCAGGGGATCTTTCCAACCCAAGGATTGAACCCAGGTCTCCCGCATTGCAGGAAGATTCTTTACCAGCTGAGCCACAAGGGAAGCCCACTTATATGTGAAATCTAAGCTATTTTACAAGTGAATACACAAAACAGACCCACAGACATAGAAAACAAACTTGTGATTACCAAAGGGGAAAGAGGTAGGGAGGGATAAATTAGGAATATGGGATTAGCAAATATACAACTCTCTATACAAAATAGATAAACAAGAAGATTTTACTGCATAGCACAGGGAACTATGTTCAGTATCTTATAATAATGTATAGTGAAAAAGAATCAGAAAAAAAATATGTATAACTGAATCTCTGTGTTGTACATCGGAAACACAGTATTGAGAAAGATGACCTTTCTCTGTACTATGTGAGGACACAGCAAGAGGATGTCTGTCTTCAAACCAAGGACACACTTACCAGACACCAAGTCAGCCAAAACCTTCATCTTGGACTTCCCAGCCTCCAGAACTGTGAGAAATAAATGTTCATTTTTAAGACAAAAAACCTAAACCAACAACAACAACAAAAACTTCACACAAACAGAAACAGATAACCTGCAAGGTGATTCGTCTAGGGAAGAGAAAAGAAAAACTTGGAAGAGATAGTATCTCCTTTAAAGAAACAGGAAACATAAAAATAACCCACCACATCTGTGCCAATTAAAAAAACAAAAAAACCTTTGTGTTCTCTTCTCTCTGTTGAAATCAGAGTCTCAATTAAGTTGTTTGGTTAGGAAGGAGCCTGGACTCTTGCCATAGTAATCTGCTTTGCTGCTTTGTATGCCATCCAAATGTTAGGTATGATGACAAAGGAACTGCATGAAAACAGTAACGCACCAATGATCTTTGAAATATTTTGAACCTAAGTGAAAAATGCTGAAAGGGAGCCTCCTTCCCAAGTGAATGCTGCAGGGTGACTTTGCCTTGCCCTACAGAGGCAGGGTAATTTTCCTTAGATTATCCAACTAGACAGAGGTAAAACCATGACTAGAATTCTGATTCCCAGACTCCTGATTGGCTCTTCCTCCACACTGTTGGTGTTGTTTAGTCACTAAGTCATATCCAGCTATTCCCTACCCTCCCCCCACCCGCCATGGAAAACCTCCAGGTTCCTTTGTCCTTGAGATTTCCTTGGCAAGAACACCGGAGTGGGTTGCCATTTACTTCTCTAGGGGATATTCCTGACCCAGGGATTGAACCCACATCTCCTATTTTGGAATGTGGGTTCTTTGCCACTGAGCCATCAGGGAAGCCATCTTTCTCCACATAGAAATAAATAAACCTGATCCATATAGCCTTTGGGGGAAGCCTGTGGGAGACAGGAAATGCACTCTCTCCTAAATGATATTAAAACAAGTATTTCAAATGCAGATAGCGATGGCATTTTCCTAGGAGTGCAGAGAGGGAAATCATGTATTTCATATACCACAGAGGTAAATATTTATAGTCTGAGTTCAAGGTTAATAAATATTTTTCAGGAGATAGAATTTTGGGCAGTACATCAAAAAATATGTTTGATCTATATTAATATCTGTTATGGGCCTGATTGTGTTCCTTCCAAAGTGATATGTTGAAACCTAATCTCCAGTACCTTAGAAATGCAAATGGAAGCTTTATAGAGGTAATTAATGAAGGTTATAAGAATGGAGCACTAATCTAATATGTCTGATGTCCTCATAGGAAAAAGAATAAACCACAGAGATGGGCACACACAGAGAAAAGGCCATAGGAAGACACAGTGAGAAGGCGCCCATCTACAAGCCAAGGAGAGCGGCCTCAGGAGAAACTAAGTCTGCTCATATCTTACATGTTTGGCCTCCAGAACTATGAGAATGCAAATATATATAGAAATGTAAATTCCTGTTATTTAAGCCACCTAGTCTGGGATATTTTATTATGGCAGCCCTAAGAAATGAATACAGTATCTATTGAATCTCCTTATCTAAAAATTACTCATTATCCCTCTAAATGTTTTATTGTCTTAATTCTATAAAAAATATTCTGCTGAAGTCTCCTTTCTCTATTAAACAAAGTACAAGAACCTTCACCTGGCTGTCTTGGGCTCTGGCTAACTGCTTTTCCTGTGTATGTATTTTGGGCCAAACTCTCCTATCTGAGAGTGGAGCCTCTTACTCTGGCCTCCATGTCCCCTGGGATTCCTCTCAGGAGTTCAGGGGATACTGTAAAGGTAGGGTCACCCAGACTTGAGATGCAGGTGGACTGCAGTTTTTCACATCAACACATAACATGTTATTAAGTAAATAAAGTCAAGAGTATTTTTGCCAGAATATTATGTGGCCAAGGTGGAAAATTGATGTTGATTTGGAAAACACTAGCAAGGTAGATGCTAATTTTCCTAGAATTAAAATAATAATTCTTTTTTTAAATGCAGAGATCTCTGGATTGTCAATAGGGATATCTGTCCAAAGTTATCTTGCTTAATTGTTTACCCAGTTCAAATTCTTCAGATAATACTCTCCATTTTGTGATGAGTAAGTATGGTTCAATTTTACTGAATCAGTATTTTGTAAAATGTAATTCATGGAGTTTCTCTGGGTTGTATTTAAAAAGAGAAAGTTTTCTGCTGCTTAAGAATAGTAAACAGTCCTCTCTTGCCCCTGTAACCCAAGGCACTTTTATTTATTTACTTGTCCTTATTGACTTTGTGCCTGACACTGTGCTAAGTGCCTTTTATGCATTCTAGCATTTAATTCTTGCAGTGTATTTATCATTCATGTGCTAATAAATTTTATATGTAAGAAACCTGGGATCAGAAAAGTTAAATGATGATCCTAACTAATGGTTTGTGGCTGAGTTAGGATTTGAACACAAATCTGCCACTTAACACAAAGTATTTTACTAATTTTTTTTTCTTTCTTGAGTGTCAAATTAACCTGAGAAATGTTTTCCACAAAGCATACCCTAGAGAAATTTTAAAACTGGAGGAAAAAAATGCTGCAAATATACCAGTTTTAATGGTGACAAGTATCTTTTTATAGAAGCACAATTAAAATGCCACTAATTAAAATGTTGGCAATTTGATCTCTGTTTCCTCTGCCTCTTGAGAAACCTGTATGAAAGTCAGGAAGCAACAGTAAAAACTGGACATGGAACAAGAAACTGGTTCCAAATAGGAAAAGGAGTACGTCAAGGCTGTATATTGTCACCCTGTTTATTTAACTTCTATGCAGAGTACATCATGAGAAATGCTGGACTGGAAGAGACATAAGCTGGAATCAAGATTGCCTCGAGAAATATCAATAACCTCAGATATGCAGATGACACCACCCTTATGGCAGACAGTGAAGAAGAACTAAAGAGCCTCTCTATGAAAGTGAGAGAAGAGAGTGAAAAAGTTGGCTTAAAGCTCAACATTCAGAAAACTAAGATCATGGCATCTGGTCCCATCACTTCTTGGCAAATAGATGGGGAAACAGTGGCTGACTTCTTTTTTGGGCTCCAAAATCACTGCAGATGGTGACTGCAGCCATGAAAGTAAAAGACGCTTACTCCTTGGAAGGAAAGTTATGACCAACCTAGACAGCATATTAAAAAGCAGAGACATTACTTGTCAACAAAGATCTGTCTAGTCAAGGCTATGGTTTTTCCAGGAGTCATGTATGGATGTGCGAGTTGTACTATAAAGAAAGCTGAGGGCCGAAGAATTGATGTTTTAGAACTGTGGTGTTGGAGAAGACTCTTGAGAGTCCCTTGGACTGTAAGGAGATCCAACCAGTCCATCCTAAAAGAGATCAGTCCTGGGCGTTCATTGGAAGGACTGATCTTGAAGCTGAAACTCCAATACTTTGGCCACCTGATGCAAAAAACTGACTCATTTGAAAAGACCCTGATGCTGGGAAAGATTGAGGGCATGAGGAGAAGGGGACAACAGAGGATGAGATGGTTGGATGGCATCACCAACTCAATGGACATGAGTTTGGGTAAACTCTGGCAGTTGGTGATGGACAGGGAGTTCTGGCGTGCTGCAGTTCATGGGGTCGCAAAGAGTCGGACATGACTGAGTGACTGAACTGAACTGAATTAAAATGTAATTAATCAGAAAGTTTTTTAAGTAACGTGAATGGTGACTGTTTGGGGTCACCCTAGAAGCGGAACTTGAGATGGGGGTTCTTATGCAAGGGATATGATAAAGAGTGTTCTCAGAAGAGGGAAAGGGTTCCCTGAGCATGCAGGACAGAACAAGGGAAGAAGTTAGGCACAGATGAAGCCTCAACACAGGCTTAGCTTTGAGCTGATCCCAAGAGATGCTCTGGAGCATGAATTTCACCACATCATTTATCCCACAGCAGGACAAGTGAAAGTGTTAGTCACTCAGTCATGTCTGATTGTTTGTGACCCCATGGACTGTAGCCTGCCAGACTCCTCTGTCCATGGGATTCTCCAGGCAAGAATACTGGAGAGGATTGCGATTCTCTTCTCCAGGGGCTCTTCCCAACCCAGGGATCGAACCCAGGTCTCCTGCATTGCAGGTAGATTCTTTACCATCTGAGCCACCAGGGAAGCCCACCAAGACAAGGGGACTGTCTTTTTGTACTGTGTATCAGTCAGTGATTTGTTTCACATTGCTCCTATGGGGAGGAGAGATGGGAGGGCATAGCTTCTTGAGGCAGCTCCCATTGGTTAAAGACAATTCTTTGGAGACTGAACAGCCAATAAGGCAGAGGACTGGGGACTGGGTCACCAGCTCCCTAGAGGAGATCTGAGATATGAAGAGCACCCACTCTGTCCTCTCTATGTACTGGTCAAATCCACTTGCTCCTTGTATTAATTTCACTCTGTCTAGGTATAGATTCTTTAGGGTCCTCATTGATCAAAATTCCTGGGAAAGTTTACAAAAAGATTTGATGGGATGAACTACAGTGTCCACTGTTGCAGTTGGTCCTGGGACAGTAAATGATGCTCAATTATCTTCCTCCCCCACTGATAATAGTTGCCATCCTTGTCTATTAATACTTAGGCTGGTCTGGTTAAGTGTCCCAGACCATCATCTCTGGGGTAATCTGAGCCATTGGTGACTGTGGCCAAAACAGGCTGTGGTTGCTACCCTTGCCCACATACAGCTAAAATTCAGCACAGAGTGCTAATATATGCCCTAGTAGAACACACGAGAACCAAATATATTCCCATTATGTAGTATAAGCTCTGCATCTTAGGGAATATCTCTCAATTAAAGAAAACTGAGTGCCAAAGAATTGACGCTTTTGAACTGTGGTATTGGAGAAGACTCTTGAGAGTGCCTTGGACTGCAAGGAGATCCAACCAGTCCATCCCAAAGGAGATCAGTCCTGGGTGTTCATTGGTAGGACTGATGTTGAAGCTGAAACTCCAGTACTTTGGCCACCTGATGCGAAGAGCTGACTCATTTGAAAAGACCCTGATGCTGGGAAGATTGAGGGCAGGAGCAGAAGGGGACAACAGAGGATGAGATGGTTGGATGGCATCACCGACTCAATGGACATGGGTTTGCGTGGACTCCAGGAATTGGTGATGGACAGGGAGACCTGGAGTGCTGCAGTTCACGGGGTTGCAAAGAGTTGGACACTACTGAGCGACTGAACTGAACTCTTGCTGGTGTGCTCTTTTTGTAGCTATTGCTCCATTTGTGCAAGCACCCTAAAATGACCAGGGTGAAGCTAAAGCTTCAAACTTAGTGGTACTCTTGCTATGTGAATAGTGTAATTGACCATTGGGAAACCAGGATATTCAGACCTACAGAGACTAAAGCTATAGGAATAGCAAATATAAATTTCCCAAATGAGTTTGGAAATGAAGTCAAGTGGTGCCCTTCTGATTTTTGCATCTTGTTTCCCAGGCTCATGTATTCTACCTACTGAGTTCAGCTTCACAGACTGGCCATTGGTTTAGGGTATATATTGCACCTTGAAGTTTAGTGCCTCATCATTATATGTGTGTGGGGGGAGAGGGGAGGGTTACCTCCAAGCTGGTGTCTCAGTTTCAAAAATCCATCCTAGCACTCTTAGTGGTCAGCATCTTCCAGATGGAACGTTATGTGGTAGGGTCAGTGGGTCCCATTGCCATTTTCCTGCCAACTCACTCGTTATACTATAAAGAGGATCCTTTGGGCTGAGGTGATATTATATGGAATCCCATGTTGGTAGATTAGGCCTTGAGTGGTGGTGCTGATTGAAATATCAAAAGCAAAAATGTAATTCACTTGCTACCAAGTGACTGGTGAGCCCCTTCAAGGAATGGTTTCAGGTCGGGGGCTCTGCATTCATCTCTATACCAACAGGGTGGATATTCAGCAGTCATGCATTTTGACAAGAGTCTGCACAGTTGGATACATGTGTAAGTCCCTCTCTGCTATCATGAGCCCATTGCACAGTTGGGGTGGTTGAGACAGTTGCTGCCTGACATTTGCTTTCTGAGTTATCCTGTCCACTTGTTTGTTTAGTGCTTCTTCTGTGATGGATGCTTTTTGGTGGACACTAATGGAGACTATCAACGATAGTGAGAGATCAGGCTTCAACAGCTGCTACAGAAGCCAGGGGAAATAGACATGACACTTCCCATAGCCCCGGCAGCTGGATTGTCCAAGCAGATGCCTCTACCAATTCTTGACTCTCAAAGTAGACTCAGATAGCTCTCAGTTACTGCAGCTACAGCTACAAAGTCTAGATTCCAGGGCCTGAGGGTGGAAGAGTCCTGCAGCATAGAAAGCTGAGATGAGAGTCAGCCAGCAGCATCAGCAATAACAAATGATGTCCTAAGAGGCAGTTCAGGCAGTTCAGTTGCTCAGTTGTGTCTGACTCTGTGACTCCATGGATTGCAGCATGCCAGGCTTCCCTGTCCATCACCAACTCCTGGAGCTTGCTCAAACTCATGTCTATGGAGTCGGTGATGCCATCCAACCATCTCACCCTCTGTCGTCCCCTTCTCCTCCCACCTTCAATCTTTCCCAGCATCAGAGTCTTTACAAATGAGTCAGTTTTTCACATCAGGTGGCCAAAGTATTGGAGTTTTGGCTTCAACATCAGTCCTTCCAGTGAATATTCAGGACTGATTTCCTTTGGGATGGACTGGTTGGATCTCCTTGCAGTCCAAGGGACTCTCAAGAGTCTTCTCCAACACCACAGTTCTAAAGCATCAATTCTTCGGTCCTCAGCTTTCTTTTTAGTTCAACTCTCACATCCATACATGACTACTGGAAAAACCATAGTTTGACTAGATGGACCTTTGTTTGCAAAGTAATGTCTCTGCTTTCTAATATGCTGTCTAGGTTGGTCATAGCTTTTCTTCCAAGGAGCAAGTGTCTTTTAATGTCATGGCTGCAGTCACCATCTGCAGTGATTTTGGAGCCCAAAGAAATAAACTCTCTCACTGTTTCCATGGTTTCCCCATCTTTTTGCCATGAAGTGATGGGACCAGATGCCATGATCTTCGTTTTCTGAATGTTGAGCTTTAAGCCAACTTTTTCACTCTCCTCTTTCACTTTCATCAAGAGGCTCTTTAGTTCTTCTTCACTTTCTGCCGTAAGCGTGATGTCATCTGCATATCTGAGGTTATTGATATTTCTCCCAGAAATCTTGATTTCAGCTTGTGTTCCTCCAGCCCAGCATTTTGCATAATGTTCTCTACATATAAGTAAATAAACAGGGTTACAATATACAGCCTTGATGTACACCTTTCCTGATTTGGAACCAGTCTGTTGTTCATGTCCAGTTTTTACTGTTGCTTCTTGACCTGCATACAGATTTCTCAGAAGGCAGGTAAGGTGGTCTGGTATTCCCATCTCTTTTAGAATTTTCCACAGTTTGTTGCAACGCACACGGTCAATGGTTTTGGCGTAGTCAATAAAGCAGAAGTAGAATGTTTTTCTACATCTAAGAAAAAGATACCTCTTTTCTGTCCTAAGAGGCAGTTCCTGTGAAAAGGTTGTGGCTGTGCTTTCCTCCCTTGATTTTGCTGGGATCTGGCTGTTTGAACTTCTCTCCAATGCTGTCAGCAACCCAAGACTCTTTCAATGATTTCCTTTTCTTACTAAGTTATCTAGAATCAGTTTTTGGTTTTGCAAGAATCATGACAAATCCATTCTTTTGTTAATATCAATGAAAACTGGAAAGGTAGGTAGTGCTAGATAATAGACACAGAAAGACCTTTAGAAAGAGAATTACCAAGCCAAGATAGTGTAAGGAAATGAATCCATGTGTCAGGCACTCATATAACCTGGCCAAGTAGGGAAGAGCCTCATTAAAGGGAAGAGATTTTACTATTTCAAGAAGTGAACTCCGGGAGTTGGTGATGGACAGGGAGGCCTGGTGTGCTGCTATTCATGGGGTCACAAAGAGTTGGACATGACTGAGCGACTGAATTGAACTTAACTGAACTGAACTGATATCTTGTTATTGAAGTTACAAACAAACACTGACACCATATTTGTCCCCATCATCTTTTGTTTATAAACTTCAGGGACCAAAGTCCACCTACTGGCTCTCCATTTCATTTAAATTATTTGCCTTTCCTCCTCATGCCACGAAACACTTTGAAAAGGAAAAATACTCTTATCTATATTGCCACATTTAGCAGTTCAACCAAAATTTTTATGTTTTCTTCTTTTCCAGAATATAATTAAAAAAAAAAAAAAAAAAGATATAGAGCTTCCCTGGTGATAAAGAACCTGCCTGCCAATGCAAGAGACACGTGTTCAATCCCTGGTCTGGGAAGATCCCACATGCCTTGAAGCAACTAAGCCCATGTGCCGCAACTATTGAGCCTGTGCTCTAGAGCCCAGGAACCGCACCTACTGAAGACTGCATGCCCTGGAGCCCATGCTCCACAAGAGAAGTTACTGTAATAAAAAGCTTGTGCAACATGATTAGAGAGTAGCCCCCACTTGCCACAACTAGAGAAAATCCCTTGCAGCAATGAAGACCCAGCACAGTCAAAAATAAACAAACAAAATTTTAAAAGATATTTACTTACTTCCAAACCACTCTGAAATTAATATTTCCTTCCTTCCTCCATCAGATGGAAATCTGTCTCTCCATCCTTCCCACACTTCCTTCCTTTCTTTCATTCTTTGTCCTTTTCTTTTACAACATTTATTTAAGAAAATTTAATATATATATATATATTTTAAGGGATTAGAATGGACAAAAATGTAAAAGAAAACAATCATCAGTAATTGTACTTGCCATAGGTCTTTTGTTTTTGTTTCTTTGATATATTTCCTTCAAGATTTTTTCCTGTTCATTTAGGTCTGTAGTAACAAAATTGTGATAAGAAATTAACAATGAAGGGAAATATTTGCATACATACAATATATGTATAATATGTATATCGTACATTTTGCTTTACCCACTTAATATTTTAATTTTCCATTTTATAAAGCTATTTGAAGATATCATTTTTATTATATAATATTCTATCATGTGACTTAACTTTTTATCCATTTCTCTGATAACACTTGGATTGCTTCCAAATATTACAACTAAAATAATATTGTGAAATTTCATTTATTCATGACTATTTCCTTCCCCACATACCAAATTACCTTGTAGCAGAACTACTAGGTTAAGAGATATAAAAATCTTAAGTTTATTGAAGCATACTGTCAAGTTATTTTCAGAAAGATTATACTAATTTACATTCTCACCAGCACTGCATAAGAATACCAATCTCAATATTGTATTTTTATTTATTTATTTTTTTAATTTTATTTTATTTTTAAACTTTACATAATTGTATTAGTTTTGCCAAATATCAAAATGAATCCGCCACAGGTATACATGTGTTCCCCATCCTGAACCCTCCTCCCTCCTCCCTCCCCATTCCATCCCTCTGGGTCGTCCCAGTGCACCAGCCCCAAGCATCCAGTATCGTGCATTGAACCTGGACTGGCAACTCGTTTCATACATGAAAGCTTTACTGAGTTGATAATTATCATCTCAATGATGATTTACCCAGCTTTAACATATAAATTCTGTTTCTGCTTTGATGATTAAAGCTGTCATTCATCTTTTATTTCAGATTTACAAATGCACAGCTTGTTGGAAGAGAACCGATGATTTTAAAAACATTCTTTATCAGAAAAATATCTAGTGTGAGTTAGACTACTGTAGGAAAGGAGAAATACTCTGTTGACTAATTTCTTCGTGTGACTAGGTAACTCCATGTGAAATTTCAGACAGGTTTGCCCCCAAGCTTTTGACCTTTCATGGCTGGTTCACACTTCAAAAAAATTTTTTTGTACTTGATACTTTAGAGAGAATAACAGCTTTCCTTTATACCCAGTCAGTTGTTACCTGTAGAAGAATGAACTTCAGGATCCCCAAATATACACTCATACACATATTTATGCACACACATTTACCATACCACATCCCCCTCAGCCTTCCTTCACCAGTTTCCATTTAAGGCATCGGAGAAGCAAGCCCAAAGTGTGGCTTCTGCATCTTTCAGTGCAGGTTAACTTGATAATCATAAATTAAGCACTGGACACTATGCTTAGAATCATATCTGGTCTAGAGGGTATGTCTAGAGGAAGTGATTTGAAGATAAGGCAATTCTCCCAGTTCTTTAAAGAGGCTCTCAAGAACTAAAGAGCTGCATGACTGTATGTGAGCAAGTTTCATCCTCAGACCTACATTAACTAAGGATTTAGAAAGGTTCTGGACACACAAAAATACTGTTTCCTAAAATTTAAACTGAAAGCCTATGCTGGAAGGTGACTAATAGTTGCATGATTTCATGGTATTAGTATGAGGATTGACTAATTGTTAACTGCTCAGTCATGTCCGACTCTTTGCAGCCCCACGGACTGTAGCCACCAGGCCCCTCCGTCCATGGAACTCTCCAGGCAAGAACACTGGAGAGGGTTCCTAGCTGAACTCAATAACATAATAACTTTTTAAAAAGTAGTGAGAATGCTAAATAAATCAGCATTATCTAGAGGAAAAACTGGAAACACCTATCACAGGCCATAATACAAGCCAAAAACATCCATCTTTCTTGATCTAGCAATCTCACTACTAGAAATTTATCCTAAAAAAACAGAGTCTTCAAAGAGATTTATCTCAAAATTCCCACTGCATCATTATTTATAAAATAAAAAACTGGAAATAACCTAGAAATCCAGGAAGAGGGAAATATTGGGTTGAAACACATAAAGTTGATGATATTCAACTTGTGCTAAGTTGCTTCAGTCATGTCTGACTCTTTGTAACCCCATGGACTGTAGCCTGCCAGGCTCCTCTGTCCATGGGATTCTCCAGACAAGAATACTGGAGTGGGTTGCCATTTCCTTCTCCAAGGGATCTTCCCATATTCAACTATTTTGACCTGCAAAATGGCAATTTTACTTAGTTCAACTTAAATATATATTAAATATATTGTGTTAGATATGATTTTAGACCAGATACTTCAATAAAGAAGATACTTCAATAAAGAATCATGTATTTAAAAAACACTTAATGATGTGAAAAAACATCACAACATACTGATGAGAGAAAAACATAACAAAACAGTGAATAGGACATGTTATTTTAGTGACTGGATAGATATACATCCATGACTTAACATGTATTATCTCTGGCTACGGAAGTATGGGTTATTTTATACTCATCTTTATGACTTTGTCTTCCTGGTAATCATGTATTATTTTTGTAATCATTGGGTTTCCCTGGTGGCTCAGTGGTAAAGAATCCACCTGCCAAAGCAGGAGACGCAAGTTTGATCCCTGGGTCAGGAAGATCCCCTGGAGAAGGAACGGGCCACCCACACCAGTATTCTTGCCTGAAAAATCACAGAGGAGCGTGGTGGTCTACAGCCCATGGGGTCACAAAAGAGTTGGATATGACTTAGTAACTAAAAACAACAATAACAATATGTACACACAACTCAGTAAAAAGACATGGGAGTGTATTTGCACTTTGCTTTCCCTCACAGCTTTCCACAACTCTTGTCATGGGGCCATTTTCATTTGAAAGTAGGCAGATTGTCATGGACGTAAAATAATGTATTGTTGTTGTTGTTGTTGTTTAGTGGCCCAGTTATGTCCAACTCTTTGTGACCCCATGGACTGCAGCTTGCCAGGCCTCCCTGTCCCTGACTATCTCCCGAAGTTTGCCCAAGATCATATCCATTGCAGTGGGGATGCCATCCAGCCATCTCATCCTCTGACACTCTCTTCTCCTTCTGCCCTCAATCTTTCCTAGCATGAGGGACTTTTCCAATGAGTCAGCTATTCGCATCAGGTGACCAAAATACTGGAGCTTTGGCTTGATTGATTGATTGATTTCCTTTAAGACTGATGAGTTGGATCTCCTTGTCCACCCTTAAATCAAGGTTGGCTATTAGTTTAGACAGTTAATTAGGTGAGGGGTGATGTGCCTTCAGAAAAAGCATTCTCTGCTTCTCAGATGGTTGAAATATCTTTAAAAGAGGAGAAGCTTTCAACAGGACAGGCTTCTTCCCTGAGAGGTAAAATTCTCATTAGATTGGGGGAAGGGCATGGGGCTAGTGCACAAAGACTGATCAGAGGCCAATACAAGAGCAGTATAGAGGGCAGGGCAGGAAAAGCTGAGAAAGAGTAGGTTGGTGCCACTGCAGACCTCCTTGAGGTCCCAGTAAAGCAACAGAAAAAATAAGAAAATAAAATGAACAAGAGCAATGAGCTTCTAATACCTCTTCAAGTTGGGATATTAGAGAAAGATCTTGGAGTCCCTCTGAATACTTAGGTTTAGATCCAGTTGTTGAGAAATCTATTTGGACTAAATTCCAAAATTCACTGGAGATAGTAAAAACATGTCAAAACATTAGGGTAAATAATTACAAATATGAATAATTCCATTCTTGTTTCAATACGTGTGACATCTCAAAGCATGAATTTCGTTGCTTCATCATTTGGCAAGACTGAAACAAGATAGTTCTCTGCTAGGGCCTTCAGATAAACTGCTGGATCCACCTAGAATTTCAGAATTCTTGTTTCAGTGATAATAAAGTAAGTTTCTTTCCTATGGTTTAATAAAACAAAGAGTTGAGAAAAACACAGTGATTTACTACGTAGTTCATATGGACAACTATTTTAACATAAATGAGTGTCATTTTAACTGCTGTTTTCTTTAGTCAGGGACTAGTAACAGAACTAACTCCGGAGCCAGACTGCCTGGGTTTGCATACCAGCATAGCCATTCATCAGCTGTGTGACCATAGTCAAGTTACCTAACCTCGCTGTGTCTCAGTTTTTCTATCTATAAAATGGCAGTAGTTATAATAAATAACCCCCTTGTTGGATTATTGTGAAAACTAAATGAGTTGAAATATGTAAAGCACTGTAATAACTGGGCATAGCAAACAAAAGGGAAGTATTGGCTCTCAGTATCTCAGCATTCCTTTGTCTTCTATATCAGTCATTAATTTTTCTCATCACAGTGAGAAATACAATATGCTCGTCAGTAATGGTTGCTTATTATGGCAGTGATTTTTAAAAGGAGGGCATAAGACTTCCCATGTGGGAGGAGGAGGTCCCTCACTTTTTAAAAGCTCTCTAGATGATTCTGATATCCACTCACTTCCAGGAGAGTGATAGGGTAGAACAGGTCATCCAGTGACACTGTTCTGCATTGTACTCCTCTCATCCACTCTAATCTATTTCTTGGATGGCTTTAGTCCTGGACAGAATAGTTCTTGGATACCACCCCCACCCCCACAACTCACACACCATTTCAAATTATTAATAACATATATTTGATTCTCTTTGTGTAAAAGCTTGATGACAATGCTTATACCACACCTGTCACGGGTGTTCTTTTTGCCACTGCACACTCCATTCACTAGCCAATCCACTCTTTATCCCTCACTGAGTCATGCCACCTGTCTAAGTGGGAAACAGCTCTGTATACTCCATACTTTGGCAACATGTTATGGATTAACCCTGTGATTTGGGGCAAAAAGAGCCAATATATGGGGATGTTGTTAAAGCATTACTTCTTCCTTTTGCTATAGGAAAACCTCCAAAGGCCATCTCTCTGCAGGTTTCCCTGTCTTCTACTACAAAAGACTACAGGTCAAAGAATTACCTTTCCCTCAGGCCACAGCCAGAACTACACAATGACTCTCCTGGGCTCAAGGCACTTCGGCTTGATGGACCCTTCCTTCATAAAAATATTGTTACATTTTATGACTATGTTGGTATAAAGAAGAATATATCAATATTACATATTAAAATTTTTATTTTAACCTAAAAGTTTAGGGTTTATTTCTGATTTTGAAAGAAGTTAATTCCCATTTCTATGGGCCTGTAAAAGCACAGTGGACCTGAGTTATGGCTCTCATTATGCCTAATGACAAGTTGGCTCTGGCCACACACTTGCCTGGGGCCCAGCACAGAAGAGCCTTATCATTATTCCCAGCTTTCACCATGGCTGCACTAACTCCATGGCAAAACCTAGGAGGGGTAACTCAATAAGTCGAGATTGGGGTATGTTAGTATCCTACACCCAGGGAGCAGATACTATTGCCTTTTATGCTGAAGGAACGATTGTCATCAAAGCCTGCACTGTATACTACAAATGCCAGTGCCTTATACTAACTATGTATGGATTGTTAGTTGAATTGGATGGACTGAAAATTCAAAGGGCAAAACTAGTCACCTAAAGTAACCAGGCCCTACTCAGTGTCTTTTGTTGTTTCAGTTGCTAAGTCATGTCTGACTCTTGGACTGCGGTACACCAGGCTTCCTGGTCCTTTGCACTCTTCATGGGGTTCTCACAGCAAGGATACGGGAGTGATTTGCTGTTTCCTCCTCCAGTGGACTACATTTTATCAGAACTCTTTGCTATGACTTGTCCTTCTTGGTGGCTCTGAACAGCACCACTCATAGCTGCATTGAGTTGTGCAAACCCCTTCTCTACAACAAGGCTGTGATCCATGAAGGGAACTCAGTGTCTGGGTACTATCATAAGAATTCTGTACCTATGGAGTCTTCAGGGCTTTTTATTTTTATTTTGTCTTTCAGACATTCTTGTCCTTTCATATATATAAGCATACCTCATTATATGCTGAAGTAGCACTGATTGGTTATAATACTATTTATCTCAGAAATAAGTTATTTAAATATGTGTGTAGATTCATGCAAATGTAGCATATTTATTTGTATATTAACATTTATATGTTCTTTTGAGTGCTATGTATATTTTCAGGAAACAAAAACAGGGATTACAGATTTGTGTACACTCTTGGCCATTGAGCTTTAATTGAAAATGCAAAGACTATTAACCAGTGAGCACTTTGGCATGCTATTCTGAGTTCTGATTTCCATAACACATGTAATTTACTTCACTGTAACTTCTTTTTCTGCAATTTATTTGGTATTTTGTAAAATACTTAAAACCATTAATGGTTCACTAAAGTTGTGTAAGTAATACTGCTGAAAATGATGCAAAGAATTAAAGGAAAAGGTACCATGGTGAATGTTAATATGCGTATTTTAAGGGGTCTAGAAGCTAGGCCTCTGGAGGATGAAATGACAACCCACTCCAGTATTCTTGCCTGGAGAATTCTATGGACAGAAGATCCTAGAGGGCTACAGTCCATGAGGTTGCAACAAGTCAGACATGACTGACGCGACTTAGCACACAGGCACAGAAGCTAGACCTAGGTGGAGATCAACAACTAATTTGGGATTGTTGTAGAGGTTTAAAAGACAATAAAAGGACACTGTGAAATATTTTATGTCAATAGATGTAAAAATTTAAATGAAGTAGATGAACTTCTGAAAACAAATAATATACTGAATGGACTCAGAATGACTGACAATCACCCACTTGAGTTGGCAGTTGGGTAGTTGATGACCTTGACAAGACTGATTTCAATGCAACCGTGGATGGAAGGAAAATAAGAAGTAAGAAGAAACAGTTCTATTAAGGGGTTTTTTGTGAAGGGGAACAAATTTAAATCTGCTTCACATCTCATTTTAAGCACACTCACACACACACACACACACACACACACACACACACACAGATCTTGCTTCACCAGGCTTCACCACTTGATTGAATCCATCTCATATGTTAACTTCTGGATTCTATATTGAATTGTTTTTATGTTATCCCTGTATAGATGGATCGCAATACTTATAGATACTTAGATAACATTGCATGTCAGTTTGCATAACTCTAAAGGCTTAGCCTGTCTCTAGAGTCATAGAGTTATGCTAATATGCCAAGTTATTTCATTTCTCTCTTTTAAGTTTCTAATTGGATTTTTTAAGATGTCTCACTCCCCCACTCTTAGTTATTATGTAGTATCTGCTATGGCACTATATCCAGTCTGCCAGTCTTTAGGGTTTTTTCTCTTGACATCTATTTACAAAATTCAGCTGGACTGGCATTTTCCAAAATGGTTTCTCAGTTCAGTTCAGTTGTTCAGTGTGTCCAACTCTTTGCAACCCCATGGACTCCAGCACACCAGTCTTCCCTATTCTTCACCAACCCCCAGAGCTTGCTCAAACTCATGTCCGTCAAGTAGGTGATGCCATCCAACCATCTCACCCTCTGTCATCCTCTTCTCTTCCTGCCTTCAATCTTTCCCAGCATCAGGGTCTTTTCCAAGGAGTCAGTTCTTTGCATCAGGTGGCCAAAGTATTGGAACTTCAGCATCAGTCCTTCCAATGAATATTCAGGACTGATTTTCTTTAGGATTGACTGGTTGGGTCTCTTTGCAGTGCAAGGGATTCTCAAGAGTCTTCTTCAACATCACAATTCAAAAGCATCAATTCTTCAGTGCTCAACTTTGTGGCCCAACTCTCATGTTTTCTAAGGAACACTAATTTCACAAGCCACACAATCAAAAAGGTTTCCATGGTCAGCTAAGTTTAGGAAACACTGCATATTGGATCCACCACCACCCTCCCGATTATCCTTTTGGAAATTTACACTGTGCATAGATAGCATTGTAAAGGTTTTAAGAGGCTTCAAACTTGTTGAGTTTTATTTAGCACAGCTTTTTACAATAGAAATACTTGTAATTGGGTCTGAAAATATGTAATGATATCTGCACTTTAACTTTAGCGTGGACTCAAACTGTGTCCCTAAAAGAATGGGCCACAGCCAACATTGCTGATCAGCCAACATTTTAAATGCCAGAAGTGATTATTTCAAATGCTTCTCTTGGCACTTACTGGGAGGTCCAGTGGTTAAGACTCTGCACTTCCACTGCAGCAGGCATGGGATCAGAAAACTAACATCCCACATGCTGCACGGCATGGCCAAAAAAAAAAAAAAAATTTTGGCATAGTAAATATGAGAAATTTTTTGATGAAAATAATGGCTGATTAACTCACTTTCAGGCAATGGATAAGGAAATGGCAACCCACTCCAGTGTTCTTGCCTGGAGAATCCCAGGGACGGCAGAGCCTGGTGGGCTGCTGTCTATGGGGTCGTACAGAGTCGGACACAACTGAAGCGACTTAGCAGCAGCAGCAACTAACCTAACAAATGATAGAAATGAATTTCACTGGTGAAATGAAGGTTTTTAGGATATGTAAATTGACTACAATCTGATACTTGGCTTTCATTGTAACCTGGCAGCAAAGTTGCATGGAGTTAATGACCCAAACTCTCTGCAACCTTTTTCAGTGACTACTATTATCTACTGAAAAAACTGAAAGAGTCAGGCATTCCCAAATTTTGTTTGCAAAACAGTATTTAAAAAAACAAACAAAAAAACCCCCACAAAAACAGGTGTTATGGATTGGAGAGTACAGATGAGTAAGTGAAGGGTGATCTCTGAGGCAAGAATTCCAAATAAAGTGAGGATAAAAGCGTGACTTCCCCTGAGTCTACAGATGATTACGTATTAGTTCCTCTGATTGTATTACCTCAGGCAGAAGACAATGGCTAGAGAAAATGAGTCTGTAGAGGATTTGTCCAGGACACCTGCCTGAAAATTAGTCAGAGACATCCACAACTCCCACATATCCTCTCAACTCCATCCATGATAGAACTGTCAGAAGAAAATAGTGCTGCTGCCATGTTAATGCATCTATAATTCATGGAGCCCAGGGGATCTAAGCAAAAGTGAAAACTTCTAACTGTTCTATGAGCTAGTAAGTGTTGTGAACTGACTTAAGCATGTTTGGCTGATTACAGAAATCAGATTCTTTGGGGGAACCTCTAATATTTAGTTCAGGGCTAGAACTCTCCTCTTCTCATAACCTGCCTTCCAGGTAACAATGACGTCAAGGATCAGTTAGCATTCTGCTACACAAACACCAGCAATGGTTATCGCAGCTGCCCTTATTAGCTTGATGAAGTGCAAACTCTGTTCTATCAAAAATGGGCTCAACCTGCATCTTTCATAAACAGTTTACTTCAGGTAAACTCAATAAATTCTAACGGCAGAATTCAGCCTCTCTTCCTAGTGAGAGTCAGTGAACAGTAATACTCAGGGAAATCTACTGGGCAAGGAGTACACTGGGGTCCTAAATCTAAGGGGTCATGACAAAGGGTGTGGACTACTGGTCTCATTAAATACTTTGACCTTGTTCAGGCTGGCACAGAAATGCAGGTACAAAATCCCCAGAGAGCCTGAACACCTTGATTACCACGTGTTGCACTGAAGAAAAATTTATTTCTACAAGTTAATTATGGTACTCAACCAGGTCCCTTTTTTTGATCTAAGAGAAACACAGCAGAAACACTAGTAGGTTTTTAAAGGTTACTATAAATCTCAGGCATCTGGTCCCATCACTTCATGGGAAATAGATGGGGAAACAGTGGAAACAGTGTCAGACTTTATTTTTCTGGGCTCCAAAATCACTGCAGATGGTGACTGCAGCCATGAAATTAAAAGACGCTTACTCCTTGGAAGGAAAGTTATGACCAACCTAGATAGCACATTCAAAAGCAGAGACATTACTTTGCCAACAAAGGTTCGTCTAGTCAAGGCTATGGTTTTTCCTGTGGTCATGTATGGATGTGAGAGTTGGACTGTGAAGAAGGCTGAGCGCCAATGAATTGATGCTTTTGAACTGTGGTATTGGAGAAGACTCTTGAGAGTCCCTTGGACTGCAAGGAGATCCAACCAGTCCACTTTGAAGGAGATCAGCCCTGGGATTTCTTTGGAAGGAATGATGCTAAAGCTGAAACTCCAGTACTTTGGCCACCTCATGCAAAAGTTGACTCATTGGAAAAGACTCTGATGCTGGGAGGGATTGGGGGCAGGAGGAGAAGGGGACGACAGAGGATGAGATGGGTGGATGGCATCACTGACTTGATGGATGTGAGTCTGGGTGAACTCCAGGAGTTGGTGATGGACAGGGAGGCCTGGCGTGCTGCGATTCATGGGGTCGCAAAGAGTCGGACACGACTGAGCGACTGATCTGATCTGATAAATCTCAGGAGTATATGCTCAATTCAGATAGAATGTAGATTTAAATTAATAAAACCTTCTATTCCAACCACAATTGGGTAACTTGTCCTCGACCCATCTTTCTACCATTAAACAACTAGATGCATGCATGAATGACTATTTTCAGATGTTGAACTGCAGGGAGTTGTAGTGATCCCTGAAAGAAGGAAACAAACAAGGTGAACTCAGAGATCACCCAGCTCTGTGCCTGGAGGCACTTTTGAGACTGCAGCACTAACGGGAAACCCAAGTACAGCATGGCCCCCTCCCCGAGCTGAGTACAACCAGGGAGAAAGGAGCTACATGAAAAAACCTACACATTGGTCCCTTGGTCTCTGTGTCCTAGCCTGCTCATTCCCTGGATGCAGTTTCATGAGGCTAGACAAAGGAGAACTACTACTGAGGAAAGACAAACCACCAGGGAGCTGTGAGCTGAACAACTGTCAGAGATTCGGAGAGCTGGAAGATGTTCCCAGCTACTCTGAATGAAAGGACATCTGTAGCCTATGGGCATTCAGTGGTGACCCTAGGAAGGTGGGGCCTTGCTGCTGCTGCTGCTACTGCTGCCAAGTCGCTTCAGTCGTGTCCGACTCTGTGCGACCCCATTGATGGCAGCCCACCAGGCTCCCCCGTCCCTGGGATTCTCCAGGCAAGAACACTGGAGGGGGTTGCCATTTCCTTCTCCAATGCATGAAAGTGAAAAGTGAAAGTGAAGTCGCTCAGTTGTGTCCGACTCTGTGTGACCCCATGGACTGCAGCCCACCAGGCTCCTCCATCCATGGGATTTTCCAGGCAAGAGTACTGGAGTGGGGTGCCATTGCCTTCTCTGAGGTGATGCCTTAGGAGCCTACTAATCCTAGTCTCTTGAGGGCCTACCAGGGGCTAGAGAGTAAATAACATAGGGTGTTTCTACCCTTTATGTAACAGAGGACTTTTCCCGAATCTCATGACAGTCTGGATTATGCAACTTTGGGTATAGGAGTAAAGACAGAGCTGAATTCTCCCACCAAATATTAAAAGAAGGGAGGTGGGACAATGGTGAGAAGGGATTCGGGAGAAACAGAAAGAGTGGCCAGTAAACTGGGCCAGGGAGCAGAAAGTCCAGGGTCAAGTTTTTGGCAGCTAAAACAGCTACAGAAGGAACATTGAAGAAAGAAATACCTAATAGACATGAAAAAAAAAAAAAAATGAGATGAGGAGTGAGAGGAGTTGTGCAATGCAAACTCATCTTGTTCATTTCCCCTTTGACATTTTCAGCAAGTCTACATACTTCTGTGCAAGAGAATTCTCTTTAGCAACTTCAGAGTTGACAGGCATTAAACTGTGAGACCAGCTTGACCCAGCAAGAAACAGAGATAACATATAAGAGATGTAAGGGCCAGGGGAAAAGGAGATAGCTGCTGACTGCATGGGCCTGCAACAACCCTGGCAGGGAGGTGAGGTTTTCTCCAGCACCTCAGGCCAAACTCAAGGAACCCTGCTGCTCCCTCACTGACATGTCATACAGCGCAGCATCCCACCCACCCTTCAATACGTTTGCAGTTCTCCTTGAACGTATTGAAGGGTGGGTGGGGAGAAACTTTGTGAGGAATCGTGGTCTAGGATAGGAAGTTTTATATTCCATTAAATTCTCCTTTGTAGAAAAAGAAAAACATCTTTATGCTAGTGTTTAGAACATAACAAACTGTACATGTTGCCAATACTTTTTTACTCTAGGTAGCATTAAAAAAAATGCTCTTACTCTGGCAACCTCAATGTTGGCTCTGGAAAATGTCATTTCTAATTGTGCCTTGGTATACTGAGTATCAAGGAACATTTATGTAGGGATCAGTTTTCTTTGAAGGAATCATCTTTTTTTACATATGTTACTGAATTCCTCTCCTTCAGTGCACCAACATCCTTAAGTGAAAAATGAAAACTGTGCTTTCCCAGTGGAGTGAATGAATTCTTAAACTAGAGCTTCCAAAAGGCTGCTGCTGCTACTGCTGCTGCTGCTAAGTCGCTTCAGTCATGTCCGACTCTGTGCAACCCCATAGACGGCAGCCTACTAGGCTCTTCTGTCCCTGGGATTCTCCAGGTAAGAACACTGGAGTGGGTGGCCATTTCCTTCTCCAATGCATGAAAGTGAAAAGTGAAAGTGAAGTCACTCAGTCATGTCCGACTCTTAGTGACCCCATGGACTGCAGCCTACCAGGCTCCTCCGTCCATGGGATTTTCCAGGCAAGAGTACTGGAGTGGGGTGCCATTGCCTTCTCCTCCAAAGGCTGAGAGAATATGAATTGGTCTTCTTGCCTGGTCCTGAGTAACATTTCTTCTTGTTTATGAAATAAGGAGGCTGTTGTTGACTTGCAGAACTCTCCACATGCAAGCCTCTGAGAACATGAAAAGCAGTTTGCTAGATGTAGAGAACGGACTTATGGACACAGTGGGGGAAGGAAAGGGTGGGATGAATTGGGAGGTTAGCATTGATATATATATATATATATATATATTATATATATATATATATATATATATATATACAACACCATGTGTAAAATAGATACCTAGTAGGAAGCTGCTGTATAACACAGGGAACTCAGCTCAGTGCTCTGTGATAACCTAGAGAGGTGGAGTGGTGGTGGGGTGGGAGGGAGGCTCAAGAGGGAGGGGATATATCTATACTTATATCTGATTCATGGTGATGTACAGCAGAAACCAACACAACAGTGTATAAAGCAATTGTCCTCCAATTAAAAAAAAAACAAACAACAGCTTGCCAGGAAGGAGATGCCCTTCATGGATCACTGCCTTGTCATGGCAAAGGGGCTTACATAACTCAGGAAAGTTCTGAGCCATGTCGTTCAGGTCACCCAAGATGAATGGGTCATAGTGGAGAGTTCTGACAAAATGTGGTTCACTGGAAGAGGGAATGGCAACCCACTCCAGTATTTTTGCTGGGAGAACCCCATGAACAGTATGATAAGGCAAAAAGATATGATACTGGAAGATGAGCTCCCCAGGTCAGAAGGTGCCCAGTATGCTACTGGGGAAGAATGAAGGGCAATTATGAAGTGCTCCAGAAAGAATGAAGTGACTGGGCCAAAGCAGAAATGATGCTCAGCTGTGGTTGTCCCTGGTGGTGAAAGTAAAGTCTGATGCTGTAAAAAACAATATTGCATAGAAACATGGAATGTTAGGTAGGTGAATCAATGTAAATAGGACATGGTCAAGCAGGAGATGGCAAGAGTGAACATCAACATCTTAGGAATCAGTGAACTACAATGGACCAGGATGGGTGAATTTAATTCAGATGACCATTATATCTACCACTGTGGGCAAGAATCCCTTAGACTAAATGAGGTAGCCCTCATAGTCAACAAAAAAAGTCTGAAATGCAGTACTTGGGTGCAATCTCAAAACCAATAGAATGAAATCAGTTTATTTCCAAGACAAAGCCATTCAACATCATAGTAATCCAAGTCTATGTCCCAAGCAGTGATGCCAAAGAAGCTGAAGTTGAATGGTTCTATGAAGACCTACAAGACCTTCTAGAACTAACACCAAATAAAGATGTCCTTTTCATCATAGGGAACTGGAAAGCAAAAGTAAGAAGTCAAGTGATACCTAGAGTAACAGGTGAGTTTTGCCTTGGAGTACAAAATGAAGCAGGGCACAGGCTAACTGAGTTTTGCCAAGAGAACAGATAGATTGTATTCTTTGTGGCTGAAGTTGGAGAAGGAGCTCTATACAGTCAGCAACAAAAAAGACCTGGAAATGACTATAGCTCAAATCATGACCTCCTTATTACAAAATTTAGGCTTACACTGAAAACAGTAGGGAAAACCACTAGGACATCCAGGTATGACCTAAATCAAATCCCTTATGCTTATACAGTGGAAGTGATGAATAGATTCAAGGGATTAGATCTGATAGAGTACCTGAAGAACTAGGACAGAAGTTCATAAACCTGTACAGGAGGCAGTGACCTAAACCATCCAGAAGAAAAATATAAATGCAAGTAGGCAAAATGGTTGTCTGAGGAGGCTTTACATATGGCTGAGAAAAGAAGAGAAGCAAAATGCAAGGGATAAAGGGAAACATATACCCAACTGAATGCAGAGTACCAGAGAATAGCAAGGAGAGGTAAGAAGGCCTTCTTAAATGAGCAGTGCAAAGAAATAGAGGGGAAAATAGAATGGGAAAGGCTAGAGATCTCTTCAAGAAAATTGGAGATATCAAGGGAGCATTTCATTCAAGGATGGGCACAATAAAGGACAGAAGTGGCAAGGACCTAAGGAAGCAAAAGAGATTAAAATAGGTGGCAAGAATATACAGAAGAACTATACCAAAAAGGTCTTAATGACCTGGATAAGCATGAATGTGTGGTCACTCAACCTAAAGCCAGACATCCTGGAACATGAAGTCAAGTGGGCATTAGGAAGCATTACTACAAACAAAGCCAGTGGACGTGAGGAATTCCAGCTGAGCTATTTCAAATCCTGAAAGATGATGCTGTTTAAGTGCTGCATTCAATATAGCAGCAAATTTGGAAAACTCAGCAGTGGCCACAAGACTGGAAAAGATGTTTTCATTCAATTCCCCAAAGAGGGCAATACCAAAAAATGTACAAATCACCATACAATTGTGTTCATTTCGCATGCTAGTAAGGTTATGCTCAAAATTCTTCAAACTAGGCTTCAGCAGTATATGAAACAAGAACTTCCAGATGTTCAAGCTGGATTTAGAAAAGGCAGAGGAGCCAGAGATCAAATTGCCAACATCCCTTGGGTCACAGAGAAAGCAAGGGAGTTCCAGAAAAACATCTACTTATGGTTCATTGACTACACTAAAGCCTTTAACAGTGTGGATCACAACAAACTGTGGAAAATTCTTAAAGAGATGGGAATACCGGACCACCCTACTTGTCTCCTGAGAAACCTGTATGCAGGTCAAGAAGCAGTTAGAACTGTACATGGAACAATGGCCTGGTTCAAAATTGGGAAAGGAGTATGTCAAGGCTGTATATTGTCACCCTGCTTATTTAACTTATATGCAGAGTACATCATGTGAAATGCCAGGCTGGATGAAGTATAAGCTGGAATCAAGATTGCTGGGAGAATTATCAACCACCTCAGATATGTAGATGATACCGCTCTAATGGCAGAAAATGAAGAGAAACAAAGAGTCTCTTGATGAAGGTGAAAGAGGAGACTGAAAACACTGGCTTAAAACTTAACATTCAAAAAAACTAAGATCATGGCATCTTATTCCATCACTTCATGGCAAATAGATAGGGAAAAAGTGGAAGCAGTGACAGATTTTATTTTCTTAGGCTCCAAAATCACTGTGAATGTTGATTGCAGCCATGAAATTAAAAGACACTTGCTCTTTGAAAGAAAAGCTATGACAAATTTAGATAGTGTATTAAAAAGCAGAGACATCACTTTGCCTACAAAGGTCTGTCTAGTCAGAACTATGGTTTTTCCAATAGTCATATACAGATGTAAGAACTGGACCATAAAGAAGGCTGAGCACTGAAGCATTGATGCTTTCAAACTGTGGTGCTGGGAAATACTCTTGAGAGTCTTGGACATCAAAGAGATCAAACAAGTCTATCCTAAAGGAAATCAACCCTGAATATTCATTGGAAGGACTGATGCTAAAGCTGTAGCTCCAATACTTTGGCCATCTGATGCAAAGAGATGACTCATTAAAAAAGACCCTGATGCTGGGAAAGATTGAAGGCAAAGAAAAAAGAGGGCGACAGAGAATGAGATAGTTAGATAGCATCACCAACTCAATGGACATGTATCTCAGCAAACTCAGGGAGATAGTGAAGGACAAGGAAGGTGGACATGCTGTAGTCCATGGGGTTGCAAAGAGTCAGACAGGACTTAGTGATGCAACAACAGGAAGGAGATAGGGTATGGCAAAATAAATGTTTTTACAAATTGAGGTGTTTCTCCTTGGCCTATATCTGCCTATTGTTTAGAGGTCATTTTTAAATCTACCTTCTCAGGATCTGTGAATTTTCTGGTTCACACCCTCCTCTCAGACGAGCGTGGGGTTGGAATGGTGGGATCTAGAGTTTTGACTCAGGTGGGGAGTTTTGGCCCGCATGGGTTTTTGAAAATGGGCATGTCCATGGGCTTAAGAATATGGATCTAAGGGAGGCTGGGGGAAATATGCACCTTCACTGTCATAACCTCCAATGGAAGGTGAGGATGATTATCAAACGGATTGAGTCATTGCTGACTCTGGAGCTTTCAGAGAGAGAGAAAGAATCAGGTAATAGACACAAAGCAGCAGGCGAAAGAACCCAGGATGGACATGTGGATGTGAGATGAACCATGGCAGGAAGCTGACCTGGAAGATTCTCTGCGATCATTTCTTTGGTAGATGGGAAGTGAATCATTAGGGATGCTGTTTTTTATGGGTTGAATTGTGTTCACTCCCAAATTCTTATGGGGGAGTCCTAATACCTAGTACCTCAGAATGTGAACTCATTTGGAGACAGGGTCACTGCAGAGGTAATTAAGTTACTATGAGGTCATTAGAGTGGACCCTCAATGGCTCAGCAGGTTAAGAATATGCCTGCAATGCAGGAGACACAGGAGACGTGGGTTTGATCCCTGGGTTGGGAAGATCCCCTGGAGGAGGAAATGGCAACCTACTCCAATATTCTTGCCTGGAAAATCCCATGGACAGAGGAGCCTGGTGGTCTACAGTCCATGGGTTGCAAAGGGTCAGACACAATTGAGCGACTCACACACAACTTAATCCAATGATTGGTGCTAAGGGCATTTGGCACAGACATGCATACAGAAGAATGCCACATGAAGCTGAAGGCAGAAACGGAGATCAGGGTGATGCTTCTGTACACCAAGGAATGCCAAAAACTGTCAGTGAAACTCCAGAAGCTACGGGAGAGGTGGTAACAGATTCTTTCTCACAGCTCTCAGAAGGAGCCAATCCTGATAACACCTCAGATGTGCAGCCTCCAGGGCTATGAGACAACAAATTTCTGTTGTTTAAGCTATCAACTTTGTGATACTGTTATAGCAGGCCTGGCAAATAAGTACAGATGCTGAGGGATTTTAGACACATGCACCTAATTATAACCTCTCTGCTTTTAGAGATAAGAAACAATGGGAAGTCAAATTAAAAAAACAGAAGCACACCTGCTTAGTGATTATCCTCTCACAGTAACATTTATCAGATCAAAATCAATGATAATTCTGAAAGCGAAAGTGTTAGTTGCATCCAACTCTTTGTGACCCTATGGAGAGTACTTTTGTCCATGGAATTCTCCAGGCGTGAATACTGGAGTGGGTTGCCATTCCCTTCTCCAGGGGATCTTCCTGACCCAGGGATCACACTTGGGTCTCTTGCATTGCAGGCAGAGTCTTTACTGTCTGAGCCACCAGGGAAGGTGATGGCTTCATATTCCATTGAATCCAAACTGTCATTTTCAGATGTGGAAACCACAGCCTGGAGAGCAGGAGGGTCCTGATAAGGTCACATGCTGAGACAGAGGTCCACAGTAGACTCCTGTATTAGCCCACTAGGGCTACCATAACAAAACACCATGGACTGTGTGGCTTAAACAACAGAAATTAATCTTCTCACAGTTCTGGAGACTAGAACTCAAAGACTGAGATGTCAGCAGGTTTGGTTTTTTCCTGAAACTTCTCTCCTAGGCTTGCAGATGACTGCCCTTTTGCTAGGTCTCCACACGATCTTTCCTCTGTGCATACACATATCTGGCGTCTGTGTGTCTAAATTTTCTCTTCTTATAGAGATACCAGTCAGATTGGATTAGCACATAGCGTGATGCCTCATTTTAACTTAATCTTTAAAACTCCGATCTCCACATACACATGCTGAAGCACTAAGGGTTAGAGCTTCAACATATGAATTCTGGGGGCACACAACCCAGCCCATGATATTCTGCTTCCCCAAATTCATGTCCTTTCACATGCAAAATACATTCACCCTCCAATCCCAACAGCCCCAAAGTCTTGACTCTGAACATCAACTCTAAATCCCAAATTTCATCTAAATATCTAAATCAAGTATGGGTGAGACTTGAGGTTGATTCATCCTGAAGCAAAATTCCTTTCCAGCTATGAACCTCTGGAATCAGATTAGTTGTCTGCTTGTTTTGTGGTTAATATGGGATCTATCCTTGAGAATGTTCTGTGAACACTTGAGAAGAATGTATATGCTGCTGCTGTGGGTGGGATGTTCTATACCCATCTGTGAGGTCTATTTGGTCTATAGTGTTCTTAAAGTCCACTGTTTCTTTGTTGATTTTTCTGTCTGGCTACTCTAGCCATTATTAAAAGTGAGGTATTGAATCTCTATATACTATAATATTAGAGTATTGCTGTCAATTTCTTCTCTAGTTCTGTCAATATTTGCTTCATATACTTAGGGCTCTAATATTGAAAGAAGATTGTATCTTCCTGTTGAACTGATCTTTTATCATTATATAACACCTTTCTTTGTCTCTTGTGATAGGTTTTTTTTTTTTAGTGACAGTTTTTGACTTAATGCTTATCTTGTCTGACAAAAGTATAGCCACTCATGCTGTTTTCTGGTTATAATTTGCATGGAATATCTTTTTCCATATCTTCACTTTCAGTCTATGTGTGTCTTTAGACCTAAAGTGAGTTCCTTGTTGATAGTTTATCAACTTTGTTATACCTTATTCTTATATCCATTCAGCCATTCTGTGTCTTTTGATTAGGGAATTTAATTCATGTACATTTAATGTAATTATTGTTAAAGGATTTATTATTGCCATTTTGTTTTGTTTGCTTTGTAGTTCTTTCATCTTTTTTCCCTTGCTTTTCTCATATTTCATTTATTTTCTATATCGATATGCTTTGATTTCTTTCTCTTTTTCTTTTGTGTAGCTTCTATAGGTATTTTCTTTATAGTTACCATCAGTTCAGTTCAGTTCATTTCAGTCTCTCAGTTGTGTCCTCTTTGTGACCCCATGAATCGCAGCACACCAGGCCTCCCTGTCCATCACCAACTCCCTGAGTTCACCCAAACTCACGTCCATCGAGTCAGTGATGCCATCCAGCCATCTTATCCTCTGTCATCCCCTTCTCCTCCTGCCCCCAATCCCGCTCAGCATCAGGGTCTTTTCCAGTGAGTCAATTCTTTGCATGAGGTGGCCAAAGTATTGGAGTTTCAGCTTCAGCATCAGTCCTTCCAATGAACACCCAGGACTGATCTCCTTTAGGATGGACTGGTTGGATCTCCTTGCAGTCCAAGGGACTCTCAACAGTCTTCTCCAACACCACAGTTCAAAAGCATCAATTCTTCAGCACTCAGCTTTCTTCACATAGAGCTTACCACAGTCTTAAAAAGTTTAAGTTGATGAGAACTTACTTGCAATCACATATAAAAACTCTACACATTTACTTCTTTCCGTACCACAGTGAAAATGAAAGTGATTTCGCTCAGTCATCTCCGACTCTTTGCAATCCCATGGACTGTAGCCTACCAGGGTCCTCCATCCATGGGATTTTCCAGGAGGCAAGAGTACTGGAGTGGGTTGCCATTTTCTTCTCCAGGGGATCTTCCCAACCTAGGGATTGAACCCGGGTCTCCCACATTGCAGGCAGACACTTTACCATCTGATCCACCAGAACAATTTCCTGTACCACATGCACTTGGTTATTAATGCCACAATTTATGTCTATTTGTACTGTGTGCCCACTAACATCTTTAAAGTTATAGTTATTCTTAATATCTACCATCATTACAATAATATTCTGTATTTATCCCTATATTTATCTTTATCAACAAGTTTTGCACTCTTTCTTATGCTACCATGTTGTTGCTGTTTAACATCTTTTTATTTCAAATTGAAGAACTCCTTTTAATATTTCTTGTAAGGTGGGTTTTTGCCTTTTCATACTGCAAGGAGATCCAACCAGTCCATTCTAAAGGAGATCAGCCCTGGGTGTTCTTTGGAAGGAATGATGCTAAAGCTGAAACTCCAATACTTTGGCCACCTCATGTGAAGAGTTGACTCATTGGAAAAGACTCTGATGTTGGGAGGGATTGGGGGCAGGAGGAAAAGGGGATGACAGAGGATGAGATGGCTGGATGGCATCACTGACTCGATGGACGTGAGTTTGGGTGAACTCAGGGAGTTGGTGATGGACAGGGAGGCCTGGCGTGCTGCAATTCATGGGGTCGCAAAGAGTCGGACATGACTGAGCAACTGAACTGAACTGAGGGTGGGTTTAATGGTGATGAACTTCTTCAGCTTTTGTTAATCTGGAAAAGTCTATCTCTTATTCATTTTTGAAAAACAGTTTTGCTGAATATAGTATTTTTTGTTGGCAGTTTTTTTTATTTCAAAAACTCTGAATATATCTTGCCACTCTCTTCTGGCCTGAAAATTTTCTGCTAAAAAGTTTGCTGATAGTTATATGGAGATTCCCTTATACATACAGGTTGTCTTTCTCTTGATGCTTTTAAGATGTTCTCCTTGTCTCTAAACTTTGACAATTTAATTATAATGTGTATCAGTATGGTCTCTTTGGATTCATCGTGTTCACTTTATTTAAAGCTCTGTAGGCTCCTGGACCTGGAATGAATTTGTCTAAGTGCTTTTGCCATTGACTAAAAAAATCTACACAGTCTGAATATCTAAATAATACCTGTGAATAATTATCAGAGTCAAACAGAAAACATGTTCTTGAAAGGGAGGAAATGAAACAAAACTTCACCCATTTTACACTTTGATTACAGGCTAGCCTTGGTAATGAAAAGCAAGTCAGTATAAATTAATCAGAAATCCTAATAATAACGGTCTTATGTTGCTAAAGAAGAAAAAACCATCTGCATTTACATATAAGAAGAAAAACATTTACATATACATTTACATATACTTTTTTACATACAAATTTTCTCTCAGAAGTTGTTTTAAGGTTGTCAGCATCTAACCTTTCTTTTAAAGTTTCTGTTAGATGGTTTTCACAAAAGAGGAATGAGTCAGGAAACAGAAACCAGAGCCAAAGTAGGGGAGAGAGAGGTGGGGGGAGGGAGTAAGGGGGAGAGTGTGACATGGGGGATGGAAATGAAGTGGAATGATTGGGTGGGTTTGCTATCCTGCTCCTGGGTTCCCTGAAGTGGGGAAAGTTCCAGGAATAGACACTGACTTGAGAGCCTCCTATGAGAATTCTTTCATACTAATTGGGCCTTTTTCAAATTGTTAAACAATTGAATTTTAGCTATTTATCAGTGTTCTAATTCTCTTTCACTTCTGGATAATGTAACACCAAGCCAAAGAAAACTAATAAATTTTTCTTCACGTTTTGGCAACTGTATTTATAAGTTAAAGATCTAGATATGAGAAAGAGTTTGATAAAAATGAAGTTGCAATTAGAAAATGGAAAGCCACAGAAACATACTTACTGGTCTCTCCTGGGTGAGATTTCAAGTTAATTATTTTCAGCAGAATGAATCACATATCTTCATGGTTACTAGTCAAGTGGAGATTGTGTGGGTAACAGAAATGTTGCTGTACTTTCTGCCAGCATGATTGGTGAGAATGCCCCTGAATTCAGATTAGAGGATTATTTACTGCTGTTACCTCCAATACTGATATATGACTTTGTTTTGCAGTCATATTCAGGTCACCTCTCATGGTATTGAGAACTTTCTTTTCAATGCAGATGATAAGTGAACAGTTCAGTTCAGTTTAGTTGCTCAGTTGTGTGTGAATCTTTGCGACCCCATGAACCACAGTATGCCAGGCCTCCCTGTCCACCAACTCCCGGAGTCCACCCAAACCCACGTCCATTGTGTCAGTGATGCCATCCAACCATCTCATCCTCTGTCGTCCCCTTCTTCTCCTGCCTTCAATTTTTCCCAGCATCAGGGTCTTTTCAAATGAGTCAGCTCTTTGCAGCAGGTGGCCAAAGTATTGGAGTTTCACCTTCAACATCAGTCCTTCCAATGAACACCCAGGACTGATCTTCTTTAGGATGGACTGGTTGGATCTCCTTGCAGTCCAAGGGACTCTCAAGAGTCTTCTCCAATACCACAGTTCAAAAGCATCAATTCTTTGGCGCTCAGCTTTCTTCACAGTCCAACTCTCACATCCATACATGACCACTGGCAAAACCATAGCCTTGACTAGACGGACCTTTGTTGACAAAGTAATGTCTCTGCTTTTGAATGTGCTATCTAGGTTGGTCATAACTTTCCTTCCAAGGAGTAAGAGTCTTTTAATTTCATGGCTGCAGTCACCATCTGTAGTGATTTTGGAGCCCAGAAAAATAAAGTCTGACACTGTTTCCACTGTTTCCCCATCTATTTCCCATGGAGTGGTGGGACCGGATGCCATGATCTTCGTTTTCTGAATGTTGAGCTTTAAGCCAACTTTTTCACTCTCCACTTTTACTTTCATCAAGAGGCTTTTGAGTTCCTCTTCACTTTCTGCCATAAGGGTGGTGTCATCTGCATATCTGAGGTTATTGATATTTCTCCCGGCAATCTTGATCCCAGCTTGTGCTTCTTCCAGCCCAGCATTTCTCATGATGTACTCTGCATTTAAGTTAAATAAACAGGGTGACAATATACAGCCTTGACGAACTCCTTTTCCTATTTGGAACCAGTCTGTTGTTCCATGTCCAGTTCTAACTGTTGCTTCCTGACCTGCATACAATTTTCTCAAGAGGCAGGTCAGGTGGTCTGGTATTCCCATCTCTTTCAGAATTTTCCACAGTTTATTGTGATCCACACACTGTTATAGCACCAAAGTACTTTCATGGCCCTAAAAATTCTCTGTGCTCTTTCTCTTCATCCCTCCCTCCTCTCCAACCCCTGGCAACCACCGAATGAGCTTTTTACTGTCTCCACAGCTTTTCTTCTTCTAGAAAGTCATGATATTTGGAATCATACAGTATGTAGCCTTTTCACATTGGCTTCTTTCACTTGGTATTATGCATTTAAGTTTCCTCTATGTCTTTTCATGGTTTGATAGTTCATTCCTTTTAGAGCTGAATAATATTCCAGTGTCTGAATGTACCAGTTTATTTATTCATTCACATACTGAAGGACATCTTGGTAGCTTTCAACTTTTGGCAATTATGAATAAAGTTGCTATGAACAATCATGTAAAGGATTTTTGGGGACATACATTTTCAATTCACTTGGGTAAATAAACAAGAAGTGGGACTGCTATAGCATATAGTAAGAGTGTGTTTAGCTTTGTAAGGAATTGCCAAGCTGACTTCCAAAGTGGCTGTACCATTTTGCATTCCCTCCAGCAATGAAGGAGAGTTCCTCTTGCTACACATCCTCCTCAACAGGTGGTGCTTTCAGGATTTTGGATTTTGGTCATGTGTAGTGTGTGGTGGTATCTCTTTGTTATTTTAAATTTTCAATTTGCTAATGACATGTGATGTTAAACATCTTTTCATATGCTTATTTGCTATTTGTGTATCTTTGGTGAGTTTTCTGTTCAGATCTTTTGCCCATTTCCTAAACAGGTTGTTTGTTTTCTTATGTTGAGTTTTAAGAATTCTTTACAAAATTTGGATAACAGTCTTTTACCAGATACACCTTTTGCAAATATTTTCTCCCTGTTTGTTTTTTTTTAAATAAAATCATAGCGCACAACCTGGTACTAAGCCTTGATTTGGGGGCGAGGTGGCTTGATGGGACAATATCAGGATGTTAGGGTATGTTGACTACGACCTGGAAACTTAAGTAAAATCATGAGTGAGAAGCTTCTACTAAGTGTGGCCTGTCTAAAAGGCAGAGAAGGAGGAAATACAGCTTATCTAAGAAACATTTTGCTATGACTATAAATCCAATATGGTTGAATGACAGACAGACTTGAGCTTTGCAGAGTTCACAAGCTGGATTCTTTGTATTAAACTAAAGTCAGAGGAAGCAAAGAAAGGGGAAAGGGGTTGGATATAAGTTTGAGACCTGGAGGAGTCTGATTCTTCAGCCACTAACACAACTTTTGGCGCTCTTTTTATTGACAGAGATGACAGTTACCCCCACTGTAGAAACCATTCCATGATGCAGAACATGGTGTAAGGGGAAGAGATGAACTAGTCTTCCCCAACCCAGGCTATAGTTCTCCACTGCCATGTTTAATGCTGAAAACTTACAGAATGGATGGAGCTCTAGAACCTGTTGCTATATGACAGAACCCCTTAGATTTAGCTTTTGACTCCAGAACCATAAGTCATCAAGATCTGTGGAACTGAAGAAGGAATTCATAGGGCCTGGACTCCATCTTAGGCCTGTTCATGCTGATTGTGCTTGGCCACCTTTCCAATGGACTCTGAACTCTGTGTTTAGTGCCTATGAAGACAACAACAGAAGGATAAGACCCCCTCCAGACGGGGGAACCTTGAAGATCGTATCTAGGTTACTCATTGCCTAAGAGAAAACATACACTAATCACCCCTTCCTCCAGACAGGCCATAAATTTTTCTGTATCTATCAGAGTGTAACCTTGGGTTTCTTGATTATTGGCTAATTGTTTGACTGTTTGAGCACATGAGCACATAGCATGTGAATGATGGGTTATTGTGATTGTATTTTCCTTGGTTTATGTAAGTCTCAAGGAATTTTGGAGTGGTGGGTTCAGACACGTATACATGGGGTATAAAAGATTTTCACAAATGCTGGTCGGGGTCCTTGGCTAAGAGGAGACTCTGCCTCGGGCCCGCCGGTGTAATAAACTGCACTCCACTATCTGCATTGTCCTTCTGACTGAGTTTGTTTCCTGGAACGTGTGGCTACAACAGAACTGAACAGATGTAAATCAACAAAGGCTACAAGAAGAGAAACTGCAAGTTTATTTCCCAAGTAACCAAAGGCTTCTTTAGGTCATTTGAGGTAAGAGAAATTACAAGTGAAAGCTAAGTAAAACGAAACTTACTTCTAAATGGGCTAATTCTAGGAAATCAGCTCAAAAACGGAAGAAATAAGTACACATTCAAACAGATCCCTACAGTCACTCTTCCACCCAAACACTCAGACACACGCAAGGAAAAGCCATCTCATGAAAGCACCTTATTTTATTTAAACTCAAAATATGAGATAGTGTTACAGGCATTTATTTACTTCTGGGATATGGATCTATAGTACACTGATCCTTCTCAGACTAAACTGAGAATATTTAAGGCAAATTTTGCCAGCTTACCTAGGTACGCTTAGGTTCATCTCTTTCCTTATTTGTTTACTCTGGTAAAAATACATTTGTAAGTCTTGCAGTGTGGTAAATACACACCTAATTTTTTTCCTTCTTTTCTTTTCCTGATTCTATCTTCCAAAACCAAAGAAAATCAGAGAGACTAGAGATCAGAAAAGGAGAGCAGAAAAAGGAAGAAGAGAGAAAAGAGAAAACACGGGAAAAGGATTTAGGTCTGAGCATAAGAAATATATCTCTTTAATGTGTTTACTACAAGATGAAAACATTTTAAAGAATCAGTAGGGCCATTTTCTAAAGAAAAGAGGAAAACATTCCTCATCTTTACAAATTAAATATATAAGTATGGATATTTATCTTCTCCAATGCATTTTTTTCTTTGAAATAATGATAATTCTTTGGAAAGACCCTTGGGGTTTAAGAACATCAGCTTCTATGCAGAGTCAATTCCTTATTATTATGACTTTTTTTTCTTTCATGAAGTGGGATATGGTAAATCTCTTTTAAGTCTTTTCCTCTTTTCTTTCTTTTTTAAAACAGTTTTATTTATTTACTGACTGCGCTGAGTGATGCTGCCCGGGCTTTCCTCTAGTTGCAGTGAGCAGGGGCTGCTCTCTGGTTGTCGTGTGCAGGTGTCTCACTGTGGTGGCTTCTCCTGTTGTGGGGCACGGGCTCTAGGCACGTGGGCTTCGATAGTTGCAGCACCCAGGCTCAGTGGTTGTGACCCACAGGCTTAGGTGCTCTGCAGCATGTGGGATCGTCCCTGATCAGGGAACAAACCCATATCCCCTGCATTGGCAGGCAGATTCTTAACCACTAGACCACCATGGAAACCCCAGGATAAGCCAAATCTTGACAGGCAAAGCATTCAGTTAAAAGGATTTGGTTTTGTTTGTTTCTTTTGTTTGCAGTTTTGCTAGGGTAGAATGAGGGAAGAATTAGTCAATCAGTTCCTTCCCTAGGTCCAGCTGCCTCTCTCTCGTTCACCTGTGGTAAGGCTTCTCAGTAACTCATGAACTTCCTGCCACACAATAGTGTGAAAGGAAAGAAGGAAAGTAAGCTTCAGTCCAAAATATCCCAGTGGATTTTCTTTAGCACTGGAATCTCTACGGAATAACTTTCCTTAAAACTTTTGCCTTTCCTAGGTGAAGATGCCTGGTAGAAAGATGGGCAGGGGTCCAGAGGCCAGAGATAGGTTGTTTGGTTCCCTTTTCTGCCCAGCAAATCTAGGTACCATGGGAACACAGTTCTGAGCTATATAATGTGTGTATGCTGATGGGCACTGAAGCAGAATTTCAGAGTCCTGAGAAAACTTTCTCCCCACGTCCCTGAGGATGTGATTGTCATGCTGATTTTGTTATAAACACAGCAAAGACCAAGAAACAATTTATTGTTTCTCCTTAAAATTCTGAAAATTCTAGAAATCAGCCCAGACAAATCCACGCTAAGTCACTTCAGGCAATCAAGGCCTATGAGTCTGTGTGTGTTGGAAGTTTCCCCTCAAGTGCCAGTCTAACAGGCAGGTGTTCCTGTCTGTCCAAACTCACCCAAATTCCCGGGGTGACCTCTAAGAAATCTCAGTTTTGATTTCTCCTCCCTTCTTCCCTCCCTTGGTCCTGCCTTCCCTCCCTCCCAAAGACAATGCAGACAGGAAAATAAGAGCAGTAATTATACTTTGAGTTCTCCAGAGGTAAATAAATATTATTACTTTAATAATTAGTTATCAAGATATAGATAGATATTGCATAGGGTATATATTCATGTATATAGTAAATGAATATATATATATATATATATATATATATATAGTTAATATGTATGTATCCTGAAAGCTGTAGAAATAGCTTGTCTATCTTATGGTTCTTTTAGATGAGAACAGTATTCTCCCTTTACACTTTATTCCTCAGGTAAAGAGAACATGTGGGCCATGAATTCAGCTAAGCTGGTACAGTCATCTAGAAACTGTTCCCTCAGTGCTAACACACTACTTATCTGATTAACCACTTCCCTGGTGACTCAGATGGTAATCCACCTGCAGTGCAGGAGACCCTGGTTTGATCCCTGGGTTGGGAAGATCCCCTGGAAAGAGAAATGGCTACCCATACTCCAGTGTTCTTGCCTGGAGGAGTCCATGGACAGAGGAGCATGGTGGGCTACTGATGGAAAGTTAATCTGGACTTTGCCAAGGACAGGGTGGAGTTCTTAGATAAGTTTTGACCTGAGTCCAAGATTTTATGAGACTGCACATTTCTTTTCAATTAAAAAAAAATCTTTCCTTGGGTGGAGAGGAAATCCTGATAAACATGTTAGAGAAGAAAAAAGGAATAATAACTTCTTAAAACTAGCTTTAGAAGTAGGTGAGCTCAGAATGTGTATTTAAATTTTCCAGTAGTTTGCTTTTATTTCAAGTTACTGCTTCTTCTCACAGGCTGAAGTGTAAAACTGTTGGTTTGTGATTTTGCCATGCCCTGCAATTGGGGGGCACCCTGATGCTTTTTTCTGTTGCTATGAGATATATTCAGTGGGGGAGGAAGTGTGCACTGATCAGGCTTATTAAAATAAATCTTACAAGTCTGTAGAGCCTGGAATTCCATGAGAAATAAGGGCTAAACAGGGTTTATAAATCCTGGTGTATGCTTCTGTGGTCTTCAGCCTTCCCTTGACAAGAATGCAAATTGAGAACTTAGGTTAAGAAATAGAAAGTAAAACTGACAAAGCTATTTGAAATAAAACAACTCCGGGGTTGACTTTCACAGCATCTCTGCCCTCTGTCGGCTCCCCAGGATAGTACACTGGGTGGGACAGGAGCTTTGAGAGATCCTTTTGCTGGTTTTCTTTCTGATACAGAATTCAAATGCTAGAACCTTCTTGAGCCTTGGGAGGGGAGGGGAGAGCGGAAATGTGACCTTGATACCTCCCTCTTGCAGGGATAGTGTGCACCCCTCTGGGAGGGAGACTTCAAAAAAATGTCACAATAGAAGGCCATGTATTCAGTGGAGACGTTCCTTAGATGTTAACATGGTCAATAAACCTGTAACTTCCCCCATGTCTGTCCATCCTTGGAGACAGCTGTAAAGAGAAAAGGCTGCTGCACTTTCCCAAGTCTAAAGGCGCTCGTTCCAGTTACAGCACTGCTGCTTGTGAGCTGGGGCGCCTTGGATGAGGCATTCAGTTTCCCGAGTCTGAGAGTCCTCCTCACCTGTGTCTCCTCCACCTCTCTGAAGGTAGTAAAGAGATGTGTGTGGAGGTATTTTGCCCTTGGAGTCACTGAAGCATCAGTATCGGTGATAACGATAAGAACACAGACACTCTTTCTTACTCAAAGGACTGAGGATTGGAAAGGAAAAAGAATCACCCTGGGTTTCTGCTGCCTCCACTTTTGAGGAAGAATTCTGATTTAAAGAGTCAGACACACATAGATACAAGCACTGTCCCTGTGGCCCTTCCAGATCACTTATGTGCTCTCTGCTTCTACTATGTTATCGACAAAGTGAGGACGGTGCAGATGCGATAAATAAATTATATCTCCTCTAAACTTCTTCACAGAGACCAGAGTTACAAGAAACACTCCTCATCTAAGGATAAAAGGTAGCAGCAAAGGATCAAGCTGAATTAATCCTCTTATAATAAGGAGCAAATTTCAAAGTATATAATAAAAATAATTATCTTAAAGTCAACAGAGTATATGGTTATTTGCAACAATGTGCTAATTCTTAGTCCAAAGAATGTTAGGGGGCTGATGTGGCTTAGAGAGGACATTTTCTTGGACAGAACTGTAGAATGGCACAATGCAATATCCTTTAGTTCATGTTACCCTGTGTAACACTATCAAAGGGGATCATTTTTCCAAAATAATTTAAAAATCAAGATTTTTTTTAAAACCAATGGTGTTAATCAATCTTCCAAAGAGATTTTTAAAATTCTTTGGTATTTAAGACAGTACCTTTTGGAATCATTTATTGTGTCATCATCCTTACCCATTTTATCTTATTTTATTCTTCAGTTTTTACCTATCAGTGCACGCAGCCAAAGTCATGTTTGACTCTTTATGACCCCATGGACTATAGCCCGCCAGGCTCCTCTGTCCATGGAATTCTCCAGGCAGGAATACTGGAGTGGATTGCCATTCCCTTCTTCAGAGGATCTGCCTAATCCAGGGATTGAACCCAGGTCTCCTGCATTTCAGGCAGATTCTTTACCATCTGAGCTACTGGGAAAGCCCCAATTTTTACCCAGCCTTTAAAAATATATATATTTATTTATTTTTGGCATGTTGGGTCTTTATTGCTGCAAGGGCTTTTCTCTAGCTGCGTTGAGCAGGGGCTACTCTTTAGCTGTGGTGCAGGCTTCCCATTGAGGTGGCTTCTCTTGTTGCGGAGCATGGGCTCTAGGGTGTGGGCTTCATTAATTGCAGCTCATGGGCTCCGTAGTTGGGGCTCCTGGGCTCTAGAGCACAGGCTCAATAGTTGTGGCTCACAGGCTTAGTTGTTCAGTGGCATGTGGAATCTTCCCAGACCAGGGGTCAAACCCATGTCTCCTGCATTGGCAGGTGGAGTCTTTACCACTGAGCCACCAGAGAAGCCCTATCTAGTCTTTTGATACATAAATATACATGAGATTGAAACAGTTCTCTAACATCACTTTTATCAAGTCATAGAACTCTGCACATTTTGCAAGAATTGCAATTTCATTTTGTCACCTACATTCTTGCACTGTGGGATATATAATATCCCACAATCGATGAGAGACAGACTATAAAAATTTTGACTAGTTGATCAAGTCATTTAAGCCAAGCTTGGAAGGTTGTTTGAGAGATGAGAACAATAGTTACCCTGGGTTGGGGGGCAGTATTGACTTGAGGTGACACAGTGAGCCTCCTGGAATGTTTTATATTTTGACATGGTGGTGGTTACATGGGTGTATGTAAAAATTAACTGAGTTGAACTCTCAAGATGTGTACACTTTGTATGTAAGTTAGACATACATCAGCAACCCACTCCAGTATTCTTGCCTGGAGAATCCCATGGACAGAGGAATCTGGCAGGTTACAGTCCATAGTATCACAAAGAGTAGGACACAGCTGAAGTGATTTAGCATGCATGCATGTAATATATATGTTATTATACATGTTATATTTTACATATACATATAATTATATATATTAAAGGAAAAAGCTAGCAGTGAGTGAAAATTGTGTTGCTGAGAAACCTATACCTTCAGATGCAAACATTTTCAATTAACAAAATAGCTATATTTCACTAGGGACAGAAAACCTAAAAATATTATCCTTAAATTTAAAAAACTGAAATTACATTTAACAAAATGTTAGGGAATTAATTCCCTGGCTGCCCAATGTTTAGGATTTTCCAATGCTTTTGCTGGGGAGAGTACAAGCTCAATCCCTGGTCAGGGTACTAAAATCTCCCAAGCTGTATCACACAACCAAAAAAAATAAATTTTTAATACTGGGATTGTATGTTATTTTTATGGTCCTCTTCACTCTTTTCAATATTCTCTCAATTTTCTATGATGAGCATCTCAATTTATAATTGGAAAAAAATATGCAAATAACTTAAAGTATCCGATAAAATGTTAACTAAAGTAGTATTTCATTTAATTTCAATTTTGTGAGTTATAATATTAACATTAAAGATGGTTCCTTTTGTGTTCTTTTTTTTAAATAAAGGAGAGAACTGACTATTAGGTCACTTTGGGCTAATACTTTTTTGGACAACAGACACTAAAGGAATATGATTTTTCTTTAAAATCATATGCAAGCTTATGTCTTTCTTCCTTTACATGAAAGCAGGGTGGCCTGCTATGGACTCATGACTGATTGGTTGAGTTTATAAACTCAACTATGCCTTTTTATAGTCCATTTCTAGTAGGCAAGTGATTTACTCCCTTTAATTTTCAGTTTCCTCTGAATAAGGGATGATAATAGAATGGTAAAAACTAGAGATCTCTTCAAGAAAATTGGAGATACCAAGGGAACATTTCATGCAAAGATGGGCTCAATAAAGGAAAGAAACAGCAAGGACCTAACAGAAGCAGAAGAGATTAAGAAGAGGTGGCAAGAATACACAGAACTGTACAAAAAAGGTCTTAATGATCTGGATAACTAAAATGGTGTGGTCACTCAGCTAGAGCCAGACATCCTGGAGTACGAAGTCAAGTGGGCCTTAGGAAACATTACAAACAAAGCTAGTGGAGGTGATGAGCTATTTCAAATCCTAAAAGATGGTTCTATTAAAGTGCTGCACTCAACATGCCAGCAAATTGGGAAAACTCATCAGTGGCCACAAGACTGGAAAAGGTGTTTTTGTTCCAATGCTAAAGAAAGACAATGCCAAAGAATGTTCAAACTACCAATTGCGCTCATCTCACACGCTAGCAAAGTATTGCTCAAACTTCTCCAAGAGAGTTTTCAACAGTACATGAGCCAATAACTTCCATATTTTCAAGCTGGATTTAGAAAAGGTAGAGGAGCCAGAAATCAAATTGCCAACATTGCCAACATAGAAAAAGCAAGAGAGTTTCAGGAAAATATCTACTTCTGCTTCATTGACTACACTAAAGCCTTTTATTGTGCAGATCACAACAAACTATAGAAAATTCTTAAAGACATGGGAATACCAAACCACCTGACATGCCTTCTGAGAAACCTGTACACAGGTCAAGAAGCAACAGTTAGAACTGGACATGGAACGACTGACTTGTTCAAAATTGGGAGAGGAATATAAGACTATATATTGTCACCCTGCTTATTTAACTCATATGCAGAGTACATCAGGTGAAATGCCAGACTGGATGGAGCACAAACTAGAATTTAGATTGCTGGGAGAAATATCAACAACCTCATATATGCAGATGACACCACCCTAATGGCAGAAAGCAAAGAGAAACTAAAGAGCCTCTTGATGAAGGTAAAAGAGGAGAGTGAAAAAGCTGGCTTAAAATCAACATTCAAAAAACTAAGATCATGGCATCTGGTTCCATTACTTCATGGCAAATAGATGGGGGAAAAGTGGAAACAGTGACAGATTTCATTTGCCAACAAGAGTCTGTATAGTCAAAGCTATGATTTTTCCAGTAGCCATGAATGGATGTGAGAGTTGGATTATAAAGAAAACTGAGCGCTGAAGGACCAATGCTTTCAAACTACGGTGCTGGAGAAGACTCTTGAGAGTCCCTTGGACAGCAAGGAGATCAATCCAGTCAATCTTATAGGAAATCAATCCTCAATATTCATTGGAAGGACTGATGCTGAAGCTGAAACTCCAATACTTTTGCCATTTGATGTGGAGAGCTGACTCATTGGGAAAGACCCTGATGCTGGGAAAGATTGAGGGCAAGAAGAGAAGGGGGTGACAGAGGATGAGATGGTTGGATGGCATCACTGACACTGGACTGTAGCCAGCCAGGCTCCTCTGTCCACGGAATTTTCGAGGCAAGAATATTGGAGTGGATTGCCATTTCCTTTTCCAGGGAATCTTCCCAACCCAGGGATCAAATCCACATCTTTTGTGCCTCCTGTATTGGCAGGCAGATTCTTTACTAACTGAGCCACCGGGGAAGCCCCAGTGGACATGAGTTTGAGTAAACTCAGATAGCGAAGGACAGGGAAGCCTGGTGTGCTGCAGTCCACGGGGTCACAAAGAGTCAGACTGAGCAACTGAACAGCAACAACAACAAGGGATGATAATAGTATCCATATCGAGAGGGTTATAAATAAATCAAAGTAAATTTTATCATCATTATTATGATATATGATTAAACTGGTTTTGCTCTACATCGAGGAGTCACATTGTTTAAGGAGGGATGGTTTTACATTAAAAATGAATTAGTGTTCTAAACTTTCAGAAAATGAATAGCATGGTGCTAATCAACTGATCTTCCAATCTACACAGGACGTCAGTAATCATCTGCATTGTCTAATCCTCATAAAGACTCTGAAGTAGGCAGAGTAGTACTCCTATGTCAGACATATCGACCCTGAGACCCAAATTGGTGAAACAAGCCCCCAGAAGACAAGGAGAGACCAGAATAGAGCTAAGGTTTTCTGACTCACAGACCTGGCAGTACCTGCTCCACCATGTCACACTGGCCATGGTATGCAGAGGGCAATTTCTTTCTGGTTAAATTTAATCTTTAATTTCTATATGCTTCTCTGGTTTCTCCATTGATATGAGTTGGGTCCATCACCCTATTCCAATCACTCATGCTCTTTTCTTCAATCAAACTGTGCTGGTCAGTGAACTTTTCCACTTATAAACATGTACTCATAAGGCCCTTTTCCTGCCAACTTCAACACTAAAATCATATTCTGTTGGGGGCCAGAGTGAGGCACTCCGCCCGTGGCAAAGGTCATGAGGAAGGAGGCTCGACATAAGCAAAGGTGGGATCGAGCCTCAGGAGTCCCCCTGGAAATCCTCGAGCATCTACCCCCATAACCAGAGCCTGCCTGCTTTACTACTTTGTGCTCCCACCTACACCTCTGACTTTATGGGGGGCTGTCCCCCACCACCTCTTTCGGAGAAGGAGTAAACCTAGAGCTCCAGATAATAAAAACTCCTGGGTGTGACAAGAGTGTTTTAACCTATAAACTCCTCTGAAGGTTCTCTAGCCTGCCTGACAGGCTTGTCTGGCCACATGTGATTGCTCACAGCCTCCCAACCGTGAGAGGCACGAGATGCTTTAAACCTTCTAAAAACAGGTTCCTTAGAAAAGTTAGAAAACTATTAGTATAAGTATAATGGGCTGATTAGAAATTGTATTGGTGAAGGGTTTTTCATTTGTTGAGCCAATGTTTGTTGCTAAGTCTCCATATCCCCTGCCCTTACACACATTAATGAATATATAGAAGAAATAAGTATTAACCTTTGATATTAATCACGTTAGACCTTAGGCTAAGTAAATTCTTTCCTTAACTAAAACCCACTATACCCTCACCCTATAGGAATGTAACTTTATTTGGGTGGCGTCTGTTTTAAGAATAATCACCCCTGGAGAAATAAGTGTTCTGGTTGACTGACCGTTGTCACAAGGAGAGGGTCATAAATTGTCAGCAGGCCCCCTGGCCAGAAGATGATGTAACACCCCTAAGACCTCTGTATACATTTGTATGAAGCACCTGACTTTGATAAAAGTCAGGACTGCTGACCCCACGTGACTTTTGCATAACATCTCAGTGTATAAAAGTAGACCATGGAAAATAAAGAATTGGGATCAGTTCCTCGAAAGACTGGTCTCCCCATGTCGCTCTCTCTCTCTCACTCTGGCTGAGTCTCCATCTGGAGCGTGGAACCCGCCATGCTTACTAATTATGCCTGGGCTTCTAAGATCCGACTGGGGAGGCCTCAGTGTCTCCTCTCCTTCGGGAGAATGGAAGGACGCCTGCGGACTACGTAAGTGCTGCAAACTTCTTGTCTTGAAGTTTTATTGGTCTCCCGTGTAAACCAAGCTACTCAGCCTCTTTTCTCCACTGAATTTTCCTACTGAGCTATCCTCATTCTATTACTCTTTACATCTCTAATTAATATCTAATTGAAGCTATTGTATCCTGATCCTCGCCAACGCCGTCCCCGCTTCGAATACCCTGGATCAGCCGGGGCTAGACCCCAGCAAAATTCTTCATCCTTCGTAAAGTATTTCCTAATTTTCTTCATGTAGTACTCTGTTTAAACTTAAGCTTGTTTTGAATCCTGATAACTGTTTGTTCTCCCTCTTACTTGTACTTATAAAGCTGTTTTGCATTTCAATTATTTGGGGCAATCGTCTTCCCCCCATGCTTCTATTATTTATCTTAAAATCTCTTATAGTACCCAGCATAATGGTTAAAAATGAAAGATGCTTAATGGGTGTGTATTGAATAAATGAATGAGTTAATGATGTAACAGCTAAACAGATACACGTTTTTAATATATATTATGAAATGAGCTTGGGGGCATACATCATAACACATAGTAATACCTTCCTTGGTTGGGATATTTGAATGCAGCCCATGACTTGCAGATTCTACTTGCATTTCACTCATGAACAAATTTTGAGATTTTAAAAACAGTGCTTGGGTCTGATCTCACTAATATACTGGAAACTAATTTGCTCCTCTTTGTGGGCATAATTACTCCTACAGGCCACAGAGATAAGGCAGTCACAGAAAATCCCCTGAATGTAAAAATGGATCAGAGAGCCAAGCCAGAGCTCATTGGTGGCAAGTAGGCAGACAACTTTCCCCAGGTGGGTCACAATGCTCCTGCCCACAGTAGCATCCTATTCAACTTGTTTGTTTCACGGACTCCTCCATATAGTTAAGGAGACTGGTGGGAAATCCCTCTTAGGTGTGCCATAGTTGATTATACTATCTAATGCAAAATGTGGTCTTAGAATTGGGTGAATTATCCATTTTGATTTTTATGCACTTCAATTTTTTAATGTCCCCTTTTCTGACCTAAAGATGAGTTTCGTATGACTTGAGATAATTTATACAATATATTTTATCTATTAAGAGTGTTTAACTAAGTATGCAAACTACGATATAAAATCGCTTTTACTTTGAACCAAAGAACTTGAGCTTTTAAAAAATAAATTTTATGTTTAAAAGATAAAAGGCTTTAGTTCTTTTTGGATAATAAGTCATTATTATTTCCTGAAATTCTCAGTAACATCAAAGGTAAGTGGGTGTGAATTTTGCCATCAGGGAAGTACAGTGGGAATTTCCAGAATGTTATCTGAGATGAGTGTGTCAGAGGCTTGGAGGTGAACCAGATGAAACATAAACAACAGCTGAATACCAGATGAAATAAATAACAGATTGGCTGATCTCAGAACACTTGATGAGAAGAGTTATGTATTAGTCTGAGTCCTCCCAAGAAAGAAAAGCAATAAGAAATGGGAGCTATATATTCAAACATACATACACACACACACACAAATATATGTAGTTGACCCTTGCACAAGTAGGAGAATAAGGAATGCCAACCCCCACCCTCTGATCCCCTATAGTCAAAAATCTGTGTACTGCTAGCTCTTCCTCAAAAACAAAGAACAGATTAATGACTCACCCAAGGACAGAAGCTGAAACAGTTCAAATAAAACCAGGACTAAAACCCTATTTCTGCTTATTCTGCATATTGTGATCTTTAATGGAACACAAACTTTTCCCAATGCTTTGTTAATATAAAGATCTGTAAAATGAAAATACAGGCACTATATTTATTGAAAAAAATCCACATCTTTATAAGTGGATCTGCCTAATTCAAATTGTTCAAGGGTAACTGAATATATATATGTATATACATGTATATATTCAGATATTTATAATATGTGAGAGTAATATATGTATATACATATATGTTTATATGTATAAACAAATATTTTCAGATATTTATAATAAGGAACTGGCTCATGACAGATGCTGAGCCTCCCGTGATGTGTAGTCTACAATCTACAAACAGGAGAGTTGGTGGTATAATTCTAGTTCAATTTCAAAGGCCTGAGAACAAGGAAAGCAAATGGAGTAAGTTCCAGTCCAAGTCCGGGTTCAAAAGCAGAGAAGACCAATGTCCCAGCTCAAAGACAGTCAGACAGAAGGAAATCCCTTTCTATTCACAGGCAGTCAGTCAGCCTTTTTGCTCTAGTCAAGCCTTAGTTGTTCGGATGAGGCCTACCCACACTGGGGGCTTCCCTGGTAGCTCAGCTGGTAAAGAATCCACCTGTAATGCGGGAGACCTGGGTTCTATCCCTGAGTTTGGAAGATCCCCTGGAGAAGGGAAAGGCTATCCACTTCAGTATTCTGGCCTGGAGAATTCCATGGACTGTATAGTCCATGGGGTCTCAAAGAGTCAAACACGACTAAGCAAATTTCACTTTCACCCACTTTAGGGAAGGCAATCTACTTTACTCAGTCTACCAAGTCAGATGTTAATCTCATCCCAAAACACCTTTACAAACATTCACAATAATGTTGGACCAAATATCTGGACTTCCTGGTCCAGTCAACTTGACTCACAAAATTAACCATCACTAGTTTTTTAATAGGATATCCTTCCACTCCCCAAAACAGTCAATGCAGCTTTTAGGACTTTAAAGTCAGGATCAGAAACTCACCTTCTTTGGGTTGGAGTGATGTGATGAAAGAGCACAGAGCACAGACTTTTGAGTTAAATTGATCTGAATTCAAATCCCTTATCTCAGCCACTTTCCAGCTATGTGATCTTGGATAAGCTAATTAACCTCTCAATTCCCTCATCTCCAAAGCACAAGATACTGCAGACTGTTAGGGAAAAATATTGCAATATGCTTATCACATATATAAGCATTCAATACATCATATCTATTATTATTAGAGTTTCCCTCAGGATTTATTGTTCCAAAAGTAATAAAAAAGTTTATTGTTCCAAAAAGTAATCTCTGGGTACTTGGTACTTTAGGTAAAACAGAAAATAGTTTGTACATGGAAGATAAATTAGAGTAGCTTAAATGTAGTATTTTTTAAGGCATGTTCAGTGTTTTTTTAAAATCACCAAAGTGTATCTAAAACTTTTGGTAAAGTCTTAAAAATCAAACCAGATCATGATGTTAATACTTAGTATGCTCCATGTTCCTCCATCATGTGCTTTGATTTGATACATCCTGAATCTTCACTGGGTGTCTGATGTACCAGATTTGGCAAGGTAAGCCAAAGAGGAAATAGGACACCTCTCCATTGATGGACAACAAAGTGTTTCCCCTTGTTTACAGAACTCTTTCTCTTTTAGGTCATGCCAATTTGGAAACTGGAAAAAAAAAATCATGATGGGTTGGGTTACCTATTATGTAGGCAAGATACTAGAGACTGTTAGGGGAAAATATTGCAATATGCTTATCAAATATGTAAGCATTTGATACATCATATCTATTATTATTAGTGTTTCCCTCAGGATTTATATAGCATTGTTCCAAAAAGTAATTATTGGGCACTTGGTACTTTAGCTCAAAATTCTCCAAGGCAGGCTTCAGCAATACGTGAACTGTGAACTTCCAGACATTCAAGCTGGTTTTAGAAAAGGCAGAGGAATCAGAAATCAAATTGCCAACATCCACTGGATCATCGCAAAAGCAAAAGAGTTCCAGAAAAACATCTATTTCTGCTTTATTGACTATGCCAAAGCCTTTGACTGTGTGGATCACAATAAACTGTGGAAAATTCTGAAAGAGATGGGAATATCAGACCACCTGACCTGCCTCTTGAGAAACCTGTATGCAGGTCAGGAAGCAAGAGTTAGAACTGGACATGGAACAACAGACTGGTTCCAAATGGGGAAAAGGAGTATGTCAAGGCAGTATATTGTCACCCTGCTTATTTAACTTATATGCATAGTACATCATGAGAAATGCTGGTCTGGAGGAAGCACAAACTGGAATCAAGATTGCTGGGAGAAATATCAATAACCTCAGATATGCAGGTGATACCACCCTTCCTTATGGCAGAAAGTGAAGAAGAACTAAAGAGTCTTTTGATGAAAGTGAGAGAGGAGAGTGAAAAAGTGGGCTTAAAGCTCAACATTCAGAAAACTAAGATCATGGCATCCGGTCCCATCACTTCATGGCAAATAGATGGGGAAACAGTGGAAAAAATGGCTGACTTTATTTTTGGGGGGATCCAAAATCACTGCAGATGGTGACTGCAGCCATGAAATTAAAAGACACTTACTCCTTGGAAGGAAAGTTATGACCAACCTAAACAGCATATTAAAAAGCAGAGATACTACTTTGCCAAAAAGGTCCATCTAATCCAGGCTATGGTTTTTCCAGTAGTCATGTATGGATGTAAGAGTTGGACTCTAAAGAAAGCTGAGGGCCAAAGAATTGATGCTTTTGAACTGCAGTATTGGAAAGACTTTTGAGAGTCCCTTGGACTGCAAGGAGATCCAACCAGTCCATCCTAAAGGAGATCAATCCTGAGTGTTCATTGGAAGGACTGATGTTGAAACTGAAACTCCAATACTTTGGCCACCTGATGCGAAGAGCTGACTCATTTGAAAAGACCCTGATGCTGGGAAAGATTGAGGGCATGAGGAGAAGGGGACGACAGAGGATGAGATGGCTGGATGGCATCACCAACTCGATGGACATGGGTTTGGGTGGACTCCGGGAGTTGGTGATGGACAGGGAGGCCTGGCATGCTGCGGTTCATGGGGTCGAAAAGAGTCTGACACGACTAAGCGACTGAACTGAAACTGAACTGGTACTTCAGGCAAAACAGAAAATAGTTTGTAGATGGAAGATAAATTAGAGCAGCTTCAATGCCTACATAGAACTTTAGTTTTGGGCTCCTGCATTGGCAGATGAGTTCTTTACCTACTGCTGTCTAGGTTGGTTCCTTCCAAGGAGTAAGCGTCTCTTAATTTCATGGCTGCAGTCACCATCTGCAGTGATTTTGGAGCCCCCCAAAATAAAATCTGTCACTGTTTCCCCATCTATTTCCCATGAATTGATGGGACCAGATGCCATGATCTTAGTTTTCTGAATGTTGAGTTTTAAGCCAATTTTTTAACTTTCCTCTTTCACTTTCCTCAAGAGGCTCTTTAGTTCCTCTTTACTTTCTGCCATAAGGGTGTCGTCATCTGCATATCTGAGGTTATTGATATTTCTCCCAGCAAGCTTGATTCCAGTTTGTGCTTCCTCCAGCCCAACGTTTCTCATGATGTACTCTGCATATAAGTTAAATAAGCAGGGTGACAATATATATCCTTGATGTACTCCTTTTCCAATTTGGAACCAGTCTGTTGTTCCATGTCCAGTTCTAACTGTTGCTTCTTGACTTGCATACAGATTCCTCAAGAGGCAGGTCAGGTGGTCTGGTATTCCCATCTCTTTAAGAATTTTCCACAGTTTGTTGTGATCCACACAGTCAAAGGCTTTGGCATAGTCAATAAAGCATAAGTAGATATTTTTCTGGAACTCTGTTGTTTTTTCGATGATCCAGTGGATGTTGGCAATTTGATCTGTGATTCCTCTGCCTTTTATAAATCCAGCTGGAACATCTGGAAGTTCACAGTTCACATATTGTTGAAGCCTGGCTTGGAGAATTTGAGCATTACTTTACTAGCCTGTGAGATGAGTGCAATTTTGCGGTAGTTTGAGCATTCTTTAGCATTGCCTTTCTTTGGGATTGGAATGAAAACTGACCTTTTCCAGTCCTCTGGCCACTGCTGAGTTTTCCAAGTTTGCTGGCATATTGACTGCAGCACTTTCACAGCATCATCTTCTAGGATTTGAAAGAGCTTGACAAAGAGCCTGGTGAGCTACAAAGAGTTGAACACAACCGAGCATAGGACAACAAGAAAATAGACTCTTCTCTTCCCCACAACGACTCAACAAACGAAAAGCCACCAGCTCTTTGTTTACTGTGTGAAAGTCAAAGTCGCTCACTTGTCTCTGACTCTTCGTGACCCCATGGACCATACAGTCCATGAAATTCTTCAGGCCAGAATACTGGAGTGGATAGCCTTTCCCTTCTCCAGGGTATTTACTGCACAGTCCTCCCAATTTCCCAATTTCCTTTTCCTCTGTGTAAAAACATTCTCCTTTCCCTGCCATGCTGGGACTTGCATGTGGATCACCTTGGCTGCAGACTATGAATTGCAATTCTCTGCTGATCCCAAATGAACTCATTTTTTGCTGGAGAAATATTTGGTTGCCTACTTATTTCAGGTCAACAAACTCATAACTTTCAAAAAAAAATGTTCTTCTTTAGCTTTGAATAGTCCTTTGAGGTGGGCAGTAGGGTAAGCACTCTTACTTTCATTGAGTGAACATATGGATACACTGAGGTTTAAAATAATGTCCTCAGTTTTCATCAAAATTGACTAAATAAATAGTTATGTATGAGTTCCTATTGTATTTGCTTTAAAATAATTAAGGATATTTTTTCATTAAGTTGCAAGGAGGGATTTTTTTTTTTTTAATTCAGTTAGGGAAACACCAACCCTAAGAAACTGGAATGCCTCAGAAACACTGACAGAAACACCAAATCACTAATCATGTTTTTTATTCTTTTCCTTAACTGCCAGGGGACTCAGAGCCAAACCAGAAGTTAACCACAACTGATTTTTCTAGTTGGCATATTTTTGTTCTTTTCTTTGGCCATAAGTGCCTATTTCTATATCACTATTTCATTATATTTTTACATTATCAGCTGTTTCAAGTATTTTCAGGCAGTAAGGAAGTTTCAGTTTTCAGTGAGAAAGTTTCATGCCAGGCCACCCCGTCTATCACCAACTCCCGGAAGTCACTCAAACTCATGTCCATCGAGTCGGTGATGCCATCCAGCCATCTCATCCTCTGTCGTCCCCTTTCCCTCTTGTCCCCAATCCCTCCCAGCATCAGAGTCTTTTCCAATGAGTCAACTCTTCGCATGAGGTGGCCAAAGTACTGGAGTTTCAGCTTCAGCACCATTCCCTCCAAAGAAATCCCAGGGCTGATCTCCTTCAGAATGGACTGGTTGGATCTCCTTGCAGTCCAAGGGACTCTCAAGAGTCTTCAACACCACAGTTCAAAAGCATCAATTCTTCAGCGCTCAGCTTTCTTCACAGTCCAGATCTCACATCCATACATGATCACTGGAAAAACCATAGCCTTGACTAGACGAACCTTTGTTGGCAAAGTAATGTCTCTGCTTTTTAATATGCAATCTAGGTTGGTCATAACTTTCCTTCCAAGGAGTAAGCGTCTTTTAATTTCATGGCTGCAATCATCATCTGCAGTGATTTTGGAACCCCCAAAAATAAAATCTGCCATTATTTCCACTGTTTCCCCATCTATTTCCCATGAAGTGATGGACCGGATGCCATGATCTTAGTTTTTTGAATGTTGATCTTTAAGCCAACTTTTTCACTGTCCTCTTTCACTTTCATCAAGAGGCTTTTTAGTTGCTCTTCACTTTCTGTAAGGAAGTTTAGGTAAATATAAATTTTAAATGGCAAAACCAAAACACAAATGAAGAGTTCCCTAAATTCACTGAGAAATTTCTAGCAGAGCTAGGACTGGAATTGTGGTTTCCTTAATTCTAGCACAGGCTATTTCTTCTGTTCTAACGTGAGCTGGGTGACAAGCTTTTTCCCTTAACCATGGAACATATTGTGTGTGTGTGTGTGTGTGTGTGTGTGTGTGCACGCACGAGCACATATGCTCAGTTGCTCCGTCGTGTCCAACTCTTTGCAACCCCATAGACCGCAGACCTCCAGGCTCCTCTGTCCATGGGCTTTTCCAGGCAAGAATACTGGAGTAGGTTGCCATTTCCTTCTCCAGGGGATCTTCCCCACCCAGGAATGAAACTTGTGTCTCCTGCATTGGCACACTGATTTTTTTTTTTTTTTAACCCACTTAGCCACCAAGGAAGCCCATGGAACATATCTGTTTTTTAAAGTATAGCAATATGAAAATGTCACTGCTGAATGTTGTTTGAATTGAAAATGTGCTTTAGCTTTTAAAGGCTATCTAGCTGTGCCTTACCTATTGTTTTCAAAGGCAGTCTCTTCCCAACTAAGGATTCATCCAGCACTGGATGCTGGGTTTGGCCAGCAAGCACAACAAAAGATGAAGGTCCTATATTTCCTGCTATACTAAATGGTACAAAAATGAAGAACACTGTTATTCTGTCAGCCTTTTCCCAAATGGATGGCAAATATCCACCTTGAATAAAAACATGTTTTTTTAAAAAAGACAAAACACTTTGGTAGGCAGAGACATGTTTTAACAAAGAATCAGTGTGAGTGCTTTTTAGTTTTGCCTTGCTTTGAAAATGCAGTCATGGGGAGGGAGGTGGGAGGGGGGTTCAGGATGGGGAGCACGTGTACACCCATGGTGGATTCATGTTGATGTATGGCAAAACCAATACAATATTGTAAAGTAATTAGCCTCCAATTAAAATAAATAAATTTTAAAAAGAGAATGTAATAAAATAAAGTTAACACACACCCATACACACCCACACACACACACAATGCAGTCATTTACTCTAGGTGCATGTGGGGTGCTCAATCGTGTCTGACTCTTTGTGACCCCGTGGACTGTAGCCCGCCAGGCAGGTGGACTTTTTACCACTTCCCACTGAGCCTGGGAAGTCCCTCTAGGTACTTTTGAGGATTTTAAAGTCTCTCTATTTTAAAAACGCTCAGTTTAACTTATTCTGTGATTAAATACAGCATGCCCTTTTATTTACCTATTATATATGCTTAGTCGCTCAGTCATATTCGACTCTTTGCAACACTTTGGACTGTAGCCCGCCAGGCTCCTCTGCCCATGGGCTTTTTCAGGCAAGAATACTGGAGTGGGTAGCCATTTCCAGGGGAATCTTCCAGACCCAGGGATCAAACCTGCATCCTCTGTGTCTCCTGCATTGTAGGTGGATTCTTTGCCTGCTAAGCCATTTGGGGCAGGCCCTTACCTTTCATAGTGGAGAAAAGTTCTTAGTTGTTTAGTCATGTCTCTTTGCAACCCCTTGGACTGTAGCCCGTCAGGCTCCTCTGTCTATGGAATTTTCCAGGCAAGAATACTGGAGTGGGTAGTCATTACCTTTTATCAGCTGTTAGGAAATCTCTTTTTAAATTCCAGGTGAAACAAGCTGCTGTATGGACGGCTAATGCCATCTATTTTCAAGCGCGCCCTCTGCTGGCTGTTGCCTTGAATTTTAAAAATATTCTGTAGGCACCAGGATTTCATTTGTTGACCGGATGTCTTTAATGAATTAGTAGAAAGAAAAACATTTGGGGGGGGTGGGGGGAGGGGAGGCGCGGAGAACAAAAACAAACAAATTTTTGTCTTAAGAGTAAATAAGCAAATATATGTAATGGCACCAGGCATAATTTTCAGTCAGTTCAGTTCAGTTGCTCAGTCCTGTCGGACTCTTTGCAAGCCCATGAACCACAGCACGCCAGGCCTCCCTGTCCATCACCAACTCCTGGAGTCCACCCAAACCCATGTCCATTGAGTCAGTGATGCCATCCAGCCATCTCATCCTCTGTCGTCCCCTTCTCCTCATGCCCTCAATCTTTCCCAGCATCAGGGTCTTTTCAAATGAGTCAGCTCTTCGCATCAGGTGGCCAAAGTATTAGGAGTTTCAGCTTCAACATCAGTCCTTCCAATGAACACCCAGGACTGATCTCCTTTAGGGTGGACTGGTTGGATCTCCTTGCAGTCCATGGGACTCTCAAGAGTCTTCTCCAACACCACAATTTGAAAGCATCAATTCTTCGACGCTCAGCTTTCTTTATAGTCAGTCCAACTCTCACATCCATACATGACTACTGGAAAAACTATAGCCTTGACTAGACAGACCTTTGCTAACAAAGTGGTGTCTCTGCTTTTTAATATGCTGTCTAGGTTGGTCATAACTTTCCTTCCAAGGAGTAAGCGTCTCTTAATTTCATGGCTGCAATCACCATCTGCAGTGATTTTGGAGCTCCCAAAAATAAAGTCTGCCACTGTTTCCACTGTTTCCCCATCTATTTGCCATAAAGTGATGGGACCGGATGCCATGATCTTAGTTTTCTGAATGTTGAGCTTTAAGCCAACTTTTTCACTTTCATCAAGAGGTTCTTTAGTTTTTCTTCACTTTCTGCCATAAGGGTGGGTCATTGAAAATAACACTGTGTTTTAATTGTGACAACATAAAAACATTTGTGCAGCAAAGATTTATTGAGTCATTATTCCATGACAGGCACTGTGTCAAGCACTGAAGTTATAAAATTGATGCCGACATGACCCTGCATCAAGGATCCCACAGTCTTATGAGGAAGTCAGACCCACTAACTGGCCATCATCTGCTATGTGTTGAGTGCAAAATGGGGCCAGAGGAGAGATGTCTAAAAATCTCAAGGAGGGAGGAGTTAGGACAGGCTTCCTGGAGCAGACTGGCAAAGGAAGACAAGGAAGGGCAAGGGCAAGTGTAGAGAAGAGTACTAGGTAAGAGAAACATGGTGTGCGTGCAGAAGTGTACGCTGGTGTTGGCTGACTGCAGCCTAGCACCATGTATAGGGCTTGCCCAGGAATGATGCTGTATGGCAGCACTTCTCAGCTCTTTCGGTCTCATAATTTTCTTATATTTATAAAAACTACAGAGGACCCCAAACAGCTGTTGTTCATATGAACTTTATTGATGTTTACTGTATTAGAAATTAAAACTGAGACATTTTAAACATATTGGATTAGCTAGAAATTCATTTGGGTTTTTCTATAACATCTTAAACAAAATTTCTGGCTAACTCAATAGTTAATAATGTACTTAGTTATTATATGTTACCTTAAGCTACATCCTATGGGGGAAAAAAAGTTACTAAATTTTCCAAACACAAACGAGTGAGAAGTGTGGCATTGTTTTATGTGTTTACAAAACTTTTTAATGTCTGGCCTAACAGGAGCCATCTGGATTCTCATATTTGCCTCCACAGTCCATATATTAAACCACTGCATGTCAAGTAGCAACTGGAAAACTCTACTCTTATGAAAGAAAAACAGTAACAAATAGCTAGTCTGGGTAGAAAGTCTATGTGAGAAGATGGAGCTCTCAATCTGAAACATTGGGAGGAACATTCCAAACAAGACACAAAATGTCACCAGCCTCTCTCTCTAATGACAAAATGCTGGTGCTGAGTGACAGGGCTGAGCAATACATGTATGCCTACTGTAAATCATATTTACATTTCCAACCTCTGAAATCATGGGAATGTCATGCTGATATCAGTATCTTCTAGATGTTTAAATAAGGGATCTGTTGGAAAATATGAGATTTTTAAAAATGGGGGGTTAAAAAAGAAAGATCACAAGAAAAAGCAATACTAAAACACATACAGTGCATTTTAAATGCCCCAAAGGAACCATTAGTGGATCCCACCAGCAAAATATAGCCACCCACCAGAGGTTTTGTTGGAGAGGATGAAAATAACTCTAATTGAATAGGAAAATCTAATTTATCCACATGTATGTGACCATTTAGAACCAAATCAAACAATTTATTTTGAAAAAAAAATTTTTGTTAATTCCTATGATTTTGAAGTAAACTGAGCATAACAAAACTCAATCATGAAATTATTAGCTTTACTTGTAATGTTAGGGTTAGTGTGAAAACTTGCCTTCAGTGGTATCAATACTTCTTTGGTTGAACTTGTTCAAATACAAATTCATATGCACTGTGATACACCTCTAATGTGCATTGAAAGTCCTCAGATTGTTGCAGGGTCTGCCTAGTTTTTATGACTATTTTAGCCAGTTCAAGGCAGGTTTCCAGTATGAGCAGCACATACTATATCCAGACATGAAATGAATGTCATAAAGGAGGCCACTGAGCCCTTCTCAATAATTGAAAGGGAGCTGGAGGACTCCAGGGGGTGAAGATTTGCACAGCATTGTGGCTAGGGACCTGGGGTATGGAGAGAAAGGGAGATGGGAACCAGAAAATGAATGAGGGGAAGTGAAAGAGGCACATTCCCAGACAGAGACAGTTTATTTACAAACATGAATCAAAACAGATTTATACTTTCCTGACTCCACAGTGGATTTTCATCTTACAAAGTAGACTGGCTACCAAAATCCTTCATAAAATCTGCCTTCCCCTTTGCAGTGAGAAATAAGCAAAAAGTCAAAGGTTAAAAGATCATGCACAAAATATTATATTCCCAAATATAATTATACAAGTCTTTAACTTCTTCACAAATCAATGATAAAAGATTAACTAATTTATACTTCACTATATTTTGTAGCACAGATTTTTTTCATCATATATTTATGTTCACATTTCACAAACAACATTATAAAAAGACTGTCCACTTCTTTTCTTAAAATGGGAAAACAAAGCCATAACACTTAAAAAATTCAATTTGCAGAGCATAAACTTTTTTTTATAAGAACAGAACTTAAAATAAACTCATTTCAAACCAAAATATCTTCAGCATAAACTCTGTATGTTTCCCAAAGGAATTCTTAGCGCTCAGATTTTGGTTGGTTTAGCCTGTCTTGCAGGCTTCCCTGGTGACTCAGTAGTAAAGAATCCATCTGTCACTGCAGGAGATGTGGGTTCAATCCCTGGGTCAGGAAGATCCCCTGGAGGAAATGGTTACCCACTCCAGTATTGTTGCCTGGGAAATCCCATGGACAGAGGAGCCTGGTTGGCTATAGTCCACGGGGTCACAAAAAGAGTTGGACATGACTCAGCGACTAAAGAGCAATAAGCCTCTCTTGCATCTAGTGGTTCTTGTGTATCATGATTCCCAATTATTATCCCAAGGAAAACTTCAAGCGAGGTGGGATACAGTGTAAGTCATTATCACATACATAAAGGCTTTATTTTTGACCTTGTCACATGGCTTGCAGGATCTTAGTTCCCTGACCAGAGATCAAACCCAGGCCAAGGCAGTGAAAGGGCCAAATTGTAACCATTGGACCACCATGGAATTCCCAATATAAGCTTTAATGAAACTTGAGATGCTTCATCAGAAACAGTGCTTGACCCCCTTTTTCTTTCACTCCCTCTTTTCATCTGAGAGAGCCCTTTGGAGACCTAGAAGGGCTGGATTTATTGTCTGTAGTTACTACAGAATTTGGCTCACAACTTTGGGGGGAAATGCCGTTTTAAGGAATTTTGTGCATGTATTATATTTTCTTTGCTTCCCTAGAGATGGATAACCTCAAAATAAGATCCAAATATTGGTTCCTTCAAATGATGTAAAAAAGAATAGTATTAAATGAGGAGGTTAGCTATCATAAAATAAGAACTAAAGTTCAAGTTTTTTAGGAAAAAAAAAACTGATCTTGCATATGTCTGTGTATATGAAATAATGACCTACAAAACAAAACACTGTTGAAGAAGAAGCCAATACAATTAGCCAGTCTGACAAAATGGTTGGAATGTATAATTGGAAGATACCTCATAAAGTTGTTCAATTCTCTGATTTTAGAGGACAGGCAAAAAAGGCCCAGAGATGGTAAGTGACTTGCCTGAGTCCATTAGCAGGTTAATCTGTATGATTATTTTTATACACACAGGCACACACACATATACTCACTGTTGCATTTACTTCCGTACATCACATGCTTGTAACTTAAATAATAAATGAATAATAAATATGCAGATTCTCATTTGTTATTTCATCCTCATAAGTAGGAAATACCTATCTTTCAAATGAGTAAAAAGGCTCTACTTTCTTTCCACTGGTGAATTTACTGTATCAAGGCTTGGCTGTATGTCTGCTTTCTGCAGTGCCTGAAAGAAGCACAGATTGGAGCAGTAGGAAGAGTGGCAGGAAGGAGCAAAAACATAGTCAAGTCGAATCAGAATTGGAGCTTCTTTCGGTGCCAAGGATGTCCCACGGGCAGTGAAGGCTTCACATGAAATGAAACTTGGTCTACTGTAACTTCAGACTTAGCTGGAAGGTGATAATGAAGGGTATCACCACAAGAGTATGAAGTAGCTCCTCCAACCACAGAGAGCAGAAATGACCAGTGCGTATCTCATCTAAGTTACTGAACTATGAACTTAGATGACTTTACTAGGTGTAATCATAGTGTCTAATTATTTTAATTTGTTATGCATATAAACATCAAAATATTTAGGCTTTATATTCAATATATAATAATATTAATAGCTATTTTACCTCTTTCCATAAAATTATTTGTGGATATAATTCTAAAGTCACCTTTTTAAATCTTAAGGTAGTTTTTTTTTTTTAAAAAAAACATCATTATCTTTAATATTCTTTACTGACTTTATCCTGAAAAATCTTGTCTAGCTATATATATTAACATTAAATAACTTAAAAAAATAAATGATACATTATATATACCAAAATAGCCCCATTTTAAAGCTACACAAGTGAAAAGGTTGAGTTTTCAAGAATAAACTAGACCCTCTAAAGGCATTTTTCATAATTTTAATATTAAATGTATCTTCTTCTCTGACTATGCCAAATATATATACACTATTCTTAGTAACTTATGTCAGATGTAGCCATTATGAAAACATTGGGTTGGTTCACTTGTCTATTTTTACTTGTTTTGTAAAGGAACATTTATTCTAAATCTAAATAAATTTGCTCCCAGATCTCCCCCAGGGAGATGGCATAACCAAAAAACAACGGTGTGCAGATATCCAGTGCATGCAACCTCATATTTTCTAATAATAGTGGTAGAAAGTAACTTTCAAGTATTATCATAATCCAACTGGACTTATAGATAGCTATCATATAAATTAACACTGTAAAGGAAGAAAGTCATTTGAGAAACTTGTCCTTGCTAGAACAGCTTTGCCAAAATTCCCATAGGAAACAAAGCCACCCATCCATAAAGAACAGAGGGCATTTGGTACCCAGCACTGACCTTGAAGTACACATATTTAACACTGCTCTGAACTCAAAGTAAACTCTAGCAAGTTGAAGAAGAGCCCACATTTTCTTTACTCATTAAAGGTCATCCGCAGTGGGTAGAATTTCTTCTAAAAAGAACTTGACGGAGGCAAAACCTAAGCCGAATTCCAGCTCCTAACCCTGCTGTCTGTAGCTGTGGGCATTAGTAGCAATTTGGTTAAAACATGAACAGACAGACTGGCCCACTTAGAGAACAAGATTCAGATGTTTCTGCACTCATGTTACTCAAAAGCATTTCCTAAAATTAAATTAAAATGAAGTCTGCAGAGAATAGAGATTCCATAATTCATAAGTAATGAGAGGAAATTAGTCGACTAAAGAGTCAATGTTTTTCCAAAGCAGGTGTAGGTCATCAGGAGGGGCTCAAGCTTTTCAGAAATCTCGCTCCTTCACAGGTTTTGATCCAGCCACTTGATGTAACTATTCCTAGTCCGAATTCCCACTGAGAAGTTGGTTGGCCAGCTGGTGAAAATCATGCACCCGTGGAAGCCATCCTCAAAGTGATCCAAGGTCACCTCCACACCCGCACTCTCCAAACGCTTTGCATACATGATTCCGTCATCTCTTAGGACATCGTGCTCACAGGTCAGAATATAGGTCTTTGGGAGGTGCTGCAGGACCTCCTGGTCTGCGATGAGTGGGGCCGAGCGGGCATCCAGCAGCTGAGGGATCTCCTGGACAATCCTGGAGTTGCCAGTGGTCTGCATGACAGGCTTATAGTTCTTTGTGATGGAAATGGGCAAAAGGGATGTCCAGTTTAGACGAGCCCTGAGGGCAGAAGCCTCATCCACATCCATTGACGTGTGATTGTTGACTATCATTGCCTGGACAAAGTCATAGTTGCCGTTGAAGTAGTCCACCCAGTACTTCACCATGACATACCGGGGCAGAATGGGGGTGTTCATATTTTGCTGATAAGAGGGTGTATTAAAATCTAAAGCTTGAAGAACTGGATAAATTAAAGCTTGCACTTTGAGCTTGTTTTTTAGGTTGGTATCTTGATTAAACTGGAGAAGAGAAAGCAAACACATTATTTCATTTCACTTTGAATGGCCACCACCATCACCACCACTCTTCAAGCTGTTGGATATTTACTAAGAAAGGTGTGATGTTTGCAACTCATACTTTTGAGTGAATATTTCAAAAGTACGTGATCTCTTAGGTCTTTAAACGCCCATCAACACTCTTTATCCATCCTTTGGCACAATACTCATCATGCTGGGTGTTATGGATGGATAGTTTTGTATTCCCAAGAAAGGCCCAAAAGGCAGTGCCTTACTGGGGAGAAAAAACTAGTCTGACTCTTCCAGAGGACATGGGTATGAAAAGCTAAATGAACAGATGATGGGACTCCAAAGTCTTTTAATAGGACCTCAGGGTCTCTCCTCTGATGAGCCTAGAGTCCTCGCGGTTGGTGAGAGGGAGGGAGTTTCAATCATGCCGGCAGTGCGCCTTCCATTGTACTTCACGAGTGTGTGTCTGAGAGTGCAACTGAGACGGGAACGTGACTGAACCCCTACCACTGCAGAACTCCATTCCCCCAGGTCTCCCTGCAATGCAAATATATTGCCTCATTTTGTAATTCTAGTGTCTAAAATGATATATTTTTTACATAACATCTAAAAGGCAGCTAACTAGGTCACTGTGTTTCACAGGCTACTAAACAATCTTCAAGATAACTTCAGCCAAACAATTTTGTTTCGCAACAGACTTTAGAACCCTATCCTGAGGGAAGATGTAGTTGCTCTTTAAAAGCAGTTCTTAATACATGCCAAGAACTGTACATACATCATCTCACTCAGTCCTGGCAACAGCCTTTCATTCAGATGGCACGATCCTCATTTTCCTGAGACTTGCCCAAAGCTGCACACCTCCCCTAGGGGGGCCTGGATTCCACCCAGTTCTGTCTGGTTTTAAAGCCCATGATTCTCTGTGCAGTGCCCCAGGACATATGGATAGCAAACCTACCAGTGCCAAGCAGAGAACTAAGTCCTTTAATTACAGTGAAAGAGAAGAAATCAGGACATCCCACAAATGAAAAGGCAGATGCTATTTGAGAATGCCAAAAGAAATTTGGAGGTAAGAAGACAAAAATGCCATTCTTAAATTATTTAACCCATTAGAGGGAAAAAAAATGTACTTATCTTTGAATTTACACAGCTGCCCAAAATTTGGGATGCCATTAGAGCTAGACAGAATTTAACCAAGTAAAACTCAGTGAGTGAGTGAAGTCACTCAGTTGTGTCCGACTCTTTGTGACCCCATGGACTGTAGCCTACCAGGCTCCTCCATCCATGGGATTTTCCAGGCAAGAATACTGGAGTGGGTTGCCATTTCTTTCTCCAGGAGATCTTCCTGACCCAAGGATTGAACCCAGGTCTCCCGCATTGTAGGTAGACGCTTTACTGTCTGAGCCACCAGGGAAGTCCCTGAAGTAAAACTCAGATTAACATATATTTTAACATTCAAAGTGCCTGAAGCACTTAACTTAAAAGTTAACATTTAACTTTTTCTTTTATATTAACAAACACTTTTAAATTTTTAAATTTGGCTCAAAGTTTAAGGAAACAATCTTAGCAATGGAAACATAAGCAAAAATACTCTGTTTTTCAAGTCCAACATGGAAAAGGAGCAGAGAAAACTTAATTTCCAGGCATATCCCTGAGGGGCAAGGGTAGGATGCTAAAATGCTAGCTCTTCTCTCTCATTCACTGTAACCAGGGCCTTTCCAAAGACTCAGAGATGACACTTCTTTCAATGATCCATTTTCCTACTTCAGAAAGATCTCTGAGACGTTTCCAAGTGCAGTCATCTCAATAACTTGGCCCCCGAGTAAGCAGCCTACCCGGCTAGACCTTTGCCATGCCTAGTGGACATGTGCTGCCTGCTGAACATCAACATGCACCCTCCTTTCACCAGCACCGCAGGGATCTCTATTACCTGCTGGCCCAGGGCAGCTGCCAAATTCCCACCAGCACTGTCACCAGAAATGCCGACTCTGCCTGGGTCAACTGAATACTTGTGTAAGACCTCTGGCTGCAGGAAGTACTTCGTGGCACGTACAACATCGTGAATTTGCTCAGGAAAATAAACCTTTGGAACTAGCCTGTATCTGTGAAGAAAACACAAAGTCTTTACAGGCCTTTTAAAGGTTAAAGGGAAACTGGTTCTTTTGAAGCCATGAACAAACAAGTAAGGAATTATAATAAATATAAAAATAAACCATTTTCATATAATTCAAACGCTTAGTTTAAAAAATGTAATGATTTTGTCATATATATATATAGCTGAGTTCCTTCGCTGTTCACCTGAAACCATCACAACATTGTTAATCAGCTAAACCCCAATACAAAATAAACAGTTTACCAAAAATGCAATGATTTTGTAATAGTAATTTTTTCTATCAGTCACCAAACCAAACAAGCGAAACAAAAATCTACAGCTGTCACCAAGGAAGATAACAAAACTTTGAAGTAAAACGCAGATGTTGATTATTAAAATACCAAGAGAACCATAGCAGATTCTGGAATACTATTTCTGGAAATCAGTGTTCCATTCACAACACTTCTGGGTTAGAAGGTGACTTGGCAGCACTAACCACTTCGTTGGTCTCATGTTTATCGAGCTCACATGGTATTTTTCATGACTCATTTGATAAATAAAATCGTACTCCAATAAAGAGGTCAGGCCTTCCTGACATTAAGCCCAAGCAATGTGTTTGCTCCTTGGAAGGTTGAAACTAAAATGTCAGCTGTCAACCAGTAAAAGGGAAACCAAGTTTCCAGAAGGCCCATGGCAGGCCCTCTGGGACACTTCTGAGGCTTCTTCTACCACCTTACTTTTCAAGATTAGAGTCTCTTTGGGATTCTACTCTGTACACTTAGTTAAGACTGATATTCCCTAAGAGCCCCAAGAACCTTGGTTTTGTCAAATGCCCCTCTTGTAATGTCATCTTATGAATCCATTAGTAGTCTCAGCTTGGAGCATCCCAAGGTCTCCACCCTCCTTTCCTTGTTTATTATTTCTCACTCATCCTTTAAGTTTTACTTGAGAGTTTGCTTCCTCCAAGAAGCCTTCCTTGAGTATAACTCCACTTGCTTCTGGGGCTGAGCTGGCAACCATTCCTTGATAATTCTATGTGCTGGGGTATATTGCTGTTTATATTGCCTCATATTAGCATGACTTCTTTCTGTATTTCCTCTTAAGAGTGTGTTCTCCGATATCAGGGACTGTGTGTTTCCAGCGTATATTTATCAATGTGCTGAGCACACAATCATCCATCTAGTAAACCATTTTTGAGTATTAATATATCTTCATTTTGCAAATGAAACTGAGGCATAGAAAGCTATTTAACTTGTAAAATAAATCAAACACCAATCAAAATAAGGTAGGATAGAAACCAATTAATTAAAATCTAACAATAGTTAATACTCAAGTCCTTTGATTTCAAATTTATAATTCGCATATTTATTCTCAGAAATTAGTTTTTTCTATACTACTCTACATAGGCCACTCATTTCCCCCATCTAAATTACAGATATATAGTTAATTAAATATCTTGACATTCTGGGAATTCCCTGGTAGTCTGCTGGTTAGGATGCCATGCTTCCATTTCAGGGGGCAAAGGTTCAATCCTTGGTCAGGGAACTAAAATCCCAAAAGCTACACAGTGCAGCCACCAAAAAAATCTTGACATTCTGTGCAGACACAGATCAACAACACAGACACAATCAGATCAACAAATATTTTTGAAATACTTGATAAATAGTGAATGTATGTCTTGGTCTTTTAGGAATTATGACATTTTAAAACATAAAATGCAATAAGAAATCCCCTTAGTGGTTGCCCTGTAACAGATAAAATAAGTTTTCTAATTTCTTTTCTACTTTTCCATCTGTGATGATCAAGGAATCATCTGAAATTATTTTTCTCCAGTTGATTTTCACAGTGCCTTAGTGAAGCTCCCACATCTTTGGTTCATTTATTAATAATGGGTGATAGGAGTAGGAGTACACCACTTTGTCCAATAGGTGGAGTCATCTCATATGAGTCTATTTACCATCAGTTCTGGGATGAGGTTTCAATTTTTTAATTTCATTATTACCAAATGGAATTCTTAATTCTTTCAATGAAATAAGAATAAATGCACTTTAAGACTCAAGGTGTGAAAATAAAGGCTGTTTTGTCTCAGAAAGATGCCAGACAGCGTGAGAGGCTGTCTTCCTGGTGGCCCAGGGGGTGAGAACATATTTTGCTATGTTCTGAACATACATGTGAATCAAATGTTCAGATGTTGTTTCACAAAAGATCTTAGTGACTTTTGAACCTAGAGGAACTGATAATCTAAAAAACATTCTATTGCCTCAAATCTTATGAGTTGATTAATGGCGCTAAGTTGCTTCAGTCGCGTCCAACTCTTTGTAACTTCACAGACTGTACCCTGCCAGGCTCCTCTGTACATAGGATTCTCTAGGCAATACTTGAGGGGGTTGCCATTTCCTCTTCCAGAGTTGATTAATAACTGGCTCAAGCAACAGAGTAAACAACCTAGTCCTCTTGGTTTCCTTGGTCAGTCTCCTAAACTGCTCCTCCCCTTATCTTTGTTCATTCTGGAAACATTCTCTAGTTTTAGTCACCAAGAAAGGATACTATTTTCACAGACTGAAGAATGCAGTGAAACTAGATATTTCTGAGGTCACCTAGTGTAAGATGAGCCTTCAAAGTAGCTCAGAGTTGACCTGAGAAGCATCACAATAGTTCTGTAATAGCATTACAGACACAGAAAACTGAGAGTCAGGAGGAAATTTATGAGTGGTATACTCAAAGAAAGCATGCATAGATACAGGTATCTGCTGCTTTTGTTCAAGGCTGTGTCCCTGCAAAGCACTCAAAGAGGATTCCGCCTTTTCCCTCCCCAGTTGTATTGAGTTAAAGCACCTGATGAATTTGTGGCAAATACAGTCTCAATTTGCCTAACTCAGGGAAGGATAGATGACTCTGCAGTGTTTAGCTTCTGCCTACCTATTACACCACGTGCCTCCTACCAGAAGAACAAAATTTGGTGTAAACTCAAGAATGAGGTTTACTCAGTTTAATGAATATGTACACTCTATAAAAATTAACTTTTTTCTGCTCACCAGGTGCTCTACAGAGGTTTCACTCAAATCTCAGAGCGAATCTGTGGGTTTAAGGGTGTGAACATGCAGCTCAAAGGGGATGCATAACCAGCCTACAACAGCTAGTAAGTGGCAAAGCTACAATCCAAATTTACAACCCACATGCCTCATCCTTTTAAAATATTCTCATTCTTCAAAACCCGCAGACTTCAAATGTACATGTGTGTTCTTATTACCTCGTCAAAGCAGTAAATTCTCAAAACTGTAGATTTCTCACATCCCAGAACTTCTCTCATGATTTCAATGTTTTTGTGATATTCTCAAAACAAATCACCTGAGACAGCATCTGGCCCATGGTACATCTTTAGTTATCCGTACATGATAAATCTTTAAATAAATTTAATAATTTAATAATGATATTTTTATTCATCCCAAACAAAATTTTAATTTTTATACCTTTTATATGTAAAATCTGTCATTACAGCAGCAGTGTTATAGTAAGGGAAATATTAAGCCATATACCTTTAAAGACATTAAAAAAAGAAATTGTTCCTTAATCACCTACTCTTCAGGCATGTCTCCAAGGGCTGTCTGTAGGCCCTGCATAGCTCAGAGTTTCTCAGCTCTGTATGCACTTTAGGATAATCTTGGGAGATTTATAAAAAACAAAACACTGAGGTTTGAGCTCCTCTACAAAACATTCCATTTGATCTGAGGTGGGGCCCAACATATCTGTATTTGAAGAAAAAGTCCTCCAAGTGATGCCAGGGTTCTGAAATATCACTGAATCCAGCCGTACCATCAGTATCCTCTGAACACATCTTCCTGTTCCTGTTCCCAAAGCATTGATCCCTTTCTCCATCCCATGTGCCCTTCACCCAGCAATTCCATATCAAATGTTCCCATTCTTTAAGTCTCATCTCAAATGCAGCTTCCTCCATGAAAACTTCTAAGAGCCTGGCCAAATGCAGCTCTCCTTTTTTGGAGCCCTCAAAGTCTCTCTTACAATAAGTCATAACAGACATGCCAGCTTCTAGGAATAGACAGAAAGTCATAATTATGTACTAAAGTGGTCCAGGTATAAGCAGTGCCATTTCCACAATCTATTAATTCATTACCTACTTTATCAGTGAGCAGAGAGATGGAGCAATGCTCAGAAAGACTGACAAACTCCTCCTTAAGTCAAAGGTAGATACATGAGTCCAGAGTTGAGGGGGGATGACTCTGGAAATAGAATCCCTGAGTGACACTAGTGTTCTGAGAGTGTTATAAAGTGCATCTTCCTCAAAATAACCTGGCCTGGAAACACCAGGACAGCCTTCTGCAGTGGGCAAGGACACTGAGTTCTATTCATGCAGTGCCAGGTGGGTGAAAGGTACACATGATATTCTGGAATGAAATTCTACTCCTATTTGATTCAAGAGGAAGACAAAATCACATTCCTTTTTTGCCCTCTGCCCCCACCTTTTTTCCCCCTTTTTACTGTCTCCCAAGAAGAGCTCAATAGATTCATCTTGAGAACATGAAAAATGTTAATATTTTGCTCAGTCTTAAAGAACCTGTATGTTCAGCAGGGGTTATCTGAAACAAATCAACAATTACACTCTTACTGTGCTGTTTGAGGGAGACAACTCCAGAGGAAGAATCTATTTATTCTTCTAATAGGTAAAGCTTCCTTTCCTTTAGAAGAATACATAATAAAATTTAAAATAAAATTATGAAACACTGTGAATAGATAATTGTTTCTCTTTTCATTTGTGCAATAATGTTTGTGCATAAAGGTTGAGGAAGCGTTTTCCTTTCTGTTTCTTCTCTCAGAATTGCCTCCAGAGATAGCTTTGACTATCAGTCATTCAGCAAGGGAGAGCTGAGCTTAACAAAAACTTGGTTGATTGGACAATAAGTACATTCAAAAGAACTGACAGATGTCAGGATGTATCACCAAAATCCTAGGAGTGACTGATCCTAGAATTATGATTCATTCAAACAATGTGATTCCCTAATACTGTTTACAAGTTAAGGCTTCTCTATGGACACAGCTGGGAGATCCCCAGCCTCCGTTCCCCCATTCAGATACAAACCTTGCCTTTAACCTCAAGGGGCGCTGAAGAGCCAAGCAGTCCCCCAGGGGGCCACTGGAGCCCAAGTAGGCTTGGTGCAAAGTCCCTCTGACCTACTTTCTCTGTGATTTCAGAAGTTAAACTGAGCTCTGGGCGCAGGTGTGGGTGGAACTAAGCTTCCCTACCTTACTGCTTGTTTACAGCACAGGCTTTCTGTACAGCTTCACCCTCCTCCCTACAAATTCTAAAAGGCCTAAACCACAAGAGAGAAGCCAGTGGATTTTTTTTTTTTTTAAGTCAAAAACAGAGTCAAGAAGACTTTACCTTAATATGTCTAAAAAGGAGACATTCATTAGTTAATGATTGTTAAGGATCTAAAACAACCTACTTTTTAAAAAGAAGCCACAATATCTTTCTGTAGCATTAAACTGTTTGTAACACTGGCCTTTAGGTTTGCTAATACAGTGGCCTGGACTGAGTAAAAAGAAAGTTTGGGACAAATCTTCTCTTTCGTAGAGGGAACCCTCAAGAATTCAGTCTGCCCACCTCCCAGGGCTGCCTGAGTCAGGGTGATACGTGAGGATTTCTCCACTCAGGACAGGGAGGAAGAGCAGGAAAAGGAGCAGAGGGCAAGTCACAGTGAGGTGACTGTCACATCGTGTCTTTCACAGTATCTTGTTTGAACAACTATCAACATGTATGTCTCACTGTGCCTCCGAGAAGCTTTGTGATTTTGTCAGCTTGCACTCATCTAATCTTATGCATGAGGAAGACAGAGTCATAAAAGTCCCATTGCTTGTAACTCTGTTAGCAGCAGACCAAGATACACATTCCAGCTTCCTTTCTGTCTACTGAGCAATGTTCTTCTTTACAGCTCTGTCAGGTTTTAAGTTCTCTGTGCATAGTGCTACCTGATATTTGGTGGATGGGAAAAGGTCTCCATCAACACAAAACAGAAAGTTTGAGTGTAGCAAAGACTTAAGCAAAACACAACTTGAAACCATTTTTCACAACCAAAAAAGCTGGAATTTAATAATATCCAGCATAATAATACTTTGTTATTATCTTACATTTTATCTTTTTGTAGTTGAAGTACAATGACCACACAATATTATATTGTATGTACAACACACTGATTTGACATTTATATATGTTATGACATGATGACTACAGTAAGTCTAGTTAACATTTGCCACCATACATAGTTAATACAATATCGCTGACTATATTCCCCATGCTGTACATTAGCATCTTATCTTTCAAAAAATTTAAATATTCCTTCTCCCTGATGTTTTATGGTTTTAGTATTGTGTTTCATCATATAAACTGTAGTTAAACTACACTGAAGTTTATGAAAACAAGCTTATAAACATAAACTTCCCTCCCAGATTATGTAAATGAGGATACATCCATGTATTTTTGATATTATAAGGTGAACTCTTTCATTTACTTCACAAATACTTATTGTGCTGCTGCTGCTAAGTCGCGTCAGTCGTGTCCGACTCGGTGTGACCCCATGGACGGCAGCCCACCAGGCTCCCCTGTCCCTGGGATTCTCCAGGCAAGAATACTGCAGACTTATTGTGCAATTATGTGTAAAAATAGCATAGCATTATTGAAGCTACTGAATAGAAGTCATGGCCTATTTTTATGCCTTGAGATCTTTATCTACCTTGTTAGATAAAGATGAAGTTGTTAGATCTGTCCCCAGAATCTTGAGCCAATACCAATGATGTTAACTCAGGAGTTCCAGCTCATGGTTGTGCTTCATATGAAGTGATTTCATCCTCAACCCTTGCCTATCAGCTTCCTCAGATTACATATAACCTTCCAGAAGGCCATCCCCACACTGAAACAAAGCCATGACATCACTACCCACTCCTGTTAGCCTCAAGGATAAGGAGCAGTTGTGTCCAGACAGCCTCCCTGCTAGGAGAAGGAATTCCAAGAGAATCAAGAGTCCACCATATTTCTGAAGGCTCCCAGGTATACACCCATATTTCTTATTTTCCTTAGTTATTTCCAGAAGCATGAGTCCCTCCATTAGTCACCTCTCGTTTCATTTCCTTAATGTTCTCATCCTCCTCCTTTCCTCCCAATCCCTCTTATTTCCCCACTTTGTACTTCCATGACCAACTCACTCTTTTAACTAGGTTCTGCTCATCCTTAGGAGTGCAATTCAAACCTTCAAACTAGGTAACATCTTATCTATTAGATGCCTCCATTACTACTTCCCTTTCTATTTCAAATCACTTATCACATTATTAACATTATTTGTTCAAGATTTACTTTCCTGTCTAGACTGTATACTCTATGAGGGCAGAGTTTATGTTTGTCTCACTGTTATGCATCAGAATTTAACAAAATAGCTGGCACACTACAGGAAGTCAATAGATATTTATGGAATAGAAGAAGGAAGAAAGAGGTGAACAGTGAGAAGAAATATGGTCCCACATCAGACCTCTGAACATACTTTCCAAGAGAAACATCAGTCATATGGTGTTGGCCATACCTCAACTAGAACATAAAGGTTATGTGGCTCTTCAGGGGTGGCTGGCCTGGATGGATCCTAATCACCTTAGCTCAATATTGCTGCAAAGAAAAGTTCTGTGAGTTCCAAACATGTTGATGAATCAAGTTGGACCTTTCTGTACATGGGCTAGGGCACTGAGCCTCCAGACTTGCCTAGTGCCTTAGAGCATCCAAGGCCCTTTCATCTCAGATGTCCAAACCGATTCTTGTAACAACTCTCTGAAGTCATTAATCCAACTCAAAGTGTATTTATTCATTCAGTTCAGTTCAGTTCAGTTGCTCAGTTTGACTTTTTGCAACACCATGAACTGCAGCAGGACAGGCCTCCCTGTCCATCACCAACTCCTGGAGTTTACTCAAACTCATGCCCCTTGAGTTGGTGATGCCATGCAACCATCCCATCCTCTGTCGTCCCTTTCTCCTCCCTCCTTCAATCTTTACCAGCATCAGAATCTTTTCAAACGAGACAGCTCTTCACATCAGGTGGCCAAAGTATTGGCGTTTCAGCTTCAACATCAGTCCTTCGAATGAATATTCAAGACTAATTTCCTTTAGAATGGACTGATTGGATCTGACCTTTTCCAGTCCTATGGCCACTGCTGAGTTTTCCAAATTTGTTGGCATATTGAGTGCAGCACTTTCACAGCATCATCTTTTAGGATTTGAAATAGATCAACTGGAATTCCATCACCTCCACTAGCTTTGTTTGTAGTGATGCTTCCTAAGGCCCACTTGACTTAGCATTCTAGGATGTCTAGCTCTAGGTGAGTGATCATACCATCGTGATTATCTGGGTCATGAAGATCTTTATTGTATAGTTCTTCTGTGTATTCTTGCCATCTCTTCTTAATATCTTCTGCTTCTGTTAGGTTCATACCATTTTTGTCCTTTATTGTGCCCATCTCTGCATGAAACGTTCCCTTGGTAACTCTAATTTTCTTGAAGAGATCTGTAGTCTTTTGAATAAGTGTCTCAGGTATTTCACTGGCTTATAGGTGTATTGTTCTTCTGCTGTGACCTGCAGGGTTTCTGTAAAAGAAACCCTGCAGAAACCCTGTTTCTGTCAGACCCAACTGAACAAGTCAGACCCATTCTATTGTTCTATATTTAACTCCTTTTAAAAAAATCTTAAAAACATCCTATCTATCTGTCTTTGTTTTATGATACGCCTAGGCTTAAAAGAACACTTGGAAGATAAGGCTCATGTGGAGAATCCTCATGGTGCCAAGTAAAACCAAGACCACCTTCTATCCTTTCCTCAGGCCTTTGAGGAGCTGGAGCTACACAGGAAACCACTGAAGAGGCCCTGAGGCCAGTTCACTAGCACTGAGCTTCAGGGCCTTGATCTATAATGGGGTTTCATCTGCTTAAATAGCTGCAGTCTTCCTCTGACCAGCTGCCCAGGCCATATGATATAAAGGTTTACTTGATGCTTCCTGCAATATAAAATTGCACCAAGGGCCCCTTGAGTGATCTGGGAGGCCCTGATGAGTATCCAGGATGGCCTGGAAGTTGTCCAGGGCTGTCTAGTGTCAAATTTGCTGAGGAGGCTGCCACTAAGACTCTTGTTCACAGGGTCAGAGCTGCTTCAATGACTTTGGAGACTAGCCCTTCCAAGGGACTGGAGAGGCAAGGATTCCCTTAGGTTCCTGATCTAGAGTAGGGGCAAAGAAGAGATAAGCTGTGAATGGGATCTCAGCTGGCAGAGAGAAGCAGAGGGAAGGTAAGGCAAGGTCAGGGCATGGAAAGTGGCAAATGTTGCCATAAACCCGTCACTCGTCATCATTAGCTTCCTTCAATGTTATATTTGTTTTTTCAATTATTTTCCATTATAGGTTATATCTTATATCTTATAAAGATATTGACTATAGTTCCCTGTGCTATAAGGTAAACCTCTGTTGCTTGTTGCCTATCTACTTTTTAAAAACAAGAAATGTAGCATTCTATTGATACCAAGTCAAACAAGTAGAATCAAAATGTCATAAATTTTTTAGTTAGGCAAAAATTCATAAGTTTTCTCTAAAATATATGTATTATACATACTATTTATGTATATGTATGTGTTTGTGTGCTTAGTTGTTCAGTTGGGTCTGACTGATTTGCAGAAACCCTGCAGGTCATAGCAGAAGAACAATACACCTGTGAGCCAGTGAAAGACCTGAGATACTTATTCAAAAGACAAGTACCATCAATAGATAAGTAAAATGATGTAGAAGGTTGACTCCTATGTAAAGTCTTAATGGAACTTGGGGCCTCTCTTGTTTCCTTGGCTAATGTGGTTCTTGACAATTGTCTGGCCCTTGGTTGCCTTCTGGCAGAACAAGGCAGAGTTTGTACAATAACTAATACTTCCTGCTGCACTTGGATCAATATGACAGGACAGTCACACACACACCAACTAAAAGTTAGTCACTCAGTCGTGTCTGATTCTTTGATACCCGAAAGAGCCCACCAAGCTCCTCTGTTCATGGAATTCTCCAGGCAAGAATACTGGAGTGGGAAGCCATTGCCTTCTCCAGGAGATCTTCTTGACCCAGGGATTGAACCCACATCTCTTGCGTCTTCTGCATTGCAGGGGGATTTTTTTTTTTTTTTTTTTTTTACCACTGAGCTACCAGGGAATCCCCATATATATGTATACAAAAGTTTTTCTACTACTCTTGATAAAGGATGAGAAAGAACACCAAAAAAAAAAAAAGAAGAGCTGGAAAAATTGGAAAACATAAACTATATGAAATGGGAGCACTGAATATAAAATATAAAAAGTGAAACAAACTAGATGAAAGTATAAAATCATCAAATAGTCCAGTTGTTTTTAAACATGACTGTTCATTAGAAACATATTTGGAGCTTTGGAGGAAAAAAAACAATACCTGGGCATTTGTATTTTTCAAAAAATTCCGAGGTAATTCTGATATGCATCTGGATTTTAAAAAGTGATTACAAGTTTTTCTATTAAATGGTAGTTTTGATGATATAGAATTCTATTATTTTTCTGTTTATCAATCATGATACAATGGTATTAAATGGGTAATAGTTACTTAATCACAATAATAAAAGAAGTTTATCAGTTTTCACAATCAATAGCCAGACAAAAAATAAAAGACAATTATAATTGTAAGCCATAGTGGGAATATGATTAACTTAACAATATAAAATAATTACATACAATTTGAGGGGTCAAGCAGAGTGATGTGGTAAGTGGAAGTGCATACATGCACATGTTTTTATCTGCCCATCCAGCTATGTCTTTTGGTTGGTGCATTTAATCCATTTACATTTAAGGTAATTATCAATATGTATGATCTTATTACCATTTTCTTAATAGTTTTGGGTTTATTTTCTGTAGGTCTTTTCCTTCTCTTGTGTTTCCTGCCTAGAGAAGTTCCTTTAACATTTGTCGTAAAGCTGGTTTGGTGGTGTTGAATTCTCTTAACTTTTGCTTGTCTGGAAAGCTTTTGATTTCTCCATCAAATCTGAATAAGAGTCTTCTTGCTGGGCAGAGTATTCTTGGTTGTAGGTTCTTCCCCTTCATCACTTTAAATATATTGTGCCATTCCCTTCTGGCCTATAGAGTGGGCCAGAGAAATCAGCTGATAACCTGATGGGAGTTCCCTTATATGATATTTGTCATTTTTCCCTTGATACTTTTAGAATTTTACCTTTGTCTTTTAATTTTTGTGAGTTTTTTTTCTTCTGGATTCTATTTTAAATTTTATTTTATTTTATACTTTACAAAATTGTATCAGTTTTGCCAAATATCAAAATGAATCCGCCACAGGTATACATGTGTTCCCCATCCTGAACCCTCCTCCCTCCTCCCTCCCCATACCATCCCTCCGGGTTGTCCCAGTGCACTAGCCCCAAGCATGATTACTATGTGTACTGGGGTGTTTCTCCTTGGGTTTATCCTACCTGGGACTCTCTGTGCTTCCTGGACTTGGTTGACTATTTCTTTCATATGTTAGGGAAGTTTTCAGCTATTACCTCTTCAAATATTTTCTCAGATCCTTTCTCTCTCTCTTCTTCTTCTGGAACCCTTATAATGAAAATGTTGGTGTGTTTAATGTTGCCCCAGAGGTCTCATAGGCTGTCTTCATTTTTTTTCATTCTTTTTTCTATATTCTGTTCTGCAGCAGTGATTTCCACCATTCTGTCCTCCAAGTCACTTATCCATTCTTCTGTCTTAGTTATTCTGCTATTGATTCCTTTTAGGCTATTTTTCATCTCTGTTTGTTTGTTCTTTAGTTCTCCTAGGTCTTTGATAAACATTTCTTGCATCTTCTCCATTCTGTTTCTGAGATCCTGAATCATCTTTACTATCATTATACTGAAGCTTATCTCTACTTCATTTGGTTGTTTTTCTGGGGTTTTATATTATTGTCCTTTCATCTGGGATATAACTCTGCTTTTTCAACCTTATTAACTTTCTGTAATGTAGTTTTCTTTCTAGCTGCTGTGGGATTGTAGTTCTCCTTGCTTCTTCTATTTGCCCTCTGGTGGATGAGGCTAAGAGATTTCTCTAAGCTTCTTGATGGGAGGGACAGGGTGGTAAAAGCTAGGTCTTGCTCTGGTGGGCAGGGCCTTACTCAGTAAAGCTTTAGTCCAACTATATGCTGATGGGTGGGATTGCACTCCCTCCCTGGTAGTTGTGCCTGAGGCAACCCCGTCCTGGGGTCTACAGGCTCTGCTGCTACTGCTAAGGCGCATCAGTCGTGTCCGACTCTGTGCGACCCCGTAGATGGAAGCCCACCAGGCTCCTCTGTCCCTGGGATTCTCCAGGCAAGAATACTGGAGTGGGTTGCCATTTCCTTCTCCAATGCATGCATGCATGCATGCTAAGTCACTTCAGTCGTGTCCGACTCTGTGCGACCCCATAGATGGCAGCCCACCAGACTTCTCTGTCCCTGGGGTTCTTTAGGCAAGAATACTGGTGTGGGTTGCCATTTCCTTCTCCAAAATACCACCTAGTCGCACTCATATGTAGAATCTAAGAAACAAAACAAGCAAAATGAAAGACTACAGGCTCTATGGTAGGGTTAATAATGACCTCCAAGAGGGCATATGCCAAGAGGGACCTTCCAGGATTACCGCTGCCAGTGCCCCATCCTTGTGGTAAGCCCCTGCTGATCCAACCTCCACAGAGGCCCTCCAACACTAGAAGGTGTTTTGGTTCAGTTTCCTGTGGGGTCATTGCTCCTTTCCTCTGGGTCTTGGTGCACACAAGATTTTTTTTGTACCCTCCAAGACTGGAGTTTCTGTTTCCCCCAGTCCTGTGAAAGTCCCTTAATCAAATCCCACTGACCCTCAGGGTCAGATTCCCTGGAGACTCCCAGTTCCTTTGTCAGATCCCCAGGCTGGGAATCCTGATATGGGGCTCAGAACTTTCACAACAATGTGAGAACGTTTTTGGTATTACTATTCTCCAGTTTGTAGGTCACGCACCTGGCAGTTATGGGATTTGATCTTAATCTGATTGTACCCCTCCTACTATCTCACTGCGGCTTCTTGTCTTTGGATGTGGGGTATCTCTTTTTGGTGGGTTCAAGCACCCTCCTGTCTGTGGTTGTTTGACAGTTATTTGCAATTTTGGTATTCTCACATAAGGAGATGAGCACATGTCCTTCTACTCCACCATCTTGAACCAGAAGCCCTTTAATGTTAATTTAATTCTGGCTCAAAGAAGCATAGGAACCTAGGGTGTGAGTCCACCTGATTTATTTAATTCTTCACTCCACCTATGTGACTTCACAGAGATTACTTAACTTTATGGACCTCAAATTCCTCATCTATGAGGAAAATTATCAAAATACTTATTTTGGATGACTTTTATGAGAGCTAAGCAAAACTCTTTATTCATTCATTCCATAAATAGGTATTAAATGCTCTTCTGGTGTTTTGTGACTAATTTTCAATGTGTGTTTGTTTGTTGAGGGGGGGTGGGGGGTGGGGCTGGGGTAGGGGAGGGGCTTGTCCCATACCTCCATCAAGCAATGCACCAAACATCATTTGGGTGTCTTACAGTTCAACTCAATTCTGAGAGTATCTACCTGGAGATAGAATCAGATTCCAAAGATTAAGGGATCAACATTTGTTCTCTGTGATTCAGTCAGTAAAGAATCTGCCTGCAATGCAGGAGACCACCTGAAATGCAGAAGACCTTGGTTCAATGCCTGGGTCAGGTTGGGAAGATCCCCTGGAGAAGGAAATGGCAACCTACTCCAGTATTATTTCCTGGAAAATGCCATGGACAGGGAAGCCTGGTAAGCTACAGTCCATGGGGTCACAAAGAGTTGGATACAACTTAGTGACTAAACCACCACCTACAAAACTGTAGATCCCCCCCTACTTCAGACACCGGACACAAGTCCAAGTAATCACCTATGCTTCTCAGCAAGTTATAGATGGGAGGTTCCAACAATCCCTCCAACTGAGGCTGCCAATCCCAAGTCCAAGTTATTACTTATACTTCTGACCACCTGGCTATAAATCAGAGGGTTCCACAACTTCCTCCTCAGGCTCAATTAATTTGCTAGAGCAGCTCACAGAACTCAGAGAAACGTTTTGCTCTCTAGGTTACTGATTTATTATAAAAGGATACAACTCAGGAACAGCCAGATGGAAGAGATATGAAGGGAAAGGTACATGGGAAGGGTTCAGGGCTTCCACATCCTCTCAAAGGTGTACCACTCTCCCATTTACATGTGTTCACCAAGTGGAAGCTTTCTGAACCCTGTCCTTTGGGTTTTCATGGAAGATTCATTACATAGGTATGACTGATTAAATCACTGGCCACTGGCAATTGATTCAGCCTCCAGCCCCTCTCCCCTCCTCAGAGACCAGGCTGTAGGAAAGTTCCAGCCCTCTAATCACATAGTTGGTTCTCCTGGCAACCAGTATCCCCATCCTTAGGTGCTTCCAAAGGTCATCTCACTCACAAAACAAAGACATCTTTAATACTCTGAATACAGGAAATTTCAAGGATTTGGGGAGCTGTGAGCCAGGAACTTTGGATGAATACCAAGTACATATGAAAAATATATATTTGATCATTGGTATGACCAAACATATATCTCTTACAAATCACAATATCATAAATGTCCTCTATCTGCCAGGGACAATTCCAGACACTAATGATCAGCTATGAGCAAAACAGACAACCATCCCTAAAATCTCTGTCTTCACAAAATTTACATCTTCTATTTCTACCTGATACAATAAACACATAATAAGTTATATATATGGTCTGTCAGTCCACTGATAATTGGAGATAGTTTTGAAAATTTGGAGAATTATAATTGATAATTTTGGAGGAAAATAAAACAGAAGAAGAATGGACTGAAATTTTAGGGGTGTGAAAGAAGGCCTCGTTGAAAGGATAATATTTGGACAAAGATCTGAAGGAGGAGAAACAGTGTACACATAGCACCTGCACCATGCCTGCCATGGAACACCATGATTTTTGTGTGACTACAATCACTGCAGTTGTTAAAACTATTTTTCACATTCTTCAGTTCAGTTCAGGTCAGTCACTCAGTTGTGTCCAACTTTTTGTGACCCCATAAAATGCAGCACACTAGGCTTCCCTGTCCATCACCAACTCCTGAAGTATACTCAAACTCATGTCCATTGGGTCAGTGACGTCATCCAATCATCTCATCCTCTGTCATCCCCTTCTCCTCCTGCCTTCAATCTTTCCCAGCATGAGGGTCTTTTCCAATGAATAAGTTCTTCCCATCAGGTGGCCAAAGTATTGGAGTTTCAGCTTCAGCATCAGTCCTTCCAATGAATATTCAGGACTGATTGCCTTTAGGATGAACTGGTTGGATCTCCTTGCAGTCCAGGGGATTCTCAAGAGTCTTCTCCAACACTTCTCAACACTTCTCAAAAGCATCAATTCTTCAGCACTCGGCCATCTTTACAGTCCAACTCTCACATCCATTCATGACCACTGGAAAAACCAAAGCTTTGACTAGACCGACCTTTTTGGCAAAGTAATGTCTCTGCTTTTTAATATGCTGTCTAGGTTGATCATAGCTTTTCTTCCAAGGAACAAGAGTCTTTTAATTTCATGGCTTAAATCATCATCTGCAGTGATTTTGGAGCCCAAAAAATAAAGTCTGCCACTGTTTCCCCATCTATTTCCCATGAAGTAATGGGACCAGATGCCATGATCTTCGTTTTCTGAATGTTGAGCTTTAAGCCAACTTTTTCACTCTCCTTTTTCACTTTCATCAAGAGGCTCTTTAGTTCTTCTTCACTTTCTGCCATAAGGGTGGTGTCATATCTGAGGTTACTGATATTTCTTCCAACAGTTTTGATTCCAGCTTGTGCTTCAGTCCAGCATTTCTCTTGATATACTCTGCATATAAGTTAAATAAGCAGGGTGACAATATACAGCCTTGACATACTCCTTTCCCGATTTGGAACCAAACTGTTGTTCCATGTCCAGTTCTAACTGTTGCTTCCTGACCTGCATATAGATTTCTCAAGAGGCAGGTCAGGTGGTCTGGTATTCCCACCTCTTTCAGAATTTTCCACAGTTTGTTGTGATCCACACAGTCAAAGGCTTTGGCATAGTCAGTAAAGCAGAAGTAGATATTTTTTTGGAACTCACTTGCTTTTTTGATGATCCAGTGGATGTTGGCAATTTGATCTTTGGTTCCTCTGCCTTTTCTAAATCCATCTTGAACATCTGGAAGTTCACGGTTCTCATACTGTTGAAGCTTGGCTTGGAGAAGTTTCAGCATTACTTTGCTAGCACGTGACATGAGTCCAATTGTGGGGTAGTTTGATCATTCTTTGGCATTGCCTTTCTTTGGGCACATTCTTCTTAGTTTCCCAGTTCAGTTCAGTTCAGTTGCTCAGTCATGTCCGACTCTTTGTGACCCCATGAATAGCAGCACGCCAGGCCTCCCTGTCCATCACAAACTCCTGGAAAAACAGCTAATACAGAACTGGTAGAAGCAACGCAAAACACTGATACTAATTCTAACAATGATAATAATAGGCTATACTAAGAACAGTGAACACATCACTGTTTACAAGGTCTGAGTTATAGAACCTGACTCCAGGAGAATACCTTTTCCAACTCTTGGATGTAGGACAGATTCTCTTACAGTGCTTATTGGTTTTTAGATATAAAAGGTGGTAATCAAACTGACTGCATAGATAACGGATTGTATATTTCTCTCAAAAATCTCAGTTAATTCCTTTTCCAGAAGTTTCTAAAACTAAAGTAAAAAAAGATAATTTGAGGCATTATAAAGCTAGTTGAAGAAATTCTAAGTTACATCAGAAATAATTTTTTGTGACCTCAGGAAGATCAGTTCACCTCTCTGGACTTTAATTTACATTTTATCACTTATAAAATAAAGTAACTAGATAGTTACTTAGGATCCTTTGTTAAATTTTCTTGTATGACAATTATTAATTACTTACTCAATGGAGACAATGACAGCATTCAATTCCTCAGCCATGGCTGTGCACAGTTCATCATAATACCTGATTTCTAAAAGAGACAAGAGAGCAATCACTCACTATAATGCAGTCTATTTAATACTGTCCATTCTTAAATTCTGCTAACTGACTCAGACTTAAGTTATTAATGGTAAGAACAATAAAAAGTAAATATGACCATACATCTCATTAACAGAGTTACAAGTACAAATACAAAAGAATTAACCTGGTTTCTGATAAAATGCAATTGCTATAAATAACAGGAAAGCCATACAAGATTACCTTCAAATGTGTTGTTAACTAAAAATTTCTTTCATAATCGTCTATATAAAGTACATTAGATCATCACAGCACTGTTTACAATAGCCAGGACATGGAAGCAACCTAGATGTCCATCAGCAGATGAATGGATAAGAAAGCTGTGGCACATATACACAATGGGCTATTACTCAGCCATTAAAAAGAATACATTTGAATCAGTTCTAATGAGATGGATGAAACTGGAGCCTATTATACAGAGTGAAGTAAGCCAGAAAGAAAAACACTAATACAGTATACTAATGCATATATATGGAATTTAGAAAGATGGTAACAATAACCCTGTGTACGAGACAGCAAAAGAGACACTGATGTATAGAACAGTCTTATGGACTCTGCAGGAGAGGGAGAGGGTGGGAAGATTTGGGAGAATGGCATTGAAACATGTATAATATCATATATGAAACGAATCACCAGTCCAAGCTCGATGCATGATACTGGATGCTTGGGGCTGGTGCACTTAGACAACCCAGAGGGATGGTACGGGGAGGGAGGAGGGAGGGGGGTTCAGGATGGGGAACACGTGTATACCTGTTGCGAATTCATGTTGATGTATGGCAAAACAAATACAATATTGTAAAGTAATTAACCTCCAATTAAAATAAATAAATTTATATTTAAAAAAAAGTACATTAGATTCATTCTGATTTTGTAATTCTTCAAAGAGATATGCCTTTCTAAAAATCATAGTGAATAAGCAGTTCCTCCTTAGAACCCCAACATTTTTCTTTTAATACCCTCATTTGCTGTGATTCAGAAAAGTCACCAACTTGAAAACTATGGTATTCCGTTTAAACCAACATACAACAAATAGAGTTTTAGGAAGTCTTAGCATTTCTTAGAAAGAGAATCCAAAAGTTTTTACATATTTTAATATGTAACACTTTAATCCCTTGTTCTTTGGATATATTAATATTCTTACATTAAGTGCTAGATTGTCTCAACAGAAAGCCACAAAATACCTTATTTATAGACTTTCCAAGGCAGTATTAGAACCAGAAGTTCAATAACTACATAAACAGTTGCATATCTCCTCCAGACTGAGCCTTTCCTCTCTGACAGGACTGATGAGTCAAAATTGTGTGGAAAAGGCTAGGCTGACTCATAATCCATACCATTCCTGGCACTTCCACATCCTGGCCTCTGGTGTACTGTCTCTCCTGGCAAGCGTGCAATGCTACAGATGCTATCCTTTCTAGGGCAGAGACTCTGTTTTACTCATTTTTGTATTCCCATCATCTAGCACACATTAGAGTGACCAAAGGTCCAGGTTTGCACACAACTGTTTGAGGTTCTATACACAAAGTCCTATAACCCAGGAAACCTCTCAGCCCTGGGCAGACCTACATATTCAGTAATCATCTGTTGGAAATATGAACAAATCAATGAATAATAGAATAAATAATGAATATGGAGTTAAATGAAATGAGATTACTAGAGAAAGTTACACTTTTTGGCCTTTGCCACTTTTTTTATTTTTTTTTAAGACAAATCAGAACAAGTTGCCTTTGCCTTTTTTTTTTTAAATTTACTGTTATTTATTTATTTAATTTCCTTGGTGGCTCAGCCAGTAAAGAATCTGCCTGCAAAGGAGGCGACCCAGGCTCAATCCCTGGGTCAGGAAGACCCCCTGGAGAAGGGTATGGCAACCCACCCCAGTATTTTGGTCTGGAATTCCATGGACACAGAAGCCTCGTGGGCCACAGTTCATGGAGTTGCAAAGAGCTGGACATGACTGAGTGACTAAAAACAATAACATTTATTTATTTGGCTGCACTGGATTTTAACTGTGGCATGTTGCAACATGTGGGATGTAGTTCCCTGAAGCTAGGCGCCCTGTATTGGCATTGTGGAGTCTTAGCTACTGGACCACCAAGGAAGTCCCACCATAGCCTTTAAACTTAATGTATGAAAATAATCTCTGGGCTGAAGATGAGAAAGTAGCTCCGTAATAATTATGAGCAGAGGTAAGGCCCTTATCTGTCCTCCTTAGTATGCTTTTCACTGGCTGCTCCACTTGGCTGCCTGCAATTTTTAATGTGTATTCTGCTCATGAAAGTTATCCAATGCTAAAAAGAATGTTCTTGAACTTTTCAAGGTCATTTCCCTTTAACTGGGGCATACATTTTATATTTTCATCTTTGGTTTCATAAGCAGATGAAATGTTGATGAGTTAACATGTATACACAGAAATCCTTGTTCTATTTCATAAAAGATGTCTTCAGAACACAAGTTGGTCTAGAGCTACAGATACCTGCCTTATACTCTGGCCCAACTTTACCTTGTTTGGGTATAGAAAGCAGCCACACTACTTCACAATAAGTTAGTGTATGATTTAGATTACAGGAAATATTTTCAAAACAGTCTGCCTGAATTAACAAACAGGCAAAACTCTTGGTGTAGGGTAGCTATATAATTAATCATCCAAACCAGGATCCTTTCAAGAATGGAAAGTGGGGAGGAGGGGGTGCTATGAATAACTTTGCTGGGATGGTAGGGATAACTGGGACTGCCAGGGGGATGAAGTCCAGTGGTCCCCTTCTCCTCACCCAGTAAGAAAGTCAACCCAGTCATACATCTCTGCCAGGGCCAGCCACAACCCCAAACAACCTAAAGGTGAGGACATACTTGCGCTGGCCAAGGCCCAGCCTCCTCCATGGATGTAAACAACGCTGCGTTTCAGAGGCTCTTCTGGTTTTGGAGGGCCTTCAAACACTCTGACTTCCACACCATCAAAGTCAGTGTCGGTCACCTTCACCTGAGCAGACGACCATGCGCTTTTCTTGCCAAAAGAAACGATGATGAAGTTCAGCGCGAGCAGATGATGGCTGAGGCCCAGGTAGTGTATCAGGTTGCTCTGGAGGATGAGGGGAGGATTAAGGAGAGTTGCATCAGCTCTGTCGTCACCTGAGCCAAACTCACCAACCCTCAGCATTTGAATTCTTACATGCATTTGCCATTACGCTTGAGCACTCACTGGCCACTTTCAATAAAATAACACAATGTATCTATCTTTCATTCCTTGAGCTTCCAGAGTATTTTCTTATATGAGATCTTCTTTGATCTTCAGATAATCTCTGAGTGGGAAAATATGTCACTAGTCTTGTTTTATCAAGTAGGCTTAGGAATTAGCTGAATGTGCCCATCTTGCTGGTTAATTGGAAGTTCTGCAACTCAAACCTGGGAACTGTGAATTCCAGTTTTTAGTCCCTTTCCTCACCCTAAATTAGCACATCACATTTCCAATAACATACTAGGAGTGAAGGAAAAATACTTTATTTGAATACACATAAAAGACTCTTTGCGACCCCATGGACTGTAGCCTACCAGGCTCCTCTGTCCATGGGATTTCCCAGGCAAGAGTACTGGAGTGGTTTGCCATTTCCTTCTCCAGGGGATCTTCCTGACCCAGGGATCGAACCCAGGTTTCCCACATTGTAGGCAGATGCTTTACTGTCTGAGCCACCAGGGAAGATCCCAACTGTATCTCCTAGTGGCTCTCAAACTATCTATCACTGACATTAATGGGGTTTCTGAACAACTATCTGCATTGTTCACAACATTGACAAGGGACAAAAGTGCTCATTGGAGAAGGGACAGTTTGTTTATGAAGGAGAAAAAGGTAAGTAGATGCATCTTAGGCTAGATGGGTGTAAAAATTGTGCTAATATTTGGAATTCATTGATAAATTTGAGAATGAAAAATCATCCTACAGATAATAGTGAGTTTGTTTCAAAATTTGAAAAATTTGAAGGGGAGCAGCTGAAGATTTAACAGTGTGCTTCTGCAGAATATGAAACAGAACACTGACGATTAGTGAAATATTTAATGCCATCATAAGATCAAGAAGACAATGTCATGAGTAGAAATAAGAGCTATATGTAGTCTGCAATACACCATAATACAGCTTCCCAGCACATGCATGGAGCACACTATTATGCCTTGAAGAGGACACACATGTGCCATGACACTGATCCTCTCTGTCCCTGGGCAGCCAAGTTCCTGAGCTGTTTACCCCACTGTCTCATATAAAATATTATTACTGTATACAATGTCCTGCCGTGAAAAGAGCTGGAAAGACTGCATTATAGAACAATTAGCCAGTGTTCATGAAAAGCAAGAACCAGAAGCGATTTATCTAACCATGAACAGTTTTTCCAGCAATTCCATTAATATCTATTGGCTGCCAATATATGCACCAGCAAAGCAAATGAATATTAATAAAATAACTCAATTTCAGTGTGTATCAATTGACCAATTTATTGAAAAAGTTAAAACAACTTTTACTGTTCTTGATATGAAACAAATAAATGTGTTTGTGCACACACACACATATACAGAGGAGTCTAATCATAAGATTAAAGGTTTAAAGTCTTTGGCAAACTAGGAAGAGGTAATCATCATTTGAGTTTTGTGGTAACACATCAGTCTAATGGGGGAATGCAGAGATTCACTGGGACCTAGTTGAGAATCTCTGTATTCACTAAGATTTCTAGACTTCACATGACAAACCCTTGTGACTTAACAGAGAACACACAAGATCAATTCTATTTCTCACAGCCAAAGTAGCTCAATAGGCATGAAACAATAAAATATGAAGAAAGAAATGGCAGGCTTGGCTCAGTTACTTTATGGACTACATTTTTTGCTTTTAGCTAAATGAAGACTTTATTAAATATTTAAAACAAATTATATGAGTTTCTTCACTAAAGGAAAGCTGTAAAACAAGTGAACTATCTTTACAAAACAGATTACAGTAGATTATTCATTTTACATAGAATCTACCCCTGGTTTCCCTTATGTATTGCATGCTCTGATTGCATGCAGACTTACCTCAATCTGCCCATACCTTTCCTAAAGCACTTCTACTGTATTAGCTTATGATCACTGACATTAATGGGGTTTCTGAACAACTATCTGCATTGTTCACAACATTGACAAGGGACAAAAGTGCTCATTGGAGAAGGGACAGTTTGTTTATGAAGGAGAAAAAGGTAAGTAGATGCATCTTAGGCTAGATGGGTGTAAAAATTGTGCTAATATTTGGAATTCATTGATAAATTTGAGAATGAAAAATCATTATCCTACAGATAATAGTGAGTTTGTTTCAAAATTTGAAAATAGAGACAATCAAACAGTAATCTGTCATTAACCAATTTATTATTACTATTATTAATAATAGTTATCACTGCCTGAGTGCCAACAGTGTAAGGAGAGGTTGTTAAATTCTGGTTATAGTTCTATTATTTTCCTCCTTCTGAGGAAGAGAGAAAAGAAGCTTAGAGATTAACCAGTATAGAAGTTGGATTCCAGGAACTATGAGAGGGCTGCAGGACATACAGAATTACCCCAGAGATGCTTGTTGAGAACAGTGTGCGCCCAGGAAGCTGCTCTGAAAACTATCCAGGATAGGATGACATTCTCATGTGTATGTGATATTGTGTGGCATGATAAAACTGTGAATGGTATGCAACGTTTCCCCCTAATATCAATTGCTTTCCTTAGCTTTTCTCACTACTCCCCTCCTATCCCTACTGTCTGGCAAATAAAATCAGTAGCCAAGCCTTTCTGTAGTTGTTACCTCAAGGAAGGGATATGAGAACAAATAGCAAAGAAACAGGAGTGTTTTCCTGCTTTTAATTTTCAAAAGCCTACATCCTTTGGAAAATTGAAACAAAAAACAGACATCAATTTAGAAGACTGCATGATGAATAAGAAGTCGCCTGAATAGAAAGTGAATCTCCAAACTAGGTGGTGGCAGATGGAAGGAGAAAGTATTGGAGATGAAATGAGGAAAGTAAGGATTGATATCTGAGATTCAACAAAAAAAGAATCTTGGGACACAGCAACCCTCAGATATGTCTATGGAATCTGAGAGCAATAGACATGTGTCTCATGCCCAAGACAGAACCCTGGAAAAAGGCAAGACTCTCGGGAAGACTGACTTCAGGATATGTCTAGGAAGGTGGTGCCTCAAATGACCTCAGAGAGCTCCTTGGGCTCCAGATGGTGCAGGAGCAGCAGAAGAATTCCATGTGCCCAAAAGGCACAAAAATAGCAAGGTTGCATGAATGTCTTGCAGACGTTTCTGAGACAACTCCATTATCCACGACCCATGACACATTCTCAAGGGTCCAACAGGAACAGAAGAGAGCACTAATAGATCTAAAAGGCTCTCATAAGTAAGAACAAAGGATATCCAAGGACAACTTGTAGGAACCAAACACCAAGGACCAGGTGGAACAGGAATGTGGGCTGAGGATGTGTACCCAAATGCCTCCCCCCACCACCCTAAGTATTATGTCTCAACGTATAAAACACCCCAAAACCTGAAAGAAAACAGTGATGGAGGAATACCTAAATTCATTGGAATTAAGTTCTACCTAAAGAATAAAGGCTTGAAATATAGATCAAGTTATACTTCTTGCATTCTTGAGTTCATGAAATGAGATTCAGATCCACCCAAGAGACATTCTCAAGTTGTTGTTTCCTGAAACCTTTTTAGAAGTAGCCAGAAAACTCCAGTAGCACAAAGAAGCATTCCAAGCGTTAAGAGTTTCATGGGTTGTGAATTGACCCAGTCTTGGTTAGCTTAAGTACCCTAAGGCAATGCTAGATGTCTTAAAACTTGCCCCATAACTATTCCAGGATCTAGAAGGGAATTCTGCCTGAGGAGGTGGAGATACTCATTACACCTTAGTAGAACCAGATATACAAAATAGGTTGGCCACGGGTTCCCTACCTGGGTCTGATGACCAAAGGTCATAGGACAAGCAAAAATGAAAGGAAGTCAAGCAAAAACTATACTCTGCTTAAATTATACTCTGTTCATTTTTGTGTTTATGAATGGGAATGTTCTCTGCTAATTCATTCATCATTCAAATAAGAAAATATATTCAATGGAAAGGGAAACTTAAGGGGGAGACAAAGACAATCTTCTGGAGCTTAGAGAAATAGAAGAGAACCAAGAACTGTAAACGAATAGCTGATGTTAGTTAGTTAAGTAATACAAGTTTAGTAAGAGAAACCTAGATAAAGGGTTGCACAAGCCCAGAAAAGGAAAGAATTACTTGTGCCTCTTCTTGGTGAGATGAAATTCAGTAAGGCATCTATTTTGAATTGTGCCTTAATAGAAGATGAAGGGGCTTCCCAGGCGGCTCAGTGGTAAAGAATCCACCTGCCAATGCAGGAGATTTGGGTTTAATCCTTGGGTCAGGAAGATCCCCTGGAGAACAAAATGGCAACCCACTAAGCATTCTTGCCTGAGACAATCCCATGGACAGAGGAGCCTGGCAGGCCCCAGTCCATAGGGAGCAAAGAGTCAGACATGATTGAGTGTACACACACACAAGATGAAGCGTGAACAGTAAGGAAAAGGACAGGAAACCAAGATGTGAAAGTGTTGGACAAATGCCTATGGAAGAAAATGTAATCAAGGGAAGTGGAGGCATGCAGAGCATGGCAATAGAGGCTCAATGTAAGAGGCATGTTCGTGTCAGGTTTTATTTTCTTGGGGTCCAAAAACACTGCTGACAGTGACTTCAGCCATGAAATTAAAAGACGCTTGCTCCTTGGAAGAAAAACCATGACGAACCTTGACAGTATATTAAAAAGCAAAGACATCACTTTGCTGACAAAGGTCCATATAGTCAGAGCTATGGCTTTTGCAGTAGTCAAGAACAGATATGAAAGCTGGACCATAAAGAAGGCTGAATGATGCTTTTGAATTGTGGTGTTGGAGAAGACTGCTGAGATCCTTGGACTGCAAGGAAAACCAACCAGTCAATCCTAAAGGAAATCAACCCTGAATATTCATTGGAAGGACTGATGCTGAAGCTCCAATACTTTGGCCACCTGATGCAAACAGTCAACTCACTAGAAAAGACCCTGATACTGAGAAAGACTGAGGGCAAAAGAAGAAGGCAGCAGAGGGTGAAAATGGTCAGATGGCATCACTCAATGGACATGAATTTGAAAAAACTTCAGGAGATAGTAAAGGACAGGGAAGCCTGGCATGCTGTAGTCCATGGAGTCGCAGAGTCAGACATGACTTAGAGACTGAACAATAACAACAAGAGTCATGTCAAACACCAAAGTCAGTAGCATAGACTCCACAGTGATGCCTGGGTTAAAAGCCCAGCTTCCCCAACTGCCAGCAGTGGGATCTCAGGCAAGTTACTAACCCTCTCCGTGCTTCAATTTCTCATATATAAAACGGAAATAATAATACTAATTGGTTGAAAAGATTGTTGTGATGCTTAAAAAAGTAAAAACAGGTACTAGAATAGTACCTGGCTTTTACTAAGCCTTCTATTGTTACTGTCACATCACTGATCTGGAAAATCCTGCATGATGAAATGTGAGCCTAGGGATAGACAGCCCCATGTTTCTAGGGAAACTGAGATGATCGTTTTTTTCCCATTACATAATTTGTTATTAGGACCACAATGATTACCTGAAATTATTACAGGTTAAAAAGATGTAAAATTTTTATCTCTAAAAAGTTCACTCATATGCTCATGTCAAAGTGGGAGGGAGAGGTGGGGAAAAGTCCTAGTACACTCCACACACATCAATAACTCAGTGTGTGATCAACTTTCAACACAAACCAACCACATTAGATACCTGGAGCATCTATTATAACTCACTACCTGCTTTACTTCTCACATTCAAAAGTTGGTATTCCACACAAGTGGTTCTCCAACTTTTCCTGTGATGGCCATTTCATCCTGTCATGCAGTTTTCTAATTCTCCTCTCCAGATTCTGCCTTTTTCCTGCCTGTTATAGGACAACAATTTCATAGAACAAACTTATCTGCATGACCATAAAGTCACATTTAAAAGAAAATGTATTTATTTTGACTGCTTCAGGTCTTAGATGCAGCACTTGGGGATCTTCAGCTGTGGTACACAGGTTCTTCTCTGGGGCACCTGGGCTTCTCTCTAGTTGTGGCCCACAGGCTCAGTAGTTATGGTGCATGGGTTTAGTTGTCTCACGGTATGTGGGAGCTTAGTTACCCCATCAAGGATAGAACCCATGGCCCCTGCACTGAAGGTGGATTCTTAACCACTGGAGCGCCAGGGAAGTCCCAGTCACATTTTTTTTTTTTTTAAATTTTTTGATTGAAGGATAATTGCTTTACAGAATTTTGTGGTTTTCTGTCATACATCAACAAGAATCAGCCATAGTCTGGTCACATTTTTTAAACATTGTAAAGTTTGAGTATACTTTAAAATGCATATTTATTTATTTCTATTGGTGTGCAAATGACATGACCTGCAGTTTTTAACACTGTACAGATCACCTGTGACTCACTAATGCAGTACCTTTTTTCTACAAACAACTTCAATGTTTGTGTCAAGAAACTACCAAAAGTCAGGCAACAATAATTCAACAAGTATTAGTGAGGTCCTGACTAGTATGTGTAAGGACTTCCCAGGTGGTGCAGTGATAAAGAATCTGCTTGCCAATCTGCTTCCCTGGGTCAGAAAGATTCCCTGGAGTAGAAAATGGCAACCCACTCCAGTATTCTTGCCTGGATAATTCCATGGACCGAGGAGACTGGTGGGCTACAGTCCATGAGGTTGCAAAGAGTTGGACACTACTGAGGACTGAGCATGCACGCACAGAGTACATGTAAAGATTCTGCTATATGTGACAGTAATACAAAGATAGGTGAAAGATGGACTCAGAACTTAAGCAGTTAAGAATTCAAATCTTGACTGACTGCTGCAAATTTCCATCTGTCTTTAAGCTTTCAAAATTAACTAAACTTTCTCTGACTTTAGCTTTTAAGGGAAATCCTCTGATTTTAAATCATTGGTTCAGATCATTTTTTTTTAAGTTGCAGACCAAACAAAACTTGCCTGCAGGCCAGATCTGTACTAAACCACCAGCTGCAACTTCCAATGTAGAAGATGATGCAGTCTGACTAAAGGTGCAGCTGGAAAGATGGTGGCAGATGAAATGCTCTTAGTTGTTAATGGTTAAACAGCAAGGATTTTGGACACTCTTTTTAATGAGACTATATTTTGGGCAAAATGATGCAGCTGAGGTGCACACAGTAGATGGGTGAGAGGAAACTAGAGGACCACAGCCGTAGCATTTGGCAACTGTCGACAGGAAGAAAATGAAGGTCTGCCCCAGGAGAATATAAGGGAGGGAATATATTCAAGAGGTATCACTGAGGCAGTTGATGCACCTTGGTAACTGCACACAGAGTAAGATATGGCATCAGGAAGCAGGCTGGTAGGACACAGGCAAAGGACTGAAAGACCCTGGAAGTCTTCACTTAGGGTATGAGAAACACAGAATACAGGCAGAAGAACAATCAGGAAAGGTAAGAAAATTCCGTTTTAAAATTATTCCATTTAAAGTCAATGGAACATCTAGGTAGACAGGTATAAAAGACAGAGTCAGAGATTCAAGGAGGCAAGGCCTGGAGGAAGAGCTCAGAGGTATCTGCTAATAACGCAGACAATAGTAAGACTCAAGAGATCTAGCAAAGAAACAAAACACAGTGACAAGGAAATAGACCAAGGAGGAAACTATGCTTTTCCTAGCCAGGAGAAGTTTTGGGCACACTGTGGAGGCATAATCCAATTATTTCAATAGTCTCATCACTGCCAGCTCTGCCCTCTGACCACTGCTCCCTTAAGAGATCTAATGATTGCCAACCTCCTGGGTATTTCAAGATCTTCTCATGCCTTCTGTTCCAACCTGCAGAGAATTCCCATGATCATGATTGTTCAAACCAAGCAGCAAAAATGTCAGTCCAGGCTAAGCAATACTAAGAATTATAGCACCATTATCAGCTTATGATATGATGCAGAAACTTAAAAAATAGAGATACATGACTTAAAGGACAAAGATATGTATAACTCAGTTCAGTTCAGTTCAGTCACTCAGTCATGTTCGACTCTTTGCGACCATATAACTAGTCTTCAAGAAAAGAGAATCTCTCATCTGGTTGCCTGGAGGCAGTATCAGCTGATTAAACAGAGTTTAATAGAGACATTACTTTGCCAACAAAGGTCCATCTAGTCAAAGCTATGGTTTTTCCAGTGGTCACGTATGGATGTGAGAGTTGGACTGTGAAGAAGGCTGAGCACCGAAGAATTGATGCTTTTGAACTGTGGTGTTGGAGAAGACTCTTGAGAGTCCCTTGGACTGCAAGGAGATCCAACCAGTCCATCCTAAAGGAGATCAGTCCTGGATGTTCATTGGAAGGACTGATGCTGAAGCTGAAACTCCAATACTTTGGCCACCTCATGCGAAGAGTTGACTCATTGGAAAAGACCCTGATGCTGGGAGGGATTGGGGGCAGAATGAAAAAGGGACGACAGAGAATGAGATGGCTGGATGGCATCACCAACTCAATGGACAGGAGTTTGGGTAAACTCCAGAATTTGGTGATGGACAGGGAGGCCTGGTGTGCTGCGATTCATGGGGTCGCAAAGAGTCGGACACGAGTGAGCAACTGAACTGAACTGAACTGAGTTCAGTGACCAGTAGGCTGGACAAGGAGAGAAGGGTGGGGAAAGGCACACTGATGTTTGTGGTTGTGGAGCACGTGTTCTACACTTGCACCTTCTGCCCACCACCTTTACTTTGCTTTACAAATGTTCAGCATCCTCCTCCTCCAGTAAGGAAAATATATTGAAGTCCTCTTTCCTACTGCCGCCTAGATTACAAGGATAAAAACATCCTTTTATTTACTGAGGGTTGGAGATCTCTAATCCAATCCAACTCTGATGAAAGGGCAGGCTCTGTTGGGAGGCTCTAGGCCATATGGTGCGTGCATGCACAGTTGTTCAGTTGTGTCTGACTCTTTGGAACCCCAGGGACTATAGCCTGCCAGGCTCCTCTGTCTTTGGGATTTTCCAGGCAAAAATACTAGAGAGGGTTGCCATTTCCTCCTCCAGGGGGTCTTCCTGAACCAGGGATGGAACCCAATAGGTTCACCAATGATATCATGACCCTACTGCCCACATCAATGACATATTTGGCTTCTGCAGGTATTAAAAAACTTGTTCTTTCTCGAAGCTTTCTTCCCTCTATATTTCACCAGTCTCTTGCCACATTAATAATTAATTCCTCCTTTTTCTCTTTTGGATATTTTATTGATTTTTTTCCTTCCTTTCCTGTCCACTGGACCTATAAATGATGGTGTTCCCCAAGATTACATATTTTATTCATCTACATAATTCCTGCTTTCCCTGAGCAAGGCAATGCACTACCATGCCAAAATGCCTGGAAAATAGGAAGTGCTTACTAGCAGCTTAATAAATTAAATGGCTATGATCTCTATCCATGTGCTGATGACTTCCACATCTCCTATCCATGGTCTAACTTTCTTAAGTTCCGGGTCCACATTTCCAACCATCTCCAGGATTATAGCCTATAAACTCTTCAAAATGAATATGTTCTATACTTTTTTCTCCAGTCCTGACTCAACAACTCACTCCATTAAATTCTCCATTAATGATCTGACCATAAATCTAGCTTCCAAGCTAGAAATCTTGGTATTTTCTTCAGCTCCTTCCTTCTCTCATATAATATCCAATCAATCAATTCATGTCAATTCCACCTGCCAGCATTTACTGAATCTAGTTCTACCCCCAGCCTCCACCCTGACTCCCACTCCTGCCTTGATGCTCATTGTTTCCATTATTTGCCAACTAACTTGAATTCTAGAAGCACTTTCTCTCTCTATAACCAGAGTTCTTATCCAAAAAGACTGATCACAACACCTGGCTGCTTAAAAACTTCCACTGACTTCTAGTTTCTTACTGGAAAAAAAAAAAAAAAAACCGAACTTGACATTCCAGTCTTGTCCCTCTCTTCATTCCATCTCCATTTCTCACTGCCCTACCCTTTGTACTTTTTGGGCATAACTTGCATAACTTACTTTTTTTTTCTGTACCTAGCTATTCTCTTTGGCAATACCCTTCTGTTTTCTGCTGGAGCCAGCTCTTGCCATGTCACAAAAACCAGTGTAAATGTGCAAGTCACATGACATCAATTCAGTAGCTTGAAAGCAGCCATGGTGGGGGTATTTATATTATGGAAATCAGTAAAAGCTCCAAATCAGTGTTTCCACCCCACCCCCAACCCCAGAGAGCACTCCACTGCTTCTGCTTGACCGTTCCTCATCCCCAGTCGTCCAGAGCAGAGCATAGTATTTGCGAGTGTGGATGGTAAAGTCAGTCAGCCAAGGTTCCATCCTGGCTCTAACACTTGCTAGTTGGGTAATTCTGGGCAAGTCACAAAATTCTCTTTGTCTCAGTTTCTTTACCTGTAAAATTGGAGTGATCATAAGATACCTGGCATTGAACTTATTACATAAGTGCTCATAATATTACCTCTTTTTATTTGCTTACATCAGGCCTTCACAGCACTTCAGTTTGTCCTATAGGGAAATCTCACTACCTTAGGTCAGCTCTAGTAATTCACAAAGTAAATCTCACTTTAACTTGAAGCTGGGCTGAATCACCAGCTGGGAGAGTGCTAAGTCGCTTCAGTTGTGTCCAACTCTTTGTAATCCTATGGACTGTAGCCTGCCAGGCTCCTCTGTCCATGGGATTCTCCAGGCAAGAAAACTGGACAGGATTACCATGCCCTCCTCCAGGGGTTCTTCCCAACCCAGGGATCCAATCCATGTCTCTTATGTCTCTGGCATTGGCAGGCAGGTTCCTTACCACTAGTGCCACCTGGAAAGCTCGAATCACCAGCTGCACATTCCTAAACTGAGAGCTATATAAGGACTTTAGGGTAGAAGAGCCCTTTAAGTGACATAAACTTCATCCTCAAGGTTTCCTCAGAAGAAAAGTTTGTGAAGAATCACTTCTCATTATCCTATCTTGAGATTCTTTGAGCAAGAACAGAAAGGCTTAAGGAAATATGATAGAGAGACAAGAACACAGAACTTGGACAGAGCCCAAGGCCAAGTCCTGGCTCATTTATTAGCCACATGACCTAAGCAAACTTCCCAAGTTGTCTGGGCCCAAGTTTCTCAGAAAAAAAAAAAAGTTTTAGAAGAGTGCACGTGAGGAGTAAATCCACATCATCTCTTGTTGTCCCTTCTCTCTGGAAACCAGCATTGGCAGGATTCTTGCTCAGGCCTTTAGTAGATCCCCATCTGGTTAAGGAGAGCTTTCGCAATAGCTCAGTTGGTAAAGAATCCACCTGCAATTCAGGAGACCCCAGTTCGATTCCTGGGTCAGGAAGATACCCTGGAGAAGGCATAGGCTACCCACTCCAGTATTCTGGCCTAGAGCATTCCATGGACTGTAGAGTCTATGGGATCACAAAGAGTTGGACATGACTGAGTGACTTTCACTTTCATCTGGTTAAGGAACCTTCCTATAGCTGTCCTTTCTCCCTTTTTTCCTTTAGTCAGCATTTATAAAATAAACCTTCTGGACCACACTCTGAGAATAGGCATGGACCAAAAGAGTTCTAGCAAAGCACTGGAGGGAATTATTAAGCCAACCTGTGAAGCACAAATATAATTATGTATTAATAACAGTAGGGTTCTCTGATGAGATTGCTCTATTACATTTCTTATTTGTTCATTCCTCCATCTAAGATTTTCTTATAAGCTACAAAACAAACCTGATGAAAACCTCACCACCACTCACTGATAAGATAACCTAGAAGAGAGAAAGGCAAGAACTCTCAGAGGGATCTGACACCCTAAGCCCTTCTCCCTAAAGCCTTCAGTTTGTTCTCTCACTACAGTTCAAGCTGGGAGAGCACAAAAAGGAGAAGCTGGTCTCTTTCCAGTGCGTAAACATTTTTGTTTATTTTTCACTACTGCACAGAAGACAATTTCTGTATTGCCAAAGTACTTGCTTAGCCCCAAAAGTCCTCTAAATTTGAGGGGAATAATAGCTCATACATATTGACATTTGCACACAGGCAAATGGAGTCACGAAGAGTCGGACACAACTTAGCAATTAAACAACAACAACAAATCACTGTTCTTCATGTGAAGTCTCAGGCCAAGAGTGGTCCATGAAAAGTGTCACATAGGCATGAAGTGGTGGCCTAGACTGGAACCCACTCTGGCTCTGGAAACCTCAGCCATCATCCTCTACTGTCACTCACTAGTCAATTGATTCTCAAACCTACTTCATGAAACTGGAAGATTTTTACATCTGGAATGACCCTTTAGTTTCCCATATTACACAAAGGAAAACTGAGGCCTGGAATGGATTTGTGACTCTCCCAAGATCAGCAGCTCTAGCCATGAACCCTCTGGGTTGAGGAGTCCCCTCCATCTGCCCCTTTTTTCTCAGCTCTTCCTCACCAGCACGTTTCTTTCTCAAGCCTTTTAGCAACTTGAGACAAGATCTGAGACTTGGAGATCAATTTTTTTTTCCAGTGTCCCATGTCCATGGTCATAAACAAATGTCCTTCATGAGGCTACACAAGCTGCAAAAAGCCTCCCTTATTGCCAGGACAAGTAGTATTTGTTTTCATATGAGTGTTCCAAATAGCAGCTGACTCAAGGCAGCACAAAAGAATTAAACTTCTAAACAAAACCTCCTAAACTTCCTTCTGCTATAGACAGTACAGAGCTTGCCCACTCATGCCCTCTGCCTGACTTCACAAGTGTGTTACACAGGATACTGCAGGAGTTGAGTTAATCTTTTGCTTTATGTAAAGTGCAGAGAAGAAAGTTTGATATTTCTTTGAAAAACTGTTTATTAAATGGCATATAGACCCAAAAGATAGAAGGCAAATGATTTTTATAGATATTAACTACACGTCAGAAGAGCCAGATTCAGATGCTAACTATAATAAGCTAAGATCTCTTTGTGTATATTGAGAATGTGATTATAATAATTCAATAGATACTGTATAAAATACAAAATACATATAAAGTATAATATTTATAATAATTATTCTGTATATTGCTTTACAGTTTATAATCATTTGAACTTTCAATTGTCTGAATTTCACAAGAACATGTGAAATAGGAAGAGCAAATATTACATTTTTTTTGTTGTTGTTTTGTTTCAGGCTTAGAAACGTTAAATGCCTTGCCCAGGATCATAAAACTCCAAGTGACAAAGTACTAGAACCCAAAAGCCCAACTGACTGCCCTATCCCTCTGAATGTTATTACTTAGAGCTCAGAAGAAAATCAACAACTAAACCACTGTTTAAAGCTGAGTTTCTCCCATCACACAGGTTTTGAACACCTAAACAAATAAAAAAGGCCTAAAATCAGGCTGGAGAGTGCAAGAAGGTCATGAAATTTATCTCACCCTACCAGCTACAAGTTCTCTTTGCCAGCAGATCTGCTGGGCTGGGTAGCAGGACTAGTTTGCCTAGGTAAACAGTGCCTAAGAAAACTGGCATCAGTGCAAAAGCCAATGGGTTTACAAGCAATTGGAATTTCTACAGCCAGCAGTTTCAAGTTAATACAGCTCAGTCACTTGTTGGCCTGAGGCATTAGGAGACAGGCTGGATCACCGGGCTCAGGAAGGACAGTAGAAGGCAGGGCTGTTGTGAAAGAATAAGGGTTCCCCAGTGATGGAGGTTTTACTTTTACCCCAGGGGAGGCTTCTCAATTTAACAGAGTCAGGAAATTGAAACAATTTACTCTTCACAAACTTTTATTCATGATTCATAGCTACAATAATCTAATGTCGTTAATGCATAGCCTATTAAGTCTAAGTCAAAATATCTGTACAACAGATGAGATAACTATACAGTGGTCCTCAGTACCCACAGGGGATTGATTCCAGCACCACCACCTCCAGCACATACCAAAATCTGTGGGTGTTCAAGCCCATTATATAAAGCGGCATAGTGCAGTAGGCCCTCCACATCCAGAGCTTCAAGCATAGAAAACTGATCCAGGTGAGCAACAGCAGAAACTAAGGACCGACTGTACTTCTGTCCTAACATGAATTTATGTTACATAGCCCATTATAAGGAAAATGGTCCATATCTATGCTATGACTCTGAATCTCTCTTTATGATACTTTTAAAGAATATCTATTCCTCCTCGCTTGCTTGAGCCTCCTCCCCCACCCATTTCAATCCTAGGGAAGTGAAAGTCTGGTCCCAACAAAAGATATAGAGCCCAAATGAAGAGACAAAAGGAGTTTGGCACACCAATAGATTAGTAAATTGTTTGGTTTAAAAATATACTTAAAAAAAAAAGATCCAAAATCCAAACTATAATATAAAAACAGTAGAAGTTATAAGACATATCCTGTTTGCTATATAGTCTCATTTAACACACTGCATTTTTAATTTATGTATCTTGTTCAAGAACATAACCAAATCTTTGAGTCCAACAGGGATATTTATGGAGCTCTGTAGTTCTACCAATATCTTGGATGGCACTGCAATTTCCCTGAAAAGAAATGTTACTTCTCTATGGTTTAAATTATGTTTTCCCCAAGGAAATGTGGTTCTTTGTGAACTGCATTTGAAGGAATGGCTGTCTAGAGCAGAGAACTCTTACACAATATAGCAATTTATATTTATTCTTTGATGGCTAATTCTAAAAGAAGATCCCTTACATTATTTACTATAAATATACTGGGATCTATTATTTATAATAGAGTGGGGTGAAGCTGGAATACACAAAAAAGCTTAATAATCAATAGAATGCCTTAAGGCAACTTTGTTCCTTAGAGGTAGCAAGGTCACAATATATTTAATTTATATTTTAAAGTATGTCCTTCTACTTTTTGTGTCAAAGAGAATTCTTCTTGTAAACAAAAATAATTTAAAGAAGTTTTTCTCAGCTGGAAAGGTGATGGTCCTCCCTATCAGCTGCTTTGGAATGCTTTGAGAATAAATGACGTTTTAATCAGCTCACACTTCAACAGCTTTAACAATAATACAAAAGTGTTGAGGTCCTTTAATGGACGGGAACTTGGTGGTCTGGAGTCGATGATAAGAAAGTAAAGGAGAGAAAGAGGCTGATATTCCTTGGTTTACACAGAAAGCCAATAAAGCCCATGCACGAGGCTTGCTCTGTTCACGAAGGCCTCAGGTGCCCTCTCGATGGGGTGAAGGTGCAGAGTGCCTTCTCACGAGGGTCTTAGAAGCCCGGGCAGGAAAGTGAACTCAGAGAGCCTCTGCACTCCAGGGGATCAGCCTGAAAAAGAGAGAGAGGGAGAGAGAGAGAGAGAAAGAAAGAAAGAAAAAGAAAGACACGGGGACCAGAGCTCTGATGGAGCAAAGGTGTTTTAATCAACATGGTGTGGGCATATATACTGTCTTACAAGGTAATTATTCTCAGCAAAGATAAAGATTAAAATTCCAGACTTACAAAACATAGGCGATCCATATTAAAGAGAGAGAGAGTTGTAAATAATCACTTTTACCGTATGGTTCACAAGAAGGAAGAGGGTACTTATCACCATATAGAAACACTAATGAAGGAAATGCCTGGATTCCTCAGTCCAGGGAGAGGCTTGCCTCTCCTCTTAATTCCTGAATATTCAGGAATTAATAAGGAACAGAGAATTCCTAAAAAATCCAAAACAGCACACAGGAAGCTTCCTGACACAAAAGTATATATATATAACTGATTCATTTTGCTTTACACCTATAACTAACACAACATTGTAAATCAACTATACTCTAATAAAATTTTTTTTAAATACACTTATTTTTAAGAGAAGGTCATTGAGAACGGGTTCTTTTGTCCCTTATCTCTATTATCCTCATTACATAATCAGGCAAGTTGTCTAGTCCGAGATTACACAAAAGGTGTTCCCTAGACTGGCAGCATCTGAGCACAAATTCTTGTGGCCTACCTCTGGGAGTAGGACCCAGGAACGTCTCCAAGTAGTTCTTCTGCACATTAGACTTGCCTATAGAGCCAGATATCCTGGAATGTGAAGTCAAGTGGGCCTTAGAAAGCATCACTATGAACAAAGCTAGTGGAGATGATGGAATTCCAGTTGAACTATTCCAAATCCTGAAAGATGATGCTGTGAAAGTGCTGCACTCAATATGCCAGCAAATTAGGAAAACTCAACAGTGACCACAGGACTGGAAAAGGTCAGTTTTCATTCCAATCCCAACGAAAGGCAATGCCAAAGAATGCTCAAACTACTGCATAATTGCACTCATCTCACACGCTAGTAAAGTAATGCTCAAAATTCTCCAAGCCAGGCTTCAGCAATACGTGAACCGTGAACTTCCTGATGTTCCAGCTGGTTTTAGAAAAGGCAGAGGAACCAGAGATCAAATTGCCAACATCTGCTGGATCATCGAAAAAGCAAAAGAGTTCTAGAAAAACATCTATTTCTGCTTTATTGACTATACCAAGGCCTTTGAGTGTGTGGACCACAATAGACTGTGGAAAATTCTAAAAAAGAAATGGGAATACCAGACCACCTGACCTGCCTCTTGAGAAACATGTGTGCAGGTCAGGAAGCAACGGTTAGAACTGGACATGGAACAACAGACTGGTTCCAAATAGGAAAAGGAGTACGTCAAAGCTGTATATTGTCACCCTGCTTATTTAACTTATATGCAGAGTACATCATGAGAAACACTGGGCTGGAAGAAGCACAAGCTGGAATCAAGATTGCTGGGAGAAATATCAATAACCTCAGATATGCAGATGACACCAGCCTTATGGCAGAAAGTGAAGAGGAACTCAAAAGCCTCTTGATGAAAGTGAAAGAGGAGAGTGAAGAAGTTGGTTTAAAGCTCAACATTCAGAAAACGAAGATCATGGCATCTGGTCCCATCACTTCATGGGAAATAGATGGGGAAACAGTGGAAACTGTCAGACTATTTTGGGAGGTTCCAAAATCACTGCAGATGGTGACTGCAGCCATGAAATTAAAAGACGCTTACTCTTTGGAAGGAAAGTTATGACAACCTAGATAGCATATTCAAAAGCAGAGACATTAGTTTGCCAACAAAGGTCCATCTAGTCAAGGCTATGGTTTTTCCTGGGGTCATGTATGGATGTGAGATTTGGACTGTGAAGAAGGCTGAGTGCAGAAGAATTGATGCTTTTGAACTGTGGTGTTGGAGAAGACTCTTGAGAGTCCCTTGGACTACAAGGAGATCCAACCAGTCCATCCTAAAGGAGATCAGTCCTGGGTGTTCATTGGTAGGACTGATGTTGAAGCTGAAACTCCAATACTTTGGCCACCTCATGCGAAGAGTTGACTCATTGGAAAAGACCCTGATGCTGGGAGGGATTGGGGGCAGGAGGAGAAGGGGACGACAGAGGATGAGATGGCTGGATGGCATCACCAACTTGATGGACATGAGTTTGGGTAAACTCCAGGAGTTGGTGATGGACAGGGAGGCCTGGCATGTTGTGATTCATGGGGTCGCAAAGAGTTGGACATGACTGAATGACTGAACTGAACTGATACTATGTGCTTGAGGGCTTCCCAGGTGGTACTGGTGATAAAGAACCCGCCTGCCAATTCAGGAGACTTCAGAGATGTGGGTTTGATCCCTGGGTTGGGAAGACATCCTGGAGAAGAAAATGGCAACCCACTCCAGTATCCTTACCTGGAGAATCCCATGGACAGAAGAGCCCAGCAGGCTGCAGTCCATAAGGTCACAAAGAGACGGACACAACTGAAGTGATTTACCATGCACACATACTATATTCAAAGTGTGCAACAGCCTCTCATCAGGCAGTTTTTGTTGTGACTGATTTTCTTTGCAATGTGTGAAAGCCCTGGGATGGGGCTGCCAAGGGCAGGGCTTGCAAATGACAAGCCATAGAGGAACATCTGGCCCACACTGGCCTCCCTCAGGCTTGAATGATCCCTTCCCCTGAACCCTTCCTTATCCTTCAAGACACCTCCTGCCTAAAGTCCGCTCCCCTTCCACCCTTGGCACAGAACTGATTTTTTTGCACTCCGTGTGTCACACTGCGTGTCAACATGTAGCTTGAACATATCTCTATTTCCACACCTCTCCTCTCTCAGTGTGAGGTTTGATTTGTATCCTGCTCTCCCATCAACTCTTTGAGAGTAGGAACCCATTTGAAGACATCTGCATATTCGAGCAGCTAGTGCGCAGAGATGAATGAATGCGGAGCAGGCCTGAGGGCTGCTTCAAAGTTGCTGAGCAGGAGAGACTTCTGTTTCCCTGCCTCCTTTGTGCAGGAGATCCGGTCACAAGCTTGCCCTCTTCCAGTCCTCCAGCCCCTCCCAGGCTTGGACCAGTTTCTTTCCCTGCAGCTGGGCCCCCACAGAAGCCACCCCTCCCCTTGGCCACTTCTCTAACACCACAGATTCGGGGAACTAGTGGCCCTCAGAGCCAAGCCAGATGGTGAAGGAGGCAGTGATGTGATGCCCAGTGCATGATGGAGAATGAGAGTGTGCTGGTCACTTGGTAGAGGAGCCTCAGGCCCTGGAAGAGAATGTACCAAAGCCTAAAAATGACTTCAGTGAGAGCTTGACTCACTCTGTGAAAAGCTGAGTCATTCCACTCAAAAAGCTGCAGAAGCAACAAGATCAGATAGAAGCTAAATTTGAAAGAATTTCAATCTCTGGCAACAAACATAATGACATCTGTAAACTCTTACTTGTCAAGATCCACAAGAACACAGGTAAAATGGAGGGACTCAGGGACAAAGAGGTGGGAGGAGGAAGAGGAAGACAAACACAATGAGCCCAGGATCTTCCCTCCAAAGTGTCTGATGACTCAGAGAAGTAAGAAGGGACACAGGTTGAAGAGGAGAAAGAAAACCAAAGGAAAAAACAAAACCAAACCCAACTGAAGCATTTAGAAACATGGGTGGACTTAAGAAAGGCTCAGGTTTTTCATTAAAATACAATATGAACTTGTTATGACATTATCGTGCTGTGTTGCATGCTGTGCTCAGTCGTGTCCAACTTAGTGCAACCCCATGGACTGTAGCCTGCCAAGATCCTCTCTCCATGGAATTCTCCAGGCAAGAATACCAGAGTAGGGTGCCATTTCTTACTCCAAAGCATCTTTGCAATCCAGCGACTGAACCCATCTCTTGAGTTTCCTGCATGGGCAGGCAGATTCTTTACCACTAGCGCCACCTTCATTTTTTCATATCTATTAAATTTCCTTAAAAACTGATTTGGGAAGAATTGCCTAGTCCAACCCCTTTGTTTTACAATCAAAGCTGAACTGATATCTAACCCAGGCCCTCTGCATTGGGAATGTGGAGTCTTAACCACTGGACCAAGAGCAAAGTCCCATATTATTTCATTTTTATCCTACATCCATTCAATATAGGACTGTGCTGGGTTTCCTCAGTTATACAGTTTTATGCAACACTGAACACTGGGACACAGGCCTGCAAATCCATCCTAAGGATCCTTCCCAGGGGTTACAAGGAATTAGAGGAACAAGTGCAGAACATAATGTCCTGCATTTGACGATTTGAGGCGATTTGAAGGTGACTCTCCAGATAGGGGCCTTAGTTTCTAGGTGAAAGAGTTAGGTAAACCTGAGTCTCTCCTAAAACTTGCTGGTGCTTGCCAAACTAACCCCCCGTTCCTATCCACACTTCCTTTTCATTTTCTCCAAGTTTTCCTAGTTGATGCTAGAGACCTTACTAGGCTAAAAATCAAGGTCTCCTGTCCCTTTTTTCTTGAGGGAGAGAGAGCTAAGAAGCAATAACACAAAGAAGGACTTTTAAAAAAGTGGAAAACGTGCTTTGCATAAAGAAAGATGGGCCAAGTGTTTGCACAAGCTGCTTGCTACTTTTGCTATGGGCATTTCCAGAACAACTGTAAAGTGAATAGACAATGATGGGAAGAATTAAAGAATGGATGTAGGATAGTATTCGCTGATGAGGGGCAGCCCAAAGTCTGCTAAACAGCTCCTTTATCCAACCAAACTCTCAGGCCTACTTACAGTTCCTTCTCACCAACTTGCTTTTGTTCATATTTTATATTCTTTTCTTCCTCTTTCCCCTTCCACTCGCCTGCCTGCAATGTTATTCTGATGCATTCTTCAAGACACATCTTTGATCTTAACACTCTCAAGGTCGATCCAGTCCTTCTCTGAGCTTACAGCCCTTGTTAACTCCACTGCCCATTTGAAAATTACCCATGTATACTTACTGCCTCCTGACACCTCTAGGTTTATGCATCTGTATGATTTTACTGGCTGTGTAAATTATGTCTTGTTTCCCCAAGACATAGATTCTGAACCATTCAAGCATGGGAACCTTTTGGAACACTTGTGCAAAATGAAAAATATGTTAACTATATGAAACATTAAATGAGTGTTAACTGTAGAAAATAGGTCATGAACTCGTGTCTTCAGGGTTCAAGATAGTGCACACAAATAAGTAAAACAGATGTAATACATCAGGAAGTGGGGAGGTTTGTGGCAAACTGGAAAAACAATGCCCTGAATAAGGAAGAAGCTGTGGGCCTTCCCAGGTGACTGTGTGATGTGGCAACTCTGGCCCAGTGTTATCCGATGATCTGATTTTTCAAGAAAGTAGGAAGTGCAGATTATTGTGTGAGAAATTTTTAATTTTAGTTGTTGGCAATGAAGTTTTAAATGTTTAATAAGCAGTATGGGCCAAAAATAACATATCTGCATGTCAATCTATAGTTCTCAAGCTTGCTGTTTCAAAGTCAGATCACTTTTTTTTTTCATACAGACAATGTCCTATTTCAAAACTTGGACAATAATAACAAAATTAAGGCATAAAAATAGATATCATTGACTTTTTTGGTTTCATTTCACGTTTTAAATTGCAGTGACACATAGTAGTTTAAGTAGAAAGTAGTGACAATGGGATTATGGAGAATCTGCATGAGAGCTATGGACCCTCCCAAGGACTGTACAGGCTGATGCACTTGTCTCTTTTTAAAAATTATTTTCCCTTAAGGAAGATGTGGTACCTATATACAGTGGAATATTACTCAACAATAAAAAGAAAGAAATATTGCCATCTCTGGCAATATGGATGGACCTAGAAAATATCACACTAAGTAAGTCAGACAAAGACAAATATATGATATCACTTATATTGAATCTAAAAAACAATACAAATAAATGTATATACAAAACAAAAACAGACTCACAGACACAGCAAACAAATTTATGGTTACCAAAGGAGAAAGGGAGTTGGGGAAGGATAAAAATAGGAATATGGGATTAACAGACACAAACTACTATACAAAAAATAGGTTAGCAACAAGGGTTTATTATATAACACAGGGAACTATATTTAATTTTTTGTAATAACTTATAATCGAAAATAATCTGAAAAAATATGCATAACTGAATCACTTTGCTGTACAACTGAAACTAACACAATACTGTAAATCAACTATACTTCAAATTAAAAAATTATTTTTCCCTTAAAGCCATACAGATTTCCTTCTCCTCAACTACAGTCTTGTTAGCAGTAATTATGGTCATTCTTGAGGGATCACACAAAAAATGGGGGATAAAGACTAATTTTTCTGAGACAATTAATTGGGTTAGAGTAAGAGGAAAGTATGTTTAAGAGACTCTAATATGATATGATATATGAGTATGAAAGGAGGTCCAAACTGCCTTCATGCTACCTCCTTCTTGGCCCTCCCATCCCAAGGATGCCAGGAGGTGACATCCAGCTATTTATAACTGGGTGTTACAATGACTGGTGCCCAGTACTGTGCTAAGGGTCACTGGCCCTTCTCCTTGAAGTTGTGAAAGTGAAAGTCGCTCAGTCATGTCTGACTCTTTGCAACCCCATGGACTATACAGTCCATGGAATTCTCCAGGCCAGAGTACTGGAGTGGGTAGCCTTTCCCTTCTCCAGGGATCATCCCAACCCAGGGATCGAACCCAGGTCTCCCATATTGCAAGCAGATTCTTTACCAGCTGAGCCACAAGGGAAGTCCACCATGCAATATAACCCAAGACTTATTACTCACTTGACAATACTCCCCATATAATTCTGTATACAAAATGAATCTAATTAGTGTAATATCTCTCTTTGGAATATTTCATGGACCCTCTGAAGCATCCCAAAGTTAGCTAGAAATCTTCTTCATTAGAATGATTTAGGAAGCTTTGCCAACAAATATCAAAAAGGTTTAAAACACTCAGTCAGATAGGATTATTGAAGTTGACAGATGTGTTAAACATTTGGTGATAACCCACAGGTGCTCTGGACATGCAGATCCCATAACTCCAGCAGGAGTGGAAGCTGACAGTCCTCACACAAACTGAAAACCAAAGCAGCTTCCATAGCATGTAAATCTAACCCTTGCAAAGAAGTAAGGAGTTCACATATGTAATCTAACTGACCAAAAATACTTTTTACAACTACTTTCAGAGACTTTGGTTCACTCCTTTATACCCTTAATAGGGGCAAATCCTCTTTCCCTGAAGTTGGATTTTATTTCTGGTAAAGTCAAAGTTCCTCTAGATAACATGATGTATGATGAAGCTGAGGATCACATTTCATTCATAAACAAGATGAGACTATAAAGTAATGAGATGGACGTTCACATGCACCTCATGAAATGACTTGAAATGAAATTTCTTAAAAAATATTTTAGACAAGTTCTGAGTACAAGCAAGGCATCATCATTAGATTAAAGCTTAGAGGAAGATACCTGGAGGAACAGGAACTTTGTTAACAAGCTCCTATATTTCCCTTTGAAGGGCAGCATAGCAGATTGCAAAGACCAAAGGACTGAAATAAAAACAAACAAGTCTAAATTCCTTCTTAGCCACTTACCAGCTGTATGAGTTTTGCAAAAATATTTTACTTGTCAAGTATTTCTTTTAATGAAAGTTTCTTTATGGTGTTACAGTGAGACTGTAGGTAAATTTTTCTATTTTCTAAATTTTTATAGCATAATTATGTACCTCATGCTATATAAAATAATTCAGTCCTCCAATTTACTAAAGGAAATATGCTTTTAGAGAAAAAAATTTCAGTGGCTGTGATAGTCAGAGATTACATTCTCTACCCTCTGACATCTACCTACTGCTCAAACAACCTTTTACCTACTCATATTCCTACACACCACTGAGCAGTACACACCTCTGCCTGTAAACTTGCCTGTCCTGCCCGCGTAGTATTTACTTTCCTCAAAGGTACAGAAAGCTGAAGTGCAGGGCTCTATCTTCTAACGGAATTTCTCCTGCTTTACCAAATTCCAGTTCCTCCTTCAGTGACCATCTCAAATGTCCCCTTCCTCTGTGACACCTTGTCCAACTCACTTCTCAGACAGTTGCTCCTGCCTCAATGCTCTCTAGGACCTGGTTCAAGTTTCTATTTTTGACACTTGCTGTATTGTCATTATGAGTTTCAAGGTCTCCATCTTTGCCCCCCTAGGTCTATTATTATACCTGATACATAATTAGTGCTTAGTATAATTGCTGATGATACCACTCTAATGGCAGAAAGTGAAGAGTAACTAAAGAGCCTCTTGATGAGGGCGAAAGAGGAGAGTGAAAAAACTACTTTAAACTCAACATTCAAAAAACTAAGATCATGGCATCTGGAAGACTCTTGAGAGCCCCCTGGACTGCAAGGAGATCAAACCAGTCAATCCTAAAGGAAATCAACCCTGAATATTCACTGGAAGGACTCATGCTGAAGCTCCAATTCTTTGACCACCTGATGCAAAGACCCTGATACCGGGAAAGACTGAAGGCAAAAGGGAAAGAGGGTGATAGAGGATAAGATGGCTAGATAGCATCACCTATTCAATGGATATAAATTTGAGCAAACTCCGGGAAGTAGTGAAGGACAGGGAAGCCTGGCATGCTGCAGTTTAGGGTCACAAAAAGTCAGACACCACTTAGCAATTGAACAACATAACTGCTGAATGAATGGCTTATATTGCTGACTATACTTTCTTTCACTGTTGCTTCAAATTCCCGCTTTCTCAGGAACTTTACTCCTTATCATTTCCTATTTGGGCTCTTCATGGACAGGAAATAGGAATCCTGGGCAAAAGCAAACACATTTTACTGGTTGGTCCTATTGATGACGATCTTATTTGAGAAGTAGGATGTACAGGGAAAATTTCCTGTCTGGTTTTTTTTTTTTTAAATTTTATTTTTAAACTTTACAAAACTGTATTAGTTTTGCCAAATATCAAAATGAATCCGCCACAGGTATACATGTGTTCCCCATCCTGAACCTTCCTCCCTCCTCTCTCCCCATACCATCCCTCTGGGTTGTCCCAGTGCACCAGCCCCAAGCATCCAGTATCGTGCATCGAACCTGGACTGGCAACTCGTTTCATACATGATATTTTACATGTTTCAATGCCATTTTCCCAAATCTTCCCACCCTCTCCCTCTCCCACAGAGTCCATAAGACTATTCTATACATCAGTGTCTCTTTTGCTGTCTCGTACACAGGGTTATTGTTACCATCTTTCTAAAGTCCATATATATGCGTTAGTATACTGTATTGGTGTTTTTCTTTCTGGCTTACTTCACTCTGTATAATAGGCTCCAGTTTCATCCACCTCATTAGAACTGATTCAAATGTATTCTTTTTAATGGCTGAGTAATACTCCATTGGGTATATGTACCACTGCTTTCTTATCCATTCATCTGCTGATGGACATCTAGGTTGCTTCCATGTCCTGGCCATTATAAACAGTGCTGCGATGAACATTGGGGTACACGTGTCTCTTTCCCTTCTGGTTTCCTCAGTGTGTATGCCCAGCAGTGGGATTGCTGGATCATAAGGCAGTTCTATTTCCAGTTTTTTAAGGAATCTCCACACTGTTCTCCATAGTGGCTGTACTAGTTTGCATTCCCACCAACAGTGTAAGAGGGTTCCCTTTTCTCCACACCCTCTCCAGCATTTATTGCTTGTAGACTTTTGGATCGCAGCCATTCTGACTGGTGTGAAATGGTATCTCATAGTGGTTTTGATTTGCATTTCTCTGATAATGAGTGATGTTGAGGGGAAATCTGGTCAACCACTTGTAAAAGAATGAAACTAGAATATTTTCTAACACCATACACAAAAATAAACTAAGTAATAAACCATTACTTAGATTAAAGATCTAAACGTAAGACCAGAAACTATAAAACTCCTAGAGAAGAACATAGGCAAAACACTCTCTGACAGCAGGATCCTCTATGACCCACCTCCCAGAATATTGGAAATAAAAGCAAAAACAAACAAATGGGACCTAATTAACCTTAAAAGCTTCTGCACATCAAAGGAAACTATTAGCAAGGTGAAAAGACAGCCTTCAGAATGGGAGAGAATAATAGCAAATGAAGCAACTGACAAACAACTAATCTCAAAAATATACAAGCAACTCCAACAGCTCAACTCCAGAAAAATAAATGACCCAATCAAAAAATGGGCCAAAGAACTAAATAGACATTTCTCCAAAGAAGACATACAGATGGCTAACAAACACATGAAAAGATGCTCAACATCCTGTCTGGTTTTTATCACCAATTCTCTTTATTGTGGAAGCTGTCCAGGGGCTTTGAATTACTTATCATCAATTCACTTAGCAATTACGAGAGCATTTATCTTCTGCCAGGTACTTTTAGGAGCTGGGTACACAGCAGGGAAGCCCACAGACTTCCTTCTTCCCCTCACAAAGCTTCCAACCTAGCAGGGGAGACCATTACTTAGAGAGAGAAATTACTTAGAAGGATTAAAAGAAACAATTGCCAATAGCAATATGTTCTATGGAGGAAAAAAATCAGGGTAGAACAAGAGAGGAGGTGAGATAGAAACTAGACTGGGTGGTTAAAACAAGAGGTTTCTAATCACAGACACCTAACCCGTTTGATGAGCATACAAGAAGTTCTCATCTCATAAGGCACCACAGCTGCCAACAACTGCAGTGTTTCTTTCAAACCTTAAGCAAAGAAATACTTTCTGAAGCAGCACTTTAGGAACATAACAAGAAAAACAAAAATTTCTTTAAGTTGGTCTAAGGCAAAAAGCGTCTAAAACCAAACAACAGTAGAAAGACAAATTGTTTTTCAATCAAATTATGTATTTGGCCACTAGAATTTAAATGTTATTCTACTAGTCTGTAACACAGAATATTTTTAATAAGTAGTTTAAAGCTTATTTCACCAAGTAGTACATTTTCCTGAAAAATCATATATTGGTTGTATGTTTTCATTATCATATTGGCTTACTTAAATTTACCATAATTAAAACTGAAATATATCTTAACGACACAAGACTGAGACTAGTTCCACCTATGTCTTTGTTATGCAAAGATCTCCTTTACAAGTTTCATATCTCTCTGAAATACAAAAGAAATAACTCCTGGGTATGTGTCCATGCTGTCCCATCTCAGGGATTTGCACCTGCTGTTTTCTTTTCCTGGAATGCCCTTCTTTCCACATCTGTGTGATGTGCTTCTTTTCATCTTTCCAGACTCAGCTGAGCCTGCACTCCCTCTGGGATCCTCTGCCTGAGTCCCCCCCTGGCACACACACAGAGGCTACTCTGCTGGGTTCCCACAGCACCCACTAAGTACCACGAACCATAGCACTTAGTAGGCCTTGTTGGAAGTGTTTCGTTGGTTTTTCCAAACTAGAAATGTGAGCACCTCAAGGTCTCTACAGTGTGTGACACCTCCTGGGTGATCAATAAATTGCTGAAAGCATACTGGCACTTTAGAGAAAGCACAATGCACCATTTTCCTCCATAAACAGAAAGAGGAAGAAGTGTAACAGAACATAACACTATATATTAAGCATTATTTCAGTGGTTACAAAAGACCTTAAGGAAACCCAGCTCTCCCACATGCACTAAAAACCACAGGAACCAATCTTTAAGGAGACACCTTTAAGGATCACAAGTATATAGAACTTAAAACATGCTACCCAGGATTGTTTCAGGTTCTCCAAAATCTGAAAATGGAAATAACAAAAACAAAAAATGGGGATGGGGTAGATAATGGCAGAAGACATTTAACCACTGACAACAATCAAATGAAAGTCCAACTTTTTAAGCAAAAATTTCTCCCAAAACATGCTTTTAGGGAGCCAGGAAATCATCTGGTGTGACCCTCCCTGGAAAGCAGACAGGAAAAGCTACTTAGTCTATAAGAGTCCAGATTTTAAAATATGTTTCCACATAGTTGAATCAACAAACACAAATTTAAAGATAGTCATTTGAGGAAGAAGAGCTTCTTGGCTTTTTATTTCCTCTTGTTTCTTAGTTTTATAAATATATTTTTTATTTTCAAATATACATTTACTTCTTTAATGTGCTACTGCTGCTGCTGCTGCTGCTAAGTCACTTCAGTCGTGTCCGACTCTTCGCGACCCCATGGACTTCAGCCTACCAGGCTCCTCTGTCCATGGGATTTGCCAGGCAAGAGTACTGGAGTGGGGTGCCATCGCCTTCTCCGAATGTACTACTGGTAGTTATATATTGATAATTTTTATATATTTATATATAAACCTGTTTAGCACCTCAGTAATATCCATTGGTAAACTCCATGTCAGGTTCTTTTAATTACAAGCTATGAAGGAGTTTTTGGCTGTTTTCCGTCATAAGTGATAGCTCAGTAACAACACTGCCAAAGTTATAACACTATTTTTGGCAGACATCCTTGAAATCATTCCAACAAAGAGGCTAAAGGTTGAGACGCTGAAATGTAAAAGCCACTGTTGCCTGAAAGTACGCTTTGTGGCTGACCCACTAAAAGGTCCACCAGGATGCCTAATGAAAGGGCTTGAGTCCATCCTCAGATTTCTCATTTCTCAGAAAAATCTGACACAGCTGACCACCCCCTCCTGGTGGAGACTTTGTGGGTTTTGGTTTCTTTGACACTGTTTCCCCAGTTTTCCTTTGTTCCATGACTGCTCTGTCTCCTTTGTTGGCTCCACCTCTTCTCGCCAACTCTAAAACCACTCTCTTATTCAACCCTGTTTCCTTAGGGGATTTCAGGTCTTTAGGGAATTGCAATTACATTGACCTGCCAATAAGTTTCTCCATATTTCCTATATTTCCTTTATATTGGTGTTGTTTTAGTTGCTAAGTTATGTTTGACTTTTTTGCAACCCAATGGACTGGTTCTTCTGTCCATGAGATTTCCCAGGCAAGTGTATTGGAGTGGGTTGCCATTTCCTTCTCCATTCCTTTATACTACTTGCCATATATTTTTGGCTTAGGGTTTTAACTCCAGGAAGGCCAAGTGCTATTTGTTTTGTGAATTGCTATAACCCCAGAGCCTGACATTTACTGATTACTCAATTAAACCAATGATAGAGGCCATGGTGAATTTCCTTTATTATGGTGGTCAAGCTGAAGACATCTGCCTTTAGTAACTTTAAAGGTCAAAGTCATATTTTCCAACTTTATAGGTCAGATTTCTGAGCCCAAAACATGGCAATCATTCAAGCAAATTCAAAGCCCTTTGTTTAGGAAAGTATCAACCCTGCTTGCAAGTGCTTCTTTACTATCTTCACAAGTGTCAGATGGATCACATCAGGGCAGAATTCAAGGAAAGCACTTTCATTTATGTAACAAAATGTCATGTCACCAACTGTACCTTAGATTCTTAAAGTCTAAGGAACTCTTTTTAGGTGACACATCTTATGCTAAAACCAACAGATATCGTGGCAGAGTCTGACAAAGATCTTTGACATAAGACAGTAATGGTCTAAAAGACATGCAATTTCTTCAGCTTTTAGAGTACTAACTTCAAAGCCAGAACGCTTGAATTAGCATTCTGGCTCTAGGAGTGTAATCTGGGCAAGTTACTTAACCTCTCTGTGCCTCAATCTCTACATTTTTCATATAGGAATAATCTCTACATTTTTAATATAGGAATAATAATAATAATATTAACACAATAATATAAATGTGTTGACCTTTAATAACAACACAGGGTTGTTATAAAGATTGAGTTAATATGTGAAATGGTTAGATGGTATATGTTACCTCTATGATGATGACTCACATATCCAGGTAGAACATCAGCAAACTAAGCCCATAGACTCCAAAATTTTAACTACCGGAAGAGGTTTTTCGTTCTTACTATATACCAATTGCTATGCTAAGAATGTTACATATACAATCACATTTATCATAGAAAAAGCAGGGGAATTCCAAAAAGCATCTACTTCTGCTTCATTGACTACACTAAAGCCTTTGAGAGTATGGATCACAACAAACTGTGGAAAATTCTTAAAGAGATGAGAATACCAGACCACCTTACTTGCCTCCTGAGAAACCTGTATGCAGGACAAGAAGCGACAGTTAGAACCGGACATGGAAAAACGAACTAGTTCAAAATTGGGAAAGAAGTATGTCAAGGCTGTATATTGTCACCCTGCTTATTTAACTTACATGCAGAGTACATCATGTGAAATGCTGGGCTGGATAAATCACAAGCTGGAATCAAGATTGCTGGGAGAAATATCAACATCCTCAGATATGCAGATGATATCATTCTAATGGCAGAAAACAAAGAAGAACTAAAGGGCCTCTTGATGACGGTGAAAGAGAAGAGTCAAAAACCTAGCTTAAAACCCAACATTCAAAAAACTAAGATCATGGTGTCCATGGCATCTGGTCCCATCACTTCATGACAAATAGATGGGTAAAAAATGAAAACAGTGACAGATTTTATTTTCTTGGGCTCCAAAATCACCGCAAATGGTGACTGCAGCCACAAAATTAAAAGACGGTTGCTCCTTAGAAGAAAAGCTATGACAAATCTAGACAGCATATTAAGAAGCAGAGACATCACTTTGCTGACAAAGGTCCAGATAGTCAAAGCTATGGTTTTTCCAGTAGTCATGAATGGATGTGAGAGTTGGACCATTAAGAAGGCTGAGCACTGAAGAATTGATGCTTTTGAATGGTGTGGAGAAGACTTCTGAGAGTCCCTTGAATAGCAAGGAGAACAAACCAGTCAATCCTAAAGGATATCAACCTTGAATATTCACTGGAAGGACTGATGCTGAAGCTGAAGCTCTAATACTTTGGCCACCTGATGCAAAAAGCTGACTCTTTGGAAAAGACCCTGATGCTGGGAAAGACTGAGGGCACAAGGAGAAGAAGAGGATGAAATGGTTGGATGGCATCACCAACTCAATGAACACAGTTTGAGCAAACTCTGGGAGAGCGTTAAGGACTGAGAAGCCTGGCATGCTGCAGTTGATGGGGTTGCAAAGAACTGGACACAACTTAGCAACTGAACAATAAAACCAACAAGCCTCGAGGGAAGCACTGTCATTATTCCACTTTTATAGATAAGGAAACTAAATCTTTTAAGTTTTAAGTTACTTAAGAGTTTAAGGAACTTGCCCAATTAGTCTCATGACTAGTAAATGGTAAAGTTATGATTTAAGCCCAGTAGCAGGAGCCAACAGCAGGCCAGGTAAAAATGATCTACAGTTGTATAGAAATCCATGAATTGAGAGCATTAGCAGATTGACAAGAATAAAGGTGAAAATTAAAAAATAAAAAACTGTACACTACTATTGGAATATACTGCAGATGACTGCCAAAAATCAGATTAGGACCAAACATATTTATTTTTTGATGGGTTATTATTCCAAGTGTTTTACATATTAACTACTGTGGGGTGATGACAAACAATAAAGCTTTGTATACATTATCATTTGCAACCTTCAAGATAACTTTAGGAGCTAAGATCGTGACCAGTTACTAGATCAGGAAACACTCATAGGTTAAATACAAGGTCAGAATCACACAGCTAGTATAGCTCAAGTTGGGATTTGAGCACAAGTCTCCCTGATCCCCAAATCCATGCTCTAGAACACTATGAAAATGGACCCCCAAATTCTGTAAATATACCGTCAGTACCATGAGGTTCAAATAAGGATTGATAGTCAATTAAATATGGGACTCAACTAAATATTCTTTCTTTAAAATTCAAAATACATGTCAGTATGATAGGGATTCTGAAATGTTTCACCATTAAAAAAGAAACCCTGATTAACTCTGTTTAACTCAGCATTTCCTAGTCTTATTTACCAATGAACACTTTCCAGTGTATAACATATACTAAAACCCTCTAGGACTAAAATTTGTAAACAGTACATAGCAGGCTCCTTGCCCACGAGATGCTTTTTCAATGTGGATTTACACAAAAGATTTGTGGGCGGAATAATAAGGGGAAAAAAGGGAGACTGAACAATCTAACAGGAAGCTGTGGAAGACAGCTGAAAGGGCTATGGAATCCAGCAGGCCAGGTTCACAGCCAGCCTCCCAGGCAGTCCCATGTCTGTGAACCACTCAACCTCACTGAGTTTCTATCTCCCTTAGCTGAGGACATTAACTACTATTTCACAAGGCGACTGTGTTTATCATTCGATAAGTGTATCTATTATTATGCAGGCACCTACCAGTAATCTTATTCTATTAAAAGTCAATCATCTTTTAAAAGCAAAATAGATTTGTCTTGTGAAGAAAATCAAGGAAGCAGGGATTACGGCTCCTCTGGACTTGCTTCTCTCCAACAGCCATGAAATGGAAGTGACTGAAACCTTGGGATAGAGTGACTCTATTTTTAGAACTGATGCATAAAGTAGGAACAGTGAAATAAACATCTTGTGTTTTAGGAAAGTAGACTTCAGAATGGTCAAGTAAAAGGTAATTTGTGTCCCAGGGCAGGGACAATATTATAGGACAGGTGGCACAGAAGAGTGTCAGTCAAATTAATTTCTCATGGGGCATTCATCAATTATCCATTCTGGAGAAAAAGAGAAAAAGAGAATGATAGCAAATAAATGTGGGAATTTGCCAGTTATCTTTTAAGGAGGTGGCCTTGATATAACTAACACTTAGCTAGAAACACATGATTCATTACAAATTTAAAAACAGCCATAAATCTACAAAAATATTCTGAGGAAATCAGAAACCTAGAAAACAGCAAGGCTTGCAAAAAACAAACCAAAAAAAAAAAATTGCAAAGGACAACAAAAAGCCATTTTGGGATACGTTCAGAGTCAGAAGCACAAGAAAGCACCAGTTCTGATGTTTGGGGCAAATGAAGTAACAGGGAGGACTGAAAGAAAGCAGAACTATGAATTCTTACTTCCTCTATCACGCATTATCTTCAAACCCCTCTCCCCACTCAAAAACCCAAAAAACAAAAATACCAAAATAGTAAGAGAAAAATTATGTCTATGATAGGTGAGGAAGTTTATGATTTGGTGGGGAGTTTGTATGTAAAGAAATAGCAACATTAGGAAACATACAAAGGCCATAAAAGAAAAACAAAATGCTAGCAGTGTATGAAGGAGAGAGAGATGAAGGTTGACTGGGGAAGAGGGGAAGTTTCCAAAAGAAATGATCTTTGAGTGGGTGTTGAAAGATGTGTGGGGTGTTGGCTAAAGTAAGAGGGTGGGAGGGCATGTAAGGCAGAGGTGACAACAGGCGGAGAGGTGTCGGGATGGTCATGGGGACACTGTGAGGCTAGATTCAGCAGAGTGGTACCAGTTTGGAGCAGGCCCTAAGTGCCAAAGAACTTAGTGCTTTCATTCTGCCACTATCCTAGAGAACAGGAATTCCACCTGGTGTGAGGGGTGGGAGCTGGTTCCCTGGAGGATTAACAGTAAACTCTGAGCAGAGCAGGGAGCACAGCAATCATTCCTTATGGAACTTTGAGGTGATTATGCTGATGAATGCACATCACATAAATGCAGGCTGAGCATATGTCCAAATTCGTCTGGGAATAGTTCTGGTTTAAAATGGTTGTCCTGTCATGATTATCAATAGCAACCCCTATTACTCTCAGACATGGCATGGTTTGAAAAATAAAATTTGAGGCTACCCTAGGTACATGCAACTTTGAGGCTACCCTAGGTACATGCCACTTGGGGACAATCTCTCTGTGTTTAGTAGCCATATACATGTATTTAAAGAGTTACAAACTATAGGGCTTCCCAGGTGGTACAGTGGTAAAGAATCTGCCTGCCAACGCAGAAAACACAAAAGATTCGAGTTCAATCCCTGGGGTTGGGAAGATTCCCTGCAGGAGAGTATGGCAACCCACTCCAGTATTCTTGCCTGGAAAATTCAATGGAAAGAGGAGCCTGGCAGGCTACAGTCCATGTAGTAGCAAAGAGCTGGACATGACTGAGTGACTGAGGATACAAACCATAGCAAAGAGAGCTTCCTTACAGTTTGCAGGCTGTACTATTAGCAGCCAACAGGTAGGCTGCTAACAGGTTACAGATGAGCTGTAAGACACTGAAAGTTAGGTGTTTCATAGAGGTAAGAACTTGAAAGCATTTTTTATAACTATTCAAAATCTATCAGAGTTGGCATTCTCTTTGAGAACCCTTTGTATAATTTTCTTTATGAGTCCTGTGAATTCTGTCATTCAAGTTCTTACAGATTCCCCTAGTATTTCCTCTATGTTCCCCTGGCGTGTTTTACAAAGGTCATCAAATCTCTTACAGGAAAAAAGTCTGGAAAACACCAGCGTAGATTTATTTAATAGCCGGAGGTCAAAAAAAAGTCAGGATACAATGTACCCGTAATAAAGTTATCATGAGCATACTCACATGCATCCCTGCAGCTATGAGTACCTGTCAGAGAGACAGCACCAGAGACAAAAACGGGCAAATCCATCATGCAGGACTTTGTTTTCAGGTCACCTGGCCCAGCCATGAAAACACGAAATTAAGAGTCTAGCAATTTTCATTCCAGTCCTGTTTTGCCACTATTACTCATGTGAACTTGGGAGTGTCATTGACCCTTTCAGAACCTGTTTCCTCACTCAACAAATGGAAATAACTAATGTCAGCCAGTTATTTATTGTAAAAATAAAATGAGATCATGTAAGTGAAACCCTTGGTAAAACCTGCAGTGCTATAAAAATGTAAGGTATAACCAAAGAATTATGTTCTTCAGGGTCTCATTCTCTTAGGGCTGGCCTTCTCTTCCTCTCACTGGTGAGCTCCTGGGGTTTTCTTGGTAGGATCCCCCCATCCTCCTCTCACTCTAAACACATTCATTCCCACTGCTTGCACCATTACCCATTCACTGACCTCTGCCAAGCCCATATCTTAAGCTCAGCGCTCTCTCTCTCCCCCAAATTCTGGTCTTATATATGCAAACTATTTATGAACAGCTACACTTAAACTGGTCCCATGGACACTTCAAAGCAAGGTACCAAACTCTATGACCTTCACTCTCAGACCTGCTCCTTTTCCTAATCAGGCTTGTTATCAACATTCACCCAGTTACTGCAGAGTCTGTCCCAGAAGTCATCTTTGACTCCTTTCTCTCCTTCACTCTTGCAGTCAGCAACTCTGGCCAGCCTCACTCCAAACCCGTCCCATTTTATTAGTTCATGCTCTCCCCTCTCATCTGGATAATGGCTTCTCAAGTGGTCTTTTGCCCTCATTTATTTTCTTTAACTCTAGTCTCTATACTGCCACTGAGAAAACCGTTCTCAAATACAGATCTGACCATGTGACTTCCCTGCTAAAATCCTTTCAGTGGCTCTTTCCTGGCCCACAGAACCCTTCATTACCTGGCCTGTGCTTCCTTTCGACCTCACCTCTCTGACTTCTGAGCTTTACACTCCAGCCACTCGGAACTACTTTTAGGGCCTTAGGTTGTACCATCCTCTCCCACTGGAACATTCCCTTTGTCTGGGATGCCCTTTCCCCCTCCTTTCTCTCCTTCTTCTCTTCCTCACCTCTTTCACTCAGCTGGCTCTTATGGAAAGTCAACCTAGCACAACGTTTGAGCTCTTAAACTCACAGTAACACAGGCTCCACCGCTTACAAGTTTTGTTATCAAAAGCAAGTTACTTTTCTTTACAGTTCAGTTTCCTCCTTTGTAAAATAAGGAAAATAAGAACACTTACCTCATAGAATTATACAAACTAAATGAACTGTATGTAAAGCACACAGCACAGTATCTGGCACAGAGTAAACGCTCAGGATATGCTTAACAGACGTTATTTTTACTGTAAATGGGCTTCCCTGGTGGCTCAGATGATAAAGAGTCTGCCTGCAGTGTGGGACACCCAGGTTCGATCCCTGGGTCAGGAAGATACCCTGGAGAAGGAAATGGCAACCCACTCCAGTATTCTTGCCTGGAAAATCCCATGATCAGAGGAGCCTGGCAGGCTACAGTCCATGAGGTTGCAAAGAGTTGGATATGACCGAGCGACTTTTCTTTACTGTAAATGCTCACTCAGCCTTGATAATCCAGAGCTGATATCAGTGTGAAAGGGAAACATCTGCTCCTGATGCCAAGGTCAACATTGTTGTTGTTGTTTAGTTGCTCGGTCATGTCTGACTCTTTGGGACCCCATGGACTGTAGCCTGCCAGGCTCCTCTGTCCGTGGGATTTCCCAGGCAAGAATATTGGAGTGGGTTGCCATTTCCTTCTCCACAGGTTAACATTATGTGTCCTTTTTAAGGCAGCAACCCATAAATGCCTCTATCATAATTCTTCTATCATTCAGGTCACATCACATTCTGTAACTGTCAGTAGACTTATCTCCCTTCACTGGACTGTAAACTTGTAAAGATTAGACATGTGTTTTATTGCTTCATCAACTCCTAGCATTGTTGTTCATTGAATTAATGATGACTTTGGAATTTTAACTTTATTAAGGATAGGATATTAAGCTAGGATATAGATTTTATTTTGGAAACACTAAAAGACTGTTAAAATTTCATACTATGACACATCTTAGACTAGGTAGAGAAGATAGTTAGGCCTGTCAACATGAAATTTAATTACACGTCTTTCTTTATAAACATAAATGAAGGAGAAAATAAATGGTAGACAGTTACTGTATAGTTTCATTTGTCAGTAAAAGTAAACATATGCTCACTAATTTAAAAGAACTAATTGTGCATTAATAGGATGGTTAAGAACGATTATTACACTTTCACACCTCAGAAATATTTTCATATCAAGCTCAGGCCACATGTTAGCAATAGGATATCACACTAAAATAAAGTAATAAGGTTGGCATTTCTGTGCTTAGAGCCATATTTGTAGAGTTTTAGGAAAAGTAAAAAGGAAACTGGCTAAACCTCAATACAAAATAAAAAGTTTAAAAAATAAAGAATTAAAAGGAGAACTACAAATTAGGCATTATCTTACACACTTGTAGTTGAATCAACCTGACTTTAATATTTGATTGGATCCACCAGCAGGTTCTGTCTACCAAGACCAACTCATTTTGCTCACCTGTCAGAACTAATACTAATTAAATATTGTACCCTCAAGCTATTCTTAAAGCCATTCTGCTGCCAGGTGTGTTTAAAGAAAATTTCACTAAATCAGCTAAAAATTACTGTGCTTAGTGAGTGAAATCTCTAATTTACATGAAGAAATATGTGTCAAGGCAAGTCTAGAAGGCAATAAGCAAAACTTATTATACACTAGTGTTTTAAAGTTAAATTTAGGAGTAAACATTCCAGTTCATGAATGCTCATGAAGAAGGTTACCAAGCTGGGGTTCTGCATGACATCCAGCTGAGCTGTCATTTAAAGCATACCCACACAGCCCAAAGGCGCATCATGCACAGAGAATTCAGGTGAGGTCACATTCGATTTCAGCAAGTTTGAGGACATTTTACAGGATGAAATACCTTGTTCAACTAGTCCAAAATCACTGTCATTTATAAGAAACAGGGGAAGCATTCAGCAGAAATATCAGCTTCAATAATCTCTCTTTTACATTATGTCACTGAAAGGATACGTAGGGTAAGAACTAGAAAGTTAAGAGGTGATTGAGGTAAGAAGTCACGCTGTGGCCCATTATTACCTTCAGTCATCATCTTTACCACCCCCTCTAAACCGTACAAAACCACTCCCTCCTATGAGCTCCTGTAACTGTACCTCTTCTGTAATACTTGTCAGGGCTTGCCTTTTTAATAGCTATACGTGAGCATAGCTTCTTCATCGTACTAAGCTGCAATTTCTGTGGGTCAGACTCACACACTAAGCTTTCAATCTGTGTTACATCTAAGTGACTGCACATGAAACCTGCTATCATGATAGTGGTCAAAGGATCCAGGAGGCCTTTTTTAAAGAAATCTATTTTAGGGAATTCCCTAGTGGTCCAGTGGTTAGGACCCAAAGCTTTCAGTACCTCAGTGCCATGGCTGGAGTTCAATCTTTGGTCGGATCCCACAATCCACATGGCACAGCCAAAAGAGAAAATAAAATAAAATAATTTTCTTCATAGAACAATTACTGAAATACTAATCACATTGATATGTATGTGCATTTCAATTCCACTTTAGAAGTAGAAAACCTACTACAAAAAAAGCTTTTAATTAATTTCTTATTTCATGATCATTGCAGAAAAACTAGACTATACAGATAGGAAACCTGAAGATATAATCTTATGGCCCAGAAAAAAAAGCACTATATTTTAAATTATGTCCAGCTTTTTCTATACATCTATATATAGATTTATAAAGCTTTGTGTTTTGATGTATAGATATTTCAAATGGTATAACGGCATATATGCTTTTTGTAGCATTTTCTCACTTAAAGCTCAGTATAAATCACTTGTACATCATTAAACTTTATTTTCAAACTTAATTGTTTGACTGCATAGTTTCCAAAATATGGGTTTACCATATTTACATAGTCTTTTATAGTTCTTAAATTTTTTAAAATAACACTGAAAATAAAAAAAAGAAAAGAAAGGTTGCTGAATGTTCTCTCATATATGTCATATATGGCAGTGATTTTGGACTAGTTTAAAAAGATTATTGTACCTATGAAATGTTTCTATCTTTATAGCTATAGCTTTGACTATATGCATAATTATGTGAATTCATCCAGAGGGATTGTTGGGTCAAAGAATAAATACTTCCACAGCTTCCCATGGACACTGCCAAACTGCCATCAAAAAAGTTGTTAAAATTTACATTTTTTTCCAGCAGTGTATACTTCTCAGTATCTCTACCTGTATCAGGATTACCATTTTATAAAAATTTTTGCTTGCACAGCATTTTGAAATATCTTCAGAATGTCCACCAAACTCCTTCCTTTTGTTCCCCTAGTCTTCATCTACATCTCTCTCCATTGCCCTTCCCAGACTATTTTTGTCTGTGTTTTTCCACTGTCCAAGTCTTATGATGGCTTTGCTATCACACTGAAAGATGCCTAGCTATTTTATCACCTTAGAGCCAAAGTATCAGCTGACTAATCTGATAAACATGCTAATGTAAAGGGCTCCTTTCCAGCAACATGTATGCAATATAACTTGAACAGTTTAAGAAAAATATAATCTACATCAGCAGTGTATTTAACTTACACAGTAGTGGTTCTCAGTTTTTGCTGCACACTGAAATCACCTTGGGAACTGTTTAAAATACTGCTTCCTGGGACTCCTCTCCCAGAGATTCTGCATAAATTTGGTATACGTTGTGAATTGGGCATTAGGATTTTTGAAGGCTTCCTAGGTGACTCTAATGTAGCATCTGTGTTTGAGATGACTTGAGAAAGATCCTAAGTAACTTCTTCTTAGGTAATATTGAAGGACCCCAAGGAAGAAAAGCACAATGAACATAATCTCAATGACTCTGACTCATCAGCAGAAGATAAAGGAGATGAGAAGGGACAGGGAGTGGTGAAGCATTTGCCAATGACAACAGAATAAAAGTAGCTTTCACTTTTTTTTTTTTTGGCCACACCACATGGCATCTTAGTTCCCCAACCAGGGATCAAACCCATGCCCCCTTCAGTGAAAGGCACAGAATCTTACCACTGGACCTCTAGGGAAGTCCCAAGCCTTCACATTTCTTGATATTAGGCAGGTGCCTGCTGTATTAAGAAGTTGACCAAGCCTTACCTATGAAGTAGCTTTTGTAATGAAGCCAATCAATTCAAACTAAAGTGATGTGGGCAACAAACTTTATGCCAGGCAATTTAGTGGTAGCATTCCAGGTTTCAATGAGGTAGTCTACTTCTAGTTTATGTTTATTTTATTGTTTCAACAAAGTTGAGCAGTACTATAGATTTTCCCCACAACCCACAGTGGCCCTTTGGGACAATACTTAGAAGAATATTGGAGTGGGTTGCCATTCCCTTCTCCAGGGGATCTTCCGAACCCAGGGATTGAACCCAGGTCTCCCGCATTGTAGGCAGACGCTTTTACGGTCTGAGCCATCAGGGAAGTCCACTTAGAAGAATAACTACAACCAATTCCAGCCATTAAAATACATTACAGCACTCTTACAAAGCATCAAAAGCTATCAGCCCTACTATACAAGGAAAGCTGAGGGTCAGAGAAGGTTAGTTAATGGGCTGGCCTCGCAGCCAGCAAGTGGCCTGGCTGAGGAGGGATTCAGGGAGGCATGACTAACAGTCATGCTCTGTTTACTACCAAGTGTCAAACACATTGCCTTTTCCCCAGGACAATTTGAAGTGACACTGGTAAATTGCTTTCCTGGGTAGAATATGCTTTCTTGTGGGCTGAATGATCTTTTCTGATGTTTTACAGTTCTGAAGACAAATGATAAGAACCACTTGTGTGCTAACCCAACCCCAGCCACAGTGTCCAGTGAGGATACTCTGCTTGCTACCTTATCTGTCTCTGTGACCTGGCACTATTACATTATCATTCCCAAACACCAGCTAAGGGCACATGCTGCAGATGACTGTAAGGCCCAGAGGCCTTACTGGACTGGTTGCTTTATTGGGGAAGAAAGACATTTGTCCAATCATGGCTTTTTTCAAATTACTTATGATAGGGAAGATTTCCTTGGATCAGAAAGGCAAGAATAATCTCTGTGGCCAACACAGTAGTTTGACTTATTTTTTATTTCTTTCTGTTTTTCTTATCATTAGGCATTATTCTTTTTACTGTAGAAGGCCATTTAAGCCACCCAGGTAAATATCATTGTATCCCAGAATCTTTAAAGGGTGCTACTCCCCAGCTACAAAATTTCTGGAGGAAGACAGTGATTGCAGAGCATCCTGCACAAGACTGCCTTTCTTGGAGCCAATGCTAGAGAAGGGGATTGTCATTCTTTCGTCTTGTCAACATTGTAGTAAGCAGGAGGGAAGGAAGAGGCTCTATTGCCTCATAGACCCTTCCTAAGAGAAAATGCGGGACTTGAGGGTGGAAACGTGGCTGGATTCAAGAAAAGCAAAATCTTCCTAGAAATGTGCTATAATACCCTAGTTAAGGGATTTGTGATAGGATAACGCCTCAGAGACTAGGTAATCCTACACACAGTTGGAATGCACAGGGAAAAGGAATATCAATCCTCTAGGAAAATCCTGTTTGTTTCTTTTTCTCTCTCTCTCTCCCTAGTTGTCATTCTTTAAAGGAATTTACAAAAATAACCTGAGGTTAAAGCCCAAGGTTGGAGGAGGGGAGGAATCTCGGTTTGGGGGGAGGGTCAGGAGTTTAGATAGAGCAGGATGCTCAGAAAACCCTGTTCAGTCATAGGGCTCAGACTTGACAGCTGATTGTAGTTTAGATTTTAGATTGTCTGGCACTAAAAATAATGCCTCTTACATAGAATAAACCAGAAAGTTACATTTTTCTGTCTACGGGGTTAAAAAAAATATACACTCATGGTACAGGAAAGAGAACGGTCACCCTGCCAGGCTAAGCCTGGATATCCTGACTCAGGTAAAGGTTAGCTCTTCTACAGTTAAGGACATACATGAAACGCAGCAGGGCAGGCGCAAAACAAGAGCATCATGCAAACACCTGCTGTCACTACCTCCACAGCCTCTCCCGCAGCCAGCCAGGCCTCTCTGCCTCCTTTGTTGGGCTGAGCTGAGGAGTGTCGGCCATGACGTGCAGATCTGTGCCGTCCCCTAAGTACTGTGGGAGCCCAGGCTGCTGCCCGTGGCAAAGGAGGGCTCCAATGTCGGACACAGTACGAGATCACCGTGCCAAGTCTGCTCTTAAGGTGGCTGCATTCCCAGGAACCAGAGCCTTCCTACAACACTTAACTCGCTCTCTGCCGCCCTCTATAAGAGAACAAAATGGGGGAGGGGTGGGTTATAAAACGCTGGAAGCTTGATTTTTGACGTTGCAAACCAAGATAGAAGGTGACATTTAGGAAAGACGAAGGATTTAAACAGTCGTCAAATTCTGCTCAAGAACTTCCTTCTCCGGTATCAACACAGACAAAGACCTACACACAGACCTAACCCGCTGCTAGCCAAGAAGCGAATGCGACATCCTGAAAATGTCAGCCTGAACCACTTTAAAAAGCAATAGCCTTATTGCGCCACAAAAATATCCATCTCACGGGACGAAGGCCGGAAATTCTCTTTCCCCCTAAAATATTGCTTAAGAGAAGGGACAGAGAATCAGCCCTGGGCTGCGTCTCACCACTTGCTGTGCGCTCCGGAAAGTGGCGTCCAGCAGCATCAGCTTCCAGGGATCGGAGACGGAGCTGGGCAGAGGGATGTAGATGTAATAGGCAGCCAGCGCCACTAGGGCGGTAAGCAGGACACAGGACGACCTCATCCTCCTCCGGCTCGGCGGGCCTGCCGGACGGACGAGGAGGAAAGGGCAATACCACCCAAAGACCTCAAGCAAGTTTCTGCGAGGGCCAGCCGCTCATTCACCCGTTTCTTGTATGCCCAGAGCCAATCAGAGGCGGCGTCGGGAGGAAGTCGGAGCGCTGACTTGCCCCCTCCACTGTGTCCTTGCAAAGTGTTGCAGACACTCCAGGTTTGAGAAAGCTGTGGGGCTGTGCTGGGCGAAGAACAGCGGTCTCCGGAGGACACAGGTGTGTATTGCACACCAGTGACCAAGGGCTTCCCTTCTGCAGGTTTCCAAACGGAAACAGTCCCAGAATAGTTTAAGTGCATTAAGTTTCTGTCTGTCTAAAGCACATTTGACTCAAAATGGAGTCAGATGTGAGAATGATAATAAAATGATAACAATAAAAATCCACTGACTTCTACAGCCAGATTTGCAATGGAATGTAAAGCCTATCTGATATGTGGTGAGAGAAGATAACAAATTCTTATAGCTCAAGCGAATGATAAGCCAGTAGTATAATACATCAAGCACACAAATCTGGGTTTCCAGATCTCATTCTCCAATAAAAAGAACCATGACTCTGCCATGGCTCCTTGGAGAAAAGACTGATTGTAGGGCTGAGGCAGGTAAAGAACAGGATGAACCTGATCTAGAAGATGAGGAAGTGCTAAAAAATGATGAGAACTTGGTCAAAAGGACACAGTTGGCAGCTTTAAGGGTCTTCCAATGTCAAAAACTGGGATAATTTTAGCATCAAAATAAATAATACTAATGGATTATAAACCATTAAATAAAATAAATATCTAGGAGTCTATACTAATAGAAATAAATGGGAAACACTATGTGAAAAAAATTCTTTCAGTGGGTCAGTGGTAACAGAAAAAGTATTTGAATCCAGATTTCCTATTAAAGATAGGGGGAGGGGAGTGAATATAAAATGAGAGAGAGAGAGAGAGAGAACTTCAGCAGAATTACAACCAAAGATCCAGAAGGAAAAATTTGGAAGAACTGTTTTAAGGAGGTGGTTAGAGAATAACTCCAAAGCTATTGATCAAGGCCTTAAAACATCTGGCACATATAATTTTGCAACTTAATATAGTAATTTAAATTTAACCTAACCCAAAGTAATAAAATAATCATAAATTGGGGGCTGAAAATGAGATTATTGGGAGAAAGTTGGCTTCTTATTCAAAGTTTGGAAGAAAATACTTATGTGAAGGGTACACTTCAATGATGTTTCAAGCATTCAAGTTTGAGATCATCATTTTATATCTTTTTGTAGTTACTCGTTAAACATATAACTCTGAACAGAAAGAGATATATATTTGTGGGTGTGTGTATGTACATAAAGTTAGAAGCTAGTCTCTGTGGGTGATTACAGATAATCCCAGAGCTATCAATCGAGTTGACAACTGCATTGATTAACATTTTAATTAATGTTAACATTAATGATGACATTAACTTGCTTTCAGGTAATCAAGGCTATGGTTTTTCCAGTGGTTATGTATGGATGTGAGAGTTGGACTGTGAAGAAAGCTGAGCACCGAAGAATTGATGCTTTTGAACTGTGGTGTTGGAGAAGACTCTTGAGAGTCCCTTGGACTGCAAGGAGATCCAACCAGTCCATTCTGAAGGAGATCAGCCCTGGGTGTTCTTTGGAAGGAATGATGCTAAAGCTGAAACTCCATTACTTTGGCCACCTCATGCGAAGAGCTGACTCACTGGAAAAGACTCTGATGCTGGGAGGAATTGGGGGCAGGAGGAGAAGGGGACGACAGAGGATGAGATGGCTGGATGGCATCACTGACTCGATGGACATGAGTCTGAGTGAACTTTGGGAGATGGTGATGGACAGGGAGGCCTGGCGTGCTGCGATTCATGGGGTTGCAAAGAGTCAGACATGACTGAGTGACTGAACTGAATTGAATCTGTAATATAATTCAGAGTTTTACCTTATAGACTTTAATATTTTTCTCCTGAATTTTGATTGTATTCATAAAATCATAGATCTTAGAGCTGATGACTAAACAAATAACAAACCACCCACACCTGACCCATCCTTCTATCTTCAGCCAGTAGTAATAAGCTTGATATATAGATGAGCCTTCTGAGACCCAGAGAAGCCTCAAGAAGCCTCTTCTAGTTTGTAAGTGATATGACCAATATTTATTTTTTCTGGACTTCCCTAGTGGTTCAGTGGTTAAGAATCCTCCTGCCAGGATTCTTGTGCAGGGGACATGGGGTTGACCCTGGCTCAGAAAGAGTCCACATACTGAAGGGCAACTAGAGCTCTAGAATCTGTGGTCTGCAACAAGAGCATTGAAGGCAGGTTCTTTACTGTCTGAGCTACCAGGGAAGCCCATCTGGAACAGGAGAAGCCACCACAATGAGAAGCCTGAGCACTGCAACTAGAGAAAGCCCATGCATGCAACAAAGACCTAATGCAGCCAAAAATAAATGAGGTAATAAAATTTTTAAATACTGTTGGTTGGAATTGAAAATATAAAAACAGAAACATTTTTAGAAAAATATTTATTTCTCCTGCCTCCCAATGCTGTCCAACTTCTCTTCAGCAGTACACTAAGAGATAGAAACTAAGAAGAAGAAAAAAAGAGAAACCACTATCTTAATAATCTTCAGTGCTTCTTCTGTAGATCTGAGATTCCTTTAAAAAAAGAAACCAATCTGAGATAAATTTAAACACCTTTATCTTTTTTTCTAATACTTCATTCATTCAACAAATATGATCCACACTAGGAACAACAAATAATAGTCCACACTAGGAAATAAAGGAGTTGGGGGCAAGGCAGTAAGATCTCGGCTCTTTCTGATTTTTACGTGTTTGGTGGTGATGGTGGTTGTGAAGTGAGAGTAAGGAAGGTACAGAAAGGAAAGGCAAACAACAGATAAACAATATAACTACAAACCAGGTTCTGTGGTTAACATCCTGAATGTATGAACTCATTTAGTCTTTACAACAGTTCTCATGAAGTATGTACTTTTATTATTCCAAAAACAGAGGCACTGAAAGATGAAGTGCTTGTCCCCAAGTCACCCAAGTAGTAGAGGTGTACCGGGGAGTTGAGCCCATTGAGTCTGGCCCTTGTGCTCGTGTGCTTTACCACTCAACTCTGCTGCCAAGAGGTTAGGACTGGGAAGAAAACAGAACAGTGTGGTGTGACACCTTGTGGCTGGTTGCTGCTTTAAACTGGGTGATGGAGGGGACTTCTTTAAGGAGTGTGCGTGCTTCTTTAAGTCGCTTCAGTTCTTTAAGTTGCTTCAGTACTTTAAGTTGCTTCAGTCGTGTCTGACTCTGTGACCCTTTGGACTGTAGCCCACCAGGCTCCTCTGTCCATGGGATTCTCCAGGCAAGAATACTGGAGTGAGTTGCCATGCCCTCCTCCAGGGGATCTTCCAGGCCCGCATCTCCTGGGTCTCCTGCATTGCAGGAGGATTCTTTACTGCTGAGCCATCAGGGAAGCCCTCTTTAAGGAGATGTCATTTGAACTCAGACCTGAGTGTCTAAAGAGGTAGCCATGCAGGAATCTAGAGCGTAGGGAATAAGTGCAGTGGCCTTGAAATGTCACCAGGTCAAGGAACAGACAGCTGGTGAGAGAGATTTCTCTGCAAGGGGTGTGGTGGAGCAGGTCCAGTCAAGAGGTAGCATGGGTGCAAAAGGGTGGGTTACCTAGGACATGATAATGAGGTGCCATGGAGAGCCACTGGAGACCTTGCAGCAGGGGAGCAACAGAACCTGATCTGTATTTGAGAAGAACCACTACAGCTGCACTGTAGAGAACAGTTATCCAGATCAGAGAGGGATGGTGACTCGGAGGGGCCACCGTGGTGGAACAGAGGGAAGGGGCAGATTTAGAACACATTTTAGAGATGGGAGAGATATGACATACTCATAGATTGTGAAGGGTGATAAAAAATCTAACTCAAAACTATGCTGTTCAGATTTCAGGCTGATTGGAGAAGAGTATATGTGGGAAGGATCATGGCCGGTATCAGTGGCTGTTTACTTTGCAGAAAAATGACCATGGCACTGCTCAAAGAATCTATTGTGTGCACAGGCCTGTGCATCCACACATGCGTGTGCACACACACACACACACACACACACACACCCCTACCTTCTGAAATAATACAGAAATTTTAAAATCTGAAGGTAAATCAGGTCAGTAGAAAACATGAGAGACCATTTTTTTAAACCGGCATCTGGTCAGCATTAGCTCAGGTACTATCAAAGGAGAAAGATACTCTGCAGTAAGACACAAGCTGATATCTTTGACCAAAGGTGTGTGTGCATGCTCAGTCGTGTCTGACTCTTTGAGACACCAAGGACTGTAGCCCACCAGGCTCCTCCGTCTATGGAATTTTCCAGGCAAGAATACTGGAATGAGTTGCCATTATCTCCTCCAGGGTATCTTCCCCACCCAGAGATATATCCCACATCTCTTGTCTCCTGCATAGGCAGGCAGATTCTTTACCACTAGCGCCACCTGGGAAGCCCAAAGTTATTACTCCTTTAAAGGTTAGGTACCTTTGCATTTCATGCAAAGATGGGCTCGATAAAGGACAGAAATGATATGGACCTAACAGAAGCATAAGATATTAAGAAGAGGTGGCAAGAATACAAAGAAAAACTGTACAAAAAAGCTCTTCACGATCCAGACAATCATGATGGCGTGATCACTCACATAGAGCCAGACATCCTGGAATGTGAAGTCAAGTGGGCCTTAGAAAGCATCACTATGAACAAAGCTAGTGGAGGTAATGGAATTCCAGTTGAGTTATTTCAAATCCTAAAAGATGATGCTGTGAAACTGCTGCACTCAATATGCCAGCAAATTTGGAAAACTTAGCAGTGGCCACAGGACTGGAAAAGGTCAGTTTTCATTCCAATCCCAAAGAAAGGCAATGCCAAAGAATGTTCAAACTACTGCACAATTGCACTCATCTGACACGCTAGTAAAGTAATGCTCAAAATTCTCCAAGCCAGGCTTCAGCAATACATGAACCATGAACTTCCAGATGTTCAAGCCGGATTTAGAAAAGGCAGAGGAACCAGAGATCAAATTGCCAACATTCGTTGGATCATCAAAAAAGCAAGAGAGTTCCAGAAAAACATCTACTTCTGCTTTATTGACTATGCCAAAGCCTTTGACTGTGTGGATCACAATAAACTGTGGAAAATTCTGAAAGAGATAGGAATACCAGACCACCTGACCTGCCTCTTGAGAAACCTGTATGCAGGTCAGGAAGCAACAGTTAGAACTGGACATGGAACAACAGACTGGTTCCAAATAGGAAAAGGAGTACGTCAAGGCTGTATATTGTCACCCTGCTTATTAAACTTATATGCAGAGTACATCATGAGAAACACTGGACTGGAAGAAGCACAAGCTGGAATCAAGATTGCTGGGAGAAATATCAATAACCTCAGATTTGCAGATGACACCACCCTTATGGCAGAAAGTGACGAAGAACTAAAGAGCCTCTTGATGAAAGTGAAAGAGGAGAGTAAAGAAGTTGTCTTAAAACTCAACATTCAGAAAACTAAGATCATGGCATCTGGTCCCATCACTTCATGGGAAATAGATGGGGAAACAATGGAAACAATGGCTGACTTTATTTTTGGGGGCTCCAAAATCACTGCAGATGGTGATTGCAGCCATGAAATTAAAAGACGCTTACTCCTTGGAAGGAAAGTTATGACCAACCTAGACAGCATATTAAAAAGCAGAGACATTACTTTGCCAACAAAGGTCCATCTAGTCAAGGCTATGGTTTCTCCAGTGGTCATGTATGGATGTGAGAGTTGGACTGTGAAGAAAGCTGAGCACTGAAGAATTGATGCTTTTGAACTGTGGTGTTGGAGAAGACTCTTGAGAGTCCCTTGGACTGCAAGGAGATCCAACCAGTCCATCCTAAAGGAAATCAGTTCTGAATATTCATTGGAAGGACTGATGTTGATGCTGAAGCTCCAATATTTTGGCCACCTGATGCGAAGAGCTGACTCATTTGAAAAGACCCTGATGCTGGGAAAGATTGAAGGCAGGAGGAGAAGGGGATGACAGAGGATGAGATGGTTGGACGGCATCACTGACTCAATGGACATGAGTTTGGGTAAACTCTGGGGGTTGGTGATGGACAGGGAGGCCTGCCATGCTGCCGTCCATGGGGTCGCAAAGAGTTGGACACGGCTGAGCGACTGAACTGAACTGAACTGAAACTTATCTTTGGACATAGATGTCATTTATTTTCTAAATCTGCAAACATTTACCATTGACCCGTTAAGTGTTGCACACTGTATTATGCTTGGGAATGGGACATTATCCCTGCAAGGAAAGAGTTCTCAGTCTATTAGAAAAGGAAATAAATAATACACAGGAAAAGGGACTTCCCTGGTGGTTCAATGGTTAAGAATCTGCCTGCCAATGCTGGGGACACAGGTTCGACCCCTGGTCCAGGAGGATTCCACATGGTGCAGGACAGCTGAGCCCTTGCTGCAACTACTGAGCTCACGTGCCCTGGAGCCCATGGTCTACAACAGGATGAGCCACCACAATGAGAAGCCTGAGCACTGCAACTAAAGAAAGCCTGTGAGCAGCAATGAAGACCCATCACAGCCAAAAATTAAATAAGTAAAGTTAAAATAATAATAAACAGGAAAATGAATGGAAGAAAACTTGCTAAGTTTTATAGTAGAGGTGCAGAAAGAATGTCTGCATAGAAGTACACAGACAAGGGCAGAAATGCATATGCAAGAATATCGTGTCAAAGGTTTGGTGGAAGAGCATGACACTTTCCAGTACCAATTTCTGTTGATTTGTGAATGATGTAAACAAATCTGTTCTTAACCGAACTACTGGTAGAACCAGAGTCAGCGATTTACAATCAGAATTCATTTCACTGATTTAGTTGCATTGATGTAAACCAATGACAGGATAATCAGTGTATACTTCTCAAGAATAAGTGATTTAGGGACTTCCTGGTGGTCAAGTGGTTAAGAATAAGCCTGCCAATGCAGAGGACATGCATTCAATCTCTGGTCCAGGAGCTAAGATCCTACATCCTGTAGGGCAGCTAAGCCCACGTGCCACAAATACTGAGCCTGCTGGCCTAGAGCCCGTGCTCCACAACGACAGAAGCCACAGCAAGGAGAAGCCCGCTTACTGCAACTAGAGAAAACCCATGTGACACAAGGAAGACCCAGTTCAACCATAAATAAATTTAAATAAATAAAGAATACAGAGATGGAAATGGCAACCCACTCCAGTATTCTTGCCCAGAAAATCCCATGGACAGAGGAGTCTGGCAGGCTATAGTCTATGGGGTCATAAAGAGTTGGAGACAAATTAGTGACTAACACTTCCACTCTTTTCTTCACTTGCAAAAATGTCTACTGGGCTAAGTTCTTGGGTAAAATAGTCAAGATGACATTTTAATATTAGCAACTAAATATGTTAAAAATAAATCAAGTGAGTTATGTATTCAGTTAGGTTTCTCTACTGCCTCTTAGTTTTTAAATACTCATCTTAGAAAAATAAACCATTGGTTAGTTCTATTGGCATTTACTTTTGTTAGTTCACTAGCATATTCCGAGAAAGTATTCTCTTTAAAAATTTCAACCACAAATTAAAGTTATTAGCTACTCCAGTGCTTGCTCTAAGCCCTATGAACAGGTCTCTTCTCAGTTCTAAGCACATAGCTGAAGTTCAATAGATGTTTATAGCTGGTAAAGTCTAATATTTATATCTGAGGGACTTCCCTGGCAGTCCAGCAGGGGTTCGATCTCTGGTCAGGGAACTAAGATCCCACATACAGCACAGCACAGCCCAAAATAAGTATAATAATAATAATAATGATAATAATAATAATATTTAGATCTGAAAGGCTGACAGTGTGAAAAAGAGATCATTAATAGGTAAGAACTTTTATATGCCATCTTATCAACTGTTTCCTGGTTGTTTTGTAGTTGCTATGTTCCTTTCTTCTGCTCTTGCTGCCTTCCTTTGTAAATGAATGGTTTTCTGTATTGGTATGCTTTGATTGTCTTCTTCTTATCTTTTGTGAATCCACTTTAGGTTTCTGCTGCATGGTTACCATGAAGCTTACATAAAATATAAATGTTACAGTCTATCTTATGCTGGTAACAGCTTAACTTTGATTGCATACAAAACACTATCCTTTACTCCCCTTTTATGTTTTTGATGTTACAGTTTATCTTTTTTAATATTGTGTATTTATTTAAGAATTGTCTTTTACACTTTATATAGAGTTAAGTATTTAACACTCTACCATGTTACAATATTATTCTGAATTTGACTACATATTTACTTTAGCAATCTGTTGAAAATATATGCTCATATGTTTTCATGTTACTAATTATCATCCTTTCAGCGTGAAGACCTCCTTTCAGCATTTCTTGTAAGGAAGGTCTGCTTCTGCTGCTGCTGCTAAGTCGCTTCAGTCGTGTCTGACTCTGTGTGACCCCATAGACGGCCGCCCACCAGGCTCCCCCGTCCCTGGGATTCTCCAGGCAAGAACACTGGAGTGGGTTGCCATTTCCTCCTCCAATGCATGAAAGTGAAAAGTGAAAGTGAAGTCACTCAGTCATGTCACCTCCTAGCGACCCCATGGACTACAGCCTACCAGGCTCCTCCGTCCATGGGATTTTTCAGGCAAGAGTACTGGAGTGGGGTGCCATTGCCTTCTCCGAAGGAAGATCTAGTAGTGATAAATTCCCTCAGCTTTTGTTTGTCTAGGAAAGTATTCATCTCTCCTTACTTTCTTAAGGACAGCTTTGCCAGGTAAAGTACTCTTGGCAGTAGTTTTTTTTCTTTTTTTTCTTTCCGCACTTTGAATATAGCATTTTACTCTCTTCTGGCTAGTAAGTTTTCTGCTGAAAAGTCTTCTAATAGCCTTTTGAGAGTTCCCCCTTTTCCTTTCTGCTTTTAAGATTTTTCTTTGTCTTTGATTTTTGACATTTTTATTCTAATGTGTCTTGGAGAGGGTTTCTTTTTTTTTTTTTTCAACTTTTTATTTTGCATTGGGAAAAATTCTTCAAGAGATGGGAATATCAGACCACCTGACCTGCCTTTTGAGAAACCTATATGCAGGTCAGGAAGCAACAGTTAGAACTGGACATGGAACAACAGACTGGTTCCAAATAGGAAAAGGAGTATGTCAAGGCTGTATATTGTCACCCTGCTTATTTAACTTATATGCAGAGTACATCATGAGAAAGGCTGGGCTGGAAGAAGCACAAGCTGGAATCAAGATTGCCGGGAGAAACAGCAATAACCTCAGATATGCAGATGACACCACCCTTATGGCAGAAAGTGAAGAGGAACTCAAAAGCCTCTTGATGAATGTGAAAGAGGAGAGTGAAAAAGTTGGCTTAAAGCTCAACATTCAGAAAACAAAGATCATGGCATCTGGTCCCATCACTTCATGGGAGATAGATGGGGAAACAGAAACAGTGTCAGACTTTATTTTTTGGGGCTCCAAAATCACTGCAGATGGTGATTGCAGCCATGAAATTAAAAGACGATTACTCCTTGGAAGGAAAGTTATGACCAACCTAGATAGCATATTGAAAAACAGAGACATTACTTTGCCAACAAAGATTCGTCTAGTCTAGACTATAGTTTTTCCAGTAGTCATGTATGGATGCAAGAGTTGGACTATGAAGAAAGCTGAGCACTGAAGAATTGATGCTTTTGAACTGTGGTGTTGGAGAAGACTCTTGAGAGTCCCTTGGACTGCAAGGAGATCCAACCAGTCCATTCTGAAGGAGATCAGCCCTGGGATTTCTTTGGAAGGAATGATGCTAAAGCTGAAACTCCAGTACTTTGGCCACCTCATGCAATGAGTTTACTCATTAGAAAAGACTCTGATGCTGGGAGGGATTGGGGGCAGGAGGAAAAGGGGACAACAGAGGATGAGATGGCTGGATGGCATCACCAACTCAATGGACATTAGTCTGAGTGAACTCCGGGAGATGGTGATGGACAGGGAGACCTGGTGTGCTGCGATTCATGGGGTCGCAAAGAGTTGGACATGACTAAGCGACTGAACTGAACTGAACTGATAGCCAGGTAACAATGTTGTGATATTTTCAGGTGAACAGTGAAGGTATTCAGCCATACATATACATATATCCATTCTCCCCTCCCATCCAGGCTGCCACATAACATTGAGCAGAGTTCCACATGCTATACAAGAGGTCCTTGTTAGTTACCCATTTTAAATATAGCAGTGTGTACATGTCCAGCTCAAAAGTCCCTAACTATCCCTTCCCCCAGCCTTCCCCCTGGCAACCATAAGTTCCTTCTTTAAGTCTGTGAGTCTCTTTCTGTTTTGTAAGTTCATTTGTTTCATTTCCCTTTAGATCCCACATATAAGGGATATCATATGATATTTCGAGAGGGTTTCTTTGACTTTGTGTAGCGACCTATGAGCTTCATGAACTTGGATATTCAAGAAAAAAAGGGAGTGTTAGTCTCTCAGTCATGTCTGACTTTGTGACCTGATGGATTGTAGCCTGCCAGGCTCCTCTGCCTCAGGAATTCTTCAGGCAAGAATACTGGAGTGAGTAGCCATTCCCTTCTCCAGGGGATTCTCCCGACCCAGAGATCAAACCCAGGTCTCCTGCATTGCAGGCAGTTTTTTTTTTTACCATCTGAGACACCAAGAAAGCCCCATAACATTGTTTCCATGCCTGCATCCTTAGTCATGTTTCCATGTGTGCATACTCAGTTGTGCCCTAGTTCTGGTGATCCCATGGACTATAGCCTACCAGGCTCACCACTGAGCTACCATTGGTTGGATGTCCAATTCTCTCCTCAAATTTGGGAAGTTGTCAGCCATTACTTCTCTAAATAAGTTTTCTACCCCTTTCTCCTTCTCTTCTCCTAATCACAAATCAATCCTTTTGATAGTATCCTATAACTCACATAGGCCTTCTTTCTTCTTTCTTTTATCTCTCCTGACTGGATAATTTCAGAGTTCTTGTCTTCAATATCATTGATTTTTCTGTTTGGTCAAGTCTGCTCTTATGTTCTCTATTACACATTTAATTTCATCCATTTTATTCTTCAGCTCTAGAATTTCTGTTGGTTCTTTCTTACAATTTCTTTTTGTTAAATTCATTTTGTTCATGTTTCTGGATTTTGCTGCATTGTCTCTGTGTTTTCTTGTAGCTCATTGAGTTTCCTTAAAACAGTTATTTTGCATTCTTTACACGTTAAGCCAGAGATCTCCATGTCTTTGTGTTCAGTATCAGATCATCATTGGTGGTGTCATGTCCTTAATTCATCACGTTCTTTTGAATTTTTGTGTTGCTGTCTTCACATTTGAAGTAGCAATCATTTCCTCTAGTCTTTACTAAATGCTCTCTTCAATGCATCTTTTTTTTTTTTTTTTTTTTTTTGCTCCAATGGAGTATGGGCATTTCTCCTCCACAAACATGGACTTCCACAAAGGCTCTTTGTTTTGTGAGTGATTGTCTAAGTCACTGTTCTCTAAGGACTACCAGATCTTGATCAAGAAAAACTGAAAATGGTTTATGGGTCACTGCAAGGACCACAGTTAGAATCAAGGTTTGTCTGCCTGTCACCTGACACAGGATAAGACTCCTCCTGGGTCCCTGGACATATGATGCTAGAATCCACAGCTCCCTCAAAGGCACTCCTGTCCATGAATATATGCTGACTTTTTTGTTGTTGAGGTGAGAGGGAAGACAAAAATGAGGGATGTCTATGGAACTATAATATTAACATCACTGCCTCCGCCCTTAAACAAACAAACAAACAACTCCTGAAACCAAGAATTAAAAGGTAAGGGGGAAGGTTGTTTAAAAGTGTCAGATTTTAGTTTTTGCTTGTGCGTGTGTGCATTAAAAGGGGAGTTTTACAATTAATTCAGCAAGTTATAACTTCAAGACTCCCGAAAAGTGATTCAACTATTGCAGCATTATATCATGTCATTGTGTTATAGGATTTTTTCCTTCTAGAGTTTGTAACTCAGTAATAATTTGTTACACATAGGAAAAATATGGTAGACTTCTGATGCATTTGTTTAAACACTTAAAATTTCTGTTATTTTAAAATTTTTATCAATATAAAACTCCACTGATAAAGATAAATACATTTGAACAATGTTTATACTCTTGCCTGGAAAATCCCATGGATGGAGGAGCCTGGTAAGCTGCAGTCCATGGGGTCACTGAGGGTTGTACACAACTGAGCGACTTCACTTTCACTTTTCACTTTCATGCATTGGAGAAGGAAATGGCAACCCACTCCAGTGTTATTGCCTGGAGAATCCTAGGGACAGGGGAGCCTGGTGGGCTGCCGTCTATGGGGTCGCACAGAGTCAGACACGACTGAAGTAACTTAGCAGTAGCAGCAGCAGTAGAAAAACACAGCTAGTAAAGAAACATAAGAGACATATAAAAAAATGTTAACCTTCCAAGAGTCAGGGAATGTAAAATAATCATCAGGGTCCTATTTTTCCTCCAAAAAATTATAAAGTTAGAATTGATCATACAAATGTTAAGAAAGGTAGATAAATAAACAATATCCAATTTTATTTTATAAATGATGCTACAATATGAATCTTTATGTAGAAAACATTCTTTGGTAAAGATTAGTTATTTAATTTTTTTTAAACACCTTGGAAACAATGTAAATGGTTTCTTATAGAAAAATATTTGTATATAAATAAGTTTCTTCTACATATTAAAATATGTAAATATTATATTTAAATGTAAATAGAATACCTTGTTCTTAAAGTAATTTTAAAAACAGGGCACCAGGACTTCCCAGGTAGTCCAGTGATTAAGAATCTGCCTGCAAATTCAGGGGACATGGGTTTGATCCCAGGTCCAAGAAGATCCCACATGCCATGGAGTAACTAAACCTGTGGGCCACAACTACCAAGCCTGTGCTCTAGAGCCCACAAGCCATAACAAGAGAAGTTACCGCAGTGAGAAGCCTACATATGATAACCAGATAGTATCCCCCACTCTTGACAACTAGAGAAAGCTTGCAAGCAGCAACAAACACCCAATACCACCAAAATAAATGAATAAATAAAAATAAAAACAGGGTACCACCACACAAAAAAAAAACAACTCCTGTTGTAAGTGAATGAATACATATTAATATTATGGCAACAATTATGTTTGCTGCTACTACTGCTAAGTCGTTTCAGTCGTGTCCGACTCTGTGCGACCCTATAGACGACAGCCAACTAGGCTCCTCCGTCCCTGGGATTCTCCAGGCAAGAACACTGGAGTGGGTTGCCATTTCCCTCTCCAAACAATTATGTTTAAACAACACAAATACAATAACTGGAGATAAATATACCCACACCTCAAATATGTTTGTGTTTGTATAACAGAACTTTGAATAATTTTTACTTTCTTTTTAACTTTGAAATCTTTGATTTTCTTCATTCATTACTCTATAATGTAACTTAAAAACAAGAAGTCACTAAAAATTCTAAAAAAAAATGTGCCATCTTATACCACATAAGCCTGGACTTTCATTCAAAGTTGCATCTATTTACATCTGCTTATCCAATTTTAAACTTATACTTATAAAACAATCCTTCATAATTTATTTGCTCAAATAGCCTATCCTAATAGAAAGAACGCTCGCTGGGAGTTAGTGATTTGGCTCTATCACAGGCTATCTATATGAACTAGGGAAAATGACTTATCATTCTTGAGTCTTAGCATCTTCATCCATAAAATAATAGTTTGGATCTAGTATCTCTAAGATTTCTTCTAGCTCCTAGAGCTACAAGTCATATGAGAATGCAAATACAGGCTAATTATATGCCAAAAGGTACTTTACAGTTTAAAATGTACTTTTTAAAGAAAAATACAATAATTATCACACAGAAAAAGTAATCTATGTGGGAAAAAATAAGGGATCATTAAAATATATTGTCAGTTCAATAGGTGATCATAAATTACAGAAATGTTTATTTGGCAAGAAATTCTACCATTGGAAAAAAACATGAACCATAATAAAGCTCTTCTAGACTTATTGGCCTAAAGTTATTTTTCCTTTCCTTAGGTAAAAATGAATCATTCAGCTTTTACAATACTCATAACTAACTCATTACATGTTACTTTATACAGCTTTAATGAATATAGAATTACAAGATCAAGTCTATAATCAGTAGTAGAGATCTCAGCATCCAACAAAGGAAGTTGTGTTCTTACTACTCCTAGTAAAGAAGTAAGAAGAGATTTACTTCCCTAGCTATTCTGAAAAACATACATATAATGAGCTTTTTATTGTATAATTGGCTTATTTCTAGTAAATGAAGGTCTCATTAACTTTAGAAATTCTTTGATCACCTACTTAATAACTGCATCTCTCTAGTTTTTAAATTATCTTTTATGCTAAATCTTTTACTTTTGTTGTTTTAAAATGTTATTCTTTCTACTCTTTCCAAGTCCATGTAGACTTTCTAAGTCCATCCAGCCCAGGCCTGTTCCACAGCTGACAAGTCAGGGTAGCAGGTTTTTAATTAGACACATTTATCATTAGTAGGGATAGGAAGGAGTCCGAACTCCACCTCTTTGGGATTAGAGACCAAACGTTCCTCTACTTCCTGCAGAGATGCTGGGCCCCTGAACTTGTCTAGGCTGGGCCTCAGGGAGGGGAGGAAGATGGGCATTGCAAGCACCTACCTCTATTACCACCCCTTTCACTGACACTGCAGTGGTGGACTATGGGAAATGGAAGGAGAATCTGCACAAATGGGCACCTTCCCCTTCTGAAGTAAGTGGGGCCTGTTCCCCTGTGGGAGTCCAGGAAGATGTGAATGACTCTTGTCTCTTCAACCAGAGACCAGAGGAGGCATACAAGCTCTGTCAAGCTATTCAAAGACAGTCAGATACTCTGGCATCATTTTATTCTGAAAGGAATGGAGGTACTGGGCACTAGCCTAGAGTCAGAAGACAGGAAGCTCCCTGCTAACTTGTGACCTTGACTGAATATGGTCTGTTTCAGGTTCCCCAGTTGCAAAGGTGTAAACTGCTAAAGTTCCATCTTAGCCCAGCGTTATTGTGGAGATCAAACAAGATAGCACATATGAAATTCCTTGTCAACCAGATATTCTGTGCAGATGTGAGGGCACCCAGTCAGTGACCTCATCTCTCTCAAAGCCTTTTTTACATACTCTCTTCCATGCAAAGCCTTCCTTGATAGAATTAATTTCTATTCTGAATTCTCTGACTCATTTCCACCTTTACATATGGCCCTCCACTCTTCAATGTCAGGAACCAGATCATATCTGTGACACTCAACATACAACATAACCACAGACACACTAAAGGCAGCAATAGTAGAAGATTCTGCCCATCCTTCCCTGCCCACCCTCCCATCCATCACCCATGACAATTCCCTGAGGTATGCTTTTAGCAGTCTCAATTTCACAACAGGAATTGGGCTGAGAATGAAATGGTCACTTGCCCAGGGTCACCCAGCTAATACATGACTGAGCTGGGATTTGAACCTGGTCCGACTGCACAGTCATGCTTGTTTTACACCATTGCATTGACTGCTGAATCACTAAACCAGATTATTTCAACAAATAGAGTCTGGTTGGCACCAGCTTTGGCAATGGGGAGGCTCTGACTGAGGTGGTTGCCGTGGAGCAGTTAAGAACCTGGACTCTTCCAGTGGTTCAGACTTGGCACTTTCATTGCAGAAGGTGGAAATACAATCCCTTGTTGGGGAACTAAGATCTCACAAGTCGTGTGGCACAGCCGGAAAAAAAAAAAAAAAGAACACGGACTCTTAATTTAATTCACAGCTATGTCAATAACTTGGCTGTGAGATAATCTCTCTAAGCCTCGGTCTCCACATTGAACACTGGGGAGTATAATAATGCCCACAACACAGGATGGTTGAGAGAACAATCTGAGAGAATGCAAATGCAAGTATCCTATAGGGACTTCCCTGGTGGTTATAAGACTCTGTGCTGCCAATGGAGGGAGTGCAAGTTTGATATCTGGTTGGGGAACTAAGATCCCACACGCCATGTGGTGTGGGCAAAAATTAAAAAAAAAAAAAGTATGCTGTAATTGTAAAGAGTAATATACATTAGAAGATACTAACCAAATGATAACAATTATTACGACTAAAAAAATAAACAGAAACCTTACAAAATTGAGTTGGGAAGCTAACTGTGAGTTGCTCTCACACCTTGCAATGTTAGAAGAAATGACAGAAGGAAGAATACTTTCCTGTCAAGTACTTTCCAGCCAATGAAAAGCTATAAACTCTTTGTTCACTATACCCCTCCCAACTTTCTTCACCCCTTTGTCAAAGAATTCTTCCCTTGCCCTGCAAGGACTTGCCTGTGTCTCATTGTGGTTGTAGAAACCAAATTGCAATTCTCTGCTGATCCTAAATAGACTTACTTCTTTTCTGCTGGAGAAATAAGTGAAGTGAAATGAAAGTCGCTCAGTCATGTCCGAATCTTTGCAACCCCATGGACTGACTATACAGACTATACAGAATGCACTGACTATACAGTCCATGGAATTCTCCAGGCCAGAATACTGGAGTGGGTAGCCTTTCCCTTCTCCAGGGGATCTTCCCAACCCAGGGATCAAACACAGGTCTCCCACATTGCAGGTCGATTCTTTACCAGTTGAGCCACAAGGGAAGCCCAGCTGGAGAAATAACTGGGAGTCTATTTGTTTTAGGTCAATAAGAATGACCATTTAAGCTGTTTTTTGACAGTGACCTCAGTGCTAAGGTAACTTAACCCTTCCCCAGGGAATAGCGAATACCCTGTAAACACCCATATTGAGTACTGACACAAACTCTTAGGTAAGTTTCTGCTGGAGCTTGGCTCTGAAATCGGTGTTTCTCTTGCCTGATCTGGGCCCTTTTTGCAGCCCAGCACTCAGGGGCAGAGGAAGGAGCTATCATGTATCACTTTGCCTCTGTCTTCTGCAGCAAGTTAAGCCCCTCCAAAGAGGCATTGCCTGAAACTGTGTTGCTCTTTATTTATTTTAGCATGGTTAATTTGTACTGATTATTTGAACAAAGAGTATTGTTTTAAAATAGAAATCATAACCAGAGATTGGAGGGAGGGGTTGCTGCAGAGGGCCATTTGGCTTTGAACTCACACCCACAAACAACCTCAAAAATGAACTTTGTATTATTTCCAAATGAGGTTAGTACATGAATACAGACTTGCTCCAGCAGGACTTGGCAGGGGAGGGCGGGGTGTTCTCCATAAAACATTAAGCTTGTATTCTTATCTCTTTAGTGGACCATGGTTTCTTGTGATATGATGTAATATTTTTGTATATATTAAATCCATTATTTCATTAATAAAACATTTTGTTAAAAAAATTATTTCCTACAACTGCATGCCTCTAATGCATACAACTAATGTCTAATTACTCAAAATAAGATTTTGATTTTAAATACTTCTAGAGATTTGACAACTTGCTTTCAGGATGAATCAATCTAATAAGAAAACTCTTACCTCTCTTAAGACTAACCATAATCTCTGCTTATTAAACTTAATCTCATTAGTAAAAATGTTCAATCTTGTATGGTCTCAAATACGAGACAAATATTTATTGCTCATTTTCTAAATGTAGGCCTTCACAAATCTGAGAAATGTAACTTGACATGTTTCAAAGGTATCCTTGGTCCAAAATGTGCATATATGCCTTCCTATCCTGCCCCTGGTAGACTATCCTGCCCCAGTTGGACTTGTAGGCTCCAATATACAAGTCAGGGCAAGCCCTACCCCTTGGCAAGAAAAAGGAACAGTAAATACATTGTAAAGGACTTTGATTGTCAAGGTGTAGCTTAGGCTTTATACTAACCTGAAGGATAAGGAAGTTGTTTGAAATAGCCTACGGGAAGGTAGGTTAATGGAAGGCTGCACTCAATATGCCAGCAAATTTGGAAAACTCAGCAGTGGCCACAGGACTGGAAAAGATCTGTTTTCATTCCAATCCCTAAGAAAGGCAATGCCAAGAATGCTCAAACTACTGCACAATTGCACTCATCTCACATGCTAGCAAAATAATGCTCAAAATTCTCCAAGCCAGGCTTCAACAGTACATGAACCATGAACTTCCAGATATTCAAGCTGGATTTAGAAAAGGCAGAGGAACCACAGATCAAATTGCCACCATCCATTGGCTCATCAAAAAATCAAGAAAGTTCCAGAAAAACATCTATTTTTCCTTTATTGACTATGCCAAAGCCTTTGACTGTTTGGATCACAACAAACTATGGAAAATTCTGAAAGAGATGGGAATACCAGACCACCTGACCTGCCTCCTGACAAATCTGTACGCAGGTCAGGAAGCAACAGTTAGAACTGGACATGAAACAACAGACTGGTTCCAAATCAGGAAAGGAGTATGTCAAGGATGTATATTGTCACCCTGCTTATTTAACTTATAGGCAGAGTATATCATGAGAAATGCTGGGCTGGATGAAGCACAAGCCAGAATCAAGATTGCTGGGAGAAATACCAGTAACCTCAGATATGCAGATGACATCACCCTTATGGCAGAAAGTGAAGAAGAACTAAAGAGCCTCTTGATGAAAGTGAAAGTGGAGAGTGAAAATGTCTTAAAACTCAGCATTCAGAAAACTAAGATCATGGCATCTGGTCCCAGCACTTCATGGCAAATAGATGGGGAAACAATGGAAACAGTGACAGACTTTATTTTGGGGGGCTCCAAAATCACTGCAGATGGTGACTGCAGCCATGAAATCAGAAGACACTTGCTCCTTGGAAGAAAAGTTATGACCAACCTGCTGCTGCTAAGTTGCTTCAGTCGTGTCCGACTCTGTGCGACCCCACTAGGCTCCCCCGTCCCTGGGATTCTCCAGGCAAGAACACTGGAGTGGGTTGCCATTTCCTTCTCCAATGCATGAAAGCGAAAAGTGAAAATGAAGTCGCTCAGTCCTGCCCGACTCTTAGCGACCCCATGGACTGCAGCCTGCCAGGCTCCTCCATCCATGGGATTTTCCAGGCAAGAGTACTGGAGTGGGGTGCCATTGCCTTCTCCGTATGACCAAGCTAGGAGCATATTAAAAAGCTGAGACATTCCTTTGCCAACAAAGGTCCATCTAGTCAAAGCTATGGTTTTTCCTGTGGTCATGTATGGATGTGAGAGTTGGACTGTGAAGAAAGCTGAGCGCCAAAGAATTGATGCTTTTGGACTATGGTGTTGGAGAAGACTCTTGAGATTCCCTTGGACTGCAAGGAGATCCAACTAGTCCATCCTAAAGGAAATCAGTCCTGAATATTCATTGGAAGGACTGATGCTGAAGCTGAAACTCCAATACTTTGGCCACCTGATACGAAGAACTGACTTCTTGGAAAAGACCCTGTGCTGGGAAAGATTGAAGGTGGGAGGAGAAGGGGATGACAGAGGATGAGATGGTTGGATGGCATCACTAACTCGATGGACATGAGTTTGAGTAAACTCTGGGAGTTGGTGATGGTGGACAGGGAAGCCTGGCGTAGTGCAGTCCATGGGGTCACCAAGAGTTGGACACCACTGAGCAACTGAACTGAACTGAATGGAAGGTAATTAACATTATCAGATCAACATTAAAAAAACAAGATCATTCTGATAACATATGGCTGTAGTGGGTAGGGTAAGGTGAAAAACAGGATGTTAGCCTGGAAGTATTACTTCCAAGGTCTGTGTGAAAAGAGCTGAGACCTGAAAAAGATAGTAGCAGGAGGGGTGGGAATAACTGGATGGATTTTAGAGGGGCATAATACACAGGACTGCTGGACTTTTCCAACTTCGCAAAAGGGAGGAGTGAAAGATGACTCCAGAGTTTTTTAAGTCATGGGCGATTGGGTAGGTTGCACATTCACTTAGAACACATAGCAGAAGGAGGTTTGTGTAATACTGAGTTCAGTTTGGGGATTACTAAAGATTGAGTAATTGTGAGACTTCCAAAGTGAGATTCTGGTAGGCAGTTCAATGCAGTTGTCACTTATACAGATTATTGAAAAATATTTAGAGAAATCATGTACGTGTGCATGCATGCTCAGTTGCTCAGTCATGTCCGATTCTTTGCAACCCCATAGACTGTAGCCTACCAGGCTTCTCTGTCCATGGAATTTTCCAGGCAAGAATACTGGAGCAGGTTGCCACTTCTTACTCCAGGGGATCTTCCTGATCCAGGGATTGAACCCACGTCTCCTGCATCTCCTACATTGTCAGGCAGATTCTTTACCACTGAGTCACCTAGGAAACCCCTGTAGAGAAATCATAGATTTAAAAAAAAAAAGGATAAGGGAAAAGGAGGAAGAGTAGGCTGGAAAGTAAGGGATAAAGAGGAAGTGTTGGAGGGAAAGAAAACAAAATGTTTTACTTATCTCCTTGAAAATACTCATTTTATTCCATGTTAAAGAGTGAATCATCTGACTCTTCATATACCTTATATTGAATATGTTTGGGGGCATGTGAATGAGACATTATTCCAAAGAAAACTTGCATGAGAACCATAGTGGGCACCTTGGAAGTCTGTGGCCTCTCAGAATCTTTTGAGCATTCTAAATGTTCACAATTTCCCACACTGTGAATCTCAGGTTTGCAAGCTAGAAACTATGCTTGTGACCTCTCCAATCTCTCTCTCATCTCAGACACCCAGCATATGTTCTAGGTTCTGCCGTCAGTGGCACTCATGGAATGTCTTTGACTCATAAGAGCATTATGAAGAGTCTGGCTGAGGCACAGAGCTCTCAGTGGTGTCAGAGGTGAAGGCTGGTGATAGTATCTGTGCTCATTGTTCCCAGAGGCACTGTGGACAGTTTCATGGCTTTGGTTACAGCTCCAAGAAGCTTTGGACTTCCCTGGTGGTTCAGTAGTAAAGAATCCACCTGCAATGCAGGAGGTGTAGGAGCTGTGGGTTGAATTCCTGGGTTGAGAAGATCCCCTGGAGGAGGAAATGGCAACCCACTCCAGTATTCTTGCCTGGAAAATCCCATGGCTAGAGGAGCCTGGTGGGCTACAGTCCCTGGGGTCACAAAGAGAAGACACAACTGAAGAGACTTAGCATGTATGCACCAAGAAGCTTTAACCTCTGAAAATGATTGGCCCTTCTCTGTTAAAACTAGCTAGACTGAGTTGGTTCTGTTGTTTAGAAGAGAAAGAAAGCCCAGATATAACCATTTATAGAGTAAATTCACAATGACAATGATTTTTATTATTTTCTAAACACAGCTCATTAATATATGAGAATTCCTGAAGGCAGACACTAGCCAGTGGTGGCACATACATAGGAAATAGAGGAAATACAACTTAGTTGCATTTATCCTCTTTCCTCCTTTCTATCCATCTACAGGTCTGTGCTACGTGCATGCTAAGTCGCTTCAGTCCTGTCCCACTCTTCGCAACCCTATGGATGGTAGCCCACCAGGCTCCTCTGTCCAAGGGTTTTTCCAGGCGAAAATACTGGAGTGAGTTGTCATGTCCTCCTCTAGGGGATCTTCCCCACCCAGGGATCGAATCTGTGTCTCCTGTGACTCCTGCATTGCAGGCAGATTCTTTACTGCTAAGCCACCAGGGAAGCCCATCTACAGGTCTATACCACCGCATTTCTGGAATTAATGAATGCACATGATAAAAACATATGCTGACCCTGATATACATATACATTTGCCTATTTTTTCCAAGACACAAATAAACACAATGCTGAGGCATCTCTGAGAATTTATAGAATTTCAGAATAGAGTTATAAAAGGCAGTGAGGGGTATGAGGAAGAGCACTGACATCTAGTTCTAGGTAATTATTAACCAATCATGTGATCTTGGGCTTCTTTGATCTAGGTTCCCCCCTCTGTAAATGTAGGGTTGTGTTCATAACAATAGCTATTATTTCTTGACCACATACTTTTGCTAGTCACTGCTGAAGGAGTGATAAGCAAAATTACTACCTCAGGCTAGGAGAGAAGATAAGAGAGGTTAAGTAAATTGCTTAGAGTTTCATGTATTATGGACTTTGATACATAGTTACCAAAGTTTTACTCCTTAACCTTCATTAGGTGATCTCTTATGTTCTTTCAGCTATACCCCTCTAAATAAATATGTATTCTTTTTTAAATCAAGAACTGAAAGGAAGATGTAAGTTGACTTTCACAAGCAACACTATGCATTTTTAAACAGCCTAAGGTATTTTTAGGTTCTTGTTAGGCTTAACATCCTGTTAACTCCTGTTGAAACTGACTAAGAAAAAGAGTCAAGAGACTTAGCTGCCAAGGGAAGAATCTGTGATTAGTGGTGAACATGTTTAGAACAGCATAGTGCTAAGGCAGAGACCCTGGGGTAGGGTCTGCACCAGCAGTGAGGAAACACTAAGCACATGGTGGCAGGAGCTGAGCTATGGAATAGAATTAAAATTCCTGTGGTTATAGAACAGCAGGAACAGGACTGGCAACTGCAGAGAGGTCCCAGCAGCATCAGCAGCAGCATCAGAAACAACTGTGGAGTATTTTTATGTACCAGACCATGTTCTAACTATTTTATGTACATTATTTTATTTAATCTTTTTTGGTTAATATAGTTCTACTTTTACTATGGATAAATGAATATATTTATAAAAATAGTCTCATACAATATTAAATTTTTGTCACCTGCTTTTATAATTTCACATACTTGAATACCTTCCCCTGTCTTTGAAAACAGAGTTTTTCAAATTGTCTGTGAAGGACCAGGGTCTTTCCCAATCCTTTCAGACCAATATGTTGTTAAGTGACTCTGCTCATGCTCTTGAACATCACAGCAATGTTAACCTGGTATTAAAGTTTATAAATGCTTACTCATAATTCCTGTATTTATCTCACTGTGAATTGATAACAGTTTATTGACTGGTTCTAATATACAGATCACACTTTAGGTAGCACTGTTTTGAAGCCCCTAAAATTATTGCATAGTATGAGGGAAAACCAATTTGATAACCAATCCTGTTGGGTGGGGATATAAGAAAGCACTGTTCCTCAGCAATCACTCCACTGAGTGGCTCTACTAATTTTATTGCTTTGAGAAACAAGGCCTTTGTTGTGAATATACTACACCTTTGTAATAAAATCAACTCCCTATAGCATGATACCAATTACAAAAACTTGTATTTCAACTTAATCAGTTAGCAGTTAAGTCTTCAGTTTGGTTTACCCTACCTCTGACATTTGCCTTCGTTTTTACTGCCATCATCCTGTTGGAGACCATAGAATCCTGATTCCTGGACTATTTTAAAGGCCGTCTTAATTGTCTCCTTGCCACCAGCATCTTTTCTCTTTTTCTTCATTTGAAAAATGAAGTGAGCACAGACTGATTTTAAGGTGTTCTCTAGTTTTAATAGGCCATCATTTATCCCCTGCAGTTCTTTACCAACACTGGCTTTGTTTCTGCCCAAAATAGCATATCCTAAATTTTCCATTAGAGTTTTTGCTACAAACATAATTTTGAAAGGAAGTACAACCTGGAGATCAGCAACTGAGATTTGAAACCAGGCTGAATATACTGACAATTGAGAAACTGTACCTTGGCTACTCTGCATTGATGTTTTCTGCTCTTTAATTTGGCACTACAGTACTCAAGGTAATTAATATTTCTGTAGTTCTAGGAAGGTAACCTCTAAGGGTAATGAAAAATAATAAGAATCATATAGAAATAATGAAAAACATAAACTTAAATCCAGAGTATTAGTACTTTTTAATTGCTTGAAATATAAAAGTAGTAATAAGTTTTATAATCAATATAATCTGTTTTTTAGTTTGATAAATGTATATATAATATTTAAGAAGATCTGATATTTGGAATGTGAGGTCAAGTGGGTCTTAGGAAGCATCACTATGAACAAAGCTAGTGGAGGTGATAGAATTCCAGTTGATCTATTTCAAATCCTAAAAGATGATGCTGTGAAAGTGCTGCACTCAATATGTCAGCAAATTTGGAAAACTCAGCAGTGGCTACAGGACTAGAAAAGATCAGTTTTCACTCCAATCCCAAAGAAAGGCAATGCCAAAGAATGCTCAAACTACCACACAATTGCACTCATCTCACATGCTAGTAAAGTAATGCTCAAAATTCTCCAAGCCAGGCTTCAGCAATACATGAACTATGAACTTCCAGATGTTCAAGCTGGATTTAGAAAAGGCAGAGGAACCACAGATCAAATTGCCAACATCCGCTGGATCATGGAAAAAGTAGAGAGTTCCAGAGAAACACCTACTTCTGCTTTATTGACTATGCCAAAGCCTTTGACTGTGTGGATCACAATAAACTGTGGAAAATTCTGAAGGAGATGGGAATACCAGACCACCTGACCTGCCTCTTGAGAAACCTGTATGCAGGTCAGGAAGCAACAGTTAGAACTGGACATGGAACATCAGACTGGTTCCAAATAGGAAAAGGAGTACGTCAAAGCTGTATATTGTCGCCCTGCTTACTTAACTTATATGCCGAGTACATCATGAGAAATGCTGGGCTGGATGAAGCACAAGCTGGAATCAAGAATGCCGGGAGAAATATCAGCAACCTCAGATATGCAGATGACACCACCCTTATAGCAGAAAGTGAAGAAGAACTAAAGAGCCTCTTGATGAAAGTCAAAGAGGAGAGTGAAAAAGTTGGCTTAAAGCTCAACATTCAGAAAACTAAGATCATGGCATCCAGTCCCATCACTTCATGGCAAATAGATGGGGAAACAGTGGAAACAGTGGCTAACTTTATTTTTGGGGGCTCCAAAATCACTGCAGATGGTGATTGCAGCCGTGAAATTAAAAGACGTTTACTCCTCTTAAGGAAAGTTATGACCCCCTAGATAGCATATTCAAAAGCAGAGACATTACTTTGCCAACAAAGGTCCGTCTAGTCAAGGCTATGGTTTTTCCAGTGGTCATGTATGGATGTGAGAGTTGGGCTGTGAAGAAAACTGAGTGTCAAAGAATTGATGCTTTTGAACTGTGGTGTTGGAAAAGACTCTTGAGAGTCCCTTCGACTGCAAGGAGATCCAACAAGTCCATCCTGAAGGAGATCAGTCCTGGGTGTTCATTGGAAGGACTGATGTTGAAGCTGAAACTCTAATACTTTGGCCGCCTGATGTGGAGAGCTGACTCATTGGAAAAGACCCTGATGCTGGGAGGGATTGGGGGCAGAAGGAGAAGGGGATGACAGAGGATGAGATGGTTGGATGGTATTACCGACTCAATGGATATGGGTCCGGGGGTTGGTGACGGACAGGGAGGCCTGGCGTGCTGCGGTTCATGGGGTCACCAAGAGTCGGACACAACTGAGCAACTGAATGGAACTGAACTGATATATCAGATATGATTTTTAACTAATATATATGAAAGTTCAATTATATGCTTCAATGTTTAAGTAATAATTAATGTTTAAATTTAATTTGTTTTGATTTAGTATATCATAATGATTCATGTTTAAATAATTAGTGCAGTAAGTTAGCATTGAACAAAGTACCTATAGGAGTGAGAGTTCCTTTCTATAAAAAGCTCCATAATGTTGAAGATCCCATCAGCACTCCCACCATTGCCCTTAAGGAAGTAGGCCATTTTGTGTTTCAAAAGATTGGAAGGAAGAAGGAGAAGACAGAGATCAGTTCCCTGAGGTGAAGATGTATTCAAGTCTGGCTTTGGTGGCATTTTTCCTGAAATATGATGGAGGCAGTCCTGAGAGTGAGGAAGATCTCAGACCCATGCAGCTCCCCAGGAGACTGAAGAAATGGGGCAGCTGCTGAATAGGAGCAGTTTGGAGAGGACTGGGGATTGAAACCAGGTGTCTTGATTTGTAGAATAGATGATACTCTTTTTCAAGCATGGTATTAAAAGAGTAGGTGTACTTCCCTGGTGGCTCAGTGGTAAAGAATCCGCCTGCCAATGCAGAAGACTTAAGAGATGCAAGATATATCCCTGGGTGGGGAAGAGCCCCTACAAGAAGGAAATGGCAACCCACTCCAGTATTCTTGCCTGGAAAATTCCATGGACAGGGGAGCCTGGCAGGCTAACATCCATTGCGTTGCAAAGAGTCAGACATGTTTTAGCAATTAAACAACCACATGAAAAAGGTAGAAGTGACTGCCTGTAAATAATTTATGCAGGCATCAATAATTAACATCCCAGAGGTGATCAAAGGATTTGGACTGAAGACCCAAGTCCTTTCCCCCAAATTTTCTGATGTTGTATATGATGACCCAGATTGTTTATGATCCTAGAGAGAGGTGAAGCCTGTCTGCCTTACATGAATTCTCCTATATAATCAGCTAAACTTCCCACCAATTCTGTTGAGTAGAAAGCTTAGGCAGGCGTCCCTAATTAAGAACAATAAAGAAAATGATGTTTTTTTTTGAACCCAGGATTGTGAAGCAGATTTACATCTTTTACAAATATAGTGGAGCCCAGTGTACTCTGACTCAGCCTGAACTGTTAATATTTAAGACCTACTGAAAAGGAAGACCACTGTGGGATTACTGGTTCCTGACAGAGTGTGTCCACATTTTGAGAGGAGATACAGAAAAAGACCACCAAGTGAAACAGGTAGAGGTAAAGACCAATAATGTGATGTGAGCCAAAGATGATAAACTAGAACCTAGTCCTTTATTCCTATGGTCTAGGAAACAAAGCCTATCCTTAAATCAACTTCTTTTGGTTCAAGAAAAGGAACTGTGCCACAGTAAGAGAACTTTTTTGTGTTTTGAGGTCTAAAGTACAGTCTGGAAATCAAGTCAGACCTTGCTTAAGACAGTAACAAAGTCTGTTTTACTAGAAATTCTTTTCCCTATAATAATCTTTTGATAATCAAACATAATTTGGTTTTTCTTTAGAAAACTAAGATAGTAAATATATTCATTACAGTTCTAACAAGATAATGTAGTAGACTAACAGACTGAAAACTCATCTATATTTGTTTTGAGATTTATACTATTACTTGTAAAGTTTATGGATAAATGAGTTAATATATAATTAAATATTATTAAAACTTAAGTTCATAAATATATAAATTGTGATTTCTACCTTAAGGTATTTCCAGAGTCTCCAGGAAATGGGCCTTTTAACTTATGTTCCTTATTTTTAAAGCATGAGAAGATATTTGTACTTGTTATTTGGGATAGAGTTGGTAAAAGACCCTGAATATTCATGGGAAAGGGCCAGGATGTATACTATTGGTAGCAGGAAGTCAAAGGTTTGGTAAGGAAAATGGCACAATTAGGACTGTTTTGTTTTCCCAAGTTTTAAATTATAAAAGTAATCCAGGTTTACAATTTTAAAAAATCAAACAGTACAGGAGTGCTGTCTAAAAATATTTACTATATGATAAGATATCGGCTTTTAATTTCACATTGGTGTTCCCAAGAGCAGTGATTTAATATACACCAATTCTGTGGTCAGTCACATTCATGCAAAAAAAGAAAAGAAAATAGAGAAAGGATTCTAATTAGGAAAATGAAACAATGTAATTTGAAAATACTGATAAACATTTCAAGTCTATGATATTATACATAATAGCTCCATTTAATCTTCAAAAAGAGAAACATGCAAAATGTTAATAAAAAATTAAAGGAAATTATGCTTAATGAAGGAGAAAATAGCCTAATATTTTAATAGGCTCTATAAAATAAGTTCAACCGTGTGTGAAAGAGTAGGCAAAAATAATGAGAGACAAAACATTAGTGTTTGATTTTTTTTTCATGTCTGTGACTGTATCAAGCATCATAACTTTCATGCTAGTATGCATTAGGAAAACATTTTTTATTTATATATATTAATGTAAAATTACCTATTATGGATGGTGAGCATGCAATTTTGCCTTGTGAACTCCAGCTGTAAGTAAAGGAAAGCACTGTGATCAAATGGAGGTTGTCAAAACAGAGCTCACTAAACTCTGAGCTCAGTGGTAGCAAAGGCCACACCACCAAGTTGTTTGACAGTTTTATCCTCAGTGCCTAGCACAGTGTCCAGTGTATAATAAGTACCTAAAAAAATTGTCAAATACATAGTAATAGTAATGTCTAACATTGATTGCTTTCTATGTGTTATTACTCTAAGCACTGACATCATTTTATACAAATCTTGAAAAAAAAAACTCACAGACTACTTCATGAATTAGTTTATTCACTATAGGGCAAAGGTTAAGAACTTCCGGAATTACCCAAATGCCTGAATTTTAGGTTTCCTGTGATTTACCTTTGTTGTCCAAAATATGGAATTTCTTTTCCTGTGAGTGGCTCTCTGGTCTTTAGCATCTTGAAAGTGAAAGTGAAGTCGGTCAGTTGTGTCCAACTCTTTTCGACCCATGGACTGTAGCCCGCCAAGCTCCTCTGTCCATGGGATTCTCTAGGCAAGAATACTGGAGTGGGTTGCCATTTCCTTCTCCCGGGGATCTTCCTGACCCAGGGATTGAACCCAGGTCTCCCACATTGCAGGCAGACGCTTTAACCTCTGCGCCACCAGGGAAGCCCTTAAATACAAGAATACAGTCTCTCAGAAAACCTCCTATAGAGACACAGAACTTCAGATCCAAGTATTAACATCAAAGATTTCAAAGGGAGGAAAGGAAGCCAGGTTGAAAGAAGAAGGGGGAGGAGGCGGGAAAGTGGGGGAAAGGGGTGGCCTTACAGACATCTCCTGCCACCTACAGATACCTAGGTGTTATGGGACTTTTCCCTGGGCCTCCAGAGAAGGGAGGACTGGAACTTGGCCCTACCAGAAATCAGAGCAGACCAGAACCAGAATTCGAGTTCCCTGCCAAGAGGAGGTGATCAGTCTCCAATTCTCAGCTCAGGCTGAGGGTCCTTCGACCAGATTCCTGCGTCCAGGACCGGGGGACTAGAAAAATGGGGAAGGATAGGAAGGGTTAAGGAGAGGAAAGAGAGAGGGAAGGGGAGAGAGGTCAATAAAGTCTCTTGTTCCTTACCTGTCAGGGCACTCTGGCCAGTTGTCTGCGTCAGGAGGAGACCAGGGACAAAAGGGTCCCAGTTGCGGCCACTGGGTCTGTCCATTGGCAGGCAAGCTGGCCCCTGAGTACCCCAAATGGTCAGGATGTCAGTCTCAGTGAAGAAGAGTCCCCACCACAGTCACCATTTGTTGCAGGAAGGAGGACCCCTTCCAGGGCCCGAAACTGGGCTCTTGTCTAACACTCGGAAATGAATTGTCCAAGGAGACACATGTGCTGACAAAGCAAGAGATTTTATTGGGAAAGGGCACCTGAGTGGAGAGCAGTAGGGTAAGGGTAATGCTTGCTAGAATTTCAGGAGCAAAGTCATTGTCTGTTTAAAACTTCTTGAGTCCCAGTGCCTTTGAGTTCATATCCCATAAATTGTGAATTCCTGCACTGGGTGATTCTTTTGTTCTGTTTCTGCTCCAGAACTTATATATCACAACCATAGGAAAAAAGAGAACTGGCAAATTCATAAGGGCAATTTACATGGATAAAAAAAATATAAATTTGAGGAACAAACAAAGAAAAACTTGCAAGGATCTAAAAAATCTGATTTTCTTATTTTGGAATGCCTCTTTAAAAGATAAGATATTTTAAAAGACTATAACCATAATACCATTATCACACACATGAAAATAATTCCCTAATATTATCAAATATCTAATCTGCATTCATATTTCATTGCTATCCCTTTATTTTAAATACATTTTTATTGAATCTTTTCCTCAAAATTTTATTGTGAACATTTTCATACAGCCAAGTCGAAATAATTTTACAGTGAACACCTATTTTCAGACCATCTAGATGATACCATTAATGCTTTACTATTTCTGGTTTTATCATATATCTATATATATACATTAGTTCATCTGTTTTTTTTTTTTTGTTTACACATTTTAACGTAAACTACAGGACTATTCTGGTGGTGCAGAGGTTAAGATACCTTCCAATGCAGGGGACATGTGTTTGATCCCTGGTCATGGAACTAGGATCCCACATGCCTTTGGGCAACTGGGCCCTCACAGCCACTTGAGAGCCCAAGCTACAATAAAGATCCCATGTGCCACAACTAAAACATGCTGCGGTCAAATAAATAAGTTCAGTTCAGTTGCTCAGTTGTGTCCGACTCTTTGTGACCCCATGAACTGCAGCACACCAGGCCTCCCTGTCCATCAATTCCCGGAGTCTACCTAAACCCATGTCCATCGAGTCAGTGATGCCATCCAACCATCTCATCCTCTGTCATCCCCTTCTCCCCCTGCCCTCAATCTTTCCCAGCATCAGGGTCTTTTCCAATGAGTCAGCTCTTCGCATCAGGTGGCCAAAGTATTGGAGTTTCAGCTTCAACATCAGTCCTTCCAATGAACACGCAGGACTGATCTCCTTTAGCATGGACTAGTTGGATCTCCTTGCAGTCCATGGGACTCTCAAGAGTCTTCTCCAACACCACAGTTCAAAAGCATCAATTCTTTAGTGCTCAGCTTTCTTTATAGTCCAACTCGCACATCCATACATGACCACTGGAAAAACCGTAGCCTTGACTAGACAGACCTTTGTTGGGAAAGTAATGTCTCTGCTTTTGAATATGCTATCTAGGTTGGTCATAACTTTCCTTCCAAGGAGTAAGCATATTTTAATTTCATGGCTGCAGTGACCATTTGCAGTGATTTTGGAGCCCAGAAAAACAAAGTCAGCCACTGTTTCCACTGTTTTCCCATCTATTTGCCATGAAGTGATGGGACCAGATGCCATGATCTTAGTTTTCTGAATGTTAAGCTTTAAGCCAACTTTTTCACTATAAATAAGTACATTAAAAAAAAAAGTGAATTATTGACATCAGTACAAATGAACAAATCTCAAGTATATATTGAGTTTAACAAACATATCTGAAACTCAAACTGCTATCAAGATACAGAATATTGTCACTGCCATCATGCCCCTCCCCAATTATTCCCTATCTCCATACCCTAATGGAGAAGGCAATGGCATCCCACTCCAGTACTCTTGCCTGGAAAATCCCATGGATGGAGGAGCCTGGTGGGCTGCAGTCCATGGGGTTGTGAAGAGTCGGACACGACTGAGTGACTTCACTTTCATTTTTCACTTTCATGCATTGGAGTAGGAAATGGCAACCCATTCCAGTGTTCTTGCCTGGAGAACCCCAGGGACTGGGGAGTCTGGTGGGGTGCTGTCTATGGGGTCACATGGAGTCGGACATGACTGAAGTGACTTAGCAGCAGCAGCAGCAGCCATTCCCTAAGAGATAACCACTGTTCTGATTTTTTTTCCCAGAACATATTAGATTTTACTGTTCTTAAACCTTATATAAAGAGCCTTCTTCTGTGTGAGGCTTTTTTACACTCATCATAATGATTTTGAGTGTCAGATATCCATATTGTTGTGGGATTCAGCAAGTCATTCCTTTTTACCTACTGAATAATATTACCTTGTATGAATATACCACAGTTTGTTTATACAGTCTCTGATGGACACCTGGGTTGTTTCCAGTTTGGGGACATTATGAATAAAGCTATGAAAAATCTTATACAAATCTTTTATTGTGTTCAGATGTACTGATTTTTCCTAAGTATTAATGTCATAGGGTAGGCACATACTTAATTTGGTAGAAAACTGTCAGATCTTTTTCCAAAGAGCTTGGAGCTTTTTATATCCACCAATAATGGTTGGTGTGATTTTCTCACATCATCACCAAAATTTGGTATTATCAGTCTTTTTTATTTCAGTTCAGTTCAGTCACTCAGTCATGTCCAACTCTTTGCGACCACATGTACTGCAGCACGCCAGGCTTCCCTGGCCACCACCAACTCCTGGAGCTTGCTCAAACTCATGTCCATTGAGTTGGTGATGCCATCCAACAATCCATCTCTCAGATCTAATCCCTTAAATCTATTTCTTTCTTCCACTGTATAATCGTAAGGGATTTGATTTAGTTTAAACCTGAATGGTCTAGTGGTTTTCTCTACTTTCTTCAATTTAAGTCTGAATTTAGCAATAAGGAGTTCATCATCTGAGCCACAGTCAGCTCCTGGTCTTGATTTTGCTAACTGTATAGAGCTTCTTCATCTTTGTCTACGAAGAATATAATCAACCTGATTTTAGTACTGACCATCTGGTGATGTCCATGTCTAGAATCTTGTGTTGTTGGAAGATGTTTGCTATGACTAATGTGTTCCCTTGGCAAAATTCTGTTAGCCTTTGCCCTGCTTCATTTTGTACTCCAAGGCCAAACTTGCTTGTTACTCCAGGTAACTTTTGACTTCCTACTTTTGCATCCCAGTCCCCTATGATGAAAAGGACATCTTTTTTTGGTGTTAGTTCTAGAAGGTCTTGTAGGTCATCACAGAACCATTCAACTTCAGCTTCTTCGGCATTAGTGGTTGTGGCATAGTCTTGGATTACTGTTATACTGAATGGTCTGCTTTGTAAATGAACAGAGATCATTCTGTTGTTTTTGAGATTGCACCCAAGTACTGTATTTTGGACTCTTGTTGACTATGAGGGCTACTCCATTTTTCTAAGGGATTCTTGACCACAGTAGTAGATATAATAATGGTCATCTGAATTAAATTTGCCCATTCTGATCCATTTTAGTTCACTGATCCCTAAAATGTCGATGTTCACTTTCACCATCTCCTGTTTGACCACTTCTAATTTACCTTGATTCATGGACCTAACATTCCAGGTTTCTATGCAAATATTGTTCTTTACAGCATTGGACTTTACTTCCATAACTAGTCACATCTACAACTGGGTATTGTTTTTGCTTTGGCTCCATCTCTTTATTCTTTCTGGAGTTATTTCTCCACTCTTCTCCAGTAGCATATTGGGCACCTACCGACCTGGGGAGTTCATCTTTCAGTGTCATATCTTTTTGCCTATTTTAATACTTTCCATGGGGTTCTCAAGGCAAGAATACTAAGTGGTTTGCCATTCCCTTCTCCAGTGGACCATGTTTTGTCAGAACTCTCCACCATGACCTGTCTGTCTTGGGTGGCTCTACACAGTGTGGCTCATAATTTCATTGAGTTAGCCAAGGCTGTGATCCTTGGTTAGTATGGTTAGTTTTCTGTGACTGTGGTTTTCATTCTGTCTGACCTCTGATGGATAAGGATAAGAGGCTTGTGGAAGTTTCCTGATGGGAGAGAGAGACTGTGGGGGAATCTGGGTCTTTTTTATTTATCAGTCTTTTTACATTCTAATAAGTGTATAGTGTTATTTCATTTTGATGTTTATTTGCATATCTCTGATGACTAATGACATGGAGCACTTTTTTTTTATGTGCATCTTGGTCATTACCATTAGTTTGCATCCTTTTGTGAAGTGTCTGTTTAAGTCTTCCAGATTTAGATCTATCATTTATTACTTTTTTTTTTTGATTGTCAGTTTTTTGTTCTTTCTTTCCCCTTTTCCTGCCTCCTTCTGGTTTAAATGTTTTTGAATTTTGTTGTTTTAGTTGCTCAGTCGTGTCTGACTTACTGTGCAACCCCATGGACTGTAGCCCACGAGGCTGCTCTGTCCATGGGATTTCCCAATTTTTCTTTACCTCTTTGCATTTATGCCTCTTTGAATTCTTAATTTAGTGTTTTTTCTAGGGATTACATTATATAGTCAACTTTCATACTCTACTTCACATAACATGTGCTATGGTCTCAATGTTTGCATCCTTGCAAAATTCATATGTAAAAATCTCAATGCCCAATGTAATAGTGTTAGAATGTAGGGCCTCTGGAAGGTGCTTATGTCATGGGGGTGAAGCCCTCATGAATGGGATTGTTTTTCTTAAAAAAGAGACTGCAGAGAGATCTCTTACCCCTTCTACCATGTGAGGATACAGTCAGAAATCAGAGGTCTGCAACCTGGAAGAAGGTCTTCACCAGAACCTCACCATGCTGTAACCCAGATTTTGGACTTTCAGCCTACAGAGCTGTGAGCAATAAATTACTGCCATTTATATACCACCCAGTCTCTGTTATTTTTGTTCTAACAGCCTAAACAGATTAAAACAACATGTGCAAACTTTGCAACCATATGAGTTCATTTACCATCTCCTGTCTTTCTTTTTTAAAATATAATTTATTTTTAGTTGTACTGGGTCTTCATTGCTGTGTGTATTTTTGTTGTTTGGTGTCTCAGTCGTGTCCAACACTTTGTGACCCCATGGACTGCAGCACACAAGGCCTCCCTGTCCATCACCATCTCCCAGAGCTTGCTCAAACTCATGTCCATTGAGTTGGTGATACCATCCAACCATCTCACTCTCTGTCATCCCCTTCTCCTCCTGACTTCTATCTTTCCCAGCATCATGGTCTTTTCAAATGAGTCAGCTCTTAGCATCAGTTAGCCAAAGTATTGGAGTTTCAGCTTCGGCATCAGTTCTTCCAAAGAATATTCAGGACTGATTTCCTTTAGGATGGACTGGTTTATCTCTTTGCAGTCCAAGGAACTCTCAAGAGTCTTCTCCACCACCACAGTTCAAAAGCATCAATTCTTTGGCATTCAGCCTTCTTTATGGTCCAAATCTCACATATATACATACATGATTACTGGTAAAACCATAGCTTTGACTAAACACACCTTGTCGGCAGAGTAATCATCTCTGCTTTTTAATACGCCGTGCGTGAGCTTTCTCTAGTTGTGGACAGTGGGGGCTACCCTTTATTGTGGTGTGCAGGCTTCTCATTGGTCTTCTCTTGTTGAGGAGCATAAGCTCTAGGTGCATCAGCTTCAGCAGTTGTGGTGCGCAGGCTTAGTTGTTCTGTGCCATGTGGAATCTTCCCAGACCATGAATCAAATCTGAGTCCTCTGCTTTGGCAGGAAGATCATTATCTACCCTACCACCAAGAAAGTCCACTATCTCCTGCCTTAACTTATGCTGTAGTTGTTATATGTATATTTCATTTCTATTTCACCCCCATAGAAAAGGCTATAATTTTTGTTTTATGCAGTTATATGTGTTTTAAAGAAATCAATAGATTTCAATTACATTTACTCAATTATCTACCATTTCTTAAAGTTCTTCATTTCCTCCTGAGGATTAAAGTTTCCAGGTAGAATCATCAGCCTGAAAAACTTTCTTTAGCATTTCTTGTAATGTCAGTGTGCTAGCAATTAATTCTTAGTTTTCCTTTATTTGAAAATGTCTTTATTTTGCCTTCATTCTGGGAGGATATTTTCACTGGATATAGAATTTGGGTACTAACTAAAAAAACTAAAACTAAAAACTACTAAGTCTTTTCTTTCAGTATTTGTTTAATGTTGTACCACTGGTCTCCTGGTCTCCACAGTTTCTAATGAGAAGTCAGTATTATTTGCAAATTGTTGTCCTCTTATTTGTAATGTGTCTTTTTTCCCCCATGGCTGCTTTTAAGATGTTGCCTTTTCTTTGGATTTCAACAATTTGACCATGATTTGCAAGCATTCTTTGTATTTATCTTAATTCGTCTTGAAATAGAAACTTTTTCTTCTGGCAAAAGCTATGTCTTTTGCCAAATTTGAGAACATTTTGGTCATTGTTTCTTAAAATTATTTTCCCCCTTTTTCTCTATTCTTCTGGGATTTCAATTATATATTATACTTTCCCACAGGTTCCAAAAGCTCTCATTGTTTATCCAAAAATTTTCTCTTTGTTCTTACAACTGGATACTTTTTATTGATTTATTTTCAAGTTGACTGACTCCATTATATTATTAAGCTCATCCTTCTCCTTAGTGCAGTAGGGGTAATCTACTATTTAGCCCATTATTATTATTATTAATCATAATCTACTATTTAGCCCACCCCATTAATTTTTTAGTTTAGGTATTTTATTTTCCTTGCCAAAATTTTCATTTGGTTCTTTTTAAAAGTCATGTTTATTAAAATATTACTCAGTACAGTAAAATTCATGACTTTTGGCAAAGATGTACATTTGTGTAACTACTACCAAATCAAGACATGAGTACTTCCATCCATCATCCCAGAGTTCTCATGTGCCGTTTTGCAGTAGACCAACTCCTACCCCTTCGCCCTGTCAACCATTGATATATTTTTTGTCCCTTTATCGTTGTCTTTTTCAGAATGCCACATCAATGGAGTCATACAACATATTTTTTTGTTTCTGTTTGTTTTTTTTTTCCACTTAATATCATGCTTGTAAAAGTCATCCATTTTGTTGCATATAAACTGCTGATTATTTTCCCAGGTTTTGTATTTCCTTTTTATGCATTCACTAATGATATACACTTGGGTTTTTTCCAGTTTTTAGCGATTTTGAATAAAATTTCCTCAAAGTCTCCTCCCATGCACATCTTTTGGATTACTTCAGGTTGAGTTTTTCCATATGTGTGTGTATATGTAGCATTCTGCCTGCAATTCAGACAGAAGTCACCAAAAGGTCTTTAACTCACCAAAGGTAAATATCTGTATCTGTTAGGATATTTTATATATAGCGCTCAGTTGAGATATATATTTAGCAAAATTATTTTTAAGTTGAAACAACACAGTAAATAATATAAGGTTGCTTGGATGTTGCCTCCTATATAAATCTATTGTATTCTTACACTTGTTATAATTTTAACTATTAAATCATAAAGGTCTAATTGTTTCACAGCCAGTTTGGGATGAGGTTCATTTATTCCAGTTATGCTGTATATGAAAGTGAAAGTCACTCACTTGTGTCTGATTCTTTGTGACCCCATGGACTGTAGTCTGCCAGGCTCCTCTTCCCATGGAATTCTCTGGGCAAGAATGCTAGAATGGGTAGCCGTTCCCTTCTCCAGGGGATCTTCCCAACCCAGGGATCAAACCCAGGCCTCCCACATTGCAAGTGAATTCTTTACCGTCTGAGCCACCAGGAAGCCCTATGGTGTATATAGTTTGAATGATATATAAATTGTTCCTCCTCTTGACCACTCCTTCCCATCTCAGTATTTTGCAAGATTTAATTAGTTGCACATCTGGTGCCACTTACTTGCTACAGTTGTTATAATTTGATGGCAAACCCACTCCTTATCATTGAAGGAGAGAGAAAAGATGTGTGTCTGATTAGTCCCAAGATTTTTTTGAGCTGTGCCATGCATGATTCTCTCTGCTTAGGCAACTCCATCTTGGGATTTTTTTGGTCTTACAATTTTTATCACTCTATAGAGAAGAGGCTAGTGATGAGTACTAGTCTTTTTTTAAGATTATTTAAAAAATCTATTATTATTTGACTGGGCTGGGTCTTAGTTGTGATATGCGGGACCTTTAATTTCAGCATTTGGGCTCTTAGTTGTGCCAGCATGCAGGATCTAGTTCCCTGACCAGGGATTGAAACTGGGTCCCCTGCATTGTGAGTGCAGAGTTTTATATGCTGGACCACCAGGAAAGTCCCCAATACTAATCTTAAATACAGTTTTATTTTTTTCTGTCCACAAGTAAATTAATGTCTGCTCTTAAATATCTACTCACACTTTCTTGGGGGAAAAAATCAAGTATCAGTACTAACAGATGTTGCATGCAAATTGTTAGCAAGTCATGACTACAACTCAGATGATTAAGAATTTTGTAACAGAAAGTTCTGTTATGTTTTAATTTTTACATGCAATTATGATAATTAGCACATTGTAAGAATATAAATCTTTGCTTTTTAAAGTTTATTTTTTACTATTTCTTTATCACCATTGGCTTCATTATGTAAATACTAAATATTGAATAAATTAAATGTCAATTTTTTAATTACCATAGTTCATGTTTCTAGTGGGACCTTCAGGTGTTTAGAGATTTTTTGGGGGGTTAACATTCAATGCAAAAGTACTAGACAGTGTATAACTCCAGAGTTGAATTTTAAGATTCCCTAATATGCATACTATCTTTTTATCTGAAGTAATAAATAAGCTATAATCTTGAGAGTGGGAAGAAAAAAAAAAGACTCTCAAGACTCTCATACATAAGAATGGTATTACTGGGTCTTTTGGCAATTGTGTTCAACTTTGTAAGAAACATCCATACCAGCAATGTATAAGAGGTCGTATTACTGCACATCCTCACTGGAACTTGGTACCAAATCTATCTTTAAGTAAAAAAGGATTTAATTTACTTTGCAAATTCACAGAATCAGAATAATGGTTAGCCTTGAGAAATGGGCAGAAGCTAGAGAGCTCCAGAGATATAGGCAGTGGAAACATAAGCCAAGATTACTGTACCCAAAGAATCTGCTCTGCACACTGTTGAAGCTATTAGAATATATGATCCTTAACCCTTTCCACATGTTTGTATGTGTGTGTTAGTCTCTCAGTTGTGTCCAACTCTTTGCGACCCCACAGACTGTAGCTCACCCATTTCTCTGTTCATGGAATTCTCTAGGCAAGAATACTGGAGTGGGTAGCCATTTCCTTCTCCAGCAGATCTTCCCGATTCAGGGATCTAACCCAAGTCTTCTGCATTGCAGGCAGATTCTTTACCATCTGAGCCACAAGGGAAGCCCTTCCATATCTTTAGCACATGCTAAAAATTCAAAGTCCTCTGAGAAAGCATAAGATTGACTGAGCTCTAATCATGGGAAGAGGATGGCTCCATTCAACTTTATGGTAACAGACAAACATTACCTCCCATTAAAACCATATTCCATGAGGAATTCCTTGAAAGAGAAATCACTGTTTTTAGGAAGGAAGGGTTTAACAGCCAGGAAAACAACTGTCCACTAAAACACTCATGATAGAAAAATTGAAAAGTACAAAAAAAAAAAAAAAAAAAGGAAAGGAGAGAAATAAATAATCTCCCTAAATGCAACAGTCAAGATACAAATACTAACAACATTTTGTATATTTCATTTATGTTAATTTTTTTCTAGGCATGGGATTTATATATAGTTGCATTATGCACTTGAATATCACAACACTATCTCATCTTTAAAATATTTTCCAATGCATTTCTATTATTTCTTACATGTAATTTTCCCTCTATTATTAAGCCCACAGGGCTGCTTATGCTAAATGTTTATGCCAACTGAGGCCAAATATCCACAATTTTTTGATGGCATAGGTTCCATTTTTATTTCAACTGAATTGCAATTACATTTTTTACATTCATTTAAATATCAGCAACAAAAGATTTCTAAGTATAATCAAAGTATTCAAATTGTTGTCGTAGTAAATACTACCCTACAGAGATGGAGTTACTGTCAAAACTAAAATGAAGACAGAATCACTTTGGGATAACTTGGATGTTTACAAGTCAGTTGATAGTATGGAAGAGGCAATTTATAAGTATTAGTGTATAATGTATGAAAGTGTAGATTGCAGGAAAATTGAATTTTTGACATGGATAATTGCCTATGTTAATAAACAATGGCACATTTTATCTGATCAGTTTCATACAATTAATATTAACTCTCATCCATTCATAGCTGGACTAAATATGGTATAAAAATTATTCTATTCTTTGGTAATTTACTCAACTGTCAATTAAAAAAATAAATTATTTTATCCTTTTGTAAATTTATTAATTGTGGAAATATGCTGCTTAATTTTTCCTGAAAAATTGTCACAAATATGAATTAAAGTAAAAATAATATAAACCTCTTTTAGGGGAGTGGTCACTCACCTATGATCATTCACCTAGAGCCAGATGTCCTGGAATGTGAAGTCAAGTGGGCCTTAGGAAGCATCACTATGAACGAAGCTAGTGGAGGTGATGAAATTCCAGTTGAGCTATTTCAAGATGATGTTGTGAAAGTGCTAAACTCAATATGCCAGCAAATTTGGAAAACTCAGCAGTGGCCACAGGACTGGAAAAGATCAGTTTTCACTCCAATCCCAAAGAAAGGCAATGCCAAAGAATGCTCAAACTACCACACAATTGCACTCAATGGCAACCCACTCCAGTACTCTTGCTTGGAAAATCCCATGGACTGAGGAGCCTGGTAGGCTGCAGTCCATGGGGTCGCTAAGAGTCAGACACGACTGAGAGATTTCACTTTCACTTTTCACTGTCATGCATTGCAGAAGGAAATGGCAACCCACTCCAGTGTTCTTGCCTGGAGAATCCCAGGGACGGGGGAGCCTGGTGGGCTGCCATCTATGGGGTTGCACAGAGTCGGATACGACTGAAGCGACTTAGCAGCAGCAGCAGCACATGCTAGTAAAGTAATGCTCAAAATTCTTTAAGCCAGGCTTCAACAGTACATGAACCATGAACTTCCAGATGTTCAAGCTGGATTTAGAAAAGGCAGAGAAACCAGAGATCAAATTGCCAATATCTGTTGGATCGCTGAAAAAGCAAGAGAGTTCCAGAAAAACATCTGCTTTATTGACTGTGCCAAAGCCTTTGACTGTGTGGATCACAATAAACTCTGGAAAATTCTGAAAGAGATGGGAATACCAGACCACCTGACCTGCCTCTTGAGAAACCTGTATGCAGGTCAGGAAGCAACAGTTAGAACTGGACATGGAACAACAGACTGGCTCCAAAAAGGAAAAGGAGTACGTCAAGGCTGTATATTGTCACCCTGCTTATTTAACTTACATGCAGAGTACATCATGAGAAATGCTGGGCTGGATGAAGCACAAGCTGGAATCAAGATTGCCTGGAGAAATATCAGTAACCTCAGATATGCAGATGACACCACCCTTATGGCAGAAAGTGAAGAACTAAAGAGCCTCTTGATGAAAGTGAAAGAGGAGAGTGAAAAAGTTGGCTTAAAACTCAACATTCAGAAAACTAAGATCATGGCATCCAGTCCCATCACTTCATGGCAAACAGGTGGGGAAACAGTGGAAATAGGGACAGACTTTATTTTTTGGGCTCCAAAATCACTGCAGATGGTGATTGCAGCCATGAAATTAAGACTCTTGCTCCTTAGAAGAAAAGCTATGACCAACCTAGACAGCATATTAAAAAGCAGAGACATTACTTAGCCAACAAAGGTTCGTCTAGTCAAAGCTATGGTTTTTCCAGTAGTCGTGTGGATGTGAGAGTTGGAATATAAAGAAAGCTGAGCGCAGAAGAATTGCTGCTTTTGAACTGTGGTGTTGGAGGAGACTCTTGAGAGTCCCTTGGACTGAAAGATCCAACCAGTCTATCCTAAAGGAAATCAGTCCTGAATATTCATTGGAAGGATTGATGCTGAAGCTGAAACTCCAATACTTTGGCCACCTGATGCGAGAACTGACTCATTTGAAAAGACCCTGATGCTGGGAAAGATTGAAGGTGGGAGGAGAAGGGGATGACAGAGGATGAGATTGTTGGATGGCATCACTGACTTAATGGTCATGAGTTTGAGTAAACTCTGGGAGTTGGTCAGAAAGGCCTGGTGTGCTGTAGTTCATGGGGTTGCAAAGAACTGGACACGACTGAGTGACTGAACTGAACTGAACTGGAATAAAATTAATAGAAAGCTTTTTTAGGGGAGTGGTCTAGTGGTTAGGATTTTGAGCTTTCACTGCTGTGGCTTGGGTTCAATCCCTCATCAGGGAACTGAGATCCTTCAAGTTGCATGGCCAAAATAAAGAAAAGAAACCCTTTTTGTTAGTTTTAGAAAAGGTATCACTGATCTTATAATAAAAATAATTCAATCATTAATTCATTTACTTGTTATTTCAACAAATATTTAATTGAGTGTCTTCTATGTGCTAAGCACATGGATAAAATGTTGAACAAAAAGACATTTTCCCTTTGGAGTAGGTTAGATCCTAGAGGAGACAGACATAAATCCAATAATCACATCTTTGGTAAGTATCACAAAAGAGACAGTCATGGTGCTGGGTGCTGTATAATGGGGCTTCTGATGGTGTGGGTAGTGAGAAAAGACCTTCCAGGGAATAGTAAGTGAACAAATGCTAAAAGGGTGAGTAGAAGTCACCTACTCTAAATTAAAAGAATGAGGATTAAAGGAATTGGTAGAGAGTAGAGTAGATGCAAAAATCCTTGAGAAGAAAGGTGGGAATAGAACTCAAGAGGAAGAAAGTGATCATGGAAATAAGTAGAGGTCAGGTCAGTAGTAGTAGTAGCCCTAGTAGGATTGAAGGGTTTTAAGGAGATAGTGATCTGATAAGTTTAGATTTGCATAATGTCACTCTGAATGCAGACTGGATAATTAATTAGAGGAAGGCAGTATGGATTCTTGGAGATCAATTACAATGCTATTCATGCAATAACTTTTGAGAACATCCTATGTGCCAGGAACCGTTGCTAGGTGCTACAGATCAATACATTGGTGAACATGACTAACAAGGCTCTTATGGGACTGAAAGCATCTTAATGTATTCAAAAATAAAATATATAAGCAGTATGAATAAAGATATTGGTACTTTTAAGTTTGGGCTAGCCAGGTGGCTCAGTGGTAAAGAATCCACCTGCCAGTGCTGGAGACGCAGATTTGATCCATGGGTGGGGAAGATCCCCTGGAGTAGGAAATGGCAACCCACTCCAGTACTCTTGCTTGGGAAATCCCATGGACAGAGGAGTGTGGTGAGCTATAATCCATAGGGTCACAAAAGAGTTAGACACAACTTAGCGACTAAACAACAACTTTTAAGTTTAATGTGAAATATAAATTAGTATTATTAGTATCTTTAATTTAATAAAAGACAAAATAGCTTAATAGAAATAAAATTTCTGATATTGGTTTTGGCATTAACTAGTTACCTGACCTTGGTAAAGGAATATAAGCTTTATGTTGTGGGCCTTTGTAATATTCATTTGTAAAAGAAAGAATGAGACTAGTGAACTGAGATTTCTTTTTCCACTAAAATTTTACTAATCAAATTACATAATTGAAAAAATTGCCTCATCATATTTAGAAACCTCTTGCTTCATCAAGGAAAGCTAATTCTATTTGTTCAAGTGAAATTTTAAGTGGTAAATTTGTAAAGTCTTGCAAATTTATTCAAGTGATTTATAGCCTAATGATTCATAAAAATAAAGCAATGATTCATATCCTAATTACTGACTATTGAAGTATATAAAATAACTTCTTCTGTATCACAGTGATTATAATTTCTAAAGCTTGTTTCACAGGCAGAGATGACAGGTTAGAAGATGCTATATTAAAACCAACTTGGAAATATGACATTTTAATTGGAAAATGTTAATGACTGTACTTCAGGAAAGTACAGAATTCCATGGCTACTCATTAAAGATTTTGAAACAAAAATCTTAAATGATAAATTCTTAGAGAAAATGAATCTTTGTATCTGTACCTGGTGTGTCTTTATATATAGCTTATTCAGCAATATGTGAACCGTGAACTTCCTGATGTTCAAGCTGGTTTTAAAAAAGGCAGAGGAACCAGAGATCAAATTGCCAACATCTGCTGGATCATGGAAAAAGCAAGCGAGTTCCAGAAAAACATCTATTTCTGCTTTATTGACTATGCCAAAGCCTTTGACTGTGTGGATCACAATAAACTCTGGAAAATTCTGAAAGAGATGGGAATACCAGACCACCTGACCTGCCTCTTGAGAAACCTGTATGCAGGTCAGGAAACAACAGTTAGAACTGGACATGGAACAACAGACTGGTTCCAAATAGGAAAAGGAGTATGTCAAGGCTGTATATTGTCACCCTGCTTATTTAACTTATATGCAGAGTACATCATGAGAAACGCTGGGCTGGATAAAGCACAAGCTGGAATCAAGATTGCCGGGAGAAATAGCAATAACCTCAGATATGCAGATGACACCACCCTTATGGCAGAAAGTGAAGAGGAACTCAAAAGCCTCTTGATGAAAGTGAAAGAGGAGAGTGAAAAAGTTGGCTTAAAGCTCAACATTCAGAAAATGAAGATCATGGCATCTGGTCCCATCACTTCATGGGAAATAGATGGGGAAACAGTGGAAACAGTGTCAGACTCAATTTTTGGGGGCTCCAAAATCACTACAGATGGTGACTGCAGCCATGAAATTAAAAGACGATTACTCCTTGGAAGGAAAGTTATGTCCAACCTAGATAGCATATTCAAAAGCAGAGACATTACTTTGCCAACAAAGGTCCATCTAGTCAAGGCTATGGTTTTTCCTGTGGTCATGTATGGATGTGAGAGTTGGACTGTGAAGAAGGCTGAGCACCAAAGAATTGATGCTTTTGAACTGTGGTGTTGGAGGAGAGTCTTGAGAGTCCCTTGGACTGTAAGGAGATCCAACCAGTCCATTCTGAAGGAGATCAGCCCTGGGATTTCTTTGGAAGGAACGATGCTAAAGCTGAAACTCTAGTACATTGGCCACCTCATGTGAAGAGTTGACTCATTGGAAAAGACTCTGATGCTGGGAGGGATTGGGGGCAGGAGGAGAAGGGGATGACAGAGGGTGAGATGGCTGGATGGCATCACTGACTCGATGGACGTGAGTCTGAGTGAATTCTGGGAGTTGGTGATGGACAGGGAGGCCTGGCATGCTGTGATTCATGGGGTCTCAAAGAGTCGGACATGACTGAACAACTGAACTGAACTGAACTGAACTGATGTATGTCATAAATGCTTTGAGTGGAAAAGTATGACAATACGGGAGAAAAACAATTACGTGAGTTCTGTGTGTCATTACAATATCTAGTTATGGTAAAACATTTAATTGTATAATGAAATATTGAAATTTACTATAAAATAGTATTATTGGTTGATGACATTTCATACTTAAAAATAAAACCTAGAAATTGTAACATATTTCATCACACCTTTAGGTAATAGAAACAAAGTCCATCACAACCAATATTGCCCATTTATTGCAACAAATTTAATAATTCTTTTAGATATACTAGTTCTTATTAGCAGATCAGAGCAAACCACAAAGCTATGAGAAATCTTGTTTATTCTGATTTGAAGAGTGATGGCATGGGCAATGTGCGTATTTGTGATGTGTGTGTTGGGGGGTAGAGGGTGGAGAAAGACATTCCATAATTCTAAACTAATTTTTCTAACTCCCCATTCTCTGCTGCCCTGAAGGAGTACTGATGAAAAAAGAAGATGGAGATGGGCAGGGGAGGGAGTAAGGAAAGAAAGAAACTATACACAAAGAGGAGGGGATAAACTGAAGTAAAAACGTATAAGATTAGAGTCAGGAAAGATGGTCCAGTGTGTCACTCAATTCAGAGATGGAGGTAGGGAAGTTGATCCTCCAAAGGAAGAATTTCAGTAGTTCTATCTTCTACATTTCATTTCCCTACCTCAGAAATTATCTTATTGCTTGATGAAAATGTCACACATTTTAATATACTAAGTACTTGAATTTAATTCAATTTCTGCAGTATTTTTTGTTTGAAACGTGTTCATTAAGCATCTTAGGAGTTGTAATTTTTTAAATGGTCTATTCTTTCAAGGAAGTTCTCATTTTGATCTATCTATCCTGTACTGTAAACAGTTTTGTCCCTTTGATATATGCATTCAATAACTACATTTCCAGTGAAGGTACCTGAAGGAAGAGACTCACATTTCACATAAAAAATCTTGGCTGGGACCTGCCTTGGAAGGGGACAGAAGCCTGGCCAAGGCCAGCAGCAAGATGGCCTTATCTTCCAGACAAGAGGAGATATCATGAGCATTGCAAGCTTTCCCTTAGAAGAGAGATCAGGTTTGGTGTGGAAGAAGGACTGTCCTCTTTCTGGTAGGAAAAGAACATGATGAAGGTCTTTGCTACAACAAGCTTGGTCTGGTAGGTGGCAGGATTTGTGGCTGGGGAAACGATGGGGCAAAGGGAACAGAAACATAGGAGCCTTGCTCCAGTGGTCAGAGTTGAGAAGGTAGTGTAGGAAACATCAGTCCCATCAGGTAATTATAGGGCCGCAGCTGAGTTAACTGTAGTGGTAATAGCAGCAGCAGCAGCAGCAGTCAGAGTAGCAGTAAAAATAACAGTAACAGTTAACACCTATTGAATGTTTATTATATGCTTTGTTGTTGTTGTTTAGTTCCTAAGACTATGTTTTAATTATACATATCAAATTTTAATCCTCACAACAACAGTAATGAGGTTAAGTGCCCTTTAATAAAAACTCAAACTGAGGCATAGAAAGTTTAGTTATTTGCCTGCAGTTATGTGCCTAGGAGATGAAAAGGATGTCACAAGGTTAGGAAATATTAGAACATCATAGTGCCTGTATATTTGCTAGTCAAACTGCCATATATCCCTTAAAAGGAATCAAATAATAGGGATTTCTCTGGCAGTCTAGTGGTTAAGACACTGTACTTCCAATACAAGGGGTATGGGTTCAGTCCCTGGCTGGGGAACTAAGATCCCACATGTTGTGCAGCCAAAAAAATCAAGTATAACTTTTCATAGGCTATCATACAATTTGTGTGGTGATACATTGTAGGAAATCAGTAAATTTGTGTACAAAGCCTAACAGGAAGCAATACACAGAGGAAACAGGTTGCTTTCTTCACTGTGTCTATGCTCAGTTGTGTTTGACTCTTTCCTCACTAGGTTAATATCTTTTCAGTCTGAAGGCTTTCTGGAATGCTGGGCACACCCTAGTTTAAACACAAAAGTACATTCCACAGTGAAATAGCTGTGTGCCTGTGTGTGTGAAAGATGATGCTGTGAAAGTGCTGTACTCAGTATGTCAGCAAATTTGGAAAACTCAGCAGTGGCCACAGGACTGGAAAAGGTCAGTTTTCATTCCAATCCCAAAGAAAGGCAATGCCAAAGAATGCTCAAACTACCACACAATTGCACTCATCTCACACGCTAGTAAAGTAATGCTCAAAATTCTCCAAGCCAGGCTTCAGCAATACGTGAACTGTGAACTTCCTGATCTTCAAGCTGGTTTTAGAAAAGGCAGAGGAACCAGAGATCAAATTGCCATCTGCTGGATCATGGAAAAAGCAAGAGAGCTCCAGAAAAACATCTATTTCTGCTTTATTGACTATGCCAAAGCCTTTGACTGTGTGGATCACAATAAACTCTGGAAAATTCTGAAAGAGATGGGAATACCAGACCACCTGATCTGCCTCTTGAGAAATCTGTATGCAGGTCAGGAAGCAACAGTTAGAACTGGACATGAAACAATAGACTGGTTCCAAATAGGAAAAGGAGTACATCAAGGCTGTATATTGTCACCCTGTTTATTTAACCTATATGCAGAGTACATCATGAGAAACGCTAGACTGGAAGAAGCACAAGCTGGAATCAAGATTGCTGGGAGAAATAGCAATAACCTCAGATATGCAGATGACACCACCCTTATGGCAGAAAGTGAAGAAGATCTAAAGAGCCTCTTGATGAAAGTGAAAGAGGAGAGTGAAAAAGTTGGCTTAAAGCTCAACATTCAGAAAACGAAGATCATGGCATCTGGTCCCATCACTTCATGGCAAATAGATGGGGAAACAGTGGAAACAGTGTCAGACTTTATTTTTCTGGGCTCCAAAATGACTGCAGATGGTGACTGCAGCCATGAAATTAAAAGATGCTTACTCCTTGGAAGGAAAGTTATGACCAACCTAGATAGCATATTCAAAAGCAGAGACATTACTTTGCCAACAAAGGTCCATCTAGTCAAGGCTATGGTTTTTCCTGTGGTCATGTATGGATGTGAGAGTTGGACTGTGAAGAAGGCTGAGCGCTGAAGAATTGATGCTTTTGAACTGTGGTGTTGGAGAAGACTCTGACAGTCCCTTGGACTGCAAGGATATCCAACCAGTCCATTCTGAAGGAGATCAGCCCTGGGATTTCTTTGGAAGGAATGATGCTAAAGCTGAAACTGCAGTACTTTGGCCACCTCATGTGAAGAGTTGACTCGTTGGAAAAGACTCTGATGCTGGGAGGGATTGGGGGCAGGAGGAGAAGGGGACGACAGAGGATGAGATGGCTAGATGGCATCACTGACTCGATGGACCTGAGTCTGGGTGAACTCCGGGAGTTGGTGATGGACAGGGAGGCCTGGCGTACTTCGATTCATGGAGTGGCAAAGAGTCGGACATGACTGAGCGACTGATCTGATCTGATCTGTTTTTCCACACCTGTGTAAACACAGAAGCACATTCCACAGTGAAATAATTGTGTGTGTGTGTATGTGAAATTTCAGTGACTGTTTTTCTTTGCTTTTGCCGTAACCTTCACGGGCATGCTCAAATGGAGCCCAACTCCGCGACCCCAAGGACTATAGCCCCCCAAGTTCCTCTGTCTATGGGATTCTCTAGGGTTGCCATTTCCTTCTCCAGGGAATCTTCTGGACTGCAGATTGGACATGTGTCTCCTGTGTCTCCTACACTGCAGGCGGAGGCTTTACCACTGAGCCCCCAAGTAAGTCCTTGCTGTAATGGTTATTATGGCATTAAGTGGAGGGCTGAAGGTAAATATTCTTCAGTTATGAAGAAGGAAACCAGTAATTACCACACTGTTTCACTCATTTTGTGGAATGCATTCCATGCTTTTCAGGCATTCTAAAGTGGCCTGACAAAATTAGGAAAAATTCTAAATACTGAGGATCTGTTTGAGATGTTAGGAAGTGTTCCATTACAAAGTATATTTTCCTTCTCTTGTCCAAATTTAATATTCTAGCAACGGATTCTCCTTTCTGCCTTTATTTAACCAGCAAATAGGTTGAAACTATGTGAAACTCACCTTTGGGAGGTGTGTTTTTTTAAGGGACTGTGGCACAGAGCATTGTATTTATTAACAGAAAACAAAGAAAATAAGATGTTCATTATAGCAATAGGAATTATAGGAAAAATGATAAACTTGGCTAGACGTCAGAGGAAAGCAGCAAAAGACCTCGAGGAAGAGAGGGTGCAGCAAGAAACAATTTACTTTGGCTTCAGAAAATTCTAGAATCTCGTGCCATAGTTTTACATTTGTTCAAATTCAAGTTTATTTATTTTAAAAAGTGCTAGAAACACTAAGAATTTATTCTAATCATGCGTGAAATTCCCTAGACCAGAGCACAGTGCTTTACATACGTCAGGATATAAATAAAAGGCTTCTGAAAGTCCAGCTGGAGAGACCCCAAGTTCCCATGTCCTGGACACCAAGACAACTACCAAACTCTAAACCCCTTAACCCACGTTTAAATTCCTGAAGCCGGAAGCATACAGGCAGAAAAATCTTACAACTCACAGGAACCACTGAGGAAAAATTCATCTGTCAAGGCACAGATTACATTTAAGGGATCTGGCAGAGAGTAATCCATTAAAAAAAAAAAAAAAAGCTAAGGGGACAGAAAATCCACTCAACCTCTCCCTAGGAAACGGGATGTTTACTGAGTAAACAAGCGGTAGCCTCAGACACACCTGCTAATCACTCCCACAGAAACCCAGGAGCCTCTATCGCCACCTACCGGTCTCATCCCAGCGCTTCTCTACAAATTCGTGACGTTCTGACGTCGGAGCCGTTGGGTTTATTTGAAACACACGCTCGACCAATCCGTCAGCGTCTGCAGGGAGGTGCGCAGCGGCCAAGCACCGCCCCTCTGGAGACTCCAGCAAATGGGAAGGAGGTTGACATCACGCGCCAATCGGCATGACTTTTAGAGAGAGCGACTCACTTTTTGAATTGGCTGTGGCCGCGGCCGGCGAGGAATGGCGGTAACGGTGAGAAGGACCTGTGCTTGAAAAGGTGGAACTTCCAGGGCGTCCTTTGAGAGTGGTGAGGGCTCTGTGGGTGCGCGTGGCGGAGGTGGGAGTGGGCCGGCGTCCCCAGAGCAGTGGGCCGCTGTGCTTGTGTCCCACGGCCCCGCCCCGGTGACCGCGAATTCCGGAGCGCCCAGCCCTGGCTTCCCGGCTCTGGAAACCACCCCGCCGTCTTCCCAACAGCGGGGCCTGGTTGCGGAGTGGGAACTGGAGGTCATCCTGGCTGCTATGCTTCGTCATCGCTTGCCGGGTTGGATATTTTTTCCGAAAGAGTTTCTGGGCAAAGGGGGGAGTTGTCGGAAAGGGGGTCTTGGCAAGCCACAATGGGCTCTGCGGATTTGAGGGCCGGCAACTGTGGCCTTTGGGGGCTTATCTCAGATTACTTAGTGGTTTCATTCTTGGATTCTTCCTGGCATCTTTAGTTTTTAGTATTTAATGTAAAATGCCAGCCCTTTCCGGCGCTCCACCCCGCGTACAGTTGGTTATGGCGTGCTGCGATTCATGGGGTCGCAAAGAGTCGGACGCGACTGAACGACTGAACTGAACTGAAAGGGTTAAAAGCTCAGCCTCTGAAGTCGGCTCGGAATTGAGTGTTTTGCCACCAACAGTATGCCCTGGGGGAAGTTTATCTCTCTGCTCTAGGTTTCTTTATCTGTAAAATGAGTATAATAGTAGTACCTGCCCTTTAGGGATTGTTGCAAAGATTAAATGAATGCAAGTAAAAGGTTTAGAACAGTGCCACAAATTGGTTAAATAAAAGTTATTTGTTAATGACAGTATTACGTAACGTGAACAATGTTATTGTCAATAACACCACCAACATGTCCAGTATGGCATTTAGCTCCTCCACCCTGAAAGATGATTGCCTAAAAAAATAAAAGGATACTTGTTTAAATGACAAATTTTATCCTTGTTATGGAAAGAGGCATATGTTGTATTTAGTTAGAAACTCCTTGAGTATGTTCTCATATGAAAAGTAATCTGTATGGGTTTATGAACACTGATTTTTTGTGTGTGTTTATCTTAAAAGCTTACAGAATACATGAATATGAAAAAATTATTAGTGCTTTTCAGTTTGTAATCAGACTGTTGATACATGGTAACTTTAGCATGCATCTTTTTTCTAAATGTTAAAGCTGTTTTCCACTGTTTCCCCATCCTCCCATGAAGTGATGGGACTAGATGCCATGATCTTAGTTTCCTAAATGTTGAACTTTAAGCCAACTTTTTCACTCTCTTTCACTTGCATCAAGAGGCCTTTTAGTTCTTCTTCACCTTCTGCCATAAGGGTGGTGTCATCTGCATATCTGAGGTTATTGATATTTCTCCTGGCAATCTTGATTCCAGCCTGTGCTTCATCCAGCCCAGTGTTTCTCATTATGTACTCTGCATAGAAATTAAATAAGCAGGGTGACAATATACAGCCTTGACATACTCCTTTCCCAGTTTGGAACCAGTCTGTTGTTCGTGCCTAGTTCTAACTGTGGCTTCCTGACCTGCATACAGGTTTCTCAAGAGGCAGGTCAGGTGGTCTGGTATTCCCATCTCTTTCAGAATTTTCCACAGGTTATTGTGATCCACACAGTCAAAAAGTTTTGGCATAGTCCCTTCATGGCAAATAGATGGGGAAACAGTGGAAACAGGACTCAGTGGACATGGGTTTGGGTGGACTCTGGGAGTTGGTGATGGACAGGGAGGCCTGGCGTGCCGTGGTTCATGGGATTGTAAAGAGCTGGACACAACTGAGTGACTAAACTGACTGAAAGCCAGTTGGCTGACTTTATTTTTCTGGGTTCCAAAATCACTGCAGATGATGATTGCAACCATGAAATTAAAAGACATTTACTCCTCTCAAGGAAAGTTATGACCAACCTAGACAGAATATTAAAAACCAGAGACATCACTTTGTCAACAAAGGTCCATCTGGTCAAGGCTATGGTTTTTCCAGTGGTCATGTATGAATGTGAGAGTTGGACTATAAAGAAAGCTGAGCGCCGAAGAATTGATGCTTTTGAACTGTGGTGTTGGAGAAGACTCTTGAGAGTCCCTTGGACTGCAAGGAGATCCAACCAGTCTATCCTAAAGGAGATCAGTCCTGGGTGTTCATTGGAAGGACTGATGCTGAAGCTGAAACTCCAATATTTTGGCCACCTGATGCAAAGAGCTGACTCATTGGAAAAGACCCTGATGCTGGGAAAGATTGAGGGCAGGAGGAGAAGGGAACAACAGAGGATGAGATGGTTGGATGGCATCACCGACTCAATGGACATGGGTTTGGGTGGACTCCGGGAGTTGGTAATGGACAGGGAGACCTGGCGTGCTGTGGTTCATGGGGTCGCAAAGAGTCGCACATGACTGAACGACTGAACTGACTGAAAGCTGTTTTGGCAATAAACTGATCATATATAGTATCATCAGAGACAGTTTTACTTTGTAGTTACTTCCCTGTTAAAAGAGTCGGACACGACTGAGTGACTGAACTGAACTGAAACAGAGAGGCATAAGTGAAAAAATGTGAACTCATGGTATTTTTGATTTATTAAAGACTCGCTCTTACGTTCCTTAAAGCAGCAATCATCTCTTGATTTTTCTTTCTTTTTAAAAAATTTTATTTTTGGTTGCACTGGGTCTTTCTTGCTGCATGTGGTCTTTCTCTAGTTGTGGTGAGCGATCTGGGGCTACTCGCTTCATTCTTGTGGTGCACTGGCTTCTCATTGTGGTGGCTTCTGTTGCCAAGCATAGAAATTCAGTAGTTGGGCCCTGGCTTCAGTAGTTGCAGCATATAGGTTAGTAGTTTTGGTGGATTTTTCTTTTTAACATCCTTTTAAGGGGACTTGAAATGAAAGCCTGTTTAGAGCCTTTCTTTTTCACTAGAAACATTTAAATGTGAGAGACTTAACAGAAAAATAAGGGCTGGATAGAGTTTATTATTGATTCTAAGACTCTCACTAACAACTATTGGAGCTCTCCTTTGGGGAGCCTTTAAATAATGATTGATGTGGATGTATGGTAAAACAATGAGAAATGTTCACATTGTGAATATTATCAGTTCAGTTCAGTCACGCAGTCATGTCTGACTCTTTGCAACACCATGGACTGTAGCTTGCCAGGCCTCCCTGTCCATCACCAACTCCTGGCGTTTACTCAAACTCATGTCCATTGAGTCAGTGATGCCATCCAACCATCTCATCCTCTGTTGTCCCCTTCTCCTCCTGCTTTCAATGTTACCCTGCATCATGAGAATGAAAAATTGTCACTCATGTAAAGACATCATCTATTAATTTTATCACAATTGGATTTGAGTTGTACTGTTAAATCTTTTCCTGGTGTGGAAACTGAGGCATAACCTACTAAGTGCAGAGTTGAGACTGGAAGCTGAGTTGCTTGACTCTGAAGCAACTAATATAAGTTAGTGTGCTTAATAATCAGGCTTAAGTCTATTATTAGTGTGTACCTTGTCACACTATTTGATATCACTTTGCAGAAATGAGGCTAATAATACTTTAAACATTACTTTGTTAAAAAATCTAGTGAAAGTTATTTGTATATTTTATTATTCTGAAAATGTAGGAAAGGGTAAATCAGATCAGGTATGCACCTTTAGGTAAGATGGGGCCTCTTTTTTGTATTTGCCCCGTATTCTGGAAATTTACCTCAAGATAATAAACTTACATTAAAAACTCCAGTTTGAATGGATAAAAGTCTATTCAGCTTTTTCTTTATTCCCTGTTTGCTTAACGTTTCAACTCTTAAGTCCTGGAAATTTAAAAAAGATTTTCTTTCATAGTCCAGGATCATAATGACACTTGTTAATTGTCTTGTGAAATCTTTTAGAGGATAAACTTTTGTAAAGTAGTATGAAAATACAGATAAGGGAGCAGTCCAGTTATACATGAGAAGTTTGGAGAAATCTACAGAGGATAAGTCAAGTGATGTGATGTGTTGAAAGACATGCTAGATGGAGAATTGAGCCCTGTTAAATGCAAGTAGGTGTGGAGTAAGTTGTTTGCAAAAATCTGGGAAATCCTTTGTGGCTGGAGCAGTACAGCCCATGTGGACTTGGGGAAATAGAAGAGGTGAGGTTAAATAGGTGGACTAGGATGAAAGTGTAAACTGGACAGTGAATTTGAACTTGAGTGTCTAAGGAGCCCTTCTCATGCAAGTTTGAAGCAAGGAAGTAACATGGTCACATTTATTTTTAGAACCATACCCTGAAAACCATGTGGATCGTGACCTTTGAAGAAACTGGTGATAGAGACAGTTGTCTGGAACTGTTGTTTTTCACCAAGTGAGCGCTGTGGCATTGGCCACAAAAAGACTGCTGGATCCCAGAGATACACAGATGCTTGAGGGGCTGATAGCAATTTAGGGGAGGGCAAATGAGGTAGATGAAAGAGTAAGGATGGATCAGGTTTTTGACTGGGATTATTTAGGGGATGATGGTGACATGATAAAATAGGAAAAAAAAGAGTTTGGATGAGGGCGCAAGTATGGAGGGGGAGGTAGCATAGTATTTATGGGTACATTTTGAGTACTTTTTGACTGTCTGGTAATATCCTGTACTTTTGTACTTTATACAGATAATGTACTTTTGGTACATTGTTATTTTACTGTATCTCTATGAGTCAGGGAAGAGTATCTTTATTTTACAGATAAAGAGCAAACTGAGCTTCACAGAAGTTGAGTGACTTCCTTTGGTTCAGTATTTTTAAAAATTGGGTAATGATATTTCTTGTAAGTTGTAGGTATTAATGCTTGTTTTTGCCTAACAATTATGTTCGTTTTTTGTAATTTTATTTAAATTTTTTTTTCAGCCATCATAGAAGAGAACAAACAATGGCTGATGATAGTGCATTAGCATCCACTACTGGCAGTGCAAGCTTGGCAGACTCTTCCATTTTTGATTCTAAAGTTGCTGAAACTTCTAAGGAAAACTTATTTATTAGATCTACTTCATGTGTTGAAGGTAAACATGTTATCTGCTTTAAAATGACAAATCACTCTTTTAATCCTAAACTTAGTGACTAGTGATTTTCTTATGATTTGACTGTAATATTGTTAAGTTAGGGTACAGGCATTCAGTAAAAATTTGTTAACAAAAACCCATTTTACTAGATTTTTTTTTATTATTGTTTGGCATTTCCCAACTTTGAAGGAGAAGGCGTCTTGTTGTTGGATGTTGCTTTTGCTGTAGGTGAGGGCAATCTAGCTGCAATATTGTTAGCTAGAATATATTCAGTTAGGACTGGTCAGGTGAAGAGCCACTTCTTCCCTTTCCACTGTGTAAATGTATCTTTCCTAAAGTTGTATGCACTATTTAAGAGGATGACTCTGCAAATTGGTGAATGCTTTCTTTGGTTATGAAGAGTGCTAATGTTTGAATACTTTGTTTATAATACAGTATGTTTCTCTTCTGAAATGATACCTGATCAGATTTTTTTAAAAAGCTAGGAATTAAGTCATTTTAATTTCAGGGAATGTTATTATCTCAAAGATGGAAAACATTACAGATATAGCCAAAAAAGGGATTGGAGACTACACATTTCGATGTTAGTGAATAATAAAAGTGTTTTACTTAAAAAATTTTAATTTTAATAGAAGAAATGCCTCAGATTGAAACAAGAGTCATACTGGTTCAAGAATCTGGAAAACAAGAAGAACTTATAAAAGCCTTAAAGGTATGGAGATTTAGCTTTTTATTTTTTTTAAAAGAGACTATTTGCCTTCCATCGGTGCATAAATAAATCTATAGTTTTCTTAATCTCATAATTAAGTCTCTTTTCCACAGACTATTAACATAATGGAAGTCCCTGTTATAAAGATAAAAGAAAGTTGTCCTGGAAAATCGGATGAAAAATTAATAAAAAGTATTGTTAATATGGTAGGTCAAGCATTTCCTTGCATGTGGCATGCTGCACTTACTTTGATTGTATTCTATAGTCCACTTACTGGTGATTGGGCCTAAAGTAGACGCAAGGTATACTTTGAACATTCTGAAGCTAGATTAATGAAAACTGTGACATTTATTTTAAAATTTGGATGTTTCTGAAACCTCAAACTATAATGTTTTATAAATAATGAAATCCTTATAGAGTAATTTGGTATTGTTACATTTGAATGACATTTCACTTATGTATTTGCGAAGATCTAATACTTTAAACTCTACTTTTTTCTCAGTAATTTTATTTTATTCTGAATTCTTGCATTACTTCCACATTTCAAGTCAATTTGACAGTTATCAGGGAATTTACCTCACTGTATGAAATATATCTAATTCCCTATTCCAGCTAATACTAGATTGTGAGGGTTTCCATAATAACATATGCTGGGCGGCTCAAACAATAGAAATATGTTTTCTCACTTCCCTGGAGGCTAAAGTCCAAGATTAAGGTGTTAGCAGGTTTAATTTCTGTTGAGGCCTTTTTCCTTGGCTTGTCGATGACTGCCACCATCTTGCTTTATCTTCACATGGCTTATCTTCTGTGCATGCATATCTCTTTTGTGTGTCCAGATTTCCTGCTTTTATAAGGACACCTATCCACCACTAATCCAGTCTGACTAGAATCCACCCATGTGACTTCATTTAACCTTTATTACATCTTGAAAGGCCATATCTTGAAATAGTTACCTTCTGAGGTACAGGGGATTAGGACTTCAACGTGAGTTTTGGGGTACACAATTCATCCCTTCACATCAGCCTGGGAAGTAAAGCCCAAATATTGACTCACCCATTTGAATTTTCTTTTAAATGGTTCTGTTTTTTTTAACACAAGTCATGTAGATACTTAATTATCTTCATTCTTTTTCATGGATGTACATTACAAAGTTGCCTTTTTATATCCTGTGTATAATGTTGTAGTCGCCTCCATATTTTCTTATCTTTCTCTTATTTCCCTCATATATACTGAACTTTCTGTAGATGTCATAGTATTTTTATACATATCATAGTATTTTTTTCTTTTTTTCTGACTATAATGTGTGCAGGAAGAACTATGGGTATGGCATCATTTTCTCAGAATAAAAAGCAACTGTGGATATCTTTCTAAGGCATTCTACTATCAAAATACATGTACTTAAAAAATTCATCATCCCTATTTTTATATCCATACTAGATGCTTTATAGTGACTATCAAGTCATGTCAGAAACTTACACCTTTATAATAATTTTCAAAATTTAAAATCTTAATGTAGAAATATGTTTATGTAAATAAATAAGTAAAGAAATATGACTGTTCACTATTAAGTATAATGCTCATTGTATGATTTAAAACTTAAGTTTCTACATTTCTACAAATACACAAATAAAAATGTTGATACTGAGTTGATTTGGGGGTCTTATTTAGAGAGATTTATAATTGATTTTATAATATATAAATTTTATTTCTTAATAATGCCATGGAAAAAATCAAGGAAATTAAACTGCCGTTTGTAAAGATGGAATCAGTTGAAGAATTTAAAAGTTTGGATTCTCCAGAATTTGAAAATGTATTCATAGTCATGGACTTCCAGGATTCTGTCTTTAATGAGTTATACAAGGCTGATTGTAGAGTTATTGGACCACCAGTTGTATTAAACTGTGCAGAAAAAGGAGAGGTAAGAAAGAATATATGCTTATTATAACTTTTCAAGGTTAATAAAATTTTATTAATGAATTTTTTGCAGAAAAATCTCATTAATTGTTGAGAATATGAAATATTTAGAATAGGAATAGTAGTGGCTACTCTGTAGTACTCCCTTCTATAGAACTCAGAAGTCCTTTAATCATAAATAATATGTGTGTGCATGTGTGTTAAGTCGCTTCAGTTGTGTCTGACCGTTTGCAACCCTATGGACTTTGGCCCGCCAGGCCATGGGATTCTCCAGGCGGGAACACTGGAGTGGGTTGCCATGCCTTCCCTCCTTCAGGGGGATCTTCCCAACCCAGGGAATGAACCTGACCCAGGGATCAAACTCCTGTCTCTTACATCTCCTGCATTGGCAGGCAGGTTCTTTACCACTAGCGCCACTGGGAAGCCTGAAGAATATCATGTGTATATACAAAATATTAATACCTGCAGTATCTTGGGAAGAAATAATTTGCTTTAAACCTGAGTACCAAAGATGTGTATATATAAATACATAAATTTTAATTTTCCTCCACATAGAACAGCTACCACAATTGCATTTTTATCAGTTTCTACTGATAAATTAGGGAAATTACTTTAGCTTTTTATTTTTGAATAGCATTTTAGTTAAGTTGTAGTAGAGTTGATACTTATTTTATTGCTCTGTTTTGACATTCTTAAGCTTGCCTTATTAACTTTAAACTGCTTGGGTCTTTGTGCTTCTTTTATTATAGATACTAATAATGAGCACATGATAATCTTTTAATTTTCTGTTTTGATTCGGAAGTCTTATTTTCAAAACACACATAAACATTTTAAAGGCCAAGGTTATGGAAAAGTATATTTCTGCCCAATAGTGGGAATTAAATTTATATCTGCTTTTAAGCATTCTCTTTCATATATAGATAGATAAAATCATTTGTTAAATTATTTACTATCTCCATATTTTAGCTGAAAAGTTGGAATCATATTGGGTCAAGTATGTGTATGATCAGTATTTATTAGAAAAATATTTTTGACCTCTTTTAACTTTAATTTGAAGCATTTACAGTAGTATATGGAAATCTTTTATTATAGACAATACCTCATGTATCAAAGTACATTTTGGAAATAAAGGTTTGGGTATGGATATTTATGTTTTATTTGGCAGTAGTAAAGTGTGTTTCGATTATGTGTATCAAATATGATATGGGAAATCATGGGAACTTTTTATTGTGAAATTGATCCTTGCAATTTCTTACATATTGAAAAATGCAAGTATATTTTTGGGTTGGGAATGTTAAATGGCAAGAGAGGGAAATATGTTTAGTTTAGAAAGATGTGTTCTATTTTTGCTCTAGAGAATCTCACAGATTTAAAATTGTATCCTTCAGCCTTTGCCATTTTCATGTCGCCCACTCTATTGTACCAGCATGATGAATCTAGTACTATGTTTTACTGGATTCAGGAAGAAAGAAGAACTAGTAAGTATTTTAAAACATTCTAGTCAAAGAATATTTTCTCTAGAAAAATAAATTTAAATTTGCCTTTTTTTGGTAGTTGTATCATGATTTTATTTTTAAAATATTGAAGGAGAAATTACTGTGAATGTGAAATGAAGTGAAGTCGCTCAGTTATGTCCGACTCTTTGCGACTCCGTGGACTGTAGCCCACCAGGCTCCTCCATCCATGGAATTTTCCAGACAACAGTACTGGAGTGTGGTGCCATTTCCTTCTCCAGGGGATCTTCCTGACCCAGGGATCGAACCTGGGTCTCCCGCATTACAGACAGACACTTTATTGTCTGAGCCACCCAGGAAGCTAACTATGAATGAGTATGAAAGGGGTCTTAAACTTTGTGAAGAGACTCTGAAGAGCCTTGTAAACAAACAAATGTTTTGTCTAGGATGGCTGGTCTGTGAATTAGAAAAACTTTGTAACTGTCTGTTTAAATTGTCTTTTTAAGTATTTTATTAGCATATTATTTGAAGTTTTTGTTTCTGCATTGCAATTTTTTATTATGTATATCTAGTCTTAAAGTATTCTCATCGCTCTAGAGAATTCATAGAAACTTCTTTCTTTGATCTGTAAAATTATTTATGTTGGCGCTAATGCCTGGCATGCTGTGATTCATGGGGTCGCAAAGAGTTGGACACACTGAGCGACTAAACTGAACTGACTGAATGGGGTATTAATATAATTCAGTGAAAAGAATCTTGATGTGATGGCAACCTGGCTTTTAAAAAGGAATAAATTGAGGACATACATTTTTTGGGGACACAAGCTTATTGTGTCCCCCTTTGCCTGGCAAAGCAACAAGCTTTTTTACTTCACCACCCACCTCTGAGAAGTAATATATTTACTTTTTCACTTGTGTGAAAGCCAGTCTTTAATTAACTTAGTTTTGTGTGTTCATCTTAACTAGCTTCCCTCTCTGTATGATTTTGCCTATGCCAGTAAGGCAAATGAATCTTTAATTTTTTTAACATAAACATTATAAAAATTCTTTTATGTACCTGATAAATAGAAATCAGTATATGCTAAATGAACTATAAACATCGTTTAAAATTTTGTTCATATTAATAAAAAAAAAACAATGTTTACTTTTTCTTTTGAGGCCAGATTGGTGACATTGGTTCATCACATGGGTGGAGTTATTCGAAAAGACTTTAATTCAAAAGTTACACATTTGGTGGCAAATTGTACACAAGGAGAAAAATTCAGGGTATGTAAATTTTAGTATTTTTGTGTATTTCAATATAGCACTGTTTGGTAATGGATTTAATGAAAGTGTTCTCATTTTGTCTATTTCTCTCACAATTTATTGAGGATCAGAAATTCAGTTTTTGCTGTATGTGTGTTTAGTAAAAAAATTGAAATCATAGGAGTGTGGCCCCTGAGGTTTGAAGGAGGCTGTGGAGCTTGAGTTAGGTCTTGAAAGATGATTAGGATAGTGGAGGTTGGTAAGTGAATAACATTTTAGGAGGCAGATGAGTAATATTAGGAAAGAATTACTATGAGCGTTGGTGAGTAAGGGGGTCAGAAGGTGATGAGGGTAGGTATTTTTCTCTTATCTAAGAGCAGAACTTTGTTCTTATAAAATGGTTCCAAGATTTAACTTGTGAAAATTATAGAACAGGAGAAAATACTTTTATTGGGATTAAAGTCTTAGTTCAAGATTGCACTTGAAGAGTTTATCACTTTGTTCTCACCCTCCATCAGTGTATATATGTAGCAACATTAGGGTAATGTTGAATTCCTGGGAGGTATACTTAGAATTCATATCTAAGATTTTGTGACCTAATCAGATATTTTCTCTTAAACTCTTAGTGCTATCATGGGGGTTAATACTTCTAAGAAAGTAAACACAGAAATAGAAATGTAATAAAGATGAACTGAATCAACTTGGGAGATGTATTTATTTAAAATAAAATGAAACAGCTTGGACCTTGTGGAACTTGTTTTGGAAGTTATTTTAACCTAGATTGTATGATGGAAAGATAGTTTTTTCTTTAATTTTTCTTTATATTTTGTTACAAAGCGGATGGGCAGTGATCTAAGAATGTAATTATAATTGTTCATATCTTATAGAATGCAGTTATTTAAGATAAAAATGCATCATAATTAATGTTTATGTTTTTAGGTAGCTGTGAGCCTGGGTACTCCAATTATGAAACCAGAATGGATTCATAAAGCTTGGGAAAGGCGGAATGAACAGTAAGTATTTAGAAATTCAGTTGTTAATTATGTGAATCAGTCACATGTCATAAGGAAACCCATGTACCCAAAATTCATAAATTAATATATGAAAAGTTAATTCAGTCTTTGTGAAGCTTAGGGAATAAAGTATAGGAGGAACAAAGTTTTTATTATTATTATTATAATTATTGAAAATGGAAAGACATCTATGATATCTTTGAGCTTTATTTTATAAAATAATTTAATAACCAATAAAAGCATTCTAAAATTATCAGGTAATAGCTTACTGCATCTGGATGTTTGGGTTGTGCTATATTTTTTCTTAAGTTTGTCTGGTTACATTTTAAGTGGTAACTGCATTTCATAACCTTGTTAAGCTTTCCAGTCTCACAATTCCTTGCTCTTGTACTTGATTATTAGATTTTATGAAACTATAGAACCCCTGTAATACATATAAAATTTCATGTACAGAGCAGATATTTGCATCTTTAACTATTACCTGTGATTAAACTGTGTGGGAAGTTACTTCTGGGATGACTGAGGACACATCAGTTTTTTTTTTAGCTATAGTTTTTATGAACATTTCAGGACCTAATGTAAAATATTTTCACTAAATGGATTATGCTAAAACCTTGAAAGTTACTGTAGATTTATAAATTGATCTGCTTCACTTATATTGATAATTTCAGTTAAGCTGGTTTTAGAAGAGTGTACTTTTGTTTTTAGGGACTTCTGTGCATCAGTTGATGACTTTAGAAATGAATTTAAAGTTCCTCCATTTCAAGATTGCATTTTAAGTTTCCTGGGTTTTTCGGATGAAGAGAAAACTAATATGGAAGAAATGACTAAAATGCAAGGTAGAATTCAGCATAATTTAAAAGCTAACATATTTTATTCCCTACTCCTGCTAATCACTTCCTCAAGAATATGTCTCTTTAAAAAATTTGGGCCTGGGGATAAACAGTTGGTCTTATGTATGCTTGTATGCTTACCTCTTTAGGAGGAAACTGTTTACCAGTTGGAGATGAAAGATGCACTCACCTTATAGTTGAAGAGAATATAGTAAAAGAACTTCCATTTGAACCTTCCAAGAAGCTTTATGTTGTGAAACAAGAGGCAAGTAATTGTAAAATAAGAGTGGTTTTTATTTCTTTTTTTAAAAAATAAATTTATTTATTTTAATTGGAGGCGAATTACTTTACAATATTGTATTGGTTTTGCCATACATCAACATGAATCCGCCACGGGTGTATTCGTGTTCCCCATCCTGAACCCCCCTCCCACCTCCCTCCCCATACCATCCCTCTGGGTCATCCCAGTGCACCAGCCCCAAGCATCCTGTATCATGCATCAAACCTGGACTGGTAAAAAAACATTAGTAATATCTTTTCTGATGAGATAAATTCGTAATTAAAGTCTTCTTTCCACTAGTGGTTCTGGGGAAGCATTCAAATGGATGCCCGAGCTGGAGAGACTATGTATTTATATGAAAAGGTATGCTGTTTGTCCCTTTTTTCATTTGTTCTGTGAACTTGATTGCATGAAGATGACACTTTTTTATTCCAAAAGAACCTAGGATAATTAGCACATAGATCATGTTTTTTGTCATGTTTAGGAATGTCAGAATAATTAAACAGTTGGATATTGAGGGATAGTCTATGTAGATTTAATGTATTGGATCTTATTTTAATCTATGTCATTCTGTGCTAGTTCTTGGTGATACCATTATAAACAATAACATCCCTATCTTCAAAAACTTAGAACCTTAAAGGAAAGAGAGATGTGGATACAATTACAGTACACAATGAAATGTGCCATAATTGAGCAATGTATGTATTCTAACTACTAACTAACTCAGATTCAGGCAGGATTGAAAAGAGCAAATAAATGCTGAGCCATCTTCCTTGGCTAACTTAGTAAGGAAATTCATGTTAGACAGCAGGTGGGAGAGGCTATGAAAGCTTAAAAGTACATTAAAAGTATGGCTTCAGAAAAGAGTATGGGAAAGAAGGCCAACAGATAAAGCTGACTAAATAGGCAGAATCAAGTTTTTAATACGTTAAAGCATTTTGATTTGTCCTGTAAGTATTGGAGCAACTGAAGAATGGGGAGAGATGTCATTAAAAAAATGACTGTAGTAGAAGGAATTATAGGCAAGGAAAATCCAGCGTTCATTGCTCAATCTTGGTGAAAACGGTGTCGTTCACCAGAATGTGACAGAAAGATATAGAATCAGGCTTCAAGAGAAAATTTACTTCAGTTTGGGATTTAATAATTTTGAATGGAAAGTTGAAGGTGAAGTGTGCATTTATTATGTTTCTGTAAAATCTAAATATGTACTCTGTTGTGTTCTCTTTGAGCCCTTATTCTCAATGTAAGTTTCTGAGCGTAAAGTTTAAAAAATATGCTTCAGATTGCAAGAGAGAACTCTGAAAAAAATCTAGTGGTAGGACTTCCCTGGCGGTCCAGTGCTTAAGAACCCGCCTGCCAATGCAGGGAACATGGATTTAATCTCTGGTCCGGAAGGGTTCCACATGCTGTGGGGGAGCTGAGCTCATGTGCTACAACTACTGCATCCCACAAGCCTAGAGCCCACGCTCTGCAACAAGACAAGCCACTGCAGTGAGAGGCCCCTGCGCTGTAGCTCAGAGTAGCCCCTGCTCACCTCAGTTAGTGAAAGCCCTCGTGCAGCATCATCGGTGCATTTTTAAAGACAGTACAGTTAAAAAATCAAGTGGTATTTGAGAAATATTGAAGAGCACTGTATCCAGGCATTGCACTAAATGCCAGACATACAGTGAACAAAATATGAATGAATGGTCCCTGCCTCCCCGGAATTTATGGTCTAATGGAGAGTAGATTGTAAACAAGCTTATAGGCAAATATGTAATGGTAATACTACTGTGGAGAAAAAGAATTAGGTGTTAGTGGTTAGACAATTACAATAGTCCTTTGATTATTATGTTTTATGCAGCAGCCAAATTATGTGGAAAAAATGTGTAGTTGTAAAATTATTGTGCAAAACCCAGATTTTGTCAGATTCTTAAGTGTGTTTTCCTTTTGTTCTTGTCTCAGTAAGTAAAGAACCACAGAAGTAAAATTGAGCTTTTGTACTTTTGATTGCAGGCCAATACACCTGAGCTCAAGAAATCAGTGTCACTGCTTTCTCTAAATACCCCAAACAGCAATCGCAAAAGACGTCGTTTAAAAGAGACACTTGCTCAGCTTTCAAGAGAGGCAGACTTGTCACCTTTCCCTCCCCGTAAGCGCCCTTCAGCTGAACATTCCCTTTCTATAGGGTCACTCCTAGATATCTCCAACACACCAGAATCTAGCATTAACTATGGAGGTAATTCACATTTTTAAATCTTTAAATTTAGTGGAATAGAATAATTATTAGAATGTAGATAAATCCGTACGACAGTGGCCTTTGTTCTAGCTGAGGAGAAAAGGCACATGAAAATGCTTAGATTTAACAGTTGCTTGCTATATACTAAGTGTTTGTATGTTTTGTGTTTCTAAGATAAGTTTTATTGCCCCTGTTTTACAGATGACCATACTGAGATTAGAGAAGTAAAACTTGTCTAGAGTCACACAGCTAGAAAGTGATAGAGCTGTTCAGAGAGCAGATTGTTAACACAAAGAATCATAGGAGATGTCACATGAATAATGGAAAAAATAGGTACAGTGAAGTCAGAAAAAAGGTGAATTTACTTTATCAGCTGATACAGGAAGCCACATATAATTAGTTCTTTTATCTTGATCTTCAGTTTTTTCCCCTCTTTTTTTTTTTTCAGTCTGCATACAAATATGTTGTTTTCTAATTTATAAAATAATCAAAACCTTCCCTTGACTTCATAATACTCTCCACTGACTATCCTATTTCTCTCTTCCCTTTCATATAACTACTCTTGAAGGATTTATCTTTATCCATTGTCTCATTTCCTTTCTTTTTACCATCTTTTCAGTTCATTCCAATTGAATTTCAGTGCTCTTGCTGGGGAGCCTGACAGTTTTTGTATAGTCAACAGCATTCAGCACATGAGCAGCTACTCCTTCCTGGACACATTTTTTAATTTTGGCTTTTGTATATCACTCATTTGTCTTTCTCCTTTCCAACTCTAAATGTGGAATGTTATTCCTGAGTCATTTCTTTTCCATTGAATTCTTCCTAAATGATTTCATTTAATTCTATGGCTTTTCTTTCTATAGCTGATGATGCCCAAATTTGAGTTTTTTCCTGTTCAACTGTATTCTTCACACCTCCTTGTTCTAATACACAAGCTGTTTTTCACATAATCACATTAGAAATCTTGATTCAGTCTCTATTCCTTTGTTACCCTTCCTTTATCAACCTTTTCTATATAAATGGTCTCTCTTAGATAATTACAATCGTCCTTTAGATGGCCTCCCCATACTCATGTTTGCCTTTCTACATTCAGCACTTAGAAAGGTCTCTAAAAACATGTAAAGTAGCTCATGCTGTTTTCTGCACAGACGGTAGCTCTGTATTGCCACAGCTTTCAGGCTCCTGGGTAATCCTTCCTCAGTTGCTTCTCCTGTCGTGTGCTGTTGTCCTCCACTAATACTCTCGGGGTATCAGTCACAGTGTCTGTTATTCTTCAGATTTTTCTACTGTTAAAACCATACCTCAGGAACTTTATACTCGCTCTCCCTATTTTAAAGAAATTTTACTGGTTCTCTGTAAAGGTAAGGCCCTGTCCCACTACTCCTTCCTACCAACCTGATCACGGGTTGTCATCTTCAGTGGTAGTTATCACAATTAGAAATTGTTTGTTTACTCCTTTATTGTTTTATTCTCTTCACCAAAATGTATACTTGAAGAGAATAAGTACCTTGTCTATCTTCTCTGCTTTATTCTCAGTGCCTGGAATAGAGTTGTTTAGTCCCAAAGTCATGTCTGACTCTTTTGGGACCCAATGTACTATAGTCCACCAGGCTCCTCTGTCCATGGGACCTCCTAGGCAAGAATACTGGAGTGGGTTGCCATTTCCCTCCCCAGGGGATCTTCTCAACCCAGGGATCGAACCCGAATCTCCTGCTCTGGCAGCTGGGTTCTTTACTACCACTGAGCCACCAGGCAAGCCCTTAGTATAGAATAGGTAGTCACTAAATATTCATGGAAGGAATTAAAAGTCAGTTTAAAATAGGTGTAGAAAACTGAGTTGGATTTGAGATTTATTACAAGAGGAGCAATAATACTTGTAACACAGCATACAGAATGAGTTTTTAGGGAATAGTAAGTCAGTCAGTTTGCTTTGAATATGGAGGAGTGAGTCTAATTAGGTTAATTGTAATTAGGAAATTAACATTTAACACTGATCTACTCTGGACCTTCAGATTTTACTAGTTGTTCCGCTAATGTCCTACTATGCTATTTGGCAAAAGCAAAAAGGTTTTTCTGAATTAGGATTCAATCCAGGATTATAAATTGTGTTATCATTCTTTAGTCTCTTCTTATCTGGAACAGTTCTTCTTTTCCGTATTTCTTTGTTTTTTAATGATCTTGACGTTTTTGAAGAGTACATGACAATTATTTTTTTCTGGCCTTATTCTAGGATGAAACTCTACTTTAATGAAAATATATATGGTGGTATATTTATAAGATTAGATACCCTCTTTTTTTTTTTTTGTCACATCTGTACAGTGTTTGGTACTTAATATCTGGCTTCCATTTTAAATCTTTCCTCCTCTTTCCTTTTAGAAACACCAAAGTCTTGTACTAAGCCTTCTAAGAATTCTACTCCAGTTCCTTCAAAGCAGTCAGCCAGGTGGCAAGTTGCAAAAGAGCTCTATCAGACTGAAAGTAATTATGTAAATATATTGGCCACAATTATTCAGGTAAGAATTTGGAAAAATGATCTCGGTTCCACCGTTAATAAGTAAAAACAAAGAAATGTGTTACTTTTTGTAAGAGAATTGTATAAGCATAGAATTTAAACATAGATATTGAAAATCTATGACAGAAACTGCTGTTAGGGAAATGGCATTTAAGAGTAGCTTTTTTTTTTTCATGCAGAAATAGCTTTTTATAGTGCATTAAAAAGAGAAGGATCCTCAATAGACAGTCTTAGACTGAATTTAATTCAAAATTTTGCAGCTTCCATGTCAGGATACTGCATTTACATTTGGAAGTGGTAGCTTTTTATGATAGTGTGTATTCAAGAGTCATTGCTTTGTTTAGTACTGTTTATATATGACTCATTGGAAAAGACCCTGATCCTGGGAGGGATTGTGGGCAGGAGGAGAAGGGGACAACAGAGGATGAGATGGCTGGAAGGCATCACCGACTCGATGGATATGAGTTTGGGTAGACTCCGGGAGTTGGTGATGGACAGGGAGGCCTGGCGTGCTGCGATTCATGGGGTCGCAAAGAATCAGGCACGACTGAGCAACTGAATTGAACTGAACTGATACATGGAAAAACAATTAGCAATGAAGCATAGCAATATGTTTGTCAGTAAATTTTATTTTTTAAGTTTATTTTTAATTGGAGGTTAATTGCTTTGCTATATTGTGTTGGTTTCTGCCATAGTAATTTTTTTAAAGTTATCCTTTATTGTGTCGTTTTCTAAAATTTTGCAGTAGTCAAAATGTTGACTCATTGCTTACTACTATTAAAATGTACTATGAAGTTATTCCTGAAGAAAAACAATTCTAAGGAATCCGTGTAGGATGAGATCAAGGAAGATATTAAGGAATAAATCAAAATTCAAGGTTCTGAAAAGCATAATAATAGGACATTATTTTGGAATCTGTAGAAAGAAGGAATAAATTTGTTTGTGGTAATGAAGGAGATAGTTTGTCAGGAAAATAAAGTTGATACCACCTAGCTTAACTTTGAATAGAAAATGATAGGGTGTTTCTTATTTGGGTTTAATTTTTAATTCTAATTCTTAATATTGTTCATTAAGGTCCAATATAATGGCCTTTAGTAGCTTGTACCATTGATAAGATGCATGAATAAGAAATGAAAAACTTTTTTCTTGGTATTCACGGAAAGGTTATTCTTCATAGTTGATTTGTTTAGCAATAGTCAGGATTTTATGAGGCCCTCTGCTATATTAAACTAAACTTGTTTTAAGTCAGTTCTGCTCTTCCTCAAGGAAAGCCATCCTAGATGAGTTTCTTGTTGAAGTTTTTATAATCAGCCGAAATGTGGTTAAGTAGCAGAAAATCCCTTTGGCATATACTGTTCATGTACTTTGGTAGCATTTATAACCTAGAAATGTAAATCCTTTCAGGCCATGGTAAATGTCCTGGAGTTTCAAATTTTAACTTGCATATCAATTACATTCACTAAAACTTCTTTTTAAAAAGTACTTGTAATTATTACACTGTAGACAAACTCCCACACTACTGTGCTTAGTATAAGTTCACCTGTTTACTTACAACTTTGTGGGCTCCGTTCATTATAGTGTTGTCTTTAAGCTTCGTTGTAGGACTGATGTGTCCTACAATGTGTCCTACTAATGTGTGCTACAAACTTTTTTTAAAATTTGAATTTGGAATAGCTTAATTTTTACTTAGCCCCCCAAATTAAGTGTAGCTTCTTGATTTTTTCCATGTAATACTTAGGTGCCTATTAATATAAGCTGTTGTGACAGGTGTTAAAGAGGATTCCTGTTTTAAAGGAATTCCCCTCCAATACTCTTGCCTGGAAAATCCCATGGACGGAGGGCCCTGGTGGGCTGCAGTCCATGGGGTCGCTAGGAGTCGGACACGACTGAGCGACTTCACTTTCACTTTTCACTTTAATGCATTAGAGAAGGAAATGGCAACCCACTCCAGTGTTCTTGCCTGGAGAATCCCAGGGACGGGGGAGCCTAGTGGGCTGCCATCTATGGGGTCGCACAGAGTCGGACACGACTGAAGCGACTTAGCAGCAGCAGACTGGAATAGGAGTTAAAACATACACATATAATTATAACCAAATGGAAAGTTCTGAACCTCATGAGAGAGGTTTAGTTAAGGTATTTGGAGATATGTGTGGTGAGAATTTTGCTCCTCTTCGAGTTTAGGGAAGGTGTTGGGCTGAAATTTTCAATGGTTGAACACTGAAAAAGTATACAGAAGAAGCAAATTGAAATGAGTTTTAAAGCATGATTATTATTAGGGCATGCAAAGAATATGGGTGGGAAGTGTATTTGAGATTATTCCAACAGTACAAAAGACTAATCCCTAACGGTATTACAGAATAGTCCAGGGGAATTTGAGTTGAGGGTGGTTAAGGGTAGGAGCTGAAACACCAATATTTTGGCCACCCAAAATGAAGAGCTGACTCATTAAGAAAGACCCTGATGCTGGGAAAGATTGAAGGCAGGAGGAGAGGGGACAACAGAGGACAAGATGGTTGGATGGCATCACAGACTCAATGGACATGAATTTGAGCAAGCTCTGGGTGTTGGTGATGGACAGGGAAGCCTGCCATGCTGCAGTCCATGGGGTTGCAAAGAGTTGGACATGAATGAGTGACTGAACTGAACTGAACTAAGGGTAGAGTTTAGGGTGTGAATATAGTAACAGCCACCTCATGCGAAGAGTGGACTCATTGGAAAAGACTCTGATGCTGGGAGGGATTGGGGGCAGGAGGAAAAGGGGACGACAGAGGATGAGATGGCTGGATGGCATCACCGACTCAATGGATGTGAGTTTGAGTGAACTCCCAGAGATGGTGATGGACAGGGAGGCCTGGTGTGCTGTGATTCACGGGGTCGCCAAGAGTCGGACACACCTGAGCACAGGACTGAGCGACTGAACTGAACTGATAGTAACAGATGAGATAAGATTGCTTACTCCAGACTGGGGTAGGCCTTTGTACAGTGTGCTAGGTCATTTGTTGTTAAAGAATTTTTGATAGGAAGGGAAAGATAGTAACATTTGACTTGTATTTTAGAAAGTCATTTGGTTCACTTTGAAGGAGGTATTGAAGAAGGGGAAACAAATCGTGGAGGCAAGATCAATTTGAAGATTATTTCAGCACTCTTGGTTAGAGTTTTTAATAAACTAAACTTCTTAGGATAGTATCAGTGAGAATGAAAAAAGGATAGATTTGAGATATATTGGAAAGGTACAATCAGTTTTTAGCTAACTAATTTTATATGCGGGATTAAAACACAGTAAAAATATTTTAAGATATTGTGTCTTAAGAGTACGGAGAAGTTTTAATCTAGATGTATTTTGATGGTCTGAATATTTTTGTTTAGGATTTTTACTGAAATGTTGACTACATAAAGGAATGCTTATAAATGGTTTTAGATATCTTTGCATCTTCTCTTACGATTTTCCCCAATCCCGTTTCTTTTCCCTCTCTCATAGATAACCATTACCTGGAGTTTTGTGCTTACCATTTTCCTTATAGATCTATCATATATATGTAGAAAATCAAACTGTCTAAATGTAACAGTATATATTTTTTAGTGAATTGCTTTGTTCACTTCATAGAAATGTTCTTAAGATACATCTGTGTCATTGCATGTGGCAGTAATTCATTTTCCTGTGTGATTATATCCACCTAATTAACTTTTATTTTTAGTAGACATTGGAATTTGTTTTGATGTTTTCATTGCTGTTTGTTTTTACTGTTACTAGTAGTGCTTCTGTGAGTATTCTTACTCATGGCTGCTTGAGAACATATTCTGGGCAGAAATCTGGAATTTCTGGGTCATTGGTTAAACATACTTCTGACTTTACTGGAAATTGTTAATATGTTGGAATCTAGGTTTTGTATGGGTCTTCTGTTCTCACTGAGGCTTTTATAGGTGAAGCTTAACTTTCATCAATTTAGGCAAATGTCTTTGGGAAAAAGGTTGGTTTAGTACTCAGCTTTCTACTTTCACTTAGATTTTGGCCTCTGAAGGTACCTCACTTTCTTGTCAGCTTGTTGATGTATTCAGACAGAGGTTTTTCTTACTTCATTATTTTGTTTTCAGCAAGTAGGTGCTCACCATACTTGTAAAAATGGAAGGCCTGAATATACATAGGTATTTTTTGGAAAGAGGTGGTAAACTGTTGTAAGAACAATTCATAATCTTTATGAAGTTTCTTACTATTTACAATGTTCTTTCTTTTCTTCCTCTCTCTCCCCCTCCCTCCTTCCTTTCATTAATCCCATCCTGGCCTTTGTGCTCTTGTCATTTTACTTCTACATATGTTAACCCAATAATACATTATTATTTTTACTAGAATTTTAACTATACAATGAAATTGACTCTTTGATACATTTAACATTTCTATCTCCCCCCAAAACTCCTGTTACTATGCCTTTATGTCACACCTTTTTCTCATTCCAACTCCTGGTAATCACTAATCTCTTCTTTGTTACTATAATTTTTTTTTTAATGTCATAAAATAGAGTCATAGTATACAACCTGTTCCTATGGGTTTTATCTAACTTGTGTGTACAAATAATTTGATCCTTTTGCTGAGTAGTATACCACTGTATGGATGTACCACAGTTTATCTGTTGACTTATTAAAAGGACATTTGAGTTGTTTCCAGTTTTGAGTGGTTATCAATAGAGCTGTTACAGATATTTGTGTACAAGTTTTATATGGACATAAATTTTCATTTCTCTTGGGTAAACACCTAGGAGTGATACTGCTGGATCATATGGTAAGTAATGCTTGATTTCAAAAGAAACCATCAAGCCTTTTTGCAGAGGGGCTGTACAGTTTTGCTCTCCAACCAGCAACATGTAAAAGTTCCAGTTGCTCACGTCCTCACCATTGCTTTATGTTATCAGTGTTTTTTATTTTAGCCATTCAAACACATGTGTAGTATTATCTCATCCTGGCTTTAATTTACATTTCAAAAAGACTAGTGATACTGAACATCTTTGTCCTTATTTGATATCTGTATATCTTGTTTTAATTGAAATAACTGAAGATTTTACTTGTTTTTAATTGGATTGTTTTCTTTCCAGAGTTTTGAGAATTCTTTATATATTTTGAATATAGTCCTTTGTTAGATAATGTGATTTGCAGACATTTTTTTCCTATTCTATAACGTGTTTTCTTGTTGTAAGTTTTTTTGCTGAGTTGTTTTTAGTTTTGATAAAGTCCAATTTATCAGTTTTTTTTTTTCTTTTATACATCATGGGTTTGATTTCGTATTTAAACACTCTTTACATAAGCCTAAGTCACAAGGTTTTCTCCTAGGTTTTCTTCTAAATATTTCATAGTTGTTTTTTCTTTAGGTCTATGATAATTTTGAGTTAATTTTTGTATAAATATTATATTTGGGCTGAGGTTCATCTTGCCTGGAGAATCCCATGGACAGAGGAGCATGGTGGGCTACAGTCCACTGGATCGCAAAGAGTTGGACACGACTGAGCGACTTCACTTTTCACTTTCACTTTCATTTGTTTTGCCTATGGCAAATGGTGTTTTAGTACCATGTGTTGGACAACTAGCCTTCCTGCACTAAATTGCTTTTGCACCTTTGTCAAAAAATTTGCATGGATTCATTTCTAGAGTCTGTATTCTGTTGTGTTGATAGTGAATGTTTCTGTCTTCACCAGTGTTGCACAATACTGGAGCTTGATAGTAAGAAGCTCTTTGCCCTTCCATATGAATCTTTAGAATCAGATTTTATCTGTGAGAAATCCTGGCATTTTTGATAGGCATTAGGGTAAATCTTTATATAAATTCGGGAGTGGGAGACAGTTGACATTTTTACGGTGTTGAATCTTTCAATCCATGACTGTATGTCTTCATTTATTTAGGTCTTCTTTGATTTCTTTCATCAACATTCTGTAGTTTTCAGCATCATGTACGTGATTTATTCTATTTATACTTAAGCATTTTAGTTTTTTATTGTAAATGATACTGTTTTTTAACCTTCGGTTTCAGTTTGTACAATACTGGTTTACAGAAATATGATTTTTTTTTTCAGTGTGCCTGCATGCATGTGTGTGCATGCATGCATGTGCATGCTGACCTTGTATCCTAAGACCTTGCTGAATTCACTTACTAGTTGTAGGAGTATTTTTTTAAGATTGATAGAAGCAGCAGCATGGATACAGACAGGTCTTCTAGCTTCAGATTCAGTCTTTTTCCCCTAAACCAAGTTTTTGTTGCTATCAGTTCAAAACATTTAGTACCTATATTAAGAGTATGATTCCTTATTGCTTTCTTCCTTAGTAACTTGAATTAAAAAAGTAGAAATTACTCTGTATCACACTAACAATTTTAATAATTTGTAGGACTGTGATAAACTTTTACTAGATTCTAATTAATATTTTGTTACAAGATTATATATATATATATACACACAGATGTGTAAATAAACAGGATAAAATAGACTAGAAAATGTTATGAGAAAAGGTCTCAAATTTAGGTTAGGAAGAAGTATTTTTCTTTTCCATTAATATCTTATCTCTCCTTTATCACTATTAAATAATTCTTTTCTTCTTCCAGTTTACCTAATCTAGTTTTGTTTTGCCTTTTAGTTATTTCAAGTACCATTGGAAGAGGAAGGACAACGAGGTGGGCCTATCCTTGCACCAGAAGAAATTAAGACGATTTTTGGTAGCATTCCAGATATCTTTGATGTGCACACTAAGATAAAGGTAAATTTGTATATGTTAGTGTGGTAGTAATTCTTTTTAGATTATGTATATTTCCTGTGATTTTTCATGTACTTCTAGTTAGCTAAATAAATTTTGTATTTAAAACTTTTTAATCCCTCATATATTCCTTTGAATCACTTGCCTCTTTGCTCTAGCACCTTATTAATGTTTCTTTCCTGCTGCCTGTGTTTTTACTTTGATTAATTTGAAAATAAAGAATTTAGACCTTATAAAGTCTTTTCTATTAAGATAATGTGTTTGCTAATACTATTTTTCTTGTTTTTCTACTGCTATTCATCTTGGGTTGTATGTTTTTGTTTGGTTTGTTTAAAAAATGGAAGTTGGAAAGGGTTAGAGGTCATTTCATTCATTCCTCTCTCTCTCTCTATGTATATAGTCAGATGAATGCCAAAACTGTGAAAGACAATGCTGTCTACTTTTATTATAATAATTTTCCTTTGTTGAAGGGTCCCTGGATTCCAGGTATCAATCTCTCATAGTAAAGTAATCTAGGGAAAGATTTAGATGAACTCTTAAAAGTAATTTAGCTTTATTTCCTCTTCATATATGATGCCTGAGCACAACTGATCAGTTTTCTTCTCAGAACAACCCATTTTGATGTTTATTACAGCTTTGTGGCAGTATCATAGCCAGTGAGGTTTATTTGAGGCACAATATTAATGCTAATTTATCTTTCCCCTAATGTTTACTCCATGTTACAATAAAATGATCAGTCTGAGTTACAGAATGTTTTCAAACAAATACATTAACTTTTGATTTTAGTGCATGTTGTAGACAAAAATATGAAAGATATGTAAGTTAATAAAAATACAGTTTATTGAATGCTTATATTTTGTATTTTTTCAAAATCCTTGACCATATTTCACCTATGTCTAGATTTACAAGTAAGTTTGAAGGAGTCTTTCTTTTCTTAAAAGGTTAAAAAGCTATGGAATCTCAGGCTAGTTTATCCCTATTTCCAAGTAGGATTCTGAATATTTGAAGAGTAAAGTCTTCTTGGAATGGTCTTTTTTTTTTTTCCTCATGAGAAACATTGAGAGGTATAAAGATAGAGTAGAATGGCAAGCAGATTTTCATCTTGGTGTTTTGCTGCTAATTTGTAGATCACTTGGTGTCAGTCACTTAGCCATTCTGGGCATGCAAATTTCCATCTAATATAAAATGTTATAAACTTTTTATGTGTACAGATCATAATCTCAGTTTGGCAAATTTTGTTCTCTGATTCACTGGACCTTCTTTTGTTGTTAATTTTTTTTACTGAATAAATGGTTATTTAAATTCTATATTGCTTTACAATTTTGAAAAGTTTTGTATCATGATTTCATATAATCCCGTAATAACCCTGTTTGCCCTCACTATCGCTATATTGCCCTTCTCACTTCTGTCTCCCCAAGGGTAACCATTAGTTTGTACTCTATATCTGTGTCTGCTTTTATGTTTCCTTCACTAGTGAGTCACTGGAGCTTTGAAAACGATTGTTACCCTTTAGTTTTCTAATGTGTAACCCAATTTTTTAAGCTTCTTCTACAAACTTGGATTACCAATATTTCAAGTAGTAGTTGTTTATTAGCTAATTTCAGGTTTGTCATGCATTTATTTATTTATTTTTTTCATGCATTTAAAATATTAAAGCCTATGGTTTTTTCCCTACCACGAAACCAATATGTGCTGTCAAACATTTATTTATAAAATAAAGGAGAAAAGGAAAAAGTAGAAAATACCTATAATTCTGTAACCCAAATACTCCCAAAATTATGCTATATTTTCTTTGTCTTTTTTTTGCATAGTATTTTTTTCTTTTTTTTCCTTTTAAATGTAGCCTGCCCTTTATCAGGTACTGCCACATCCACTGAACATTACCAAGAAGTTGATACTATAATTGTCTACATTTTACAGATGTGAAACTGCTATGTACAGAGATTGAATAATTTTTCTAAAGTCAATCATCTAATAAATGCTGGGCATTGACTGACTTTGAACCCTTTTTTGTCTAACGTCAAAGTCTGTTCTCCTAAACCCTATAAAGTTTTCTTGCTCCCAACCCCCTTTTTTTATGAGATAAACTTAACATGTTACATTGTGTTAGTTTTAGGTATACAACAATAATGGATTCATATGAGTATGTATTGCAAAATGATCACCACAATAAGTTTAGTTAAGATCTACCACCACACATAGTTTGTTTTCTTCTTTATGTTGAGAACTTTTTAGCTCCACTTTCTTGGCAACTTTCAGATACACAAATAGCATTGTTAACTATAGTCACCATACTCTACATTACATCTTCAGGCTGGAGTAAGTAAAATAACTGGAAATTTGCCTTTTGACCACCTTTACCCATTTTACCCACCCTCCTTCCCCGTCTCTGGCAACTGCCAGTCTGTATCTATGAGATTTTTGTGTTTGTTTTTTTGTGGGATTTTTTTAGATTCCACATGTAAGTAAGGTCATATAGTACTTATCTTTCTCTGACTTATCTCATTTATCATAATACCCTCAAGGACTATACATGTTATTACAGAAGGCATAATGGCTTTTTCATGGCTAAATAGTATTTCATTATATATACCACATTTTCTTTATCCATTCATTAATTCATGGACATTTAGGTTCTTTCCACGTCCTGATTTACTAATGCTATATTGCTTCTTGATTATCATGCTGTAGATATATTCTTTTAGTATGTAAATGAGTAAATCATGTAAATATGGCTTAAACTTGTACAGTTCTTCATATCATAATGGTATGGTATTCGTAAGAAGCACTGGTATTTGTATTTTATAACATTGCATAGTGGTTACAAATTTGGACTGTGGAATAAAGTAGATTTGGGTTCAAAGTAAGTTAACTTTAACTGCTTCAGTTTTCTTCTCTGTAAAATGGGGATAGTAGTGTCTGAATCATGAGTGGTTGTTTTGTGAAGGATTAAAATCATTTTTTACCCACTGTGTTAACAAGCACTCTGGCAGTTAGATTTGTTTCAGTAGATATTTGCTGAATATTGGCCATGCTACTTTTTAAATGTCCAAATCAGGACTGGAAGTTAAATTTATTTTGTCATCTTAGATATCATGTGTACACCTTTAGCCTCATTCTTCATTTGTCTGCAACTTATAGCATGCTAATAGTTAGCTTAAGATGAGAATGTCTGAGATTATTATCAGCATCTTTTTCTGTGTGTGAATTTTTCCTTTTCAGTGCTAATCAGCGTTGGTTCTTGATGTGCAAAACCTGCTTTTGTATGGAACTATGAAGAAACAAAACAGAAAGAGGAGTTGAGGGAGGACCTTTTCTTTTTATGTTTATGCTTTGTTATTTGTTAATTTAGTGTTAAGTCTCAGGGTACCTTGAACTTGTTTCAGGAACAGGTTTGTATTGGGGAATCTGCTGATTTGGCGTCTTGTGCAGTGAGCTAAGTAAAAGAGAAACCCATTTTGTGTAAATGTAGATGATAATGGTATAGAAGAAATCTTAGCAAGGAAGAAAAGAAAGAAAGAGCTTAACTTTCTTAGTCCAATCTGTTTACAACTTCCTCTACTTTTTAAATAGGCTTTGGGAGCTCTATGCTCAGTGTCTTAGAACTATAGAGTTTTCCTTTCTTACTGCCAGGAGGTAATGTTGGGAGCATCCTATGGAGAATTGTGTATGGACAAGGAGGAGACATGTCCCAGGGTCTGTACTAAACCAAGTCAAGCATATTCCCACAGAAACATTGTAAGAAATGATGGCACTATGACTAATACTCTTGGGGGCTCACCTGCCCACCTGAGTCCCCATTTCTAATGGCGATAGCTGTGCTATAGGTCTAGTAGATGACATGGAATCTGTAGTCAGACCAGCATGAGTGTGAATACTGGTTCACAACTGTGTGATTTGGGGCAAGTTGGAAATGGCAACCCACTCCAGTACTCTTGCCTGGAAAATCCCACGGACTGCGGAGCCTGGTAGGCTACAGTCCATGGGGTCGCAAAGAGTTGGACACGACTGAGTGACTTCACTTCACTTCAATCTCTCTAAGCCTTAGTTTCTTTATTACTTAGTCTCTGAAGAGGTGGCAAGAATACACAGAAGAACTGTACAAAAAAGATCTTCATGACCCAGATAATCACGATGGTGTGATCAGTCATCTAGAGCCAGACATCCTGGAATGTGAAGTCAAGTGGGCCTTAGAAAGCGTCACTACGAACAAAGCTAGTGGAGGTGATGGAATTCCAGATGAGCTGTTTCAAATCCTGAAAGATGATGCCGTGAAAGTACTGCACTCAATATGCCAGCAAATTTGGAAAACTCAGCAGTGGCCACAGGACTGGAAATGGTCAGTTTTCATTCCAATCCCAGAGAAAGGCAATGCCAAAGAATGCTCAAACTACCGCACAGTTGCACTCGCTCACATCCTAGTAAAGTAATGCTCAAAATTCTCCAAGCCAGGCTTCAGCAATATATGAACGGTGAACTTCCTGATGTTCAAGCTGGTTTTAGAAAAGGCAGAGAAACAAGAGATCAAATTGCCAACATCTGCTGGGTCATGGGAAAAGCAAGAGAGTTCCAGAAAAACATCTATTTCTGCTTTATTGACTATGCTAAAGCCTTTGACTCTGTGGATCACAATAAACTGTGGAAAATTGTGAAAGAGATGGGAATACCAGACCACTTGACCTGCCTCTTGAGAAACATGTGTGCAGGTCAGGAAGCAACGGTTAGAACTGGACATGGAACAACAGACTGGTTCCAAATAGGAAAAGGAGTACATCAAGGCTGTATATTGTCACCCTGCTTATTTAACTTATATGCAGAGTACATCATGAGAAACGCTGGACTGGAAGAAACACAAGCAGGAATCAAGATTGCCGGGAGAAATATCAATAACCTCAGATATGCAGATGACACCACCCTTATGGCAGAAAGTGAAGAGAAACTCAAAAGCCTCTTGATGAAAGTGAAAGTGGAGAGTGGAAAAGTTGGCTTAAAGCTCAACATTCAGAAAACGAAGATCATGGCATCCGGTCCCACCACTTCATGGGAAATAGATGGGGAAACAGTGGACACAGTGTCAGACATTATTTTTTTGGGCTCCAAAATCACTGCAGATGGTGACTGCAGCCATGAAATTAAAAGACGCTTACTCCTTGGAAGGAAAGTTATGTCCAACCTAGATAGCATATTCAAAAGCAGAGACATTACTTAGCCAACAAAGGTCTGTCTAATCAAGGCTTGGTTTTTCCAATGATCATGTATGGATGTGAGAGTTGGACTGTGAAGAAGGCTTAGCGCCAAAGAATTGATGCTTTTGAACTGTGGTGTTGGAGAAGACTCTGAGAGTCCCTTGGACTGCAAGGAGATCCAACCAGTCCATTCTGAAGGAGATCAGCCCTGGGTGTTCTTTGGAAGGAATGATGCTAAAGCTGAAACTCCAGCATTTTGGCCACCTCATGCTTAGAGTTGACTCATTGGAAAAGACTCTGATGCTGGGAGGGATTGGGGGCAAGAGGAGAAGGGGACGCCAGAGGATGAGATGGCTGGATGGCATCACTGACTCGATGGACGTGAGTCTGAGTGAACTCTGGGAGTTGGTGATGGACAGGGAGGCCTGGCGTGCTGCGATTCATGGGGTCGCAAAGAGTCAGACATGACTGAGCGACTGAACTGAACTGAACTGAGCCGGCCAAGTGATTAGGACAGAGATCTTTATTTAATCAACAGGCTTAAGGATTTAAAGGTTAACCAGAAACAGACTTTTTCAGGTGGCCTAGAGATTATTTTGCTTTCTGATTGCAATGGTCTCATATAACTATATACCACCATCCTGTAATTGTTTACACTTTAAAAATGTACCACTAGATTTTATTTGCGGAGCTATAAGTTTTTTCTCTTTTACAGCACAGTTTTCCAAATATCTCCCATATTTATATTAAACACATAGGAAAAGATAGTTAATAGTAACTTACTGAGCACTACTGTCTGTTAGTGTTTCTTCTAAGTGCTATACAAATATTAGCTAATTTAATCCTTTATGAGATAGGAGTCATTTATATACTTATTTTCAGAATAAAAAATTGAGGCACTTATAGGTTAAGTAGTTTGCCCAAGGGCACAACACTTAACAGGCTCTAGAGCCAGTATTTAAAACAGACTAGTCAGTGCTAGAATTCACTGCATTATATTGTTTCAAGATTATTCTTATGTATAATCCTTTTATTCTTTTGTTTCTTTCAAGTGCAGTTTTAAATAATTAAATCTTAATTCTTGAATCTGTAGGCTGTTTAATTATTCTTGGTTTGAGTTTACCTTGTGCTACTGAAAGTAAATTTTTTCCCTTTTGACTTTTCTGAATCTGCAGAGTATAGGATGTGAAGTGAAGTGAAGTGAAAGTCACTCAGTTGTGTCTGACTCTTTGCGACCCCATGGGCTCGACAGTCCATGGAATTCTCCAGGCCAGAATACTGGAGTGGGTAGCCTTTCCCTTCTCCAGGGGATCTTCCCAACCCAGGTATCTAACCCAGGTTTCCCGCACCGCAGGCAGATTTTTTACCAGTTGAGCCACAAGGGAAGCCCAGAGTATAGGATAGTTCTGAAATTATTTGGTTTCAGGATCCCTTTTCATTCTTAAAAAATGATTGAGGAACTTGTGTTTGCTGCTGCTGCTAAGTCGCTTCAGTCGTGTCCGACTCTGTGCGACCCCGTAGATGGCAGCCCACCAGGCTCCCCCGTCCCTGGGATTCTCCAGGCAAGAACACTAGAGTGGGTTGCCATTTCCTTCTCCAATGCATGAAATTGAAAAGTGAAAGTGAAGTTGCTCAGTCGTGTCTGACTCCTAGCGACCCCATGGACAGCAGCCTACCAGGCTCCTCCATCCATGGGATTTTCCAGGCAAGAGTACTGGAGTGGGTTGCCATTGTTTATGTAGGTTTTATTTATTCATATTAATTGTTTTTGAAATTGAAACAGAAAGTTTAAAAATACATTTAAAGATGCCTCAGTTTTTTAACAGTTTCATTGAAGTACATTTTACATCTTTAAACTCAATCTTTTTTAAAATATATGATTCAGTGATTTTGGTAAGTCACCAAATCATGCAGCCATCACCATATACATTTTAGAACATCTTCATCTTACCCACTAAGATCCTTCATGCCCATTCCTAGCCCTGGTCCAGGAAACCACTAATCTACTTTATGTCTTACAAATTTGCCTTTTCTAGACATTGCATATAAACATAAATATATAATAGGTAGTGTCTTATGTCTGGCTTCTTTAACTTAGTATATTTTTGAATTTCATCTATGATTTAGCACGTTAGTAGTTTGTTTCTTTGTGTGGCCAGGTAATAGTCCATTATAAGGATATGCTGTATTTCTTTATCCATTCACCAGTTGATAGAAATTTAGGTTGTTTCCAGTTTTTGGCAGTTATGGATCATGCTGATATGAACATTGCAGATCTTTGTTTGGGTGTGTTTTCATTCTCTTCCATAGATACTTACGAGTAGATTGCTGGGTTATATTGGCAGTCTTCATTTAAAAATTTTGAGAAACTATCAGGTTTTTACATCATTTTATATTCTGAATAGTAATGTATCAGCATTCAAATTTCTATCCATTCTTGCCGGTACTTATACGTTTTCTTTTATAACCATTCTAGGATATAAAATTATTTTATTTGCATTTCCCTAATAATTAATGATGTTGAGCATCTTTTCATCTGCTTCTTTTTCTTTTGTATATTATTCTTGTGAAATGTGTGCTTAGATCTGGCACCCATTTTTTGGTTGTGTTGTGTGTTGTCTTACCAAGTTGTAAAGGTTCTCTGTAAATTCTTGGTACAAGTCCTTTATCAGCTATGTGTTTTGCAGATATTTCCTCCAAGCCTGTTGTTGCTTATTTCATTTTTTTAATGGTGACTTTTGAAGTACCAAAATTTTTAATTTTGATGAAGTCCGGTTTATCCATTTTTTAAAATGTAATGTGCTTTTGCTGTTATATCTTAAGAAATTTTTGCCTAACCCAAGATTTTGAAGATTTTCTCCTGTGTTTTCTTCTAGAAGGTGTATTGTTTTAGCTCTTACAGTTAGATCTATAACTTGAGTTCATTTTTGGTTAAGGTGAAGGTTTAAAGATCATCTTTTTGTATGTGGATATACAATATTAAGAAGAGGTGGCAAGAATACATAGAAGAACTATACAAAAGAGATCTTCATGATCCAGATAACCATGATGCTGTGATCACTCACCTAGAGCCAGACATCCTGGAATGCAAAGTCAGGTAGGCCTTAGGAAGCATCACTATGAACCAAAGCTAGTGGAGGTGATAGAATTTTAGTTGAGATATTTCAAATCCTAAAAGATGATGCTGTGAAAGTGCTGCACTCAATATGCCAGCAAATTTGGAAAACTCAGCAGTGGCCACAGGACCAGTTTTCATTCCAGTCCCAAAGAAAGGCAGTGCCAAAGAGTGTTGAAACTACACACAATTGTACTCATCTCACATGCTAGCAAAGTAATGCTCAAAATTCTCCAAGCAAGGCTTCAGTGGTATGGGAACAGAGAACTTCCAGATGTTCAAGCTGGATTTAAAAAAGGCAGAGGAAGCAGAAATCAAATTGCCAACATCTGTTGGATCATCAAAAAAGCAGGAGAGTTCCAGAAAAACATCTACTTCTGCTTCATTGACTACGCTAAAGCCTTTGACTATGAGGATCACAATAACCTGTGGACAATTCTGAAAGAGATGGGAATACCAGACCACCTGACCTGCCTCCTGAGAAATCTGTATGCAGGTCAAGAAGCAACAGTTAGAACCAGACATGGAACAGTGGACTGGTTCCAAATTGGGAAGAAGTATGTCAAGGCTATATTGTCACCCTGCTTATTTAACTTATATGCAGAGTACATCTTGAGAAATTCTGGGCTGGATGAAGCACAAGCTGGAATTAAGATTGCCAGGAGAAATATCAATAACCTCAGGTATGCAGATGACACTATCCTAATGGCAGAAAGCAAAGAGGAATGAAAGAGCTTCTTGATGAAAGTGAAATAGGAGAATGAAAAAGCTGGCTTAAAACTCAGCATTCAGAAAACTAAAATCATGGTATCCCGCCCCACCACTTATGGCAACTAGATGGGAAACAATGGAAACAGTGACAGACTTTATTTTCTTGGGCTCCAAAATCACTGCAGATGGTGATTGCAGCTATGAAATTAAAAGATACTTGCTCTTTAGAAGAAAAGCTATGACCAACCTAGACAGCATATTAAAAAGCAGAGACATTCCTTAGCCAACAAAGGTCCATCTAGTCAAAGCTATGTTTTTTCCATTAGTCATGTATGGATATAAGAGTTGGACTGTAAAGAAAGCTGAGCACCAAAGAATTGATGCTTTTGAACTGTGGTGTTGGAGAAGACTCTTAAGAGTCCCTTGGACTGAAAGGAGATCCAACCAGTCCATCCTAAAGGATACCAGTCCTGGGTGTTCATTGGAAGGACCGATGCTGAAGCTGAAACTCCAATACTTTGGCCACCTGATGTAAAGAACGAACTCATTTGAAAAGACCCTGATGCTGGGAAAGATTGAAGGCGGGAAAGGTAGAGGATGACAGAAGATGAGATGGTTTGGATGGCATCACCAACTCGATCGACATGAGTTTGAGCAAGCTTCAGGAATTGGTGGTGGACAGGGAGGCCTGGTATGCTACAGTCCGTGGGGTCACAAAGAGTTGGACATGACTGAGTGACTCAGCTGAACTGAACTGAACTCATGCAATTTTAAAAATATATGTTAATAATAATGACTCCTTATGTGGTAGTATAAATAACATGTTCTTTTTTAAAATAACTAATTTCCAAAACAGAAACAGGGATGTTGATTTGTTTTGCTTTTTTTTTTGTCTGGCTTAATAGAAAACTTGTTTCTCCTGTCTATTGCTTAATTCATTCTATTGCGGTATCACACATCTGTCACCTCCATATGACTCTGTTGTATCCTTATGAGAGAATCAAGGAGTCAAATAATGCCTTCATTACAAATAATATTGTAATGAAAATAGTTTAATCTTATGGATCCCACTAAAAATGTCTGTTGGGAGAGTGTCTGCATGTAACAGTTTCAGAACCTCTTGTATAAGTTTATTAATTTCTACTTTAAAGTCACTTTTAGAATTTCAGTTAGGGCATGTCATTTCTTACCATTTCATTTTATCATCTGGTTTTATTATCTTAGAAAGCTTTTAAATATCTTCTAAATTTTTACAAATAAGTAATATTTTAGGATGATGATTGAGAAATAAGCCCAGGAATTAGCAGATCATGGTCAATGGTCAATCCAGCCAGTTTAGCATTTTGGTAAAGTTTTACTTACTTTCATAAATAGAGTTTTATTGATACACAGCCACTCACAATTATTTATATATTGTTTATGGTTTTGTTCTACAAAGACAGAATTGAGGACTTGTGACAGAAACCATATGGCCTGTAAGCCTTAAAATATTTTACCATTTGGCCCTTTAAGTAACGTTTGCTGACCTCTATTATAGATTACAGTTTCTAATGGCTGATGCTTCAGCAGCCAAGATCAAAGGTGCTTTTCTATAATTAATTAATTCTTTAATTAATTAACCAATCAGCTGTATAGTTAAATTAATTATACTTCCACGTCATACTGGGAAATTAGACTTAGTCTTATTGATTTGGCATTTTTATGTTTTCTTAATTATTTTTCAAAGGATATTTTTCTTGTAGTCAAGAAGTTAATTTCTTATTGAGAAAGAATGTTATTGTTATATATGCCAAATTAAGGTACTCTGTAAAGTATGTCTTTCAAATGAATATTCAAATTTAAGAGATGCTAAAGTGATTGTCAGAATCACTTATTGTCTCATTTTGTGTTTTTCCAGGATGATCTTGAAGACCTTATTGTTAATTGGGATGAGAGCAAAAGCATTGGTGATATCTTTCTTAAATATGTAAGTATTTTATTTATTTTTTTAAGTATTAAGATTAAAGTATCATCTCATCAAGAAATGGCAGGGAATGAAAGTTACCTGTTTAAATGTGAGAACTTTTTAAAAAACTTAGGCATCGTTGTGTTTGTAAAATATTTTTAAAGTGTTGTCTTCTGAAACATGCCTTCCATATACAATCCAACACTTTCTTGATAGCTCATCTTTAATATTAACTGTTGTGTTACAGTCATTTTACCATATATCATATTATTTGCCTATCATAAACAGCCGTAGATTAATGAGTTTTTAAAGTTTTCTATAATTGAGTTCTATTTTTTTCTTTCCTTAGTTGATAGCACTTTGTACTGTCTTTGTGTCTGCATAAAACCTTCCAATGAACTATTTCTCCTCTAAGAACATAGGTTAAGTTTATTAAATAAATATATTAGTTTTGAATGAGGTGCCACAAATAGAATTTATAAATTTCCTTCAGTCTCTTTGGATATGATTCAGTCCAACCAGGTAAGTTTCAGTGCCTTGGATTATTGCCCATTTAGTTTTGATTTCTAAGGTCTCCTAACTGTAATCCTGTTGGATGTTCTTTCTGGTTGACTGAGAATTTCAAATATGCAAATTATTGTCCCAGATCTTTTTGGTACCTGTTGGTCTCAATTTGTCAGGACATTTTCCTTGTACTTCAAAATTGCACAGTACAGTTGATCTTTTAATGGTTGTTTGGATCCTTCAAAAGATAATAGCGTGTTCTTGGGTTCTTCATAGATCAGCTGTAATTGCTACTATAGTCTAAATTAATAGAAGTTTTAAAACTTTGTCATGTTTATCAATACAGTAAGCTTATATTGAAGTTCAACACAAGTATATCAACTTTTGTTTGTTTCTGAGTATTTTTTTGCTTTTCAGATTTTAGGCTCTGTTTAACAATTGATGCATTTTCTTTAGCAATGAACTCACTAGTTAGTGAGAAGTTTATGAAATAAACTTCCTGTATTTACCTTGAGAAGAAATGTATTTTGAACTTTTCTTTTGCATCTGGTATGTCAGATTTTGACTACTGGTTATTCAACTTTAAGTTTCATTGACTAAGTGTAACAGCCACAAATTAATGGGTTTTGGGTTTTTTTGTTTGTTTGTTCCTAGTCCAAAGATTTGGTAAAAATCTATCCTCCCTTTGTGAACTTCTTTGAAATGAGCAAGGAAACTATTATTAAATGTGAAAAACAGAAACCAAGATTTCATGCTTTTCTGAAGGTAATATATATTTCTTTCAAATAAAAGAGAATTATTTTCTGAAGGAATTTATTAAAATTAAATTTTAATAGTAAAGATGTATCTTTTAGTAAAGATACATCCACGTCAGAATACCTAAATGTTACGTGTTTAGCTTTACTTGAAAGTGCAGTGATGTTTAGCATCACAAGGTTTGATATGCCACAAGCAGGATCCAAGAGGCATCTGAGTGAATATGAATGTTGTGTGTGTGTGTTTTTTAAGTTAGGCATATTCTCAAACACTTCTAAAGATTTTCCAATGAGATTTTGCTTGCTTTTAATGATTTTCTTATTGGTGGCTTACTTTGTTTATCCAAATGGTATCAGCATAATTAATATTTTTAATTTTTTTTTTCTTTTTGAATGATATAGATTTACGAAAAACTGAAATGAAATGTATAAGACTGCTTAGAGGAACTCACTCTCTGTTTAAGGTGTTAATCCTTGGCTTGCCAGGAGGCTATTTCAGGCCTTGGGGGATTACTGAACCATAATGATCTGCTAGAGAACAACTACCACCCTACTTCTCCCATTCTTATCAGGGCACAAATGATAAGGTGTAATCTAATAAATGTAATGTATAATAATCTTTGCAGAAAACATTCAAAATAAATTTTGAATAAATTAATTCTTTTCAGATAAACCAAGCTAAGCCAGAATGTGGACGGCAAAGCCTTGTTGAACTTCTCATCCGACCAGTGCAGAGGTTACCCAGCGTTGCATTACTTTTAAATGGTACTTGTCTGATCTCTTTCCAGACAATTTTGGATGTTTTTATGTAATTGTTTTGTTCTAAAAAATTGGCAAAATTTCTCATTTTCAAAGTGCTCTTAGGTTTCAGTTTTAAAGTTTTTATCTTTTATGTAGAAAATATCTTTATGGATAATCTGAATAATCACTGGTGCTACAAAAATTCACTCTGGCCTAGAAATGCTTTATTTGTTGTGAAATCAGTTTTACTGGCTAGTATTGAACTTTCTGCCTCTCTCCTAAAAGTCTTCTTATATTTCATGGTATATCACTAATTCTCAAACAGTTTACCTTGTGGACTGTGGCCCACCAGGCTCCTTTGTCCATGGGGTTCTCCCAGCAAGAGTACTGGAGTGGGGTGCCATTTCCTCCTCCAGGGAATCTTACCGACCCAGGGATTGAACCCATATCTCTTAATGTTTCTTGTATTGGCAAGTGGGTTGTTTACCACTAGCACCACCTTGGAAACTCGTTCTTAAGGGAACATTGTATAAAAACTTTTTTTTAAAAGGAAAAGTTAGATACTATTTTTTTTAATTAACGTGTGTGTCACAGTGAACAGCATTTTTAAGTCATAGTCGGAAGACCATTGAATTTCTTTTAATCATAGAGAAAATATTTGATAAAATATTACAGATCTTAAGAAGCACACATTTGAAGAAAATCCTGACAAAAGCACTCTAGAAAAAGCTATTGAATCACTAAAGGAAGTAATGACGTAAGTACATAATTTCAATTTTTTTGTTATTCCTTAGATTTACAGTGGAATTGGAACAATTAGAATCGTAAATAGAAAAAGATCAATAACAAAATTCTGTAAAATAGTATCTAAATTATTTTTAGTAGTGTAGTCACATATTAAAATGTTAGAAATATTGTTAAAATATGATTAATCAAAAACATACTTGTGAACATATACATGTAAAGGGTAACAGTGGTTTAGAAATTTGAAAAGTTATAAATGCACCAATAGACATTTTCTTCATATATTTCCAGTCTTAGCTTGTTTTTGTTTTCATATTCTTATTAACCACCCAAATGGAATTTGGGAATTTGACCATGATGAAATGAAAAGGTTAATACGTTTTTCACATTAGCTTTGACTTTTTTTTCTTACTTTGAATTCTGTGGACTTAAATTGGTAGGGTTTGTTGGAGATGTGGTCAAAGTACAAACTCAATGAAATTTACTAGGGGAAATTGATTATTAAACTTAAGCTGCTTACTGTAAGTCTAACTTGGAGACAGCATTGATCAGAAGTGATTTTTTTTTACTAATATGATCAGAATTAAAAGCTCTATTGCTGTTAATTGTTTTGCTTCCTGAAGGATGAGGATATAGCACCTTTTTGAACTTTACATATAAGCATATTCAGTTGATTTAATTAAATAGCTTCTTTAATTAAATAGCTTCATACAGAAGCACTTCATGGAGTGCTTCTGTATGATATAGAATTTCTTTTTTTTTTTTTTTTATCTTCTAAAACCTAGCACCTGGATTCTTTCTTTGGCTGCACTAGGTCTTAGTTGCTGCGTGCAAGCTGTATCTAGTTGCAGAGAGCAGGGGCTACTCTTCGTTGCAGTGTGCAGGCTCCTTATTGCAGTGGCTTCTCTTGCTGGCTCTAGGCATGTAGGCTTCAGTAGTTTCAGTGTGTGGGCTCAGCAGTTGTGGCACTCAGGCTTAGTTATGCCTTGGCATGTGAAATCTTCCCAGAACAGGGATCAAACCTGTGGTCCCTGCTTTGGCAGGCAGATCCTCAACCACTGCCTCCTTGGAAGTCCTGAAATAGAGTTTCTTAAAATACTTGTAAGGAGCTCTTATATAGAAACTACCAGCTCTAGTGAAAGGATCTAGCAGTAGAATAGTGCTCAAATTAATGGGTATGAGCTTCTGTTGCTACTGAAAACATGCATATTTTGGTTTTTGCTTATACTTGTATTTTATATGTTGATCAGCCAATCGTCATGCTTTTGGTTTGTTATTTTGGGATCAGGATAGTAGTGTTTTTCACTACTTAGTGGTTTAACATACACATTCTTTACCTTGATCTTTTCTACAAACTGAATTATGCAGTCAGCGTTAACATACTTTCATAAAAGAAAGATGCTTTTAATTTTGTTGATTTTTTTTCTATTATTTTTATAGTCACTAGTTCATAACTTTTGATTTCCTTTTTCCTGCATGCTTTAGATTTAGCTTGCTCTTCCCGCCTCCCCCCGTCATGTGTCTTAAAGTAGAAGATTAGGATATTGATTTGAGCTTATTTGTTCACTTTTATAGCTGTAAATTTCCCTTTAAACACTACTTTAGTCATGTTCTTGGTTTTTGTTTTTACCTGAAACTGTTTTCTGATTTCCCTTGTGATTATGTCTTGACTTATAGGTTGTTCAGGAGTTTGTTGTTTAATTACCACATATTTGTGAATTTTTGAAGTTTCCTTGTGATACTAATTTTCTAATTTTACTTCACCATTTATAGAAAATATACTTTGTATTATTTCAATCCTTTTAAACTTCCTGAGGCTTATTTTATGGCCTAACCTGGTGAAGGTACCATGTACACTTGAGAAGAATATATTGTGCTCTTACTGGATATTTTCATTATTTTACTTTTAGACTATTCATGTCTTTGATATAAAGTGTATGTTTTGTAGATAGGATATAATTAGGCTTGCATTGTTTGAGACATTGACTTTAAAAAACCTCTTTCTTTATACTTTGCTGGGATTTTTTTTTTTAAGTTGTTTCAGGCAAAGTATATATTTTTCCTCTTATTCCATCTTGTCTGGAAGCAATAGTCTTAATTTTTATTTCAGTGAAATGATTAGTATATAATTTGGGAATGATTTGCATTAAACTTACCTGAACTTAACACTTCTGAACCTGCAGTTTATACCAATATAATGTATTTTAGGAAGTGTATAATGAATATAGTTTAAAGTGAGAGAGAGAGAATATAGTAAGGAGTAAAGCAAAACTTTCTGAAGGATTCTATGAGAAATTTTTTAATGTAGTGGGATACTTTTAGGGAATATATTAACTGATACGGTTATCAAAATTAAGACATATTCACATGGAGGGATTTTTTGTGTGTGTGTGACACAAGATGTGTATATATATAGTTTTTATGGTCTGTTGTTTTAAAAATAACTTTATTAATTTTCAGCCATATTAATGAGGATAAGAGAAAAACAGAAGCTCAAAGGCAAATTTTCGATGTTGTTTATGAGGTAGATGGATGTCCAGTAAGTGTTCATTTTTGATGATTGTCGACTTATTCTTTTTGTTCTTTTTGTTTTTGTTATAGTAGACCCTTGAACTACTGGGAATTAAGGGCACCAACCCCCTGCCCAGAGCAGTAGAAAATCTGTATATAACTTTATAGTTGGCACTCTGTTTCTGTGCTTCTGTATTCATAGATTCAACCAATCATGGGTCATGTAATATTGTAGTACTTATTTACTAAAAAAGAAAACCTGTATGAGTGGACTAGTGCAGCTCAAACCTGTGTTGTTCAAGGTCAGCTGTATTTAGATTCTGCCAGTTATAATATAAACAGAATCTTGGCACAACTTTCTTTTTAATTATAATTTTAAAAAAGTATTTACCATGAAGTAATCTCTTTTATTAATGTTTTCAATCTATTCAGGCTAATCTTTTATCTTCTCACCGAAGTTTAGTTCAGCGAGTTGAAACAATTTCTCTAGGTGAACACCCCTGTGACAGAGGAGAACAAGTAACTCTCTTCCTCTTCAATGACTGCCTGGAGGTAAAGTTGTCCTTAATACAGTGTAATAACACTGCTGTTTTGTATGACTTCATTGAATCTTTAAAACTAAGCTTTGATCAAAACAATAAGTTTTAATTAATTGATTAAAGAAGTTTAAAGTAAAGTGAACTTGAATCACTTTTTTGATGAGACCAATTGTTGATTTAATGCTATTTAATTGAATGCTTTTAGGAGAAGACCTAATATTAAGAAGTATGGTATTTTTTCATAACTTCAAATCCATGTCAAAATGAAAATTTAGTTTATTTTCATGCAAATAAATGCCTAGATCAAGAATTTTAGGAACTTCTTGTACCTATGTATATTTCTTCAAGATTTACAAAATAATTATGACTTCTTTTTAAAATTAAGTACATTTTCCCAGCAGAGAAATCCGTATTTTATTGAAGATGGACATAACTTGATTATTTAATATAATGAATTATAATCCCCTGCCGATGAAACTATAGCCCACCAGGCTCCCCATCCATAGAATTCTCCAGGCAAGAATACTGGAGTGGGTAGCCATTCCGTTTTCCAGGGGATCTTCCCAACCCAGGGATTGAACCCAGGTCTTTATCCTCTAATCCTTGGAGAGTTGTGGCTTGCTTTAAATTTTTTAATTTTACTTCCCATTCAGTTTTTTGATGTCTTCTACAACTGGCTCATAGACTTACCTTGCACTTTAATTCATGTCATTGGTCATTCCTTGTAGCCTCCACGTCTGTTATAGCTTGGCCTCTTACTTCCTTCATCTTTCCTGAATTCACTGACGTTTTTTTCTACCCTCTCTTAGTCTCCATGTCAAAATCACATTAACTGTAACAGTTCTATTTCTAACATTAAATTTGGAGCCCAAATTTTGGACCTTTAGATTTATAAGCTCTTATTCTTTAGCTTGTTTTGTTTTGTTTCTTTTTAACACCAAAACTTAGAGCAAATTTGGAATGAAGAGAATGGTAAATGTTAGAAACATCTAAAATGAGTAAGATCTGAACTGACTTCACTTAGACATGACAGGTGATGTATCTGTATTTTGAGTTCTTACCTTGATGGACTAGCATTTGTATCATCTGTATTAATACTTGTCATTGTTTTTCCTTTTTAAAAATGAGCCTTAAAATTATTTATTTTACTTAGCTAAATTAAAAGTACATTTAGATATTACAGTGGAAGTTAAAGAATTACTTTTTTTCACCATATTAATATAAATGGGCTTTTAATATTTGGTATGTATCATAGATCATGTGTCATATTTCTGCATCAATGTGAATGTGATACTGACTGCCGTTTGATCTTTTCTCATTAACCAACACAGATTTCAGCCTTACTTTGTCATATTTATCTGATGAATATGACCGATCAATCTCAATTCATTAAGCAACTTAATCTAAATTATTTTGTGTTAGTGTCTTTTAGTTAATTGATCATAAGCCCAAATGGTAAAGAATCCTCATGCAATTGCAGGAGGCCTGGGTTTGATCCCTGGGTTGGGAAGATTCCCTGGAGAAGGGAAAGGCTACCCACAACAGTATTCTGGCCTGGAGCATTCCATGGACTTTTTATATATAGTCCAAGGGGTCACAGAGTCAGACATGACTGAGCGACTTTCACTTTCCTAAGCCCAAAAGAGATATTCTTTTAAAAAGACAAAATAATATACAATGATTTCATAGAAATAAAAAATTAAAGACCTTATAAAATTCTCAGAACTTACATACATCATGAGTCACAGGATCCTTTCTGATTTTGTTCCTGTCTTCTCCAGCAATACTTTACCTGTCTCTTCCTTTGGTGAGTTCCCAGTTTAATTAAAGTTATATCAGCACATTGACTTTATAATTTGCATCGATTTGTAATGTATTGTTACTTTGATTTTCATATTTCTCAATAGTATGTAAGTGTCATGAGAACCAGAACCATTTCTGTATTATTCGCTCCTTTATCCTCAGTTCCTTGCATGGGATCTGAGATAATTGTGAATTCTGTTCTTAAACTGAAGTCAGTTATTTTTTTGAACCCAAGGCAGTCATCCCAAAGCAACTATTCCTCTTTCCGAATTCAAGGTCTTTTATTGAAGATTCCTTCATCCTTTGATCCCATTATTTCTCACAACTCTTCCAAGTTCTTTCACACCTCTGGGATCTTTTCCATAGATCCTGTTTTCCTGACTTCTGAGCTCTTTTCATATGAATGTGAACAATTCTGTTACATAGTTACATGTATGAATTTGTTACATAGTAATTACTTACAGATAATTTTGGAATGACTGATACTTAATGAGCTGCATATAGATTTATGTGACTAGTGCCATTTTATTTTTAAGCATTTGGTCTTTGTTTTTGTTACTGACATCAACTTTTTTTTTCTCCCCCCCAATAATCAGATAGCAAGAAAACGACACAAGGTTATTGGTACTTTTAGGAGTCCTCATGGCCAGACCCGACCCCCAGCTTCTCTTAAGCATATTCATCTAATGCCTCTTTCTCAGATTAAGAAGGTGCTAGACATAAGAGAGACAGAAGGTATGATCATTGGATAAACTGTTGGCTAAATAAAAATAGTTTATATTCATTGAAGGTTTAATTCCCTTATATGTTTATTTTTAAACTGGTAAATTATTTTTCAATATTGTTGATTAGTTCTGGCAAAGTAGTTGTTCTTTACTTTTATCCCACTACATTTCTAGGAACTGATTTGATTTTTAATTTTTTTCAAATGAAAGTATTATTTCATTCTGTAGAATATCTTCATCTCTTAAGATACAAAGAGCTTTTAAATGGTTACATGGTTAAAGTAGTGCCCATCCTCCCCATTCCCACACCAAAATTATTCCTTCAGAATCCAAAAGCAGTTGTAGTCTATTACCTGTGCTTCCACATCTTACAACATTTCCTGTTGCCAGTGGCTGCATTGTGAGGGATACATTTAGGATATCACCAGAAATAGATATACATGAGTAAATATACCCAAAGTAACTATGGTAGACTCAATGTGGGCTCATATGTGTATTAAGGAAAGCTTTTACTCTAAACTTTGGGAATGTTAAGAGAGGGTTCTTTGAAGGCTTGAAATTGGCAAAAGTTTATACCTACCATAAGCAATATCATTTTTTAAAATAGTAACTAATGATATGTATGCTTGGCAATATTTTTCTTGTTTAGGCATATATTTTTACGATGTAAGCTGGTTTTATCACTGATCCTATCCTCTAATGAAGGAAAGCTTTCAATTTATGAGAAACAAAGAAAACTTGAATAGCAACTTATATTGCTCTCTTTACTCAGTTGTCAAATTCTGGATTTATTAAGGGCTACATAGAGCATTTACTTAAATCGTCTATATTTTTTGGATTATAATTCTGGAAGACTTCATTGTTCAAAATAGGTTCTGTTTTAGCATCTTGGTCATAAAACCTTTTGTAACAGTTTTAATATTTGAGTATTTTATTTCTTTCAGTTTGATTTAAGTAGGTTGAATTATTATTCTTACAGTGTCACTTTAAAAACTTAAATTCTAGAATTCTAAGAAATGATCTAATTTTTTAAAGCTTCATTAAAGAAAATATTAAATGTTATGGAAAGTACTGCTTACCTAACAACATTAAATTATTATTGTTAGTTCCTCACATGGTATGTACTATTCTTTCCAATGTTTCAACATAATATGATGCTGCTCTTTGTCCAATTAATAACTAAGGGAATAGGAAAGATAGAAATAGAGCTAATTTACTGGATAGAGAAGAGAGAATTCAGTGGAGTTTTCTTACTCTGAGGGAACTAAACTTGTGTTAAATCTGTCATTTTCCAAGGAGTAACATGTAGTGTTTGTGGTTATTCTGGAACCCTAGATTGCCATAATGCTTTTGCATTGCTTGTGAGGCCACCAACAGAGCAAGCAAATGTGCTGCTCAGTTTCCAGATGACATCAGAGGAACTTCCAAAAGAAAACTGGCTAAAGATGCTATGTCGACATGTAGCCAACACCATTTGTAAAGCAGATGCTGTAAGTTCTTAAACTACTATTGTAATGAAAGTTTAAACTCCATGGTAATGTACATACTAAACCTGTATATTTCTAATGACTTGTTAATTATGAATACAGGAGAGTTTTAGTTTTGTGTTTATTGAGGAAAACTGATTTAAAAGTTGTTTTGGAAAAGATGTTTAAAAGTATAGACACATGCAACATTTTTTTGAATCCCTAGCTTACAGATAGGCCCTCATAGCCTTAGAACTCCTTTGGCTTTGCTTTAGTGAAGCTTTTGGAACTTGCATTTTCATTTATGCTCTTTGACTTTACTATTTGTGAGAGAATATTTTGTTCTGTTGTTCTTTTATCTTATTGAGAGCAGTATGGTGAGTTGTAGCAAGTTGCTTTTCCTGTCAGGCAGGTTGCCAATTTATCAGTGCAGTCTCTTAAAATCAAAAGCCATTATAAATGTATAATCCCTTTTATCCTGTACAGATTAAAGTGAAGATACATGAGAAAATCAAAATCAGGTAGCTTGTGATAGATCTTGGATGAAGTCTAGGTCCATTAAAAGATAATTTGATTTCTTCATCATATATGGGAGGGATATGTGATAGATATTGATCCCTTCATATTTGCACAAATGATATATTAGATGGAGGAGAATGTATAAATAGATGACCCTTTTCAGTATAGTAGATTGCCTTGGACATTTCCTGTGGGAATAAAATGTTTATTATAGTTAAATCTGATCTTCAAAGACATTGAGGTATGATTATTATTGTTTATAAATACTTGATTAAGGATATTTACATAACTTTAGAAAAATTAAGAGACTTAAAAAATTTTTTTTTAATTGAAGTCTAGTTTATTTACAGTGTTGTGTTAGTTGCTGGTATATAGCAAAGTGATTCAGTTATACATATATATTCATATTCTTTTCCATTATGGTTTATTATAGGATACTGAATATAGTTCCCTGTGCTGTACAGTAGGACCTTGTTGTTTATCCATTTTATATATAGTAGTTTGTATCTGCTAATCCTACTTTATTCCTCCTCCACGCCTTTTCCCCTTTGGTAATGATAAGTTCTTATCTTTTCTATGTCTGTGAGTTTGTTTCTGTTTTGTAAATAATTTAATTTGTGTCATATTTTAGATTCCACATATAAGTGATATTATATAGTGTTTGTGATTTACTTCACTTAATATGATATAATCTTTGTGTGTGTGTGCACGTGTGTGCTCAGTCATGTCCAACTGTTAGTGGTCTCATGGACTGTAGCCCATCAGGGGGTTTCCCAGGCCAGAATACTGGAGTGGGGTGCCATTTCCTACCCCAGGGGCTCTTCCCAACCCAGGGATCAAACTTGCATCTGCTGCATTGGTAGGTGGATTCTTTACCATTAGTTCCACCTGGGAAGCCCATGATAATCTCAGGTCCATCCATGTTACTGCATGGCATTCTTAAACTCTTTTTTATGGCTGAGTAGTATTCCATTGTGTATCTATTCCACATCTTTATTCATTCATATATCCATGTTGCTTCCATGATTTGGAAATTGTAACTTGTACTGCTGTAAAATTTATTATAATTTGTAAATTGTGCTGCTGTAAACATTGGGGTACATGTATGTTTGTGAATTAGTTTTCTCTGGATATATGCCTGGGAGTGGGATTGTTGGGTCATATGCCATCTCTATTTTAAGGTTTTTTTGGTTTTGTTTGTTTTTATTGCTTTTTTATTTTCAGGGTTTTAAGGAACCTCGGTACTGTTACCCTCTCTGCCTTTGTTATTTGTAGACTTTTTTTTTTTGTAGACTTTTTAATGATGGCCATTCCTTCTGGTGTGAGGCAGTACCTTTTTGTAGTTTTTATTTTCATTTTTCTAATAATTAGTGTTGAGCATCTTTTCGTGTTCCGCTATCCATCTGTATGTTTTTGGAGAAGTGTTTATTTAGGTGTTTGTCTAGTTATTGAGTTGTTGTTTGTTGTCTTGTTATTAAGTTGTATGAGCTACTAGTATATTTTGGAAATTAATCCCTTGTTGGGCACATTGTTTGCAAATGTTTCTCCTATTCTGTGGATTGTCTTGTCTTTTTATGGTTTCCTTTACTGTGGAAAAGCTTTTAAGTTTATTAGGTCCCATTTGCTTGTTTTACTCTTATTTCTGTAGCCTTGGGAGACTGATCTAAGGAAACAATTGGACTTTTATGTCAGAAAATGTTTTGCCTATGTTCTCTTCTAGGAGTTTTATGGTGTCATGTCATGTATTTGGGGCTTCCCTGGTGGCTCAGATGGTAAAGAATCTGCAATGCAGGAGACCCAGATTCAATCTCTGGGTCTGGACGATCTCCTGGAGAAGAGAATGGTGTTTATTGAGTTTTATGTATGGTGTGAGAGACTGTTCTGACTTCCTTGATTTATATGCATCTGTCCAGCTTTTCCAATACCACACTGAAGAGACTTTTTTTCCCCCTCAATTCTGTACTCATGCCTCCTTTGTCAAGAGTATATAGTAGTTGCAAGGTGTCTTCTGATTTCCTCTTTGATTCCATCATTGACTCGATATTTTTTTTTTTAAGTAGCATGCTTTTTAGTTTCCATATAATCTTTTTTTTTCTCTTTCTAAGGTTGACTCTAGTTTCATGCTATTGTGATCAGAAAAGATGCTTGAAATTATTTCTGTCCTCTTAAATTTGTTCAGTCTTGTTTTGTGTCCTAGTATGTGGTCAATCCTAGAGCTTGATCTATGTGCACTTATAAAGAATGTGTTCTGGTTTTTTGGATGTAGTGTCCTGAAAATATCAATTAAGCCTAACCTTTTCATTATATCATTTAGGATCTCTGTTGCCTTTCTCATTTTGTCTGGAAGATGTATCTACTGATGTGAGTGAGATGTTAAAGTCTTTCACTGTTGTATTCCTGTCAGTTTCTTCCTTTATGTCTGTTAATACTTGCTTTTTGTATTTAGGCACTCGTCTGTTGCATATGTTAACAAGTATTAAATGCGTGTAATATCTTCATCTTGTATTGACCCTTTTATCATTATAGAATGTCCTTTTTTATCTTTATGACTTTTGTTTTACAGTCTGTTTTGTCTGGAATGAGCGTTGCTAGATCTGCTTTGTTGTCATTTCCATTTGCATGAAATATCTTTTTCAGTCTCATCGCTTTCAATCTGTATGTCATTGGCCCTGGCCCTAAGGTGGGTTTCTTATAGGCCGCAGGTTGTAGGCTCTTTTTTTTTTTAATCCAGTCTGCCAATGTCTTTTCATTACAGTGTTTAGTCCATTGACATTTAAGGTAATTATTGATAGATAAGTATTTATTTCCATTTTTAAAACCTTACTTTCCAGTTGAGTTTATATTTCATCTTTGTTCCTTTCTGTTTTCCCTGTTTTGGTTTGATGGTTTTCTTTTGTATTATGCTGTTTTCTTTTCTTTTACTTTTTTATGAACCTGTTACATGGTTTTGATTTGTGGTTACCCTGGCTGTCAAGTGTGTTAACCGACAACTATATTGACCTCCTCTAGACTGATAGTCATATAGGCTCAAACACATTCTTTAAAAGAAAAAAACTACATTTTTATACTCTTTCCCCACATTTTATGATTTTTGACGTCCTCTTTTATATCTTTGTATTTACTCTTTTGGTGTTAGTTGGAGTTATCATTACTTTCAGAAAAATTATTTTATTTTTTAAATTTGTGTACTAGCTTATGTAAGTGATTTTCTTTCCAATTGTGATTTTCTCTTTCGTGTAGATTTTTTTTTCTTTATTCTACTTAGAGAAACCTTTGAATATTTCTTTTAGGATAAGTTTAATATTGCTGTATTCTTTTTAGTTTTTGCTTGTCTGAGAAGTTCTTTATCTCTCCCTATTCCAAGTGATAATCTTGCTGTATAGAGTGTCCTGGGTTGCAGCCTTTTCCCTTTTAAGACTTTGAGTGAATATATCCTGCCACCCCCTTCTGGCCTTCAGTATTTCTGTAGGTAGAGATATAAGTTGACAGCCTTATGGGGAGAGGGGTCCTTTGTAATTAACTCTGTTTTTCTCTTGCTGCCTTTGGAATCCTCTTTATATCTTTAACTTTTGCCATTTTAGTTATAGTATATCTTGGTGCAGGTCTGTTTGGGTTCATCTTGTTTGGGACCCTGTAGAGAAATCAGCTGATAGCCTTAATGGGGGCAGGATTCCTTTGTAATTAACTCTTTGTTTTTCTTTCGCTGCCTTTAGAATCCTCTTTATATCTTTAAATTTTATTGTTTTAGTTATAGTATATCTTGGTGTAGGTCTGTTTGGGTTCATCTTATTTGGGACCCTCTGTCCTTCTTATATATGGGTTTCCATTTCCTCCCTTAGATTTGGGACATTTTCAACCGTAATTTCTTCAAATACATTTTTAAATTCCCATTCTGTTTGTTTTCCTTCTGGGATTCCTGTTATGCATAGATCTGGATACTTTATATTATTCCATAGATCTTCTATATATATATTTTTTTAATTTGTATTTCTGTCTGCTGTTCTAGTCTGGTAATTTCCATTATTCTATCTTCCAGATCACTTATTAGTTTTCATTATCCAGTTTGCTGTTGATTGCCTTTAGTTCAGCTTTTGTCTCATTTTACTTTTAATTGACTCCTCTTTTTATATATATATATATATATATATATATATATATTTTTTTTTTTTACAGTAATCTCTGTTTCTATCCATATCATTTCTTAACTCCTTCAATATTTTCATTATCCCCTTTTTGGACTCAGGATCTGGTAGACTGGAGATGTCTGTTTCATTGTTCCTTCAGGGAATTCTCTTGGTCTTTTAATTGTGTGGTTCCTCTTCTTTATTTTACTTCTATTTCTCTGACTCTGAATTAAGGAGAAACATTTTTCTACCATGGTCTGGAAGGGCAGTTTTTATGAGGGAGTGTCCCTGTGTAGCCTTTGTGAGTGTAATATTTTTGAGCAAAGACTGTTTTCGTTATGTATGCCTGCCACATTTTTCCTCTCTGTGTGTTATCTATTATCCCCTTGATAAGGGCATGATTGTTATCATGATGACCAGAGCCTGCACTGGATGTTGAGTGTGGCTTCCTCTTTGCTCTGTGGTTGTTACAACTCTGTCTGGGGCAGGGTCTGCCCGCCTTTTGGATAGATGCCCCAGGTCTGTTTCTGAACTCCAGTGTGAGGTAGATAGGACTGGAATACTCCCACTGGGCGAGACGCCACCCAGTAAATATTGGGGAAAGACTTGTCTAGTGGAAAGTGCACTCTGATTTTGCCTGTCACTATTGTGACAGGCTGGTTCTGCTGGTTCACAGAGTACAGTTTTTGGCACACCCCTTGGTCCCACCTCAGCTGTGGAGATTTAGATAGTTAGCTCTGGTAACCCTCAGGTCTTCTACTCAAAAAGCTACTAGCACAGATCTGTTGACACAGAACTACTGAGGTCAGGCACTAGGACCACCATGGCTGGGTTGAGCACCTGGACCCGCCATAGCTGTAGGAGCTACTGAGTCAGCCTAGACCCTCAGCCTACCTCTGTGTGTGAGTGCCAGCAGAGCCTACTATCTCTAGACCTGCCCCAGCCACAGGAGCACAGTAATCTACACCAGTGTCCTACAGGCACTGAGTTTACCAAGCCATCTCAGGCACATAAATTCATGAGCCATGGGGACATTAAGATTTCAGCCCTGCTTTCTAAGTTGTAAGGCCACTGGCAGTTGGCTAGGATTGCAGCCTTGCCTCTGTGAATGAGCAGCTGAGCCTGTTATGAGCACACTGAGAATGAGGCTGCTATTCTGTGCCCCACCCTTCCTTTGAGCTTGCAAGTTAACAGTGGGGCTTCAGTGGCGGATCCAGTCTCCTTTTTGCACATGCACCAGATTGCAGCTTGGATCGTACTCCAAGCCCCTTCAGGCAGTCTTCATGCAGACAACTCCAGTCTTCGCCCCAGGTCTGTCCTTTGAAGCCCAGGTTTTAGCACCCAACCTTCTCAGATGGCTCAGGAGGTAAAGGACCCACCTGCAGTGCAGGGGACACAAGAGACCTGGGTTCGATCCCTGGTTCAGGAAAATCTGCTCAAGAAGGAAATGACAACTCACTCCAGTATTCTTGCCTGGAAAATCCCATGGACAAAGGAGCCTGGCAAGCTATAGTCCAAAGGGTTGCAAAGAGTTGGACACAGCTGAGCACCTGTGTGTACCAGCAGACATGCCTCTCAGGCTGAGGATTGCAGTGAGATAGCCTGGACCTTCTTTGCGGGTCTCCCTCTGTTCTACTTGTTGCAGACCAGTTGCTCTGTTCTCTCTCAAGCCTCTGAAGCTCTCTTTCTTTCCACACTGATCTCTCCTGCTGGTGAAGCGTTTTTCTGTGTCAAGGAACATTTCCTCTTTCATAGCTCCCTCCCAGGGGTACAGATCCTGTCCCAATTCCCCTTTTCTTTGTTTTCTCCTTCTCTGTTAAATGGTGATCTTTCTTGCATTTTGGTTTTTTGAGCTCTTCTGCCAGCATTTAGCAGGTATTCTGTGAGCTTTATTCTACATACAGGTATGTCTGTGGGAGGAGGTGAGTTCCACGTCCTTCTATTGCACCATCTTGCTCTGGTCCTTGATTTGTTTTTTGTTTGTTTTTTCTGTGGGCCAACAATATATTGTTATAAATAAAGGATTGCTCCACACAAAGGTTCATTGAAAGAAATACAGTACTAGTGTATACAACAGAATGCTGGCTAGGAAAATAATGGAGACAGCTTTTTGTAAAGCCAAAAAGCTGTTCATTATAAGGAAGAATTTTTTTCTCATATTTCTAGGTATCCATATATAAAATGGATCTCTGCAGTATAATGATTTCCTACTACAGAGATTATTCCTAAATTTATCACAATGTCCAACTATATGGCTTTTGCAGTCTTTTATAAATTTATAACTATGATTCTGGAGTGTAAACAGTAATGGAAAAATGCTGAAAATAAAATCTATTGAATTACTAGCCACAGGATGGCTAATAATTCTAGAACTGGAATATAAACAATTAATGAAAGTATTTCATAACCACAAGGTGGCAGCAAACATTTAACCTATATCCTAATTTATACTGTTTTAAGCCGCAAAATTCTTCCCAGTTGTGAAATTTTGTTACTAAAAAATGTTTATAAATGTTTATAAATTCAGATATTCAGGGACTTCAGTTGAACTCTCTCTTACATTTCAAATAGTACATTTTAAAATGCCCTGATTTGGTGTCTTTTCTTTTGAGAAATTTTGCCATGTTGAAGAGAAAATATTTGTATACTCACACATACATTGTAAAAAACAGCAAAAATCTTGAGTAGTTTGATTTATTCCTAAAATCAAACCTGTAAGAACTTACATGCACACACCTGTGTGTGCATGTAAGTTCTTACAGGTTTGATTTTAGGAACAGCTGTGTATTTTGATTTTATTATTTTAAAAATTAATATTAATTTTCAACAGGAGAATCTTATTTACACTGCTGATCCAGAATCCTTTGAAGTAAATACAAAAGATATGGACAGTACATTGAGTAGAGCATCTAGAGCAATAAAAAAGACTTCAAAAAAGGTAAATCTCAGTGACATTATTATTCACCGTATCTCCAAAATGTATTTTTCAGAGTATATTAAAATAATATAGCCATAGATGTCAGTGTGAAGGTAGTATATAAAACAAAGTTGTTTTTCGGTTTTAGGAAATGGCCTGCAGAGATAATAGTTAGTGAATTCTTTGGCACAGTAATTGTAACAGCTTTTATCCTTCCCATTCTAGTTACTGTGATATTTCTGATGGTGTTTTAAGTATGTGTGCATTCATGTTAGAAATTGCCTTAGATATTTTTCAGCAAAGGGCACACAAAAGAGTTAGGAAACCTGGGATCTGTTCCTTACCATCGTAAGTTTCAGACTTCTAATGATGAAGATAACTTTCCTACTTACCTTACCTCACCTAATCGAGGTTGTTCAGGACTATACAAGAATGTAGGTAATATGTTTTTAAAAAGTAGAACTAGAGTTTTAATTTTATAGGTAAATTTACAGCCAGAGTCTATTGTTCAGTTCATAAGTTTTTGATTGTTGTTTTCTTTGCCTTTGAGGGGAGGCTGCATACTTTAATCATCATTGTATCTCTGCATTTAACATGAATAATATATAGTAGATAAACATTAACAATGGTGATTCAAATAAAGTCCTACCCTTTTTCAGTTAAATTGAGGTTTAAGTGGCTTTGGATCAACAATCTCACAACTGAATTATAGCAAAATTAGACAAGACCAAGGTTTCTTCTCATGCCATATTTTCCCTCCTACTTTCTCCTGCTGGACTAGTGTTCTATGAATGCAAGATAGAATAATCCACAATCCCTAACCGTAACCCTAACCCCTAACCCTAACCCTAACATTTTCTCACTGCTTTGTCCAGAGATTCTCATTCTGCCATATACTTTTTATAGAAAAAGTATATGGCAGAATTCCTCCATATTTTTTATAGAAAAACTTTTAATGTAAATTTGGCTTTGTTTTACATATAATTGTTCTAATCAACTATATTAGATTTATCTAGGTTTTTATATTAATTGTATCTTGTTTTAATTCTAGGTTACAAGAGCATTCTCTTTCTCCAAAACTCCAAAAAGAGCTCTCCGAAGGGCTCTTATGGCATCCCAAAGTTCAGCAGAGGGAAGAAGTCCTTCTAGTAATGAGAAGCATGTAATGAGTCGTCTGGCTAGCACATCATCATTAGCAGTAAGTGATTTTGATTTAACAGGCTAAATGACTTCAAATTTATCAAGTTGGTATAAAATTTGTTGACTTTTTAAAGGTAGAAATCTTAATATTTCCATCAATTTTTTTGATATATCTAACCTCATTGTTGGGTTAAGATAATTTAGAAAACCTCATTTAATGAATTAGAGACTTACTTAAGGTGTAGTTTATTTGATATGAAATTTTATTGGGATTGAGATGTTAATCTCTGAGAAAGAAACATTTTTCGGTCTAGCCTATCACTTTACTGACGTACAGAACGATAGTTCTATGTATAGATTGGCTCCAGTAATATAGCAGAGACTGAGTTTTATTTCCTTTATTAGTTCTGTGAATAGATAATCACTGAAGTGAGTATCAAAAGGTTTAATGGGTTCTAAATTCATGTGTTTATTTTTAAATGTTTCCTGAGCAATCCAAATTTCCCAATGGTGTCAGAATTATTAGACATTTAATTAATATTAAGGGCATTTCTAACATATATTACTGTCACTAAATAGTGATGTATCTGTCCTTTGTAAAAATTATTAATATAACTTACTAAGGTTAAGAAAGGCAAGTGACTGTCATTTCTTAGCTATATGTTCTTCAGCAAGTTTCCTATTTTCTCTTATCCCCAATTTGCAGATGAAAGAAAGGAGTACTTACCCCATGTTGTTATTGTAAAGGGTAATTACACACACTCTATCACATCTATCACATATATGATGTGATTATTTTCTCAGAGCCAGTTTGAGTAGTGGTTAAGAGCAGGATCTCTGAAACTCCTAAGTTCAGATCCCAGTTCTGCTGTTGACTAGCTGTATGACTTTTGTCAACTTATTAAAGATGTTTCTGTTTCAATTTCACTGTTTATAAAATGAATATAAAGTAGTAGTTGTAAGGATTAAGTAAATTAGTGCACTTAGGGTAACACCTTCATGTTTTATAAACGGTTACCTTTAATTATATAAAATGCATACAAAAAAGGTACATAATGCTTAATAGCTTATTTTTTATAAAGCTAGTTAAGTCTTTAGTTAATATACATCAAAGGTTATAGCTTATTATGAGTATGTTTATATAGATTTGTAATCAAGATTAACCTTCCAATGGAAGGGAAATCATACTTGGTTGATAATATAAATTTTTGCAAAGATGTTAGTTAATGAAAAATGTATTGAAATTGACAAAATATAGTAAGCATTCATTTACTAAAATTAGATTGTAAGCTTTCTGAAACCCAGTGCACTATCCCTTTTTTATTTCCTGCATCTGTTGTAACTATTATAAATATTACTGCTTTTCAAATGAAGATAATAGGATTTTATAGAAAACTTTCGGAAAATTAATATATATTACTTACGGCTTTACCAGTTTTATGTACATAATATAAATAAGTACCTAAAGTATCTTTAAGACATTCCTGTCCTCTTCTGAATTGCCTATTTCTGTTCTAACAGATTACTCATTCTGTTTCCACAAGCAATGTAATTGGATTTACTAAGCATGGCTTTGTTCAGCTCTCAAACTCTACTGGTGGGCGCTCTCAAAACTCCTGGTTTCGATCTGTACTTCATTCTGCCTCATGAGCTAGTTTTTCAGACATGCTAGAAGGAAATTGAGTTTTCAAATTTCAAAAAAGTTCTATCCAAGCCATCTTTGATATTTGTGAAGAATTAGGAGATACGTCAACCAGTAATGGAAACAAGCCTTGTGAAGTTTAATGTGAGCTTATTAGCTATTTGAAATTTGTATTTACTATGAAAAAAAGAAAATATTTTTCTCCACTGAATCACTTATTAGGTGAATGGGGACTTCTGAATTCACAACTTTATAACTGCTTTGAAATCACAACAACTTAGGCTTAATGGAGTATCTTTGTTTATTGGCACATAAAACTATTTTGCAAGATAATTTAGTCATAAGGCCTGAAAAAATCAGTCCCATTAGAGATGTTCTTATTTATGGAAGTAATTACTTAAAAGTAGTAGTAATTGCCCTATGAAGTGGATTTATATTCCAAATATGATTCTTAATCTTAGAATTATGACATTTTATGGCAAATCATCAAGGTTTTACCTGAGGAAAATGTAAACTTTTATACTATCTACTTAAATCATCACTTTGCTGTCACTTGAATGGTAATACTTTACCAACCCAGCTCTTTAAAACTCTTCAAACCTTGTTGATGAGAACTTATAGCTAGCTAGCTGCCTTGCTGGCTCTAAGTTTGTGTGTATTAGTAGCTTAGTCGTGTCCTGCTCTTTGTGACGCCATGGACTGTAGCCCACCAGGCTCCTCTCTGTCCATGGAATTCTCCAGGCAAGAATACTAGAGTGGGTTGCCATTCCCTTCTCCAGGGAATAGTTAACTATTCATGTCTGTTAACAGAGAAGGCAATGGCACCCCACTCCAGTACTCTTGCCTGGAAAATCCCATGGACGGAGGAGCCTGGTAGGCTGCAGTGCAGTCCACGAGGTCGCTAAGAGTCAGACACGACTGAATGGCTTCACTTTCACTTTCATGCATTGGAGAAGGAAATGGCAACCCACTCCAGTGGTATTGCCTGGAGGCTCCCAGGGATACCGGAGCTTGGTGGGTTGCTGTCTATGGGGTCGCACAGAGTTGGACACGACTGAAGCGACTTAGCAGCAGCAGCAGCAGCAGCATAGTACCTTTCATAATAATTTGTTTTGATTTATATCCCCTCTTAACTTTTTGTACTGTTTCTTTGTTATTAAAAATTCTGATGATATTTAACTTTGACACTCTGAAATAATAAAGTCTAGACAGCTTAATATATTAGTAATCTCTTTTATCAGAAGTACTGCTGTTTTGCTTAGTTTTATTTGAAGCAAAATCATACATACACACATATAAATATGGGTTGAACACATAATATAAAAACTTTTTCAGAGTGTATGGCTTTTACTTTAGAAAATTATTTCCCATGAAGTAATTTTACTCTTCTTAATTCTGCTTATGATTAAGAAGAAACCACTGTGGTTTGTCTTTTTAACCTCGAAAATTTGTCTTCTAATTTATAATTTTAAAAATACACCTGAAACACTAAATCATTTATATCTCACAGAAGTACACTACTAGCAGTAAGCATATATCTCTTTCATTTGAGTTAATATGTAGTAAACTAGTCTATCCATTTTTCTTGTTTTCAGAATGCTAAAATAGTTCTATGTGTTCTCCCAACCCTTCCCTCCTAATTTTAAGTTTCTCTTTCTTTAAAGAGTTTAGATTTTCAGATGTCTTACTTGTTATGATAATTTGTAAAATGCAAAAATAGTATGTATGATACTAAGCTATAGCTTACTTAAGAGAAAAATATTTAAATATAAAATGTTTGTCTTTACAGGGCATCCCGTCTCCCTCCCTTGTCAGTCTTCCTGCCTTCTTTGAAAGGAGAAGCCATACTTTAAGTAGATCTACAACTCATTTGATATGAGGCTTAAAAAAAAATCTTAATTTGTACAAAGTTATAAACACATCATTCTCAAATAAGAAACTGACTTAAATGGTACTTACTGTTAGCACTTAGTGAAAGCTGGAAAGAAGGTAACACTAAACTATGCCATTTAAATTTTTTCTTTAAAGAGTAAGGTTAACCTCTGACATTTTTTGAGTTAATTCATGTAAAAAGTTATATTGATTTTGGTGTAATTTTTCTCTTTGTTGAATCCAGTTGAAGACCAGTCATTTAAGTTATTCATGATATTAATAACTTTGCCACATGATACAGTAAATAAATTTTATTGGTTGATGCCAAATACTGCTGTAAATCTCTTTGTACAGTATCCATGAATGAATTTTTGGAAATAAATGTGTATCTCAATTTGTTCAGAAATTAAGTGATATCACAAATGAAAACATGGATAGATCTCTGAATAGTGGGTTCTTGGTTCACATACTCTTTTGCAGTTTGTTTTATAAATAAAGATATCGCATGTGTATTTTGAAAGATTTGCCACTATTGACAAGAGTAACAGTTAAAGGAGGTGGTTTCAGAATATACTTGCAAATTGAGATAAGGGCAAAAGGATTAAAAAATCATGTATATTTTGCACAAACATGATACTGATGTATACTTGTTTAAGGGCCAGTATACTTATAGTGATTTTAGCCACAGATCACTTAATTTAGTTTGATAGTGTGTAGAATTTTATTTGGAAAGATAAGACCGTGGGGAGATTGTGGTAAAGTGGTTTATACTCTTTATGAAATAATTCCTAAGTTGGCTAATCTGCTGTAAAATGCATTGATATGTGTATGGTTAAATTTTTATTGTGGCCTCATAATTAAATGTAAAATTGAAATACACTTGTTGTAAAATATTTTTCAAACTCTGATTTTATCTTTCATAATAGGGTGTTTTTTTAATGGTAGTACAAAATAATCAAATTCCTATGAATAAATGCATTGTTATTTCCTACTTGTTTAGGGAGTACTGCATATGTTTGTCATTTAACAATTTTCAATTATCTGTTATAATACTTTAACTTACTATATAGATTTTTTTCTATGCCACATATGTACCACTTTCATAGTGAATCATCCTTTATTGCTATATTTTAAAAGCAGTTGTATTAGGAAGAACTTTGTAAATAAATTTCTAAAACTCAAGTATATTTTATGTTTCATATTTTAAACAATTCTTGTATACAAATTTTCATAGGCCAGGATGAATGTTTTATCAACCCTTGCTCTGTTATGTATTTGTTTTCCATATTTATTTGCTTATTCCTCCCTCTGTTAATATTGGGCAGTGTGTAAGTTAGGAGTCTTTAATCTGGAATCTACTTTGCAGAATGTAAGTAGTGAATGCTATGATAGTTTATATAAAATTTTGTGTTTATAAACATCTATGCATTTTTCCTGGGCTTTCCTGGGGTGACTCAGTGTAAGGAATATGCCTGCCAATGCAAGAGACACGGGTTCAGTCCCTGGGTCAGGAAGATCCCCTGGAGAAGGAAATGGCAACCCACTCCAGTATTTTTGCCTGGAGAATTCCATGGACAGAGGAGCCTGGCAGGCTACAGTCCATGGGGTTGCATAGAGTCAGACACAACTTAGTGACTAAACAACAACTTGATTACCTCCAAATATGTGGGTTTTCCAGGGAGAGGAAATGACGTGAGATAAGGCATGAAGTTGGAAATGTACTGGATGTTCATTGGCAAAATATAGCAGGTAGGCAGTTTTAACTTTAAAGGGAGCTTTAGAGTCAGTGTGAAAAGGTACTATTATCCAGGAGTATGGATGCAGGGAGATGTGAGCAAACTGAAACTCATTACCACAGCAGAATACCATAATTCTCATACACATATTTCTAGAAAAATAAAACTTATTAATACTGATATAGGAAGAAGTAGAACACATATAAATGTTCCTATAAACACTAAAGAAATGAATTCACATTTAAAGTTATTCCTAGAAAGGAATCACCAGGCCCAGATGGCTTCACTGGATAATGCTATTTAATATTTAATGAAGAACTAATACCAAACACAAATTCTTAAAGAGAATAGAGGAAGGAAACTTCCCAACTTATTTTCTGAGTTCTGGATAACCATGGATATTTTAAGAAACATTAATCTTATTTGGGGCTTCCCTGGTGGGAATCTGTAAACAGTGAAGAATCTGGCTGCAATGTAGGAGAACCGGGTTTGATCCCTGGGTCAGGAAGATCCCTAGGAGAAGGAAATGGTAGCCCACTCCAGTATTCTTGCCTGGGAAATAAATCCCATATACAGAGGAACCTGGCGGCTACAGTCCATGGAGTGGTAAAGAGTCTTATTTGTGAAAATACTTGTAGTATTTCAAATTTTTAACAAATGACATATTGTAATATATTAAAAGAATAACTAAGTTGGGTTTATGCAAGGCACACAAGGTTATTTTAATTTTAGATAATTTATCAGTATATTTTCCTAATAGGCTAAGGGAGAAAAATTATATTACCTCTGTAGTTGCAGAAAAACATCTGATAAATTTGTCTGCTGTCATCAAACTTCTTGCAGATTACGAGTAGAATGGAACATCCTTAAACTGATAAAGGTTATCTACTAAAATACTATAATGAATGTCATACTTAATGATGAAGCCTTGGCAACATCTTTGTGATCAGAAAGGAGAAGAGTGCCTACTGAAGTACCTAAGTGTAAATCTAATAAAAGATGTAAAAGATCTTCAGTCAGTTCAGTCGCTGAGTCATGTCCAACTCTTTGTGACCCCATGGAATGCATGCAGCGCGCCAGGCTTCCCTGTTCATCAGCTCCCAAAGCTTGCTCAAATTCCTGTCCATTGAGTCGGTGATGCCATCCAACCATCTTATCCTCTGTCATCCCCTTCTCCTCCTGCCTGCCAGCATCAGAGTCTTTTCAAATGAGTCAGTTTTTCGCATCAGGTGGCCAAAGTATTGGAGTTTCAGCTTCAGCATCAGTCTTTCCAAAGAACACCCAGGACTGATCTCCTTTAGAATGGACTGGTTGGATCTCCTTGCAGTCCGAGGAACTCTCAAGAGCCTTCTCTAACACCACAGCTCAAAAGCATCAATAAGTCTGTCACTGTTTCCATTGTTTCCCCATCTATTTGCCGTGAAGTGATGGGACCAGATGCCATGATGTTAGTTTTCTGAATGTTGAGTTTTAACCCAGCTTTTTCACTCTCCTCTTTCACTTTCATCAAGAGACTCTTCAGTTCTTCTTCGCTTTCTGTTGTAACGGTAGTGTTATCTGCGTATCTGAGGTTTTTGATATTTCTCCTAGCAATCTTGATTCCAGCTTGTGCTTCATCCAGCCCAGCATTTCTTATGATGTACTCTGCATATAAGTTAAATAAGCAGGGTGACATTATACAGTCTTGACGTACTTCTTTCTCTATTTGGAACCAGTCTGTTGTCCGATGTCCAGTTCTAACTGTTGCTCCTTGACCTGCATACAGATTTCTCAGGAGGCAGGTATGGGAATTTATTTAATTAAAGACCTTAATGGAGATACTGTATCATAGTCATGGATTAGTTCCTTTGCTTTTGAACAATGTTTCCTTCAAATTGAATTGTAGATTCAAACAAAGCCAAAGGACAAAGTATGTGTTTGATTGTGTATACCATGACAGATTGTTTTCCAATTGTATATGGAAATACATTAGTTATGAATAACCACTCGGTTGAGGAAGTGAGAGGACTGGCTTTATTAGAAACAAGGTTCTTATAAAGTTGTAGGCATCAGGACATTGAGGTGTTAGAAGTATTGATATGAAAATAATGGATCGTAATTGAAAATCTATAAACAGACAAAACGGCACTTTAAAACTTTGGAGAAAAGATAGTCTGTTCATTAGATAGTGCAGAGAAAAATGGGTATCTTTATTTTAAAACCAGAAGAGAAGGAAATTAATTTCTTCACATACTATATAAAAATGAATTTCAAGGGAATTTTAGACTTAAATATGAAAGGTAAAACTATAAAGATTTTACTAGGCAATATAGGAGAGTATCTTTAATCTGAGGGTTGGAAAAGATTGCTTAAACATGTTACCTTGTTTAAGCTAATTATAGTGGGAGAGGTTGATAAATCTACATTAAAATTAAGAACTTCTAGTCATGAAAAGACATCATTAAGAGAGTACAAGTCACAGAGTAGAGGTTTGCAATTTATACAACTGATAAATGACTCATATCCAGAATATATAAAATCTGAAAAATCAGACATCTCTATAGAAAAAAATGGCATTTTACAAGTGAAGAAATCCAAATGGCCAATAACCTTATTAAGAAATGTTCCTCATCCATAATGCAGAAAACGCTAATAAGCACCATTGCACAGGTACCATATTTGCTTAGCACAAATAGGAAGCAGAGAAGTCCCTTCACTGCTCTTTGGAGTGTAAATTGTATAATCACTTTACAAAATGCTTGGGCATTAAACGATAAGGTTTAAAATATGCATAGCTTGATACCAAACAACTGCAATCCCAGATATTTATTTTTTAAAAAATAGGTACATGAATATCAGAATCCATGTACAAAAGAATGTTCTTAGCTGCATTACATAATAGGTTGAAAATGAAAAGTTAGAAATTTTTATCAATATTGTAATGAATGAATATACTATGTTGTAGTCATGCATTGAATGAGCTGAACATGCAATGGCCTGGATAAGTTTGAAAGTATTAAGTGAAAGAAAATAGATATAAAAATAACTTTTTATTCTATTTATATAAAGTTTAAAAATTGACAAAGCATTACTTTATTGTGTAAGGTTGCAGAATTATCTGATAAAAGTTTAGGCAAGCAAGAAAATTACTACTATAAAAGCAAAAATAGTCTCACCTCCATGGGGTAAAATGAGGAAGGGGCACATGAGAGCTTATATGTACTGCTGGCAGCATTCTATTGATACTTCTTAACCTGTATGTTCAGAGAAGGCAATGGCACCCCACTCCAGTACCCTTGCCTGGAAAATCCCATGGATGGAGGAGCCTGGTAGGCTGCAGTACATGGGGTCGTGAAGAGTTGGACGTTATATGGTTGTTCACTTCATAGTAGTTTATCGCTTTATTTAGTTTTTTGAGAAGACCAGTGACATTGACAAACATCTGTCAAGGTTGAAAGAGCAAATATAAAACATTAGATATGATATATTGACACATGCATATGATATTATGAACAACTTTCTCCCAGTCAAATTGAAAACAGTTGAAATTGATAAAATTTGAAGAAAATACAAATAAAACTGACCAAATAAGGGAAAATAAAAATCTGGTTGGTTCTATTAGTTATTAAAGAATAGACTCCAAAGTTAAAATTCTTTCTTACAAGGAAAATACTTGGTCTTAATAGTTTTAGGGTAAGTATACCCCAAATTCGAGAAACAGAATGAAGAGAGAATATTTTCCATTTTTAATGAGTATAGCATAACCTTGATATCAAAAGAAAGAGAAAAGAAAAAAAATTACTGTCTAATCTCATTCAAGACTGTCAATGGAAAAATTCTAAATTGCTAATATTCTGTTAGCAAAGTCAATTTAGCATTGAATAAAAAAGATTATGCATCATTACTGAGTTTATCTCTGGAATGCAGGGTTGCTTTAACAATACAAAATCAGTGTAAATAACCACAACAGATGAAGGGGAAAATCAATAAATAAAATGCATTTGAAAAATAAAATAATGCATAAGAAAGTACTTCCTTAAGGTAATAAAGGACTTTCACCAAGAAAAACAACAGCAGGCATCTTACTTAATGATGAAACTTTAAAAGTGTTTCCTTCAAGATCAGAATACAAGGAGTCATTATATTGGAGGTAGTAGCCAGTGCAGTGACAGTTTTTTTAAAAAGTGTACGAATTCATGAGGAAAATAAATGTTCTTATTTATATGGGTGTTATTGTCTGCATAGTCCTGTGGTCTCTCCCCTCCTCCACAAAGAACATGTAGATGCATTGTTAGAGTTAGTAAGAGTAATAAAGTTCTGGAAATAAAAATCTTTTATTTCTATGCACAGACAAAAATAAAAAGCTATAATTTAAAAAATAACAGTGGCAACAAAAATACAATGGAATTCATTCCAACAGAAGATTTGCAAAAGTTTTTTATGGAGAAAATGGAAACTTTATTGGAAGTCATTAACAATACAGAGTGTATTCTTTGATATAAATTCTCTAAGTTGATTGCCCATCCTCAATAAGAATCTTTAATTTATTAAACTGGCTAATTCTAAAATAGACTTGGTAGAACAAGTAGCTAATAAAGTTAAGATACTTGTGAGGAGGGACAAGGTGATGGCATTTGATTTACAAGATAGCAGGACTTACAAACAATATGGTATTTGGTGCAAGGATAGGTAAATTGATGTACTGATGAATTGGTTTATTGCACAGAAATCAGTTTGTCGTCATGTGGTAAAGTTGTACATGACTAAACCAGATAGTATATCCATTCTTAGGGAAGCTCTTGCACACATGTGTCTGTTGGTGTCCAGATATGAGAATGTCCACAGCAGCATTGCTTACAGTATTCACAAATTGGAAACAACCCAAATGTTTACCAGTAGCAGAATGGATAATTATAGACTATCCGTACAATTTTATGACATACAGTGATAAAATGAATGCGTTTTATCTACATCTAGTAACATTAATTTCAGAAACATAGTGAAAAAGCAGGTCCCCAAAAATAGATACAGCAATATTCTATCTGTATAAAGTTTAAAAACAAAAAGGACGGTTATTTAGGTACAGGTAGATGGAGAAGGAAATGGCAACCCACTCCAGTGTTCTTGCCTGGAGAATCACAGGGACGGGGGAGCCTGGTGGGCTGCCGTCTATGGGGTTGCACAGGGTCAGACACGACTGAAGCAACTTAGCAGCAGCAGCAGCAGCTGGTAACATTTTAAGGAAGAGCACTGGGCAGAACTAGCACAAAATTCTGGGTAACAGTTACCTCTTGAAAGTGTTCGCTTAGGGTGAGAAATGTGGTTGGAGAGGAGCACAGAGGAAGAATCTAAGGTATTGGCGATTTAATGCAGGATAGTGTATGTGTGGGTATTATTTCCATAATATTCATTTTAAATTTGTATTTCACATTAAAGTTATATTTCACAGTAAAGTTTTTTAAAGAGAAAAAAAAAAATCCTCAAATAATAGAGAGAAATCCCCTAAACATAATACTTTGTAACAAGTGATGGCAAATAATCATGTTACATGCAATATGAACAGAATTGCATTAAATTGGAAAAGAAGGATTCACCCTCCATCACCACAGCTATTTACTCTGTTTTTAAAGCCTTTAGCTAATTGAATTATACAAAAAAGTAATTGTTATACATTAAAAGAATAGGCAAATTATTAATACTGTGGCTGTATATTCCAAAACTTCCTTTAAAAATCTTAACAATTAATATTTGGCTGCTTATATGATGTGTAATACAGAAATCAAAAGCTTTTCTTCAAGTTGGTAATAGCCAGTTAGCATTTGATACACCAAATAAAAGAATTTCCCTACAATAATGACAGTTTATAAAAACCCTTGAAATTAATAAAGGAAAAGGCCATGTGTAAATACAAGCCCAATAAATAAAGGGCATAATGCAATCATGAATGATTAAAAAGATTTCTTTTTCCTAGATGGGAATACATAATATTAAAAATAATTAATATCTAAATTCACTACATTTCCTTTAGAATCTTATTTATTTATAAATATTATGAGCTATACTTGGCATAACCAATGCTGAAGAAACTGAAGCTGAACGGTTCTATGAAGACCTACAAGACCTAGAACGAACACCTAAAAAAGATGTCCTTTTCATTATAGGGGACTGGAATACAAAAGTAGGAAGTCAAGAGACGAGCAAATTTGGCCTTAGAGTATAAAATGAAGCATGACAAAGGCTAACAGAGTTTTGCCAAGAGAACACACTGGTCATAGCAAACACTCTTCCAACAACACAAGAGAAGACTCTACACATGGAAATCAAAAGATGGTCAATACCAAAATCAGATTGATTATATTCTTTACAACCAAAGATGGAGAAGATCTATACAGTCAGGAAAAACAAGACCAGGAGCTGACTGTGGCTCAGATCATGAACTCCTTATTGCCAAATTCAGACTTAAAGAAAGTAGGGAAAACCACTAGATCATTCAGGTTTGACCTAAATAAAATCCCTTACGATTATACAGTGGAAGTTACAAATAGATTCAAGGGATTAGATCTCATAGAGTGCCTGAAGAACTATGGATGGAGGTTCATGACATTGTACAGGAGGCAGTGATCAAGACCATTCCCAAGAAAAATCCAAAAAGGCAAAATGGTCTGAGGAGGTCTTACAAATAGCTCAGAAAGGAAGAGAAGCTAAAGGCAAAGGAGAAAAGGAAAGATATACCTGTTTTAATGAAGAGTTCCAAAGAACAGCAAGGAGAGATAACAAAGCCTTCCTCAGTGGTCAATGCAAAGAAATAGAAGAAAACAATAGAATGAGAAAGAATAGAGATCTCTTTAGCAAATACCAAGGGAACATTTCATGCAAAGATGGGCACAATAAAGGACAGAAATGTATGGACCTAACAGAAGAGGAAGACATTAAGAAGAGGTGGAAAGAATACATAGAAGAACTATACAAAAATGTCTTCATGACCCAGATAGCCACAATGGTGTAATCACTCGCCTAGAGCTAGACAACCTGAAATGCGAAGTCAAGTGGGCATTAGGAAGCATCACTAAGAACAAAGCTAGTGGAGATGATGGAATTCCAGTTGAACTATTGCAAATCCTAAAAGATGATGCTGTGAAAGTGCTGCACTCAATATGCCAGCAAATTTGGAAAACTTAGCAGTGGCCACAGGACTTGGTTTTCATTCCAGTCCCAAAGAGGCAATGCCAAAGAATGTTCAAACTACTGCACAATTGCATTCATCTTACACGCTAGCAAAGTAATGCTCAAAATTCTCTAAGCCAGGCTTCAACAGTACATGAACCATGAACTTCCAGATGTTCAAGCTGGATTTGGAAAAGTCATTGGAACAAGAGATCAAATTGCCAACATCCATTGGATCATTGCAAAAGCAAGAAAGTTCCAGAAAAACATCTGCTTTTGACTACACCAAAGCCTTTGGGATCATGACAAACTGGAAAATTCTTAAAGAGATGGAAATACCAGACCACCTGACCTGTCTTCTGAGATATCTGTATGCAGGTCAGGAAGCAACAGTTAGAACTAGACATGGAACAGCAGACTGGTTCCAAATAGGAAAAGGAGTATGTCAAGGCTGTATATTGTCACCCTGCTTATTTAACTTATATGCAGAGCACATCATGCAAAATATGGGGCTGGATGAAGCACAAGCTGGAATCAAGATTGCCAGGAGAGATACCAGTAAACTCAAGATAACCAGTTGACACCACCCTTATGGCAGAAAGTGAAGAACTAAAGAGCCTCCTGATGAAAGTGAAAGAAGAGAGTGAGAAAGTTGGCTTAAAATTCAACATTCAGAAAACTAAGATCATGGCATCTGGTCCCTTCATTTCATGGCAAATAGATGGGGCAACAATGGAAACAGTGACAGACTTTATTTTTGGAGGCTCCAAATTCACTGCAGATGGTGACTGCAGTCATGAGATGCTTGCTCCTTGGAAGAAAAACTATGACCAACCTAGACAGCATATTAAAAAGCAGAGACATGACTTTGCCAACAAAAGTCCATCTAGTCAAAGCTATAGTTTTTCCAGTAGCCATGTATGGATGTAAGAGTTGGAGCATAAAGGAAGCTGAGTGCTGATGCTTTTGAACTGTGGTGTTGGAGAAGACTCTTGAGAGTCCCTGGGACTGCAAGGAAATCCATCCAACCAATCCATCCTAAGGAAATCAGTCCTGAATATTCATTGGAAGGACTGATGCTGAAGCTGAAACTCCAGTACTTTGGCTAACTGATGAGAACTGACTCATTGGAAAAGAGCCAGATGGTGGGAAAGATTGAAGGTGGGAAGAGAAAGGGACGACAGAGGATGAGATGGCTGAATGGCATCACCAACTCGATGGATATAAGTTTGAGTAAGCTCTGGGAATTGGTGATGGACAGGGGAGCCTGGTGTGCTGCAGTACATGGGGTCACAATGAGTTGGACATGAATGAGCAATTGAACTGAACTGAATAATACTTGGCATATAACATATTAGTTTCAGTTATGATAACTCAATATTTGTATATATTGCAAGATAATCACTATATCTAGTTAACATTCATTGCCACACATTGTTACATGTTTTTTTGTGTGTGATAAGAACTTTTAGTCTCATAGCAACTTTCAAATACACAATATTACTCATTATAGTCATCATGCTGTACATTACATCCCCATGACTTATTTAATACTGAAAGTCTGTACTTTTTGACCCAGTTTGCCTACCCAACTCATACTCACCTCTGGCAACCACCAATCTGTTCTCTGTGTCCATGCACTTGTGTTTTGGGTTTTTTGTGTGTGTGTGTGTTATGTATTTTTTTTTTTTTAGGGTTCTGCATATAAGAAGACCATAAAGTATTTGTCCTTCTCTCTCTAACTTAATCCTCAAGGAGGTCTCTCCATGTTAACTGAAATGGTAGGATTTCCTTTTTTAAATAAAATGGCTAAATAATATTCCATTTTCCTTATCCATTCATCCAATCAATGGACACTTATTTTGTTTCCATGTCTTGGCTGTTGTAAATAATGTTGCAATAAAGATGGGGGTCATATATCTCTTCAAGTTAGTGTTTTCTCTGTCTTTGATAAATGTCCAAAATGGGTTATATGGTAGTTCTATGTTTAATTTTTTGAGGAACCTTCATAATTTTTCCACATGGCTGCCCCAGTTTATATTCCCAAGTGTAGACGTGTTCCCTTTGTCCCACAACCTCACCAACTCTTCTTTTATCTTTCTTGTGATAGCCTTTATAAACAGGTGTGAGGTCATATTTAATTGTGGTTTTAATTTGCATTTCCCTGATGATTAGGGATATCTAGCACTTTTTCATGTTGGCCATCTGTGTGTCTTCTTTAGTGAAATGTCTATTCAGATCTTTTGCCCATTTTTAATTGGATTTTTCAGCGGGAGGGGATTCTTGAATGAGTTCTTTATGTTTTGGATATTAGCCCCTTATATATATGATTTGCAAATATTTTATCTGATTTAATCGGTTGCCTTTTCATTTTGTTGATAGTGAGAGAGTCATTTCCTAGGCAGGTTGATAAGTCTAGGGGTCCCCAAGGAGAGAGGGGTCTGGAATTCTCAAGGAGGAATAAAGGACAAACTGTTTTTCCTCTACATTCCTTAGGATTATATAACAATAATGTATCCTGCCTGAGGACAGAATTTGGATTAAACCTTCTGGCTAATCCTGTTATCCTAAAATGTAAATTATGGGAGTAGGTCTGGTGACTTCAGATGTTCAAGCTGGTTTTAGAAAAGGCAGAGGAACCAGAGATCAAATTGCCAACATCCCTGGATCATCGAAAAAGCAAGAGAGTTCCAGAAAAACATCTATTTCTGCTTTATTGACTATGCCAAAGCCTTTGACTGTGTGGCTCACAATAAATTGTGGAAAATTCTGAAAGAGATGGGAATACCAGACCACCTGACCTGCCTCTTGAGAAACCTATATGCAGGTCAGGAAGCAACAGTTAGAACTGGACATGGAACAACAGACTGGTTCCAAATAGGAAAAGGAGTACGTCAAGGCTGTATATTGTCACCCTGCTTATTTAACTTATATGCAGAGTACATCATGAGAAAGGCTGGGCTGGAAGAAGCACAAGCTGGAATCAAGATTGCCGGGAGAAATATCAATAACCTCAGATATGCAGATGACACCACCCTTATGGCAGAAAGTGAAGAGGAACTAAAAAGCCTCTTGATGAAAGTGAAAGAGGAGAGTGAAAAATTTGGCCTAAAGCTCAACATTCAGAAAACTAAGATCCTGGCATCTGGTCCCATCACTTCATGGGAAATAGTTGGGGAAACAGTGGAAACAGTGTCAGACTTTATTTTTTGGGGCTCCAAAATCACTGCAGATGGTGACTGCAGCCATGAAATTAAAAGACGCTTACTCCTTGGAAGGAAAGTTATGACCGACCTAGATAGCTTATTCAAAAGCAGAGACATTACTTTGCCAACAAAGGTCCGTCTAGTCAAGGCTATGGTTTGTCTAGTGGTCATGTATGGATGTAAGAGTTGGACTGTGAAGAAAGCTGAGCGCCAAAGAATTGATGCTTTTGGAGAAGACTCTTGAGAGTCCCTTGGACTGCAAGGAGATCCAACCAGTCCATTCTAAGGGAGATCAGCCCTGGGATTTCTTTGGAAGGACTTATGCTAAAGCTGAAACTCCAGTCCTTTGGCCACCTCATGCGAAGAGTTGACTCATTGGAAAAGACTCTGCTTCTGGGAGGGTTTGGGGGCAGGAGGAGAAGGGGATGACAGAGGATGAGATGGCTGGGTGGTATCACTGACTCGATGGACATGAGTTTGAGTGGACTCCGGGAGTTGGTGATGGACAGGGAAGCCAGGCGTGCTGCGATTCATGGGGTCACAAAGAGTCGGACAAGACTGAGCGACTGAACTGAACTGAACTGGTGATGTCTTTACAACCTCCAGACATTCTTCTGATTCACTGGAGAGTATATAACTCCATTGCTAACACTAGCAAGGGGGTACTCTTTCTGCCCCCTTCTCATGCCTATGTCAGAAGCTTTCTCTATCTCCTTTATACTTTAATAAAACTTTATTACACAAAGCTCTGAGTGATCAAGCCTCGTCTCTGGCCCCGGACTGAATTCTTCTCCTCTAGAGGCCAAGAATCCCGGTGTCTTTGCATGGTTCAGGAACATTTCAATAGTTTCTTCTGCTGTGCAGAAGCTTTTGAATTTGATGTAGTCCCACTTTTTTTTTTTAAGTAGGTTTTTGTTTATTTTGTTTGCATCTTTTTAAAGAATAGTACAAAATGATTCTAGTAATAATGTCTGTAGGAGAGAATAGACATCTGAAACTAGCCAAAACTCTTTTGCAAGTTAGTGAAGGAGGATTTGCCTTGATACTTAGCCCCCAAATTTCTATAATTAAACCCACTTAGTACTGGAATGATACTAGGTTAGCAAATAATATAGAAGATCCAATATAAAAGATCAGAGTATATGAATCAGAAAACCTAATTAATGATAAAAGGGTCATTTCAATTTGGACATAAACAATGGTTTATTTATGAGGATGTGCTGGCATAATGCACTATCCATCTTGAAGAAAATAAAGTTTTATTTACAGTTTATATCATTTTGTAAATAAGTTCAGTTTTAAAATATAAAAGCAATAAAATATAGAATAAAATTTAGGAAAGTAGCTCCATAACCTCTGTATGGGGTGAAAGGAAAGAAATGTCAAGATAGACATGTTTTACTTCATAAAGATTAATAAGTTATTTGTGTATGGTGAAAAATTTCATTAGGGCATACCTTGGAGGTTTTGCAAGTTTGGTTCCAGACCACTGCAGTGAAATGAGTTTTGAAATAAGTCACAAATGTTGTGGTTTCCTGGTGTATATAAAAGTTGTATTTACTCTAGAGTCTGTTAAGTGTGCAATAGCATTGTGTCTAAAGAAAGCCACTATGTATACCTTAAATAATACTTAATTGCTAAAAAATGCTGACCACCATCTGTTGTTCAATCTCTTAAGTGGTATTTGACTCTTTGTGACCATCATCTGAGCCTTCAGCAAATTATAATTTTGTGCTGGCGGAGAGTTGATGGCTGCTAACTGTTCAGGATTATCTTTACTGAAGGCTGGGGTGAAAGTGAGTGTCGCTCAGTTGTGTCCGACTCTTTGTGACCTCATGGGCTTTACAGTCCATGGAATTCTTCAGGCCAGAATACTGGAATAAGTAAAATGCCAGTCCTCTCAAACCCTCTGCTGCCTTATCAACTGTTACTCAGTCGTATCCTACTGTTTGTGACCACATGGACTGTAGCCTGCCAGGCTTCTCCATCCATGGAATTCTCCAGGCAAGAATACTGGGGTGGGTTGCCATTCCCTTCTCCAGGGGATCTTCCCAACCCATGGATTGAACCCAGGTCTCCTGCACTGCAGGTGAATTCTTGACCATCTGAGCCACCAGAGAAGCCTTATCAACTAAGTTTATGTAAATCTTCTGTTGTCATTTCTACAATCTTCACAGCATCTTTGCCAGGAGTAGATTCCACCACACACACATGTACACACACACAACACTCTGCTTATCCATAAGGAGCAACTCTTATGCTGTTAAAGCTTTATCAGGGGACTACAGCAATTCAGTCACATCTTAAGGCTCCCTTTCTAATGCTGCTTCTCTTGCTATTTCTCAGTTCACTTCAGTCACTCAGTTATGTCCAACTCTGCAACCCCATGGACTGCAGCACACCAGGCTCCCTTGTCCATCACCAACTCCTGGAGTTCGCTGAAATTCATGTCTATCGAGTTGGTGATGCCATCCAGCCATCTCATCCTGTCGTCCCCTTCTCCTCCTGCTTTCAATCTTTCCCAGCATCAGGGTCTTTTCAAATGAGTCAGCTCTTTGAATCAAGTAGCCAAAGTATAGGAGTTTTAACTTCATCATCAGTCCTTCCAATGAATACTCAGGAGTAATTTCCTTTAGGATGGACTGGTTGGATCTCCTTGCAGTCCAACGGACTCTCAAGAATCTTCTCCAACACCACAGTTCAAAAGCATCAGTTCTTTGGTGCTCAGCTTTCTTTATGCTCCTGCTCTCACAATCCTACATGGCTACTGGAAAAACCATAGCTTTGACTAGACGGACATTTGTCTACAGAGTAATGTCTCTGCTTTTTAATATGCTGTCTAGATTTGTCATAGCTTTTCTTCCAAGGAGCAAGCATCTTTTAATTTCACAGCTGCAATAACCATCTACAGTGCTTTTGGAGCCCAAGAAAATAAGGTCTGTCGCTGTTTCCATTGTTTCCCCCTCTATTTGCCCTGAAGTGATGGGACCGGATGCCATGATCTTAGTTTTGTGAATGTTGAGTTTTAAGCCAGCTTTTTCACTCTCCTTTTTCACTTCACCAAGAGTCTCTTTTCTTCTTCTTTGCTTTCTGCCATAAGGGTGGTGTCATCTGCGTATCTAAGGTTATTGATATTTCTCCCAGAAGTCTTGATTCCAGCTTGTGCTTCATCTAGTCTGGCATTTCGCATGATGTAGTCTGCATATAAGTTAAATAAGCAGAGCAACTATACAGCCTTGACATACTCCTTTCCTAATTTGAAACCAGTCCGTTTTTCCATGTCCAATTCTAACTGTTGCTTCTTGACCTGCATACAGGTTTCTCAGGAGCAGGTAAGGTGATCTGGTATTCCATCTCTTTAAGAATTTTCCAGGTTGTTGTGATCCACACAGTCAAATGCTTTAGCGTAGTCAATGATGCTTGCTATTTCTACTATATCTGAAATTAATTCCACCTCTGAAGTCTTGAATGCCTTAAAGTCATCCATGATGGTTGGAGTCAACTTTTTCCAAATTCCTGTTAACATTGATATTTTGTCCTCTTCCCATGAGTCATGCATGTTCTTAATGGCATCTAGAATGGTGAATCCTTTCCAGGATGTTTTCAACTGACTTTACCCAGATCCATCAGAGGAATCACCATCCTTGGCAACTATAGCCTTACAGAATGTACTTTTTAAATAATAATACTTGGAAGTGAAAATTACTCCTTGATCCATGGGCTGCAGAATGGATGCTGTTAGGTAGGTAGAATAGGGAAAAGGAGTCCAAAATGGCGGTGGCTAAAAGACAAGGAACGTCCAAGGACCAGAGTGAAGACTTCAGGCAAAACAAACAGAACAAACAGCACTCCTGGCTAAGCCCAATTTGCATAGGGCAGGCCCAGGTGGAGGAAAAAACATATAAAAGGAGGAGCCAAAGCGCTTTCTCTCAGACTCTCTCTCCCGCGTGCATGCGTGCGCGCTCTCTCTCTCTTTCTCTCTCTCTTTCTCCCTCCCCACGCACTCCTCCACTCTCTTCTCTTCAAGTCTTGGATTCTACTGCTATCTTCTAAATAAAATAGAGCTGTAACACTGATTTGCCTAAGAGCTGTAGCACGGTTTGTCCAAGACCTAAGAGCTGTGATGCGCCGAGGGCTTTAATGTCCGTCGCTCCAAATCTTTGTTGTGACGAGACAAAGAACCGAGGAACATACACTCGCGTGACAGATGCTGTATTAGGAGGCATGAAAACAATATTCATCTCACTGTACACCTCCATCAGAGCTCTTGGGTGACCAAGTTCATTGTCAATGAGCAGTGATATTTTGAAAGAAAGCTTTTTTTTCTGGGAAGCAGGTCTCAACAATGGGCTTAAAATGTTCAGTAAACGGACATGCTGTCATCCAGTGTTTGTTCCATTTATAGAACACAGGCAGAGTTACTTAGCATAATCCTTAAGAGTCCTAGGGTTCTTGGAATGGTAAATGAGCAACGGCTTCAACTTAGAGTCGTCAGCTTATAGCTTTTACAAGAGTCAGCCTGTCCTTTACAAGAGAGTCCTTTACTTAGCCCCTTTACAAGAGAGTCAGCCTGTCTTTTGATGCTTGGAAGTGAGGCATTGACGTGCTACAAAAATCCTAGATGGGATCTCCTTCCAATATAAGGCTATTTTATCTACATTGAAAATCTGTTGTTTGGTGGAGTCACCTTCATTAATTGTCTAGATCTTCTGGACAACTTGCTGCAGCTTCTACATCAGAACTTGCTGCTTTACCTTGCACTTCTATGTTTTGGAGATGACTTCTTTCCATATACCTTATTAACTAACCTCTGCCAGTTTCAGACTTTTCTTCTGCAGCTTCTTTACTTCTCTCAGACTTCATAGAATTGAAGAGAGGGCCTTGCTGTGGGTTAGGCTTTGGCTTAAGATAATGTGGCTGGTTTAATTTTTTTATCCAGACCATTAAAACTTTCTCCATATCATCAGTGAGGCTATTTCACTTTCTTCATTTTCACTGGAGTAGCGCTTCATTTTCTGTCAAGAATGTCTCCTTTTTACTCACAGCTTTGCTGACTGTTTGGCTCAAGAAGCTTATCTTTTAGCCTATCTCAGCTTAACCATGTCTAGCTTTTGATTTAAATGAGAAACATGCAATCTTCCTTTCACTTGTCTACTTAGAGGCTGTTGCAGAGTTATTGGCCTAATGTCAATATTTTTGGGCTTCCCTGGTGGCTCAGACAGTAAAGAATCCACCTGCAATGTGGGAGACCTGGGTTTGATCCCTGGGTTGGGAAGATCCCCTGGAGGAGGGCATGGAAACCCACTCCAGTATTCTCGCCTGAAGAATCCCATGGACAGAGAAGCCTGGCGGGCTACAGTCCATGGGGTTGCAAGGAGTTGGACATGACTGAGTGACTAAGCACAGAACAATGTCAATATTCTTGTGTCTCAAAGAATAGATGACTGAGGAAAGGGAGAGAGGTCGGGGAGCTGGTCAGTGAAGAAGTCTGAACTCATGCAACATTTATAGAAAGTTCACTGTCTTATATGAGCATGGATTGTGGTGCCCCCCATACAAGTACAATAGTAACATCAAAGATCACTGATCACAGATCACCATAACAAATATAATAGTATGAAGAAGAATGTGTGAAATGTAGCAAGAATTATCAAAATGTGACACAGAGAAACAGAGTGAACAGATACTACTGGGAAAATGGTGACAGCAGACTTGCTAGATGCAAAGTTGTCACAATGTAAGGTTGTCACAACCACTCAATTTGTAAAAAATGCAGTGTCTGCAAAGTACAATAAAGCCAAATGTAACAAAGGTAGGCTTGTATCAAAAAAAAAATATATATATATATCAAATGTATTTTTTGATAGAGTCAAACTTCTTCCACAAAATTGATCATAGGCAAATAGGTATGTATAACTGTATTACAGGATTGTTAGTATAAAAATGTTTTATGTTCTTTAATAGGAAATTGGATATGTAAATTGTGATACATTCATGCAATGGGATACTACACAGTCATTAAAAATGATGTTTTTTAATATAGATGTATGGACATGGAAAGATGTTCACTACCTATTATTATGTGAAAAAACAGGTTATGAGATAGTATATAGAATATGATTATATTTTGCTAAAAGTATTACATAAGAATAGGAAAAAGTCTAGAAGAGATATACCAAAACAATAGTAGTGTCTATGAATGGAACTAAAAGTGATTTTTAAAATTTGTTTCTTCTCTATTGTCTGAATTTTTAAGTAATGAACAGATTATCTATCATAAAGATAGAACAGATCTATCCAACCATCTATCATCTATCTATATCTCTGGTTGGTGGGGGGGCAGAAAAAATTCTATGTTGTTATTTTCTTTTCTAACTTTCTTATTGCTCTTCCATTCACTCTGTAACCCACTGCTATTTGGCTTTAGCACTTACTTCCACTGAAACTTGTTTGCCAGTGTCACCTGTGACTTTCCACTTGTCAAATCTAATGTATACTTTTCAGTTCTTATCAATTGTACCTCTGGTTCTATTCTCATAAACCATCTCTTCCTTTTAAAAACATTTTCCTCCTTTGAAATGTGTCACTTCTTTTTTTTTCCCTTCCTCTTGAGCTAGATCTCAGTATATTTCATTGAATTATATAGAGAATCATTGCCCAACCCCCCAGTAGATGTTCCCCACATGTTCATCTTTGTTCTTCAGTTCTTTGTATTTTATGTACTCATATTCTACTATTTTATGCATGTATGTATAGCTCTATACCTATCATGTGTGTGTGTGTGTGTGTGTGTGTATAGCTTTTTATAAAACTTCCCACAGGACATCATCCCCTGGATCATTTAAAACCATCTCACATTTTATATATAGTCACATCTAAAGTCTCTTCTTCCTTCACTCCTCCAGTATTGTTTCTTTTTTCTTTACAGCTTTCTGTGAATGGCATCACCATCCACCCTACCACCTGAATCAGACACCTGAAATCCTCCCGGGCCTAGGCTTATCTCCTCATCATTCCTCATAGCCAGGCTCCTGACCCCACATCCTTAAGATCTTATGAATGAGTTCATTTCCTCATCTCCATTCCCACTGCCAGGCTTTATTTCAGGCACACGTGATTTTTCTGGGATTTATGTGATAGTCTCTAGTCTTCAGAGTTCCACAGAAGCAGAATTTAAAACAAGGGCTTGTGTTAAGGTTTATTTGGGTAGTTCATCCTGGGGAGTGGGAATGAAGAAACTAGAAGGGGGAAAAGCCAACAGTCTGCTCTACCAAGCTGACCACCACAAACACTCTTGCTCAGATCTGTTACATGAAAGGAGGAAGTGTTGATTTCTCAGTTCCCATTCTGGCTGTTTAAGGATGGCACCATGGACATAGGGTGGTCCCTAGCAATTCCAGGCTGCAATTGGCATGAATGCCAAGCAGTGATTTTGACACCCCCCACCCCTCAAAGCTTCAGGGATCTCTGGTGCAGGAAGTGAGAGGTAGGTAGCACATACTTCAGCAATGGCTTCTGTAAGAAGAGGTGGGGTGAGAGGGTTTGAAATGACCCAGAGGAAGTATCTGATTTGCCTTCTAACTGATGTTCTTGTCCTTCTGAAATCCATCCTTTAGAGTGAGAGTAGCCTCCCTAAAACAAAATGATTACATTATTGTCCTGCTTAAAATGCTTCAATATCTCTCCTAGAGAATTCCAGAGAAATATATGCTCCTTAGCATATTATAAAGTGTGAAAGGCCCTCCCTTTATGATCTGGCTCCTTCTCACTTCATTAGAGCCATCACTCACCGCTTCTCCAAATAAATTCTTCCCAGAACATGCCTGACTTCCCCGACATGCTCCTTTTCTATCCTGTACCCTCTCCTGAGAATGACTTTCTTCTCCTTTTTAGCTTAACTCAAGAAGATCAAACCAGTTAATCCTAAAGAAAATCAACCCTGAATATTCATTGGAAGGACAGATGCTGAAGCTGAAGCTCCAATACTTTGGCCACCTGATGCAAAGAACTAACTCATTGAAAAAGACCCTGATGCTGTGTAAGATTGAAAGCAAAAAGATAAGAGGGTGACAGAGGATGAGATGATTAGATAGCATTACTGACTCAATGGACATGAGTTTGAGAAAACTCTGGGAGATAGTGGAAGATAGAGGAGTCTGGCATGCTGTAGTCCATAGGTTGGCAAAGAGTCAGACACAACTTAGTGACTGAACAACAAAAATTCTTTCTTTCAAGAAGCCCTACTTGACAGTCTACCCTTCTTCTCAGGCTGGGTTAGTGCCCCTCCTAACTGTTTAGCAGCACCTGTGTTTACCTTCATCATAAAATTTACTATATTCTGTTACATTATGGGGAGGCCTAATTTATCTGTTAAATTAGATTGTCAATTCCTAGAACATAATAAGTGCTCAATAACTGCTAAAATTGTTCCAAAGTCTATGGGAAACCTGACTATGAGGCAAGATCAACCAACTGTATTACTGAAATGAAGAATAACCATATCCAATGTATATCTTAATACCTTTGATATTCTAGTTCCTCTCAGAAGGCGTTAACCTAACACATGTCTACTAGATGTACCTTAGGGAGAATGCAGATTTTAAGCACTTCATGAAGGTATGGTAGGTGAAGAGATGATTGAGGTGGCCGCTCTGACATGCTAGAATGCTTCAAAGAGCAGTCTTGTATTACTGATGGAAACACCACCTCTCGGATCACCTGCCTGCAAGAGGTGTGAAAACTAATAACTGGCGTAACAATTTGCTAGAGGAAGTGTTTCAGACCCACAGATAAATTGCACACACACACTGGAGCTGGCAAAGCTGTCATGAGTCTGGATGAAATTGGGCTCTGGGCCAGCATAATTTCTGTTGTGTTTGAAAATATGACATCAGGCACTAATGTACCTTCTCAAGAACTGAGTCTTTCTTCCAGGAAGTGTGGTATTGCTATAACCGCAGAGAGTGTGGCAAAGACTCGGGAAAATATTGTAGGTGGAGAGATTATTTTTCACTTCCAAATAAATCTGCCTGGCTGAATCCATTTGTAAAAGAATAGATTTGGCTTGATTCATTTGGCTTTTGTGATTCAGTTTTCATAGAATTAATTTGTGCCAAATATAATTCCATTTTTAAATGAATAATTGTATAATTCTTTACTTGATTAGAAAAATAATAAGTATGGATATAGAAACTATTTCTGATTTTCGTGTTTCTAATGGTTGCCTTTCTGTCTTTCAGTTCAGTTCAGTCGCTCAGTCGTGTCCAACTCTTTGCGACCCCATGAATCGCAGCACTCCAGGCCTCCATGTCCATCACCAACTCCCGGAGTTCACTCAGACTCATGTCCATCGAGTCAGTGATGCCATCCAGCCATCTCATCCTCTGTCGTCCCCTTCTCCTCTTGCTCCCAATCCCTCCCAGAAGCAGAGTCTTTTCCAATGAGTCAACTCTTCGCATGAGGTGGCCAAAGGACTGGAGTTTCAGCTTTAGCATCATTCCTTCCAAAGAAATCCCAGGGCTGATCATCAGAATGGACTGGTTGGATCTCCTTGCAGTCCAAGGGACTCTCAAGAGTCTTCTTCAACACCACAGTTCAAAAGCATCAATTCTTTGGCGCTCAGCTTTCTTCACAGTCCAACTCTCACATCCATACATGACTACTGGAAAAACCATAGCCTTGACTAGATGGACCTTTGTTGGCAAAGTAATGTCTCTGCTTTTGAATATGTTATCTAAGTTGGTCATAACTTTCCTTCCAAGGAGTAAGCGTCTTTTAATTTCATGGCTGCAGTCACCATCTGCAGTGATTTTGGAGCCCCCCAAAATAAAGTCTGACACTGTGTCCACTGTTTCCCCATCTATTTCCCTTGAAGTGATGGGACCAGATGCCATGATCTTCGTTTTCTGAATGTTGAGCTTTAAGCCAACTTTTTCACTCTCCACTGTCACTTTCATCAAGAGGCTTTTGAGTTCCTCTTCACTTTCTGCCATAAGGGTGGTGTCATCTGCATATCTGAGGTTATTGATATTTCTCCCTGCAATCTTGATCCCAGCTTGTGTTTCTTCCAGTCCAGCGTTTCTCATGATGTACTCTGCATATAAGTTAAATAAGCAGGGTGACAATGTGCAGCCTTGATGTACTCCTTTTCCTATTTGGAACCAGTCTGTTGTTCCATGTCCAGTTCTAACTGTTGCTTCCTGACCTGCATGCAAATACAGGTGGTCTGGCATTCCCATCTCTTTCAGAATTTTCCACAGTTTATTGTGATCCACACAGTCAAAGGCTTTGGCATAGTCAATAAAGCAGAAATAGATGTTTTTCTGGAACTCTCTTGCTTTTTCCATGATCCAGAGGATGTTGGCAATTTGATCTCTGGTTCCTCTGCCTTTTTTAAAACCAGCTTGAACATCAGGAAGTTCACGGTTCATGTATTGCTGAAGCCTGGCTTGGAGAATTTTGAGCATTACTTTATTAGCATGTGAGATGAGTGCAATTGTGTGGTAGTTTGAGCATTCTTTGGCATTGCCTTTCTTTGGGATTGGAATGAAAACTGACCTTTTTCAGTCCTGTGGCCACTGCTGAGTTTTCCAAATTTGCTGGCATATTGAGTGCAGCACTTTCACAGCATCATCTTTCAGGATTTGAAATAGCTCAACTGAAATTCCATCACCTCCACTAGCTTTGTTGGTAGTGATGCTTTCTAAGGCCCATTTGACTTCACATTCCAGGATGTCTGGTTCTAGGTGAATGATCACACCATTGTGATTATCTGGGTCATGAGGATCTTTTTTGTACAGTTCTTCTGTGTATTCTTGCCACCTTTTCTTAATATCTTCTGCTAATACCAAACAGTGTTGTTTCTTTAACTGTCAACTTCAGGCATTATTTATTAGCTGAACTTCTGAGAAGCTGGGAGGTATTGTGTCTACTTAAACTGTACTTGCTCTCCTCCCCTTCTACCTCCAACTTAAAACAATTGTTACTATTTTAATTTTGCAGAGACAGCATCTCATGACTCTCAATGATGTTAGATAATGTTAAACATTTATTTGGAAGAGGGTGTTTGCTATGACCAGTGCTTTCTCTTGGCAAAACTCTGTTAGCCTTTGCCCTGCTTCATTTTGTACTCCAAGGCCAAATTTGCCTGTTACTCCAGCTATCTCTTGACTTCCTACTTTTGCATTCCAGTCCCCTATAATGAAAAGGACATCTTTTTTGAGTGTTAGTTCTAGAAGGTCTTGTAGGTCTTCATAGAACCGTTCAACTTCAGCTTCTTCAGCATTACTGGCTGGGGTATAGACTTGGATTGCTGTGATATTATACTGTGATATAAATATTATTGTGATATCTCCAAGGTTTGCCTTGGAAACGAACAGAGATCATTCTCTCGTTTTTGAAATTGCATCCAAGTACTGCATTTCAGACTCTTTTGTTTTCTATGATGGCTATTCCATTTGTTCTGAGGGATTCTTGCCCACAGTAGTAGATACATGGTCATCTGAGTTAAATTCACCCATTCCAGTCCATTTTAGTTCACTGATTCCTAAAATATCTATGTTAACTTTTCCCATCTCCTGCTTCACCAGTTCCAATTTGCCTTGACTCATGGACCTAACATTCCAGGTTCCTATGCAATATTGCTTTTTACACCATGGAACGTTACTTCAGTCACCAGTCACATCCACAACTGGGTGTTGTTTTTGCTTTGGCTCCATCACTTCATTCTTTCTAGAGTTATTTCTCCACTCATCTCCCATAGCATATTGGGCACCTATTGACATGGGGAGTTCATCTTTCAGTGTCCTATCTTTTTGCCTTTTCATGCTGTTCATGGGTTAGCAAGAAAAGAATACTGAAGTGGTTTGCCATTCCCTTCTCCAGTGGGCCACATTTTGTCAGAACTCTCCACCATGGCCCATCCATCTTGGGTGGTCCTACACAGCATGGCTCATAGTTTCACCGAGTTAGACAAGGCTGTGGTCCATGTGATCAGTTTGGTTAATTTTCTGTGATTGTGGTTTTCATTCTGTCTGCCCTCTGATGGATAAGGATAAGAGGCTTATGGAAGCTTCCTGATGGGAGAGACTGATGGAGGGGGAAACTGGGTCTTGTTCTGATGGGCGGGGCATGATCAATAAATCTTTAATCCAATTTTCTGTTGATGGGCGGGGCTGTGTTCTCTCCTGTTGTTTAACCTGAGGCCAAACTATGGTGGAGGTAATGAAGATAATGGCACATCCTTCAAAATGTTGCATGCATGCACTGCTGCACTCAGTGCCCCTGACCCTGCAGCAGGCCATCGTTGATCTACTCCTCCACCAGAGACTCCTGTACATTCACAGGCAAGTCTGGGTCAGTCCCTTGTGGGGTCACTGATCCTTTCTCCTGGGTCCTGGTGCACACAAGGTTCTGTTTGTACCCTCCAAGAGTCTGTTTCCCCAGTCCCATGTAAGTTCTGGCAGCTCTATGGTGGGGTTAATGGAGACCTCCTCCAGGGAGGCTTATGCCATATCCAGGTCTGCTGCACCCAGAGCCCCTGCCCCTGTAGCAGGCCACTGCTGACTTGTACCTCCTTAGGAGACACTCAAACACAGTTCTGGCTCAGTCTCCTCTGTGGGGTCTCAGGATCTATGGGTCCTGGTGCGCACAAGGTTTGTTTGAGCCCTCTGAGCATCTCTGGCACATAATACCAAAATCAGATTGATTATATTCTTTGAAGCCAAAGATGCAGAAGCTCTATACAGGGAGAAAAAACAAGACCAGGGGCTGACTGTGGCTCAGATCATGAACTCGTTATTGTAAAATTCAGACTTAAAGAAAGCAGGGAATAAAACTAGACCATTCAGGTATGACCTAAATCAAATCCCTTATGATTATACAGTGGAAGTGACAAATAGATTCAAGGAATTAGATCTGATAGAGTGCCTGAAGAACTATGGACAGAGGTTTGTGACATTCTACAGGAGACAGGAATCAAGACCATCCCCAAGGAAAAGAAATGCAAAACAGCAAAATGGTTATCTGAGGAGGCCTTACAAATAGCTCAGAAAAGAAGAGAACCAGAAGGCAAAAGAGAAAAAGAAAGATATACCCATTTGAATGCAGATTTCCAAAGAAAAGCAAGGAGAGATAAGAAAGCTTTCCTCAGTGATCAATGCAAAGAAATAGAGGGAAATAATAGAATGGGAAAGACTAGATATCTCTTCAAGAAAATTAAGAGATACTGTCACGCGAGTGTATGTTCCTCGGTTCTTTGTCTCATCATAACAAAGATTTGGAGCGACGGACATTAAAGCCCTTGGCGCGTCACAGCTCTTGGGTCTTGGACAAACCGTGCTACAGCTCTTAGGCAAATCAGTGTTACAGCTCTATTTTATTTAGAAGATAGCAGGAGAATCCAAGACTTGAAGAGAAGAGAGTGGAGGAGTGCATGGGGAGGGAGGGAGGGGGAGAGAGTGAGAGAGAGTGAGAGAGAGAGAGAAAGAGAGAGAGATAGAGCACATGCATGTGGGAGAGAGAGTCTGAGAGAAAGCACTTTGGCTCCTTTTATATGTTTTTTCCTCCACCTGGGCCTGCCCTATGCAAATTGGGCTTAGCCAGGAGTGCTGTTCTGTTTGTTCTGCCTGAGGTCTTCACTCTGGTCCTCAGACCTTCCTTGTCTTTTAGCCACCGCCATTTTGGACTCCTTTTCCCTATTCTACCTACCTAACATTCCCCCCTCAAGAGATGGGAGGCCCAATTCTTTGGGAATAGGGGCGTCAAGGTCTTTCTGGCTACTTCCTGCTGAACTGGGGTGGCGAGGGGTATTGGGCCTCCCCCTCTTGCTAGTCTCAATCCTCAGAGTCCTTACAGCGGTGTCCAAGGGTGTGTGATATTTTCCGTGGTCAGCTGTAGTTTTATATCTTTGTTGAACTGGCACTGCATGTTGTAGCTGGTTGACCTGGGCAGAGACAAAATAGGTTAGACAATTGACAGTACATGGAATAATCATAAGCATCATCAATATAGCATAACGAGGACTAGTAGGGACATTGGTCAATTTTAAATTCACATTGCCAGGATAGCTCAAGTCCCTCCTTGTTCAGGGATCAGAAGATCTATCTCCTGTCTGTCTTGGAGTACAGTCTCTGTCAAGCTGTGTTGGCTCCTTAGAGTTATCCTGAGAAATCGTATCCCCAGAAACCAGATTTTGGGGGTGTTCATTAGAATGGCACTCATTGGTAGTTCTGAATAGGTATCTGAGATCTCCCAGGGGCTCACAGGTGTATTGAGTGTCCTCTTCTGTTTTCTTCCATGGCTTGACTCATGAGTAGTGAATCCAGGAGTCATGTCCTGGTACCTTGACTGCTGTGGGGGTAGAAAGTATTACAGGGTATGGGCCCTTCTATGTGGGCTGGAGTTGAGCCTTGGGGGACCCATCTTTCTAGACTTTAATTAGGACTTAAGTTCCTGGAGCATATAGTGGTGACTCTTTAGAATCTTTTGGGTCCTGGTTCATACCCCACAAGCATATATCCTGTTGGAATTGCCCAATGGCTATGGTATAAGACTGGAGGGTCTGAACCTCTGGATCTAGGAAGAGGTCATTGACATAAACAAAAGGTCTCCCATATAGCATCTCATAAGGACTAAGACCAACCTGTTCCTTAGGGGCAATGCGGTGCGGAGGAGAGCTATTAGTAAAGCCTTCTTCCATCCCAGGGAGGTCTCCTGGGTTATCTTTTTTATCGCTGATTTTAAGAATTGATTGGCTTTTTCTACTTTTCCTGAAGATTGAGGCCTCCAGGCACAATGGAGATAGTAAGTAATGCCCAATGTTTTCGAGACTCCTTGGGTGACCTTAGAAGTAAATGATGTCCCATTGTCACTTTGTAATGACCTGGGCAGACCAAATCTTGGAATGATTTCATGAAGCAGTTTTTTTACCACCTCCTCAGCCTTCTCAGTCCGGGTGGGAAAGCCTTCAATCCATCCTGTGAATGTACCTATCATGACTAATAGGTATTTATACCCTTGAGAAACTGGCATCTGGGTGAAGTCCATCTGCCAGTCCTCTCCTGGGTAGGCCCCACGTCGTTGGAAGGGCTGGGCCAGCTGGGGTCTTTGAGCTCCTTGAGGGTTGTTTAATTGGCAAATGGGACAAAAGGAGACCATCTGTCTTATAGTTGTTTGGAGGCCTGTTCCTCTGAAGGACCTTTCTAGTAATCTTTGGAGGGCCTTTTCTCCTAAATGAGTAGTGGCATGTAAGGAGTTAACCAACTTCCATTGGAGGTTTCCAGGCAGAAAAAGGAGTCCCTCCTTTTGGAACCACCCCATATGATCTTCTTGAAAGCCCTCACTCTTAGCTTTAAGAGTCTCACCTTCAGCATATGAAGGAGTTTCTGGCAAATTAGTCTGTGGAACTAAGGTGGCAATCCCTATTAGGTCATGGTTCTGTAATGCTGCTCTCCTAGCTGCCTGATCAGCTGCTTGGTTCCCTCGTGCCACTTCCGTGTTCCCTTTTTGGTGTCCTTTACAGTGGGAGACTGAAACCTCAGTAAGCAGATAGACTGCCTCCAAGAGTCGAAGAATCTGCTCACCATATTTGATTGGGGACCCTCGGGTAGTCAAGTGGCCCCTTTCTTTCCAAATAGCCTTATGTGCATGTAGCACCAGAAAGGCATACTTGGAGTCAGTGTAAATGGCTATTCTTTTTCCTTTTCCCAGCTCTAAAGCTCGGGTCAGGGCTATGAGCTCAGCTAATTGGGCTGAAGTACCTGGTGGCAGAGGCTTAGCCTCTATGGTCTCAAAATTGGAGACTACTGCATACCCGGCTCTTCTTTTTCCATCCAAGACAAAGCTGCTTCCATCAGTGTACCAGATTTCTTCAGAATTGGTCAGAGAATCTTCTGATAATCCCTCTCGGGGTTTTGTCCAGTGGTCCAAGGTTTCTAGACAAGAGTGAAAGGGGAGAGAGCCCTCGGGGGTAGGGAGGAGGGTGGCTGGGTTAAGAACCTCACAAGGGGATATAGTGAGGCCTGGATTTTCCATCAGTGTTACTTGATATCTGAGGATTCTTTGATCAGACATCCATAAATGGCCTCTCCCATTTAGGAGTTGTTTTACTTGGTGGCTGGTAAAAATAGTTAGTTTGCCCCCAAAGAAGAGTTTTAAAGCATCTTCTATCATGATTGCAATAGCTGCAAGATTTCGAAGGCAGGGGGGCCAACCTTGGGAAGTTGGATCGAGCCTCTTGGATAAGTAAGCTACAGGCTGGGGCTCAGATCCCAACCTTTGAGTTAGCACTCCCAAGGCTATTCCCTCTCTTTCATGGACATAAAGTTGGAATGCTTTTTCTGGGTCTGGCAACCTCAAGGCAGGTGCCTGAGTTAAGGCCTGTTTTAGTGTAGCCTCTGCCTCCTTTTGAGGAGTTCCCCACATCAGTGGGATTGAATCATCTCATCCCTTTAAGCTTTCATATAAAGGCTGGGCAATTAGACCATAGTTGGGTATCCAGATTCTAAAATAACCAGTTAGCCCCAGGAAAGCTCGCAATTGTTTTCGAGTCGTGGGGGAGGGCAACTGGAGGATTCCTTGTACCCAATCAGAGGACAGCATCCTGGACCCGTGTGTAATCTGAACTCCCAGGTAAGTGACCTTTGTCTCGACCATCTGTGCCTTAGCACGGGAGACTTTATATCCCTTTTCTGCCAAGAAGTTTAGAACCTGAATTGCATGTTGTTGGGCGCTTTTCTTATCTGGAGAGCAGATTAGTAGGTCATCTACGTATTGTAATATTTTCCCATTAGGTCCCAGGTCCAGATCTAGGAGGTCCTGGCTAAGGGCCTGTCCAAACAGGTGGGGGCTATCTCTGAACCCCTGAGGTAATACTGTCCAAGTCATCTGTTGGTGTTTTTCTCCTGGGGCTTCCCACTCAAAGGCAAAAAGGTATTGGGATTCTTTAGCCAGCAGTATGCAAAAAAATGCATCTTTGAGATCCAAGACTGTAAACCATTTGGCATTGGGTGGGATTTCTCCCAAGATTACATAGGGATTGGGTACTGTGGGTTGGAGGGGGACTACAGCTTCATTTATGATCTGGAGATCTTGAACCATTCGCCAGGTTCCATCTTTTTTCTTTACTGAGAGGATTGGGGTGTTACATGGCGAACTGGTGGGGACCAATAGCCCACAAGCAAGGAATTTATTTATTAAAGGCTGTAGTCCCTCCCAAGCCTCTCTTTTGAGAGGATATTGTTTCTGGTTAAGAAACCAAGTGGGATCTCGGAGGACAATGATGACTGGTTCAGGTTGGTGGGCTCGTCCAGGAATCCCCTGATGCCATACCTGGGGGTTAATTTTGTCTTCCCATAGTTTTTGGTCCCTCTCTATTGAAGGTGTAATGGGTTCTTCAGTAGTAGTCAGGAGCTGTAGAGCTCTAGGGGCTGAAAAACTTCCCATCACAAGGGTGGTCCCCAGTTTAGTGAGTATATCACTTCCCAATAAGGGGGTAGGACACTCAGGGACCACCAGAAACTGGTGGAAAATATTTGTCCATCCCAGCAACAAAGAAGTGCTCGGGTGAATCTTTTAGTAGTTGCTTTTCCTGTAGCACCCAAAATGGTACAAGTTTGGGAGGAGAAGGCTTTGGAGTAGGAGATCAAGACAGAGTAGGTAGCCCCTGTGTCAACCAAGAAATTCTCGGACCTACCTGCCACATCCAGTTGCACCCTTGGCTCCAGCCCCGTGATGGTTATCTGTGACAGGCAGGCTGGCTGGAGCGGGCCACTTCAGTCCTCTTGAACCATCGTGAGGGTAGGCTTGGCACTTGACCTTGAGGCTCTTGGGTCCCGAGGGCAGAGTGCCACCCAATGTCCCAGTTGATGGCATTTGTGGCAAGCCGTTCTAGGAGACTTGTCACGGTTTGGACACTCTTTGGCCTAATGCCCCGCCTGTCTAGAGATCAGGCATCTGTCTCGTGCCTTGTCCCTCAAGGACTCGGGGTTTGCCATAGGGCTTCTCTGGAGGGCGGCCAGCATCTGGGCATGCCTTGTCTCTTCCTTTCTCTCCTTCTCCTGGGCCTTGGCCTCCTTCTCCTGTTCTCTGTTAAAAAAGGTATTGATGGCTGTCTGGACCATCTCATCTAAAGAGGCAGCAGGGTCCTGCTGTTGTAGCTGCTGTAACTTAATTCTGATATCTGATGCACATTGGGACAGGAATTTGTCCTTTAAAATCACCCGTCCCTCGTAAGAGTCTAAGTCCAGATTGGTAAACTTTTGGAGTGCCTCTTTTAGCCTCTCCAGAAAGGCAATGGGGTTCTCATTGGGCTCCTGAGTTATTGCTGAGACTGGGCACAGTCCCACAAGTAATAGGCTTCTTTATGTTTCCATGGGTGGACTTCCTTAGGGGTGAGTCTTTCTGAAGCTTATCCTACCCAGAACTGTTGCAACCTGAGAGCCAGGCGTCCCTGGGTCAGGGTGCAGATCCCCAGGCAGACTGAGGCGTGACAGCCTCCTAGAGTTTGAATCCCCGGGCAGGTCGAGGCGTGACGGCCTCCCGAGCATTGGGTCCCTGGGCAGGTCGAGGCGTGACGACCTCCTGGGACCCCTGGGACTGGAGGATCCCCGAACAGGTTGAGGCGTGACAACCTTTCGAAGGCTGATCCCTAGGCAGGTCAAGGTGTGATGACCTCCTCGGACCCCCCGGACTGGAGTTTGGGCATCCCCAAGATCTCCAGTGTGACCAATGCTGGGTAGAATTAAGAGATTTGTAACTCACTGCTAGTTTGCCCCCCATGGACAGGAATAGATACAATATAAGTTCATCTTACCCAGAACTGTTGCAACCTGAGAGCCAGGCGTCCCTGGGTCAGGGTGTAGATCCCCAGGCAGGCTGAGGCATGACAGCCTCCTAGAGATCGAATCCCTGGGCAGGTCGAGGCGTGACAGCCTCCCGAGCATTGGGTCCCTGGGCAGGTCGAGGCGTGACGACCTCCTGGGACACCTGGGACTAGAGGATCCCCGAACAGGTTGAGGCATGACAACCTTTCGAAGACCGATCCCTAGGCAGGTCAAGGCGTGATGACCTCCTGGGACCCCCCGGACTGGAGCTTGGGCGTCCCCAAGATCTCCAGTGTGACCAGTGCTGGGTAGAATTAAGAGATTTGTTTTGCCCACTGTGGATGGGAATAGATATGATGTAAGTTCATCCTATTCAGTACTGTTGCAACCTGAGAGCCAGGCGTCACTGGGTCAGGGTGCAGATCCCCAGGCAGGCTGAGGCATGACAGCCTCCTAGAGATCGAATCCCTGGGCAGGTCGAGGCGTGACAGCCTCCCGAGGATTGGGTCCCTGGGCAGGTCGAGGCGTGACGACCTCTTGGGACACCTGGGACTAGAGGATCCCCGAACAGGTTGAGGCATGACAACCTTTCGAAGACCGATCCCTAGGCAGGTCAAGGCGTGATGACCTCCTGGGACCCCCCGGACTGGAGCTTGGGCGTCCCCAAGATCTCCAGTGTGACCAGTGCTGGGTAGAATTAAGAGATTTGTTTTGCCCACTGTGGATGGGAATAGATATGATGTAAGTTCATCCTATTCAGTACTGTTGCAACCTGAGAGCCAGGCGTCACTGGGTCAGGGTGCAGATCCCCAGGCAGGCTGAGGCATGACAGCCTCCTAGAGATCGAATCCCTGGGCAGGTCGAGGCGTGATGACCTCCTGGGACCCCTGGGACTAGAGGATCCCCAAACAGGTTGAGGCGTGACAACCTTTCGAAGACCGATCCCTAGGCAGGTCAAGGTGTGATGACCTCCTGGGACCCCCCGGACTGGAGTCTGGGCGTCCCCAAGATCTCCAGTGTGCCCAGTATTGGGTAGGATTAGGGGGTTGGATATTATAGAGTATTTCCCTCCCAAGGCCAGCTATTTTCTGGTTGTCTCTCCAGAAGATTGTAGAGGCAGTCTTGTGGATCTGGATGGGGCTCAGGAAAAGAGCATGAAACAGGAGGAAAGGGGGCAGAGCACAACCTTTGAAAGAATGACATAGAACAAGGGTATAATGTAAGCCAATTAAAATCAGTTGGGTCCAAGATGACAAGTCAACTTCAAGTAAACCTTAATCCCCAATCTATAAGCCAACAGACACACCCAGAGGTGGCAAGACAGCTCCAGGGCACAAGATCAGAAGAGGGAGGAGTGGGTGGTTCCCCAATGGCTGGGATGATCCTCTCACTCATTAGCATATGAATTCCATCCCTTCACAAAACCTAGCCAGGCCTAATTCCATGGTTGCAGCCCTTGCCCTCGGCAATGGTTCACACCCTGAAGGGTGGCTTCTCTCTGGATCCTAACAAATCTACCTCTTATCCTTTGTCTCTCAATGAATTTTTGCAATGAGACATCAGAGCCTGAGTTTCATTAGTTTTGGCTGGGCTTGAGTCCTGGGAGAGAGCTGAAGGACAGGAGGAAAAAGCAGTGGGAAAAACGTGCCAAGGAATCCCCTTCATAGCCCGCTGGAAAATTTGCCAAATATCTGACCGGTGCTCACAGTTTCATTGGTCTGATCCTTGGCACAGAGAAGAGAAAGGACAGAAGAACCCCCACTGGCTTGTGTAACAGCTACTGGGGCTCAGCAGATAGCGCCTTTAGGACATGCTGAGGAGTAGCCTCTCCAGAGTCCCTCAATTGTGCCCCTGCCACCCGCCTGTTTGCGGGAGGTTCGAGGAAACAAGAAACGAGAGATTGTAAAGGTCCCTCCAGCCATAGGAGCGAGGACCTCTTACCTTAACCGGAGGTCTTCTGGAATCTGAGACTGGGCCGCGTGAGCTTTCTGCTGAGTTCGGTTTTCATTGTCCAGGTTTCCAGCTCGATGGGCCTTCCCCTGTGCTGGGTTTCTTCACCTTCCGCTTCTAGTGCAGGAGCTTCGCTGAGTTGGGCTCCTGCTGTGTTTGGCCTCTCCCACGCAGAGGTTATTTCAGCCAGGTTATATCCGAGTCACGGCACCATAGATGTCATGCGAGTGTATGTTCCTCGGTTCTTTGTCTCGTCACAACAAAGATTTGGAGCGACGGACATTAAAGCCCTCGGCGCGTCACAGCTCTTGGGTCTTGGACAAACCGTGCTACAGCTCTTAGGCAATCAGTGTTACAGCTCTACTTTATTTAGAAGATAGCAGGAGAATCCAAGACTTGAAGAGAAGAGAGTGGAGGAGTGCGTGGGGAGGGAGGGAGGGAGAGAGAGCGCGCGCGCGAGCGAGCACTGGCACGCCGGAGAGAGAGTCCAAGAGAAAGCGCTTTGGCTCCTCCTTTTATATGTTTTTTCCTCCACCTGGGCCTGCCCTATGCAAATTGGGCTTAGCCAGGAGTGCTGTTTGTTCTGTTTGTTCTGCCTGAGGTCTTCACTTTGGTCCTCAGACCTTCCTTGTCTTTTAGCCACCGCTCTTTTGGACTCCTTTTCCCTATTCTGCCTACCTAACAGATATCAAGGGAATATTTCATGCAAAGATGGGCTCAATAAAGGACAGAAATGGTATGGACCTAACAGAAGCAGAAGATATTAAGAAGAGGTGGCAAGAATACACAGAAGAACTGTACAAAAAAGAGCTTCATGACCCAGATAATCACAATGGTGTGATTACTGATCTAGAGCTAGACATCCTGGAATGTGAAGTCAAGTGGGCCTTAGAAAGCATCACTACGAACAAAGCTAGTGGAGGTGGTGGAATTCCAGTTGAGCTGTTTCAAATCCTAAAAGATGATGCTTTGAAAGTGCTGCACTCAATATGCCAGCAAATTTGGAAAACTCAGCAGTGGCCACAGGACTGGAAAAGGTCAGTTTTCATTCCAATCCCAAAGAAAGGCAATGCCAAAGAATGTTCAAACTACTGCACAATTGCACTCAACCCACATGCTAGCAAAGTAATGCTCAAAATTCTCCAAGCCAGGCTTCAATAGTACATGAACTGTGAACTTCCAGGTGTTCAAGCTGGATTTAGAAAAGGCAGAGGAACCAGAGATCAAATTGTTGACATCTGTTGGATCATCAAAAAAGCAAAAGTGTTCCAAAAAACCATCTATTTCTGCTTTATTGACTATACCAAAGCCTTTGACTATGTGGATCACAACAAATTGTGGAAAATTCTTAAAGAATTGGGAATACAGGACCACCTGACCTGCCTCCTGGGAAATCTGTATGCAGGTCAGGAAGCAACAGTTAGAACTGGACATGGAACAACAGACTGGTTCTGTACTTCAGGAAAGAAGTACGTCAAGGCTGTATGTTGTCACCTTGCTTATTTAACTTATATGCAGAGTACATCATGAGAAATGCTGAGCTGGATGAAGCACAAGCTGGAATCAAGATTGCTGGGAGATATATCAATAACCTCAGATATGCAGATGGCACCACCTTTATGGCAGAAAGCCAAGAAGAACTAGAGAGCCTCTTGATGAAAGTGAAAGAGGAGAGTGAAAAATTTCACTTAAAGTTCAACATTTAGAAAATTAAGATCAGGGCATCTGGTCCCATCACTTCAGGCCAAATAGATGGGGAAACAATGGAAACAGTGACAGACTTTATTTTCTTGGACTCCAAAATCACGGTAGATGGTTACTGCAGCTGTGAAATTAAAAGATGCTTGCTCCTTGGAAGAAAAGCTAAGACCAACCTAAACAGCATATTAAAAAGCAGAGACATTACCCTGCCAACAAAGGTCTGTCTAGTCAAAGCTATGGTTTTTCCAGTAGCCATGCAGGATTGTGAGAGCAGGAGCATAAAGAAAGCTGAGCACCAAAGAATTGATGCTTTTGAACTGTGGTGTTGGAGAAGACTCTTGAGAGTCCCTTGGACTGCAAGGAGATCCAACCAGTCCATCCTAAAGGAAATCAATCCTGAATATTCATTGGAAGGACTGATGCTGAAGCTGAAACTCCTATACTTTGGCCACTTGATGCAAAGAACTGACTCATTTGAAAAGACCCTGATGCTGGGAAAGACAGAGGGCAGGAGAAGAAGGGGATGACAGAGGAGGAGATGGTTGGATGACATTGCCAGTTCGATGGAGATGAGTTTGAGTAAGCTCCAGAAGTTGGTGATACACAGGGAAGCCTGGTTGGCTATAGTCCATGGCATTGCAAAGAGTCGGACACAACTGAGCAACTGAACTGAACTGAAACATTTATTTTGTGCTTACCAAATACAAGGATTTATTCTTAATGCTTTATATATATATGAACTCATTTTTCCTAAATTGGATCTATGCAATAAAGATTATTATCCCCATTTTTCAGAGCGGAAACTGAGGCACAGAGCAGTTGCATAACTTGTGCAAGGTTACCAGTTGATAAGTGGTAGAACTGGGATGGCAATGTTACCTGTGATATTAATTGTTATGATCTAACAGCTTCCCCCGGACAGAGAAGACTGGGGGGCTACAGTCCTTGGGTTCAGGAAAGAGTCAGACTCAACGACTAAACAACAACAGTTTCCTTTGGAGAAAACTATTAGAAATCAGGGCTTTCTAGGTTGCTCAGTGGTAAAGAATCTGCTTGCCAATGCAGGGGGGGGTCAGAAAGATCCCTTTGAGAAGGGAATAACAACCCACTCTAGTATCTTGCCTGAAGAATCCCATGGATAGAGGAGCCTGGTGGCTACAGTCCATAGGGTCACAGAGAGTCAGACATGAGTGAGCACTAGTCCTGTCTAAGCATCTAAGTATGTGTGCACTAGAAACCATGTGTCCACTGACTCCCCACACACATCCTGCTCACCTTGTACAGTGGGAGTTTCATTCTTCCTTCCCTTCACTCTCTGGCTCTTCTCCCAGAGCATGCCCTCTCTTCTGTTTGCCTGTAGGTTCTGGAATCCTGGGCAGTGTGGGAGGGAGAGGTGGTACCCATGGCAGGTGTGCTCTGTCCAGACTTATGCACTGTCCAGACTTCAGTGTGATGAGTGTGCTGAGGAAGGGGCTGCATGGAGGCCATGTGGGCAGAATCTCTTAATTTTATATTGTCAAAATTGATAATGTTTACATTCTGTTATGTAACATTTTAAAGTGTTACATGTTCAGTTTATAGATTAATTCAAAGACTGAACATTAATAAGCAACATTTATATTATCATGACCAAGTGAATACCATCCAGTATGGAGACAAGTAAATCATGTGTTAGGATTAAAAACTCCATGTTTCAACTTTGGTACCAACCAAAGCCAAATGATCCTTACATCTGGTTCAAGTGGATTTCCATTTCTTATCAAGAAGCTCTCTTCCAGATGCTCAAAAGCATGTCACATTTTAGTTTACATGGCTCCAAGGACTTTCTTTGCTTCTTTCCTCTCTCCCTCCCCTCCCACCCTCCCTCCTTTCCTTCCTCTTTATTTCTTACAAAAAACAAACAAAAAACCACCGAACACTTTAAATGTTCCTTTAAAAAAGCACCATAAGTGAGAGTCATTTCTTGCCCCATTTCTCCCTGCATCCCCTACGCCATCCCAGGAAAAGGGAAGAGGGTGACCCAAAAGTGACCGAATCAAGACACTGTCCCTTGGCTGAATAGGGATGGCAAGCAAGTTATCTGCTGACACAAACAGTCATAAAATGCACACACCTTCTAGACAGGAATTTTGCAATTTTCATTCTTGTCTGTATAAGAAAAACAAAGTTCGGGTTTACAAACTTATAAAACCACAAATCAATCCATGACAGCTTAGTAACCCATAGCCAAAGAGCCCACCATGTGTCTGGACACCCCCGACCTTCTTCAGTCCTTTGCATCTCTGCCTCTCATTCTGTGCACCTACCTCCTTATTTCTGTCTTTTTCCCCCTCTACTCTCTGGCTCTTCCTGCCCTTCTCCTTCTGCCTCACACCTATCTCCCCTCACTCTGCAAACCTGTCCCTTTCTTGGTGCTCTTTCTCCCCAGCCTTTTTTGTGAGGCGCTTTCCCTTCACCTGTCCCTACAACCACCTCCCAGAGTGTTGTTTACAGAGGATTTTTAATCTCTTTTTGGCCCCCTATCTTCTTGTCCTTCCCTTTAACTCTGACCTTGAATTCATTATCTCTCAGGGGTTCTGCATCACGATTAACAGTCTCTTTTTTGCTGCTTTTCTTCCTTCTGTGAATTCTAGGTCTCTGCTTCCTCAGTTGATTTTGTTATTCAACAGGTTTCTGTCATCTTCCCGTCTTTTAGAAATGTGTTCAAACCTTTTCTCTGTTGATGTTTTCCCTTCTGCCTGTCCACTTTTATTACAATATTTCTTCACTCTTTCTTATCAAAGTCTTTATTGAGTAATTATTTGTGACTAAGCTGCATTTTGAATGAGAAATCCTAGTTGGTCCACATTATAAATGTAGTAGACAATATATATATATATACACACACACATATAAACAATGATATATATACACACATATATATATGTATATACACATATATACATACATATGTGTATATATAGATAAAATCTTGCATGTGTACAAATAGCGTTGTTAGACAAACATAGTATTGTTTCTTTAAAACTAAATGCCTTTGATATAGATGAATGTTTACTTAGAAACATCTCAGAATTAAAGAAAATGATTTCAGAATATTATTCTTCATTCCCTACCTACCCCAGGCTAGTAATACAGAGAAAGCTTCTTTATTAGATCTACCATTAATAAGACTCCTTATTAGCTTAATCACACATATAGCACAATAATATTTGATGTTCATATTGATGTCCTTAAGGCAATGCAAGATGCTAAAGTACCTTCACAATTATCAGAACAAAGTTATGCTCAAGATTAATTTTAGTGCAAATTAGTTTTACTATTTGTGATAAATATATTCATTGCTGTACCATATTTTAGAAAGGATTTGAAGTGGTTTGCATAAAAGCATGCTACACAAAAAGATAAAAGAAAGCCATGGGGGAAAAGAATAGGAATGATAAGTGAAACCTAGGATTGAGGTTAGTACTCAAAATGCTTGCAGAGTGTCTAGCCTATTGTTAGAAGTGCACTATACATTTTATTCTGGATGCTTGAACAGCTGAACAAAACCCAGTTCCACTGCCAGAGCACCAGTTCCTCGATTTCCAGTAAGCGTAACACAAAACCAAACACTTTGCTGTGGAGGAGAGCTATATTGAAACAGAGCTGGGGCGAATTACTGAAAGGTTGTTGTTGAATCACGCGAATACACCGGGATTCTTGGCCCCCGGAGGAGAAGAATTCAATCTGGGGCCGGAGACGAGGCTTGATCGCTCAGAGCTTTTGTGTAATAAAGTTTTATTAAAGTATAAAGGAGATAGAGAAAGCTTCTGACATAGGCATCAGAAGGGGGCAGAAAGAGTACCCCCCTGCTAGTCTTCAGCTGGATGTTATATAGTCACTAGCAGTCTGTTAATGAAAGAAAGGAATGTCTTAAAATTCAGAATAGCACCAGGCCCCTCGCCCATAAGATGCATTTTGGGATAATCTTGGCACCAAATGGTTTATCTTGGGCCATAAAATGATTAACTTGAATCTTAAAGAAGGGCAGACCACTATACAAATAGTTTCATTTACATAGATTAGGGGAACAATATCTGAGTATAACATACTGGTTTGTCAAGTAGGTTCTGGGCCAAGAGGCAGAACCGACTTGGAGACAGAGTTTGGGGTAAAGGCGTAGTACATTAGCATAGCTTAAGACAAACATTTCCATAAGAAAAAGGCATTGGTTATCTCTAGGCTCAAGAATAGCTAACTTCAGGCGAAACCAGGTGTCATTATGGCAACACAGTATTTTAAGAGAAACCTCTCTTTAAATTTGTATAGAGAAGGAAAAAAAATATTGCTAGTTTGTTTCCTCCTGCCGCTTAAGAGAGATAAAAATGTCTGACACTTGCAGGCTATTTCCTCCATTTGGAGATCCCTGGCCTTCCTGCCTGTTACCCTCTCATTACTTCCTGTGGGCTCTGGTAGAGAAGCTATGCTCAGTGTCGGATACGGCACACCCCATAACTTCTTCCTAGAAAGGGTAACAGTATGGCACACATGGGAGCGTTAGTAAAGACGCACAAACAACTCGATAAGGTGCAATCATAAGCAACGTTCTTCTCCCACTCCCACGCTATCATTATTTAATGCCTGTTGATTTTTGTGAAATTTAGGACAGGTCCCTCAGGTTCTTTTATCATTCGCAAAAGATGAAATGTTTCCACTCATTTTTAGTCATCAGAATAGTCTCCTTTTAGTTTTTTTTTTTTTTTTTTATGTTTAGCCCATGAAAATAAAACTCTGAACTTTTGAAAGCTGAACTTTTCTTTCCAGGCTGGGCTGGAAGTCCGTGGTGATAAAAGAGGGCAAAGTCTTGCATCTCACGTCTAAGTTTTGAAATATTCCTTCTCTCATTCCTTACTACACAGTACCACTCCCTGCCTGCCCCATCCACTCCCCACCACCCACTTGCTAGCATCATGACTAAGTTGTCCCAGATTCCTCCACTCTGAAGAAGAGTGGAGAAGTCAGAGTCAGGAAGCATCTTACTGGGCAGGTGGTGCTGTGTCCTCACTAGTGGGGCATGTGTAGCTAGCACCCCTGCTGCCTGGGCTCTTTCCAGGCTCTTCTTCCTTAGGTGGTGGATCACTGGGGCTGTGGGGGGGTGGGAGGTGGGGGGTGGAGGTGGGGAGGGATGCCAGAGATCAGTCCCCTGTGCCCTTCCACATTCCAGAAAACACATATCCAGTTCTTGCAATGTTCTCCTTAAAGCCCCTTTCTCCAAGCTGAGGTAAAACTGAAGGAAACATCCTTTTTCCTCCCAAGGGAAGGGGGTGAGGGAAAAGGTCACAGCACTGCAAGTTTTTTGTCCCACCTCTTCTACAAAGCCTTTTTATACCTTTGACAGAAGGTTCCACTAAAGGTTTAAAACTGTTTTCTCACACCCTTTGTCATCTTTTGTTTGACTCTGAGCTTATTGGTGGCCTTTGCTGAAACTGATTCAAAACAGAGTCCTATTTCAATATCTTGCTACTTTTTTTTTTTTTTTGGCATTGCTGCGTCTTCATTGCTTCGCAGGCTTTTCTCTAGTTGTGACGACTGGGGGCTACTCTCTAGCTGTGGTGGGCGGGCTGCTCACTGTGGTAGCTTCTTTTGTTGCAGAGCATGGTCTCTAGGACACATGGGCTTCAGCATTTGTGGCTGGAGGGCTATAGATCACAGGCTTCAATAATTGTGGCACACAGGCTTAACTGCTCCATGGCATGTGGAATCTTCCTGGATCAGGGATTGAATCTGTGTCCTCTGCATTGGCAGGTGGATTTTCATTCACTGTACCACCAGGGAAGTCCAATACCTTGCTACATTTTAAATAAAGTTATGCAGCATAAGTGGATGGGAAATATTGTTAAAGTGCCTTTCTGCTTGGAGGACCAAAACTGTGTTTCAGCTGAGAAATACTCTGCTAGTCCAGGTAGATGGCATTGTATTCTACTATCTATTTTCTCCATTTAACTATAAAACTGATACATACTCATTTTCAATAGATTATAAGACTTGATAAAAAGAAAATTTGTTAAAATTACTTTGTTCCATCTTTCAGGGATAGTTACTATTAACCTTGGTTAGTATCCTTTTATGTGAACAATAATTCTTGCCATCTTAATCTCACTATCCAAATCTTTGTTTAAATGACTTGTAATTTTTTTTTACCAAAACACAACATCTGAAAGGAAGACTTGTTATAACAAATCCACATTGTTTCAGCAGCAAAACTGTTTTATCTGTGTACAGATTCAGGAGAGCAAAGAACGTGCTGGTGTAGGCTTTCAGCTCTTCTTTTGGCAAGACTGAATCCTGTGCTTGCACACTTTAAACATGTTGTGCATTATCTCATCACCTTCTCCACATTATGACATGAAAATGTTTTCTAAGAATGCCAAAAAGCCTGTTAAGAAAGTAGATGAGCCCATGAATTGCAGAAAACTATTGACAAAGGTGACTGAACTGCAAAACAAAATTTTAATGTTGATGAAATTGGGTTATTTTGAAAACAAATGTTATCTCGTTCGTTCATTTCAGAAAAAGAAGATAAAAGTGCCAGAACATAAACCATCTCAAACAGGCTAAGACTGCTCAGAAGTGAATGTGATTCTAAGCTAAAAGCTCCGCTGGTGTATCACTTCAAAACTCCCGTTGCCTTTTAGAGGCTATTGAAAAATAAATTGTCTGTTATGTGATATTCAGTTCATAAAGACTGGGTGACCAAGGCAGCGTTCAGTGATTACACGAGGAACTAACTGTTTCCATTCATCAAAGGGTACAAAAAGATGGAAAACCTGCAAACAATGCTTTTTTGATAATAGACAATGCTCCCAGATGTCCTTCTAGTGTTGACAATTATGGAGATAATGTCACAGTGGTCTTTATGCCTCCCAGCATCATGCCTTACTGTAGCCTCTGAGAGTCCTGCAGCTTTCAAGGCACATTGTTTACAGATGGTGATGTACTACGTGGTGCTTAAATGCTGATATATGGTCTGTTGGTGCTGGCAACACTGCTTCGATTCAGGATTTATGGAAGAGTTTTGACATTCAGAAGGTCTTCAGATTTATCAACTGGGTTTGGCATGTATCATAACAAACAGTGAATGGAATATGGAGAAAAACTGGTCCTGCAATTGTTGCTGACTTCCAAGGTTTCAAGGAAGTGATTAACGCAAAACAAAAATCCTAAATCTTAGGCAGGAGGTTAGATTTAGTGAAGCAGATGGTACAAAAAACTTACAACCAAGAAACTTGTTTAACCTGACGTTCATTCTAGGTCAAAGGATGAGAAAGAGAGGAGCCAGAAATACCTGTAGCTGGATCTTTAGAAAACGTGGAATTACGCAGATAAAATATTTGGTTTTGCAGGTCTTTTGTTTACTTCTTTTGGCCCTTGGTTATCTACCATTTCAGATAATGGTTCATGGCCATCCGCTTCTGGAGACTCAAGGGCCAAAAAGAGATGACTGTCCACTAGCTGCTTGGACTTGAACTTAGATGCACTGCGGGCACGTGCTGTTCCATGTGCTCACTGTGAGCCCACTCCCACACGCATCCACCCCTGAAAGCCATTGCTCTTTACATAACTGAGGTTTCATCTTCCTCTCTGTAACCCACTCCTTATTGGGTAAATAATCATTTAAAAAATGTTCATGTTTGCTTATTTAACCAAGTTCTGTCTACATTCACTTCATAACTTTAAAATACATAGTAGTTTTTAGTTTGCATTACAGCATATGCTTGTACAGAAGAAAAACAAATTTCTTCTTATTGTTGTATATTATTATACATTAAAATACATCTACTAAAAAACCCATTAAATAATTATGTGATTGACATTTTACCTAATAGATTTATGCAGAAATCCTTGGAGTTATACAGGTGTTTATATCATGAGTGTGCCCCATCTAAAGTTTCGGTTTCTACTTTATGTCTTTGGATGTAGAGTATTTTTTGGTAGGTTCCAGTTTTTCTTTTCTTTTTTTGAATGGTTGTTAACCAATTAGTTGTGACTTTGGTGTTTTCCTGAAAGGAACTCAAGGTCTTTCTACTTAGCCATCTTGTCTCCCTATATACGTGTTTAAGAGTATTTAGTTAAATTTTGGAAAATTGGTTGGGGTTTTTGGATGGGTTTGAAACAGGTATAAGGCCCATTCTCCACTACTTGTAAATTTGATATCCATCATATCAAACCAAGAAATGATTCGATTCAGGTAACAAGCAATGCCTGCATATAAATCTATTCATTTATTATGAACGTGGGATACTATCTTATTGATTTGAACCTGTTTTCTCATAATATATTGTGACCATATCTCTATGTAATTTAACAGTATATGTTGAAATTCACAAAAATAGATCATTTGCCCTGTTTGTGTAATGGATAAGGGAAGCCAAGAATGTCTGCCTTACCCTTAGCTCCCTTCTGAAGGTATTCTATCTACATCCATGGCCCTCTGCTGAGGGAGCAGGACCATACCATTTCTTACAAATAGGGGCTTGCTTCTTGTCGCCTGACTCCACCTCTCTGGCCACAAATGATTGGAGCAGAGAAGGGCACTTCCTCAGGGTTTTCAAACTCAAAAGCCAACAGAGGCCAGGCAAATGAGCAGGAAGATGTGTGAGACAATAGGGAGAATTCACTGGAGACCAGGAAAGAACTGGAGATGGCATGTCCCATTTTCATGGGGATTCTGACAGATTTTGCCAACTGTTGTCATCCAAGAATGAAGACTAAGGATAGCCCAGATCTCTAGATTTTCAAGAAAAGCTAAAAATTCAGGTTTTAGATGACATTCCCTGAAGTGAAAAATGATTTTAATTTGAGTTTCATTAATTTCTGGTAAGGCTAAATTTTTTGTTATGTATGTTTTTCTTTTCTTTCTTTTCTTCTTTTTTTGTTTTAGTAAATGAACTAAGCTGTTGATAATTATCAAAGGGCAAAGAGATTGAGGTCTTAATCTGCTAACAGGTACTTAGAGCCATTCTGTGTTTCTAGTGAAATGTGGAGACTCGTGCTAAGAAGGGTCAGGGCCGATGGTTGTGGAGATTGTGTTCCAACTGGCCCTGAGAGGAGAGTCAAGACTGAAGAACAGCCTTATACTTATCAAGCACATGGAGCTACACCAGGCTGGAGGAAGTGGAACTTGTTTGGAACTTTTTTAGGCTGTATTTCTAACAATTTGCTGAAAGGCGTGTTTTGTGCTAATAAGGACTGAGTTTATTTAGTGGGAATACTGTTCTCCCTACCTCTTCCACCAGCCATAGCTGAGTCATCTGAGAAAGGGGACTTTTCCAGATTTCTACTGAGGCCTCACCACCCTACCCTAAGCTTACTCAGACAGGCTTAGGGCCTGAGATCACGTGGCTATGAATTGGTGGAGGAGAGAACCACACATTATTACTGATATCAGTGTACTGCATCCCATAGGAATGTTGGGACAAAATACAAGTTGAAAACTAATGCCATCATGTATGGCAGTAATAATCTTAGCCTTGAACATTGTTCTTTTGTCAAATATCTTTTAGAAAACACCCACAAAACCTCCTTCCCCAGATTTACCAGATCATAGAATAATCATAGAGAAGGCAATGGCAACCCACCCCAGTACTCTTGCCTGGAAAATCCCATGGACGGAGGAGCCTGGTACGCTGCAGTCCAAGGGGTTGAGAAGAGTTGGACACAACTGAGCAACTTCACTTTCACTTTTCACTTTCATGCACTGGAGAAGGAGATGGCAGCCCACTCCAGTATTCTTGCCTGGAGAATCCCAGGGACAAGAGCCTGGTGGGCTGCCGTCTATGGGGTCCCACAGAGTCGGACATGACTGACGTGACTTAGCAGCAGCAGCAGCAGAGCAATCATGGGGGTTTCCCAGGTGGCGTTAGTGGTAACCCTATATGCGAGACAGCAAAAGAGACACGGATGTATAGAACAGTTTTTTGGACTCTGGGAGAGGGAGAGGGTGGGATGATTCGGGAGAATGGCATTGAAACATGTATAATATCATATATGAAATGAATTGCCAGTCCAGGTTTGATGCATGATACAGGATGCTTGGGGCTGGGGCACTGGGATGACCCAGAGGGATGGTACGGGGAGGGAGGTGGGAGCGGGGTTCAGGATGGGGAACACGTGTATACCCGTGGCAGATTCATGTTGATGTATGGCAAAACCAATACAATGTTATAAAGTAATTAGCCTCCAATTAAAATAAATAAATTTATATTAAAACAAACAAAAAAAAGAACTCACCTGCCGCTGCAGGAGATGTAAGAGGCATGAGTTTGATCCCTGCATTGGGATGATCACCCGGAGGAGGCACAGCAACCCACTCCAATATTCTTGCCTGGAGATTCCCACAGATAGAGGAGCCTGGTGGGCTATGGTCCATAAGGTCACAAAGAGTCAGACATGAATGAAGCGACTTAGCATGCACACATGCACAGAGCAAAGAGCAATCATGAAGCACTGTTTAGAGTCCACACATGCTGCAAACTGCCCAGGGATGCCTCTTCCAGCAAGGGACGGCATTTATCCATCTTCTACTCATGACAGTTAAGATGCTCCCAATTTGTCCAAAAACTCAGTATTTCCAAAATAACCAATACAGATACATTCCATTATGTGAATTACATGATTCAAACTATTAGAATAATTCAAATTAAGATGAAATGTGTCATTGGTGGCAAATGTTCCATGCATTGGAACAAACATTATTAATATTTAAAAATTAAAGACTTGAATTCAAATCTCAGCTGTACCACCCACTGTGTATAATATCCCAAGTAAGTTTCTTTTGTAATTTTTTTCTGTATCTCATTTAATTTGTAAAATAAGGATAATGTTTTCTTCTTTTGACTGTTGTCAGGAGTAATTAAAATTATGCATGCAAAGACAATATCTCCAAAACATTAATAATTTCATGAGTTAGTGAAGTTGCTCAGTCATGTCCGACTCTTTGCAACCCTGTGGACTGTAGCCCACCAGGCTCCTCCATCCATAGGATTCTCCAGGCAAGAACTGGAGTGGGTTGCCATTTCCTTCTCCAGGGGATCTTCCCAACCCAGGGATCGAACCCAGGTCTCCTGCATTGCAGGTGGACGCTTTAACCTCTGAGCCACCAGGGAATTCCATAATAAACATAAAAAAATGTAATAACCATATAAATACCTCCAAATGGTGACCAACCTAGGAAAGCCTCATTGATTAAGATCATAACCATGATCCATTAGATATACATATTGGAAGACAGAAAACAGTAACAGGTAATTAGGTAATTTTTTTTTCAATTGGCCATACCACACAACATGTGGAATCTGAGTTCCCCCAACAGGGATCAAACCCATGCTTCCTGCATTGGAAGCACAGAATCTTAACCAAAAGACCACAAGGGAAGCCCTATATTTTTTCTTTTTATTCTCACTCAGATCATAGTATCATAAAGTCTTTGTATTTCCGTTAAGGGACATTTGATCTGTATTAATCTGCCTGACTAGCCATATGTAATTGCCTTTATACAAGTTCAGTTCAGTCGCTCAGTCGTGTCTGACTCTTTGCGACCCCATGAATCGCAGCACGCCAGGCCTCCCTGTCCATCACCAACTCCTGGAGTTCACTCAAACTCACGCCCATCGAGTTAGTGATGCCATCCAGCCATCTCATCCTCTGTCATCCCCTTCTCCTCCTGCCCCCAATCCCTCCCAGCATCAGAGTCTTTTCCAATGAGTCAACTCTTCGCATCAGGTGGCCAAAGTACTGGAGTTTCAGCTTTAGCATCAGTCCTTCCAAAGAACACCCAGGACTGATCTCCTTCAGAATGGACTGGTTGGATCTCCTTGCAGTCCAAGGGACTCTCAAGAGTCTTCTCCAACACCACAGATCAAAAGCATCAATTCTTTGGCACTCAGCTTTCTTCACAGTCCAACTCTCACATCCATACATGACTACTGGAAAAACCATAGCCTTGACTAGACGGACCTTTGTTGGCAAAGTAATGTCTCTGCTTTTCAATATGCTATCTAGGTTGGTCATAACTTTTCTTCCAAGGAGTAAGTGTCTTTTAATTTCATGGCTGCAGTCACCATCTGCAGTGATTTTGGAGCCCCAAAAAATAAAGTCTGACACTGTTTCCACTGGTTCCCCATCTATTTGCCATGAAGTGATGGGACCAGATGCCATGATCTTAGTTTTCTGAATGTTGAGCTTTAAGCCAACTTTTTCACTCTCCTCTTTCACTTTCATCAAGAGGCTTTTTAGTTCTTCTTCACTTTCTGCCATAAGGGTGGTGTCATTTGCATATCTGAGGTTATTGATATTTCTCCCTGCAATCTTGATTCCAGCTTGTGCTTCATCCAGCCCAGTGTTTCTCATGATGTACTCTGCATATAAGTTAAATAAGCAGGGTGACAATATACAGCCTTGACACACTCCCTTTCCTATTTGGAACCAGTCTGTTGTTCCATGCCCAGTTCTAACTATTGCTTCCTGACCTGCACACCTGTTTCTCAAGAGGCAGGTCAGGTGGTCTGGTATTCCCATCTCTTTCAGAATTTTCCACAATTTATTGTGATCCACACAGTCAAAGGCTTTGGCATAGTCAATAAAGCAGAAATAGATGTTTTTCTGGAACTCTCTTCCTTTTTCTATGATCCAGCAGATGTTGGCAATTTGATCTCTGGTTCCTCTGCCTTTTCTAAAACCAGCTTGAACATCTGGAAGTTCATGGTTCATGTATTGCTGAAGCCTGGCTTGGAGAATTTTGAGCATTACTTTACTAGCATGTGAGATAAGTGCATTTGTGCTGTAGTTTGAGCATTCTTTGGCATTGCCTTTCTTTGGGATTGGAATGAAAACTGACCTTTTCCAGTCCTGTGGCCACTGCTGAGTTTTCCAAATTTGCTGGCATATTGAGTGAAGGACTTGCACAGCATCATCTTTCAGGATTTGAAATAGCTCAACTGGAATTCCATCACCTCCACTAGCTTTGTTTGTAGTGATGCTCTGTAAGGCCCACTTGACTTTGCATTCCAGGATGTCTGGCTCTAGGTGAGTGATCACACCATTGTGATTATCCGGGTCGTGAAGATCTTTTTTATATAGTTCTGTGTATTCTTGCCACCTCTTCTTAATATCTTCTGCTTCTGTTAGGTCCATACCATTTCTGTCCTTTATCAAGCCCATCTTTGCATGAAATGTTCCATTGGTATCTCTAATTTTCTTGAAGATGTCTCTAGTCTTTCCCATTCTGTTGTTTTCCTCTATTTCTTTGCATTGGTCACTGAGAAAGGCTTTCTTATCTCTCCTTGCTATTCTTTGGAACTCTGCATTCAGATGCTTATATCTTTCCTTTTCTCCTTTGCTTTTCACTTCTCTTCTTTTCACAGCTATTTGTAAGGCCTGCCCAGACAGCCACTTTGCTTTTTTGCATTTCTTTTCCATGGGTATGGTCTTGATCCCTGTCTCCTGTACAATGTCACGAACCTCCATCCATCGTTCATCAGGCACTCTATCTATCAGATCTAGTCCCTTAAATCTATTTCTCACTTCCACTGTATAATCATAAGGAATTTGAATCAGGTCATACCTGAATGGTCTAGTGGTTTTCCCTACTTTCTTCAATTTAAGTCTGAATTTGGCAATAAGGAGTTCATGATCTGAGCCACAGTCAGCTCCCGGTCTTGTTTTTGCTGACTGTATAGAGCTTCTCAATCTTTGGCTGCAAAGAATATAATCAATCTCATTTCGGTGTTGACCATCTGGTGATGTCCATGTGCAGAGTCTTCTCTTGTGTTCTTGGAAGAGGGTGTTTGCTATGACCAGTGCATTCTCTTGGGAAAACTCTATTAGCCTTTGCCCTGCTTCATTCTGTATTCCAAGGGCAAATTTGCCTGTTACCCCAGGTGTTTCTTGATTTCCTATTTTTGCATTCCAGTTCCCTATAATGAAAAGGACATCTTTTTTGGATGTTAGTTCTAAAAGGTTTTGTAGGTCTTCATAGAACCGTTCAACTTCAGCTTCTTCAGCATTACTGGTTGGTGCATAGACTTGGATTACTATGATATTGAATGGTTTGCCTAGGAAAGGAACAGAGATCATTCTGTCGTTTTTGAGATTGCATCCAAGTACTGCATTTTGGACTCTTTTGTTGATCATGATGGCTGCTCCATTTCTTTTAAGGGATTTCTGCCCACAGTAGTAGATATAACGGTCATCTGAGTTAAATTCACCCATTCCAGTCCATTTTAGTTTGCTGATTCCTAGAATGTCGACATTCACTCTTGCCATCTCATTTGACCACTTCCAATTTGCCTTGATTCATGAACCTAACATTCCAGGTTCCTATGCAATATTGCTCTTTACAGCATCAGACCTTGCTTCTATCACCAGTCACATCCAAAACTGGGTATTGTTTTTGCTTTGGCTCCATCCCTTCATTCTTTCTGGAGTTATTTCTCCACTGATCTGCAGTAGCATATTGGGCACCTACTGACCTGGGGAGTTCCTCTTTCAGTATCCTATTGTTTTGCCTTTTCATACTGTTCATGGGGTTCTCAAGACAAGAATACTGAAGTGGTTTGCCATTCCCTGCTCCAGTGGGCTAGTGAGTAAGGAAATTTTCCCTCATAGCTCAGCTGGTAAAGAATCTGTCTGCAGTGCAGGAGACCCCAGTTTGATTCCTGGGTCGGAAAGATCCCCTGGAGAAGGGATAGGCTATCCACTCCAGTATTCTGGCCTGGAGAATTGTATAGTCCCTGGGGTTGCAAAGAGCCGGACATGACTGAGTGACTTTTACTTTCACTTTCAAGGAACTTTTCACATCTTTCATTCTTACCAAGTACCGAGGGCATAAGACATGGGCTAGGCCAGAGGCCTCATTTTACAGATGAGGAAATTCAGTGATTTATTCCTAACTAAGACAGATCTCATAAATCCTTATAGTGTAGGCAAGGGAATAGGACTTGACCAGAAGAGAATCTGATAGGTTTGTGTATTATGTGTGAAAAATTTGACCAACATTACTGCTGCTAGTGCTGCTGCTACTATTGCTACCATGCTGTAAAGCTTTTTTCCACATTAAATTGTGAATTGATTAACACTAAGGATCCTCATGAGGAAGAGTTCACCTCTTACTCTCAGTAGACACTTCAGGGATTAAAACAATAAAATTTACATGATTATGCCACAAATGTCTTAAGACAGCATTAAAAAAAAAAAAAAAATCAGATTCAACTTACTTATTTGTTCTCTCTGAAACTCATAGTCCCACCCAGGAGTGAAAGGGTCCATACAACCCATGTTTTCCCACTTTGCTTTCTCTGAGGGAATAGGTGGATGATTGAAAAGATAATAAATGTGAGGAGAACTCCCTGGAGGAAAGATGTTTATAAACAAGAAGTAAAGACTGGCTGACACACACATTGTAACAGCTCAGAGATAGGGATAAAACCTTTTGGTATGAATCCTAGCTGCTTAGTCTACCCACCTCATGCACACCTTAAACCTGGATTCTGGAGAGTTTCCAAAATGTCAAACTGATCCTACTTACAACAAAATTCACCATCAAATTTGTAATTAACACTAAGTATTTATGAAATTAACTGATTTGTCTCTCAGTGCTTTTGCAGAGTGTGAAGCTGATCTAGGTTTAGCATGGAGTTGGAAGGCCGTGTAACATAGCCAAAGCTGCTCTGTTTGGCTGTTCATGGTCTTTTAGGATAAAAAGTGCTATCCCAGTTAAAACAAATGGATGTTTTTATTACCTGCAGCTTTTCTAGGAGAGTAGAAATGAATTGGTAAAATTTAAAAAGCAAAAGCAAAAGATAAAAACTCACAGCTGGAAGAATTGAATGACTACTATATCCAGCTGTTTTCCAAGGACCTAAAGTATGTCAGAAATGTCAAGATGTTATTGTAGATGTGGCTAGAAGCTCCTCATTATGCCTCTGGCTCTGTAGGGTGAAATGGAAAACAATTTCAGAAGAACAAATAAAGAAATGATTTTCCAACCCAACTTTTGAGTTAAATGAGGGCCATAGCATTTTGTTAGATTAGAAAATCAGTCAGGATGTATAGTTATGCACATTTAAGATTGTTATATATTCTTGATGAATTGACTTAAAAAAATCACCATAAAATGTCCCTTTCCGAATGAATTTCCTTAGCTCGACTTCATTTGTCAATGCTCTTCTGTCTGCTTCGTGTAACAATTTTGGAAATGTCTTGTCTGTTGCTGGTTTTCTTCTCTTCATTGTTGCAGATTTAGAAATTATTCAATGGCATCTCCAATCACTGGAGTAAAGCTGAACTTTTTAATGGTGCTGGACAACTAGGCCATTTGGAAGAAGATAAAATTAGACCCATTTCTCATGTTATACACAAGGAGAAACTCCAAAGGCATTAGGGATCTAAATGTAAAAAATACTATCATATAAGTATGTGAAGAAAACATGGATAAATTCCTCTTTAACATTGTTAAAGGAACAGGGAGAGACTCTCTGTGACTCAAAATTCAGGGTCAATAAAAGTAAAGATTAAGAAATCTGATGTATAGAACAGTCTTTTGGACTCTGTGGGAGAGGGAGAGGGTGGGATGATTTGGGGGAATGTCATGGTAACATGTATAATATCATATAAGAAACGAATCACCAGTCCAGGTTCAATACAGGATCCTTGGGGCTGGTGCACTGGGATGATCTGGAGGCATGGTATGGGGAGGGAGGTGGGAGGTGGGTTCAGGATGTGGAACACGTGTACGCCCATGGCGGATTCATGTTGATGTGTGGCAGAACCAATACAATATTGTAAAGTAATTAGCCTCCAATTAAAATAAATAAATTAAAAAAAAAAAAGAAATCTGACTATATAAAAATTTAACAACAAAAAAAAAGCTTTTGTGATAAAACCCTCCACATATTATGGATGGTTTAGTTGCTAAGTCGTGTCTGACTCTGGGATCCCATGAACTATAGCCCACCAGGCTCCTCTGTCTATGGGATTTCCCAGGCAAGAATACTGGAGTGGGTTGCCATTTCCTTCTCTAGGGGATATTCCTGACCCAGGGATCAAACCTATGTCTTTCTGCTTGGCAGGTGGATTCTTTACCACTGAGCCAACAGGGAGGAGCCACATATCATAAACAAAACCAAAGAGAAAATAAGGAGAAAATATCTGTAACATATACCACAGACAAATATATATATATATATATATTATATGTATATGTGTGTGTGTTTGTGTGTGTGTACATGTGTGCATGTGTGTATGCTCAGTTGCTCAGTCGTGTCCGACTCTTTGTGACCTCATGGACTGTAGCCTGCCAGTTTCCTCTGTCCATGGTATTCTCCAGGCAAAAATACTGGAGTGAGTTGCCATATCCTACTTCAGGGGATCTTCCTGACCCAGGGACCAAACCCCTGTCTCTTTTGTCTCCTGCATTGGCAGGTGGATTCTTTATCAATTGGCCACCTAGGAAGCCCATATATACGTATATATAACAGAGAGAGAGGGAGATTGTAGAAATTGAGAGGCAAAGGGCCAAGCCTATTAGAAAAATGAGAAAAAATCATGAATAGACACAAAAATATATAAGGAACATTTAAACACAATGAAAAGATGTTCAGATTCACTTAGATAAATGTACATTAAAACAATGCTGAAATATAATTTCTCACTGTCAAACTGGCAAAAATAAAAAAGCATGTCAACATGTCTTGCTGGCGAGTGTGTGAGGACACAGACACTCCCTAACAAGTACCTCATGAGAATGTGCATGACTACAACTCTCTTCTGGAGTGAAAGTTGGTAATGGCTAATAGAACTACATATGCATTTGGTTTTTGACCCAGAAATCACACTTCTAGGAATCTACCAAGAAGACATACTTCCAATATATATAAAATACATATGCCAAGGTTATTTAAGACAGTATTGCTTGTAATTACAAAATGTTGATAATTTTTAGGTTGTCACCTAAATTACAACACACTGGGAAGTCATTGGATAAATTATAGTACACCTAGACAATGGAGTACTCTGCCACTATGAAAAGAGAGAAAGATCTCTATGAACTGATATGGAGTGATTTACAGGGCATATTTACTAGTAAGTGAAGAGGAAATGTACATAATGGCCTATGTGAGAAAAGAATCTAAAGAAAAAGAGTGGATATTTGTATATGTTTAACTGATTTACTTTGCTGTACACCTAAAACTAACACAACATTGTGAATCAACTATACTCCAATGAAAATTTTTTAAAAAGGAAAAGTACAAAAAAATATATAGTAATGCTACCCTTTGTGTGAGAAAGAAGGGGTATAAGGATTTACATACATATCTGCACACGTATGCAAAAGAAATACAGGAAAGATAAATGAGAAGCTAAAGAGATTGGTTATCTACTGAGTTTGGTAGGAGAGCTGAATAAAAAAGAATGAATGGGAATAGGTTGGGAAGGATGAAAAGGGAGAAATATTTTTCTGAGTATTTTTTTTTTTATAGGTTTGACTTTTAGAGCCATAGTAATATTTCACATACATACCTTCTCCCCAGTTAATAATTAAAATCAACCAGGAAGTGGAGAAAATCCAAAATGTAATGTACCTAATTGTATTACAAATGAGTAACATTACTGCACTGAAGCTGAATGGATAGAAAAGCACTAACCTAAAAATAAGGTTGGAAAAGAATATCCTCACAGCTGGATACTGTGAGGAAAAGATTAAAAGAAATATATACAAATACTGTTATCTAGTTAGTAAATCTGTTTCGCAGGGTATAGATGAACAATTGTGTAACTATGTTTCATGTGTACTAGTATTGAACAAACCAATGAATACACCATAGAAAGTGAGAGCTGGGTCTCTCGCTGTTGGCTTAGCAGAGATACATAAAGCGAGAAGACTGAAATGAGCCTCATGGTGTTGGATTGGAATCGTAGGCATGATTCATGAATATGAATTTACAGATTTATATATATACATAGAGACAGATATATGTAGAAATAGATGTAGATGTTTGTATGTGGGTTAGTATTCATATATATATTTCCCATCTTTGCTCACTGAGCCTAGAAGTAACGATAACCTAGTAGGCATGAGCACACCTAGTGGCAAAATCTTGGTTTATAATTTTGCTTCTTCTGTGAAAGAAACCAGACCTCTTTGGAAAAGTTGGGGTGGACAAAAAAAAAAAAAGAGTTGAGACTGGAACATCTTGCAGTGTCAAAAAAAAAAAAAAAAAAAAAGATGTACTCAAAAAAAAAGGATGCCAGAGACTTCCCTGGTGGTCCACTGGCTAAGACTCAGTGCTCCCAATGTAGGGCGCCCAGGTTCAGTCCCTGGTCAGGGAACTAGAGCTCACATGCCATAACTAAAGATCTTGTGTGCCGCAACAAAGACGGCACAGCTAAATAAAATATTTAAAAAGGATGTATTATAAGGACACGGGAGGTAATGGCCATGATGGGATGATCTGAACAATAAAATAAGTAACTATAATATTGGGATTATGACCAGTAGAATAAAATAAGTATCCTGAGTCAGTACAAATATAAATATATGATGAAATAAATAAATGAGGAGAAGGGACAACTCTTCCTTATAAAGTTGAAGGAAATATATAGTTATTTCTATGAAAATCCAGTCACTAAGAGTGAAAGAGTCACTAAGTAAGATAGATGCTAAAATCTTTGGGCAAAAGTTTGAGGGAATTCCCTGGTGGTCCAGTGGTTAGGGCTTCAGGCTTGCACTGCAGGGAGCAGTTGATGCTCAAAAGACCCAAACTGTCCAATGGCTTTCTAGGAAGGGCTTTTAAAAGCAATATTTGAGGTGAGGGTTGCAGCTTGTGGACTTTCTTCTGACTTCAGTTCAGTTCAGTTCAGTCACTCAGTCGTGTCCGACTCTTTGCGACCCCATGAATTGCAGCACACCAGGCCTCCCTGTCCATCACCAACTCCTGGAGTTCACTCAAACTCACGTCCATCGAGTAGGTGATGCCACCCAGCCATCTCATCCTCTGTCATCCCCTTCTCCTCCTGCCCCCAATCCCTCCCAGCATCAGAGTCTTTTCCAATGAGTCAACTCTTCGCATGAGGTGGCCAAAGTATTGGAGTTTCAGCTTTAGCATCATGCCTTCTAAAGAACACCCAGGACTGATCTCCTTCAGAATGGACTGGTTGGATCTCCTTGCAACCCAAGGGACTCTCAAGAGTCTTCTCCAACACCAATCAAAAGCATCAATTCTTCAGCGCTCAGCTTTCTTCACAGTCCAAATCTCACATCCATACATGACCACTGGAAAAACCATAGCCTTGACTAGATGGACCTTTGTTGGCAAAGTAATGTCTCTGCTTTTGAATATGCTATCTAGTTTGGTCATAACTTTCCTTCCAAGGAGTAAGCATCTTTTAATTTCATGGCTGCAATCACCATCTGCAGTGAATTTGGAGCCCTCCAAAAATACCACCAGTAAGTCAGAAGAAGAAAAAAAAAAGATCTTCTGACTTACTGGTGGTTATGTAACAGTGATGTTTTGAAACTTTAATCATCAACCTTCTGGTTCCAACCAGTCTGGGTCTACCTGCCTGTGGTCAGCATGGAGTCAGCATCTTCCACCTGGGTATGAGAAGTGGGGGATGTCTTAGTTTCTGCAGAACAACTCAAAGATATGCATCAGATTGATACCTTGAGGATGAACTAGGACTCTGTTTTATTCCTGAGCTATTGTTTAAGCGATCATTACTTTTCTTGCTTGACTGCTTTTCCTTGTTTCTGTGTTTCCTCACTTCCTTAATTAGTAACTGCTTGAATCCACTCTTTGGGACTCAGAAGCCCTAGAAGATTAAAAGCCTTTTTCTACAAACAAAAAATGGGGGACAGAGAAGGGCTTTTATACCTGGGAGTCCCTGCAGAGTCCTGCTTGGTTTCAATCCCTCTTTTCTTTGATACTCGCCAATCCTGAGGGAAGTAGGGCAAGAAAGGGAATAAAGTTTTGGATAGAGAGGCTAACCATAAATTCAGCAGGGGAACTTGGTTTTGGGGAAGGGGGCTTGGTTTTGGGGGAACTCAGTTTCACTTCTTATGTGAGTGTGTTACACTCACATGACTCTGTGATATAGACAAGATATTATCCTTCTGCTAATCACTATCCAATGAAAAGCTAGATTTTAAAACATTTTCCATTAACTCCTTACATTTAAAAGATGACTCTATTTCTTGAACACATAGTTGTTCCTATGTTCTTTAAAAATGGTAGAATATTTCCACAATTGCTGACCATATGAAATGCATTTCCCTTCATCAGTTTCGTAAATATTCAGCTATTGTACCATTCCCCAAACAGCCAGAGATTTATTCATTATATTGAATTGCAATCTCACCCTTTCTTTCTGCTCCTTTGTAAAGAGAAAGATAATATTTCGGCAGTTTTTGCAACGCCTCAGCCTTGAGGGAATATAAATATAAGCATAATTGATTTTCTGAACTGGCTTTTCCCCGCTCTGTGTTCCAGAGCTTTATGCATTATAGGTGGAATGACTGACAAATCAACTCTGATTGCTAATTGGAAAGCAGAATATATTAAAAGCATAGCACATATATCCAGTTTGTTCTCAGTGCAAGCTCTGGAAATGTGATGCTCTAGTGCTCTAGTGCATGCTGTCTAATTACCTGCTCTTTTGCTTTGACTCCATTCAGGAATCACATTGGCAGTGTCTGGCAGGTCAGGGGTGATTGCTAATTAAATGGTGGAATTCACTTTGCCTCACCTTGACTCGTCTTTCTTCCCCCTCCCCACTCCTCAGTGACACTCTTCCTCAAAAAGCATTTCTTCCATCCACGTGTAGGCCAGAAAATGAAAGCTGGTGCTCTTATCCCTGTTTGAAGCCCAAATTATCAAGGTAATTTTACTTCAAGGGTTGGTGAAATAGGAATTCTGTCCTCTCCTCTTTCTTAACTCCTGATATAAAGAGGTCTTTTTGTGTCAGGGCCCTTAATGGCAAGGCAAGACCCCTGGGGTTTCTATTCTTCCCAGCATCATTTCTGCAATCAACTAGTGGCCCTGAAAGGAGAGGCCATCTTTGCCTTTGTGTTTGAAATGAGAGTTCACGGTGCACACCAGGAAGTCAGTGGGCACCTGCAGGCTGAAAAGGAAGAATTGATTTCCTTTTATCCTCCCACTAATCTGAATGTCACCTCAGAAGCGCCCAGGGTTTAATTGATCTGTGATGACTTCGTGGCAACCTCGAAGCCCTATTGAATGATTAAGAATATTAAGGAGGCTGGAGACACTAACTACACTGAGAGGGAAGGGTCCACTTCTCCTCCTGGGACCTCGTCACCAAGCATTTGAATAGATCTTGCTTTAAACCGGTTTCTCTCTGTGTGTCTGAAGGTGGCTTGGAAGCATTGTGGGAGAAAGAATCATATAAAAGTGCCAATATTTGTGTGTTTTTCAACTTTGGAGATGGCATTTTCATATGGTTCAGTTTAACATTAACTACTGTCAGAGCAAATGAAGATTGAAGTCCAGATAAATGCAATGAATCCTGAGTTCCCATCCAGAACTCATGCCCTTATAACTAATGGATTCATAAAGTCACTCATTTATTCATTAACAAGACATCTGTTGCTTATCTTTTCTTGTCTTGAGCATTGAGACAAGAATGCCAAGTGCTGGGTATGTGTTGACTCTTGTTTCATTACCCAGAAGGCAAATTAGGCATATGCATAAGGCCTTGCAAAGTGGGGCATTATATTGTCTGTACTTCAGTTTAAAATTATTTAACATAGAAAATGTAATACATATGTATGCATTTACTTCGTTTAACCAACCTCTAGGGGCAGATTGCTAATATTTGAAGTGCTTTAATCAGAAATACACACTCCAAGGGAGGTTAGTTAGCATTTGAAAGACTCTATTCAGGTAGCTACTGTAAATGTTTAAGTCTCCATCATTTCATTTGGCACTAGAGGGTTTATTAGGTAGCCTGAGGGATGCTAGCAATAATTGTAAAGGAGTATTTCACTATAAGTAAGTACTATATAAGATAAATTATTGGCTAGGAATGTGGCACAAGCGTCACTGCTCTTGCATGAACAAAGCATAAGAATCTAGGGTCCTCTTGACCTAGGGCTCTGACTCCCCTTAGAGAAGATTGGCTGAATCCTGTTATGGGGTATGGTTGTGTTTGCCTTGACTGAATCTGTCATAAAAGGCACCTGTTGCAGTGCTTTTAAAAACAGAGAAAGAGGAAATTCATGGACTCTGATGCTGGACATACAACTTGATGTGAATGAGTTTGTTTTCAGAAAACAACATTCTGACAGAGGTGTAGAAGCTGCAGTGGGTGATCAGGAGCTGGAGAGAGACAGTGAGAGAGGGAGGCCATGGTAGTTATACAGGATGAAGGCCTGAACTAAGGTTGTAGTTATGTGAGTGGAGGGAATAGATAAGACAGACTTGAAAAGTTATAAGAGAAAGACAAAAGGAATATGATATATAATTGGATGTGGGGAGAGGGCATGTGACTACCTTCCAGTGTGTCTGATTTGCATGGTGTCATTTACTGAAATAGAGAATCAAAGGTAAGGAAGAGGTTTGGGGCCAGTAGAGAATAGGCTATTTTTGTACAAGATAAATGTGAGATGCCTGAAGGACATTCAGATGGAGTAGTCCAATAGGTAGATATATAATATGTATACCTACATATACATAGTCTTCCCTGGTGGTTCAGATGGTAAAGTGTCTGCCTGCAATGTGGGAGACCCAGGTTCGATTCCTGGGTTGAGAAGATCCCCTGGAGAAGGAAATGGCAACCCACTCCAGTACTCTTGCCTGGAAAATGTACATATACATATGTACATATACATATATACATATTTATTGTCAGGGGCTCAGGAGAGACACCTGGGTTGGAGATGGATATTTAATTCCATCTATTAATTACTTTCTGTTCCTCAGGCAAGATTGTTGGGATCTGGCTTTCATTATGATTAGAGTAGACAGATTGGCAGACACAGTATAATGGATGTATTTGACATCTCGAGGGTGAGGTCACCTAGGAAGAGTATAGTTAAAAGTGCAGAAGCAGAATCCCAGGAATGATTAATATTTAAGATGGAGAAAGAAGGATGAATGAAAGATTTTATATGAGTAAAAATGAGGAAAACTGGCCAAACAGGAGGAAAATGGGATGTAAAATAAGGGATGTAAAAGTTTCAAGGAGGGAATGGTGAACAGTATCCCATACTCAAAGAGTAAATAAATAAGGAGTGGAAACATCCATGCAATGTGACTCTTCGGAGGTGCATAAGTGAGATCATTTTCCTGTAGTAAAGGGAATGGTTGGTTGAAGGCTGAGAACTGAAGAGAATGAGAAGTGATAGAGTAGAAAAGGATCTTGAAAAAGCTGGGCCAGAGATGGGTATTAGAAATGATTGAGCTGGGGGTTTTTGGAGTGAGACAGTGAGCCAGAGCTCTGCTTCCTTCTCTAATATAGAACAGAAAGAACTCTATAAAAATGACTTGCAAGCATGGGAGTTCTCTGGTGGTCCAGTGGTTAAGACTCCAAAATTTCACTGCTGAAGGCCAGGGTTCGATCCCTGAATGGGGGACTAAGATTCCCCATGCAGCCCAGTGCAGCCAAAAAAAAAAAAAAAAAGAAATGACTTGCACAGAAATGAAGTAGGGTAAAAAAAAAAAACAAACAACAACAACAACAAAAAACAACAACAACAACAACAAAATGAAATGCTAAAGTTAGTAAAGGAGAGGAAATAAATGATTAATTTCAAACTTTGTTCATTTTGAAGAAACTAAATGCCCTGGTAGCTACATAGTTTAGGAAAACCTGAGAAACACTGGGTCCTCTAGCACAAACCTATCACGTGAGCATCAAGCAGACAAAAGGTATCTCATGAACACTCTGGCGGGAATGAAGGCGAAGAGGTGCCATGATCACAGAGGTCTCTTTGTGTCTGCTAGCATTCTGACAGGCCACTTTATATGGGACATGATTCCAGGAATGATGTTCCATTATAAGTGAGTCAGCATTTCTGGGACTGTCCCAGTTTTACTGGAAGTAAGTACCACCTTATCTTTCTGAGTTATTACTTTTAAGAAATATGATGGGAAAAAATTTCAAAGCTCTGACCTCTCCAGATTTCCTCTTCATTTTTTCAAATTCTCTGTAGAGTTGTTCAAAGTTGAGAATTGTTTTCTTTAGAAAGTGCTTGTGGAGTCTATTGGCAATTAAAAGCAGTAGAATATAATGCCAGGACCAGAGGTGAGACACCACCCATCAGTCTGGAGCCAGAAACAGGACTTTGAGGTCAGATAGGCTTGGGCATAAGTCCCAATTCTAAAATTCATTAGCTGTGTGACATAGGGCAAGTTACTTAGCTTCTCTGAGATTCAATTTCCTCAGTTGCATAATCAGGGATAATAAAAACAAGTTTATAGAAATGTTGTAAGATAATATATATATAGTGTTTTGGAAGTAGTTTGCTCAATAACCAGTATACATGTGTATGTGTGTGTGTGTAGTTGGTATATAAATCTACTTGACTTGATTGGTTATATTTGAACATTTGTTCAGCATGATAAGCAATGTACTCTGTCCACATATATTGCAAAGAGCTAAGGCAGAGCCAGTATAAAAGATGGTAAATGACTTTTTTTTTTCTATTTACACCAATAGGTCAAGAAAGAATGAAGTGAAATTGATGCAGGAGGGTTTTAGATTAAAGTGCAGCAGAATACAATTTCAAACCACAGTGAAATGCCATCATGCCATTATAAAGAGAGTCAATAAGAAACCTTTAGTGCAGATTTAAAAGAAAAGCATAGTTACTTTGAGATGATTTAAGTGCTAGAAAAAGATGATGTCATTTCCATGGTTTCATGCTATTCTTATTATTTTATACTCTCAGAGATGCCTGTGTCACTTCCACATTTTGAGGTACTCAGTACATGTGCAAATGGAGAAATACTAGAATAATGCTAGAAATTGTAGAGCATTAACAGTATGTGTGTATCTATCTTTCTTTGACCAATTGTTTTAAAACAAAAATACAGTGCAATATAAATAGACTTTCATAAGATAGTCACAGGATTTATAAAACTTATTTCAAAGTCCACTACAAGGCACTACGAAGAAGAGTCTTCAGTCTTGCCAATGTATCCTTGGGAAGATACCACAGCCTATATTTTTCTGGACTACACTGGCCTTAGAGCATGTGAGTTTTGCCATTAAACTCTTGGAAATGGGCTTTGTCCAGCACGTCTGAAACCTCAATCCCTGGCATAACATAGATGCTTAAGAAAAGTTAGCTAAATTAATCAGTGAATTCTTTTGCACTGATTGCTTCCCAGATAGCATCAGTGGTAAAGAATCCACCTGTCAATGCAGGAACATAAGCAGCAAGGGTTCGATCCCTGGGTCAGGAAGATCCCTGGAGGAGGAAATGGAAACCCACTCTACTATTCTTACCTGGGAAATCCCATAGACAGAGGAGCCTGGCAGGCTACAGTCCATGGGGTCGCAAAGAGTCAGACACGAGTGAGCACGGATGCACATGCCACCAAGGAAGCTTGCTGAAGATCTTTGAAACTGGTTACTGCTAGATTGGGTAACAGCTTGAGATTCTATTCATTTTACAGAGGGAAAGAAGACACTGCTTGTGTTGGGCTTCTGCACTCTTTTTATTTATGGGTAACTGCCTTTCAATCACAAAATGTTCAGTGAGGAGCAGAAGAGGGGAAGTAGAAGACCGTGAGATATGTGAACAAAGGAGCTCCTTCAGTTCCAGTTTACTAGGGCTGTTAAGGATCAGAACACTTAAGGATTTGGGATTTTTATGAAGCCCAAACAACACAGCATCAACCTTGTGGTACACTAGTAGAAGTTGATTCTATCAGCAGCAGCAGCAGCTGGGCATTCCTAATTTCCCTAGAAATTAAGAGAAACCCACCTGTTTTTAAACACAAGGCTACTGTTTTTTTAAAAAAACTTTTTATTTTGTATTGGGGTATGGCCGATTAAAAATATTGTGATAGTTTCAGGTGAACAGAGAAGGGGACTCGCCATACTTACACATGTATTGCAAGGCTTCTTTTTAATCTCAAATCCCTGTCCTTAATAACTCAAAGGTGTGCTGACTCCAGAGATCCAGCTGCCATCTTCACCTTCATGTATCAGGGATAGACTGTGCCAACTGACCTCAGGCCAGAGGCGTGCTATCATTGCTAGGCTTTCTTCTCATGGCAATGTGATTCATCTCTGACACAGAGAGAGAAGGACACAGCATTTAAATCTTCCTTAAATTGATGCAGCTTAGCAGGCTCAGCTTTGAAGCCCTCTGAGTCCCGAGGGCTTGGTTTTCCCATTCTAGACGGGATAACGCTTCTGTTCATTCCCCCCAGGTAAGTAATTAATTCTTGCTGGTATTCTAGAGAGAAGGTGAAGGCTGGTTGCTTTCTAGTTTTGAGTCTTCAAAGAACTCCAGTCTTCATTACCTTTGGGAATCTTTAAGTACTCCTGGGCTCAAGAGGTAGAAATAGCAGCAGTAGTTGCAGTAATACTAATAGTAATGCTGCTGCTACTACTAAACCCACTATAATTTTGAATTTAGGTTACCTATCTACAAAAATCTGTGGATTTTAAGAAGTATGGCTACATATCACATCAGCCTCCCTAAAAGTGAAAGAAGAAAGCAGACTCATTTCACTGAAAATATTCAGTTAAGCAAATCTTTGTGTTTGATGCCATCTTTTTTTTTTTCAATGTATTTATTTTTTTTGGCCACTGTACTTAGCATATAGGAACTTAGTTCCCTGACCAGGGATCGAACCTCTGCCCTCTGCAATGGAAGTGTGTATTCTTAACCACTGGACCACCAGGGAAGTCCAGGCCAATGGAAGGAATAACGATGGTGGCCAAATGATTGCACTGGTGGAAAACAGAATATACCCATTTAGCCCTGAGGAGAGGGAGGATGAACATTTTTATCACTGTGGAGTGAATTCTCCCCTGTGCCCAGGGAAAACCCAGGGTACAGTGGTCCAACCACCCAGGTGGGAATCACAGCTAAAGGTTTGTGCCACACATTGGTGGCTATCCAATAAATACCTGGGCAGCATGACCAGTCAGTGCCAAACCAGTCATCAGGTGCATTACCCAACACCACAGGAGTAGCAGAAGTCCAAGGTCAGATATTCAGTAGGAACTTGGATGGGAGCCTCTTTCCTTTCTGTAAGAATTACATACACCATGACCTGATCCTTGGATATCAATGTGGTGCAGTTTTAGGAATTTGACCTGCTTGTGTACGCCATACATGTTGGCCAGGGGAAGGAGTACTGTCAGGTTTGAAGAGATGAATGGGGATGGGATATGCCAGACCAGGACACCCAATGATACATGTTCTATTCCAGGTACAGTGCATTTCAGTAGGTCTGGTCTGCAGTCGGACAACAGGAACCCAGTGGAGACTGAGTAGGTCTCCCTCACCCCAAAGTGTGAAATAAGTCCCCTGTCTCATTACAAAGGCATAGATAACGCCTTTCCCAGTCGTGATGGGGCTTGGTGTTCTCAAGCAGCATTGCACATTCATGACGAGAATCAGGGCAGTGGCTGTTTCCAGCAACTTCCCAGTCTGGCATATGAGGCAGAAGGTCCTCCTGGCTAGTCATTCACATGTATTAAAGCCTGAGATAGTGCTGTAGTCCCCCTGGCCAAGGTGGTTTTACCTGTAATCTAATCTGCTGCTTTAATATTCCATTCTTCCTTTCCACTAACCCTGGTTTGCAAAGTGACAGGGGAAAGCTTGGGTTAGGCCAGACACAGTGTCCACACAGATCCAGGCATATTTAGAACTCTCTCCCAGAGGGAGGGGGTCAAAATAATCAGTCTGCCAATCCCTCTCCAGTTGGGAACTCCAGTGGATGGCCCCAGTTTCCTTTAGCAGTTGCCTTGGACCTTGTTTAGAACACACAGGACATGGTGTTTACACATTAATCAAGTTGCTGTATTTCAAGGGCAATACAGCATCCTTGGTAACGTGCATCCCACCCAATTTGCTGTATCTACTGAAAGGTCAGTTGCTAGCGCTTGCACCTGAGCAAGGACATCAGCTTTCTGATTGCCAGGGGGATATCAGCACCTTATGAGTGGGGACGTGGAAGACAGTGAGGAAAGCTGAGGCCCTTGAAGGTGAACCCAAACGTCATCCCATATGTCTTAACCTCAGAAGGGCTTATTCATGATTATTACCCCTCGGTTTCCCATTGTGCAAGCCATAGGGTTAATCCCTTTAGAACAGCCCAGCCATCAGTACAAAGAGTTGGAAGTCAGGGCTCTTGCTGAGTTCAGCTCACTGGCTGCTGCAGTTTATTCCTGTTTCCATCCAGATGGTGTCAGTGTTGGGCTGAAGAGCGAGCACAGTCCACGTGCAGGAGTTGTTTGCCCTTCTAGACCCACCTGTGTAGTGTAGCGGGTGTCAGTGGGAATTTTCCCCCTCCCTCCCTACAGGCTGCAGGGGCTGCCACCAGGATAGGGGTGGAGGCATTTTGAGAATCAACATACACTGCAGGGCCAAGTAGCCCCCTTTATTGCTAGAGACAGGGGGCTGGCAGACAGGATATTCCACTGTTGCAAATGGTGCTGTGGTGTGCTCAGTCATGTCTGAATCTTTGCAGTCCCATAGACTGTAGCCCGCCAGGCTCCTCTGTCCATGGAATTTTCCAGGCAAGAATACTGGAGTGGGTTGCCATTTCCTCCTCCAGAGATTGAACCCAAGTCTCTGACTCAGGGATTGAATCCACATCTCCTGTGTCTCCTGCACTGCAGGCAGATTACTGTCTCTTAGGCAAACTGGGAGTCTGAGCCATGGCAGAGGTGGGTTACTGGAACACATTCTCAACTCCTTGCTAGGAAGGGATGTCCTTACATATGACATGCTGTTCCTTTCTGAGAAGCTCTAGTTGGAGGGGCACTGCATATGCTGTCAGGAGCTGTTGCTCTCTGGGGTTTTTTCCAGTTCCTGCCCTCTTCCAGACCTGGGTTCCTCTCCTTTTGTTGTCTCCGCTGTAGTGCCCAACCCATACCTGCCAGAGTCACAGACCCACCTAACTCAAATGGTGGCCCTGCTTGGGAGATGATGTCCACATCTGTTTCACGCGTATTTTTTCCCTCCTCATAGGCAGATTGCTGCTCTGAACCTCAGTTTCTCACATGCCCTTTCCTTTCCAGGAAGTAGAAGGAATGAAGGCACTGTCCCAGGTGGGAAATCAAAGTCCTCCCAAACACTTAAACTCCTATGAAAGCTTGCACTTCTCACGTTCTTAGGGACTCGACAGGCTTGCACCATGTCAATCACACTTTCTGGGACAATACACATCTTACCTGACACAAATAACTCCCTCAAACTTTGTGGTGGTATCTGTGCCTTGAGTTTTCTGTGGCATCACTGCCCCTCTTCTCCCTCACAGATGTTCCAAGGAAGTCTGCAGAGTGTTCTGCAGCAGAAGCAAGCCTTCATGTTAACATTTTACCATCAAGGTCATGGGCTCATTTTATTGATGTGGGAAGGATAACAGGGACAGAGCTCACACTGCCATCCCATGACATTTGGTGGAGATGGGCTGGTGATATTGGGGAAGCTCCTTAAAGGGCCCTTGTTGACCTTCTATGTGAAGGCAAATTGATCTTGTGACTCAGCGGCCAGGGTTATACTGAGAAAAGCATCTGCTGAGTCCACTACAGCATGGTCCACTCCTAAGGCAGTGGCCAGGTATCTAAGACAGTGCAGTGTTGGGCACAGCCACATGGATGACATGTTCAATTCTTGAGGGAATTGCTCAATCCTTGGTAGTCCATGGTCATCCTCCAGGAGCCATTTGGCTTTTTTTTTTTTTTTTTACTGGGCTGTTGAAAGCACTGTGGGCAGGATATACAATACCCACTCAGTACAGTTCTCAGATAGTTTCTCTTATGATGCTCCATCCTCAGCAATTTATATTGTTTGACAGTTACCATTCTTTGATGCCTTTGAATTGTGCTGCTGGAGAAGACTCTAGAGAGTCCCTGGGACTGTAAGGTCAAATCAGCCAATCCTAAAGGAAATAAACCCTAAATATTCACTGAAAGGACTGATGCTGAAGCTCCTTTACTTTGGCCACCTGATGTGAAAGCTGACTCATTGGAAAAGACCCTGGTGCTGGGAAAGATTGAAGGCAGGAGGAGAAGGGGATGGCAGAGGATGAGGTGATTAGATAGCATCACACACTCAATGGACATGAATCTGAGCAAACTCTGGGAGATGGTGGAGGACAGCAGAGCCTGGTGTGCTGCAGTCTATGGGTTCACAAAGAGTCAGACACAACTTAGACACTGAACAACAACTCTTTGAGGAGGCAGTAGACTAACTGCTTGTCAGTTGGTGTTTCCCCTCAACACTGGTTTGATTACTTTAACCTGTAGGTGGAATTCATAACCTGTAGGTGGAATTAGAGGTTTAGAAAATTTGACCTTGTATAATATCAAAGCCCAACATGTTCTCTGGTATTTAGATAAAAACCTCATATTCTGGTGCAAGCAAACACCTGATATCCACTGCAAAAAGGACCTTTCTGACCATAACAATTTGACCTCCAAAACCATCAATCACTGCTTCTGGCGGTTACTGTGATTAGAGTTCATTTGGTACCAACATCAACCAGAGCCATCACTTTCTTTTTTTTCAAAGTGATAGGTAAAGAAATAGACTTATTTAGAGAGAAACACACTTCACAGAGTGTGGGCCATCTCAGAAGATGTGAGTGGCCCAAAGCCATCACCTTTTGTTTATTACTAGGGAACTGTAAATAGGAGCTCAACATGAGGCCTCCAACGGCCCTCACCTGGAGGTGATCTTGGTTTGCATCCTATATCCAGGGTGTGAATCCTTGAAGACTCGGTGGGAGCAGGCAAGCCTTCAGGGATAGTAGGGGCAGGTGAAGCAGATCTGAATTACTGCTCAGGTTTTAAGGCTTTCCATAGGCTTAACAGGAGAAGGCAATGGCACCCGACTCCAGTACTCTTGCCTGGAAAATCCCATGGATGGAGGAGCCTGGTAGGCTGCAGTCCATGGGGTCGCTAAGAGTTGGACACGACTGAGCAACTTCACTTTCATTTCTCACTTTCATGCATTGGAGAAGGAAATGGCAACCCACTCCAGTGTTCTTGCCTGGAGAATCTCAGGGATGGGGGACCCTGGTGGGCTGCCGTCTATGGGGTCACACAGAGTTGGACACGACTGAAGCGACTTAGGGCAGCAGCAGCAACAGGCTTAACAAGACAGCATTGGGTTGCCTCTCTGTCTTTTCAGGTGGGGCCCATGAAGCAATGAGGTCAAACCACATATGCCTCTGGGTTACTTTTACTCAGTCCTTCACAAGTGCTTGGGATAGCCTTTTGGCTTTTTGAGTTCCCTCTGTCTTGGGTCTTGCCCATAGCATGGACCTGTTCCTGGGTTTTGTCAGTTTCCCCCAGACCAGTGATGGATTGCCCAACACCATATGTATTTTCTCCCTCAACTGGGCTTGGTGTGGATACCAGCATCCCTTACCAGGTACTGATGGGTGGACTCGAGTATCTTGACTTCTATTCCTGCAGTGAATGAGGCCAAATCTGAATCTTCAAAGACAGGGGTGGAGATGGTCTGTCTCATTCCCAAATGTCTTAGAGTTTGTTGTGCTTCCTCTATAGATTTCCAGGGTCACACAGATGCAGGGAGGTCCCTCCTCATTGGGCCAATGCTCCCTATAGGTCAGAATCAGTTCAGTTCAGTTGTTCAGTCATGTCTGACTCTTTGTGCCCTATGGACTGCAGCATGTCAGGCTTCCCTGTCCATCACCAACACATAAAGCTTACTCAAACTCATGTCCATTGAGTCAGTGATGCCATCCAACCATCTCATCCTCTGTCATCCCTCTCTCCTCTCGCCTCCAACTTTTCCCAGCATCAGGGTCTTTTCCAATGAGTCAGTTCTTCACATCAAGTGGACAAAGTATTAGAGTTTCAGCTTCAGCATCAATCCTTCCAATGAATATTCAGGATTGATTTTCTTTAGGATGGACTGGTTGGATCTCCTTGCTGTCCAAGGGACTCTCAAGAGTCTTCTTCAACACCACAGTTCAAAAGCATCAATTCTTCCATGCTCAGCTTTCTTTACAGTCCAACTCTCACATTCTATATGACCACTGGAAAAACCATAGCTTTGACTAGACAGACCTTTGTTGGAAAAGTAATGTCTCTGCTTTTTAGTATGCTCTCTAGGTTGGTTATAGCTCTTCTTCCAAGGAGCAAGCATCTTTTAATTTCATGGCTGCAGTCACCATCTGCAGTGATTTTGGAGCTCCCCAAAATAAAGTCTGTCACTGTTTCCATTGTTTCTCCAATCTATTTGCCATGAAGTGATGGGACCAGATGCCATGATCTTAGTTAACTGAATGTTGAGTTTTAAGCCAACTTTTTCACTCTGCTCTTTCACTTTCATCAAGAGGCTCTTTAGTTCTTCTTCACTTTTTGCCATAAGTGGGGTGTCATCTGCATATCTGAGGTTATTGTTATTTCTCCTGGCAATCTTGATTCCAGCTTGTGCTTCATCCAGCCCAGCATTTTGTATGATGTACTCTGCATATAAGTTAAATAAGCAGGATGACAATATACAGCCTTGACGTACTTCTTTCCTGATTTGGAACCAGTCTGTTGTTCCATGTCCAGTTCTAACTGTTGCTTCCTGATCTGCATACAGATTTCTCAGGAGGCAGGTCAGGTGGGCTGGTATTCCCATCTCTTGAATTTTCCACAGTTTGTTGTGATCCACAGAGTCAAAGGCTTTTGCTTAGTCAATAAAGCAGAAGTAGATGTTTTTCTGGAACTCTCTTGCTTTTTCCATGATCCAGCAGATGTTGGCAATTTGCTCTCTGGTTCCTCTGCCTTTTCTAAATCAGCTTGAACATCTGGAAGTTCATGGTTCACGTATTGCTGAAGCCTGGCTTGGAGAATTTTGAGCACTACTTTACTAGCATGTGAGATGAGTGCAATTGTGTGGTAGTTTGAACATTCTTTGGTATTGCCTTTCTTTGGGATTGGAATGAAAACTGACCTTTTCCAGTCCTGTGGCCACTGCTGAGTTTTCCAAATTTGCTGGCATATTGAGTGCAGCACTTTCACAGCATCATCTCTCAGGATTTGAAATAGCTCCACTGGAATTCCATCACCTCCACTAGCTTTGTTCGTAGTGATGTTTCTTAAGGCCCACTTGACTTCACATTCCAGAATGTCTGGCTCTAGGTGAGTGATCACACCATCATGATTATCTGGGTCATGAAGATCATTTTTGTACAGTTCTTCTGTGTATTCTTGCCACCTCTTCTTAATATCTTCTGCTTCCATTAGGTCTATACCATTTCTGTACTTTATTGTACCCGTCTTTGCATGAAATATTCCCTTGTTATCTCTAATTTTCTTGAAGAGGTCTCTAGTCTTTCCCATTCAATTTTTTCCTCTATTTCTTTGCACTGATCACTGAGGAAGGCTTTCTTATCTCTCTTTGCATTTCTTTGGAACTCTGCATTCAAATGGATATATCTTTCCTTGTCTCCTTTGCTTTTTGCTTTTTTTCTTTTCACAGTTATTTGTATGGCTTCCTCAGACAGCTGTTTTTGCTTTTCTGCATTTCTTTTTCTTGGGGATGGTCTTGATCCCTGCCTCCTGTACAATGTCATGAACCTCTGTCCATAATTTTTCGGGCACTCTATCAGATCTAATCCCTTGAATCTATTTCTCACTTCCACTGTATAATCGTAGGGATTTGATTTCAGTCATATCTGAAAGGTCTAGTGGTTTTCCCTACTTTCTTCAATTTAAGTCTGAATTTTGCAATAAGGAGTTCATGATCTGAGCCACAGTCAGCTCCTGATCTTGTTTTTGCTGACTGTATAGAGCTTCTCCATCTTTGGCTGCAAAGAATATAATCAACCTGACTTCGGTATTGACCATCTGGTAATGTCCATGTGTAAAGTCTTCTTTTGTGTTGTTGGAAGAGGGCCAGAATAATCCATTCTATAAGGCAGTGAGTTCTTTGAACAGCCCCCTCCCCCCAACCTCATGCAGGCGCTGCCAGATGGCAGGCTGTGTGGTGATGTTGCTTATTTTTCTCTGCCTCCTGTCCTGTTAGATAAATGCCATGGCCCCCTGTATAGCACAGTGCCATGAACTATGCCTGGGGATCTTCCCTGGCCTTTTGCTTGAACTTGGTAGCTGTATCAGTAGGCTCAATGGGAGTCCATGTTCTCCTCAAGAACGTTTCCTGAACTGAGGGCTGTTGGCTGGCATTGTTTTGTTATGCTTTGGTCTCCTTTGTTTTAGCAGTTGTACTGAAGGAGGTGTTTTGTCCATTTCATGGTCAATTACTGAAACATTGTTCTTTTGCTCTCCTCACTTTCTCAGGGATTTGATCTTAGCATCCTCACCAGGCCTTGTTAGGGCTTCCCAGGTGGTTCAGTGGGAAAAGAATAGGCCTACCAATGCAGGAGATGCAGGCTTGATCCCTGGGTGGGAAAGATCTCCTGGAGGAGAAAATGACAACCTACTCCAGTATTCTTGCCTGGGAAATCCCATGGACAGAGGTGCCTGGCAGGATACAGTCCATGGGGTCCCAAAAGAGTGGGACATGACAGAGCACCCACATAGGCATGCTTTATTAGGAACAGTCAGACCTTAATTCCCCATAGCTTGTGCCCTCCTAACTTCACAAGATGAGTTGCTAAGGTCTCCAAATTATTACCTGGCTTTTCCACCTCCTCTGCCAGCCCTGAAGCTAGCAGACCCAGGGACACTGCACATCCTTTTATATCCTCAGCTCTTCTTCCAATTTTGTAAGCTGTGCTTCAGCCTCCAGCTGGGCGTCGGGGCTCAGCTCTGCCCACAGTAGAGATCAGCCCACTGCGGCAGCTGTTTATTTCCCTCTTGGCTGCAGTGCGGCCCTGCGCAGTTCCTCAAACATTTCCAGGCATTCTCAGACTCACTCGGTGGCCCACAAACATCTAACATAAGGGCCACCCTTGTCTACATAGAAGTCAGTGGCCAACTCAGCTCCCCTGCCCTCCACGTCCCCAGGAGGCCGCTTTCCCCTTTCTCCGGTGCCCTGGCTGCCTCACTAACTGTTGATTAACAACCTTGAAATATCCTGGGTGAAATCTGAAACTCGCCCCATTCATGGAGTCAGGAAACACTGAAGAAAGAGATCACTTGAAATCAGTAGGTAGCAGGATTAACAAGCAAGGAAACTTACGTAGGACAGTAGTCTCCTCTGCTGCAAGTTATCCATAGATCGCCCCACCCGACCGTCAAATTTTGAAAGTTTATGTAGAGGCCTTAACTGGATTCAGTCACTTATGCCGTCCAGATGGTCTCAGCACCAGAGCGCTCTTTCAAGCTTAAGTTCTCTTAAGCTTGGCTCTGGCTGTGGGAAGAGTGGGCCGAAGGTAGATTCCAAGAACAGGGAGGGGCTGCGGAACCTCAGAAGGTTTAGTTTCAGCTCATAGGTCACATCCTCTGCATAACCTCCGCCCACTCTGGGCTCTGATCTAAACAAGGAACTTGGCTTGCTCTGCAGAGATGCTCAGGCTCAAATTGAAGCCAGAGGCAGAGGTGCAAATGCTGTTGAGGGAGACAGTAGGTGTGTACATGTTTGTGATCTGTGTGTGTGCTTAGTCTTGTCCAACTCTTTGTGACCCTATGGACTGACTGTAGCCCACCAGGTTCCTCTGTCCATGGGATTTTCCCAGCAAGAATACTGGCGTGGGTTGCATTTCCTCCTCCAGGAGATCTTCTTGACCTAGGGATGGAACCACCATCTCATGCCTCTCCTGCATTAGCTGAGCCACCAGAGAAGCCCTGTTTGTGGTCTGGAGCCTCATGAACTTCAGCTTCCACACTCTTCCTCTGATTGCTCTTCCCAGAGACCTTCTAAAGGTTCTTGGTAAGTCACTTGGATATTTTTGGCTTCTCTTTCTTTTGCTTAGTGACTGTTGCTGCTGCTGCTAAGTCGCTTCAGTCATGTTCGACTCTGTGCGACCCCATAGACGGCAGCCCACCAGGCTCCCCCGTCCCTGGGATTCTCCAGGCAAGAACACTGGAGTGGGTTGCCATTTCCTTCTCCAATGCATGAAAGTGAAAAGTGAAAGGGAAGTTGCTCAGTCGTGTCCGACTCCTAGCGACCCCATGGACAGCAGCCTACCAGGCTCCTCCATCCATGGGATTCTCCAGGCAAGACTACTGGAGTGGGTTGCCATTGCCTTCTCCATTAGTAACTGTTAGGGACTGTATATTGAGTACTCTCATAGACTATATTGCACAAAGGAATACATGCAGAAATGAGAACAGAAGACTTTTCTACTTAATCTTTTTGAGGAAATTCTGAGATTGAAAGCTAAGTTACTTAAAGGCAGGAGATGATTTAGTTTTCCAGGGATCAAGAAGAGTTCTGGGGTCTTGGATAGCCTGGTTGCTGAAGGAATTGTGAGAAGGTTAATGCCAGGAACTAAGCACCTTAAAAGTTAGCACAGCTGATAAGTTTACTTGGAGACTTGGAGAATGAAGGGGTCTGTATAAATCAGTTGTGGATGAGGTGAAAGATGCTTCTATTTGAACCATGTCGTAGTGATTCACCACTTCCTACTAAATCAAGTTCATGTTTTTTTTTGTGGGGGCAGTTTTTACTTAAGTTTTTTCCCAGCTTTATTGAGGTATAATTGATAATTAAAATTTGTATATATTTAATGTGTACAACTTGATGTGATACACATATACACTGTGAAAGAATCACCACAATCAAGTTAATTAACATATCCATCATCTCATGTAGTTACTTTTTTTTTTTCTGGTGAGAGTACTTAAGATCTACTGTCTTAGCAAATTTCAAGTATTCAGTACAGAATTGTTAATAGAGTCACATTGTTGTACGTAAGGTCTCCAGAACTTATTCATCATGCACAACTGAAACTTTGTAACCCCAGATCAACATTTCCCCATTCCTCACTCCCCTCAGCCCCCATGCTGCTGCTAAGTCACTTCAGTTGTGTCCGACTCTGTGCGACCCCATAGACGGCAGCCCACCAGGCTCCCCCGTCCCTGGGATTCTCCAGGCAAGAACACTGGAGTGGGTTGCCATTTCCTTCTCCAATGCATGAAAGTGAAAAGTGAAAGGGAAGTCGCTCAGTTGTATCCAACTCTTAGCGACCCCATGGACAGCAGCCTACCAGGCTCCTCCGTCCATGGGATTTTCCAGGCAAGAGTACTGGAGTGGGGTGCCATTGCCTTCTCAGCCCCCATAAACATCATTATACTCTATGCTCCTTTGAATTTGAGTATTTTATATTCCACATATAAGCAAGATCATACAGTGTTTGGCTTTCTGTGTCTGGTTTATTTTGCTTAACATCGTGTCATCCAGGTTCATCCATGTTGTTGCAGGTGGCAGGATTTCCTTTTATATGGTTTATTCATAATACAATATAATTATACAATATTCCCTTGTATGAAAATGTAGGCTACATTTTTTTATCCACTCATCTGTTAATGAACACTTAGGTTGTTTCCACATGTTGGCTGTGGTGATAATGCTGTAATGAACATGAAAAGTGCAGAAACTTTTTCAAGATACTGATTTCATTTATTTGGATATATCCCAGTGCTGGGCTTCCTGGATCATATGGTAGTTCTGTTAATTCTTTGAGAAACCTCTATATTGTTTTGTTTAATGGATGTATCAATTCCATTCCTGCTAATGGTGCAGGGGTTTCCATTTTTCCATATGCTTTCCAGTTCTTGTTATATTTTATCTTTCTGGTAATAAACATTCTAATGAGTTTGAGGTGATAATCTCATTGTGGTTTTGATTGCATTTCTCTGGTATTTAGTGAAATTGAGTGCCTTTTCATATCTGTTGGTCATATGTATGTTTTCTGAGAAGTATCTATTCTGGTCCTTTGTCCATTAAAAAAAAATTGAAGTATAATTGCTGTACACTGTTATATAAGTTATAGGTATATAATACAGTGATTCATAATTTTTAAAGGTTATATACTTCATTTAAAGTTATTATAAAATGCTGGTCACATTCCCCATATTGTACAATATATCCTTGTAGCTTATTTTATACTCAATAGTTTGTCCATCTTAAAAACTGTTTGTTTTTTTTTTTTTGCTTTGAGATGTATGAATTAGATATTAACCCCTTATCAGATATATGATTTTTAATTATTTCCTTCCATTCTGTAAATTGACTTTTCACTCGCTTGGTCAGTTCCTTTGCTGTACAGAAGTGCTTTTTAATGAAATTCCATTTATCTATTTTTATTTTTGTTGCTTGGGCTTTTGGTGTCATATCTAGGAACTTATTTCCCCAACCAAGGTCAAACATTTCCCCCCTGTTTTCTTCTATGAGTTTTATGGTTTCATGTATTGCTTTTAAGTCTTTAATCCATTTTAAGTTGGTTTTTAAAATCTATTATAAGATAAAACCCAAATAAATTTTTTGCATGTGGATATACAGTTTTTCTAGCACTGTTTATTGAAGAGACTATCCTTTCCTCATAGTGTGTTCTTGAGAACCCTTGTTGACAATCAGTTGACTGAAGGTTTATTTCTGAGCTTTCTATTCTATTCCATTGGTCTATACATGTGTTTTTCTGCCAGAACTGTACTCTTTCGATTGCTGTAGCTTTGTAAAATATTTTGAAATGGCTCCAGCTTTGCTTTCTTGCCCAAAGATGCTTTGACCCTTTGGGGTCTTTTATGGTTCCATACATATTTTAGGAATTTTTTCTATTTCTATAGAGAATGAGATTGGGGTTTTAATGGGGATTGCATTTACTCTGTGAATCACTTTGGGTAATGGACCATTTTTTACAATATTAATTCTTCCAATCCAATAACAGAGCATGTCTTTACACTTATCTGTGTTTCTTTAATTTCCTTCATCAGTGTTTTATCAAGTTCAAATTCTTAACGTAGATTTTAAGATCCTCTGTGGCTTGGTCTTTGATGACCTCTCTAGCTTGTTTTCCTATTATTCTCTAATTGGCTATCTATGCTTCGGCTAACTGAACTGCCCCCTGATTACATTTTCTCAGCTCAATGCTTTTTCTTATGCTAGAGGAAAATCCCTATGAGGAAGCCTTTCTCTACCCTCATTCACATCTTTGTATTTATCTGTCTTTCATGGTCTATCTCTTTGCCTCTGTGAAATCCTATCCTAACATATCCTCAGAAAAAGTTATCTCCTATTTTTTTTAAAAATTTACTGCACCTAATTTAAATCTTTCAAGCATGAGTGACGATTTTCTTTTTATGTCCTTTTCCATAATGGACCTAGGCTTATAAAAACAGTGACCATATCCTCACCATCTTTGTATCCCTTACAGTGTCCTGCAGCAAAAACTCAAGAAATATTTTGTTAATAAATGTGTACTCTCAAAACTTGAAACGGAATTTTGGATATTTTTAGCCATTACCTTAAATTCTCTATTTTCATCTGCTAAAACTGATTCTCATCTTCTGGTGTCTTTTCCCCACCAGTTCCTTCCCACCTAGGATGCTTGGAGCTGACTCTGACCATTTTTTCTTATCTCCATGCTAGCTGATTTCTATATCTTGTTAATTTTTCATTTAATGGAATCTGTCTTTATCTGATGTTTTCCAGCAATTTGCTTAATGATCCTCTTGACTGTATGCTTTCACTCTCGAGTCTCCTTTCCCACCAAGACATAAAACCAGACTTACTCGTCCAATGAGAAATGGTAATAATAGCTAATATTTTTGAGCACTTGAAATACTAGACATTGCATCAACATAGCATGTCTCATTTTAATTTTCAGTGAGATAATGTTATGGATTGAATGTTTGTCTCCTCCAAATCAATATGTTCTATGCCCAAAGTGACTTTATTTGGATATAGAGCCTTTAAGGAGGTAATTAAGGTTAAATGTAGTCTTAAGGGTTCCAGGGCCTTGATCTGGTAGCATTAGTGTCTTTAAGAAGAAATAACCCTAGGGGGTATCAAATAGTGAGAACTCACACAAAGAAAACCACTGGAATATAAGACCCAACATCACCCAACCACCAGTAGCACCCTATGCAGAACGCCTCATCTAAACAACAAATAAAACAAAAATGCAAACCTAATCATCAGCAGACAGGATTACCACCTCACTCAGCATTGCCCATCAGAGGAAAAACAAACAAAAAAATAAAAATTCAGCACAAATCTCACCCTATATGGAACTTAGACAAACCACTGGACCAACCTTATGAGGGCAGAAACCAAAAGGAAGAAAGAATTCAACTTTGAAGCCTGGGAAAAGGAGACCTCAAACACAATAAAGTTAAAAAAAATAATGAAAAGGCAGAGGAATACAACATAAATGAAGGAACAAACTAGAAACACAGAAGTCCAAATAAATGAAGAGGAAATAAGCAAACTACCTGAAAAAGAATTCAGAATAATGATAGTAAAGATGATCAAAACCCTGTAAAACAAAATGGAGAAAATGCAAGAGTCAATTAACAAAGACCTAGAAGAATTAAAGAATAAGAATGCAGAGACAACACAATTACTTAAATTAAAAATACTCTAGAAGGAATCAATAGCAGAGTATCTGAAGCAGAAGAACAAATCAGTGAGCTGGAACATAGAATGGTGGAAATAACTTCTGAAGAGCAGAATAAAGTAAAAAGAATGAAAAGAACTGAGGATAGTCTCAGAGACCTCTGGGACCACATCAAATGCACCAACATTTGAATTATAGGTGTCCCAGAAGAAGAAGAGAAAAAGAAAGGGAATGACAAAATTTTTGAAGAGATTATAGTTGAAAATTTCCCCAACATGGAAAAGGAAATAGTCAATCAAGTCCAAGAAGAACAAAGGATCCCATACAGGATAAACCCAAGGAGAAACATGCCAAGACACATACTAATCAAACTAACAAAGACTAAACACAAAGAAAGACTATTAAAAGCAGCGAGGGAGAAGCTACAAGTAACATACAAGGGAAACCCCATACACTTAACAGCTGATATTTCAGCAGAAACTCTGCAGGCCAGAAGGGAATGGCAGGATATATTTATATTTAAAGTACTGAAATGGAAAAATCTACAACCAAGATTCCTGTACCCAGCAAGGATCTCATTCAGAATTGATGGAGAAATAGAAAGCTTTTCAGACAAGAAAAAATTAAGAGAATTCAGTACTACCAAACCAGCTTTACAACAAATGTTAAAGGGACTTATATAGTCAAGAAATACAAGAGAAGAAAAAAGATCTACAAAATCAACCCCAAAGAATTAAGAAAATGGCAATAGGAACATATATATCAATATTGCTTTAAAGATAAATGGAATAAATGCTCCAACCAAAAGACACAGACTGGCTGAATGGTTGCAAAAACAAGACCCATATATATGCCATATATATATATACATAAGACAAACACTAACAGACATAAAAGAAAAAATTGACAGTAGCACAATAATAGTAGGAGACTTTAACACTCCACTCACACCAATGGACAGATCATCAAAACAGAAAATTAATAAGGAAACCCAAGTCTTAACTGATACACTAGATGACATGGATCTCATTGATATCTTTCATACATTCCATCCAAATGCAGAAGAATACACCTTCTTCTCAAGTGCACATGGAACATTCTCCAGGATAGACCACATCTTGGGTCACAAATCAACCCCAGTAAATTTAAGAAAATTGAAATCGTATCAAGCATCTTCTCTGACCACAATGCAATGAAACTAGATATAAATTACAAGAAAAAAGCTTTAAGGAACACAAACACATGAAGATTAAACAGCACATTTCTAAATAACCAACAGGTTACTGAAGAAATCAAAAAAATTCTAGAAACAAATGACAATGAAAACCTGACAACTCAAAACCTATCAGTTCAGTTCAGTCGCTCAGTCATGTCTGACTTTTTGCGACCCCATGAACCTCAGCATGCCAGGCCTCCCTGTCCATCACCAACTACCAGAGTCCACCCAAACCCATGTCCATTGAGTCGGTGATGCCATCCAACCATCTCACCCTCCGTCATCCCCTTCTCCTCCTGCCCTCAATCTTTCCCAGCATCAGGGTCTTTTCAAATGAGTCAGCTCTTCGCATCAGGTGGCCAAAGTATTGGAGTTTCAGCTTCAACATCAGTCTTTCCAATGAACACCCAGGACTGATCTCCTTTAGGATGGACTGGTTGGATCTCCTTACAGTCCAATGGACTCTCAAGAGTCTTCTCCAACACCACAGTTCAAAAGCATCAATTCTTCCGGTGCTCAACCTTCTTTATAGTCCAACTCTCACATCCATACGTGACTACTGGAAAAACCATAGCCTTGACCAGATGGACCTTTGTTAGCAAAGTAATGTCTCTGCTTTTGAATATGCTGTCTAGGTTGGTCATAACTTGTCTTCCAAGGAGTAAGCGTCTTTTAATTTCATGGCTGCAGTCACCATCTGCAGTGATTTTGGAGCCCCCCAAAAAATAAAGTCAGCCACTGTGTCCACTGTTTCCCCATCTATTTCCCATGAAGTGATGGGACCAGATGCTATGATCTTATTTTTCTGAATGTTGAGCTTTAAGCCAACTTTTTCACTCTCCTCTTTCACTTTCATCAAGAGGCTCTTTAGTTCTTCTTAACTTTCTGCCATAAGGCTGGTGTCATCTGCATGTCTGAGGTTATTGATATTTCTCCTGGCAATCTTGATTCCAGCTTGTGCGTCCCCCAGCCCAGAGTTTCTCATGATGTACTCTGCATATAAGTTAAATAAGCAAGGTGACAATATACAGCCTTGACGTACTCCTTTTCCTATTTGGAACCAGTCTGTTGTTCCATGTCCAGTTCTAACTGTTGCTTCCTGACCTGCATACAGATTTCTCAGGAGGCAGGGCAGGTGGTCTGGTATTCCCATCTCTTTCAGAATTTTCCAAAGTTTATTGGATGCACCAAAAGCAGTCCTAAGAGGGAAGTTTATACCAATACAATCCCACCTCAAGAAACAAGAAACACATCAAATAGACAACCTAACTTTACACCTAAAACAACTGGAAAAAGAAGAACCAAAAACCCCCCAAAATTAGTAGAAGGAAAGAAATAAAAAAGATCCAAGCAAAAATAAATTAAAAATAAATGAAAAAAACAATAGTAAAGATTAATAAAACTAAAAACTTGTTCTTTGAAAAGATAAGCAAAATTGACAAACCTTTAGCCAGACTCATCAAGAATAAAAAGAGAGAAGAATCAAATCAACAAAGTTAGAAATGAAAAAGGAGGGGTTACAACAAACAATGCAGAAATACAAAGGATTATAAGAGACTATTATGAACAACTATATGGCAATCAAATAGATAACCTGGAAGAAATGGACAGATTCTTAGAAAAGTTCAAATCTTCCAAGACTGAACCGTGAAGAAATAGAAATGATGACTCAATTACAAGCACTGAAATTGAAGATGTGATCAAAAATCTCCCAAAAAACAAAAGCCCAGGATCAGATGGCTTCACAGAATTTTAGCAAACATTTAGAGAAAAGCTAATGCATATTCTTCTAAAGCTCTTTCAAAAAATTGCAGAGGAAGGAACACCCAAACTCATTCTATGAGGCCACCATCACCCTGATACCAAAACCAGACAAAGACAACACAAAAAAAGAAAACTACAGGCCAATATCACTGATGGACATAGATACAAAAATCCTCAACAAAATTTTAGCAAACAGAATTCAGCAACACATCAAAAACCTCATACACCATGATCAAGTTGGGTTTATTCCAGGAATGCAAGGGTTCTTCAATATATGCAATCAATCAATGTGATACACCATATTAACAAATTGAAAGATGAAATCCATATGATACTCTCAATAGATGCAGAAAAAGCCTTTGACAAAATTTATGATTAAAACTCTTCAAAAAAAAATGGGCATAGAAGGAACCTGCCTCTGCATAGTAAAGGCCATATACGATAAGCCTACAGCAAACATTATTCTCAATGGTGAAAAGCTGAAAGCATTCCCGCTAAGATCAGGGCCAAGACAAGGGTGTCCACTTTCACCACTATTATTCAACATATTTCTGGAAGTCCTAGCTACAGCAATCAGAGAAGAAAAAGAAATAAAAGGAATCCAGATTGGAAAAGAAGTAAAGCCCTCACTGTTTGCAGATGACCTGATACTGTAGATAGAAAACCCTAAAGTAGTATCAGAAAATTACTAGAGCTAATCAGTGAATTTAGCAAAATTGCAGGATACAAAATCAATACACAGAAATCACTTGCATTTCTATATACTAACAATGAAAAATCAGAAAGAGAAATTAAGGAATCAATCCCATTCACCATTGCAACAAAAAAAGAATTAAATATCTAGGAATAAACTTACCTAAGGAGACAAAAGAACTGTACACAGAAAATTATAAGACACTAAGGAAAGAAATCCAGAGAAGGCAATGGCACCCCACTCCAGTACTCTTGCCTGGAAAATCCCATGGACAGAGGAGCCTGATGGGCTGCAGTCCATGGGGTCGCTATGAGTCGGACACGACTGAACAACTTCACTTTCACTTTTTACTTTCATGCATTGGAGAAGGAAATGGCAACCCACTCCAGTATTCTTGCCTGGAGAATCCCAGGGACGGGGGAGCCTGGTGGGCTGCCATCTATGGGGTCACACAGAGTTGGACACGACTGAAGCGACTTAGCAGCAAGGAAAGAAATCAAAGATGACATAAACAGATGGAGAGATATTCCATGTTCCTGGGTAGGAAGAATCAATATGGTGAAAATGACTATACTACCAAATGCAATCTACAGATTCAATGCAATCCCTATCAAATTACCAATGGCATTTTTCATAGAACTGGAACAAAAAATTTCACAATCCATATGGAAATACAAAAGACCCCGAAAGCCAAAGCAGTCATGAGAAAGAAGAATGGAGCTGGAGGAATCAACCTTCCTGACTTCAGATTATATTACAAAGCTACAGTCATCAAGACAGTATGGTACTGGCACAAAAACAGAAATATAAACCAATGGAACAAGGTAGAAAGCCCAGAAATAAACCCATGCACCTATGGGTACCTTATTTTTGACAGAGAAGGCAAGAACACAATTGGGGCAAAGAAAGCCTCTTCAATAAATGGTGCTGGGAAAACTGGACAGTTACATGTAAAAGAATGAAATTAGAATACTTCCTAACACCATTCAGTTTAGTTCAGTCACTTAGTCATGTCTGACTCTTTGTGACCCCATGGACAGCAGGACACCAGGCCTCCCTGTCCATCACCAGCTCCTGGAGTTTACTCTTTTTTTCGTTTTGTTTTTTTTTTAATTTTATTTTATTTTTAAACTTTACAAAATTATATTAGTTTTGCCAAATATCAAAATGAGTCCACCGCAGGTATCATGTCCATTGAGTCAGTGATGCCATACAACTCAAAATGGATTAAAGACCTAAATGTAAGACCAGAAACTATAAAACTCTTAGAGAAAGACATATGCAGAACACTCAATGACATAAAACAAGATTCTCTATGATCCACCTCCTAGAGTAACAGAAATAAAAACAAAAGTAAACAAGTGGGACCTGATTAAACTTAAAGGCTTTTGCACAGCAAAGGAAACTATAAGCAAGGTGAAAAGACAACCCACAGAATGGGAGAAAATAATAGCAAATGCAACACCTGACAAAGGATTAATTTCCAAAATATACAAGCAGCTCATACAACTTAATGCTAGAAAAACAAACAACCCAATCAAAAAATGGGAAAAAGACCTAAACAGACATTTCTCTAAAGAAGACACACAGATGTCTAACAAACACATGAAAAGATGCTCAACATCGCTCATTATTAGAGAAATGCAAATCAAAACCACAATGATATATCACCTTATACTGGTCAGAATGGCTATCCTCAAAAAGTCTACGAACAATAAATGCTGGAGAGGGTGTGCAGAATAGGGAATGCTCTTGCACTGTTGGTGGGAATGTAAATTGATACAGCCACTATGGAAGATGGTATGGAGATTCCTTAAAAAACTAGGAGTAAAACCACCATATGACCCAGCAATCCCACTCCTAGGCATATACCATGAGGAAACCAAAATTGAAAGACACATGTATCCCATTTTTCATTGCAACACTATTTACAATAGCTAGAACTTGGAGGCAACCTAGATGTCCATTGACAGAAGAATGGATGAAGAAGTTGTGGTACATATACGCAATGGAATATTACTCAGCCATAAAAGGGAACACATTTGAGTCAGTTCCAATGAGGTAGATGAACCTAGAACCTATTGTACAGAGTGAAGTGAGTCAGAAAGAGAAAGATAAGTATCATATTCTAACACACATATACAGAATCTAGAAAAATGGTACTGAAGAATTTATATACAGGGCAGCAATGGAGAAACAGACATAGAGAATAGACTTATGGACATGGGGCAAGGGGAGGAGAGGGTAAGATGTATGGAAAGAGTAACATGGAAACTTACATTACCATATGTAAAATATATAGCCAATGGGAATTTGCTGTATGGCTCAGGAAACTCAAAGAGGGGCTCTGTATCAACCTAGAGGGGTGGGATGGGAGGTGGGGGGAGGTTCAAAAGGGATGGGATATATGTATACCTGTGACTGATTCATGTTGAGGTTTTACATAAAATTCTGTAAAGCAATTATCCTTCTGTAAAGCAATTATCCTTCAATAAAAAAAAGAAGAAGAAGAAGAAACATTAGAGAGCTTGCTTTCTCTGTCTCCATGCACACACATGGAGGAAAGGTGATGTGAAGATGCAGTGAGAATATGACCATCTGAAAGCTGGAGAAAGAGCCTTCCCCAGAGACTGACTATGCTAGCACCTTGATCTTGGATTTCTAGCCTTCAGAATTGTAAGAAAACTGTTGTTAAGCCACCCAGTCTATATTTGTTAATGGCAACCTGAGCAGACCAACATACGTAGATTATGATATTAATCCATTTTCCTTGTTTATTAATGAGGATAATGAGGCTTAGGATAGCTAAATGACTTACAGACTGTAGATTGTAAAGTTTGGGTTTTGATCCATCTCTCTCCAAATCAAGATCCTCTTTCTAACTACTATGCCATATTCTTCATGCTTTCATATTTTTTAAAGGTGTGCTAGAGAGCTGGCCCTCTGGGTTGGTGTTGGAGGGGGGGATAGAAAGGCTGATTTATAGTGCTTGGCAATTTCTGTGGTGTAAACACATTCATGTTTCAAGCTACCAATGGTTTAACAACCAGTTCACATTTCAAGACTGACTTCCCTGGTGGCTCAGATGGTAAAGAATCTGCCTGCAATGCACGAGACCCAGATTTGATCCCTGGGTAGGGAAGATCCCCTGGAGAAGGAAATGGCAACCCACTCTAGTATTCTTGCCTGGAGAATCCCTTGGACAGTGGAGCCTGATGGATTATAGTCCATGGGGTTGCAAAGAGTTGGACATGACTGAGGGACTAACACTTCCACTTTCACACTTTAAACTATCAATGGTTTAGCAACTAGTTCTGAGTATTTTAATAATTGGCTCTTGCAAGTCAATATGCACTGCCTCTGGCGCACCAGTTGTTGCTCCCTTGCTCAAAAACCTCTTGAGGAAAAAAAGCCTGTAAAAAGTAGAACTCTGTGAAGACAGGAACAGTGCTTCTCTTTTAAATTAGTGCAGTAGGCTTTCCATAAGCATTTGTTGAACATTAGCTGCTTAGAAGATTTCGTGTTTATATTTCAGCTAGTGATCTGGTCTTCAACTAATGATCGTGGACTTCCCAGATGGTTCAGTGGTCAAGAATCTGCCTGTCAATGCAGGAGACATAAGAGACTCGGGTTTAATCCCTGAGTTGGGCAGATCCCCTGGAGTAGGAAATGGCAACCTGCTCCAGAATTCTTGCCTGGAAAATTCCATGGACCAGGGAGCCTGGTGGACTACAGTGCATGGTGTCACAAAGAATCCAGTGTGACTGAGCATGCATGCACTTAGAAATGAACAGTGGGGTAGGTATTACTGTCATTTTAAAGATTAGAAAAATAAGGTTTGGTAAAATAACTTGACATCTTTCCATTCTTATCCTGGAGTAAGGATTTTGTCTCCCCTCTGGTTTCAACAAAAGCAGGGTTCTGGGTAAGAATTTTTTAAATACTTGATGGATGATTGCTTACATCATCCTGAGAATTATGACCCCAAAATTTGTGAAATGATGACCATTCCTATTAAAATTTTTGTCTCGTTTTTTATTGATGATCTGAATTTGTGTGTGCATACATATATACATACCTGGAGCAAAATAATAGTGGTTTTATTAAATCCACTGAGAAATATTAAATCTAAACACAGAACAAGAGATGATTTTCTTGCCTCTACTCTTAGGGTTAAAAACATACTCTTCAGTGCCCTAAAGGAGTCAATTCTGAGGGCATCTCATTTTGAAGAGAAAACAAAAGATACTGTTAATTGCTACTCTAGGGATTTACCTGGTATCTTCACGCTTAATCTGAGACAGATTTCTATGCCAGAGATGAGGGATCTGGAGTGAAGACATTGAAGCCTGATTAATTTATAAACCTGCCTTAAGGTGTGTATCTTATGGACCCAGAACCAGGGCTAGAAGAGAAAGTTCTGGGCCTCAGAAACCAGCTCCAGGAGGAATGCTGCTCTGAGCAGGAAGTCTGATGCAGGAGGTAACTACTACATGTATATTATAGTTGAAATATCATTGAGCTTTCCTGAATCTACCTAATAAATGGAACTTAATTAAAAGACTCAAGGATAAAGTTGGAAGAGACAGAGATATCTCAGATCCAGCGAGCCATATCTTCTAAATATCTTTGTATAAAGTAGAAAAGGTAGTCCTTCCTTGAGATACTTTATGGACATTTTGTGTGGAAATTTTCAAAATGAATAGACATACATATGATAAACAGAATATGAACCTCACCCCCTAGAGTAGTATAATGCACCTCTTCTACATAGCCACACATTGTGGTAATACAGTGATTATCTAAAGTGTGTAAAAAGAAATTATGGTGTTGAAGACAAAGGATGGGTCAGGGAGGGATACGAGTTTAGTCAAATGAAGAAAAGAGTCTTATCTAGAATCTATAATAAGATGAAATATTTATATAATCTTTATATTCTGAGTGGCATGAAAATGTTAAAAATCTAATTAACCTTTAATCTGAAGATTATTCTATCAGTTTTAAATGGATCAGGGTGAGACAGGGAGGGCAAATGCCTGGCCCCAGCTGTTGGTGGTTGGCACAGGTATGGTTTAAATGGAACTTATTCTAGTTCTCTTTTGGAATGATGAGTTTTTTCTCATTATTCCCTAGCATTTTAGGTGAGATTTAAAGCAAAGCTTTAATACAAGAGGACAGTGGCATAGATTAAACATACAGATAGATTTGAATATGATTTAGATAAATTCATAGATGACAGACCTGTAGTGGTAACCAAGGGAGATGAGTTTGCCTAAGGAACATCCCTAACTATTGCACCAAGTATCACCAAGAATGGCTTCTAAGGGGGCCACTGACAGAATTGGTCAACTAGGTCAAGGGTGGGGATATCCATTTTCTATCATATGGGTCACCCTAAATTTCCAAATGTTTATACACTGCCTTTCTTCCTTCCTTTTCATTATACATTTTAAAACCTCCTGCAGACACAGGCTGTTACAACAAAAGAACAGAACTGCAGCTGTATTTCCAGCTGTCTCAGAACCACAGAATGTTCAAGGAAAGTTCTTTTCCTGTTTCATGGAAGATCTATGATAATCCTTGCTCCTACAGTTGTTGTTCAGCAGCTCAGTCATGTCCAACTCTTTGCGACCCTATGGACTGCAGCACACAGGCTTCTCTATCCTTCATGAACTCCCAGAGCTTTCTCAAACTCATGTCCATTGAGTCGGTGATTCCATCCAACCATCTCATCCTCTGTCATCCCCTTCTCCTCCTGAGTTCAATCTTTCCCAGCATCAGGGTCTTTTCCAATGAGGCAGTTCTTCACATCAGGTGGCCAAATATTGGAGCTTCAGCATCAGTTCTTCCAATGAATATTCAGGGTTGATTTCCTTTAGGATGGACTGGTTGGATCTCCTTGCAGTCCAAGGGACTCTCAAGAGTCTTCTCCAACACCAGAGTTCAAAAGCATCAATTCTTTGGCACTCAGCTTTCTTTATCATCCAACCCTCACTTCCATACATGACTACTGGAAAAACCATAGCTTTGACTAAGTGGACCTTTGTTGGTAAAGTAACGTTCCTGCTTTTAAATATGCTGTCTAGGTTGGTCATAGCTTTTCTTCCAAGGCGTAAGCGTCTTTTAATTTCATGGCTGCAGTCACCATCTGCAGAGATTTTGGAGCCCAAGAAAATAAAGTCTGTCTCTGTTTCCACTCTTTCCCCATCTATTTGCCATGAAGTGATGGGACTGGATGCCATGATCTTAGTTTTCTGAATGTTGAGTTTTAAGCCAACATTTCACCCTCCTTTTTCACCTTCATCAAGAAGCTCTTTAGTTCCTTTTTGCTTTCTGCCATTAGAGTTGGTGTTATCTGCATATCTGAGGTTATTGATATTTCTCCTGGCAATCTTGATTCCAGCTTGCGCTTTGTCCAGTCCAGCATTTTGCATGATGTACTCTGCATATAAGTTAAATAAGCAGGGTGACAATATACAGCCTTATTGTACTCCTTTCCTGATTTAGAACCAGTCCTTTTTTCCATGTCCAGTATTAACTGTTGCTTCTTGACCTGCATACAAGTTTCTCAGGAGGCAGGTCAGGTGGTCTGGTATTCCCATCTCTTGAAGAATTTTCCACAGTTTGTTGTGATCCACACAGTCAAAGGCTTTGGCTTAGTGAATAAAACAGAAGTAGATGTTTTTCTGGAACTCTCGTGCTTTGTTGGCAATTTGATCTCTGGTTCCTCTGCATTTTCTAAATCCAGCTTGAACATCTGGAATGTCTCTGTTCACGTACTGTTGAAGCCTAGCTTGGAGAATTTTGAGCATTACTAGCATGTGAGATGGGTACAATTGTGCGGTAGTTTGAGCATTCTTTGGCATTGCCTTTCTTTGGGACTGGAATGAAAACTGACCTTTTCCAGTCCTGTGGCCACTGCTGAGTTTTCCATATTTGCTGGCATATTGAGTGTAACACTTTAATGGCATCATCTTTTAGGATTTGAAATAGCTAGCTGGAATTTCATCACTTCCACTAGCTTTGTTCATAGTGATGCTTCTAAAGCCCACATTCCAGGAGGTATGGCTCTCAGTGAGTGATCATATCATCATGATTATCTTGGTCATAGAGATCTTTTTTGTATAGTTTTTCTGTGTATTCTTGCCACCTCTTCTTAATATCTCTGCTTCTGTTAGGTCCATACTGTCTCTGTTCTTTATTGTGCCCATCTTTGCATGAAATGGTCTCTTGGTATCTCTAGTTTTCTTGAAGAGATCTCTAGTCTTTCCCATTCAATTTTTTCCTGTTTCTTTGCATTATTCACTTAAGAAGGCTTTATTATCTCTCCTTGCTATTCTTTGGAACTCTGCATTCAGATGGGTATATGGGGTCTCCTAATTGGATGGGAAATGAGGAAAGGGCAGACCTACAGAAATCCTAGTTTCAATTTCATCTTCCAGAGTTTTCTTCCTTCATTGATTGATTACTTTATTGATTGAGTTATTCATTCATCAGAAGTAGCAAACAGTTTGTTGTAAAATATTTGACAAGGGTTCATAAAGATGAAGAAATCATGGTTCCCAGTCTAAAAGTGTTAATATCGGTAATAATGATGATGATGGCAGGCTAATAAAAAATAACAACTACAACATGTCAGGTACTAAACTGATTTCATTGCATATGGACATTAATCCTACTCACAAATTATGTGAAGTGGTTATTATTATATCCTTTTTTAGATCCAGGTTTCCCTGGTGGCTCAGACAGTAAAGAATCTACCTGCAATACGGGAGACCCAGGTTTGATCCCTGGGTCAGGAAGAGCTCCTGGAGGAGTGAATGACAACCCACTCCAGTATTCTTGCCTGGAGAATCCCATGAACAGAGGAGGGTGGGGTCACAAAGAGTCAGACATGACTGAACGACTAACACTTTGACTTTTTATAGATCCAGAAATTGGAGCATAGAGAGGGGATGTGACTTTTCTCATCACAGAGCTAGTGAGGAGGCAGTTATAACAAAAAAAAATATGAAAGAAGGAAGAAAGTAAGGAAGACTTAAAGGAGCACATTCTGAACTGGAAATTCACAACAAGAGAGATGTGTTTTGGCTTCAAAATTATGTCTCATTGAGTCTTGGAGGATGGGCAGAGAACAGTAGGTAGAAAATGAACATTCCAGGTGGAGATAATACGTTGTAGGTAATTGTTGCTTTTGGCTTTCAGGCCTCTATTATATGTTTGTTTGGTACTAATGCTTTAATTTACTTTTGAAGCTTTCTCTTCTTCCATTGGGTAGTGATTGTAAAATGATCTATCAAGGTGCTCTGATTGCCTACAGCTAAAGCCAGGTCAATTTGATGTTCTCTGAAGCTGTAATGTGAACAGAACAGCAAAAACAAACAAACAAAAAAACCAACTCAAAGATCTGGGGCTCACTTATTCACTTTGGCTGTGCCCTAAGAGATTGTCCAACAGTTCCTGCTACTGAGCACCCCATTGAACAACTCTGGTTTTTGTCCTTTCTGTGCCTTGCTCTTCAGAGTCTTAACTTCCACACATATTTCCAGCACATCCCTTTGTTCCCAAGGTAACCAAAGTCAGTGTGTGGCTTGCAGCAAAGAACTCAAAGTGGCAAGAATAAAGGCACGTGTAGAGTACACTGCAGAGTGCCAGATTATCCAGATTGTCAACAGTGCAGAATGCATGAAAGAGACTAGTGACCGCTACATCTGGAAAGGGGAGTCTGAGCCTGGTTGTATGAGGCTGAATGCCAGGTGGAGGATACTGGTGAAAAATGGAAACTATTGGAGCATCTAAGCTGGGGCAATATGATTGTGTCTCTCCTTCATGATTAGTATGACAGCATTGTGCTTATATAAATTGGAGAATGCAGATATTGGAGGCTGGGTGACTAGGTAGGAAGTGCTTGCAGTGGTCCTGATAGGGGTCACAAAGTTCTTGGACTCATGGTGTCGAGGAGGCAAAGCAATGATGTGCGTGTATCAGAGAACTTCTTGTTCTTTTGGACAGGAGCCAAGACGAGAGAACACTGGTTTGTAACAGAGCCGATGGGGAGCACATCCCACAGGCATCTGGAGCTGATGAATTCTGCATTGCACCTGAAGCACCCCGGAGAACAAGGTTGGGCTTGTAAAGAGGGACGCAGAAACTCAGTCTGGAGAGCAAGTCAGTTTGTTGGATTTGGACCAAATTAATTTCTTGAGTTGTTGATATTGAAGCTTCGATCAGTCCCTTGACAAATCACTTTTGATAGGGGCAGCAGACAAGAAAATTTCCCATTTGGAAGATTTTGGTATTTCTCTGGTTTCTTCTGTTAAAAAATTAAAATACAAGCCCCATTTTTTTTTCAGTGTTTCATAAAAAATTCCAAAAGGGAAAACATTATTGAGCAATAAAAGGTGTGTTTATGTGTATTCATAAGAAGTGGGCTGGAGGCCAAGTCCCATAAACGTGTTCACTTGAACCTCAGTGCTGAACAATTATAAGAACCCTGGAGGTTCCTGTTTCACTCAGAGGATGTAGTAGGGGCAGGCTTTGCAGCCCTTCCAGGCTCATCAAGTTGATAAAGGCTGAATTGGGGAGCCTGCCCCTTTAAGTGTTGAAAGTAAGCAAAATTGTGATATTAGCAAAGATTGTCTCGGAGCCCAGTTCTCTCTATTTTCCTCCCTGGTTGGAAACTACCTACGTCTTCATACATCCCTTTGTGTTTCCAGCCAGTATCACTGGCTCTGAGCCTATCTCATTGTCAATGTCTGCTGCTTATCGGGTTTGGAGACACCAATATCGAGTGACATTTGTTACGCAGGCACTACAGCAAGTGGTTTTCCACTGTGAAAACTAAACCCTTGATATCCATAGATACAAGATTTCCTTACAGAAAGCAAAGAATGGCTGTTCTTTTCCCTATTCAGCTGGCTATGATATTACTTTCCTGTTCTCAGGGCCCCGTGGGGAAGCGAGAGGATTCTTTTAGGGAAGTAGGGTGGGAAACCTTATCCTTCTCCATGAAATAATGCTACAGAGGCAAGTGCTCATTTCATATAAGAGCAGGGCTAGCCCTTCCTTCCACAAGAGGTATTACCTGAAACATGCAAGGGCCTTGGAGGCCAAAGATTTTGCCTGATAATCACTTGAATCCTTCTTAGTCTCTATCACTTAGAAACATTCTGATCAACCAGGACTGAAGGCTCTCTTCAAGGCAGAAGCTCTTAGGAAGAAAATGACTCAATATTCCCTTCCTTTTGCATAAGCTAAGGAGAGTTGAATCTGTTAGTTTTTTTTTTTTTTTTTTTTTTAAGGCTTCTGTAACAAATTTTCATAAATTTGGTGGCTTAAAACAGCACACACTTATTGAAGTTCAGAACTAAGGTAAAAGCAAGGAGTCCACAGGGCTGCATTTCTTTCTGGAAGGCCTGTAGAATATCTGTTTTCTTGTCTTTTCCAGCTTCTACAGGCTACCCACATTGCTCAGCTTGTGTCTCCTTCCATCTACTGAGCCAACAATGGCTAGCAGAGTCTCACATAACATCACTCTGACACTAACTCTTCTGCTTCCTGCTTCCATTTTCAAGGACCTTTGTGATTATATTGGGACCACCTAGATAATCCAGGAAAATCTCCCTCTTTTAAGGTCAGCTGATTAGCAACCTTAACTCCATCTGCAACTTTAATTCCCCAACATATTCGCTTGGTCATCTTTGGGAGTAATATCATACTGTCTATCCCAGTAAGGAAGGATTTTAAAATCTGCCCCCTTCTCTTTTGTGTTCTGGTTACTATGAAAAGTTTTTATAGTTCTTAAAATGCATTCAAAACTAGTTCACAGGCTTTAAAATAGCACTGCAACAAATGACCTCAGGGTAGAAGACCCTGTGCTAGGAGCTATTGGCGGTCCAAAGGAGAGCACGTGGAATTAGACTGCCTTTAAGGAATTTTATACCCTCTTTGAATGAATCACACATACACACAGAACAGAGCAGAACAGGATTTGATAAATGACAATGACTGGTTCAGCCAACTGGTGCCATGGGAGTTCAAGACGAGGGAGCATCACTCTGAAATCCATTGACCGAATGTTTCCCCTGCTGACCTACTTTCACTCCTTCCAGTGGAGCATTGCAATAAGGCTTCATGGGAGCAAGTTTTCTCTATTATTTTTTATTACAGCAGGTATCTTCCAGCAGAGCAGGGAGGGGTGGGTAAGAGGAAGGAAAGAATAAACTCTAAGTGTCTGCACAATTGGCCCCAGACAGCTATAACTTACATGACCCTCCCCTTATACTATTGCTAGAGATACATAGTACTGGAGAGATTTCTTCCCTTTTCTCCTAAAGCAGCCAGTTCCTTCAGAGTGATAATAGGAGTCGGCAGAAATCTAAGAGCAAGAGTGCAGCTCCCTGGCACAGCAACCGTGGTAAACAAGGAAATAGATTCATTTCATGGAGAAGCAAGAGGAAAGATGGAGAATATACTAGAAACCTGTACATGAGGCTGCTAGAAAGTAAATGGCAGCTATAAGTAACTTCTACCACAGATGTTTTGGAGTTTTTCAGCTGCCTTCATCTTTGAGCATTTTTGAGTCTTGATATAGTTGGTGAGGAGATCATTGAAGAGAGGATACTAAGTGTCTTTGGGGATAGCCTGTGGAACCACTTTAAAATGAGGGGTTTTTAGGACTTGCAGTGGGCCCTCCTTTATTTGTAGAACAATATACCTGGTGATGTGGGAAATTGCAGAGAAGACAGCTGAGCTTGGCCGATGGGGTGATGGGAGCACCTTGTCCCCAGACCTGCCTTCCTTGGCCAGTTTCCTGCATTATCACCTTCTCCAGAAAAATAGGATGCATGAAGGCCTTTTTTCCTCCTGATAACAGCAGTTCCTTCCTTAATCTACCCAAAGGTATATCCTTTAGAATTGAAAGTATTGAAGCATGCAGACATTTCAACCCTCCTAATAAACACCAAATAGATGTATGCTTGTGGCTTTGTTCCAAAATTAAAACCATTTCATGATGTGTCATTATAATATGTGAAAATGGGAAGATTTTTGAAAAGGAATTCTTTTTCATCCAGAGTGCTTCAGTTTTGAGAATTTTTCACTTCTAGTGAATAAACCTGCTAAAGGATGAAAAAGTAGCCTTGGAAACTTGACCTCCAGCGATGTTGAGGCGAGTCAGTAAGCACAAAGCAAGCAGTAGTCTCATAGGTGGCTCCCTCCCCACTGTGACCACATAGCCTCGTAAAGAATAGCAAAGGTTGAAGGGCTGACCCATGATTAATACCCGTGATCTAGAGGAAGAGCTTCATTTTAAATCTGTTGGGAAATGCAGAATCAGCGACAGGTTAGGTTACTGTCCCCTTGGCTTCCTTTGAATCTTTCTTGACTGCTTTCTATAATAGTGTCCTGGTGATGCCTGGGATCAAAAATGTATTTCCTTCATTATTTAGAGTATAGATATTTAGGAAGTCAGGTGCATTACTGAAACCATGGCTGTATAGACGATGATTTCCTTTTCTACAACTAGTAGTACTGAGCTAAGATTTGGCTGCTTGCTGCTTGAAAGAGACAAGTGTTAGTTGGAAGGGATGCATGTGTGTGTGTGCTCATTCATGTCTGACTTTGTGACTCCGTGGTCTATAGCCTGCCAGGCTTCTCTGTCCATGGAATTTTCCAGGCAAGAATACTGGGGTGGGTTCCATTTTCTCCTCCAGGGGATCTTCTCTATCCAGGGATAGAACTCGAGTTTCCTATGTCTCCCGCATTGGTTCTTTACCACTGTGCCACCTGGGAAGCCCAGCTGGAAGGGAAAGGTGGCTTAGATCAGGCAGCTGCAACCCCATGAGAAGGCAGACTCGTGTCCAGAAATCAACTCTAAAGTTTCTGCTCAACCATGAAAAATTTTTAAGGGAGAGCTGTTTAGGGAAGGGGTCAGAGTCTGTCTTCATTATCTTCCACTGTGTGCAGACTTTCCTCTGATTGGTTGGTGGTGAAGTAGCAGGAGTCTTGTGCTCAGCCTGAAGTTACCATCTTCTACTTGGGTGGGAGACTGAAAGGATTTGAGCCTGGGAGGACCCCACAGGGTCCTGCTCCATTTTCCTAGTAATACTGCCCATTACAGGACTGTCAGCCAAAGACAAAATATGGTGTGTTTTTGTCATAGAAATATAGGCATATAATCATAGTCTTGCCCAGAGGGGAGGACATTTTAAGGTTACCATTCTTCCTTTTAAAGAATGTATTCCTTCTACATCCTGGACAGACCCATCCTCTACTTGAATATTTGCTGCGGTGGAAATCTCACAACCTCATTACTAGATTAGAGGCCAGCAAACTTTTTCTGTAAAGGACCAGATAGTAAATATTCTAGGCTTTGAAAGTTCTAGGGTTAGTTTTTTGGCTTTGCAGCTATTCAACTCTGCCTTTGCCTGTGAAAGCAGCTATGGACAATATGTAAGCAAATGGATGTGTTACAATAAACTTTATTTATAAAAGCAGCTAGATGGTGGGCTAAATTTGGCCCAAAGACATAATTTGCCTACCCCCAGATAGACCATTTTGTGGTGTGTGGGACAGCCCTAGGTGTTATAAAGTTCTACCTTGAGACAAAATCTTCCTGCCTTTAAATTAGTCACAACCCTTTATAATCTTTACCATTCATTGCTATGTTTTAAAAATAGTTGATTGATTAGCCATAATTCTGCCTTCTGTTTTTAAATGATTTATATTGTCACCCTGCTTATTTAACTTATATGCAGAGTACATCATGAGAAATGCTGGGCTGGAAGAAACACAAGCTGGAATCAAGATTGCCAGGAGAGATATCAATAACCTCAGATATGCAGATGACACCAGCCTTATGGCAGAAAGTGAAGAACTAAAGAGCCTCTTGATGAAAGTTCAAGAGGAGAGTGAAAAAGTTGGCTTAAAGCTCAACATTCAGAAAACTAAGATCATGGCACCTGGTCCCATCACTTCATGGGAAATAGATGGGGAAACAGTGTCAGACTTTATTTTTTGGGCTCCAAAATCACTGCAGATGGTGACTGCAGCCATGAAATTAAAAGACGCTTACTCCTTGGAAGGAAAGTTATGACCAACCTAGATAGCATATTAAAAAGCGGAGACATTGCTTTGCCAACAAAAGTCCATCTAGTCAAGGCTGTGGTTTTTCCAGTGGTCATGTATGGATGTGAGAGTTGTACTGTGAAGAAAGCTGAGCACCGGAGAATTGATGCTTTTGAACTGTGGTGTTGGAAAAGACTCTTGAGAGTCCCTTGGACTGCAAGGAGATCCAACCAGTCCATTCTGAAGGAGATCAGTTCTAGGTGTTCTTTGGAAGGACTGATGCTAAAGTTGGAACTCCAGTACTTTGGCCACCTCATGTGAAGAGTGACTCATTGGAAAAGACTCTGATGCTGGGAAGGATGGGGGCCAGGAGGAGAGGGGGCCGACAGATGATGAGATGGCTGGATGGCATCACCGACTCAATGGACATGAGTTTGAGTGAACTCTGGGAGTTGGTGATGGACAGGGAGGCCTGGTGTGCTGCAATTCATGGGGTCACAAAGAGTCGGACACAACTGAGCAACTGAACTGAACTGAAGATACAATTTTCCCAACCTGAATCATTTTGTTCTAAAGATGGTATAGTTTATTGAGTCATTCATATATCTACTTATCAATCACTTATGGAGCATTTGAGTGGGGGTAGAAGATACAGAAGTTAAGAAAAGGAAAACAGTTTTGTTCACTAGGAATAAATACTGCTGTAGGAAAAGATAACAAGTAAATGGCACAAAAAGCAATGGAAGAGATACTCACTGAGGTCTGCAGGAACACTAAGCACATAGCACCCACATGGATGGAGGGGGTCACGATTGGGAGGCTTCCTCAGGGAAGTCGCACTTGAGCTGAGTTTTAAGCAGTCAGTTAGGTAGAAATTAGTGTATCCTGGGAATCATAGGTGCAAAGGTATGCAACTGAGAATGACTGCAGCTCTGTGTTTTGGAAATGACAAATCATTTCCTATGATTGGAGTGTGGTGGATTGAGTGTGAGTGTTAGGGTGGGGCTGAAGGTAGCATGAAAGCAAGGGAGGAACCCTGCCTGCCATCTTAAAGGGAGTCAGCCTAGGGAATTGTAATCCTGCTACTGTTGCCAAAAGTATTTTAGCAAAAGGTTCTCTGAACTTGGTACAAAAATTTCTATTTGGTAAGCAAGACATCATGATGTTAAGCACCAAGCCTTTGCTTTGAAAATACTGTTAAGTTTGAATAACTGTGGTAGAACCTTACATTTGTATCCAGCATGTACATTTGCAGCATAATCTGTTGGAGTTTTAGTTGGGTTCTGGAATGTTGATAACAGATATCTACTGCAGGGAGTTGCTGGAACTTATCAGAAGACTCTGTCGAATGCTTGCAGGTTCTTTGGTTCCATGCTGTGCCAACTGTAGCAGACACACTAGGCTTCCTAACACATTCTCTGACATCTTTGGAAACTCCTTATTACAAATTTTACTTTTGATTTCTGTGGAATGGTGCCTTAGGTCTTTGCACCTCTTCCCAGGAATGTTTTTCCTTCCACTTTACAACTGTCTAGCTGAACTTGCACTAGTGCTGAGTGCTCTGAGTGATTCCTCAGCTCTCCTCTCTTCCTTGCTCGTTCCCTGACTTGCCTCTGGGCTCCCAAGGCTCCCTGTGTACACACTGGCGAAGAATTCAAAGCATTGCGCCATTACTGTTTTACTTGTTTCTTCTCATGTAGACTCTGAAAGTAGAGACCTAGTCTCACTTCATGTTGTGTTTCCACACGAAGCACTTAACTGATACAGTCATAGCTGCTGAAACAATATTTGCTAAGTGAATAAATGAATGGAAGAGTGAAAGAGCTAAGGATGGTTACCGTATGTCCTTAGCCAGAGTCTTGAATAACCCTGGCTAATGCTTTGGTTAGTTGGGTCTTACTATCAGTACAGAGTATACAGGGAGGGGAGGACCACAGACAGCTCCTTTGCTGTAGAGCTATGCTGTCTGATACCAATGCCAAATTGAGATGAGCTATCAGTGGAAAATACATACTGGAGGGCAAAGACTTATGCACAAAAAAGTATGAACATAAAAAGCAAAATATCTTAATACTTGAAAAGTATTATTTACATTTTAGAATTATATTTTGTGACAGATTAGACTAAATAAAAATTATTAAAATGAATTGTACTGTTTTTAGTTCTTTAATGCTAGCAAAAAGTTTAAAATTACATGTATGCTTCATATTTGTGACTCATATTTTTATGGGACAGCAATAGTATAGAGAGCAGCCTTTCCTCAAAGAAATGGTTGCTGCATCCTTCCATCTTGGCAGGTTTTCAAAATGGCCTTGCCTTCAGATACTTGGTTCTGTTACCGGACCATGTGTTTTCATTTTGTCTTCAGAAAATATGGTCCCTGTACCACTTCATTGCTGGAGCAATGGCCAGCTCCTTCAGAAGTGGTCTGGTCTACCACCTCATGGTTCAACCTTGCTGGAGACGACTAGTAAGACCTGAGAAGGCAGGAGCCGTGTGCTCAGCCAGTCCCTGCAACAAAACTGCATAGCTGGAGGCACTGTGGTTTGAAATCTTGACTGAACCTCTTGAAAACCGCTCATGCCATGGCACAAACATTGAATTCCTAGTTCCAAGTAGGCCTTAGAGAGCCAGGAATTCTCAACAAGCCTGCACTGATTATTTCCCAAGACCCGTGAGATCAAGGGAGATAGTGATGTGACAGAGCAGGGGACCCAAGTTAGTTGCTGTCTTTGTGGTTGTCAGTAACAGCCTTGTCTTTGTTCATAAGAATGGAGATGAACAGAAGCAAAGTCTCGAATTATTTGTGTTGGAATTTGCCTGTATCATGTGATTTATGGAAGGGGGAGGGGCATCAGCGGAAAGTGGATTGCCTTTACTTAATTCTATTTTGCTGAGACCAGAACTATAATTGCATTCCCTTGACATTCATTTTTTTTCTCTGCCTTTGTTTTTTCTTTCAAGTATGTCCTTTGAGCTGTCTCCATTTGAAAATGTCTTACTAATTCCTCAAAATCCAACTCAAATAACATCTCTGTTCAACCTGTCTACTTGGGTCTCATGACTCAGATTCTACCACTTAACAAATAGTACTTGTAATTTGTCTACTTCTCTCCCCACTAGACATAAACTCCTTGAGGGAAGGGATTATCTTTCGGTCATTTTTGTATATCCTGTGCCTGCTACCCTCTCATACTGTAGAGTACATAGTAGAGGAAATGTTTGTGGAATAAATGAGTGGATGAATGAATGAGTTAATCTGTTGTCTGAGAAGAGAGTGATTGGTAAAAGAAGTGGGTGACGACTTTTCAAATACTGCTTGCCAACTTTACATGCAAATGAAGAGCAGAGTGTACATTTCATTTACATTTGTATAATGACCACAATTAGAATAAAAAACAAGAGGCTGTTTATATATCCAACTGGAATTCCTGAGGCTGCCATATCCATCAGAATGCAGTGTATGGAAATGCTTTAATGAGCTCTTAGATTAGCCACATGTGGTATAATTTACCCCAAGCTTTACAGCTTTCCAGGGGAACATCCCCACAGATCCCAACTGTCACCTGGGTATAAAGCCACAGAAGAGAAGTTGGAGTATAATAAATATATGTGATAGGGATAGGAGTGCAATTCCATAAAGTTAGGTCAGTTATGGGCATGGTACCAGTTTCTTATGCTCCATAGATTTTCTTTGCTATAAAAAGCCAGGCAGTTTAGCTGGATCAGGAGTAAAAGGGGGAAAAAAATCAACACAGAAGAAAAATGAATATTTCCTTTTTAATTTAGAAATTACTGGATTTTTATGTCCTTCTTGCGTTAACCAACTGTGTGACTTGAGTACCATCTGAAAAATTGTAACATAATCTGTGTCTTCCTTTTTCACTTTTTTTTTTTGCATTGGTGCAGCTATAGTTTTCCAGATGGTTGCACATATAGCACAATAATACAGGTAGGTGTGCACTGTCATGGCTCTGCTATAGGCCATAATAGTTAATAGCCAGGCTAGATCCCAGAGGAACTGGTTCTAAACTTTTGTATTTGTTTCTTTGCATATGAGCATCAATATCGTCACACTGCATTTTGTGAATTTCTAGAAAAATAGAGAATTTGGTAGCTATAGAGGTTCTTATCAATTTTGTAGAAGTTCCTGTAATACATAGGAAAACAGATTGAACTGGTAAAAAGTCCCTCCTAAGGAATAAAGGACATTCTGTTGTAGGAGGGTGTTGTGGGGAAGGGAGGGTAGACATTTCCACTGGGCTTACTGACTTACAGACCACATGGGGCCAGAAAACATTAGAAGAAGAATGCCATTTTCAAACAGTTCAGGAAGAGCCTTGCTTTGTACCATTTCTTATGATGACAGTCTGGGTCCCTGGAACAAGATATTAGAATTTAATATCCTAGCTAGTTTATGAAAAGCATTGAGTAGCAGGCTTTTTGCTTTAACCTTTTAAATTTTCCAGAAGTGCATTGTCCAGATCATCTCACGCTTCTAGGTTAATGAGGTGGCTAACAGGCCACAATAGAAAACAATTGCCCAATCAAATTATGACAAACAAGACAAAAGAGAGAGGTCTAAAGTTACACAGGCTTTTATTGTCTTTCCAAGAATGTACAGTGGCATCACCAGCCTGTTGTCTCCCTGTGATGGATTGCAAAAAGAATCAGAAAAGGCACAACATGAATCTGCTCTCACGACAATGATTGTAATCAAAATAGGAAATGGTACAAATGTAAGCCGTTCTCCTTGCAGTTTAAAGATTATAAATCCCTTATTCATCTGTTATGATCCAGGGCCTACTTGTGATTTTTATAGTTCTTTACATGCTCAGAATTTTAAAACCGTAATGTAAAGGGGCTACAGCTGTTCTCTTTCCGATTTGGATGCTTAATCCGAGCTTGGAGCATTGCACCCTGGTCTCTCCTCCCTTTGCCCATCTGCAGCCTGAGCTTGCTGCAGAAGCCTCATACAAAAGTTCAGCTCACCAAGGTCTCTTCCCCTCCTAGGGATTAAAACACAGCTCTGAGTCCTCCAAGGGGCTATGAAAAAATTTAGGAGCATTTGCCAAAGGTTTTGCTCTTTTCTCAGAGAACTGAATCATTCTCACGATCGTTATGCACTTGAAAATGGAAGTGGGAGATGCAGTTGGTTTGGACCCAGAAGGCTTGAATTTTTATCTTCAGTGTGCCTCGTTCTAGGAGTGTGACCTTCCTCCTCCGAGACTTTGTCTTCTCATCTGGAAAATAACTGCAGTACCTATTGCACAGGGCTATGAGGAAGATCAAGGAGCTAATGTGTTTGAAAGTGCTTTGGGAGCTATGACCAGCTTTTATTTGAAAATCTAATATTTGTTAAAATGGTGTTCTGAGACCAATTCCGACATATGTGTGTGTGTGTGTGTGTGTGTGTGTGTGTGTATTTCCCAAATCAACAAACAGTGCTTCAGACACCAGTGGGGTGTCTTCCAATTTAACTAAATTCTGACACCATCTACCTGGAGATGAAATCAGATAACACAGGTGAAGCATTCAGTCCTATAAGACTGCCCCCACATCTTCAGATGCCAGTGGTACGACCGGGTTGTTACCTGTATTTCAGACCAACTGGTTATAAGTCAGTGTTTCCCAATATTCCCTCCTTGCATTTGTTTAATTTGCTAGAGTGGCTTACAGAATTGACTAGCTTATCAGTTTATTACAAAAGGCTGTAATTCAGGAAGAGCCAAATGGAGAGATGCTTAGGGCAAGCTATGGGGAGAGGGTGCAGAGCTCCTATACCCTCTCCATACTCAACACTCGCCCTGACCTCCATATGTACATCAACCCCAAAACTCTTTTAACCACATCTATTTGGGATTTTTTGGAGGTTTCATTACATAGGCATGATTGATTGAAACATTGGCCGCTGGACTTTGAATCAACCTCTAGTCCCTTCCCCTTCCCAGAAAGTCAGGGCTAGGACTGAAAGTTCCAACTGTCTTATCACTTAGTTGGTTCCATTGGCAACCCGCTCCTGTCCGTCCAGTCCATTTCCTAAGTCACCTCATTAATATACCAAAAAAAACACCTTTATTACTCCCCACACTTAGGAAATTTCAAGGGTTTTGGAAGCTGTGAGCTAGGAACAGTGGATGCAGATGTAACACAAGATTTCTTATGAATCACAATTTCACAAAAGTAAAACGTTAGTATTTATATTGGTTGCTGCTGCTGCTGCTAAGTCGCTTCAGTTGTGTCCGACTCTGTGCGACCCCATAGACGGCAGCCCACCAGGCTCCCCCATCCCTGGGATTCTCCAGGCAAGAACACTGGAGTGGGTTGCCATTGCCTTCTCCAATTTATATTGGCAGTAAGGTGAAAAAGCCAAAAGGGAGATAATAGGTACGGTGATTTTTGACCCTGTAGATTTCTTGAATACATGGACTACTTTGAGTTGGATTTTTCCTGTTTATGAAAACTTTTAACAGTGAATGAAGTCCCTTGGAAGACCCAATTCTTCTTCTATTGCACTTGGGTGATATTCAGTTCAGTTCAGTTCAGTCACTCAGTTGTGTCCGACTCTGCGACCCCGTGGACTGCAACACGCCAAGCTTCCCTGTCCATCACCAACTCCTGGAGTTTACTCAAACTCATGTCCATCGAGTCGGTGATACCACCCAACCATCTCATCCTCTGTCGTCCCCTTCTCCTCTCGCCCTCAATCTTTCCCAACATCAGGGTCTTTTCAATGAGTCTGCTCTTCTCATCAGGTGGCCAAAGTATTGGGGTTTCAGCTTCAACATCAGTCCTTCCAATGAATATTCAGGACTGATTTCCTTTAGGATGGATTGGTTGGATCTCCTTGCAGTCCAAGGGACTCTCAAAAGTCTTCTCCAACACCATAGTTCAAAGCATCAATTCTTGGGCTCTCAGCTTTCCTTATAGTCCAACTCTCACATCCATACATGACTACTGGGAAGACCATAGATTTTACTAGACAGACCTTTGTTGGCAAAGTAATGTCTCTGCTTTTTAATATGCTGTCTATATTGGTCATAACTTTTCTTCCAAGGAGCAAGCGTCTTTTAATTTCATGGCTGCAGTCACCATCTGCAGTGATTTTCAGTTCAGTTCAGTTTAGTTCAGTCGCTCAGTCTGTAACTGTTTCCATTGTTTCTCCAATCTATTTGCCATGAAGTGATGTGACCTGACGCCATGATCTTAGTTTTCTTAATGTTGAGTTTTAAGCCAACTTTTTCACTCTCCTCTTTCACTTTCATCAAGACGCTCTTTAGTTTTTCTTCACTTTCTGCCATAAGGATGGTGTCATCTGCATATCTGAGGTTATTGATATTTCTCCTGGCAATCTTGATTCTAGCTTGTGCTTCAACCAGTCCAGCATTTCTCATGATGTACTCTGCATATAAGTCAAATAAGGACACAATAAAGGGCAGAAATTGTATGGACTTAACTGAAGCAGAAGATATTCAGGAGAGCTGGCAAGAATACACAGAAGAACTATACAAAAAAGATCTTCATGACCCAGATAATCATGATGGTATGATCACTCACTTAGAGCCAGACATCCTGGAATGCAAAGTCAAGTGGGCTTTAGGAAGCACTACTGTGAACAAAGCTAGTGGAGGTGATGGAATTCCAGTTGAGCTATTTCAAGTCCTAGAAGATGATGCTGTGAAAGTGCTGCACTCAATATGCCAGCAAATTTGGAAAACTCAGCAGTGGCCACAGGAATGGAAAAGATCAGTTTTCATTCCAATCCCAAAGGAAGGCAAGGCCAAAGACTATTCAAACTACTACACAGTTGCGCTCATCTCACATGCTAGCAAAGTAATACTCAAAATTCTCCAAGCCAGGCTTCAATAGTATGTGAACTGTGAACTTCCAGATGTTCAAGCTGGATTTAGAAAAGGCAGAGGAACCAGAGATCAAATTGCCAACATCTGCTGGATCATTGCAAAAGCAAGAGAGTTCCAGAAAACATCTACTTCTACTTTATTGACTATGCCAAAGCCTTTGCCTGTGTGGATCATGACAAACTGTGGAAAATTCTTCAGGAGATGGGAATATCAGCCCACCTGACCTGCCTCATGAGAAATCTGTATATAGGTCAAGAAGGAACAGTTAGAATTGGACATGGAAAAACAGACTGGTTCCAAATCAGGAAAGGCATACGTCAAGGCTGTATATTGTTATGCTGCCTATTTAACTTATATGCAGAGTACATCATGAGAAATGCTGGGTGATATTGGGTATAAGAAAAGATATTTCCTTAGTTGTGTCCTAGGGGACAACAGAGGTGGTATATTCTCCAAGATGCTCAGTTTATACCGTGGAAGAATCTTGTTTATTGAGTCTTTTGTTCTCATGTACATTTTTCTTTTTTTTTTTTTTCAAATTGAAGTTCTTTAGGGATGACCAAGATATATATTCACATCCCTCCAATATTTACAAGTATAATATATGAAGTTTAATGCTTATTGTTGCAATACTTCTCAATTTGAAATGCTTTCTGTTCATCACTCTAGTCTTGTCTTGAATAAGATATCAAGGCTTGCCTATTAATAGAGGTTTATCAAAAGCATACTTTTCCTATTCTTTGAGGAGCCCATTTCTCTATGAAGTGGCAGTTCTTTCAATTTTATTATCGACTGTGACTCTTTTTCATGACATGTACCTTTTTGGCAAGTAATTCATGTTTTCAACTGTGCTGTGATGTCACAATTCCTGTTTCCTATGCACTTTGTTTCTTCCCTTGCAACTGTGCTTTCTTATATAACCAATGAGGTTTACCCAGTCCTCCATGAGAACTTCTCATTTCTCATGGTCCCAGCTGACCAAGAGACCAGTACTCTTACCTGTGGGCATCTTTAAGTTGAATATCCTGATGCGTCAATATTTTGTGACTGTGTTGGTTTTGCTTTTCTAATTTAATTCATTTTTTATTTCTATGGAGGGAAAAAATAGTTTTAAACCTCTGATTTACCAGGTGGTCTCGTGATTTTAAAGAATCTTCACACATTAAAATCCCATTTTTATGCAATATCATTTTAATAGAGATGCTCATTTTATGGAGAGAAAATGACTGATAAAAATTTGAATGATTCTTAGGAGTCTCTTATACCCTTTTTATTGCATTTTGATGTGGCTTAATTCATTAATAAGGTGGATGAGTTGGAACTGTGGCATGTTTTATCTCCTATCATTATTCAACAAAAGAGAACATTTTTTCAATAAAAAATTTAGAGCAAATTTCCAATTTTCCTTTTCTGAAAAATACATTTTAAAAAACAGGCTGACCTTGAACTCAATTCAAAGTCAGAATTTTATAGCCACTCTTTCAACTTATTTGTTCCCAGAGCTGTACCAGGGAGGTAAGATGTACTGTCAATATTCCTGTTTCTGTTTTGCAGATCAGGTGGGTGACATTCAGAGAAACGATGTAGGTTGTGCTTGGTCACAGCACAGCAACTTCTTTTCTAAGGACTAGAGAAGAAAAAAAAACCCAGTTGTATTCAATTCTGAACTCAGTTGCTTAACATCTCCCTTCTCTTTCAACATCCCCATCTCTTTTTTATAATGTTTTTGGAGAATTCACTCTTTCCTAGATACTTTGAAGGACTACTGACTAGCTGCCCTGGTTTTATAAAGCGGTACCTTGCCCAGTCCTATCAATAAATTAGGGATAAAAAGGATCTCCCTTTCCTTTAAAAGTGTATGATGTAATTGAGAAAAATAATGTGTATACACTTATGATATGATGTGAATAGAGCAGTGCTAGTGATTCGTATAGTGATATGTGAATTTTGAGAAAAACATAATGGTCCATTTGGGGTTGGAGATGAGAGAAGTGAATAGGTGAAGGTTTGAAAAAATAAGTGACATTTTCAGCTGCGGCTTTGAAAGCCAGCTAGATAAGAAAGGAAAGGGCATATGGAAAAGTGAGAGCAAGGTAACGAAGCCAGGAGATTGTCAGGGTGTGGTGTCCACTATCTTTGAATATGGGGTCGTGCAGGGTAGGACTGCTCAAGAGAAGGGCAGGGAAGGAGGCAGGACAGTCTCTCTGGAATCTAAGTGACCTGACTTCTTTTATAGAAACGGGGAACTGGGGATGGTGGGAGAGGCAGTGCAGTGATGGGTACTGTGGGATTCTGAAAGATTGCTCTGGGTTTAGTGTGGACGATGTATTGGAAAAGTGAAAATGAAAGTTGTTCAGTTGTGTCCAGCTCTTTTCCACCCCGTGGATTATATAGTCCATGGAATTCTCTACTCCAGAATATTGGAGTGGATAGCCAGTTCCCTGCTCCAGGGGTCTTCCCAACCCAGGGATTGAACCCAAGTCTACTGCACTGCAGGTGGATTCTTTACCAACTGAGCCACCAGAGAAGCCCAAGAATATTGGAGTGGGTTGCCTATCCCTTCTCCTGTGGATCTTCCCAACCCAGGAAGTCTCCTGCATTGCAGGTGGATTCTTTACCAGCTGAGCTACCAAGGTTCAGTGTGGACGATATATTGAAATCAGGGGCAACTGGGATAATGGGGGTCCATCAGGAACAATAAGAACTCATGAAAAATTAGAAAAAGCCTATCACCAAGGGAATGGGGTGGAGAAATTTGTGATTTTGAGCTAGAACAGAAAAAAAAAAAAAAAAGCTTGCAAGTGTTATTTGCTCAGTTTTGTCTGACTCTTTGCAACCCCATGGACTGTAGCTCACCAGGTTCCTCTGTCCATGGAATTCTCCAGGCAAGAATACTGTAGTGGGTTGCCATTCCCTTCTGGGTCAGGGATGGAGACCAAGGAATGGGACCTGGGGTCTCCTGCATTGCAGGCAGATTCTTTACTGTCTGAGCCAATTTTGAGCTTAAATAGGAAAAAAAAACAAAAAACAAAAAATGCCTAATTGGAACGTATAAAGGTAAAGACATGTTTCTATTTTACAAAAATTGAGAATTCTGGTAAAACACGAACATATTTAGTTTAAAATTGTGATTATTTGGAACACAGTTCATTAAATACCTCAAATACTTGGTGTTTCTATGCTAAACATTTATGAGAAAGGCAAATGACAAGGAAACAACCTGAAAGCAATTTTATCTTCGAGGAAGCAGTTCCTATGTTTTGTCCTGGGATCATATTGAAAGGTTATTGCTGAACCATGAAAGACACCGGGATTCTTGGCCTCCAGAGGAGAAGAATTCAATCCGGGGCCAGAGACGAGGCTTGATTGCTCAGAGCTTTTGTGTAATAAAGTTTTATTAAAGTATAAAAGAGATAGAGAAAGCTTCTGACATAGACATCAGAAGGGGGCAGAAAGAGTGCCCCCTTGCTAGTGTTAGCAAATTAGAGATACCAAGGGGACACTTCATGCAAAGATGGGCTTGATAAAGGACAGAAATGGTATGGACCTAACAGAAGCAGAAGATATTAAGAAGAGGTGGCAAGAATACACAGAAGAACTGTACAAAAAAAGATCTTCACAACCCAGATAATCACGATGGTGTGATCACTGACCTAGAGCCAGACATCCTGGAACGTGAAGTCAAGTGGGCCTTAGAAAGCATCACTATGAACAAAGCTAGTGGAGGTGACGGAATTCCAGTTGAGCTATTTCAAATCCTGAAAGATGATGCTGTGAAAGTGCTGCACTCAATATGCCAGCACATTTGGAAAACTCAGCAGTGGCCACAGGACTGGAAAAGGTCAGTTTTCATTCCAATACCAAAGAAAGGCAATGCCAAAAAATGCTCAAACTACCGCACTAATGCTCAAACTAATGCTCAAAATTCTCCAAGCCAGGCTTCAGCAATACGTGAACCATAAACTTCCTGATGTTCAAGCTGGTTTTAGAAAAGGCAGAGGAACCAGAGATCAAATTGCCAACATCCGCTGGATCATGGAAAAAGCAAGAGAGTTCCAGAAAAACATCTATTTCTGCTTTATTGACTATGCCAAAGCCTTTGACTGTGTGGATCACAATAAACTGTGGAAAATTCTGAAAGAGATGGGAATACCAGACCACCTGACCTGCCTCTTGAGAAATCTGTATGCAGGTCAGGAAGCAACAGTTAGAACTGGACATGGAACAACAGACTGGTTCCAAATAGGAAAAGGAGTACATCAAGGCTGTATATTGTCACCCTGCTTATTTAACTTATATGCAGAGTACATCATGAGAAACGTTGGACTGGAAGAAACACAAGCTGGAATCAAGATTGCCAGGAGAAATATCAATAACCTCAGATATGCAGATGACACCACCCTTATAGCAGAAAGTGAAGAGGAACTAAAAAGCCTCTTGATGAAGATGAAAGAGGAGAGTGAAAAAGTTGGCTTAAAGCTCAACATTCAGAAAACAAAGATCATGGCATCTGGTCCCATCACTTCATGGGAAATAGATGGGGAAACAGTGGAAACAGTGTCAGACTTTATTTTTTGGGGTTCCAAAATCACTGCAGATGGTGACTGCAGCCATGAAATTAAAAGATGCTTACTCCTTGGAAGGAAAGTTATGACCAACCTAGATAGAATATTCAAAAGCAGAGACATTACTTTGCCAACAAAGGTCTGTCTATTCAAGGCTATGGTTTTTCCTGTGGTCATGTCTGGATGTGAGAGTTGGACTGTGAAGAAGCCTGAGCGCCAAAGAATTGATGCTTTTGAACTGTGGTGTTGGAGAAGACTCTTGAGAGTCCCTTGGACTGCAAGGAGATCCAACCAGTCCATTCTGAAGGAGATCAGCCCTGGGATTTCTTTGGAGGGAATGATGCTGAAGCTGAAACTCCAGTACTTTGGCCACCTCATGCGAAGAGGTGACTCATTGGAAAAGACTCTGATGCTGGTTGGGATTGGGGGCAGGAGGAGAAGGGGACGACAGAGGATGAGATGGCTGGATGGCATCACTGACTCGATGGATGTGAGTCTGAGTGTACTCTGGGAGTTGGTGATGGACAGGTAGGCCTGGAGTGCTGGGATTTATGGGGTCGCAAAGAGTCGGACATGACTGATCGACTGAACTGAACTCAATTAGTTATTAATCAAAAGAATGTCTGGAGGTTGTAAAGATCTTACTAGACTCACTCCTATAATTTACATTTTAAGATCACAGGATTAGGCAGAAGGTATTTTCCAGAAACTGTCCTCAAGCAGGATACATTATTGTTATATAATCCTAAGGAATGTAGAGGAAAAAAAATGTTTGTCCTTTCCTCCTCCTTGAGAATTCCAGACCTCTATCTCCTCCTTGAGAACCCCAGACCCCTCTCTCCTTGGGGACTCCCAAACTTCTTATCAACCTGCCTAGGAATTGACTCTCTCAGTATCAGTTCAGTTCATCCATCGTCTGTGTCGCATTCCTGCCTCCTCTTGCCTCTGAACATCTACTTTCTGGTTGTCCTGGATTCACAGGCACAGGCGGTAGTAGTCCCTCCTTCCTTCCTGACCCTGTGAAGGTGCTCTGGGCTATAACATATGTAACTGTGGGAGCCTTAGGATAATTGCTGTGCTGGTCTGCTACCCCATCTGGCTAGAGTTTCAACTCTTTCAGGACAGGGCCTGTTTTTCACTCCTTTATCTCTCAGAGGCAGGACACTAAGACTTAGAGTCCTTACTGTACATTACACACTGTCCTGGCAATTAAAATACATGCTCAGTTTAAGGCTCTTGTACCCATATAGGGCTTTCCTGGTGGCTCAGCTGGTAAAGAATCCGCCTGCAATGCTGGAGACCTAGGTTCAATCCCTGGATTGGGAAGATCCCCTGGAGAAGGGAATAACTACCCACTCCAGTATTCTGGCCTGGAGAATTCCATGAACTGTATAGTCTATGAGGTTGCAAAGAGTCAGACATGACTCAGCGACTTTCACTTACTTATATCCATAAAAGGACTGTTATCATTGTTCCATAGATTAGGAGACTGAGACCCAGATCTCATAATGAGAAAGCCAATGTTTTTTATATTATTTCATGTTAGTGTCCTACTTCCCTAGTGGCTTAGATGGTAAAGAATCTTCTTGCAATGCAGCAGACCCACGTTGATCCTTGGGTGGGGAAGATCCCCTGGAGAAGGGAATGGTACCCCACTCCAGCATTCTTGCCTGGAGAATTCTATGGACAGAGCAGCCTGGTGGGCTACAGTCCATGGAATCACAAAGAGTTGGCCACAACTGAATGACCAACATCCTACTGTCTACCCCACTTCCTGGCATATAGTCAGATGCTGTCTGTAGGTGTGTAATTAGCATTTAAGCCGAGGTAGATTTTCTTATCATTAGGCAGCCCTCTGTCATACTTGCTAGTGGATAGGGATTCTGTTGTCCCTAGAGTATAGAAATTGTGTTGTGTTTTAGCTTTCTTCTGGGTTAAATGCATATTATGTCTTAGTACAGAAATTTCTCTTTGCTGCCACTTGTTTTTATGGGATAATGTGACTCAGGGGACTAACACTGGTTACAAATGTAACCAGTATGTCCTTGGCTTCTCCTGTGATAAGTCCACATGTGTCACATTTACAATAAGATCACAAATTTCCCTGCTGTTTGATTATCTACTTTCCTGTTAGCAGGGCATTCAGTCTTTTCCTAGGATCCCAGGAGTCCCTGTTGGCCAAGGTGGGTCCCTTTGCGGTTACCATTTGTCAGGAGCTAAGGCAAACTGTACAACTCTGAGTTAGAAAGGCTTGGGGAAACTGAGAGCAAGGTTCCACAAGATGTGGTATACATAATGTGCACAGAAAGGGGTTCTGGGGTGCAGGACATTGTGCTGGACACAGTGGGGTTGTTCATTCCAGGAACAGGACCTGTCTCCTTATTGATTCTCAGAGGGGAACAAACTTATCAACTCCAGGGCTTTCCTGGCCAGTTGTCTGGGAAAGCCATTTGGTCTGCTTCTGGGAACCTTGGGACTGGTAACTTACAACCTGGGTAAGTCTGTACCCAGGAAGGTCAAGATCATCTTTATCCTCTCATGCTAGGAAGAGGGGAGAACTCCCCACTCCAGCTGATGTATTGTTCAGGCCAGTGGTGGTCAATAGAGATATGATGTGAGCCATATATGCAACTTTGAGGGTCTTAGTAGCTACAGTAAAAAAAAAAACAACACAAAAACAAAACCAATAAAAAGAAACAGGTGAAATGAATTTTTAATAATATATTTTCTTTGAATCACTTTACCCAAAATATTATCAGGTCAACATGTAATTGATGCTTTTGAACTGTGGTGTTGGAGAAGACTCTTGAGAGTCCCTTGGACTGCAAGGAGATCCAACCAGTCCATTCTGAAGGAGATCAGCCCTGGGATTTCTTTGGAAGGAATGATGCTAAAGCTGAAACTCCAGTACTTTGGCCACCTCATGCGAAGAGGTGACTCATTGGAAAAGACTCTGATGCTGGTTGGGATTGGGGGCAGGAGGAGAAGGGGACAACAGAGGATGAGATGGCTGGATGGCATCACTGACTCGATGGACATGAGTCTGAGTGAACTCCCGGGAGTTGGTGATGGACAGGGAGGCCTGGCATGCTTCGATTCATGGGGTTGCAAAGATTTGGACACGACTGAGCGACTGAACTGAACTGAACATGTAATTAATGGAACATTTATTATTGAGACATTTTACATTCTTTAATAACAGCTCTTTTAAACCAGGTGTGTATTTCACACTTATAGAATCTCTCAATTCAGATGCTAAATTTTCTTTGGACATACTTGATCAGTGTTTAGTTTTCATAAAATTTACAGTTAAAAAGTAGATTTGCATACCTCAGTTGTTCCAAATATATTTCCAAGTTTTCCAAAATTCAAATTGTGTCCATTTTTAAACTTAACTTTAAAAAGTTTAAATTAAAATTAGTTATTTAGTTGCATTAGGCACATTCCAGGGCTTGATAGTCCTTTGTGACCAGCGCTACTGTTTTGGACACAGCGGAGCTCCTGGGGTCACTTTGGGGCAATCACAGGTGTGCATAATGCAAATGTTACTAGGGAATACCAAGTCTTTAAAAACAAATATAAGAATAAAGCAGAGAAGTGATACAAACACACTTCATAGATACCATGGGTTCAATTCTGGACCACTGCAGTAAAGTGAGTATTGCAATAAAGTGAGTTACACAAATTTTTTGCTTTTCCAGTGCATATAAAAGTTACCTTTATACTGCAGTCTGCAATAGCATTATATAAACAAAATACCTTAATTGAAAAAATACTTTTTGCTAAAAAGTGCTAACCGTCATTTGAACCTTCAGTGAGTCATAATCTTTTTGCAATAGTCACATAAAAGTCACTCACCAATCACAGACCACCATAAAAATATCACAATGTTGCTCCTGCTGCTGCTGCTAAGTCACTACAGTCGTGTCCGACTCTGTGCGATTCCATAGACGGCAGCCCACCAGGCTCCACTGTCTCTGAGATTCTCCAGGCAAGAACACTGGAGTGGGTTGCCATTTCCTTCTCCAGTGCATGAAAGTGAAAAGTGAAAGTGAAGTTGCTCAGTCCTGTCCGACTCTTCGAGACCACATGGACTGTAGCCCACCAGGCTCCTCCGTCCATGGGATTTCCCAGACAAGAGTACTGGAGTGGGTTGCATTGCCTTCTCCGCACAATGTTGAGAAAGTATGAAATATTTTGAATTACTGAAATGTGACACGGAGAAACAAAGTGTGCAAATGCTTTGGAAAAATGGTGCTGATAGACTTGCTCAATACAAGGTTGCCACAAACCTTCAATTACTGAAAAACACAGTATCTATAAAGTGCAATAAAGTGAAGTACAATCAAGTGAGGTGCCCTATGTATCAATTCCCACCTCTGGAGTATAGCTGTCTGGGTTTGACCTTGAGCTTTCCCACTTTCTAGCTCTAAGGAATGACTTCATCTCCTGGTCCTCAGGTTACTTATCTATAAAAGGGCATAATAACATTTCCTCTTTCAGCATTGTAGTGAGGACTAAAGAGGGCAATGCTTAGCTTACCATGAGTTGTCAATAAAGGCATTAATGCTTCAGTGTTTAAAACTCAGTTCATATTTCATTGTCTTATTTGCTCCTTACTGAAAACTCATTAGGTAGGGAAAAATTATTATCCCTCATTGCAACACAGCTAGGACTGAAACCATTTTTCAAAGTCAAAGCCCATTTTGCATTCTGTATCATGATTACCGCCATTGGCAGTTAACTTCAACCGAGCAGTACCTGTGAGAGGTACTCTTCTTCAGTTCAGTTCAGTTCAGTTGCTCAGTTGTGTCCGACTCTTCGTGACCCCATGAATCACAGCACGCCAGGCCTCCCTGTGCATCACCAACTCCGGGAGTTCACTCAGACTCATGTCCATCGAGTCAGTGATGCCATCCAGCCATCTCATCCTCTGTTGTCCCCTTCTCCTCCTGCCCCCAATCCCTCCCAGCATCAGAGTCTTTTCCAATGAGTCACCTCTTCGCATGAGGTGGCCAAAGTACTGGAGTTTCAGCTTCAGCATCATTCCCTCCAAAGAAATCCCAGGGCTGATCTCCTTCAGAATGGCTTTACATTTAGCAGCTGTCCTACACCAATTTCCTCTTCTGGTTTTAAAAAATAACCTGATACATCTATTCACATCTGTAAAGCTAATGAACAAGACTTAGAGAAAGACTGTCTTGTTATCATTGTCAAGGGTTTAGTCGTCCCATTTCTCAATGAATGTTTGCCTTTCCATTTCCCTAAACACTTTTTAAAGAAAAAGGTTAAAGTCTCAACTGTTAATGTGTATTAGTTCTGTACATTGCCTTGGATCGATAGAAGATTGCAACAAAAGAGCATATCCAATATTTAATTTTCAAGTTTCCATACCATTTATTAAATAATGTACATGGAGAGTGATTTTAATCTCCTATTTCATGCAATCTTAGTGTTTCTGGCTTCTTTTCATTGAGGCACATGCAGGCTATGCTTACATTTATAACTTTGGGACCGTTCTTTGGGTCTGTTTTCTGATTTTTCCCTCCCTTTGATAACTTGTCAAAAATAGGTGCTTGCCCCAGGTGTGTCATTACATTCTATTACATCTTGACAATCTACTGCTTGTCAAGGCTGCACAGTAGTCCTTTGTATCCGTGTCCCGAGAGCCCAGGAACTGCTGAGTAGATCAGGCAACTTTGTGAAATATCTGATTGAACTTGGACTCTATCACCCCATCTCAGTGAATCAAGCCACTGTAAATCAAAGCTTTGCTCTGCCAGTGGTCTCTCAGCTTTCAATACATTTTGATTTAAAGGACTTTGGTCTGTGATCACCTCATATTTTATAAGATGATATCCTGTGAGTACAGGGAAAGAATGAAACAAAACAATCAGAGAAGAAAGTTATGAGAAAAGGACAAGCAAGGAAGATAGGGACAACTCACAGGTGGTATCAGTTTATTTTTAAAGGCTGGTAAAACACCATAATTGGTACTCTGGGGAATAGTTACGTCTGTGACCTTCTGACCTGTGTGTCCCAGGAATGCCTGGAGGGAGTCATAAAAATTTTTATGCCACAAAGAATTCTACAAATAAAGTGTTTCTACTGACCTCTGTCTCTGAAACAGCAATTATCTGTGATGCAAGTTTCAGAATATATAATTTTTTTTATTGTAAACAGGCAAAGAAAAGCTGATATCAATTGGCCTTTCTTTGCAGAATGATACAAAATAATATTTTTATGGATTTTTCCCTTATCATCAAGGAACATATACTTACTGTATAATATTAAGGAAAAGGTAATAAAATCATCCCTAACTGTCTTCACTAAAGATAACCCTTGTTAAATCTACTTGTATTTCCTGCCTGTCTTTTATATGCATATATTGTATAACCTAGTTATAATTGAGCTTATATAGTTTTATATCTTTTTTCTTTTAATATTATGAAATTTTTATCTATTATTAGGTTAAGCGTTGGATAGACTGTCATCAATCATTTATTCTATAATCTAAAATTTCAGTTGAGTTCATTTTATTTTTCCATTAACAAAAGCCCTATGATGAATACCTTTCTACTTTTCTCTTATAACCTGTATAAGATAAAAGTTTATTCTAAACTAAACTCTAGTATAGTTTTCTAAAAGTGGAATTACTGGAGCAAAGGGTATAAATATAAATATCTTTAGAGCTCATGATACACACTGGCAAATCGCTTTCTAAGAGAGGTTTTAAAGTTTATCCAATTTTCTGTTCCATCAGAAGCATATAGAAACAAACAGACATACTAGCATGTAGATACCAAGGTACACACGGTTCTCTTCAGAGGAGTCACGTGGAAACCTCTCCTTATTTCAGTGTGGTTGCTTTGTGCTTGTCATTACTCAGAGATGTGCAGGGACACAGAGTAACATTACAGCTGAAGGTTTTCTGTAGTCACCAATTTGGGTTCTTAGTAACATCTGGCTGTTTTCAAAAACTGCAATATCTGATTTCAACGAGTAAAGACTGGCCACTCTTGAGGATATAAAAAAGTATGAATTACCAGTTCTGAGGCTGTACCTTGGGTTTCTCTGGTGGCTCAGATAGTACAGAATCTGCCTGTAATGCAGGAGACCCAGGTTTGATCCCTGGGTTGGGAAGATCCCCTGGAGAAGGAAATGGCAACCCACTCCAGTATTCTTGCCTGGAGAATCCCCAGGGACAGAGGAGCCTGGTGGGCTACAGTCCATGGGTTCTCAAAGAGGCTGACATGACTGAGCAACTAACACTTTGTTGCTGCTGCTGCTGCTGCTGCTAAGTCACTTCAGTCGTGTCCGACTCTGTGTGACCCCATAGACGGCAGCCCACCAGGCTCCCGGTCCCTGGGATTCTCCAGGCAAGAACACTGGAGTGGGTTGCCATTTCCTTCTCCAATGCATGAAAGTGAAAAGTGCAAGTGAAGTCGCTCAGTCATATCCGACTCCTAGTGACTCAATGGATTGCCGCCTACCAGGCCCCTCCGTCCATGGGATTTTCCAGGCAAGAGTACTGGAGTGGGTTGCCATTTTGTGACTTACTTTTCCTTCTTCAAGAACCCTGCCTGTGCTTAATGCTGTCGTGGTTATCAAAGCAAGGCTCCAGAAAGACTGGCAGTGAGGAGGAGGACAGGGACTGAGTGGCGTGTGCTGTCCATCACCCTTCCCCCAGCACTTTATAAGTAGCTCTGCTAACTTCGTTAATTTGATGCAAAGAACAAGTGTAGATTTGCGCATGGGGGAATTAGCATAGTGTATTCACAATAAGGTAATTCTATTAAAAGAAACAATTTGGTTTTTCTGTGGAATGTATTTTACTTGAAGGGAAGGAGGGAGAGAAGAACACAGAGAATGCACACTGAAGCAAAATGTTAGTAATTGGGGAAATCTATGTGAAGAGTGTACATTATATTGTACTATTCTTTTTAAATTTTTTATTGGTGTATAGTTGCTTTACAATGTTGTGTTGATTTCTGCTGTGCAGCAAAGTGAATCAGTTATATGTATACATAAATCCACTCTTTTTTGGATTTCCTTCCTATTTAGGTCACCACAGATCATTGACTAGAGTTCCCTGTGCTATACAATAGGTTCTCATTAGTTATCTGTTTTATACATGGTATAAACTCCAATCTGGCAATTCATCCCACCTCTCCCCAGCTTGGTAGCTATAAGTTTGTTCTCTACATCTGTGACTCTTATTTCTGCTTTCATCTGTACCATTTTTCTAGATGCCACATATAAACAATATTATATGATATTTGTTTTCCTTTCTGACTTACTTCATTCTGTATGACAACCTTAAAGTCCATCCATGTCTCTGCAAATGGCACAATTTTGTTCCTTTTCATGGCTGAGTATATACTGTACTATTCTCACCACTTTCCCTAGGTTTTAAAAGTTTGAACAGAAAAGCTGAGGAAAACATCTATAAGGGAGGAAAAATAACTTCCTTCTTCTCTTCTACATTATTGACTCAGATCCACCTGTAATAAAAAGGTTAGCAGGAGAAAAACAAATTTAACTTACATCTGTGCATGCTGGAGCCTCACAAAGATATAAGAGTCAAAGAAGTGACCAAAGCAGGAAGCTTTTATACCTTTTAGGCAAAGAAACGATAAATTTCTTTAGAATTGACAAGACAGAAGGATTTGGGCTGGGGTTAGTGAATGGTGAAGTAACAAGGTTTGTTTAATACTGCCTTCTTGGACCTGATTTCTGACTCTGGAGATAAAGATGTCTTAGGATGTCTTTCACCTCCTGGTACAGAGAGGGTATCTTTCATATATGGGAAACTTATTTTTTACTTTCGGGAGAAGAAAGGAAGTTCAGAATGTTCTTCTTGCATTTGGCAGTTTCTCGAGTACCTTTAATTCAAAATAATAAACACGCCAATGTAGCATATTTCAGGGTTATATATTCTGAACCCCACACATACAAACAATACCAAAATGCCCTGAAGGATGATGAAGGGATGGTTGAGAATGATCAAGTACTTGACATTAAGGAATATGAAGGTCAGAATACAGAGGATTTTCACCTCTAGGTGGCCTTCTTTGGGGTTTTTCCTTTTGGCAATGGGACTTCTGAACTATTTCTTATAGAAGAATAAGCAGTAGCAGTCTCCCCAATACATCCTATGTACAGAATTAATCACCCTAATGTAGACAAGCTGGGAAGAATCTGTTGAGGTATTTTGAAAGATAAGTTGCCCCTAGCTCTAGAGATCAGCAGAGTTCTGCTTCTCATCTAGATGCATATCAGCAAATGTTGGAGGGACACAGGAGAAATGATAGGAGAAGACACAGGAAACCACTGATGTATTTAGAGCATGGAGTGTATCATGAAGTGTATACCACTTCTTTTCAGCCATTATGTGTTTCTTTTGTTTCACTTTATGTTTTTGAAATGTTACAGGATAAAATCTTAGAGTAAAATGGTAGAGAAAGAACACATATCCTCTTATTACTGAATTTTTAACTTTTTGGTTCTTTTGGTGTATAATCCTTTGCAGAAATAATTATATTAGGAAATATTTGAGGGCCAAAATCTAAGAGTAGCTACATCATCACATTCTGTGTTAACTTTGAACTGACAGGAAAATATTTTCCAATATGGCAAAAGAGCAAATCTCAAACTTTATTGGGCATATGTAAAGTACTCAGAGAGCTTGTTAAAATGCAGATTTTAATACAGTAGATTTGGGGATGAGTTTAAAATTCTGCATTCCTCATGAATTCCCTGGTGATGCTGGTGCTGCTAGTCAATGGACCGCATTTCAAATAGCAAGTGGGGGACAAAACAGGTCTTTGGAATCAAGCAAGCATTAACCTCTTTGGGTTGGTTTCCTCAATTATGAAAGGAGAAAATGCATACACAATGAAATTCTTATGAAGCTGGTATAAAATAAGCATTCTGAAAGTACTTTGTAAACTTTGCTTTCTCTGGTATTAATTTTTAAACTAATACCATACTGCTTTACAAATCCTTCATCTGCAGACGAAAACAAGGAATGGGAGGCCAAGTGTTGTGAATTATACTACATTATTGCTATTCAAGGCTCTTGACATTAATATTGAAACCAGGAGCAAAATTCATTCCTGTGGACTTTGGTATTATATGTATCATAAATCCTAAACATTTGATACCCTTTTGAAGAGCCATGAATGTTGATTAATTTTTTTCTCAAAAAACGTTTCTTTTGAACTTTTTTGATTTCCATTTTAAATCATCCTTTCTAAGACCAACTAGAATTGCCTTTGTTTCCCTACTCAAGTCCAAGCCAAAAACAACCAATATATATTTAGTATTGGATTTGGGGGAAATGGTCACAGAGTGAAGTCATAATCTAATAATTGTAACTGTATTACTTTCAAATATAATCCTTCAGCACTGTGGAATGACAGGACACTAATTTTTGAAGAACAAAAATAAAGCAATTGAACACCTACAGAATGAGAATATCAATAGGCCTTTCAGAATAGCCAATGCTAAGATTTTGAGACAATGAAAAACAAAACAAAACAAAAAAAATGTTAGAGAATATAGACATTCTTTGGGAGAATAAAATCCTAACACTGAAGTTAAAATTCAAAGCTCAGCAAACTTTATCTCCTAGAGATGTTGTAAAGATGTGTGTGTGTGTGTGTCTGTGTGTACTGTTTTGTTGTTTAGTCGCTATGTTGTGTCCGACTCTTTTGTGACCCCATGGATTGTAAACCACCAGGTTCCTCTGTCCATGGGATTTCCCAGGCAGGAATACTGGAGTGGGTTGCCATTTCCTTCTCCAGGGTATCTTCCTGACCCAGGGGTTGAACCCGTGTCTCCTGCATCTCCTGCATTGGCAGGTGGATTCTTTACCACTGAACCACCAGGGAAGCCTATATATGTATATGTATGTGTGTGTGTGTGTGTGTGTGTGTGTGTATATATATATATATATATATATATATATAATTTTTTTAATAAAAGGAAATTCCTGGACAGACAGTGATCAAGAGAGATAACAGCAGAAGTGGCTGAATGGAAGGCTGAGCCATTTGTCTTAGACTCCCACATCTGGCTACAGACTCAAGTGCCCATGGAAAGAAATTATTTTCTGCTACTTACAAGAATAGAACTGAGATGCTGTGCTGGTCTGAGTCTAGAAACCAAAAGGAGTTTCATAAATACCCCTATCTTTAACTGACTACCATTAATATCTAGCCTGAGGGAATGTGATGGCAATGATGATGATCTCTGGGTGGAGTGGGGGAGAAAAGAGAAAAACTCTTTGTTAAAGGTAAGAATTAAGCAAATGGTCTACAGGGAAATCAAGGTCATAATTTGTTTCAAACTTTCAAAATATTTATATCTTACATAATTATGACTATACAAATCTAAAATACACTTAAGGCTGAATTATTGATTTCTTTACAATCTCACCATAAAATGAAAAATTCAGCAGTAAGTATTTTATTACCCCTTTCCCTTTTCATGTTATTAATGTACTCTGAGATATTATTAATTTTCTCCATTCTTTTTAAAATTTACATTTTCTTATTTATTTTACTCTGTATCTGGGTTCCACCTTTTTACTTTATTCTCACACCTCCTTACTGGTGTTAATTGAGGTCTTCAGTAATGATTCCTGACTCATTACTTTGTCAAATATGTGTGTTTGAGTTGAGTGATTTAAGGGCCAACGGGATGTGAAGGATCCAGGGGAAAAAGTACAGATTTTAATGATATAACTGATATCAGCCATACTATGTTGGCAATCTCTATGAAAATCAATAAAGTATATTATCAGTTTGTAATTCTTAAATTCTGCATTTATATCTGTATGTGACTGACTGGTAATGAATATGCACACATACTAAAATGTACTTGGGTAGACCCACTGCACTTTGGAGATGGCAATGGCACCCCACTCCAGTAGTCTTGCCTGGAAAATCCTATGGATGGAGGAGCCTGGTGGGCTGCAGTCCATGGGGTCGCTAAGAGTCAGGCACGACTGAGCGACTTCACTTTCACGTTTCACTTTCATGCACTGGAGAAGGAAATGGTAACCCACTCCAGTATTCTTTCCTGGAGAATCCCAGGGACAGAGTAGCCTGGTGGGCTGCTGTCTATGGGGTCACACACGGTCGAACACGACTGAAGTGACTTAGCAGCAGCAGCAGCTGCACTTTAGTCAGCGCTGAAAGGACAAGACAGGTGAGAGAGGCAGCAATGGTTATTTGATAAGCTATTTAACTAAGATGAATTTGAACAAGAGTCAGGTGAAACTTGCTGAGAACATTTATTGCTGCCAGTTGAGATTAATGCAGTGTGGAACATCTTTGCCAAGAGGAGCACCACCTCATCCTTGAGGTGTTAGGCCTTTGACACTGGCTGTCACAGGCAGGCTGGTGGGACGCCACGGCCCCTTTCTCTGGGATGTGGCACCTGCTCCCCAGTGACTAGCTTTGCTGTGCAGTTTGAAGCCGCTTCATTTTTGTTTTTTGCCTTCGAGCAGTTCTCAGTTTTTTAGTTTTTAAGAAACTATCCTCTAATTGGTATAGAAAATCTTCAATTCGTCCAACCTGGAAGAAATAAACAGATATAACAGTGTTTGTGGTTTCCCCAGGTTTTGTGTATACAGGAAAATGGTGAGGAATTTAAAAGTAAACGGCACATACAGGTCCAAGGTTGGAACAGAACTGGCAGTGACAGATACAATTAAACATAAAGGTCCCCTTTTGATTTCCATTTCAGTGTCCTTTGTTTTAGGAACATGAAGAAGACATGCAGGAATTTACCACCAGGTCCTATATGCTGGAGAATGGAACTTGGGAGTATCATTACCTGCTGTCTTGAATGGTCAGTGAAACCAGGGATTTCAGAAAGAAAGAACTGGTAAAAGTTATCTAAAAGAAGAATGAAACAAAATCTACACCCCTCAAAACCAGTGATTCTATATTAATTAGTATGCCCCTTAGGCCACTTGTCTGATAGCTCAGTTAGTAAAGAATCTGCCTGTAACACAAGATACCCTGGTTCAATTCCTGGGCAGGAAGATCTCCTGAAGAAGGAATAGGCTACCCACTCCAGTATTCTTGGGCTTCCCATGTGGCTCAGCTGGTAAAGAATCTGCCTGCAATGCAGGAGACCTGGGTTCAATCCCTGGATTGGGAAGGTCCCCTGCAGATGGGAAAGGGTACCCACTCCAGTATTTTGGCCTGGAGAATTCCATGGACTGTATAGTAGTGGGGTAGCAGAGAGTCGGACATGACTAAGCGACTTTCACTTCACTTAGGCCACTTGGGAGAAAAATGAATTTTCCATATTGTTTTAGCAGGAGCCATTTCTCTTTTAAATAAAAAGGAAAAGTTGAAACAAAATAAGATAAAATAATATATAAAAATAGTGCTTAAAAATAAATTATTAGTCTTTCTTCCAAACAAACTTATTCAATGACAGTTGAATGCATTGTGCTGTTTGTCAGAGTAGAACAGTTTATATATATGCTGAGTTGGGCTTTCATGATGAATAACAATTCATACTTAACCCTGATTCCCAGGACCTGCATATTCTATTAGTCTAAAGTCACTCACTGAAGAGCCTATTGTCATAAAGTTAGCTCAAAGCTAGAGCACTTACTCTTCAAGGTGCATGAACATATCATCTACTTAAGATAAAAGCACTTACAAGTTCAATTTTCCAATTTTGAGCTCTACTTTTAAATCACTTGATTTATCATTCGGAGTAATACCCAAAAGATAATTCAGGTTGTCAAAAAGAGAATAATACATAGTCGCATTCATCTATATGTTATAGTTAGGTCTTATATCACACAAGGTGATGCATACAATCCGTTGGTTTCCATAAGAAAATAATATAGCTTATTTATGTGAAAACAATTATTTTTGAAAACCTAAAATTACTTCAGGTAAATTTTTCCCAAAAGTTTGTGTAATTTATGATATCTGATTATTGCAGCAATCCTCAAAATGATTTGACAGAATATTTTTTAATCTTGTCATGAAGTCAGTGCATGATTTTATGTATTCCATCCATGTATACTATCCAACTTATACCAAAATCATAGGTAAAAAATTAACATAGAGCATAATCAAAACAAACATGATAGATGGCACTTCACTGTTACTTTGATAGTCGAGTTGGTGGCTCACTCAAGTTATTTGCACTGAAAATGTATCATCTGAATTGAAGCTCTTTACAATGATAATGATTGCAGTTAGCCCCAATACAATTAAAATTACAACCCCAATGCAACAAAAAACATGTCCTACAGAAAAATAATAGTTTTAAAATATCTGTTGGGTGGCTGCTATCTTTTTTGAAAATTGTGTTTATTAAGAGCAGTGTTGACTAACTGGGTTGCTTTTCATTAGAAAAGACAAAGAAGAAACACAAGATATGTTATTTGAATAGTGAGTACCACTGAATTACCCTGGGAGGTCTAGGGTACAGACTCTATGCATGCTTCTCCTGGCTTAGGTGTTCGCCTCATGCCTGGTCTGTCTACATGCTATCCTTTCAACCCATTATCCCAATAATATTGGAATGATCTTTTAAAAATGTGTATCTGATCACAGTTTGCCCTGCTTAAAATGCCTAAATGGATTCCCAAGTCCTTAACATGAGCTACACATCTCTGGGTGATCTGGTTACACTACACTCGTGTCTCTAATTCTGTCTCCTGTAATTCCATTTGCCTTAGCTCTGTGGTACATCTCTCAGTTTTCTAAGCACAACCATGCACCATTCTATGCACTCTTGACTTTCCTAATGCTATGCCCTCCGATGGAATATTCTCATTGGAATGCTTACATATCCTCTAGATTTCAGGTTCAATATCAGTGTCTCAGGGACATACTCCTTGATGACTCAAATCAGGTTGAGGTTCTCAGTAACATATTCCCACAGCAGTCCATTCACCCCTTTGCCTATTTTAATTCTTAACTGTTTATAATGATTTATATAGTATCCATCTTCCTGTCTGGCTTGCTGCATAAGGCAGGCAACTAGGTCCATGGTGTTCCTTATTCCCAATACCTAGGATATGGTAGACCCTCAGTAATTTTACTCTTTGATAATAGATCTGAAGACATCAGTGTGTTCAGAAACCGATGTATGTTTCCATACTCAAAGTGGTGACTGGTATGAAATATATCAGAAGGCTTTATTTTCTCTTACAAATTAAATAAGAAAGAGGGACTTCCCTGGTAGCTCAGGTGGTAAAGAATCTGTGTGCAATGCAGGAGACCCTGGTTCAATTCCTGGGTTGGGAAAATCTTCTGGAGAAGGGATCGGCTACCCACTCCAGTATTCTTGGGCTTCCCTGGTGGCTCAGACTGTAAAGAATCTGCCTATAATATGGGAGACCTGGGTTTGATCCCTGGGTTGGGAAGATTCCCTGGAGGAGGGCATGGCAACTCAGTCCAATATTTATGGGCTTCCCTGGTAGCTCAGTTGGTAAAGAATCCACCTGCAATGCTGGAGACATGGGTTTGATTCCTGGGTTGGGAAGATCATCTGGAGAAGGGAACAGCTCTAGCATTCTGGCCTGGAGAATTCCATGGACAGAGGAGCCTGGCTGACTACAGTCCATGGGGTTGCACAGAGTCAGAGATGACTGAGAAACTTTCACAGATTAAATAATTGCTTTCATATGCCATCATTCTATTACCATGTGAGTTTAAGCATGGTAATAGCAAGGTGTGGTCTCCATGCTTGAAATGGCCAAAAGTAGAAAGGGCATTGACTGAGTAAGGATTCAGAAGTGTTGAATTCTGCTCTTGTCCTGGTTTATAATCCTCAATTACCCCAGAGAAGTCACTTGGCCTTTCTGACCTTCAGTTTTCAGAATGGTGGATCCAGCAGGTGGATCAATTAAGGGCTAGCCTTTAGTGAAGAAGAAGGTTAGCCTAGATAATTTCCAAGTGAAAGTGAAGTTGCTCAGTTGTCTCCAACTCTTTGCAATCCCATGGACTGTAGCCAACTAGGCTCCTCAGTCCATGGAATTTTCCAGGCAAAAGTACTTGAGTGGGTAGCCATCTCTTTCTCCAGGGGATCTTCCCGACCCAGGGATTGAACCCAAGTCTCCCTCATTGCAGGCAGACGCTTTACCATCTGAGCCACCAGGGAAGCGGATAATTTCCAAGGACACACTAAATTAAAAAATTCCATGACTTGTACTCACACCAGATTTAAGTTTGTCCAGTCTTAAGATGTGCCTTTACAGTTTTCAAATCAGAGGTTATTCTCTCAGATTATACCATTAGGTGAATGACACAACATGCAGTAAAGTAAGTCAATTTTAGCTTCTGTACTTACTGAAGTGTAGGAGAGCTGAAACATGTTTTTAGTGAAGCTGGTTCTTTATTTTCTTTTTTTAAGTCAAGGAAAGAAAAGTGCTGGTTGAAGAGAAAATAGATTCATATAACTAAGAAGAACAGATTGCAAATGATAGAAATTTCTATAAAGCCCTTAGGGGAATAAAACACAAATATGTAGGCATGTAAGGAAGGAAACAAATCAGTTTTGGGAGCAGAGGCCTTATTAGACCTTCTTTTTGGGAGAGGATCCACTTGCTTAATTATATCAGATAGTGTTCTTGGTCATTCTAGGTCTAATTTTCCCATTTGCAAAATGGGTAGATAACATTCTCTTGTGTATCTGTGTGCCAATGCTGACGTGGCATTACTGAGATATGGACATCAGCCCAAATGAGCTTGTAGAGAATTTGAGATGCCAGATGACTGAAGGGAACTGAAGAATTCAGTCCAAGGGCAGATTCTCACCTATCATATGGTTATCAATCAAAATCCACATCAAAGACTTAGGAAATTGTTATCAACTAGTATCTGAGGACTTTTAATTCTTATACACAAAAGTCTATCTGTCATGACTTAGTGTGGAGTCAAAAAGTTCAGGAAAAAGATGATTTTGAAACCGTGAAAGAGAAGATAGCCTGAGAAGCACAGGAGATATCAAAGCTGAAATTCTAACAGTACAAAAACAAAGAATACCAATTAGGAAGAAATGTGGCGGTAACTAAATAGACCAGTATATATGACAGGAAGAGCGAGACCTTGTCTCGTATATATGCGAGAGACCTGGGTTTGATCCCTGGGTTGGGAAGATTCCCGGGAGAAGGAAATGGCAACCCACTCCAGGACTCTTGCCTTGAAAATCCTGTGGATGGAGAATCTTGGTGCAGGCTACTGTCCGTGGGGTTGCAAAGAGTCGGGCACGAATGAGCAACTTCACTTCAGTTCACTATGACAGGAAAATTTCCGGTCAGCTCAGATCTCAGAGGAAATACTCTTGTTCTTTCATGCAAATATTTATTGAACATCTACTATGTATTTGGGAAGCTGCTGTGGCTCAGAGGGTAAAGTGTCTGCCTGCAATGCAGGAGACCTGGGTTCTATCCCTGGGTCAGGAAGATCCCCTGGAGAAGGAAATGGCAACCCACTCCAGTACTCTTGCCTGGAAAATCTCACGGACAAAGAAGCCTGGTAGACTACAGTCCATGGAATCGCAAAGAGTTGGACACAACTGAGCGACTTCACTTTTCACTTTCATTACGTATTTGGTACTTTACTAAGATAATAAGCAAAAATATCAGGATGCTTGTTTTTGAGGAACTCATGTTCATATAGGAAAGACAGTTAATGAAAAAAATGACAGCAACAAAGCATAAATGTTTATCCAAGAATTATGTACAAAAATGTTCTGTTAGCAAAAATGTCAGAACAGTGAATTCTATCTGAAGGAAACGTGGAGGAGTATGGGAGGTGATAGGAGATGGGTCTTTGTCAGGACAAGAAACTCATTCCAGACAGAGGGAATGGCGTTCATAAAAGGAAGTTGAGAAAGAATATGGGCTATGTGATAGGGGTAAGTCACATAGCCTAGATGTGGGCATAAGGGGACTGGGAGTAGAGATATACATAGCAGGAAACATAGATTGGGGTCAGCTTATAAAAAGTTGAAAAATATTTAGCTACGTGGTTAGAAAGATAAATGTGGTGCTATTGTATGGGGTGGAATGCAGCTAGGGAGACTAGAAGCAGGTGGATCAATTAGGGCCCAGTGCAGTAAGATATGAAAAATACTATGGGGGCCTGCATCAAGTTTAAGAGACATTTGGGAAATAAGAAGTGTAGTCTTGATGAAAAATTCTATGTTGGGGTTAGAAGGCAGGCAGAATTAGTAATGAGTGTGAAGTTTCTCATTTGAGACAATAATGGTATCTTAATGAGGTAAAGAATAAAATTCAATGAATAGTTTTAGGGAAAAAGAATGAGTTTGATTAGTGACAAATGTAAGAGGTAGAAAAAGGCCACATAATCAGAAATGTGTTTAAAAAAATGGACCTGTAATAATAGCTTAATACTAGGCTAAAAGCCAGAATGATGCAAAACTCCTAATTGAAAAGAAAAAAGTCCACTATTTTGTGGTCTACCATGTGAAAAGCATTCTAGCAGTTAAAAAGTCATAAGAAAAAGAAACAAAAAGTGATGCTTTCGGTTATTGAGAACAAAAAAGTGGTTATGGTAGAGAGAGAGCTTGCTGGGTCAAAGTCAGATATATCTGGGTTGGAATCCCAGCTCCAGCATGTTCTTGGTGTGTGACTTTTGGGCAAACTTATTTAATTTCTTGGAACCCAAGTTTCTTCATCTGTCAGTGGCTTCACAGGGTCCTAATGAAATTAAACAGTTTATGTGAAGTATTGCATAGCTCTGAATTTTTATTATTTACTAGTAGTATTAATGCTTGAATCTGGAAGTGTATGCCCATTCAATAGAAAAATAAATTTAAAAATACATATAAAAGTGAAATAAAATGAAAAGCCAAAGAACTTTAACAGTCCCTGTGTTTTTAACCTGCACTCTTTAAGGATGCTGCCTTAGTAACTGCCAACTGTAGGTGTTCGATATGCTTTCAAGTCTTGTGATTAAGTCTCAAAATTCAACTATATAAAGGGTAGAATTAGGAGGGGACAGAGAAAGGGGTATGAAGGTATGAGTTTCTGATAGTGCATATTGGCTGCAAGTTCAAAAAAGTTCAACTGTATTCCCTGGTTAACCAAAACTGACCTGATTATAAACTACAATGTTTAAAATGTGTCTCACATGTATACCTGTGGCAGATTCATTTTGATATTTGGCAAAACTAATACAATTATGTAAAGTTTAAATATAAAATAAAATTAAGAAAAAATGTGTCTCAATGGGAGTAGTAGTTCTCTCCCTTGTCTGGCCGTGTCCTGTCTCATCTGGGCTGTGATGCTTGGTGCTGGGTATGTCCAGGTTTTAACTCCAAACTTGATGAAGAAAAGCTGGAGGACCTGGAGATGTTTACTGGGGAAAGAGAAAACATAACAGGAATCTGCAGTATCTTTAGTGATATGTGAAGGGGTGATGAATTTGTTGTGTTAGCTTACATATTTGAAAGAGAGTACCATTTAGAATTACAATATGAGTTTGAGTCTCATTGCTTTCACTGGTGTTGTAACTTAACTGCTGAACTTTAATTTTTCTCTTCTCTAGTGTAAATCATGAATTAGTTATAATCAGACTTTATTTACAGGGTTTTAGTGAGGATTAAATGGCTTGATGTTTATGGAAAGCTCTTCATAAACGTCTAAGTCCTCCACAAAGATTATAATAGCACATTGTGTAGTGTCTGGTGGTTTCATATTAGGGTCTCAATAAATATTTGTTGAACTGGTAAACAGCTGAATGAGTACTTCAGTGAGTAAAAAAATAGGTATTATATTGATATTTTCACAACTGTGTAAAAGTGGAAGGTGTTGTGGGATAAGGTATGGTGACCCTCATCACCAGACACTGGAAATCAAACACTAGATGACATTTATGGCAAGTGAATTATTCGGGTCATGTGTGACCGGGGGTTGGATTAAATAAACTTTAAAGTACTACTTTAATGATGTTATTTTTGCCTGGATTCACTGTACAGAAATGTGCTCAGTGGAAGCAGAATACATTGCCATTTGCCTTGTACCACATTGAAAGAGCACTATGGAAATGAGAGGGAGCCAACCATTTCTGCTGTATTAGTATTGCATGTAATGCAAGATATTGAACTGGTTGATATAAACATCCATAGATATTAGGGTTCTCAGTACTTCATTATATTTCACTTATAAAAGCATATCCATAAGACCTATAACTTCTCTAGATGTATCAACATTTTATCTTGCATCCGAAGGACTCCTATTATGGATTAGCTTAAGTGTAGATTATAGCATACTTTATTTCTTTCTCACTCTATAACTGGATCAGATTATTCAATCATCAGATTATTCTTCTTCTCAGTTAATGATTTTTTTATCATATCAAAATTTAAGATTATTCTACTAGTTCTAGGATAAAATGCAACATTTTTACAGATTAAAATGTTCTCCCTCACAAAGCCACTTCAGAGTAACTTTCAGTACAGGCATAATAAAAAGTACTTGGATATTTTCTCTGATAATCTTTTACTGTAAAATTGGTTTGTATCTTATGTGTAGGGGGCAAGTGTGGGGATAGCCTGAAGTCAGGAGAGCTTCTATGCACTTGAGAGTTTTCTTGTGAAGGAGGGTTGCTGCTGCCTCACTATGATTTGTGGGGCTGACTATGGTTTCATTTGCACAGAGATCCAACCTATTTTTATTTGGTAATTGAAGGCCTGTGAGCCAGAGGCGGAAGCAATAGTACCACTTTCCATGTCTTATGTAATGGCTGGCCATGAGACCAGAGGCATTGCTGGGCAAGAAGCTGAGATTTAGGGCGTAGAGAGTTAGGAATGGGGACAAACTAAGGAAAAAAATGTCAAGAAGCTCAAAATGAGTGAAGCTGGTGGGAGATGGTAACAGAAAGGGGCACACATTAGGACAGCCTCGGCCTAATACAGCTTTGAAAGGGGAGCCATTCAGATATGATGGAGGGAATAGAGAATCACTGTGAAGATCTGGGTGTCCCTTTCCCCCCCAAAGTCATTTAAAATCAAATACTACTGTAATGAGTTGAATTTCTTTTTTTTTTTTTTTTTTTTTAAATTTTATTTTATTTTTAACTTTACATAACTGTATTAGATTTGAGTTGAATTTCATTCCCTCAAAATTCCTGTGTTAGGGTCTTAAGCCCCAGTACTTCAGGATGTACTCTTATTTGGAGACAGGGTTTTTATAGAGATCATCGAGTTGAAATGAGGTCTTTGGGGTGGGCTTTAACTACAATGACTGGTGTCGTTATAAAAATGGGATATTTGGAGACAGTCCCTCACACAAGGAGAATAACTTGTGAAGATGAAGGCAGTGGATGGGGTGATGCTCCTAGAGCCAAGGTGTGGTAACCACCAAGGTTAAGCAAACCACCAGAAACAAGGGGAGAGGCATGAACTGGTTCTTCCTCACAGCCCTCAGGAGGTACCAACCCTGACGACACTTTGAATTTGGACTCCCAGCCTCCAGAACTGTGATGATAAACTTCTGTTGTTCAAGTCACTCAGTTTGTGATACTTTGTTATAGCAGTCTTGGCAAATTAATGCAACTATAGACAATCCCTGATTTATGATGCGTCAACATAATTTGTTGACATAATTTTTTGACTTCTTGGTGATGCAGAAATGATATACATTCACTGGAAACCATACTTTGGCTTTGGATTTTGATCTTTTCCTGGGCTAGGAGTATAGGGTCTGATACTCTTGGAGTGCTGGGTGGTAGCAGTGAGTCAAAGCTCTCCGTGAGTCACAGGATCCCGAGGATCAACACTGAGATGTTTATTTACTTTTTAGGCTGCACTACTGTGCAGCATGTGGGATCTTATTTCTCTGCCCAGGGGTGGAACCTATGGCTCCTAGATTGGGAACATGGAGTCTTAACTACTGGACTACCTGGGAAGTCCCTAACCCATACACTTAGAATTGTCCTGTCCCCAGACAGTCATTCTAGTGGTCACTCTCAGTACAGTATTCAATGAATTACAGGAGCTGCTCAATACATTTTAAATGGGCTTTGTGTTAGAGGATCCTGCTCAACTGTAGGATGATGTGAGTGTTCTGAGCACATTTAAGGTAGGCCGGGCTAAGCTGTGATGTCCAGAAGTTAGGTGTATTAAATAATTTCCAACTGATGGTATTTTCAGCTTATGTTGGGTTTATAGACATGTAACCCTATTGTAAGTTGAGGAGATCTGTACTAAGCCATAAAGCTCAATTAGGTTCTGATTTTCTCCTCAAACATGACTGCTGATTTCTACCTTTCACTTTCCTGCTGGTTTATGTTGCCTGCTTTGTGGGTGCCCCCTGCACATGCTTAGCATGTACCTTGGGAAGCAGTGTGGGTTTCTGTCGAGTAATAGCAGTGAGAGGAACGTGATCTCAAACATAAATGCATGGTTAAATTACAGCAAGAAGGAAGACACTGTGCTTGAAATAGGATTTCCTATCAGTCGTGTCCAACTCTGTGCAACCCCATAGACGGCAGCCCACCAGGCTTCCCCGTCCCTGGGATTCTCCAGGCAAGAACACTGGAGTGGGTTGCCATTTCCCTCTCCAACTCCTAGCGACCCCATGTACCGCAGGCTACCAGGCTCCTCCGTCCATGGGATTTTCCAGGCAAGAGTGCTGGAGTGGGCTGCCATTGCCTTCTCTGATTGGATTTCATGTAGTCTGGATTAAGGAGAGACAATTAAATATGTTTATAGGGGTTTGTATATGTTCATGCTTCAGGGATTGGGTGCTCAAAGGATTTTTTTTTTTAAATAAAGCTTTTAAAGAAGCCTTGTAAGAAGACAAAAAATAGATAAAATAATAATTGAATCTTTGGGAATAAATATCATGTTTCTACAACTGTAGTGGTGGTTATAGAAGGATATATTTCCAGCAATTTGCAATGTGGAGCAAAATCCTCTTGGCAAAACAGCCGTTTAATCCACCACAGTGGATTTCATAACATTAGTTTTCTTGCTATCTTCCAGTTTAGTTTCCAGACCAAATGCTTTTAAATATTTATCATCCAAAATGGTTTGAATTGTAATTCTTATTAGAATGATAATTGTTTTCAAAGAGGCTTGAAATTAATTTCTAAAATAAACTTTAATTTCTGAAACAAAGTTGTTTCTGCTGTTCATAATACAGCAGTTTCCTTTAGCTTTTGGCTAGCATTCAAACAAATAGCCTCATATTTCTCCATTTTAATTTAGTGAATTCTGTATGTTGGTATGATAGTCATAAAAGTACAATGTGGAAATGTAAGGCATTAGATGCCTGTGATATATTACAAAATACGCAAAAAAACTTCTGTTAAACTATATTACCAATTTCTAATTGAAAATCCCCATAATAATAGCACTTGTAAAACAAATTTAGTGTAGAGTTAGAGTACAATTATGAAATCTTGCTATCACTTTGTTCTTAATGTCTCATGGCTTTTTAAAAATTTATTTTCAACACTTAATGGCATAATTTATTTGAAAGTTGGAGTACATATATTTTAAACTTTTTCTTTTGAGATAATTGTGGATTCACACACAGTAGTAAGAAGTAATACAGGAAGAATCTGTGTATTCTTTATGCAGTTTGTCCCCACAGTAACATCTTATAAAACTTTGGTAGAATATTACAGCTAGGATGTTGACGCTGATACAGTCAAGATACAGAGCAGTTCCATTACTGCAGGATCTCTTGTGCGGCTCTTTTATAGCCACACCCACTTTCCTCCTGCCCCACCTCCTTAACCCTTGGCAACCACTAATTTGTTGTCCATTTCTATAATTTTTTCAGTTTAAAAAGGTATTATATATACACATATACTTAAGATATATACATAGTTGAATATATTGTTGCTATTATTATTGCATATCTTTTCTTATATGCTGTCCACTTTATCCATTGGAGCCCTTAGCATATTAATCATTGTTGTGTTAAATTTCTAGTCTGACAATTACAACATCTCTGCCATATCTGCTTCTGATGATTGCTTTGTCTCTTCAAATTGTGTTTTTCACCTTTTGGTTTGTCTTGTAATTATTTTCTTGATAGCTGGACATGATGTACTGGGTAAAAGGAACTGCTATAAATAGACCTTTAGTAGTGTGAGGAATCAAGATTGCCAGGAGAAATATCAATAACCTCAGATATGCAGATGACACCATCCTTATGGCAGAAAGTGAAGAGGAACTAAAAAGCCTCTTGATGAAAGTGAAAGTAGAGAGTGAAAAAGTTGGCTTAAAGCTCAACATTCAGAAAACAAAGATCATGGCATCCGGTCCCATCACTTCATGGGAAATATATGGGGAAACAGTGTCAGACTTAATTTTTTTGGGCTCCAAAATCACTGCAGATGGTGACTGCAGCCATGAAATTAAAAGACGCTTACTCTTTGGAAGGAAAGTTATGGCCAACCTAGATAGCATATTCAAAAGCAGAGACATTACTTTGCCAACAAAGGTCCGTCTAGTCAAGGCTATGGTTTTTCCAGTGGCCATGTATGGATGCGAGAGTTGGACTGTGAAGAAGGCTGAGCACCAAAGAATTGATGCTTTTGAACTGTGGTGTTGGAGAAGACTCTTGAGAGTCCCTTGGACTGCAAGGAGATCCAACCAGTCCATTCTGAAGGAGATCAGTCCTGGGATATCTTAGGAAGGAATGATGCTAAAGCTGAAACTCCAGTACTTTGGCCACCTCATGCGAAGAGTTGACTCATTGGAAAAGACTCTGATGCTGGGAGGAGAAGGGGACGACAGAGGATGAGATGGCTGGATGGCATCACCGACTCGATGGATGTGAGTTTGAGTGAACTCCGGGAGTTGGTGATGGACAGGGAGGCCTGGCGTGCTGCGATTCATGGGGTTGCAAAGAGTCGGACTCAACTGAGTGACCGACTGAACTGAACTGAACTGAACTGAATGTGAGGAGAAGGCTTCCTTTGTGGCTCAGTTGGTAAAGAATTCACCTGTGATGCAAGAGTCCGCCTGCAATACAGGTGACCTGGTTTTGATAACTGGGTTGGGAAGATCCCCTTGAGAAGGAAATGGCAACCCACTCCAGTATTCTTGTCTGGGAAATTCCATGGACAAAGGAGCTTGGTGGGCTACAGCCCATGGGGTCGCAAGAGTCAGACAGGACTTAGCGACTAAACTACACAGTGTGAGGAGAGGGGAAGCATTCTACAGCTCTAAGATTAGTTTTCAGTCTTTTACTGAACCCATGCCTTGAACTGTGAACTTCACAAGTGTTCCTCAGTTCCCCACCTACTCCTCCTTACATGGGACAGGATGGCTAGAGTGGGCTGGAGTTGGGTATTTTCCTTTCCTAGGTCACTTAGGCCCTGATGATACACCAAAAGGTATGCTCTGTTTAACTGGTTTCTTCTGAGGGCAAGCCTTGCTAAGAAGGAAAGAGTGTTTTAGTATATTTCAGAGTGGTTCCTTCCAGAGGCCCAAGGGGATTTTTCTCTGATACTTAGCATTAACTCCTGGAGGTGAATTGCATAATATTGCATAACTCCTAGACTGGGTCCCCTTAGAGTTTGTAATACTCAGAGTTGTCTGCATTGAGTGTCCAGCAATTTGTCAATTATAATTCCAGCTTCACAAAGCCAGTACTGGTTCCCATAGCAGTTTCTGCTTGTAAGTCTCTGCTCCAGAAAGCCATATCTCCCTGTATTAATCCGTTAGTCTCTTCCATCTTTGGAGCAGTGTTTTGTCTTGTGTCGTCCACTGTCTCATCGATCCAAGAAGAATTACTGACTTTTAGGATAGAGTGGTGACTTCCCAGCTCCTCATATGTAGAACCAAACACAGAACTCCATGTATATTTAGAATCATATTAAATGATGTTGTTATTTTTGCTTGAATCATCAAACATAATGACGAGGACCGTCTGCTGTTTTTAATCATATTTTTGCTTGTGTTCTTTCACTTTTCTTGATATTTTAAAGTTCTTTCTTTTATTGTTTCCTTTCTATTTGGAAATTTTCTTCAGCCTCTTTTTTTTTTTTTTTTTTAGAGTGAGTTGGCTGATGACAAATTCTCTTAGTTTTCCTTCATCTGAGAATGTCTTGATTTCCTCTTAATTCCTGAAAGCTATTTTCACTGGGTGTAGTATTCTGTGTTGACAATTCTTTTCTTTCAGTATTTGAAAAATGTACCATTTACTTCTGGTCCCAGTTTTTTTAACTGAAAAATTCACTGTCGTTCAAATTGTTTTCCCCCTAATAGTTAGTGAATCATTTCTTTTTTGCTGCTTTCAAGATCTGTCTTTGTCTTTAGTTTTTAGAAGTTTGACCATGCTGCATCCTGGTGTGAATTTGAGTTTATCTTATTCGGGGTTCACTGAAATTTTTCAGTCTGTAGTTTCTGTCTTTTGCCAAATTATGGAAATTTTCAGCTATTATTTCTTAAGGAACTTTTTCATTCCTATCCCTTTTCTCCTATCTTTCTGGGATTCTGATAACATGAATGTTAGATATGATGTTATAGACTCACAGCTCCTTGAAGTTCTTTTTATTTTATTTTCTGATCTATTTTCTCTGTTGTTCCAGTTGGGTAATTTGTATTGTTTTATCTTCATTTCAGACTTCCCTGCTGTCTCAGTGGTAAAGAATCCTCCTGCCAATGCAGGAGATGTGGGTTCTAATCCTGGATTGGGAAGATCACAGGAGAATGAAATGGCAACCCACTCCAGTATCCTTGCCTGGGAAATGCCATGAATAGAGGAACCTGATGGGACAGTCTATGGGACTGCAGAGAATCGGATGCAACTTAGTGACTAAACAATCTTCATTTCATTGATTATTTCCTCTTCATTAGGCTGTTGAGCCCCTCCACTGAGTTTTTCATTTTAGTTATTGTATTTGCAATTCTAAAATTTCTACTTGTTTCTTCTTATGTCTTCCATTTCTTTGCTGAGTTTCTGTCTCTTTTTTAAAGATATTTATTTATTTTTGGCTGTGTTGGGTCTTAGTTGTGGTAAGCAGGCTCTCAGTTCTGGCACTTAGGCTTAGTGGTTGCAATGTGTGAGCTTAGTTGCCCCATGCATGTGGGGCCTTGGTTCCTAGACCAGGGATTGAACCTGTGTCCTCTGCCTTGGAAGGTGATTCTTAACCACTGGACCACCAGGGATGTCGTCTGTCTCTATGTTTTTAAATTGAAGTATAATTGATATCCAATATTAGTTCACAGGTGTACAACATAGTAACTTAAATTTTTATAGATTATACTTCATTTATAGTATGAAATATTAGCTATATTCCCTATGCTGTGCAAGATATCTCTGCAGTTTATAAATGGTAGTTTGTACCTCTTAATCCCCTACCTCTGTCTTGCTGATCACCTTCCCTCTAGTTTATTTTCTATATCTGTGATTCTCTTTCTTTTTTGTTATATTCATTTGCTTTATTTTTTAGAGTCCATATATATATATATGAATAAATAAAGTATTTTTCTTCCTCTGACTTATTTCACTAAGCATAAAAGCTGTATATTGTCACCCTGTTTATTTAACTTAGATGCAGAGTACATCATGAGAAATGCTGGACTGGAAGAAACACAAGCTGGAATCAAGATTGCCGGGAGAAATATCAATAACCTCAGATATGCAGATGACACCATTCTTATGGCAGAAAGTGAAGAGGAACTAAAAAGCCTCTTGATGAAAGTGAAAGTGGAGAGTGAAAAAGTTGGCTTAAAGCTCAACATTCAGAAAATGAAGATCATGGCATCCGGTCCCTTCACTTCATGGGAAATAGATGGGGAAACAGTGGAAACAGAGTCAGACTTAATTTTTTTGGGGTCCAAAATCACTGCAGATGGTGACTGCAGCCATGAAATTAAGACGCTTACTCCTTGGAAGGAAAGTTATGACCAACCTAGACAGCATATTCAAAAGCAGAGACATTCCTTTGCCAACAAAGGTCCGTCTAGTCAAGGCTATGGTTTTTCTGTTGGTCATGTATGGATGTGAGAGTTGGACTGTGAAGAAGGCTGAGCGCTGAAGAATTGATGCTTTTGAACTGTGGTGTTGGAGAAGACTCTTGAGAGTCCCTTGGACTGCAAGGAGATCCAACCAGTCCATTCTGAAGGAGATAAGCCCTGGGATTTCTTTGGAAGGAATGATGCTAAAGCTGAAACTCCAGTACTTTGGCCACCTCATGCGAAGAGGTGACTCATTGGAAAAGACTCTGATGCTGGGAGGGATTGGGGGCAAGAGGAGAAGGGGACGACAGAGGATGAGATGGCTGGATGGCATCACTGACTCGATGGACGTGAGTCTCAGTGAACTCCGGGAGTTGGTGATGGACAGGGAGGCCTGGCATGCTGCGATTCATGGGGTCGCAAAGAGTTGGACACGACTGAGTGACTGATCTGATCTGATCTGATACTCTCTAGGTCCATCCACATTGTTGCAAGTGGCAAAATTTTATTCTTTTTTATGGCTGAGTATGTATCAATATACATAAATACATATAGACACACAATGGAATATATGTATATATATGCCACATCTTATCTATTCATTTGTTGATGGGTACTTAGGTTGTTTCCATATCTTGGCTATTGTAAATAATGTTGCTATGAACATTGGGGTTGCTATGACCATCTTTTAAAATGAATGTTTATGGGTTTTTTTTTTTAATATATACCCAGAAGCGGAATTGTTGGATTATATGGTAGTCCTACTTTTAGTTTTTTGGGGAACCTCCATACAGTTTTCCATAGTGGTTGCAGCAATTTACATTCCCACCAATAGTGTACAAGTATTTTCTTTTCTCCGTACCCTCACCAATATTTGTTATTTGTATTCTTTTTACGATAGTCATTCTGACAGGGGATCTCATTGTGGCTTTGATCTGTATTTCCCTGATGATTAACCGTGTTGAGCGTTTTTTCATGTGCCCATTAGCCATGTTTGTATTCTTTGGAAGATGTCTATTCTAGTCTTCTGCCCATTTTTAAATTGGGTTGTTTCTTTTTTTGATATTGAGTTGTATGAGCTGTTTACATATTTTGGATGTTAACCTGTTATCAGTCATATTATTTTCAAATACTTTTCTCCCATGAAGTAGGCTGTCTTTTTTGTTTTGTTGTACATTTACTTTGCTGTGCAAAGGGTTATAAGTTTAATTGAGTCCCATTTATTAATTTTTGCTTTTGTCTTCTTTGTATTAGGAAACAGATCCTAAAATATTGCTACAATTTACGTCAAAGAATGTTATGCCTATGTTTTTTTTCTTGACGTTTTGCTTTCTAGTCTTCCATTTAGGTCTTCAATCCATTTTGAGTTTATTTTGGTATATTGTGTGATAAAATGTTCTAAGTTCATTCTTTCACATGTAGCTGTCCAGTTTCCCCACCACCACTTAGTGAGAAGATTGTTTTTCCCCAGGCATATTCTTGCTTCCTTTGTTGTAGATTAATTGACCATAGATTTGTGAGCTTATTTCTGGACTTTCTATTCTGTTCCATTGATCTATGTGCTAGATTTTTGTGCTAGTACCATACTGTTTTGATTACTGTAGCCTTGTAGTGTAGTCTGATGACGTTTTACAATTTGTTTTAAGATGTTTCTAATAGCTTAGACATTTTTATGATGGCCTCTTTAAAATCTTTTTCAGAATAATTATAATAGCTCTAACATCTTTATGTTAGCATCAGTTGATTGTCTTTTATCATTCGATTTGAGATCTTCCTGTTTCTTGGTATGATGCGTCATCTTCAGTTGAAATCTGGACATTTAGGGTACTAATATTATGAGATCTGGATCCTATTTAAGTCTTCTGCTTAAGCTGAATTTTTCTGACCATGCTATGGCAAAAGATGGGAGGGGCATTGCCTCATTACTGACAGGTGGGGATAGAAGTTCAAGTTCTACACTCAATCTCCATTGACTTGAGGAAGGGGTTCCTCATTACTTTCGGATAGGGATGAGCATTCAAACATTCAAGCTCCTCACTATGTTTGCACTGATAACTCTCTAGCAGTACTTCATCACTACTCCTTATGTGGCCTTCACTGACGTCACATTGAGAAGGGAAGTTCATGATTGTTGGGGGCTGGTGAAAATCCTGACCAGCTACTAGGCCTCCTCTGATACCATACCTAGTGGGGATGAACATCAGCCCCCCTATTTGGTTTCTTTGACACCAACCTTTTAGGGTGGGAAGGCTGAGACACCTTATTATAGCCCAATGAAGGTAGAATTCTAACTCCTCACTTGGGCTTTGCTGATGTGAATGGGGGTTTGGATTTCCTTTTTTTTTTTTCCCCCTGTGGTGTTTGGCTGGAGTAGAATGATTATTTGCCTAAGAGCTTTCCATCTTCAGTGGTTCAGAGGTTAAGAATCTGCCTGCAATGCAGGGCACCTGGGTTGAATCACTGGGTTGGGAAGATTCCCTGGGGGAGGAAATGGCAACCCACTTCAGTATTCTTATCGGGACAATCTCATGGACAGAGGAACCTGGCAGGCTATAGACCATGCGGTTGCAAACAGATACGACTGAGCACTGAACACAGGCTGCCTTTTTCCTTGTCCTTTGGCTGGAGGGAGCAGGATTTTGTTGGGGTTTTTGTTTTGTTTGTTTCTGTGTTACTAGGTTTCATCATCAAGTGTGGACTGTCTGAAGCAAAAAATAAGTAAATAAAAGAAAATCCAGTGAACTCATCACCATGTTATTGCTCAGGACTCTAGGTCATTTCTCTTTTCATCCCACCTTTCAGTGTCTTATATTTGTTTTACATATAATGTCCAAAGTTGTGCTTAATGTGAGGAATAGGGAAAAGCATGTCTCCTCCATATTCCTGTAAGTGGAAGTCCTCCGATCATTGCTTTAAAAAAAATAATTTCTGACCTTTATTCCTCAGGAAGATGTATTTTTATTTCTTGAATCTGTTTTCTCAGTTGCTTCTAAAGATTTTTATCATTATGATGATGTGAATAACTGAGGCTGAAAGGGGTATCCTCTCCATCAGAGGTATAAAAGCTTCTCGATTATCTTTCAATTCAATAAGAAAGACTAACTTTATCCTGTCTCTGGGTTAGGCTCTCTAATTTAGGTCCAAATTTCACTAGCCACCTCATATTCTCCAGAATCTCTTATCCAGCAAAAAGCCATTTAAGCAGTTATAGGGCTTCCCTGGTAGCCCAGACGGTAAAGCATCTGCCTAACAATGCAGGAGACCTGGGTTTGATCCCTGGGTTGGGAAGATCCCCTGGAGAAGGAAATGGCAACCCACTCCAGTATCCTTGCCTGGAAAATCCCATGGACTGAGGAGCCTGGTAGGCTACAGTCCATGGGTTCGCAAAGAGTCGGACATGACTGAGCGACTTCATTTCACACATATGTTTTACACACACAGTTTTGATGATGCTAAGAGATACGGGTGTGTTGGTGCTTGTGGCATTTGTGTGTGTTTTACATCATGGTGTTGTTCCTTCCTCCACATGTACACTTTAAGAAAGTTGTAATCAGAATGATAAATGATCCATACCTTCCTTTAGGGCTGCATGTAAAGGCAGTTTTATTTTGCCCTTCTCCAAAAGATGAAAGGTCTAATGAGTCCACTATAAATGACTGAATGAGCCACAAGTCAATTACTCTGAACTTGTTAATCCTACTTTCAATACAGAATGGAAGATGTCCTATGGTTCATTTAGCTACTAAGTGGTGTAAGCTGAATATTTTGTTATTCTTCAGAATTACAAAGGATTACAACTTAACCTATAAATACATTGCTGTCTACCAAGCAAAGGAGATACTTAGGTAATTTAGAGACAGTAACTTTTAGGATGAATGGCAAACTCATTCTTCAGTTCAAATGAAATTGAGATATATGCTCCCCTCCCTTGCCCCAGAATATTTCACTGAACTTCTGAAAGATGTATTTAGAAACGTTTTTACAGAGATAAAAATACTAGTAGGTTTGGAGTAATATGAGTATTTCCAATTTCTGTTTTAGTCACTTCCTTATATTATTAGCTCACTAATGGGACAGGCAGGGAGGGATTCCTGGAAGAGGAAGAGTAAACAATGTGCTGTCCAGTCTCGAACATATGCCTCTGTGCTGTGAGGTAAGGTTTGCAGGGGTTACAGGAATATGTGCTTCTGAAATTGTGTTTTCATGGAGATCCTGGTGCATTTCAAAGTGCTTAGTTAATGCACCAGAAAGTGTAAGCCATAGTAGAAATACTACAGGAATGACCAGACTTCCAAGCTGTTCTCGTGGGGTTCTGCTGTTGCAGGAAGAAGGAAAATGATGAGCTCTCAAAGCAACCTAAACAGATAGGTCTATAAAGGGAGACATGGTGAAGGAGGACAATAAGAGTACCATGTTCCAGGGGCTAGTGGGTACTGTGCTTCAGCTTTGGTCATGCATCTGCTGCAAAGCAGTCTGGGTAAGTCACCATCTGGTTCTATGAGCTGTGATCTAGAATAGGATGGCTTGCAATCCTCCTATTATCACTCATTGCTGAAAAGCAGATTCAAAGATTGTCTTCTTGGTTGTCTTACGGAATCTGAGCTTGGGTCAGGCAGTGTTCTTTGCACCATTAAATTTTAGTAGCTGCATTTGGTTTAACTTGAGTGTTCTAGTTAATGACTAGGAACAGAGTCTTTGACCCAAACAAACTTGATTCAAAACTGAACACTGTCCCTTTAACATAGGCTTGTTTCCTTGTTAATTCTACAAAGCTCTTTCCCTCATTTTCCAAAGGAGAGATAATGACATCTCTCATAGGATTGTTGCAGTCATTAAATATGATAACTTCTTGTTGTGCTTCACATATACTAAGAGATCAGTATTCATCATTATGATATTTGTCATCACCACATTATTCATTTTTTATCACATTGTTTATTTAGCTGAAATAATTTTTTCTATAGCCTGTTTCCATTGTAATAGTTATTCAAAAGCAAACTTTCAACAGACTAACATAGTTTAAGAATTTGTTGGATATCACAGTATTTTATTAAGTATGTGAGGACCTAATCAATGGCTGATTAGTTTTGTCTAACCCTTGATAAACTCCTGGTTAAAAAGGCACAGTTTCTAGATTCATGCTCCCTAGATGAGAGCCATGATAGATCCGACTCCTACACAGAAATGTTTCTGCTGCAGAAATTTCTTGCAAAATCATCAAAGTTTCAGAATACTTTTAGCCAACAAAGTATATGAGAGATATTCTCAGTTTTGGAGGAAAGGCCGAATACAGGTGGAAAGTGAGTGACTAGCAAATGCAGCTACTGAAAATGTTTAACAAATTAACCACATACTTTTTCCTTTAAGTCAGAGGAGAAAGATTTTGTTCGATTTAAGTGGTGATTGAAATTCACCATGTATCAATATTTGGAGTGTTGCACAGTGGCCAGGGGAGATGTCCAGAACTGAGGCTCTCGGCTTTCTCTGCTTGCCAGGCTAGACGTGGCTTTGCTGTCTGTTTGAGGAAGGTCCTCCCTCCGGGTCTGACGGTTGCAGGGCTCAGCCTCTGACCACAGTCAGGAGGGTCTGCCAGGGCTTTGGCAAAGGCTCCTCCACTACAGTTGCCCGTTTAGACACTTACTGGCACAGACTCATTGTCCCAGGAATTGCAATGATTTATTTTTTACAGGCACCTGGCCTCTTCAGCCCCTTGGGCCTTGCCTCCCTGCCTCCTTCCCCTCAGCATGGTCAGCAAAAGAGCACTTGGGTTTCTGTGCATGATCTGCATTTTGCCATGGACGAAACTGCTTAGCAGTGCTCAGAGCACACACCGTAAAGGAATTTGGGGATATGCTAATGAAGAAGCCCATAACCAGAAGCGGAAAAGATTCATAATCAAATTGCAGTAAATCTGTGGAGACTCCTTAAAGAACAAGACACACAGGAAAAGCTTGATTGCTGAAAAACTGCTTTGCAAATGAGTGGTATGGTTGCTGAATCTTTGACAAGATGGCAGTCCTGTCAGACAGACACAACGGCAGGCCCCAACTGCGTATTAGCCCAGATGCCTGGCCAGTGAAAGATAGATAGTGCCACACGTGTAGTCTCTCCCAGCAGAGTTGCTGGAAATACTCAGGTTTGAATGCTGATGTGGAAAGTAAACAAAATGCTCCGATTTGTTCTTTTCTCTCCCTCTTGGTTGGTTAACTGCCCCAGCCCATCTCACCAATTTGTGCTTTCCCCTGCATGGTCTGCCCATGTCAGCAGCCTTGCATAGAACAGAGTTGCTAACTGATATACAATTCTATCCCCCTTTTATCTTAAAAAGCAAATGAATGAATCAATGAATGTCATTTCTGTTTGACAGTGAGTATGATTTATAAGTTAAGATTTTGAGATAAAAAGGAACCCCCAAAGCTAAATATTTTATAATAAATTCACATGGATGCTTTAAGCTTTAAAGTTTAAAGATATCCACCTAAACTCCATTTGTTAGATTCATGAAGGATTATGATGTACTGTGTTATATTTTATTATTTGAAATTTTAAGGTAGCATTTTTTCTCATGAAAATTCATAGGATTATGATTAGATGCCAAAGTATCTCTCATTACTTTTAAAGTAACAAAGTTTTATTTCTCTTTATTTAGTCTCAAATCAGATCTAGAGGCATATCAGAATAAGACAATATTTCATGTCATACCAGATTAAATTTTGATCTTCACAGTGTGAAATTTAGACTTTGTAAATGAAGAGCCAATAACTTTGTCTTCTGAATTGTAGACAGTGTTGCTTAAATGTTTCTCTAAACTGAGTCTCTGGTGAGAAGAAATAAGAATGTTCCAACTTAACAGTTGGCATCTTTTTTTTTCTTTAAAAAGACTCCTTTTTCTACAGATTCCTTTTTCTATTTCCTTCAGGTCTAGTGCATTATGGGTCTTAGGATTCAAGGCACAGTAACACAAAATCATAGACCCTGAAGTTATTAAGTATGTGAAGACACTGTATTTCTCAGTAGGCTGTGATTTGCCTAAGATCCCACAAGTGGGACCTGAATTCATGGTCAAGAATTTGTAGATTGAGGCTTTGTATAGTTTCTGGTTATAGTTGGAGAACTAAGGAACAGCTGAGGAGGAGCCTATACCCGTGGATTACAGAGGGAGACTAAACCAAAAATTCCTTAGTGACCTCTTTGGCTCAGACTGAAAGAACTTTATTTTAAGAACTGAAGATAGACAAACTGGACAGATTTTACTTTGATTGGAGGTCACCATAATTCCCCTTTTGGCCTCATACCTGAATGCTCAGCCATACATAAAATAATGCTGGTTGGTTGGGCTTTTTCAGTTGCACAAAGCTTGGACTTCTCTCAAGAAAGAGATTAGGTTCTAAGGTCAGATCAAATCCTGACTCCACCACTTACTGACAGTGGGATTTTAGGAAAATTGCTAAACTTCTCTGTTTACAATAAATTATGCCTTTTACCCTATGTGAGGGTTAGTGAGTTGGTGTATATAAAGTGAATAAGAGTGTTGGCTTGTATTAAGAGCTCAGTAAACATTAATTCTTCTTTCATTTTGATGGTCTGACTTTCAAAAGACCCAGTTTTTCAGAGCAGAGAGGGGATTTTGAATCTTAGTTCATTATCCTTATTTTACAGATGAGAAAACTGAGGCCTGGAGAAAAGACATGGATTCGAGCTAATTTGCGACAGACCCAGGTCTCTGAATGTTAGTTCAGGATGTTTTTTTTACTGTATTAGCCTCCCTGTAAATAAACTTTTGTTCTTCTTGTGGATAGAAGGCAGAATCTGACCACTTCTTATAGCCACTGGGTTCAGGATTCAAGCCACCAGTATTCCTCTCCCGTATCACTGCCGTTACCTCCTAACTAGACTCCCTGACTCTGCCCTTGCCCTCTTCAATGTGGTCTCAATTCAGCAGCTTAGAGTAGTTTTTGTTTTTGTTTGATAAGGCATGACATCCTCTCCTCTCTCATTTCATCTCCTATTACTCTTGTCATTCTACTCCAGTCACCTTGCTCTACTTGCAGATCCTTGTACCTGGTAGGCACTCTCCAATCTCAGGGTCTCACGTTTGCTGTTTCCTTTACTTGGAATGCTTCTCACCAGATATTTGCATGGTTTGCATTTTTTTCAGATATTCATTCAGTCATCACCTCAGCGAATCCTGCCCTGACTATTCTATTGCAGTTGCAATCATCTGCTACTCTCCATTTTCCTTTCCTGGCATGTGTTACTTATATTCCATATTTCTTTAGATAGTTTATTGCCTACTTTTCTCTAGCAGAATGCAAATATCATGAGGGCACAGCTTTTTCATGGCTGTATCTCCAATGTCAGGAACAGTGTCTGCCCCTGACACTGATTGCAGGAATGAGCAGTGTGGTAACAGGACCTGTTATTCAAAAGGGTGTATTTTCTCAGATATTTTTGTTACAGACTAAAGTTAAGCAAAGTGTGATACTCTTATTTAAAGAATCCTATTGTGGCAAGGGACTTTCCAACATGAGAAAATTTACCGCACCTTTTTAAAAAACATAATCTGCTTATTTTTGTATTTGTACAGCTAAACCAACATACATATATCTTTCTGGAGTTAATTACTGGAAAGGAAATATTCTGTAAAGCCAAACCAAAACAAGAGTCACTTTCCTAAAACTCTATAAAGAATATACAGTGTTTTAGTTCTGGTGAATTGGAAAATAAACACAATTGTCACACTCTTTCTCTTTCTGGGTCCTTAGAGAAATCTCAAAGATAACAAAATATAGACAGGAGGTCAGCACTCATGAATCAGATTTCATCTTGATAGTCTTTTTATAGACCTATAACAAAGTGGAGCTCTGAAAATTGTGTTAGGTAATAGGGATTCTGACAGACCCTTTAACTCCATGGAACTGGGAGGTGCTGCTATAATTCTGCTGCTTCAGATGAAAATTTCAAGTGTTTTCATTAGGTACAACAGCTGTTTCTATTACAGATAACAGATCTCAGAGGTGGTGATGCTGATATCAACTTCTAGTGGGCTCAGAACATAGTGTAGCTTGTACAATTAGCTTTTTTTTTTTTTAATTATTTTTTTTTCTGCACATGCAAATTAACTCTGTAGCAGTAAAAGGAAATTACTTACTTGCTACCGGAATCGTCTGAAAGTGATACGATCATGCTTTGTAGTGTCGCATTAACCAAATTAAAAGCCCTTGGGAAAAATTTGGCACCCTGTTCCTTCCCATTCACATCTTCCTAAAGATCTCTCAGGAGCTTCCATTTAGAAAGCTGGGATCATTATCAGGGCTTTTAATTTGCAAAGATTGGCTGCTCACCAGTGAGTCTTTCTAGTTACCCGGAGGCGGGGTGGAGTGGTTCTGAGGTGTTCCAATCTCAGAGGCCTTGAACTTGACTATTCTCCTGACTCCTGCTTGCTTGCAGATATGTTTTTCAGTCTGGGGCCCCGATCCATGGCTCCACTGCTAAAGCTTATCTCTGAAGACGAATGCTATCACCTCATTCTCTCCACAAATGTACATATCACTCCACTTGGAAAAAGTGCAATCTGTTTCTCCAATCCTGTGACTCAGGGCTGGCCTAGGACTGCTGTGATCCATAGAATGTGGTGACAGTTGCTATCCTAGACCTGGACTAGTCTTTTAGAAGATGGATGGCTTTTACTTCCTTTTTCTTCAGATACTTCCTCTTGGAACCCAGTTCTTGTGCTATTTAAAGCCTAATTCACATGAAGAGGCCATATTTAGCCACTCCAGTCAATGTCTCAGCTGACTAATATCAGATATCAACCATATGAGGGAATCATCCTAGAGTCCAGAACATTTTAGCTGTCAGGTGACTCCAGCCCAAGGCGCAGAAGTCATCTGATTGAACTGCAGGAGAGATAGCAAGCAAGAACCACCTGGCTGAGTCTAGTCAACCCATAGACCTGTGGGAGATAATTTTGTTCTAAAGCACTATATTTGGGATGATATTTAACACAGCAGTAGAGTAACTGCAGTGAGGACAAAGTGTGAAGCTGCTGGCTAAGTTCTCCTGTGAATGTGGACATCAGATCACTAGCTTAGGGTCAGGTGAAACTTTGCCTACAAAGTGCAGGCAGGTGTAGACAAACATCAATCCCTCTTCCCCCTTTTTGGCTGGAATTTCATAATTGGACTATTCTGTTATCTCTTGGATTTGTAAATATATATGTTTACTGTACAAATGCAAATATTTCGTGGAGGGATACTGGTTTAAACCAGGGTCCAAGGGTACAGCAAACTTTTTTTGTGTAGGGGGCTTCCTTGATGGCTTGGATGCTAAAGAGCCTGCCTGCAATGCAGGAGACCCAGGTTCAGTCCCTGGGTGGGGAAGATCCCCTGAAGAAGGGAATGGCAACCCACTCTAGTATTCTTGCCTGGAGAATACCATGGACAGAGGGGCCTGGAAGGCTACAGTCCATGGGACCACAAAGAGTCAGACACAAACTGAGCGACTAACACTTTCACTTCACTTTTCAGATAGCAACTATTTTAGGCTTTGTGAGCTATATGGTCTTCATGGCAACTATTCAACTTGGCCAAGGTGACATAGATAATACTTAAATGAATGGCATGGCTATGTGTAGCAAACTCTATTTACAAATATAAGTACATGGTTGGTTTTGGACCTATGGGCTCTAGTTTGCTACCCTCTGTGCTAACAATTCTTTCTGTAGTAAGCACAAATATTCAATTATATTGCTTGACTCCCATGAGCCTTAGGTTTGGTTTACCTCTAGCTTTGGTTTGCCCTATCATTCCTTCTTAGTCTCCTTTGTAGAGTTTTCCTCCTAAATTTGAAATGTGCTCCTCAAAGCTGTTTTCTCATTATTTGATCTTTCTCTGCCATGCCACTCACTCAAGTGATTTCAGTTATCACCAATTTGCCAATGATTTAGAAATCTCTCTCTCTATTCAGTCTTCTATTCAGAACTCCAGACTCCTGTATTTCATCTTGGATATCTTGCCCTAGTTTCAATACCCTAACTTCAATGCTCGTTTTGTGCCAGCAACCCCATGGACTGTAGCCCACCAGCCTCCTCTGTCCATGGAATTCTCCAGGCAGGAATACAAGAGTGGGTAGTCATTCCATTTTCCAGGGTATCTTCCTGACCCAGGGATCAAACCCAGGTCTCTCACACTGTAGGCAGATTCTTTACTGTCTGAGCCACCAGGAAAATCCAGTTATTGGCCTTTTGTCCCTTAACCCCAATGGGGCTTCCCTGATTGCTCAGTTGGTAAAGAATCCACCTGCAATGCAGGAGACCCCAGTTTGATTCTGGAGTTGGGAAGATCCCCTGGAGAAGGGATAGGCTACCCACTCCAGTATTCTTGGACTTCCTTGGTGGCTCAGCTGGTAAAGAATCCACCTGCAATGCAGGAGACCTGGGTTTGATTTCTGATTTGGGAAGATCCCCTGGAAAAGGGAAAGGCTACCCACTTCTTCTGGCCTGGAGAATTCCATGGGGTCACAAGTCGGACAAGACTGAGTGACTTTCACTTTCACCCTTTGATGCTGGGGCTGGAACTCTGTAAACTCCATTTCTGTTTTGCCCACTCTTTGTCTCCATCAACAGGGGGCGATAGAGGGACACTGTAAAATCAAGGGAGAAAGGACTGAGGACTTCCTGTCTTCCTGGGGTTCCTGTGAGCATCTATTCAGTAAAGGTTCTTTGCTCTAGAAATATACATTCTTTTCTGTAATAGCTGTGAAATCTAGTTTTTCCAAAAGTTGCCAAATAACCTCCATTAAAACTGCTTTCCTTCCCTCCCCATCAGCAACAGTGGGTTAATGCCCCCTCCTCAGAAGTCTTTAATGACCCCTCCTCCAAGCTCGGGGACACTGGCACCAGCTAAACAGCACCTCCTAAGTAGGAGATCTGAGTTGCGGCCCAGCCGGGTCCCAACTCCAAGTTTCAATAATTGTAATCTCTTCCCTTTGATTCTTCAGCCCTTAAGGAATAGTAGCTGTTTCTTTTAACAGTTCCATTGTGATAAATTGTTTTCCTTTTCAGTTACCTAAATTTTCATACCCAGTTAACCACCCTGTATATTAACTTCCTTTTCAAATACCTGGTATGCTTTCTGTGGACTCTGAAAGTGTTTATGTTCTCAGCCCAAAGCTGCTTCTTTGAAGTGTTTCCTTTCTTCCTTTGCACCAGCAAACCTCTCCCTATTCCCCACCTGGTGGCTCAAGCCCAAAGTCTGAGCATTGTTCTAACTTTTTCTGTCGTCTAAACTCCCATCTGCAATCAGTAAATAAGGCCTGTGGATTTGCTTCCTGAATATTTCTTATATCTGTCTGCTCCTCTCCATCTCTGTGCCCACCAAAGTAGATCATGCTACCACCTTATAACTGACCTCCCCAGATTTCTGTAGCCTGTTTGTTATCCCACTACAGCCCTAGAAATGTCTCAAAAATATTTACCACATAAATACTTCCTGAAACGTTCTAAATCCTGAACATAATTTATAAGACCTGTGATTTGATTTCTCCTGCCTTTGCACTTCATTTTAAACCATGTTCCTTGTTCCTTTATCAATTTTACCATGCTTTCTTAGCATTCTTGGTACAAGCTTTTCTCTTTGTGTAGAAATCTCCCTTTTCATCTAGATAGCTACTACTATCTTTTGAATGTTTTATAAATATCACTTTCTCAGAGATGGATTTTCTGACCTCTCAGACCAGATTATATTCCTCTATTTGTTCCCATAATCACTGAACATCTACTTTTAAAATATAATATTTATAAACGTTTAAGTAGCTGCTTCTTTCCTAGGTGGTAAGGCCTATATAGGTAGGGGCTGTGTTTGCCTTGCCCAGCAAAAGGTCCATAACACACAGTAATCTTTCAGGCATAGTAGATATTCAACAAATATAAGATGAGTTCAGTTGATTTCTGTTCTATACACTCACATTCTGTTCTATACATTCATATACAATGTTTTATATATTCAATTCAGGTTCTCTGAATTGATTACAGGAGAGACACATTGCTGCAAATGCATCAAAATCCCTCTTGGCTGACTTTACCTCTTAAACGGAACAGTTGTTTTCTTCTCACATCTCCTGACTCCAGTTTTCCCTTTGTGAGTTCTTAGCATGATTGGAGGAGACTGAGTGGGGAGTCGGAGAAGGCTATAGCACCCCACTCCAGTACTCTTGCCTGGAAAGTCCCATGGACGGAGGAGCCTGGTGGGCTGCAGTCCGTGGGGTTGCAAAGAGTCAGACACGACTGAGCGACTTCACTTTCACTTTTCACTTTCATGCATTGGAGAAGGAAATGGCACCCCACTCCAGTACTCTTGCCTGGAAAATCCCAGGGACAGAGAAGCCTGGTAGGCTGCAATCCGGGGTCGCTAAGAGTTGGACACGACTGAGCGACTTCACTTTCACTTTTCACTTTCATGCATTGGAGAAGGAAATGGCAACCCAATCCAGTGTTCTTGCCTGGAGAATCCCAGGGATGGTGGAGCCTGGTGGGCTGCCGTCTATGGGGTTGCACAGAGTCGGACACGACTGAAGCGACTTAGCAGCAGCAGCAGCAGCAGCAGCAGCAGCAGCAGAGTGGGGAGTACATTGATCAGAATTTATCACTTTCATCTGGACTGTAAACCAACACTACTCCTTCCTACATTGTCAGAAGGTCTTGTGGTATCACACAAGTCTCCTGAGTATCTGAGGCCAGGTGCATCTCAGGGCTTGTTTTGTGTAACTCAGGTAACCAGTGAAGAGATGTTCTCCTACTTCTAACAACCAGTATGTCATTTCTTCACCCCAGACATCAATGTGCTAGTTTTCTTCTAGTTCCCTGAAATGCAGCCATTATTCCTCAAGTGCCAATTACAGGAGAAAGGGTTGGGGAGCAAATTGAAACATTGATGAAGGGGCTTTAAATATATAAAATAACCAATAATGAGGGAGCAGATAATGAAAATATAACATGAAAATGAGCATGATAAGAGGCCCCAAAAGTACAGGACCACAGTCAGAAATGCAGCAGACCTGAAGGAACAAATTAAATAAATGTCCACATTTCATCTTGGTTATACTTCCAGGGAATGGGCTGCATTTGTTTTAAGAAGAAAACCACCAATAAAACAAGCTGAGAAACTTCCTTTTATCTTGAAACAGATTTGACCCCAAATGGATATTTTCTTGGAGAAGAATATATCTTTTTTTCCTCCAGCTGAAAGGTTTACCTTTTGAATTGTACTCCACACACGTTCTTTATCGTTTCTTCTTCCTTCAAGGGTGTCCATGGCGTCCGCCATTAGTGACTGCAGCTGTGGAGATAGACACGATCATGTGGATCACCCAGAAATAACTTCTCTAAATACACAGATTAAAACCTAATTAAAAAATCATTTGCACGCTGATGATTTTATTACTCATCTTTCCGACAATGAACGCCGCCACCTCATTGCTGCTTCAGTCATTACCAAGTATTATTGCAGATATAAAATATTGAAACAATGGAAAGATTCTTCTTGAAAATTTGTAGAAAACATATAGGTTTTAATGTAGTGGGTGTCGATGTTTTATGAAAACAGATTTGGGTTGTAAAGAATGAAGGCAGTAGTTAATTCTCTTGGGACATGGCATGTAGTACATGAACGCATTGTAGTGTTTTCTCCTGAGGCTAATGTATCATAATCCTAGGCATCATGCAAAAACTCACCAGAGGACCATACTAGAATTGTGTTGTTTTATTACCTCTTAAAGGATCTGGCCCACTGAAGTTCTTTTACTATTCTTTTCTTTTCTAAAATTTCAAAATAACCGAGATTTCTCTTTAGGTTCCATTTCAGAGGCGAGTTTTAGAATTCCACCCTTTGCCCCAAACTGCCATATTCCAATTTAAAATAATTCTACACACACGTTGGGGCTTTCCAGGTGGCTCAGTGGTAAAGAATCTGCCTGCCAAGCAGGAGACACGGGTTCAGTCTCTGTGTCAGGAAGATCCCTTGGATAAGGAAATGGTGACCCTCTCTGGTATTCTTTCCTGGGAAATCTCATGGACAGAGAGGCCTGGCTGGCTACAGTTAATGGGGTTGCAAAGAGTTGGACGTGACTGAGCAACTAAACAGCAACAGCTGCACACAGATGATTTATGTGCCTGCAAAGTAATGAGGCCACATCAAGCCATGTGACATTTGAAGCTGAAAAAAAAGTTCTCTGAAGAAGAGCAGATGCCAGTTCAGTTCACCATGGTGTCAAACATTATGATAATCTTAGATAATCTTTCTGTTCTTTAGATATTTTAGGTAGGGAGTTGAGTCACTCAGAACTCTTCTACTGACTAGTCACTGTTTGTGTAGCATCACAAAAGGGATTTCAAGGATATATTATCTAGATTAACCCATGCTTGGAACTCGGAAAGCAAAATCTATTAAGATGATGAAATCTTGAATGATACATGATTTTTAAACATGTTTGGTTTGCACATATACATCCCTTTACATTTGCTTTTTTTTTTCTAGTAGGTATATAAATTACGAAAATGTCCCATGAAATCTTATTTTTCAAGGTTTCAGGTAGTGGAGTATTGCATGGATATGTTAGAGATGTCAGTAATGCTAGTTTCATGCTCTTTTTGTATATTTAAAAATATAAGAATTTTCAGAAACAAGAAAGCTGCAGATGTGTGCTTAAGAAGACCTAAGTGCAGAAAACTCCCCTGTATTTTTTCATTTAAATCTTGAGTGTGCTTTTCAGGAAGACAGGATCAACATTGTGCCAGCTTCTTAAATTAACATTTTCTTTGCTTTCTCTTATCTCAGAGGAGCATTAATCATCTAAAATTGGCTATAATATGCACTTTGAAAGCTCCACAGTTGCTACACTCCTGAATGCCTTATGAATGGTAGGATAAACACTTAGCCTTTTAGAAGGCATTCTGTGCATAAAACCATACAGGTTTAGGAAGTATTATTGCCAGTTTTGACTTAATAATTACTGACTAATAGACTTTTTTTTCCCTTATAGTTTTAATGTTTGGTATGCAGAATTTTATTATTTGGCTACTCCAACAGTTTTAAATGGTTACTTTGAATATCAATATTTATTTAATATGCTTTTGCAGATTCAGATGAACATTATAAATGTTGGCAGTTCATTTCTTGATTAATTTGTTACAACTTTCAAAGCTCAAAGAGGGAGGATTCCTTTAGTTATCTGAAAATTACAGGTGATAATTTTGGGTTGTTCTCATCCTTGCTATGTGAATTCGGTCAGGTCTGTAATTAGTTTTCACTACCTTCAATTAGAGCCTTAGAGTAAAGAGCCCTTCCCAACAACACATCAGCTTTATATGGAATAAATTTTACCTTTGAATGGCCAGCACACTGATTAGTAATTGTTTTTCAAATGATGTGCTGTAGTTTCTGATATTATGGTTATAATATACATGTCTGCTTGAAGATTTTTTTCTGTGAGGTATTTCTCCAACTATTTTAATTTTAAATTTTAAAAAAATTTGTTTATTTTTAATTGAAGGATAATTACTTTATAGTACTACAGTGGTTTCTACCAAAAACCAGTAGAAACAGCCATAGGCTTACCCATGTTCCCTCCTACTTGAACACGCCTCCCTCCTCTCTCCCCATCCTGCAAGTCTAAGTTGTTAACAAGCCCTGGTTTGAGTTCCCTGAGTCATGCAGCAAATTGCCATTGGCTATCTATTTTACATATGGTAATGTATGTTTCCATGTTACTCTCTCCCTCTCTCCATACCTCCCACCCACTCCTTCTTCCCTTCCCAGCCGTGTCCATAAGTCTGTTCTCAATGTCTGTGTCTCCTTTGCTGCTCTGCAGATAGGTTCATCAGTACCATCTTTCTAGATTCCATATGTATTATGCATTAGTATATGATAATTGTTTTTCTCTTTCTGATTAACTTCACTCTGCGTAATAGGCTCTAGGTCCATCCACCTCATTAGGACTGACTCAAATGTGTTTCTTTTTATGATTGAGTAATATTCCATTTTATATATGTACCACAAATTCTTTATCCATTCCTCTGCTGATAAACATTGAGATTGCTTCCATGTTCTAGCTTTTGGAAATAGAGCGTCAGTGAACATTGGGTTACATATGTCTTTTTCAATTTTCATTTCCTGAGGGTATATGCCTAGGAGTCGGATTGCTGGGACATATGGTGGTTTTATTCCTAGTTTTCTAAGGAATCTCCACACTGTTATCTGTAGTGGCTGTATCAATTTGAATTCCCACCAACAGTGCAAGAATGTTCCCTTTACTCCACACCCTTCCCTGCATTTATTGTTTGTAGATTTTTTGATGATGGCCTTTCTGACCAATGTGAGGTGACTTCTCATTGTAGTTTTGATTTGTATTTCTCTAATAATGGCTATGGTTTTTCCAATGGTCATGTATGGATGTGAGAATTGGACTGTGAAGAAGGCTGAGCACCGAAGAATTGATGCTTTTGAACTGTGGTGTTGGAGAAGACTCTTGAGAGTCCCTTGGACTGCAAGGAGATCCAACCAGTGCATTCTGAAGGAGATCAGTCCTGGGATTTCTTTGGAAGGAATGATGCTAAAGCTGAAATTCCAGTACTTTGGCCACCTCATGCGAAGAGTTGACTCATTGGAAAAGACTCTGATGCCGGGAGGGAGGGATTGGAGGCAAGAGGAGAAGGGGACTACAGAGGATGAGATGGTTGGATGGCATCACCGACGTGAGTTTGAGTGAACTCTGGGAGTTGGTAATGGACAGGAAGGCCTGGCGTGCTGCAATTCATGGGGTCGCAAAAAGTTGGACATGACTGAGCGACTGAACTGAACTGAACTGAACTGAATAATGAGCGATGTTGAACATCTTTTCATGGGTTTATTAGCCATCTGTATGTCTTCTTTGGAGAAATATCTGTTTAGATCTTTAGCTCATTTTTTGATTGGGTTGTTTGTTTTTCTGGTATTGAGTTGTATGAGCTGCTTGTATATATTTGAAGTTAATCCTTCATCAGTTGTTTCATTTGCTATTATTTTCTCCCATTCTGAAGGTTGTCTTTTCACCTTGTTTATAGTCTCCTTTGCTGCACAAAAGCTTTTAAGAGTAATTTGGTCCCACTTGTTTATTTTTGTTTTTATTTCCATTACTCTAGCAGGTGGGTCATAGAGGATCTTGCTGTGACTTATGTCATAGAGTGTTCTGCCTATGTTTTTCTCTAGGAGCTTTATAGTTTCTGGTCTTATATTTACGCCTTTAATCCATTTGAGTTTATCTTTGTGTAGGGTGTTAGGAAGTGTTCTAATTTCATTCTTTTACATGTAGCTGTCCAATTTTTCCAGCAGTACTTATTTAAGAGACCATCTTTGCCCATTGTATATTCTTGCCTCCTTTGTCAAAAACAAGGTATGTATAGGTGCATGGCTTTATCTCTGAGCTTTCTATGTTGTTCCATTGGTCTATATATTTCTGTTTTTGTGCCAGTACCATACTGTCTTGATGACTATAGCTTTGTAGTATAGTCGGAAGTTAGGAAGGTTGATTCCTCCAGCTCCATTCTTCTTTCTCAAGATTGCTTTGGCTATTTGGGGTCTTTTGTATTTCTATATGAATTGTGAGATTCTTTGTGTGGTAGTTCTGTGAAAAATGCCATTGGTAATTTTATAGGGATTTCATTGAATCTGTAGATTACATTTGGTAGTATAGTCATTTTCACAATATTGATTCTTCCAACTCAGGAACATGGGATATCTCGCCATCTGTTTATGTTGTTTTTGATTTCTTTCATCAGTGTCTTACATTTTTCTGTATAAAACTCTTTTGTCTTCTGTATAAAACTGTAGGTAGTAGAGTAGTTATTCCTAGGTATTCCAACTAGTTTTTGACAGGCTTTGTGTTTTCTAAATTAACTGGTCAATTCAGTAAAAAAAAAACCCCAAACACCCCACCATTTGACTACATTTTCCCCTCAAATTAGACAACTCTCTTAATGTATGTGTGTGTGTGCACGCATGTGTGTGGGTTGGTACTGCAAACATATATGTGACACTCAAAGTGAATAAGAAAACTCTAAAGACAGTTTTGTAGAGTCAGTTTTCTATCCAGCAATTACTTTTTTCCCTCTTTTCCATCAAAGAGAATCATATATTAACATGTCTTGGAATGAAAAACAATTTATTAAAATTTCACTTTACTTGAAACAAAAAAGCCTGACTCAGAATATGAATAATCACCCCTTTTCTATATTTTCATACATTACAAAAGTCTTGCTATAAAATAAAGGGAAGCTAGCTAGTCAGGGTGAGCAAATGAAACACACACACACCCCTTTCTATAATTTCTAGTTTCTTCATTAGAATGCTTCATGAGAGTTGGAGAGTTTGCCCGTGGTCTGCCATTTATTGTTACATTCTTTTTCAGACCATATCACTCTTCTGTCGGTTCAGGGCTTGTGAACAAAGAAAAACAGATGCTTACCAATTCCGCCTCCTGTTGACTGATGTCCTGTAGATAGGGAATGGTTGCTAGCTCGGCCATTGCTTGATTGATCACCTGGGACTGTTCCTTTACTCTCTGCAGCTGGCTGAGAAGGCTGGCATATTGCAACTTCTCCATCACACCTGAGCATGCACGAAAACTCCCCTAGTCTCCCAGGAGAGAAGGAAATGGTTTAGAAAAAAAACACAGAAATAGCCTCTCCCTGAGGAATAACGTCAGGGCTCGTTGTAATATATTTAGTGCCTCTGAATTAATGGCATCTAGTGCAAATAAATATTTTCTTCTGTTATTTTAGAGGATTGTCTGTACCCTTCCTTTAAATAGACAAATGTATAGAAAAGAGAACACTTTGCAGGACTGTTTAGAAGGGTTTACAGATGGCCCTGCCTAAGGAAGCCAGGATGAGGGGGAGAAAGAGGGATTAAATTGAACTTGAACTCTACTCTCACAGTGGGGATCCCACAGAGCTGTGTCCATTTAAAAGGGGGTGACTTTGTCTATGTCACGAAGGCATAATAAGAATTAATAGTTGCCCACTATTTGGTTTATACAAAGGATGATATCTTATACAAGTTGAATCCTGAAAAATATTATGCAAGTGGAATTCGTCCTACCCTGGTGACTTACATTAAATCTCCAGCTCTGATTTTATCTTTAGTTCTTATTGGATGGCCATGGACTCTGGCTTCTCTCCTTGTGGTAGTGTAGTGTTTATTCTGACTCCTAGGACCATTCCTGGAGAAGGCAACGGCACCCCACTCCAGTACTCTTGCCTGGAAAATCCCATGGATGGAGGAGCCTGGTAGGCTGCAGTCCATGGGGTCGCTAAGAGTCGGACACGACTGAGCGACTTCACTTTCACTTTTCACTTTCATGCATTGGAGAAGGAAATGGCAACCCACTCCAGTATTCTTGCCTGGAGAATCCCAGGAACCGGGGAGCCCGTTGGGCTGCCGTCTATGGGGTCGCACAGAGTTGGACACGACTGAAGCGACTTAGCAGCAGCAGCAGCAGCAGCAGCAGGACCATTCCAGCAATTGCAATCCATCTTGAAATAGACTATGGTGCACTTGTAAGGACCACCAACCCCCATGAATATACTGGTATTTGAGACTTTCTTAAAACTGGGCACACATAATTAAAGCAGCCCACCTCTGTGTTTGCTACTGCCATCCATAAAAGAGGATGTTTTACCTTCTCTAAGAAGTTTATTCAAATTATACTACTTGATAGAGACATAGTTTATCATAAACTTCTCACATTTTTTATTTAGAAAGAAGTACAGGCTTTCTTGGTGGCTCAGATGGTAAGGAATCTGCCTGCAATGCAGGAGACCTGGGTTCAATTCCTGGGTTGGGAAGATCCCCTGGAGAAAGGAATGGCAAGCTCCTCCAGTATTCTTCCCTGGAGAATCCATGGATAGAGGAGCCTGGCAGGCTACGGTCCATGGGGTCTCAAAGTATCAGACACGATTGAGTGACTAACACTTTAACTTTCACGTCTGACATAAGGGGGTATATAAGGGTTAAAAAAAAGTCTTGGGTTCACAATCTTGTGATATGTGGCCCTGGAAATAGGAATTTTAGCAAAGTGCCCTCCTGAGTATTCAGATAACCTCAAACAGAAATTGAAGAACAAACCGTAAAGCTTAGTATCTGCACATGGACTATTTTAATCTGTGCATGCTCACAAAGCCAGATTCCCCCCCGCCCAGAAATTAGAGAAGGCAGACATGACTTTTTCTTCTTAAAATAGAATTTCCTTTAAGGAGAAAAATTATTAGAAACCAGCATTACTAAGGAACATCGAAATTTTAACTTGAATTTGGAAGACAGTGCTTTCTGAAATGTCATGCACATCTTGACTGACAGCAACCTCTTTGGCACTTTCTTAGAATCTTGGTAATATAGCAAAGTTGAGCACCATTGCCTTGTATTTGCTGTATTTCTCCCTTACAGCTATCTCAGCCATTTTTCTAATGTCTGTCAATCCCCACTAATTTGCTATTTCCGATTAATCATTTATCTGAAAACCTATAAACCTATGGGAGAAATGATTGCAAATTGTGGATTTGAGATCCTTTCTTTGAATTGACGAAATAGCCAGCCTACCCATTGAGTTTAAACATGTAGCTAAACAATGGGGTACTGTCAAATAGAGGAAAGCGAGTTGCAGGAGACACAGTTTTCTTTCTGAAGAAAAATTGCTTTCTTTGTCCTTCTTTAAAATAAACAATAAGGCTGGTTGTAGGAAAGTGGTGTAGTGACTCAACTCCAAAGAACAGAAACAACTACGGCCTGCTTAGGAACATAATCTATCGGTGTAATTTTCCAAAACATAAGGAAAATAAAAATAGTGGAAGGCAATGGTGCTTTGTTAGCTTGATTGTTGGATACATAACAAAACAGGAAGTGCTCCTTATCAATAGGATGCTACAGAAAGAATATAGTTGAGTGCTAATAGCCCTCTCCCCGCTTCCCCTTTGCCCACCCCAGACCAATTACAACTTTGGTTATTAGGAAATGATAGGTTAATATTTTACCTCTAACAAGTTTGGGACTTTTGAGCAATAAAATGAAACAAAAATAAGAATGAATAGATGCCAGCAGGAATGCTTTAATGCTGTTGCTTTAAGAAAATAAAGGAAACAATGAAAAATGAAGGAATTAGCTCACAAGGGCTAAACATAAAGGGAAAGTAGCCCTCCCAGTGAGACTTTAGGAGTGATCAAAAGACTGCTTAGCTGCTGGCAAGGGTATAATAAAGTGGCCAAGACTGAAGCTAAAACTGCACCTAGCTACAGTGAAGTTTAGGTAAATAGCAAGTTCAGATGAAGGCTTCCTCCAGATACTTGTCTAGATTTAATAGCAGGTATGGATAAATGTTTGGAAGATAAGTGGCACTGCTAATCTAATACTGCTGAAAAGCAGAGCCCAAGTATTAGGAATGTATTTCTATTTGACATAATACATAGAAACATTCATTGCAAAGAAAAGGGGGTAGGAAACACATATTATTGTTCATTTCCAATGTGCATGTGTAAACATCTTTTATGCTTCACTTGGAAGAAATTAAAAAGTGAAATTAACGAGGTATTTAAAACCTGGTTAGTTAGGTCATTTTTTTGGCAAGTCAGCCTGTGAAAGAAACTTCATGCATGGTGAGAGATTTTATTATTTTAACTCTTTAACATTTACCCAAGGAAGCACAGTACATAAGGTTTTAAACTGACAGCAGCCAATAAAGTTAATGAATGGAATAGCATAGTAGCATTCAGTAGCTTGTGAGATAATAAGGACAAAGATCCAGAGAAGAAAAAATACTGGTAGAGCAGAGCAGCTGGTTAAATGGGATTGATGTTCAGTGGGATTCAAAGCCACCAGATAGGAAACTGGAAGAATCTTTTAGACAATAACTCTTAAAATGCCAGAATCATTTTTATTTGGCCATGCATGGCTGGATGGCATCACTGACTCGATGGACGTGAGCCTGAGTGAACTCCAGGAGTTGGCGATGGACAGGGAGGCCTGGCATGCTGTGATTCATGGGGTCACAAAGAGTTGGACACGACTGAGCGACTGAACTGAACTATATACTTAGCAAAGGAATCTATAAACAGAAGGAAACTTGTGTCAGAGTTTAAGAATTATTTTCTGAGACATAGAAACCTTATACCAGGAATGTCTTTGTTGCCTTCACCAACTCTTTCTGCCACCTGTGGCAAGAGGTGAAAATTCATGTTCTCTGGGAAGTCCTACTGTGGGCATGATGGGAGATGACACCCTTAATCCTGCCTTTTTAAGGAGATTTAAGTGCATCAGTGATCTAAGGAAAGTCATTTAAAATCTGCAGGACACTTGCACAGTCTTCATTTTAGAAGAATACATAATTTCAAAGTACATGGCTTTTATAAAGAAAAAGAAGGATCTCCAAAACAACCCTTTTGTCAAAGCAAATGAAAACCAATACAAATAATTAAAATTTTTAAAATTCTTAATACTTTACAAAGTGATTCAATGTAGATTGTATACTTTTGGTCTCATAACAACTGTGTGAGGTGAGCCTGGCATATATCAGCTTATTTTATAAATGAGAAAAAAGCTCAGAGGTTAAGTGACATCCTAGGGGTTACACAGCTGGTCTTAGACAAAAGTCTTTTTCTACAGGTGTCACGAGGTAGGGTCAGAACTAACAAGGACACTGAAGTGTCTAAACATTCAAACAGATGGCATTTGACATCTGACAAGAAAAAACACACCTCAGGGGATCCTAAAAACACTACTGAGGGATTCCTGGGTCATAGTTAATTGTACCATGTAGGAATAATTTCTGCTCAGCAACTCATTACTTGTTTCCTTAACCTAGGTTACTTTTGCAGCTTGTTTGATTCAGTCCTGCTTTATGAAGCTGTGGTTGGACATATAATAAGAAACCTAGAGGCCAGTATTTGGATATACTTTTGGTCCCTGGGTACCTCTGGACTCATTCACTTCAATTTCATTCAAGCTCTTAGAGACAATTTTCCAACAACTATTATTTTCCATAGACACAAAAGTAAGAAAGTTGATGAAATCTCTTGAAGTAGCAAAGTGTTATCAACTCATTCTGGGGCTTTCCTGGTGGCTCAGCGGTAAAGAATACACAAGTCAGTGCAGGATATTCAGGAGGTTTGATCCCTGGGTTAGAGAGATCCCCTGGAGCAGGAAATGGCACCCCATTCCAGTATTCTTGCTGGGAAATCCCATGGACAGAGGAGTCAAGTTAGCTACAGTTCATGGGGTTGCAAAGAGTAGGACATGACTTAGCAACTAAATAACAACTGACTCATTCTAAATAAGATTGAGTTATTCATTAGATGCTAAAAATCTTATTCATTATGATTTTTAAATCCCTTTATAGACACATAAATATCCATGTGTGTACACATTTCTAAGTGGGCAAAATCCCCTTGTAACGTGAGAGGAAAATGAGTTAAAAGTGTTTAAGAAATGCCTGATGCCTAGATTGGCCTAACCTTTATTCACAACACATTGGGAGATCTGAACTGGCAACAGATTTGATGTGGCAGGTTCCTGACAAGTAGCAAGTTATGGTGGGTATTTCCCCAAAGAACCATGGCACAGACAGATCACCTCCCCAATATCCCACACACTGGTGCTGCAAGGTTAACCATGTGCAGATGAAGTGAAATGATACTACGTGGTGATGGTTCTTGTCAGCAAGGCTTCCACAAGAATTCTTGTGGGCTTCCCTGGTGGCTCAGATGCTAAAAATCTGCCTACAAAGCAGGAGACCTGGGTTCAAGCCCTGGGTTGGGAAAACTGCCTGGAGAAAGGAATGGCTACCCACTCCAGTATTCTTGCCTGGAGAATGCTATGAACAGAGGAGCCTGGCAGGGTACAGTCCACGGGGTTGCAAAGAGCTGGACATGGCTGAGTGACTAACACTTTCACTTTCTTTCCACTTCTTGCAAGGGTCTAATAATGACAATGATGATATGTGTTTGTGCATCTAATTAAGATGGGGTGGTGAGGCTGTGTGTATGTGTGTGTGTGGCTGAAGGAGGTTGCAGTAGAGGGTGAATTGGAGAACAGGACCCCAGATTTGCAGTAGAGTCAATGAGATTACTATAAACTAAATGTTTGTGTCCACCAAAAATTTCTAGGTTGAAGCCCTAGAGGCCAATGTGTGAGATGGGGCCTTTGGGAGGTAATTAGGGTTAGATGAGATGAGGGCTTGCCAGGTGGCCAATGGTAAAGAACTTGCCTGCCAATGTGGGAGAGGCAGGAGACACAGGAAGATTCCTTGGAGAAGGAAATGGCAACTCACTCCAGTATTCTTGCCTGGAAAATTCCATGGACAGAGGACCCTGGCAGACTATAGTCAATGCGGTTGCAAAGAGTTGGACACAACTGAGCAACTGAGCGTGCACACGAGATCATGAGAGTAGGTAGGGCCCTGATGATGGGATTAATGCTCTTTTAAGAAGAGACACCACAGAGCTTGCTCTGTGCCATGTTAGGATGCAGAGAAAGTAGCTAACTGCAAGCCAAGAAGAGGGTCTTTGTCAGAACCTGACCTGATCCCAGACTTCTAGCCTCTAGAACTGTGAGAAAATAAACTTCTATTGTTCGGGTCATCTGATCTATGGTATTCTGTGTGACAGCCCAAGATGACTAAGACAGAGATAAATTTTTATTAATAGAAGTATAGGGGAGATAATTGAGTGGAACACAGTTGAGAGGAAGGGGAAGTTACATGGTAGGAAAATCAGTGAAAGTGTGCTTTTGGATTTGTAACGCATAGAATTAATTACAGATCATGCAAATAGATGAGGGGTTTTATAGCTTTTCTAAAATGCTGAATAATGTTACTAGGCAGATAAACTGCTGAACAGATGTTAAGTAGCTGTTGGTGATGACCCCCTTGGTTCCCCTTGTAAGGTAAGAACATCAAATCAATGATGGAATACAAAAGCCACAAATGGTGAAATCTTTAAAATTTCCAGCTTAAAGATCTTTTGAAAAATATTTTAAGAGGGGAAATCTGCAACCTTTATAGCCTGTTAATGAGAAGTTCCCTTTATGTACTTTCAATAAAGGGGCTTAAATTTTGTAAATTAGCACAGATTAATTCAGGTCTTATTTTGGGCTTTTTTTTTAAAGACTGAAAAGTAGAAAGGGCATATTTTCCCTTGGTTGGAAAGATGGATTAGATAATTTACCTTAAGGGTAAATAAAGATCAAGTTCCAATGTTTAGATTAGCATCCAATTTACTAGAAATCTCTACAAGAAAACTAGAGATACCAAGGGAACATTTCATGCAAAGATGGGCTCAATAAAGGACAGAGATGGTATGGCCCTAATAGAAGAAGATATTAAGAAGAGGTGGCAAGAATACACAGAAGAACTGTTCAAAAAAGATCTTCACGACCCAGATGATCATGAAGATGTGATCACTCACACTCACCTAGATCTGGACATCCTGGAATGTAGTCAGGTGGGCTTTAGGAAGCATCACTACAAAGCTAGTGGAGGTGATGGAATTCCAGTTGAGCTATTTCAAATCCTAAAAGATGATGCTGAGGAAGTGCTGCACTCAGTATGTCAGCAAATTTGGAAAACTCAACAGTGGCCACAGGACTGGAAAAGGTCAGTTTTCATTCCAATCCCAAAGAAAGGCAATGCCAAAGAATGCTCAAACTATCACACAATTGCACTCATCTCACACGCTAGTAAAGTCATGCTCAAAATTCTCCAAGCTATGCTTTAACAATATGTGAACCGTGAACTTCCAGATGTTCAAGCTGGTTTTAGAAAAGGCCAGAGATCAAATTGCCAACATCTGCTGGATCATCGAAAAAGCAAGAGAGTTCCAGAAAAACATCTATTTCTGCTTTATTGACTATGCCAAAGCCTTTGACTGTGTGGATCACAATAAATTGTGGAAAATTCTGAAAGAGATGGGCATACCAGACCACCTGACCTGCCTCTTGAGAAACCTGTATGCAGGTCAGGAAGCAACAGTTAGAACTGGACATGGGACAACAGACTGGTTCCAAATAGGAAAAGGAGTACGTCAAGGCTGTATATTGTCACCCTGCTTATTTAACTTATATGCAGAGTACATCATGAGAAATGCTGGGCTGGAGGAAGCCCAAGCTGGAATCAAGATTGCTGGGAGAAATAGCAATAACCTCAGATATGCAGATGACACCACCCTTATGGCAGAAAGTGAAGAAGATCTAAAGAGCCTCTTGATGAAAGTGAAAGAGGAGAGTGAAAGAGTTGGCTTAAAGCTGAACATTCAAAACTAAGATCCTGGCATCTGGTCCCATCACTTCATGGGAAATAGTTGGGGAAACAGTGGAAACAGTGGCTGACTTTATTTTTCTGGGCTCCAAAATCACTGCGGATGATGATTGCAGCCATGAAATTAAAAGATGCTTGCTCCTTGGAAGGAAAGTTATGACCAACCTAGACAGCATATTGAAAAGCAGAGACATTACTTTGCCAACAAAGGTCTGTCTAGCAAGGCTATGGTTTTTCCAGTGGTCATGTATGGATGTGAGAGTTGGACTATGAAGAAAGCTGAGCACTGAAGAATTGATGCTTTTGAACTGTGGTGTTGGAGAAGGCTCTTGAGAGTCCCTTGGACTGCAAGGAGATCCAACCAGTCCATCCTAAAGGAGATCAGTCCTCGGTATTCGTTGGAGGGACTGATGTTGAAGCTGAAATGCCAATACTTTGGCCACCTGATGTGGAGAGCTGACTCATTTGAAAAGACCCTGATGCTGGGAAAGATTGAGGGCAGGAGGAGAAGGGGACAACAGAGGATGAGATGGCTGGATGGGTAGACTCTGGGAGTTGTGATGGACAGGGAGACCTGGCATGCTACAGTCCATGGGGTCACAAAGAGTCGGACATGACTGAGCAACTGAACTGACTGACTGAGTATCAATGTGATGAGGAAGAACTAGCTTTCAAAATTTTGAATTCTCGTGTAGGTAATACATTTGAATCAGTTCTGATGAGGTGGATGAAACTGGAGCCTATTATACAGAGTGAAGTAAGCCAGAAAGAAAAACACCAATACAGTACACTAACGCATATATATGAAATTTAGAAAGATGGTAACAATAACCCTGTATACGAGACAGCAGAAGAGACACTGATGTATAGAACAGTCTTTTGGACTCTGTGGGAGAGGGAGAGGGTGGGATGATTTGGGAGAATGGCATTGAAATACGTATAATATCATATATGAAACGAGTTGCCAGTCCAGGTTCGATGCACGATACTGGATGCTTGGGGCTGGTGCACTGGGACAACCCAGAGGGATGGTATGGGGAGGGAGGAGGGAGAAGGGTTCAGGATGGGGAACACGTGTATACCTGTGGTGGATTCATTTAGATATTTGGCAAAACCAATACAATATTGTAAAGTTTAAAAATAAAATAAAATTTAAAAAAAATAAAAAAATGAAAGAAAAAAAATGGTTATATGCAATTGCCCAATATATGAAATAGAGAAAGCATCATGTTTACTAAAATTTTGTTACTCATTTGAAGCAAGAAAGTCAGTGCAACCTTCAATTAGATATCAAGACACCACACAAAAAAAGGCCCTTTAAAAAGACACTAGCCTAATAAATGCTGGCAACTGCAAAGTATAACATTATAATTAATGTTTTGAAATATAAAAGGATTAAAATCATTAGCTAAACTTTGGTTGGTTTTGCAAATGAGATTCACTGTGGAAGTTTCTAAAATGTTCTAGTATTTGCAATATTTACATGTAAACTTTGTATAGTTCTAGAATTGTTTGATATTTGTATGCTGAACAAATATAAAAGACTCATATACCTACATTCAGTTGGGTGCCTCTAATAAAGTCCAATATTGGCAAGATTCGCTTCCCCATTGTCTCCGTGTGTCTCACTGTGTCTTCTCTGGTCAGCAGACTGAAGGGAGTTTTATGTTCTAAAAATTGTAACAATAAACTTTTATACTATTTTTTGCTAGACATCCATTTCAAAATGCTTTTCTTAGCAAGCTGAAAACAGACACATCAATATTAATAGATATGAAATCTTTAGTACAGGAATGAGCCCCATCTCAAAGACCACAAGTATCACAATGAAAGATCTATGAGAAGAAAGGCAGAGGAGACATTGCCCTTTGGAGACTATCATTTATTCCTTTTGCTGTGTTTCCTGATTGAGATCTAAGGGACAGCCTATAACAATTTACCTCTCTCTGCAGAGTATGCTTTTCCTGAGTTGTGAAAAAAAGGTTGTCATAAATGTGTCTGATTCTTGTCTTATTTCTCCCAGGTATTATTCAAGTGTGCAAATCCCATTGACTTTGAATGTAGCTTGAAGTTGAGATAAGCCTCGGAGGATGGAGTGCCAGACAAAACACAAATCCTTAATTATGTGAGTAGAGTTGAAGGGATAAATTCAGCCTGCTCATGAATTCAGCCCGCAAGTCTGAGACTTCAACTCTACATGAATATTTTCTTGATTTTTGAAAGTTTTCAATTAGAATTACTGAGCACCACTTAACTAGAATACTCTTTAGGAGAGCTGAGGTCTTGGTTAATTACATAAGAAAAGAGTGGAACAGATATTAATACAATGGCAGATAATCCAAGTGATTTAACGGGGTCATTGTCTATACTTTTGATTTCATACAGTAGTTTTGTTGCATAATTTTCTTCTATGTTTGCTAATTGGTGGTGACAGAAGCTTGTATTTGCTTGTATTCTGTAAGTGCCCATGATTAGGCATTGGTGATAGTGTGATTGGGGTGAGATGGTTGGCGTGAGGGAGGTGGGTGCTCTTGGGGAACCAGAATTCCAGGTATTGTTGACTAACCCACAAAGAAGACTGGAAGGAGTTAAGAAATACCCAAGAAACTTTTTGGTGCTCAGGCCCTACTATATGCTAGGCTTGAAATGAATAAAGCTTAGTGAATCATGCACATTATTCATTAATGAATAATTAATTGTGCCTTAAAACAGTATTGAAAGATAAGAAGTCCAGGTGAGTTACCTGTAAATGTTGGTAACTTCCTACTTGACACTTTTTCCAAAAACTTTCCATCTTCTTTGTTTTTGAACCCAAGAGTCAAGAGATACTGTTGAGGAGGAAAAGATGACCAGTCAACTGTCTGAGGCAACACGTGGAGTCCTTGAAAGTCTAAAAAAAGAGAACAAAAAAAATTTATCATTTTATTGTTTTCAAGGTATTTTCCCCCCTAGATTCCAAGAATTATACTTGGAAAAAGGGATAAATACAAAAATTAAAGACACAAAGCAAAAGTATGTGCATCAAAAGGTCAAATAGATAATATGTCAAAATCATACTTTATTATTCATATTTTTCTTAAAATATAAGCAAACAGAAGGGATAACAATAAAATACAGCTAGGTTACTTTTTCCTCATTTGCCATATTCAACATAACACAAAACTCAGGACCACAGGCTTGCAGGCTTGATATTTTTCTGTGTGACACTTTTCAAGAGAATTTGGTTTTTCTGTTCACAGTTTAAGAAAATAACATATGAAAGGAAAGAGAAAAATTACCAAGAATTAAAATATAAAGCTAATTAATTTAGTTGCTATTCCTCCTATAGCTGAAGGAAATTTAAAATGATAAATGTACTGACTTTTGTAATTAGACTTAATTTTTGTAATTAGAATTAATTTTTGTAATTACTTTTGTAATTAGACTTAGAAATAATTCAAGTGTCAAGAAAATGGTTCTAAAACAAACTCTGTTCTTAATGACCACAAAAACTAATATTTACTTAGTAATTATTTTCTACCTTCCCTTATTCTAAATATTTTGTGTTCATTCTATTAATATTGTGTTAGTTTCAGGTGTATAGAAAAGTGATTCAATTATATATATGTATACATATTTTTTCAGATTCTTTTCCATCATAGGTTATTAAAAGATATTGAAAATAGTTTCTTGTGCTGTACAGTAAATCCTTGTTGCCTATCTATTTTATATGTAATAGTTTGTATCTGTTAATGCCATACTCCAATTTATCCCTCCCCTCCTTCCCTTTCCTCTTTGGTAATGTTTGTTTTGTGTGTGCATGTTCAGTCATGTCTCTTTGAGACCCAGTGGGCAGTAGCCCACCAGGCTCCTCTCTCCATGGGATTTCCTAGGCAAGAATACTAGAACGGGTTACCATTTCCTGCTCTAGGGCACGCTCCTGACCGAGGGATTGAACCCATGTCTCTTGTGTCTCCTGCATTGGCAGGCAGATTCCTTACCACATGCCACCTGAGAAGCCCTTGTTTTGTGTGTATTCTCTAAATCCTCAAGATAACTTTACAACATTGGTACTGTTATCCTCATGTTACAAACAGGAGGTTGAGGTACACAGATAGGAAGTGAATTGTCTGGAAACACAGCCTGTAAGTGGACAAAGCAAGATTCATACTGGGCAGTCTGACTGTGGAGACCATGGGCCTGACCACTGCACTCCGCTTTCGGCTTGCTTGGCTTTGGGACAGGGACAAATGTTAGCCATGGGGTCTTGGAGGCCAGATTTACCTCATTCATCTCCATTCTGAGTAATAATGCTTTATACAATAGACTTCTCAAACGAAGGATAATGAACAGAGTTTAATGAGCCCTCCCTACTTAACACTGCCAGGGAGGGAAAAAGATGAAATTTCAAATATCCTTGAATTATGATTTAGATGAAAATTTTAAATCTAGAATCAGAACTCAAATGGCAACAGTTCAAATATAGTCTTTGCTATCTGTAGTATTTCTTTTAAAAATAATAGACACAGTAAACCATTAGTGTTTTTATCTGCATTTTCTGACTCCTCCACCTGCCTTTTGAGCCGCAAAACACTTTATTCAAGCTAAAATTTAACTGAGAAGCCCACTATTTAAAGTCAGTAAAGGCAGAGGTTTTCCATTAGAAGCCTGAATCAGTGACCACTGCCCCTCATTGCTGTGCCCCATTTTATATCCCTCACACCGTAGCCATCTTGAAACCTCCCCTTCCCCACCACCAGAGGTCGTTTTTTAAAGCACAGTTTGGAAAACACTGCCATAAGCTACGTGGCACATTTTGGTTAAGTAAATAGCATATGGCTGTCAAATAGAGTTAACATGTAGGCTGATAATTAAGAGAAAATATTACAAAATATCTTGTGAACACAAGTACAGAAGAAAAATACATTAAACACTATTTAGTCTTTGGTGACTCAGGATCTGATAACCACTCAGTAATATTGAAGACTGACAATAACATGACCCTTCTTCTGTGTCCTACACAATACCCGGATTATCCTTCTCACTCAGTAACCACATAGAGCAGGACATATTATGCCTACCCTACAAATGACCAAACTGGAGCTTCAAGAAGTTACAAACTTACCCAAGACCATACAGCAAATGGAGGGACAGGAATTGAGAGTCAGGCAGCTGGACATCAGAGCACAGGGCTTAACTCTCAAAACGACCCACTGATAATTATCATCACTTTGACAATCAATGGGAAGCGAGTTACAGAAGCAGGGCAATGCCAATATGTAGATGGCTTTACCAGACCCAATTCTAGATTGGACACTTCCTTACTCTATCTAGAAAAGTACAACAAAGGCTCAAGGGTTCATAACTTTATAGGCACTTCAAATGCAGATTGCAATATGAGATGATGCTTTAGTTGGTGTTTGAATTCCAAACTCTTTTTAAAACGATGGCTCATTTCTGTAAACGAGGTAAAATGTGATTTCTGCATTTGCATAAAATTTCTTTGCCTTTGAAATCTCCTGCAGATATTCACAGACACACCCAACCAAGAGTTTACCTGTTTTACTGAAACTGCCAATCACCCAATCATGTGAAAAGGCAGCTAAGTAAAAATAAAAATGGATACTATTTTGAGCTGTGTGCTCAGTCATGTCCGACTCTTTGCAACTTCATGGACTGTAGCCTGCCAGGCTCCTCTGTCCATGGAATCTTCCAGGCAAGAATACTGGAGTGGGTTGCCATTTCCTCATTATTCTGATAAATGGTCATAACTTGTTTTTTTGGATTGCTATTATTCTTTTGCACTCTCTAAGAGCCGGCATTTCTAAATTGCTGGCATTTCCAGGAACTAGCATACTCTAGAGGTGGAGGGTAAGAGAGGGTGTGTGTTCCCTAGCGACGGTTTGCTCTTTTATCTGATTTTGCTTCCTCACTTAAAAGGCCCCAGGGCCTTCTGGTCAGACTGTGATGAAGTCTGGGGCCACCCTTTGGAGAGAGGCTTGGCTATTTGGGTAACTCCAGAGAACCCCTGAATGAGTGTGTTTAGGGTGTGCTGTGAATGGGCTGGTATTTGAGGTGAGTTGCAGGCGGCATCGGAGAAGGCAATGGCACCCTACTCCAGTACTCTTGCCTGGAAAATCCCATGGACAGAGGAGACTGGTAGGCTGCAGTCCATGGGGTCACTAAAAGTCGGATACGACTGAGCAACTTCACTTTCACTTTTCACTTTCATGCATTGGAGAAGGAAATGGCAACCCACTCCAGTGTTGTTGCTTGGAGAATCCCAGGAATAGGGGAGCCTGGTGGGCTGCCATCTATGGGGTCACACAGAGTCAGACACGACTGAAGTGACTTAGCAGCAGCAGCAGCAGCAGGCTGTATCTTGAGATTTGGCATTTTCTGATATGTCTCTATTGCCAGAAACAGCCAATGTTTGCAGGATCTGTTACATAAATAGAATAAAGAATGAGAGGTTGATCTCTTCTTGTTCTTAAATATTTGATGGATAAAGAGTGACAGTGGTTAGATCAACTAGAGAAATTAATATTAGCACTATAGCTAATTTACTATAAAATATATTTTCAAAAAGGTATTTTTTATTCCTTTTGGTGATGTATGTTTCATCTTGTTCAATCCATTGTTCAATTCTAATTGAAGTTTTGAAATGTGAGAGGCCTCTATAAACATACTGCTAAATCAAAAACTATTTTTAAAGTATCATTTTTATTCCATTTGTATGCAGAGTAAATTGCAGTTGTGTGAACATTTAGCCTAGCAGGTGGTCTATGACCCAAAATGACAACATACTTCCAGATGTTGAATCTCATGTAACATTAATTTGAGCGCTAATTGTTCTTAGTTTTATGCTCATAAACCTCTACCTACGTCCGAAAAGCCCTGAGCCTCTGATGGGTATGAAAATTAACCAGACTATATTGTCCTTTGGTAGGAAAGTTGAATTGATTAAAGATGTCTTCTTTGCTCCTGTCTTGTCAGAAGAAAACTTGGGAGAAATAAATCCCTTAAGGCATTCGTTTACAATTTATCACAATTGCAGATGAAATTTGGATGACTAGGACCAAAACTATTATTAAAAAATCAGTTTGCAGGTATGACACGGTTCCAAATTTTTACCATTAAGAAAGCAGATGTTTTTTAAAAAATACCAAAGATAGATGATACAAACTTAGTTTCTTGTAGAAACATGCTCTTTCAATTCTTTGGCCTCCAAGTGAAAGATGTCCAACTTTCAGCAAAAGAGGGTAATGTTTGCCCTGATTTTATCAAGAACCTTTTATTGTACCTCAGGAGGCTGGAGCTGACTGGCAGGTACTCAAGTCATTCTTGTTCTTTGACCTTCTGTATGTTCCCTCCTTTCTCCTTGAAGTCACCTTCCTGAAGCTCAGTGACAGTTTCTGTCTCTTTGTCCCTCTCTTTGCCTTTCTGTTTGTCTGTGTCTCCCTTTCTCTCCTACCCACATGCCTACTGCTTCCCCTTCCTCCCTCTCTCTTCTACGCTGTCTCTTACTGTTATTTTCTTCATATAAATACTCTTGGGGGAATTTCTCTATTCTTGTGGCATTAGCTACTACTTCTAATCAAAAGACTGGGGGATCCAAAGCCATAGTCTCATCTACAAAATTTCACGCATCACATTTCCCAGTGCCTACTGGGACACTGGAGAAGGCAATGGCACCCCACTCCAGTACTCTTGCCTGGAAAATCCCATGGATGGAGGAGCCTGGTAGGCTGCAGTCCATGGGGTCGCTAGAGTCGGACACGACTGAGCAACTTCACTTTCACTTTTCACTTTCATGCATTGGAGAAGGAAATGGCAACCCACTCCAGTGTTCTTGCCTGGAGAATCCCAGGGACGGGGAGCCTGGTGGGCTGCCGTCTATGGGGTCACACAGAGTCGTACACAACTGAAGCGACGCAGCAGCAGCAGCAGCAACTGGGACACTGCCATTTGCTCACCATTACAAACGTTACCTCACAAAGAGCAAGTATATGCCTTAAAAGTGAGTTTTGAAATCTCCACAACATCCGTCTCACCTTCTTTTCACCAGTATATTGTTGGAATGGCCATTGTTCACCCAATTATTTTGGCTTAAAATTTTGAAGCCATTGTTGACTTTTCTTTCCTCTGGTTCTCTGACATTTAGGGAATCCCCAAATCTCATTAAATCTGCCCACTGTAATACAACTTATATTAACCCCTTTCTTTTGCATTATCAGTGCTAGCACACTGGTTAAATTTCTGATCACATAGCACCCGGATTATAGAAAACGTTTCCCAGCAAGCCTTGCTACCATCAGTAACATTTCACACCCATATATCCACAACACCAATCAGTGAATATTCATTCCTGAAATATCACCAGTATCACCTTTGTCATTGTCACCTCCTTCCTCAGGAATTTCAGTGCTTCTTTCCCATATTCAAGGCTCTCAATTGTGTGCATGCGTTTCACAATCTATACTTCATTCCTATGTGTTCTCCAATATAAATCTTTCTCATCAACTCTGCTGATTTTACTAATTTGTAGCAGCCTGTGGTCATCCTGCCTTTGAATTTTTCTTTGTGCTTTAACACTTGAAACAACTTCCTATTCTCTCAGTATTTCTTTTATTCAATCAATCACTATTCTTCCAGACTGTGCCTAATTTAAGTCCCACCTAGTCCATAAAGTGAAGAAGGCGATGGCACCCCACTCCAGTATTCTTGCCTGGAAAAGCCCATGGACATGGGGGCCTGGTGGGCTGCAGTCCATTGGGTCGCTAGGAGTTGGACACGACTGAGCAACTTCACTTTATTTTTTCACTTTCGTGCATTGGAGAAGGAAATGGCAACCCACTCCAGTGTTTTTGCCTGGAGAATCCCAGGGACGGGGGAGCCTGATGGGCTGCCGTCTTTGGGGTCGCACAGAGTCAGACATGACTGAAGCGACTTAGCAGCAGCAGCAGTCCATAAAGGGGCTTCCCTGGTGGCTCAGTGGTAAAGAACCTGCCTGCCAATGCAGGAGATGTGGGTTTGATCCCTGGGTTGGGAAGATCCCCTGGAGAAGGAATTAGCAACCCACTCCAGTATTCTCACCTGGGAAATTCCGTGGACAGAGAAGTCTGGTGGACTACAGTCCATGGGGCCGCAAAAGAGTCAGACACAACTTAGCAACTAAAACAACAGTCCATAAAGGGCTTCCTAAGTACTTCAGAGTGAGTGAGTGAAGTCACTCAGTCATGTTTGACTCTTTGCGACCCCATGGACTGTAGCCTACAAGGATCCTCTGTCCATGGAATTTTCCAGGCAAGAGTACTGGAGTGGGTTGCCATTTCCTTCTCCAAGGGATCTTCCCAACCCAGGGATCGAACCTAGGTCTCCCGCGTTGCAGGCAGACGCTTTACCGTCTGAGCCACAAGTACTTCAGAACCTCCTCCCAAACTCTTAAAGAACACCTAGACTCTTCATTCCAGAGTGCATCTCCTCATGTTTAATGGGGTTATGTCTCATCACTCCAATAAGTTTTAATCCTCTTGAAGATAACATTGTCAAGATATCTTCATGCTCCAAGCACCTAGTAGGTGCTCAGTCAATACTTGAATTGAATCTAAAAAAAAAAAACAAAACACTTTTCTTAATCCTGTATTTTTAATGGTCCAGTAAGAATAGAACTTCAAAAAAATCAAGGCTAATTAGATGTTCAGAGCTTCTGAGATAGGATTTATTTCTCTGTCACAATGGTGCGATCACTCACCTAGAGCCAGACATCCTGGAATGCAAAGTCAATTGGGCTTTAGGAAGCATCCCTACGAACAAAGCTAGTGGAGGTAATGGAATTCCAGCTGAGCTATTTCAAATCCTAAAGGTGATGCTGTTAAAGTGTTGCACTCAATATGCCAGCAGATTGGAACACTCAGTGGTGGCCACAGGACTGGAAAAGATCAGTTTTCATTCCAATCCCAAAGAAAGGCAATGCCAAAGAATGTTCAAACTGCTACACAGTTGCACTCATCTCATACATCAACAAAATGCTCAAAATTCTCCAAGCTAAGCTTCAACAATACGTGAACTGAGAAATTCCAGATATTCAAGCTGGATTCAGAAAAGGCAGAGGAACCAGAGATCAAATTGCCAACATCCGCTGGATCATGGAAAAAGCAAGAGAGTTCCAGAAAAACATCAATTTCTGCTTCATTGACTATGCTAAAGCCTTTGACTGTGTGGATCACAACAAATATGGAAAATTCTTCAAGTTGGGAATACCAGACCACCTGTCCTGCCTCCTGAGAAATCTATAGGCAGGTCAAGAAGCAACAGTTAGAACTGGACATGGAACAACAGACTGGTTCCAAATCAGGAAAGAAGTACATCAAGTATTGTCACCCTGCTTATTTAACTTCTATGCAGAGTACATCATGAGAAATGCTGAGCTGGATGAAACACAAGCTGGAATCAAGATTGCCGGGAGAAATATCAATAACCTCAGATATGCAGATGACACCACCCTTATGGCAGAAAGTGAAGAGGAACTAAAGTGCCTTTTGATGAAAGTCAAAGAGGAGAGTTAAAAAGCTGGCTTAAAACTCAATATTCAAAAAATGAAGATCATGGCATCTGGTCCCATCACTTCATGGCAAATAGTTGGGGAAACAACGGAAACAGTGACAAACATTTTTCTTGGGCTCCAAAATCACTTCGGACTGTGACTGCAGCCATGAAATTAAAAGACGCTTACTCCTTGGAAGAAAAGCTATGACAAACATAGACAGCATATTAAAAAGCAGAGACGTTACTTTGCCAACAAAGATCCATCTAGTCAAAGCTGTGATTTTTCCAGTAGTCATGTATGGATGTGAGAGGTGGACCATAAAGAAAGCAGAGCACTGAAGAATTAATGCTTTTTAACTGTGGAGTTGGAGAAGACTCCTGAGAGTCCCTTGGACTGCAAGAAGATCAAACCAGTCCATCCTAAGGGAAATCAGTCCTGAATATTCATTGGAAGGACTGATGCTGAAGCTCCAGTACTTTGGCCACCTGATGCAAAGAAGTGACTCATTGGAAAAGACCCTGATGGTGGGAAAGATTGAAGGCAGGAGGAGAAGGGGATGACAGAGGATGAAATGTTTGGATGGCATCACTGACTCAATGGACATGAGTTTGGGTAAACTCCGGGAGTTGGTGATGGACAGGGAGGCCTGGTGTGCTGCAGTCCATGGGGTCGCAAAGAGCTGGACCTGACTGAGCGACAGAACCAAACTTATCTGAAATTTAGAAAAGAATATCACACAATTTTTTTCATTTTCCCTAAACATTAAGTGGTTTCTTGTCAATTTACAAAGGGTAAGTGAGGTAAAATAATCTGTATTAGATAACTCAGGGTAGTTGGTGCTCAAATGAACAGACCAGCTCTGCTGAGATGGAAGAATTAGTTTCTTATTCAGGTTGCGCTCTTGATGCAGCTTGTTCTCTGGGAAACGTGGACTCTTCGTCACTAAGAAGATTGGATATATGGAGAATCTGGCTAAGTGAAACTGTCAGAAGCACCAGAAAAGCACCTGCAAAAATGTGAACTATTGAGTATAGATCAGCTGACTCATCTCTATGTAGGAGGGACTGCTTATTTTCATGAAGCTACATATCTGTAAAATAAAATTTGAGCTCTCTGGACATAAAGTAGAAAGCACAGATACCACCATCATCAATATTTTCTGTTGGACACCTCAACATAGCCACAGTCAACAGATTGTGGATGAACTTTTTAAAGCAATTTGGAAAAAAGAAAAGTCATAGAGACTTTAAAACTTTTTTAGAAATACGCAAATTTGCCAAGGTTCTCTTATCACCTTTCCCTAAGTTTCATTTCCTCTCTATTTTCCAGTGTCTATGTCATTTCTCTGCCCTTTGTCCATAACAAAATGTTCTGACATTTTGGGTTAGAGCAAAATCTCATTTCTAAAGGTCCCAGTTGTTCACTGTGAGATGGGACCATGTCAGTTTTATATGACTTCCTTTTAGTGCTCAGTTTCAGAGTTTAGTTTCTCCAGTCCCTTCATAATGCCAGCACTTTGTCACTACTTCTTTCCCAATCATTTTCTGAGCTTTATCTTGTACTTCTTTTAATACCGATACCTCTGTCTTGGAAGTTATCCACAAATTCACATCAGCAAGAAAATAGCAAAAGGCAGCAGCTTTTGCAGCTAACTTATCATTATTGCCCCCCTATAAATAATAAAAGTTTCCACTTTTAAAAGCATAGTGTATTTTGATTTTTGCATTTGATGTGTGAGAAAGCTGTATGTATAACGAATCTTTGTATAAAAAATTGTATTTTCCTTTTGACCTTCGTTATAATGTCAGAGCTGTAGATGCAAGTGAAAAAAATTGGTTTTCATTCCTAATTTTCCCTTTAGGCTGCTGGGCTACTTCTCCAAACCAATCTTTGTATGTTTCCTCTCATAACCCATTTGTAAAATGTGAAAACATTAATAACTACATAAGATTTTTATATGTAGTTTATTTTTATTTCACTTGAAATTCTTATTGTTTCTGAAGTTTTATGTTTAATCAGCTGTATTGTATTTATTCTGGGGAAGTTCCTTAATTCCATCCCTAACAAAGTAGATTTGAGACAAACAGGAAAGATATTATTTCCTTCAATATTTGTTAGATTCACAGTTAGTGAAATAACATATTGTCGCTATAACGCCCTGAATTTCTGGGGCCTGGAGTAGGATTATTTTTCCCCTTCTTTGAAAATTTTAACTCTAGACATGGGATAAGGTTTGAATTTATACTATACCTAGATACCCAGGAAATCTCAAAGGCTCTCTCATTGGTAGGACTCTCTAGTGTTTGGAAAAATCAAAAGAAATCCCTGGGAGGAAACAAAGTCAACCCAAACTCTACTGGATTCTCATATGTAAAGCCACACTGAATAGTGGATTGCACCCAAGAGTAAATAACATACGCATGTTACTATCTACAGTCAGTGAGAGATGGTGGGGTATCATAGAAAAATAGTTGGTCTTTGTCCCCAGTTTCTGGCATAGAGCTTCTATGATGCTTGGAATTTCCTGAGTGGTAACGGATAATAGGAGTGTCTTTTGTTCTAATGAGGTGACTCTTGGCAGACCCCAGAGAGCATATGCCAGGATGGGGGCTAGTCTCAAGAAAGACCAAGCCTTGATTGGAAACATGGAACTTTCAGCCTCATTCTTCATGCTCTGGGGAGACAGGCTGGAGATTGAGTTAATCACCAGTGGCCAATGATTAAACCAATCATGATGAAACCTCCATAAACCCCCCAGATGATGGGGTTCAGAGAGCTTCTGGGTTAGTGCAGTTCAGTGAGGTACTGGGAGAGTGGTGCATCCAGAGAGAGCTTGGGAGCTCCCTGAACACACACACATACACACCTCTACATACCTTACTTTGCCCTATGTTTTTCCATACGATGTTACCAAAAAAACCCAGATGAACTTTTTGGAAAACCCAATATCTCTTCAGTTTGGCTGTTTTTGAGTTGTATCCTTTATGATAAACTAGTAATAGTAAGTAAAGCACTTCCTGAGTACTATGAGTCATCCTGGAAAATTATAAGACCTAAATTGGGGGTGGTGGGAACCCTGGCATCTGAAGCTGGGGGGGGGCAGTGTTGTAGGATAGATCCCTTAATCTGTGAGGTCTGTACTAACTCTGGATAGTTAGTACCAAAGTTGAATTATTAAAAGCCCAGTTGGTGGCTGAGAGTTAGAGCAGTGGTACAGAAAACACCCACATATTTGGTGTCAAAAGTGTTGTGAGGAAAAAGCAATCCTATATTTGGGGTCAGAAGTGAGATTTGCTAAAATGGTTTTGGCTCATGGAAACATGTGGTTTGGGAAGAAAAAGGATAAAAGAGTGGAGGGTGAGAAGTCTTTGATTCCTGGGTGGCCACTCGTGGTGTGCGACTGCAGCTGTGCTGTGATCAGTTACTAAAGATAAGAGTTACCCATTGTAGCGATGAACCCAATGCCTGGGGAGCTGATTCACTGAATGCATTAAGGAATACAAACTAGCAAAAGAAAAGCAAAATGTACAGTCTTGATTATCATTACCTGTTACAGCTAAAATGAAATTAAAAGAGAGTTCTGAATTGGATTAACATTTACAGTCCATGGGGTTCCAAAAAATGGGACATGACTGAATGACTAACACTCATTCAGATTCAAAATGGATGGCATAGAGAGACAAAGAAATAGAAAATACAAGGAACGGCTTCAGTGATAACGGAAAATTGGATGAATAGAGGTAACAAATGTCCAGCTAAAATTCTTCAATGAAAGAATAGCAAGGAGTAAGGATTAGTATTTTTTTTAATGTTGACAGTTTTTAAGAATATATGAATTTTTCAGAATATATGAATACATGACTCCTTAGATTATGGAGCACAGTGACTTCCAGGTGAGGACAGTGTTTATGTTGGTAGGAGGTAGGGAATGGTTGGGGATTTTTCAGAGGCCAGTAGAGGATACCTGGAGAGCTAGCAATGTTTTTTTTTTTTTACTTTATTTATTCCATAATAATTAGTTTAGCTGAGCATTTGTTTTGTGTAAATTTAAATGTCTGTGATATTTCACAATAAAAATGATTTAAATAATAAATGAGAAAAGATGAATAACTTGGCTGAGGGGACTTTCCTGGTGGTCCAGTGGTTAAAAAATTGCGCTTCTAATGTAGAGGGCCTGGGTTCAATCCCTTGTCCAGTAACTAAGACCCCACATGCCAATGTGGCATGGCCAAAAAGTAAATTAAAAAAAAAAAAAAGAATAACAAATAACTTGGATGGGGCTCTATTTTAAGTGTGAAAAGCAGTGATTATCTCTGGATCACAAGATCATCAAGAAAAGCTCCTGCCTAAAAGGCGTAAGGTAACTGAGCCAAGTATTAAAGCATAAGTAAATAGGACCTGAATGCCAAATATGTAAAACTGAAGAAAAAAAAAAGGATAATACTGCAAAATAGAAATTTCCAATTCTGCACACAACCGATTTGTAGAGTTTAAAATTAAGAACACAGAGACATTGTTTTACATAATTGAGAGTTCAGTCTTTAGGGATTTTAATGCTCAGATGCATGATTCATTAGATAGCAGTGCCTAATGATTAACTATGATATTACAGAGTGGCTAGATTAGACAACATAAGTAAGTGTTTCAGGAAAAATAAAATCTTAACATGAATATTTACCTCACTGCTCCTTTACCTACTGAAATGAGCTCAGTTTATTTTGAAATTATTATGGAGCTTGTTTTTTTTTTAATGTAGACTGAGGTAACTGGTGATGGATAAGAGCCTGAGAAACTGTTAAGGCTGCCAAGATTGATATGAGAAAGGGATTACTCTGTTCATGAAGGAATGAACTTGGGGAGTGTATTTGGAGAGCTTAGAGTGGGAAAAGAGACTTGGCGGGAAGCTGCCATGTAAGTGTGTGCATGTGTACATTACAAGTTTTCTCTGAGCATGATGGATAAAATACCTCTCACATCTGCTTTCTGCCATGTATCTCATTCCAACCACAGCACCTTGCCCCAACACATTGGTTTTTCTTAAGAGGCTAGAGTAAAAACTTACATTACTTCCATTTATTTTTGAATTACTGACTGGTATTTCTTGAAATGAAACATTGTTTGTCTTCAGTCAGGTCCCATAAGAAAACACATTAAGCAGGATGCATTACACTTTCAGAGAGGTCCAGGAGAAATGTAATCATAGAAGGCAAGAGACAGTAGATGATGGAGACCAGAGGTGAACAATGTTGTAACCTGCTACTGTGAAGGCTAAGTGGGTGCTCACTGAGAAGTGTTTACTCTCATTAGATAGAATAGTGCTGGAACACCACTCTTCCCATTGGGAAGACCAACAGTTTAATATTTTAAGAACAGAGACTTTAGCCCTGTATATGAGGAATTTCTTTACTTTGGGAATGATTCTCTATTTCTACAAAGAATTCTTGTGGTACAAACATGAGATTATTTATCTTTATAACCAACCTAGCTGTAACACTTTCATAATAATATTGGAGATGTAGACTCTTTAGTTCTATAAACTTTTCCATTTGATAAAGTGAGTTAGAAAGAGGAGGAAAATAGTTTAATTTTGGAAGTTCTTGATCATGCTAAAATTATAGAAGAAGAAAGAATAAAATAAGGAATTTTAACTTCACATTTTAGAGAGCATAAGACTATTATCCTTACTGGTAAATGATGACTGAACAAGAACAAGGTTATAAATTTCAGTGAAAAGCAATTTTTAAAGGTCTATTTTAAAACAACATATTATTCCTCTGAACATACATATTTACTCTTGGGAACTAAATTACATTGGAAAGACAAAATATGACTCTATCCACCTAAGTGTTAAAGTAATTGATATCTGATCCAGAAAACTTTTCTATTAAACATTACTAAGCACAGATCCATTACTGAATATTTATTTATTTAGCAAATAAATCTTGATATTTTCATCAAGTGGAGACAGGATATGCTTATTGTATTACTTTATTATTATTAAAATATAACCATGCAAGAATAAGAACTATAAAGAATTGCATTATTTCATTGGAATATATGAATAAAAATCTCAAGCAAAATCTTTATAAATGAAAACATAATAAATCTAGGGTTAGTGAATTATTATTTGTTTTATATATGCTGACTACTCTGCATCAATCAAATTAGATTTTTCCTTAAATAAGAAAAATGGATAGCTACACTGCTAAAATTCAGTAATTTTTTTCCTCCATGAGATGTAGTACAATATAACTCTATTATAATATAGCTTTAAGATTTTGGTAGGTCTTACCACATTCCCCACATAGCAAAGAATGCACAGTGAATTCCTGAGGATATATAAGCCTGGTTGTCCAATGAGGCAGATTTGAATTTTGACCCTCCCTTATCAGTCTTGTAGAGGTTATAAGGGCAATATAAATATGGTCTTAGTGACTGCCACTGAGAGAGGCTTCCTTGGTGGCTCAGTCAGTAAAGAATCCGCCTGCAATGTGGGAGACCTGGGTTCAATCTTTGAGTTGGGAAGATCCCCTGGAGGACATGGCATCCTACTCGAGTATTCTTGCCTGGAGAATTCCAAGGACAGGGGAGCCTGGCAGGCTACAATCCATGGGATTGCCAAGAGTCAGACATAACTGAGCAACTAAGCACAGCTCTGAGGGTGAAGTGAGTTTTTCTCATAATAAATCACTAATTTAGTTGGTCTATTTAATAAAATATTAAAACTATTTAGACCTCTATGAATTTCAAAATGAGTTTTTTACAGTTTTTTCCCTTTGCAATTTATTTTTCATGTGAAAATCCCTGATAAGGGTGACTGTGAATTAGGGGTTAGCTAGAAAGAACACACTGCCTGGGGGATCTCTATCACGAATACTCTTCTTGCTTATCACCATCACCTCTGCCGGCTATTACTGGGATCACAGCATTGTCACATGACCACAGAGTAATGAACTCAATACTGTGTATGCTTGCTGAAGGTGACCTGGAGTTGGGCAGAGTTTCTGAGTAGGAGGTTTGTCTGCCAGCCTCTGCTGGGAGAGCTAAATGTATTAGTCTCCAAGTTTTAATGATAATACCTACTTATACTGTAGAACTTTGATAGGTGGACTTTTCATCCAAGATCTTCAAGGTACAGATTTTTATGACCTTCATCTGTTGACTGTTGACTTAGATGACTTCTAAAACTCCTACTTGTGATCTCAGTTTTTCCTGCTGGAATGCAAACTGTGTAATTGTGTTCTGTCTCCTGTGGGGCATCTGTGTCTCTCCTGAAATGTTCCCTTTCTTTGAGTGGGTACAAACACATATGTATGAGAACATCCACCTGTAGTTGTTCAAGGAAGGATGAGTGAGTGGGAGGTAGAAAGGAATGTACACAAACTAGATGTTACTGAGGGTGAGTTTGACTGCACATGGGGGGATGTTTATCCTTTCTCCATTGAGTTCACATGAATTTATTGTGTACACTGTAGATGGAGTAGGAAACCATCTACTAGTTATGTTGTAAGGTAGTCTGTTAGAGTTAAGTCACCTGATTTAACAGAGAACCTCCAAATCTCAGTGATCTGAGACGAAAGAATTTTTTTTTTTTTTAATTTGTGTAGGTATTCAGTGGGTTGCCTTCCATATGGTCATTCAGGGATCCAAGCTTCTTTTGCCTTGTAGCTTCTTTAGTTCTGCAGTTCTACCCACTCAGTCAGTAGCAAGGGAGAGAGAATTCTATATGGCAGAAGTTTATGGGTCAGGCCTGCGAGTGGCATAAATTATTTCTACCCATATTCAAACACTGTCTGTTATTGAGTCACCAACCTCACTGAACCTTGCCACTTTTGGTGGCAAGGACTTCTATTCCCAAACTGCTCTTTCATCTGTTTTCTCCTCCACCATTCTTTTAATTAGAATCAGCCTTCAATTCCATAATTTGAGCTTAGGTTTTAATTGAAATAGTCTTCAGAAGAGAGGAAAAATACAGCCCAACTTTCACCCTGAAGTATAAATGACTAAAGTCAGGTATATTGTAGCACTACCTAGGTCATATAAGTGACTCCATCAGGTCCTGCTCAAACTAACAGAACTGTCTCAAGTTGCACTAGCCATGTAATCAGCAGCTGTGCCAGCCTGCACCAGACTTTGGAAGAGGACTCTTTCCTCACATGCCCTCAGGCTTCTGGGCTTCCCTGATGGCTCAGCAGGTAAAGAATCCACCAAAATACAGGAGACATAGATTAGATTCTTGGGTTGGGAAGACCTCTGAAGGAGGGCATGGCAACCCATTCCAGTATTTTAGCCTGAAGAATCTCATGGACAGAGGAGCGTGGTGGGCTACAGTCCATAGGGTTGCAAAGAATCAGTCGTGGCTGAGCATGCTCGCCACAACAAACCATTGTTCTTCTAGGCCCTATCTTTCTTTGTACGACTCCTTGTCTAGCTACTGCCTTTAGCTACTGATACCTGCCCAAATCATCACTCTGCACCTCTTGTGAGAAATATACAGAAGCTAAAGACCACATTTGACCTCCTCTCTTCCTCACCTTGGAATTACTTGAGGGGGAAAGAAGAGATGCCACTAAGACTTGCACATACAGTTAGCAATAGTGGTTTCACCGTCATTCCAGCAATAGCTTTGGAGAGACCCTTTAATCAGTGCAACAGAGGCAAATAATGCATGTCATCAATGTAATAGTCTGTTAACCCAAAGTACCCATCATACAGAGCAAAGAACCCAACCAGTCCTTATGAAATTTAAAATTCAAGATTGCCTTCTCTACCTCCCTTTCTCCTTCAGAGACTGCGTCTTTTCTCTCTCTGTCCTCATACAGCACTGTCACAATCCAGCAATTAGTAATTATAAAATAATAGAAACAATCATCACTAACTTATAATTATCTTCTCTTTCATAGTATAAGATTCTTTAGCATGAATCGCCTTGCCAACAAATCATAATTCATCTTGATAACAAGTTTGATGGAGTCACATGAGACATGAATCTGGCTCATTAATGTTATTATTGTTTTTAAATCTTCAGTGGCAACAGTGCTTCCTAAGTATTAATTAATCTTCATAACTTCTCTGTGAAGTAGGTTAAATATAACTAAATTTATTCTACCAGTAGAGAAATTGGCAAATCGGTGATCTTCACAATGAATCTCTCTTCATTACCAATGGATCTGAGAGCAGATGTGGAAATAACTGAATCTTATTAATTTTCCATGATACTAGATTGACATAACTTGTGTGTGCTCTTGATTTCACTCTTTTCCTCCCCAAAGCCCTCTGAAGATATCCATAAGAAAAAGATAAGTGATTTATAACAATTAGCAAAAATTGTGAGTTCTGAAATATTTTTATCTACTCTCTTAAAAATGCTCAAATTAAGTAAATCAGCATCAGTGGTCATTATAGTGTGTGATTTCTTCTCTTTCTATGCCTTCAAATTTTCTTTGTTCCTTAAGATTTTACTGGTTATATTTTTAAAATATCTTTTTTTTCTGAAGAGCTTGAGGCATTGTGGAAGAAACAGATTCCACAGGACCTAGAGTTAATGCTTTCGTCCCATCTTGGCTTCTATCAGATGGAAATAAGGTACCCCAACGATGGGGTACAATCCATGTCCATGTGACGACATGGATTCAAATCCAAGGCTTGCTGCCACTGATGTGGTGGTTTTCTGCGTATCTTTGGAAAAACTTTGTTTCTTCTGGTTACCGTTCTCATTTCTACATGAGAATCATCTTAGTCACTTGAGTTATGAGAGTAACAAAAGATAATGAATGGTGAGTAGCTGGCACCTTAAAAGTGATCACTAATGGAGTATGTTATTAATCATATAAATCAGTGATTTGACTCCAAAACCCTAGCAAAAGGAATGCAGGGGGCTTAACAGGAAGTTACAATATTAGGTGTACGTACTTAGAGATTTTGCTTAGCATGTTAGTCATTGTTGATAGGCTTTTAATTTTGGAAGTAAAAAAATGGTCTTTAATATTGTTTTGAGTCAATGATTTAAAGACAGTAAAATGGCAATAACAAAAGCTTTTGACAACTCTTAGTATCTTAGATAACTAGATATTTCTATCTCCATTAGGGATTGGCTCTTACTTTAATACAAGAAAATTCTTAATTTAGAATAACATTTGGAACATGGTAGAAAGTATTGAATGAATAAAAGCAATTGGCTTCCAGAGACAAAAAGAGCAAAACGGAACACTACAAGTGTTGTGTTCTTTGTATACACTTGACTATCCAGATCTCCTTTGGATACCAGTGGCTGAAGAACATTAAAAAAAAAAAAAAAAAAAAAAAGAGGTGCATTTGAGGTATGAGATAGATGGAGCAAGGAAAATAGAAAGAGAAGGGACTAGAGAAAAAAATTCTTCTTCAGGAAAATACTAGAATCACCTAGTTTACTGATGAAGGATATGAAAAAAGGTGACATTTTACACAAGTTACTCCTTCATTTTTTTTTTTTTTAATCTTAGAGTTTCTAAGTGTTACCTCTCCTCTTAAAAAAAGAAACATGACCGATGACACAAGAGATATTACACTAGACCTATAAGGCTAGCTCTACATAAAACCTAGAAATAACTTTCTATTTCAACTCAGTTCAGTTGAGTTCAGTTGCTCAGTCGTGTCCGACTCTTTGTGACCCCATGAATTGCAGCATGCCAGGCCTCCCTGTCCATCACCAACTTCCGGAGCTCACTCAAACTCGTGTGCATCGAGTCGGTGATGCCATCCAGCCATCTCATCCTCTGTCGTCCCCTTCTCCTCCTGCCCCTAATCCCTCCCAGCTTCGGGGTCTTTTCCAATGAGTCAACTCTTCGAATGAAGTGGCCAAAGTATTGGAGTTTCGGCCTCAGCATCAGTCCTTCCAATGATCACCCAGGACTGATCTCCTTTAGGATGGACTGGTTGGATCTCCTTGCAGTCCAAGGGACTCTCAAGAGTCTTCTCCAACACCACAGTTCAAAAGCATCAATTCTTCGGTGCTAAGCTTTTTTCACAGTCCAACTCTCACATCCATACATGACCACTGGAAAAACCATAGCCTTTCAACTCAACAGATTAATAATAATAAAAAAAATCCTTAAAACAGAAATAACAAAAATCAGAAACATCCCTATATTTGTTTTTTATGAAAATAAAGCATCAGTTGATGCTTTGAAGATACTGATTCTTACCTGTGTAGATAAATTCCACATATGCAGGATGAATTTTTGTGAAAACTTCTTTTACTTTTTCTATTTTATCAGCTCTGATTTTTGTTGCAAATGGTGTGTACATAACTGAGAAAGATTCCGCTCTGGTGATGGCTTCCTCAATCATGGCCTAAGAGAAAGCAAATAACCCATTTGGCATCAATAACAATATATGACTTTAAGAATGTAAAAAAAAATATAATTACCTTTATGGATGATTTAAAAATCTATATACTGTACTGCAGAGATAACATTTTGGTCTTGAATATTCATTAGAATGAACTTTTAATTAGTTCTGGAAATACTATTTCATATTAGGAAAACCAATTAAATGGAGAAAGTTTGTAAACAGACACCTCTAAACTGAGCTTGCTTTAAGATAAAAATAAAAATTCTGTTTTCTGAGGTGTCATGAGCAATTTGTTCTTTAAAAAAGTAATTAAAATATCTAGATTTAAGTATTGTCTATAAATAACCTGACAAGCTAGACAAACTATATTTTTATTCTTCCAATACCTGGCAAAGTTTTTTGGAGGTATAAAAAAAACCCTTTCTCAATTCCCTCCTAGCAAAGCTTTCCTTCCCTGCAGATCACAATGGCCGAGCCATTTGAGATGGATTCAGCTATTTAAGAATTTCTTTAAATTTTCTTTGTTCATGTATGGTACCATTCTTGATAAAGCTTGTCATCACCCAGAGCTTCCTGTTTTAACAAGGTCCATTACTATTTGAAACAGACCAAAAGGGAAGTTATGTGAAGTTTTAAAAAGGAATTATTCCTTTCCTACAACTTTTCCTTCTAACAAGCTTTGACAATTGAATAAAAAGTGGAACTGTCTATAGTTATCTCATTTTTCTGAAAATAGCATAGAAGAATATTATAAAAATTCATATATACTTATAGGAATAGTTTTTCCCCTGACAACTCAGAATGTCAACAACCAATAAGGAAAAATAATAGATTTGAAGTTTCCAACAAAGAAAATCATTTAACAAACAGCAACTTTATTATTACTGGCATGCTGCTGCTGCTGCTGCTAAGTTGCTTCAGTCATATCCGACTCTGTGAGACCCCATAGATGGCAGTCCCCAGGCTCCCGCATCCCTGGGATTCTCCAGGCAAGAACACTGGAGTGGGTTGCCATTTCCTTCTCCAATGTGTGAAAGTGAAAAGTGAAAGTGAAGTCTCTCAGTCGTGTCCGACTCTTAGCGACCTCATGGACTGCAGCCTATCAGGCTCCTCCGTCCATGGGATTTTCCAGGCAAGAGTACTGGAGTGGGGTGCCATTGCCTTCTCCATATTACCGGCATGGTGTATTGTTAAACAAGTTTTAGGCTAATATTAAACTCAGTAAGGAATTGATTTTAAACTGAGAGACTTAATTTAACTTGTTGATATCCTACTTCATTCCTCAGTGACTCCAAATGGCCTCTATGATCAGTTTTCTAACTTACAACTTAAATTTGTTGTGGGGCAAATTTCTGAATGGCTGAAGGAAAGAACTTGTCCACAAGACTGTCCTTTCCAGGTTTGATGAACTGGAAGGGGAACAAAGAATATGATTGTGATGCCAAATCCAGAGCCAGCAACTAGATGGAGGTAGCCATGGATTATGAAGCAGTGGATTCTGAGGGTGCAGCAGGTCTGGATGCTGAGGCTTGGATGCGATGATGGAAGGCTTACAAAGGGCAATGCAGGCAGCAGGTCTGAAATTCAGAGACGTGGATTAAGAACTCAAGCTGTTTAGGTACCAGGTTCTGGTCTTCCAACAAAAATAAATATCCTTTATATTGAGTAGGAGAATATTTTCTCCAACTTCGTGCTTCATTGTTTATTGCTGGAATGTGGAATATGCTGGAATATATTTATTGGTGCAACTAATTCTGGGATGGCCTGTCCAGACCTAGAAGGTAAGTAGTTGTACCTGGATTCGTGTGGAGTGAGGTGCTGAAGAAGGAAGTTGTTCTAGATCTCAGTTCAAAGGTGTTGATCTGCCTTCACTGCCTTTTGTAGGCTCCTAGTTCCTGTGTGAGTTTGTTAGGCCTGCCATAACAGAGTTTCACAGACTGGGTGGCTGAAACAACATAAATTTATTTTATCATAGTTCCAGTGGCTAAAAATCTGAGATCCAGGTGTCTGCAGGGTTGATTTCTTTTTAGACCTCTCTCTTTGGCTAGTAGATGGCCAGGTACCTTCTCCTGTGTCTTCACATGTTTTTCCCTCTGTGTGTGTCTGTATTCTAATCTCCTCTTACACTGGTCATATTGGATTGTTGTTGTTCAGTCACCCAGTCATGTCTGACCCTTTGTAACCCCATGGGCTACAGCACGCCAGGCCTCCCTGTCCCTCACCACTTTCTGGAGTTTGCCCAAATTCATATCAATTGCATAGTGATGCCATCCAGCCATCTCATCCTCTGACACCCTCTTCTCCTTCTGCCCTCCATCTTTCCCAGCATCAGGGATTTTTCCAAAGAGTTGGCTCTTTGCATCAGATGTCCAAAATACTGGAACTTCAGCTTCAGCATTAGCCCTTCCAATGAGTATTCAGGGTTGATTTCCTTTAAGGTTGACTGGTTTGATCTCCTTGCTGTCCAAGGAACTCTCAGGAGTCTTCCCCAGCACGACAGTTTGAAGGCATCAATTTTTGGCACTTAGCCTTTTTTATGAACTAACTCTCACATCCGTACACGACTACTGGAAAAACCATAGCTTAGACTATATGGACCTTTGTTGGCAAAGTGATGTTTCTGCTTTTTAATATGCTGTCTAGGTTTATCATAGCTTTTCTCCTAAGGAGCTAGCATCTTTTAATTTCATGGCTACAGTCTCCTTCTGCAATGATTTAGGAGTCCAATTCCCTATTTGCCATGAAGTGATGGAACTGGATGCCATGATCTTAGCTTTTTGAATGTTGAGGTTTAAGCCAGCCTTTTCACTCTCCTCTTTCATCCTCATCAAGAGGCTTTTTAGTTCCTCTTCACTTTCTGCCATTAGAGTGGTATCATCTGCATATCTGAGGCTGTTGACGTTTCTCCCACCTATCTTGATTCCAGCTTACAATTCATCCATCTGGGCATTTCTCATGATGTGCTAAGCGTATGAGTTAAACAAACAGGGAGACAACAGAGAGCCCTGTCGTACTCCTTGCCCAATTTTGAACAAGTCCGGTTCTAACTGTTGCTTTTTGATCAGCCAACAGGTTTCTCAGGAGATAGGTAAGATGGTCTGGTATTCTCATCTCTTTAAGAGCTTTCCACAGTTTGTTGTGATCCTCACAGTCAAAGGCTTTATATTGGATTAAATCCCATTTAAAGACCTCATTTTAACTTAATTACCTTTTTAAAGACCCTATTTGCAAATAAAATCACCATCTACAGCCTGGGGTTAGGACTAGCATATGAATTTTGCAGGGGACATGGTTCAGCCCATAACACTTCCTAACATCCAAATAGCCTTTCTGGCGGTCTCTCTGAATAGCTTGGTGAAGGATATGTTGCTTTAAATTCTGGATCAAATAATTTTAGTGAAGATATTTAATCCTCTACTTTGCTTCCAGAAAGGTATTAACAGTATCCCAGTAAGGCCAAGACAGAAGAAAACATTCTCTCCATCCCATTTCTCTTTCAATTGCTGGCAGCTTAAGTGATGCTGGCAGAATAGCTTTGCCTTTAAGCCATTGCACAGCAGGACAGGAAGACTCATGCCCAAGAGCCTACACCAGCTTTTTTTTTTTGCAAGTGGCAGAAGAGCGGTTTTCACGACAGTTTGATCTGCTTGTTTAAGGCATTGTGCTCTTGGCTTAATGCTCAAGACATGTCATGTAGGCTTACACAGTGTTCATCACTCAGGAGGGTATATGCTGGAGTATATACCCTCTCTCTCTTCACTCAAAGTCAGTAGAACTGGGGTTCTTTGTGGCTTCTGCTCTCCATCTTGAAGATGAGTAAAGAAGTGAGTGAGTGAGCAGAGTGTATAAGAATAAATTGAACTTTCAATGGAGACACTTTCTCAGATGAAATTACTACAGCCCCAAGAAGAAATAGTGCAATGTAATTTTAAATATATATTTACATATAAAGTTTTAAACACATATATTTAAAATATAAATGTACACACACATATGTAACATTTCTGGTATATTGTTGACTAATTTATTTGTGAAGTAGTCTAAGTCTAGAAAAATTTAGCTTTAAAATACTTATTATTATTATAATTATTATTATTTAAAATAGTGGGAATTTTTAATTGTTTTTGGTTGGGCACCAAAATATCAGGTTTTCATTTTGTGATGGCAGTAATAATTTAGAATTGGGCTTGTTTTTCATGAGCAATCTATGTCCATTTTTTAAAAAAATTATTTTATTGAAGTAGGTGACACAGGTGGTAAAGAATCTGCCTACAATGCAGGAGCTGTAGGAGATGTGAGTTTGGTCCCTGGGTGGGGAAGATCCCCTGGAGAAGGAAATGGCAACCACTCCAGTATTCTTTCCTGGAAAATTCCATGGACAGAGGAGCCTGGAGGGTTACAGTCCATGGAGTCGCAAAGAGTGAGCAATGGCTTAGTGACTAAGCACATAGTTGACTTACATTGTTGTATTTCTGCTGTACAGTAAAGTGATTCACTTATATATGTATATATACATATACATTTTTTTCCATTTTCTTTTCCACTGTGGTTTATCACAGGATATTGAATATAGTTCCCTGTGTTACACAGTAGGAACTTGCTGTTTATCCATTCACTATTATAATAGTTCACATCTGCTGATCCCAAACTCCCAATCCATTCCTCCCTGCACCTTCCTCCCCCAGCAATCACAGGTCTGTTCTCTATGTGAGTCTGTTTCTGTTTCATAGATAAGTTCATATATTATTTATTTATTTATTTTTGGCTGTGCTGTGTCTTTATTGCTGCATGAAGACAGCCGTCTCTATTTTCTCTAGTTGTGGAGAGTAGAGGGCACCCTAGTTGCTGTGTGCAGGCTCTCACTGTGGTGGCTTCTCTTGTTGCAAAGCATGGGCTCCAGGGTTCATGGAATTCAATAGTTGTGGCGTGTGGGCTCAGTACTTCTGCCTCCTGGGCTCTGGGGCACAGGTTCAATAGTTTTGGCACATGGGCTTAGTTCCTCCATAGCTTGTGGGATCTTCCTGGACCAGGGATTGCACTCATGTCTCTGGCATTGACAGGTAGATTTTTCACCACTGAGCCACCAGGGAAGTCCTGTGGCATATTTTAGATTCCAGATATTAGTGATATCATATGGTATTTGTTTTCTCTTTCTGACTTACTTCACTTAATATTACAGTCTCTAGGTCCACTGGTATTGCTGCAAAGGGCATTATTTCATTATTTTTTTATGGCCAAGTAGTATTCCATTGTATATATGTGCCACATCTTCATCCATTCATCTGATGATGGACATTTAGTTTGTTTCCATGTTGTGGCTGTTGTGAATAATGCTGCTATGAGCATAGGGGTGGATGTATCTTTTTGAATTGTAGCTTTGCTTGGATATATGCCCAGGAGTGGGATTGCTAAATCATATGGCAACTTTTAGTTTTCTCCATGGTGGCTGCACCAATTTACATTTCCACTAGCAGTGTAGAAGAGTTTTCTCTTTTCCATACCTTCACTGGTATTTATTGTTTGTAGATTTTAATGAATAATTTAATGTGGGCAAACTGAAGATTTTAAATGCAAAGATTTTCTTTAAAAACTGGGATATTTTATAATAATGATAGATATTAAAATATAAATTTTAATTTACTTTTTACCACCAGTCAAAGATTTTCCTTGGTTTTGAAAATAAAGAGGTGAGAAATTGAAGCTTGTAAAAAAAAAAAAGTAAGTGCACTGAAAATGAAGGCAGATTTCAAATGGTCATTTTTAACTTGACAAAAATTTTCTGCAATTGTGTCATTCTTTCCCAATTTGTGAGGTTTTCGGATGTCAATAAATGTCTCACGTATGCAGAGAATGGGGAGCACAATCAGTTTGCATGACCTGCTGTTGTGTGCATTGCTATTAATTTTGCTTTCTTTGCTGCTACACAAAAAGAAGCTTTGAAATTAGGTGTTCACATTTGACCAGACCACCTGACCTGCCTCTTAAGAAATCTGTATGCAGGTCAGGAAGCAACAGTTAGAACTGGACATGGAACAACAGACTGGTTCCAAATAGGACAAGGAGTACGTCAAGGCTGTATATTGTCACCCTGCTTATTTAACTTATATGCAAAGTACATCATGAGAAACGCTGGACTGGAAGAAGCACAGGCTGGAATCAAGATTGCTGGGAAAAATATCAATAACCTCAGATATGCAGATGACACCACCCTTATGGAAGAAAGTGAAGAGGAACTAAAGAGCCTCTTGATGAAAGTGAAAGTGGAGAGTGAAAAAGTTGGCTTAAAGCTCAACATTCAGAAAACAAAGATCATGGCATCTGGTCCCATCAGTTCATGGGAAATAGATGGGGAAACAGTGGAAACAGTGGCAGACTTTATTTTTGGGGGCTCCAAAATCACTGCAGATGGTGACTGCAGCCATGAAATTAAAAGATGCTTACTCCTTGGAAGGAAAGTTATGACCAACCTAGATAGCATATTCAAAAGCAGAGACATTCCTTTGCCAACAAAGGTCCATCTAGTCAAGGCTATGGTTTCTCCAGTGGTCATGTATGGATGTGAGAGTTGGACTGTGAAGAAGGCTGAGTGCCAAAGAATTGATGCTTTTGAACTGTGGTGTTGGAGAAGACTCTTGAGAGTCCCTTGGACTGCAAGGAGATCCAACCAGTCCATTCAGAAGGAGATCAGCCCTGGGATTTCTTTGGAAGGAATGATGCTAAAGCTGAAACTCCAGTACTTTGGCCACCTCATGTGAAGAGTTGACTCATTGGAAAAGACTCTGATGCTGGGAGGGATTGGGGGCAGGAGGAGAAGGGGACGATAGAGGATGAGATGGCATCATTGACTTGATGGACATGAGTCTGAGTGAACTCCGGGAGTTGGTGATGGACAGGGAGGCCTGGCATGCTGCGACTCATGGGGTCACAAAAAGTCGGACACGACTGAGCGACTGAACTGAACTGAATAATTCTCTATTGTTATCCTCATGTTATCAAGTTTTAAAGCTTATAGTTATACAAACCAAGAGTGTATGTGGGCAGCTCACTTCCTCTACAAACAGTAACATAATAATTTCTCCTTATACTTTAGCTAAGCAAAAAAGAGCATTGGCTACTTCAGAACTCAACTTGCCCAGGATAATTGTAAACCAAGAAAGATCTGGAGAGATAGGGAAGAGAGATACTCTATCAAGAATAAAGGAAAAGCAATCAAAGTAGTGGAAAATGATGACTAGCCAAAAAGAAAAGAAACAAAATTTATCTCCTTCTTCTAAATCCAAGTGGGTTGATTCTTCCTGGTAAATTTTTAAGAGGACTTAAAGTGCCCAGGATAAATCTTGCAGTAACCATAATCCTCAGACATGTCCAGGATGATGGGATTATAAAAATTTCCCCCTTTTTGCTGGAGGATTTGGATAAATTGTAACCTTTTAACTATGTGTCCAATGATGGTGGTTCAGTGAGTAGAATTCCTGTCACTGCTAATTAGAAAATGTGATAAAGTTATTATAGATTATTATCAAATTATTCCTTTAATGGTCCTATTATTGGGGTTGCCCATAATTGCAGTAAATTGCTTTACTTACAGGATTAAAGCTGGAAGGAATCTTGGGAATTTTCCAGTTCAATTCACTGAATTGCAGATGGCTTAAGTGACTTGGAGAGGCATAAGTGACTTTTCTAAGGATTAACAGCTTTTTAATTTTATAGAATTTAGAATTAGGTTTTCAAATATTATATTTCACATTCTCTTTGGAAAATTATGTTTTTATTTCCTCAGTTTTATCCTCGTGTTTAAAACAGCCATAATAGACATATCATCTTAAATTCTGAAGTATTTAATTTAGTTTTGCAGTATATGTAAGTGCTGCAGAACTTTGGAACATATATAGATCTATTTATTTACCTACCTACCCATTTCCTGGACACCTGGTTAGGCATTTTCCCTTGTAGTTAGGTGTGGCCATGTGGCTGAGTGTGGGCCAATGGAATGTAGGCAGGAATGATATTCTTTCCAAATTTAGCCCATAAAACTTGCCTAGTATGATCCATTTTCTTTCCTTATCAGTTACCTAGAGAGGAAGACTGCCAGGATGTGGATGAAGATGGAGCTACAGGATAAAAGGAGTACAGGTTCTCCTGTTGCTGACTGGAGGACTATCAGCCAGGAACACCCACACTGGACTGTATTGTAAGTGAGAAATCAACATTTATTAAGTTACTAGAATTTTGGAGGTTTTAAAAACATAATTTAATGTATGTATTTATTTTATTTTGGGGCTGTGCTGGGTCTTCATTGCTGCGTGGGCTTTTCTCTAGTTGCAGCGAGCAGGGGCTGCTTCCTAGTTGCGATGTGCTGGCTTCTCATTGCGGTGGCTTCTCTTGTTGAGGGGCACAGGCTCTGGGGTGCATGGGCTGAGTGGATGTGTCCCCCAGGCTCAACACTTGTGGTGCATGGACTTAGCTGCTCCGCGGCATGTGGGATCTTCCCGGGCCAGGGACTGAACTCATGTCTCCTGCTTTGGCAGGTGGATTCTTTACCATGGATCCACCAGGGACGCCCTGGAGTTGTTTGTTGTAGTAGTTAGTCTACCTTAATACACAAACACTATTCAAGGAAAATTGGAATCTCTCTCATAATCCATTTTTTTCTACTAAGTCTTATATATTATAAAAATAAGTAAAGAAAAAAGATATTTTAAGATGAAATAACTTCTCATTTAGCAGTGTGATAAATGTTTCTATATATCTTATGCTTTAATTTTCCTAAAGTCCATCTAAGTAAGTGGATTCATCCTAGTGGATAAATATTATGATTGTATTGTTTTATCTTCAGTTGACACTATTAGATTCAAAGGAACCAATGCTATATTTGAAAGCTATAAATGATTGAGATGGGAAACTTTAGTCCTTAGTGGTTAATATGGCTCTTTGTTATTATATTAATAATGATGAAATTTGGAATTATACCTAGTATTTTCTAGAGCACAGAAAAATAAAATTGTTGAGCAATATTTTTCAAACTTAATCCTTTTTAAATATATATGAATTTAATTAGAAAGACTTCAACCTTTTTGAAATTTAGATTTAATCTAAAGAGTAGATTCTCTTAAGGAGCAGAATATCTTGCCTTGAGACTTACCTATAAACTGCTTCATAGTATCATTTAGAAACTAGCCAGGACTGAGATTTTTATGATAATTTTATTAATATAATGATATATCAGAATAAAATATATAATTTTATTCTGCCATGATAATCAACATTTTAATGCAGAAATATTGCCTTGGATTTATGAGAGTTCTTTTATTAAGCAACCTTCATTGTTAGTTGTGTATTTTTCTAGTATAAAGGAATATTTGGCAGCTTTTCTATTACATTTATTAGCTCAGGGATATGAACATTGTAAATATCTTCATACAGTTTAAATATAAGTATTTAAAGTTTTATTTGTGTCTTCTGGAAATTACCAAATATTGTTATGAACAGGTTACTTGTACCAAGGAAAGCACATTTTTATATAGCAGTTTTGAATTCTCCACTTTGCAACCTGTCTTGTTTAAAACAGTCACAAGAACTACCATTTTAAATTATGAAATATTTCCTTAGTTTTGCAGTGTATGTGAGTGTTATAGGATTTTAGAACATATAACTATATATGTATACATATCCACATATTGTGTGTGTAAATGTATTCCACTGTTCACTGTCCAGTCTGGTTAGGGTTAAGGTTTTGATTATCTATATGCCTCCATTAGCTGAATAACTTCAGCACTTAGTGGCCAAAATTTACCCTGTATTTGTTTTTAATCATTTATATTTCATAGTAAAATTTTATTTCCATGCCTCTTCAGCATGAAGCAAAAGAGATGGAAGGGATGTAAGATATTATTTTAAGATCATTCAACTTTATAGCCAAGGAAACTGAGGCTCTTGTTAGTTCTGGTGACTCACTTGCAGTCACAAAATTAGAGATGGAAGTAAGACAAGAACACAAGTCTCTGAAACCAGTGCTTTCTCTTACACTGAGAGAATTGTTATCTTTGTAAATAGATTATTTCCTAGAATTATAAGATCAAGTATTGCTTTCATTTCCTTTTTTCATGACTGTCTTATTCCTGTCATCAAAGACAAGGATAATTTGACTCTGATGCTAACAAAGAAATAAATGGACCCCATTAAGACTAAACCAGGTCAAGTTCCTCTTCACAAAAATGATCCTAACATAGAGTATTCATCCTTCACTCCTACTGGCCACAGTAAGAGTGTTTTGTCTACAGGCTGCTGATTAGATTTAGGATATGCTATCAATTAGCATGCCTTTCTCAAAGAGAAACATTTACAGAAATTAAATGAAAGGCTTCTTAATGGGGAAGTCAATAATGTGCTTGGGTTGGTCTAACTTATTTAATGGCAAAGCACAAATAATTTGTAAATAGAATATAAAGTATGTTCTTGTACTAAAGACCCTGAATAATTTTCTACATGCACATTAGAGAAACACCAGCTGATAGAAACTCAGAGCTACAAGTGTGGGTTTCAGCAGCCTCCAGACTGTTTAGGATGCCACAGAGCTTTTATTCTTGATGACTTAAAATGAATCACCAAAAGGTATCACATGAATACATGGCTGTATTACAGGTAATTATTTCATTACTGGGTATTACTAATGAGCTTTAGCTCCTGTGTTCAGTGGTGGATGCCAACATGGTTTGGAACCCTTTTTTGTTGTGTGTTTCATCTCTATGCTTCGTTTCGTTGTATGAAAGTAGGTATTCCTTTCCTTATTCTATGTATGTGGTTTTTTGATTATATTTCTTGACTGGTGTTTCACAGCTGATTAATGGTGATATGGGGACAAGAACTTGGTAATGGGGTTTCCAGGCTTGTACTGCTTTTTACATATATATATATATATATATATATATATATATATATATCTTGGGCCACTATGAAAGATAACTTTGAGTGGAAAAGTCAAGGACACCCTTGAAAAAAAGGTATATTGTAGAAGAAGTTGAAAGGATCCAAGAATGTTTAACTTGGGGACAAAACGTCAGTTATATGAACTGACTCTGCCACCAGAGTGCAACCTGCTCTTGGACTCTGCCCATGTAGATTTTTGTTTAATTCATTGATAAATATGGAAAACTCATTTTTATTATTTGAATATGTTCACTGTACCTTGGTTGAGTGCTGTAGATAAATTATTCTGTTTATTTGTTGAGTCAGCACTGGAAAATAAGCATTATCATCCCACTTTACAGATGAGAAAACCTCACTCTTTATCTGTTATAACATGCAGTAGTTCACACGGCTACTTTGTGACAGAGTTGGGATTCAAGCCAGTTGTGTATCAGTCAGAGCCTTGTGTTCTGAGCCATTTATGCCATGTGGGCTCATCAATGAAGTCTGTAGCCCCATTTGGCATTAAGATAGGATTATAAATATGAGAAACCTTAGTAGAAGGGAAAAATGTTTTAGCAGAGCCTTCCAATGAAAGAACTACTTGTCTTGGGAGCTAATAGCTCCATGGCCCTGGAGGACTTAGGAGGGATTTTGATGTTGGAATCCAGTAATAGGGATCACAATATCAAGTAGAGATGTGTCTTTATTGTGCTGGAGTCTAGTACTCAAAGTAGTAGACTTTGGGTAGACTCCTCATCCTGGCAATTTCTTTTCTCCCTCAAGTTTCACCCTTGCCTGGGTACCATACACCTATTCTTTTTCATTCTTATATCTTTAATTTGCCTTTCATTAATCTTTTCTGGGCTGTAGCTTCTCACAGAGGGCCTTATAGTTTAGAAGACAACAGGTTGCAGGAAGATAATTAATATGGGGCAAGTGTTCTTCTATATGGGCTTCCCAGGTGGCTCAGATGGTAAAGAATCTGCCTGCAATACAGTTTTGATCCCTGGGTTGGGAAGATCCCCTGGAGAAGGATATGGCTGCCCACTCCAATATTCTTGCCTGGAGAATTCCATGGACAGAGGAGCCTGGAGGGTTATAGTCCATGGAGTCCTTCTATATATGACTTCTCATCATTGGGAAATCTCAGGATGGGGATAATTACATCTGAGAAATGCAACAGACCTGTCACAGTGTATGACATACACATACATAGACACTTTAGAGAATATGTGTATACCCACACACACTCTGTGACAACAGTAACAAAATCCACCTTCCAGTGATGTGAAAAGAAATGCAATGCTATCTTCAAGAGGCCTGCCACTGTATTCCAGGTTACCTGTGTCCAGTCAAAAGTGTTCTCTCTGCTTTGTGTCATATGTTAATCTTAAAGCAGGCCAACCTCTACCTGATGAAAGATAAATGAAATGAAGACTTGCCATGTTAGTTATGATGTTTTCCATCCCTTTAGGGTTGGGCTTGAAATAGTTCTCTTAAGGTCTTCTGGAGGTTTTTGTCTCTCACAGGCTGTTGACTCCTAGTTTAGACTGTGCTGTATAAAACAGCACCTGTGCTTTTCTTGGATAAAAATAGATTAGTTTAACAGTTACTTTGTGATGCTGAGAAAAAGTATATCATGCCACACGTTAAAGGTTGACATTTGAAATGCCAAGGTCTCATTATTTGGAAGAGGGGAAATTATGAAAAAGAAAATAGTTCCATCAGGAACTGTAGCCCAGGTAGAACAGGCAATCTTCACAAATTAGTGAGGAAAGTACAATCATAGGAATTCAAGTAAAGAGGAGAATCTATTTTTAATTGCTGTGCGATACCATCAAAAGGATGGCTGAATATAAATAAAAACATTAAAAGCTTTGCATTTTACAGATTATCTCATACCTGGGTGAACATAGCTTAAAAAATTTCATGATTTCATGGAATAGTTATTCCACATTTCCAACTGCTAAAAAAAAAAACAGTGACCTCAATTTCTCTGCAAGCTTATAAATCAATAACCCATAAAATCTATGGGAAATATAAAAAATAACCATAAACTCCTCTAAAATTGGTTTTGCTCATAGCAATTTTTGATTTTCAGATGCAAACAAAAACAAAGAAGGAATCCACATGTTCACAAATTTGAACTGGAAGGCAAAGCCTCTATGTAAATAAAACAACCTCATGGCCACCTAGCAGAATAGCCACAGGATTTTGGGGAATTAAATAGTTATACCTAAATTTGTTCAAGTGAAAGAAGGCTCAAATTGCCTTAGATCGCTGAAACTCACATCATTCTCAAATGAAGGAAAATGAAAAGAAATTTCGAGGTCACTTTTTTTCTCCCTTAAGAACTGTCGGAAACCCAAAAAGCTTTTTAGGAGAGAAAAAAGAAAAGGAAAATCTGACTCTATTTTATCACCTATGGATATTACTGCAAAACAAAACCAGCACCATGAAAAAAAATATAGTGTATATATATATATTATATATATATATATATTTCTGAAGAAGAGTGCTAAATAAATATTTCTCAGGAGTGGCTGAGGATTATTTTCTTGTTTGATATGATGCCACTTGTTTTCATTTTATTTTTAGTTGGACGATAATTACTTTACAATACGTGTTGGTTTCTGCTATACATCAACACGAATCAGTCATAGGTATATATATTTCTCCTCCCTCTTGAATCTCCCTCCCATCTCCCACCCCTTCCTACCACCCTTCTAGGTTTTCACAGAGCACAAGGTTTGGGTTCCTTGCGTTTTATCACCTGAACACGCTCGATCTCCTCTGATGCCACTCTTTTCTATGAAGGTTGAACTATCAACTTGCAGATAGATTGGGCTGAGGTACAAGTGTGCAGCCCTCTGGAGGCCACTTTCTGAGGCTATGTCCACCCATTCTTGCATGATCTGGATGCCTGGCGTTGTTTTGGCAGGAGACAAAGCTGTTTATTTCTCAGTGAGAACTAGGAGTCCAAAGGCAGGAAAACTACTAAAAGGTGACACTCTGAGTACATTTCACACTGAGGTGAAGTAATTGAGTGTTTGACTCATTTTTTTAAAGAAAGCTTTGGCTTTTGACATGTACATGTGGGATAGAGGAGGGGGGATGGTGTGGGGAGAAAAGAAGGATGGGGCAGGTGAAAAACAACCTCACCTACTTGGCAGTCTTGTCAAATCAATGCCATCATATATATATATACACATACACACATATATATAGTACTGATGTGTACTATATATATGTATAGATATGTACTATATATATGTACGTGTGTATATATATATATATATATATATATATAGTTCTGATATGTACACATGAATTTAATATATATATGGTTCAGGTTCCTTCCTCCATCCCTCCCTCCTTCTCTCTCTTCCTTCTTCCTTTCTTTCTTTACTTTCTTTCTTCCTTCTTAGTCCCTGGGATACTCACAGAACATCAATATAAAAACTACACAGAACCATATAAACAGAAAATAATGTCACGGTCACTATCTCCTTCATGAGAACACACAACCTTGGGTCAAATACATGCCTAAATCACATCTTTCATTTACAAGTGAACCTCTTCTGCTGGCATACTACCTCAAATAGCATCAAAGCAAAATGAAACACAGGCAGTGTTTAACAACGCTGGTAACCATAGAAACATATCATTAAAGAATATATAAACAGAAATGAATAATTAGATGAGAAATTCATTTCTACATTTATCTTTTTCCCAAGACCCAGGGAAAGAAGCTCTCTTTTACCTCTCATCTCAATTTGGACATTTCCTCTTTAGCCTGTCATCTAACTGAAAAATACAAGAATTCATGAAATGAGAATTGTCATATTGCCTAGCTTAATGGACAGATCTCTTTGTAGGCAAGTGACTGAAAAATATTGCAGTCCCATTGTGGCCTCGATGTAGCACTGAGTGCAGGAAAGGATCCTGAGGAAGCCACGGAGTCTGCTTTTGGGATAGGAGGGCAGGAAAACCTGATTTACATTGTAAGTAAGGGGCAAGAAGGGGAGAGCGTTTGTTGATCTTTAAAAATAGGAAGCATAGTTTGCCTCACTTACTGGAGGCTCCTATTATATATCGTGGAAAGACTGAAGGGGGCAGAAATCTGGGGCTCATGGGTTCTATCAGTTGCATTGTCAGATAGGCAGCATCACTTGCGCAGATCATCTGCCACTCTACCTTTGTATCTAGGGAAGCCCTACATAAACTTTATTGCAAATTAAGTTGGTCATTAACTTTAAATGTTACTAATGGGCTTGGAGACCATTTAGCCCATGGTTGTACAGTAGAATCACCTAGTAGAGGGGCAGTAGGAAAATATGATTTTCATGGTCTCACCCAACTCTGGGGAATCTAATACTTCAAATGTTTTCCCAGGTGTCTCTAATGCAGTGGTCACTAGACCAGTGTTAGGTCAATGTTTAACCATTGACCTAACCCAACTTCCTCATCATATAGTAGCAGAAACTAAAAGTCTAGAGTACTGTGGTATACATAGTTGCTGGTCTCGATTTCTCCCCTCTCTATAGCAATATCATGGCGCTTCCCTGATCCCGTGGACAGGCTCCCATCCCAGGAGCCTGACGAGCTACAGTCCATGGGTCGCAGAGAGTCAGACACAGCTAAGCACAGCACAGCTATAGCAATATCGTATCAACAGGGTTGTCATGACTTTTCAGTAAGCAGAAGAATCTAGACAAGAATCCTTGTCCTTGAAGGTTTGAAACGTTCTTATATGGTTTTGCTTTCTCTCTTAGAATCCTGCATTTTGTCATAAGAAAGAAACATCAGGTAGCCATTGGTCTAAGGAGAATGAGACACATGGATTATTCTTAGGCGTCTCTGCAGCTTAGAGCTAAGCATAGCTAAGCCCAGCCTAGATCAGTCAAACTCAAGCTAACCTGCTTATTATTATAAGTCAGAGTTGTAGAGTGATTTGTTACACAGCATTGTTGTAGCAGTAGCTGATTAATACAGAAATGAAGTGACTTATCCAAAATTGAATCCTAGCATTGGACCTAGAAGTTTTATCTTGTGAGTCTGAGGTTTGACTTGGTTCTACTGCTCTGTATTACCTGATTTCCTTTGCTTTCTTTCCTTCACAGAGTTAAGTACAACACATCCTTTGCCTGTGTGAGGTCCTTCTGCTCAGTTTGCATTCCCTACATTCCAGGACATTGTCACCTTTCCTCATCAGAGCTTACCTTTCCTTCCACATCTTGTTCCCTCAAGGTTCTTTCTGTTTTCATGTTTCCAAAGAGACTAGGAAAGTCTCAGACTAATTCCCACAATTGTGTCACCCTTTAGTGAGTTAAACATTTCCAGATAAAATTTCTGTTTCATGTTACTAGGGGATGACTAGAGCCTTTATGCCAAATGGTTGGAATTTAAGCATAATATATGGCAATTCATAGGGAAAATATTTGTTAGGTGAATGGCTTTGGTGTTTCTCAGATGATATCTAATCCAAATACTGTACACCCTGAGTTATATTCAGAAGTTCCTTGCTCAAATATTTTATAAACTCTCTGCCTGACAGGTCAAATAAATAAATAAATAAACTATAAATATAGGCCACTTGAGAGAAATGCTCATGTGGTATTTCTATTTTGTTCCTTCTGTGGAAAATTTTTCACAGGGAAGCACATCTTTGGCAAGAACACATTTTTTTTTCCTTCTCCAGAATATGTAGGTGTTTTGTTAAAGATAATAAAAATTTTTGTGGTTCCTTGACATTACTCTGCCTATAATTTCATGTTGAAGATTTTATTTTTATTCTGAGGTTGAGAAATCATAAGTTTTTATTAGGTGAATGACTAATATTGGGATGATTTTGCAGTATCAAGAAGAAAAAGAACAGGAGTGAAAAAACTACTCTGAGAGATCAGCTTCTGTTCAGGATAAAGATATCCTACATCATTCTTTGATTAGCCAGAGAAATCCATTAGATTGTTGCTACCCTGATCATCACTTTTGAAAGAAGAAGCTAATAGCTAAAACCTTGGAATTTGCATGAAGACATCTGTGAACACAGAAACCAAGGAGACAAAGGACTCTTGGAAAACTGCAACCTTCTTGAAATATTCTGATGAATCCCAAACTCAACTATAGCACAGAAGTTGTCTGCAATTCTGAACTTAACACACACACACACACACACATATTTGTTGAAATATCATAAACAACTGAATTTTAAAACTGTGTAAAAAATAACTATACAAAAATATTCTCTTTTTTTGGTCTGAGTTTCATGTCAAACTGTAATGGTACTTTGATGGTATTGTAGAAGAAAAATAGTTTAAGAAATGATGTCTAATTTAAGTACTAGGTTTTTTTTTTTTTTTTGGTAAATATTTTGTGCTAGAATATATACTTTTGAAGACAAGGTGATGTCTATTTTGCTCACTGCTGTATATCCAACCCCTAGCACAGTGTTTAACATACAGTCACTGATAAGTACTCGATAAATAGGTGCTCACCGAATAGGAATGACAAATACAATTTGAGAGTAAAGAAGAAAGCTACCCACTAACTTAGGAGGGGTCTGGAGACACTGGAATGGAAAGATTTCAAGCTTGAATGGCTGCAGTGCAGTCTTGGGAGGCACTATATGACACTAACGTTTTGGGTGCTATTTTTTGCTTTGAGCACTGGAAGCAGTAAATTTCTCCTGTTGGGCCCAATACCAAAGAGAAATAGGGCTGTTGCAAAGAGAAGGAGCAGTGCAAGGGTCTTATCCTGTGGTCTGTGAACCCCTGAAAGCCATGGAAGGGTTTTAGGGGATCACAGATGGTGCACTGTCTTCCTCCAGCACGTGCCTGGGGAAAATCTTTTGTCTCTCAGTGCAGCCAGCTCCCGATCTTGTCCTTTGAAAGGAGACTTATTACACCAAAGAAATATTCCTTTTTGGTGAGCCCTTCTTGGAAACCATTTAGGCCATTGATATCTTTAAGATGGTGCACATTTCAATGCCAAGCACAACTTGGATTGGATGGGGAGTCTTGGTATTCTCTGCACAGATGGAGGACCCGAGATGTTGGCACTATCTCAGCTTCTGCTGCTTCACTGAGGAAAGATGCTCCACATGTCAGCCTTTTACATGGGCTTGTGTTAGTGTCAGCAGCCCCTCCAGCAGTCCCCAAAGAGGCCTTTCCACTGCTGTGAAAGTCTTCAACTTCCTCAGAGCCAAGAACTCGAATCAGTGCCTTTTCAGTAAACCTTTGTCAAGATACAGGGGCACACCATGAGGTTCTTTCCTACTAGAGAAGTTTGTTGGCTATCCAGAGAAGAGACTGAGAAGAGATTTGATTTGGTTAATTCTTTTAAATTTTTTAAGAGAAAAGAAAGCCCCCTCTTAGAACAAATTGGCTGTGAGTAGTTCATTCCAGGACTAGCTTTATAATGGCTCATATCTTCATCACAAAAATGAGGCAAACCTTTTGATTGAAATGTTGAATTTGCTATCAGAGATACTACTGAAGAACAGTGGTTTTTTTTGTTTGTTTGTTTTGTTTTTATCAAGCTGTTATTCTAAATGAGGTGGCTCATTTAGATAGAAATCTGAATTTTCTAATACTGGAGGTGAGACTGACAAAGTCTTGAGTGTTTCTAGGGACAAAAAAATCTATAGAAACTCTGCAGATGGCTTATTTCTTATAAAGGTCACTCTGTCTAGATGAAATTAAAATCAAAACAAATTGCTGATGTAGATAATATGATGTTGATAATATGAAGTTAATAAAGATAATCTCATAGACTTGAGGACAATGATGTAATATGAATTTTGGTATTTCTTGATGCGTGCTCCGTATGAGATACTGTGAGCTACAGGAGCTTGGACTCCATTTGCTATCAGAGATTTCGTGAATCAGGATTTTACCTCTTACTGCCGTTAAGAAGAACCACTGACATTGCTGCAATGTCAAATATGATGTATCGGTTTATTCCAAAAAAAGCATACAACCTTCTTACAACTGTGGGAAAACCATAATTCCCTGTCATCGATGTTTTAGCAACTATGTGTAGATCAATTTCCAATGCAATGAGATAAAAAGCACATTTTTTTTCCTGTGTATATGTTTCTGAGTATTGTTTCTAGGTGGATTCTTGTCAATTGAATGAGATTCTCAAAGGGGTTTGTGGCTCAAAGAAAGAAAGAATTTAAAAAGAACAGTCAAGGTGGGGAATGAGCTGACCATGCAGCTTGCCCCCATTTAGTGGGATTTCTCTGTACTCGTTTCATCTGAGTTCTGAAACAAAATTAGCTGTTACTGCCTTTGCTCACCCCACTTTGCTGAGTGATGCAGACCAGAGTTGGCACTGTTCCTCACATTGCAGGAGATAAAGCTGCACACAGGATAACTCGTGTGTTTGAGAGCATGGCTGAAAATAAAGGTGAGAAAACAGGAAAGGGAACAGGAGTGGAAGAGGAACACTTGTTTGTTTTACATTTGTTGATGCTATTAAATCTAGCTCTGCTTCAGATGCTCTTCACTTTAGCCCTGGATCTAACAGGCTTGAGATCTCTTCAAGATCTTCTTGGAATAATTTTATTACTTTAGGAGCAATATATGAATACATATGTGTCACTACTTTAAAATGGCTGCACTAAGGACTTTCCATTTTGCTAATTAGTTTGGAATTGTGAAGTTGTAAAGTTTGGGGGCGCTTGAGAAGAGGAGACTGATAACAGAAGACGAGTATCAAGTTGTAGAAGAATGAATGCGGGTAGTGTGACAAGTTAGTTCCAGCCCTCTTCACCTCTGAAGTGATTGTTCAGACACTTAGTCGTGTTCAACTCTTTGCAACTCCATAGACGGCAGCATGCCAGGCTCCCTGTTCTTCATTGTTTCCCGAAGTTTGCTCAAACTCATGTCCCTTGAGTCGGTAATGCTATTCAACCATCTCTTCCTCTGTTGCCCCCTTCTCCTCCTGTCCTCAATCTTTGCCAGCATCAGGGACTTTCCAATTAGTTGGCTCTTCACATCAGGTGACCAAAGTATTGGAGTTTCAACTCCACCATCAGTCCATCCAATGAATATTCAGGGTTGATTTCCTTTAGGATTGACTAATTTGATCTCCTTGCTGTCCAAGGGACTCTCAAGAGTGTTCTACATCACTACAATTTGAAAGCATCAATTCTTTGGCATTTAGCCTTCTTTATGGTCCAACTCTCACATCTGTACATGACTACTGGAAAAACCACAGCTTTGACTATATGGACCTTTGTTGGCAAAGTGATGTCTCTGCTTTCCACTGCTATCTAGGTTTGTCATAGCTTTTCTTCCAAGGAGCAAGTGTCTTTTAATTTTGTGGCTGCAGTCACCATCTGCAGTGATTTTGGAGCCCAAGAAAATAAAGTCTCTCACCATTTCCGCTTTTTCTCCATCTATTTGCCATGAAGTGATGGAACTGAGAGCCTCATGAACAGTATGAAGAGGTGATACTATTATAGAATAATGGGGGCAAACACTTTTAATGAAAGCAACATATCCCCGTATGAGCTGTCACATAGTGTAGAGCTTTATGCATTTTCTCCTGCTGAGCTGATGATATGAAAAATATTCCTAATACAATTGAAAGCCGTTCTTGAACTCACCAAAGCAAAGGTGTGTTCATTTGCATCTGAGAATTTGTAAGTTGACAGACTGTGAGAGTAAGTTTAGACTTGTTCTTAAATTTTTACATTCTGAAATTTTCAATTTCCTGTTGAACATCTCTAAAAGAATAACTGACCAGAATGGTAGAGATTTTATGTGGTTGAAAGGAAGATAAATCATAACTTCTTCATTTATGAAATAGTGAAAATAGCCCCTGTCTCTTTGGCCTTAATGGACAGCTACTAACGTACATGCAGGCATAATTTCTAGTCTGTGATGTTTGGGGCATTCTTATATTGAACACTTTGATTGCCATGGTGCTTTGGGACGGACTTCTCTTTAAAGTTAACATGGACTGCATACTCTCTGGCAGTATTCCACAAACCCCTTTTGATTTAGAACAGACCAAGGTTTGGGGAAAGGTGTATACATTTGAATGAGGATCAGGAAGAGACTGGTGAGCAGAAGGAATTATGTAACTATGGAGACACTGGTGTGGAGTGCTCATGTTGGAGCAGGTTAGAGGGGTTTTTTTTGTGGAACTTATCTGCAGGATGATTTCTAGTTATGTTATTTTTTTCCTTAAACTTTGTAACTTATATATTTTTTTATTGATGTATAGTTGTACAATATTTTATAAATTACAAGTGTACAATATAATGATTCAAAATTTTTAAAGGTTGTACTCTATTTATAGTTATCATAAAATATTTACTGCATTCCCTGTATTGTATATCATTGTATATTATTTTATACATAGTAGTTTGCATATTTTAATCTCCTTGCCCTATATTTCTCCTCCCTCTTTCCCTGTCTTCACTGGTAACCTAATTTGTTGTTATCTATATCTGTGAATCTGCTTCTTTTTCATTATCTTCACTAGTTTGTTGTAATTTTAAGATTCCACATATAAGGGACATCATATAGTATTTGTCTTTCTCTACCTGACTTATTGCACTTAGCATAATATCCTCCATCCAAGTCCATTCATTGTTATTGTAAATGACAAAATTTCATTCTTCTTTACGGCTGAGTTGTATTCCATTATATATATGTATATATACACATGCTACATCTTCTTTATCCACTCTATTGATGGACACTTAGGTTGCTTCCATATCCTGACGATTATAAATCATGCCTTTGTGAACATTGGTGTGCATGTGTCTTTTTGAATTGGTGTTTTTGTTTTTGTATATAAATTCAGGAATGGAATTGCTGGATCATATGGTAGTTCTATGTTTAGTTTTTTGAGAAAACTCCATACTGTTTTCCACAGGGCCTATACCAATTTATATCCCCACTAACAGTGTGGGAGGTTTCTCTTTCCTCCACATCCTCAGCAACATTTTTTATTTGTGGTCTTTTTGATGATAGCCATTCTAACAGGTGTGAGGTGATAGCTCATTGTGGTTTTGATTTCTCTGATAGTTAGCAATGTTGAGTGTCTTTTCAGGTACCTGTTTTCCATCTGCATGTCCTCTTTGGAAAAATGTCTTTTCAAGTCTTCTGCCCATTTTTAAATCAGGTTGTTTTCGCTTTTGATGTTAAGTTGTATGAGCCGCTTATGTATTTTGGATATTAACCACTCATTTGTCATATCATCACTAGGTTGTGTGACATCATATTTGAATGTCCCTGAAAATATGGGATTTTAGAGCCTAGATGGGCTTTAAGAATAAACCTCAAATCCCTTCTTCTCAGTTCAGTTGCTCAGTCATATCCGACTCTTTGCGACCCCATGGACTATAGCACACCAGGCTTCCCTGTCCATCACCAACTCCCAGAGCTTGCTTAAACTCATGTCCATTGAGTCGGTGATGCCATCCATCCAACCATCACCTCTTATTTTCTAGCTGAAGTTTGTCTGGAGACTAGCCTGCTTTAGGTTAGATGTTGGTGTTAGAACTTGAATTGAGTCAAATCTGACTTCCAGATGAGGGCCATTTTTCAGTATATCAAGTTGCTTCAGATTAAAAGAGAAAAAGAATACAAAGACAAATATGTTTTTTATTATATTTTATTAATGCAAAATAGTAAAATAATAGCATTTGTTTTTTTCCTTTTTTGTATAGCATGTACTTTTTGGTAAGTGGAGATATTTTTTAAAAATTTGAGTTAAGTAAAATAGGGATATTAGTACTCTTTGAAAGCTGAAGAAGACAGACAAAAATTCATTTATAAAAATTTCAAGCTCTTAACTTATCTTGCTGCTGCTACTGCTGCTAAGTCACTTCAGTCGTGTCCGACTCTGTGTGACCCCATAGACGGCAGTCCACCAGGCTCCCCCGTCCCTGGGATTCTCCAGGCAAGAACACTGGTGTGGGTTGCCATTTCTTTTTCCAATGCATGAAAGTGAAAAGTGAAAGTGAAGTCGCTCAGTCATGTCCGACCCTCAGCGATCCCATGGACTGCAGCCTACGAGGCTCCTTCGTCCATGGGATTTTCCAGGCAGGAGTACTGGAGTGGGGTGCCATTGCCTTCTCTGTAACTTATCTTAGGCTATACCAATATTGGATCTATTTTTTCCTTGTTCAGTGTAGAAAAAATATTGGATGCTCAATCCGTGTTTGTTTAATGAAGGAATAAATTAATCAAGCATTCATTTGGAACATAGTAAATGTCAGGTCTGCTGAATATCATCTAACCCTCAAGATTCAACTGCTTTCCCAGCTTTCTTCAAAAACCTCTGAAATCCTTTAATAATAACCCCTTTCTTTTACTATGGGTTTCCCCAGTGGCTCAGATGGTAAAGAATCTACCTGCAGTGCAAGAGAACTGGGTTCAATCCCCGGATCAGGAAGATCTCCTGGAGAAGGGAATGGCTACCTACTCCAGTAGTCTTGCCTGGAGAATACCATGGACAGAGGAGCCTGGCGGGCTACAGTCCATAGGATCTCAGAGTCAGACATGGCTGAGCAACTAACACTTTCACTTTATTTTAATATAGCTATGTAGTAGATATTATTTGCTTATTTTCCACATCTGGCAATTCTTTACAACTATTTGCTTACATACATACAAGTAACTACTGTTTTGCATGGTCTAGATTTCCTTAGGAAAGTCTTTCATTTACATAAATAAAGTCTTAAATTTTACATACTTTGAAGGTCAATTTACAGGTTTCAAGTATGTTAGGGCTAATTTAAATCTTTACTTTTTATAGCAGGTGAGTTGAGCTCCAAATATTCAGATGGAACCATATAAATTACTAAGAATTTTATATGATAAACCTAGTACTTTATTGTTCAACAAGGATAATAGGTGATATAGAAACAGAAAACCAGGCACCAAGACACAATACTGAAAATGTGGGAAAAATATCAGGAAGCATCAGGAGACTGTTGACAATTATTTCTATCTTACATATCAGGTCTTAGCAGATCTTATTCTAGTTGGTTGATAAGGTTCATATTCAATTACATTAAACCATGTTGAAATACAAAGGAAAAAAAGACCACAAACAGTTTGGAGAGGAGATTTGGAAGAGGCTTCTGTACTGTATTTTTAAATATTTGATAACATTTCATTTGGAAGTGGGTTTCCATTTGGTCCATGTGGCCTCACTGGGAACCACTTGATGAAAGTTTTAAGGGAGTATAAATCTATTTTAATGAGGAAAGTAGTTCAGTAATTAGGGAGTTAGATGTTATTTTTTTGGGGAATGAGTTCCTCACCTTAAATGTATTTCAGGAGAAAGCCATTGACAGTTTGTGGGGAGAGAATAGGATAAGAACAGATTTGTATGTTGTGAAGGAGACTGAATTAGAGATGGTTGGATGGCATCACCAAATCAATGGACATGAGTTTGAGCAAATTCTGGGAGATTGTAAAGGACAGGGAAGCCTTGTGTGTTGCAGTCCATGGGGTCACAAGGAGTCAGACACAACTTAGCAACTGAACAACAACAACAAATTCTTAAAATTGTGAGAAATTGTGACTCCCTTCTTGACATTTAGTTGACCTTTGGTATGACTTCTTCTTGCTGTTTTGAATAATAAATAAGAAAGAAGATCTGCAGTTTATAATGGATTAAGTGTTTCAGATGCTACATTGCCCCACAAATACAATGGATCTTTGTGTTTTTATTTATTATGTAATTGGTATTACTTCTAGAATTTGCTTTTACAGTTCACAGATCAAAAAGAATCTATGAAAACAAAATGTTCATATTTTAAAGGATCATGTCATTATAGCAGCATGTCTGGGAACATAGTTCCTGGGATGTCTAAAATTTATATTGGGTTGTAAAACTGAAGTATGGGCCAAGGGTTAACAACCTTGAATTTTGCCCTTAAAATTAGCCTCAGAAAATCTACTTCATTATAAATACATACTACTGAGTAGTGTCCTTCTGATTGATATGCCCAGAGCTACCTTTTCTAGCAGTCTTTTAAGCACCAGTCCTTCATTTTGGTTCTAAAAATGAAACAGGCTTCTCCTCCCTGGTTGGGACATCAATTTTTACCTGCCAGTACAGTTTGATGAGCTTGCTTATACCATGTTCGCTTCCTCCACAGAGCCAGAACATGTAGTCAGCAATCATGGCACTCCTAAGAACAAGGACAGATTAAAAAGAAAATTTATAGGTAGGACAGAAGGAAAACTATAGCAGGCAGTATATATAAATACCAAAGAAGATCTTGTTTAAATTTGACTAGGCTAATATTAAGCAAAGCATAAAGCACATTTTAGAATGTAGAAAGTACGTCTTTTTTTTTTTTTTTTTTGGTACTGAAATTAAATCTAGAAGAGAAGCAACATGCCATTTGTCTTCTACATGGATTTTCTGTTTATATCAGTTCAGTTCAGTTCAGTCACTCAGTCGTGTCCGACTCTTTGCGACCCCATGAATTGCAGCATGCCAGGCCTCCCTGTCCATCACCAACTCCTGGAGTTCACCCAAACTCATGTCCATAGTGTAAGAATATTTAAAGAGAATGCTTTGTTTTGGTTACCTCTTAATAAACTTCAAAGCATTTATAGAGTAACAGTTACTTTATGGACTCTAGAACACCTTCAAATCTAGCATAACATATATAGCTGTCATACTGGTATTTAGGCATGTCTCAGACTTTACCTAAAATAGAGATTATTCACCTTGGGATTAACTAGTCATCTTAAAATTGAAAATAAAAAATTTCCAACTCAACAAATACTTCATATCAGAGAAATGCAAATCAAAACCACAATGAGGTACCATTTCACGCCAGTCAGAATGGCTGCGATCCAAAAGTCTACAAGCAATAAATGCTGGAGAGGATGTGGAGAAAAGGGAACCCTCTTACACTGTTGGTGGGAATGCAAACTAGCCCAGCCACTATAGAGAACAGTGTGGAGATTCCTTAAAAACCTGGAAATAGAACTGCCTTATGACCCAGCAATCCCACTGCTGGGCATACACACCGAGGAAACCAGAATTGAAAGAGACACGTGTACCCCAATGTTCATCGCAGCACTGTTTATAATCGCCAGGATATGGAAGCAACCTAGAAGTCCATCAGCAGATGAATGGATAAGAAAGCTGTGGTACATATACACAATGGAGTATTACTCAGCCATTAAAAAAAAATACATTTGAATCAGTTCTAATGAGGTGGATGAAACTGGAGCCTAGTATACAGAGTGAAGTAAGCCAGAAAGAAAAACACCAATACAGTATACTAACGCATATATATGGAATTTAGAAAGATGGTAATGACAACCCTGTATGCAAGACAGCAAAAGAGATACAGACGTATAGAACAGTCTTTTGGACTCTGTGGGAGAGGGAGAGGGTGGGATGATTTGGGAGAATGGCATTAAAACATGTATATCATATAAGAAACGAATCGCCAGTCCAGGTTAGATGCAGGATACAGGAAACTTGGGGCTGGTGCACTGAGATGACCCAGAGGGATGGTATGGGGAGGGAGGTGGGAGGGGGGCTCAGGATGGGGAACACGTGTACACCCGTGACAAATGCATGTTGATGTATGGCAAAACCAATAGAATATTGTAAAGTTAAAAAAAAATAATAATAAAAAAATTAAAAACAACAATAAAAACAACAAAAAACAGACTCTGGTAAATTAAAAAAAAAAAAAAAACCAAATACTTCACTTTTCTGGCCTTGGTGCTTCATTGAATTAGTTTTGGAATCTAGTGTGTATAACCACCACATTAGTCTTATTAAGCTGAGGGGATATTAAAAACTATTGTGCAGTGGATATTAATTCATTGCTTAGCACCCTTTGGAAAAACAGTTTACTTTTATGACTTTTCCTTTGCTAGGCTTCTCTATTTCTTTCCTCCAGAGATTCCAAATCCAATTAAACCTGACTGGAAGTAATTCCAAATTGTCACATTGGCCAATTAAACATATAATAATCCTGTGTGCCTAATCACTAGTACCAAAAGTTTATTTACTTAAGCAGATCTATCACTTGGTACCCTGAATGTTTTTCTTATCTTTGCCTGCAGATATGTATTGTTTCTTGACATAATTGTAAATTGAATTAGAAATTTTTCTTCCCTAAATATATATATTATTTAAGACAGAGAAGCTATAAACTTACTATGGTACTCTGTTGAAGAATTAGAATGCTTCGATTTTCGCTCAGGACAGACAAAAAATTAGGACTCTAAAGATTAACAATGGGAAAAAGTACTACCATTTGAAGGATTATTCAGTTCAGTATTTCTCTTTTCACACATGTGGTATTGAAATGAATCTATCCACTGACATTTCAAAATAAATGGCAATAATTTAAGAATAATTTTTAGAAACATTTTTATATTTTTCAAAGCCCTGGCTTAATGATAAGATGAAATGAGCTAGGAGGTTTTCATATCACACAAACTGATAGAGGGTAGAAAACAAGTTATAAAAATTAGACTAGAGAGGGGCAAAGTAAATTTCAGATATTTGCATTTTGATAGAAACACTTGTCCCTGGAGGAGGGCATGGTAGCCCACTCCAGTATTCTTGCCTGGAGAATCCCATGGACAGAGGAGCCTGGTGGGCTACAGTCCATAGAGTTGGAAAGAGTCGGACATGACTGAAGCGACTTAGCACAGAAACCCTTGTAAATTTTCTTCCTTTAATAACCCAAAAAGGAAATCTACTTGACATGTAGATGCTTGTCACCTAATAGAAATACATTTCATAAATTCTGAATTTAAAATATCAAGGCAAATGTAAAATCTTACTGCTGAGGGCAGTACGCTCTAAATTCATAGATGTTGGGTCCTCAGAGGTGAAGACTTGATCTGCACTCTGATTCCTCCTTTTGTCAGCATGTGGATATGTAATACGGCCCAGACAAGCACTGCGTAATGAGGACACCAGCCATTAGTTAAACAAGGTATGGGAAACCTCTTTCTGTAAAGGCGTGAGTGCCTGCCAAGTCGCTTCAGTCATGTCTGACTCTTTGCGACCCCACGGACTGTAGCCCACCAGGCTCCTCTGTCCATGGGATTCTCTAGGCAAGAATATTGGAGTTGGTTGCCATGTCCTCCTTTAGAGGATCTTCCTGACCCAGAGATCGAACCCATGTCTCTTATGTCTCCTGTATCAGCAGGCAGGTTCTTTACCACTAGGGCCACCCAGGGAAGCCCCTTCTGTAAAAGGTCAAATAGTAAATATTTTAAGCTTTGTTGGCCCTAACTACTCACATTTGCCTTTTAGAAGCAGCTGTAAACAATAAATAAATAAGGACAACTTTCTGCGTTCCAGTAAGATTTTATTTACAAAACACATATCCTGGGCCAGATGTAGCATCGTTTACTTAACTCTAAGATAAACAGAGTATTAAGCTGAGCAACAGGTGGCAAGCTAGATATAAGTGTCAATCAGTAGTCAGACACCAGCTTCTACACATTCTAGTCACAGGTCTGCTTAAATATTTCAGGAACAACATACATATTGTACTAAAAATATTGAGCAGAGTTCAGGAAAGAAACTTCACAGTTTTGAGATATACAAGAACTGTAACAGTTAACCCTGGATCATAGACACAGGGGCTCAAGTTAAGTAAAATCTAAATGGATTGTTTCTATCATGTTAGTCATTTCTGTCCTTGGATTGGAACAATTGTGAGAGGAGAGGAGGTAGGTTACTACAGTGGGCTTCTCAGCTTTCCTGCATTTGTAAAGGTTTTGGTAAGTTGGTTTTGAGTTCATCGTTGCAAAATTAGGAGTTTTATTGTTTTTATTAATGTTTTCCAAAAGTTGCTTTTCTATTACAACGTGTGGTCAAATTTTACTATGTTCTTAAGTATGATTTTATGACACCTGGGGGCTCAAGTCCTTTTTCCAAGGGAATACATCTCCAAGTCTATATTGAAATTAAGTGAAGAATTAAGATTCATTGAAATTAGCTACCTGCCCTCAGTGAAGCCCAATGATTATAATCATAAAAAGATAACAAACTATAGTTTCATAGAGCTCCATGTTTGCTGGGCTATTTTTCATAAGCGTAGTGTGTTTCTCCCAGTACGTGGCACAGAGCTGTGTTCATATTAGGAACACAATGGGGTTGCAGTTGCTCCAACCCCATTTCTTCTCAGTGGAAACGGCAGTGATGGTTTTACCCCCCACTTTCCTTTGTCTGTTGCCCTATCATGGCTGCCCTACAGCTTAGCCTTTATAAAACAGTGTAAAAATCAGTGGAAGAACATGAAAAGGGCATGGAAATAACATTATGCCATGCAGTGCTTGTGAGACAAGGGATAGTGGTTTTCCATCATGTTGAACTTATAAAAGGCAAAGATAATTGATTAATTATCTATAAGGAGTCAAGTACCTGGCGGGATCCTGGGACTTGACTCTCATCATGAGTCAGAAGGAAACACTAACCCGTCGCTCTTCCTACATTCCTTCAGGGATCTTTTAGACTTTTGTTTACCTTTAGACTAATATCCTAGATGCTAGTTGATGTGAACTCAATGTTACTTCTAAATGTCTTCCTTTCATCATCTTTATTCTATTCAACTTACTTTGATTCATCTACTGAATGTTGTAGGTACACTGGAACTGTCAGATCACTTTAGCCAAACCCTTTTAATTGACAGTTGGTAGTTTAATATGTCTGTTTTGAGATTTACTAAGTGCTGAGCACCATGAGAAGCACTTTACATGCAGAATGTGAATCCGGCCCACCCACAATTCTGCTCCAGATCTTATCCTGTCTTGCCCACCCATGGAAACTCCTCCAGCAATTTTCTTGCTCTTTCTCTCTTACCTTCCTGTTCTTTCTTTAAATTTCTCCTTTTCTTGGAGCTTTTCTACTAACACACAAAAGTGCTGTTCCTCCTACCACCTTAAAACAAAACAAGACACCCCCAAAACCTCTCTTGATTCACTTCCCTTCCAGTTATCATCTTAATTCTTTCTCTTAAAAAAAAAAAAAAAAGCAAATGAATGAAAGAACAAAAACTTCCCTCTGCAACTCACTTCAGCTCTTATTCCTCCCACTTCACTGAAACTGCTCTTATTGATGCTGCTAATGGTCTCCACACTCTTAAATACAGTGGCTTATTTCTCAGTTTTTAGTTTACACACACTCTCCAGTATAACTGATGCAACTGTTCTCTCCTCCAGTATCCTCTTCCCACTGGGCTTGCACAGCTCTGCTCTTTATGACTTCCCTCCTGTCTTCCTGGTTGCCCTTTTCAGTCTCCTTTGCTGGCGTCTCCTCATTTTCTTGGACTCCTAACCTTGGAGTTCCCAGGGCACAATGCTTGTACCCATTCTCTTTCTGTACTCAATCCCTTGGTGATCTCACCAGTTTAATGGTTTTAAACACTATCCATGGGTTGACAGCTCATTCATTTATACCCCGAGTTTAGTCCTCTTCTTTGATCCACAGACTCTTGTTAAAGCTGCCATCTCAACATCTCTACTTGGATACCTAATCTTATCTCCATACCTGAGACCCTGATCTTCCTTTCTTCCTCTATCTCTAGTAGTCTTCTCCATCTATCTAATTTCTTAGGCAAAAATCTTAGTGTCATCACTGATTTCCCTCTTTGTCTCACATTCCATCCAAGATAAAATTCTGGTCAGGTTATCTTAAACCTATTTCAAATCCTGTCTCTTCTCACCACCTCCAGCATTACCATCTGGTCCATCATGTCTCACCAGGATTATTGCAACAGACCCCACACTGGACTCCCTGCTTCTCCCTCCGTCTATTCACAATACAGCAGCCAGAATGATCCCATTAAAATTAGTGCACCAGAGCAGGTCACTGCTGTGCTTAAAACTGCAAAGGCTTCCTGTTCTCACTCAGAGTGAAAACCCGTCTTTAAAATGGAATTTGAGCCTCATGCCATCTGGTCACATATTACTTCTCTGATCTCATTTCCTAGTTGCTCCAAACTGTCCACCTGCTTTCCTCAAAAAGAACAGGTACACTGTTGCCTCTGGGATTTTGCACCTGACAGTCTCTGTCCTAGAATATTCTTTCCCTAGACACCCATGACTCTTTTGCTCACCTTCTTCAGGTCTTTCTCAGGTGTTATTTTCTCAGTAAAGGACGACCCTGATACACTCGAACCCTATTCATACTCTTGTTTGTTTTTACTTTTCCCACAGTACTTATCACCATTTCACATTAGTGTTTGTTATTTTTCACTTTGATAGTATTTATTACTGTCTTCTTCTACTATGGGGTCAGCCAGCCAAGGCCTGTGGGTCAAATCTGGTCTGCCACTTGGGTTTGTTAATTAAGTTTTAATGCAACATAGCAATGCTCATCAATTTGCGCACTGTCTATGTTTTGTCTATGACTGCTTTTGTGCTATAGTAATGGCAACCCACTCCAGTGTTCTTGCCTGGAGAATCCCAGGGACAGGGGAGCCTGGAGGGCTTCCGTCTATGGGGTCGCAGAGTCGGACACGACTGAAGCGACTTAGCAGCAGCAGCAGCAGCAGCAGCAGCAGCAGAGTTGAATAATTATAACAGAGACTTTAGGCCCCCAAAGCCCCAATATTTACTGTGTGGGTCATCACTGGAATGAAAGCTCCCTGAGGGTCGGAATTGTTGCCTATTTGATTCACTGTTCTCTCTGCAGTGCCCAAGGAGTACCTGGCATTGTTAATGAGGTGCTATATAGTGTGGTCCTCATACAACAAATATTTGTGGATTACATGACAAAACATTATTTATTTACTTCAACTAAAAAACTTAAACTCCTTATAAACTATGACACATAGTTTACTAGGATTGTAACACAAGCAGCCTGGCCCTAGGTCTACCTCACCATCCATATTTAACAGAAAGCTTTGTTAGTAGAGGTGACATGGGAATGAAGGGACAGACTGGGCTTTGGCGATTTCTCCAATGTATTAAATAGAATCCAATGCAACCTTTAGCTTATACGAGAGCTTAACAAATGCTAATGGATGCTGATGTATTTATCACATAAATGAAAGAAAAAAGGTACCAAGAAGCACAGTGGCTTAATGTGTTGCATTTAAATTTATTTTTAACATGATGTCTTGAAAAATGTGTTGATTATTACTGTTTTTTCTGCAAGTAAATCAACTATTCTTTTGATACTGTATTTGAATTCATTAAAAAAATATTCTTTCTGAAGTCACGTTTACTTAATATATCTGTTAAATGTAAAAGGGTCAGAATCTGGCTTTCAAATAAATAGCATCTAAAATAAAAGATTTTTATGTCATGAATTCAGCTTATTGTAAATCAAATCCTATTTCTATCAAATAGCAAATACACAATAAAAGAATTTGACATGTTGTTATTTATAAGACAGATATCAGTGTTGTTTTCCAAATTAATATTGAAAAAGAATCATGATGAATAAAGATATTCATGCCAGGTGACTTTACACATTGAATATCTCTGAACAGACTGTGCAGTTCTAAAAGTATGAGAATCTATTATTGACATTTTTCCAGGCCTATGTTCAGATTCAAAATTTATAGCATTTCTACTCAGTGTGGCCACATGGTGGTGTAAAACAATAAGATATGGGTAAACAAAAGAAAATCGCATCACACCATCCACTGTGTGGTCTTGTTGGGCTGACACCTGGGACCTTGAAAAGTCATTCCACTCAGCATCTTGCCTTTGGGCAGGATCACACTTAAACCTTTCAAATGAGACTGATGAGAATCTATTCTATAGTAAAGACTTCCATGGAAGGACCTTGCTCTGTTTTCCTCACTGATTCCAGTTTCACAGTCATAAATAGCATCTTCTGCAGTTTTATTCTGCAGGCTTCAGTTTTCTATCCAGTGGTGCTGCAACCCCAACTAGACTTTATCCTCTGTCTATGTATCCTCACAATAGTTTATTAATCTTTTCTTCCCTAAGTTCAGCTCAGTTCAGTTCAGTTGCTCAGTCGTGTCCGACTCTTTGTGACCCCATGAATTGCAGCACGGCAGGCCTCCCTGTCCATCACCAACTCCCTAAGTTAATTAACTCCAATTTCTTTAATCTTTCTCTGTGGGTCCCCTTTGCTTGACATTAGTCAGTTTCATGGTTGTCTTTTTAACCTTTTTACGTTCTTACTCCTTTCCTTTCTTCTGCAACCAGAAAATGACCTCTCTCAAGAGTTTATAGATAATCTTTTAGAGTTTGTATGCAGCTATTCATTTGTGTAACTGGTTTAAGTACTTCTTAGATGTGTATCTATCAGATAATTTTCACTGCAGAATTCTTCTTTATTTTCATTGTATTTAACAGGTTGTTTCCTTCTTCCTATACTTAAGAAAGCTCGAGAGCATATGTATATACACACCATTAATTTTACATAAATTAATATGGATGCAAAGTACATATTCCTTCTGAATACAAATACATGCTAATACTAAAGAGATTGTATTCTGATTGGGAGGAGGGCCAAACTAGCACATTCACTCAAGCTCATGCACACACACACACACACACACCCATGATACATCTTTTTGTAGGCTCATATATTTTCCATATGGCAGTTAGCCGCAATGATGTTTAAAAATGTAACTGTAAATTATCTCAATAAAACCCAAACTCCTATGGTGGCCTGCCACTATTGTAATAGGCTGTCCTTTCTTTCCTCCTCAACACTTTTTCCATCAAGTGTGGCTTATTCAGTTGCTCAAAGCAAATAGGAAGTTTCCTACCTTGGAGCATTTGTGTATGTGGTTCCACCTGCCTGGAATCTATTCCTTCAATTATTCATCTGGCTGCTCCTTGTCAAGATTTAGGCCCTTGGGCTTTAGCTTAAACATTGATAACCTCTTCAGTGAGGCCTACTCTGACCATTTTAACTAAATAAGTTCTGCCCTACCTCAATCAGAATCTTATCCTTTTCCTGTGTACGTCTCACATTGTGTGATTTACTTGTTGATTTACTTGTGTATTACCTTCTTTCCCTAGACCTGTATTATCTGATACGGTAGCCACTAGACATATGTAGCTATTTATATTTAATATTTAAATGAATTAAAATTAAAATTTAAACTTTAGTTTCTCAGGTACATGAGGTACATTTCAAGTGCTCAATAGCCACAAATAGCTAGTGGCTGCTACAGTGAATGACACAGAACATCCCCATCGACTCTGGACGTAGCTCTAGACTAAGCCTCAGGAGGCACTGTTCTTGAGCCTCTTCCAACACCTGATAAGTAGTAGGTGCTTGTGGGGGATAATTTTAAGTGTCAACTTGACTGAACTGTGGTGTGTACCCAGATATTTGATGAAATATTCTTCTAGGTGTGTCTGTAAGGGTGTTTTGGGATGAGATTAATATTAAATCCGTAGACAGTGTAAAGCAGATTGCCCTCTCCAAAGCAGGTGTGGTTCATCCAATCTGTTGAAGGCCTGAATAGAAAAAAAAGGTTGAGTAAGGGAGAATTCACTTTGATTGTCTTTGAGTTGAGACAGGTCTTCTCCTATCTTTGGATTCAAACTTGGACTGGAACTTATACCATTGGCTCTTTGGGTTCTGAGGTCTTTAAACTCAGACCGCAACTGCAGCCCTGGTGGCTCCCGAGCCTTCCGCTTGCTAGCCACAGATCACAGGGCTCCTTGCTTCCCCCATAATCACGTAAGCCAGTTCCATGTATGTTTATTTCCTACTGGTTCTGTTTCTCTGGAAAACCTGATGAATATGGTGCTCAGTAACTTACGTCTGCTTTTGTTTGCACTTTGCCTTGGTCATCCTCTTTCCTACTCCACTACCCCTAGTTCATCTGGAGGCTCAGCCCCTGCAATGCTGCAGGTTCATGCATTTCAGTAGCTGATGGACACTGAATAAGTTAATTTTAGTCTTTGGATCTTTGTAACAAGCCTGCCACTGTGCCTAATTGCCTAATTCTAATAGCTGAAAGTTGTCCCTGAGACCAAGCTTCTACCTTTTGCAGACCAAACCTAGTTCAGTGTGTTCCTACTTGATGCCAGGTGTGGTTATTCTGGAGTTTTAGAATTCTTGCAAGATTGTCCGGTAATGGATGAGAGTTTTCCTTGAAGCTCACTGTCTGCCTGCTAGCCAGGAATTTTAAATATTGCCTGTCTCTACATTCTCAATTGATAACCAGCAACACACTACAACAATAATAATATTGTTATTTGTAACAGCAACTAATATTTCTTGAATGCCTACCATGTACTGGTTGGCAAAAAATTTCATTAGGATTTTTCCGTAACATAAAAAACCCAACCGAACTTTTTGGCCAGCACAATATACAGTAATTACTTTTCCATATCATGTAATTCTTAAACTCAAGCTATGAAAGGAGGAAACCGAGGTTCCTCAAATTGAGGATATTAGTTTTCCAAAAGTGGTGAAAAGATCAGAATTGAACAAAATACATTTGACATCAAAATTTGGCCTCTTCACTGTGGTTCTGTACTCTTTATTAATAATACTATTTATTAGTATGTAAAACCATTCTTTTCTTTTGTGCCTTTTACAAGACTTTATTAACTTTTGTTGGAATTCCTTGGTGCTAATTTCTCACCAAACTGTTGCCTACTCTCTAAAGACTTTACTGCTGTGGTTGATGAAACAGTGAGGGTAGTTACTATTACCTATTGGTGTCTGGTCCTCCTCCCCTGTCCCTTTCCCCTGCTTGTCTTACCAGCAGACATACTTTCTCCTTGGTTCTGGCTTGTTAGTCTGACATAGTCAACTTTTCCTTTCCTGGCCATTTCAAGAAATGTATTATTACTCCTATAGAAAAATATATGTCTAGTTGAAGAGGTCTAAATGAATAAACTCATTTCAGATTATATATATAATCTTGGTTTTATTTTTGATGATTAATTTTTCTATGCAAAACCCCCAAATAGGGTTATCAACATTTTCAGTAAATGCTTTATTACAATAAGATTTAGAGTCACGGCAACATTCAAAAGTATAAGGACATGATGCTGACCTCTGTGAGCTGCCAATTTGAGTATCGATATAACAGCCATATTTGAAAAGAGTAATCAAAATATGAGGCAGTTTTATGGCTGTAAAGAACTATGCAAATGTTAAGTACATAATGTTAACTAAGAAGTGCAGAGCATAAGTGCTATAGAATTTTAAAAGGGGGAATGATTACTTTTGGCTGTAATGGAGTGATTCAGTGCTAAGACCTGAAGAATGGCTATCATTATTTTTAAGTGGTGATGAAGAAAAGGGAGCTTTTTCCCCCCCTTTGGCCCTTATATTACATACAAGGGCATTGAAGGTGGAAAGTATTGATGCAGAATCTAAGGAGAGGCAGAAGGTTTGTGTAAAAGAAGAGAGGGCCAGAAAATTATGTCGAGGACAGATTATGGTATTCTTGGATTCCAAGCAGATGAGTTTGGACTTTTTCCTGCAGAAGTTAGGGAACAACTGAAGGATTATTGGCAGGAAATGTGGATGTGGGATCTTACCCAGTCAAGATCTCTTGTGCTTAGCAGAAACAGTGATAGCCTCCAGACATACAGGGGTGCCTCTACTTTGCTTTTTAGATATGAGTTTATGTGGAATCGAGGTCCTGTTAGAGCCATATGGATTTGTAGTACATGCTTTTATCAGACTCAAGTGTGTATACTTTGTGAATTCATTCATTCCACAAAGATGGAGATTCTGAGATGAAAAAGCTAATGCCTATCATCAAGGTCTAGTGGGGAGTCAAACATGCATGAAGATAATTCTATCTCAACAAGTAAAGTGGGATAGTTGATATATGCACATGCAGCTGAGATGGTTGGTGTATTCAGGGAAAGAGGCCTACAGAAGATGAGAACCTGGTCCAACTTAAAATGTTGAGCAGGTTATTAGTCAAGCAAAGCGAGAATAAGACTGAGAAGGGAATTCAGGGCAGAGGGTACAGTTGGAACATAGATGCAGAGCTTGGAAGTAGAAGGAAGAGTGGGAAACCCCATTAGGACTTTCTTGCCAAGGAGGTTTAGAGAAGGTTTAGAGCAGGTAAGGAAAGCAGGGAGAAGGCATGAAGGAGCTTGAGTTTTATCCTACAGGTTTTAAAGTATTAAATGGCATGGGAAGTTCTGTGGTTTACAGAGAGAACCTTGGCAACTGTTTTTAAAATTAAAAAGAAAAATTTTTTGCACCACACTGTGAGGCATGTGGGATCTTAGTTCCCCAACCAGGGATCGAACCAAACCTGTGCCCCTGCAGTGGAAATGTGGAGCCTTAACCACTGGACCACCAGGGAAGCTGCCTTTGGCAGCTCTTTAGAGGATGCATTTGGAGGTGGGAAGCTTGCAAGTGGGAAGTCATTGTTGGAATTCTCCTGAGAGATAATGGATGAGCTTAAACTAGGCAGTGACTGTAGGCTAATAGAAAGTTAGACTTTGGCACCATTCCTAAGGACAAAGTCAAAAGACAAAGGCATATATGAAGGCATTTGAGTCCTTAAATATGGTCATATTCCAGGTCCTGGGGTGACCCCGTATCAGACACTAGGGATGTTTAAAAACATTACCTTCTACTCTTGTGAGGAGGTGTTTCCTATTATTAAGATGTTTCCTACTATTCTTCTGAGAAAAGAAAAACCTAAAAGTGAATGTTTTCCTTTTCTAGATGAATGAACTAATATCTGAGTCTCAAGGAAATCATTAATAATAATACTGTAACAGGTTTAGCCTGAAACCAACAGGGTCACGCAGAGTCGAACACGACTGAAGCGACGCAGCAGCAGCAGCAGCAGTATACCTCTAGAGTAGAGACTGACTAGTGTCACAGTTCGGTCCAGTCCAGTCGTTCAGTCATGTCCGACTCTTTGTGACCCTATGAACCGCAGCACGCCAAGTCTCCCTGTCCATCATCATCTCCCGGAGTCCACCCAAACCCATGTCCATTGTGTCGGTGATGCCATCCAACCATCTCATCCTCTGTCATCCCCTTCTCCTCCTGCCCTCAATCTTTCCCAGCATCAGGATTTTTTCCAATGAGTCAGCTCTCCACATCAGGTGGCCAAAGTACTGGAGTTTCAGCTTCAACATCAGTCCTTCCAATGAACATCCAGGACTGATCTCCTTTAGCATGGACTGGTTGGATCTCCTTGCAGTCCAAGGGACTCTCAAGAGTCTTCTCCAACACCACAGTTCAAAAGCATCAATTCTTCAGCGCTCAGCTTTCTTTATAGTCCAACTCTCACATCCATACATGACCACTGGAAAAACCATAGCCTTGACTAGATGGATCTTTGTTGGCAAAGTAATATCTCTGCTTTTTAATATGCTGTCTAGGTTGGTCATAACTTTCCTTCCAAGGAGCAAGCGTCTTTTAATTTCATGGCTGCAATCACCATCTGTAGTGATTTTGGAGCCCAGAAAAATAAAGTCAGCCACTGTTTCCATGGTTTCCCCATTTATTTGCCATGAAGTGATGGGACCAGATGCCGTGATCTTAGTTTTCTGAACGTTAAGCTTTAAGCCAACTTTTTCAGTCTCCTCTCTCACTTTCCTCAAGAGGCTCTTTAGTTCCTCTTCACTTTCTTCCATAAGGGTGGTGTCATCTGCATATCTGAGGTTATTGATATTTCTCCCCTCAATCTTGATTCCAGCTTGTGCTTCCTCCAGCCCAGCGTTTCTCATGATGTACTCTGCATATGTCACAGAGCAGCATCAAATTAAATAATGTACTGCCCTGACTATCTGAAGAGTGTTTATGGAGCCTGATAAACCCGAGAAGCTTGCGTAGTTGGTACTTATTGTTGAAGATTTCCTTTTGACGTATTCCTCTGGGTATGCTCCTGCCTGTAATCTGGTCTGCTCCCCAACCACTGCTCTCCCATGACCAAGAATTGAGTCCCTGTCCTCGGAACATTCACCAGCAGAGGGCACCCTCTCCTTTCTGTATGTGTAAAAATCCAGAACATCTTTTTCTCTAATCTAGAACAGGATCATAAAGTTTTATCCAGCTTCTAGTGGAAAGATTACGGGAAAAAAAAAAAAAACCCAAAGAATGTCATCTTAGGTCTTTCTGAAAAGGGACAAAATATCTACAGGAGAGTCTGGCTGTACAAAAACAGACAATTCTGAGTCTAATTTTGCTTTCAATAGTTCACGCCAGCAGTTTCTAGAGCTAATATAAAATGTAAAGCAGTTGGAAAGAAGAGGATACAGAGGAGAAAATAAATTCATTCACAGCAGAACAGCTTACAGCAAAAGTAGCCAGAACTGTCTGGTAAAACTCTTTAAGAGTCAGGAAAAAGTCTTACAGCTTGCCATGCTATCTCTTAATCTCTCTTTGGGTAGGAAAAAAGAAATCCCAGATGTACAGAGATTATACAGCCTGATAAACCATCTTCATATTTATTGTACTTTGTCACTGAACCACACCTCATAAACTCAGCTACGCATTTCTCAAGTGCCTGGGACCTACAGGACAAGAGCGGGAGAGTAAGATAAAGAGTGATTTGCTGACATAGGCAAGCTCCAGTATGGTAAGCTGGTTCTTTGGAGCTTGGAATCAATTTTCCAATAGGACCAAAACATACACACACTCTGGTGAAAAATTTTTTTTTTAATTTTTAAAAATTGGGCCATAGTGGCTTTATGATGTGTTAGTTTTTGCTCTAAGTGAAGTGAATCAGCTATACATATACATATATCCCTTCCCTCTTGGACCTCCCTCTCACTCAGCCTCCATCTCACCCCTCTGGTGTGAGTGCTACACTGGGCTTCCTGCAATATCACAAGTTCGCACTAGCTAGCCATTTTATACATAGAGTGTATATATGTAGATCCCAATCTCCCAATTAATCCCTTCCCCTCCCCCCGTGTCCACAGGCCCATTCTCTACACCTATATCTCTGTTCCTAACCTGCAAATAGGCTCATCTGTACCATTTTTCTAGATTCTACCTATATGTGTTAATATGCGGTCATTGTTTTCTCTTTCTGACTTACTTGACTCTGCATGACAGCCTCTAGGTCCATCCATCTCTACAAATGATCCAACTTCATTCCTTTTTATGGCTGAGTAGTATTCCATTGTATACTCAATGTGGTGAGGTTTTGAAGGTAGCTTACAGATTGCCATCTAAACTACACTTTACTGAAATAATAGGCATTTCTACAGTTTTATAATAGTTTATTAATAAAATGAAACCAACTAAGAGAATAAAGATAATTAATACTTCTGAATGTTTAACTGAGTAGAAGCAGGTCCCACATTCAGTGGTTCTCAACAGTGGTTACTCTTGTCAATTTTTGGCAGGCAGTTGCATCTCATGTTGTGTGGGACTGTCGTGTGCATTGCTAGTTAGCAGCTCTGGGAACCCCATTCTACATGCAGTAGTGCTTGCCAGTTACTTTGACAACCCAGACACCCTCATTCACTTCCCACAAAAGGGAAAGGGGCTGGGAACTGCTCAGAGATGCTTGTGAAGAATCAGAGGCACTTTTAAGGTTGATGGAAAAGGCTTTCAATTCTTTTAGATTTTCTTTTACTTAACATTTCATGGTTGAGACTACATTATCAAGAGCATTTTTTTTTTTCTTACTGGTGTTGAGCAGGATAATTTTTTGGCTCAAAAATGAAACAGAAAATATGAGCCAAAAGAAAACTGCTCATTGCTGGAAGAGTATGTATGTCTTGGAAAAGGACCCCTGGGGTGTAATAACCTAAGCACCTATAGTAAGAGAGAACAGGATAGGGGGAAATGTTGTTTGTGTGGTCCTATGTGGAGGCTGGACCAGGCCACGGGCTCATGCCTCTTACTGTTTTAGAACATGCTTGACCTCGGGCAAATCACTCAAACCAAGTCTTCTTAAAATTCTATGGACCATTTCTAGAATGAAGATTTTAATAATACCTATATTCTGGAAGGGCATGTGTATTTGTAAAAGGAATAATATATGTAAAATTATTTGAAATCTATGAAATGAAACCTACACATTTTAAGGCGATACCATTGTTATTTATATTAGTGTTGTCAACCGGAAGGTGAGTGTGGTGATGGTGAAGGTTGCAAGTTGAATCAAATGATCCCAACTCGGGCAAGCTTGTTTCCTGTACTGAAAGGCTAGGATTGGTGTGAAAAGTGAGAATGAGTCAAATGTAGAGCTGGGAGAGAAATAGCTTATAGCTGTGGAACATCTTTATGTTAATATAGTCAAAATTGTTGCATGGGACACTTGTGACCCAAGGAGAACAGATCTTTAAAACAATTTTATGTGTAGCATTCTCCACTTAATCTAAGTAGAAGAACTAAACAAAACACCACCACCAACAAAACTTATTTGTGATAATCTCACCAAGATACAGTAAAGAATCTGTTCTCCAAGTGTTAACAGCTCATTAGTGGAAGACTGATGCACTCTTCCAAGGATAGCAGAAGGCTGTACAAGTAACATATAAGCATTTGCTGATTTTCATGCATGATATGTATTCAGGGTAGATATTAAGCAAAATTATGATGTATTCAGATATGCTTTCTGCACTTTTCTAGACCCTTTAAATAGTCCATGCCTCTCTTCTTTCTTTTCACTATATTCTGTGGGTATTTTGGTCACCAAACCCCCTCCCCGACAATGAAAACCCACTTTCCCCTGGCCTCAGGTCTGTACTATAGCATTCAGTTTCTGCCTTTCTCAGTACCTTTCTTCATTTAAACAGATAATTTTTTCAAGGCAACAGTACATCTAGCAATAAGCAGATAATTTATGAGGCATGAAAAAAATCTACCCCTAAAATGTTTCCCTCAATGACTTAAAGGGCCCAAAATGACATATTAGTCACTTCTCTAGGTTGCAGTTTTAAATGGTATTGTATATTTGTGTCTTTTCTGAAGATGAAGGATTATCATTCATTAATAACTTTGAAGAAATTATTTTCATCAGGTTAAGAGAGAAGCAATACAGATAACAAAGTTATAGGAGCTAGACTGCCTTTGCTTGAATCTCAACTCTGCCATCTGTTCTCTGTATGACTTTGGACAAGTGACTTAGCCTCTTTGTGCCTCAGTTTCCTCACGTTACCATGCATATATTAATAGTTGCCAACCTCACAGGATTGTCAGGAGGATTACATAATTATTATATGTGACACACATCAAGCAGTGCCTGATATGCACTCAATTTGCAGATTATTATTATGCCCAGGCACTAACACTGGTATTTAGGAAAATAAAATAGCTATTGCTTCCTTCACTGAAGAGCTTATACCCACACAGGCTTATTGAGACTGCTTCAAAAGTGTATTAATTTTCTATTATTATTAAAGTTTTTTCCTGTACTTGAAAAACTTAGAGAACCTTATAACTAATATAGGTAGTATAGTTACGTGAGCTTAAAGTGAGAATGCCACTCTCCTCTTGAAGCCTGCTTTAACCCTTATTGCATTCAAATATTCTTGTCTTCCAGCCTGTCATTAGATTTTGCTTCTCTTAGAGCTTTAACTCTCTCTTGTGAACTAGCTATTGGCATTCTTCAAAGGTATGTCTGGTACAGTACAATTTTGTGGAGGGCAGAGATCACATCTCATTCATCATTATGAATTCACCAAAGACTTGCTATGTGATTATTAGATGAATGGACTGAGATATCCACAAGGACAGAGACTTCTGAAAGCTTGCTCTTTGCTGTATCTCTAAGCATCTAAAACAGTGACTGGCACATAGTACGTGATCAATGAATATTTGCTAATGATTTTGTTAAACGAAGGGAGGCACAGACATGCTGTTGAAGTACAAATGGGATTCTACGTGTGAAACCAAATTTTCTACTGAATTATATTAAATAGTTCGTAATCTATTCCTTCAAAACAAAATGTGCATTGGGGAAGCCAACAATGGCACATATGCTAGGATATTTGCTTGCTCCTTTGGATGTTCCTCTGCAGGTAGAGGAGGATAGAAATAGTTGTTATCTGTAAGCTCTGTTCTCCTGTCTGTAGGCCTAGCTATTGCCTCGTTTGTCCACTCATTCATTCAAACAAAAGCTATTGAGAGCTTGATCTGTGAAAGGCACTGTGGTCGGTGATGGGTGGCATGAGGCAGGAAGTATACACAAAGATGCTGATCACAGAGTTTATGTCTGGGTAGCTGGAAAAGTTTGAAAAATCCTGGCCAAAACATGTATGACTACCAACCACAGATACATAAGAACTAGGCTATTCAAAAGAGAAATAATAGAAGGAAGAGAGTAGAGAAAGAAAACAAAGTGGTCTCCACCCCTTCTAGGTCTCTTGTCCTTCATCCTCCTCTACACTTTAGGCTGCCTTGATGAATAAACATCTTGGAAGCAGTATGCTTGCTCAAGAGGAAACCTCAACAGTGGTCAGCCCTGTGATGCCCACATTCTTGACTCCATGCTTAGGGTGACTGTACACCTAGATTTTTCTAAGACAGTCCTAGTCTATGCCTGTTGTTCTAGGGTAATTAATAGGGCCCCTTTAACTATTAAAATTTTCATAATTTAGAGGATAAATGATAAGGTCTCCCATTCTCTCAAGGAAATGTTTTAGAGCATGGATGCATTACTGCATACCACTCTCCATGGTTAAATATACCTGTTTAATACTCTGTAGAGAGGAGAAGGAAATGGCAACCCACTCCAGTGTTCTTGCCTGGGGAATCCCAGGGTCAGGGGAGCCTGGTGGGCTGCCGTCCATGGGGTCTCACGGAGTTGGACACGACTGAAGCGACTTAGCAGCAGCAGCAGCAGCAGCAGAGAGGATTGTTTACCTTATCTCTAGCAGAATTGTAAGCCCTTCAAGGAAAAGAATCTCATTTTCAACTTGTTCTATTCTTTCTTTCAGGTATAGCTGATTACATAGTAGCCTGCAAATAGATTCCTACTAAATTTTAACTTTTTCCTTAACTTAGGATTCTATGGAAAAATGCATGTACATGCATTTTTTCCTATTAGATGTATATTTGCTTAGAGCTATATGTATTTATCTTCAGATAACTTTCTGTATGACTTCTTTATAGAATTTATTAGGAGATATAATCCATAGAAACTTTGATTTATGCAAAATTATGCTTTCCAAATGCTTATTTCATAGCTTTTAATTTATACAGTGGAATCAGAAAGGCTGGCAAATAAACATTGAGGTGTATTTTTCACTACTTTGCAAATTATCCAACACACACAAACATCTACAGTAACATAAAGTAAAATTTCTATCAGTGTTTCCTTAGATAGAAAACACAAGCAAGGATGAAGGAAAAAGAGAGAGAGATTCCAGGAATGGTGAATAATACAAGGAAAGCAAAAGAGTTGGGAATTAAAATGATACGCATGTTGAAAGCAAACAACTGTTTCTTTATTGAGCACTGGTGTACGTGTCATTTACAAGTAGTATTTGTATTATTAAGCTTTGCGGGGTAGAATACATGGAAAGTTAGTTAAGTCGCTCAGTCGTGTCCGACTCTTAGCGACCCCATGGAATACAGCCCACCAGGCCCTCCGTCCATAGGATTTTCCAGGCAAGAGTACTGGAGTGGGGTACCATTGCCTTCTCCGTTAACAGAGGCAAGGCATATTATATTTACATGGAGCTGGTATACTTGGTGACAGCCTTAGTGCCCTCGGGCACGGCGTGCTTGGCCAGCTCCCCAGGTAGCAGCAAGCGCACGGCAGATGGAAGACTTTAATTAATTTATTTATTTTTAGTCTAGGTTCTAGCACTGTGAATGTTGAGTTTTCAAAGTAATCACCCTGACACTTGTAGGAGAAGTTCTGCACCCTTGAACTGGTTCATGGTATTGATTTGAGGAAACACTGACATTTCTTTGGAGGCATAGTATACTATCTATTTGTTCTTTTTAGATGTTTGCATGACAGGGGTTTAACAGAGGCAGAGACAATGCTCTCTTTTTTATTCTAAACCACATGTTGCATGATATTTATCTTATTTTTTAAGTTATGTTTTTAGTTTTGCAAATGTGCCCATGGGCATTAAGTAACAGTAGCATATTTATAAATTAAAATATAAATAAATAATTTCAGAAAGCAATAAAAGCTGGTAAGCATATTTTCATGTAAGTTGTTTTTAAGGAAAGAAACAGTTTCATAGGCATGGAGAAACAAATCATACCAGTTCACAGAAGAATAGAATGCAGCAAAACATCTTAAAATTTTAAATTTCATGAAAACCTAAAGAGGATAAGTGTATGCCTTGAAGGAAGGTGTGCTCTAGGCAGTGTCTAGGTGGGCAGGGAGGAGAGAGGGCTCTGGTGGTTCTACAAGAACCATGGTTTCTAATATTCATAGTGATTGAAGCAGAAACCCTGCTCTGTATTGCACTCATATAATCTACTTGGTTCTGGGTAGAAGAGAATAACTAGTAAGCCTGTTAATGAACTTCTGAGCTGCTGCTACACATGTGCCATGTCGCTTCAGTCATGCCCAACTCTTTGTGACCCCATGAACTGTAGCCTGCCAGGCTCCTCTGTCCACTGGATTATCTAGGCAAGAATACTAGAGTGGGTTGCCATGCCCTCAACCAGGAGACCTTCCAGACTGAGGGACCAAACTGGTGTCTCTTACATCTCCTGCACTGGCAGGTGGGTTCTTTACCGGTAGCGCCACCTGCTAAACCACACTTTGCATGGTAAAGGAAAGGAAGCCCCTGGGGATGATCAAAAGGTGAGATGCAGGAAGTCTCAAGGCCCTGTATAAATGGCTTCCATTTCAGCTCTTCCTATTTCAAGAAAGGACTCTACTCATCAAAGCGTTTGGGCTTGCATCCCTGAAGAGACAGTGCAGTCATTTGTGCAGGAGAGGCAGGGATCTAGTCATGGTCAGGACTTTGCAGAATTTATTTAAGGAAAGCAAAATCTTTCACAGAAATCAACTGTTAAAGAGATCCATGACTCAAAGATACTCTTGTGAGCAATTACAATTAGAACACAACAACCTAGGAAAAGAGTGTTTTGGGATCCCTAAGGAAGTGTTCTTATACTTATATGTGAAATGCCAGGCTGGATGAAGCACTGAAGCACAAGCTGGAATCAAGATTGCTGGGAGAAATAACAATAACCTCAGATATACAGATGACACCACCCTTATGGCAGAAAGCGAAGAACTAAAGAGCCTCTTGATAAAAGTGCAAGAGGAGAGTGAAAAAGCTGGCTTAAAACTCAACATTCAAAAAACTAAGATCATAGTGTCCGGTCCCAGCACTTCATGGGAAATAGATGGGGAAACAATGGCAACAGTGACAGACTTTATTTTCTTGGGCTCCAAAATCACTGCAGATGGTGTCTGCAGCCATGAAATTAAAAGATGCTTGCTCCTTGGAAGAAAAGCTATGACCAACCTAGACAGCATAGTAAAAAGCAGAGACATTACTTTGCCAACAAAGATCCATCTAGTCAAACCTATGGTTTTCCAGTAGTCATAAGAATTGGACACAACAGAGTGACTGAACTGACTGAAGAGGTATTCACATTATGCCAGCAGAGAGAGAGTTCCTTTAACTCTTGGGGTTGGAACTTGTTCCCAGTTCCTTGTTGAGGAGTCCAGAGACTCAAGACTGATATGAAAGCAAGTAATAGCAAGGTCACATTATGCATGCATTTAACCTAGCTGGATTTCAAAATATTGATCAAAAGATAAAACAGAAGATGGAGATTAAATAGTGCCCAGTGTGAGCTTGCCATTTTACTTAATAAGCTTAAGCCCACAGGCAGTGAAAGGAGTCCGTCAAATCAGCACACTTTCAAATCACTGAAAGTTTGAAACCTATTTTAGAAATGTGAGAAAGATTTAAGGGTTTCCTTGATCAATGGCAAAGAAATCAAACATCTGCCAGGCAACTGGGCTATACTCCAGGCCTTACAGGAAAAATTTAGATAAAAGCTAAGGAAGAGTAAGATGGACTCATAAAGTCAACTATGGAAGGTAATGGAATGATGAGGATGAACAAGAAGGGCCAACAAAATAGAATCTTCATTAATTTGTTGAAGTATTCCAAGCAGAGATATCCTTGAGAGATGATTTCTGAATATATTATCTCTTTGGGATTATATACTGAGCATTATAATAAACATTACATTTTTTGAGCATATTTGTATATATGTTATATATGCAAAACCATGATGATAGTGGACAATACACATAGACTTTAAAAAAATATTTATTTTAAATTTATTATTGCTTTACAATAATGATTTGATTTCTGTCATATATCAACATGAATTAACCATAGGTATACATATGTCTCCTCCCTCTTGAATCTCCCTCCCACATCCTGCCCATTGCCACCCCTCTAGGTTATTACAGAGCCCCAGTTTGAGTTCCCTGAGTCATACAGCAAATTCCCATTGGCTATCTATTCACATATGTTCGTGTATATGCTTCCATTTTACTCTCTCCATTCATCTCACCCTCTCCTTCTTCTCCCCCACCCTTGTTCATTTGTCTGTTCTCTATGTCTGCATCTCCACTGCTGCTCTGTGAAGAGGGTCATCAGTACCAGCCTTCTAGATTCCATATATATGTGTTAATATACAATATTTGTTTTTCTCTTTCTGACTTACTTCACTCAATATAATAGGCTCTAGGTTCATCCACCTCATTAGAACTGACTCAAATGCATTCCTTTTTATGGCTGAGTAGTATTCCATGGTATATATGTACCACAGCTTCTTTATCCATTCATCTGTCAATAATCTAGGTTGCTTCTGTGTCTTAGCTATTGTAAATAGTGCTGCAGTGAACACTGAGGTAAATGTGGCTTTTTAAGTTTCAGTTTCTTCAGGGTATATGCCTAGAAGTGAAATTGCTGGGTTGTATGGTGGTTTTATTCCTAGTATTTTAAGCAATCTCTATACTGTCTTCCATAGTGACTGTATCAGTTTACATTCCTACCAGCAAGGCAGGAGGGTTCCCTTTTCTCCACACCCTCTCCAGCACTTGTTGTTTGTGGATTTTTGATTATAGACATTCTGTCTGGTATGAGGTGATATCTCATTGTAGTTTTGATTTGCATTTGTCTAATAATGGGTGATACACATAGGCTTTTAAGGATATTTGACTTTGCCTCTTTTTTCTTTTTTTTGGTCTTAGATAATGACTTTAAAAACTCACCTCTTCATATCAGTCTTCCACTGTATCCTTTTTCTGGAGTGCATGTGAGTCAGTTCACAAGAATCCCAAGTAAGTTGTGGGAGAGAGAAAGTCTTAGGCAGGTGGGTATATAAGCCAGTATACTGAGTTGCTACTATTGTTATGATTTGATTTGTGTTCAAAGGTTGATAAGGCTTGGGGAAACTCAAGAAATGTAAGAGGGTAGAGTAAAAACCATAAAGTTTTCATTAGAGAGTCTGGGTCAAATATTTCCCAGTAAATTATTTTGTTGCATTTTATAAAGTTTTGGAAGATAGTGCCTCTCTTTTATTCTGTATTTTTATATATAGACATGTGGTCTAAAGGGATCTTACATACTTTACTATTAGGTTCAAGATGTGGACACCTAAATTTTGCTGATCTAAGTAAGAAGCCCTCTTTGGAAGAATTTGTTCTTTGTCATCTGATTAAAATGTCAGCTGTTACAGTATGAATTTAGCAGTAATACCATGTTTTAATTTCAGAGCATTCTATTTGTGATTTTCTATGTACTTTCATGTGCATTCTAATTTCAGTTTCACAAGTATTTACATTGCGACTAATGTGATTGAGTCATGAGGATGGGTAAAGAAGGTACAAAAGGTGAATTGGACAGTTCTCCATCTTCAAGAAGCCCATGATCATTTAAGATGAACTGACATTTAAGGAAATAGTTATGACAAAGACTATGCACTAGTGACAAATAGATTCAAGGGATTAGATCTGATAGAGTGCCTGAAGAACTATGGACAGAGGTTCCTGACATTGCACAGGAGGCAGTGATCAAGATCATCCGCAAGAAAAAGAATGCAAAAAGGCAAAATGGTTGTCTGAGGAGGCCTTACAAATGACCTAGAAGAGAAGTGAAAGGCAAAGGAGAAAAGGAAAGATATATCCATTTGAATGCAGAGTTCCAAAGAATAGCAAGGAGGGATAAGAAAGCCTTCCTCAGTGATCAGTGCAAAGAAATAGAGGAAAACAATAGAATGGAAAAGACTAGAGATCTCTTCAAGAAAATTAAAGATACCAAGGGAATGTTTCATGCAAAGATGGGCACAAAAGGACAGAAATGGAATGGACCTAACAGAAGCAGAAGATATTAAGAAGAGGTGGCAAGAATACACAGAAGAACTGTACAAAAAAGAGGTTCATGACCCAGATAATCACGATGGTGTGATCACTCACCTAGAGCCAGACATCCTGGAATGAGAAGTCAAGTGGGCCTTAGGAAGCATCACTATGAATAAAGCTGGTGGAGGTGATGGAATTCCAGTTGAGCTATTTCAAATCCTAAAAGATGATGCTGTGAAAGTGCTTCACTCAATATGCCAGCAAATTTGGAAAACTCAACAGTGGCCACAGGACTGGAAAAGGTCTGTTTTCATTCCAGTCCCAAAGAAAGGCAATGCCAAAGAATGTTCAAACTACCACACAATTGCACATATCTCACATGCTAACAAAGTAATGCTCAAAATCCTCAAAACCAAGCCAGGCTTCAACAGTACATGAAACGTGAACTTCCAGATGTTCTAGCTGGATTTAGAAAAGGCAGAGGAACCAGATATCAAATTGTCAACATCCGTTGGATCATAAGAAAAGCAAGAGAATTCCAGAAAAACATCTACTTCTGCTTCATTGACTATGCTAAAGCCTTTGATTGTGTGGATCGTAACAAACTGTGGAAAATTCTTAAAGAGATGGGAATACCAGACCACCAGATCTGCCTCTTGAGAAACCTATATGCAGGTCAGGAAGCAACAGTTAAAACTGGACATGGAACAACAGATTGGTTCCAAATTGGGAAAGGAGTATGTCAAGGCTGTATATTGTCACCCTGCTTATTTAACTTATATTCAGGGTACATCATGTGAAATGCTGGTCTGGATGAAGCATAAACTGGAATTAAGATTGCCAGGAGAAATATCAGTAACCTCAGATATGCAGATGACACCACCCTTATGGCAGAAAGTGAAGAACTAAAGAGCCTCTTGATGAAAGTGAAAGAGGAGAGTGAAAATGTTGGCTTAAATCTCAACATTCAGAAAACTGAGATCACAGAATCGGGTCCCATCATGACAAATAGATGGGGAAACAATGGAAACACTGACAGACTTTATTTTCTCGGGCTCCAAAATTACTGCCTATGGTGACTGCAGCCATGAAATTAAAGGACGGTTGCTCCTTGGAAGAAAAGCTATGACCAACCTAGACGGAATATTAAAAAGCAGAGACATTACTTTGCCAACAAAGGTCCATCTAGTCAAAGCTATGGTTTTTCTAGTAGTCATGTATGGATGTGAGAGCAGGAGTATAAAGAAAGCTTGTGCCAAATAACTGATGCTTTTGAACTGTGGTGTTGGAGAAGACTCTTGAGATCCCTTGGACTGCAAGGAAATCCAACCAGTCAATCCTAAAGGAAATCACTCCTGAATGTTCATTGGAAGGACTGATGCTAAAGCTGAAGCTCCAATATTTTGGCCACCTGATGTGACCAACTGACTCATTGGAAAAGACCCTGATGCTGGGAAAGATTGAAGGTGAGAGGAGAAAGGGATGACAGAGGATGAGATGGTTGGATGGCATCACTGACTCGATGGATGTGAGTTTGAGTAAGCTTTGGGAGTTGGTGATGGACAGGGAAGCCTGGCGTGCTGCAGTCCATGGGGTCACAAAGAGTTAGACACGACTCAGTGACTGAACTGAACTGATGCACTAGTAGCTATAAAGACAAGGCACAAAAATAGTACAGAAAAATAATTAATCCTATTTGGAGAAAATGGTATCAAAGAAACCTTCCCAGGGAGTTGGACCCAATGAAGGCTTCAGCGGTTACCAGAGAGAAAAACTATTCTGAGATGGAGTATGCAAATATGCATATGAATGAAATAGCATACTGTTCTTGGGTCATATTTCAGTACTGAAAAGTGTGTGTGTGTGTGTGTGTAGAGGTATCTAGAGAGAGAAATAGGGCTTTCATTATAAGACCTTTCAATTTTTTGTCAGGATTTATTTTGTGGCTTATAGAGTGTCATTTAAAGTAATTAGTCTGGAGAGAGATGTGTTCAGATTTGTTCTGTAAATAAAGCATATTACACATATTGTTTTTTATCTTGCTTTTAAAAATGAACAATATGGTGACAGTATTTTCCACATTAGTAAATATTTATCTGTTCATTAATTAAAATGGTTGCATTGTATTCTGTGGGTATTTTCACTCTTTAATTAAGCAGTCCCTTATGTTCAACAATAAAGATACTGGAGAGTTAAATTTCTGAGAGCAATAAAAAGTTCAGTTTAGAACATGTTTTGATTGAAACACTTATGATACAGCCAAATGGGGATAACCAGAAGGTGCTTGAATATATAAATGTGAAGGCTGGGAGCAAGATCTAAGAAAGTAGGCATGAATTTTGGAGTCATTAGTAAATTGATTTGTTGAAGCCCAGAATGGGAGTTAATGTCCAAGGAAAAGAAAATGCACATTTAAAAAAAAAGAGTAAAGGGGAATGAAACCTTTGAAAAGACTGGTTTTTAAGTAGTAGGCTGAGGAATAAGAGGTTGGGAGGGAAAAATTAGAGAAGTGGGAAAAAATGCAGAGAAAATGATGTCAGGGAATCCAGAGGAAAAGAGAAAGCTGGTTCTCATAATTTTAGAGATATAAGTCCAGGTACTAGCATCATTATTATCTTTATTCATAGGGGCTAAGGGGCTTGCTAAGGCCAACATAGGCTTAAGTAATCAAACTGAATTGCCGGTCCTGACTGTCTTAACCCCAAGTCTAATGAAGTTAGCACCTGATTCTGTGATTCAGGTGAATAAAGTATAAAAGAATAGCAGAATAAGCTTCAGAAGCTAAAATTAAGATGGATTCTGTAGGAGATATAAAATGTAGAAAAAGAACGTGTTCTTAAATTATAGCAGGCAAAGGATATCCCAAAATAGACTTGGGAGAGAAAGATGATAAATATGTCTTTAAAATGTTAAGTCTTGGCTTTCAAATTTGGGAATATGGTGGATGAGATGATCAGAGAAACCCTACCCAGAACAGCTGATGCTCTTAAACAAGAGAAACCGAAAACAAACAATAACAAACAGGTGTTTAATTTTTTTTTTTGAAAGAATTCAAAATTTACAGAAAGATTGCAAAAATAGAACAGAGAGTTAACATATATGCTTCCAACCAGTTTCCCTTAGCTTCCTCTACTTTTAACAACTTACATAACGGTAATACAAGAAATAAAACCAGGGAATTAATATTGGCACGTTGCTGTTAACTGAACTATGTAGTTAGTTGCTCAGTCGTGTCTGACTCTGCAACTCCATGGTCTGTAGCCTGCCAGGCTGCTCTGTCCATGGAATTCTCCAGGCAAGAATACTGGAATGGATTACCATTCCCTTCACCAGTGGATCTTCCTGACCCAGGGGTTGAACCCAGGTCTCCTGCATTTCAGGTAAAGTCATTACCATCTGAACCACCAGGAAAGCCCAACTGAATTCTAGACTTTTCCAACTTTCACCAGTTTTGGTTTTGTTTTTTTTTTTCCTTCATGCTCTTTTTCTGCTCCAGGATTCAGTCAAGGATCCCACAACACATTTAGTTGTGCTTCCTTTGATGTTTTCTCTCTTGCCTTTTCTTTCATGGCCTTGACCCTTTTAATGAGGAATGACTGGTTATTATATAGAATGTGTCCCAAACTGAGTTTGTTTGATGTTTCCTCAAGATCAGAGTGAAATTATAAGCATTTAAGCAAATATACTATAGAAGTAATGTTTTTTCTCATTTCATCCAATCAGGGGGTACAATGTTGATGTTTTATTACTGATGATACTAATCTTGATAATTTGATTAAGGTAGAAAAACCAGCTGTTTTTCTTCACCAGAAAGTTACTAGGTTTTCCTTTTCAATTGAGAGATATTGGGGGGAGATATTTTAAGTCTATGCCAATATCATATTTCTTCTCAAAAGTTTGCCTACTAACGTTATATTCATTAGAGGATCTTTTAAAAAGTTATGTAAATTAAAATTTTTTCTTTTAATTAATAAACTTTATTTTATAAAATCAGCTTTAGGGTCACAGCAAAACTGAGAAGTATAGAGATACCCCATATAGTCCCTTTCCCTACAAACTCATACTTTACCCCACCATCAACAACACAACACCACATGATCCACATGTGAACTACAAGGGCATGTTATTATCATTCAAAGTCCATAGTTTATATTATAGTCCACTCATGGTGTTGTATATCTTATTGTTTCAGTCACTAAGTCATGTCCAGCTCTTTGTGATTCCACGGACTGCAGCACACTAGGCTTCCCTGTTTTTCACTATCTCCAGAATTTACTCAGACTTGTCTCCATTGAGTTTGTGATGCCATACAAACATATCATCCTCTGTCACCCCTTCTCCTACCATCAGTCTTTCCCAGCATCAGGGTCTTTTCCAATGAGTCATCTCTTTGCATCAGGTGGCCAAAGTTTTGCAGCTTCAACTTCAGCATTCAGGATTGATTTCCTTTAGGACTGACTGGTTTGATCTCCTTACTATCCAAGTATATTTTATGGGTTTTGACAAATAGTTAGTGACATTAATCTACCATTGTAGCAACATTGGTCATTATCTTGTAGGAATTTTATAGTTTTGTGTTTTACACCAAGGTCTATTATCCATTCTGAGTTTATTTTTTTGTTTATGGTGTAAGGTCTGTGTCTGTATTTGTGTGTGTGTGTGTGTGTGTGTCCAGTTGTTTCAACACCATTTATAGAAAAGACTCTCTTTGCTCTATCCTGTTGATTAGCTACTTTGTCAGAGATTAGTTGACTATTTTTATGTGGGTCTATTCTGGGTTCTCTGTTCTGTTTCATTTATCTATTTGTCTCTTTTTTACCCTAATACCACAGTGTCTTGATTACTATGGCTTTATAGTAAATCTTGAAGTTGGATAGTGTTAGTCCTCCAGCTTTGCTCTTCTCTTTTAAGACTGAGTTGGATATTCTGGATTTTTTGTCTCTCTATATAAACCCTAGGGTTAGTTTGTTGATATCGCTAAAATAATTTGCTGGGATTTTGACTGGGAATGAATCTGTAAATCAAGGAGGGAAGAATTGACATCTTGAAAATACTGTGTCTCTATATCCATGAATATAGACTGTCTCTCCATTTATTTAGTTCTTTGGTATATTTCATCTAAGTTTAATAGTTTTCCTCATATAGGACTCATACATATTTTGTTAGTATAACAAAATGTTAGTATATAACAATATGTTAGTATAACATATTTTGTTGAGTATAAACTCAAATATTTCATTTCTTTGGATGCTAATGTACATGGTAATGTGTTTTAAAATTCAAATTCCAGTTATTTATTGCTGGTATGTAGGAAGCAATTGACTTTTGTATATTCAACTTGTATCTGAAAATCTTGCTATAACTACTTATTACTTGCAGGCGATTTTGTCAGTTCTTTCAGATTTTTTTACCCAGGTGATCATGTTATCTGAGAAAAAGACAAATTTGTTTGTTCCTTCCCAAACTGCATTTTTTTTTTTTTGGTTTGTTTCTTATTGCCTTAGCTAGACTTCAATTTTAATGTTGAAAAGGAGTTGTGAAAGGGGACATCCTTACCTTAAACCTGATCTTAGTGGAAAAGCTTCAGGTTTCTCATCAAATATGTTTCCTGTAGGTTTTTATTATAAGTATTATTTATCAAGGTGAGGAAGTTCCTTTTTATTCCTAGTGTTCTGAGAAAAACAGAAAGTTTTTTATCATGAGTGGAGGTTGGATTTTGTCACATGATTTTTTATGTATCTATTGATCATGTAATTTTATTTTTTTAACCTGCTGATATGATGGGTTACATTAATTGATTTTCAAATACAGAGCAATCATTGCATACTTAGAATAAATCCCATTTGATCATGGTAGTCTCTTAATACATTGCTAGATTAAATTTGCTAATATTTGGTTGAGGATTTTACATCTATGTTCATGAGAGAGATTATTCTATAGTTTTTGTTGTTTTGAGCTTTTTTTTTTTTTGGCAATGTCTTTGTTTTAGTTTGAAATTAGGGTAATGCCTCCTTCATAAGATGAGTTTAAAAGTATTTTTCCTGGTCATACCTTCTGGAAAAGATTGTTGAGAATTGGTATAAATCTTTCCATAAGGGTTTGGCAGAATCCACCAGGGAACCTGCTACCTGTGCCTGGTTGGTTTTGTTCTGGAAGGTTATCAAGTATTGGTTTAGTTTCTTTGATATTGACTATACCTAGAGTCCATTTTAGATCATCCACCTCTTCTTTATGGATTTTGGCAAATGGTATCTTTAAAGGAATTTCTCCATTTAATATTCATATTTGTGGATATAGAGTTGTTCATAATATTCCTTTAATGTCTATGGGATCTGCAGTGATGCTCCCCCTTTCATTTCTGATGTGTACTTAGTGTCCTAGTTTCTTTAGTCTAGTTAGTGGCTTGTTGATTTTATTAATCCTTTCAATGAACCAGTTTTTTGGTTTGTTGTTTTTTTCTAATGATTATCTGTTTTTAATTTCACTGATTTTGACTCTTTTTTATTATACCTTTTCTTCTGCTTACTTTGGATTTAATTTTCATGTTCAAGGTCAGGAGGGGCGGCCGTGAGGAGATACCCCTCGTCCAAGGTAAGGAGCAGCGGCTGAGCTTTGCTGGAGCAGCTGTGAAGAGATACCCCACGTTCAAGGTAAGAGAAACCCAAGTAAGATGGTAGGTGTTGCGAGAGGGCATCAGAGGGTAGACACACTGAAACCATAATCACGGAAAACTAGTCAATATGATCACATGGACCACAGCCTTGTCTAACTCAGTGAAACTAAGCCATGCCCGTGGGGCCACCCAAGATGGGCGGGTCATGGTGGAGAGGTCTGACAAAATGTGGTCCACTGGAGAAGGGAATGGCAAACCACTTCAGATTTCTTGCCTTGAGAACCCCATGAAGAGTATGAAAAGGCAAAATGATAGGACACTGAAAGAGGAACTCCCCAGGTCAGTAGGTGCCCAATATGCTACTGGAGATCGTTGGAGAAATAACTCCAGAGAGAATGAAGGGATGGAGCCAAAGCAAAAAGAATACCCAGTTGTGGATGTGACTGGTGATAGAAGCAAGGTCCAATGAGTAAAGAGCAATACTGCATAGGAACCTGGAATCTTAGGTCTGTGAATCAAGGCAAATTGGAAGTGGTCAAACAGGAGATGGCAAGAGTGAACGTCGACATTCTAGGAATCAGCGAACTAAAATGGACTGGAATGGGTGAATTTAACTCAGATGACCATTATATATTCTACTGTGGGCAGGAATACCTTAGAAGAAATGGAATAGCTATTATGGTCAACAGAAGAGTCTGAAATGCAGTACTTGGATGCAATCTCAAAAACGACAGAATGATCTCTGTTTATTTCCAAGGGAAGCCATTCAATATCACAGTGATCCAAGCCTATGCTCCAACCAGTAATGCTGAAGAAGCTGAAGTTGAATGGTTCTATGAAGACCTACAAGACCTTTTAGAACTAACACCTAAAAAAGATGTCCTTTTCATTATAGGGGACTGGAATGCAAAAGTAGGAAGTCAAGAAACACCTGGAGTAACAGGCAAATTTGGCCTTGGAATACGAAATGAAGCAGGGCAAAGGCTAATAGAATTTTGCCAAGAGAATGCACTGGTCATACCAAACACCCTCTTCCAACAACACAAGAGAAGACTCTACACATGGACATAACCAGATGGTGAACACCGAAATCAGATTGATTATGTTCTTTGCAGCCAAAGATGGAGAAGCTCTATACAGTCAGCAAAAACAAGACTGGGAGCTGACTGTGGCTCAGATCATGAACTCCTTATTGCCAAATTCAGACTTAAATTGAAGAAAGTAGGGAAAACCACTAGACCATTCAGGTATGACCTAAATCAAATCCCTTATGATTATACAGTGGAAGTGAGAAATAGATTTAAGGGCCTAGATCTGATAGATAGAGTGCCTGATGAACTATGGACAGATGTTCGTGACATTGTACAGGAGACAGGGATCAAGACCATCCCCATGGAAAAGAAATGCAAAAAAGCAAAAAGGCTGTCTGGGGAGGCCTTACAGATAGCTGTGAAAAGAAGATAAGTGAAAAGCAAAGGAGAAAAGGAAAGATATAAACATCTGAAAGCAGAGTTCCAAAGAATAGCAAGGAGAGATAAGAAAGCCTTCCTCAGCAATCAGTGCAAAGAAGTAGAGGAAAACGAAAGAATGGGAAAGACTAGGGAGATCAGCCCTGGGATATCTTTGGAAGGAATGATGCTAAAGCTGAAACTCCAGTACTTTGGCCACCTCACGCGAAGAGTTGACTCATTGGAAAAGATTCTGATGCTGAGAGGGATTGGGGGCAGGAGGAGAAGGGGACGACAGGGGATGAGATGGCTGGATGGCATCACCGACTCGGTGGACGTGAGTCTGAGTGAACTCTGGGAGTTGGTGATGGACAGGGAGGCCTAGCGTGCTGAGATTCATGTGGTCGCAAAGAGTCTGCCACGACTGAGCGACTGAACTGTACTGAATTGAGAGATTTCTTCAAGAAAACTAGACATACCAAGGGAACATTTCATGCAAAGATGGGCTCAATAAAGGACAGAAATGGTATGGACCTAACAGAAGCAGAAGATATTAAGAAGAGGTGGCAAGAATACACAGAAGAACTGTACAAAAAAGATCTTCATGACTAAGATAATAACGATGGTCTGATCGCTCACCTAGAGCCTGACATCCTGGAACGTGAAGTCAAGTGGGCCTTAGAAAGCATCACTACGAACAAAGCTAGTGGAGGTGATGGAATTCCAGTGGAGCTATTTCAAATCCTGAAAAATGATGCTGTGAAAGTGCTGCACTCGATATGCCAGCAAATTTGGAAAACTCAGCAGTGGCCACAGGACTGGAAAAGGTCTGTTTTGATTCCAATACCAAAGAAAGGCAATGTCAAAGAATGCTCAAACTACCACTCAATTGCACTTATCTCACACGCTAGTAAAGTAATGCTCAAAATTCTCCAAGCCAGGCTTCAGCTATACATGAACCGTGAGCTTCCAGATGTTCAAGCTGGTTTTAGAAAAGGCTGAGGAACCAGAGATCAAATTGCCAACTCCACTGGATCATCGAAAAAGCAAAAGAGTTCCAGAAAAACATCTATTTCTGCTTTATTGACTATGCCAAAGCCTTTGACTCTGTGGATCACAATAAATTGTGGAAAATTCTGAAAAGATTGGAATACCAGACCACCTGATCTGCCTCTTGAGAAATCTATATGCAGGTCAGGAAGCAACAGTTAGAACTGGACATGGAACAACAGACTGGTTCCAAATAAGAAAAGAAGTACCTCAAGGCTGTATATTGTCACCCTGCTTATTTAACTTATATGCAGAGTACATCATAAGAAATGCTGGGCTGGAAGAAGCAAAGCTGGAATCAAGATTGCTGGGAGAAATATCAATAACCTCAGATATGCAGATGACACCACCCTTATGGCAGAAAGTGAAGAGGAACTAAAAAGCCTCTTGATGAAAGTGAAAGAGAAGAGTGAAAAAGTTGGCTTAAAGCTCCACATTCAGAAAACTAAGATCATGTCATCTGGTCCCACCACTTCATGGTAAATAGACGGGGAAACAGTGGCAAGTGTCAGACTTTATTTTTGGGGGGCTCCAAAATCACTGCAGATGGTGACTGCAGCCATGAAATTAAAAGACACTTACTCCTTGTAAGGAAAGTTATGACCAAAGTAGATAGCATATTCAAAAGCAGAGACATTACTTTGCCAACAAAGGTCCCTCTAGTCAAGGCTATTGCTTTTGCAGTTGTCGTGTATGGATGTGAGTTGGACTGTGAAGAAAGCTGAGCACCGAAGAATTGATGCTTTGAACTATGGTGTTGGAGAAGACTCTTGAGAGTCCCTTGGACTGCAAGGAGATCCAACCAGTCCATTCTAAAGGAGATCAGTCCTGGGTGTTCACTGGAAGCACTGATGCTAATGCTGAAACTCCAATACTTTGGCCACCTCATGCGAAGAGTTGACTCATTGGAAAAGACACTGATGCTGGGAGGGACTGGGGGCAGGAGGAGAAGGGGACAAAAGAGGATAAGATGGTTAGATGGCATCACCAACTCGATGGACATGAGATTGAGTAAACTCTGGGAGTTGGTGATGGACATGGAGGCCGGCATGCTGCGATTCATGGGGTCACAAAGAGTCGGACACGACTGAGTGACTGAACTGAACTGAACTGAATTTTTCTAGTGACCTAAGTGAAATGCTGGGCTGGAAGAAGCATAGCTGGAATCATGATTCTCGGGAGAAATTCAATACCCTCAGATATGCAGATGACACCACCCTTATCACAGAAAATGAAGAGGAACTAAAAAGCCTCTTGATGAAAGTGAAAGAGGGGAGTTAACAAGTTGGCTTAAAGCTCAACATTCAGAAAACTAGGATCATGGCATATGGTCCCAACACTTCATGGGAAATAGATGGGGAAACAGTGGAAACAGTGTCAGACTTTATCTTTTTGGGTTCCAAAATCACTGCAGATGGTGACTGCAGCCATGAAATTAAATTAAATTAAATCTTACTCCTTGGAAGAAAAGTTATGACCAACCTAGACAGCATATTCAAAAGCAGAGACATTACTTTGCCAACAAAGGTCCATCTAGTCAAGGCTATGGTTTTCCTAGTCGTGTATGGATGTGAGAGTTGGACTGTGAAGAAAGCTGAGCACCGAAGAATTGATGCTTTTGAAGTGTGGTGTTGGAGAAGACTCTTGAGAGTCCCTTGGACTGCAAGGAGATCCAACCAGTCCATTCTGAAGGAGATCAGCCCTGGGATTTCTTTGGAAGGAATGATGCTAAAGCTGAAACTCCAGTACTTTGGCCACCTCATGCGAAGAGTTGACTCATTGGAAAAGACCCTGATGCTGGGAGGGATTGGCGGCAGGAGGAGAAAGGGATGACAGAGCATGAGATGGCTGGATGGCATCACCGACTCGATGGACATGAGTTTGAGTGAACTCCGGGAGATTGTGATGGACAGGGAGGCCTGGCGTGCTGCAATTCATGGGGTTGAAAAGAGTCGGACATGACGAGCAACTGAACTGAACTGAAGTGGAACCTTAGTTTATTAATTTCAGATCTTTATTCTTTACTAGTGTATGTATTCAAGACTAAAAATTTTGCTCTCTCTAAACACTGCTTTTGCTGCACATATAGATTTTGGTAAGTTGTATTTTATTTTCTTTTAGTTGAAAATTTTAACAAATTCTTTCAAAACATTTTACTTGACTCATGTGTTATTTAGAACTGTGTTTAACTTCCAGCTCCAAGTATTTGGGGGATTTTCCATTTATTTTTCTGTATCCTTTTCTAGTTTAATTCTGTGATCTGAGTGCAGATACTGTATGGTTTCCATTTTTTCAAATTAAAGTGTTTTTCATAAACTAGAAGTGGTCTAATTTGGTGAGTTATTTCCTGTGCAGATGAGAAAACTATATAATATGCTGTTGTTGGATGAAGTCTATAGATGTCAATTTTGTATAGTTGATTTATGGTGTTGTTGAATTCAACTATGTTTTTTTAATTAATTTATTTTAATTGGAGGATAATTACTTTACAATATTGTGGTGTTTTTTGCCATACATCAATGTGAATCAGCCACCAGTGCACATGTGTCCCCTTATCCTGACATTCCTTCCCACCTCCCTCCTCACTCCATCCCTCTGGATTGTCCTAGAGCACCGACTTTGAGTGCCCTGCTTCATGCATTGAACTTGCAGTGGTCATCTGTTTTATATATGGTAATATACATGTTTCAGTGCTATGCTCTCAAGTCATCCCACCCTCACCTTCTCCCACATAGTCCAAGTCTGTTCTTTACATCGATGTCTCTTTTGCTGCCTTGCATATAGGATTGTCATTACCATCTTTCTAAATTCCATATATATGCCTTAGTATACTATATTGATGTTTCTCTTTCTGACTTACTTTACTCTGTATAATAGGCTCCAGTTTGATCCACCTCATTAGAACTGACTCAAATGTATTCCTTTAATGGCTGAGTAATATTCCATTGTGTATATATATCATAACTTCCTTATCCATTCATCTGCCAATGGACATCTAGGTTGCTTCCATGTCCTAGCTATTGTAAACAGTGCTGTAATGAACATTGGGGTACATGTGTCTCTTTCACTTCTGGTTTCCTCAGTATATAGGCCCAGCATTGGAATTGCTGGGATGTATGGCAGTTCTATTCCCAGTTTTTAAGGAATCTCCATACCATGCTTCACAGTGGCTGTATCAGTTTGCGGAGAAGGCAATAGCACCCCACTCCAGTACTCTTGCCTGGAAAATCCCATAGATGGAGGAGCCTGGAAGGCTGCAGTCCATGGGGTCGCTGAGGGTCAGACACAACTGAGTGACTTCACTTTCACTTTTCACTTGCATGCATTGGAGAAGGAAATGGCAACCCACTCCAGTGTTCTTGCCTGGAGAATCCCAGGGACGGGGGAGCCTGGTGGGCTGCCGTCTATGGGGTCTCACAGAGTCGGACACGACTGAAGTGACTTAGCAGTAGCAGCAGTATCAGTTTGCATTCCCATGAGCAATGCAAAAGGGTTCCCTTTTCTCCATACCCTCTCCAGCATTTATTGTTTGTAGACTTTTTGATGGCAACAATTCTGGCAGGTGTGAGATGATACCTCATGTGGTTTTGATTTGCATTCATCTAATAGTGATATTGAGCATCTTTTCATGTGTTTATTAGCCATCTATATATCTTCTTTCCGGAGAAGGCAATGGCACCCCACTCCAGTACTCTTGCCTGGAGAATCCCATGGATGGAGGAGCCTGGTAGGCTGCAGTCCATGGGATCCTGAAGAGTTGGACACGATTGAGTGACTTTACTTTCACTTTTCACTTTCATGCATTGGAGAAGGAAATGGCAACCCACTCCAGTGCTCTTGCCTGGAGAATCCCAGGGATGGGGGAGCCTGGTGGGCTGCTGTTTCTGGGATTGCACAGAGTCGGACACGACTGAAGCGACTTAGCAGCAGCAGCATGTCTTCTTTGGAAAAATGTCTGTTTAGTTCTTTGACCCATTTATTGATTGGGTTGTTCATTTTTCTGGTGCTGAGCTGCATGAGCTGTTTGTATATTTTGGAGATAAAATCTTTGTCAGTTGTTTCATTTGCTCTTATTTTCTCCCATTCTGAAGGCTGCCTTTTCACCTTGCTTATAGTTTCCTTCATTGTGCAAAAGCTTTTAAATTTAATTAGGTCCCATTTGTTTGTTTTTATTTTCATTACTCTGGGAGGTGGGTCATAGAGGATCTTGCTGTGATTTATGTCAAAGAGTGTTCTGATTATGTTTTCCTCTAAAAGTTTTATAGTTTCTGATCTTATATTTAGATTTTTAATCCATTTTGAGTTCATTTTTGTTATGGTATTAGAAAGTGTTCTAGTTTCATTCTTTTACACATGGTTGACCAATTTTCCCAGCGCTACTTGTTAAAGAGATTGTCTTTTCTCTCTTGTATATTTGCCTCCTTTGTCAAAGGTAAGGTGTTCATAGGTGCATGGATTTATCGCTGGGTTTCTATTTTGTTCCATTGATCTATATTTCTGTTTTTGTGCCAGTACCATACTTTCTTGATGACAGTAGGTTTGTAGTATAGTCTGAAGTCAGGAAGGTTGATCCCTTCAGTTCCATTCTTCTTTCTCAAGGTTGCTTTGGCTATTTGGGATTTTTTTGTGTTTCCATACAAATTGTGAAATTATTTGTCCTAGTTCTGTGACAGATACCATTGGTAGTTTGATAGGGATTGTGCTGAATCTATAGATTGCTTTGGGTGGTATACTCATTTCACTATACTGATTCTTCCAATCCACGAACATGGTATATTTCCCCATCTATTTGTGTCATTTTTGTTTTCTTTCAAAAGTGTTTTATAGTTTCATCAGTTCAGTTCAGTTGCTCAGTCATGTCCGACACTTTGCTCTCTATATATAGGTCTTTTGTTTATTTAGGTAAATTAATTCCTGAGTATTTTATTCTTTTTGTTGCAATGGTGAATGGGATTGTTTCCTTAATTTCTCTTTCTGTTGTTTTCATTGTTAGTGTATAGGAATGCAAGGGATTTCTGTGTATTAATTTTATATCCTGCAACTTTACCATACTGATTAGGTCTAGTAATTTTCTGGTATGCCTTTAGGGTTTTCTATGTAGAGGATCACGTCATCTGCAAACACTGAGAGTTTTACTTCTTCTTTTCCAATATGGATTCCTTTTATTTCTTTTTCTTCTCTGATTGCTGTGGCTAGGACTTCCAAAACTATGTTGGAATTCAACTATGTATTTCTGTTTTTGCCTGCTGGATATCTTAATTTCTGATAAAAAGGTGTTAAACTCCCCAACCATAATGGTGGGTTCATCTATTTCTCTGTGCATTTCTATAGTTTTTGTTCCATATATTTTGATCCTCTGTTGTTAGGCACATACAATACCTACATTAAAAATTGTCATATATTTTTGAAGTATTGATGCATTTACCATTATGTAATGTTCCTCAAGATATTAAGAAGAGGTGGCAAGAATACACAGAAGAATTGTACAAAAAAGATCTTCATGACCCAGATAATCACAATGGTGTGATCACTCACCTAGAGCCAGGCATCCTGGAATATGAAGTCAAGTGGACCTTAGAAAGCGTCACTATGAACAAAGCTAGTAGAGGTGATGGAATTCCAATTGAGATATTTCAAATCCTAAAAGATGATGCTGTGAAAGTGCTTCACTCAATATGTCAGCAAATTTGGAAAACTCAGCAATGGCCATGGGACTGGAAAATATCAGTTTTCATTCCAATCCCAAAGAAAGGCAATGCCAAAGAATGCTCAAACTACTGCACAATTGCACTCATCTCACACACTAGTAAAGCAATGCTCAAAATTCTCCAAGCCAGGCTTCAGCTATACGTGAACCATAAACTTCCAGATGTTCAAGCTGGTTTTACAAAAGGCAGAGGAACCAGAGATCAAGTTGCCAACATCTGTTGGATCATTGAAAAAGCAAGAGAGTTCCAGAAAAACATCTATTTCCATTTTATTGACTATGCCAAAGCCTTTAACTGTGTGGATCACAATAAACTGTGGGAAATTCTGAAAGAGATGGGAATATGAGATCACCTGACCTGTCTTTTGAGAAACCTGTATGCAGGTCAGGAAGCAACAGTTAGAACTGGACATGGAACAACAGACTGGTTCCAAATAGGAAAAGGAGTACTTCAAGGCTGTATATCAAAGGACTGATGTTGAAGCTGAAACTCCAATACTTTGGCCACATGATGCAAAGAGCTGACTCATTTGAAAAGACCCTGATGCTGGAAAGATTGAGGGCAGGAGGAGAAGGGGAAAACAGAGGATGAGATAGTTGGATGGCATCACCAACTCAATGGACATGGGTTTGGGTAAACTCCAGGAGTTGGTGTTGGACAGGGAGGCCTGGTGTGCTGTGGCTCATGGGTTCGCAAAGAGTCGGATATGACTGAGTGACTGCAGTGAACTTAATGCTCCTCTTTGGGGCTTCCCAGGTTGTTCTAGCGGTAAAGAACCCTCCTGCCAATGTAAGAGATATAGGAGATGCAGGTTTGATACCTCCAGGATCAAAGGAAGATCCTGGAGGAGAGCATGGCAACCTACTCCAGTATTCTTGCCTGGAGAATACCCATAGAGAGAGGAGCCTGGTGGGCTACAGTCCATAGAGTCACAAAGAGTCAGACACGACTGAAGTGACTTAGCACACAGGCACAATGCCTCTCTTTATCCCTGAAAACTTTCCTTGGTCTGAAGTCAGCTCTATCTAAAATTCATATGGATACTCCCACTTTCCTTTGATTGGTGTTAGCATGGTATATCTCTCTACATTTACTTTTAATATATAGACATCTTTATATTTAAATTCAGTCTCTTATAGATAGGATTTAGTTAGGTATTATTTTCTGATCTACTTTGACAGTCTCTGTCTTTTATTGGTATATTTATAACATTGGCATTTACAATGATTATGATGTAGTTAGATTAATATTGACCATATTTATTACTGTTTTCTAATGTCATTACTCCTATTTTTATCTTTCACACTTTTCTTGCCTTTTGTGTTTTTGGTTGAGCATTTTATATGATTTATATTTTTTCTCCATATCAGTTATACTTTCTTTTTTTACTTTTTCAGTGGTTGCCCTAGAATTTCCACTATACATTTACAGCTAATTCAAGTACACTTTCAAATAAAGCTATACCATTCCACAGATAATGCAAGGACTTTAAAACAGCAGAATAATATTAATTCATATCTCCCATCCCTTGTATCATTACTGTCATTCACTTCATTGATCTAAGTCTACATAGGTGCCTATATTCATAAACACAAACTTTCACAATTGAATATATTTTTGCTATCATTTTTTCAATTAACTTATCAGTCAGTTAATTTGAGAGTACATGTTTTTATTTTACCTTCACTTATTCATTCTTTCATGGTGTCCCTGTTTGCAGATCTGAGTTTCTGATTTATATCATTTTCTTCTTCTTTGAAGAACTCTTTTTAAAAAAACATTTCTTGCAGGGCAGATCTACTGGCAAGAGATTTTCTCAATTTTTGCTTGTCTGAGAAAGTCTTTATTTCTCCTTCACTTTTGAAGGATACTTTTGCAAGATACAGAATTAAAAGTTGGTAGGTTTTTCTTCTCAACAACTTAAATATTTCATCCACTTTCTTCTTGCTTGCATAGTTTCTGAAGAGTCAGTTCAGTTCGGTTCAGTTGCTCAGCTATGTCTGACTCTTTGCGACCCCGTGAACCACAGCACACCAGGCCTCCCAGTCCATCACCAACTCTCGGAGTCCACCCAAACCCATGTCCATCGAGTTGGTGATACCATCCAACCATCTCATCCTCTGTCGTCCCCTTCTCCTCCTGCCTTCAATCTTTCCCAACATCAGGGTCTTTTCAAATGTGTCAATTCTTCCCATCAGGTGGCCGAAGTATTGGAGTTTCAGCTTCAACATCAGTCCTACCAATGAACACCCAGGACTGATCTCCTTTAGGATGGACTGGTTGGATCTCCTTGCAGTCAAAGGGACTCTCAAGAGTCTTCTCCAGCACCACAGTTCAAAAGCATCAATTCTTCGGCACTCAGCTTTCTTCACAGTCCAACTCTCACATCCATACATGACCACTAGAAAAACCATAGCCTTGACTAGATCGACCTTTATTGACAAAGTAATGTCTCTGCTTTTTAATATGCTGTCTAGGTTGGTCATAACTTTCCTTCCAAGGAGCATCTTTTAATTTCATGGCTGCATTCTGAAAAGTAATCAGATGTAATTCTTTTCTTTGCTTCTCTATTTGTGATACTTTTTTTCTTGTGGCTTCTTTTCAGAATTTTTTCTTCATCTTTTCATTTCTGTGATTTAAAAATTACATGCTGAGATGTATTTTTTTGGCATTTGTCCTGCTTTCTGTTCTCTAGGCTTCTTTGATCTGTGTTTTGGTGTCTGACAGTAATATTTTGAAATTCTCAGTGATTGCTTCACATATTGCTTCTGTTCCTTTCTTCTCCTTCTGGTATTCCCATTACATGTCTTTTATACCTTTTACAGTTTTCCCACAGCTCTTAGATAGTCTGTTATGTTTTTTTCTATCACTTTTCTCTTTTCTTTTCAGTAATCCATTTTGAAAATTCTTATTTTTATATCCTCAAGTTCAGAGATTCTTTATTCAGCTATATACATACTCTACTAATGAGATCAAAAACATTCTTCATTTCTGTTAGTGTTTTAATCTCTAGAATTTGTTTCTTTCTTAGAATGTTTATTTCTCTACTTATATTATCTATCTGTTCTTGCATGTTATTTATTTTTTCTTTTAAAAGTCCTTTAGTATATTAATTATGTATTTTTAAAAAGTTCCCATTCTGATGATTCCCACTTTCTTGTCACATATGATTCTGATTCTGATGCTTGTTCAGTTTCTTCAAACTGTGTCTATTTGCTTTTTAGTATGCATCATAAGTTTCTGTTACAATGGGGACATGATGTAATGGGTAGAAAAAACTGTAGTAAATAGGCTTTTGGTATGTAGTGGTAAGGTGTCAGAGGAGGGGAAGCATTATGAAGTCCTAATATTAGTTCTCAATTGATGATTTACATTAGGTGAACCTGTGCTTTTGGACTGTGAGCATCACTAATACTTTCCAGTTTGTATCCCCACTCACTTTTTAGGCATGACAGAATGGCTAGACAGGACTGGCATTGTGTATTTCTCTTCCTCCAGGTATGTTAGGCTCTGGTAAAGTATGTTCACTTGAAAGCAGGGTGTGTTGCAGAATTCTCTGGAATATTTCAAAATGGTTTCTTTTCCTTTCCTTCTGCTGGAAACATGAAGGAATTTTTCTCCTATATTCACTGGGAGGACCTGGTGGAGCGCTTGGAAATAAAACTCACAAAAGTGTAGGGGTTTCCCTATGACTGAGGCCCTCCACACCCTGAAAATTTTAGTTCTCAGGGTTTTTAACCTGAGCCTCTTGAGAAATCTGTATGCAGGTCAAGAAGCAACAGTTAGAACTGGACATGGAACAACAGATGCAGAGTACATCATGAGAAATGCTGGACTGGATGAAGCACAAGCTGGAATCAAGATTGTCAGGAGAAATATCAAAAACCTCAGGTATGCAGATTACACCACACTTATGGCTGAAAGCAAAGAAGAACTAAAGAGCCTCTTGATGAAAGTGAAAGAGGAGAGTGAAAAAGTTGGCTTAAAGCTCAACATTCAGAAAACTAAGATCATGGAATCGGGTCCCATCACTTCATGACAAATGGATGGGGAAACAGTGGAAACAGTGGCAGATTTAGTTTTATTTGTACTTAAAAATCACTGCAGATGGTGATTGCAGCCATAAAAAAAAAGACGCTTACTCCTTGGAAGAAAAGTTATGACCAACCTAGACAGCATATTAAAAAGCAGAGACATTACTTTGCCAACAAAGGTCCTTCTAGTCAAGGCTATGGTTTTCCAGTAGTCATGTATGGATGTGAAAGTTGGATTATAAAGAAAGCTGAGTGCCGAAGAATTGATGCTTTTGAACTGTGGTGCTGGAGAAGACTCTTGAGAGTCCCTTGGACTGTAAGGGGATCTAACCAGTCCATCCTAAAGGAGATCAGTCCTGGGTGTTCATTTGTAAGACTGATGTTGAAGCTGAAACTCCAATACTTTGGCCACCCGATGGGAAGAATTGACTCATTTGAAAAGACTCTGATGCTGGGAAAGATTGAAGGCAGGAGGAGAAGGGGGTGACAGAGAATAAGATGGTTGGATGGCATCAACGACTCAATGGACATATGTTTGGGTGGACTCTGGGAGTTGGTGATGGACAGGGTGGCCTGGCATGCTGCAGTCCATGGGGTTGCAAAGAGTCGCACATGACTGAGTGACTTAACTGAACTGAGGGTTTTCAACAATGAGCCTCCAGAAACTTGTCAGTTACAGTTCAGATTTTCCTATCCCAGCATTGATTTTTATGGAGGATTCTGCTCAGAGATTTAACCTCCAGTAACTTGTGATTCTCTTTGTCTATCTCTCCTATTTTGGGACAGCAAGTTTGGTTTGTGGTTAATATTTACTGGTTTAGTAACTATATTTTAACAAGACATGTGCATGGTGGGTAGGAGACATAGTTTGAGGTCTAAGAATAGTGAAGACCGAATAGAAGACCACCTGCATAATGGTTTTTTAATAAAATAATGTGTTCAGTGAAAGAAGAAACTCTTACAGAGAAAAATAGTGAAACTTCATGCCAGTCTTGACATTGAATCCTGGTGGAGCACAGGAAGAATTTACGTCTTCTTTGGAAATTCCTAACCAGAACTTAACACTATTCTGGTTTGGAATTCAAATTCACTCTTTGTAAAATTTTTGTGGAAGAGTAAAAGGTCAACAAGAGATAAAACATTCTTGAAAAAAAGTCAGTGGGGGAACTTTTCTTTGCTATATATCAAGAGATATTATAAATCCATTCTATGTAGGATAGTGTGGTTTTAGCAATGTAACAGACAAATAGATGAATGAATAGAAATCAGACCAGAAATTAACATATTCATATGTGTACTGATCTAGACAGAACCAACACTGAAGATCAATAGCAAAAGGATTTAGTAGGATAATGTTAAGATAATTTACTATCCATTGAGGGAAAAATATGATAATAGATTCCTACCTCACACCATACATAAAAATGGATTGTTCTTGAGTGAAAACTTTAAAGGCAAAGAGAACATTTTAAAAAATTTTGAAGACAATATAGGAGGCTATCTCAATGAGTTTAGAATAGAAGAAAATTTCTTATAGGGCAATTCATAAAGGAATTTTACACATTTGATTACACTAAAACTAATTAAGTCCTTAGGCTTATTTTTTTTAATTAAAAAATACCATGAAGAGAATGATTATATAGGCCATAAGTTGGAAGAAATACTTGCTACAAAAGTGATTAGTACCTAGAGTATATAAAAAGGCCATAAATTTAATGGTAAAAAGATAATTCAATAAGAAATGAGCAAAAGATAAAAGCACATATCACTGATGAAGAAACATGATTGACCAATAAATATTAAAAATACACAGGCTCATTAGTCATAACAATAAAGGAAGAAAATGTAAATCACAATGCAATGCCATTTCAAACTTGTCCAAATATTAAAAAATCTGGCAATACCAAGTGAGTTTTTTTGTGTGTGCAGGAATAGGCATTTGATGAAAAGATTAAACTCGAATTTCAGATTTGCTACTTATCAATGGTATGATTTTTGACAAGTCATTCAAGCTCTAACTTACATTTCTTCACCTACAAAATGCAAAATATAGTTTCTTTCAGAGCTGAAAGAAACAAAGATGATGTAAGATAAGCATCTGACTTGTCAGACTTTGACAATTCTGGCAAAGAACAGGGGTTCATAGATGATGGTTGCTAAAACTGAGATAAATTGGGGTGATAGGAGAGTAGTATAATGTTTATACCAAAGTTTCACCCAACAGAATTAATTCAGAGTAAAGGTATTAGAATTTTAAACCTCATCTTCAAAGCTTGTAACAACAGTAGCAGCAGCAGCAATAATTCATTGAGGATTTACTATGTGCCAGGCACTGAGTTTAATGTTTATATTCATTATTTTATTTACTCCTTATGCTTACTTTGTAAGGTAGTATTATTATCTTCATTTTATGGTTGAGGAAATTGAAACTCAGAGAGCTTACTTAATTTACTTACCCAGGGTCACATATAGCCCAGGGAGTGGAACACAATTTTCCTGGCTTGACTATATTTTATAGTGTATATAATTTCTCTTTAGCAGGCAGAAACAAAATCAGAACTTTTGACTTATAAGCAGTTTTCACAATTAGTGGCATCAAACTTAAATTATGTGCAAATAATATGATGAACCGTGCCAGTATTTACCAAAAAAAAAAAAAAAGTGAAGAGTTTTGGATGGAGTTTCTGGCAGTGTTAGGATTTCTAGCTTAAATCTTTTGTCAAGTGATTGCTATTTTTGAGAGAATTGTGGAAAGGAAAAAAAAAAAGGGAGAATGGGAGTAAAAACCAGGTGACCTGAACACTTTTCTTTCTCTGTGTAATTTGAAATTATACCTGACAACTTTGGAGACCTCCACATTGTAATTTGCTTTGGGAACAATTGAAATATTACTCAGGTGGAAACAGGAAGCTTGAATTCACAGTATATTCATACACGTACACAATTTTTAAAAAAGTTAGAGTCTTGCCTCTTTTAACTCCTTAAAGCAGCCATAATCTTGTCCTTCAACCTATATGTTAACGGTGGTTTTCAAAAACACAGATGTGCCGACTCTCAGAGTGAGATAGGGTCTTGGGGTGCCAACTTGTCTCTTGTAGTGCAGTATTTCAGCTAAAGGATTGCTCAACAAATTCTGGTTTCACTGTTGAGAAACTCACTCTCTTGGAGGGAGCTTCATCTGTTTTCTAAGAGCTATAATTGTTAATAACAACAGAAATGATGATGATACTCATTTTTTATTGAGAGTTTAATGATGTGCCAAGCACTGTGCTAAGTGCACAATAAAATTATCTCATTTATCCTCATAATAACCTCTGTGACACAGATACTACTATTATCTCCAATCTACAGATTGAAAACATAGGGGTTTTGATCCATATATCATAATTGTAACATTTACAGACTTTAACTCTAGTTTACTTGATAACAATTAGATATTAGAAAACAGCACAGAACTCTGAGTTCAACTGCAGCTCCTTTGGATTAAATTTACAAATTTTTAATCCTGTTGTAGAAAATAGGGAATCGGGTGGATTTCTGATTGAAGGAAAGAGGCGAGGGAAGAGATTTTTATTTCTTCACATTTTAAGCATGACTATTCTAGGGCCTTTCTGCATTCTCTCTTATGTTCTCTTCACTGCTCCACTCACTTTTTTTTTTTTTTTTTTTTAGAGATGCAGGGTTGGATCTATAGCAAAGAAAATAAATCTTTCTCTGTGCTCTGTACTATATGCTTTCTAGACCAATATTTGCAGAAAGTGCACACAGTCCACAAACTGTGCATTTTAAAATTAGTTTAGAAATGTTTAAAGGTAATGCAAATGTGTAGCCTATCATTCAAAAGAGAAAAGGGACAGAAATAATTATCATTATAAATGTCAGCAAGATGGAGAATTCACGAAGTCAATCAATGTTTGTTTTTCCCTAATGGATTTTCAGATGTTGTTTTTACCAGCCTGAGTCAATTTTTTTTCTATATTGATGTAAGATTATGTATCCTTGCAATAATTTACTTATAATTTGGATCATGTCCAAACTTTTCTTAAGGCAGCAGAATTGCCACCTGATGTCATTACAGCCTTATATTTAGTGTTTTTATTATAAAATTAGACATTGATAAATCTGCAATTTTAAATCCTTAAGACATAATAAATGGCTAGAACTTGAAGCTGTAGTATGTTTCAAGCTTACTTTTTCCTTGAAATAGCAAATACAACACCTTACATACTAAAAATTGGGTGGGCTGTTGTCTTATAGTTAGATATCTAGCCTAAGTCATGTGAAATGACTAAATATCTCTTTAATAATCTCAGTTTTAGAAATCACACCTAAGGAACACTTTTATGATATTTAGGGTTCATGCAGTTTTGTCATATGTAGGGAAGAGGAAAGTCAATTTAGTGGTGGAATGATCATGCCTAAGTGTATGTTACGTGTGACTGACTAATGCCAGACCACACTCAAGCTGTTCTCACAGTGGTGAACCGCCTCCTGTAAAGAGAAAGAAAGCCCTTCAGGCAGACAGCCAATTTAAGAATAAAAATCAGCCTGTAGTCTTCATTTAATCTATTTGTGGGCATAAATGAGAACTTACTGTAACCAAAAAATCCTGTGATGTATTTTTAGCATCTTGCCTGGTGAATGAATGGATTTTACACTTCCAACTGAATCAGAACTGTTAAAATGAGCTCCCAGCACTGCTATCATCTCTTCAGAATTGCTTGTCTTGAGTCTACCTGTCAGTATATTCTCCTCCTTTGCAAGATACATAATAATCTCATTTAAAATCATAGAGTCCCATGACACCAAAAAAGCTGACACAGTTTCTTCCTGCTTGCTGTTGTACTACTATTCCTAAGTGATTATCTACAGCAACACCACAGTTTTATGTCACCAGATTTCTAAGCAAACACTTCAGTTTATTTTTAGATCACTCTTTTCTTTTGACAAATTGTAATTTATATTAGCATACGCATTATTTCCAATTTCCAGTATGATCAAATTCATAAGAAAATAACCACCACAAAATCAAAATCTCAAATCCTCTGCTGAGTCTCAAGAAACTTACCTACTGCCACCTCTCCCAACCTCTACTATTTGAATTATCAGTGAGAGTAGCTATGAATTAATGCATCTTAAAATTTTATGTCTTGATTTGGCCTAATAGTAGCATACTACTTGGCAAAGGAACGACCTTGGGACATCCTGATATTCATACAGAGCCCAGACCTTAAGTGTTTATACTAATTCAAACATTGGTACTCTAATGTGTTATACCTTAGGCATAGCTGACAATTCAGTTCTAAAAGATTCTGTGTTTTAAGGAATTTAGTGTTTGAGATTTTCATTTATATTCACCCATAGAGCAGATTTCCTGAAAATTCAAATATTCAAATTTGTCTCAGAGTTTCAAAAATAAAACAAAAGCAGATGTAATCATTGATCGGTTAAATCAATGATAGTTACCAAGGAGAGTCAAAGTCTTACAGAACAAAGGAGATGCTTTGAGAATGGCTTATTGAAACAAGGGGATGCACAGAAGGAAGGGACTTTTTTCCCAGAAAAAGTATTGTTGTTTTAGTTGCTAAATTGTGTCCAGAAAAAGATAAGTGGAATAAAACAATAAAAAAGGTGAATGGAGAGTAGGAGGATAAGAATGGCCAAAATGGTTAAATAGGAGTGAACTGAAAGACACTATCAGAGGTTAAGCAGGAGAGAGGCAAAGCTGAGAATTAGCTGTGAGGGAGAAAATTCATAGTGTATCAATAAACAGACTGATACAACCAATTGTTTTATTTAGTCCTGAAAGGCATATGTAATATACAACAGCTCTGCAATCTAATGTGTCATTTAGTGCAGTGTTTTAAAAGCAAAGATGAAAACATTTAGAGCACATATTATGTTATTTAATCTATTTCTCTAATATTAATTTAATTAATATTAATAATTAAATATTTAATTAATAAATAATTAAAATTCATTTAATTAATTCTCTAATATTAATCTATTAATCTAATATGACATGTTGTTAAGTTGCTAAGTCATGTCCAACTCTTTGTGACCTCATGGACTGAAGCATGCCAGGCTCCTCTGTCCTTCACTATCTCCTGGAGTTTGCTCAAATTCATGTGCATTGAGTCAGTGATGCTATCTAACCATCTCATCCTCTATCACCATCTTCCCCTTTAGCTTTTCAGTCTTTCCCAGCATTGGGGTCTTTTCCAATGAGTTGGCTCTTCCCATCAAGTGGCCAAAGTACTGGAGTTTCGGCTTTTGCATCAGCCTTTCCAATGAATATTCAACATTGATTTCCTCCAGGATTAACTGATTTGATCTTGCATTCCAGGGTACTATCAAGAGTCTTCTACAGCACCACAGTTCAAAAGCATCAGTTCTTCAATGCTCAGCCTTCTTTATGGTTTCTCACATCTGTATATGACTCCTGGAAAAACCATAACTTTGACTGTATGGACCTTTGTTGGCAAAGTAATGTCTCTGCTTTTTAATATGCTGTCTAGGTTTGTCGTAGTTTTTCTTCCTAGGAGAAAGTGTGTTTTAATTTCATGGTGGCAGTCACCATCTGCACTGATTTTGGGACCTAAGAAAGTAACATGACACTAAGTAACATTTCAAAATATAGAGCAGACCAGATTTGTTGTAGATGATAAGTAAACTAAAGCTAATGAACTCTCTAAGATAACATCTTTTTCTAACAGTGGTCTGCTGTTTAACATAGTCTAACAATGGACTTCACTCTCACTTTTCACTTTCATGCATTGGAGAAGGAAATGGCAACCCACTCCAGTGGTCTTGCCTGGAGAATCCTAGGGACAGGGGAGCCTCTTGGGCTCCTGACTATGGGGTCACACAGAGTTGGACACGACTGAAGTGACTTAGCAGCAGCAGCAGCAACAATGGACTAAAATCTTACCCCAACTGGCCTTGCACAAAATTTGGTATGGGATGGAATCCTTATGCTGGTAGAAGGAAGCTCAGCCTTTATTGCTGAGAAATTAAACTCTAGTATCCATTTAGAGCTGGAGAGAGGACTCGATCTGGGCTTTAAATCTGATGGTATGGCCCACAGTCTTCTCTGGGCTCCTGATCAATTCATCAGATGATGAGGTTGTCAAATGACTAATTTGTTAAATTTATAAATATGCTTACTTATTAAGATGGCTTATTTATTTTATTTTTTGAAAACAAAGTCTTTTTTTAAGCTCTGTATCCTGGTTCATATTTTTAAAAAAATGTTATTGGGTATAATTGATTTATGATGTTGTGTTAGTTTCAGGTATACAGCAAAGTCAATCTGTTATACAGATACCCACACATTTTTAGATTCTTTTCCTATAGGCCATTACAGGGTATTGAGTAGAGTTCTCTGTGCTATACAGTAGGTCCGTATTAGGTAACTATTTTATATATAGTAATGTGTATATGTCAATCCCTAGCTTCCAGTTTATTCCCCACCCTCTTACCCTGCAGTAATCATAAATTTATTTTCTACATCTTTAATTCTGTTTCGTTTTGGTAGATAAGTTCATTTGTAGACTTTTTTTTAAAGATTCCATGTATAAATGATATCATTTGATATCCTAAGACAGTTTAACTTTTTAGAAAATTTATAATAATCCTATAGGAGCCAGGTCTCCAGAATTCTGGGGCCTATGATTTCTCTCTGTTCTTCAGTCTCCCCTCTGTGAAATACACAGTCCAGATTGTGCTGTGTTGCCCATTGTCCATTTCCCCTATTTTGGCTTTTTCTAGCATCAGGAGGTAAAGTAAAAAGTTGTTAAGATCACCTCATTAAATACAAGTTGTTGTAAATGCTATAAATACTTAAAACTACATTTTATCACACAGGCAAATTTGGTCACCCTTCAGAAACTGGGGAATGAATCCTAAAAATGATAAAGTGTTTTAAAAAATGACTTTCAAAGTAGAAATAAATTAGTTTAAATTGTTAAACTTCCAAATTAAAATTTTGGTTATGTTACTTAGACTAAACAGTCATAGAGTATTCAAGAATAGTAGAGTAATAATCAAACACACAAGAGTATATTTTTAAGAATCAATAATTCTATAACCTTAGCTTTTGAAGGACTGAAAATTTTCAAAAATTAAAAAGGTTTGCTAAATGTATTCATGAGGAATATATACATATAAATGTATTCATATTAATATTAATTAGTCAATAAGATTATTTCTTAGAGTAAGGTTTTAGTAAACTTTAAATTTGGTGAATTCTGCAAATTGGTCACTTGGCCAATTGATTTTTAAGTGAATTGCATTTTCATGAACGGGATTACTTAAACTTACTTAAGATGACACTGTGTTTGAAAAACTAGTAATAATTGCCAACGTTCAAAAGTCAAGAAATTTCTTGGAAAGCTCTGAAATATTATACTATTTCTTGGAGACTCAAAAATCTACAACATTTGATTGTTATATCCTATATTTCTATATAGCAACATTAACTGGACTTGAATAAGTTTACTCCTTTCAGAAGGGCTGGTGGTAGGGTGACTGTGTGGCCAGTGTGCTCTTGACAGTCCTGATTTATGCCTGTTTCCCTGTTATAATTCTTAAAAGTGCCCACTTTCACTATCACAATGTTCAGTCTGAAAGATGAATTGTATGGTGACTCTAGTTAGTGAGCTCCAGTGTTCTGTATTTTATATAACATCCTTTTATCTTATAATTGGTCCCCTTCACACATCATCTGCATGGGCTTTGTAAGCATTTGAATGTATTATTCCTGCTCTAGTCTCCCATGATCTAATTCATGAGGAACTAACTGCTGCTGCTACTGCTAAGTCACTTCAGTCATGTCCAACTCTGTGCGACCCCATAGACGGCAGCCCACCAGGCTCCCCCCGTCCCTGAGATTCTCCAGGCAAGAACAATGGAGTCGGTTGCCATTTCCTTCTCCAATGCATGAAAGTGAAAAGTGAAAGTGAAGTCGCTCAGTCGTGTCCAACCTTTAGCGATCCCATGGACTGCAGCCTTTCAGGCTCCTCTGTCCATGGGATTTTCCAGGCAAGAGTACTGGAGTGGGGTGCCATTGCCTTCTCTGTATGTATGAGGAAACACACAGCTAATTCTTCCTTTAGTGATGGATAAAGAGGCTTTGCTGTGTTTCTCTCCCTTACTGTTACTTTCTGTTTGCTACCCCTTACACAACATGGTCTTCAACATTCTGTGCAATGTCACCTGTTTTTTGCCCCATGAATCTTCATTATAGGAGGCATGATTCCATCATATGACTTTACCATTAAGTACACACTCTTGTATCTCTTTTTCAACCAGGATTGTACCAACCATTTCATGTAATATTGCCTTACTGATGAAGCTAAGTGGTTATTAACCACAAACTCAAAAACTAGCTAATTTAATTTGTAAACCGCAAATTTGGTTTGTGCCAAGTGCTATGCTAGTTGATGAATATATAGAGATGTACTAATATTATCAAAAGTCATTAGTTCTCTTCATAAAATAGTCTTGACTTTGGTTTGCTTTTTTTCATCTGTATATATAGTTTCTTGTCTTATCTTTCTTATGAAGGTAAGTCAAATTGTGTGTGTGTTGGAGGAGGGACAGATTTCAGCAAGGACATTCTGCTTCAACACACTTATAGAGATAGAAACAGAAATGTTAAAGGGCTAAGCTGTTGACTATTTCAAGTAGGCCTCACAGATTTACTGTTTCTTGGGTAACTACAGTAATCTCAATTTAGATTTATGGTATAAAAATGTGATTTCATCAATTTAACTGGTGTCAGGTGTCTTCTTTGGCCACCTGATGCAAAAAGCCAATTCATTGGAAAAGATCCTGATGCTGGGAAAGATTGAGAGCAGGAGGAGAAGAGGGCAGCAGAGGATGAGATGGTTGGATGGCATCATCAACTCAATGGACATGAGTCTGATCTAAATCTGGGAGTTAGTGAAGGACAGGGAAGCCTGGAGTCTTGCAGTCCAAAAGGGTCCCAAAGAGTCAGAACAAGTGAGCAACTGAAAAACAACAAGGTATTTTTTTGAGGGTGACTAGCATTCCTGTAGAACCTAAATCAAAAATAAATATCCTTATTTTTATTCTGCTTTCTACCATTTATATATGTTAGCTCTTTCTTCTGGTAGGCTGTTTCTGAAAAGATATTGACCAATAAAATAAAAGGACCTTCCTATTGTCATAAACCTGACTGATAACCTCTATTCAGTTACATTTCCTATAGGCTCTCTAATTGAGAATCTGAGATTTTGTGAAACTGTCTTAGATTTCTTTTTTGGTCTATTCATTAGGAATTCCTTCCTGAATAGATCTGGTTAGGCTTTAGCTTAGTTCAGTTCAGTTCAGTCACTCAGTAGTAACCAACTCTTTGCGACCCTGTGGACTGCATTACGCCAGGCTTCCCTGTCCATCACCAACTGCTGGAGCTTACTCAAACTCATGTCCATTGAGTCAGTGATGCCATCCAACCAACCCCTGTCAATCACTTCTCCTGCCTCCTTCAATCATTCCCAGCATCACATCTTTTCCAATGAGTCAGTTCTTTGCATCAGGTGGCCAAGTATTGGAGTTTCAGCTTCAGCTTCAGTCCTTCCAATGCATATTCAGGACTAATTTCCTTTAGGATGGACTGGTTGGATCTGCTTGCTGTCCAAAGGACTCTCAAGAGTCTTCTCCAACACCACAGTTCAAAAGCATCAATTCAGCACTCAGCTTTCTTTACAGTCCAACTCTCACATTCATAGATGACTACTGGAGAAGCTAGACTACTGAAGTCTAGCTTTGACTAGACGGACCTTTATTGGCAAAGTAATGTCTCTGCTTTTTAATATGCTGTCTAGGTTGGTCATAGCTTTTCTTCCAAGGAGCAAGCATCTTTTAATTTCATGGCTGCAATCACCATCTGCAGTGATTTTGGAGCCCCCAAAATAAAGTCTGTCACTGTTTCCATTGTTTCCTCATCTATTTGCCATGAAGTGATGGGACCAGATTCTATGATCTTAGTTTTCTGAATGTTGAGCTTTAAGTTAACTTTTTCACTCTCTTCTTTCATTTTCATCAAGAGGCTCTTTAGTTCTTCTTCACTCTCTGCCATAAGGGTGGTATCATCTGCATATCTGAGGTTATTGATAATTTTCCCGGCAATTTTGATTCCAGCTTGTGCTTCATCCAGTCCAGCATTTCTCATGATGTACTCTGCATATAAATTATATAAGCAGGGTTACAATATACAGCCTTGACATACTCCTTTCCTGATCTGGAATCAGTCTGTTCTTCCATGTCCAGTTCTAACTGTTGCTTCCTGACCTGCATACAGATTTCTCAAGAGGCAGGTCAGGTGGTCTGGTATTCCCATCTCTTTCAGAATTTTCTACAGTTTGTTGTGACCCACATAGTCAAAAGCTTTGGCATATTCAATAAAGCAAAAATAGATGTATTTCTGGAACTCTCTCACTTTTTCTATGATCCAGCAGATGTTGGCAATTTTATCTATGGTTCCTCTGCCTTTTCTAAAACCAGCTTGAACATCTGGAAATTCACAGTTCATGTATTGTTGAAGCCTGGCTTGGAGGAATTTGTGCATTACTTTGCTAGCATGTGAGATGAGTGCAATTGTATGGTAGTTTGAACATTCTTTGGGATTGTGTTTCTTTGGGATTGGAATGAAAATTGACCTTTTCCAGTCCTGTGGCCACTGATGAGTTTTCCAAATTTGCTGGCATATTGAGTGAGGCACTTTCATTGCATCATCTTTTAGGATTTGAGATAGCTCAACTCAAATTCCATCACCTCCACTAGTTTTGTTCATAGTGATGCTTCCTAAAGCCCACTTGACTTTGCATTCCAGGATTTCTGGTTCTAGGTGAGTGATTACACCATTGTGATTATCTGGCTCAGATGATCTTTTTTGTACAGTTCTTCTGTGTATTCTTGACACTTCTTAATATCTTCTGCTTCTGTTAGGTCCATAATCATTTCTGTCCTTTATTGTGCCCATCTTTGCATGAAATGTTCCCTTGGTATCTCTAATTTTCTTGAAGAGATCTCTAGTATTTCCCATTCTATTGTCTTCCTCTATTTCTTTGCATTGATCTCTGAGGAAGGCTTTCTTATCTCTCCTTGCTATTCTTTGGAACTCTGCGTTTAAATGGGTATATTTTTCCTTTTCTCCTTTGTGTTTCACTTCTCTTCTTTTCACAGCTATTTGTAAGCCCTCCTCAGACAACCATTTTGCCTTTTTGCATTTCTTTTTTTGGGGGGGATGATCTTGATCACTGCCTCCTGTACAATGTCATGAATCTCCGTCCATAGTTCTTCAGGAACTCTGTATCAGATCTCATCCCTTGAATCTATTTGTCAGTCCACTGTATAATCATAAGGTATTTGATTTAGGTCATACCTGAATGGTTAGGCTTAGAAAATTTTAAATAGTCCATTTCCTAGGGACTAGTTGTAAATACACTCTCTTGGACCAGATGGGAGATGACCTACTTGACTGGGAATCATGGTTTTAAGACTTACTATGTTACATGGTAATGGCATTCTTTTGTATTTGCTTGGTGCCTTTCAACCTCAGAAGCATGCCTACTTGGCTCCTTAGAGAAAATATCTTGATGTGTGGGCTTTTTCAATGGGTTTTCATATAATGTGTTTGTAAGAGCCCTGAACCAAAACTACCTAAGTATCCAAGCAATTAATTGATAATTATGAATGCTTAATATATTGATTTGTATTTATTGTTTTACACTAGAAATAAAATAGTTAAGAGACACTAAGATATTAATGTTCTTGGGTCATATTATTCTTTCCCTAGAGGGGAAAAAAGGATGGCCAATACTCTATATTGAGGATGATAATTGCCAAAGAAACCAAGATTAAAAATACTTGAATCTGAAAGTAATTGTATCTGCTTCTCTGTTGGAAAGTCCATACCAGTATAGCCAATAGTTATTAGGAAACTTCTCAAGGAGTATTGTCAAGTTAGCCATCAAATGATATGAAACAGATGCACTTATTACACTTCAGGGATATTATGTCAAGGGAAATGGATGTTTCATGCCAATACTGCCTGTAGGTACTGACAAATTCTTAATTTTCTAGTTCTCATTGTTTGTTCATTTGTTTTAGGAACCATAAAGAATTTTTATCACCAGTGTAACTCAAATGGTTAGGTTTGATACAATTAAGTTATAGTCAATGATCTTCTGGTGTCTGTCTCTCCCCTAAACTCCAAAATCATGGATTTGAAGCATTTGCCAATTTATATAGTATACATTCTCCCAGCAACACTAATTTCTTTTACAGTAAACAACTGGCTCTCCTAATGTTCCTGAATATTTAACAATGGGCTCTCTAGAGTCTGTACAAGTTAACCTAAGTGTATTACTAGCAGTTTTAACTAGTTGCAATCTAGTTCTGAAGTTGCATCTAGCTTTCTCCTGTTATTTTTTGATTAGATTCAGAAAACACATTAATGAACTACCTCTTAAAGAAAATTATTTACAGATAACTGTACTGTATCTGTTCATGCTAAACTGATTAGATTTGTTTGTAGTTAATGACTTTTACAGACAGAAGGAAGCTTACTATCATCTCTTAAATACCCTTTCATTCACATAGTATGTGTAGGCAGAAAATAAGCCACAGGGATAACTCAGTAAAGAAAATAAAAAGTAGAAGAAGTTGTATGTGGCTAACATAAGACAAACATTTAGGAAACGAGTATAAGGAAAAATAAAATGTATAAATGATATTGATAGAGACATATTTTGAATTTTAAAAGAGGACATTACCACACAGATAAATAGATAGTGTGACTTATCTATTGTGGTTGACTGTGAATAGAGTATTGTGATTAATTCAGTCTTCCATGTCCATCATTTAATTGAGTTCAAGTAATGCCTGCTGCTGCTGCTGCTGCTGCGTCGCTTCAGTTGTGTCCAACTCTGTGCGACCCCATAGATGGCAGCCCACCAGGCTCCCCCATCCCTGGGATTCTCCAGGCAAGAACACTGGAGTGGGTTGCCATTACCTTCTCCAGTGCATGAAAGTGAAAAGTGAAAGTGAAGTCACTCAGTCGTGTCCGACCCTTAGCGACCCCATGGACTGCAGTCTACCAGGCTCCTGCATCCATGGGATTCTCCAAGCAAGAGTACTGGAGTGGGTTGCCATTTAATACCTAGGACTGTCTTATAGAATGCATGTCAAACTCATAGTATCAATTTTATGAAATCACTTTATTACTATTTATATTATTTATTATTTAAATTTCTTAAAGTTTTCATTTTCTGAGAAAGTATTATTTATATATATTATAGAGATAGTAGCCACCAGCAACCTAGGCTCCCCATTCCTATTACTATGGATTTCTCCCTAGGAGTTATGTTTGGAGTGTATGTAGAAACCACTCACACTTTATTGATAAAATCCTTGGATGGTAAATTGGCTGGGTAAGAAACAACAGATACCTATACATTAGGAGATGAAGAAAATTCTTTGAGAGAATTTAACAAAGGGAAGGGGAGTCTAATATGATGATCTTCACTCAGGAATAAAAAGCCTTCATTGCCACAGGTGCAAAGGAATTCTGAGTGTAGCATGGAGGCTGTTACACAAGTCTTGTAATTCTTTGCCATAAGTCTAGGTTCTGGGGATGAGAATATCAGGAGCTGCTTCACTAGGTTTTTATGAAACATATTGCAGGTCCAAGAGACAATACTTTAGGACACCTCTTAAAACGCTTGGTGTTATAGCTTAGACCATCTTTTCTAGAAATGGGCTGCTTAGATCCTTTTCATGTGGTTGGGTTTTATTTCCAGAACTCAAGAAAGAGAGAGTCACAAAATTGTGTCATTACGACTAGGATCAGGAATGTACTTGAGAGCAAGAGGTCAAGTTCATTTCTAATCTTCCCTGGAAGTTTTCCCGTCATTATCAGTGACCTCATGGCTGGAAAGTTTGAATTTTCCCAAGAGCTATGAACACAGAGTGGCCTTAATTAAAGAAGAAGATAGTCAATAATTGTTGGTTTGACATTTATAAGACAATAATTCTGGTAAAATCATATTCCATGAGAGAAATGGAAAGTTCTATTATGCTATTACCAGAAGCTGAGAATGAAATTAATTTAACTTGAAATAAATCTTCACAAAAGTTATAATAAACATACCGGGCAGCTTCTGAATATCTCTCCAGACATCTAAACACTGTTGCCTGACGAAGATGATTTCGGAAATAGGCAGGGTTTAAAACAATGCTCCTGAAAAGATAAAAGAAATGCAAATGTTATTAAGCTCTTAAAAGTCAATTTCCAGAAGTGTATAGGAATGAAATAGCAATCATCCAATTTTACATACATCTATTTTAAAAGACACTAGGAAATGGATCATTTTTTCTTCCTGTAATTGTCAGTTAAGACAAATAAACAAGCATTATTGAAAATTAAGTTTGCATGATAAAAGCAATTTTATTTATAACACTGGCTAACTTTTATAGCTATAACAATGACAAAGAATTTGAATCCAACTTTTATTACATATAAGACATGTGTTATTTTATTTGTCATATGCTGATAAATTAGGCAAAAACCTCAGATTGTGGTCTATCTACCCATAATGAAGAAGGAGATTGTTAGCTGCTGGATTTCAGTTAAATGAGAGGAACTGGAATAGGTGACTTGTTCGTTTGCAATCCATGTTGGGTTCTGTGCCTTCTCCCAGTTGGACAATTGTAGTGAAATGGTAGGAACCCTGTACCATTGGGTAAGGATTCTGGTCCTCACCTTGCCACTTTTGGTAAGGCCCTTGTTTACTTTGGGTTTACATTTTCTTTTGCTGAAATTTCAAGGTTTGATTTTGGATAAGATTATCTATCCTTGCTTGCTGATTCTTCCATTATCTCACAGAGTTTTGGAGTCACAATCCAAGCTCAGATGAGAAGATGATCACTCCACAGCTGCCTTCTTTCCCTAGAGATAAACTGGTAGCTCTTCTTTTCCCTTGCTTCCCTGAAAGCCAGGCACTGCTCAAAGCTTTTGATATAATGAGGTAAGCTAGACAGATGAAGAGCACAACTCATCACCAAATGAGGAGAGAGCCATTAGTGAAAGTTTGAGGGATAGCTTATATCAGAATGTGTTGTGTTTGTGGATGTAAGATACATAATGTTATAGAACTGACACAGGACTATTAAACAATTTTTTTGTGTGTGCCTGCTTTTACAAGTTGATGTGGAGAAGGCAATGGCACCCCACTCCAGTACTCTTGCCTGGAAAATCCCATGGATGGAGGAGCCTGGTAGGCTGCAGTCCATAGGGTCTCGAAGAGTCAGATACGACTGAGCGACTTCACTTTCACTTCTCACTTTCATGCATTGGAGAAGGAAATGGCAACCCACTCCAGTGTTCTTGCCTGGAGAATCCCAGGGATGGGGGAGCTTGGTGGCTGCCGTCTATGGGGTCACACAGAGTCGGACACAACTGAAGTGACTTAGCAGCAGCAGCAGCAGCTTTTAAAAGTTGATGAGAATCACTCAAAATTAGTCTATTAATGAAGGAAGTGATTCTTGATCTTTTTTTTTTTTTTTTTTTGAGAGGTTCACAAAGCTTTTGGAGAATTAAAGCTGTGAACCTCTGTCTAAAAAAAATGCACATAAACATGGTTGCCTAAATTCAGGGAATTCATGTGATCCTTTAAGGCTATTCATGAACTCCAGATTGAGAAAAACATACAGACAAGAATAATCCCATTCCCAGAAACATTGCTTATGGAAAGAATAAAATAAAAAAGCTGCATCTATCTGACCCACATAGAGTCATAGAATTATATGATGATGAGGTGAATTGATTGACTAGTTTAGCTCACTTTAAACACAAGTGAATAGAATCCAGAGAGACTAACGGACCCTTCTAAAGTCATTCATAGTTGGCTGCAATGTTGCTTCAAGTTTATTATTATGTTTCTCCTCTCCTAGCCCCAGCACTTCCTAAGTTATCTTACTCCTTCTCTGTGATGATTTCTGAATTAAAGAAGCCTGGGTCAGTAAAGTTTTACTACATTCTATGACTAGAAATTTGTACAAATACATACATTAATCCTGCAAGAACACAGACCATTTGCTTTACTGATTTCTGATTAAACTGTTGGAATTTTAAAGCCTATTCCATGAGTTTATTCCATATCAACACTGAACTATTAATATCTAGTACTAATACTTTATATTAATTCAGAAAAAGGTATGGTAGTGAAATATGTTTGTAAATTTTATCCCTGTAAGAGTAATCTTGTAAAATTAGGTCAGAGTGAAAAGAGAAGTGCTCTGTCTAGGGGCCTGGGTCTTCCAACTCTGATCAGAAACTCTTCTTTCACAACATGGCTAATTCTTTCCTCTTACTTAGTAATATTTATTCACTTAAGCATTTTTAGTAAATATCTGCAAATGTGATGAGACAAAATCCTTATGAATGAACATATTTTTTTCCCTTTGTTATCTTTTTGCCCATGATGCAGTATTTTGGTTTTACTGAGCTATTCTTCAAGAATCTTGCTTTGCCAGATGTGTTCTTTTCATAAAAATGGATTAGACTGGAGAGAAGCATGGGGTGTGGTGGACAGGAGGAGTAGTGATGAGAGAAGGGTTTAGTAAAACAGAGGGCTAAGGGAGAGGAGGAGTCATTGAAGTGGTCTTGGAAGAGATTTTTGTGGGTAGTGAGATAAACATTGTTTCCATGTAATTTTTAAAAAGAATAGGTTTCTTTAAAAATTTCCTATAAGTCCTTTTTATGGTGTTGAAGAAATACAGTAGAGGACATGAGTTTGGAAGTCACTGTTGCTAAACTGGACTAGGTTCTTCTAAACTGTAACAACATCCGACACTGAGCCATGTGAATCATTGCTTCATAAGAGGGACCAAGAAGTCTAGGACCTAGTCTACCCTGAAGGTGAAGGTACTTACAAAAGGAAGTTTATAAATTTGGGATGAGATATTATTTGGCCATTTATTATTTTTGCCTTCTTTATAATTATTGCAGCATTCACTGTGTGCTTATGATATGCACTGTTAGATATTTGGCAAGGAAATGCTAGTGGTGATTGTAAAGCCTACTTTTTACATTTTACTGATTTATTTGATGCTTTCTATAATGCCCTTTTAAAGATGCACTTTATGTTGTATATAACTTGCAAAGGAAATATTGGTTTATCTTTTAAAAAGTTCTTAATCATTCATTTTTTGATGCCATTTGGGGACGTATGGGAGGCTGTCTATGACAGAAATGTACAATCTGACTGGGACTGTAATGAAAATAAACTAACTCTACAGTTATAATCGGAGAGAGATCTCTGTGCTGATTGGTTTGATTTTAAAAGAGAGGAAATAGCTATGACTTAGTTATGTTGATAGTGGTTGTGGTAAAAATAAGAATCACGTTAGAATGGCTAAGTTATGGAAGTCATTGAATTTTTGTCAGAGGAATGAAGACAGTTATTATTGTCTGTTATAATAACTGAAGACAGATTGATAAGAAGTCAGGAGAGGAGAGAGGGGTCTGGAATTCTCAAGGAGGAGGAAAGGGCAAACATCTTTTTTTTTCTCTGCATTCCTTAGTCTTAGTCACATAAAACACTTTTTTTTTTTTTTAAGCAATGATTACACAACAAACAACACAGCTTAAATTCTGTTCTAAAAGTGAAGTTGCTCAGTCGTGTCCGACTCTTTGCGATCCCATGGACTGTAATCTACCAGACTTCTCTGTCCATGGGATTTTCCAGGCAAGAGTACTGGAGTGGGTTGCCATTTCCTTCTCCAGGGAATCTTCCTGACCCAGGGATCAAACTCAGGTCTCCTGCATTTTAGGCAGATGTTTTACCCCTGAGGCACCAGGGAAGCCCCTGTACTAAGGATTATATAACAACAGTTTATCCTGCTTGAGGACAGTTTCTCCTTCCTGAAAACTTTCTGGCTAATCCTGTTATCTTTTTTGCCTTTTCAAAAACTGTTCATGGGGTTCTCAAGGCAAGAATACTGAAGTGGTTTGCCATTCCCTTCTCCAGTGGACCACATTTTGTCAGAACTCTCCACCATGACCCATGAGTCTTGTGTGGCCCTACATGGCATGGCTCATAGCTTCACTGAGTTAGACAAGGCTGTGGTCTGTGTAATCAGATTGGTTAGTTTTCTGTGACTATGGTTTTCAGACTGTCTTTCCTCTGATGGAGAAGGGTAAGAGGCTTATGGAAGCATCCTGATGGGATAGACTGACTGAGGGGGAAACTGGGTCTTGTTCTGATGGGTGGGGCCATGCTCAGTAAATCTTAAATCCAATTTTCTGTTGATGGGTTGAGCTGTGTTCCCTTCTTGCTATTTACCTGGGACCAAACTATGGTGGAGGTAATGAAGATAATGGTGACCTCCCTCAAAAGTTCGCATGCATGTACTGCTACATCAGTGCCCCCAACTCTGCAGCAGGCCACCACTGACCCATTCCTCCACCGGAGACTCCCAGACACCCACAGGCAAGTCCAGGACAGTCTCTTGTGGGGTCGCTGCTTCTTTCTCCTGGGTTCTGGTACACAAGGTTCTGTTTTGCCCTCCAAGAGTCTGTTTCCAGTATGATTTCCCAGTCTATATCCCATGAACAGTATGAAAATGCAAAAAGATAGGACACTGAAAGATGAACTACCCAGGTTGGTAGCTGCCCAATATGTTACTGGAGATCAATGGAGAAATAACCCCGGAAAGAATGAAGAGACAGAGCCAAAGCAAAAACAACACCCAGTTGTGGATGTGACTGGTGATGGAAGCAAGGTCTGATGCTGTAAAGAGCAATATTGCAAAGGAACCTAGAATGTTAGGTCCATGAATCAATGCAAATTGAAAGTGGTCAAACAGGAGATGGCAAGAGTGAATGTCGACATTTTGCTGCTGCTGATGCTAAGTCGCTTCAGTTGTGTCTGACTCTGTGCGACCCCACAGATGGCAGCCCGCCAGGCTCCCCTGTCCCTGGGATTCTCCAGGCAATAACACTGGAGTGGGTTGCCATTTCCTTCTCCAATGCATGAAAGTAAAAAGTGGAAGTGAAGTCGCTCAGTCATGTCCTACTCCTAGTGACCGCATGGACTGCAGCCCACCAGGCCCCTCCGTCCATGGGATTTTCCAGGCAAGAGTACTGGAGTGGGTTGCCATTGCCTTCTCCATCGACAGTTTAGGAATCAGCAAACTAAAATGGGCTGAAATGGATGAATTTAACTCAGATGACCATTATATCTACTACTGTGGGCAAGAATCCTTAGAAGAAACGGAGTAGCCATCATACTCAATGAAAGAGTCCAAAATGCAGTACTTGGATGCAATCTCAAAAATGACAGAATGACTCTGTTCGATTCCAAGGCAAACCATTCAATGTCACGGTAATCCAAGTCCATGCCCTGACCAGTAATGCTTAAGAAGCTGAAGTTGAATGGTTCTATAAATACCTACAAGACTTTCTAGAATTAAACCCCCAAAAGATGTCCTTTTCATTATAGGGGACTGGAATGCAAAAGTAGGAGGTCAAGAAACACCTGGAGTAACAGGCAAATTTGGCCTTGGAATATGGAATGAGGCAGGGCAAAGGCTAATAGAGTTCTGCCAAGAGTACGTACTGGTCATAGCAAACACCCTTTTCCAACAACACAAGAGAAGACTCTATACATGGACATCACCAGATGGCCAACAGCAAAATCAGATTGATTATAGTCTTTGCAGCCAAAGATGGAGAAGCTCTATACAGTCAGCAAAAACAAGACTGGGAGCTGACTGTGGCTCAGATCATGAACTCCTTATTGTCAAATTCAGACTTAAATTGAAGAAAGTAGAGAAAACCACTAGACCATTCAGGTATGACATAAACCAAATCCCTAACGACTATACAGTGGAAGTGCGAAATAGATTTAAGGGACTAGATCTGATACACAGAGTACCTGATGAACTATGGACGGAGGTTTGTGACATTGTACAGGAGACAGGGAGTAAGACCATCACCAAGAAAAAGAAATGCAAAAAAGCAAAATGGCTGTCTGAGGAGGCCTTACAAATAGCTGTGAAAAGAAGAAAAGCAAAGAGCAAAGGAGAAAAGGAAAGGTATATCCATTTGAATGCAGAGCTCCAAAGAATAGCAGGAGAGAAAAGAAAGCCTTCCTCAGTGATCAGTACAAAGAAATAGAGGAAAACAACAGAATAGGAAAGACTAGAGATCTCTTCAAGAAAATTAGAGATACCAAGGGAACATTTCATGCAAAGATGGGCTCAATAAAGGACAGAAATGGTATGGACCTAAGAGAAGCAGATATACTAAGAAGAGGTGGCAAGAACACACAGAAGAACTATACAAAAAAGATCTTCATGACCCAGATAACCACAATAGTGTGATCACTCACCTAGAGCTAGATATCCTGGAATGTGAAGTCAAGTGGGCCTTAGAAAGCATCACTATGAACAAAGCTAGTGGAGGTGATGGAATTCCAGTGGAGCTATTTCAAATCCTGAAAGATGATGCTGTGAAAGTGTTGCACTCAATATGTCAGAAAATTTGGAAAACTCAGCAGTGGCCACAGGACTGGAAAAGATGAGTTTCATTCCAATCCCAAAGAAAGGCAATGCCAAAAAAGATTCAAACTACCACACAATTGCGCTCACATCACATGCTAGTGAAGTAATGCTCAAAATTCTCCAAGCCAGGCTTCAGCAATACAAGAACTGTGAATGTATAGATGTTCATGCTGGATTTAGAAAATGCAGAGGAACCAGAGATCAAATTGCCAACATCCACTGGATTATTGAAAAAGCAAGAGAGTTCCAGAAATACATCTATTTCTGCTTTATTGACTATGCCAGAGCCTTTGACTGTGTCAGTTCAGTTCAGCCGCTCAGTTGTGTCCAACTCTTTGTGACCCCATGAAGCACAGCACGCCAGGCCTCCTTGTTCATCACCAACTCCCGGAGTCCACCCAAACCCATGTCCATTGAGTCGGTGATGCCATCCAACCATATCATCCTCTGTTATCCCCTTCTCCTCCTGCCCTCAATCTTTTCCAGCATCAGGGTCTTTTCAAATGAGTCAGCTCTTTGCATCAGATGGCCAAAGTATTAGAGTTTCAGCTTCAACCATCAGTCCTTCCAATGAACACCCAGGACTGATCTCCTTTAGGATGGACTGGTTGGATCTCCTTGCAGTCCAAGGGACTCTCAAGAGCCTTCTCCAATACCACAGTTCAAAAGCATGAATTATTCGGCATTATGACTTTAAGACTTGGTAAAACAAGTACACACAAACATCAAATAATATGAAACTTAAAATAAAAGACATGACTACTGGAAAAACATAACCTTGACTAGATGGACCTTTGTTAGTAAAGTGATGTCTCTGCTTTTTAATATGCTGTCTAGTTGGTCATAACTTTCCTTCCAAGGAGTAAGTGTCTTTTAATTTCATGGCTGCAATCACCATCTGCAGGATTTTGGAGCCCCCCAAAATAAAGTCTGTCACTGTTTCCACTGTTTCCCCATCTATTTCCCATTACCAGTCTGTTGTTTCATGTCCAGTTCTAACTGTTGTTTCCTGACCTGCATACAGATCTCAGGAGGCAGGTCAGGTGGTCTGGTATTCCCACCTCTTTCAGAATTTTCCACAGTTTATTGTGATCCACAGAGTCAAAGGCTTTGGAATAGTCAATAAAGCAGAAATAGATGTTTTTCTGGAACTCTCTTGCTTTTTCGATGATCCGGTGGATGTTGGCAATTTGATCTCTGGTTCCTCTGTCTTTTCTAAAACCAGCATGAACATCCGACTGAACAACAGACTAGTTCCAAATCAGGAAAGGAGTACATCAAGGCTGTATATTGTCACCTAGTTTATTTAACTTATATGCAGAGTACATCATGAGAAACGCTGGGCTGGATGACGCACAAGCTGGAATCAAGATTGCTGGGAGAAATATCAATAACCTCAGATATGCAGATGACACCACCCTTATGGAGAAAGTGAAGAGGAACTAAAGCCTCTTGATGAAAGTGAAAGAGGAGAGTGAAAAAGTTGGCTTAAAGCTCAACATTCAGAAAACTAAGTTCATGGCATGTGGTCCCATCACTTCATGGGAAATAGATGGGGAAACAGTGGAAACAGTGGCAGACTTTATTTTGGGGGGCTCCAAAATCACTGCAGATGGTGACTGCAGCCATGAAATTAAAAGACACTTACTCCTTCTAAGGAAAGTTATGACCAACCTAGACAACATATGAAAAAGCAGAGACATTACTTTGTCAACAAAGGTCCATCTAGTCAAAGCTATAGTTTTCCAGTAGTCAAGTCTTTTATTTAAGTTTCATATTATTTGATGTTTGTGTGTACTTGTTTTATTAAGTCTTAGAGTCATAATGTTGTTTGACCAGTATATGTCTATTTCAGTGATTATTAGTTATATCTCAATTCACTTGTCAGATGATTCATATTTTTTTCTAGTGATTTGATATGCCACCTTTATTATATACTAAGTTTGTGTGCATGCTTGGATCAGTGGCTGGACTTTATACATACAATTTTGATCTGCCTGTTTCTGTGACAGAAACAAATGGTTTTAATTCTAGTCATTAATTTCTGGAAGGGAAAGAAATGCCTAATGGTCTCTGTGAAAAATATATCTGATATAACATATTAATTCTTTTGATTAACTTTATAATATTCATTTTTTAAAGTTGCAAACACTCCCACATTTAGTGGTTTTCATTTGTGTTAAAGGCATTAAACTAATCTTAGGAAGAACTAAAAAGCCTCTTGATGAAAGTGAAAGAGGAGAGTGAAAAAGTTGACTTAAAACTCAACATTCAGAAAACTAAGCTCATGGCATCTGGTGCCATCACTTCATGGCAAATAGATGGGGAAACAGAGGAAATAGTGGCAGACTTTATTTTTGGGGGCTCCAAAATCACCGCAGATGGTGACTGCAGCCATGAAATTAAAAGATGCTTGCTCCTTGGAAGAAAACTTACGACCAACCTAGACAGCATATTAAAAAGCAGAGACATTACTTGGCCAAGAAAAGTCCATCTGGTCAAGGCTATGGTTTTTCCAGTAGTTATGTATGGCTGTGAGACTTGGAACATAAAGAAGGCTGAGTGATGAAGAACTGATGCTTTTGAACTGTGGTGTTGGAGAGGACTTTTGAGAGTCCCTTGGACTGCAAGGAGATCCAACCAGTCCATCCTAAAGGAAATCAGTCCTGAATATTCATTGGAAGGACTGATGTTGAAGTTGAAACTCCAATACTTTGGCCACCTGATGCAAAGAACTGACTCATCTGAAAAGACCCTGATGCTGGGAAAGATTGGAGGCAGGAGTAAAAGGGGACAACAGAGGATGAAATGGTTGCATGATATCACCAGCTTGATGGACATGAGTTTGAGTAAACTCTGGGAGTTGGTGTTGGACAGGGAGGCCTGGCGTGCTGCAGTCCATGGGGTCGCAAAGAGTCAGACACAACTCAGCAACTAAACTGATCTGAGGAAGAACAGACATTTTTATACTGTTGTCTTCCTATCCAGGAACATGACATTCTCTTCATTCAAATATTATTTTATGTCATCCAGTAATACTTAACCTTTCTTTTACCTTTTTGTAAAATAGAGTTTTTACAGATTTCTTAATTTTAAAGTTTAAAAATTATAGATGCGGTTTATACATATTATTTAGTATATGTGTATATGTATATATATCCATATATACACACATAACTAAAAGTATGATCAGCAGCACTTGGAAACTCATTGGAAATGTAAAATCTTGATTACAAATGTACTGAATCTTCCATTTTAGCAAGATCCTTAGGTGATTTATATGCACATTAAAGTTTGAGAAGCACCACAGGTATACATGATAAGAATGGGATTATTTTTCTGTTGTATATCCTAACTTCTAATTGATTTAGAATGTATTTTAAAATTATTAATTTTTGTATCCTTATTTCTTAATATTGCAATAATATAGTTTTATTCACATCATCTGCAAATAATGATGTCTGGTACTGCTTTTCACTATTCATATTTTTTCTTTTACTGCCTAGGCTAAAATTTTTTAAAAGGAGTTTAAATAAGTGAAGTGATCTATGGATGCTTCAGTGTTTCACTGATAACTATGATTATGAATTAGTTTGAGAAAAATTATTTTCCAAGAGTTATTATCAGAAGTAAATGCTTACTTTTTCTTCAAATACTCTTTTGATCTATCAATATGATTGTGGACTTTGTCCATTGATCTTTTGTAGGGCTAACTTGGATTAGTTATCAATTCAAAAAAGTGTTAAATTAATAAACAGAATTGTCATTCAGTCGCTCAGTTGTGTTCAACTCTTTGGGACCCCATAGACTGCAGCATGCCAGGACTCCTTGTCCTTCACTATCTCCCGGAGTTTATTCAGACTCATGTCCACTGTGTTGATGATGCCTTCCAGCCATCTCATTCTCTATTGTCCCCTTCTCCTCATGCCTTCAATCTTTCCCAGCATCAGGGTGTTTTCTAATGAGATGGCTTTCACATCAAGTAGCCAAAGTATTAGAGCTTCAGCTTCAGCATCACTACAATAAGGATATAGTATTTTTCCAACCACATCAAAAAGTGGCAATGGAGGCAGAATTTCATATTGATTACCCCAGAGACAGATGTGTTTTTCTTCTACATCTCAATCAGAAGCTTGAACTCTGTGAATGAGAACATTAGTTATCACTACTTCCAGGGCTTAAGGCTTTAGACTAGGGATTAGGAAAGAAATGTCTTATTTAGGTAAAGATGCCTAAATTCAGTTGCCTTTACCTTGTTTAATCATTAGTAAATTAGCAGTGTAATCAAAGTAAATTAGCAATGACACATCCTCCTGAATGACACTCTTCTTACTATCTTAGCGAAGTGCTGACATTCTTTTAGAAATAGTTGGTAGATCTAGAGAATGCCAAGGAAACAAATGAAACATTTTTATTTCGCCAAAGCATGATATCTTTGTGATGATATTTATGCGGGATAACGGCCTCATTCAGTAAATTATAACTCGTTGAACAACTGATCAGTACTGTTGAAGTATAGTCTAGATTGCTATGAAAGAAGTTCAATGGCTTGTCCTTAGCCCTTTTTGTAGACAGTATTTCCATTAGTGACTAGTATTAAGAGATAGAAAGAATGCCTATAATTTTTTCCAATGGCATAGATTATATTTAGCAAAAAATAGTATTACTGATGACAGAGGCAAAATCTTAAAAAAAAATCTTTGTTATGGATTCTAAAAGTCAGTTTTACAAGTATAATTATGGCTTGAGTATGGCTATGGGGAAAAAGCCTGAATATTTTAACTAATCACAAGCTGAACACAATAGGACAATAGGATAGAGCTACAAAAATGGTATATAAAATTTATGCTAAATGAATCAATGGCATTCTGTTAAAATGATAAAGTGATTATCTTTGATAACAATTGATAAACAATTCATTATCACTGAATTGTTCTATAGTTATATAGACACACCTCTGGGAATCATTACCATTTTGGGGTGTGTCTAGAGAGTCCAGTGGATCTATAGAACATAGTGTGGGAAGAATATGGAATGAAATTGATATGTTCAGAGAATTAAGTGAGATTAGTGGAGACTAAATAAGTACTTTCAAATACAAAGACCTGCCATGTGAAAAATAGAATAATTATTCTATGTAAAAAAGATGAAATCAGGCAAAAGCCAGTATTATAAAGCTACAAATAATTCAGTTCAACATAAGGAGGGACTTAATAATCAATGATGCAAAAAGCTTTGAGAAGAGTTTCCTTTTACTAGAATCATTTAAGTGATATTTCAAATGCCATCTGTCAGGATGTGTAGAAGAAATTTTTGACTGAGTGGGAGTTAGGCTAAATGACTTTCAAAGATATTTAGAATATCCTTTCAAGGATATTCAAAAATATTTTAGAACACATTTTTATAATTTTTAATTGGAGTATAGTTGCTTTACAACGTTGAGTTAGTTTCTGCTGTACAGCAAAGGGAATCCGCTATACGTTTACTTATATCCCCTCATTTTTGGATTTCCTTCTGTTTAAAGGAAATGAGTAAGTTCCCTGTGTTACACAGTAATAGAATACATTGTTGATCACTGTGAAGGGTTTGAGATTCCCCCCAACTTCAAGCTAACAAGTTAGCATGCCATAGTTTCATGGGTACTTGTAGAAGATGTGAACCTCCAGTTTCTTACTCATAGCAGCAGAAGTAGCCAATCTATCAGTCTTTTGTTGTACTGGTTCCTTGAGCTGCAGTTCCCAGAGAGTAACGCAAAGAAGGCCAGGTGAAGCCTTCACATGCAGTAGGTTGCATTATAGGAGAGGAATCCTGGGCTTGGGGGATATAGATGTTTTACAATTGATGGCAAGCATGCCTGTTTGTAGGTCTAGTTCAGTTCAGTTGCTCAGTCGTGTCCGACTCTTTGCGACCCCATGAACTGCAGCACGCCGGGCTTCCCTACTACCTCCCGGAGTAGGTCTAGAGGGAGACGCTATTTCATCTTCCAAGACTGTAAGCAGACTTGACCTTTCTTCCAAGGTTGTTTGCCACATAGTCATCTTTGAAAAGATAAATCAGAGCAGAAGCCAGTCAATGCCTTGTTTAGAAGGCATGCAAAAAGTTAGGAGACCCAAGGAGAATCGTTTCCCTATATAAATAATTTTTGTTCAGATAGGCAAGCAGTATTTGTTATATTCATACCATTAACAAATAAAAAAGAATTCATAACAAGCTCTAAAAATTAAAATATCATAGGAAAATCTAAGAATACCTCATATTAAAGAATGAGTGATTACATTATTATCTATTTATATTCTGCTTTAGGTAGATTTTAAGGCAGCTTGTAGAATATTTATGAAGTTAAGTCAAATTAAATGTTACAAGGAACAAAAAGAAAAATAGATAAACTGGAGTATATCAAAATTAAAAACTTCTGTTTATCAAAGGACACAATCAACAGAGTGAAAATGCAAAAGTGGAAAGAGAAAATATTTGCAAATTTTGTACCTGAAAAAGGATCAATATCTAGAATACAAAAGGAGTTTCTAAAACTCAGCAGTGAAGAAACAATCTAATTAAAAACTGAGCAAAGGACTTGAATAATTTCTCCGAAGATAAACAAATGGCCAATAATCACATGAAAAAGATGCTCAACGTCACTGATCATCAAAGAAATGCAAATCAAAACCACAATGAGATACCACCTCATACTCATTAGAATGGCTACCACTAAAAAAAAACAGAAAATGACAGATGTTGGCAAGGACATGGAGCTGTTAGAACCCTCATGCATGATTTATGGGAATGATGGTGCACCTGCTATGGAAAACAGTATGGCAATTTCTCAAAAATTTAGAAATAGAATTACAGTATGATCTAGCATTTCCGCTTCTGTGTATATACCCAAAAGAATTGAAAGCAGTGCTTCAAAGATGTATCTCCATGTTCATAGCATTGTTATTTGCAATAGCCAAAAGGTGGAAGCAACCTAAGTGTCCATCAGCAGATAAGTGGGTTAATACAATATGGTATATACAGACAATGGAATATTACTCAGCCTTAAAAAGGAAAGAAATTCTGACACATGCTTGCAACATGGATGACACTTCAGGTATTATGCTAAGTTAAATATGCTAGTCATAAAAAGTTGCTTCTTATTAATAGAAATTCTTTCACTATGGGCTGTTGGTATAATACAAATCTCAATCTAGTAATCAAAATTCCTGAGTAGGTGAAAGGAATAGGAGTATAAAGGAAACTTAAGCACTTGTGCTGTCACCACTAAAGGATTCAATGAAGTCTTAGTGGTTGCATCTTATTCACTTGCTTCACTACAAAAGGTTGGTAATTGGAATTATAAGCCAAAATAAAGTATAACAATCCTCAACATATTGAGAAGAATTAAGAAGTCCATGTGTTCACTTTAAATATCCTATATTGACAAATAAGATGGAACAATAAAATGTCCCAATTTAATTTACGTGGGAGAAATGGAACTATTTTATGAAGTATTAGAGCATAAAATTACAGTTAAAGGCGTTGGTTTTTGAAATAAGAAAAGTACAGTAGATTGTTGTCAAAGAAAGTATACGGCTCTGCCGAAGCAGTGGCAAAGCATGTTTTTGCAAAAGCATGCAAGTAAATTTAACTCTTTAGGGAAACAACAAGAAGAAATCATTCTCAACTATTTCTTGAGATCTTAGCATGTATATATCACAGCAGAAGAAAACAAATTTAAAGAAGCTAAACAGAGTAAGTTGAATATCATCCTTGATTTTTGTTCGCCAAATTACAATTAATTATATGTACAAAATATTGAATTATGGAATTACTCAAGTGAGCAACAAGGACCTAATTTCTTGACATGACCAAGAATCAATAGAATAAGTACCTTAAAAATTGCTATATGTCATAGTTCTGAAAAATATATATGTAGAAGAGAGATATTATACTGTCTGTTCTCTTTATGGAGCTAATAGTAAATACACATTAAATAATGATTAAGATCAATGTTTAAATATATTTTACTTTAGAATTTGAGAATGAAATTTGTTTGTTTAGAAGAATAGACTGAAGATTAAGGGATTCAAATAACAAATTTAGTGTGTCATCAATACCAATAAATAGGAACCTTTAGAAGGAGATTTTAGGACTTTCATGTTTTTCCATATTCCGTTTGATCTTCCATATTCTTTCTTAAAATTTTTTATTGGAGGTACAGTTGATTTACAATGTTGTGTTTGTTTCAGGTGTTAGTCTTCCATATTCTTCATCAACATGAATATCATCAGTTAATATACATAAAATAAACATTAAATATGACACCCTACTGGATCTTTGGCAGTATGCAGTGATATGCTTTTTTTGACCAACAGAGAACATTTCTTTTTTTTTTTTCCTCCATTTCTTTAACCTTTTTTTTCCCCTCTATATTGGGGACCTCTAGCAAATTCATGACACATAGTTGACACTCAATGTTTATGGAATAAAGCACTATTTATTGCTAAGTGGCTGAACACACTCTTCCTCAGGACCCACCAGAAAACCTAAAAATATTTAAGATTCAACAAGGAGATCGACATCTGTTTTGACCCAAATATACTAAGATCCTCTCTCCGCTGACTTTTGCACCCATATCCCTTTTGAACATCAGCTTTACACAATTTCCTAATCCTTACTTGTATGCCAATGTGATGAGGAATTAAAGATGGCTTATGTAATTAAAGGACATAGAGATATAGATAAGTAGGCCCTTTGAATAAAATTTCTGATACAAAATTATTTTTTATAATTTGAAATCCTGAAAAGAAACACATGTTTCTGTCGACTATAATTGTGTCTTCCCATTTTTTTTCTCCATCTGTCAAATGCCAAGGTTGGATTCCCATTTATTTTTCATCTACATTGTAATCCAAAGACTGTCCACTAAAAGCTGTTAGTAAATCACTTGGTCAGTTCTTCCAACAAAACAGTCTTTAAGTAATACAGTATATCAACCTACCTTTGACATTTTCATTTTTTGTTCTTGACATTTTCTCTTAACAAATAATATGGTGTTGGCCCCATTATCTTTTCTGTAGGGTTCATGAACCAAATACCAACTGTCAACTCTCTTGTAGAAAAGCTATCAGGATTCAGAAACCAAAGATGTAGATGTAAAGACCTATTCATCTGTCTTGTAATATTGAGGGGGAGGAAGGCAGAGTAGTGGTGGGGGTGGTTCAAGAACAGCATGACAAATAGTACATTTTTTTTTTCTAATGTTATTGGGTGGGCTGCATTTTAGAATGATTGCTTTGAAAAGTATAATTAATAAATTCCCCTCTGTACTAACCTACCAGAAATTACTTATGGGTTATTCAGCAACAATTATTGAAAGTAAACCATGATTCAGGCACTGTACAGGTTCTAAAGAAAAGAACCAGAAGGGTAAATACATACTTAAACTAGCATTTTAAGTAGCCTTGTTATATGGAAATAAATGTCTGCCTGCGTTCTATTATTTTTTAATGCTGCCTTCAACCAGCAGTTATGTAGGAATCTTTAACACGAACTGAGAAATTATAGTGAATTCTACTATATAGTTTTACTGGATAATGAAACAGCATGCTTATTTCTTTCAAATTATGAGAAGTGGAGGGACTTTTGATCGCAAAATCAAAACTATTTGTATATTAACTATTAAAATTGTTCATATTAACATCATGATTTTTTGGTCTGGAGACTAAATAAATGGCTTCCATAAACAATATTTTACCTACTATACAACCCCCTTTTGCTCCTATACCAAAGGATAAAAAATGTGACTCTTATGCTTGATGAAACAATTGAACTTCTGACAATTGTGATTTTCCTTTGTTGAATTAACAGAATTAGTGGAAATATATCACACTGAGCATTGCATTTATTATATGTATAGAGTGGCCATTTCAGCTAAACCCCTAGATTATATACTGTATTATAGTTTACAAATTGAAAGCCCAAATTTGAATTGGATATTGACTTTGATTATGGGAAAGGCTCTCAAGTTTGAATACAGTGATTACTTATAGGCCAAATTACCTTTACTCAAAGTGACTCCAATTAGGGAAGTCTAATTACTAATATTATGAATGAGAATGTTAATGGCTTCTCTTTGAAATTCAAAGAGGTTTTCTAATATGTTTATTAACTCTCTCTCTGTTGACAAAGATGACTAAATCTTCTATCTTGCTAGCCTGTTCTCTTTGGCTCAGAGTACTGAGTTTGCAACCTGTTGTGACTTGTGCCAAATAAAGTGTCATCTCCCATTACTTTGGAAAGAATACATTTTTTCAGATATCTTTAAGAGTGCTGCCATTTCTGTGAATATAATGTAACAGCAAATATTTTGGAGGGTTTTTTTTTGGGGTTGTTTGTTTGCTTATTTAAAAAGCAATGGTAGGTACTAAGTAACTACCCTCCAAAAGAAGTTTTAATCCAATTGTGAAAAATTATAAAAATACACAAATAAAGAACAGTAAATAAACTAAAACTTTAAACAATTGTGGAATGCATACAAAGGAGATGGAAAAAATTGAAAGGTTTGTGTAAAGGATCTGCAATGACAGAAAAATGCAAACTTTGGAAAGACGTCAGGAGGAAGTAAGTCTTGAGCTCACTTTGAAGTGATAATGTTTAGGGAAGAGAAGTAGAAAATCCAAATTGAAAGAGTGACCCTCAAATGACTTGGTGATAAGAGATGGTAAACCATATTAAAAACTGTCATGTAAATTTGCTTAGCTAAAGTAATAAATTCACTATAGGGGAAGACAGAATCCTATTAAGGATTTGTTCATTAGTTAAAAGACCTTTAATTTTTTGGAAGAAATTACTAAGACTTTAGGGATTACTAAGCAAGCATATGATAAAATCATTTTTTAAGAAGATATAGAGGGGTGAAATGGGAAGAGGAGAGGGAGGCTCAAGAGCGAGGTGATCTATGTACAATTATGGCTGGTTTGCATTGTTGTATGGCAGAAACCAACACAACATTGTAAAGAAATTTCCTCCAATTAAAAAATAAGGAACACAATCATTGTAACTATTCTGAAGGAAGATGAGAGATATAAAACCTGGAAGGATCCTAAGGATGCTATAAATTAGCATAGTGATTCTCAAAGTGTGGTCTGCAGATTGCAAATGGGTTTTACAATATTATTGCTATTTTTATAATAATATCTTAAGATATTATTTTCATTTTTCACTGTGTTGACATTTGCACTGATGTTGCAAAAGCAACATGGTGTGTAAAACTTCTGGCTCTCTTGCAGGAATCAAATTAGTAATAGCAAACTGTTGTAGCAGAAATTGAGTATATTCTTCACCATTGTATGCACTTGCCATCCCCCACATTACCAGTCTCTACCCTTGAGTGTGTGGATTTTTAATATTTGGTGTGGCAAAATGGGACATATGCAGAAAACTCTTTTTTCCAGCACAACAAAGTATGATGGTCGCTTTGAGGAAAAGCTCTTGTGCACCCATGCCATTGTTTGCATTTGTGAGCTGACTTATCTGCTGTTTCCATGGAACATCGTGTTTCACTTGGAAGAACAACTAACAAACTATGATTATCAGACTTGGAATTTGGCAGACGTTCCTTGAAAATGAAATGAGTGTGCCTGTCACTTAAAGGAACACAACTGACAGTATTTATTGCCAGTGATAAAAGTTTGAGCTTTCAAGTAAAAATTAGAATTTTGGAAAACTTATATCTGTCACTGTGAGAATGATGGCCACCCAATGCTTAAAGACTTTTCTGATATTAGTGATATAAACATGTGTGATTTTAAAAATGTACTATTACATAATAGAAATCTGTAAGTGATGCATTATTTCCCAAATAACCAATGTAGGATGCTACTAACTCATGCATGAGTAAATAATCCATTCAAAGTATAAGAAAGACCAGTGGCTTTTTATGAAACATGGTACAAGTTGATTGATATGGCTTCAAAATTCTGATTGCAATTAATTTTTAAGAAACTAATACTTAAAAATTATCCAAGTATCAAAAAAGAATATTGAGGATCATCTGAAAAGTCTGTTAACCTTCTCTTTCCTTTTCTAACAATACATCTTGTGTCAGACTGGATTTCTTCATATAGTTCGACCATGGTGCAACAGATTGAATGCAGAACTAGATATGAGATCCCAGTTTTCTTTTATAATGCCATATATTAAAGAGATTCACAAAAATGTAAAACAATGTTACTCCTGTATGCATTTAAAATATACTTATTTTTCATAAAATATGCATTTTATGTTAGCATGTAATGGGTGTATTATTCTTAAGTGAGTACGTATTTTTAAGTTTCTATGTTTTAATTTTTAATATGGTAAACATTTCTAAGTATAACTCACATAAAGCAAAAAAAGAATATTTTGGCCCCTCAATAATGTTTAAAAATATAATGGAGTCAGAATAATAGCTTGAGAACCACTGTACAAGTAAATTGGAGAAGGGTATGGTAATCCACTCCAGTACTCTTGCCTGGAGAATCCCATAGACTAAGAAACCTGGCAGGCTACAGTCCATAGTGTTTCACAGAGTCAGACAGGACTGAAGCTACTTAGCATGCACGCATATACAAGTAAATAGTCAAAATCTGCATGAAAGTTCTAACTATAAGAAAGAAGATAAAGAGGCACATGCTGCTGCTAAGTCGCTTCAGTCATGTCTGACTCTGTGCGACCCCATAGACGGCAGCCCATCAGGCTCCCCCGTCCCTGGGATTCTCCAGGCAAGAACACTGGAGTGGGTTGCCATTTCCTTCTCCAATGCATGAAAGTGAAAAGTGAAAGTGAAGTTGCTCAGTCGTGTCCGACCCTCAGCGACCCCATGGACTGCAGCCTTCCAGGCTCCTCCATCCATGGGATTTCTCAGGCAAGAGTACTGGAGTGGGGTGCCATTGCCTTTGCCGAAGAGGCACATGGGACATGTTTAATAATTTGCGTTATATCACACAGTCCTTTTGCCCTTTCTCTTAAACCCAAAATACCTTTCCCCCTTCTTTTTTGATCTGTATATGTGAATTATCAATGTTATTCTCATATTATTTTCTTTCCACAGAAGCTAAAAACTTTTCCAGAGCCTGTACGCATTGAACAGGTACTTTAAGGAAAGTTTATGGGAAATAAAAGTCTAAAGAAGCAAAAAGAATGATGTTAAATATATACTAAGGTTATATATTAGATTTCTTATCCCCTAATCTCTTATTATGAAACACTAAAAAAACCCATCAAATACTGCTGTGAAATTTACTGTCTTCTATGGGAAAGTCCCATTTGCTACCAAAAGTTTAATAATTGTTAATAAGACTACTTTTATCTAATTACAGAATTATTTTGCCTCAGATCACCTAGGAAAGGCACATGGTCTGCATTTCTTCCAGCGAAGAAGATTCACACAAAATATATATTGGCAGCTAAGACCTGTGAGTACTCTTGCCTGGAAAATCCCATGGACATAGGAGCCTGGTAGGCTGCAGTCCATGGGGTCGCTAGGAGTCGGACACGACTGAGCGACTTCACTTTCACTTTTCACTTTCATGCATTGGAGAAGGAAATGGCAACCCACTCCAGTGTTCTTGCCTGGAGAATCCCAGGGACGGAGAGCCTGGTGGGCTGCCGTCTATGGGGTCGCACAGAGTCGGATACGACTGAAGCGACTTAGCAGCAGCAGCAAGACCTGTGAGTAGAGCACAGGCAGGGTCACTAAGAAGCCTCTCTTAAATTAACTTAACATATGGCTGCTCTTTAGACTCTACAAAAAATCAGGAAAGGTCACAGGATAAGCATGAGGAATTCTTGCCATAGCAACAGAGGAGAAAATGAGAAAGAGTTTGGGTAAATACACCAGTAACAGTACAACCCCAGAATCTGCAAATACTTGTTGAGGCTGGTACTCTGTGGTCATTGACATAAAATATTCATGGGATATTCATGAAAATATCCATATCCTTGAAATACACATTCATAAACTGTGAAAAGTAAAATGGATAGAAGAGTGGTATTTTTATTTGTAAGGTACAAATTCTGCTCCTTTAAGGTAAACAGAATGAGAGCAAGTCAGACTCACCTAACAACAGAGTACTATCTGGAAAAGAAGTAAAGAAAAACTTTTAAATATCAAGCATAGACTGGCAAGAGCTGTTAAATAAAAAAGTGTGGGCCTCTAAGCCATGTTTTTTACTTGCTCTGACAGAAACTGGTCTGCTCCAGGTTTGCCCCCTGCTATTTGTAGCCCTATATATAATGGCCTATTTTGTGACTTCCCCAAGTATACCTGGGAAGACCTTTAGGACTGGGATTGTGAGAAAACACTGAGGAAGTTATTGAGAATAAGACCCAAACATCAATTTTACACTTTAGCCTATGTGAAGCAGAATGAATGGCAATAAGTTTTTAGTCCCTTGAAATGGTGTTGGTTAATTTGGAATTGTGGGCAGTCCTCTATTTTTCATTAAAGTTAATTATTTCTAACATTTTTGGACATGTAGCATCCACCAGGAACTTGTATTTCCCTAGACTTCCTCAGTTTTAGTATTGGTCTTAAACTAGCTCACTTTTTAAACTACTTGTGTGGAAATTTTTTGTATGTAAAGAAAACAAATTAGGAGACTAAAAACAAACATCCCCATGGAGACTAGCAAAATAGTTTTCACTCTGTCAATGAACACTATTAACTACAGCACGCACTCATGAAAAGAATCTTGTAAAATTTCAGGTTGGTCACCTGATATGTTTGGAAATAAAACACAGTTGGGACTTTAAGGTTAAGATTTGCACAGATATTTTCCATTTGCAAAACTCTTTCATATTAATAATATCCTTTTACCCTCTTTACAAGTGTTGAGGAAGATATTGTTATTATCCTCTGTTCAGAGCTACAGAAACTGAGGAAAAGAGACGTTAAATGACTTGTGAAAGTTAAGGTTAGTCAGTGATGTGCAGAGATTCAAATCCAGACTTTTGGCTTCTGAAGTTTGTTTTACTACATTACAAGGAAACTTCCAGCTCCTTTATTTTTCTTTACTTGTAGTTATAGAATTGGCCCTTGAAAATCTAGAACTTTAAAAAAAAATCAATTGACCTTGAAGGAAATTGAGATAAACATATCTCATCTTTCTCATTATGTGTACTTATCCCAGGTCACACCAATTACATTTTAGAACATTTCAAAATTTTAAGTACATAAATGCTTTTAATATTCCAGTGAGAATTTACAGAAAAAGAAAGGCTAAGTGGCTTGTTCAGCCCATCAGAATGGACTTTAAAGCTGGTATATTAGAAAGTGGGAAACAAATATAAAAAAATCCTCTTAAAATAATGTTAAACCCACCCATGAGGAGTGTCTGTACAGCCTTCCTGCTTGCTTTGAGGACCAAAATGAACAACATTTCCTGAAGGCAGTACTCAGCATGAGAACTGTTCATTAGTACTCTTGGTTATGTTTTCCAAGAACCATATGGAAATCAGAAATAATAACTGGTAGATTTAAATTCTATAGAGAGGTCCCAATGGACAGATGTATTGTTCCATCATACACCACTCCCTTACACTAATATATTGCTTCTTCGTTTATGAACCATTTTTATATCAGTTAGTAAATGGAAACAAAGCTGAATAGCTACTGACCTCAGAGTTAAGACTATCTTAAATTGTCAAAAGAAAAAGAGTGGAAGCTAGGATAACATACAAAACACCAAGCAAGATGATGGTAGACTAAAATGCAGTCAACCTGAACATATGTTGAAGGGAAGTAAGGTAGGGGGTGACATGTCTGGGTGAAGAGCCATGGTGAGGAATGGCAATATTAATGGAGGCAATACAGAAACACTGTGTAGTGTGTATTTTAATTAATCTGTTGCAGGCTCTGTTACTGGAGAAGGCAATGGCACCCCACTCCAGGGCTCTTGCCTGGAAAATCCCATGCACGGAGGAGCCTGGTAGGCTGCAGTCCATGGGGTTGCTAAGAGTCGGACATGACTGAGTGACTTCACTTTCACTTTTCACTTTCACGCACTGGAGAAGGAAATGGCAATCTGCTCTAGTATTCCTGCCTGGAGAATCCCAGGGAAAGAGGCGCCTAGTGGGCTGCCGTCTATGGGGTCGCAGAGTCGGACATGACTGAAGCGACTTAGCAGCAGCAGCTGCAGGCTCTGTTATAATGAAAAAATTACAAATGTAACCATGAAAGTTTTAAAATATGTTTAAAGAGTATGATCTTTTTATCACATCTTTTGAAACTTGGACAGGCGACTCAAGGAATCTGATGCAGCTTCAGAAACTGCCTATAACTGAAAACTTAAGAATGGTCAATATGTTTTTTTGTTTTCTTTTTTTGCCTTTGCTGTGTGTTCAAACATTTATCTCTTATCAGATATAGTCATTGTTATCTCCTCCTCTTCCTCCCCCGTCCCACTCTCTCCTTCTGGTCCTCCTCTCCTCCCCTTTCTGCTATCTCCTCCTCCTCCTCCTTCTACAGAAGAGAAATTTCTGATAAGGTACCTGAGCTATCAGTGTCCTATTTCTTGGGTTTGTACTAAGATAAGCACATAATGACTCTCAAATTCTTAGCCATTTATATTCCTTGGGTAATATATGGCCATGTTTAATTGTTAATTTACTTGCTATTTCCTTCATTATCTTTTTTTTTCTTATTTATTTATTTCAGAAATCAGGCCATGTATTTACCTTACAAAGCTACATTTTATTGATTCATGTGGTGATCACAAAACGAGGCAGTCTTCACATAAAGGAAGGGTGAAAAATGTTAGAATAGAGTCTTGTGATTTAAAAGCTGTGTTGCATCAGTATTGGAGAGTAGACTTGTCAAGAAGTATTATTATCGACAAATCACACATGTGGAAATCAAGACTTTTTCGAAACAACGAGTGAAATGGTAGTTGAATCTAGATTTTATAATTTCAGGGACAATGTCCACCACATCCCACTGTTCTCTCCATCTGTATAAAAATTATTTCAGATTTTAAAGATGCTATAACTTTCATCATTTTCAGGATGAGATGTGATGACAGCCAGAATTTCTAGGAGAAAGAAAAATTTCGGCAATATCATAGGTTTGCTGGGATGTAGTACCTTCAAGTATAATTGTAAGGAAATCTTCTTAGGAGTTACTGCAAAGATTAACTGAGACTGCATATGAAATTCCTAATTCACACCTGCTCTACCAAGTAGTACTAGATAAGATATTCAATAAGTGCTTGTTCTTGTTCCTGTGCAAGAACTATTGCTTAATGTGGTCACCTTTGCACTGCAGAGAAGTATCATGGCTATTCTCTGCAGTATGGTACAGTGAACGCAGTCTTTGCCGTTCCATAGAAATTGGCATGTTTTATATTCTTTTTAGGGTTGGAAGGAAAGCTTGGAGGGTTTAATATCATCTTCAGTGAAAGCTTTTTTTTTTTATAGGTAAATATACTTTTATGGGCACAAAATAGCAAGAGATATAAATGTACTAATGATCCATGCAGTATTTTAATACGCCCAACTTCCCAAACAGGCAAAGTGCCTACTTGATAAAAGTTCAAACAGATGTACTTAAATGGCCCTGCCATGGCTTCCCTTTGTTTTCTCCACACTTACAAGGTCATAGAAACACGCAAGCACACATTTATTTTAATTCAATTGAAAGGAACAACCAGTAATTTAGAAATAGAATTAGAAGAAACGACAATATTTAAACTGAAGCCTAATCTTTAAGAGTTGAGAAAAACCGTATGGATAATGTCATATCTTTCTGAAATGAATGACAATGTCATCCAGTCACCCATATGTTTTAGCAAAGCAAGACGCTGTGAGATGCCCAGGAATATGTATATTCAGGTAAGAAGATCACATCTTTTTCTTTTCCTCTTGTTATCCTCATATAGGCAGTATCAACACTGATACTTGGTAGACTAAATATTTTTTTCATATCAAGAAACTGGGTCCAGCAATGTCTCCTTTTGTTTTACTACTAGTATTGTGATTTTATGTTTACCTAAGATGATGAGAATTATTTTGTTTCACTGAATGCTATTGAATGGTTGAATTTAATGGCCATTTTTTTTTTTAGGCTTAGCTATTTTAGAGACAAAACTATTTATCTCTAAGTTTTATTGAGGCATACTTGACAAAAATTGTATGTATTTAAAGTGTCAAATGTGATAGTTTGATACATGTATACATTGTGAAATGACTGTTACAATCAAGTTAACAGATCTGTCACCTCACATCTCACATAGTGAACCTTTTTTTTTTTTTTCAGTGTGGTGAGAACACTTAGCGTCTATTCTTTTCAAATTTAAAATATACAGTACAATATTATTAACTATAGTCACTATGCTGAAGGTTGAAACCACTTTTCTTCCCACCCTCAGGCCCTGGCAACAAATATTCTACTCTCTGGCTTTCTGAGTTAGACTTTTTTAGATTCTGTGTAAGTGAGGTCATACAGTGTTTGTCTTCCTGTGTCTGGCTTATTTCACTTTTAGCATAATGTACTCTAGGTTCATTCATATTGTCACAAATGGCAGGATTTCCTACTTTTTTTATGGCTGAATAAAATTCTGTGTGTGTGTGTGTATCTGTGTGTGTACCTATTTCATATTTTCTAAGTGAACGTGTAGATCGTCTCCACATCTTGGCTATTATGAATAATGTTCTAGTGAACATGGGGTGCAGATGTCGTTTCAGGATACTGACTTCATTTCTTTGGATATGTGTCCCAATAGTGGGATTGCTGGATCATATTATAGTTCCTTTTTAGATTTTTTGAGGAACCTCCTTACTGTTTTCCATAATGGCTATAGCAATTTACAACAATGCACAAGGGTTCCCTTTTTCTCCAAGCTTGAAAATACTTGTTATCTCACTTTTTGTTTTAAATAATAACCATCCTAACAGGTATGAGGTGGCAGCTCACTGTTTTACTGTGCATTTTCCTGAAGGTTAGGGATGCTCATATATCTGTTGGTCATTTGTATGTCTTCTTTGAAAAATGTCTATTACAATATTTTGCCCATTTAAAAACACAGGTTATTTTCCTGCTATTGAGTTGTGAGTCCCTTATATATTTGGGGTATGAACCCCTTATCATGGTTTATAATCCCTAATGTATGGTTTGCAAATATTTTCTTTTATTTCATAAGTTCCTTTTTCATTTTGTTATTTCCTTTGCTCTGCAGAAGATTTTAGTTTGACATAGCCCCATTTATTTATTTTTGCTTTTGTTGCTTGTGTTTCTGGTATCATATACAAAACATCACTGCAGAGACCAATGTTAAGAAGCTTTTTCCCTATAATTTATTCTAGAAGTTAATAGTTTGAGGTTTTACTTTTAAATCTACTCCATTTTGAGTTGATTTTTGTAATGGTGTAATACAAGGGTCTAATTTTTTCTGCATGTGGCTATCTAGTTTTTTTGTTTTTTTTTTAATGCCATTGAGAAAGAGACTATCCTTTATCCATTATGTATTCCTGACATCCTTTTCTTAGACTTAGTGACCATATTCATGTGGATTTATTTCTGTGCTTTTTATTCTGTTCCTTTAGTGTATGTGTCTGTTTATATGCCAGTACCATTCTTGTTGGTTACTTTGATAGTTGTAATATAGTTTGAAGTCAGGAAGTGTGATGCCTTCAGTTCTTTTTTTCTCAAGACTGCTTTGGCTATTCAGGTTTTTTTGTGGGTCCATATGGATTTTGACTCACTTCTATTTCTTTGGAAAATGTCACTGAAATTTCCAAAGTGATTGCTCTAAATCTGTAGATTTCTTTGGGTAGCATGGAATTTTAACAATATTTATTACTCCAATCCATGAATATAGGATATCGTTCTGTTTGTGTCTTCCATCTTTCATCAGTGTCATATAGTTTTCAGTGTATAGGTATTTTATCTCCTTAGTTAAATGTATTCCCAAGTATTATTGGTTTTGATGCTATTGTAAATAAGACTTTTTTTTTTTTTTTTAAACAAAGTAGGCCCAAACCAAGCACTGCTTCAGGGTACACAACCAGAACCGAGATCTGCAGTCATGGTTCTGAAGGCATGAATGGTCATGTCTCCCACCAAGTCCCTGGGTAGGTAGGATTGTTCCCTGACTGCAGTGGGGATGGGCTGGAGCTGTATCACAGAAACATTTCAGGATCTCTGGGGGTGCAAAAGAGACTGTTTCCAGTCAGGTCCCGGGGCTGGTAGGACTGCTTATGCTTAGTGACTGGAAGGGAATGGAATCAGATCATGAGTTACTTCAGTGCTCATAGCCAAGACCAAGGTCTGTGGGCCTATTACTGAGGCACAGGCAGGCATGACTTCTATGTCACTTGGCATATTGTGCCAGTGGCAAAACCAAGGTCAAATGGGGCTTCAGGCAAGTCCACAGGGGTCAGAAATGTTTCTGAGTCTAGTTAAGACCACTGTAGGGACATCAGCCCCTTGGCTTGGGCCTGCTTTATTAAAATAGACTTCTTTGGTCTTGGGCCCTTCCTTGAGGTTTCATAGTCTCCTACCTGTAAAGGCAATGTAGTCTGTGAACACTGCCAAATAACTGTTGCCAGGGGATGATACAAGCTGGCAACCTTCTGTTCTGCTGTATTGCTGATGTCACTCCTGGCCAAAATTTAAACATTCAGTAATGGCAAAGAGGAATATGTTGTATTTAAGATATCTCATTTCATGAGATCTGCAAGAACTTTTCAACATTTCTGTTACTTCTGCTATAAGCCAGTCTATTCTAAAACTCATTAATATCTGTAATGCTTTAAGCTCATATCATCTCTGAGCATTTTAACTATCCTCAAAGTTATAAATAATAATATCCCCAAAGATGTATTAGAGAAGGCAATGGCACCCCACTCCAGTACTCTTGCCTAGAAAATCCCATGGACAGAGGGGCCTGGTAGGCTGAAGTCCATGGGGTCGTGAAGAGTAGGACATGACTGAGCGACTTCCCTTTCACTTTTCACTTTCATGCATTGGAGAAGGAAATGAAATATAGTTGATTTACAATGTTGTATTCATTTCTGCTGTACAGTAAAGTGACTCATACACACATATATACATCCTTTTTTATATTCTTTCCTATGATAGTTTATCTCAGGATATTGAATATAGTTCTCTTGCTGTACAGTCAGACCTTGTTGTTAATCTGTTCTATATGTAATAGTTTCATCTACTAACCTCAAACTCCGAGTCCATCCCTCTCTCACTCTCCCCACCCTCCACTGGAAACACAAGTCTGTTCTCTGTGTCTGTGAGTCTGTTTCTGTTTTGTAGATAGGTTGATTTGTGCCATACTTTATAGTCCATGTGTGAGTGATGTCATATGGTGTTTGACTTTCTCTTTGACTGACTTCACTTAGTATGATAATCTCTAGGTCCATCCATGTTGCTGCAAATGGCATTATTTCATTGTTTTTATGGCTGAGTAGTATTCCATTGTATATGTGTACCACATCTTCTTTATCCATTCAGCCATTCCATGTCTTAGCTATTGTGAATAGTGCTGCTATGAATATAGGACTTATATTATTATATATTATATATTATTTTGAATTATAGTTTGTCTGGATTACATGCCCAGGAGTGAAATTGCTGGATCATATGGTAATTCTATTTTAGAATTTCCATACTATTTTTCATAGTGACCATAACAACTTACATACACACCAGCAGTGTAGGAGGGTTCCTTTCTTTCCACACTCTCTCCAACATTTGTTATTAGACTTTTTATTTTTTTAAATTTTAATTTATTTATTTTAATTGGAGGCTAATTACTTTACAATATTGTATTGGTTTTGCCATACAAGCTGGCTATTTTGACAGGTGTGAGACGGTGTCTCTTTGTAATTTTGATTTGCATTTCTCTAATAATTAGTGACATTGAGCATCTTTTAGTCTCTTCGGGGGACACTCTCTGTCCCCCTTCTGATGTCTATATCAGAAGCTTTCTCTGTCCCTTTTTCTCTTTAATAAAACTCTGTTATACAAAAGCTCTTAAGTGATCAAGCCTGGTCCCTGGTCCGGAAGTTAAATCATCTTCTTTGGGGATCACAAATCTGACACCGTTCACTGTAAGCTATCATCCTGGGGGCTTGTCCAGGATCTTCAGGACAAGGTAAGAATGCTCAGAGCTCTAGCCTCTGTGCTTTCTCAGTATGCATGTTTTCTGCTTTACTTTACTAACTCTACGGTGTGCTTGTGTAAATGAATGACATGCCCTGCGTGAAGCAAGTGATGAGCCCTGCTCTGCGGTTTTGCAGTGCCGCCTAATGACTGAAGGCAGCCCCCAAAAGGGGAGCCTTGTTGGGGGTTTATACTGACCTGCCAATGCCAAGAGACACACAAGGTCCCTGCTAGGGGAGCAGCCAGAAATGGGTAAAGCATGTGGACTGAACTTTCCTTTCTCGGTTACTTTTTCCTGCTCTCTTTGACCATTCCATGATTGCGTGGGGAATTAGAACTACTAACATACTCTGTCAGATCATAGACTTTCAAGGGACTTGTGATCCATGCTGTTATTGTGTACTTATGCTTAGACCCCATGTATGGAAGTGCTTAGCCTTGCTAGACTAGGCAAGCCTTGCTAGAAAGTTACTAGCAGCCCATATGGAGCAAGGTGGAAATCTAGCTCCAGCAGCATGTTTTGAATTGAGGAAGAGCTCTAGCTCCAGAAGTGTCTCTCAGGCTAGAGGTCACTCTCTTGGCTGCCTGCCTCAGGGGCCAGCTGCCTGAAAGTGAGTCTTTGTCACAGCTGTGTCTCCTATCTCTGTGGATAAAAGCTCTACTGGTGACCATGAGGTTCCTGAGGACATGGATCGGGAATCGCAGGATCTGGTCAGATTGGAAATGTAACAGGCTTCTTCTTTGGGTAGTGCTAGCTCTTAGCAGACCAGAGAAGGTTGTTCATCCCTTTATGACTCACCATTTCTACTGCAGTCAGGACCGTACTCAGGAATGTGCATAGGCACACGTAATACGATGCTTCCCCTAGTAGTACTAGCTTGGGAAACATTCCGAAAAGCTACTCTGCTTCACCTTGAGTGGCATCAGAGAAAAGGGAAAATCAAAGAAAGGTCTTGGTGGCATGGAACTAAGTCAGTTTGGGATGTCATCAGGTCTACTCCTGGTGCATCTCCACCCCGCCTCGGTGGTAGAACCGGGAGGGACGAGTAACAAACCTGCATCAGTAAGGGACAGACTAAGTCCAACCAGGGAAGGAAAGCTTCAGTGAAGAGTCTGTCTACACACACATCTAGAGCAGGGAAGGACAATTCTGGTGGGAAAAAGCCACGGCTGTGGATGCCTCTTTTTTCTGTCTTACAGATGGGAGCTAGCAGTTCCAGAACCACTTCTTTAAAATGTATTTAAAAGAACTGGGACAAGTTTGATCCCCAGAGTTTAAAAAAGACACTCCTGATCTTCTGTGTAACTGAATGGCCACAGTATCCTTTAGAAGTCGGGGAACTCTGACCTGTTGTTGAAGGATCTCAATTATTACTGTTTTACAACTAGACCAGTTCTGTAGAAAACAAGAGAAATGGGTAGAAGTGACGTATGTGTTGCTCTTTATCTCTCTGTGAGACACGCCAGACTTATGTCCTAAGGGTGCAGATTTGGGTGTGAAACCTTCAGCTGCCTCCTGTTCTCTTACTTTGTCCCTGTATCTGGGGCTCCCAACCGAACAGGCTGAGAATTGGGGCATCCTCCCAGAAGGGGTTGCCTCAGTCTTGGTAGAATTCAAACAGTACAACTGCAGTCGAGACTATCGAGAAGATCCAAAAAGTACATAGAAGGTTTACGGGACTAACTTTACTTTATGGAACTTACTTGGAGAGATATAATGTATGTCTTGGGATAGACGCTGACTCCTAACTCGAAAACTTGAGTTTTGGGGGAAGCTACTACTTTTGGAGACGAATGGCTTGAACATGAGACAAGGGGAAAGAGGGAATATGAAATAGCCCTCCTTCCTACTAGGAGCCAAGTGGTTCCAATAACAGAGCCACTTTGTCAGATGTATTCCTGGACTCAAGTGAGCACGCACGCTGAGACTTTAGACTATGCTAAGTTGTTTGACACAGAACAAGGAGAGAAGGAAACTCCTGGTAAATTCCTAGATAGATATGGGAGGCTCTCTGCAAGTTTACTGATGTCAATCTTGAAAGTGCAGGAGGAATAGTCTTCAAAGATAGATTTCTCACTCAGTTGGCTCCAGATATCTGCTGTAAGTTACGAAAATAGGCATTTGGACCAAATCAGTCTTTAGAAAAACTGTTACAGCTGGCTCAGACAGTATATTATGGTAGAGAATATAAGAAGGAAAATAAGAGGCAAAAAAGAACCAGGCAAAAGACTGAAGCCTCAACAATGGCTATTAGATCTGCTCTGAAATAGCCTGAGAAGAATGCCCAGAGGAACCCAGGTGAAAGGGGATGGGCTTGCTATTACTATGGAAAGGAGGGGCATCTCAAGTGAAGTTGCTCTCAGGGATCTAAGCCACTCCTGGCTCCATGTCCGGTCTGTAAAGGACCACACTGGAGAAGAGACAGCCCTCTGAGGCATAGGCCCCAGGGGTCGGACTCAGGACAGTCAGGACTGAAGGTTCCTGGGAGTCCCCAAACAAGCTCCCATCCTAATAACACCTGAGGAACCCTGGATATTAATAACTGTGGGGGCCAATCAGTCGATTTTCTTTTGGACACTGGGGCAACTTTCTCTGTGCTCACTGAAGCCCCTGGTCCACTTTCCTCCTGATTCACTACTGTAATGGGAATGTCAGGATGAGCCAATCGCTATTATTTCAGTCATCCTTTAAGCTACAGCTGGGACTCTGTGCTGTTTTCTCACGAGTTTCTTAATGTGCTGGAGTCTCCCTCACCCCTTCTGGGGAGGGATATACTGAGGAAGCACTAGGCCTCTGTTTTCATGAATGTGTAGCCTGCTCTTTCTCTCCCAATAATTGAACAAAATGTAAATCCTAGAGGGTGGGCTGATAGAAAAACTATGAGTCGAGCACAAAATACTGTTCCTGTTGTTATCAAGCTCAAAGACCCTCACCTATTTTCACATCAAAAGCAGTATTCATTAAAGCCTGAGGTGTTCAGTTCAGTTCAGTTCAGTCACTTAGTCATGTCCAACTCTTCGCGACCCCATGAATTGCAGCACACCAGGCCTCCCTGTCCATCACCAACTCCCGGAGTTCACTCAGACGCACGTCCATCGAGTGGGTGATGCCATCCAGCCATCTCACCCTCCGTTGTCCCCTTCTCCTCCTGCCCCCAATCCCTCCCAACATCAGAGTCTTTTCCAATGAGTCAACTCTTCGCATGAGGTGGCCAAAGTACTGGAGTTTCAGCTTCACCATCATTCCTTCCAATGAAATCCCAGGGCTGATCTTCAGAATGGACTGGTTGGATCTCCTTGCAGTCCAAGGGACTCTCAAGAGTCTTCTCCAACACCACATTTCAAAAGCATCAATTCTTTGGCGCTTAGCCTTCTTCACAGTCCAACTCTCACATCTATACATGATCATAGGAAAAACCATAGCCTTGACTAGATGGACCTTTGTTGGCAAAGTAATGTCTCTGCTTTTGAATATGCTATCTAGGTTGGTCATAACTTTCCTTCCAAGGAGTAAGTGTCTTTTAATTTCACGGCTGCAGTCACCATCTGCAGTGATTTTGGAGCCCCCAAAAATAAAGTCTGACACTGTTTCCACTGTTTCCCCATCTATTACCCATGAAGTGATGGGACCAGATGCCATGATCTTTGTTTTTTGAATGTTGAGCTTTAAGCCAACTTTTTCACTCTCCACTTTCACTTTCATCAAGAGGCTTTTTAGTTCCTCTTCACTTTCTGCCATAAGGGTGGTGTCATCTGCATATCTCAGGTTATTGATATTTCTCCTGGCAATCTTGATTCCAGCTTGTGTTTCTTCCAGTCCAGCGTTTCTCATAATGTACTCTGCATATAAGTTAAATAAGCAGGATGACAATATACAGCCTTGACGTTCTCCTTTTCCTATTTGGAACCAGTCTATTGTTCCATGTCCAGTTCTAACTGTTGCTTCCTGACCTGCATACAGGTTTCTCAAGAGGCAGGTCAGGTGGTCTGGTATTCCCATCCCTTTCAAAATTTTCCACAGTTTATTGTGATCCACACAGTCAAAGGCTTTGGCATAGTCAATAAAGCAGAAATAGATGTTTTTCTGGAACTCTCTTGCTTTTTCCATGATCCGGTGGATGTTGGCAATTTGAGCTCTGGTTCCTCTGCCTTTTCTAAAGCCAGCTTGAACATCAGGAATTTCACGGTTCACGTATTGCTGAAGCCTGGCTTGGAGAATTTTGAGCATTACTTTACTAGCTTGTGAGATGAGTGCAATTGTGCGGTAGTTTGAGCATTCTTTGGCATTGCCTTTCTTTGGGATTGGAATGAAAACTGACCTTTTCCAGTCCTGTGGCCACTGCTGAGTTTTCCCAATTTGCTGGCATATTGAGTGCAGCACTTTCAAAGCATCATCTTTCAGGATTTGAAATAGCTCCACTGGAATTCCATCACCTCCACTAGCTTTGTCCATAGTGATGCTTTCTAAGGCCCACTTGACTTCACATTCCAAGATGTCTGGCTCTAGGTCAGTGATCACACCATCATGATTATCTGGGTCGTGAAGATCTATTTTGTACAGTTCTTCTGTGTATTCTTGCCACCTCTTCTTAATATCTTCTGCTTCTGTTAGGTCCATACCATTTCTGTCCTTTATAGAGCCCATCTTTGCATGAAATGTCCTCTTGGTATCTCTAATTTTCTTGAAGAGATCTCTAGTCTTTCCCATTCTGTTGTTTTCCTCTATTTCTTTGCATTGATCACTGAGGAAGGCTTTCTTATCTCTTCTTGCTATTCTTTGGAACTCTGCATTCAGATGCTTTTATCTTTCCTTTTATCCTTTGCTTTTTGCTTCTCTTCTTTTCACAGCTATTTGTAAGGCCTCCCCAGACAGCCGTTTTGCTCTTTTGCATTTCTTTTCCATGGGGATGGTCTTGATCCCTGTCTCCTGTACAATGTCATGAACCTCATTCCATAGTTCATCAGGCATTCTATCTATCAGATCTAGGCCCTTAAATCTATTTCTCACTTCTACTGTATAGTCATAAGGATTTGATTTATGTCATACCTGAATGGTCTAGTGGTTTTCCCTACTTTCTTCAATTTAAGTCTGAATTTGGCAATAAGGAGTTCATGATCTGAGCCACAGTCAACTCCTGGTCTTGTTTTTGTTGACTGTATAGAGCTTCTCCATCTTTGGCTGCAAAGAACATAATCAATCTGATTTCGGTGTTGACCATCTGTTGATGTCCATGTGTAGAGTCTTCTCTTGTGTTGTTGGAAGAGGGTGTTTGTTATGACCAGTGCATTTTCTTGGCAAAACTCTATTAGTCTTTGCCCTGCTTCATTCCGTATTCCAAGGCCAAATTTGCCTGTTACTCCAGGTGTTTCTTGACTTCCTACTTTTGCATTCCAGTCCCCTATAATGAAAAGGACATCTTTTTTGGGTGTTAGTTCTAAAAGGTCTTGTAGGTCTTCATAGAACCGTTCAACTTCAGCCTCTTCAGCCTTACTGGTTGGGGCATAGGTGTTAAGGAAGGGTTAAAATCCATCATTGAAAATTTAAAGGAGCAGGGGCTATTAATTCCCTGTAATAGTCCACGCAACACTCCTATTTTGGGTGTAAAAAAGTCAAATGATAAATGGAGACTTGTTCAAGATTTATGAAAATAAATGAGGCTGTGGTTCCTTTTACTCATATGCCAAAAACAATATTTTCTTGCTTACAGGTTTGGGTAAACACTTTTACTGGATGGATTGAGGCGTTTCCCTGCCACAATGAACAGGCTAAGGAAGTTATAAAAACTTTAATCCATGAAATTATTCCCAGGTTTGGGCTGCCACGGAGGCTCCAGAGTGACAATGGCTCCGCCTGTAAAGCTGCTGTAACTCAAGGGTGTCAAAAGCTCTAGGAATAGGCTATCACTTACACTGTTTCTGGAGACCCCGATCTTCGGGAAAGGTAGAAAAAAAGCTAATGACATTATTAACCCTGTATACGAGACAGCAAAAGAGACACTGATGTATAGAACAGTCTTTTGGACTCTGTGGGAGAGGGAGAGGGTGGGATGATTTGGGAGAATGACATTGAAGCATGTATAATATCATATATGAAACAAGTCGCCAGTCCAGGTTTGATGCACGATACTGAATGCTTGGGGCTGGTGCACTGGGATGACCCAGAGGGATGGTATGGGGAGGGAGGAGGGTTCAGGATGGGGAACACATGTATACCTGTGGCAGATTCATTTTGATATATGGCAAAACCAATACAATATTGTAAAGTTAAAAAATAAAATAAAATAAAAGAGACACCTGCATAAGCTAACTCAGGAAACATAAGACACTTGGTTTAAAGTCTTACCCATAGCTTTAATAAGGGCTCAAACTGCCCCTAAGAAGAAGGGACTGTCTCTATGACAGACTGTTTTTGTGCACAGATATTATCATAGATCCTGAAGCCTTAAAATTAACTATGTGACTCAGCTTTTAGCTTTTCAAGAGACATTACTGGGAGATTAACTTCTGACCCAGCCTTTGAGTCAAACAAGCTGCTGTTTGAGCCAGGAACCAAGATGGACCTAAGAATCTAGGTGGGCTTGCTTCTGCTGACTCGAAAAGTCCTGAGTCCGCCTCAAGACAGCACATTTCTGTCCTGGACTCATTCCTACGCTGCATTCCACAATTGGTTTAATTTCTGGGTCTGCAGAGCACTCCCCTCCTCATCAACTGAAGACTTCCCACAGTGGGTTTCTCCACTTCAAGGAAAGGACTTTCTTCAACTCTGAGAATACCTTCACCGACAACAATCATATGTGACACCTCTTCTTGATCTGATGACACCTAACAATCCTAAGATGGACTGATGTAACTATGGACATAATGTAACTTTTAATTTTGATTATGTTTTAACTTTCTTTAATGACTATTTTGCTGAACATAATAAGGTAAATAAATGGGTCTAGATCTGGTGGTTTTTTCCCTGATGTTTATCAAATATGGGATGAGGTCATATGGCTAACTCCTAAAAAGGGACACCTGCTATCTAATGTTCCCATATACTGGGAACAAATAGAGCCATCCCCAGAAGTTAGCTGACAACATAATTATGATTGGAAACAACTGGGATTTTTGCCTCAAGAAATATACAATACAATCATTCCTGTGTTTTCCAATCCCCGTTTGTGTCCTCCTTTTGCCTGGCCTGGGGCTGATTGGGACTGGATCCCTCAGTCACACTGGTCTGCTCCAAATGGGACCTACTGTATATGTGGCTCTTACCTATGGGTGTGGCTTCCCCATGGCTGGATAGGAAGATGCACTCTAGGTCTAACTTTTACTCATGGCTTCATATTTTCAGAGCTTCCAGAGAAGCCTACTAATCTGCCACACTTAAAACTCATTGGGCAAGATCTGTATTTCACTGGTATAATTATCTGGCTACAATATTCATTCCCTCTCTGGGTTATTATGCTACAAGTTGATGCTCTGATTAACTTTCAGCTCTTAATGCTGAACAAATACAAATTAGGTGGTTTTACAAAACAGATCGCAAAGAGTTGGACACGACTGAGCGACTTCCCACTCACACACACACACAAAACAGATTGGCCTTAGATATTCTAACTGCTGCACAAGGAGAAACTTCTGCCATTATTCATACCTAATATGAGTACTAATTTTACTCACTTTACTAAACACATGAACAAGATGATTCAGGCTATGGATTCTCCTGAAGCCTCAGTCACCTCACTTTGGGAAAGGTTAACTAGCTCCCCATGGTGGAAAACTATCTTAATCATAATAATTCTAATTGTCCTGTTTTACCACTTGCTCCCTGCATCTGAAACTGTGTAACTGGATTTGTTTCTAACCATCTGAAAGCTTTTAAGTTACAAATGGTTGTCCAGGTTCCTGCAAGTGCGGCAGCCTCCTCCAACTATTACTTGGGGCCCCTGGATCAGAGACCCGCCATATGAGGGTTAGGAGAATATGTTGCCTCAAAAATTTAGGGACCATGCCCTATCACAGCAGGAAGAGGTTATGGAATGAAAATGATGCCCCTTTCCCTTGGCAACATAATTCTCCTAAAAGAAAAGGGTGAATGAGAGAGTCAATTCCTAGGCAGGTTGATAAGTCTGGGGTCCCTGAGGAAGAGAAAGGGGTCTGGGGTTCTCAAGGAGGAGGAAAGGACAAACTTTTTTTTCCCTCTACATTCCTTAGTCACATAAAATGGATTTTTTCTTTAAGCCTAGAACTGATAATTACACAACAAACAACTCAGTTTAAACTCTGTACTAGGCAGTATATAACAACAATGTATCCTGCTTGAGGACAGTTTCTCCTTCCTGAAAACCTTCTGGCTAATCCTGTTATCTTAAAATGTAAATTATGGGAGTGGGTCTGGTAAGATCTTTACAACCTTGAGATATTCTTTTGATTTATTGTAATAACTCATGTCAACGGACATGAGTTTGAGTAAACTCTGGGAGTTGGTGATGGACAGAGAGGCCTGGCGTGCTGCAGTCCATGGGGTCGCAGAGTCAGACACGACTGAGCAACTGAACTGAACTGAACTGAATAACTAATTTAAAAAGTATATAACTCCCTTACTAACACTAGCGAGGGGGGCACTCTCCGTCCCCCTTCTGATGTCTATGTCAGAAGTTTTCTCTGTCCCTTTTCACTTTAATAAAACTCTGCTACACACACACACACACACACACACAAAGTTTCCTCTATGCATATATAGCGTTTATTACTATTACCGTTGAAAATAATCTGCATTTGTTATTGGTAGTGGGATTGAAATAAAATACATGTCTGACATTTTAAGATTTAGGAATTGTTAGGTAGGTAGAATAGGGAAAAGGAGTCCAAAACGGTGGTGGCTAAAAGACAAGGAAGGTCAAAGGAAGGTCCGAGGACCAGAGTGAAGACTTCAGGCAGAACAAACAGCACTCCTGGCTAAGCCCAATTTGCATAGGGCAGGCCCAGGTGGAGGAAAAAAACATATAAAAGGAAGAGCCAAAGCCATGCACTCCTCCACTCTCTTCTCTTTGAGTCTTGGATTCTCCTGCTATCTTCTAAATAAAATGGAGCTGTAACACTGATTTGCCTAAGAGCTGTAACACAGTTTGTCCAAGACCCGAGAGCTGTGATGCACCGAGGGCTTTAATGTCCGTTGCTCCAAATCTTTGTTGTGACGAGACAAAGAACCAAGGAACATACACTCGCGTGACAGAATGATTTCAAAAACTATTTTACTTAGATTTAAAGATAATAAAACCAAGGCAAAGAGAAGTTAAGTTAGTTGTGAAAGTCAAAGCTATAAGGGATAAAGCAGAAATTCAAATTGATTTCTTTTTTATTTTATAGTTTGAGTGATGGGTTCTTTAGAGGTGTACTGTTTAATTTCCAAGTATTTGGAGGGATTTTTCTAAATATCTTACTGTTAATGATCTCTAATTTAATTTCATTGTAGTAAGAAAACAAACTCTGTCAGATTTCAAATATTCAAAATTTTACAGAGCCTTATTTTTATTTTTGGTAATAATGTCTTTTCCTGCGATCTACTTTGTCTGATATTAACATAGCTAAGCCTGACATAAAGAGAGGTTTTTATATTTACTGTATGTCATATCATTTTTCTTTCTTTTATTTTCAAACTATGTCTTTTTATAGATAGCCCACGGTTGAATCTTCTAAATTAATCTAGACTGATAATATCTGTCATTGATTAATGCAAAGAAATAGAGGAAGACAATAGAATGGGAAAGACTAGAGATCTCTTCAAGAAAATTAGAGATACCAAGGGAATATTTCATGCAAAGATGGGCTTGATAAAGGACAGAAATGGTATGGACCTAACAGAAGCAGAAGATATTCAGAAGAGGTGGCAGGAATACACGGACAAACTATACAAAAAAGATCTTCATGACCCAGATAATCACGATGGTGTGATCACTCACCTAGAGCCAGACATCTTGGAATGCAAAGTCAAGTGGGCCTTAGGAAGCATCACTACAAACAAAGCAGGTGGCAGTGATGGAATTCCAGTGGAGCTATTTCAAATTCTGAAAGATGATGCTGTGAAAGTGCTGCACTCAATATGCCAGCAAATTGGGAAAGCTCAGCAGTGGCCACAGGACTGGAAAAGGTCAGTTTTCATTCCAATCCCAAAGAAAGGCAATGCCAAAGAATGCTCAAACTACCACCAATTGCACTCATCTCACACGATAGCAAAGTAATGCTCAAAATTCTGCAAGCCAGGCTTCAGCAGTACGTGAACCGTGAACTTCCGGATGTTCAAGCTGGTTTTAGAAAAGGCAGAGGAACCAGAGCTAAAATTGCCAACATCTGTTAGATCATCAAAAAAGTGGGAAAGTTCCAAAAAAACATGTATTTCTGCTTTATTGACTATGCCAAAGCATTTGACTGTGTGCATCACCACAACTGTGTAAAATTCTTAAAGAAATGGGAATACAAGACCACCTGACCTGCCTCCTGAGAAATCTGTATGCAGGTCAAGAAGCTACAGTTAGAACTAGACATGGAACAACACACTGGTTCCAAATTGGGAAAGGAGTACATCAAGGCTGCATATTGTCACCCTGCTTATTTAACTTATATGCAGAGTACATCATGAGAAATGCTGGACTGGATAAAATACAAGCTGGAGTCAAGATTGCTGGCAGAAATATCAATAACCTCAGATAAGCAGATGACACCACCCTTATGGCAGAAAGTGAAGAAGAACTAAAGAGCCTTTTGATGAAAATGAAAGAGGAGAGTGAAAAAATTGGCTTAAAACTCAACATTCAGAAAACTAAGTCATGGCATCTGGTTCCATCTCTTCATGGCAAATAGATGGGGCAACAGTGGAAAACAGTGACAGATTTTATTTTTGGGGGTTCCAAAATCACTGCAGATGGTGACTGCAGCCATGAAATTAAAAGACTCTTGCTACTTGGAAGAAAAGCTATGACCAACCTAGACAGCATATTAAAAAGCAGAGACATTACTTTGTCAACAAAGGTCCGTCTAGTCAAAGCTATGGTTTTTCCAGTAGTCATGTATGGATGTGAGAGTTGGACTATAAAGAAATCTGAGTGCCAAAGAATTGATACTTTTGAACTGTGGAGTTGGAGAAGAGTCTTCAGAATCTCCTGGACTGCAAGGAGATCCAACCATTCCATCCTAAAGGAAATCAATCCTGAATATTAATTGGAAGGACTGATGCTGAAGCTGAAACTCCAATACTTTGGCCACCTGATGTGAAGAACTGACTCATTTGAAAAGATCCTGATGCTGGGAAAGATTGAAGGCACAAGAAGGGGTAAACAGAGGATTAGATAGTTGGATGGCATCATTGACTCAAAGGACATGAGTTTGAGTAAACTCCGGGAGTTGGTGATGGCCAGAGAGGCCTGGAGTGCTGCAGTCCATGGGGTCACAAAGAACCAGACACGACTGAGCAACTGAACTGAACTGAAATGAACTGAATTGGAATGTTTAGTCAATTGTTTTAATATGTTTAACGTAATTACTAATGATTTGGTTCAACCTTAGAGTATTGATGTTATCTTCTACTGTTTCATTCATTATTTGTTCTTCTTTTCCTCTTTTCTTGACTTATTTTCAATTCATTAAATATTGTTTAGTATATAATCTTCGTTCATTATTGGTTTCCTAGCTATACTTTTAATATTTTTAATGATACTCTAGGGATTATAACATGCATTTTTAACTTAACCCAAGCTACTTAAGAGTTAATACTGTTGTTAACTCTTATAAAAAGTTACTGTTATTACCTCATGTAAAACAAGAAACAAAAACAAAATACTTTAGTACTTAAATTCCATTTGTGTCTCCTCCCATAGGTTTTTGTGATATTGTAGTCAAATATCTCACATCAAAATAAGTAATCTTACTATGTATTATTTTTACTTTAGATAATATAATAAAATGCTGTTTTCTCCCTTAGTCATTCATCTTTAAATAAATTTTGAGAAGAAAAATATTGTTTAAGTTTACTCATTTATTTATACTTCCTGGTGCTTTCATTCCCTTTTGTAGACCCAAATTTAAATCTACTGTCATTTATTTCAGCTTATGCCTTACCATTTTTCAAAGTGAAGATCTGCTCCATTAATTTTTAAACTTTTATATAAAAATGTTCTTATCTCACTTTCATTTTGAAGAATTTTTTTTGTTGAATTCTGATTTGACATCATTTTTCTTTCAGCACTTTAAGCTTCCTCTTTTATTGTATTTTGGCTTCCATATTTCTGATTAAATGTTACCTGTTATTTGTATCATTGTCCCTTGTGAATAATGTGTTGTTATCCTTTGTCTGCCTTTAATATTTTCTCTCCATCTTGGGTTTTCAAAACTCTGCTGTTCCTAGATATGGTTCTGTTTATATTTATTTTAGTTGGGGCTAACTGTGTCTTACTCTTTTTTTAAACCAAATTTGGAAAATTTCCAATAACTACTTTTTATGCCCTTTCCTCTCCCTTTTCTCTTTGAAACACTTACATGTAGCTCAGTTCAGTTCAGTTCATTTCAGTCGCTCAGTTTTGTCTGATTCTTTTACTCCCCCATGGCCTGTAGCATGCCAGGCTTCCCTGTCTGTCACCAACTCATGGAGCTTCCTGAAACTCATGTCCATTGAGTCGGTGATGCCATCCAACCATCTCATCCTCTGTCATACCCTTCTCCTCCTGCCTTCAATATTTCCCAGCATCAGGGTCTTTTCCAATGAGTCAGTTCTTCACATCAGGTGGTCAGAGTATTGGAGTTTCACCTTCAGCATCAATCCTTCCAGTGAATATTCAGGACTGATTTCCTTTAGGATGGACTGGTTGGATCTCCTTGCAGTCCAGGAGATTCTCAAGACTCTTCTCCAACACCACAGTTCAAAATTCTTTGGTTCTCAGCTTTATAGTCCAACTCTCACATCCATACATGACTACTGGAAAAACCATGTGGGTAGATGACTTGTTACTGTGTTTGAGAATAAGTCACTGAAGCATTAGTTAATTTTTAAAAATATCTTAAATGATACTGTGTGTTCATATTGGATAATTGCTATTGATTTGTCTTCAAGTTCACTAAACCTTTCTTTAGTACTAAATCTTCAATCTGATGTTAAAGTCAATCTGTATATTTTTATTTTAGATATTAATAGTTCATTAATCCATGGTAAAATCTCCATTTGTTTCTTTTCTATAGTTTCTATTTTTGTGTGTTTTGAGATTCTCATTTCTTCACTTATTATGGCCATCTTTGCCTCAAGATCCTTGAACCTATTTTTTACAGCTTCTTTAAAATCTTTTTCTACCAATTCTAACATGTGGGTCATCTTGGGGTCTGATTCTATGGACTATTTATTTTCTTAAATATGAGTCTCATTTTCCTATTTCTTTGCATGTGTAGTAATTTTTAGTTTTATGCTAAACATTTTGGATGAAACTTTGTAAGGAATTGAGGAATGACATCATTAAGGAATGACATTAAGGAATAGCATGTCATTAAGGAATGACATCATCGCTGCAAACCTGTAGAATTTTTTTCTTATCAGGCAGTTAAATGGCAAATACTCTTGTTCTTGTCAGGTGTGGTTTTTCAGATAGGTCAATTTTGCCTTTGAGCTTAATTCTAAGGTGTGATTCTTTCTGGAGGTTATGGTCCTAACTCTTAAAGCATTGTCTTTCAGGAATTTTAGCTGAATGCCTGAGGTACTCAGTGAGCTCTCTTAACACTGGTTCTTCAGTATCTCCTATCACTGCAGCTCCTCTGGTATTTTCATTTATTACTTGGTCCTGCAACAGGCAGTCTCTGCTACATGAAGTCTTACTTTTCATATTGGTCAAGAACCTGCAGCAAATCTTCATGCAGTCTTCTACCCCCAACCCCCTCACATATCTATTTCTCCTTCAGTCACCTGCTATGTAAATTACAGGGTTTTTTATCAGCCTGATATTCTAATATCTGATATTCTAAGAGACTTTGTTTTCTTGGGCTCCAAAGTTACTGCAGATGGTTACTGCAGCCATGAAAATAAAAGACACTTGCTCCTTGGAAGAAAAGCTATGACTAACCTAGACAGCACACTGAAAACTAGAGATATCACTTTGCAGACAAAGGTCCATCTCATCAAAGCTATGGTTTTTCCAGTAGTCATGTTTGGATGTGAGAGTTGGACTATAAAGAAAGCTGAGCATGGAATTGATGCTTTTGAACTGTGGTGTTGGAGAAGACTCTTCAGAGCCTCTTGGACTGCAAGGAAATCCAACTCCAATACTTTGGAGTTTCACACTTAATGTGAAGAACTGACTCACTGGAAAAGACCCTTATGCAGGGAAAGATTGAAGGCAGGAGGAGAAGGGGACAACAGAGGATGAGATGGTTGGATGGCATCACCGACTCGATGGACATGAGTTGAGCAAGCTCCAGAAGTTGGTGACGGTCAGGGAAGCCTGGCGTGCTGCAGTCCATGGGGTTGAAAAGAGTCGGACAGGACTGAGCGACTGAACTGAACTGATATTCTAATTTCTGCTTCCTCAGCTCATTGAGATTGAAGTTTAATTCCCTGAGTTTGGTCAGGAAAACCATGGTAGTCATCGTGTATATTACCCTTCTCTCAAGGATCAAAGTCCTGCTGACCGTTTTCCAGTGCCTAAAAAGAATTGTTTCATATGTTTTGCCTAGTTTTATACTTATTTATAGCAGGAAGGCAGGCCCTTTTATACCAGTAACTGTCATGGCTGGAATAAAGAATCCATGGGTTTCTGTTTAATTTTCACAAAACTTTGTGGGATGTAATTTGTGAAGTAGGTACAGTTATTATAACCTAAATTTATGGAGAATTAAACTCAAATGAACTGGTGAGTGGGGGGAATCACATTTAAAACCTGGGCAGTCAGATTCAGACTCCATGAATCTTATTTAATAAATGATGCTGCTTCTGCAATGTGAAATTATATTTACTACCTTAGTTGCATTTATCACACTCTTTTTTCTCATATTTATTGACATTTGTTTTTTAAACTTTGCTACCTCTTCTAATGTATACAAACAACACAATTCCTGTTTACAACTGCTACCCCACTGCCTAGCACAGGCTCTTGGTTAGCATTCAATAAATAATTGTTGAATGAATGAACATAGATGAGAGAATTATAAAACAATTTTGAAAAGAGGATTTTTTTCTACATATTTGCTATTTTCGACTTCATCTTGTCTGCCACCTAGTGGCATCAAAATTCTACAGCATAGTATGGCTGCTGCTGCTGCTGCTACTAAGTCACTCAGTTGAGTCCAACTCTGTGGGACCCCATAGACAGCAGCCCACCAGGCTCCCCATGGCTAAGGAAAATCAAAAATGGGGGCTCTGTATCAACCTAGAGGGGTGGGATGGGGAGGGAGATGGGAGGGAAGTTCAAAAGGGATGAGATATATGTATACCTATGGCTGTTTTATATTGAGGTTTGACAGAAAACAATAAAATTCTGTAATTATCCTTCAATAAAAAATAAATTAATTTTTTAAAAAGGCCAAAAAAGAAAAATTCTACAGCATAAACAACATCAGTCTAAAGATGGGAAGTAAAAAAAAAAAAAAAAAAATAAAGATGGGAAGTAGGCAAAAAAGGTGATATGTATTATTAGAATCTTTAGAATTATACACATCAACATATAATTATATGAGAAGAAAGACTTATAGAAGGATTCCATTCTTGATAAGATAGCAGTAATTAGAAATCAGTCTCAGGAATGATCAAGACACCACTGACAAACAATGACAATAGTTTGATAAAGTGAGCACAGAGTTGATATGTTCAATTGGTGAGTGTAGGCATGACTTTGGTTTGAAGTTAAAAAAAAAATGACATCCAAATATGGTGCTTTGGATATGTTATTTAAAAAAGAAAAACTTGCTAATAGTTGTTTCTAAAGCCTTTGTTGTCTTCCCTGTGTCTCGGTAAAAGAATCTGCCTGCAATGAAGGGGACCAAGGTTCAATCCCTGGTGGAGAAGATCACCTGGAGAAGGAAATTGTAACCTGCTTTGGCATTCTTGCCTAGGAAATCCCATGGACAGAGGAACATGGCAAGCTACAGTCCTTGAGGTCACAAAGGATTGGACATGACTGAACAACAAATACTTCCACTTTTTTTTTCAAAACCTTTGTATTACTTATTAGCATATTTTAAATGGCAATACTCAGCTAATTAATTTCAAAATGTATCTTTGTTGAACCTAAAACCATACAGTTATGGTTCTTGTAGTCTTCTACATGACAAAACAATATGCACTTATTTTTATCAAAAGCAAAACTACATGATGGTTTTCAAGCTAATTTCTGTATTAACAAATCTAAAGATATGCAGTAGGCCTCACAATTTACATAAAATTAAAGAAAGGATGCTTCAGGAATGCAAATAAATGCAAAAAGGGAATATTTTAATTTTGATCCATGATTAGTATCAACCATCACAGTGTGGTAATAATACAAAAGAAAGATTCTGCATTCAGTGTATAACTAATGGTTATAAGCTATTTATAGACTGAATATCCTGATTATTTATTTTGAGAAATATATTTATGTTTTAGATTCTATTTTAAAAATCTGAGATCTTGAAAAACATTTTAATATTAGAATCATATAACTGATTTCTGTAGTTCTGCAATATGACAAGCCTAGAAAAATGATTTATTTCACTTAGTGCATAATTAATTGTATGAATTCACTATTTAACCTCTATTGATTTCCATTTCTTAGTTAATGTTCAACTTAGAAGCAAAAATTATTTTACAATAGAATAAAAAGGATACAGAAGTTAATCCTAGCATAATAGGGAAGATCATTTTACTTTTCATCTTTATATTGTATACCCTCCCCTCAGTAATTTTCAAGGACTTGAAAGGGCACTCTTAGTTTTAAAACGAAAGTTTCAAAGTCTAAATAGTGAACCATTTTGAAATTAATCCTTGCATCCTTAGGAACCATAGCATTTTATTGTTTCTTATAGTACTATTTTGATTAATGTTCATTAAGTTATTTTTATAAACTGAATTGAATTTTGGCATGATCATGCCATTTAAAATTTTTTTATGATTATAAAAATGATTTGAAAATCCATCAAACCAGTCTAATATCCAGGAGACATTTTGATTAATATGTAGGCAATGTTAAAGGCACTTCATATGTGTAGTGAAAACCATGGACAAGGTGATAAATAATTACTTTCAGGTGCATCTCAATTCATTATTGTTTACATATGCCTATAGCTTTTCTGGGCTATTCCCAATTTCAAATATTTTATTATGCTTACAAGTCACCTAAGTGGCTCAGAAATTCCAATATTTTAACATACTGAAGTATACATTACATTTCCAATATTGGCCCTTTCAAATGGAAATGAAATGAAATTCTTCCCATGTAACCATATGTCCTGATATTGGCTTTGGAAACTAAGGTTGCATAAGGTGTTTCCAGAAAATATAGAGTCAAATTTTCTTTGGTATCGAAGAGAATCTGTGTTTAGGTTCTGCAGTTTATTTAAAGCAAAAAGTTTCTTTCCAGCAGGTTATCTTAGAAATTTCAAAGTGATTTTGTTGTCAGCAGGTCCTTGATGTCAAACTTAAGCTTATAAGTTTGAGGTCTCCATAGAGCTGTTAAGAATATCTGGTGGAACTTCTATATCATTGTGGATATAGAGTTATAAAAGAGTTTTAGCACATTGGCAGATCTCCTGCTCACATAATGAGTCTTAATACAATTGATGGTTATGTTTCTTACTGGTTATTAACAGGGAAGGCATTATGTTTTCATGTTATTAGTTTTGTTATTTGTGTCCAAAAGAAATCCAGGATGTATGAGCTCAGAGAATGAACAAGACTAAAGTTTTAGGTAAATTGCTCTAAATAAGGCAAGGAGGTATAGAGGCATCATAATTCGAAGAAAAGAGCTATTTAAAAGATGTAACATAATCACTTTATCTTTGTGGTAGATTAAACTGAATACTGCCCATGATAAGATCAAGGCCTTTAGGGAACAAGACATAGGAGAGGACATTTTTATAGAAAAAGAGATAGGGCTGGGTAACCTTGAGGATTCTAGGAAACCAAAAGCTAATATAGAGTTCTGAAGAGGATAGAAATATATAAACGAAATCTTTAAGGACAATGATAAAAAGGTGATTCATACCTTTGGACAGCTGTCACACTTGCCCCTTCATAACATCCTTTGAATCAGTTATGTTATCACCAAATAAGCCATAAACTTCGGTGTCTTTGCTCATGGTTCATAGCTGGAATTTCTTTCTACCATTCTTTGTATCTCAGTCAGTTTTGGAAATCTTTCTCATCCTTCTCACCCCTTACTTAACCTTATTCGATCCCTCCTTTGTTCCTGTAGTCATTTGCTACTGCAGTTGCCTGCCTTTTTATTTTGTCCGCTTTATGATAGTTAATTATGGGTTTATTTCTTCCCTTAGGTTTTGAGATGCCCTTTGTGATCTCTATGACAAGGATAGGATGATTGTCTAGCTTAACATAAATCAAGTAATAAAGAGATGGTTTAATTTTGTGATTACATTTCAATGGAATCTAAGTTAATCCTACAAGCTCACATTATACCCTCTGCTTGCATGGATAGTACTTACTTGCAGTTATTAACCCTTCATTTTACCTGTGCGCATGATTCAGGGCAAGGTCGGGTTTCCTCATTCGCAGATAGCATGCAACAAGCTTTGTCTCAATGAAACTTGCCACACTAGCTATATCTTCAGCAGATGCTTCAAATGGTTTTCCCAGAACTGCCCCTTTGCTGCAAAGCTTTAAAAGAAAAATAAATATAATGCTTTAAATTTTCTAATCATCTTGACAAATAATTGATCTTTTAAATAAACGAAACATAATATATACACACACTTTTCCAAACAAGTAAAATATTAACATGTTGATTGTAAATTAAATAAATTATTCCTGTTCACTATTAAGTGACTATAAGTAACACATTTTATTGTAAAATGCTTCCTGTAAAATATTTTTAAAGTATGATATATTTTAAAGGGGTGTCATTAGCTAAGAACGTCTATTTTAAAAATAAAGCACACAATAAGCAGAGATATTAACAGAAAACCAGGTATAAATCATATTAAATACCAGTGCTTTTATGAAAACCCAGCTAAGCAATAATGTAGCACACTATCAAGTTTGATTTAATATAATAAGGGGTATCGGAAGTAAACTCCTAGGAGCCATTAACATGATTGGTGATTAATTTGAGTCTGAATCATATTCTCTAGGATGTTATTGAAAGAAAAGAAGTGAAAATATATTAGAATTTATTGGCAGAGGCCACAGTATCTGAAAAACATGGCAAGAATGTGGAATTCTTAATAAAAATTCCAGGAAGTCAATGGTTTCTGGGCACCATAGATAAACTGTAGAGGAAGAAAATAATTGATTTTGGGGAGAGAACCCCAAACATTAAGAAGTATCAATAATATGACAAGGATAGATTGGTACTTTTTTTTCCCCCTTAGAGTTTTCTACTGTTCCCTAGAATCAAGGCTGATGGGGGAGGAGAGACTCCACCACCACTTAGTGACCTTAGTCAGAATATCTGCTTCTTTGCTATTTTTATATTTTTGCTATTGCTATTTGCTATTTTTATCTCCTGTATGCTTTTCTCACCAGGGATAGTAACATTTGAGGATTAGTACCTATTTGTATATATCTCTGTGTAAGATTTCTTGTATTCTAAATCCTGTTTTTTAAAAAATGTTATTTAAACTAATTTTCTTTTATAGATTAAGTTGAGGCTGCCTTGCCATTTACATTAACATTATTGTCTATTTTTTAAAGTGCAAATAGGTTGAGAGTGGGTTTATTCTGTTCTAAAATGTGTTTCTCTTCTTAATTTTATCCAACAACTATAAGCTGAAGGAAAATCTAGATGTTTTACATCCTTTGTTTGAACTGGTAGTTACCTGGTACTACCTAGATATTCTGTCAACTATAATAATTCATATCATTTTAAAAAGTCTTTTCCAATTTGATGGGATACATTTTTTACTACATACATTCAGTCAATAAATATTTATTAATTACTAGTAATCGTCAGACAAAAAATACTACCCTAACATTTTAATTTGGTCTAATTAAATTGGTTTTATTTAATAGGTCTTTTTAATAAATTTTGGCTATTTTTAGTTCTGTGTAAATTCCTGTTTTTGCATTCTTGCCTATTTCCATTGATGTTTTAATCTTTTTCTTATTATGAGAGCTCTTTATAATCTAATATTCATTTTCCCATACAACTATGTACACAGAATCAGACATAAAGGTTTTTCCCCCTCTAATTGCCCTTCATAAAAGAGTCAACTTCTATCCATGTATCCTCAGAATACATTTCTCAATTATTTGGCAAGGTGGGGGAACAAAGACTTTTATGGAAGATACAAAGTATTTGTAAATGACCTTAGTCAAGGCTGTTTCCATGCTTTATAAAGATCACCTGATAAAATTCATAATAAAAGAGACAAAGTATTTAACAGTGATTTAGTAACTATTCCTGAGAGTATGACCTCACAAATGTCAGTGTGGTTGTAAACAGACTTTAAAATATAGTTTAAGAAAGTGTTATAGTTTGAACATGATAGCTGGAGACAGCAACTCTCTTCTTATACCAGTCTGATCCTATATGATCCTGAGATACCTAAAATAATGGTTGTTTAGGAAGAAAAAATGTTTTTGGATAACACAGCTTTTTATAAAGTCAGTGGAAAACAACAGAAGTAGAAATTATGTAGTATCATTTGTTAGCATATCATTGTATTAAAATTCTAGACTTTCTTGAGTAGTTTTATCCTTTAAATTAAATCAGCATATTTCCCCCAAATTTTAAATGCTCAAACCTCATGGATTTTTTTCACATAAAATCTTGGGCTTCCCTGGTGGCTCAGATGGCAAAGAATTCACCTGTAATGCAGGAGACCTAGGTTTGATCCCTGGGTCAGAAAGATCCCCTGGAGAAGGGAATGGCTACCCACCCCAGTATTTTTGCCTGGAGAATTCCAGGGACAGAGAAGCCTGTTTGTTTAAAATCTTAAACATAAAGGAAACAAGCCCCACGTTGTATATGTCCTTTGCCCCTTCCTCCTCTTTGTTAGTATCAGGTGTGATAGAGCAGATATAGCTCCTTTCTCAGGCATACTTTTTGTAGGATGAATACAGGGGCCATTAGGGTAGTGAATTCCACAAGGACATTCAGATTCTACATGGCAAAAGGAAGCTGACCTTCAAGTTTAATAACATTAAGACTTTGTCTGTGAACATTGAAAGAAAGTGAAAAATAAGTGCCTGATCTAATGTTTGCTATAGTCTCTACTTCTATGAGTTTCAAGGCCAAAAAAAGGAATAAAATGATCAATCTTAACGCTCCAGAGTGCATACTTTATGAAACCAAACTGTAAGCAAGGAAAGACAATAATAATTTTTCAGTTCACATTAAAATGGAAAAACACGCAGCCTGTATATTTGTGGTGATCGTGATTTATCAATCAAGTACTATAAGATACAGAACTTTCTGATTTTATTAAAGGTTACCTTATTTGTTTGCTAAAGTGATGTTTCTTTGAAATATGCTTTGCAGTAAGGCAAATTGTTACAAATATGTTGATGTTAAAGGTAGAAATATAGAAAATATAGACAAAGTACAGGTATCAGGATTATAAAGGACATTTCAGATATTTTGTTGAATTTTACAATTTCAGGTAGTCATTTGTGAAGAGTAACAAGTGAATTCTCTAGAAGATGAAGGACTTTAATATGAGATGTATTTATTTGCATGCAGGAAGGGTGACTTATTTCAAGTTGCATTTGTCTAAAGCTATACACTTTAGCTTTTTGTGAAAAAAGTCATGGAAACAAGTTAATAAAAAGTTTTAAACTACCTAATATAGTAAATTAATGAGAAGACTTTGAATTATAAAACAAAAATTAGGTGTGAAATTTTTGTTTTAAAAAGAAGCATGGACAAGTTAAAAGCATAATTTTTTAGGAAAAATGAAGTAAAAACTCTTATGGGTATAGTTGTTGTTTTCATGAGAAACTGGATATTAAAATTTCAAAATTTAATAGTAAATTTCAGTAGTAAATTAAAATCACAGGCTAAAATTTTAACAAAAAATACATACTTTACAAATATATTTGATAGTTTTCTGAAAATAGCCTGATAATACTTCAGTTATTAAAAGTTTATAAAAAGTTATAAAACCTTTTTCTAAGGTATTTCAAAGTTGTTTTAAGAAATAAATATCAAACCTATTTTCAGAAATTGTGGTACAATGGAATTTCAAAGTTTGTTTTAAAACACAGATAAAAATAACAGAAAGCCCAATAATAGCAGAAAAAAACCAAGATTAAATTCTTAAAAATACAACCACACATTTTTCTTTAATTAGTATCATCATTAGTAAGATTGATTTTGCTAATAGATTCTCACTTAATAGAATATTGTATGATGACTGTTTGCCCACCATATTCGACATAATTTTGAGTGATCCTTGCAGATCTAGGAAAGAACAATAAATCTTTAAAAATGAGGCATTATTTTAGCTATCAATTATCTACAAATTACAGTATATATCATTCAATTGGAAATTTTTTAAGCTATTTAATTGTCCAGGAAATTATCAAAAGAAAAAAAAAAAGATGGAGAGTAAGTTACCCATAACTCTATTGCCACATCTAATTGCCATTAATTTCTTGCATATTTCCTAACATAATTTTCATATTTTTATAATAAATTATAATTGTATTTAATAGTCCCATCTTTTTAAATAGTTTTATTTTTATGTTTTTAATTAAAATCTAAAACATTACTCATGTTATAATTATAGTTGGATATTTTGATATTCTTACTCTCAGCAAGTGATAGAAATATTAGAAAGTAAGTCAGCAAAGATCCTGATGATTTGCACAACATCATTAACCAATCGAATGCAGTCAACATATTTTGCTCAGCTGCCCTGGAAAATCACTGAAAATTCAACAGTAAAAAAAAAAAAAAAGAATCCAGTTGGAAAGTGAGCAAAGACATGAACAGAGTTTTCTCTGAAGAGAACATGCCGATGATGAATAGGCTCATAAAAAGATGTTCAACGTGTTTATTGTTTGACATCATTAGCCCAAAGAAATGTAATTTAAAACTACAGTGAGATATCACCTAGTAGAATGGCTAAAAAGTAGTAATAACATCAAAATGGTGACGAGTTGGATCACTCACACTTTGCTGATGGGAATGTAAAATGGTACAGCCAGTGATGAAAACAGTATGGCAGTTGCTTAATAAACTAAACATGTGACTACTGTAGAACTCAACTAATACACACTGGGCACTTATTCCAGAGAAATGAAGACTTCAGTTCACAGAGAAATCCATACATGAATAATGTTTATAGCAGAAAGAGAACCAGAGAGCTCACTGAGAGTCTCCTTTTTTTTGGGGGGGGGGGAGTCTCTTTTATAAGGGAAAAAATCCTCTTCAAGAGGGCTCCACCTTCAAGACACCTAATCACTTCCCAAAGTCCCCACCTCCAAATACCATCACATATGGGATTCAGATCAGATCAGATCAGTCGCTCAGTTGTGTCTGACTCTTTGCGACCCCATGAATCGTAGCACGCCAGGCCTCCCTGTCCATCACCAACTCTGGAGTTCACTGAGACTCACGTCCATCGAGTCAGTGATGCCATCCAGCCATCTCATCCTCTGTTGTCCCCTTCTCCTCCTGCCCCCAATCCCTCCCATATGGAATTAGGTTTCAACAAATGCATTTTGGAGGGACAAATATTCAGTGCATATCTTTCATTACTCATCTTACAGACGAGGAAACTGAAGTTTGGAGTGTAATCTTCTCAGGTTACAGTATTAGTAATTTGAATTTACACCTAGATGTCTGGCCCTGGAGTCTGTGTGTTTAATCACTACGTCAGTGCTACATGGTGACACTTCAAGAGCTACTGATGCACAAAAACACAGAGCAAGCATTTAGAAACTTTCACAGTACTTTGATAGAGAAATATTGTATCTGTTGAATTATAATAAAATTGCTGTTGTTCAGTCACTAAGTCATGTCCGACTCTTTGCAACCTCATGGACTGCAGCACTTCAGGTTTCCCTGTCCTTCCCTAGCTCCCAGAGTCTGCTCAAACTCATGTCCATTCAGTCGGTGATGCCATCCAATCATCTCATCCTCTGTTGTCCCCTTCTCCTCCTGCCTTCAAGCTTTCCCAGCATCAGGGTCTTTTCCATTGGAAAAGTTCTTTGCATCAGGTGGCCAAAGTATAGGAGTTTCAGCTTCAGCATCAGTCCTTCCAATGAATATTCAGGACTGATTTTATTCAGGATGGACTGGTTGGATCTCCTTGCAGTCCAAAGGACTCTCAAGAGTCTTTTCCAGCACAATTTGAAAGTATCAGTTCTTTGGGGCACAGTCTTCTTTATAGTCCAACTCTCACATCCATACATGATTACTGAAAAAAACATGGCTCTGACTATATGAATCTTTGTTGGCAAAGTGATGTCTCTGCTTTTTGATATGCTATGTAGGTTGGTCATATCTTTTCTTTTTTTTTTTTAATTTTATTTTATTTTTAAACTTTACATAATTGTATTAGTTTTGCCAAATATCAAGATGAATCCGCCACAGGTATACATGTGTTCCCCATCCTGAACCCTCCTCCCTCCTCCCTCCCCATTCCATCCCTCTGGGTCGTCCCAGTGCACCAGCCCCAAGCATCCAGTATCGTGCATCGAACCTGGACTGGCAACTCGTTTCATACATGATAGTTTACATGTTTCAATGCCATGGTCATATCTTTTCATGGTTTCAAATGGTCATATCTCTTCTTCCAAGGAGCAAATGTCTTTTAATTTCATGGCTGCAATCACTGTTAGCAGTGATTTTCAAGCCCAAGAAAATAAATTATGCTATTGTTTCCATTTTTTCCCCATCTGTTTGCCATGAAGTGATGGGGCTGGATGCAATGATCTTAGTTTTCCAAATGTTGAGTTTTAAGCCAGCTTTGTCACTCTCCTCTTTCAACTTCATCAAGAGGCTATTTAGTTCCTCTTTGCCTTCTGCCATTAGAGTAGTATTATCTGCATATCTGAGGTTGTTGATATTTCTCCTGGCAATCTAGATTCCAGCTTGTTATTCATCAGCCTAGGATTTGGCATGATGTACTCTGCATATAAGTTAAATAAGCAGAGTGACAGTGTACAGCTTTCACATGCTCCTTTCCCAATTTTGAACCAGTCCACTGTTCCATGTCCAGTTCTAACTGTTGCTTCTTGACCTGCATACAGGTTTCTCAGGAGGTCGGTAAGGTGGTCTGATATTTTCATCTCTTCAAGAATTTTCCACAGTTTGTTGTGACCCTCACAGATAAAGGATTTCATGTAGTCAATGAAGGAGATGTTTTTCTGGAATTTTCTTGTTTTTTTCTGTGATCCAAACAATGTTGGTAATTTGATCTCTGGTTCTTCTGCCTTTGCTAAATACAGCTTGTTCATCTGGAAGTTCTTAGTTCACATACTGCTAAAGACTAGCTTAAAGAATTTTGAGCATTATCTTGCTAGCATGTGAAACGAGTGCAGTTATAAGGTAGTTAAAACATTCCTTGGTATTGCCCTTCTTTGCAATTGGAATGAAAACTGACCTTTTCCAGTCCCGTGGTCATTGTTGAGTTTTCCAAATTTGCTGGCATATTGAGTGCAGCGCTTTAACAGCATCATTTTACACGGTTTGAAATAGCTCAGCTGGAATTCCACCACCTCCACTAGCTTTGTTTGTAGTGATGCTTCCTAAGGCCCACTTGATTTCACACTCTAGGATATCTGGCTTTTGGTGAGTGACCACACCATTGTGATTATCCAAGTCTTTAAGATTTTTGTACAGTTCTTCTGTGTATTCTTGCCACCTCTTCTTTTTTTTTTATTTTTTTTTCTTTGCCACCTCTTGTTAATCTCTTTTGCTTCTGTTAGATTTTTGCTGTTTCTGTCCATTATTGTGCCCATCTTTGCATGAAATGTTCCTTTGGTATCTCTTAATTTTCTTGAAGATATCTAGTCTTTCCCATTCTATTATTTTCCCTCTATTCTTTGCATTGTTCACTTAAGGAGGCTTTCTTATCTCTCTTTGCTAGCTTTGTACTTTTGTGTCTTATTTCCCTTCTTTTTTTCTAGTAATTTTTTTTTACTCTATTTATTAAAATATCAGTCTGCAACAGATTGGGACAAAACCGAAGAGAATTGGTTCTTTGCCACAGATAATGAAAAGAACTTTACTAAATTGTTAAAAATTCAGATAATTAAGAAATTATGAAGAGAAAACAATTCACAATTTCATGATATAAAAATGACCATTCTTAAATGTTAGATATTGGTGTGGATATCTCCATCTTACCTAGCTTTCTATCTATTGATCAATCATCTGTCTACGTCTTTATCCTTCCATTTACAATAATGATATTATTCATTATCCACAGTATTATGTTTCTTTCTTTGAATATATCTTGGGCATTAATAAATATAAATTTATGCCATTTTTCAATGGCTGCATAATTTTACTAGATCCTGATTTAATATTTTTCCTAATGAGAAATTTCTCCAGAGACTTGAGAGTTCTTAATGTCATAAATAATATACATTGAATAGCCTTGTGTATACATCTTTGTTCAACATTTGATCACTTCTAAATTTTCATATTCTATCTGTTATAATGTCCTCTTACATTATATGAATTGCATGAATTGCCAAGTCAGGCATAGACATTACAATCCCAAAAAGCATATTTTAGAAAATATACAACATGAAAGTGCTTTCCAGAAAAGTCTTATACTTTTGCCAACAAAGTGTCTTTCTTGTTTTTCCTATATCCTCATGCATACTAGATATTAGCAACGCTTTAATCTATTCTTTGCTAATCATATGGGCAACAAAGATTATTAAAGAAAGCTCTCATATGTATTGGGCATGTCTATGTATACACTTCATGAATTTTATTCATTTTACAATTGAGATATTCTAATTCATATAGATTTATTTTATTCATATAGTGTATATTTTGGAGAAGGCAATAGGATCCCACTCCAGTGCCTTTGCCTGGAAGATCCCATGGGCGGAGGAGTCTGATAGGCTGCAGTCCATGGGGTCGCTGAGAATCAGACACGACTGAACGACTTCACTCTCACTTTTCACTTTCCTGCATTGGAGAAGGAAATGGCAACTCACTCCAGTGTTCTTGCCTGGAGAATCCCAGGGATGGCAGAGCCTGGTGGGCTGCGTCTCTGGGGTTGCACCGAGTCGGACACGACTGAAGCGACTTAGCAGCAGCAGTGTATATTTAATTAGATTTTTTCCAAATATATAATTTATTTTGAGTTATGTGTACCACGCTTTAGTGTCAGGCTTATGCTGGCCATATAAAACAAATTGGAAAGATTCCCATCTTTTTCAGTACTCTGGAACACTTGGAAATAGTTTAAAAAATTTCAGCCCAGCTTTTTTAACCTCCTTTTTTTTTTAATTTGATTATTGTTATGTGTAGGTTTTCAATGTTTTGTATTAATTTTGTTAATTTATATTTTCTTAGAAAATTATGTTTCATTCAGACTCTAAAATCTGTCATTATAGTGAAGAATATTATATTCTTAGAATATCTTAAATGCCATGTAGCAGTGGTGTCATTCTTTTTTTCGCTCTCAGTACTATATAGTTCTGTTTTCTGTTTCTTAATTGGAATTGCAGGGACTTGATTTTGTTTTCTTAAAACCAACATACTTTTAGATTAATTCATTAATTTTCATATTCTTCTTCCTAATTCATTGCTTTGGTTTTTATGTTGGCTTTGTTATTTTTTCCTTCTACTTTCCTAAGGGATTTTGTTTTGTTTCTCTGTACTTTTTAAAAAAACTAACATCTTTAATTAATACTTAACTCATTTATTTTAGCTTTTTCATATAGAAGTGTGTTGTGTGCTTTACTTAGGAAAAAAAATTCACAGCTTTTATTTCCATCTATTTTTTTTTTTTTTTTTGCCAACAGCTCTTTAAGAAAGTGTGTGCTTCTTATTCTTTAAAATGTTACCACTTGCTTTTCTTGGTTACTTGTAAGACTAGACCATTTTGCATATTTGTTAGTCATTTATATTTCATCATTTGTGGATTATTTACCATTTGTCAGACCCTTTACCATTTGTCTTTTATGCTCTTATTCTTTCTCTTGTTTATTTTTATGAAATCAGTCATGGGTGCCTAGAGTTCTTGCATGTTCTGCCCTTCTTTCCCCATCCTACAAATTTGAACTTGTCTAAAGAATTGCCTCCTACTCCATGTGGTAGTCTTTTTCAAGGTACAGGTGTTATGACTGCAGGAACTGAACGCTGAGGGACCCTTCTTCACTACATGGGACAAACCTTTGAGAAAAAAAGTGGTATAGAAGGAATAAAGCCAAAGATTAAGAGGCTGGAAAGCCTAATGTTGAATTCTGAAGATCTTCCCTTCAATCCAAATATATAAGATAATTTGAAAAGGTAGTATTCATTTGTTATTTTGAAACAGTGAGATAGGGATTTGAAGAAAATAAAATTATTAAGAAATTGAGAATTAAATTGTAGCATAAATTTTAAACTAGAAGAAATATGTAAAGAATAAGTGATAGTATCAGATCTGAAATAGAGAGGACAATATTGAAAATAGGAAAGACTTTAAAGACTTCATTACTAATGAATGCTTATAATTTCTGAGACTTTTTCTTGTATATAACTACATGTAACTTTTTAGTATCTCCATAAAGTAGATAAAAGTTTGTCCCATTTGACAAATACTGAAACCTATGGGGGGAGAAAGTCAACTGCATGATAATGGATGGTAAACAGACTTGTGCTGGTTACCATTTTATAGAGTATAGGGATGCGGAATTATAATGATAACATCTTGAAACTTATACACTGTGTTTAAAAAAAAAAAAAAATGTATGCCAAAAGAAATCTAGTGGTTTTCCCAGGGGCTAAAATTGATGGAAAGTTCTCTTTCCTCCACATCAGCCTCCTTGTCCTAAATTATTCTGTTAAATACTTTATTTTTTTTTAATTGTTAGTACCTAGCACCCTTGTTAGCCATTCAGTAGAACTTCTCATGTAAACTTCCAGTGGTTTTTCTATTGGAAAATGTGAGTTCAGTACTCCATCTGAGTTTAATGCTTCCCTTTTTTTTTACCGTGTAGAATCTTTTCTAAGGCCTGACTGCACAAGAGATTGGTCCAAACCAAATACTAGAGATTGAGTTGGTAGCTGCTTGGTTCTCCTTGCAGCTCACCTTGGTACTATTGGAACTTACATATAGAACTTCCTTTGCCTGGAGAATCGTAAGGAGAAAAAAACAAAAACAAACTTCAACCTCTAGAATTCACTGCTCTTTCTTTTACTACCTCTTCTCATTCATATCTCAAGGGGACATAAACCATTGCTTATCAATTTCCATTTCCTAAATGTTGAAAGGATTGACATTTACGCATAGATATAAAAAGAGAGTACTAATAGTGGAATTAAGGGATGAAATAGCACTGAGAGCCCCAGAAATAAGTCCTTGAACACAGTGGGGAACTTCTGGCATTCTAGCTGCAAAAGGCCCTGTGTCTCTGAGTTGGGCATGCAGTAGATATAGGTGATAGTCTGCTTTTTATCATCTGTTCTTCCTTGAGGCTTTGTTTTTTGAAAATCCTACCTGGTGCCTGGCAGACCTTTGCAATGATCTTCCTGTGGATTAATGCATATAGAAGGATGGGCTTTAGGCACAAGAGCTAACCACCATCCTATCCTGCCAATATGTCAATGGGATCTTCACAGTCTCTTTTTAGATACCAAGCTAAATGTTCATACTGCAAAGGTCTCATAACTAATAGTTTTCAATTTTAATAAATATCTTTTTATACTCTGTTAACAGACTAGAAAGAATCTTTACACCATAGAATAACACTCACTGGTTTTAAATTTTCTCTCATCCTATTACATGAAAGAGGAATGAATCAGAGAGCTCATCCCTTGTAACGTTCCACATAGTGCCACATAGATCTACTAAAGTGTCTCCCTGGGAGAGAGAGAGTATGTGGGGCTGAGAGATGCAGAGAATTATGTTCACACATCACTGAACTTAAAAGTACCATCAGGGTTTTAGGAGCAGTGCTTTTCAGCCAAGTAGGCCAAGATGTGACCTCTATTAAATTTATGGGAATTGGAGAAATGAGGTTACTCCCTGGGTGACATGCTGTTGAATGACAGTAAAAAGTAATTAATCACTCCTACTCCTATTTGTTAAAATAGCTATGCTTCAATCTTTTTTTTTCCCCCCTTTCAAGTAGCCTTCAAATAGAGGTGTGGCCACAGTGGGTTCCTTCTACTGTGTTTCACCTTGATCTGACCAGCCAGTAATTTGCTTATGCTCTGAAGCATGTAAATGATACACATTAACCTTCAGGGTTTTTTTCAGGGATACCCCTAAACTCCAGCTATCTGATGTGCAAAGCAGATTAGAAATATGGCAGGAGTGAAATGAATTAATATAATAAATCTTCCTTCTTGCCCAGGAATTTTAGCTCATAAAGATAGCAATTTTAAAATGAAGATAATGTTAATAGCATGCTTGTTTCAAGGTATTATTTATATTATAAAGTAAATGTATTATCACATACAAAGTCAGCTCTAGTACAGTAATTATAATAGCCAGCAGTTATTGAGTGTTGACTGTGTGTTTGGCATTGTGCTAAGTTCATATAGTATTGCACTCAATATTGTCTTTTATTGATGATATCTTATTAAATACTTTACTCCTAATTTTCAGGTAAGGAACTTGGCTGAAGAGAGGGTACTAACTTATTTGACAGTAAGTTCTAAAACTATGTTTTAAATCCAGGTCTGTCATGTCACCTAGATTCTATATTTTTTAGATAGCATTTTCCTTGGCTGGCCATTAATGAGTCACAGTCATACCTAGAAGGACAAATGTGAATCTTAACAGTTATCATTAGTGCTAGTTTCTTACTTCAGTTGGGTTCAGTTCAGTCGCTCAGTTGTGTCCTAGTCTTTGCGACCCCATGAATTGCAGCATGCCAGGCCTCCCTGTCCATCACGAACTCCCGAAGTTTACCCAAACTCATGTCCATCGAGTCGGTGATGCCATCCAGTCATCTCATCCTCTGTCGTCCCCTTCACCTCCTGCCCCCAATCACTCCCAGCATCAGAGTCTTTTCCAATGAGTCAACTCTTCACATGAGGTGGCCAAAGTACTGGAGTTTCAGCTTTAGCATCATTCCTTCCAAAGAACACCCAGGCTCCCCCGTCCCTGGGATTCTCCAGGCAAGAACACTGGAGTGGGTTGCCATTGCCTTCTCCAATGCATGAAAGTGAAAAGTGAAAGTGAAGTCACTTAGTCATGTCTGGCTCTAGGTCAGTGATCACACCATCATGATTATGTGGGTCGTGAAGATCTTTTTTGTACAGTTCTTCTGTGTATTCTTGCCACCTCTTCTTAATATCTTCTTCTTTTGTTAGGTCCATACCATTTCTGTCCTTGATCGAGCCCATCTTTGCATGAAATGTTCCCTTGGTATCTCTAATTTTCTTGACAAGATCTCTAGTCTTTCCCATTCTGTTGTTTTCCTCTATTTCTTTGCATTGATCACTGAGGAAGGCTTTCTTATCTCTTCTTGCTATTCTTTGGTACTCTGCATTCAGATGCTTATATCTTTCCTTTTTTCCTTTGCTTTTCACTTCTCTTTTTTTCACAGCTATTTGTAAGGCCTTCCCAGACAGTCGTTTTGCTTTTTTGCATTTCTTTTCTATGGGGATGGTCTTCATCTCTGTCTTCTGTACAATGTCACAAACCTGTCCATAGTTCATCAGGCACTCTATCTATCAGATCTAGTCCCTTAAGTCTATTTCTCACTTCCACTGTATAATCATAAGGGATTTGATTTAGGTCATACCTGAATGGTCTAATGGTTTTCCGTATTGTCTTCAATTTAAGTCTGAATTTGGCAATAAGGAGTTCATGATCTGAGCCACAGTCAGCTCCCGGTCTTGTTTTTGCTGACTGTATAGAGCTTCTCCATCTTTGGCTGCAAAGAATATAATCAATCTGATTTCGGTGTTGACCATCTGGTGATGTCCATGTGTAGAGTCTTCTCTTGTGTTGTTGGAAGAGGGTGTTTGCTATGACCAATGCATTCTCTTGGCAAAACTCTATTAGACTTTGCCCTGCTACATTCCATATTCCAAGGCCAAATTTGCTTGTTACTCCAGGTGTTTCTTGACTTCCTACTTTTGCATTCCAGTCCCCTATAATGCGGAGAAGGCAATGGCAACGCACTCCAGTACTCTTGCTTGGAAAATCCCACGGACAGAGGGGCCTGGTGGGCTGTAGTCCATGGGGTCGCTAGGAGTCGGACACGACTGAGCAACTTCCCTTTCACTTTTCACTTTCGTGCATTGGAGAAGGCAATGGCAACCCACTCCAGTGTTCTTGCCTGGAGAATCCCAGGGATGGGGGAGCCTGGTGGGCTGCCGTCTATGGGGTCGCACAGAGTCGAACACGACTGAAGTGACTTAGCAGCAGCAGCAGCCCCATAATGAAAAGGACAGCTTTTTTGGGTGTTAGTTCTAAGAGGTCTTGAAGGTCTTTATAGAACCGTTCAACTTCAGCTTCTTCAGCATTACTGGTTGGGGCATAGACTTGGATTACTGTGATATTGAATGGTTTGCCTTGGAAACCAACAGAGATCATTCCGTCATTTTTGAGATTGTATCCAAGTACTGCATTTTGGACTCTTTTGTTGACCATGATGGCTACTCCATTTCTTTTAAGGGATTCCTGCCCTCAGTAGTAGATATAATGTTCATCTGAGTTAAATTCACCCATTCCAGTCCAGTTTCTTTTTACAACTACTTAATTCATATTCATACATGCAGTGAGACAGATATATATACCAGTCCAGTGATCTCTAAATATCTATATATGTATGTATCTATCTATCCATGTATCTGTACCTCACTGGATTACCACTAAGGAAATGGGAAGATAGTTAATATAGGCAGGGAAAGAAAGAGATAGATCAAAAGTTATTAAGCAACAGGTAAGGCACTTTTGGAGAAGGCAATGGCACCCCACTCCAGTACTCTTGCCTGGAAAATCCCATGGATGGAGGAGCCTGGTCAGCTGCAGTCCATGGGGTCGCTAGGAGTCGGACACAACTGAACGACTTCACTTTCACTTTTCACTTTCATGCATTGGAGAAGGAAATGGCAACCCACTCCAGTATTCTTGCCTGGAGAATCTCAGGGACAGGGGAGCCTGGTGGGCTGCCATCTATGGGGTCATAAAGAGTCGGACATGACTGAAGCAACTTAGCAGCAGCAAGGCACTTTTACATATAAGAATCACTGAATTCCTATTATTACCCATTTTATAGACAGTTCACTAATTCTAGAAGCAGAGGAGGCTGGAACATGTAAAAGTGGAGAGAAGAAGGACTAGATTATGTACTTGAATGAAGAAAAGAGATGGTGGAGTTTCTCTAGGGAGAAAAAGAGCACAATTCTTGCCAAGATCACAGGTCTTTGCTGGTGTCTAGGGATGAAGGCCTTGCTGGTACAGTGAGGGCCTACTGGACTGTAGGTTGTCATGTCAGAGTGACTAGTTCCGTCAGCAGGGGAGCTTTTGAGCTACTCCTTCATCCTCTTTGCTGAATAGCTGTAAAACTAAAATTAATATTTTGAGGACATTTGATAATAATTGGGGTTTTGTGGAATCTTTGGTCTTTATTAATCTGCAGTTGTATTTCTTTTAAAATTTATATTCATATCAATTAAATGTTTTTCATTACCTCATTTTGTTTAAGTGGGGGAGAGCTGGGTTATCTGGGAGTATATATTTAAAAATGTCGGGATAACCATACTAAGAGAAGTGAGATACCAAACAATTACCTGCTTTTGACAGGACATCATTTTCAAGAATTTAAGAGTAAAAGGAATTAATGAAACAATAATCTACAAATTCATTGCCCTATTAAACATTACTTGATTTCATTCTTATGTTCTCTTTTAGCTATTATGAACATTTATAGCAGTTTTAATTATTTTGGAGCAAACTCTATGAACACACAGTAGGAAAAAAGCACCCCTAAACTCACTGGCAATATGCAGTTATTTTCTGTCCACACATCTATAGGTTGGCTAAGATTGGCCATTCTAGGCAGTGTTCAGCTTGGTAGTTAACTCTGAGTTAACTATGACTTGTAACAGCAGCTGTCTGAGACATGATCTTCTCATGGAAAAAGCAGGAGTGGAAGAGAGCAAGACAACTGGACAAGCACATTGAAAGTCTCAATTGCTTCAGGTCCACTAGCATCCTGTTGGCCAAAGAAAGTCACATGGCCATGCCCAACGGCAAGGGCTGAGGCCATGGCTAGGATATGGATGAATAATGTATGATTGGGTGGGGGTGGGGTGAAGAATTGGAACAAATAATTTAATCTACTGCAAGCAGAGAAATATATTTATTTCCCTAAGAATTTCTTTTCCAAATTCTTCAACCACACATACTCATGTGAAGGTGTGCCATGTGGGGTGTGACACAAAATAAAAGTTTAGGTCTTTACTACCACCGGTGTCTTCCTTTTCTTCCAGTAACGCTGAAGTTCTTTCAGGATAGAAACAGTTCTGAGATTGTATGTTCCACAGAAATTTAAGGAGTTGTTGCATTAAAAACATTTCTCAGGTCAAATAAGCTACTGATAAGCCTAACTGGAGAGGTACTAAAACTACTTAACATACTAATATATACTGCAAATATCTAAGAGGAAGATATGGCAAACAGTATTTCACAAACTTATTTGACCGTAGAATCCCTTTCCTGCAACAAACTAATTTTTTTAAAAAAAGAACATCTTGAAGCACAGAATTTTGTGAAGTTCATTTTGGGAAATGCTATCCTAAGGCAACTTCCATCTTTCTTTCTTCTAAGTTCAAGTGGGGCTGGCATCTGGTTAATGCTCCAATTTTGAGATAAATGTTTCTAAAAAGAATTTGAGGAGAGGAAGAAGCCAGGTTAGCACATCTGATCTGAAGGCAATGTAATTTTATTATTGATGTGAGCTAATATACTCTATTTCAGTTTATATGTTACTCATGTTACTATTACATTAGTCAGATTTAAGCATGTCTCACTGTCTTTTAAAATTCTCTTTTTAAGCATTTCAGAGGTGTTTGTGTACATATTTAAAGCACACTGGAACTTACTGTTTGTAGATGTCAAGAGATTTTTTTTTTAGGCTCAGGAATAATGGTATTCTGGGGTCATTTAGTCCTTTCTGTTATATTAGATATAAAAATCTAATTAGTATTAAGTTTGTTTTTCTGTTTTCTTTTGTTTTACATTATCAATACCAATGCTTATTTTCCTTCTTTACTTCTCAGAACATAAGTTTAAACTAACAACTTGATGTTGTGCTATGGAGAATAACACTTTTTAAAAAACACCCATGAGACTGGGACAGTTTTAGCTCAGTAGGAAATATTTTTTTACACATAAAATTTTTATAGAATGTTATAAATGAAAAAAAAATTATTTTAAATATCTGAGACTTTACGGCCAGTCATAGATAGTAAAACGTTTGAAGAATATGTTATATTATGTGGATAAAGGGACTGTATTAATTAACATTGTGACTTTTTAAGAGTTTGCTTTTAAAAATAGGATAAAGGAAAATGATTCACTATCTTTGAGGTAAAATGTCAGTATGTTTCTGCATAATCCCTTTCTTATCAATATATTCTAATGTCAAAAGAATGATTATGTGGTCTGTGATGTTCTGGCATGGTGAATATGACAGGCAGTGCATGGTCCCCAGTTCCAAGGGGCAGCAAACTCTTTGGAACCTTTCAAGAGAGTTTCTGGAGAGGAGCTGAATGGTTAATTCTATACTACTAAAAATATTTTCATGGGGCTTTGCAATTTATATAAACCTTTATGAAAGTGAAAGTGTTAATCACTCAGTCGCATCCGACTCTTTGCAGCCTCATGGACTGTAACTTGCCAGGCTCCGTTTTCCATGGAATTCTCCAGGCAAGAATACTGGTGTGTGTAACCATTATTGTCTTATTTTCTCTTCACCGAAGCTCTAAGAAGGTCAGGCAGCCACTGACTGCCAGTTTGTGGGTGATAAAATTAAGATTCAGAGAAATCTAGTGACCTGCCTAAGGTCACATGGTTCATAAATAGACGATGAAGAAACTAAAAATATTTCTTCTCATTTCAAATTTAGTGTGTTTCCCCTATCTTTGAATGTTTCCTTCTGAGCTGTTTTGTTTACAACGCTTGCTTTCTGATTACTAAAGTATATAGTTCATGTTACAAATTAGACTTCATCTCTCTCTCATGACTAGTTGAAAAATGGTGGAAAGGGTGGGAGCTTAGGAAAAATAGTATGGTCTTCAATTTTAAATATTTTAGGCAAAAAGAGGCATAAAAGCAATGATAAGAAGATCTGAATTCCTCAAGCGACTATTTAAGCAATAATTTATGAGTCTTTGCAGAGAAAAAAAAGTTTATATAGTACATGCAAGTCATTCCTCCATACAAGGATAAAACTTTATTTAAAGCACAACCACTGAAGTTTCAATATAAAAGCAGGCATGCTGTTTCCCAGAGCTGGTGGGGAGATATAATGGAAGGAGTACTTTTGCTAGAGAACTAATCAAGATTTCAAGGGATGTGAGAACAGGTGATAACTTACTTTGATGGCTCTCAGTCCAAGTGCATAAGAAGGGAACGATTACCTTCTCTTTCACCAACTAATACCCTCACATCAGAGTCTCCTAAAGGCTCTGTGAAAATGTTTTCCTTTTCTAAAATAAAGGGAAAGACTCACCCAGACAAATAGGAAGTGAGTTTCTGTATTGACCTTGTTTGGGAAATTCAGGTTTAACATGAAGACAACACTTCCCATCTCCTGTCTGTCTATATGCTAACTAATAGCAGGAACCCCTAGGAGAAAAATGTATGAAGGAGAAAATATATTCCTACTTCAATATTTTAGCTAGTTACAAGTGATGGGGAGAAATTTCATGAGGAAATGTGATAATTATAACACAGATGTAGTGAATTATACTATAATGTAACTTAAATTTGTTAAATTTCATTTATTACCAGAAGAATATAATTTTGTATGCCATGAACTCCGCTAAGCCCTTTACTTGTATTATCTTATAGATTCAGTATTATTTTCACCTTATTATTTTCACTTTATAGATGACTTCAGGCATAGACAGTTTAAATAACTTCCTCAAGGTCACAAAGCCATAGTAAACAACTAAAAATACTTGGATTCAGATTCACATAACTCAGAGCCCTGAGGATATTCTCTTAACTACTGCCTTTTACTTATTTAAATTGTTATTGGAGTATAGTTGTTGTATTTTGGCTGTATGGCAAAAGGAGTCAGTTATACATATATTCGCTCTTTTAGATTCTGTTTCCATATAGGTCATTACTGAGTATTGGATAGAGTGCCTTGTACTATACAGTAGGCTTTTTATTAGTTATCTATTTCATATGTAGTTAAACTACTGCATTTTAAAATAATCTACTATTTAAATACTGACTACTACAGCGCTGGTACTTTAGTACCAGGTCCCAGACCAGAAATATGTATATCTTTCTATAGGAAATGTCTGTATCTGTCCCTTATCAGTCATGACAAAGTTAAAAAGACAAATGTATTGAGGAAAAAATAAAGAGTTAAAAGCATCATATCTTTAGAATGGGGAGTTCTTTGGATAAAAACATACCAGGTGGTTAAATGTATCTGAAGACTCAACAACTAGCAACACGCACTGATTCTATTTTAGTTGTTGCCATGTCATATTAACTGTGGATCATACTTGAGTGGTTCTGACCATGTAAAATCATTTTAACACTGACGCCAGATGACCAGAAAGGAGAGATGATATCAAGTACTACTTTAACTCATCGACTTCCCAATTGTCAGATTTGCACATTATCTTAGTCTCTTTTTACTGCCAAGAAATGATATCAGGACAAGCCAGATGAATAAGAATTGCTTTCCCCCTAATTAGTATTACAGATCTTCCTTAAGGGTCCTTGTGAGTCCTGAGGCCACGTCACTTTCCAAAAATACCCATTGAGCAGCTGCAGACTCTCCATTGCCCAACCTTTATGGCTCTTTCACACTAGTGTTTGGTAATGATGAATAGAAGGAAACAGGTCTGCAGATGAGAAGGAAATCTTCTTGCTGTTATTTTCCATCTATCATGGTTACACTAATTACAAGAACCTGGGAAAGTTTGCAGTACAAACCCATTTTGCAATTCTGGCCTACATATGATATCTAAAAATGTCTATCATTAATGTCACCCTGAAAATGTTTTAGTTTGTTAAAGAATTTCTCTAGGTGCCCAAATTTATAAAGTTACTGTCTGAAATATGATACTGTCAAAAGATTGACAGTGAGTTGATATAGATAGGGCAGAAGTTCAGGTGCAATTCTCTGTATTTCTTGTGAGCTTGACAAGTCACAAATATTGTGTATGCAGTCCTCATTACGACTTGAAATCACTGCTAGTCTCAAGGAATGCATTGTTGATGATAATATGGTGAACATAAAAAAGAAAAAGCATATCCATGATGAAACCCTCATTTAAAATAGGTCAAAAAATTAAAAATAATCTCCAAGCCCCTTCTCTAAAATGAAACCCCATCATTGATAAAATGACATTTTTTTCTTTGTAGGTTATAAAAATTGTCTTTTTTTAATACATAAGGGAAGAAAAAACAATGATATTACTACATCTTTTCCATATGATTTTATGTCTTTATCTTTTATTTACTTTAAAATATGTTTTCTTTCATCACTTAGTATTGAGTCAACAGAAATAATCATATTCAGTGATCAAATAGTACATGTTAAAGCTATAATTCCCAATCAATAACACAAAAAATGTAAACCAAAATTTCTCTCATTTTATTTATTCAGTTCAGTTCAGGCAGTCGCTCAGTCGTGTCCGACTCTTTGCAACCCCATGAATTGCAGCACGCCAGGCCTCCCTGTCCATCACCAACTCCCGGAGTTCACTCAAACTCACGTCCATCAAGTAGGTGATGCCATCCAGCCATCTCATCCTCTGTTGTCCCCTTCTCCTCCTGCCCCCAATCACTCCCAGCATCAGCATCTTTTCCAATGAGTCAACTCTTCACATGAGGTGGCCAAAGTACTGGAGTTTCAGTTTTAGCATCAGTCCTTCCAAAGAACATCCAGGACTGATCTCCTTCAGAATGGACTGGTTGGATCTCCCTGCAGTCCAAGGGACTCTCAAGAGTCTTCTCCAACACCGCAGTTCAAAAGCATCAATTCTTCGGCACTCAGCTTTCTTCACAGTCCGACTCTCACATCCACATATGACCACTGGAAAAACCATAGCCTTGACTAGACAGACCTTTGTTGGCAAAGTAATGTCTCTATCTTTTAATATGCTGTCTAGGTTGGTCATAACTTTCCTTCCAAGGAGTAAGCGTCTTTTAATTTCATGGCTGCAATCACCATTGCAGTGATTTTGGAGCCCCCCAAAATAAAGTCTGACACTGTTTCCACATCCATTCCCCATGAAGTGATGGGACCAGATGCCATGATCTTCGTTTTCTGAATGTTGAGCTTTAAGCCAACTTTTTCACTCTCCTCTTTCACTTTCATCAAGAGGCTTTTTAATTCCTCTTGACTTTCTGCCCTAAGGGTGGTGTCATCTGCATATCTGAGGTTATTGATATTTCTCCTGGCAATCTTGATTCCAGCTTGTGCTTCTTCCAGTCCAGTGTTTCTCATGATGTACTCTACATATTAATCAATAAAGGAAACAGTTTTCCCACCCAGTGTATGAGTAGCAAAATGTTATTAATGTTCTCGGCAAAATTATTCCTGAAATGTTATTTTAATAATTCTTAATTTTTGAAAATGTGGGATTATTGGTGAGGGTATATGTGAAGGAAAACACATCTGTTGTGATTAGAACTATAACAGGGGTTCCAGATATTGCAAACAAAAATACATGACACCTATTTAAAACAATTTCATATAAACAATGTTTATATAAAACAATTTTTATAAATTATTTAGTATAATTCATGTCACATATATTTACATATTCCATACCATACCATACCCTAAAATATCAACAATGTTTATCATTGTTGAGTCATGGAATTGTTTGCAGTTTTAATGTTCTTTTCTTTATGCACTGAGTGTTTGGGGTTGTATGCAACTTGATTTTCTAGAACAGAAGTCTGGGAGGGGACAGAACACAAGTCTTGTGTTTTTGCAATGCCCTAAGGTAAGATCCCTAGAGAAGGGAATGGCAATCCCCACCAGTATTCTTGCTTGAGAATTCCATGGACAGAAGAGCCTGGCGGGCTATAGTCCATGGGGTTCCAAAGAGACTGAAGTGACTAACACCTTCACTAAGGTAAGAGATTCCCTAAACCCAGGCTAGGACTTCTTTTACCAAAATCCACTGAATTACTCTGCAGAAAGGAGGAGTCAGAAAAGAAATTCCTCAGAGGATCAAGACTAGGCAAACACTGGAGAGTCAGAAAGCAGGCATGCACACTACAGAGGTGACTGGAGCCCTCTCTGTCAAGGAGGAGAAACCAAGAATGGGCTTTTCATGTTGAGATTCCACAGTGCTAAGTGAAGCCACTTCAGGACCCTTCACTTGCCATTTGATTGTTCTTACTGACACCTAGGGCTGTGGGTGTGAATTAGGATGGAGAAGAAAGGAAGGAGGAGGATGGTGAGAAGTGTGAGATCCAGTGGAGACATGTGGGGAAGCCACCAGGGAGAATTTTATCATTTTACAGAAATAATGTCTTAGATATCACTTTTTCTATCAAAATTATATTTGACTAATGGGAGAATCAAGTTTAGGCAACTTCTGTTCTTGCCAAGACTGAATTTAGGCAAGCACTAGACAACTCCTGAATGGATTCCCTGATTTTTGAACTTATAAAATGGTCTTGCGGTGATGATCAAAAGCACATGTCTTCGAGTCCTGCCTTCTTGTTAAAGTTGGAGAGTTCTGCATAAACATGCTTGATGTCCCCCAAGTTATCAAGGGTCCTAAATTGTTGGGGAGAAAAGAATTATATCTGCTACAGGCTCAGAATATGATAAATTCTCTGAAAATGTACTTTGAGAACAGGCAGCAGCCTGTTCTCATGTGTTCTATTGTAAAATTTGAGAAGGAGTGAGAAAGGACCACCAAAACTGCTGCTTCATAAAGATGTCTTGTCTTTCCCTTAGACATCATTTAAGAACGACTGTTTATCAAGTATCAAAAATCAGAGTCTCATCTGGGAATTTATAGTTCAGAAATAGGAGAGTCAGAGAGAGGGAATGCGAGGGAGAGAGAATGAACCTGCAAGCACAGTAGCTAACAGATGCCTGCCAGTGACCAGGCAAACAACTTTAAAATAGACTTGTATTCTTTACTCAAATTAAAAATGCCATATGACTTGTTTCTATTCAATTAACTGCTTGCTCCTCATAGCCAGTCAGGCCAGAACTTCCACCACCACTCTTTTCCTCTGCCAAGTTCCTGTTTATGTGTTAAGACTGGAGGGTAGAGGGAATGCTATTTGCCTCCAGCTGATGCAGATTAATAACTGAGACACAGGAACCATTTGGGAGAATAATGAGTCGCTTCCTGGTCTAAACACCAGCTCCAGGCGATGGTTGACCAAACAAATACAAAATCATAAGGAGGAAAATGGAGGCCTCTGTTGAATCTTGAAAGAGGAAAAATCGAAATACATAAAAGTGTATTTTAACAAGCAGGTAGTAATTTTATGGAACATGTGCCTTCAAGACGGGATATAGGCCAGCAACAACAATGATGACAAACCAGGAAAAGATAGAGGACTTTAAAAATGTTGTGAAGTAAATGACACAACACAGTTCTCACTTTAAAAAATGTTCATTAAACCACTGGAAAAGGGAAAAGAAATTAACATCTGCCAGATGAATTGCCTAGAAATTTTAAATCCATGTTAAGTAATTGAGTGATAGTTGCATTCTTGTCTTTGGTTACATTTTAAAGGAACATTGTTGGTACTTAACATTTATGTGTGACATCAATGTTTACTTTCATATACATAAAGCATTTATTGTGCCATGCTGTTATTCTACAGGAGTTGTTCAGTTGCTAAGTTGTGTGCCACTCTTTGCAACCCTGTGAACTGTAGCACACTAGGCTTCCCTGTCCTTCACTATCTTCCGGAGCCTGCTTAAACTCATGTCTATTCAGATGGTGATGCCATCCAACCATCTCATCCTTGGTCACCCCCTTCTCCTGCCCTTAATATTCTATAGTATTAAGTATTAATTTAAACATGACTGTTTCATCAAATACATTTTTTTGGCGTTTAGGATGAACATATGACTTTTCCACCTTTGGTCTATAAATGTGGTAGTTACATAAGTAGAATAGCCTCTGGCTGATCCTAGGCTACTGAACCATGATTTACTCTGAGAGGCCATCTATGATGCCCCCATATAAGGTTAGATCCTCCTGTTAGGTGTCCCCATGGCACCACATACCAGACCTGCCCCCAACATTTGCAAGGCCTGGGGCAAGAATATAAATGAAGTACTACATCCCATTTGTCTAAATATTTTAAAACTATCAATCAAGCTAGCAACCTATTAAATAAAATATGTTCCATCCTCCTACCATGACAAATAGATCCACAAAACCACCTGGAAAACAAGGTCCAAATTAGAATTTTCAGAATCTTCAGAGCTCTGTTCTAGAACATGACTTTGGGGGAGAAGTGGCCCCCGCCCCTTGTCTATAGTCTGTAGGCACTCCTCTTTCTCTTTCCCTTCCCACTCCTGTCTCCAACCGGAGCTGCCAGGGGATTCCTCTGCCTGTGTGTGGATCACTCAGACCACACATTCAAGCCCTGTTCACAGCCTTCCCCAAGCATTGTGTTTTACCTGTCCACTGCTGGGCATATAAGCACAAGCTCAACATTCAGTAGGTGGATACAGAGACATCTGCTCTGGCCCTAGGAGTGGGTTTAGACCATTCGAGGAGGAAACTCTGGCATTCCTGTTACTCAGAGGAGGGTCTAGTAGGGATTGTGAGCTCCAGATGGACATGTCTAAGATATCTCATAGATGTCTGCTGTCTCCTTGCCTGGTGAGAAGGGGCACTGTGGGTGGTGGGGTGGGGGCAGAGAGAGTTTCTCTGAAACCTAGGACTGAGGCCAAAGACCCTTTCTGTCTGAGTCTAAGGGTAGTAGTGCCTTGAACCATCCTATCGTTACACTTCTCACAGTTTTTTCTCACTACTCTTTTTCTTAATTCTTTAAGCACTGGATCTGTCTTGTTCATTCTTGCATCACAGGTTCCTAACATGGTGCCTGGCATCAATTAGGTATTTATAAATATTTCTGGAATGAAAAAAATGCTAATCATCTTTAAAACAGGCTACATCTTTTAAAATATATCTGTGAAATTTATAAAAATTATAATGTTTTAGGGCTTAATGAATAATTTTAATTATAAGTCAAAGTTTTATAGGCTTCAGCTTTTTACTACATTGATATAAAACTGGAAGTAAATAGCATACATATAATTAAAACTCATACACATAGAAACTGAAAAATCCTTTCAAATGATAATAGAGAGAAGGGAATATTTTAAAATTTGACAAGATATTTAGGAAGAAAATCTATATGCAGGCAGTATTCCTAACATAATTCTCTATTAAGAAACTTTGAAGCATTTTAATCAGTACTAATTGGGAAATGGTTATAGTATATCAAGTTGATGAAGTATTATACTATAAGCTGATGGAATTATAATAAGGATTAATGATAATATGAAAAATATGTGCAATATAATTTTAAGTGAAAAAATACAATGCAAAATGTATACCACATATTTACAATAACAGAGTTATTTTTATGTATGAAAAAGATGGGCCAAACAGGAAAATGACAACAACTGCATCAGTGTGGTAGAATTGTGGTTCAGCTTTTTCTTTTAAAAATAATTAAACAATATAGCAAAGCCTCTGTCCAAAACTAAAACTTTAATAATACTAAATAAAACCACTTAAGTATGAGTGGATTTTGAGTGCCAAAGGGTATTTTTTTCTGTTAGTTTTTGTTTACTCATGCTCTATACATTGATGTAACTTTATTTAGAAAAGTAGAGTAACCGAATTTTATACTCACACCCATATGATTATATATAGTCATATACATAAATGTATATTTAAATATAATTTATATTAAAAAAGGTTTCTTTTATTGTTTTTGGCTGTGCTGGGTCTTTGTTGATGTGCACACTTTTCTCTGGTTGTGGTGAGTGGGGGTACTCTCTAGTTGCGCTACACGGGCTTCTCACTGCAGGGGCTTCTCCTGTTGTGGAGCACAGGCTCTCAGGCACATGGGCTCAGTAGTTGTGACTCCTGGGCTCTGGAGCACAGGCTCAGTAGTTGCCACACACGGGCTTAATTAGTCTGTTGCATGTGGGATCTTCTTGGATCAGGGATCGAATCTGTGTCTCTTGGTCTGGCAGGCAGATTCTTTACCACTGAGCCACCAGGGAAGCCTGAAATGTATGTATGTGTATATATATATATAGATTTATATTTATATTTAAATATAATTTTTATTTTTAATTTTTATATTGTTCACTGAGATAAATTTAGACACACTGGAGAAAGCCCATAGGAAAGGAAATGTAACCTGAAATTTTCCTTATAAAAACTAAGGACTTTTAGCCTGGAGAAGACCCAAATTATATTTCATATATGTCTTAGATACAAACTGCGGTCCTCTAGAAAAGGCCCCAGACATTTATTTATTTACTCACTCACTCATTCATTCAACAAATGTTTAGGAGACTGCTGTGCTTGAGAGCCTTTGCCAGATGCTGGAGAAGTGATGGATAGTACTAGCAGGTGAGTGACCATGGAAGCTACTGTGACGTCCTGATGGGAGAAAGTATAATCAGAGGATGTAACAGGAAGGAAGGAAGGTTTCCGTGAACCTAGGTTAAACACTTCTCCTGGTCAGAGCTGTTCAAGGATGGACCGACCGCCTACAATGAAGTAAATTCCTTTTCAGGGTGCATGACCCATTGGTAGTGATGATGGTATTTTTAAAAGTAGATACGTAATTGGACCAGAAGACTTCTGAACTTTGAGATTCCCTCTATTTCATGCCCAAATCAGAGACAAGTACAACAGAGGAGACCAAAGAAGGGAAACAAGACTCAAACTACCTGGGTAGAGAATTGGTTTGGACATAAGAGACAAACTTACTTTCAGAGGAATGATTTTTCTTCAGGTTGTGACTAGAAGATAGAGGGAATGATGACAGGTTGAGGAAACACACATCTTGTGTGGAGCCTTCTCTTCTCCTTTACAGGCAGGAGGCTGCATCTGATGGACCCTGCAAGTTTATCTCAGCTTAGCTATTGAAATGTTCTTATCTGTGGATGGCTGAGGAAATTAGTACCTGAGAGGAAGCTTCAGGAAAAGAGCTGGGAGGCAGAGGAGGCAGAGGAGTCAACAGCTGAGATAGAAAGCATGATTGTCTGCATCAGTGACAGCCGTCAGGGGAAGCAAGGATAGGACCCATTAGTTTCTGCAGAAAATGAGCCAGCAGAGGCTCTGAAGAGGGGCATCTCTGTGACTTGAGGGAACCTGAAGAAACGGTGGTGGCAGTTTCTTGGTGCCAGGACATGAGAGGCAAGGGTGACGAGCTGTCACCATCAGAGGTTTTGCAGGTGAGCCTGTTTCAGTCAGGAGTGAGAAAAAGGCACTGGTGAGTCATTGATGAGCAACGAGGAAAGGATTGGGATGCCAGGCAGGAGGAAGTGGGAGGAACTAGTAAACTGTTCCTCCTGGATTCAGCACACGCAGCCCTTTCCATACAGCAGGCCCTCGGGCGTGGCTGGGTTTGTGATTTCTGACCTGAAGGTTGGAATTGCGGATTGTAATCACACTCTTTATTTTTCAGATGTACTCTTTACTAAAAGTCCTGTTGTTAACAGGTGCTGCTGAACTCCCTCAATGAAAATTAAAAAAAAAAAAAGAAATTCAGACTAAAAGCGTATCCTTATGAATTAAGGTGCTTCCACATCACCGTGTCATGTCACCCTGAGATCATTTCTTCACAAATGAGGAAACTGAGGCATAGAACTCACAGGGATTAGATGGGAAGGAGCCAGACTGAAAATGCAGGTTTTCTGATTGCAGTTACTGAATGCTTTCCACTGAATTGCTAGCACTGTACTTGTCAAGGAAAGCGGCTGCAGTTTGTCATGCTCCTTGGAAATTTGTGCTTCTTTTGTCAAAATAGTATACAAATCGATGAATTTAACATGAGAGCAATAATCTATTAAAGCACAAGAATATGGTAAAAGTAGGGATGGTGCTTTAGTTTTTCACAAGTGTTAATGAGATAAAGAATTATGAGTGGGAAGATTGTGATCATTACGTATGTCGAGTATAAATATAATCCAGTTGGCTTCTGAACAACCCTTTTAGGAATAAAGACTGCTGTTTTGCCCTTAGTCTGAATCACACTGTTGGTCTCAGGACAATTAGATGGGAGAACACTGACAACTCACCTTATGTATTAACACGTCTGGGGAAAGTTGCTCAAAGAATATGCCTTATTGATATGCATCTACTACCATCATTTCTGCGCATAGAGGGTAAAATGTATTCCCTTTCTTTTTTCCTTCTGACTTAGTTCATTTTTATCATTAGATAGTTTAATATTTTCTTTATAGCCTTCTTTGCCCTTAAAATTAGGGGAAATGTACCTAATGAGTAACTTTAACTTAGAAGAATGTCAGTAATAGGGGGAATAGATCCATAAGCAAATTCATGAATGTTGTACTTCTAATATAAAATATAATCATTTGTTTTTTTAACTGGGTCTCTAACTTTATAGCCATCTTTTGCTCTCAGAATGGGTTTGGATTAATACGTAGAAATGAATTTGTCTGTTTTCCCCTTCTTGTAAAGGCCCCCTCTCAGTCTCTGTTCTCACAGAATGACATTTCACATTAGGGTCATATTGGCACTTGGTTCGCTTCATAATTATCTGTTTGTATGAGTGCCCTCATTAGTAAATTTGCTAATATTTCCTCATTATGAACTGAGGTCTGTTTACACATTAGTCTGTTTTTGCATTAGTCGTTTGTGTATTAAGCCAGCCAAAAATAACATGTTTTCATTTAGAACTATCTGATGATAAGTAAAGAGTAATAGGGAACAGATTAGGCACTAGAAAAATAATTCAGTGTAATGTATAAATAAAGGTTGACTTGATCAAGTAAAAAAAAAAAGTTGAAAAAATTATATTTGTAAATTGAAAAACAAGCTTTTAACTTAAAATGAATTGATTTTAAAATGATGTTTGAAGACCTAGTCCCCACATTTGAGAAACTGCAGATCAGGTTATTAAAAGCAGATGCAGTGTAGGCATATTCATGGACATCTCTTCAAGGTTCTTTAGGTTTTTTCTTTACATCTTGCAAACATCTTGGCTAATAAAATGTTGGCAATCTAGATTTAAAAAATTTTATGCTCATTCATGAAATAAAATATCTATGAACCACAGCTCTAGATGATGTCATATGCCATAGCATCTCATTCTTCCTTTATTAGAACACATACCACATTTCATTTTCATTGTTTTTTTATTTCTGAATGAGAATCCTCATGAAGAGAGACCCCCATGGATTGCATTCCTGGAGCCTGATGCAATGCCTGGCATAGAACAGGAACACGATAAAATTTTGTTGAATGACATTGCACTGTGCAATAAAAATTTGTTTGCAAGATGTACTTTTTGTTCTGGATTATCTTTTTAAGGATGTTTGTATATTGAGCAGCTTTGGAAGAGAGAGGTCGTGTTTCCCTCTGGAGAAAAGGAAAGGCATGCTTATTATTCATTGTAAATGATTCAGGTTCCCTAAAGTTGGGGTTCTTCTTCTATAATACAGTCCACAGTGGTTGCAGCTATCTGTCAGACCTCTTCTGAATCACTCCTGTGGGACTTGGCAGATAAGAGGGGCCGAGGCAAATGTGATGAGGCTCATGCTACTTGCTCGGCCATGAATAATGAAGTGCTTTGTTTGTGATCCAGGAGTCTCATGCCTTCTGCTGCCACCAGTGAACTCTGGCAGGCTTCTAGTTAGCTTTCAAGCAGAGTATATTTCATACTCTTCACAATTCTTCACAAGCCAATGGTTGAGAAGGAAGCAATTTAGCATATACTATGTTTTTCATTAATCAGAAGGTGGGGTAGGTAGAACACAAGCTTCCCAAAGACATTTACATCCTATCCCCCAGAATCTGTGAATACATATCGAGAAGAGGAGGAACTAAGGTTGCAGATGGAATTAAGGTTGCTAATTGGCTGCCTTCAAGATAAATAGATTATCCTGGATTATTTGGATGGGCTCAATGAAATCACAAGGGTTCTTTGAATGTGTAAGAGTGAGGCAAGAGTCAATGTCAGAGTCAGGAGAGAAATTGCACTGTAGATTTGAAGGTGATGGAAGGGGCCACAAGCCAAACAATGCAGGCAACATCTGCAAGCTGTACAAGGCAAGGAAATAGATTCTCCAACAGAGCGTCCAGAATGAAAGTGGTCCTCTTACCATGACTTAATTTTAGTACAGTGAATCTCATTTAGTCAGTGAGCCTAAGGTAATAAATTGTGTTTAAGTTGGTGATTTTTTACAGCAAGCTCAGAACACTAATACAGAGGGGAATGTGTTAAGCCTTCCTGACAGGGAAAGTTTTGGGTTTTTTCCTCCTTGCCTGCCTGGTTTATGTTCATCCTTTGGGCCTCAGTTGAAATGTTCTATCTTTTCTAAGGAGAGTTCCCTGTTCTTCCTTTCTGTAGTAGCCCCTCCTGATACTTTCTTTTAGAGCACTACGATTTTTGTACAAATTATAATTAAAATCAGGTTCTGATGTAATTTTTCTGCAGCTAAAACCTTATACATAGCTCAAAGTACTGGAGTTTCAGCTTTAGCATCATTCCTTCCAAAGAAATCCCAGGGCTGATCTCCTTCAGAATGGACTGGCTTGGATCTCCTCGCAGTCCAAGGGACTCTCAAGAGTCTTCTCCAACACCACAGTTCAAAAGCATCAATTCTTCGGTGCTCAGCCTTCTTCACAGTCCAACTCTCACATCCATACATGACCACAGGAAAAACCATAGCCTTGACTAGACAGACCTTTGTTGGCAAAGTAATGTCTCTGCTTTTTAATATGCTTTTTATAGTTGACTCTTGAACAAGTTAAAGGCTCCAACTCCCACACAGTCAAAAACCTGTGTGTAACTTTACAATCAACCCTCCATATCCTTGGTTGCAGCTCCACAGATTCAACCAACTGTGGACCATGTAGTACTGAAGTATACATTTAGTGAAAAACATCTGCATATAACTGGACTTATCCAGTTCAAGCCCAAGCTGTTCAAGGGTCAAATGTAGTAGCTTTTAAAACCTTTTCAGTGCCTTTTCTTGGCTAGTAAAATGATGGCAATCTATATTAACCCACATTTAAAAATTATTATGCTCGTTCATGAAATAAAAAGTCTATGAACCACAGCTCTAGATGATGTCATATGCCATAGCATCTCATTCTTCCTTTATTGGAACACATACCACATTTCATTTTCATTGTTTTTTTATTTCTGAATGAGAATCCTCATGAAGAAAGACCCCCATGGATTGCATTCCTGGAGCCTGATGCAATGCCCGGCATAAAACAGGAACATGATAAAATTTTGTTGAATGACATTGCATTATGCAATAAAAATTTCCCAGAAATTAATATGTACATAATGATACTGGAAGTATTAAGATTATATTCAGCATGCAAATGCCACAAGATAAAAACCTTCAAAAGTTATTTTATTTGAGACAAAAACAGTCATCGCCTTTGCATACTCCTAAAATTATACTAATATTTCCAAATCAGTGACCTCAAAAGATATTGATATTCCTCATAAAGATTCCTATGTAACTTAACAGATTTCTTTTAGATCTTGGTAATAATAAAAAATTATCTCTTCTCATGGATCAGTATTGTTTAAAATTAGTAAATGAATTAGTTAACTAACTAAATGAATTCCTTTTCCCTTTTTACCTTGGTTTTTAATCAGTAAAGAATAAGTTTCTTGATTTACTTTATTTCCTCTTTCCCATCCTACTTTCTCTGTCCCTTTTCTATCTGTCCTCTTTTTCACTTGTGTTCAGTTCAGTCACTCAGTCATGTCCGACTTTTTGCACTCCCATGAACTGCAGCATGCCAGGCCTCCCTGTCCATCACCAATTCCCGGAGTTCACTCAAACTCATGTCCATCGAGTTGGTGATGCCATCCAACCATCTCATCCTCTGCCGTCCCCTTCTCCTCCTGCCCTCATTCTTGTTACTTTGCTTTTATCTTACCTATGTTTCTTTGTAAGCTAACACTTGTGATTTCTGGAGGGGAAAAAAAAAAGAATTAAGGTACTAACTGGTTCAATCACTGATACATTGAGGCTCCAACACACTAAGCTTGTCCTACACACTTCCGTCTAATTTTGTCTGATGTTCTCACAGTAAGAATAACATCCAATTTCCCACTGAGCAGTTGACCTGGTAACTAGTTAAATAAATGAACCATAAATGTTTAAAGTCAAACCCCCTCTTGGACAATATACTCTCTATATAATTGTAAAAAGGAAAGTAATTTTGAGCTAAAGGGGAATTGTAAGTATACAGTTGTGAATATTCAGGAAACGACCATAAAAAACCAACATATATTTGCTGCTGCTGCTGCTGCTGCTAAGTCGCTTCAGTTGTGTCCAACTCTGTGTGACCCCATAGACGGCAGCCCACCAGGCTCCCCTGTCCCTGGGATTCTCCAGGCAAGAACACTGGAGTGGGTTGCCATTTCCTTCTCCAATGCATGAAAGTGAAAAGTAAAGTGAAGTCGCTCAGTTGTGTCTGACTGTTCGTGACCCCATGGACAGGGCTCCTCCGTCCATGGGGTTTTCCAGGCAAGAGATGGAGTGGGGTGCCATCGCCTTCTCCGATATTATCTAGTAGGTATATATTATTTATATATAAGCTAAAATGTACCAAGATCAGGGTCTTTTCCAATGAGTCAACTCTTCACATGAGGTGGCCGAAGTATTGGAGTTTCAGCTTTAGTATCAGTCCTTCCAATGAACACCCAGGACTGATCTCCTTTAGAATGGACTGGTTGGATCTCCTTGCAATCCAAGGGACTCTCAAGAATCTTCTCCAACACCACAGTTCAAAAGCATCATGGGATTGGGGGCAGGAGGAGAAGGGGACGACAGAGGATGAGATGGCTGGATGGCATCACCGACTCAATAGACATGAGTTTGAGTAAACTCCAGGAGTTGGTGATGGACAGGGAGGCCTGGCGTGCTGCGATTCATGGGGTCGCAAAGAGTTGGACACGACTGAGTGAATGAACTGAACTGAACTGAAAATGTACCAGGACAGGTTTCCCTATGAAATGATCCTAGAAATATTAGAATTAGGTCTAGTCAAAAGATTTTCAAAGGGATTTGAATGAATCTGCATCTTTTTGTTGTTGTTCAGTCGCTCAGTCTTGCCTGACTCTTTGCAACCCTATGGACTCTAGGTTTCCCTGTCCTTCACCATCTCCCAGAGCTTGCTCAAACTCATGTCCATTGAGATGGTGATGCCATCCAACTATCTTGTCCTCTGTCGTCCCCTTCTCCTCCTGCCTTTAATCTTTCTCAGCACCAGGGTCTTTTCTAATGAGTCAGCTCTTCCCATCAGATGGCCGAAGTATAGGAGCTTCAGCTTCAGCATCAGTCCTTTCAATTAATAAAGGGTTTATTTCCTTTAGGATTGACTGGCTTGATCTCCTTGCAGTCCAAGGGACTTCAGCTCTATATCTTTAGCTCTAGTTAATCACAAAGGGTACTAGTAAATGGAATATAAGCTTTTCTATTGGATCATGTATTGATAAATACAGTATGTGACTTTACGAGAGTTTTTCTTCTTCTTCTTTTTTTTTTTAATCAAACACCAATTTCTGTGAAGTGGGAGTTGGAAGGAGAAGTGAGGATGGAATGAGCTTCTTCCTGTGATGGGCAGGGCACAGGGGTGAGTAATAGGCCACCTCGGAACATTTCCACTTGATTTTTCTAAATTTATTGAGCTCATATTCAGCCATTGGTTGTAGGCATCTGTTCATTAGTGTATGCCCTTTTAATGATTATGCTGTGATTTGGTTACGGTGATTATAAAATATTTGGAATACCACTCATGGTTCAATGTAGGAATTTATTTGAAAAGTGGCTCAACTACTGAGTAGGCAGCATTACGTAATGATTATAGTTAGTGTGTTTGGAATCACATAGTCCTAAATTCAGGCTCTAATTCTACTACTAACAGGTGATCTTAATCAAGTTATTTGACTTCCCAGAGCCTTAATTTTGTTATCTGCAAAATGGGTCTAATGATAATCCTACTTCTTTGGGTGGTTGTGAGAACTGAAAGAGGTGTAGTAAGTAAATAGCTGGCAGACATTAACCACTTAAAAATGCTGACTTAAGTACACAAACAACAGAGAAAATCAAGAGTTAAGACTAAACCTCTAAGTATTTGAATAGAAGGAATTTCACGACAATATAAAACAATTTTTTTTTTTTTTTGGCTGGGTATGGAAATGTTTCTTCTCTCCATTGTATCTTAGAGATGAAGAATGAAAAAAAATAATTTTAAAGTCACCTGTGTATCTATAATCCATCTATAGATTTCAGATATTTTCTTAAAACAGTAATCCTGGAGGCAGTTTACTACTCAAAGTTCAGCAGTGATATATATCATGGAAGACAAACGGCTTTTCTATCAAATCACTCCCCCCAGTCAGCGGGAATTCCAAGTTGGGTATTATTATTGACCAAGCCATTATTGACAGTCTCTTTGTTTCTTGTTCTAAAATAAATACGAAAAAGGAGGAATCCCATTGTTTGAAATCACATCTATCTGAAATCAATGGTTTACACCAGACACTAATTAAAATATAACACTTTCAACAAATTTTAACAAGGAAAAATTCATCCAGAATTCATGTAACAGCACTACCATATGCTACCTATAAAACACAGTATTAGTTGAATATTCCAGGTGAAATCCACCTTTAGCTAGGTAGCATGTTTATTTTCCCTCTAAGGATTGTCTAGGAGACATGACAACACTAGACCTCATGTGTTAGAAACAACATCAAAATCTAAAATATTACAATTTCAAAAAATACACAATTCCTAAAGGGCCAAAAATTTTACAGTCTCTAAGAGAAATTATGCTTTTATACAAGAACCTTACTACTAATAAAGAGCTTTCTGATTTTTATGGACTAGGAATATTTTTTTTCTAAATGTTATTGCTTAACTACTCTCCCATTTCTTGAAAATATGAGCATGCACTTCATTTTAAAGACATTTACCTCACACTGTAAGAAATGGCCAATCAGGTCAGCATTGGAGCTCCTAAAGGATGGTAATTGAGTTCTAATGCAAGTTTATAACCCAATGCAAATTAAAGGAAGTCGTTTTCTCCTACTCTGCAAAGAATCACCAGAATTATATAGGGGGAAACTTACTTGCCCACAAGGTACTTTTCAGACTTGTTTTGAATTTAAAACCATCACACTCCCAAGACAACACCAAGAGCCCATTAGAAATTTGGAGTTTATAGCACAGAAATACACAGAAAAGCCAATGGTGCTTAGACATAGTAAAAGATTCTCAACTCATACACAGTAAAAGAAATGAAAATTTATTTTGTACTGATTTTTAAAAGGCTATTATTTTGGAAAGATTAAAAATTGGATAACATATTGGTTTGGTGAGAATAAAGAAAAATAAGTCTTCTTATGCAAAGCTGATGGAAGTGTAGCTTGGCAGTATTTATTGAAATTTCAAATGTGCAAACTCTTAGATCCTAATGTGAGAAATGTCTCCTACAGACCTGCCTGCATTCATTCAAAATGACATGTGCACAAGGTTATTAATTACAGCACTATTTCTAAGAACAAAACACTGGAAGCAATCCAGATGTTCATCAATAGAGAATATGCATCTTCCATATACTGAAATATTAGGCAACGAATAAGACAGGGAAAAATATGCTGATATAAAACAGCATCTAAGACTTATTTCTAAGTAAAAAAAATAAAGTTTTAGAAGGAATATGTACTTCCATATTGCTTGCATTTATTAACTTAAAAGATAAACAATGATTGCCCATTTGGAGGGAAACTGGCTGGCTGGAGGAGAGGGCTAGAAAGGAGTCATTTGCAAACTATTTTATACCTCTTAAATTTTGAACTATATGAATGTATTACCTATTCAGAAAAGTAAGTGAGAAACTTCAAATATATAATCCGAATGCAGTGAGGAGCCCACCTCACACTAGAGAGTCATGCTGTGTGGCAGTGAGCTGATGACTGACCCAAGGATTCCACTGTGCATGTTACTGTCATCAGGGTGCACTTAAGTGGAGGTCAAAAACCTATCACAGCCACCTACACCTTCCTCCAGCTTCAGCTAAGCCTTTTGGCATTCTTTTTCATTTTTTCACATTCCTCCTTTGACAGCCTGAATTAACTAATGGCAGTGCTACAACTGTGTGATGCTGTAAATGGACATCCCCACATGTAAGATCCTGTTCCCTGGATGCCACCTCTGAGAATTCTGCCTAAATCCATCACTTACTGGTAGGACCCTGCTTTAGAATACACTCTCAGTATTCATGCCACTAAGGCATAGAGAAATATATAATAACGCAGTTTTAACATAGCCATGAGGATGACTCTCTATGGGAGCCAGAAATGCTGAGCAGGTCCATGGTGCCAGCCGTGGCTTCTTGTACTCTAAGCTGATATGTATCTCTGGTGTTAAGAGATCATAATATTTTACTTCTTTTGTTTAAGTGGATATGCTTGATTGCTGCTTCCATAAGCCATGCACACAGTAGGGCATTTCCTTCATTCCTAACTTGAGATTCAGATCAGGGCTGAGCTACTTTACCTCAGGTATCTTTTGTTTGGGCCAGTGCTGAGTGAAGTTTTAAAGTTAAAAAAACAATTAAAAACAAAAGAACCAAGTGGTGTGAGGTTACTAGCTTTCAACATTCTCACCTTATGAAAGCATCAGAAGGTGTGAATGTTGACTGTTACATTAGTTTTCATTTTTCACCATTATGTTTGGTATTTAAGAACATGTATTTGTTGTTTAAAACCTTCATGCCAATGCATAATTACCACCTTATCGCAAAGCCAGTACTCTAGGAAACATCCCAAATACAGTATACTAAAAACACACAGTACACACACACACACACACACGCTATGTTAATAAAGCTACTGAGAATTCTTATTTATCAATATTCTAATTTTTTAAGCACTCAAATTAGGATAATCTCTTTATTAAAAAGATGTGCTTATCTCTATATGCATCAGATCAGATCAGTCACTCAGTTGTGTCTGACTCTTTGCGACCCCATGAATTGTAGCACGCCAGGCCTCCGTGTCCATCACCAACTCCTGGAGTTCACTGAGACTCACGTCCATCAAGTCAGTGATGCCATCCAGCCATCTCATCCTCTGTCGTCCCCTTCTCCTCCTGCCCCCTAGGGATGGGGAAGCCTGGTGGGCTGCTGTCTATGGGGTCGCACAGAGTCGGACACGACTGAAGCAACTTAGCAGCAGTAGCAGAAGTCGCTTCAGTCGTGTCTGACTCTGTGCGACCCCATAGACAGCAGCCCACCAGGTTTCCCCATCCCTAGGATTCTCCAGGCAAGAACACTGGAATGGGTTGCCATTTCCTTCTCCAATTCATGAAAGTGAAAAGTGAAAGCGAAGTCACTCAGTCATGTCAGACCCTTTGTGACCCCATGGACTGCAGCCTACCAGGCTCCTCCACCCATGGGATTTTCCAGGCAAGAGTACTGGAGTGGGTTGCCATTGCCTTCTCCGATATTTCCTCCTAAAGTAGTCAAAAACAATTATTCAGTAAGTCCTAGTATCAAAAAAGAAGAAAAAATCCCATAAATATAAATGAACATGCCAAGATATAAAAACAACCTTGCTGACTAACTTTAAGGGTATATTATAAAAGCAATTTATCATTGCAGCAGTTTACGTAATTCTAATAACTCTTACTGACTTTCACTTAGTGATTAGTGTTGTACATACACAGGAAAAAAGGACACAGTAGAGGTACCAGTAACCAAAAGAAGAAAATGACCCTTAACTTTGCTGGGCATAAAAACCCTCTTTCCACGTCTTTCCTTTCAGACTAAGGCTTGCTGAGCCTGTCCTTTAGCACAGTGTCACAAAAAAAACACGTCATCTAGCTGTTCTACCATAACTCTATCAGACTCGTGACTATTTCCTCACATTTACTGAGATTTGACATCTGGATTATGGCTCCTCTTTGCTCCTTGTCCAAGAATCATCCTGAGTGACTTCAGATATTCAATATCCAGGTGTGAAAGTGACTCATCTAATATCCTGGCTTCTCACTTTTTTTTTGAAACTCCTGAACTCTCATTTAGTAACCCAATCTCATGGAACTTCATATCTCAAATCTTATACTCCAGGACTACTCTTTGGCCAAACCTCCTAGGCTTTCAGCTCTTTCACTCTCTCATCCTCAAGTGCCTTTCCTTTAACTGTCAGTCCCTGGACCATTACACCCTCTCTGGTCTGTCCTTTCCTGCCCAGCTGAGAGCCATAGTCCACTATGACGACCATTCTGTCATCACTAATCACAATAATTCTGCCCTCTCATCCATTTTATCAAAACCTCAAGTCTTCAGTCAATGAAAATTTTTGGATGCTCAGAGACACATTGTTGAAAATCACATAACTTTGCAGTTTGCTGTCACTATGAATTCATGGTCCCTCTTCTGAGGGAGGCCTTTAGTCTTTTGTCTAATTTGTCTCTGTTGTCTATCCAGTCTTTCTCAAATTCTCCAACTGCTTTCAATTCAATAAAAAAAAAATATAGAAATTCTCTCAAATTACCCTCAATTCATGAAACCTCTTCTTCCTATCCAGTAATAAGATATAACCCAGAGACTGAGCACTGTCTTTGTTGTCTACATACACTAGAGTGATATAACAAAAATAAACATGTAATTGATACCACCATTCCCCACATTAATCCTTTTGGGAGACCTCCTATTATTTACTGAATAACATCCAAGATCTTGACAGGGTACTCATTGCCTCCTGTCTACCTACTAGCTCTTCTAGCTTTATTTCTCCTATTCAGCCTTGGACTTTCTACCATGCTGTGCTTAGTTGCTCAGGCATGTCTGCCTCTTTGTGACCCAATGGACTGTAGCCCTTCAGGCTCCTCTGTCCATGGGGATTCTCCAGGCAAGAATACTGGAGTGAGTTGCCATGCCCTCCTCCAGGGGATCTTCCCAACCCAGGGCTCCTGCATGTAGGCAGATTCTTTACATCTGAGCTACCAGGAAAGCCCTTTCTACCATAACACTCTATATATTCCTGTTTTACCCTGGCATTTTCTCTTTTTAGTTCCTTAGTTTCTCTCTTTAGTTCCTTTAGTTCCTCTCCTTTAGTTCCTTCATCCCCACAACTGTTTCCCCCTAAAATCAATACTTGGATCATGGCAAATAAAATGGCTACTAGAAGAAGAGTATAGTTATATTACAGATGTAGCTGAAGAAAGGATAAAGAACAATAATATTGGAATTGAAATCTTATACTTCCTTGTAGATCTTGTAGTAAGCATCATAGTGTTGATAAAGTAGTAACTACTCAATATTTTTTTCACTGATTCTCAATCCTTCTTTTTTTTTTTTTTTACATTGTTACTTACCTATACCAGAACTCACTTATTGCCTTTAATACCAATTCCAATGTTCTCTGCCTAGTTTTTAAGACCATCCTGTATCTGGCTTTGTTGCTTCATCCTCATTTCATAATAATGCCTTCCTCTGGCCTACCCATCTCTTTGCTCTCCTTATTCAGTGTCATGCTTCTTTCCTCAAGTTCTCCATCCTACTGATAATGTTTATGTCAAATATCACACTCCATTTCTGTCCCCTCTACCCATCCCAGTTTTCCATTCCTTTTTTTTTTCCCCAGGATCAAACTTTTAAATTCGCCCCACATCCTCTTAGCATTTCCATGAGTACTTTATGCATTCTTATCTTTTTATCTTTAATAGAGAAAAATCATAGTTCTCAACTCACTGGGTTACTGTGAGAATTAGAAGTGTTAGTATAGGTGATGTGCCTGCCAGAGTTCATGCCCATAGATGTGTATCACAAACTTGATCAAATGTTCTCATCCTAAATCTTTGTTCTACACGGCCATTGCACATCACGAATACTTGATAGATTTCTAATTTTCTTACAGCTATAGAACTTCTATCTAAAGCTTGAATCTGAGTTCCTTGAGAACCAAATCCCGGTCATATACTGTGGTCTTACCACCACATCACCCAACAAGTTGATAGAAAGTAGTAAGGATGTAATCACTTAACTTGTGGATGATTTCTTGGTAAATTTTATCCCACAAAATCAGCAATTAAATTACTAATGGGTTAGTAGCATAATTTGAATCATCATCATCAGCATAGCCTAAAACAAGTTCTCCAGAAGTTATTTCTTTCTGGATATAAAATATACATTGGCAGTAGCATTCAAGTATGTATGAATCCAATGTTCTTGGTATTCATAACAATTCATTTAAAATAGGGAAACCATACTGAGACCATGTAATGAAAATTTGTTTCCCTTTCTGTATTACACCCTGCCTGTCTACATCCTATTTTCTGATAGAAACAGAATCATCTCTCAGGTGGAAAGAAAGTTCTTCTCTATTTTAGTGACTCTCAAATGAGGCAACAGAATAGGTGAACTAGGTGATTAAATAAAAGATTTTTTTCCTAACTTTCTTCTAGATAGTCTGAATCAAAAGAGTAGCCACAACTTTATTCTGTGCTACATTCCTGTGAACAAATTTAAGTGAATCTCATATGCTTGGTACATGCAGAGTCTGTTTGAACATCACACTGTGTTGTGTATGAAGGCTGGAAAGGAGTAGGGGAAAGAAAATATTGCTGTTTTCAACTGTATCTGGCTTGGGAAGCCTTGCAAGAAATTTAGAAAGTTAGATAGTGAGAGAAATGTTGGGCAATATTATACAACATTTGGATAAGAATAATTTGTTTTTAATGTGTGTGAACCTCAACATGGAATCAAGTTGAATTACAATTTAGGGTTGTGCATATTGAAAAGCAGAGACATTACTTTGCCAACAAAGGTCCGTCTAGTCAAGGCTATGGTTTTTCCAGTGGTCATGTATGGATGTGAGAGTTGGACCGTGAAGAAGGCTGAGTGCCAAAGAATTGATGCTTTTGAACCGTGGTGTTGGAGAAGACTCTTGAGAGTCCCTTGGACTGCGAGGAGATCCAACCAGGCCATTCTGAAGGAGATCAGCCCTGGGATTTCTTTGGAAGGAACGATGCTAAAGCTGAAACTCCAGTACTTTGGCCACCTCATGCGAAGAGTTGACTCGTTGGAAAAGACTCTGATGCTGGAAGGGATTGGGGGGCAGGAGGAGAAGGGGACGACAGAGGATGAGATGGTTGGATGGCATCACTGACTCGATGGACATGAGTCTCAGTGAACTCCGGGAGTTGGTGATGGACAGGGAGGCCTGGCGTGCTGCGATTCATGGGGTCGCAAAGAATCAGACACGACTGAGCAACTGAACTGAACTGAAGGTTTCAGTGAGTGAGTTGGTTGAGTTTTGATTTACAACAGTGTAAACAGAATTAACTGCATTTAAAAATATACTAAAATTTACTGTAATTTGAAACAAATGCCTAACAACAACTCATAAACTATGAAAATGATCCTGTTCACTAAAGAGATCTTGCTCAGCTTCCTATGGATTAATAATTATTTTTTGTGAGATGATCACTAATGGGATAAATTTAGAGAAACATTCTAACCAACCACTGACTGGTGTTTAGTATCAACCTATTTTATTAGTGTTAATAGAAAAGTAGTCATTAAGTTCATTTGCTTTTTAAGTGAATATGAGAAGATTGTTTTAAATGTTAATTTCCAAAGAATAAATTTTTAAGACAGTAATATTTACCTTTTTAATTGATGCTTTATAATAGCTTTAGAATGTTTAGATATTATTTCTCTTAATTCCCTTTTAAAAAGCACACATGGGTTAACATCAATTGAAGGTAATTGTGAAAAAGAAAGATTGTCTATGCTAGCAGTTCTCAACTGTTTTTAACTATTCTAGGAACTTAAAAATACCACTGCCCCAAGCACAGTCATTGTCTGAACCCCAGACAGTTGTATCTCAGGCTCTCTGAGAGTAAGTTTGGGCACCCCACTCCAGTACTCTTGCCTGGAAAATCCCAGGGATGGGGGAGCCTGGTGGCTGCTGTCTATGGGGTCACACAGAGTCAGACATGACTGAAGTGACTTAGCAGCAGCAGGTGATTGAAATTGTGTCAGGAATTTCCAAAGTTTATAATATTTTTATATGAAATGTGATTCTTCTTTCATTCACAAATGTGATACAGATTATATTGTAGTCTTATTTATAGAAAAATTCTCCCAGTCACCTCTCTCCCTGACACTCTACCACAATGGGAAAACCTCATTGAGGGCAGGGACTAAGTTTTAAATATATTTGTATCCCCTACATCTAGTGCTATGTCAGGCTGAAACAGCCAGTGAATGTTAGGGGTATTAACATACTTTTTTCTTACAATGACAAATCTTGCTCTTGTAGAGATTATTTTTAGTTAATTAGTGCTTACTTATAGAGATATATCTAATTTTGTTATTTTACTTTGGCGATTAACAGAGGTATTTGTTTTGTATTTTTCTGCTATGTAAATTTGCTAGCACTTAAAACATATTTTTATCATTAATTAATTATATGATGCCCCCGGATGGAACAAAGATGGCAACAATCATGATAGAAACTGAAAAGTTCAATTCTGATCTGACCATACAGAGTTCAAGTCACTTTATATGTGAGAACTAAGAACAAAATGAACTGCTTCTAGCATAACTATTTGTGCATTTAAGTGAAAGTTTGTATTTTTTGTCAGAAGCAGTTAATAGTTCAAAATAGTGTTTGATTTAGATTACTTCTTCTAAAAGGGTATGCTGCTGCTAAGTCACTTCAGTCGTGTCTGACTCTGTGCAGCCCCATAGACGGCAGCCCACCAGGTTCCACCGTCCCTGGGATTTTCCAGGCAAGAACACTGGAGTGGGTTGCCATTTCCTTCTCCAATGCATGAAAGTGAGAAGTGAAAGTGAAGTCTCTCAGTCGTGTCCAACTCTCAGCGACCCCATGGACTGCAGCCTTCCAGGCTCCTCCATCCATGGGATTTTCCAGGCAAGAGTACTGGAGTGGGGTGCCATTGCCTTCTCCATAAAAGGGTATAGAATAAAGTAAAAAGCAGTGAATTATTTTGGTCCCTTGCTTTGATTAAATATAGTCTTTAACAGAAACTATAAAATTTTAATGTTAATTAAAGGAAAAAAGGATATGGGTTGAAAATGATGATAAACTACTGAATTGGACAAAATCCTTTGGGGCATTAAAGTTTTAAGTTGAATACGTACTGTACAAATAAATGAAGAACTTAAGAAATACAATGACAACTTGAACATGGATTTCGAGCTCATCATGTTTTCCAACAAGCAGTCCTGTGTGAAAGCATCTTGTGATTGGTCTTCAGTTCTTACCATTCCTGCTTAACAGTGTTTTAAGAGGTTCAGAAAGTTGCTCAAAGTCACAGAGCAAGTAGGTACCAGAAGCAGCATCAAACAGATAATCTGACTCCAAATACAGTACTCTAACAGCTCTGGACCCTTGTGGCCACCAAGGTTACATGAGCTAGATATCTGCAAGTGCTTACTGCCTGGACAATGGCAGGCATTTGCAAACCTACCAGTGTGTGGCATAAATCTCTGCTACTTGAGTGGTCCCTGGACCAGAGACATGGACATCATTAGGAGCTCATTTGAAATGAGGAATCTGGATGTTCCATCACAGATCCCCACATATCAGAATCTGTTTTTTAAAAAATAATACTCCTATACAACTTTTATAAACTGTTAAGTATGAAAAGCAAGAAAGTAAAGATATTCAGATATGAAATTAGGACACAGGAATTTGATCTCAGCCCTGCCACAAACTAGCTGGGGCACTTGTAAGCTTTTTTTTTTTTTTTTTTAACTTTTTAGAGCATCATTTTTTTTTTTAATCTGTGAAATGGGGATGATAATATCTGTTTTGAGGGCTATTGTGATACTTATCTAAATACATAGGCCTGGACCCCAGCAGGAGTTTAAGAAATGAATACTAAATCCCTTTGCAGATCCACAGATGGATAAAAAGACAGCTAGCTCCAGGGCACTCCATGAATTTGGTGAACTCTCGATTTCCTGATTATGTTGACTAGGAACTATCTGTGTTAGAATCCATTATAAATTAAGCTTTCTGGGATGTCCACATTTTCATGCCCTAGAGATTTGCTACAGAATTATTCTCAGAGCAATTATAGGTGAGGCGGCCCTATAATGAGATATCTTTGCTACTTCATTAAATAAACCCCTTTGGATGGGCTCCAAAATGGACCTGCCTCATACCAAATTCCATTACACTGGAAGTAATCTCATAAGAAGGCCCTGGTGTGGGTTCAATAGTCCTGGATACTTAATGTTTACCATAAAGGAAATGTGTTCTAGAACAGTGATTCTCAAAAACTGGTTCTCAGACCAGTACTTTATTGATCTAAGGGGCAATGAAAAAAAAAAAAAAAGACAATTTAGTCAACTTTTCATGAAGTTGAATTACACTCTATTTTAAAAATACCCTTCATTCTGAGAGTATGCCCTATTTTGAGAGTATGCCCTTTCTATGTTCTTTTTTGGTGTTAAACTGCTCCATATTTTGATGAAATAATGAAATTTTAATGAAATAATATAATGATAGCTATTTTTGTGATATTCTTTCACAATACAAATATGAGGTCAATCCTCTCGCCTCTCTAACTCTAAAAAAAAAAAAAAATTAAGGTCCTTGAAATCCCAAATTCCACACAATTGTTAGAGAAAAATGCTTAAAAGGAAATTCTTTCCTACGAAATTCAGTGCAGTTCAGTCACTCAGTCATGTCCAACTCCTGTGACCCCATAAACTGCAGCACGCCAAGTTTCCCTGTCCATCACCAACTCCTGGAGCTTGCTCAGACTCATGTCCATTGAGTCGATGATGCCATCCAACCATCTCATCCTCTGTCATGGCCTTCTCCTCCTGCCTTCAATCTTCCCAACATCAGGGTCTTTTCCAATGAGTCAGTTCTTCGCATCAGGTGGCCAAAGTATTGGAGTGGGTAGCCTATCCCTTCTCCAGCAGGTCTTCCCGACCCAGGAATCGAACCAAGGTCTCCTGCATTGCAGGCAGATTCTTTACCAACTGAGCTACTCAGAAAAGCCCTCCTATGAACTTAGCAAGGAGCATAAAACATTTTAAGTTGGAGACCAAACTGTAAAGTTTTCATTTTAGGGCAAATTTGTGCAATGTCAGCATCTCACAGAATGCAATTCTCATCTCATCTCCTTGAACTGCTATGTGTACCAGGACCATTTGGGATCTCTTAAAATCCAGATCCTGATTATGCAGGTCTGGCACAAAGTTCTATATTTCTCACAAACCCTCACTTAGAGTAGCAAGGGCATAGCGGTTAAGGTGGTGAGCTCTGAACCAGATCACCTTGGTTCAGTCCCAGGCACTACTGCTTCTAGCTGTTGATCCTTGAGCAGCTGATTTAACCTTTCTATCCCTTAGTTTTCTCATTAGCATAAAAGAATAATAGTTTCATCTCATATGTTTATTGTGAGAATAAAATGTAACATTGAATGTAAATATTCCCAGGATGTAAAATATAATACCTGACACATAGCAAGAGCTCCATAAATGTGAGTTATTACTCTAACTTCACAGAACAGTGACTGGAGCACCAAGATATTAAGGAAAAAAAAGCACCTTAAGGAGTTCCTGCATGATGAAATCGGAATTGAAAATTCCATTTGGTGAGGGAGGTTGTGCTCTATGTTCTTTGGCTGGTTCAGTGGGATTGTTTGAAGCGGCGTCTCTTAAAGGGTGTGTATAGGTCTGTTCTACTTCAAAAGGTGGAAGCCTCTGAGTGACTAAGATCCTATGACTAAGGCTGAAATGATGGCATTGTTTAGGTTGCATGCCACAAAATTATTAACCTTCTTCATAATTTGAGTGCATTTCTTATAAATGACAAAAATGTGATTAGTCCATTCCCAGACCTTTAAGTGTTCCTATTAGCAAAACCCGTAAGGTGTTTGCTAATAATTATTCTTTCTCTATGAAAATTCAACTAGAATGTTTATGAATTAATCTCTTCTAACTTTTTACTGACAGCCAAGAAGTTCACTGGATGGTTGTATAGCATCACCAACTCAATGGACATGAATTTTAGCAAACTCCAGGAGATAGTGAAGGACAGGAAAGCCTGGCGTGCTGCAGGCTGTGTGCTGTGCTTAGTGCTGCAGTCTATGGGGTCACAAAGAGTCGGACACGACAGCAACTGAACAACAAGCAATTTATTGGAAATAGTGTGCCTCATTGGCCTATGAGGCCAATGTCTTTATTTTTTAATAGAATCTGTAACATTTTAATAGGGGGTGAATTTATATAGTTGTTCTTTAAAAATTATAGGTAATAACATCGAGGCATAAAACTGTGATTTCATATGAATGTATGTTTTTTATCTTTCACTTTATACCTTTTGCCCATCTGGTGTGTTTTCTGTAGTGATTTCAAACACAGGAGCAAATGATGACTGATTTTAGTAAAGACTGAGAGTTAGTCACAGAATTAGTTTCATCAGGCACATTTAAATAAATGCCTCCTATGTTCTGAAATCCTGAAAGATTAAAGTTGGCTGCTTTTTGGAAGCTAAACTGTTATCTTCTGAATCTCTGCATATCATTTTATCTTATTCATTACAAAATACCATGAGTTTACTTGTCTAGTTACCATGTTATAAAAGCAAAAGGAGCTAAGACTTTGTCAAGAACACAGGGAAACTAACATAGAAGTAGAACATTCCTAATGGATTTATTAGATGAGTTGGAAATTATTGTGTCTATTAATAGTCACAAATTTCTAGTGCCTTTCCCCAGTTTTTACTTTTTCTTTTCATGGTCTTACCTTAAACCACAAGCAGTCTTCTGTGTATTTCTACAGCCTGACTCTGTACCTGTACCACTCAGATACCAAGCATTTTGTATACCTCACAGTGCCCTCCCCTCATATAATAATCACAGGAGAGTTGCTAGTTATCCTTCAACAGCCATGTCCAGTCTCCCCTTCTTTATCAGTAATAGGACCCCTGAATGTTAGAGCCATTGGGAATCAAAACTGTATTTTTCAGCATTTCTTGTAGGTCTGTGCAGCAACATGACCAAATTTGGGTCAATATAAAAAAGTGGAAATGGTGTGTGCAACTTCCCTTGAATTGTGCTTAGAAGGACACAGTGTGACTCTTTCCTTCCTTTTGCTCTTTCCTGGCTGGTTAGAAGGTGGGCATGATAAAACCAACAGGAGCTGTCATTTTGGATCCTGAGGTCACAGCCACATCTTTAGGAAGAAAATAGAATCTGGTACCTGACGATCATACTGTACCAGTCCTTGACTACCTAACATTTATGTGAAAACAAACAACAACTCTCTTGCTTTTGACACAGGTATTTTGGGTTTTTGTCATTTGCAGCCAAACCTAATTCTAACTTCACACACTGAAATAGCCATTGATGCATCTATCTTTCAGGTGTGATCCTTATCATTATGCCTTGGTCTCTGTCATTCATCCTATCTTAGTCATGGTAGGACCTAAGGAAAAGCAACAGATGCATTAAGTAATACCTGAGAACACTCAGTATGGAAGCAATTCAATTCAATAGAAGTTAAATTCAAGAGAGGAGAGTTAAAAAGGTTAAATATCTTTTCTATTCCTAGTAACTTTGGTTTATTAAGAGACATTCTAGGTAAGATTTCAAAAGTTAACTCCCAGGATAATTAGACAAAAGCTAGGCCAGATGTCTAAGCTAAGTTTTGGTCTCAAAATAATTACCTTTGTTAATTACCAGTAATTAGTGTCAGCATCCAACACTTTCCTAAAAACCGTTGAGAAAGGGGGAGGTTCGGGGAGGGGGAGAGAGAGAGAGGGAAAGACAGAGACAGAGAATGTGCACAACAGAGTCAAAACACTTAAACATATTCCAGTACAATTATACATCTTGGGGTCATTAAAACTGGATTCAAATTTTACAATTTTGAACACTGGGATTTATGGAAAAAATGGATATTTTCTTCTAGTTAATGCTAATACCTTTTGCTTCTCTAACTAGACTTAATTTGTAGTTTATGTTCTTTCTTATTTTATGCCTTTTATCCCCCATTGCCAAAATGATTCTTTTCCTTTATCTGGAAAGGATAAAATTATACCTTTACCCCTGTAATAATAGAATTACACCTTTAACCCTGTCCTTTCCCCAAAAAAATTTTCAGCTGAAAATAGACCTTGCAGAAGTGCCCATGGTTCTTCCTGGCGTCTACACTTAGCTTCCTTTCCACAGTCAATAGCTTCTGGTCTCTAGCTCAAAGAACAGCAGAAGGTTCTCAGTGCTTTGAAAATAATTTGGGGGCACTTTTTACATAGTTCAGAAGTATAAAAAGTGCATCACTCTTCACTTGTGTAAATGACCCTTAATAAGGACAGAAGTATTTATAGATGCATCTATTTGTATGCTACCTCATCACTTCATGTCTCTCTGGGCCTTCTTTTTTGTGCCTAGGGTTTCTTTTTCAATATTTACGGGCACATTTTCTTGTATTGTTCATTAATAACTCATTGTAGATGTAGTCATTTTTAACCTGTGACTAAGACTGGAAGTAACACTTTACTCTTTAAATCTTTATCACAAAATCTCACATTTGACTCCTGCACATGGCCCTGGTTCCATGGTGGAATAGTCATGCCTTAATACCATATCCATTTAACTATTTACTTGTTTGTCTCCCTCACAGACTGTTAGAGGGAAGCTACCATGTCTTAACTCATTTTTTATATCTCTAGTGGCAGGCATATATAAAATGCATTGAAAATTTTTTTCATAATTAATAAAATATGCAGTCGCCAATATTGCCAAGCCAATGGGAGTTCTAGCTGCACACTTTGGTCCTTTTATAAGTTCAGTGAGTCATGAGATGGTGCATTTCTTCCTGTGACCTTTTTTTTGTGTTTTATTCTTACATCTATTTTAGCCCATGGGCTAAATCTTTATGCCAAAATATTGATCAACTTACCTGCTTAGAAAGAAAAATAATTATTCATAAAGCTCATAGGAGGGGAAGGGAAGTAAAGTTTGATGGTAAGGTGAAAGGTGTTATTTTGTTTTTTTAATCAGTATTATGCAAAACTGGTCTTCCCTGGTGGCTCAGAGGTTAAAGCGTTTGCCTGCAATGCGGGAGACCTGGGTTCGATCCCTGGGTCGGGAAGATCCCCTGGAGAAGGAAATGGCAACCCACTCCAGTATTCTTGCCTGGAGAATCCCATGGACAGAGAAACCTGGTGGGCTACAGTCCACGGGGTCGCAAAGAGTCGGGCACGACTAAGCGACCTTACTTACTATGCATAAATTATCAGCCCATGCTAAAAGTAAGATGGTTATGTTTAATCATGAAGACTACATATCAAAAGGGGATAATATGTATACTCATTAACTTCTTGTTTCTAGGGAATCTATATTCTACCCACCACTACTGTATTGAAACTTTAAGGCTTTTATAGGTGTACATTGAAATTGCAAAACCAACTGCATTTTAATATATGTTACTATTCACTGCAGTGTTTGTTAGGGAAAAAGCATGAAATATGCTTTTAGGCTGATTTCTATATGTCAAGTGCACACAGGCATATTAATTTGCAGGCATATTGTATTGGTATAAACTGAGGACTGAAAAGTCCTGATATTCAATATTTTCATACTGTATTTTCATTACAGTATGATCAGAGTGGCTCACAGTAATCACAACTTTCCCTTTCACAGCTTACTGTCACCCATCTATGTTCTCTCTTACCCCATACCTCCAGTGCTGTTCTGAACTGTCCTGCTGCCACGGCATACTTCTTCTGTCTGTAGCAAGAACTGGCATCCTTTAAGGCTACCTGAAGCCATTTGTCAATTTGAGGCAGAACGCTGAAATTAGGTCCACACAAAGGGTCCACTATTTCAGCAGCTCGGCATGTTGGCCGATTCCCAGAGGACGGGTAAGACTCCACAAACTCATAGCTCACTTTCTCTTCATCAACGTAGACCAGCTTCACCTCCACATCCATAATATTCTTTAAGGGTATATGAGGCAGGGGCATGGTGATCAGCAGACTGTCAAGTTCTATTATCTTTGCCTCTTTCTTTCCAGCTGGCTTTTCGTCACCTTCTGCCTTCCGTTTAAAGGCCACTTTCTCTAAATCATTGCTTTGTTTTTCTTTGAGACTCTTTGCCATTTTTATTCTTTCAACTGTGATTTCTACCTGTTTGTCTCCACAGCTTTTCTTAATCTCTTGCGGCATTTCCAGGATGCTGGGTGGGTTTGCTAAAGTGGACATTTTGTTGCTGTGTTTATCTTTGGAACAAGACCCTATTTATTGTATTCTCCAAGCTCCTACTGCTTCCTGAGTCCATTGACTGCCCCTTAAAACACCTGAAAGGGGGTGAGAATAAGAAAAATAATTAAAACAAAATTTTGCAATTCCAGTGGTTTTAGTCAGACTATAGTTAAAGTCATTGAAAATGCTGTTTAATTCATTGTAGGTATTCATCACCTTAAAACTGTACAGACATCATCTGCTGACTGTTTTACTAGAGAAGTGTATGTTTCAGTCTCAAAATTCCCCAAGAATTTGTTGAAAACACATTTAGACAAATGTCTTTAAAAATAATCATCTATAGCTGAACAACACTGAATGAATATTTTTATGGGGTGCTCAAACTCATTGAATAGGAAAATCTTATACATAACCACTGAGGAAAAAAAAAAGACCTAAAAAAAAATCTATCTTGATCTTAATTTCCTCAGGAAGGCAGGTGGTCTAGAACTCATTATAAAATATACTGCTAACCTGCATAATAGACTTGGGAGTCTAAAGAAACCACAGCTGCCTCCTCTGAAAGGCTTCCAGAAACTGTTACGAGCACAATGTTTCCTCAGTTTATTTCTCCTCTTATTAATGGGAATCTCAAGTTTAAACAGCTAAAGGTAACTCTTATTTGGCATGGACTTGGAAGCAGAAGAACATGGCATTCACCCTCTCATCTAAAGGAGCCACAGATTCAACTTGAGTCTACTGTATTCATATTTTGGTAGCAATGATATCAGGTATCATAGTATATGAAGAGGAGATATATTCTTAAATTACAGATGTTCAAAAAATATAACTAACAGTTATTTGATTCAAAGATTTCTGCACACTATTTCTGCTTCTAGATTAGTTTCAAAATATAAAATGTGTTAAACTAGTAATGGTATAGTTTAGTTGGTATCTATTTTTAAGACTCTTTCACCTATTGTATCCTGTTCTGGAACTAATTCTGTAGGATAAACAGGAATAAGGAACAAATTTTTCAAGGAAACTAAGGGACAGAAATATTAAGTTGCTTTATATGAGTCATGCTATTGGTCATTAGGAGAACCTGGATCGCTATTTCCTTCCTGAGACTTCCAGTCACTAACTCCTGGTTTGGAGTACTTCCTCTAAGGCATGCTGTTGTTTAGGATACCTAATAGGAGACTTAGAACACAAAGAGAAGAGAAAATGTAAGAGAAGAGCCAAGTATGATAAGATGATAATGAAATAAAAGCTAACATTCTTGCTTCTTTTCAACTACTACAGGGTCATTGCCTGACTCAAGATAAAGTCTTGACTAGCTCCTCAAATCTTATGATTTTGTTAATCACAAGATGTTGATTGATGTTGATTATTTTTATTAGTTTGCTTGAAAGACAGACATGCCCCAGAAAACCTTTAAAATGATCCTGAAGTTTGACAACAGTAATTCTTGGCAAAGTGTAGGAAGATACAAAACTGTATATATGACTGTAACCTTTGAGGCACTTTCCTCCTTCCTACCACACTGAACTTGGGTCATCAGAAATGGTTCAGGTCAAACGTGGACACGTCAAAACATCTACTGTGATGACCCGAATTATCTTATAGGAAAGACTGAATTTCAAGTAATTCCAATACCAGCTATCTTGAATGTTAATTTGCAGAAGTTAAACACTAGAAAAATATTTCCCCAGTGATTTGCACTGATGTATTAGTACATTATGTCTATGTGGGGGAAAACACCTAAAAGATTAAAAATTTTGCCCTTCAGTGTTATACTCAGTATTGAAGAAGACAGTTATGGCTGAGCAGCATTAGACCCATCATCACAGCGTAACTGCATTCAGGAAAGGCCCTGTTTTTCTTTTCCTCTCTTGATTTCATTGTTGATATCCAGTACATCCTTTGAACCACTAATGTGGCTACTCAGGGTAGCGAGGGAAAAACTCTTTACCATCACTCTATCTTTATTTGCTCTTTTATGTCACATATGCTTTGGTTTGAGAAAAGTTAGCTTCAGTCCTTGAATTAAGATCTCCAGTGGATGAAGACTCAAGACATCCTTCTGTACCAATAAGCTTTTTTCAGAATTAGAGCTATAAAACTCCAAAGCCATACATGCATTATATGGTTTTTTAAGGGTTTTATAAAATTTTGAGTAAGATTTAAATACCACAAGGTGGCTAAGTTCCAAACTCAGCTTGTTTCTTACCAATACTATAGAAATTATATTTGTGTTCCCCTCTTGTCCAGTACTATCTGCAATGCAAAAGAGATGTGATGCTCTTAAAACTTGTTTAAAGCTCAAAATACCTGATTTTAAGGATCTCTGATTCATATTCATTCTTACAATCAGCTTCAAATATATAAACAGGAAATGTGGGCTATTTCAAATTTTAAGCTATTTAAAGATGTTCATAGTATCGCCTGGGTATCTTTTCTAAACTCTCTCTACTTCAAGCATAGTAGCTAAAATATGTGAGATTATATGTAGTTGGTTGTGGCTAGTAATTTTTTTTCAAGATCTTTCTGTGTTGTTGGGTGTTGTCATTATAGACATGCCTGAATCAGCTAAGTCTGCTCCTGCCCCTAAAAAGGGCTCTAAAAATGCTGTGACCAAGGCCCAGAAGAAGGAAGGCAAGAAGCGCAAGTGCAGCCACAAGGAGAGCTACTCCGTGTACATGTACAAGGTGCTGAAGCAAGTCCATCCGGACACCGGCATCTCGTCCAAGGCCATTGGCATCATGAACTCCTTCGTCAACGACATTTTCGAGCACATGGCTGGTGAGGCATAGCGCCTGGCGCATTACAACAAGCGCTCGACTATCACATCCAGAGAGATCCAGACCGCTGTGCGCTTGCTGCTACCTGGGGAGCTGGCCAAGCACGCCGTGTCTGAGGGTACTAAGGCTGTCACCAAGTATACCAGCTCCAAGTAAATATAATATGCCTTGCCGCTGTTAATGGAGAAGGCAATGGCACCCCACTCCAGTACTCTTGCCTGGAAAATCCCATAGACGGAGGGCCTGGTGGGCTGTAGTCCATGGGGTCGCTAAGAGTCAGACACGACTGAGCGACTTCATTTCACTTCACTTACAGCAGCATTACCTATCTCTTCTGCATTTATTTCACCTCTTGAACATAAACTTACCTTTACAACCACTTATTGTAAAAGGTAATTTTTCTTTCTCCCTCCTTCCCTCTCTCCCTCCACCTCTTTTCCTTCAAATTCCCCTACTCCAGTCTTCCTGTCAGTTGTCTGCACCCCCAACCCAACTATGCACCTTTTTACTTTGCAAGAAAGTTTTATTGGTTTTTCAAGAGACAGGCTTCTGAGTATTTCTTCATCAGTCCTTAAATGTATCTATAAAGATCACAGTTTTGTTTTTCAGTGGAGTTGTTTTTACAAGAAACAACAACAAAAAGAAAGAAAGAAAAGAAAGTGAAGTCACTCAGTCGTGTCCGACTCTTTGTGACCCCCAGTAGCCTACCAGGCTCCTTTGTCCATGGAGTTTTCCAGGCAAGAGTACTGGAGTGGGCTGCCATTTCCTTCTTCAGGGGATCTTCTCAACCCAGGGATCGAACCCTAGGTCTCCTGCATTGCAGGCAGATGCTTTGCCATCTGAGCCACCAGGGAAGCCCCAAACAACAATAGAGAAGGAAGAAATGTACATGGCATATACAGCAATCAGAGGGAAAATATTTGTGACATTTTCAAACATCTGAAAGAGTAAATATCCCAAATTTGTCCAAGAAACACATAATTCAGGTCCCCACAAAAACCAAGAATAAGTATCCTAATGTCTAAAAGTGACCTCTATGTACAGGCTGAAAAAGTATGGCCAACCCAACCAATATTTTTCAGTGTTGTTCTAAATCAGGTGATTTCAGCTTCAGATTTAGAGCCAATTCTTTATAAAAATTGTTGCATGTCTACAAAAGTGTTATGAAACTGTTCACTTACAGCTTTTTTTTTTTAAATATACAACACCATTTAAATAATCTGGAATTTAAGGCCTTTTACCAGCTAGCTCAATGTGTGTTACCAGACTTATTTAGCACACCTTCTGCAAACTGCTCTGTAGTCAAGCTGAACTTCTTGTTACTACCAAAAAAGATACTTGTTTTCAGTTTGTCTGCTAAGAATTCTCCATTTCCCTGTTCTCATCTCATTCTACCTGTCCAAACCTAGCCAGAAGTTTTCCATCTCTCCCTCCTCAGAATAATGACAGCATTTACAGTCCTATTTTCCACATTATATGTGAGTGACTTATTTCTTCCACCAAGCCCCCTAAAAACAGAAATGTGTTTATCTTGACATTAGTTCAGTGCTTTTCATAGAGCAGACATTCAATAGATGTTGATCAGTATGGATTCTGAAAATCAAAGACTAATTTAAAAATTTTAAGGGAAGTAAATTAGATTTTTTTTAAAGGTTTGGTTTAACTTTCTAAGAGTTGTTTCTGAGGTGGTTTTGCTAGATTTTGTTTGGTTTTGTTTTAAATTTGGTCCTGGGTAAAGTACATTTTCTTCTTTGATAGTTCAAGTGAATCATCTACCAACTAGATTTAAACTATCAACCTCTTCAGTTTTTTTTTAGTACTCAAGTTGATTAACATGACATTAGTCAGTGTTCCTAAGGCACTGAGTTACATTTTAATCATTATTTCAATAAAAATACATTTAGAGAAAACTATTAGATAATCATTATGTATATCAAAGAGGTATTCACTGATAACATTCTGTAAAAATGCCCATTCTTTCATTTAGAAGACTGTAAAATTGATTTCCTCATAGAGGCCACGTCTTAAAAAACTCCAGCAAATATTGATATGAAACAGAACAATCTTGAAGGTTTTATAATAAATTCAGGTACTAGAAACAAAGGTTAATGTTCAATCATTTCCAGAGGGTAACTGTTGAAAATTTATTCAGTGGATTTTCAACACATTCATTTTTTCTGCCAACATTTCATTAAGCATTCTGTTTTATATGGGAGACTCTATCACTTCATAGATACAATCAGTGGTTTACATGGCTGTTAGTATGACAAATTATTTATTAGCATTTTGATTGAAATCAGCAGCTTAAACATGGACAATTCAGAAAAAGAGAATACTTAAAAATTTGCTCTCTGAAACATTCACCATCACAGTTGCTATGGTTTTCTTTCTTTAAAAAAAAAAGAGAAAGGATCTAATTTTAACTTGCTGTTAAATGTAAGAGAGACATTATAAGGAAAAAGCATCTTGCTTGTTAGTCCACTAGTACACCTTGATATTTTAAAAAAACACAGTACAGAATATTTCTTTGATCCAATAATAATTTGTTGGACACCTACCAAGAGAAATGTCCCATGCTATGTGTTATAAAGGAAACCAAGGATGACCAAGACAGGATTCTCAGCATTCTAGAACTCATAACTGGGGGGTGATGGTGTAGGATGGAGAGAGGGATGTATAGGTAAATAACTTCAAATAGAGCAGACATTGTCTAACAAGACTGTGAAGTGCTGAAGGGGCAAGAATGCATCACAATCCCCTCCTTTTTTTTTTAACTTTTTATTTTGTATTGGAGTTAAGTTCACTTCATTCACTCAGTCATGTCTGACTCTTTGCAACCCCATGAACCGCAGCACACCAGGCCTCCCTGTCCATCACCAACTCCTGGAGTCCACCCAAACCCATGTCCATTGATTGAGTTGGTGATGCCATCCAACCATCTCATCCTCTGTCATCCCCTTCTCCTCCTGCCTTCAATCTTTCCCAGCATCAGGGTCTTTTCCAATGAGTCAGCTCTTCGCATCAGGTGGCCAAAGGATTGGAGATTCAGCTTCAACATCAGTCCTTCCAATGAACACCCAGGACTGATTTCCTTTAGGATGGACTGATTGGATCTCCTTGTAGTCCAAGGAACTCTCAAGAGTCTTCTACAACACCACAGTTCAAAGGCATCAATTCTTCTGCGCTCAGCTTTCTTTATAGTCCAACTCTCACATCCATACATGACCACTGGAAAAACCATAGCCTTGACTAGACGGACCTTTTTTGGCAAAGTACTGTCTCTGCTTTTGGATATGCTATCTAGGTTGGTCAAAACTTTCCTTCCAAAGAGTAAGCATCTTTAATATTCATGGTGGCAATCACCATCTGCAGTGATTTTGGAGCCCCAAAAAATAAAGTCTGACACTGTTTCCCTATCTATTTGCCATGAAGTGATGGAACTGGATGCCATGATCTTAGCTTTCTGAATGTTGAGCTTTAAGCCAACTTTCTCATTCTCCTCTCTTACTTTCATCAAGAGGCTCTTTAGTTCTTCTTCACTATCTGCCCTAAAGGTGGTGTCATCTGCATATCTGAGGTTATTGATATTTCTCCCGGCAATCTTGATTCCAGCTTGTGCTTCCTCCAGCCCAGTGTTTCTCATGATGTACTCTACATATAAGTTAAATAAGTTCGGTGACAATATACAGCCTTGACACACTCCTTTTCCTATCTGTAACCAGTCTGTTGTCCCATGTCCAGTTCTAACTGTTGCTTCCTGATCTGCACACAGATTTCTCAAGAGGCAGGTCAGGTGGTCTGGTATTCCCATCTCTTTCAGAATTTTCCATAGTTTATTGTGATCCACACAGTCAAAGGCTTTGGCATAGTCAATAAAGCAGAAATAGATGTTTTTTCTGGAACTCTCTTGCTTTTTCAATGATCCAGTGGATATTGGCAATTTGATCTCTGGTTCCTCTGCCTTTTCTAAAACCAGCTTGAACATCTGGAAGTTCACGGTTCATGTATTGCTGAAGCCTGGCTTGGAGAATTTTAAGCATTACTTTACTAGCGTGTGAGATGAGTGCAATTCTGCAGTAGTTTGAATATTCTTCGGCATTGCCTTTCCTTGGGATTGGAATGAAAACTGACCTTTTCCAGTCCTGTGGCCACTGCTCAGTTTTCCAAATTTGCTGGCATATTGAGTGCACCACTTTCACAGCATCATCTTTTAGGATTTGGAATAGCTTTACTGGAATTCCATCACCTCCACTAGCTTTGTTCATAGTGATGCTTTCTAAGGCCCACTTGACTTCCCATTCCAGGATGTCTGGCTATAGGTGAGTGATCACACCACCGTGATTATCTGGGTCATGAAGATCTTTTTTGTACAGTTCTTCTATGTATTCTTGCCACCTCTTCTTAATATCTTCTGCTTCTGTTAGGTCCATACCATTTCTGTCCTTTATTGAGCCCATCTTTGCATGAAATGTTCCCTTGGTATCTTTAACTTTTTTGAAGAGATCTCTAGTCTTTCCCATTCTATTGTTTTCGTCTATTTCTTTGCATTGATCACTGAGGAAGGCTTTCTTTTGTCTCCTTGCTATTCTTTGGAACACTGCATTCAAATGGATATATCTTTCTTTTTCTCCTTTGCTTTTCGCTTCTCTTCTTTTCACAGCTATTTGCAAGGCCTCCTCAGACAGCCACTTTGCTTTTTTGCATTTCTTTTTCTTGGCGATGATCTTGATTCCTGTCTCCTATATATGACATTGTGTCAATGTCACAAACCTCTGTCCATAGTTCATCAGGCACTCTATCTATCAGATCTAGTCCCTTAAATCTATTTCTCACTTCCACTGTATAGTCATAAGGGATTTGATTTAGGTCATACTTGAATGGTCTAGTGGTTTTCTCCACTTTATTCAGTTTCAATCTGAATTTGGTAATAAGGAGTTCATGATCTGAGCCACAGTCAGCTCCCAGTCTTGTTTTTGCTGACTGTATAGAGCTTCTCCATCTTTGGCTGCGAAGACTATAATCAGTCTGATTTTGGTGTTGGCCATCTGGTGATGTCCATGTGTAGAGTCTTCTCTTGTGTTGTTGGAAGAGGGTGTTTGCTATGACCAGTGCCTTCTCTTGGCAGAACTCTATTAGCCTTTGTCCTGCTTCATTCTGTTCTCCAAGGCCAAATTTGCCTGTTACTCCAGGCATTTCTTGACTTTCTACTTTTGCATTCCAGTGCACGCTAAGTCACTTCAGTCCTGTCTAACTCTTTGCGATCCTATGAACTAGAGCCCACCAGGCTCCTCAGTCCTGGGATTCTCCAGGCAAGAATACTGGAGTGGATTGCCATGCTCTCCTCCGGGGAATCTTCCCAACCCAGGAATTGAACCCACGTCTCCTGTGTCTCCTGCATTGGCAGGCAGGTTCTGAACCACTAGTGCACCTGGGAAGCTGATTAACACTGTTGTGACAGTTTCAGATGGACAGTGAAGGGACTCAGCCATATATACACGTGTATCCATTCTCCCCCAAACTCCCCTCCCATCCAGGCTGCCACATAACATTGAGAAGAGTCTAATCCTGATGCTCAGTGCCTTCAGAGTCTGGAACCTAATAGGTCCTCAATACACTTTTGTCACTGAAAGGAGCGCACAGGTGAGGTGAGTAGTACGGTAGTACAGTATAATGAACATGCTTCTGTGGGAATAGGAGACTGATGCAGTTGAAGAGATTTGGTTTTGGAAGAGGCAGAATGAGAGGTGTTCCTATACAGGCAATTTTTCTTCTCTTTTATCCAAGTAATCATAAGGAATAGTTCAGCATTATCAGAAGGGAGAATGAATTGGGCTCATGATGCTTACTAAGAAACACAAAATAAAACATACTGTGTAGTGTTATCTGAATAATAATAGCAGCCAACAGTACTCCCAGTGTACAAGGTTATCTCACTGGATTATTCCATTTGTTCTCACAACAACTTTTTTGCATAAATATTATTACCCTTATTTTACTAATGAGGAAAGTAAGTGATTAAACAACTTGAGGGATCACCAAGATAATTTAGGCCTAAAACTTAAACTTGGGACATTTGATGTCAAATTCCATGACTTTTGAACCACAGGATAATGAATTCCTCTGCATTTCACCACCATTGATTGAGATTTATACTTTACTTTAAAAAACATTTTTTTCAAAATTTAGTAACAAGGTATTCCACTGTTTTATTGGGTGGACTTTCTATTAAATGGAAAAAGAATTAATTGGCAATTTATGGCTAACAAGTATATGAAGCAGATTTGTTGAGAAAGACATTAGACATTTTTAATAAGATCATTAGTTGCAAGTATATATTGGTCCTGTTTTATTCCAGAAGTCATTAAATTCTGAAAACATAATGTGGGCACTACACTTCCATATGAGTGGGGGATTCCAGACTTTAAATTGACAAACCATTTGCTGATCACAGAATCACCAAATGGTAATAATGGCATCAAAGCAACTGTGCTTCTTTGTACCTGGTACACTGTGAACATCTGCTGTGTTGCATCAGAGAGCATTAGAAAGGTGCCTTTATTGTTCATGGCATTACACCGTGGAAAGAGCATTCAATTTGGAGTTGCACAAAAAGTTTGAATTCTAGATATATTATGTATAAACTGTGTGTTCTAGGAGAAATTATCCAACCTCTCTAAACATTATTTTCCTCCTCCAGAAATGGGAATGATTGGATACAGGAGAATCATGTGAGAATCAAACAAGATAATTGATGTAATGGCACATAAGAGAAGAAGTGAGGCAATTCCACATGCGGCCTCCTTGAACACACCTCCACTCTTTCAAAGGTTAAACACTTTTGTCTCAATCCCGTGTCTCCAAACCTCTCAACCACTGTGCTTCTGCAATCGTCACTTCCTCTCTTGCTTAATCCATTAATGTGCACACAGATCTAGCAACACTTTAAGGAAAAGCAAGCAAACTTTCTTGCCTCCACATCTCCTTCCGGCTGCCATCCCATACTGCTGCTCCCCTCCACTGCAAAAGGACTGAAAAGAGTTTTTTATATTCTCTGTCTCCACTTTTTCATCACAAATTTTCTTCCCCAATCCAATCTCTGCAGACTTCACTCTTTCCTACTCCATTAAGACTGCCCTGACAAAGGTCATCAGTGACTTTCACGTTGCCGAGTGTCTCATCTGCCAGACCTGTTGGCAGTATTCTTAACTGGTGACACTCTCAGTGGAACATCATCATCTCCCCTTCTACGGCACCTTGCAGTTCTTATTTTCCTATTACTTCACTGACCACTCATTCTTGATCTCCTAGGTTGGCCCTTCCTCTTCTGTTACACCCGACAGCTGGAGCTGCTTTTTTTCTCCATCTGCATTGTCTGGTTAGGTGATCTTGTCTAACCCTGTTGCTTCAAATACCATCATAACTCCCAGTGTTACAACTCTAGCCCTTAGAACACTCCCAGGAATTCAAAAGTGTATACCTCACCGTGTGACACCTCTACTTGGATTGCCTAATATGCATCTTAAAACTTAAAAGCCCAAAACAAGTCTCTTAAATCTCATCTTCAGTTACCCGTCACCCAGTCTTCCCCATTCCAGTATAAGCCCCCACATCCATTGGTCAGAACAGAACCTTATGAGTTTTCTTTCCTTCCTTTCTTTTACTTAACTCCATTGTCCAATCCATCATGAGGTCGTACGGACTTTTTCTTTCAAAGGTCCACCTCTATCCATACCCATGATGATGCTTTCCAACCCCATAATTTCTTGCCTAGATTATTGAAACTGTTCTCTCGCACACAGCAGCCAAGTCATCCTCCTAAATGAAAATCAGATCCCACAATATTCTTGCTTTAAATCTTTAAATGGCTGCCCACAATACCTAGAATAGAATAAAAACCTCTTATACCTGAAAATTCATCATGCATTTCCTGCTTTGTCTACTTTGTTTCAGCCACTTGGCTTTTATTTGTTCTGCTATTTTACCAAGTTCATTCCCACCTTGGAGCCTTTGCACTAGTTGGTCTATGAGCATTTTCTTCATTGTGTTTTTCACATTATTCAGATTATAGCTTAAATGTCTGTTCCTAAAGAAATCTTCTCTAATTAATTAAAAGCAACTCCCCCAGTCGTATTGGAGAACCCCATGGACAGAACCTGGCAGTCTATGGTCCATAGGGTTGCAAAGAGTCGGACATGATTAAGTGACTTAGCCTAGTCTAGCCCAGTCATATATTTTTAAACCTAACCATACCACTTATCACAGATGTATTTACTCATATATATTAGTCTATGTATATGTTTCATTTAAATCTACCTTTTCACACCAGAATATAAGCTCCCTGAGACAATGAACCTTGTATGCCTAATTCACTGCCTCATATTCAGAGCCTGACACAGAATACACAATAAATATTTGTTGACTGGACAAACAGATGATTGTATCTTACTGTACATTTATTGACAAATTCAGAGTTATGTTCTTTTTTTCCTGCTGTACCATATTACAGAAGCTTAGACAGTTAGTTGAAAGTCAGGTGGCGTTAGTGGTAAAGAATCCACCTGCCAGTGCAGGAGATGCAAGAGATGCAGGTTTGATCCCTGGGTTGGGAAGATCCCCTGGAGGAGGGTATGGTAGTACCCTTGCCTCCAGTATTCTTGCCTGCAGAATCCCATGGACAGAGGAGCCTGGAAGGCTATAGTCCAGGTGGTCACAAAGAGTTGGACACAACAAAAGCGACTTAGCACACAGGCCCCTAAATATAAGCTAGCTTTTACAAATTGACTTCATTATGGAGAGTTTCTCTAGACACTGTGGCATCCTGGTCCTGTCTTTCTTTTCTTTTCCTTCTATTTTTATTGTTTTCTTCTCTAAGTCAACAATATTTATGATGTGCCTACCCTGGTCTCTTTTATTTTAGTCTTTGTTAGGGGATAAATAATTTCCCTGGTTCTTTGTTGACATGAAGTGTGGCTCATTCAGAACTAAAAGCATCAGAAAAATCAGACCTTTTGGGGGAAGTCATAATGATACAACTTGCTATCTTTACAAGTGTGGTCCATAAGAATACAACTGTACTTCTCTAAGATCTTTAATCTAACTTGATTGTAAAAAAAAAAAAAAAAGTAACTCGTTTGGTGTGGGAGGAATATGAGGGCAAGGCAAGTCATGCTTCGATGTACTTCAGAGACCTTTGGCTACATTTCTTCTTGAAGCATAAATGCAATCAGCCTGCCAAATTCATTGGCATCCTGAGAGAAAGTTCTCTTTCTTTGCAAACATTGCACCGTCCTTCTGTAAAAGTAATCCAAGTTTCTATTTACTTAAGAGGCTGAGACTATACAGATGTATAAAGAAAAAATTTTTCCCCCTAACTTTGGCCAACTCTTAAATTCTGTTGCTATAGTGCTTACTTCTTAGACTTTCACATTCTATTTCTTAAAATATAACTCAGAATTGTAGAAGGGTGGAGATGGAGAGGCTTCCCAATATATTCTCATCTGATGAAAACAATGAAATCTTATGCAGGTGAAATGACCTGCTCATGGTCACACAGCAAATCAGTGCTTTCAGTCATATCTTGCAACTCTCAGGGTTCTTTCTACCTCACTCCACTGCCTCCACCATAATACACAAGGTAAATGGTTATCCCAGTTGCAATTTACAAATGGAGAAACATATATTGAAATTGTGTGACTCGGTTTAGTGCTTTGTTTGCAGAAAGTCACACAATTAATGAACAGTAACCACAAAGATTTCTTATCCTGACTTACCCTTTAAATTATTAACTGTTCTCAAATATGTTTTAAAGTTGTACCCACCCAGAGACGACAAATGTATTTTTAAAATGAACCTATTAACTTGTTTGGAAATAACTGTAAATTTATAGATAAGTTGTAAGAATAATATCAAGAACTCTCAATTGCCCTTAACCCAGATTTACCAATTTTAAATATCTTGCCCACATTTATAATTCCAATGTGTGTTTATGTGTGTGTGTAGTGTAGACAGCTATAGAGAAACACATTCATGTATGTAAATTTATATTATTCATTTTTTTAGAGTCATTTATGAGTAGGTTGCATGCATCATGTCTCATTACCCTTTGTTACTTCAGTGCATATTTCTTAGAATCAAGGATATTTCACTTATGTAACACAATATAGTTATGAAATCCAGGACTGTTAACAGTGATACTATGCTGTTGTCTAATCTATAGTTCCTATTTCAGTTTTGTCAACTGCCTTCATAACATCCTTTTTAGTACTTTTTCCTCCAGTATAAGATGGAGTCCAGGATAATGTATTGCATATAGTTGTCATATCTCTTTAGTCATACTCTGAACCAGTTCCTTTAGCCTTTCTTTGTTGTCCAAAGTGTTGGCATTTTTTAAAAGTAAGAACCAGCAATTCAGTAGACTCTGCCTTGATTCGGTAGATACTTCCGCGTATTTAGAATTGGATTAAGCATCCCCAGTAAGATTATATCACAAACTGATGTGTCTTCTTTCTCAGGGTCCCACGTTTGGAAGCACACAATGCACTTGTCTTTCTTTGGTGATGCAAATCTTTTTAAAGTTTTAAAAATTAACCTGCACTTGGTCTTCATGGCTGTGCATGGGCTTTCTCTAGTTGTGGTGAGTGGGAATTAATCTTCACTGTGGTGCACGAGCTTCTCACTCTGGACCTTCTCTTATTGCAGACCATGGTCTGTAGGATGTGTGAGTTTCAGTAGTTGTGGCGTGAGGGCTCTAGAGTGCAGGGTCAGTAGCTGAGGTGCATGGCACGGGCTTAGTTTTCCAACGGGATGTGGGATCTTCTCAGACCAGGGACTGAAACTGCGTCTCCTGCATTGGCAGGTGGATGGCTTCTTAACCACTGGACCACCAGGGAAGTCCAGTGATGAAAATTTTAATCACCTGGTCAAGTTGTCATCTAGTTTCTCCAGAGATAGATGTCACTGTTACAACTTACAAGTAGTCTGTGTGGAGACACTTAAAACCTGCAGTTTTTCTGTTCTTCATCAAACTACCTCTCTTGATATAGCATCCATTGATGATTCTTGTGTGCATGAATCTTAGCTGTGATGATGGCTACATGGTGATTTTTCCCTTCACGATTCACAGTATTATTAGAATGCTCAGACAGAGGGTTGGTCACTACTGAAGTATCTGACACAAACATGTGTAGTCTGTGCTTTTTGACTTTATGTGTGTGTTTTTTTTTTTAAGTAAATCCTATAGTTTCAAGAAACAATAATTAAAAGTGTACTAAACGTTTAAATTTAAATAACAGATACTGCATTATTTTTTAAAAAATGTTTTTAAACATGAAAAATGATTTTTTTAAAGCAATGGAGGGGAATACAATAGGATACATCTACTCCAATTTCTACATTTTAGAGATGAGGGCCAGAGAGGGCACAGCTCTGTTTAGTGGTAAGAGCAGGACTTGAGATTGGTCTAAAGGGTCTGATTCTAGGTTCCATCACAGCCACATTTTAATTTTTATATCCTACTGGACTATAGTTGATTTACAATGTTGTGCTGATTTCAGGTGTACCTCACATTACTTTAAACATAATCAAAACTTGTTAAAAACACAGTGTACTTGCTGGAAGCAAAAACTCGTGGTGTAAAGTAGGCAATGTAAGATGATACACTAATGATATCTAAAAATTTACCTTAGGAATTCCATTCATTCAGCAATCATTCATGATTGACTAAGCAACTACCCTGTGTCATGACCTGTGTCAGCACTGGGATGCAATGCTGAAGCAGAGATCGCCTCCATTCTCAAGGAGGTTATGGTTTAATGGGAGATCATACATTAACATGAATCAGAACCTTCTGAGGCCTCTTAGGTGCCAGGTCCAACAAATTTTAGTTTACTGGGTCAGGATTGATCTTAGGAATCTTCATGTTTGATAAGCAGAGGAGGGTTGTACTAGAAATACAAAATATCCAAAGTGTTAAAGTGGTTACAGTATATGCACCACCTCCTGACTCTCCCACTCCAAATTAAAAGTGTTAAGAGAAGAAAAGCCAAACTATTAAATAATGTTTTCAAACTTTCAACAAGTTTCAGTGTTATGATCATTACTTTTTTGAAATATTAAAACATGCTAGATTTTCCTAGAAAATTATTATTATTTTTTTTTTTTTGGTAATGCTACTTTGCTGGTGCTGTAAGCATGTCCAAGTTCAGTCTACTCCAGCGGAGTCTGATCCAAGTGGTTGGGTGACCATGCTGGCATTGAGCCAGCACATTTGTATGCTGGATGTGGATGCAGTTAAATTGGTACTTGGGCTGGCACTGATGAAGCAGTCTGACAGAAGGACAGTCTGCATTAGGTGTTGATGCATTAGAAACACTTGAAGGTCTATATGCTTACGTTCCTGAAAGAGAAGCTTATATGGATGGATTATTGTTAGGCATTCATTACATCCATTAGTCAACAAACACTTCTTGAATTCCTACTAGGTGAAAATACTGGGCTCTTTCCTGGGTGGATTATAAAGATGAATAAAATGGGTTGTGCTTCATAGGAGCTTGGAAGTAAGAACTCAAAGCTGCTAACTTCCCTGATAGTGTGTGCCAAGCTCAATAAGACAAAATGGCATAGGAGACAGGACTTGTGTTTTAGACTTGAGATCTGAGCTCAAATCCTAAATGTTTCTTTTTTGCTGAAGAAACTTTCAATAAGTTACTTTGCTTTGATGGATCTTGGTTTTTTCATCCAATTCATTCCTTATAGGGATGAATGAAGGATTAACAAAGCAATGTTTTTTAGAAACTGATTAATCATCTGACATATAATCTGTTCTCTACAAACAGTAGCTATTATAGTTTTAAACACAGTACATATATATCATGAACAAATTATAAACATAATATTTATAAAACATACTAATAATGTTTACTAGTTGATGCTTTGCTTTACATTGTGAAACTTTGTTTACAGATGCATACACACATCATTTTTCTTCTTCAGTTTCAACAAGTTGGCAACTAATATTTACATAAAAATTGAATCTCAGGATATTTATTCCCTGTGGATTTTGTGTCCTGGAGAGCAACTGGTAAAATGAGAGAACATCCATCACAAGCAGGATAGCTAATCTACTTTCATTGTAATCATATATAACCAGTCAAATACTGCATGATCCATAAAATGGGTGCACCAAGGGTAATGCATGAATAATTAATATCTGCCACTCTTACCTCACAAGGAGAACCTGAGGCATGAATATGAGACTGCTCCTAAATTATTTTCCCTGAGGTTGAACTGGATATTTATTTTCACCTAAGATCATCATAAATCTCTGTAAACTGTTTTTTGGAGTAGGGTGGAAACAGGTGGAGAGTGAACACAGAAATCTCCTAATCTCAAAACATGTTATATAATAGAACTCTGAATATTGTCAATTTAATATTTTCTAATACATTTACAGTGCTTTTTAGTTTAGTAATCCCTAAATTGTCTTTTCCTTTAGAGACTGAAAAATAAAAGCTTATTTTTAACACTTGAGAAACTATTGCATTAGATTTTTTGTATGATTGGCCTAAGGATTAATGGTACAATGTTATATGTACTTCCCATAGAACCTGGCATAGAAGAGAGAGAGGGAGGTTAGAAAATGAACTGTTTATCTGCCTTCCTATACATGCCAACACATTTTACATCATAAATATATCTGAGCCAACTAGTAGAGTTTACCTGATTCTTTGCAAGAGTTCTAGTTTGATACTTTACTAAAGATAAGTATGAAGTGGCTTCCCTTGTGGCTCAGCGGTAAAGAATCTGCCTGCAAGCAAGAGATGTGGGTTTGATCCCTGGGCCAGGAAGATCCTCTGGAGAAGGAAATGGCAACCTACTCCAGTATTCTTGCCTGGGAAATCCCATGGACAGAGGAACCTGGAGGGCTGCAGTTCACGGGGCTGCAAAAGAGTCGAACATGACTGAATGGCTAAACAAGTATGAAGTACTTTCATGGAACTACTTAGATCTTGTATATATTTGTTTAATCTATTTTTGCACAAATGACTCATTTAATTCGACTTCACTGTTCCCCTTCTCGAAGCCAGTATGCTCAGTTTACAAACCTGTGATCTACTCACTGTTGGTGCTTCCCTGTGAAACATACAAAGCAACAAGCATCATGTATTCTCCTCAGTACCCCTCTGTCTCTGGCTCAAGTTGCCCAGGCACATATCCTCTCTTACCTCTGTCCCCAGGTATGAAGCACTTAGCCTCATTTCCAGGCATAGGCAGCTTCCCTCTACCCTCCTCTGGGATATATAAAGAGGGTAAATGAGCAAAGATAGCCCCCTGGGCCTCTCTTCTCATCTTCTTATACTGTCCCTTCTTCGCCCATCAAAAATAAGAAAAAGAAATTGGAATTTCTTACTTGTATAGTTTTTGGTATTATTAGTTGAAGGTTTCTTCTGAATCTTTTTATAGTATAAATTATGATACTTATTCTGCAGAAATGCATTTGTCTATGAGAAATTAATTTTGGAATTAATATAGAGAAGATATCAAATAGTTAGAGATACATTATTTAATTTGTTCAATCATGTTTCATTTACATTTAATAAAGATTTACAGGTTTACAGTTAGAACTGGACATGGAACAGACTGGTTCCAAATAGGAAAAGGAGTACGTTAAGGCTGTATGTTGTCACCCTACTTATTTAACTTATATGCAGAGTACATCATGAGAAATGCTGGGCTGAAGGAAGCACAAGTTGGAATCAAGATTCCTGGGAGAAATATCAATAACCTCAGATATGCAGATGACACCACCCTTATGGCAGAAAGTGAAGAAGAACTAAAGAGCATCTTGATGAAAGTAAGAGAGGAGAGTGAAAAAGTTGGCTTAAAGTTAACATTCAGAAAACTAAGATTGTGGCATCCGGTCCCATCACTTCATGGCAAATAGATGGGGAAACAGTGGCTGACTTTATTTTTCTGGGCTCCAAAATCACTGCAGATGGTGACTGCAGCCATGAAATTAAAAGATTCTTACTCCTTAGAAGGAAAGTTATGACCAACCTAGACAGCATATTAAAAAGCAGAGACATTACTTTGTTAATAAAGGTCCGTCTGGTCAAGGCTATGGTTTTTCCAGTGGTCATGTATGGATGTGAGAGTTGGACTATAAAGAAAGCTGAGTGCAGAAGAATTGATGCTTTTGAATTGTGGTGCTGGAGAAGACTCTTGAGAGTCCCTTGGACTGCAAGGAGATCCAAGCAATCCATCCTAAAGGAGATCAGTCCTGGGTGTTCATTGGAAGGACTGATGTTGAAGCTGAAACTCCAATACTTTGGCCACCTGATGCGAAGAGCTGACTCATTGGAAAAGACCCTGATGCTGGGAAAGACTGAGGGCAGGAGGAGAAGGGGACGACAGAGGATAAGATGGTTGGATGGCATCACCAATTCAATGGACATGGGTTTGGGTGGACTCCGGGAGTTGGTGATGGATAGGGAGGCCTGGTGTGCTGAGGTTCATGGGGTCGCAAAGACTTGGACACAACTGAGCAACTGAACTGAACTGAACTGACAGGTACAGAGTTGTGTGATATTTGAAAACTGACTGTATATTAATCATTGACTAATATTTTCCTAGTCAATCCCAAAAAAAGAGAACCATGAAATCAAAAACCTTCTTTGAGGAAAGTTCTGAAGTATATCAAACTTAAAAAAGAAAAAAAAAAGGATACTTTAAAATTACTATTTTGACAATTTGAACCTAGACAAAATATATCATTCAAATTATTCAGTTACATAATAACTTCTGCATTATGGGTGGGATGGACTTGTTGGTAGCAGACAGAATTTCTGCCAAGACCAAGTGAAAAAGCAGGATTAAATACCAAATCATCAGTTTGAGTGTACTGGAGAGATGGGAGGCAATGAAATATAGATGCAGTACAACTTCTTCATCAAAATGAGCTGACTTTTACAGCCAGTTTTATCTGGGGGACATTTGCCAATTTGGTATGGGGAAGGGAGAGACAAGATACTAAAGACCTAAGTAGAAGGCCTCTCAAAAGCAATGCAAAGTTTTGACAGTCTTGTGAGACCTGCAGGAGAAATGGCTTTGAAGAAACATCAGATATACAGCTGGAAACTCTTGGGAACCACAGTGACCTAGAGGTAAACTATTTTCAGGCCTGCAGCCCAGCCTCAACATATAGCAGTTCCTGATTAAATTAAGATGAACAACTGTGTTGTCTGCTTAGTGAAGGCAGGGAGGAACCTATTATAGAGGATGATACATCATGTGAATCTTCTACAGCCTCCCATACAAAATATTCAACATTGAATACAAAATTACCAAGTATGCCCCCCAAACACCAAGAAAAAAATCAAAAGAAAAAATAGACAATAGAAACACACCTGCAGGTGATCAAGATATAAGAGTTAGCTAGGAATTTAAAATATCTCTAATATGTTCAAAGCAATAGAGTTAAGACTTTCTTAAACACATGCTCTCTTCTCCCCCACCTACATCTCTGCATTGTTTAAAAATACAAGTTATAAGTCATGGAAATAATCTGATGGTAAATCAGAAGATGTTTTTCTATAGAACTCTCTAGGAGGGCAAAATCACACAAATGAAATGCAGTTCATATGAGTGGCTTGTAAATTATTGGTCTGTGTGTATGGTGGGTAGAGTTGAAGAGAGAGAAGAAATTCTCTGCTTGTGTTTCTGAAGGCCCTGAGGAGCCTGAACAAATGGTACTGGGCATGAAAAAGTTGCTTGCTCTCATTATCAAAAATTTTTAAACTTTAGTTGTGGTAAGGGGAAAAAAAATCCCCCCAGGCTTGATTTTTTTAATGACTTAATCTCCCTGCAGCTGTAGATATATTAACTAGTAAAGATGATATCCTGATGATTAGATCAGTGACCTCAGGATCAACCATACTTGAGTCACACTCAATCCTAAGAAAAAGGTGGAAAGAAGGCTGTATCAATAGAGGCCAGGGAGGACCAGAATGGCACTGATACAAGGTCCCTTCCCATTCTGATTGCTATGAAGATGAGTTTCTTCCTCTGTCCTCTTAAGGGTAACTACTTGAGTTGGAGAAATAGGCACAAAAAAGAACCCAAGCTTCAATTTTATTAAATATTTACTCAAAGAGGCTGTTTTAAATCATTACTGAGTTATCTCTGATTGGTATGTACAAATAGTCCCTCTCTGCATTCTCACATTCTTACTTTAAAAGAAAAGGGGCCTCAAGAGCTCACTCCAGAATTCTGCTACAAAAATTCATGGAATCAACTTTCCTCAGCCTTCACTTTAAAACATCTATACCAGCATAGGGCAACATCTCCTGGTATGCACGTCCCAGAGTGAAGAGGCATTCTCAAGCCAGGAAGAACAGATGAGGCAGGTTCCTGAGGGACATTTTAAAACTACATTTTCCTCCCTGCCCATAACCCAGCTCCATTTCATTATTCTTGAGAGTATATTGTAGATATGAAAGATTTGGAAGAATGACAAACACTGAGAATTAGGGAGATGGAGTGATAAGTGGAAAACATTGGTAGTCACCTACTATTAGAAGATAAGACCAAAACCAGATGATGAGTTTTGTGTGGGCACTGGCTGAACAAATTCTGTGACGCAGGTGGAGTAATATGCAGGCCTGTGAAGGCAGAATCTCTGGGAGAAAAATGGGAAGAAATGGCAACTGCATGAGAAGATAGACATTCTATGAATTGTAGATCATACTTCCTTTTCTGTATTCATGGAATTGACCAATGAAAGCATGTGCAACATTTGAAGGGAATCTGTACACAGTCAGGTTGTAATGTTTAAATGAATAGATGCTATGATTTGTAATGTATATCAAGTCTTGCCCCTCAGTCTGGTAATGGCTCTCCTGTTTAACATGATGTTTTCTCTTCACTGTGAACTACATTCGTGAATATAAAATATGGGGGGATTAACTGAGGTCTGAACTTTTGAGAGTCTTTAATTAAGCTTTGTCCCCAGTACTTAAGGAGATTGAGATGTCATCTATGCCTACATTATCCTCATCATCTGAGTAGGAATCGCATAGACGCTCAAAACATACACCTCCCTAAAGTAGAACAGACATGTTACATTTGGGAATGTATGCTGAGGGCTGATTGTGGAGGCTGTGGTAGTATTGCATTTTTTTTTCCCTAAAACTTAAACCTAGGTTTCCAAATGTCTATTGAACACAAGTGTGAAGTGGTAGTCATAGTTTTGCTCCTTATACCTTCGTTCAAACTTAACAAACTTGAGCTGATTTCTAACAAGTTAAATGCACAGCGTTTTGGAAGAGGATGGTGACAATACATTGTCTTCTCAAACTATAACTTAGGTGATCTTTAGAGACAGCATTGAATTCTTCTGCTTGAGTTATGCTGGCTAATAGGAATTTAAGCGATAACTGGTAGGAGAGCACTGAAGCATTCATGCATGTGAAATCAGATGAACATCCAGAATTGGAATTTCCTAAGGAAAGTTATTCTAGCGGAGAAACACAGGCTCAGGTTGAGTGCCAATAACTTCTAAACTAACATGTGCAACTATCATCCTAATAAGTAATAGCTAAAGGTGCCGGAAGAAAAGCAAGACCAATATTTTCAATTACATTTTAAAAACAACAGCTCAAACAGAGCTATAGACAAGTCCCTTTCTCTGTTAAAGGGAATTTAATCTGTCTTAACTTTGACTCCATGTATTAATGCTTACTCTTGAAAAGCACACATACAACTTAAGTAAATTTTAGAAATCAAGAACTTCTGGTTTCTACTGGTAATTTTTATTTCTATTCAGTGATAATACTAGTCTGAAATCTTCCCCTTTAAATGATCTACTCAACACCATATCAATTCTCCACCTGTCATGCATTTCTAGACTGCAGTGTGACTTCAGCTTCAACTTCTACTCATTAAGGTTAAAGGATACATTCTAATGCTTATCCTGCATACCTTTCAAAGTTGCCTGAAATTTGTGAAATATTAGTGATTCAAATATATGAATCCTCAAAATTTCATAATAGACATACTTAGGTGTATAGAGATCTATATCAAATCTTATAGTATGTAAATGAACTTACCCCTTCAGGTTTTCTAAAATGTAGAGGTAAAGCTGAATCTTTGCCATCATAGTTATTTTTCCCATCCCATGGAGTATTTGGAATGATTTTGATATCAGTAATGGCCATTGTGCTCTCAGTTTCCTAATTTACAAAATAAGGTTAATAACAATATCTAGCTCATGGTTGTTGTAAAGAGTAATAGAAGGTTTCCTGGTAAATAGTAAGTGCTTGAAAAATGCTGTTTTACTATTGCTCTCATCATTTTTATTGCTATTATTGCTCATCAATTTAAAAAAAATTAGACAGGAAAATGGTCTTTCTATTGGACCCCTCACTCATGGTTATTCACCTTGTATATTTTGAAATCTAGCCAGAGCTGTGATAAGCTATAGTCTCTACTTCAGTGATCTTTAAACTAGACTGCTATAATATTTTATTTTATTAACACCTCTGAAAAAAACTCAGCAAGTCTCTTCATGGGAGCAAAATGTTACAATTTGACTGTCACTTTCCAGGAAGATGACTCAATATATTTTATACTAGTTGAGAGATAATGATCTGGGCTCCCTGATGTAAAGGGATTTAAAAGCCCTTGAGCATTTGGTGTTTGTATGGCTTGTGTTACCATAGCCCTCCATGGTTTGGCTATCTATTCATCTATTTTCAACTGATACATCACATAAAACAAAGAAAAAGAAATTGCAGCCAAATTCTATGTGGAGATTTGTGGTTCTAGTCATTGTGTGTCTTAATTAGAAAAAACTGTCCTGCTGTTAGGAAGAAACTGCATTTATGCCTGGAGACCTTTTTAAGGTCCTGTATATAACAATTATAACAATTATTATTCATGTTCATTTGTTGTTTTCCTTTAGGTTGTAATTAATTTCCAACATACTGGTTGAACTGCTCAAAAGATGAACAACTTTATGAATTTAGAGCAGATACCGTAACAAGTAGTTATTTTCCATTTCAAACTGTGGCAAGGAAAAAGAAGAGGATATTTTTCCTGAATGGCCTTTAAAATTATTTCTCTTTGGAAATATCTTTGAAAATGACCAGATTGGAAGTTTTAGCTATTTGGTTATAATAACACTGATGAGTAACAGATTGAACAAGGTTGAAAAGGTACCCCACTGAAAAATCCACCTTGAGAACAAAGAAAAACCTCAGTTCTGTCTTGATTATGCACTTGTGTTACACGCTATGACAACTTACCAGGTTAGGTGCACTTGAAAAGAGGCTGAAAAATTAAAAACCTCTTTGAAATTCTACAAAACACGGTCTTGCCTCCAGTCATATCCCTGTCTCCCATATCAGAATCTATATTTCATTCCTTACTCAAATCAGGACAATGAAGAAAAACTATATGCTGTATGCAGAGTTCGGTGATTAGAAGGATTCTGGCCTCTTTCTTACTTCCAGTGCATTTTTTTTTCTCTTCTACCCTTACAGTTCCCTTTACAAAAAAATTCTTGAGCTTTTGTCGCACATGAAGGGAAAAAAAAAAAAACCTGTAAAATATTATTATTGAGTCCTAATTTATTTTTCCATTTGGAGGAAAACAGTCTATCCAATCTGCAATAATATTTAAAAGATAGAATCTCTATGGCACCCAAGGTCTTACTGGTGAAATCTGAAAAGATCCAAAGCCCCTTTGTGTGTATAATAACATTATTAGCACATTAAATTTAATCATAGGGGATTAAAAAATAGTTATCATTACAAATAAGTTTTTATGCATTTAAAACTAGTGGCTTGTTAAACATGGCAAATATTTTGTTGGTGTTCCAAAAAGAGATTCTTACTGAAACTTATAAATATTTTATAGACAAGTACTGTGAAAAGCAAACTTTAAACAAGGTTGACGCTGTTTTTCAATGCTCATGCTGAATCACCTTTGAACGGCAGATTCTTAAGATATTCACTCATTCAACCATTCATTCCGTCACTCATACACCAACTATCTCAGAGCACACATTTTATGCCAGGTATGATGTTTGGCACCCCACTCCAGTACTCTTGCCTGGAAAATCCCATGGACGGAGGAGCCTGGTAGGCTTCAGTCCATGGGGTCGCGAAGAGTAGGACACGACTGAGCGACTTCACTTTCACTTTTCACTTTCATGCATTGGAGAAGGAAATGGCAACCCACTCCAGTGTTCTTGCCTGGAGAATCCCAGGGACGGGGGAGCCTAGTGGGCTTCCGTCTGTGGGGTCGCACAGAGTCGGACACAACTGAAGCGACTTAGCAGCAGCAGCAGCATGATGTTAGAGTACCTAGATGAAGACATGGTCTGTGTCTTAGAGAAAGAGAGAGCTCAGATTGTCTCTCTACCTAAAACCATACTCAGTGATAATGGACGCCTTTATTTCCTCAGTAATATCATGAGTTAGGGAGACAACAGCCTATAATAAAATCTGAACTCTGAAATAATGATCTTCTTTCGCTTGACAAGAGATAAATAACCTCATATCGTACACTTTATTAAGGAATACGGGTTAAGACAAAACAAAATAAAAAATTAAAAGTCTGTTATTCATAAACCAAGTAAGATCTTGGTCTGTAGGGTGTGCCGCGTAGAGGACAGGGACCCAGTTTGGAATTCCTTGTCTTTAACTGCCTGCAGGAAATGATTTCTTGGCTACTTATTACGGTTATCAGTAGAAAACGTTCCTCATTCCTAGGGTGAGAAGGACGAAAGGAGCTCCTACTTTCCCCAACTTCCTCAAGCTTCCTTCTCAAGGACCCCTTCCTCCCCAGCCAGCCTGGGAAGCTGAAAAGTTTTAACTGCGCAGAGCTAAATCTTCTCCTACCTAGGCAGTTGTGGCTCAACCCCGCACGGGCAGGACGAAGCTCTGAACTCCTCCCAGCTGCCGCATCTGGCCACACCGGAGTCCAAACGTCCGGATTTGGGCCACGTTAGTCAGTGTGCTCGCGGAAACCCAGGTTTGAAACGTCACATTCCGCGCGGCCACGCCCCTATGCCTGTAGCCCCGCCCCCGCCCGTGGCCCCGCCCACACGCCCTGCCCTTGACACCTGCGTGGCTGCTGTCATTTTTTCCAACTGTAAAAAATAAGCTTGTTATCTCTTCCCTTCAGTTTCTAAAAGTAATGTGATCATTAAAAAATACTTTGGAAAATACAAAAATATGTGTGTAAAATAAAAATAATCTGTAGTCTTAAGAGAAATACTAAGACCATTTCAGTATATTTCTTTGCACTCTCCTTACCATAAATAGCGGAGAAGGCAATGGCACCCCACTCCAGTACTCTTGCCTGGAGAATCCCATGGATGGAGGAGCCTGGTGGGCCGCAGTCCATGGGGTCGCTGGGAGTCGGGCACGACTGAGCGACTTCACTTTCACTTTTCACTTTCATGCATTGGAGAAGGAAATGGCAACCACTCCAGTGTTCTTGCCTGGAGAATCCGAGGGACGGGGGAGCCTGGTGGGCTGCCGTCTATGGGGTGACACAGAGTCAGACATGACTGAAGCGACTTAGCAGTAGCAGCAGCAGTACCATAAATAGATAATAAATAGATTGCGCTTCTTCTCTGCCTTTTTCACATACATATAAGTGCACAGGTAGGAAATGCATAGTAAATACACTTCATAAGATTTTGTATATCTTTTCTTTTTTAAAGAAAAATAATACTGTAAAACGTACATACGTAGGAGTTAAAGTTCTTTTGTATATATTAAAAAGTGAAAATTTTGAAAAGATCAGCCAAGTGCCTTTCATAGAATGTTCTACTTCCTACATTTGAAGGAACCTATGTACCCCTAAGGACTGCATCCTTTTCCTCAGCAATATTATAAGTTTTATGACAAACATTACCTTGCTTTTCTTTATAGTTTAACACATAATGTATATCATTTTTTATTCAAGTATGGTATGTGTTAAAGAAAAGCCAATCAACTGTAGGTGTGTTCAATGAATTGTCACAAAGTTAACCCACCAGAATAACTGCCACCCAAGTGAAAAAAAGTAAAACATTAGCATCCTAGAAGACCCTCCTAATGACTATCCCTTTTCTGTTCCCCAGAGGTAATGATTATCTTGCCTTCTAACACCATAGTTTAGTCTTGCCTATTTTTGAACTTTATAAAAAAATAGTCCACTCATTGTTTTACTGCTATTGATTATAGTTATCTTTTACAAAGTGCACTCCATATACTAACCATATTTATGGCAAGTCTAGATCCTGTCTTCTTCACTTAACACTCTACAGAGTCATTTTTGCATGTCATTTAACATTGTGCTAAAAAAAATGGGTTTTGCCTTATAGTCTATTGGATGGATATAATGGATATAGCACAATTTTATTGAAAGTATAGGATTGTTTTTTTTTTTTTTTTAGGAAGGGGAAGCAATATCTCCTAAGCATATGTATTCGCTTGCATGTTGTTTGGTGTACATCTGTGGGTTATCTTTTTAGGATTATTCCTAATAATGGAATTTCTAAGTCAAAGAGCATTAACTTTTTAAAAGTCCAGTGTCCTGCTGCAAATGATGTCAATTTATATTCTTGCTAGTGATGTGTGATAGTATACCATTATATTATGTCTCCCAAATAAGAAAAATCTGTTAATCTGATAGGTGAGAAATATTTTCTCCTTGATGTTTACATTTACAGTCCTTTGATTACAGGAGAGGCTGATTACACATTTATTATTAATTCATATGTCTCTTACTACAATTTATATATACAATTTTTTCTCATCTCCTCAAGTTTTGACATTGGTTTCTCCATTAGTGGGCTTTCCTGGTGGCTCAGATAGTAAAGAATCTGCCTGCAAGGCGGGAAACCTAAATTTAATCCCTGAATTGGGAAGATCACCTGGAGAAGGAATTGGCAACCCACTCCAGTATTCTTGCCTTAAGCAGCTAAGCACTTGAGTCTCTTAGGTTAACATGAATGAATTGTGGTCCTTAAGTCAACGATTGGCCTAATCTCAGGACTATCATAGAAATGCCTTCAGGGTTCTTTAATATCCTTTGAATCCCCCACCCTTTCCTATAGACGACAGGATTGTGACGGATGATTGCAATTTCATTACCTCATCGCAGTATCTACATGAAATCAGATTTCACTACTGTTACATTACAGCTCAGAGAATGAGGTTGAGTCCATATGTGACTTGCTCAGGTTAATGAAAGGACATTTGAACCTGTATATTCCCATGTAGTTCCTCTACTTTGGCTAGTTTTGAGCTGAAAGTTTTCCCTTTATCATCACAAATCAAGTAGTTGAGTTTCTATTAGGCATGGTATCTGTAAATTTGAGACTCAAGGGAAGAGTTGCAAAACTGGGCTAAGGAGGTTGTAGTTGCCAAATAATGCAGAACATGTGAGATCACCTCTTATGCTCCATAACGATAGAGAAATGAGCCCCCAAGGAAATGATGCCACTGTGCATGGCCATGCAGGTTGTACACAGTACAACTCCAGAGGGGGCACCATCCACATCCACAATGACTTGAATAGCATTCCTTGGAATCTGCTAATCACACCTGAATCTTTAGTAACTTCTCAATTTTTAATTTTTGTGATAACAAGTGGTTTGCAAGAATCAGATCAGATCAGATCAGTCGCTCAGTTGTGTCTGACTCTTTGCGACCCCATGAATTGCAGCACGCCAGACCTCCCTGTCCGTCACCAACTCCCGGAGTTCACCCATACTCACGTCCATCGAATCAGTGATGCCATCCAGCCATCTCATCCTCTGTCATCCCCTTCTCCTCCTGCCCCTAATCCCTCCCAGCATCAGAGTCTTTTCCAATGAGTCAACTCTTCGCACGAGGTGGCCAAACTACTGGAGTTTCAGCTTTAGCATCATTCCTTCCAAAGAAATCCCAGGGCTGATCTCCTTCAGAATGGACTGGTTGGATCTCCCTGCAGTCCAAGGGACTCTCAAGAGTCTTCTCCAACACCACAGTTCAAAAGCATCAATTCTTCGGCACTCAGCCTTCTTCACAGTCCAACTCACATCCATACATGACCACAGGAAAAACCATAGCCTTGACTAGACGGACCTTTGTTGGCAAAGTAATGTCTCTGCTTTTGAATATGCTATCTAGGTTGGTCATAACGCTTCCAAGGAGAAAGCATCTTTTAATTTCCTGGCTTCAGTCACCATCTGCAGTAATTTTGGAGCCCAGAAAAATAAAGTCAGCCACTGTTTCCATTGTTTCCCCATCTATTTCCCATGAAGTGATGGGACCAGATGCCATGATCTTCGTTTTCTGAATGTTGAGCTTTAAGCCAACTTTTTCACTCTTCACTTTCACCTTCAAGAGGCTTTTGAGTTCCTCTTCACTTTCTGCCATAAGGGTGGTGTCATCTGCATATCTGAGGTTATTGATATTTCTCCCAGCAATCTTGATTCCAGCTTGTGTTTCTTCCAGTCCAGCGTTTCTCATGATGTACTCTGCATATAAGTTAAATAAACAGGGTGACAATATACAGCCTTGACGTACTCCTTTTCCTATTTGGAACCAGTCTGTTGTTCCATGTCCAGTTCTAACTGTTGCTTCCTGACCTGCATACAAATTTCTCAAGAGGCAGATCAGGTGGTCTGGTATTCCCATTTCTTTCAGAATTTTCTACAGAATAGGTCAGTGTAAACTAGAAATAAGAGTAAATGATGCTGAATTAGAACTTTGCTCTTAGTTGTCAAAACAATTGATACAGAAATTTGATGTATCAAAGGTCATTCTTTCTTCCAGAAAACATAAAATAATACGAAGGGCAAAACATTTAAAGCACGTTTGTCCCTGTAGAAGTACAATTAAAATACTCTGTGGGTGTATAGAAAGATTTCTGAAGCATCAAAACAGAGTAGGACATTTTCTTACAAATACCAGGTCATTGCAATACAGATTCTGTAACAGCAGTTACTTGGTCAGCCAGCATATAGGAAAATACTCATGTGGATGAGAAAGTGACCACACACTTAGCAATGAGCATTTTAACAGTAGAGGCATATTAGAGGCCATCTTGTTTTGGAATTACTCATTGTGGTTGCTTAGTCAAAATCATTCAGCATGAAGTTAGGAGAAAGGATTAGAGATTACAGATGACCCTAATTGAAGCCACCAGTTTAGGCTGTCTTGGGTTGCTGAAGGTAGGAGTCAGGATTATTCAGGCTTCATAGTAACCTGCTTTGCCCTTATTCCACCACAATTGTTAAATATATAACACACCTTAGTATTTTATACCCCTCTGTCAATCGTTATTAAGTTATTTCTTTTCAGGGAAGCAGTGTATCATAGTCTTAGAAAGTCCAGAAGACTGGACTTGAGCTCTTCCATTTGCAAACCAGTGGAGTTTCCTCATTTATAGCATTTAGGCTTTGAATTGATTAATAAGACAATTTTTCTGCTCTAAATCTGTATATACACACATATGTGTGTGTGTGTGTGTGTGTGTGTGCGTGTGTGTGTGTGTGTATACATGGGTAGCCTTTCCTTTCTCCAGAGGATCTTCCCAACTCAGGGACTGAACCCAGGACTTATGCATTGCTGGCAGATTCTTTACAAGCTGAGCCACAAAGGAAGTGTGTATACATACACACATATACTTTCAAGTGAAGATTTTCTTGAGTATGAATTTTCAAAAAGAAACATCAGGAAGGCTTCCACATGAGCTTAATGTAGAAAACCCAACACAGACATACAACATATATTTGTGCTAAGTTTTGATAATATCCTTAGTCCTTGTTTCAGATATTCTTTATAAAATAACTATTGTACTTAGAATAGTAAGTAAAATAATTTCTTTTCAGACCAAAAGAGGTGAAAGGGCTCTCTTGCACATCCTGGGTAATTTCATAATCAGAGTTTTAAAAACTTTATCAGGATTGGCAGGACTTTTGGTACAGAAAACATAAGAAATGTGTTTCTTTTCTGTTCTTTGGAATAGGCTTAGTAATTACCTCCTTAAGAGTAAAAGCAATTATCTACTTGCCCATGCAAACACAGGTTGTTTAAGGTTTGCCCCTGTCTTAAAGTTACAGAAAAAACAAATTAACAGGCGGGTTTGACATTGTTGAGCAAATTCAGGGGCCACCCCTGAGGATGCAGGCTGAGGCCTTGTTATCACATGTGGGGCCTTTACCGGTGTGGGGGTATCCTCTGGATCCTCTGAACACAGCTGTACAAATTCCAGGTATACCTCTGCCTGGTCAAATAGCTATTAGTTTCTCTTTGGAAGTGGGTGAAGTTTAACTTTATATCCTTGCCTTTTTGGTATCTGTCCCACTGTCCCACCCTGCCCTGGAACTCGCAGCATCATCTGGGACTAAGATTTAGAAACTATACTCATTAGAACAGCTAATTCAGGATTTGAATTTTTTAAAAAGAAAATCCAGGATGCAAACAAAATAAAAATGTACATGTTTACAGAGCATTGGTTTCTAACTATTATTTAAAATTTACATGGTCTCTTTTCTCCACTTCAACATAATTCGAGATGAACTTCTTAAATTTCCATTCTGAATTGGATTTGGATGGGTAGGTCTTTTAAATCTGGGGAAATTATAGCAGACTCTTCTTTCCAATTCTATTTCTAGGTCTGCCTTTTATGCCTCAATGAACACATCCTCTGGCCTCAGGCCACGTCTCTGAAGGCATCCTGGGCTTATTGCTCCTATGCTGTCCCTGTCAGGTTTCTTCTCCTGTGTTTTAGATACTGGGCAGTGCTGCGCATGTGAGCTAGCTCTGAGGGAAGCAAACAAACAAACACCGATTAGTTGCATTTGTCAATTTCCATGTATAAATACTCCTACCGTGGCCACTTTCAAGCTACCAACCTGAGGCATTGGGAAGAGAAGTGCTCAGCTGACCCCCAGACACTGGCCAGAGCTGGCTGCGATACCCTGCATGTGTCTGTCTTTGCAGACATCATCTGAGTCTCAGTCCAAATGTCTGTATGGCTTTTGCACCGGATCCATTTCTGTCTTCTTTAATTTTTATGAATTGTGTTTATTAGTAGACATGGTCTTTTTGCTTGGCTAGTTTGTTCCAAGCCAGTTTTTCTGTGAGGTTTACACAGTCGCAAGATCCCTCTGATCACTGCCTTTCCCATGTACCTGACTACATCACATCACTCCAGTCACACAGTGTAAACCTGTTATACCTTCTTGTTCCAAAGTACATGCTAAATTTCTTTAGCTTGCTTTCAAGACAGATAGCAGGCAGGTTCTGAGCTTCATTTATGATGAGGCCTTTCTCTGCTCAAAGGGGCATTTCCATTAATTTCTTCGATGGCTGTATCCTTCAGGAGCCTGGAGGCAAGAGGATATGATCTTGAGCATCGTATGTCTGAGCTTTTACAGTATGAAAATTATGGTACACCTTAGGAAAACATAACAGATGTTGTATAGATGGATGTTTCACCTGTGGGGTAGTATAGTGAAAGTACATGGGGAGACCAGACTTGGACCCACAAAGGTAGCTGTCTTTAAGCATAGAAAATTGAATATGTTCAGATGTAAAGGTATCATTTTATGTTGATTGTTTTCTGATGTGCCTTTACACTGATAAATAGCTGTGCCACACAAGCCCATCACTGGTATATAAAGGCTCTTTTACAATCCTGAAGAGAAACCATCAGAGTCTCCAGGGACTTCTCTGCTTCCTTGGCTGTGTAGACACCTCTAGCGCTAATTCTTTTCCGGGTCCTCTTGCTACACCTCTATACCCATATCTTTATTCCTGGTTTAGCCTCTGGTTTGCTGAGCATTATATCGTGTGCAATTCAATTAAATGGATATTTATGTGACCTTTCGATTTTCTCAGAGAAGACCCATAACCACCTCCCACCTAACCAAGATTAGCTACTTTTGTTAGTGGCATTCTGAAGAAAATGACCTTGTCTTTTTTTTTGATAAAGTAAGACCTTTAGAACAGAAGGCTTGTAACTAACAACAACAACAAAAAACCAGGACCCTGTCCAACCCACTATCACATTATTGTGTATCCTTGTTCAACTCTGGACCTCTGTTTCCTCAGTGGAAAATGAGGAGATTGGGCCTGGTCTTAGACCTGAATAGCTTTCCTGCCTCATCTCTAAGTAGATAACGTTTATGGTGAGGCTTTTCAGGTAAGAAGATGAAATGGTGGTAGGGTTCTGAGTGGGGAGGGGGGAGGGATGTGGCTGGCTAGGAAATAGAAGTGATTTTTGAGATGATCTCTTCCTGGCTTCAGCCCTCACAGCTGGGGTTACTAGATTTAGCAAATAAAATTAGAGGCTGCCCAGTTAAATTTGAATTTCATTGATTAAAGAATAATTTTTAGTACATTACAAATAATGCATGGGGCAATACACTTCAAATTATTCATTGTGTAACTGAAATTCAAATTAAACTTGCATCCTGTATTCTGTCTGGCAACTCTACATAACAGTAAATAACAGCTTATTCTGTCTCAACAAGTTGGGGTGGACAAGTAGGGCGTTGTAGCAAAAAATAGAACCTTAATTTGTAAAGACAGAAACCAGGTAGTTATCTGATACCTATGCAGCATGGGGTGGGGAAGGTGTCATTTTTTTCTTTTTTTGCCCAGGTTGTAATACCACTTCTATAATAAATTTTTTTAAAAAATATGTTACATTTTATTACTGACATAGGTTGCCAGGCTAATCCCTGAATAGACCTAAAGACTCTACATGGAGTTGTAGATAAGAAAGGTCTGTTACCAGAAGGAGAGAGAGATGAAAGAAAAGCTATTAGACATTTTACTTAAAGCAGAAAATACTAAAATTGTGTCTGGCTTAGGAATTGAGTTGAATAACTTTGTTTAGTTTGTATATTAAAATGGAGAAAAAAACTTAGAAGAGTTTAAATTTTTAGTAAGTGTAACATTTAACTAGTGGGCTGTCCCAGTATTTTCTTAATCTTCAGCCACTTGGGAAAGATGATGGTCTTGCATTTGTGTGGAAGATTATTGAACTGCTCTGTTTTACTGACTGTTGTATATTTAGTAGCTAGAGTCTATCAACTAGGTAACATGAGCTACACGTTGGCTATTGTGACTGCTGACATTTCTGTCATCAATTCACAGGTTGATAGGCCTTATTACTGATGGCAGACAAGAGAAATCCAGCTTCTGACCTGCCTGAGTTCAACAGTCTTAAACCACATCCAAGTTTCATATATACTCCATCTCTACCACCTGCTGGGAGATTATCATATGTTTCAATTATCTGTTTTAACATGAATAAACTTGTTCATCTTCGGAGAACACAAATTGCTCCTTCTCATTTGTATTTTTGGGGAAATTAATCATGTATAAGGAAGGTATAAACACTTGTACAACAAATACCCTCTAAGGGGTGACTTAAGTTTTCATTCATTTAAAACTGTTTATATAGCATTGACTCTGGTCTTGCTCTGCTGCTAGTTGGATAAAAAAATAAGAGAAAATCATGATGCCGTTTGTGTGCCAGTAAAGGGCTAGGCAGCAGGGTAGTGAGGGACCACCATGGGGCCCAACTAACCTATATCAGGGAGTGGAGAGGAAAGGATTTCTGCAGGTGATAAGCTTCAAAGAAAAAAAGACTGGGGAAACAGGAGGAGGAACTACACAGAGGAAGAGGGCATGCTGAGTATGGAGATACAGGCATTGTGAACAGAGGGATGTGCATGTACTAAGGCTTGAAAGGAAAGAGAACATGACGCATGCAGGGCATTTCAAGGAATTCTGTTAGATTGGTGTGGTGGGTGAAGGAGCTGGCAGTGACAGGCGATGAGGTGTGGGACTGAGCAGGGACCAGACTGTTTCTTTTTTTTTCTCTTCTGTGCCATATGGCATCTTAGTTCCTTGACCAGGGATTGAACCTGTGCCCCCTGCGGTGTAAGCATGAAATCTTACTCACTGGACTGGCAGGGAAGTCTCAAGATTGTGATGGTCTTCATGTTCTGCTCAGGTTTTAAATTCCTGAAGATTGCGGAAAGGGATTGAAGTATTTATAAAGGAGATTTGTGTTTTAAGCAGTCTGGCCGCAGTGTGTAGTATGTAAGAAGGACCACACGGGAAACAGAGAGACAAGCCAGAAGCTGTAACAGTAATCTAGAAGAGATTTTCCTTAGGTGCCCTCTCTCCCAGTCTCAAATTGGCAATTTCGAGCGTCCTGCCTCTCCTCACACCTCCTACCTCATCTCCTGATTTGTCATTCTCAACACAAGACCTCTCCTCTCATTCAGAGAGAGCGAGTTTTAGATCTTTGTTATTGCTAAGTTATTCCTCCTCCCAAGCCAGGCTGGTTCCACCTGTGCCCTGGATCCCAGCTGTCTGGCCTCCCCAGAGAACTTGCCTCACACTCGGGCCCCCTCCCTCCTGCTTTTGTGGCATCCTACTTCTGCTTACGGCTTCCTTCCCACCAGCACTAACCCCAGCATGATGCTGGTGTGCATCAGGCAAGCAGCAGTGGGCTCGGAGAGAAACACAGAGTCAAGGTTTATGGAGAAGCAAGAATTACATTGATTTTATGTTTAAGTGAAATGAAGTTGGAAAAATATGCATATATATATATCAGGAAAAAATCTATTATGTGTGTCTGTATGTATATCTATATTTTAACTTGTCCATACATGCATATGTTTCTCGCTTGAGACATGGGAAAGTTTGAGGGTGCCACTTACTAAGCCAGAGAAATTTACAGAGAATCCGGAGAGGGCAGATGAGTTTGCAGCAGACAACTCATACCTAACGAGTTATGGTTTGACCATATGAATTTTAGAACTCTGTTGCATTTTTCAGTGGAAATACCTAGTGAGTAGTTGTGTATATGGGTCTAAGTTTCGGTGGAGAAAGCTGAGTTATAATTCTGGAAGTTATCAGCATAAAAATGGTAAGTGAGTCTATGCAGGTATAGATTAAATCATCAAGGGAACATATTTAATATAAGAGAAGCAGGCTAAGAGTGGAGCCTTGATACCTGCCTGAAAGGGATAGGCAGAACACCTTGGTTGGAGGGGCTTCCCTGGTGGCTCAGATGGTAAGGAAGCTGCCTGAAATGCAGGATACCTGGGTTTGATCCTTGGGTCAGGAGAAGAAATGGCAACCCACTCCAGTATTCTTGCCTAGAAAATTCCATGGACGGAGGAGCTTGTTGCGCTACAGTCCATGGGGTTGCAAAGAATTGGGCACGACTCAGCAATTAACACAGCTTGGTTGGAGAGTGAGAAAGAGCACTGAACACTGAATGAAGAAAATCAGGACAGTGTAGTGTCAGAGAAGATGCAGAAAGGAAGAAGTTTAGGAAAGAAAGACAAATCCAAAGTGTTGCATAGACCCAAAAGATCAAGTAAGAGTAGGATGAAGACACATTTATTGAATCAATAAGGAGAGATCATTGACAGCTTGATAGGGCAGTTTTGGTAGGATTTTGAGGATGGAGTGAAATGGAAGGAACTGGGAAATGAATGTGAGGTGAGTAAATGGAAGTGACTAAGAAAGGTCAAGGGAGAAGACAATGGCACTCCACTCCAGTACTCTTGCCTGGAAAATCCTATGGACAGAGAAGTCTGGAAGGCTGCAGTCCATGGGGTCGTTAAGAGTTGAACACAACTGAGTGACTTCAGTTTCACTTTTCACTTTCATGCGTTGGAGAAGGAAATAGCAACCCACTCCAGTGTTCTTGCCTGGAGAATCTCAGGGATGGGGGAGCCTAGAGGGCTGCCGTCTATGGGGTCGCACAGAGTCAGACACGACTGAAGCTACTTAGCAGCAGCAGCAAGAAAGGTCAAGAACATTTATTTTAACATGGAGGAGATTTAGGAGGGTCCTTGCTGGTGGGAAAAAGCTGTAAGCAAAGAGGGATGCCACAAAAGCAGGAGAGAGAGAGCTTGGTGTGAAGGCAAGTCTTCCGAAGTGGTTAGATATCTGGGGTCCAGGGCTCAGGTGGGGCCAGCCAAGTCTGGGAGGAGGGATTAAAGGCTCTGAATAGGAAGAAAAGTCTTGTGATGAGAAAGACAAATCAGAAATGAGGTAGAAGGTGTGAGGAGTAGGGAGGATGTTTGAAATTGCTAATTTGAGGCTGGGAGACAGGGTGAGAAAGGAAACACAGAGGGTTTGCCAGGCAATTGTGAGTGCCCAGTGGATGTGGAGGTCATAAATTGAAATTGAAATCGATCTGAGCCATTGTGTGATTTTCCCCATCAGAGCTGAGAAGCACTGATGTAGAGGCTGAGAAAGCAGACAGTGAAATTTATTTAAGTCTGGGGTATGCCAGGCAGTGTGACGAATGTCAAAAGGCCCCTAGCCAGAGAGACAGAATTGAGGACCACAGAGACGGGGAATTTCCCATCTTCAAATGAAGAGTTGGGGATTGAAGGACATAAAGAAGAACTTTACATCTTCAAATAAAAGGCCCACATAGAAATTTTGATTTGCAAAGACAAATGCATACCAAGACTTTCTTATGAAATTTGTAAAACTAGGAAGAAATTAATTAAAATTGTCTCAATTAGCCATTTTGAAACACTGCATAATTGTAGAAAAATGCTGGAATATTACATGAAAATTAAAATTGCCATATGTAAGTGGAAATTTATTGTACATAAACATATTTTAGGAGGGTATAGATGTAGCCCTTAATAAAAGGGCACATACTACAAGCAATAGGAAATAGATTTGAAAATTGCTAGAATTTTTAAAAGCAAAAAGATGTTAATTATTCATATATCATTTGTAAAGTCTCAAATCAGTGATGAACTTTATGAGCATAAATACAGAGTTGGACAAATATAGGTTTACAGATGGTACATGAAAAATAAGTAAGCACATTGACAGTATTAAAATATGATATTAGTAGCAATCTACCTCTAAAGCAGTTTTTGCTAATGTCAAAAATATGCATATTCCAAGATAGAAGCAAGTGATTTTGGAAATAATATAGATGAGATAGGGAGAAACACTTAGATCCTCTAGAGTCAATAATGCTATCAAATTTCTTGGTACAATAATAGTTTTGCAGTCTTACTTGGAGTGTGTAATTATTTTTATTATAATACATTTTAAATGGTAATCCAAAAATACTAGAGACTCTTAAATTTAGTAGGATCACCAGGACAAGTCACTCAGATTATGGTGGGTTGCTTTTTATTGTTTCACTTAGTTTTTCTGCATATTGTAGTAAAAGTTTCTTTTCATACATTTAAAATATCTACTGGACAAAAATGTGAAAAAAGACTTTGGCAGTCATTCAATCTACAAATGTAAATCTGGCTGAACTACATTTTAATTCAAATTGCTATTTAATACCACTTGGAGTTCCACCTTTAAAAAACAACACTGTTCATACCAAATAACTGTGTTTCTTAAAACCTTAGTGGTTCTAGAGTTGAACTTTATTGAGGTCAGTTACAGTCCTATGAATATAACCATGTGCCTGGGAATTATCTTTAAGCTGTTTCTGATAACAAAATAGAAAGTAAATGAAAGGCATATGCCAGTGGTTGATATCTTAATCTGTGAATGGGACTGCAAAAGTTTTAACTTCTTCCCAAACTCCTGTTTTTATGGGATATGTCTTCTGTTTCACATGGTCCACTATCTGCATCATAGCGGCAAATTTTCTGGAACATGCAAAGGAGACACTCTTTTATTGGACCCCATTGATAAACTTCTACCAGTAGGGAGGAAGATCTTACTTCTCTTTCCAAAAGACTTCTTCCCTCTATGGCTTTACTACAGGGGTATGTGTGCGTGCATGTGTGTGTGTGTGTGCATGTGTGTCTGTGTGTCTCTGTGTGTATGTATTTCTGTGTACATACAGATACGGACCTTCTTCTCTTTTTGGTTGAGTATGGAAAAAGAAGGAATAGTAGAAGGGAAGAGGTAATTGTATTTCCACTGTAGCATCAGACATGGCTGAGAAATAATGAAGAGGGAGAAGCATGAAAAATGGAGGGGCCGTGAAATAACCTTTGGTCTATTTGACAGTTTTGCCTAGAACTAGCTTCTGTCTTTTCATGCATTAGGAACAAAAATGTAAAATCTTGGGAGTGAAACATGACTTAATATTTACATAAGCTTTAGAGTTTACAAAGGATTTTTACATACAACATCTCTATAGGCTGGATGGTAAGCCGAATTACAGATAAGAACCTTGAAGTTCAGGTTAAGTGAACTCAGACCTATAAGACAGTATAGGCCTTTGAATTCAGAGTTTTGATCTTAGAACTGATGCTCTTTGTACTACATGGCAACTTATTTTTAAAATAAAGATAAAAAGCAAAAATTAGTAACAATTAGAGTAGTTCAACTATAGAAAAAATATAAATGTTAACTGCATTTAATTCTCCTTCCCCGCTTTCATTTCTCTTTTCTGCTCTCTATATTTAAGGCTTCTATATCCTGAGAATAATAACATTTTTGCAAGTGCTGTCTTTAAATTGAAAGAGGGAGAAGGGAGAGAGACAGAGAGAGAAAAAGAACTTCTGTAAAACACCTAGAAATTCATAAGAAAACTTTTTCAATTACACATAGGTTTTTCATTTTTATTTTAAATAAATGTTGTTTAGGGTGTAAAACCCACCTTTTATTCTTAGCCTTGCTGTGAGTCATTCTCTGCCCTTGGACACCTCACTTAACACATTGTAACCTAGTAAGGTTTTCCTTTTTTCAAAGCTAAATTATGTTTGGAAAGAGAAAACTTTAGTTTTCCTTATTGTGCTGTTCTTCTCTTTTCTTAAAGTACTTGAGATCCTGGATGTCCTGCTGTGACTTGTTCAAGCATAATTTGTAACAGAAATAAGATTGAAATTTTTCTGGACTTAAAGTGAAGATCTCTTCAAAAGCCATCTTTCAAGTTGGAGTATGGCTAACCTATCATTTTCTTGTCTATTGCCTTGTATTAGTTCATCCTAAAGTGAGGTAACAGGGAAACCATCCACTGCCCTGCCCCCAGGAGGCTGTGGCGCTGGCTTACTATGCCCCAAGGAGAGCTTGACCACCAACATTGTAACTTGATCTTTGTTTCATGAGTGGGAATAGGATTAAATTTTTGTTTTCATTTTTTAAATTCTTTAATCATTGAAAAACCCTTCTAAAGCTGTTTTCCTACTCATGTTCCATGTCTTTTATGACTAACTTCTTCATTTTCCCCCTCACATCTTTAGGAATGCCCATACTTCCGTACTCAGTTGTGAAAACTAAGATCATAAAGGTTGATCATTAATGTGATTTTCTTAAAACTTCTTTTTAATTCTATGTGAACTTTGAAAGTCAGTCATCACTAATTTTTTTCCATCTCTTCTACTACATTTTCTCTTCTTTAAAGCTCATAAAGTGACATTTTATTACCTATATCATTCATTTGACAGTTAATCATATAGTATTTGTGTCAGCTCTTACATGAACATTGCTTTTAACTCCCACTGATATTTAATATAAATATAATATTTCTGCAGCTGAAATATTAGTACCTCAAAGGCAAGAATTGGTTTTACATAATACTTACACCAGCATAACTAACAAAATTTGAAAGTCAGTCATTGCTGATTTTTATTCATTATTGACTTTGATTGATTTTTTCAGAATTTATTTATTTTTAATTGGAGGATAATTGCTTTACAATATTGTATTGGTTTCTGCCATACACCAGCATGAATCAGCCATAGGTATACACACGTTCCCTCCCTCTTGAACCTCCCTCCCACTTCCCACTCAATCCCACCCTTTCAGGTTGTCACAGAGCACCGGATTAGAGCTAATTTCCACGAGCTATCTAATTTTACATATGGCAGTGTATATCAGTACTATTGTCTCAATTCATCCCCCCTTCTCCTTCACCCTCTCTGTCCACAAATCCATTCTCTGAGTCTTTATTACCGCCCTGAAGATATGGTTCATCAGTATTGATTTTTGTTTGTTTTGATACCATTTTTTTCATGCATTTGAGTCCCCAACTAAAAGTTTTATTTTATTGGAATACAAAAACAGATTCATTAATACATTAGATAGGTTAAATCTTCGGTGGCTGTAGGTTAAAAGTAGACTTAAAGATGAAAGTTTTTATTTATTTCCATATAAGTCAATGTTTCAGATGGTTTTTTTGAGCGACTGTGGCTGGTATAAGTATTCTGTTAAATGAATTCCTGCTTTTGAGGTACTAATAATCTGGCTGTGGAAATATTATATTTACATAAAATATTAGTGGCAGTTGAAAAAAATATTCATATAAGCAATGTTCACTAATACTATGTGATAAACTGTCAAATGACTAATGTAAGTAATGTCACTTTACGAATTTGAAAGAAGAGAAGGTGTAGGTAGAAGAGATGGAACAAACTAGATCTTGAAGGATTATGAGAATATTTGTTGGGAGGCTAGAAGTAGGAAAAGATAAGCAGGCAAGTGAAATAACTTCAATAAAGGTAGGGAAGTGGCAAGGAATAAACCAGTTAAAAGAAAAAATGTTTCCTGGGGAGTAGAGGAAATAAAGTTGATCAAGCCGGATAGATCAGGGAAACAGAGAAGTTAGAAATGAACTAAAGAAAGCGTTATGGAAGAGAAATCGCATGATTAAAATATCATTAAGGAAAGAAAGATAATTTAAAGGCAAACATTAAATAGATGGACAAGATTCATGGGGGGCAACTCAGTCGAGTAACATAGAAATAAGGGTTCAAGGAAAGATATGGCAATCATAGTGGTAAATGATTTATATAAATACCAAATTTACTTTGTAAAAACTTACACGTATTTTTGTCATTGTGGTAGACAGCTTACAAAATAGCCTCAGTGACTTTTGCCTTCTAATCCTTGTTTAACTGCCTCCTTTGATTGTGGGCTAAATTTAATGACTCTCTTCTAAATAATTAACTATGACCTAAGGGATGGGATAGAAGGGAGATTGGGGAGAAGGCAATGGCACCCCACTCCAGTACTGTTGCCCGGAAAATCCCATGGATGGAGGAGCCTGGTGGGCTGCAGTCCATGGGGTTGCTAAGAGTCAGACACGACTGAGTGACTTAACTTTCACTTTCCACTTTCATGCATTGGAGAAGGAAATGGCAACCCACTCCAGTGTTCTTGCCTGGAGAATCCCATGGACAGAGAAGCCTGGTAGGCTGCAGTCCATAGGGTTGCACAGAGTCGGACACGACTGAAGCAACTTGGCAGTTTGGCAGCAAGGGATGGGATGCCACTTCTGAGATTAGATTACCAAGAGATTGTGACTTTCATCTCTTCCTTGTTTGCTCCATCTCTAGTTTGCTCTGAGGGAAGCCAGCTGTCAGGTTGTGGGAAAGCCCATGTGGAAAGGGACTGATGACCTTGGCCAATAAGCCAACAGAGACCTCAGTGAGTGAGTGAGCTTAGAGGCGTATCATCTTCCAGTCCAGCCTTGAACTAACTGAAGCTCCAACCATCCTTGATTGCAACCTTGTGAGAGACCCTGAGCCACAGACACCCAGCTAACATCTCAATCCCGTGTTGGGATGCTTGACCCACAGAAACTATGAGCTAATGTTTGTTGTTTTAAGCCACCCAGTTTTGGGATACATTGTTAGACAGTAGTATATAACCAATAAACCATTATAGAATTTTATGTTCTTCTGCTTCTACTAGCACAGCTGACTGAATACTATGAAGGATGGAATATTCTTCCATTATAATACCAAGGAATTCAAGCTAAAATATATACTTTTATAATGTATTATTTGAATCATTAACATCACAGAAAATAAGAGACATTTCTAAGGATGAAATAAACTGAAATCTGTGCAAGGAAATCTCATACTAAGATGAATATTGACTCTTTTCAGGAAATAGACCAAGACTGGGTTTCATGCAAGACACAAGACTAGAAGAGATCCTTAAATGGGGCTCATGAGGCTCCAAGGACAATAGTGCCCCTGAGAAGTTTACCCAATTCAAGCCTTTAGGAGTTAGATTAAAAATATATGAACTCACAAATAAAATAGAATCAATAGCAAATGAAAGGCAATAAGCAGCTTGATGTGGATGGAACATTAAGATATAGATATTCAAGGACTTTATGATTGGAATTATCAGATAAAGTATACATTTTAAATGTTTATGGCACTTGCAATAAAAAGGAACATAAATTGAGAAAACAAGTAATCATTAAAAACTTTCAGTTATTCTTGAAAAAGAATGGAAAAAACTTTTAAAATGTAATCATTGGAATTTAAAAGTTTAAAAGAAATTCAAAATGATTGAGATTATACAATGAAAATGAGTAGCTTCTTTTCTGTCTTTCCTCACCTAATTGTTAGAAAGAATAGACTATATCTGTTGATTCCCCACCATTAAAGTCGAAGAATTCAGTTCACTTATTCTACACTTTCTCTTCTTCCTTTGCTCCATCTGCATATTTCTGCTAGTTTTGATTTTCCTTTTAGGTCTCATTAAACTTAAAGATTCATTTACTATTAAGCCTTTGTCACCTGCCAATGTTATCAGCATTGCTTGCCTTTTCAGAATGTAAACTGAGGGATTTAGTGTCGTTACATATTCCTTTATCTTTCCTTGTTCCCTCCAATTCTCAGGGTTTTTTCCAGTGAGTCAACTCTTCACATCAGGTGGCCAAAGTATTGGAGCTTCAGCTTCAGCATCAGTCCTTCCAATGAATATTCAGGTTTAATTCCCTTTACAATCAATTGGTTTGATCTCCTTGCTGACCAAGGGACTCTCAAGAGTTTTCTCCAGAACCACATTTCAAAGGCGTCAGTTCTTCTGTGCTCAGCCTTTTTTATCATCCTGCTCTCACATCCAAACATGACTACTGGAAAAACCATAGCTTTAAATATACATACCTTTGTAGGCAAAGTAATGTCTCTGCTTTTTAATATGCTGTGTAGGTTTGCCATTGCTTTTCTTCCAAGGAGCAGGTGTCTTTTAACTTCACAGCTGCAGTCACCGTCCACAGTGATTTTGGAGCCCAAGAAAATAAAGTCTGTCATTGCTTCCCCATCTATTTGATAGAGATGAGATAGTACATCTAATAATCATCTAATGGACAGCTTTTTAAAGTCAGTGAAATATGATATTAAAACATATATGATCTTTCAGTAAAGTCATTAAAATCTTTTAGCTTCCTTGTTTTAGTATTTGTTAGAGGAAATTACTTTCTTCTTGATTTTTGTACAGAACCTTCTAACACTGATCTCATTTGCTCTGCAGGCCTTTATGACCTCATGGACTGCAGCCTACCAGGCTCCTCCGTCCATGGGATTTTCTAGGCAAAAGAACTGGAGTGGGGTGCCATTGCTTTCTCTGGAATACTGGGCTAATGAAAGTTAAAAAAGTTTATTTGATTTGAATTAGTTGTGTTGAGATTCAGTTTGTAATGGGTGCACCAAGTGTAGAAATATTCATTTTTCTAATCTTAGTATGTTCCAGTGTCTTAAATTTTGGATTCTATAGCTAAAATATTATTGATTGTTTATTTTCAGTTAACAAAACTTCTATTAATATTTGTTAGAAAACCTGAGGAGAATGTCTTTAATCTCTTGCCTGGATGTTCACTGCAACATTTTTTGAACTGCGTATAAATTCTTCCTTTCTCTGACTGTTGCTTGCTCTGACACTATATAACTCTTATTTGATTTTTCCACCTTATCTACACCATTACTTCATTTTTATTTAATAAGTGTATGCGTGCGTGCTAAGTTACTTCAGTCGGGTCCTACTCTGTGTGACCCTGTGGGCTATAGCCCACCATGCTCCTCTGTCCATGGGATTCTCCAGGCAAAGAAACTGGAGTATGTTGCCATGCCCTCCTCCTCCAGGGGATTTTCCTGACCCAGGGATCAAACCTGTATCTCTTACGCCTCCTGCATTGGCAGCCAGGTTGTTTACCACTAGCGCCACTTGGAAATAAGCATCAAATAACTACTATAAGGGATTGTTTCTAATTGAGAAGACCAGAGGATTATTATAATCTAGTAAATTGGTCCTCTTGGAGAAAAAAGAATCTGAGTTTCAAAATGACATGGAATTAGATTAGAGGGTGATTAACCAACTATACAAATAATAATTTTTGTTCTTAAGGTTGAATTTTCTATACTAGCAATACATGTTAACATTGTGAATTTGGGGTAGACATATTTGAAGGTCTACTTCAAGGAAGAAATAGTGCTTAAGAGGTAATTATTAAAAAAACAGAATTCTTTGATGTCATAAGCAAGCACATTTGTTTTGATTTGACTATAGCTATTTGAAAGCTCAATATCATGTATCATTTTAGGAAACTTGCATGTCTTCTTCCAGTGTGCTAGAGGTAGGCAAGTAAAAACACTTTTTGAAAAAATAATAAGGTATCACTGTGCACTTTCAGCTTGAAAAAATAATAAGGTATCACTGTGCACTTTCAGCCTATTTTACCAAATGTACTCAAAAAACATAGCAAGTAGTAATTAATTTTAACTCACATGTGCTCTGTGTCATGTGAAGCTAGAAGATGCCATGATGGTTTTAGTACTACCCTCCTGATTCCTTGATTTAAACCATAAATATTAATCTCATTTTATAGCTATAGTATCTGGATCAAGCCAAGTCATACTAATGGAGATTCAGAACAAGAATGGTGTATAGTTTCATCTCACTGTAATGATAGTGACTGTCTCAGGTGCTGTGAGATCTTGCTCAGGTGAGAAAGATTCTGAGGTCATACCTGGCTTAGCAGGATAGAGCATGGTGATTAACACTGATGTCTTCTGTAAGCATGGGAAGGGCAGAGATGTGCCATTTCTGTTTCAATAGCTGAGATGTCTGAATTTCTGTTCTAAGTGGAAAATAAGATTAAGTTGGAACAGATTTTCAGTGGGTAGTACTATGTAGATAGTTTTCAAATTAGTAAAGAAGTTATTTATTGAATGTGAAGGCGACCAAGTTCTTTCCACTTTTCCAGCTGGGTATAATGGCTTTTCCTTCTTCCCTCGCTGCTTCACAAATGACTCTTCTAAAGATTAACCATCAGTGAGATGGGATAACTTACCAGCTATAAGCAAGTGCTGTTCAGTCACAAGGGCATGAGTGTCTATATGCCTGTTGATAGGGCCAATAAAGAATGTATTGGATTGCTTCATTGTTTGTTTTCTTCTTTTGTTTTCTGAGTTAAGATATAGAGAAATCAGCAGAAATTGATGCTTCAGTAAGCGTACGAATTCTGTTTGCATATTTTGCAAAAAGTCATTATAAAATATATTATGAAAAAGGAATGGACATAATGGGAAAAAAATGGAAGTTAAAAATTTGAATGCTGGGGAGTATGTGGTTTTAATATCTTCTGAGAGCTGGAGTTATCTTTTTCCCCACTGTTTTATTGTAAGGCTGATACTTCCTAATTTTAAGATAAATGTCCTTACTAAGCATTTATTGAATAAATTATGTGTTTCAGCCACTAGGAATGATAGAACATTCACAAATCTAACATGTCTGCTGAGCCTATTATTAATTTTATTGTAGTGCTGGAGATAAGAATGTGAAAGCAGGGTGTAAGCAAGCAGCAGTCAAAGACAATTTTAAGATATTCTAATTGAAAGCCTTTATTCAATGTTTTTTTTTTACTTTTTCTTTCTTCTATAAGAATTATAGTTTCCCGCTAATAATAGTAATCTTTCCAGAGAAATATTTATTTTTCTATTGTATAATTATTATACAATCAAATACACATATATTAATTGTTTGGCTTAATTACTTTGGCATTGGGTTCACCACTGTAACCACCACTCAAAAAAAGTATAGAACATTTTCATCACTTATAGAAAATTTCTGCATACATTTTTCCAGTCAATTCTTTCCCTGTCCTCCTTTCCCTGATCAGTCATTTTCTGATATCAGTTAGTTTTGATATCTCATATTTTTTATAAATGCAAATATTCAATGTGTGCTCTTTTGTAACTAGCTTCTTTCATAAATGTGATTTTAAGATTCACCCATGTTGTTATATGTGTCAGTACTATATCATTTTGTATATTTGCATTTACTTCATTATATGACTAGACCAGTATTTGTTTATTAGTTCTCCTGTTGAATTGTTTCCAGTTTTTGGCCACTTATGAACAAGATGGCTATCATAATTCTTACAGAAATATTTTGGTGGTCATATATTTTTATTTCTTTTAGCTAATACTTAGGAGTTAAATTTCTGGATCATATGGTGTATATATATTATAAGAGGTGTAAAAAAGTCCTCAAAATGATGGTATGTACACATTAACAAAGAATGAGAGTTCTAATTTCTCTCCATATTTACAGCATTTAATGATTTTTTAAAATTGTTTTATTTTAAATTTGGTCATTGTGAAACCTGTGAAATGAATCCTGTTGTGGTTTGGAGTACTTTTACATGTACTTACTGGCCATTTTGGAGAAGGCAATGGCACCCCACTCCAGAACTCTTGCCTGGAAAATCCCATGGATGGAGGAGCCTGGTGGGCTGCAGTCCATGGGGTCGCTGGGAGTCGGGCACGACTGAGTGACTTCACTTTCACTTTTCACTTTCATGCATTGGAGGAGGAAATGGCAACCCACTCCAGTGTTCTTGCCTGGAGAATCCCAGGGACGGGGGAGCCTGGTGGGCTGCCATCTATGGGGTCGCACAGAGTCGGACACAACTGAAGCGACTTAGCAGCAGCAGCAGCAGCACTGGCCATTTTGGGGCTCCCCTGGTGACTCAGTGGTTAAGAATCTGCCTGCCAAAGCAGGAGATGTAAGTCCAGTTCCTGCATTGGGAAGATCCTCTGGAGAAGGAAATGGCAACCTGCTCTAGTATTCTTGTCTGGGAAATACTGTGGGTAGAGGAGCCTGGCGGGCTAAAGTCCATGGGGTCAAAAAGAGTCAGACATGACTTAGAAACTAAACAACAATAAATGGCCTTTTGAAAAAAATATCTGTTCAAGCCTTTTCTCCATTGAAAAAAAATATTGGATTTCTCAATTTTTTTATTCTTTCCTTTTCTCATTTCACTGGTCTGCCATCTTGATGAAATATTATTTTATTTTATATTTATTAGTCTATATCTAGACTCTGTTCTGTTCCATTGGTCTGTTTGTCCTTATGCTAATAAAACATCCACAATTATTATAATCATTAGTGAGTCATGAAATCAGGTAATGTAAGTTCTCCAAATTTGTTATATTTTTTCATGATTATTATGGCTATATTTAGAATCATTGCATTTTCACATATATTTTAGAATCATCTTATCAATTTTTATACCAAATCTTGCTATCATCATGATAAGAGATTTTATTGAATTGATAGGTCAATTTGGGGAGAATTGATATCTTAGATACTGTCTTACAGTGCACAAACATGGCATATCTTTCCATCAATTTAGGTGTTCTTTACTCTCTTCTAGCAATGCTTTGCAGTTTTAGCCTATATATTTTATGTATCTTTTATTAAGTTGATTCCCTGATCATTTAATGTTTACTGATATTATTACAACTGAAGTTTCTAAAAAGTTTTTTTTTCTTTACTAGCATTGAGGAAATAGATTTTTACACATTGACCCTGTAACCTGCAACTGTGCTAGATTCATTTATTAGTTCTGGTAGATTTTATTTCTGTAGATTCCATGTAGTTTTCTATGTACATAATCATATCATCCAGAAGTAATGCGTTTTCTATTCTTTGTGCTTTTTATTTATTTTTTATTGACTAATTGTTGAGTAGGTATACTACTACAGTGTGTACTAGAACTGATGAAAGTGGATATATTTGCCTTCTTTCCAAACGTAAGAGGAAATTGTGCAATATTTAATCATTAATTATGATGGCAATGTAGATTTTTTTTTAAGAGGTATGTTTTATTGACATGAAGTTTTCTTCCATTCTTAGTTTGCTGAAAGCTTTCTTCATGAAGACATGCAAAATTTGGTCAAATATTTTTGGTATACCTATTGAAATGATCATTTTACCATTATGTAATTTATCTATTTTAGTCATACTCTTTTTCTTAAAGTCTATTTACATTAATAAAGTCACTTCAACTTTTTCATGCTTAGTATTGGCATAATATATTTTCCCACCCTTTCATTTTTTACTGCTTGTATCTTTATCTTCAAAGCATGTTTCTTTTAGACATTATATAGTTTGACTTTGGCTATTTTATCTAGCCTGAAACTCTGTTTATAGTTCACTTATATTTAATGTAGTATTTGGTGAGTTAAATATACCACCTTATTTTTTTTCCTGTTTCCTGCCTTATTTTGGGTCCATTATATATCTCTTAGTATTCCATTTTATCTCATACATTTATTTTTAGTTATGTATAAGTCTTTGTATTATTTTAGTTGTTTTCTCTAGACATTACAGTAGGTATCACTAAGCTAGTGCACTTTACTATACCACAAATTTTAAGCGATACTGTATTGCTACCTTTTGTTCTGTTTTTTTTTTTTTTTAATTTATTCCACAACTCCATACATTGTTGTAAGCTGTGTTTTATGCAGTCCGTATTCTTTAAAATACAGACACAAAGACATACTGTAGGCATTTATATTTATATAAATTTTATATTTACATATATCTACTTAAAATGCTTTTTATATTTACTTTCTTTCTCACAAATATATTTACTTGCTATATGCTCTTTGTTTTTCCCCGTGTTTCAGAATGCTATCTGATATCACACTTATACTAGAAAGGGACTATTGCACTACTGTAAGCTTTTGTCTGCCTGAGAATATGTTTCAGTTCAGTTCAGTCGCTCAGTCGTGTCCGACTCTTTGCAACCACATGGACTGCAGCCCACCAGGCCTCCCTGTCCATTACCAACTCCCGGAGTTTACTCAAACTTGTGTCCATGGAGTTGGTGAAGCAATTCAACCATCTCATCCTCTGTCATCCCCTTCTCTTCCCACCTTCAATCTTTCCCAGCATCAGGGTCTTTTCAAATGAGTCAGCTCTTCGCATGAGGTGGCCAAAGTATTGGAGTTTTAGCTTCAACAGCAGTCCTCCCGATGAATATTCAGGATTGATCTGCTTTAGGATGGACTGGTTGGATCTCCTTGCAGTCCAAGGGACTCTCAAGAGTTTTCTCCAACACCACAGTTCAAAAGCATCAATTCTTCAGTGCTCAGCTTTCTTTGTAGTCCAACTCTCACATCCATACATGACCACAGGAAAAACCATAGCCTTGATTAGATGGACCTTTGTTGGCAAAGGAATGCCTCTGCTTTTTAATATGCTGTCTAGGTTGGCCATAACTTTCCTTCCAAGGAGTAAGCGTCTTTTAATTTCATGGCTGCAATCACCATCTGCAGTGATTTTGGAGCCCAGAAAAATAAAGTCTGCCACCATTTCCACTATTTCCCCATCTATTTGCCATGAAGGGATGGGACTGGATGCCATAATCTTTGTTTTCTGCATGTTGAGCTTTAAGTAAGCTTTTTACTCTCCTCTTTCACTTTCATCAAGAGGCTCTTTAGTTCTTCTTCACTTTCTGCCATAAGTGTGGCATCATCTGTGTATCTGAGGTTATTGATATTTCTCCCAGCAATCTTGATTCTAGCTTGTGCTTCTTCCAGCCCAGCTTTTCTCATGATGTACTCTGCATAAAAGTTAAGTAAGCACGGTGACAATATACAGCCTTGACATACTCCTTTTTCTATTTGGAACCAGTCTGTTGTTCCATGTCCAGTTCTAACCGTTGCTTCCTGACCTGCATACAGATTTCTCAAGAAGCAGGTCAGGTGGTCTGGTATTCCCATCTCTTTCAGAATTTTCCACAGTTTATTGTGACCCACACAAAGGCTTTGGCATAGTCAATAAAGCAGAAATAGATGTTTTTCTAGAACTCTCTTGCTTTTTCCATGATCCAGCGGATGTTGTCAATTTGATCTCTGGTTCCTCTGCCTTTTCTAAAACCAGCTTGAACATCTGGAAGTTCACGGTTCATTTATTGTTGAAGCCTGGTTTGAAGAATTTTGAGCATTACTTTGTGTGAGATGAGTGCAATTGTGTGGTAGTTTGAACATTCTTTGGCATTGCCTTTCTCTGGAACTGGAATGAAAACTGACCTTTCTAATCCTGTGGCCACTGCTGAGTTTTCTAAATTTGCTAGCATATTGAGTGAAGCACTTTCACAGCATCATCTTTTAAGATTTAAAATAGCTCAACTAGAATTCCATCACCTCCACTAGCTTTGTTCATAGTGATGCTTTCTAAGGCCCACTTGACTTCCCATTCCAGGATGTCTGGCTCTAGGTGAGTGATCACACCATCATGATTATCTGGGTCATGAAGATCTTTTTTGTACAGTTCTTCTGTGTATTCTTGCCATCTCTTCTTAATATCTTCTGCTTCTGTTAGGTCTATACCATTTCTGTCCTTTATTGAGCCCATCTTTTTATGAAATATTCCCTTGGTATCTCTCATTTTCTTGAAGAGATCTCTACTCTCTCCCATTCTATTGTTTTCCTCTATTTCTTTGCATTGATTGCTGAGGAAGGCTTTTTTATCTCTCCTTGCTATTCTTTGGAACTCTGCATTCAAATGGGTATATCTTTACTTTTCTCGTTTGCTTGTCACTTCTTTTCACAGCTATTTGTAAGGCCTCCTCAGACAGCCATTTTGCTTTTTTGCTTTTCTTTTCCATGGGGATGGTCTTGAGCCCTGTCTCCTGTACAATGTCAGAAACCTCCATCCATAGTTCATCAAGCATTCTGTCTATCGGATCTAGTCCCTTAAATCTATTTAAGAATAGATTTATTAAGTAGAGAATATGTTTATTTCACCTTAAATTTTGATGGATATTTTAGCTGTATGTCTAATTCTAAGTTCACAGTACTCCCTGCTTGCCCACTAGCACCTTGCAAATTTTATTTCATTTCTTCTAGCTGCCACTGTTTCTGCTGCAAAATCAGCTATTATTCGTAATATTATTTTACTCTGCATAATGTGTCTGTGATACTGCTCTTGATGTATTTGGCCTTCATCTACATTCCTGGCTTCCCTAGTAGCTCAGATGGTAAAGAATCTGCTTGCAATGTGGGCGACCCAGGTTCAGTCCCTGGGTCAGGAAGATTCCCTGGAGAAGGATATTGCAACCCACTCCATATTCTTGCCTGGAGAGTCTCATGGGCAGAGGAGCCTGGTGGGCTACAGTCCATGGGGTCGCAAATAGTCAGATACAACTGAGTGTCTAACACTACATACCTGGCTAGAGCTCCTAAAACTTAAACCCTTGGTATTTCCTAAGTGATAAGGATAAGAGTGATAAAGATATCTTTTACTATTCCTAACAAGCCCCTTTCAACCACCCCTGAGTTCATACAAATGAGGTGACCTTTGGAAAGCCCCTGAGGATGAGTTTTGTTCCTAGCGGGAACAAACCACATAATTAGAGGGTTGGAACTTTCAGTTCTACTCTTGACCTTCAGAGAGAGAAAGTCTGAGTGTGTTAATCACTAGCAGCCAATGATTTAATCAATTATGCTTATGTAATGAAACTTTCATAAAAACTGCAAGAAAAAGGTTTGGAGAATTTTGAGGTTAATGAACACATGGCAGTATTGGGAAGTTGATGGGCCCAGAGAGGGCTGGAAGCTCCACATCCTTTCTCCCATACCTTGCTCACACATCTCTTTCATCTGGCTGTTCCTGAGTTATATTTTTTGTAATAAACTGCTCATTGAGTAAGTAATGCGGTTTTGAGAATGTGAAATTTATGGCTAGTTTGTCAAAAGCAGAGATGATTACCTAGATTTGAGATTGATATCTGAAGTGGGGATGGAGATGCAGTCTTGTAGGACTCAGACGTTAACCTGTGGGATCTTCCCCAGGTAGATAATGTTAGAACTGAATTAAATTACAGGACATCCAAGCTCAGGTCACAGAATTGCTTGGGGTAGGAAAACCCTCCCAAGTTTGGTCAGTGGAAGTGTTCTGGAAATACAACATGAGATGAGAGGAGAAACACAGGTATACATTTTTGCTTTTGTGGTGTTCTTGTTCTCTAGATACTTTTAAGATGTGCTCTTTGTCTTTGGTTTTCAAAGACAAATTTGATTATTATGTCCCTTGAGGTTTTTTTTTTTTTTTTTTTTTTTTTTAATGTATCCTGCTTATAATTCAGTAAGTCATTTGAATGTATAGTTTGATTTTTTTCCCATTGGTTTTGAAAAAATAACAGCCATTAAGTTTACCTGCCCCATTCTTTCTTTCAGCTTCTTTTGGTAGTCTAACTACATATGTATCATACTGTTTGATATTATCCTTTATATTTTAGATATTCTGTTCTTTTCAACTCCTATTTTGACTTCCTTTTTTTCCTCTTTGTGTCTGGTAAGAAACTTTTTATTGATCTGCTTTTTAGCACTAATACTGTCCTCTGCTGTGTCCAGTCCATTAAGTCTTTTTTTTTTTTTTTTTACCATACCTTTGACATATAACATTTCTATTTAGATGTCTTGTATCTTTGCTGAAACTTACCTTCTTCATGTTTATTTATCCATCATTTTAACTATTTCTTTAATTGTAAAAAAATCATGATCAGTCAAAATTCCCTGTTTGATAACGCCATTTGAGCTATCTCTAGATCTATTTATATTCACTATTTCCTCTCTGGTCCATTTGTTGTCTTATAATCTTTCATTGTTTGCCAGGCATTTTGTATAAAAGAATAGAAAGAGGCTTTGCTTCTAGAAAGAGGCACACTTTTAAATCAGGCCATGAGAGCAGGAACTGAGTCAATTGTTTATTCACCGTGATGCTAGGAAAGATTAAAGAAAGAGAAGACAACGGCAGAGGATGAGATGGTTAGATAGCACCACTGACTCAGTAGACATGAATTTGAGCAAACTTGGGAGACAGTGTATAACAGGGAGGCCTGGAGTGCTGCAGTCCACAAGGCTGTAAAGAGTTGGACACAACTTAGTGACTTAAAACAACAAAATTGTTAGAGTGAAAGTAAAAGTCTCTTATAACCTTCTTTTGTCTGATTAGAAAAGAAACTCCATTTATATTATTATTGTTGTTAATTTGAAATGTATTTATTATGCATAGGATCTTTGGTACAGGCGCAAGCAATACATGTAACAAGGAGTCAAAGAATTACAACACCCCTATTCTCCCTGGAAAATGCTTATGGGAAAGTAGATGTTTTTGTCCTCTTATGAGTTTAGCAAACTGAATTTTGTAGTACTTAAAACATGAGGGAATTCTGGAGCAGGGCATCTCAGTGACTCATGCTCTCCTTCTGGTTTCTTGAAATCCCAATTTGGAAACATTTAGCAGAAATATTTTGGTGCTCTGAACTGGTGATGGTGTATATAGGACCCTAATTGTCACTGACTCATTTCACAAAAGATTTTTTTCCCTGCATTCTGTTTCCTACTTCTCTAACTTCCAAGAAATATTTTTGATAATTAAGGAAGACCTGTAATTTAATGTATTAATCTTCTTTCCCTTTATAAATTAAGACATCCTCCATATTCATGGTTGTAATTTTTTCAGATGTTGCATGATATGATTATGCTATTAATCTTTTTATTTCCAAACTTCATATATTTACTTATTTTAGTCTTTTCTTATACATCAATGCTTTTATCTGTTTAATTGCTATCACTCTTACTCAAATACAATCCAGGTTGTTTACATAAAATTCCTGGGGCACTTATCCAAACATATGCAAACATAGTCATGTACATGTGTGTATATATACACTACACGTATATGTATTGCTGCTGCTGCTAAGTCACTTCAGTCATGTCCGACTCTGTGCCACTCCATAGACGGCAGCCCACAAGGCTCCTCTGTCTCTTGGAGTCTCCAGGCAAGAATACTGGCGTGGGTTGCCATTTCCTTCTCCAATGCACGCATGCATGCTAAGTCGCTTCAGTCGAGTCCGACTCTGTGTGACCCTATGGACAGCAGCCCACCAGGCTCCTCTGTCCACGGGATTCTCTAGGAAAAAATATTGGAGTGGGTTGCCATTTCCTTCTCCAAGTAATATACATGCACACATTTTAACAGAACTTCTGTATCATGTTATATCAGTATATCAGTATTTAGACTCTGAAATAGAATAGACAGTTTTGGACTTGTGTCTCCTATTCACCATCCATATATTTTTAAATATATAAATATTGATAGCTCATTTCTCTTTTGTTGTGAGAATTGTCATATTTACAACTTCAATAGATCATGCTGGCAATTTGATCAGGCACCTTGCCCTGATTGAATTCTGCCCAGACAAGGATTAAGTAGCAATTTGAAACACATTTGTTTTCCTTTGGGGAATATGAATCTCCCATTCTTGGAATGGACAATGGGTGCCTTTAAAATTTATTTTTTAAGCATTTGCTTGTAAACTCTTCAGAGTAATTCCAATTCCTGAGATCTCTTTTTGGTTTTGTATTGATGAGTGTTCTTCATAAAGTGGAAGATAAAATTGCATAGAAGCAATGATGAACAGCTTTTTTTCCTTCTTTTATATTACAAGTATATTTTAGTCTGATTGTCCAGTATTGGATGGGACCCAGTGGGCACTCCACTTCACAGATGATTTACTTTTCTGAGTTAGAGAAGTACAGATGGGGTTTGAAATATTACATACCATTGCCGAAGAAATTGGACAACAGTAAATCATATATGAAAGTTCTGTTTAGGTTAATTTGAAACAATATAGAGGGAATTTTCCAAGCTTTTCGAATTACTGGCTTCCTCAACAGATGCTCCTCTAACATTGAGAAGAATCTATAACCCCTAAACTCTTAACCTGGACAATAGGATTCCCTTCCTTGGGTCAGCAAGTTAGATGTTCTTTCACAGCACAAACATATGCAAAAATAAAAATACAGACAGAAAAGAAAGTTAGGAAAAAAAAAAAAAGAATATCTATGTCACTTGAGATCTGACACTCACATTGTACAACATGGTCAGTAGTTCTAAACTCTGTTTTTGTGGCCAACTCCATTCAGGCCTCAGGAAAAAGCCTTTTCATGTCTTCAGTCTTTTGTCCTAAAAATCACAGGAGACAGCCTCCAAAGGTGGTGAAAGTAAAAGAGGATTATGCCTTCATGAACATCACAAATTGACACTGTTTTATAGTACAGGAAGGATCTGAGAGGCAGAAATGCTTCATTGGCAGAAAAGACACGTTAATTAACCTGTCAAATGCTTACTTCCAGATAGCATGACTGCAATAGATTTTGCAGTATAATGAAGTATTGTTTCTCAGGAGTGATGAGAGTCCTTTATTTTGCTTATTTTTCCCTGTTCTAATTCATGGTTCTGGATGTACTAATGAAAGAGTATAAAATTTACAACGGTTGCATATGATGACTGCAGAATTTTTACAATAAGAAATCATTGGTATTTACTCTGAATCTTGCGTATATGTAGATCTAGAGGTGAAGTGTGACACTAGCTTTTTACATTGGCAACAAGATGGATACTGCATGCAAGAATTGAAAAAAGTTGTCATTTTATCAAAAAGTAGTAGCTTAATTACATTTTTTGAAAATTAAGCACAAGTATCAGATTTTAAGTAATGGATTTAAATTTTAATATTCATTAATATTATAATTTTAGTACTTGAAAGAATATTTATAAGAAAATAAGTTTTTGGAAGACAAAATACTTTCAATATAAAAATTTGATGTCATTTAATGAAGTATATTCAAACTGTGTTTACTTAGAAAATAATGACAGTGCTTTCCTTTATTTAAACCATTTCTATTAATAGAATACAAATGCTAAATCATGATCAGAATGATAAAAATCAGTGTTTATACTGAATTGAAATCAATAAAAATAAAATTTATATAGTAAACATGAAGTTATGAATTATGTGTATCTGTATTTTATCACATGTCCAGTAATTACCAACTAATCAAGGAACACCCAGAAATTTGAATAATAATAGTCATCTTTTGATTTTTTTTTAAATTAGCAAGTAATTACTTTACAATGTTGTGTTGGTTTCTCCCATAGAACACAAATCAATCATAACTATATATATACTGTCCCTCTTGAGTCTCCCTTCTAATTCCCAATTCCACCCCTCTAAGTCGTCATAGATTACCAGGCTGGGCTCCCTGTGTTTTATAGCAGCGTCCCATTAGCTGTCTATTTTACACATGGTTGTGTATACATCTGGAAGAGGGCATGACCACCCACCTCAGTATTCTTGCCTGGAAAATTCCCATGGACAGAGGAGCCTGGTGGGCTACAGTCCACGGGGTTACAAAAAGTTGGACAGTACTGAGTGACTAAGCACAACAGGCACAGTGTATACATACCTATGCTAATTTCAGACTTTATTTTTTGGGGCTCCAAAATCACTGCAGATGGTGACTGCAGCCATGAAATTAAAAGATGCTTACTCCTTGGAAGGAAAGTTATGACCAACCTAGATAGCATATTGAAAAGCAGAGACATTACTTTGCCAACAAAGGTCTGTCTAGTCAAGGCTATGGTTTTTCCTGTGGTCATGTATGGATGTGAGAGTTGGACTGTGAAGAAGGTTGAGCACCGAAGAATTGATGCTTTTGAACTGTGGTGTTGGAGAAGACTCTTGAGAGTCCCTTGGACTGCAAGGAAATCAAAGCAGTCTATTCTGAAGGAGATCAGCCCTGGGATTTCTTTGGAAGGAATGATGCTAAAGCTGAAACTCTAGTACTTTGGCCACCTCATGCGAAGAGTTGACTCATTGGAAAAGACTCTGATGCTGGGAGGGATTGAGGGCAGGAGGAGAAGGGGATGACAGAGGATGAGATGGCTGGATGGCATCACTGACTCAATGGACGTGAGTCTAAGTGAACTCCGGGAGTTGGTGATGGACAGGGAGGCCTGGCATGCTGCGATTCTTGGGGTCACAAAGAGTCGGACATGACTAAGCGACTGAACTGAACTGAACTGAACTGATGCTATTTTCTCATTTTGTCCCACCCTCTCCTTCTCCTGCTGTGTCCACAAGTCTGTTCTGTATGTCTGCCTCTTTATTCCTGCCCTGCAAATAGGTTCATTAATACCATCTTTCTAGATTTCATATATATGTGTTAATATATGATATTTGTTTTTCTCTTTCTGACTTACTTCACTGTGTAAGGGGTTCTAGGTTCATTCACCTCAGTTCAACAGATTCACGTTTGTTCCTTTTTATGGCTAATAATCCATTGTATATATGTACTACAATTTCTTTATCTGTTCATCTGTCGACAGGCATCTAGTTTGCTTCCATGTTCTGGCTATTGTAAATAGTGCTGCAATGAATGTTGGGGTACATGTGTCTTTTTGAATTGTGGTTTTCTGAGGGTATATGCCCCAAAGTGGGATTTCTGAATATATGGTAAGTTTTATTTCTAGTTTTTAAGGGATGTCCATACTGTTCTCCATAGTGACCAAGTAATACCCAGACATTTTCAGTAATAATAGTTATCTTTTGATATCTTTTAAACTTTCAGTTATATAAGAACCATAACTGTACATATATTTTTCAAGTTTTGTTATTATATAAAAGTATACTTGTCAAGGTAGAAGGATGAAGATGATGTATCTAGTAATTCATTAGCTTGATATATAATTTTGAAGTTATTAATTACTTAGTGGTTAAATATTTAGTACAAAATTTTAACTATTTAATTATGATATATGAATCTCATTTGGAATTTGATCCTGCAAATGTTAGAGGTAGAACTGCCCTTAATTCCAAAAAAATTAAATATAAACTAGTTATTATATATGAATGGAGAAGGAAATGGCAACCCACTCTAGTACTCTTACTGAAGAATCCCATGGACAGAGGAGTCTGGTGGGCTACAGTCCATAGGATTGCAAGGAGTCAGACATGACTAAGTGACTGAGCATGCATGCATGCATTATATATTAATACCTGCTGATTTTCTTAGGTAAGATAATAGCATTAAACAATTAAATGTCTATAGTTTGTAGGTATGTTTTCAGAAGTATTTAATAATTGATGTGGGACAATGTCAGAAATTTGCTTTAAAATAGCACCCCCCCAAACTGTTGTAATTTGCTAATTTTTTTATTATCTTAATGGAACTCTGTTTGAAAAAAAAAAGGAGTAGATAGATGTTCCATTTATGAATTAGAGTTTAGCAAAAATTTAAAAAGTCTGTTATTCCATTTGATCAAGAACTTTATTTTCATTTGCCTCAAAGTGTATTTTGAAAGTCTTATAAAAGCCCTCATGGCATTAGAGCACAGAGGCCAAAACCTTGTGTTTTAAAAAGAGTCTGACCTAGGTTTCAAGTCTACATTTTTACTAGCTTCTTGACTTGTGGGTAAGTTGTTTATCTATCCTAAATCTCAACTTTCTCATTTGAGAAATGACAGTATTACTATGTATACTAATCTTATAGCATCATATGAGAATTAAACAAAATACGGTATTTTGCTTAACACAATGCTTGATACAGAACAAACACTCAAGATGATAGGTATTTAGTAGCATTAGTCAGCATTGGTTTTAGGTTATAAAAAGACTAGATATAAAAGTGATTTTTCCTACTTTATGGAAATAGATTATTGGTGATGTTTATAGAGTTTTGGGGGGCACTCAGTTCATTGTAGCTTTGGTTAAAAACACATCTTTTCCTTTCTAGCATGAGTTTCTGAAAGGAAAGTAAGCATTTCTGGTTTGAACATGATGAAGCTCAGAAATTCTAGGGTTGTTAAATTGGATGTTTGTGCTTGAGCAGACATCACTCGTTGAACTGGGATGGTTGGTAGTGGGAGAAGAGGGCGGAGGTTGGATAGGAAGAGAAAGAAAAGAGTAAGAGAAAAGAATAAGAGAAAGATTTAAAGAAATAAAGAAAGAAATGTTGGTGCCAGTCAGTTAAAAATGGCAGAATATAGGAGAAAATGTTCTAATTTTCATAATAATGTAAATCTTCAAACTAGATGAGTCATTCATTATTAGAAATAGGAATATATACAATAGAAATATATTTCTACATTATATATTTAACATATGCATAGATAAAACATGAAAGAGAAAATTAGAAAATAGCTATAAAAATTAACAGCTATGCCTTTGCTGCCTATTATCTGAAATTAAGGCAGCTTGAAATTTCTCTTACGTTACCACTTAGAGAAAGATGTTGTAGATTTATGTATATATGTAATATACACACATATATTCATATTTAAGGATCCAGTTATTTGACATGCTAATCGATGTCTGTAGGTCATAGCATTTTTCTGAGGTATAATATCAGATCAGTTCAGTTCAGTTCAGTTCAGTCGCTCAGTCGTGTCCGACTCTGCGACCCCATGAATTGCAGCACGCCAGGCCTCCCTGTCCATCACCGTCTCCCGGCGTTCACTCAAACTCACGTCCATCGAGTCGGTGATGCCATCCAGCCATCTCATCCTCTGTTGTCCCCTTCTCCTCGTGCCTCCAATCCCTCCCAGCATCAGAGTCTTTTCCAATGAGTCAACACTTCGTATGAGGTGGCCAAAGTACTGGAGTTTCAATATAGTATCTGAACCAAAAAGTGCTCCAGTTACTCTTAGAAAAATTACTCTGGGTTAAGTTTCTCATTTTGAATGTCCACTGGGTAAGAGTTCTAGACTTCCTGCATATAACACTGTACTCCTCAGCTAATGTTACAGGCTCCAGAGTTCTGGGATGACTAAAATAGTATTCAGATAACTTTAGGATAATTTAAAGTTTTAATATTATCTGGTCTCTGTCCTCTTGATCTTTCTGACCTAAAATCTTGGAGTTATTTTCAACACCATTCTCTCAACCTAACATTCTAACACATATAAGATCCTTGCATTATACCCATTTCTCCTCTGAAGTTACTCAAGAAAACAGTCACATATTTATTCTCATACTGACAGATTTTTTCCATTTCTAGATTTCCTTATAACATAGGGGAGGCAGGACATGCTGCCGAGGCATAAATGCCCATGAGAGAGAGAGTGAATTCTTTTGCAGGGGTCTGTTGTATATTCTCTAAGAGTGAGGGTACCAGAGACAGGGTTGAAATCTTGTTTAAAGCTAACCTCCAGCAGGTTTGTAAATTCAGAAGCAAGAGAGGATGAGTCTTAAGTACATAATCAGCTCTTCCCTCAGGGAACAAGAGTTGCAAAGAGGCAATTCCCATAATATTGACAGGGAGAAATATGTCAGAGGAACTAAAGAATTACTCCTGAGACCCATTACATTTGAGGATGATGACATCTGTCTAATGATCTATAGCTTATCTGCTATGCATGTATTTCCCTTCAGATGATCATTGGCTGTGTATATTGCAAATGCCTCTCCATGTGAGAGGAAAAGCAGAAAGGAAACCTTGGGAGATGTTCTTTTGTTGAAAGGGTGACTTGTTCTTAGGCACATTGGAAGAAGTAAGCCAGAGGAAATCACTGATAAGGTTTGTGAATAGAAATTTGTAACTCAAAGAAAAAGTGGAAAAGAAAACAGTAAGAACACTAAAATGCACAAACAGAAAACATAACCACCATGGAAATTTTAACTTAGTAAGAGGATTTCCTCATTGGAGTGAATGGGAACTGTTTGAAGAAACCATGTCCTATTCTCATTGATAAACCTGGGAATTTTCAGTTCAGTTGCTCAGTTGTGTCCAAGTCTTTGTGATCCCATGCACTATAGCATGCCAGGCTTCCCTGTCCATCACCAACTCCCAGAGCTTGCTCAAACTCATGTCCATCGAGTCAGTGATGCTATACAAACATCTCATCCTCTGTAGTCCCCTTCTCCTCCAGCCTTCAATCTTTCCTAGCATCAGGATCTTTTCCAATAAGTCAGTTCTTTACATCAGGTGGCCAAAATTTTGGAGTTTCAGCTTCAGCACCAGTCCTTCCAATGAACATTCAGGACTGATTTGCTTTAGGACTAACTTGTTGGATCTCCTTGCAGTGCAGGGGACTCTCATGAGTCTTCTCCAACACCACAGTTCAAAAACATCAATTCTTCAGCACTCAGCTTTGAGTTTTAAGCCAAGTTTATTATTCTCCTCTTTCACTTTCATCAAGAGGCTCTTTAGCTCTTCTTTATTTTCTGCCATAAGGGTGGTGTCATCTGCATATCTGAGGTTATTGATATTTCTCCTGGCAATCTTGATTCTAGCTTGTGCTTCATCCAGCCCAGTATTTCACATGATGTACTCTGCATATAAGTTGAAAGCAGGGTGATAAAATATAGCCTTGGAGTACTCCTTTCCTGATTTGGAGCCAGTTGGTTGTTCCATATCCAGTTCAAACTGTTGCTTCTTGACCTGCATACAGATATCTCAGGAGTTAGGTGAGGTGGTCTGGTATTCCAATCTCTTTAAGTATTTTCCACAATTTGTTGTGACTCACACAGTCAAAGGCTTTGGCATAGTCAATAAAGCAGAAGTAGATGTTTTTCTGGAACTCTCTGAGAATCTTGGGCTCCACCAAATTGAAAGAATCTTGCTAACAAGCTGGGAAGAAAAGCCTTCACATGACAACCCACCTATGATGGGTTAAGAGGCAGCTGCAGGTGGACTTGCCATGACTGTGAAGGAGGCTTTTCATTCAGTGTTCAGCATGGGGAAAACCAGAATAAATGGGACACAGTCGCTCTCCTCTTTGCATCAGTTTTTAAAAAGTTCTGATCAGATACTACCTGAGCTTTAGTTCAGGAAATTTCTCAAGTTTCACCTTCCTTTCATAAACTTTAATTTTTTTCATTCATTAGATCAGGTTTTAATCATGAATCAATTCTTGTTTCATCAGTTACTGACATCCTTAGGTTAAGGTATTGGGCTCTGTCATTTAATTTTATCATGTTTGGATTAAGTCACCCTGCTTCAGACAATAGACTGTGTACCCATGTAAGGGTGGCTCAATCTGTAGCTCCATTCAGCTTGCTGTCATCTGACTTCAAGGTGATAGAAGTAAAAACAGAAACTTACCATAAGGGAGTGCTATTGTAGAGGTACAAACTAAGTTTGAGCCACCAGCGTCCCAGGGAACAGGGCTCTGGGACTTTGTGCCCAAGCTGGAAGCTAGAGAACCAAGGAGCATTTGCCAGAAGCAACCCCTTACATTGATACACAGTCTACCGTCTTAAGCAGGGTGACTTAAGCCACGCAGTGGGTAGAACAGACAACTAGGTTTATTTTTATTAAAGGCTCTGAAAAAGATCTCACTTTAATGGGGAAGATGCAGGAAAGTAGGTGAGAAGTTAAGTACTTCTTTACCTAGTTGGATAGCTATCCCGAAGTAACTAATGATGTTGATCAATGACGTAAATGATGGAGTGAAATCCTGAATCACAGCACTTAATAATGAGCAGAGTGAAACAAAAACAAGTGGTGATATTAACAAGGACTGATACCTAAGAAAGCGACAGCAGTGACAGCTACCGCTTACCTAATAGTTGAACTGTACCAGGGCTTTGCAAATGTCACAGGTAATCCTCTCAAGACTCTAGGAGCTAGGTCCTTATTTTTATTTTATAGATTTAGGAAGAGGAGATAACTTGCCCAGGTTTGCACAGCTAGTACAAAAGGGTCAAGATTTCGTCCCAGGTTGATTCATGTGAAAGACCCCTTTATTTGTGTTAACCCTTTTCATTGTTTCAATAACACAATGAGCTGGATTTTGTCAGCGTCCCCTTTTACAAACAAGAGAATGGAGGTAACTCTATCTCACCATTAGAATATAATGTTAGTTGTAATAATTACAGAAACACTTGATCCAATCTAATAGTAAAAACTTCGTTAGAACAGAAGTTGTCTTGAAAAAGTACATGATTTATTATTTGTGGATCAGAAGTGAGAAGACCTGGGTTATAGTTCTCTTTTATCATTTATTATCTATGTGCCTGCCCTTGGGCAAGTGTGTTAAACTCTCTGTACCTCAGTTTCATTATATAAAAGTGTGGAAAATAATATCAGCCTACACACCTCATAAAGCTTTAGAAGGAGAAAATAAGACAACGTATGTGAAATTTATTTGAAAGCATGTGTGTTATGCAAATCTATGCTTTTTTTTTATATTTTGGAAAGGCAACTGGTAAAAAAAAGTCATCTGAAAATGGTGCAATAAAAAGTGATATTTTATGTTTACATGAATTAAAATATTTCAGACACATGATTTTAAAGATCAAGGAAATAGAAGTTTGCCTTTGCAATGAAAATGAAAATTAAACACACTTAAAAGCCAAACCTAATAAGATAACATATGGGTCAGAAGTATAGCTGTTCCCTTAAAATTCCTAGGGCTTTTTACTCCTTCAATTAAAGAAAGAAAGAAAATGAGTCTTGTAAACAAGACAATCTGTGGGCAGTCAAAGCACAAAAGAACGCCTTACTAGATAAGTACACAAGTATATATTATAGAGGATATTCTTCTGACTCTCTGAAGTGAACGTAAATCTATTTACTTACGGAATTGCACACCCACTTACCAATACTATTATCCAAGCACAGTGTTTCTAAAAGAAAAAATAATCAATAATGTTTTGGTCTTCCACAGGATCAAAGAAAATACAATAAAAGAAAAATTAAATAATTGAAAACTAATTGCAGTAGCAGATTAAAAATTATAATTTGAGATGAAATTTGAATTTTATTTATGTGATTTCTTTTCCTTTTAAAATATGAGGCTATTTTCCTAGGTTTCAAGAATTATATTCCCAGGTTGTTGGGGTAAAAAAAGGTCAGCTATTTTTTCGTTTGTTTTAATTTTGTCCCCGCCATGGAGAATGACCATGGCTTACTTCTTAGAATTTACTTGAGATTGTATTTTGAATCTTTTTTTCTTAGAGATTTTTAAAATTAGGTCCTTCACTTCTACAAAGTAAAGGAATTTCCAATATTGGATAGCAGAGAGAAGTCCTGTTTTATTCATAGCTAATAATAAGGAATGAGAAATCTATGTAAAATTAATAATATGTGTCATCTTTTGAAACCTGGTCCGTGTGGGTCAATCCCAGAGTAATCTCTCTTGCAGAAATGTGTAGTCTAAATAATAATTTTATTGTTTTTTCATTTTTCTAGATGAATATAAGGAAGAAACCATGTTTCACAGAAAAGCTTATAAAAATTCTAGGTTGTCTCCTGTTCTCTAAAATCCTAGATCTCTAAGGTATTTATGTCATAGGGCTCTTATTATACAAGGGATAAGTAAGATTTATTGAACTGGCTCATTGTAAGCACCTAACAGACATTAGCTATTTTCAATAGCATCTGAGATGATCTTTCTTCTCATTCATGACTTTCTGTCCCTTCCATTTTTCTCCATCCCCAACCCCAACCACAGACTCCCCTCTGAACTCCTCTGGAACCTATTTGTCCCCATCTTCCACTTTTACCATCACAGCCCATGCTCCCTCTTTTACTCCCACTGTATGTCTTCTCACAGTGTACCAGTAAAGTTATATCCTTTCTATGCTTTGACATTTTCTTCCAATTCTGCAATGCTGAAATCCAGAAAAACTAAAGTAGCAACAGCAGAAACTTCCTTAGAGGGATGGGGAGGACCAGGAACTGAGGAGGCAATGCCTCTGGCAGACTGAGGGAGAGAAAAGACTGAGAACACTCACATTCACAGGTACACAGGATCAGAAAGTTGAAGGTATTTTTTTTTTTCCTAGTCTCAGTGATAACACGTATACTGACAATTGTGAAATGTGTTCTAAGTGGGAGCACTTAATCCTCCCACAACTTGGCAATGCTGGTATTATTGCCATCATCCCTGGTGGCTCAGATGGTAAAGAATCTGCCTGAGGTGAAGGAGACCTCGGTTCAATCCCTGGTTTGGGAAGATCCTCTAGAGAAGGGAATGGCTATGTACTCCAGTATTGTTGCCTGGAGAGTTCCATGGACAGAGGAGCCTGATGAGCTACAGTCCATGGAGGTGCAAAGAGTCGGACATGACTGAGCAACTAACACATTATAAATAAGGGATATGCATGAATCTGGGCTGCAGTTCAAAGCCTGTTTCTAAAGATGGTACAATCACCATGTTGTTGTTCAGTTGCTAAGTCATGTTCAACTCTTTGTGACCCCATGGACTGTAGCCCACCAGGCTCCTCTATCCATGGGATTTCCTGGGCAAGAATACTGAATGGGTTGATATTTCCTTCTCCAGGGAATCTTCCTGATCCAGGGATAGAACTGGCATCTCCTGCTTTGCAGAAGATCTCTTGCATCACAGGTAGATTCTTCACCCCTGAGCCACCAGGGATTCTGTGCCTAATTTCCCATCTGTCAAATGGGTGTGGTAGTAATACCAGCTCATAGCATTGTTATAAATATTAAATAACTTAATACTTGTAAAGTTAGAAGAGTATTTGACCCATGCATGTGTGCTAAGTCACTTCAGTCATATCTAACACTGCGACCTAGTGGACTGCAGCCCTCCAGGCTCCTCTGTCCATAGGATTCTCCAGGCAGGAGTACTAGAGTGGCTTGGCATGCCCTTCTCCAGGGATCTTCCCAACCCAGTGATTGAACCTGGGTCTCCTGCATTGCAGGCAGGTTCTTTGCCATCTGGCCACCCATCTAACCCATAGTAAGCACTATATAAAATTTTCTTAATTAAATAAAAATCAATCACAAACATATTTTGCTATGAACTTTATTAATGCTATAGGCTATTCCAAATTTATTAAGTTTTAAACCTAATATCCTAAATATTGAAGATGCCTTTAAGACATTTCTTATAATAAAACTTACTGAAATTTATTAGAAGATACAAGTTCTCTATTTTACTCAAGCATATAAAATTAAATATTGATGTATATAAAGTACATATATGTCTGCATGTACTTTTAAGTGATAGTTTTAATGGGATAAAAGTTATGAACAGTTAGCCAACATAGACAAAGGATGGGCATATTTAAGACAGAAAGCTTTGAATTGAAAGGCAGCATTTGTAATTTTACAGTGTCAATTGAATTACAGGTTTGTTTTAACCTGTTCTCCAATGGTTAAAGTTAAATAAAAAAAATGAAGACACTGTAACTAAGAATGGACACTGGAAAAGGAAATTGCTTATGGGATTAAAATTTAATGAAGGTAGACTTGAATTGGATTCTTAATGGTAACTTTTAAAAGCACTGTTAATCTGTCAGCATGTGGGTAGTATTCACAGTATTTGTGTGCACCTTTACAGGGTCCAGGCTATATCGTTTCCATTAAGAGAAAAAAAAAAAACTTTTCTTCCATTATACAAGTGAGAGAAATTGTTATGGCTTCAAACAACAATTATTATTGAGCTCATGCAAAAATTTTAAGGCATACAAGAAAAATTGCAGTTGGTTCCTGGCCTTGTTAGGGAGGTAAGGCTTAAACCTGAGTTAGGCAATTCAGGAAAAGTTCATCTGAGGTCACAAAACCACAGGAGTCTTAACTGAAAAATAAAGACTGATATAAATGATAAAAAAGTACTTGGGGGTGAAGAAAGGAGGGATAACTAGTGTGGCTGAAGTGATATGGAATTTAATCCTTTCTGGAGAAAATTGAAGCCAGAAGGTTCTTGGAAGATGGATACAATTTGAGTATTTAGAGAAGAAAGAAGAGAATATTTCCATTCAAGGAAGATAAAATGGAGCGAGGTCTGTTCAAGTAACTAGTTTTTAAAGAAATAGAAGGGACTAGAAATAAGGATTCTAGATCACTTTTTTGACCAAATAAAGGGTCCAGGTGCACTGACTTAAGTTGAGATTTCTCAGGGTTGAGCCCTGAAGGAGGTACAGATATGATCTATGACTTAGAAGCATGGAATCAAGGGGCATCTGAAAAATTAATACCAAAAACAAAAATAAATGAAAATCAAAGTGGTCAGCCCAGAAAATCATGCATGAATTAAAGGGACTGCCTTTAAGGAGATCAGGATGAAAGGAACAAATTTAGGTGGGCACACAGTAGATGTTGGGGAATTCTCCCAAAAGTACTCCTCTATAGGGTCAGGGATGCATGACCTGTGGTCTCATCTAAGGTTGGTGATGGAGCTGTGAAGGACACCATGCAGGTTCCAATGTAAGTTGGAATGCTAGTATGGGACCAGGTAATCAGAAATCATGAATTTTAGGGCAGGCATGAATTTTACTCTGAAGGCAATGATGATCTGCTGGAGGTTTGGGTAAAACTAAGATAAGGAAATAATAAATCTAGGAAGACCACTTAAGAGGTTATTCGTGTACCCCCAAGGTGATAGATATGAACCAGAAAATTAGAAATGGGGATGGAAAGAATGAAAATGATATGAGACATTGAGGAAGACAAATTGTTAAGATTCAACAGTTATTTTGCTTCCAAGAGAGAGGTTAAGAAAAAGAAGTCAAATGTAATTTTCAGAAGTTGAGAACAAGTGACTGGGAGAATCATCTGAGGGAGCTGCTGAAGGAAAGGAAGGTGAAGATTACATTGCTTTCCATTGGCTGGTGTTGAAAATAAACTGTACAGGTAAAGTTATTTAGTGAATTTAATTAATGAGGAATTCATAGCCAATTATATTTCATAAGCTTTGCTATCTTAAAAAGGTAAAAATTCCATATTAATAGCTGTTAACTCATAATTAATTTTGATTAGCCTATGCTATTTTCCTTGTAAGCTAATAGACAATATTTGGTGTTTGACTCAGCATTAATTTGTTAAGTTTAACTCTCATGGTTTTGATTTGGTTTCTTGGGAATAGATGTTATTTCACTTTTTGCCATATTCTTAGAGCTAGCTCCTAGGAAGAAAATGATCTCATTGAAGCCTCAGTTCATTCCACCATTGAAATTTCTTCAAGTTACAAGTCAGTCATAGTCCAGCACAGCTTTGAAAATGTTGTTGAGCTGGAAGAAGGGGTACTAGGAAAGAATACAGCAAGGCAGTAGCCAATGAGGTAGGAGGCATGAGAAGAACAAAAATAATGAAGTTTGAGAATGATGGTTTTGAAACTTTGATGTGCATATGAGTCACCTGAGGAGAGATTCAGTAGTTCTTTGGAGAAACCCAATACTGTGCATTTCTAACATGCTCCTAGAAGCTGCTGAAGCTGCTAATCCCTGGACCACATTTTTAGTAGTAAGGCACTAGAAATCAAAAGAGGATTTTCAAATGAAAGAAAGTTTCTGTGCTGTATGCTTTCAGTTTGCATTTTCAGATCCAGTCTTCATGCTTCTCCACCTGGCATTGTGCCCCAGGGGTCTGTACTTTAGGGATTATAACGGGGCCTCTTTGCTTTGGTTTTCTGTTGGTTTTGGTTAGTAAGAAGAATTGGCTGAAGATGGAGGGAGGCATATGAGTGAGATATGGATATGTAGAATTAGTATTGCTGTAACAGGATATTTATGGTCCTAAAAATCACCACACTGTGAAAAATCATGCAATTAAAACCACAGGGTTATGGGAAAATGGGATTGGGGCAGAGCACTCAAAATCTTTGTCAGTAACACACACACACACACACACACACACACACACACACACAGATGGAAGCCTAATAAAAACTGTAGCACAGTTTTACACTTGTTAAATGGTAATAAAGCATATTACAATAAATATGGTACTTTACCTTGGAAAGGACCTGCAGTTTGATTGAAGAAGTGACATTGGAAAAGTTGCAGAATATGAGTTATCATAAAGTGGTAGAAGGTGGGGTATGTGAAATTGGAAGGAAAGTTGTAACACCAGCTGTGGATGGACATGGCTCTTAACACATACAAGTGTAGCAGGTAGATTTTGAGGTGTATATATATGTGTGCCTTTTTGTGTATTTCTGCTCCGAATGTTTCAGCTATGCAATTTTCTCCATTCACTCAGTATTTCTCATGGATGAAATTGTGCATAAACATCAAATTCATTTAGGCTTAAATTCTTCCTTAGTATATCAATATATTGAAACAAATGTGCTTTTTCAAAAGAAGAGTTTTGCTGCAGGTTGCTGCATATCGTCTGCATTTCTATTTTGATGCATGGCTTTTGTAGGTATCCCCTCCTACAGCTACAGAAATTGCTTCTGGTAACCACCAGTCTCCTTCTCCTTCAGAGAAGGCATGGTAACAATTCCCTGTTATTTCTAACCTAGGGTGGTTTCACCATTGACTGTTAGTTTTCCTTAACTTGCCTACATTCGGAGAAGGCATGGTAACAATTCCCTGTTATTTCTAACCTAGGGTGGTTTCACCATTGACTGTTAGTTTTCCTTAACTTGCCTACACCTTTGTAAATAGTCCTTTTAATGCATGCCCATCAATTACCTTCAGTGCTTGAGTTTTCCAAATGTGTCCTTCCAGTCCTGGACAGTGTTCAATTGTGATTAATGATGTGAGGAGGTAAAGGAGAATGAGGGCTTGCTGGGCGAATTTGGGTTTAACTTTTATTGGGGTCCACTCAATGGCACCCCACTCCAGTACTCTTGCCTGGAAAATCCCATGGATGGAGGAGCCTGGAAGGCTGCAGTCCATGGGGTCACTGAGGGTCGGACTGAGCGTCTTCACTTTCACTTTTCACTTGCATGCATTGGAGAAGGAAATGGCAACCCACTCCAGTGTTCCTGCCTGGAGAATCCCAGGGACAGGGGAGCCTGGTGGGCTGCCATCCATGGGGTCACACAGAGTCGGACACAACTGAAGTGACTTAACATCAGCAGCAGATATTTTAATTAATTGGTTCTGCACACAGCAGCCAGGGAAATACTTTAAAAAGTAAGTCAGATCAGATCATTCTCTTTCTCAAGAACTTAGAATGACTTTGCTTTGCTCTTAGGGTAAAGGGAGTGGTACTTTCAATGACTTACAAGACTCTGCATGGCCTGGTTTCCTCCTCTTTCTCTGAAATCTTTTTTTTTTTTAATATAAATTTATTTATTTTAATTGGAGGCTAATTACTTTACAATATTGTATTGGTTTTGTCATACATCAACATGAATCCGCCACAAGTGTACATGTGTTCCCCATCCTGAACCCCCCTCCCACCTCCCTCTCCATACCATCCCTCTGGGTCATCCCAGTGCACCAGCCCCAAGCATCCTGTATCATGCATCGAACCTGGACTGGTGATTCATTTCATATTTGAAATTATACATGTTTCAATGCCATTCTCCCAAATCATCCCACCCTCTCCCTCTCCCACAGAATCCAAAAGACTGTTCTATACATCTGTGTCTCTTTTGCTGTCTCGCATACAGGGTTATCATTACTATCTTTCTAAATTCCATATATATGCGTTAGTATACTGTATTGGTGTTTTTCTTTCTGGCTTACTTCACTCTGTATAATAGGCTCCAGTTTCATCCGCCTCATTAGAACTGATTCAAATGTATTCTTTTTAATGGCTGAGTAATACTCCATTGTGTATATGTACCACATCTTTCTTATCCATTCATCTGCTGATGGACATCTAGGTTGCTCTCCAGTGTTAAGTGTTTGATCCAGATACACTGGCCTTCTTGTGTTTCTGGGACACACAAGGCAGGCTTTTCAATAACATAGGCAGGAGTTTGTGGAGGCATCTTAATTGAAGACATTTGAAGGCTGTTTTCTGAATTAGTGTAATTGGTAACAAGGATCAGATTTTCTAAGCATGAAAGCCTCTGATTTTTCTGGCTGGGTCAGACAATTCATTCATCTGCTGAAAAACTGAGCAATATTGTTCAAATTAAAATGTTTTCAAATTATGTAAATATGACACTAGTGAAAAGGGAGGCTACAAAACTACCACAGGCTGTTGGAACTCATTCAAGAAGCCCACTGCCTGACCCATGTGAAAATCTTATCATCTTAACACTGGGTGTCTCATCATGGCCTGGAAACAATTCATGTTCTGTTTTATGTTTTATTAGGATTCATTTATAAATAAAAAAATGTGTCTTTCTGCCCAATAGCTTCAGCCAAGCTCTATGGGAATAATATATGACTTTGTTTCATTAAAATCAAAATTTCCATTTGTGTTTAAAGTTGATGCCTAAAAGGTTCTGAAACCTAGCCATTCTCCCTCAGACTCTAACAACTCCATCCAACTTTGTCCCAGAACACAGCTAGAATTTTGTCCACTCTTCAAGGCTCATTTATATTTTGCCAGAAAATGTTCAGTTTTACATTTGTATAACCATCACCAGCATCATAAGCTCTCAAGTGACTTAAAGCAGACAAATGAGGGAACCTTTTCTAATGATACAACTAAATTACAGTTCATATTTTGAAAGATTAAAGAATGTGCCTATTTTCCTCCCAATATTCTCAGCTGTAGTTGGAATAGATGAATTCCCCAGGATTGGGGTTTCCATATGTTTACACATAGGAAGACCAGGGTATCTATTTTCTTATCTTTCTATGTGAGAATAATTTTTATTGATCTTTCAAGACTAGTTTCAGATGAGTGTTATTAAATTGAGGTCACTGAATTGGCTATGACAAAGCTGTCATTTGGATATAATGCCTCTATTTTAAGAAATATTTACAGTAGGAATCTATTTCATTGTTCTTCATTAAATGGTTCAAAGCAAAGAGGAAAGCAAAACTTCAATTCATATACCTGAAACAGTTTTTGTGAATGGCAGTTATATAAATTCTTATAGGGTAGAATGTGTGCATGCATACTAAGTCACTTCAGTAACGTCCAACTCTTTGTGACCTTATGACTGTAGCCCACCTGGCTTCTCTGTCCACGGGATTCTCCAGGCAAGAATACTGGAGTGGGTTGCCATGCCCCTCTCCAGGGGATCTTCCCAATCCAGGGATCGAACCCGCGTCCCTTATGTCTACTGCATTGGCAGGAGGGTTCTTTACCACTAGTGCCACCTAAGAAGCCCGTGAATAGGATAATGGCACCTAAATAATCACAATATTCATTCAATTTCATATATTTTTTGCTAATAGAATGTTGAATATGTGGAGATATTACACTAAAATAGCAAAAAAAAAAGAGTAGTGTTTTATACTGTTTCATGTTTTTATATTGAAGGACACATTAGCCTTAAAACTGATAAATGATAGACTCTTTGGGCAACTAAATTACAGTTTTTGCTTCCTCGTGATGACAATCTTGCTGACATAGATGTTAGAAGATGAATGCTATTCTCCAGCTGTGTACTGTGAATTCATTTACATCTCGCTGACTAGCAGCCAGACACAAAGAGCAGGAATCTCACATTTCTCTGTTCTTCAAGTGCCTAACTGAAGTGTAAGGCAAAAAGTGAGTGGGAACTGAATGTGTTGAGTGATGTAAAATAATTCACGTAATCATGTGGATGTTTAGTGACCTGAAATGATGTAACATCTGCAAAATTGAATTTGTGTTTATGTAATTTGTTTAGTTACTCTTTACACATTCTGTCAAATTGAAAGCCTTTATTATAATCATATAAGTACTAAGTATGAAATGGATAGTAAATACTGTTATCAAGTTTTTGCAAAAATTTTATGTGGGGAAATCTTAATCAGGAATTATTTCTCCACAGGTACTTTGTTTTCGCTTTCATAAAAGTCAGATGCCCAGAAGAGACCCTAAGGGAAATTACTACAAAATATAGAAGACAAAGAATGATGTTAAAAAAAATTTCCTTGACAATGTTTTTAGACAGTTACGCTAAAATAACAGAGCAGCCATTGTAAGTTTGACCAGATAGGAGATGCTATAAAAGCGATAGGCAATGACATAGTTTAGTATGTTCATGACAGCTGGCTTACACTGCGGCTGATGAACAGGAAGGTGAGTTCTGAGGAAGGCATTGATGGTACCGGCCTTAAGTGAAGATCAACAGAGACTCACTTTCCAGCCAGTTTTCTGTTCTTGTGTAGAAACAGAAAATGTACAGTGATGACTGCAACATCTGTCGAATTGTTTTCAACGTGCCAAGCTGGAACGGGCTTTTCAGTTTGAGAAACAGGATTTAAAAAAAGAAACGAGGAGGAAAATGTGGCATGAAATTAGGAAAGAAAATATTTATGTAAAGAAAGCTTCGCAAGAAATACTGTAAATTCCTGACTAAAAATAGGTTGACAAGCAGCTTGATGGCATGGCTGAGGGAGACAGACAAGAGATTCTAGGTTTTAATTTTTCACACAGGGACAACTGAATGCAACAGCAATTTGGTATCGTTGGGCATGAGGGGAGACAGGATTTTTGTCACACATGTTCCTTCTGCTTGCTGATTTATAGGGAGACAGTGGCTTTGAAGGAAAGGAGGGGAATGGCTATCTGTCTATGATGAGGAAGAGCCCAAATAATGTGGCAAATGTAGAGAGGTGGCAGGAAGCTGGCAGAGGGTAGTGACTCCTCATTCTCAAAAGTCAAAAAGGATTTAACATCAAACACAAAGGCTTACCATAGAAACAGGAGCACAGAACAGGATGATGTGATTATAGGAAGCCTAGTGAGGATGCTGAATGACATTTGGGCTAAGCTGAGTATAAATAAATGTATCATTGTAGAAATTACATCTATTTATGTTCAATATTGAATATGGATTATTACCAACAGATAACTCCTTGCTTTCCTATCTAATTCTGTTGGTTAAGATTGACATGTTATTAGTTGAGTGGATATTCCATTTAACAATCAATACTCATCAACTAAGGTCTTATTACCCAGTTATGTTATTGCTGACTGAATCTGATCCTGTTACAGGGCTGAGTCATTGAGGAGAACTAGAGTGAGTGTGAAGAACGAGCCACTTGTCAAACCAGTAACCTATATTCATAGGAAGTAGGGCTATAAAAACAATACCTTTATTTTCAGTTTTTAGGATTCCCTCTTTCCCTTTGGAATAATCCACTACATTCATGACATGTCTACAGTCTGCATCCTGATGTAGCATTTTTCAGGAATGTGTAAAGTTTAAAAAAAAAAATAAAATTAAAAAAAAAAAAGAAAGCAAAAAAAAAATAAATAAATAAATAAAATAAAAGGAAATTTGTCTTATTCCTATGAATTCTACAGTTGCAACAGTCCCAATAATTCCACATTACAAATGAAAGAGTCTCTGGAAAAAAAATTTAAAACCATTTTATGGAGAAAAGAAAAATAATTTTTTTAATGCTAGAAATAGAAATAAAAATATAAATGCATTGGTAATGAAAGGCTTTATTTCACAAGTTACTGTCCATGTGTGCATGCTAAGTCACTTCAGTCGTGTCCAACTCTTTGTGGCCCTATGCACCATAATCCACCAGGCTCCTCTGTCCATGGTACTCTCCAGGCAAGAATACTGGAGTGGGTTGCCATGTCCTCTTCCAGGGGATCTTCCCAACCCAGGGATCAAACTCATGTCTCTTCCATCTACCTGCACTGGCAGGCAGGTTCTTTACCACTAGCACCACCTGGGAAGCCTGTCCATGCATAAGCTAAATAACATAATATGGTACATGTAGAAATCTGTTTTCTGGAAGCACTACCTTTTCACATGCATGTGGATTATTTATAAAAATTACAAAACTAACCCAAGTAAAAATCCATAACCCAAACTAGTTGTCATGGTAAAGCAAAAGAAGTTTCAAAGAGTAAATAATATATATTCATCCACCCTCCATAGCTCCCAGTTCTTAAGACTAGCTAATGTTAAAAGGATATTCTGCCAAATCTTTCAAATTAATGTCTCAAAAGAGAAAAATAATGGTGATTATGTCTGTAGATTCTGAAAGGTATTAGACATTTAATATGTAAAATCTAAAGTAAGAATCAGTGCATACTTCTACAATATGATGAAGTATGAATAAACATCACATTATGATAAAATAGTAATGGATAATTCAACAATATAAAATTTAAATAGATGAGACTTTCATTGTCGTGGCATAACTGATTAACCCAGAGCCAGCATCATGCTTTAACATTAAAAGCTGAAACAAGATAAAGACATCAGGTATCGTCTTTATTATTTAACATTATTATAGGGGTAGTGAAAGGTGAAAGTGAAGTCACTCAGTCGTGTCCGACTCTTTGAGACGCCATGGACTGTAGCCTACCAGGCTCCTCTGTCCATGAGATTTTCCAGGCAATAGTACTGGAGTGGGTTGCCATTTCCTCCTCCAGGGGATCTTCCCAACCCAGGGCTCGAACCCAGGTCTCCCGCATTGTAGACAGATGCTTTACCATCTGAACCACCAGGGAAGTAGGTAATGCAATTAGATAAGAGATCAAAGTAGGAGGTATAAAAGTAGACTGTAAAGGGATCACTGCTTTAGACAAAATGAGTGTTTACCTAGAAAACCTAAATCAGTTAAAAAACTATGACAAATAAAAATTTAGTAGATGGCTATATACAAATTTTTTATACAGAAATTAATAAAATTCAATTATAGACCTAAAGCTGGTTAGAATTAGTTAGAAATTAGTTAGGGAATCTAATAGAAGAAATATTCCATTAACAAAACCAACACAATGATAACATACATACAGTTAAATAAACCTACACACACATTGGACAGAAGAAGGTAAATGGACAGATTCCTGATCTTAATGTTTGCTTTTGACACACTTTTTCTGATGAGTGATCAAGCAGACCAAAACAATTATTGAGGATATTAAAAAATTAAATAATATATTTATTAAGCTGATTTGATGAATAGAATCTTGCATTCATAGAAAATGCTAACTCATTTCCAGCACACATGGAGCATTTAACAAATCTAAGCAAAGAACAGAACCCAAAGTAAGGATCTGCAAAATCATTATTATATGTTTCTTGGAGAAATAATAATAATTGGAGAAAAAGCATGCAATCCCTATGTTTTTGGAATATTAAAATCAGGAAGCTTGATTGGTACATTAATAATCATTTTTATAAAATTCAATATACATACATTTTATTGTATGTTCAATTGTTTCTCGTGTCTTTCTGTCTTAAATTTCTTATTTCTGGTCTTCAGGAGTAGCATTTAGCATCATATATTATTGAGTAGGATAACCTGAGGGAGACATAAAAGCTTTTTGATCTTAGGCAACCTGTTAGTTTATTTTTATATATAATTTTTTTCCTAAAGATATTTGTCATCAATGATACATTTGAAAACATATTTTATAATGCTTAAATTAATATTTAAAAAGAAGCAGTGGTACTTGTAAATCTGTGTCATTAAGTTTTTTCACAAATTCAAAATAAATATTTTCCTTTCAATTTAGATTTTCGTTTCTATTTTAAAAGGAGAGGATAAATTTTACTGTATCATTACATGATGAATGGCAGAGAGTGCCCCTGTCTAATACATTAGCCTGGGAATGGGGTCAAGCGCATAACTACACAAAGAACCAGGGTAAGCACCAGACTTCTCCAAAATGAAACTTATATTGATAAAACTGTTCCTAGAATACACAAAACTTAAAGAATATGAGATAAATCTTCTGTTTATTTATAATATATTATTTTTCCCGGTAACATGAATAAAATGAATTCTCAAAATTTTGGAGGTTTAAAGAAAAGAGTTGGTCATTGGTCTAAATTGAGGATAATCTTTTTCAGTGTTAGGTATTGAAGAAAACTATTTTTGAGAGAAAAATTGAAAGTGGATGAAAAATGGATTGGATAATACAAGTTATAATGAAAAGATTTCATTCACTACCCTTAGCTTTTCTTCAAGACAGGTTTTCAAAATACAAAGAAAAAAGAATGTATTTTTCATTTTGTATGTAGAATTAATCACTCACATCCTCAAAAGATTTATTTTTTTCTGTAATATTTAAAGTAAATCATATTGATCATATGGATCACTATGAATTCTCAACTGTCATTTAGACTTCTTGTACCTGAGTGGATTTTTTTATTCAAGGAATGCTTTTTAAGTGACTTACATCCATAACTTTAAATCCTTTTCCCTCAATTCTCTTTGAAGTTCAATTTTTATTATATTCTTCTTCTACCTCCAAGGAAATGCTTTAGTTTTATGTTCTCTTTGTATTCCCACATTTCTATGTTTACTTGGAGTTCTTTTTGATATCTTTTGAATTTCTGCATCACATCAGTTTTATTCAGACAGATGCAGCCTCTAAAATAAGCTTGTGTGAGGCACTAAAACCTAAAATAAACCATTATTTGAGGGTTAGGTGCGTCATACCTGCAAATAACCCCATTTATCTAGAGAAATGTATTTAATGCTTATTGTATAAATACCAGTGTTTCCATGTGCTCTATAATGCCATCTGTCCCTTCTCATACAATACATAATTCAATGTATCCCTTATTCCATTTTTTGAGATGCAGAATTCTTGCATACAGCTCCATATACTGTGATAAGAATCCAGGTGTATTATGAAAATTTTATCAAATATTATCCAATATGAAATTTGACTGTATGTTGAATCAAGTACTTTCTCTGTTGCTAAAATACACATCAAGGTAAGCTTGTATCATGGTATCTTTCACCAACTTCATTTAATGTATATTTTAAACATGATGTTCTGGAAAGTAGAAACTGCTGTTTCTATTAAGGGAATCAGTTTGTTTCTAGTTATGTCACAGAGGACTCTTCTACTAGAGCAGCAAAAGAGAGAAAAATGAAAACATAAAATGGCAATATGTTATTGATTAATGGACATTCTTTTTCTCTTCCTTTGCTTGAAATATAAGAATAAGATCTTAATTAGATTTATATTCACAGGAATGTTGATCCAGAATATACGACATAAAGAGATTAGCAAACAAACATTTGAGTCTAAGTGGCAAGCCTGAGGCTAGATTGAGGACCCTGAAATTGATCACATCCAAGGGGCTCAGGCACTGATGGAGAGAGATACACAGATGATTACAGAGCAGTAGTGCTACCATGGAGGAGAGCCTGGGGACAATGGAGCTGCTGCAAGAGGTGTCTAACTCAGCTGCTGAAAAGAAAGGTGCCAGGGAGAGCTTTCCAAGGGAGCTTTAACCTGAGCTTCAATTTGAAGAATGAGTAGGAGTTAATTGTTTAGATTGGTTTTAGATCATGTATCATCTAAGCAGCTTTAGGATATAGAAATTCTGAAATTATCTTGTCATTATCAATTCAGTAGGCTGGATCAAAAGCAGACAGTTTATGCATCTTCTCTTTTCTACTTTCTTACATACACACGTGCACAGAATATTTTTTAAATGCGTGACTTTACTATCAGATATACTGCATTATAGTTAGAACTGTATGATGTATGCGTGAGAATGGATGATAGGAATTACATATTAATATTAGATCATCACTTTAATGTGGCTAAAAATTACCTTTTAAAGCATGTAATGTCTGACTCTTTTCGACCCCAAGGACTGTAGCCTACCAGGCTCTTCTGTCCATGGAATTTTCCAGGCCAGAATACTGGACTGGGTAGCTGTTCCCTTCTCCAGGGGATCTCCCCAACCTAGGGATCAAATCCAGGTCTCCTGCATTGCAGGCAGATTCTTTACTATCTGACCCACCAGGGAAGCCCAAGAATACTGGAGTGGGTAACCTATCCCTTCTCCAGGGGATCTTCCCCACCCAGGGACCAATCTAGGGTCTCCCAGTGGATTTTTTATCAGCTGAACTATCAAGGAAGTCCTTTTAAAGCATAGTTGCATATTTCTCTTGACACTGACTTTCTCTCTAAACATGGATTCTTTATACACATGCTCTTAAAACATGATGCAGAAACAGAAAGTTCTATTGGGTGTGGTCTGCATTTCTTTTGGACATGTTTTCCCATTACTGTGGCAGATTCCTCCTCACTTCAAAATTCCCAAAGGTGAAATTAAGGGAATGAATGCATGCTTGCATCATGGGGTCCCCTCAAGGGGAGTAATAACTTTACATTCTAGTTTTGACACTTTCCATTTCACAACCTTGGATAGAGGATAGTAGATAACCTGACACACATATCTTTTTGTCAACATATTTACAAAATCTGTGTGTTACCAGAAACCAGTTTTGTCTTTTTTTATATATAATTTATTTATTTTAGTTGGGGGCTAATTACTTTACAATATTGTGGTGGTTTTTGCCATACATTGACATGAATCAGCCATGGGCGCACATGTGTTCCCCATCCAGAATCCCCCTCTCACCTCCCTCCCCATCCCATCCCCCAGGGTCATCCCAGTGCACCAGTCCTGAGCACCCTGTCTCATGCATGGAACGTGGACTGGTGATCCGCTTCACATATGATGATATACACGTTTCAATGCTACCCTCTCAAATCATCCCACCCTCGCATTCTCACACAGAGTCCAAAAGACTATTCTTTACATCTGTGTCTCTTTTGCTGTCTTGCATATAGGGTCACCATTACCATCTTTCTAAATTCCATACATATGCATTAGTATACTGTATTGGTGTTTTTCTTTCTGAATTACTTCACTCTGTATAATAGGCTCCAGCTTCATCCATCTCACTAGAACTGATTCAAATGCATTCTTTTTAATGGCTGAGTAATACTTCATTGTGTATATGTACCACAGCTTTCTTATCCATTCGTCTGCCAATGGACATCTAGGTTGCTTCCATGTCCTGGCTATTATAAACAGTGCTGTGATGAACATTTGGATACACGTGTCTCTTTCAATTCTGGTTTCCTCAGTGTGTATGCCCAGCAGTGGGACTGCTGGATCGTATGGCAGTTCTATTTCCAGTTTCTTATGTGGAGCAGGGATTGCTATGGCTACGAGCTCAGTTTTATCATGGATAGAGGAAAGTGCCTTAGATGATTTTAATGAATGCAGTACAAAAACCTAGAGAACATCGTCTTTTGATAAGCCATTTAGTTGTCTTCTTCAGAGAAGAACCTCTGGCAGGTCAGTAAGAACAGGCAAAGATTCATGAATAGTGTATAGCATTTTCCTATTTGACTTTTTATTGATTCTTCTAAGATCTAGCATTCTAACAAGGTCAACATAATTGCTTTAGGTCATAATGTGCAGTATATTTGTTTCCTTATCTGGCTAGATAGTTTCATGGTATTTTATTCATTTTGCTTAACCATTTATATCATTATATACTTCACTTACCAAAAAAATGCAAAAATAATACACTGTTCTCCCTTGTATCTGCTATGCAGCTTAACAAAGAAAGCATTACAAATACAGATGAAGCCCTTTTATGTATGACTCCATGATTTTATTGTGTAAGATCAAGCCTAGAAGTAGTCACAATCTTAAATTCATAGTTTTACCATCTGTATGTTTAAACCTTTACCAATTAAGTGTGTACTGTTAAATAGTATATGGTGTCATTTTGCTTATTTTAATATCATATTCTGTATATATCCTAGGAATTTATTTCTTTTACTCAACATTATGTTTTTTATTTTTTCCCATATATCACTTTTATACATTCTTTTTCACTTCTATATAATATTCCACTGTGTGACTTCACCACAATTTGTCCATTCATGTGTTGCTAGATTGAGATTATATTCAAGTATTTGCTATTTCAAGCAAAACTACTATGAACATTTTTGTACTTGTCTCCTTGTGTGTATGTGTAAGACTTTCCTAGGTCATATGATAACAGTGAAATTGCTAGCTTGTGAACAATATGCTTTTAAAACTAAAATATTGGCAAATTGACTTCCAAACTCTCTTGTACCAATTTGCTCTTCCACCAGCAGTTTGCAAGAATTCTGTATGTAAAGGAATTCTCTTCCCTTCCCATAAAAAAAAAAAAAAAAAATACATGCTTTTTCCTTCATTATTGAATAAAGTGATAAGAACTGATGTCCTTGTTTCTGAGCTTGAAGGAAGCATTCTGTTTTTCAGCCTAAACTGAATGTTGTAGAATTTCATAGATGTTAGTTATCCAGTTGATGAAATTGCTTTCTAACCTTAGTTTCTGAGAATTTATACAACTGTTTATTTTGCTTATGGGTCACAATTTATCATTTCTTGGTCTTTCTTGTTTTTGTTTATTTGTTTGTCCAATGAGTGGCCATTGGACTTTGTGATTTTATGTTGCTAAGTGCTTAGGTTGTTATATTCTTTTAAAAATTGTTGTCCTTGATGGATCTTCTGCCTTTCCATAGAAACTTAAGAATAAATTTTTCAGTATCTGCAAAATAACCACTGGTGTTTGATTGGAATTGCATTGAATCTATAGATCAAGTTGAGAAGAATTGATATCTTTACAATATTGACTTTCCTGTATATGAACATGGGATATCACTCTATTCATTTTTTCTTTGATCTCTTTCTTCATAACTTTGTAATTTTTCTTGTACATGTTATATACCTATTTTGTTGAATTTATAGCTAAGTATTTCATTTGGGGAGATGCTGATGTTCATGGCATTGTGTTTTTAATTTTAAATTCCAGTTGTTAATTACCGGTATATAGGCAAGTGGTTGACTTCTGTGTTTTCACCTTATAGCTTGCAAACTTGCTACAATTGATTAATTCCAGGAGTTTTTTCTTGTTGTTGATTCTTTTTGGATTTTCTACATACAGAATCATGTCATCTGCAAAAACATGAGTATTTCTTTCTTCTTAATCTATATTCCTTTTATTTTCTGTTCTTATCTTATTGCATTAGCTATATTTTCCATAATGATGTTCAAAATTAATGGTGAGAAGAGACATTGTTCCTTGCCTTGTTCTTAATCTTAATGGAAAATTTTCAATTTTCTCACCATTAAATATGATGACCCAGAGGGATGGATGGGGAGGGAGGTAGGAGGGGGTTCAGGATGGGTAACACATGTACACCCGTGGCTGATTCATTTCAACGTATGGCAAAACAACTACAATATTGTAAAGTAATTAGCTTCCAATTAAAATGAATAAATTGATTTAATAAATAAATAAATATGATGTTAAATGTATATATTTTTTGGTTTTCTTTATCAATTTTAGGAAGTTCCCCTCTATTCCTGCATTAGTGAGAGTCATTTTTACATTTAGAAACCACATTTTACTATTGCTGGAGTATAGAAATTTTATTGTTTTGAATATTGATCTCCTATTCAGTATTCTTGTTATCATTTTGATATTTGGCAAAACTAATACAATTTTGTAAAGTTTAAAAATAAAATAAAAAAATAAAATACTTACTGATATGTCAAAAAAAATAATTATTCTAATTAATTGTAGTAATTTGCCTGTATATCTCTTTAGTGTTTCTCTATAATAATTACAGTTTTCATTTTTCTCTCCCAAATCTCATAGATTTTATCTCTTGTTCTTGTCATCCTGGACTGACAAGAGCAGTCAGTATGCAGCTAAACAGAAGCAGTAATGGCAGGCATCTTTGTCTTGCTCTTGATTTTTAAAGGTAATGTTTCTAGAATTTCAACATTAATTATGGAAATCATTGCAGGTTTTTGTCAGATAATCTGGATCTCTCGTGGATGTGTTCATTCATGAGGTGACAGAAAATGTGACAAGACTCTAATATATAAAATTCAAGAAGTTATCTTTTCTCATGCAAAAATAAGCCTTGATGCAGACATTTTCCTCATGCTTCCAAAATACCTGCTACAAGTTCAGCTACCCAGACCACAGCTCTTTTAAAGCAGTCTTGGACAGTAAGCATTAAGCTTTCTAGCTTATATAATGACAGGCAGCACTGATAAAGAAGTTAGTAGATTATATTAACCCAAATGATAATGTCTGCATAATTCATTTTATTTGGGCTAATAAAATTCTCTTTTATTTATGATATGATAAGTTTTTTATATTAAATCACAAATTGGAGTTGATTTAACAGAATATGTTTTTTTGCATGTGCAAAATTAATGCATTTTGCTCTTTATTAATGTGTTGAATTTCATCATGAGAGTTCATAATATTATATCATCCCTATACTTCTATGATATACCTAACCTGGTCATTATTTGTTTTTTAAAAAACGTTGCAAAAATAAATTTTTAGGAGTTTTGTGTATATTTGTAGTAGGCTACAGTCAAGCCTACTACAGAGCCAGTAATGCAATAAAAATACAATGCATTAATAACATAAAATTGTGGTCATTATAGTGTAAAAAGGAATTGCTTTATATAGTGGTAGCTGCTGCTGCTGTTGCTAAGTCACTTCAGTCGTGTCTGACTCTGTGCGACCCCATAAACAGCAGCCCACCAGGCTCCCCCGTCCCTGGGATTCTCCAGGCAAGAACACTGGAGTGGGATGCCATTTTCTTCTCCAATGCATGAAAGTGAAAAGTGAAAGTGAAGTCTCTCAGTCGTGTCCAACTCCTAGCGACCCCATGGACTGCAGCCTTCCAGGCTCCTCCATCAGTGGGATTTGTCAGGCAAGAGTACTGGAGTGGGTTGTCATTGCCTTCTCCATATAGTGTTAGATAGACCCTTGAATGATATGCCCTCTTTCTTTTTTCTAAAGTGCAAATGGAAGAAACCTGTTGACTTGGGCTCCTTTGGTGTGATGGGTTTCTCATTCTTCCCTCTCTTCACTGAAAACAAAACTTAGGAAACATATCTCTGAGAAACCAGGCGAGAATGGGGAAACTATATCTGCTTTCTCACTTGTGTTTTTATCTCATATACCTTGTGTTTTACTTGTTTTCTGATTCAATAGGAAACTGAAATAAAGGTGGTCAGGTATTAGATTTCAGTCATCATTCTTGGTAGTCTTTAAACTGAATTCAAGCCTTTTTATTCTAGCCTTATTCTATCTTAATAGTGAAATTGGCTTATAATTGTTGTTTCTCATACTGTTCTTTTCTGATTTTGACTCTTACTTGAGTATTTTTCTTTTCTTTCTCTTTTCTGGAAGTCTGGTATACATTACTGATAGAATTACTTGACCTTGTCCTTTTGATATTATTCTTTGTGTTTGTGTGGGTTGGAAGGTAGATCTTCATCTACTGATTCCATTTCTTTAATAATCACAAGTATTTTAAGAATGTTTTTCTTTCTTCTTCAGTTAATCTTGATGTTATGTCTTCCTAGAAGATTTTATTTTTGTCTAAATTTTCAACTTTATTGGCTTAAATTTAATTATAGTGTTATTTTGTTTGTATGCCTCTGCCACAGTTCTCCCTACATATTCCTTATCAAACTAAACATTTTTTATCCCTACATATTCCTTATCAATCCAAACATTCTTTAATGAGAATCACAAAATCTTTTTCTTGATCAGTCCTGATAGAGATTTGTCTCCTTTGTCTTTTCAAGAGTTTGTGTGTGGTGGGGGATTGTGGGGGGTGAGGAATGGGGAGATGGGGAGGTAGGTGAGGTTCTTTTTTAAATTTGTTTATTCTTTTATTATATACTTTATCTTTATAAATTCATCTTCTTCTTTCATTATTTTTTTCTATATTCTTTGGATTTATATTTTTCTAGCTTTACAAATGGAAGCTATGATGGTTTTTGATTTATTGCCTTTCAGCTCCAAATTCATGCTTTTTTTTTTAAGGAACTTAGCCTAATAAATATTTCTCCTTAGCCAGCTAGAAAGATCTTAAGGGGCGTTCTTCCTTCCAAAGCATTAACAACTTGCTCACCAGATTCTTGCAGAATGTGCTGTTTTGTTTTTGTTTTTTTTCCCACTGCTTGGTCTGTAGAGAATTTCTGGTGTTAGATGTCTGCAGAGACCAGCATTCTCCCAGATTTGCCTCTCATGTGCTTTCTGTAGCTCTTTACCTTGGCAGCTACAGAATAGCTAGGAGTCCTTGACAGCATGCACTGGTTCCTCAGCCAAGACCTCTGCTTCCTGTATTCTCCTCTCTGTCCTCCAGGCACCATGCTGGGAGCCTTAGTGAGCCTGCTATTTAGTGGAACTTAAAGCTGGCCCAGAACCCTGTGGGCCCAAGCTCCTCGCAAGAAAGGCACTAAGTTCCTGCACAGAGAGGCTTCTCCAGCTCCTGGTTCCAGTAGCAAGATCAGCAGTACCCCTTCTCCCACATTGAACAATCACCTCCAACTCACCGCACACCAGTTTCCCAGCTGTCACACCTGTCAGCTGGCCTTGCTTGTGTCTTAGACGTTTATTTCCTCCACTCATCCTGATGTGGACACAGCACAGTTACAAATCCACAGTCATGTCCCAACTCAATCTGCTACCTGCTCACCATCAGCCTCAGTTTGTCTGTTCTCCAAAGGGTTGTTCCTGCTTGTCTGGCAAGTGTGGATAAGATCTGGCTAGGCAATTGTCTAATTAGCTGAAACCACACCTTCTTCAACAATGTTTGAACCTTTCTTTGAAATTTGTCCTTGGTTGAACACTTTCCCTCAGGCATAAGATTGATTCTCTTTATGGTTCTCTTTCTCTCTTTATTGTAACTCTCTGATAATAACTGGTAGTTCTTTATTATATGACATTAAATGATACTAAATTTCCTCTTGTTTCTTCCTCTTCATTGAATCCAGCTTACACAGATGCTAACTAAATTTCAGCATGTTTTCTAAAAAATATTTAAGGCTATTATTTCCCCTCTAATAGTGAATTTTTGATTATGATAAGCTCTTCTGCTACACATTTTCTGTAATAAGAATTAGTTCATGGGTGATAAATAACTGAATGATGACAGTATAAGGCATATATTGTTTCAGTTGAAGCACTTTAAAAAGAACAAGTTAATATTAATAATTTATCTTACCAAAAGTAATAGTGGTATAATAGAAAGTACACTAAAATGGAAAGTGCACTGGCATTTTTTTAAATTTTTTGGCCACATTGCATGGCATGTGGGATTTAGTTCCCCGTTGTTCAGTCACTTAGTTGTATCTGAATCTTTGTGCCCTCAAAGACATTCCAGGCTTCCCTGTCCTCCACTATCTCCCAGAGTTTGCTCAAACTTATGTCCATTGAGACAATGATGCCATCCAATCATCTTATCTCTGTTGCCCCATTCTCCTCCTACTCTCAATCTTTCCCAGGCATCAGTCTTTTCCAATGAGTTGGCTCTTTGCATCAGGTGCCAAAGTATTGGAGTTTCAGCTTCAGCATCAGTCCTCCCAATGAATAGTCAGGATTGATTTTCTTTAGCATTGACTGGTTTAATCTCCCTGCTGTCTAAGGGACTCTCAAGAGTCTTCTCCAGCACCACAGTTTGAAAACATCAATGTCCCCTGCATTGGAAATACAGTCTTAACCACTGGACCATCAGTGAAGTTTGAAGGTGCATTAATATTGCTGGATGCTGCTAGCTGTGGAGGAATCCAGTATTGTACCTATTTACTCCATGTTTTTCTTTTTGATTTAATTATGTTATGTACTTCCTCTTGGAGTTGTTTACTGTGTGATTTTCCTCATCTCTATGCATCCCCTCTTGCTATAATTCAGTGGCCTCAATTCTTCCTTATATCTCCTTCTTATGTTCGCCTATCAAATGAAATAAAGTTTTGTATTTGCTATAGTCTTGTTTAAAAGACAAAAAAATGTCCTTTATACTATGCTGTTTATTATTTTATTAGGATTATCATTCTTTTTATCTGTTCTGTAGTTACAAAGTACACAAATTTTAGGTATTTCAATCCTAGACCTATCCTTCTCCTGACATGTTCTCTTATTTTTAGTGGATGCTTTTGCAGAAATCAAGGTTTCATAGGAGATAGCTATATCATATTATACATAGAAACTTATGTTTCTCAAGTTCAAATCTTTCCTAATTTCCTTTTTAAATTATATTTTGATACATGAGTAATTTAAAAATATGTCATTTAATTTTAAATGTATGAAAATTTTTATTTTGGTATTTTTTCTTATTGATTTTTAATTTCATTGCACTTTAGTTAGAGAATGTGATATGAATAGTACAGATTTGTTCAATATATTGACCATTCTCGATAGCCTAATGCATTGGACAGTTTTTATAATTGTCTTCTGTGTTCTTGTGTACTCTTATTGCTGGATTCAAAGTTCTATTTTATCAAGTGCTGTAAGGCTGAATTTTGTTTGTCCAAAAGTGTGAAGCCCTAATCCCACAATGTGACTGTATTTGGAGATAGAGTTCTTAGGGGTAACTAATGCGAAGTGAGTCATAGGAGTGGGGCCTTAGACCCATAGGACTAGAGGCCTTATAAGAAGAGTAGGAGGGAGATTGATCACTTCTCTCTCCACCTGTGCACAAAGATGAGGTCAGAGATGACATATTGGCCATATACAAGCCTAAAGAAGAGGTCTCAGGATCAAACCTACCTGCTGGCACCTTGACCTTGAACTTCCAGTCTCAAGACCTGTGAACAATAAATTTCTATTATTTAAGCTACCCAGTCTGCAGTATTTTGTTATGCCAGCTTAAGGAGAGTAATACTTCAGCTTTCCTAGTTCAGTTCTTTCTCTCTCTCATTCCCTCTTTTATTCTTGAGCTCTCAGTTACCAAAAAGAAAAGCAAAAATTATATCAAACTTTCACACATTATTGTGAATTTGTCTGCTGTAAAATTCTGTCATTTTGTGTTAATAGTTTTGAAAATGCATACATATTTAAAATTGTAAGAGACCATTTTGAAAGATGTGAAATGCATCTTTTAAAACTATGAAGAATATCTATACTCATAACAACTCTTTTGATCTTAGAATCTGTTTTGTGTAAACATGTATAAAGCTAAAGTAACTTACTTTTGACTAGTAATTTCCTTGTGCATAATTTTCAACTTTTTAATTGCAACCTATTTGCCACCAAATTTTACATGCACATCTTGTAGACAATTTTTAAAAAATCTGTTCTTGCAGTTTCTGCATATACTGTCAATCCTGACATGTTTTGGATTTTCAATTTAGCCTACTTCTCTGTAAGTTGCTTTTTCCTGTCTATATTTTGATATTTCAGGTTTGTTTTTACCCCATTCCCTTCTCTATACAGGTTTTGAAATTTATATACCTGCTTTATAGTCTTTTAGTGACTGTCCTTAAAATCTTACATGCATGCATATGATACTTAACAAACTCTAAGCTCTATGGTTAATCAGCATCTCTATTTACCAGTTACATCAGATGTAAAATTAATTGATAATATTTTCACTCGATACTTTCAAATTATTATACATATTTTTTTTTAATTTTATTTTATTTTTAAACTTAACATAACTGTATTAGATTTGCCAAATATCAAAATGAATCCGCCACAGGTATACATGTGTTCCCCATCCTGAACCCTCCTCCCTCCATGGGACCCCTCCCTCCCTCCAAAACATATATACATGTTTTTTATTTTTAATTTTTGAATTGGTTTTTGATCCATGCATCATTCCTTTATATGTTTCCTATATATATATTTTATATATATATCCCCATCCTGAACCCTCCTCCCTCCATGGGAACCCTCCCTCCCTCCAAAACATATATACATGTTTTTTATTTTTAATTTTTGAATTGGTTTTTGATCCATGCATCATTCCTTTATATGTTTCCTATATATATATTTTAATCAGCCATAGGTATAAATATGAACATCCCTCTGATCTCCTGCCCCATCCCACTCCTCCAGACTGATACAAAGCTCCTGTTTAAGTTTCCTGAGCCATACAGCAAATTCTCGTTGGCTATCTATTTTACATATGGTAATGTAAGTTTCCATGTTACTCTTTCCATACATCTCACCCTCTCCTCTCCTCTTTCCAGGTCCATAAGTCTATTCTTTGTTTCTCCGTTGCTCTCCTGTAAATAAATTCTTTAGTATCATTTTTCTAAATTCCATATATATGCGTTAGAATGTGATATTTATCTTTCTCTTTCTGACTCACTTCACTCTGTACAATAGGTTCTAGGTTCATCCATCTAATTGGAACTGACTCAAATGTGTTCCCTTTTATGGCTGGAAATATTCCATTGTGTATATGTACCACTATTTCTTCATCCATTCATCTGTTGATGGACATCTAGGTTGCTTCCATATTCTACTGTTGTAAATAGTGCTGCAATGAACAATGGGTTACATGTGTCTTTTTCAATTTGGGTTTCCTCAGAGTATATTGGAGAAGGCAATGGCAACCCACTCCAGTACTCTTGCCTGGAAAATCCCATGGACGGAGGAGCCTGGTAGGCTGCAGTCCATGGGGTCGTGAAGAGTTGGACAACGACTAAGTGACTTCACTTTCACTTTTCACTTTCATGCACTGGAGAAGGAAGTGGCAACCCACTCCAGTGTTCTTGCCTGGAGAATCCCAGGGATGGGGGAGCCTGGTAGGCTGCCGTCTATGGGGTTGCACAGAGTTGGACACGACCGAAGCGACTTAGCAGTAGCAGCAGCAGCAGCACGGTATATACCTAGGAGTAGGATTACTGGGTCATATGGTGGTTTTATTTCTAGTTTTTAAAGGAATCTCCACACAGTCTTCCATAGTGACTGTATCAATTTATATTCCCACCAACAGTGTAACAGCATTCCCTTTTCTCCACACCCTCTCCAGCATTTATTGTTTGTAGACTTTTTGATGATGGCCATTCTGACTAGTGTGAGGTGGCTTCTCATTGTAGTTTTGATTTGCTTTGCTCTAATAATGAGTGATATTGAGCATCTTTTTATAGTCTGTTAGCCTTCTGTAGGTCTTTGGAAAAATGTCTGTTTAGGTCTTTTCCCCACTTTTTGATTGGGTTGTTTGTTTTTCTGGCATTGAGTTGTATGAGCTGCTTGTATATTTTGGAAATGAATCCTTTGTCAGCTGTTTCATTCACTATTATTTTCTCCCATTCTGAGGGTTGTCTTTTCACCTTGCTTAGAGTTTCCTTTGCTGTGCAAAAGCTTTTAAGTTTAATCAGGTCCTATTTATTTACTTTTGTTTTTATTTCCATTACTCTAGGAGGTGGGTCATAGAGGATCTCTCTTTGATTTATGTCATCGAGTGTTCTGCATTTATTTTCCTCTAAGAGTTTTATAGTTTCTGGTCCTACATTTAGGTCTTTAATCCATTTTGAGTTTATCTCTATGTATGGTGTTAGGAAGTGTTCTAATTTCATTGTTTTACATGTAGCTGTCCAGTTTTCCCAGCACCATTTATTGAAGAAGCTGTCTTTGCCCCATTGTATATTCTTGCCTCCTTTGTCAAAAATAACGTACCCATAGGTGCATGGGTTTATTTCTGGGCTCTCTATCTCGTTCCATTGGTCTATATTTCTGTTTTTGTGCCAGTACCAAACTTTGATGACTGTAGCTTTGTAGTATAATCTGAAGTCAGGAACGTTGATTCCTCCAGCTCCATTCTTCTTTCTCATGACTGCTTTGGCTATTCAGGGTCTCTTGTGTTTCCATATGAATTGTGAAAGTTTTTGTTCTATTTCTGTAAAAAATGTCATGATAATTTGATAGGGATTGCATTGAATCTGTAGATTGTGTTTGGTAGTATAGTCATTTTCACAATTGATTCTTCCTACCCAGAACATGGAATATCTCTCCATCTGTTTATGTCATCTTCGATTTCTTGCATCACTGTCTTATAATTTTCTGTGTACAGTTCTCCTGTTTCCTTAGGTAAGTTTATTCCTAGATATTTAATTCTTTTTGTTGCAATGGTGAATGGTATTGATTCCTTAATTTCTCTTTCTGATTTTTCATTGTTAGTATATAGAAATGCAAGTGATTTCTGTGTATTGTTTTTGTATCCTACAACTTTGCTAAATTCACTGATTAGCTCTAGTAATTTTCTGATATTATCTTTAGGGCTTTCTATGTACAGTATCATGTCATCTACAAGCAATGAGAGCTTTACTTCTTCTTTTCATATCTGGATTCCATTTTTTTCTTTTTCTTCTCTGATTGCTGTAGCTAGGACTTCCAGAACTATGTAGAATAATAGTGATGAAAGTGGACACCCTTGTCTTGTTCCTGATCTTAAGGGAAATGCTTTCAGTTTTTTACCATTGAGAATAATGTTTTCTGTAGGCTTATCATATATGGTCTTTACTATGTTGAGGTAGGCTCCTTCTATGCCCATTTTTTGACCAGTTTTAATCATAAATGGGTGCTGAATTTTGTCAAAGGCTTTTTCTGCATCTCTTGAAATGATCATATGATTTTTATCTTTCAATTTGTTAATATGGTGTATTACATTGATTTATTTGTGTATATTAAAGAATCCATGCATTCCTGGAATAAACCCAAGTTGATCATGGCATGTGAGCTTTTTGATGTGTTGCTGAAATCTGTTTGCTAAAATTTTGTTGAGTATTTTTGCATCTATGTTCATCGTGATGTTGGCCTGTAGTTTTATTTCTTTGTGTTGTCTTTGTCTGGTTTTGGTATCAGGGTGATGGTAGCCTTGTAGAATGAGTTTGGAAGTGTTCCTTCATCTGCAATTTTTTGAAAGAGTTTTAGAAAAATAGGCATAAGCTCACCTCTAAATATTTGATAGAATTTTCCTATGAAGCCCTCTGGTCCTGGGCTTTTGTTTTTTGGGAGATTTTTGATCACAGCTTCAATTTCAGTGCTTGTAATTGGGCTCTTTGTAATTTCTAATTCTTCCTGGTTCAGTCTTGGAAGACTGAGCTTTTCTATGAATCTGTCCATTTCTTCCAGGTTTTTTATTGCATATAGTTGTTCCTAATAGTCTCTTATAATCTTTGGTATTTCTCTATTGTCTGTTGTAACCTCTCCCTTTTCATTTCTAATTTTGTTGATTTGATTCTTCTTTCTTTTTTTCTTGATGAGTCTGGCTAAAAGTTTGTCAATTTTGTTTATCTTCTCAAAGAACCAGCTGTTAGTTTTATTAATCTTTATTATTGTTTGTTTCATTTCTTTTTCATTTATTTCTGCTCGGATCTTTATGATTTCTTTCCTTCTACTAATTTTTTGTTGTTGTTGTTGTTCTTCTTCTTCTTTTTCCAGTTGTTTTAGTTATAAAGTTAGATTGTCTATTCGATGTTTTTCTTGTTTTTTTAAAGCAGGATGGTATTGCTATAAACTTTCCTCTTAGGACCACTTTTGTTGCATCCTGTAGGTTTTGAATTGTCATGTTTTCATTGTCATTTGTTTCTAGAAATTTTTTGATTTCCCTTTTGATTTCTTCAGTAAACTTGTTGGTTATTTAGAAACATGTTGTTTAATCTGCGTGTGTTTGTGTTTCTTACGGTTTTTTTCTTGTAATTGATATCTAGTCTCATAGTGTTGTGTTTCAATTTTCTTAAATTTACTGAGGTTTAATATGTGACCCAAGATGTGGTCTATCCTGGAGAATGTTCCATGTGCACTTGAGAAGGAGGTGTATTCTTCTGCATTTGGATGGAATGTCCTGAAGATATCAATGAGATCATCTCGTCTAATGTATCATTTAAGACTTGTGTTTCCTTATTAATTTTCTGTTTTGATGATCTGTCCATTGGCGTGAGTGGGGTGTTAAAGTCTCCTACTATTATTGTGTTACTGTCAATTTTTCTTTTCATGTCTATCACTGTCTTATGCATTGAGGTGCCCCTATGTTGGGTGCATAGATATTTACAACTGTTATATCTTCCTCTTGGATTGATCCCTTGCTCATTATGTAGTGTCTTTCTTTATCTCTTGTAATCTTCTTTATTTTAAGATCTATTTTGTCTGCTATGAGGATTGCTACTTCAGCTTTCTTTTGCTTCCTATTTGCATGGAAGATATTTTTCCATTCTCTCACTTTTGGTCTGTATGTGTCTTTAGGTCTGAAGTGTGTTTCTTGTAGACAGCATATATGGGTCTTGTTTTTGTATTCATTCAGCCAGTCTGTGTCTTTTGGTTGGAGCATTTAATCCATTAACATTTAAAGGAATTATTAATATATATGGTGACTGCAGCCATGAAATTAAAAGATGCTTACTCCTTGGAAGGAAAGTTATGACCAACCTAAATAGCATGTTCAAAAGCAGAGACATTACTTTGCCAACAAAGGTTTGTCTAGTGAAGGCTATGGTTTTTCCTGTAGTCATGTATGGATGTGCGAGTTGGACTGTGAAGAAGGCTGAGTGCCGAAGAATTGATGCTTTTGAACTGTGGTGTTGGAGAAGACTCTTGAGAGTCCCATGGACTGCAAGGAGATCCAACCAGTCCATTCTGAAGGAGATCAGCCTTGGGATTTCTTTGGAAGGAATGATGCTAAAGCTGAAACTCCAGTACTTTGGATACCTCATGCGAAGAGTTGACTCATTGGAAAAGACTCTGATGCTGGGAGGGATTGGGGGCAGGTGGAGAAGGGGACGACAGAGGATGAGATGGCTGGATGGCATCACTGACTCGATGGACGTGAGTCTGAGTGAACTCCGGGAGTTGGTGATGGACAGGGAGGCCTGGTGTGCTGCAATTCATGGGGTCGCAAAGAGTCGGACACGACTGAGCGACTGATCTGATCTGATCTGATGTTCCTATTGCCATCTTCTTAATTGTTTGGGGTTGATTTTGTAGATCTTTTTTCTTCTCTTTTATTTCTTGACTATATAAGTCCCTTTAACATTTGTTGTAAAGCTGGTTTGGTGGCACTGAATTCTCTTTTGCTTGACTGAAAAGCTTTTTATTTTTCCATCAATTCTGAATGTGATCCTTGCCAGGTACAGTAATCTTGGTTGTCTTTCAGTACTTTAAATATATCCTGCCATTCCCTTCTGGACTGCAGAGTTTCTGCTGACAGATCAGCTGTTAAGCATATGGGGTTTCCCTTGTATGTTACTTGTTGCTTCTCCCTTGCTGCTTTTAATATTCTTTCTTTGTGTTTAGTCTTTGTTAGTTTAACTAGTACGTGTCTTGGCGTGTTTCTCTTTGGATTTACCTTGTGGGGGACTCTGTGCCTTTTGGACTTGATTGACTATTACCTTTTCCATGTTGGGGAAATTTTCAACTATAATCTCTTCAAAAATTTTCTCATACCCTTTCTTTTTCTCTTCTGGGACCCCTATAATTTGAATGTTGGTGTGTTTGATATTGCCAGAGGTCTCTGAGACTATCCTTGGTTCTTTTCATTCTTTTCTCTTTATTCTGCTCTTCAGAAGTTATTTCCATCATTTTGTCTTCCAGCTCACCGATTCATTCTTCTACTTCAGATATTCTGCTATTGATTCCTTCTAGAGTATTTTTAATTTCAGTAATTGTATTGTTTGTCTCTGCATGTTTACTCTTTAATTCTTCTAGGTCTTTGTTAATTGATTCTTGCATTTTCTCCATTTTGTTTTCAAGGTTTTTGATCATCTTTACTATCATTATTCTGAATTCTTTTTCAGGCAGTTTGCTTATTTCCTCTTCATTTATTTGGACTTTTGTGTTTCTAGTTTGTTCCTTCATTTGTGTATTATTTCTCTGCCTTTTCATTTTTTTTTTTAACTTATTGTGTTTGAGGTCTCCTTTTCTCAAGCTTCAAGGTTGAATTCTTTCTTCCTTTTGGTTTCTGCCCTCATAAGGTTGATCCAGTGGTTTGTGTAAGGTTTGTGTAGGGTGAGATTTGGGTTGAGTTTTTATTTGTTTTTTTCCTCTGGTGGGCAAGGCTGAGTGAGGTGGTAATCCTGTCTGCTGATGATTGGGTTTGTTTTTTTGTTTTGTTTGTTGTTCAGATGTTTAGCACCCTGCACAGGGTGCTACTGGTGGTTGGGTGATGCTGGGTCTTGTATTCAAGTGGTTTCATTAATGTAAGTTCTCATTATTTGATAATCCCTAGGATTAATTCTCTTGTAGTCTAGGGTCTTGGAGTCAGTGCTCCCACTCCAAAGGTTCAGGGCTTGATCTTCAAAGTGTGGTCTTGGGAAGGTTAGTTAATCTTTCTTATCTTTGGGTTTCTCATCTCAGTGTTTATCTGCATAAATGCTGTCTATCTTGATCCAAAAAGCAAGTCTTCAGTTATTTCTAAGTCCTGTGGCCCACATGGAAAGAGATGTTGACCCTAGACAGTGGGGTTTATTTCAATCAGGCAGTTGATTCACAAAGCATTCAGGATTCAGGATCCACTTCCTTTGGTAGAACCAACTTCCTTGGTGAGAAGTAAATACAGGCCAGTGGGCAGGGCTGACACAGGAGCCAGCACAGGTCCCAGTCACAGGCATGAGTGGCAGTGGGCCAAAACTAACAGCCTGAGCAGGAAGATGTCCACCAGTTTTCTGTCTTTTAAAAACAGCTAATAAGATTTCTTTCTCATTGGTATCCTAAAGCTTATAAGAATATGTCTAGGTTTATATTTATTTTTATTTATGCTAGTGATATATTTTCTGAATAATTTTTATCATTTCTGGAATTTCAAACTCATATTTCTTCTAGTTTTGAGTCTTATCCATTCTCTTTATTCTTTTTCTTTAATTAGATATATATTGGACCTACTTATTCTATTTTCCAAACCCCTTTCTTTTGCTCATATTTTTAATGTCTTTATTTTTCCTACTACATTTAACCACTTCCAAGCTTATTATTTCTCTGCTCTCCTGTGTCTGTTCTTCTGTTTAACTTCCTGATTGAGTTTTATGTTCAGTGGTAATGTTTTTCATTTTTGAAAATTTTATTTTGTTGTTTTCTTTAAATATGCTACATATTTTAATGGTATTGTGCCCTCTTGTAATCTCTCCACAACAGTTTTAACTCTTTACATACTTTAAACATACCTACAGTATATTCTAAAGCTGAGAATTTCATTGACTGATATTCTTAGAGGCCTATTTCAGCTGTTCTCAGTTCATGAAGCAGCTTGTTTGCTCATGAATTGTCTAATTTTAAAGGTGAGCGTGCATTTAATGAAATGTTTTCTATGATAACCCTCTGAATCTTGTTCTAAAGTGTATCTCTTCAGAAAGAATGTGTATTTTTTCAGTTGCAATTGATTTTTATCAATCAGAAACTTCTTTATATTATGAGGTAATCTGGACCACATAAACAGTCAAATTCAGACCTATGTAAGAGAAAAAAATTTCTTTAACCTCATGAAGATCCTAGATATAGATGGAAAGTTTCATTTTTGAATACTGTTGTTGACCATTTATTTTTCCTAGCTCACGCATCTTGAGGATAGAGCCTTTAGGGATTTAAGCTCTGTGAGAGGGCATTAGATCTAATAACCCAAACTGTTTGAATCCCATGTGATTTCTCCCATCTCTGTGAGGCCATTAAACCCAACCCTGTTGGTTATTAAAATCAGTTAATGTCATTTTCCCCTCTGGTTTTCAGTTTCATAATCTCACCAACTCCCAGTTTCTTGACTCTGACTTCATTGCTTTATTTACTCAGTTATGAATTTTAAAATGCTTGTTATATTAAATCCAACATTTCTAGAAATTTTTTATTATATGGTCTTTCAAGTTATTTAGCCCACTATATTTTTTAATGTTCACTATTATTTTTTAAAGACTTCTACAACAAATTTTCATGGATTGTTTTATCACATTTGATGGGAAGAAGATAAAAAGAACTAATATTTGTTGAGTAATTAAATGTGGCAGGCATAGAAAAGGTGCTTCAAATGATATTATTTTCTAAGTTTAGGTAATTAACATCTTGTGTCTTTAGGAATTAATTGTTGTCAATAAATTTAAGAGAACAAAAAGGATCCATAATTCAGGAAAAATTTCTGGAAAATAAAGAGCGATCTTGCTCTATATTTCAGGGACTCTATAAAATAGGTAGTGAGAGGAGAGGAGAATATTGAAGACAGAATTAATTTATTTCTCACTTAGTTTTATGATAACCTTATTTATCACTGGGGTTTGAGTCTCTTCATTTCTTGGTACAGCTTAACTCTGTTATTGTTCTTGTGTCAACTTAATTCTCTAACATGCTTTTTCATTATTGCTTCAGAATGATCACTGTACTGCCATTACTTATGTTGTTTTTTTTCATCACTTCACGCCTAGTGGGGAAAAAAAAGCAAATCTCTTGAAGTAGCTTTCACCAAAGTCCTGCGATTCATTCTGATTGACCTTACTAGGTCATGTGTGCATGCGTGCTAGGTCACTTCAGTTATGTCCAACTCTTTGTGACCCTATGGACTGTTGCCCACCAGGCTCCTCTCTCCATGGGATTCTCCAGGCAAAAATACTGGAGTGTGTTGTCATTCCCTCTTCCATGGGATCCTCAAGGGATTTAACCTGAGTCTCTTACATCTCCTGCGTTGGCAAATGGGTTCTTTACCACTAACGCCACCTGAGAAGCCCCACTAGGTCATATTGTCACCTAATTATACTGCTACTGCTCCTGCTAAGTCGCTGCAGTCGTGTCCGACTCTGTGCAACCCCATAGATGGAAGCCCACCAGGCTCCCCTGTCCCTGGGATTCTCCAGGCAAGAACACTGGAGTGGATTGCCATTTCCTTCTCCAATGCATGAAAGTGAAAAGTGAAAGGGAAGTCTCTCAGTCGTGTCCGACTCTTAGCGACCCCGTGGACTACAGCCTACCAGGCTCCTCCATCCATGGGATTTTCCAGTCAAGAGTAAATGGAGTGGGGTGCCATTGCCTTCTCCGCACCTAATTATAAGGATTAGGCAAATGTAATGCCCTGATTGAATTAGAACTAAGTCAACTGATCCAACTAATAAGTGAATACAGGCTTAACTCCAACAAGAGAACAAAGATTATGAAAAGGTTTTTGGTATCTGAACATGTTGTATTACCATTGCTATCTGATGAATTGTTTATTCTATATTTACTAGACATATCCATCTATCTTAGTCTATGCTCTCAAAGTGTTCATGTCTATACTAAATATTCTAACCCTGCCACAAAAAGACGACAACAGAAGTCTTATCTAGTGATAGGTTCAGAATCTCTGGATAATATGTAAGCCTTCCATGTCAACTCTAATTTTAGATTCTCATGATTTTCTGCTATGGATAATTGGTACATGTATTTATTCTCCAAATACTCAAAATAAAATAAAGGAAAAATGAATGTAATTCCTGCAGTAATAGTGAGAATGGGAAACCAAACACAGAGTCATTTTAGATTGTTATATATCAGCCTCCTAGGAAGAATAACAAGGAATCACTACCCTGGAAAAGAGTTGAGTTGCTGCATCTGCTAATTTGGTTTATTCTTGGAAGGACCTTTCCCATCCAGGGTCTTCTAATGTCAACATTTGGGGCATTCATTGGAAAGCGTGTTCTAAGTGGAGAGAGACTTTAAACTGGAATTTTGAGAACCATCTTAAAAAGTGTCTTATGCTTCATCTTAGTAGTTCACATCGTTCTGTCCCTCTATTAGACTCACAACTCTCTGAGGGCACATATATATTTTATTTGCATTTTATCTCCAACATAAAGCAATGTAATGGGTATAAAAAAAACAATTAATACATATTTGCTGACAGAATCACTGAATGAATGGATGGATTAATAAAGTGATAAAATAACTAAGTTAGAGGGGCCCCTAGCAGATGACCTGCTCCTGCTGTATTTTTAGGCATATAACCATCTAAATTCAGAAATAAGATGCCAAAACCATTATTTACTTTATGCAATATAAAGTTTGACATGTTTTGTTCCACACAAAATTAAATTTTCTTTTAGGATCAGTTCAGTTCAGTTCAGTCACAAGTTGTGTCCGACTCTTTGCGAGCCCATGAATCGCAGCATGCCAGGCCTTCTCTGTCCCTCACCAACTCCTGGAGTTTACCTAAACTCATGTCCATTGAGTCAGTGATTCCATCCAGCCATCTCATCCTCTGTCGTTCCCTTCTCCTCCTGCCCCCAATCCCTCCCAGCATCAGGGTCATTTCCAATGAGTCAACTCTTCGCATGAGGTGGCCAAAGTATTGGAGTTTCAGATTCAGCATCAGTCCTTCCAATGAACACCCAGGACTGGTCTCCTTTAGGATGGACTAGTTGGATCTCCTTGCAGTCCAAGGGACTCTCAAGGGTCTTCTCCAACACCACAGTTCAAAAGCATCAATTCTTTGGCGCTCAGCTTTCTTCACAGTCCAACTCTCACATCCATACATGACCACTGGAAAAACCATAGCTTTGACTAGACAGACCGTGGTTGGCAAAGTAATGTCTCTGCTTTTGAATATGCTATCTAGGTTGGTCATAACTTTCCTTCCAAGGAGTAAGTGTCTTTTAATTTCATGGCTGCAATCACCATCTGCAGTGATTTTGGAGCCCCCCAAAATAAAGTCTGTCACTGTTTCCACTGTTTCCCCATCTATTTCCCATGAAGTTATGGGACCAGATGCCATGGTCTTCGTTTTCTGAATGTTGAGCTTTAAGCCAACTTTTTCACTCTCCACTTTCACTTTCATCAAGAGGCTTTTGAGTTCCTCTTCACTTTCTGCCCTAAGGGTGGTGTCATCTGCATATCTGAGGTTATTGATATTTCTCCCGGCAATCTTGATTCCAGCTTATGCTTCTTCCAGCCCAGCAATTCTCATGATGTACTGTGAATATAAGTTAAATAAGTAGGGTGACAATATACAGCCTTGACACACTCCCTTTCCTATTTGGAACCAGTCTGTTGTTCCATGTCCAGTTCTAACTGTTGCTTCCTGACCTGCATATAGGTTTCTCAAGAGGCAGGTCAGGTGGTCTGGTATTCCCATCTCTTTCAGAATTTTACACAGTTTATTGTGATCCACACAGCCAAAGGCTTTGGCATAGTCAATAAAGCAGAAATAGATGTTTTTCTGGAACTCTCTTGCTTTTTCAATGATCCAGTGAATGTTGGTAATTTGATCTCTGATTCCTCTGCCTTTTCTAAAACCAGCTTGAACATCTGGAAGTTCACGTATTGCTGAAGCCTGGCTTGGAGAATTTTGAGCATTACTTTCCTAGCGTGTGAGATGAGTGCAATTGTGTGGTAGTTTGAGCCTTCTTTGGCATTGCCTTTCTTTGGGATTGGAATGAAAACTGACCTTTTCCACTCCTGTGGCCACTTCTGAGTTGTATGTGAGGCCTTACAGAAAAGTCCAAGTAAAATTTGTCTTGTGTAATAATCTTGAAAATTTTAAATTACTTTAGGAAATATATTACTTTTTGTTCCAAGTCAATCAAATATTTGGTATCATATAAAGATTTAATCATTCACACCTCAATGGGGCTACTAGATTTAGTTGGTGGTTTTGAAATTGCTTTTTCCTTGGTTGTAAAGAAAGATCTGCAAAGCAATTACCCATTTATAATATATATGTAACGTATTATATATACATATGTGTGTATGTATATATTGCTTGTTCATTCAAATATTTTGGCCACCTGATGCAAAGAACTGACTCATTGGAAAAGACCCTGATGCTGGGAAAGATTGAAGGCAGGAGGAGAAGGGGATAACAGAGGATAAGATGGTTGGATGGCATCACCAACTCCATGGACATGAGTTTGAGTAAACTCCGGGAATTGGTGATGGACAAGGAGGCCTGGCATGCTGCAGTCCATGGGGTTGCAAAGAGTCAGATGCAACTGAGAGACTGAACTGAACTGAACTGGTTGCTTATTCATTTAACAAAGGTCTTAGCAAATTGAATTTGTTATGCTCTTCATTATTTTAATAAGTCCTTGTCTGAAAGAGGAAGCTGGATGTTGACTTGTATGGCCTTTGGACAATTGCCACTTTAATCTGATTCTCACTGGGCTTGTTAACAATTACAAGACCTGCTGAGAGGTCCTTAATGTTCTGGTAACTTTTTCTAGTCTTCTGTATACATGCTTTTATAATTTTCATTACTTTTTGAGTTATTCCTTGTCTTTGAAACAAACTTTATTTTAAAGCAGTGTTTCCCAATCTTTAGTCATTTGTTGACTACTTTTATGATTTTTATAAACTGTTTTATACCATTAAATCTTTAGTACTTTTCTTAAAATCAATTCATTTTTTACTTAAATACTGTATTTAAGGAATTTGTTTTTTTCTGTTGTATTTGTGGTTTAGTTGCTAAGTTGTGTCCGATTCTTCTGTGAGTCTGCCAAGCTCCTCTGTCCATGGGATTTCCCAGGCAAGAATACTGGAGTAGGTTACCATTTTCTTCTCCAGGGGATCTTCCTGACCCAGGGAGTGAACCCAAGTCTTGTCTCCTGCATTAGCAGGCAAATTCTTTGCCGGTGAACCACCAGGAAGACTCTTTATCCTATTACCAAAATATGAAAGAAATATATCTTTTCATAGCTACCTTAGTATAACGGTACATTCAACTGAAGAAAACAAAAATCATTTAATTTTAGTTTAGCATCAATGTCTGCTTAAGTATGAGACCTTGATTTTTATTATGGAAAAAACAGAGATTAGATCATGTCAGAGATATATTAAATAAATCAGTTTAAATTGAGACTTCTTTGACAGCATTTGAAAGAAATGCTTGAAAGAAAAGGACGTAATGTTCTTTCTATCTGAATTTATATATATATATATATATATATATATATATATATATATTTTACTATGTCCTGATATCAAATGTCATTTCCAATGTTGCCTAAAACCATGTCTCTGTCACCAGTATAGTTTCTGTTCTCTAATTTTGGGAAGTATCATTCTAAAGAGATGTCCTCAGACATACATTGTGTGCTGTTTTAAATTATGTGTGTGTGTGTGTGTGTGTGTAAGGTGGAAATGTACATGGGGTATGAGATATCAAAAGCTTATAGCTTCTATATGCTTATAGAGCTAGACCACCACCCTCATTTATGTATGCTGTATTTTGCATAAACATTTTCTTCAACTTTCTGATTTAACTCGTTTTTTGAATTTAAATAGCTATTCAGTTTCATATCAGAAAAATTAATATTTTGCCATTTTTAATAGAAAGATCAAACTTAAAGTTCATTCTGGTTTTTGATCAATTTTTGTTCTTGGGCCAATTTTTTGCCTTCCTCTCTTCTGTCCAAGCCCTAATACATTCTCTACTTAACAGCCAGAATGATCTTTTATGAAATTAGATAAAAATCTCAACTCTGCTTTAAAACCTTTTGTGAATTCCCCATGCTCCATCCCCTGCTCATCTCCTGCAGTGCCTCTCACTTCTAGATCACCAAGTGGAGCCACTGTGGCCTTATTTCTGTTTTCATTCACCCAAGTGTCAACTACAAATTGGCACTTTCCACAGGCATTTGCCATCTACCTCTACAAGGATTAAATCATGGACTACTGCAGCTGCTGATTTTCAGCACCCTTTGAAAAGAGTTCAGGGTAGAGAGCAGAAGTAAGGAATTCTGTGCTTGTAGGAAAAACTGTCAAGACAGGTCTGCAGATAGATATTTTCAGGAGCCAATTTTATGAGCCCAATTCTTGTAATCTCCTCATATCTAGAAAAGCACTAAAATCCTTCATGGTGATTGTTCCTCATGACGAGCAAAAGCTTCATGAGATTAGTAGAAACCTTCTGGAAAAGTATATGCTTGATTGCATGTATTCTCCCTTCACCAAAAATCACATAGATACTGAGCTTTCCCCTCTGCCTCTTCGGAGCTATTTTTCAGAGCTGTCTGAGGTGCTGTCTCCTGGGCTGCAGTCCTCATTTTGCCCCAAATAAAACAGTACTTGCAACTCTCACATTGTGGTTGTTTTTTGTTTGTTTGTTTGTTTTTCTAAGTCAACACCAGACTTTTCCTTGTTTAAATATTTTTTACATGCTCAATTAGTTTTTTTGTTTTTTTTTTTTTAATAGAATTGTTTTCCTCTGAGGCTTCACTTGGTTGATTCTTTCTCTTCCTTGGGTCTCAGGTTAAATGTCTTTTAGGCTGCTGCTCTATACCCTGTATAAGTGGATTGTTCCTTCATATAGTATTTTCTTCCTGTTTCCTTCTTTTGCTTAGTTGTTGTTGTTGTTTATTTTTTTGTCTTTTTCCTCATTTATTTTTTGCATCTTCAGTGGATGCTAAGCTCTGTGAGAGGACAGGGCTTATGGTTAGTGGTTTCAGTGCTACTGCATATAATGTTTCAAGACCATTCAGGGTATTGAGAAGCCCTCAGTGCAGACTGAGTGAATTAATTCTCTTCAAAGAGTTTTTTATTTGTTTGGTAGGTGACCCCCAAAATAATCTCCCTCTTAAATAATTACTTTGTTAAGAAAGAAGTGTGTGCCGTGCTCAGTATTCAGAAAGAGTGAACAGTTGAATAAACAGCTTCCCTTAGTTTGTAATGGTGCTTAAAACTAATTGTAGAAACTGAACATAAGGGGCAGCATAAGCATCAAAGATATATGGTTTTGCAGCATCAAAGGCAAGGCAGCAATACCGTTTTAAATCTTCTTCTAATGATCTCTTTATAATTATGAATCCCTAAGAAGAAATTCAACTGCTTTCTATGTTTGAAAATCTGCTTAACTATGCTTAATTCTTTTGCTTTGGCTTATCTCCAGACTCTGAAACTTTCTCTGCCTAACTAGAATTGCATTTGAACTTGAGAGGAAACAGTTATTGTTATACATTTGTAGGTGTGAGTACCAGCTGCTTATAGAAATTTGAATATATTAAACATGTGAATTCATAAAAAAAAAAATAATAATCAAAGAGAACTTTTGAATTAGTGTATTTAGCCCAAAGACCTGAACCTGAATTTTACTACTAATGTACTGTGGAAAATTTAAGCCACTGGTCAAGTTTTTGATGTGTCTGTTACTTCAATAATAAACATCTTTTTTCATTTTTATCCAATTATGATGAACCAACTACTCTCTCTTAACTACTGTTGGGAAATATGTGGATCCAGCTTCTCTTCTTGCTTCTGATATGATCTGAGATAAACTTCAAGGAAGCAGGATTTCAGAGTAAAATGGTGAAATAATAAGATTTGCTTTTCCATTTCCTCTCCATCCCCACTCCAGTGCAGAGCCTGGACACTTGCCAATTAGTGCATTCCTTCAGATTCAATCTTAAGTTCAAATGCCCAAGAAAGCAAGGGACTTGGTATTTCTATTAGACTCTTTCTGTCTATAAAGATTCTGTTACCAAGCAGGACCTAGTGGGGCCTTCCAGGGATTGACCCCTCCCCTACATCTTCTACTTTAGGTCCTCTCTGAAGTACCTACAGAAGAATATCTGATGCACATTTCCAGAGTTGTTTTACAGATGTGAAAACCCTCCACCAAATGGAAGGCATTAATTGCTTGATGACCAAGGGCACATAGCCTCAGGCATCCTGAAACCTAAGCATTGATAATGTTAACCCCTGTGACACTGCCCTGATACCTCACCATCAACCAATCAGAGGCTTGTGCCAGGAACTAGTTATACATCCTGCAACCTCCCTCCTTCACCTGGCCTGTAAAAATGCTTTCTTGAAATCCATTTGTGAGTTCAGGTTTTTTTCAGCACCAGCTCTCCTGGACTCTTTGGTACACTTCCATCACCGCAACCTGCACTTTCCTTCAACACAACCCAGTGTCAGTAGATTGGCTTTACTGTGAGCAGGAAGGTGGACCTGATTGGTTTAGTAACAATTTCATATACACTCGAGTATTCTTGCCTGGAAAATCCCATGGACAGAGGAGCCTGGTAGGCTACAGTCCATGGGGTCGCAAAGAGTCTAACAAGACTGAGCAACTTCACTTTCCTTTTCTTGCCTTTCACAGAGGTCTTTCCTAACATTTTTCACACATTTTCTCTCAGGGCCGGTGACCCATGTTTTCATAGGTAAGTTACATTGTAGGCACTTTTCAGTTTCTAACTTTATGTATGTAATTCTGTTTACTCTTTCCCTCACTTTACAAAAATACATCAGAATGCAAAAATAGACATTTATTAGAGGACTGGAAGAAGCACAAGCTGGAATCAAGATTGCCGGGAGAAATATCAATAGCCTTAGATATGCAGATGACACCACCCTTATGGCAGAAAGTGAAGAGGAACTAAAAAGCCTCTTGATGAAAGTGAAAGTGGAGAGTGAAAAAGTTGGCTTAAAGCTCAACATTCAGAAAACAAAGATCATGGCATCCGGTCCCATCACTTCATGGGAAATAGATGGGGAAACAGTGGAAACAGTGTCAGACTTTATTTTGGGGGGCTCCAAAATCACTGCAGATGGTGACTGCAGCCATGAAATTAAAAGACACTTACTCCTTGGAAGGAAAGTTATGACCGACCTAGATAGCATATTCAAAAGCAGAGACATTACTTTGCCAACAAAGGTTCATCTAGTCAAGGCTATGGTTTTTCCTGTGGTCATGTATGGATGTGAGAGTTGGACTGTGAAGAAGGCTGAGTGCCGAAGAATTGATGCTTTTGAACTGTGGTGTTGGAGAAGACCCTTGAGAGTCCCTTGGACTGCAAGGAGATCCAACCAGTCCATCCTAAAGGAGACCAGTCCTGGGATTTCTTTGAAAGGAATGATGCTGAAGCTGAAACTCCAGTACTTTGCCCACCTCATGCGAAGAGTTGACTCATTGGAAAAGACCCTGATGCTGGGAGGGATTGGGGGCAGGAGGAGAAGGGGATGACAGAGGATGAGATGGCTGGATGGCATCACTGACTCGATGGACGTGGGTCTGGGTGAACTCCGGTAGTTGGTGATGGACAGGGAGGCCTGGCGTGCTGCGATTCATGGGGTCGCAAAGAGTCGGACACGACTGAGCAACTGAACTGAACTGACTGAACCTTAAATTCATTATAATTTATTCTTTAAAAAGATACTTGTTTCACAAGCTTGCTGTAACACCATGTATGAGAATAACTGAGTCTACAGGAAAAGGGAAAATCTGAGTGGCTTATAATAGGACATTCTGTTTGTTTTCATGTTGCAAGTTGTGATAAAAATTGATTTAGGCACACAAAGTTCAAAGAATGAAACACCTTGGAAAGTCCTTTTGAGCTTGTTTTAGGAACAGTCAATAGGAGAAATGATACAAAACTGTGATGCTCTGTTTCTAAGAGTCCCTGAGAGGGAACAAATTGGAATAGACTGCAAAGGTAATGTTATCAGAAATCTTACAGCCTAACCTAGTATTGTGGCTGGTAAGAAAAAACAAAGAATATTTGTGGCAAATGACAAGTTGAAGTGTTTACAAGATATCGTCGCTAGTGGGCCTCCATTCTTAGCAATCATCCCTTCCAACTTTTCTTTCTCGACTCCAGCTTCCATAATTCCTGCATCAACTTGAAGCTAATGGATTCTCTTTTCCAACTGCCAGATAAGCAGGGATGGGCTCAAACAAACATGAGATCCATTCTTGGCATTTCTTGAAAAACCAGTAACTGTAGTTTCCAAAGAATTCTTATTATACATACTTCCTATAATTTGGTTGCCACCCCATGGACTGTAGCCTACCAGGCTTCTCTGTCCATGGGATTCTCCAGGCAAGAATACTGGAGTGGGTTACCATTTCCTTCTCCAGGGGGTCGTCTCGACCCAGGGATCGAACCCGGGTCTCCCACATTGGAGGCAGATGCTTTAACCTCTGAGCCACCAGGGAAACCCAACAATTCTGGCATATTATGGGTTAAATTTAGTTCTCTCATTGAGCTGACAATGTATTTCCTTGAAAACCAGTGAGTCTGACAAAATGCATTCAAATAGCCACCTGCAAAAAGATGTTTTAGAATACTTCTCAGTGACAAGTTAGAGACTTCATGCACATTTTGCTTTCATAATTAAAAGTTTGGTTTACAGAGTCATTAACACTGGCTGGGTCAGTCTTGGATGCTACCCACGCTGTGTTTCTTTAGTGACATAAAGACAGCTGTGATAACAGAAACCTTATATAAGTAGTTTTTATCTATAATTCAATTCTATGGTATTAAGTTATGGCATAAGTAAGGAAAGCAGTCTTTGTTTATAAATTTTAATATGAATATGAAAATTTAGAAAATACCTGCCTCAAAGCAAATGCTCATAATTATAATGCTGGTTGCCTCTGCAATACTTTTTTTTTTAATTTTCAGAATGTTTTTCATAGGTTCATCAAAAATAGCTAACATTATATGCTATTATTTAGTGTGATATTGACATCAAATCATTCTTTACTTAAGTTTTTATCTTTATTTTTATAATTAGTTTAAAGTGTTGGCCAAGTGATGACTTTCGAAGTTCAAGTGAATCAGACACTCTGAGCTTATTTCACTTCAAAAACTTATAGCTAAAATGTTAATTGCTTTTTCAGATAGTTGAAAGTTGAAATAAATACAATTGCATGTTATCATAAAAAAATTCCTATGTGAGCAGTGATGCAAGAAGGCAGTTTAAGAGACTTTTAAATTGTGACGTGGCGACTAACGTGTTATTTTCTGGCTTCAGCCAATGTGTGTCATTTTTTAAATACTAAATTCATTATTTTTTTAAAATACCAGAAGTTAAACTCTGGATAAATAATATTGTCCTTTCTCTTAATGTATAATTGCATTTCCTCCAATAATACAACTTGGTGGAATGCATAGTAAAGAGAGTCAAAGAACTTTTAAAATTAATACAAATATTCTCTATTTCTTCTGACATCCTTGCTTTTATTATCTGGAAAGACTCTTCCTCTTTTTCTGTTTTTTAAAATGTGCTTCAAAAGAACGAATGTTTCTTTAGTTTTTCAAGTCCAGTCTAATGATATTTACCTTTTTATTTTTTGAGCAAGGACATAACTTTAAAATTTCATTAAAATTTAGAGTAACATTTAAGCAAGCAGTTTTATGGATGATGGAAGACTTAATTTTGCTGATTCAGAGTAATACAGTCATTTCTAGAATAAAACTTATCCTTTCCCAAGTGATAAGAAATAAATCTGACTTAATATTTACATAAAGAGCTGTTTGTCTTGTGTATTACTTCTCTGTTGACATGACCTTATAATTAATTTACTGTCTGTTTTCTTGTGCTTTCCCTCTCTACTTTACCCCTGACCTCTCCCCGCCACCCCCGCCCCCTCCGCCCTGGCCAGCTCCTCTGCTGCTGAGACAGGGTAACACGAGCCTGAGAAAATCCAACTAGCCTGGCCTCTCATTTCTCAGGCCTGTTTAGGCTTTTGGAGTCCTAGTAATACATTTCTGTAAAGTTTAGAAAAATAGGATAGTTTAACTGTACTTACTTAAGGCCACTATTTCTTTCCACATTGACCTTTCCTCTATCAGGTCATTCTGGTGTCTGGGTGGCACTGGGGTAGCCAATGGCATTTTAGAATCAATTAAGAAGTTTAATTGGGGATGCATTTAGTCTGGGTTTAGTTGGATTTGTTTCTGTGCTTTCTGTCATTTTGAAGCATTGTTACTTCTACCCATGCTGATAAGGAATTACTTCAGATAATACTACCACTAAACATTTATCACTGTGACAATGTACTGCAGAACAGACTTTGTATCAGGATCTGAATGTGCCCTCCCAGAAATACATAGGAGAGAGAGAGGAAATAAGTTTGAGTAATTTGATTATAATGTATCAGTATGATTTTTCTGGGTTTCCCTGGTGGCTCAAATGGTAAAGAATCTGCCTGCAATATAGGAGACCTGTGTTCAGTCCCTGGGTTGGAAGATCCCCTGGAGAAGGGAATGGCAACCCACTCCAGAATTCTTGCCTAGAGAGTTCCATGGACAGAGGAGCCTGGTGGACTACAGTCTAAGGGGTCTCAAAGAGTCAGACACAAATTAGTGACTACACTTTCACTTTCTTTCATCCTGTTTGTGCTTCACTGAACTTCTTTAATCTTAATTTGGCATTTTTCATTAAATATGGACATGTTTAAACAATTATTTCTTTAAACACTTTTTTCTGCCTTGTTCTCTTTATTGCGTGTGTGTTAGATTATCTGATATTGTCCCACAGACTACTGAGGCTCTGTTTAGTTTTTAGCCCTTTTTTCCTCTTCAACTTCTACTTAAATTTGAATAATCTTATTACCCTAACATCAATTTAAGTGATATTTGCTTTTGTGTTACCTAACCAATCCAGTTGCCTGTTATACCAATCCAGTACATTTTTCATTTGAAATAATGTATTTTCAGCTTTTGTTTTTCTTTTATAACCTGTTTCTTTTACAATTATGTCTGCTTTCCTTTTCATCTTTGGCAATATTTATAATAATTGCCTTTAAAGTCATCACTTGTTAACGCCATCATTTGTAATTTCTAGGTCTTTATCTATTGATTCCTTTTCCTCCTCATTTTGGATCATTATCTGGCTTCTTCACATGTCTAGTAGTTTTGTACTGGATACTGGATATTGTGAATGTTTGATTATTGGGTGTCTGGATTTGAGGGGGTTTTTTTCCTTTAAAGAGTTGAAAAGGTTTTGAAAGATTGAAATATTTGTAAGTGGGAGGGCAAACTGAACTGCCATATATTGTAAAAAGATTACTCGGGTACAGATGAGAAATGGGAAGCTGAGAGAATAGTGACAAGCTGTTGTTACAGTTCAATTGAGAGTTCTGACACTTAATAAAGGCAGTAGCAGTGGGAGTGGAGGGAAGAGGCAGCATGACACACCTGAGAGATAGACTCATGTCTCTATTCTCTTTTCCATGACCTATCTGGAACTAATTTCAGCTTATTATTTCCCAGGCATAATTTAGGTATCCTCACCTCTGTGCTTTAGTATTTATTTTTTCTCTTAGCCTGGTATCTTACTCATTTCCTGAGGTTCTTTTCAAATGCCAAGCTCCTCTTTGAAGTTCTCTCTATTCTTCCCACTTTCCTGAGTGGTATCCTTTTAATGCCAAACACCTAGTAATCTCACTGTGTATAGTGTTGGTGGTGAAAATGATCTTGAACATCAGTCTCTTGTATAATTTTCTATGAGCCTAACAACATGGCTTTTGGGCGTGGAGGGAAGAATGTAACCTTAGCCATAAACTTTTTTTACACTTGGTAAAGATTTTATTTGACTTATTAATTAATGAGGGAACCAGTAGGATGTTACAGCTCTTACAAAGAAGGCTTTGACTTACAGAAGGCTTTGACTTAAACAGTGCTTCTCTATTATGTTTTTGACTTTTTGACCACAAGGCATATGAGATCTTAGCTCTCTGATCAGGGATTGAACATGCAATCCCCTCCACTAGGAGGTAAAATTTTAACCACTGGATGACCAGGGAATTCCCTGCATCATAGCCATAAACATATCTTAAACAAGGAAAGCACACCAAAAAGAGACATAGTACCATCCCCTGATTCTTACAGAGCCCAGCTCCTGTGCCTAGCCCTGTTCATTGTTTTGGAACCAGAACAAGTTCTGGTGTGATTATCAATACAGGACAAAGTATTCTCATAACATTTGGCCTTTGCTGCATAGAGATAGAGACAGAGAACTTGAACATAGAGTTGGATTCAAATTCTATTTTTTCACTCACTGTTATACCATGGGAAAATATTTAAATTGTCCCATCTCAGTTTTGTCATTAGCAGAATTGTGACAGCATTTTCCAACTTTTTAAAAAATTATTAAATAAGAATTTGTTGTTGTTGTTTAGTTGCTAAGTCATGTCTGACCCTTTGCAGCTCCATGGACTGTAGCCCACCTGGTTCCTCTGTTCATGGAATTTCCCAGGCAAGAATAGTGGAGTGGGTTGCCATTTTGTTTTCCAGGAGATCATCCCGACCCAGGCATCAAACCCACATTTCCTGCATTGGCAGGCAGATCTTTACCACTAAAGCACCAGGGAAGCCCATTGAATGGGAATATAGATATCTAAATACCTAGATTCAAGCCGTGCTTTGTAGAAATGCAGCAAAAGTTAATTTTCTTCTTCCCTGTTATTCTACTTTTTACCTTTAGTATTCTTCTCAATCAACACATAGTGAGGTGAGCTGAGGAGTTCAAGAACATATCAGTCAAAATAGACAGTACACATACACAAACATACTCATGCATAGGTTTAGACATATTAGTATATGCTGGCTGAATATTATCCAACTCCAGTGGCTAGAGGAGCTAGGATCCCCAAAATTCAACTTAGTTACCAACTTGAATGTTCAGTGTAACTGTATGTTCCTCTTTGACACCTTTTCTTCTCTCATTTCAACATGGAACAACAGACTGGTTTCAAATCAGGAAAGGTGTACATCAATGCTGTGTATTGTCACCCTCTTATTTAACTTATATGCAGAGCACATCATGAGAAATGCTGGACTGGATGAAGCACAAGCTGGAATCAAGATTGCCAGGAAAAATATCAATAACCTCAGATATGCAAATGATACCATACTTATGGCAGAAAGTGAAGAACTAAAGAGCCTCTTGATGAAAGTGAAAGAGGAGAGTGAAAAAGTTGGCTTAAAATCCAAGATTCAGAAAACTAGGATCATGGCATCTGGTCCCATCACTTCATGGCAAATAGATGGGGGAACAGTGGAAACAGTGACAGACTTTATTATGGGGGGCTCCAAAATCACTGCAGTTGGTGACTGCAGCCATGAAATTAAAAGATGCTTACTCCTTGGAAGAAAAGCTATGACCAACCTAGACAGCATATTGAAAAGCAGAGACATTATTTTGTCAACAAAGGTCCGTCTAGTCAAAGCTATGGTTTTTCCAGTAGTCATGTATGGATGTGAGAGTTGGACTATAAAGAAAGCTGAGCACTGAAGAATTGATGCTTTTGAACTGTGGTGTTGGAAAAGACTCTTGAGAGTCCCTTGGACTGCAGGGAGATCCAACCAGTCCATTCTAAAGGAAATCAGTCCTGAATATTCATTGGAAGGACTAATGTTCAAGCTGAAACTCCAATACTTCTGCCACCTGATGTGAAGAACTGACTCATTGGATAAGACCCTGATGCTGGGAAAGATTGAGGGCAGGAGGAGAAGGGGCTGAGAGAGGATGAGATGGTTGGATGGCATCACCGACTCAATGGACATGAGTTTGAGTAAACTCCAGGAGTTGGTGATGGACAGGGAGGCCTGGCGTGCTGCAGTCCATGGGGTCGCAAAGAGTCGGACATGACTGAGCAACTGAATTGAACTGAAATGAACTTCTTTCATTTGCTGGGCTAGCACCAGTCAGCATTGTTTTTGTAAGGCGATTGCAGAGAAAAAGAGAGTGAGCCAGGCAGTCAGACAAGAAAAGGGAAATTTATTAGAGGGAAAAGAGACGATGACTTCGCTCTTAAGGAGAATCAGCATCCTCCCTTTCTGACGGGGTCTTTCTTATACCGCAACAATGAAAAATTCTCTGAAAGGATGGTTAATTTTTAGCCTGTAGTTGATTCCTGTGGTCATGTAGCTGGAGGTCTGGAATCTGGTGGTCTCATAGCTTTGAGAAGGTAGGCACCAGTGAGAAAACAGAATGTCATTTGGGCAGTTTGGTCAGCCTCAAATCACTGTGATTTTATTCCTTGTTTGTGATGTCAACATAATGAGCCATCTTAAAAATGAGACCCCATGTGGGCCTATCATTTTCCTTTCCTGTTACCGCTACCCTTGCCCATCTGGGCTAGGAGTCTCTCTTCTGTGCTCCTTTGCTTCCTATACATCTCTTTTATATCTCTGATCACACTGTTATAATTATCTGTATATTTGTCCTCTACCATACTATACACAGGGGCTTCCCTGGTGGCCCTGTAGAGAATCTGCCTGCAGTGCAGGAGATCCCGGTTCAATCCCTGGGTTGGCAGACCTCCTGGAGAAGGGGATGGCAACCCACTCCAGTATTCTTGCCTGGAGAATCTCATGGACAGAGGAGCCTAGCGGACTACAGTCCATGGTATCACAAAAAGTTGGCCACGACTGAGCAACTAACATATACTATACACTCTTTAAGGACAAAGAGCATTACTTATTCATGATCTTATTGCACAGTGGGGGTGTGTGTGTGTGTTTGCAATATGTTAAAAGTTGTCTGTGGGATAAAAGAACAAAAGTTAATAGTGACTATAAAATTGAGAGGATTTTTCAGGAGCATATCTGAGAAAATCTAGGGATTACTTAAATTAGAATCAGGGTCCATTGATTTTGTTTGTGGAGCAAGGGCGATAAAGACAAAGACTACTATTTTATTATTGGTACTGGGGACAATGTCAGTTCTTTACCATACCCCTAGGCTGCTTTGTTTGTTTGTTTGTTTGTTTATGCACTCACCTGCTTGTTTACTTACTGGTTGACTGATTGTAGCCCTATGCTAGTTTAATCTTGATATACAAAGTATATCATGCTGCAGTAGATATGTGAGCCTTAGAGAAGACTAGAAGTCACAAAAGGACAGAGTAGAAATTATATCTGATCGGGGGAAGAGTCATGTTCATGCTTTTGCTTTATGATGGTGTTTGACAAGAGTGAATCATAGTGACAGTAAGATTGACTTATTCTTCCCAATCCAATATGAGGGAGATATCTTGCCTCCTTTCCCCCAAGAAACTCTGCTTCAGAAAGGATTTCTTTTGTAAGGATATAGATGACTTTGATAACCTAATTTGAATCTAAGTGGGAAGAAGGAAGAAAGGCAAAGAAAGCTTAAGTTCAAATCCAAAGATTCTTTTTTTTTTTTTTCTTGATTCCCTAAAGGCTCTTCTATAGAGAGCTGTACACTTTGTGACAGAGTGTACAGAGTGTACTAAATGACCCAGAGTCCCTACTGTGGTGTCAGGGTTATGTTGGTGGGAATCACTGAGAGCTACATTTGCATCCCTCCAGGAGGCTGCCCTCAGCACCAACCCTAGGGACAGCTTTGAATTCACCCACACTTTTTAATAAATAGAACATTTGCCTACAGATTTTACTTTGCTCTAGTGTCTTAATGATCATCCCCCAGTGCCTCTGATATACTTAAACATAATAGAAACCAATTTTGACTCTAATTCAATGTTCTCTGTAGGAGAGGATGACTGAAGTTTAATTACAATTCTTTTATACCAAATGTGTGTGCATTCTCCAGCATTTGATGTGATTCCTCCAAAATTTCCATCTCAAAATCAACCCATCAGTAGAAAAGTCACATGCAGCCCAGTTAATTATAATGGAATGTGATGATTTGGGGCTGTATTCCAAACAGAACACCATAGTATCTACAAACACAAGCTTCTAAAAAGCTAATAAGCCAAGGACTTTGTGCTATTTAAGATATTATTGTTTTATTTTAGGTGTTTTTCCTCCTCATGTAAATATATTGAAAAGGGACCCATAAAAATTGTCTTTTTTCATCTATGCAGGGCATTTCATTGCCACGAATCTTCTCTGTCTCCTATGTATAGCTAGGGATAAAACTCATAGTTCCTCTGAGACATAAAAGTTGTAAACATATTCTAAAACAGGGTGAATTTAAAGCATGTCCACTGTTACTTTTGAAGAATAAATCTCCCCAATATAATTTACTTTTGGAAGAGCACATATGATGGACTGTATATTGAAGGCAGTAACCAAGTTTTATATTTCTTTTGTGTCTCCCAAATCAAAGGCCTGAAAGAGAGATACTAAACAATAAATTATGTATTTTGTAAGTTAAATTGATATTTTTGAATTATTATGTATGCTTCATATACATGTCTGTGACATGAGAAGGCTTGGGTCTGTATTCTCCATAAACGCAGCACAGAGAAATCAATAGAAATGGTAGAGGAGGTACTTATCTGAATGGGCATTATAAAAAATGTCCCTGGGCAACTTGCAGAGGGGCTACTAGTATGGAAAAATCTCTGATGGAAAACTTATGAAATGAACAAAACTTTATTTGCTAAAACTGGTCTGGTACAGGAGAATATAAACGTGAAAATACCAGGATGAGCCTCTTAGAGCTGAAGGTCAGATCCCAAGAAGTGTGCTTGAATAATGGTAGAGATACGTGCTCAGTCATGTCCAATCCTTTGCAACCCCATGGACTATAGCTTGCCAGGCTCCTCTGTCCATGGGATTCTCCAGGCAAGAATACTGGAGTGGATTGTCATTTTCTTCTCCAGGGGATCTTCCAGACCCAGGGATCAGACCTACATCTTTTATGTCTCCTGCATTGTCAGATAGATTCTTTACCAATATCACCACGTGGGAAGCCAAACACAACTGAGCGACTTCACTTTCACTTTTCACTTTCATGCATTGGAGAATTGTTCTTGCCTGGAGAATCCCAGGGATGGGGGAGCCTGGTGGGCTTCTGTCTATGGGGTCACACAGAGTCGGACATGACTGAAGCGAATTAGCAGCAGCAGCAGATAATCAATACTCTGAGGAAGGAAGACAGATCTATTAACCAAAAAGCTTTTATTTTTATTTTATAGTATGAGAACTTGTCACCAAAACTGAATTCTTTAGGAAAATTGAGGAGAGGTTACATCACAGTTCAAAAGCACCAATTCTTGGCACTCAGCCTTCTTCACAGTCCAACTCTCACATCCATACATGACCACAGGAAAAACCGTAGCCTTGACTAGACGGACCTTTGTTGGCAAAGTAATGTCTCTGCTTTTCAATATGCTATCTGGGTTGGACATAACTTTCCTTCCAAGTAGCAAGCGTCTTTTAATTTCATGGCTGTAGTCACCATCTGCACTGATTTTGGAGCCCAGAAAAATAAAGTGTGACACTGTTTCCACTGTTTCCCCATCTATTTCCCATGAAGTGATGGGACCAGATGCCATGATCTTCATTTTCTGAATGTTGAGCTTTAAGCCAACTTTTTCACTCTCCACTTTCACTTTCATCAAGAGGCTTTTTGGTTCCTCTTCACTTTCTGCCATAAGGGTGGTGTCATCTGCATATCTGAGGTTATTGATATTTTTCCCGGCAATCTTGATTCCAGCTTGTGTTTCTTCCAGCCCAGCATTTCTCATGGTGTACTCTGCATATAAGTTAAATAAGTAGGGTGACAATATACAGCCTTGACATACTCCTCTTGCTATTTGGAACCAGTCTATTGTTCCATGTCCAGTTCTAACTGCTGCTTCCTGACCTGCATACAGATTTTTCAAGAGGCAGGTCAGGTGGTCTGGTATTCCATCTCCTTCAGAATTTCCCACAGTTTATTGTGATCCACACAGTCAAAGGCTTTGGCATAGTCAATAAAGCAGAAATGGATGTTTTTCTGGAACTCTCTTGCTTTTTCCATGATCCAGCGGATGTTGGCAATTTGATCTCTGGTTCCTCTGCCTGTTCTAAAACCAGTTTGAACATCAGGAAGTTCACAGTTCACATATTGCTGAAGCCTGGCTTGGAGAATTTTGAGCATTACTTTACTAGCGTGTGAGATGAGTGCAATTGTGTGGTAGTTTGAGCATTCTTTAGCATTGCCTTTCTTTGGGATTGGAATGAAAACTGATCTTTTCCAGTCCTGTGGCCACTGCTGAGTTTTCCAAATTTGCTGGCATATTGAGTGCAGCACTTTCACAGCATCATCTTTCAGGATTTTAAATAGCTCAACTGGAATTCCATCACCTCCACTAGCTTTGTTCGTAGTGATGCTTTCTAAGGCCCACTTGACTTCACATTCCAGGATGTCTGGCTCTAGGTCAGTGATCACACCATCGTGATTATCTGGGATGTGAAGATCTTTTTTGTACAGTTCTTCTGTGTATTCTTTCCATCTCTTCTTAATATCTTCTGCTTCTGTTAGGTCCATACATTTCTGTCCTAATCAAGCCCATCTTTACATGAAATATTCCCTTGGTATCTCTAATTTTCTTGAAGAGATCTCTAGTCTTTCCCATTCTGTTGTTTTCCTCTATTTCTTTGCATTGATCACTGAGGAAGGCTTTCTTATCTCTCCTTGCTGTTCTTTGGAACTCTGCATTCAGATGCTTATATCTTTCCTTTGCTCCTTTGCTTTTCGCTTCTCTTCTTTTCACAGCTATTTGTAAGGCCTCCCCAGACAGCCATTTTGCTTTTTTGCATTTCTTTTCCATGGGGATGGTCTTGATCCCTGTCTCCTGTACAATGTCATGAACCTCTGTCCATAGTTCATCAGGCACTCTATCTATCAGATCCAGGCCCTTAAATCTATTTCTCACTTCCACTGTATAATCATAAGGGATTTGATTTAGGTCATACCTGAATGGTCTAGTGGTTTTCCCTACTTTCTTCAATTTAAGTCTGAATTTGGCAATAAGGAGTTCATGATCTGAGTCACAGTCAGCTCCCAGTCTTGTTTTTGCTGACTGTATAGAGCTTCTCCATCTTTGGCTGCAAAGAATATAACCAATCGGATTTTGGTGTTGACCATCTGGTGATGTCCATGTGTAGAGTCTTCTCTTGTGTTGTTGGAAGAGGGTATTTGCTATGACCAGTGCAGTTTCTTGGCAAAACTCTATTAGTCTTTGCCCTGTTTAATTCCATATTCCAAGGCCAAGTTTGCCTGTTACTCCAGGTGTTTCTTAACTTCCTACTTTTGCATTCCAGTCCCCTATAATGAAAAGGACATCTTTTTTGGTGTGTTAGTTCTAAAAGATCTGGTAGGTCTTCGTAGAACTGTTCAACTTCAGCTTCTTCAGCGTTACCGGGTGGGGCATAGACTTGGATTACTGTGATATTGAATGGTTTGCCTTGGAAACGAACAGAGATCATTCTCTCTTGAGAGTCCCTTGGACTGCAAGGAGATCCAACCAGTCCATTCTGAAGGAGATCAGCCCTGGGATTTCTTTGGAAGGAATGATGCTAAAGCTGAAACTCCAGTACTTTGGACACCTCATGCAAAGAGTTGACTCATTGGAAAAGACTCTGATGCTGGGAGGGATTGGGGGCAAGAGGAGAAGGAGACGACAGAGGATGAGATGGCTGGATGGCATCACTGACTCCATGGACGTGATTCTGAGTGAACTCCGGGAGTTGGTGATGGACAGGGAGTCCTGGCGTGCTGCGATTCATGGGGTCTCAAAGAGTCAGGCACAGCTGAGTGATTGAATTGAACTGAACTAAGTACTAAGAAGACACTCTTTCTTCTTCAGCCTTTTCTCTCACTGTGCTCTCTTTTCTCGAACTGAAGATCAAATGAACACTTAAAGAATCCCAGTTTGATGGTTATTACAGTTTGGATAGCCTCCTGCCTAGGAGTCTCCCATGGCACCGTGTGCCTAACCTAGCAAGAGTTTAGCCTGACTTTGGTTCTAGTTGCAGAAGAGGACACAGAAGCCCACTATTTTTCCTTAAATGAGTGTGCTTCTAAAAAGATCCATAATCAGAAGTGTGCATAAGCCCAAGTAAACAGTAATGTCCCCTTCTTTTCAGTATAGATCAAAAGAAAGGGTAGAGTCCCTAGGTCCAAAGTAGCACCTAAAGATATCACTCTAAATACAACTCAGTAAAAGAAGTCCTGTGGGGGTAGAACATGAGGATGAGCATGGGAACAATAAAGTCTAATTACACAAGATGGAGGATCACTGATATGAATGACTCAGATGTTAGAGAGGTGGCTTTATGGCACTGTAAATGAGTAGGTCAAATTATAGTTTATAAATAGGCTCAGGCCCTTGAACTCATAGAGTAAAACCCTAAGCTTGCGGTTGTTTTTGTTGTTTAGTTGCTAAGTCATGTCTGACTCATGCAACTTCACAGACTATAGACTTGTATGTGGTTTCCCATACAAGGATACTAGAGTGGGTTGCCATTTCCTTCTCCAGGAAATCTTTCCAACCCAGAGATCAAACCTGTGTCTCCTGCATTGGCAGGTAGCTTCTTTATCACTAACCCATCATGGAAACCCAAAATTTATAGTAAGGGTAAAGTTTTTTCATGATTTTATTTTGTGAATTTTTATGCCTTTATTAACCTCATAAAGTAAAATGATGATAAAATCTCAACTGCAATAAAGATACTCCAGTGTGTATATATATATATATATATATATAATATATATATATTATATATATATATAATATATATATATTATATATATATATAATATATACAGACAGATTCATTTATTACATGGAATTTAAAATGATATGAATATATGATTTTTCAAAATATAATAATTCTAGCAGAAGTATATGTCTAATTTTGGCCCTAGTTTTATAAGATACTATAATTTTTTCTTTAAAAGTACCATAATTAGATTTAATCTTCCAATCACTGTATCAGAAAATAATATAATGTACTCACATTAAATAGAATTAGTTGATTATATTAATGTTATTATTATGTTCTATTACATGTGGATAGAAACATGTAGATGCATTCTATTATAATTTGAATATTTTTTGAGAATGTTCAGACTTCGTTTACAATTTAAACTGTTGCAGCTAGAGTTATATGAAGCAATAAAAATTATATGCTAATTGTTTCACCTTTTCCCCTACTTACAGGGAAGTAAAATTATTTGAGCAATAGCTTTCAAGAAGAATATCAAGGAACATCTTATGTAACTAATATTTAGCTTTGCATTTCTCTTAATTTGTCTCCTTCATTCCCATGTGAGAGGAATGAAAGGATTTCCATAAAAGAGCACATACACATGATAGCCTGGAGGGCTTATGAGGCTGAACTGTGTCCCCAAAGGCTTTACCTTTTGACCTGTCATTTCCATTATTAGAGATTTACTCCTTTGGGTCTTGAAGATTTAACTTGTAAGAAAAGCTTATCGAAATATTCCTAGGAGAAATCGCTTCTTAAAATGTAGTCTGCTAATGTTTTCTTAGCAATCAATTAGCTATCAGCTGAGAGTGCTCTAATGCTAAAAGGAAGAGGGGACAGTTCACATTAGGAGACAAAAGTCTCAGTCAAAATCCTTTTCTGATTCTTTTATGTGAAAGAATCCTGATTGCTATAGGAGGTGTAGAATCTCAGAAAAGAATGGTTGAATCTACATAGATTGCCAAGACCAAGGGTTCAGAGATGTTTCTGTATCCAAGCATGGCAAGGAAGCATCAGAGACAAAGGATATCAATGCACTGGCCTGGTTGGACTATGAACATTTATTTACCAGCAAATAGTATGGAGCGAAGTATGGAGGGCTCTGAGTATAAGACCTTGAAACACTAAGAAGACTGGGATGGGAGAAAATGCTTCAGATGACTGAATCTGAAACCAAGCTTGGGTGATACAATCAAATTTAGGTTGATATAAAGAAAATGCAAAGAAAAAGCAAAGAGTTGGACACGACTGAGCGACTGAACTGAACTGATAAAGAAAATGAACAATTACAAGTTCTCCTTCAATCCAGACTTTTACTTGCAACTCAGTTGCAAGTACATACTCACTATAATGGTCAAGATCTTTTCTGGGAAGTTGATTATGTTGAGCAAATGCTTGTATTTGAACTTGATATTCTTGTTGAACATGATGTATCCTCTGCAAGTAAATGTGATTGTAAAGTTGATTTTGGGGCTAACTTTTCTCTGAACGCTAAAAGAAAAAAATGTTTAAAAAAGAAAGAAATATCTTCCCTTTGACTGCTAAAAAATGCTGCCCTCAAGAGAACTGTTGCAAGTTCTGCCAAAATTTTTGCCAAAAGTTTTGCTCGGTTATCTACTATTGTTATCCTGAATATTAAATATATAAATTTATAATACTATCTCTTACTCTATTGCTGTGCTGTGCTCAGCAGCTCAGTCATGTCCAAGTTCTTTGCAACACATTGGACTGTAGTCCACCAGGCTCCTTTGTCCATGGGATTTTTCAGGCAAGAATACTGGAGTGGTTTGCCATTTCCTCCTCCAGGAGATCTTACTGATCCTGGGATCAAACCTGTGTCTCCTGCCTTGTCAGGTGGATTCTTTACCACTGCACCACCTGGAAAACCCCTGTAGGACATAGTAGCCCCTAGTAAATATTTGCTGACTATATAATGGTAGCTACATACATATATATGAGACTGATGGACATTTATTTTACATTTCAGACTTTAATAATTGCTAACTGAAGGCTTTCTGGTACAAGTTGTCATTCTGTCAGTAAGTATTTTATACACTTTAACTTTTTTAACCTTTAAAACAATCAAATGAAGTTGGTCTTATCACTTTACCCCATGTTCCTAAAGGAGTTCAGTTCAGTTCAGTCACTCAGTCGTGTCCGACTCTTTGCGACCCCATAAACCGCAGCACGCCAGGCCTCCCTATCCATCACCAACTCCCGGAGTCCACCCAAACCCATGTCCATTGAGTCAGTGATGCCATCCAACCATCTTATACTCTGTCGTCCCCTTCTCCTCCTGCCCTCAATCTTTCCCAGCATCAGCGTCTTTTCAAATGAGTCAGCTCTTCACATCAGGTGGCCAAAGTATTGGAGTTTCAGCTTCAACATCAGTCCTACCAATGAACACCCAGGACTGATCTCCTTTAGGATGGACTGCTTGGATCTCCTTGCAGTCCAAGAGACTCTCAAGAGTCTTCTCCAACACAACAGTTCAAAAGCATCAATTCTTTGGCCCTCAGCTTTCTTTATAGTCCAACTCTCACATCCATGCATGACCACTGGAAAAATCATAGCCTTGACTAGATGGACTTTTGTTGACAAAGTAATATCTCTGCTTTTTAATGTCTCCTAAAGGAGTAGTGAAATTAAATAATTAACTTTAGGTCACAAGTGGCAGAGCTGGGATTTAATCTAAGTAGTCTAACCCCAGATCTCAAATATTAACTGTGAATTCATGCAAGAAGCACTAAAAACACAAGAAAAAATGAATTGTTATAATGTATTATTATCCAGTGACTTCTCCCATGTCAGTCAAATATTTCAAGATATATTCAGTAGCATGGCATTTGTTAAATAACCAGTCTCACCCTAGACTGTTCAGTGTATGCATTTGTATTAAGGGATATTTGAGGAACTGACCTCTGTAGGGAATCTTTAATCCCTTTGGAAAATCTTTTGTTAACAGGCCCCTATTTAAGTGATTGATTTTGTAATTTACATAAAACAGATTTGCAATACAAATTGGTTTAATTTTCAGGTGTGAAAACTCTCTAGGAATTGGTAGCTTTTCCTTGATGTAGCAAATATCTTGATCACAGAGACTAACATTTCAAATAACATCTTTGCTTTCACAATCAGGGGGCTTTATCTTATAAAACCAATAAGAGGTAATTACATCAGAGATTTTATTGGAAAAAAAAACAAAATTTATGTTGCAGAGGGCTATGGAGAATTTTACACTCATGTGTATCAACACAGAACTTTAAGCAGAAATTGAAGCACTGAAGTTACATAAAACCAAAACCTTATAGTATGATGATGAGCAAACGTTTCATCACATATTTTAAGAAAGCAACAGAGAAAGCATTTCACTTTTGACTTTATCACATAGCTTTGCAGCTTATTTCTTGAAATTGTATTGTCCTTTGAGGAAAGAATTTAAAATTCCGCATTATTTCCTATTGCTGCTGGAATTACCATAAACTTAGTGGCAATGACAATTATGGAGGTCAGAAGTCTCATTGGACTACAGTCAAGGTGTCAGCAGGGCTCGTTCTTACTGGAGCTTCTGGATGGGAATCCATTCTTTTCTTTTTCCAGCTTCTGGAAGCCACTGGCATTCTTTAACTGGTGTGTTTGTGTGTGTGTGTGTGTGTGTGTGTGTGTGTTCAGTTGCTCAGTCATGTCCAATTTTTTCTGACCCCATGGAATGTAGCCTGCCAGGCTCCTTTTGTCCATGGAATTTTTCAGGCAAGAATATTGGAGTGGGTTGCCATTTCCTCCTCTACGGGATCTTTTTGACCCAGGGTTCAAACCTGTGTCTCTCATTGACAGGTGGATTCTTCACACTGCTGCCACCTGGGAAGCCCATTCTTTGATTTACGGCCCCTAACCTCCAATCTCTACTTCAGTCACATTGTGCAAGGGAAAGTATTGGCTTCTCAGATCAGATCAGATCACTCAGATCAGTCACTCAGTTGTGTCCGACTCTTTGAGACCCCATGAATCGCAGCACGCCAGGACTCCCTGTCCATCACCAACTCCTGGAGTTCACTCAGACTCACATCCATCGAGTCAGTGATGCCATCCAGCCATCTCATCCTCTGTCGTCCCCTTCTCCTCCTGCCCCCAATCCCTCCCAGCATCAGAGTCTTTTCCAAAGAGTCAACTCTTCGCATGAGGTGGCCAAAGTACTGGAGTTTCAGCTTCAGCATCATTCCTTCCAAAGAAATCCCAGGGCTGATCTCCTTCAGAATGCACTGGTTGGATCTCCTTGCAGTCCAAGGGATCTCAAGAGTCTTTTCCAACACCACAGTTCAAAAGCATCAATTCTTCGGCACTCAGCCTTCTTCACAGTCCAATTCTCACATCCATACATGACCACAGGAAAAACTGTAGCCTTGACTAGATGAACCTTTGTTGGCAAAGTAATGTCTCTGCTTTTGAATATGCTATCTAGGTTGGTCATAACTTTCCTTCCAAGGAGTAAGCGTCTTTTAATTTCATGGCTGCAGTCACCATCTGCAGTGATTTTGGAGCCCCCCAAAATAAAGTCTGACACTGTTTCCCCATTGATTTCCCATGAAGTGATGAGACCGGATGCCATGATCTTCGTTTTCTGAATACTGAGCTTTAAGCCAACTTTTTCACTCTCCACTTTTACTTTCATCAAGAGGCTTTTGAGTTCCTCTTCACTTTCTGCCATAAGGGTGGTGTCATCTGCATATCTGAGGTTATTGATATTTCTCCCGGCAATCTTGATTCTAGCTTGTGTTTCTTCCAGTCCAGCGTTTCTCATGATGTACTCTGCAGGTCTCTCAGTCGTGTCCAACTCTTTGCAACCCCATGGACTGTAGCCCAGCAGGCTCCTTTGTCCACAGGATTTCCCAGCCAAGAATACTGGAGCCAGTTGCCATTCCCTTCTCCATAGTATCTTCCTGATCCAGGAATCAAACTTAGGTCTTCTGCATTGCAGGCAGATTCTTTATCATCTAAGCCACCAGCTCAATCACATTACCTTCATTCATTTTGAGCCTCTTGCCTCCCTCTAAAAGAACCTTGTGATGATATTAGGCATGTCAACATAACCCAGAATAATCTCATCTCATGATCTATAATTTAATCCTGCCTGCAGAATTCATTCTAATGTATGAGGTAACATTTTTATAGATTCAGGGGTTTAGAATGTTGATATCTTTGCAGGCCTTCATTCAGCTTAACACAAATCCTAACTTATTTTTTATATTTTATTTCACTCCATCCAAACCTTTTCAGTCCTATTAAACAGTGTTATTGCCAGCAAGATAAAAGATTATTTTCTTGAAATGTAAATTAATTAATCAGTTAAATCAGTCAATTTATTGACATATGTGCATAATTATTTTGGCCCAATAGGTTTAATAGGCTGCCTCTACTGTCTTATCCTTGGAGCTATTTTCTATAGCCAAGAATTAGATGAATAGACCCTTTATAAGTTCTAAAATAGTATAAAATACTTATCTTTAATTGTTTGGCATTCATTTCTCCTTTCTTAGAAACCTCATGTTTATGCATTTATTAAATTTCAACAAGACTCTCTCGTTAAAAGATTTTGAATGCGTGTAAGCAAGTGACATCTTTAAAAGCTACCAAAGAGTTTCAAAGCTGGATAAAAATAAACAGACAAAAAACTCAACAAATAGCCAAATGGTAGGAGGGCATCGGATGATTGCAGACCTGGGGAGCCAGTCTAAGAAGGACCAGTTGCCAAGGCATTGGGAGACGCTCATGTTGGAACGAGTATGCTTCTAGGCTCACACTGTCTACATGTCCCTTAATGAAACCTTAAGACCAACTCTTTACCCCCTCATAAAACTACACTGGAAAAGAACAAGCAGTTTTGTTTATTCACATTGGAGCATCCTATGACAATGAGTAATACTACACAAAGGGATGCTGCAGTACAGCCTGGGAGCAGAATAGCTGTTTTTTTTTTTTACCTTGTCAGAAAAGAAATTTTTACAAAAATAAAGGGCTTGGCTGTTTTTACATAAACTTCAGTTACTGAAGGTGTTTTGATTTGTTTTGGGAGGTGGTGATGGTACTGTGAATTCTAAGGGAACTTTCTAGGAAGAACAAAAAAATGTGCCTGTGATTACCAGAAAAGTGGGGGAAAAAGGATGCTTTGTAAATTAGAGAGCCTTTGAGTCCTACTTTCTATCCTTTGGCCTCATAAGTGAACAGTTGGGGAGAGGTTGAGAAAGAGTAAGATTTTACTGATATTCATACAGTGTTGAGATGATGTCAGAAATAACCACATAACGCAAACAATTTTGTACTCTATACGTGATGGGCAAACACATGGTAGACACCTTGAATGAGGAGTCCAAATTTTTATTAAATGAATAACATTCTGGTACTCCCCCATATATTTTCTCATTATATTTTTTTTAAAATTAATAAAAAATATTTATTGAATGCTTGGCATGTGTCAGACACCTTGCTATACCCTGAGTCAATGAAAATAAATACCTGACCTTGCGGCACTTATAGTCCATCAGAGAAAAACAGACATATGAATAAATAAGTGTTGTATTATGTGAAGAGGATGGGTTGAAATTGTGCCAAAAAATTCCCTCCCTTCTTCAATACCTTAAATATGAAAGATAAACTACAGCAACAACAACAACAAAAATAATAATGAAAAGTAGCCAAATAAGGCAAGAGCAGAAACTAATGCAGTAGCTCCGAGAATTGGCACCCAAGAAAAGAAATAAGATTCTAGAGTGGAGCAGAGAGACTTACTGAAGTCCTGAATAATACATGTAGATCAACAAAGTACTGAATTATAGACTCTCACCTGTATACCCAAAGCTGGGGAGAAGAAAATAAGTGAGTGCTTGTATCTTTTGATTCTTCTTCCTGGGGAATAATAAAGGCAGAGTAGTTGGGGAGAAATAAATAGAAGTGAGAGACTGGGCTAGGTTGGATATTTCTTGAGAAACAAAGATTCTAGAGCTGGACACATAGTTAGAGGAAAAATCCAAAGAATAAGGATCTTTCTGATAAGGGTAAATGGACTGAGCTATATTATAGTGAATGCTGTAGGCTCTTAGAGAAGAATCAGCCCAGGTATTCCAGGACTCCCCCTCTTGTCAGGCTACAAAATTGTGGATGGATGAGAAATCCCTGATCATGAAAGCTACCTAGGTGATACCAGTGTGCAGCTAGGATTGAAAATCACTAGTCTAAGAGGTAGAAAATAAGACCCCCCAAACCAAACACAACAGAGAACTCAGGCAAATCCAGCATTCCAGAATCAAAAGAAAGAAACCAGGAAGGTGAAGCTTTGGACTCTCTTGCATGTACCCATTAGCATACAAAAGCACTGCAGGGCAGTTTGCAAGATAACTGACTTGTGAGCTTAAAAATGTCATGATCATGAAAGACAAGCACTAAGGATCTGTTAAAGATTAAAAGAGAGCAAAATGACATAACAACTAAATGTAGTGAATAATCCTGGATTTATACGCAGTGAATCAGAAAAAGAGCAGTAGTGGGACAATTGGTGACATCTGAATGTAGTCTGGAGATTAGATAATACTCTTACATCCATGTTAAATTTCTTGCTTTGATAGTTGTACTGTGTTTATATAAGAGGATGTCATTGCTTTTAAGAAATGCATACTGAAGAATTTATAGGTAAAGAGAAATTATGTTTGCAATTTTCTCTTAAGCTTTTCAGGTAAAGCAAGTGTGGTAGAATGTAATATTTGAGTAATCCAGGCAGAAGTTAACAGGAATACCTTGTCCTGCTTTTGCTGCTTTTCTGTAGGTTTAGGTATTCATTGTTTCTTTCTCTCTTATTAAAAATCACAGAATTAATATCTGTAATATGGCTCCTTTCCATGCCAGCAATCTTGGCTTTTACATTCTGTCTGTATATATCTTTTGTATGATGATTTAAGCAATAAGTACATAATAATAATAAAGTTTACTTCTGAGTGATAAACTTTTGAGTGTTCTTAAACTTAAATCTTCCTGATTTTCAACACTATCTGAATGATATACTATGAACAGAATGTAGTTTTAAACAAAACATATTTTATTTTTTAAAGAAGACAAAAGGTAAAAAGATGAAAAGCAAAACCTCAAAAATTTTATAATGATAAATTGTGGATGAAAGGAATTTAGATGTTTGTTATTTTCTGTTTTGTACTTTTCTGTATTTTAAAAATTTACCATATTTAGAAGAAATGAATGATGTTATGAAACTGAATTATGGTCCCCTTACTTAACATGCAGCAAAGCCAATCTACTGATACCAAGTTATGGTGAAGGAAAGCACAGAATTTATTTCCCCAAGGCTTCAAGCAAGGAGTATGGGCAGCTAATGCTCAAAAGACTCCCTGATGGCATTCAGGGAAGTATTTTTAAAGACAGTGTGAGAGAAAGGATTGCAGGGTGTGTGATAAACTAATGCACAATTCTCTGATTGGTTGTTCCTGAGATATCAGGGTGATGTTTTGGGAATCTCAATCACCAGCCTTCCAGTTCCAACTAGTCTTGGGTCTGCATGCTGATTGTCAACATGCAGTTAACTTCTTCCACCTGATGTGGGTGTTGCTGCTGCTGCTGCTGCTGCTGCTAAGTCACTTCAGTCGTGTCTGACTCTGTGCGACCCCATACACAGCAGCTCACCAGGCTTCCCTGTCCCTGGGATTCTCCAGGCAAGAACACTGGAGTGGGTTGCCATTTCCTTCTCCAATGCATGAAAGTGAAAAGTGAAAGTGAAGTCGCTTAGTCATGTCCAACTCTTCGCAACCCCATGGATTGCAGCCTACCAGGCTCCTCCATCCATGGGATTTTCCAGGCAAGAGTACCAGAGTGGGGTGCCATTGCCTTCTCTGATGTGGGTGTTTGTATCTGCAAAATAACTCTAGGACATGGCTCAGGATATTATCTATAGCCTTGAGAAGGAAATAAAGGTCCCTGAACTTTGTTTTATGGCTAAACTATTATTATTTTGTCTTGTTTGACTGTTTTCCCTTGTTTCTGTATTTTCTCATTTCTCTGATTAAACTTGCTTTTTGGAACTCCAGGAAGGCCCAGAAAGTGAAAGCTTTTCTACAAACAAGAGGCAGGGGACATGGTGGAGGGAGGTATGTTCCTGGGAAGGCACCACAGAGTCCTGCTCAGTTTCAATAATGAACATAATGAAACTTTATAGACCCTGCATTGGGAGTGTATATAGTGTGCAATTGGAAAGATGTAGGAAGAGGTCATTTCTAACTGAGGGTCCAGGAAATGTGTCCTATGGATGGTGATCCTCTAGCTGAGCTCTATGAGATAAGATGTGATGGATAGATGGAGAGTGGAGGGAGTGGAGAAGGTCAGAAAGTCTGAAGGTGAGAAGGTCATGAGAAATGCCCATTCTCTTGAAGTAACCAGGTGAATAAGCAGTGGGCTGGTGCAGAGCGTGTGTGCAGTGAAAGCTTGGGGAAAGTAGTGGTAGCAGGAGTAAACTGGTGGCTGGGAGGGTGTGCAAAGAAAGATTGAAATAAAAAATTAGGAATGGGCCTTTGGAAGTCTTAGTAGCCATATTAAATGTTTACATGTCTTATCTTATAGGCTAGTGGGTTTAAGATCATGCTCTCCAAGATTAAACTAGCAGCTGGAGGGACCTCCAGGTGGTGGAGGATGAAGGACAAGTGATGGGGGGTCAGACAGAGGAGTAAGTGGAGTTCCAAATCTCAAAAGACCTTCAACAGAAACAACTCCCACTTTATCTGCTTGGCATGTTGAGCTTCTATTTTTAAAAGGGTTTCATGGCAAACTGTTCAAGAATCCATAGCTCCATGGCCTCTGAGCTCTTGGTGCAATTAAGACATACAGCATTTGGCTTGAAGTCTTTAGAATATCTAATAGGTCAGATTTTATTCCTTGGACCATGTTATGTTATCAGGGTGAAACCTGATAGAAGCTTTTTTTTATACACTTCACAAACATGTTGAAGTGTACCATTACCATATTATTCCATGCCAATTAAATTTTTCTTCTTACCACACCATTTCAACTACTCATATCAACAGAAGGGAAGGAATATCCACTGGGAACTGGAGAGAATCTCAGGAGGGTAGGATGATGGGGGTATTCTGTGATTCACCTAACGTTGCTTTTTGTCCTGAGGAGTTTGATATCCAACATAGGCTATCACCAGACTCCTCATTGTCCCTTTGTCAAGATAAGAAAGAAGAGCCTTAAGTATGTATACTAGATATGGGAAAACATGTTCTTCATCTTTCCTTAGTTAGTGGATGAGGAAAGGAAAGGCTATTCTTTTTTAGATTTTCTATTCTATTGAAGTATATTTGATTCACAATGTTGTATTAATTTCTACTCTATGGAAAAGTGATTCATACATCCTTTTTCATACATACATTCTCTTTAATGTTCTTCAGTTCAGTTCAGTTCAGTCCCTCAGTCATGTCCGACTCTTTGCAACCCCATGAATTGCAGCACGCCAGGCCTCCCTGTCCATCACCAACTCATGGAGTTCACTCAAACTCATGTCCATTGAGTCGGTGATGCCATCCAGCCATCTCATCCTCTGTCGTCCCCTTCTCCTCCTGCCCCCAATCCCTCCCAGCATCACAGTCTTTTGCAATGAGTCAACTCTTCACATGAGGTGGTCAAAGTATTGGAGTTTCAGCCTCAGCACCAGTCCTTCCAAAGAACACCCAGGACTGATCTCCTTTAGAATGGACTGGTTGGATCTCCTTGCAGTCCAAGGGACTCTCAAGAGTATTCTCCAACATGAGAGTTCAAAAGCATCAATTCTTCAGTGCTCAGCTTTCTTTACAGTCCAACTCTCACATCCATACATGACCACTGAAAAAACCATAGCCTTGATTAGACAGACCTTTGTTGGCAAAGTAATGTCTCTGCTTTTCAATATGCTATCTAGGTTGGTCATAACTTTCCTTCCAAGGAGTAAGCATCTTTTAATTTATGGCTGCAATCACCATCTGCAGTGATTTTGGAGCCCAAAAAAATGAAGTCTGACACTGTTTCCCCATCTATTTCCCGTGAAGTGATGGGACCAGATGCCATGATCTTCGTTTTCTGAATGCTGAGCTTTAAGTCAACTTTTTCACTCTCCTTTTTCACTTTCATTAAGAGGCTTTTTAACTCCTCTTCACTTTCTGCCCTAAAGGTGGTGTCATCTGCATATCTGAGGTTATTGATATTTCTCCCGGCAATCTTGATTCCAGCTTGTGTTTCTTCCAGCCCAGCGTTTCTCATGATGTACTCTGAATATAAGTTAAATAAGCAGGGTGACAATATACAGCCTTGACTTAGGAAATACTATTCTGATTTGGGGCTCTGGTAGAGTATGGTAAAAGGATAGCAGATTTGACATTTTCTGTCTGATTTTATATCAATTCTACTCTAGAATTAGATGCTAAACTATTATTAATATTTTGACAATTTCCTGATGCCTCCTTACCCTACATCCCAGTATGTGAAAGCTATGGTTTAGGACCATTAAAAACTAAAAGAGATATTTCAGTGGAGAAGTAACAGAACCAGATTCACATTTCAGAATCATTACTCTGGTAGAAATGCAGTTTCTATATCTTATGAAAATGATATTGGGACACCAAACAGGTGATTTGGAGAAGGCAATGGCACCGCACTCCAGCACTCTTGCCTGGAAAATCCCATGGACAGAGGAGCCTGGTGGGCTGCAGTCCATGGGGTCGCGAAGAGTAGGACACGACTGAGTGACTTGCCTTTCACTTTCACTTTCCTGCATTGGAGAAGGAAATGGCAACCCACTCCAGTGATCTTGCTTGGAGAATCCCAGGGACGGTGGAGCCTGGTGGGCTGCTGTCTATGGGGTCGCACAGAGTCGGAAATGACTAAAGCTACTTAGCAGCAGCAGCAGCAGCAGGAAACAGGTGATTACTGCCAAAAGAAGATGAGAGATTGAAAGGGAGGGAAGCCTTTCCAGAAATATTTGCTGAATAATGAATGTATGGGTGGATGAATGAAAGAGATCCTGAACTGAGGCAACAAGATAGGGGTATATTCAGCTGGAAGTCTGTGAGTTATATCAAAGAGGTAGGCTTCAGGGCACATAGAGTGGATGCTGAAAGACAAAGAGAATCTGGGAATGGCTAGTGCCTAGGTTTCTGGCTAGAACCACAGAGTATCGTGGTATCTTTTTCTTTTTTTTTTTTTTAAGGTAGATAAATAGAGAAGGAAGAGAAGGAAAGGTGATACATTTTGTCCTGGGTAAATTGCTTTTGAGATGAGCATGAGATATCTGTGTAGAGATGTGCAGTAGGTTTATGGAGAGAATGGAAGGAGCCATCAGACTGAATAGAAATATCTAGACTCACCAGCATAGGGAGGTAATTGAAGCCAATTACAGGGAAGAAAATTGCTCAGGGACAATGTGTAGTGCTAGAAGGAGGATGAATGCCAGGGAACATCAATTGTTTGGAAAATCAGAGGGTGAGGAACCAACAAAAGAGATTGAGAAGTACTGATCAGCCAAGCAGCATATTCTCCTCAACCCTTATCACAGTGTGTATTTTGCATATGTCTGTCATCCTTTCAGGACTAACTCTGTTAAGGAAGGGAACCATTTCATATTTTATTCCAGAAACCTGAAATAGAGCAAATAGTAGATAAATAAATTTTGCCTAAGGACATACACATGTTTTCATTATAATATATATTTTTGATAACTATATGTGTCCTTTCCCTATGCATTTGATAGACATTCCTGTTCATAACTTAGTAAAGTGAAAGTGAAAGTGAAGTCGTGTCTGACTCTTTGCGACCCCATGGACTGTAGCCTACCAGGCTCCTCCCTCCATGGGATTCTCCAGGCAAGAGTACTGGAGTGGGTTGCCATTTCCTTGTCCAGGGGATCTTCCCGACCCAGGTATCGAACCCGGGTCTCCTGCATTCCAGGCAGACGCTTTAACCTCTGAGCCACCAGTAAAGTTATCCCTTTTTTGTGTGTGTAGCCTTTCCTTAATTTTAATCATTACCCTTATACAGCTTTGGTCAGAGATACATTAGCCCATCATGGCTGAATTTTAGAAACACTGGTCCAAACAATTGGAGCAAATAACTTGAGACAGCATGCAAGCAATCCCAATAATTCTAAGATTTTTGCCTATTTTTATAAAGCACCAAGAAGCCAAGGTATCTGAACAACAAAAACTTGACTAAAGATGTAAAATACTCCCTCAGAGAATAGGAAAAATGACTTTCCTTCTGTAAAGTTATTTAACATTCTATACCACTCTTATAAATTAATTTATAGTTGAAGTAATAGCATTTCTACATATGTATTTTGCATTAATGCAAATTTAGGTCTAATATTCAGGAAAATCATTTTACATTGTTAATATTATTTCTGGCTCTAGCCTGCCTGACTGACATGATGTGCCTACAGGGGTGATTTCAAAAGCACTTGAAGAACCCTCTGCCCCTCAAATATAGTCTTTATCTGTTCTCTGACTTTTCTGACTTCCCTATCCTGTAAGATGGTTGTGAGATTTAAGGATTACCACCCAAACACCCATGACAGAGAGGACATAGTGACTTAATTCTTCAATAACAAGTTATGAGCATATGTGAAATTTGGGAAATAGAACAATCTTACATTTGAGTATTGTTTGTGGAGGAAATTGTTAACTTTCATAGCATAATTAACCCTTCTGAATTATAGGAAAACATGTTCATTTGATCAATTATTATAGCCCTTTGTTATGGATTATCTTAAATTAAAAAAAAAAATCAGTGGCCATTAAATTATAAGCTCTTTGAGGGTAGAAACTGCCTCTTAATCACCTTTATATCCTGCTCTTGTCACAAGCATCTAACAGGGACTGGCATAGGGAAGAGAAAGAGGGAAGTGGATGAATATTATATGTCACCTCCATGAAGTGTAGGAAATGGCTAAGACAAAGCAATCAAGAAACATCAAGAGTACATGACACATAAAAACGTGGTGAAATTGTTGGGGGAGTATGCAATTTCCTTGTTTCTGTCTCACTGCAGCAAAAATTTGAAATGGCAGACCACTGTTACAGCTTGGTTACAGCTCAGTTTTATTTGGCCAAGCAAAGGAAAATACATCCTTGAGGCATGAGGGCAGGCCAACCCAAAATAAGAAAGGAGCTCAATTTTGGCTTCTCTTTTTGTATGTTTTTTCTACTCCTCTGAGCCTGTGTAAATTGGGCTAGCCAGAAAGGCTGTTTGTTTCACTTGAGGTTCTCACTCCAGTCCTTGGATTTTCTTTTGCTTCATTTTTGCCAGATTTTCCTTTCTTTGTGTTTTAGCCACCACCATTTTGGACTCCTTTTTCCTATTCTAACTACCTAACAACATGAACCAATATGGTGAATCAAAAAAGGAAGTGTCCTTCCTTTGAGAGATTGTGTCTAGGATTCTTCATGAGGAAGGAGTTTTTGTGACAGGGAGAATGTTTTTTCCACAAGGAAAAGCAGAGCTGTGGACAATGAAAGGAGATGCTCCAGGGAACCCTCAACCTGATGCTGAATTTCTTCATGTTGTTTTAGGTCAAAATAACATCTCTTTGGAATCTTGGCTTTAGAGGAAATTGATAGGACTGAAAGCACATTTGACATGTTCATTACTCAAGGAAATTAATCCATTATAGCAATTACTGTACTCTTTTGCAAACTAAAGTCTAAATACCAACCGATGGAAATTATAAAGATAAGTAATTTTAGGGAGCATTGCAAGGTTGTCTGTTCAAAGAGAAAACTGAGCACATTTGATTTAATACAAATAAAAAAATGTTTCATTACTATTAAAAAAACAAACAACTTTCCCAAAGGTAAAAAGAGAATATTTGAACAAGGCAGGGTTTGATCTCATCAAAAATAATTGCATCAATAAACAGCCAAGTTTCACTAACTCTTTTAAAAACACTATCATTTTTAGCACAGCAGACAAGAATAACAGAAGGGTATACTTTCTAAAATGAGAAATAAGTTGTCTCAAAAAATAGAAACCATATACAATGTATAAAGTAATATTTCAAATACATAAAGTAGAATTAATACATATACTTCTATGTATGTAAAGTAGCACTTCATTTAAAGAAAAATCCAAGACTAATATTACAATGTGAATGTGATTTTATATATCAAGGTATATGAGTTGTAATGTGTATTACATCATTTATCTTCTTGAATTTCATATAGCATGTACCTACCATTGAATTCATCAGTAGGTAGCAATATATTTGTTTACTATGTCCAGAAATGAGTTGAAGGGACAGATGACAATATTGTATATAAATGTGCAATGCAGATATAAAAGGCTTTTCTTATACTAATTCACCTTTTTATAAGCAAAATATTAGGATATAGTTATGTAAATTTTGAATTTGCATACTGGAAACAAATAACAAATAGAACACTTTTCCCCTAGCATAAGGTTATGCTTAAAACATTAACATTTAAATTGCATGAATTTTAATAATGTCTCTAAACAATGTGTGTTCTGGCATTTATTCAGGGACTGAGGAACATACTAAAACTTGTTTTGGTCAAAACCTTTCTGGGAACTCTCTTGCCTGGTGTGCTTATGCTTTCTGAGGGCCATGGGATAAATGATCGAAGAATACATTGAAATTAAGCACTGAATATTAGCACAGATTAATTTATTATTTTTTATTTGAATACGGTACATATATAGAAATGTACACATGTAAGTCTAGAATTTGCTAAACATTCATAAATTTAATAAACTATGCAACTATATACAGATTAAACAACAGAAACTTATCAACATTATATTTGTGAGAATCATCCATATTATTATCTAATGTATACCATTTATTCTTGTTGTTAAGCAGTACTCCATTGTGTGACTGTATCACAGTTTAGTCAACTGTTGATCTTTTACAAAGTTTACAGTTTGAAGCTGTTTTGAATAGTGTTGTTATGAACATTCTAGCACACATCTTCTGGTGAACATGTGTATGCATTTGTTCAGTATATATCAATATATGGAGTGGAATTGCTAAGTCATAGGTTATGTCTCTAGCTTTAGTATTATAGATACTATCTAACCATTTTCCACAGTGGTTGTTCACTAGCTTGATTTTTAAATAAGCACTAATATACATGAGCTCTTTCTATTGACAACATTCCTGATTCAACCTGGAACCAGAGGTGAACCCACAATTCACCAGATTCCTTGTGATGATTCTTTCAGATCAAAGTAAAGCTCTATAGAGTAAAGAATTTATTTAATCTGCTTTTTGCATCTATGACCCTCACTTGTTTATTTGGTGATGTTGCTTGTCCAAACAATTAGAATGACTATAACATGTCCTGCTTATTTAACTTATATGCAGAGTACATCATGAGAAACGCTGGGATGGAAGAAGCACAAGCTGGAATCAAGATTGCTGGGAGAAATATCAATAACCTCAGATATGCAGATGATACCACCCTTAGGGCAGAAAGTGAAGAGGAGTTAAAAAGCCTTTTGATGAAAGTGAAAATGGAGAGTGAAAAAGTTGGCTTAAAGCTCAACATTCAGAAAACAAAGATCATGGCATCTGGTCCCATCACTTCATAGCAGATAGATGGGGAAACAGTAGAAACAGTGTCAGACTTCATTTTTTTGGGGCTCCAAAATCACTGCAGATGGTGATTGCAGCCATGAAATTAAAAGATGCTTACTCCTTGGAAGGAAAGTTATGACCAACCTAGATAGCATATTCAAAAGCAGAGACATTACTTTGCCAACAAAGGTCCGTCTAGTCAAGGCTATGGTTTTTCCCAGTAGTCATGTATGGATGTGAGAGTTGGACTGTGATGAAAGCTGAGCACCGACAAATTGATGCTTTTGAACTATGGTGTTGGAGAAGACTCTGGAGAGTCTCTTGGACTGCAAGGAGATCCAACCAGTCCATTCTAAAGGAGATGGGTCCTGGGTGTTCATTGGAAGGACTGATGCTAAAGCTGAAACTCCAATACTTTGGCCACCTCATGCGAAGAGTTGACTCATTGCAAAAGACTGTGATGCTGGGAGGGATTGGGGGCTGGAGGAGAAGGGGACGACAGAGGATGAGATGGCTGGATGGCATCACCAACTCAATGGACATGAGTTTGACTGAACTCCAGGAGTTGGTGATGGACAGGGAGGCCTGGTGTGCTGCGATTCATGGGGTCGCAAAGAGTCAGACACGACTGAGCGACTGAACTGAACTGATAATGTATCTGGGGAAATGATGATCGCAGCTATCATTACTCTTAATGTATGTTACATTTTCTTAGTATTTTTCACATGAATCCCAGATATTATTATCCTCATTATATATGTAGGAAACAGAGCCTCAGAGAGATAAAGTGACTGCTCAAGGTAGAACAACTAGTGAGGGACAGTGCAGGGTTCCAATCGAAGTCTCTTTCTTTCTTTAATTTTATTTTAAATTGAAATATGGTTGATTAACAGTGTTGTGTTAGTTTCAGTATACAGCAAACTGAATCAGTTATACACATACATATATCTATTCTTTTTAAACTAAAGTCTTTTTTTCATTTCAAAGCCCAAATCTTCCATTCTACTAGCGTGTCCCCTAGTACTATGCCACATGGTGATTCCTATTCAGGCTACCTGTTTAATACTGGCCCCTCTGGCAGAGAGAGGGGATCAGATGTGAACCTCATTGTGGGTAAACTCTGCCATATTAATTTAGAGTGTTTGCTTTCTGATAGGTTGTTCCCCACTTATTTTCATAATTAAAACAAATGCAATATGAAAAATAATTTGAAATGTTACATGATCTTTCTTCCATATTAATACATATATACTGCTAAGTCACTTCAGTCGTGTCCAACTCTGTGCAACCCCATAGACGGCAGCCCACCAAGCTCCCCCGTCCCTGGGATTCTCCAGGGAAGAACACTGGAGTGGGTTGCCATTTCCTTCTCCAATGCATGAAAGTGAAAAGTGAAAGTGAAAGTGAAGTCGTGTCTGACCCTCAGCGACCCCATGGACTGCAGCCTTCCAGGCTCCTCCATCCATGGGATTTTCCAGGCAAGAGTACCGGAATGGGATGCCATTGCCTTCTCCAAATACATATATAGGGATATGGTATTCCAGACATAGACAGCAAAACAAGGTTGTTTTGTTCTTTGAGTTTTCAGTAGGGGATATAATTTCATTTTTGCAAATATTACAAGTAGAAATGCTAATCCTATGTCTTCAAGAGCTTTTCCTCTTTGGAGATATAAGCAAAGGAAGTTGCTATCTGTGACCATGACTCAAAAGGTTATTTTTTCTTCCCTAATTCATTGAGGCTGCATAATGGTTTACAACTGGAGTCACTACTCATACTATTTTTCCCTTTGCATTTGCATCATTTTAAATGAAAAGTACATGTTATAGGTACTTGCCATATTCCAAGCTGCCTGTGTGTTTTAAATGTGCCTGCTGCCTATTGGCTCCACTTCATCACATGGCTACTGCATGAATGTCCAACCTTTGCACCCATCAAACTCATCAGCTTTGTTGAAGCAAATAGCATTAGTAGGCTCCAATGTCAACACTTTGGCTTCATTCCATGACCTCCAAGATGGTGATCCTCTTGCTATTTAGTGCTAATTATGACTTTAAATGATGTTGGTGAGATATTCAAAGAATTAGATGTGATTAATATAAAAGATCCAAATCTCTAATGGACATAAAGTAGGTTACACAGTATCTTCTTTCTATATGCCTTTACTTCAGTCAGAAATAATTTATTTTACATTTTCATTTGGATTATAATTAAGAAATTATGCTGAATGAGCCACATTTGCTCTAAGAATGAATAAAATTACATCACTGTGCTGTCATTCTCCCCAAAGAACAAATCTTTGCCCTTGAAAATGTATCCATTGAATGTCATAGTGTTTTGTCCTTGGCCCTGTATAAGTCTCTGTTGTCAGCAGTGTTTGGTTGAAAGGATAAGAGGGATGCTTATGAAATTTTCAGGACTCTAGGAAGTATTATAAATTCAGTAAATTAGTATTAAGATTTAAAATTATTTCAGGAAGTTAGAATACTTCAGCAAAACAAGTGGAATAAAATTTAAAATAGAAACTGGGAAAATTATGAATTTAAACATAAAAGGCTAACTTTATATGTAAAAGATGTAGACACCTGCAAAACAAATTTTTATAAAAGGTGGAGGATTTAGTTCATAGGAATCAACTTTTAACCAACAGTATTACAATGGTACAATCCAGCAAAGTACAACCCATTTGAATTGTATTTACTGTTATCATGTATTATTATGTATCTGCCATTTTACTGCATAGTTTTGCATATTATCTGGGGAGATAAATAAAAGCATTTCAAGTGGTAAATCCTTATCTCTTGCTTAAAATTATGAGCATACCACATAGAAGTAATTAGCTGAAGGTATTTCTTTAGGAAGTTAAAATGATATATTCTAGGGGCATTCATTTCTGGATATCTGATGAATGTAAGAATAAAATAAAGAATCATGCTGCTGCTGCTAAGTCACTTCTGTCGTGTCCGACTCTGTGCGACCCCATTGACAGCAGCCCACCAGGCTCCCCCGTCCCTGGGATTCTCCAGGCAAGAACACTGGAGTGGGTTGCCATTTCCTTCTCCAATGCACAAAAGTGAAAAGTCAAAGTGAAGTTGCTCAGTCGTGTCCAACTCTTAGTGACCCCCATGGACCACAGCCTACCAGGCTTTCCAGGCAAGAGTACTGGAGTGGGGTGCCATTGCCTTCTCCATTTCTTTGACTATGACCTCTTAAATTCTGTTTGTTCCAGCCATGATTTTAGCACTCTTAGTAAGTTGATGTCAGCATTTTCTGACACATCTGATTTGCCAATTGTTCATACTGTTGAATAAATAGTCCTACCTCATGCCAAGTATACTATGGAAGAAACATTCCTAGGAATGTATATCTCTAGGTTGCTACAGATATTCAAGGATCATTTCTTTCCTCAAAAAAAATAGTTTTCTTTTTAAATCCATAAGTTCTTTGTCAAGTGTTTGATAGAAACTCTGGGATTATGTACTGAAAAGGATAAAAGAGATGACTTCGATCAGGAAATGTTGTTGACAGTCATTACTCATCAGCTCCCTCACCTATGAAAGGAGCTTCCTGTCGTCTCTGTCAGGCTGTAAGTGTGAGTAGAGCTGCACCTGATGAGTATGTCAGCATGAGTTTGCTTCAAAATATACTTCCGAGGTAGGTAAGTAATTTATCCATGGCGCCTTGGAGAGACTCTTTTGCCCTTGGCTGGGACCACCCTTGATCATAAGTGTTGTAGCAGCGACTCTCAGTCTCGGATCTCAGTTTATACCTGGAGCTCTTTAGTCTCAGAAAGAACAAACCTCGATGTTCCCGGACCATTTCTGAACACGATTAAATGTTAATTGCTTAAGCTCCACACAACAGTAGTAATACTGTTTTGATTTCCATTCACATATGTTGATCCAACAAAACATCAATTGAGTCTATTAACAGATTCAGTGGCGTATTTGAGCACTGGAGTGAAAATGGTTTTGTGATGATTATTAAATGTGAAAAAAAATGAATTCCTAGTGTGAGAAACTTAATATTCAGTAAATGTTCCAAGTCATATCTTGCACTCTTATGCAAGGGAATGGGGTTTTGCATGTACCTTACGAACAGTTTAAGGACAGCCCTTAGGGTCTAGGAAGTGTGAACCATTGTTGGCCAATTTTTAAGAAACTGCCACAAAGCAATCAAAAGTCTTCAAAATTTATTTTCTGCAGTTTAACATCTATGAGAATTAAGACTGCAAATTAATTTTTATAGTATTACATCTCTCTTACATATTTTAAAATTGAACATGGTAACTGTATCCTTCTTCTGGGATGTATAGATAAGAAGAGTCACAGTTCCCACCTCTGGAGTCTAGAATGGGTTACCATAAAGGAGTAATGAGGGAAAGTTAGAGACAATGTAGCCTAAGAAGCTACAAGTCAGAGATTAAACCCACCTTTAGTACAGGAAAGGAGGATAGACAATAGCTAGGTACTGAGGGAACTATGAGAACAGAAGCTGCTCATAAAATGTATGAGCTCCTAGGCACACATGGGTATAGAACATTTAGTAAGACTGAGATCAGCAACTTCCTCTGGCAGTCCAGTGCTGGACTCCGTGCTTCCAGTGCAGGGAGCGCCAGTTCAGTCTCTGGTCTGGGAACTATGTCCAACATGCCATGCAGTGAGGCAAATTAATTAATTTAAAAAAAAAAAATGATTTCAGCATCCTTGAGTGGGACACAAGCAGTGAACCTGGCTCCTCAGTCAGGTGATCAGTACTTCTGGCTGTCCTGGGACCAAGAGGTTCAGAGATGTGTAGGCTGCCTGCATGGACTTGTGTTTGGGGATTATATCCAGCTTCTGTCGGACTTTGTCAGGATGCCCTAAATGTCCTGTTTATAAAAAAGAAGAAGAAGAAAAAGGAAAGCATAGCATTCTTCTATGAGCAGTTTTATTTCTCTTACCAAAAAAGTCATGCATTTCTTTTTCTCCTATATGAGTTACACATTAAAAAAATTAGTATTTCTAGGAAATATCACCTTATGCTCATTTTGGGCTTCCCTGGTGGCTCAGCTGGTAAAAATCCACCTGCAATGCAGGAGACCTGGGTTCCCTGGAAGATCCTCTGGAGAAGGGAGTGGCTACACACCCCAGTATTCTGGCCTGCAGAATTCCAAGGACTGTATCATCCATGGGCTGCAAACAGTCTGACATGACTGAGAGACTTTCACTTCACTTCACTTCATGATCATTTGAAATATTGTTTGCTGTTACTTTTTCTTATTTTAGATTCAAACCATTGCCCTCCTCTTTAAATAAATCTCAGCTAGGAAAACAATGGCATTTTTAGTCAGGTAACTTTATGCCTACCTTTTTTTACCGCTTTCACTTTGAGAAATAAAATTGCCTACAAAATTTATGATATTGCAATTTTTGAGGTTATGTGTTGAATGGCTCCTTTTTTCATGGCTACTCACACTCATTATAAAAACAAATAGTTTTTACTTTCTCTTAGCTAATTGTCTACTTGAGTATCCCGCTATCAAACCCCTTAGGCTTCAAAGGAACATTAAACATTATATAGCTCATCTACTCTTATATTACTGAATCTACAGCATTTCTCCTAAATATCTATGTGGTCTGAATTGATACTTCAGGGAATGAGAACACATTACCTTTTGAGGTGGTCTAGTCTTTGTTTAGAGAATCTGACCTGTTAGGCAGTTATTATTGAACAAAATCTCTCTCCAACAAAATTGGGGACCCATAATAAAGTCCTTTCTAGTCCTTTCTCTTCAATTATTTTCATGTTACTATCATGGACCCTATGTCTCACCTATCAAGTCTTTTCTTTGTATCTTTCTCACATCTACACATCTTTCAACTAAATATTGTTTTCAGTTCTTTCACCATTTTGTCACTCTCTTCTGGTCACTCTTGTGGATGCATATTATGTTAAGTGTAGCATCTATACCTGATCACATTGTCCAGAACAAAATAGAAGGAATTGCTACTTTGCTGGTTCTGTTAGAATATCCTAAAATGCTATCAGACTTTTTGGTGGTCATATTTACTGCCTCCATTCACTGTGCTCATTGTTTATTAAAACTCTTCAACCTTCATGTTTCTTACAGTTCTTAAGGAATAGCTTTTTTTCTCAACTTAGGTGCTCAAGGAAACATCTGCCACAAATTGCTACTTAATAGGCAGTTTGTGACTATCAAAGAATCTTTCTACTTTCCTATAGTTACTCTCATAAGTTCTTGTGTCCATATATAAGGTTGGAGGCTCCAAAAAAAATTCACTTTGCATTTGTTATTTTTGCAGTTTTTAACCCTTAATTTTGATGCTTTGTGATGGGTTAGCAAAAATCCTTTTAAAGTAAAACTAAAATGAGGTCACTGAAATACAAATGCTATGCCTTTGAAAGAGTACCTTAAGCTAGGTATATATTCCTAGTTTGCCTAAAATTATAGCTTCTTTGACATTTCTATCAAGTGCAAACCGTGAGGACCCTTCATTTCTTTTACTTTTTGTGCTTTACTTTAATACTCATATAAAGGCAGCCCTAAAACTAGTGACTATTACAGTACAAATGTAACTTTTATTACAGCTCTCTCTTGTTCTGGGTCCTAACTGGATGAAGATATGTGGAATTTTTAGTTTGTTTTTGCTCTTTTTATAATTACAGCGCTTGTATTCAAAGCCAATACACTTTCTTTTTATTTGTGTTATTAATTTTGTAAGCCCCAAACTAAGGATAATTCTATCATGTTCATATATGCTGATTTGCTCTCAATATGCACAACCAAAATAGAATTGATATTTTTAAAATCAGTGGAACAATCAAGTGAAACAAATTACTTTTGGCAATTATGATCATTCTAAGATTTGTCAGGTAGCTTTAGCAACTGAACTTGTCTAAAATGTTTCCTATCATGGTTCAGAAATACAAGAGTCATTAAACATAAAGCACAATTCAAATCGTGTTCTTGCTCTGGTCCACTGGTATCAATAGCAGCAGAAAAAAATATAGCACATACCAGTTATTAGTATGAAGGACAGATCTGAGAACAGGCCTGGTAAGAAGCATGTATTTACAGAGACAAAGTTTAAAATTATAGATAACAGCCACGTATAAGGAAAGTTTTCTATTATACTTGACCCTTGAACAACACCAGTTTAAACTGTCTGAGTCCACTTATACATAGAATTTTTTTCAGTAGTATCGCTAAACATTATAGTACTACGCAGTCTTGGTTGGTTGAATCTGCAGATGTGGAAGTTTGGATGGAAAGAAACCATGGATATGGAGAAATCCTAGATATGGAGAGTTGACTATAAGTTACATACAGATTTTCAACAGCAGGGAGGGTTGATACTCAAAAGGGTCAACTGTATATGTAGTATGCACATATTATTCCTGGAAGTCATTTCTAGATAATAAAGAGCACTGTTATCAATTGTAAAGTACATATCTATATTTCTGTGTGTAATACATCTGGAAGACCTCTCTGAGATATCCAATTATGTTCTCTACTGACACATTTTCTCTTAAACTAGTATTTTATACTTGGTTAACCATTAAGAATTATTTCAGTTCTAAACAAGTTCTTTGGCAACTCAAAACACAAATTAGTTTGGAAAACAAAAGAATAAGTATAATTATAAAATATTAGCATTCTAACCTTAATGTATATCATTCTAATCAGTTTATAGCAGCTAATTACAACATCCATCATTTGAATGAACAAAATATTGCTTTGTTTTGACAGTACAGGTACAAATATTACATCATACATGAATTAAATTTAGACAGAATCAACTAAGGTGACTCAGAAAAGGGGAGATATTTAAATATGTCAGAGTCTGATATTTCACTCAGTGAGTATAATCTCCAAGGTCTGACTCTATTGCAATTCAGAGGTATTTCATATTTAAGTTGTATAGCATATAAATACATACATTTCAAGTTTCTATTAATGCATTTTTCTTGTTGTAGGAAAAAAGTAAAGCACTTCTACTATTTTTCTTATAATAAATCTCATACTTAAGTAACAGTAGTGCTAAATATTGTTGTGTGTGTAGATATATATATATGTATGTATATAGTTCCAAAAATATGGTGAATTCAATGTTGTTACTATTATCCCATTCTCAACATTGAAAACCTGAGCTAAAAAAGGGATGTGTCTAGTCAAAGGTCACAATATTCATATGAATGTTGACCACAATCAAATTGGCTCTAAAATCTTCCCTATTAACTACTGTACTCACTCAATATATAAGTAAGTTCACGTGTATATGTTCACTATGCAAATTACTTCATACACCTGGGGTGTTTGACTTTCTACAGTTTATATATTTTAGAGGAATTATATGGTCATCTTAGTTTGGGCTGCTATAATACAATACATAGAGTGGCAGCAGTCTTAAAGAGAAATTAATTTTCTCACAGTCATGGAGCCTAGGAAGTCAGAGATCAAGGTGCTAGCATGACTTCTCTCTTATGTATGAGCTATAATACAATACATAGAGTGGCAGCAGTCTTAAAGAGAAATTAATTTTCTCACAGTCATGGAGCCTAGGAAGTCAGAGATCAAGGTGCTAGCATGACTTCTCTCGTATTCTTCCTGGTTTATAGATGACCGCCTGCTTCCTGTGTCCTCTTGTGGAGGAAAGAGCAAGAATAAGCTCTGTGGTGTCTCTTCTTCTAATAATACTATCCCATCATGAGATTTCCACCCTCCTGTCTATACCTGCTGCTGCTGCTGCTGCTAAGTCCCTTCAGTCGTGTCCGACTCTGTGCGACCCCATAGATGGCAGCCCACCAGGCTCCCCCGTCCCTGGGATTCTCCAGGCAAGAACACTGGAGTGGGTTGCCATTTCCTTCTCCAATGCATAAAAGTGAAAAGTGAAAGTGAAGTCGCTCAGTCATGTCCTACTCTTTGCAACCCCATGGACTGCAGCCTACCAGGCTCCTCCATCCATGGGATTTTCCAGGCAAGAGTACTGGAGTGGGGTGCCATCGCCTTCTCCGCCTGTCTATACCTAATTATGTCCAAAAGGCCTCCTTTCTAACTACCACTGTGTTGAGGATTAGGGCTTCAACATAATGGGTTTGGGGAGGACATAACACCATTCAGAGCAATGGTGGATTGTCAATGTCTGTGTTGATGCACCATATTTTGTCCATCTTTGTATCCCATGACTCCTACAGTAGGGTTTTGCATATTCTATACTCAGTAAAGATATAGATTGCTTATCAAAACTAATCATAATAATCAAAATTATTTTAAGCTCATTATTCCTAATTCCAAACCTAGAAAATATATTTTAAGATCACCATATTGACTTTACTGAAACTCTTGAAGAGGGCCCTATTAAGAATTACATTAGGGTGACAGTGGATACTGGGATTATCTCTGGCCAATTGGGATGCATGGTCAGCCTATGTGCATGAAAGTAGAACTCTGAGGTGCAAAAATTGGTCCAGATGGGAAACTTGAACAGGTTCTCTGTCTGCAAAGACTGTGCTTTTGTAATTTTATATCATAGCAATAGAATCAAGAACCATTAATGTTTTAATCGTTAACATTAACATAAAGACTTTCAGTCAGTTCAGTTCAGTCGCTCAGTCATGTCCGACTCTTTGCAACCCCATGAATTGCAGCACACCAGGCCTCCCTGTCCATCACCAACTCACGGAGTTCACTCAGACTCATGTCCATCGAGTTGGTGATGCCATCCAGCCATCTCATCCTCTGTCATCCCCTTCTCCTCCTGCCCCCAATCCCTCCCAGCATCAGAGTCTTTTCCAATGAGTCAACTCTTCACATGAGGTGGCCAAGGTACTGGAGTTTCAGCTTTAGCATCATTCCTTCCAAAGAAATCCCAGGGCTGATCTCCTTCAGAATGGACTGGTTGGATCTCCTTGCAGTCCAAGGGACTCTCAAGAGTCTTCTCCAACACCACAGTTCAAAAGCATCAATTCTTTGGCACTCAGCTTTCTTCACTGTCCAACTCTTACATCCATACGTGACTACTGGAAAAACCATAGCCTTGACTAGATGGACCTTTGTTGGCAAAGTAATGTCTCTGCTTTTGAATATGCTATCTAGGTTGGTCAAGCTATTATTTTCTGTTAGAGTTACAAACCACTGGTAACTGTGACTTCACAACACCCACTAGTTAAACTTAAGAACCTGATGGGAAGTTCTTCTAGTTTTAACTGGAATTGGCTATTTCATTTGGGATCACACGTGTCTTCAGAGTTAGCAAGTTGGAATGGCATCTTGTTGGTCCTGCATGATCTGACCAAAGACAGATAATCTGGTGGTGGGTTGGCTGTTGGCCAAAACCCTCAGCGTCAGAGTGACAGCCTGGCATGTTTCTGATTCTCTGGCAGGCTGGTTTGAACTTGCTCACATGTCAGGGTTTGAAGTGCGGCAAGTGGGGATAATCCCAAATGTGAAAGCAGTGTTCAGATCTGCTTGAGTCACATCAGCTATTGTCCCACTAGTCAAAGCCAAACACAGGATTGAACCCAAAATGGATGTGGAAAGAGATAGCCAAGAGCATGGGTACAAGCAGCTTGGAAGAAATTGGAGGCCATTTCTGTAACGGTCCTCCACAGAAACCCTCTGGTCATTGTTTTCACATTTGAGGAAATATAAGACCCTAGGAGGTCAAGGAACTCCAGCAAAACCACACAGCTAATTGGTATATTGCCCTGAGTCAAAAATAGTATGATGCTTTAGACCCACTTAAGTACCAAGGGAATTTGAAAAATGTTTCTTCCGAGTACAAAAATTTATTTTGTATAATTTTTATTCTACTCTGCTCATCAAAATTATTCATTTAAAGTGGACATCTAAACCCCTAAAACTGTTATGAGTCAAGGTTGTTATCTTTTTCTAACATAGTTCTGTGAATATACAAAATATTTTAAATGATATAAAAGAGAGATTTCTCTTAAAATATGGAATTTGATGTTTCTTTTATGATATTTTGCTCCCTTAAAATCATTTTAAATGATTTTTCCTTTAAATTTCCTGGGCAATGAAAGACATGCAAGGAAAATATAAGTTGATTCATTAGGAAGTACTACTATCAAACAGTAATTTAAGCTGTACTTTTGGTCTGTTGGTGAATGAGTTTGCCATCTTTGTTGACACTAAACTTTAAGAATGTACGGTGTATGTTGGTATTTTTAGTATTAATGTCAGTGCTTACACTTTCCTAAACCATTGTAATAATTGCTAATAAGCTTGTTTGTAGTCAAGGGCCTGAGACCTGTCACAGAAAGCATTACTACATACTTTTTGCTTGGCAGTAATGGAATAGGAGATTCAGGGAAAGACAGAGAGACATCAAACACCAGCAAAGACAGTTTGACTATTTTGAGGACCATCTCAAGACAGAATTTAGCCTGACTAAATCTAGAATTAGGGTTAAAGCACATAGTAGCTTCTCATTAATCAATTTATTTTATTGCTTTCTTGACCACATTGCAAGATTGTATTAGTCAACTAGGCTACCATAGTAAATACCCCAGACTGAGTGGCTTCCTCTCCTTGGATTTCTTCTCTCTCCCTCTTCTCAGTGTTTACATGGTCTTTTCTCTATGTCCGCACACTTCTGGTTCTCTTCCTCTTTAATAATCCGGTTGAATTATAGACTTTTCTCTCATGACCTCTTTTAATCTTAATTACCTTTTTTAGGTCTATCTCCAAGTATAATCACTGGGAGTTAGGGCTTCAATCTGTGAATTTTTAGGGCGAGGGAAGACACATTTAGTCCATAATACACATTATAACAAAAATTTGGACCCTGGTTAACAAAGATGAATGTTATGATTTTCCTCAATAGTATATTATCTCCCCCTTATGTAGTTATTTATTAATATGCAAACTTTCCATCATTTTTAACTATCCATATTTATATACTGATATTTTTCTTTCATATTCAACTCTTGGAGTTCTTTTCTTAAAGTGTCTGTATTTTGGATTTTCTCCAGTTTTTTCTTATTTTTAACTAATGTTAACTGAATTTTGGTTCAGCTAAAATATGAGCTATATTTCAAAAACTGACCTTATTAACATTTTTTAATAACCCCCATCAAACTTTGATGCATCTACAATTATTTCATATTTTTATCTATTTGTGTACATTTAGGAAGCATTAGGAAGAGAAATTTTTGCTTAACTGTCTCTTGTGATGGTTTGTGTGTTTTGTATTATTTTGAAGTTTTGATGTTTTCACATTAATGAGACAGCAAAGGGGAATCAGGAAAGCTCCTTCAGTCCCATGCCTCTTCCACTAACTTTATCTTTGGCAGAGGAAAATGAATCAGACCCACTCACATGCATTTTATAAATTTATATACCATCTTTGAAATATTTGAATGTTCATATGAGAGACATACTTTATAGCCAACTTTCTGTCATCCATACTAACACATAGAATAGGTCTTGTCTGGATAATTCACAATAACCCCAAATCCCCACATTGTAAATAATAATTTTGTAGAAGGATGTAGTCAAGTAAAAAGGTAAATCATGTGTTAAATATAAAAGATTTAACATATGATTTACCTTTTAACTAAAGATTTAAATCTAAAGATTTAAAACATAACTTATCTTTTAACTTGTTAACTACTTCTTGCTATAAAATTATTATTTACAAATTATCTGGTCAAAGGACATTATGAACAACAGAGGGGATTAGGTACTTCGCTGGTGGTCTAGTGGTTAATTAAGACTTTGCCCTCCAGTGCTGGGGGTGTGGGTTTGATCTTTGGTCAGGGAGCCAAGATCTCACTTGCCTCATGGCCGAAAAACCAGAACATAAAACAACAGAAGCAATATAGTAACAAATTCAATTAAAAACTTTAAAAGTGGTCCACATCAAAAAAAATATTTTAAAAATTTACAAATTATCTTGTCAAAAGGACATTATGAACAACAGAGGGTAATCACAGTTATAGCTGAGTAGTTTATCTGTAAATGGTTAGAGATGATAGTATTGCTTAAACAAAGAATATATTATATTTAAGGCCAATTGTGATTTTAAAAAAAAACAGCTTGAGCAATGTACAAATATACCTTTCTTTCAAGTAAGAAATGATCAAGTAAATATTGCAGATCCAGCATGGGATGCCTGCCCCAAGTGTCAGAGACTAAGGCACCTGTCTTTTTATTCCATTGCACATATCCTTGCTCTCTAGTTCAAGAGAACTACAGTCCTTGAAAAATGATGGTGGATGGAACTGAGAAATGGATAAAGGGGTCATGTGCACTATTTCCTAAAAGAGGTTCTTGAAAGCCTCTACATACTTCTCCTTCCAGCTCAGTTGTCAAACTGACGAATGAGCTGCTATCAGCGATGCATGATTGCTGTCAGCTGGAAAATAAACTCTATTCTGGGCAGCCATGTATCCAGTTAAGAACTATATTCTGAAAGAAAGAAAGGACAGATACAGCGGACAACTGGCAATCACTACCACTGTGCATCCCTTTTGCACTCAAATAGCCGTGTACAGTTGATCCTTCAACATCTTGTGTTTGTAGGTCACCTTTTCATGGATTTTTCTCGATAGTGAATATTACAAGTGTCTCAGTAGTAAAGAATCCATCTGCAATGCAGGAGATGCAGGTTCAGTCTCTGGGTCAGAAAGATCCCCTGGAGAAGGAAATAGCAACCCTCTCCAGTATTCTTGCCTGGGAAATCCCACAGACAGAGGAGGCTGACGGACTACAGTCCATAGGGTTGCAAAAGAGTCAGACTAAACAACAACAAATGAGCGACTAAACAACAACAAATACGATCTGCAGTTGATTGACTCCACAGATGCAAAACCTTGGATTTGAAGGGGTGGTCTATATGGAGGGCTGACTGTAAGTTATACATAGATATTCTATTGCATTAATGTCTGTGCCGCTAATCCTGATGTTGTTCAAGGATCAGCTATAGATATTTTTCCCCACACACATAAAACGATAGTAACTCCCTCCACAAGAAAAATGACCCAGAAGCTCATCAAGTTACTACATCCAGTTTTTGTTGTTCAGTCTCTCAGTCATGTCTGACTCTGTGCAACCCCATGGCTATAGCACGCCAGGCTTCCCTGTCCTTCACCATCTCCTGGAGCTTGCTTAAACTCATGTACATTAAGTCAGTGATGCCATCCAAACGTCTCATCCTCTATTGTCCACTTTTCCTCCTGCCTTCAATCTTTCCCAGTATCAGGGTCTTTTGCAATGAGCTGGCTCTTTGCATCTGGTGGCCAGAGTACTGGAGCTTCAGCTTTAGCATTAGTCCTTTCAATGAATATTCAGAGTTGGTTTCCTTTAGGACTGACTGGTTTGATCTCCTTGCAATCCAAGGGACTCTCAAAAGTCTTCTCCAACACCACCATTCAAAAGCATCGCTTCTTTGGTGCTCAGCCTTCTTTATGGTCCACTTCTCACATCCATACATAACTACTGGAAAAACCAAAGCTTTGACTAGATGGACCTTTGTCAGCAAAGTAATGTCTCTGCTTTTAATAAGCTGTTTAGGTTTGTCATAGCTTTTCTTCCAAGAAACAAGTGTCTTTTAATTTCATGGCTGCAGTCACCATCTGCAGTCATTCTGGAGCCCAAGAAAATAAAGTCTGTCACTGTTTCGCCATCTATTTGACATGAAGTGATAGGACCAAATGCCACGATCTTCATGTTTGAATGCTGAGTTTTAAGCCTGCTTTTTCACTCTTCTCTTTCACCTTCATGAAGAGTCTGTTTAGTTCCTCTTTGCTTTCTTCCATAAGGGTAGTGTCATCTGCCTATCTGAGATTATTGCTATTTCTCCTGGCAATCTTGATTCCAGCTTATGATTCATCCATCTAGCATTTCACACGATATATTCTGCATATAAGGTAAATAAGCAGAGTATCAATATACAGCCTTGATGTACTCCTTTCCCAATTTTGAACTAGTCTGTTGTTTCACGTCCAATTCAGAGTTGATATTTTTTGATGATATGTAGCTTTCTCTATGTGGTTGTGGCTTGTCATAGTCCAGTGAAGCAAACTTAAAAGGTAGGTACTTCCCTTGTGGTCCAGTGGTTAAGAATCCATCTGCCAGTTCAGGGGACATGAGTTTGATCCCTGCTCCGGGAGATTCTGCACGCTGGGGTGCAGCTAAACCTGTGTACTACAGCTATTGTGCTACAACTGCTTGCTCTAAAGACCAGGAGCTACAACTAGCGAATAGCCCCTGCTCACCACAACTAGGGAAAGCATGTAAGCAGCAATGAAGATGCAGTACTGCCAAAATAAATAAATAATAAATTAATGTTAAAAATTAAAAGGTAGATTATTTGCTTCCACATATACAATATATGAGGTCTTTCCTGGTGGCTTGGGCTTCCTGGATAGCTCAGTTGGTAAAGAATCCATCTGCAATGCAGAAGACCCTGGTTCAAGTCCTGGGTCGGGAAGATCCGCTGGAGAGGGATAGGCTACACACTCCAGTATTCTTGAGCTTGTCTTGTGACTCAGCTGGTAAAAAATCCACCTGCAGTGCGGGAAGCCTGGGTTTGATCCCTGGGTTGGGAAGATCCCCTAGAGAAGGGAAAGGCTGCCCACTCCAGTGTTCTGGCCTGGAGAATTCCATGGACTGTATGATCCATGGGGTCACAAAGAGTCGGACATGACTGAGCGGCTTTCACTTTCTCTGGTGGTTCAGATGGTAAATAATCCACCTACAATGTAGGATATCTGGATTTGAAATGTAGGATACCTGGATTTGATCCCTAGGTCTGAAAGATCCCTGGAGGAGGGCATGACAACCCACTCAAGTATTCTTGCCTAGAGAATCCCATGGACAGAGGAGCCTTGTGGGCTACAGTCCATAGGGTCACAAAGAGTCGAACATGACTGAACATGCGTACAGGCTGAGCTCCAGCGTGGCCAATCTGCTATCCAGTGAGTCACACCATGTCCCATCCACCAAGGTCAGGCTCTCAACCCTGTGTGTGGGAGTAGGGGTTCTTCCTTGGGTACTCTGTCACAGTCCCAGGGGTAGTGACTACTCTTTATATCTGCTATTCTTAGAGTCTTTAGAATTGTCTTTATTCTTACTACCTGATTTCTCATTATTTTAACCCTTATGGTTGGCAATTCTTTATATTAAACTTTACTTGTTCAAATAACGGTGTGCTTCCTATCTCTTAAATTAGGCTTGGACTGATACAGTGGATCATGAAGAAGATAATCACAATAAAAGCTCCAATTCAGAGAAAAGAGACAATCAGGCTTACTATTCCAGTGTGCTGTGCTGTGCTTAGTCACTCAGTTGTGTCTGACTCTTCGGGACCCCATGGGCTACAGCCCACCAGGCTCCTCTGTCCATGGGCATTCTCCAGGCAAGAATACTGGAGTGGGTTGCCATGCCCTCCTCCAAGGGATCTTCCTGACCCAGGAATCGAACCAGGGTCTCCTGCATTGCAGGAGAATTCTCTACCAGCTGAGCCATCAGGGAAACCTGGAGGATTTATCAAAGCACAATGGTTAGGAAGAGCAAGAACTGTCTTCTCTCTCAATAAAAGGATTTCCTTGATTAGACCACATAGTAGCTATTGCTGTCTCACTGGAAACTGTCTTGTTCATTGGCCTTTGTGCATCCTGGTAATGGTTTCTGTTCTCCTTATCTACTGTCCATCCTAGACTGATCTAAGCTGGGCATTGGAGAGTGTGCAGCATGACTTTTAGGTGTAGCATGACTTTCTTTGTAAACCACTTCCTGTTAGTGCACATTTGTGGTCTGAAGGTTACTATAACAATTTAAAAATTATTTCAGACAGAGCTATTATGTCTGTCCCAGGAACTTGCGGCACTCTGAGACGCTGAGGACTCAAAATTAGCTTGAGTGGCATTACACTGTGAGGTCTTGACCTCACGGTTCAGGATGTCAGCATTGGTTCTGAGCAATGAATAGAAAAAGAAGCAAAGGAAGTCAAATGGTGCAGTTGCATTGTCTCTTAAGGAATATCCCAAAGCTCTTACAAGCTACTTCTCTTTACATTCTCATCTCATCACATCAGCCAAATATAGTCGCAGTGCCACAACTAATTTAATTGCAAAGGAGACTGGGAAATGTTATCTTTATTCAGAGTGGCCTTGTGTCCACTTAATAATTTTATTCATATGGAAGAAGGGATGAAATGGTCATTGGGGGACAAGTGAGAGACTGCCACATTTGGCTCCTGTGATTTGAAACACATATGGACCAATATAAGAAAAGTATGTGGCTATATACGTGCTTCTAATTATAAAGTAATACTTTTTTTTCTCATTGAACATTACAAAGCTTATCCCTCTTTAAAAAACAAAAGAGGCTGGTTAAAATATACTAAGCACTTTATGGCAATATTCAAAGAGATAATAATCATATTTAGAAGAAAACTCTTTCCTTGGTTTAGTTTTAGAAACTGGTTTCCAATTTCTGTTTTCTGTTTCAAGAATTCTAGATAGCATCTGTGTGGAAATGGCTGAGACTATTCTTTGAGATTTTAACAACATTTAGGCCCCCAGAACACCATGCATATTGTAAACTTCAAGTGGAGAGAGAGAGTGAGCTAGAGAATCAGAGAAAGAAAGAGATTTCCTTCAAGTTAGGAATAAATAAGAAACTGGAAATTTAATTCACTTATTCATTCATTCAAGGTCATCTTGCTAAGAGTGACAATCTCTTGTTCTCTAGTTTGAAACCATTTATGTCTATGGTGTAGGTCATAAAAGAAGGGAATCTAAGATGAGTCACTTCAACATTTGAATACGTACAGTGCCTGATATAACTGAGTTTTACAGAAACTGGCAACACTTTGACAGTGTGTATTTTTAAAAGCATCTTTTTTACAAAAGTCTCAAAGCACTTTGCATTTTGAAAGCTCAAAAGAAAAACGTTAGAAATCTGAAGCAGTGGGAAGCATAGATCAATTTGGGAGTGTAATTACTTCAATTATTTCTAATAAAATCATTTTGAATTAAGTGAAAATAGTCTTAAGTTTTAAACATTCATTAAGGATTAAGAGTGGCAGGCTCAAGCCTTTATCTTCCCATTAAAAAAAATGAGGCCTATTATTCTATATTGAGTTAATAGACTTTTGTGGGATTTTTTTGAGATAAAGGAAAGTATATAATTGCTTAGACTAATCAAGAGGGACAGCCAAATCCATTTTTCTTTAGTGCAGTTACATTGCAATAATCGAAAACTGAAAATATGAGACAAATTCCTTCCAGTGGTTTTAAATTTTACATGTGACTCCAACCCAATATTTCTATCCTCATTGTGAGGGTAAAACTGTCTACCCTCACTTATTTAGAAATGATTCTTAGACTTGCATTGCTTAAGAACACAAATTCTGGAGCCAATTTCAAATTCTAGTTCAAAAATTATTCAGCCACATCACCTTGGGTAATTCACTAAACTTTCTGTCTGTGCTTCAGTTTCCATCTGCAGATAACAGGAATGGTACTAGAACCTATCCTGTTGTGCTCAGGATCAAGTACGTTAATATTTCTCAGGTGTATAGAACAGTGCCTGTCACATAATTAGTGTTATTTGTGTTTAGCTATCTATTGGGTCTCACAGAGTTGGACACGACTGAAGTGACTTAGCAGCAGCAGAAGCATTGTTATTAGGTTCCTTCCAGCTCTAAAATTTTATGATTCTATTATCTTTTCTATGCGTGCATGCCCAGTCATATCTGACTCTTTGTAACTCTGTGGACTGTAGCCTGCGAGGTTCCTCTGTCCATGGGATTTTCCAGACCAGAATACTGGAGTGTGTTGCCATTTCCTACTCCAGGGGATCTTCCCGACCCAGGGATTGAACCCACGTCTCCTGAATTGGCAGGTGGATTCTTTACTACTGCACCACATGGGAAACCAAATATCTTCTTTATAATCTTCTTTATATGGAAACATAAGTTATTGATAGATTCTTGTGTTTTAGTGCATTTGTAAGCATTGACATCTTGCTACAAATAATGTGACAGCTTATGATTTCTGATATGCGATGCATACAGTAAGAAATTTGTCTTTAGAGAGCACATTCTGGAAAGGGTGCTGCTTAACTAGAAAGCCTATTTTGAGTTTGAAATGGTCAGGTAGGATCCACAAGTCCAAGTATCTGTAATGAGTAAGTAATTGTTTCCAGAACTTTAAATATATATGCATGTGTGTAGGTAAGTGTATATGTAGATACATTTACATATATACTGTTTAGTGATGTGTAGATAGAAACTTCTAATTTCTCCTAAGGAAATGGTGAAAAACTTTAGCCTGGAAGGAGGACAGAAGAAGTCTGTCTCTTTTGGAACAATCCTAGTATATCTATCTGCTGGAGATTTCTCCTCTTTGTAGGCAGTTCAGTTTTTCATTATGATTTTGTATTCAGCCACTTAGCCTGACATTGTTCAATGTTAAAAATTCAAGGTAGAGCTTTTGTTATTTTTTTGTCATTCTGTATATGTCTGTATTTACAAAGGGTACATATGTTCCCTGATAATGCCCTTTAAAGTATTGGATAACACCTGTTTTCTCCTTGGCTAGAAAACCTGATTACAGAATATGGTGATTCTCAGTTTTGATTTTGAACCATGCAAATGCATCACCTATTCATAAATTTAATCAATAATTTAAAAATACAAAAAGAAATTAAAAGATATTTTTAAAATTAAGGATTTTTGCTTAATGTGTGAAGCAGTATTAATGAAATATAAATATTAAATGGAGTTTTAATAAAAGTCTCTCCACTCACAGTTTTCAACTATTTTACTTTTACTCTCCCATAGTCTGCACTATCATCAGGATGTTTCCAAATCTAAAAATTTTAAAGTCCATTCTGCACGATAAACTTCTCTTCACTTTCATATAAATGCTGTGTTACAAATCAACAGGGTGCTTAAGGTACTGGGTGGAAGCTTAACTTGATCTTCCATTCAGTGGTAGTAAAACTTAAAGGATGCCAGATTCCCTCACAGTGAGCAATGGATCCCTGTGAGGCTGACACAATGTCTGAAAATCTCACCATTAACATTGCTCCTTGAGGGCTTTGTGGAGACAAGCATTTTAATTAGGTTAAAGCATCAGATTTCCGGGGTAAATCATTCACTACCCAAACACAATAGCATGCATTTTTCCATCTTATTAAAACTTATTAACACACAGCAGAACCCGGAGGAAATGACATGAGATAGAAAACAAGTGTATGTCTCAGAGGAATGAAGAGGGAGAGAAAGGTCAGATTCATGAGAGTTATCAGGTCCCCAGGGGGCATTTCTAGATCAAAAGGGAGCATCAAGAGTTCTCTTATAGTTTCTCTGAAACTCTTCACTATATTATTTGGGGTAGAACTTTTTTGTATGTGTCCATTTTTATGTTTTGTTTTGTTGGTTTTACTAACCGGCTTCTTAAGTCAAGAGCTACCCACATTTGATATGACCTTGTATTGTCTCTGTACTGGTTAGTGATGATCTTAAGTTGCCATTCTATCTTGGTACTGCTGCAATAACTTGCTTTTGCCACACATATGTGACAGTTTCTGTGGACTATTTATTTCAAAATAATAAATGAAAACAAAAAATATAGTCAGACAGTATGGTAATAACAGAGCAGTGCATGGAACCCTGAACATGAATAATAATCAAATCAATTTTTTAATCAGTTAAAATTTTATATGTGAAAAATAATTAGAAATCAATTAAATAGACTTCCACTTTTGACTAGCTATAGCCATTAAATATCCTAAAAATCTGCCAATTTAAAACAAATAAAATAAAGTAAAACTATCAAAAATCTAAGAACTCAAAAAAAATAAAGAACAATCAAAACAAAACACACAAACCCCCAAAATGACTGAACTCCAGAGGACTAAATTGACCCTGGGACTGCAAAACTCCTAGGTTTCAAAATGTTGAAACTTCTAAAATAAGAGATTTGCATTTTATTAGTTACACCAAAATAGGTAACAAATCCTTGATTCCATGTAATGTGAGAAATGGGACTGAGGTCTGTATTAAAATGAAATTATTACTGAGTTTCATCCATAGTAAAAGGTAGACTAGTAAAGTTGAACTCATCAAGAAAATAAGACAAGGAAATTTCTCTATCTCACCTTAGTGTCTAAGTAAAAACAAAAGTTTATCTTTAGAAATGGTAACTGAAGGCTAACTCTCATGCAACATGTTTCCATTTGAACATTATACTATTGCATAATAGGTGTACATAATCTGGCACAGTAAACCCCATGCTGATAAATTAACAGGAAAGATGTCAAACCATGGCATTTTGGGTCATTGAGCTGTGTGCTAAATCACTCAGTCATGTTCTACTCTTTGTGACCATATGGACTGTAGCCCACCAGGCTCCTCTGTCCATGGGATTCTCCAGGCAAGAATACTGGAGTGGGTTGCCATGCCCTCCTCCAGGGATTTTCCTGAACCGGGGATTGAACCTGCATCTCTTATATCTCCTGCATTGGCAATTGGTTCTTTACCACTAGCACCACCAAATTCTCTCTGGAGGAATCTCATCAGGTTCAATGGGTTTTTATCTCATGAATGTAAGAAGGGTTCAGTGTTGAAAAACCAATCAAGATAACTCACTATGTTGAGAAAATTCATCATCATATAAATTGATGGAGAAAACTCATTTAACAAAGTCCAGCATCTCTTCTTGAACATTCTTGGAAAGCTAGGAAGGGAGAGACACTTTATAAGTCTCATAAAAGTCATGTACAAAAAAATTAAAGCCAACAAAATACTCAATGATGTAACACCAAATTATTTTCTCCTAAGATCTCTTAATACATTTTCCCTTAAGGAGCAAGGCAAGGATTATCCACCCTCACCACTTCTACTCAGCATTATACAAAGAACTCCCAACTAGTGTAGTAAAGAAAGGAAAAGAAATAAATGGCATAGAAATTGGAAAGAAGAAATAAAAGTCTCCATATTCACAAATAACATGCTTGTCTATGTATAGAATTCCAAGGATTCTGCAAAACACAACTCCTAGTTTCCAATGTCACAAGATAGAAGGTTAACACACAAAAAACAGTTATAATTTTGTTTCCTTTTTGTTTAAAATAAAATAAATTTTAAAAATATTATTTACATTAGTTCCCCCAAATGATCAACTTAGGTGTGTATATAACAAATTATCTAAAAGGATATCTATATGTTAAAAAACACAAAATTTTGATTGAAGTAATCAAGGGCCTAAATGAATGGAGAAACATATAGTGTTCATAAATTGGAAGTCTCAATATAGTAAAGGTGACAATTTTATTTGAAGTAATGAGCTGATTAGATGCTGCAAAGGAAGATAATCAGTGAACTTAAAGACAAAACAATAGAATCATAGAATCAATCCAAAACAAACAGAATTGAAAAAAAAGACTGCAAAAGAAATGATAAGAACCTCAGTGATCTGTGGGGGAAACATCAAGTGATATGGCATGTATTTAATTAGAAACCCAGAAGAAAAAAGGTGTGAAGGAAAAAAAAAATTTAAGGAAATTAGGTCTGAAAAAAAGATGAAAACTGTAAACCATGGTTCCAGGATACTCAAAGAATTCACACACAGTAATTCCATGCCAGAACAGTTGATTATCAAATTGATTATTACTAACAATAAAGAAAGTATTTCCCTGGTTGCACAATGGTAAAGCATCTGCCTGCCAGTGCAGGAGATTCAGTAGACATGGGTTCAATTCCTGGGTTGGGAAGATCCCCCAGAGAAGGTAATGGCAACCCACTCAAGTATTCTTGCCTGGGAAATCTCATGGACAGAGAGGCCATGGTGGGCCAGTCCATGAAGTCACAAAAGAGTCAGACATAACTTAGTGACTAAATAACAACAACGTGAATGTTTAAACCACCCATGTGTGCACTTAAATGGGTTTATTATATTGGTTATAAACCATACCTCCATATGTTTATTAGAGATGAATGAATTAATGAATATAGGAATAAGTAAAAAAAATCTGAAGCAATATTTTCCTGAAGGTGTATAATTGAAAACAATATCTAAAAATTATAATAAACAGGGCAAACTCGTTATTCAATAATACTTTCAAAAATTAAATAAAAATTAAAGTGTTTTGGGAGATGCAGAGCTGATCATTTTATACAGAAGAGCAAGAATAGATGTACATGGAAGTCATAATTGTGGTTAGTTTGTACAGGTGGGATAATCAGGGTAGGCAGGAAGTTTTGATTGCAGAGATATGCTCAGGCTTCCAGCTTAGGTTCTATTTCTTGACCTGTACAGAGTTAATCTGATGATTTAGTAATAATTAAGCTCTTAGTTTTATGTATTCTTCTCTATGTGTATTATTTTTCACAGTATAATGAGAAAAATCAACTCTGGTCACCTTCACACTAGGCTCCAATCATACATACAATTCATGATAACATTGGTTTCCTCAGAGTTAACTCATATTTTTAACAATTTATGAATGTGCCTTTCTCTCACACTTTTATAGTATGCCCAGAGGTGATCTGGAGAGAGGGAGCCAGCATTCTGTACTAATTTGCCATCTTGGCAAGAAACAAAAGCTTTATGATTTTTCTTTGAAATAGGCACTTTAGCTTTTTTTGTTAACATATATACAAAGCACATAATACACCAGCTTCCTCGGTGGCTCAGGTGATAAAAGCATCTGCTTGCAATGCAGGAGACACGGGTTCGATCCCTGGGTCAGGAAGTTCCCCTGGAGAAGGAAATGGCAACCCACTCCAGTTCTCTTGCCTGAAAAATTCCATGGATGGAGGAGTCTCGTAGGCTACAGTCCATGGGGTTGCAAAGAGTCAGACACGACTGAGCGATTTTACTTTCACTTTCAATATTTGTATATTTCTATATATGTAGAATGTATTATGTATTTAGTTAATGTATAATACATAAACATATAAAGTATCCAGACATAAAATATATATGAGATACTTTGTGTATGTTTAAATATGTAATGTATATCATTGAGGACTTCTGTTCAAACCATACTTTCATAGAATAAATTTTAATGGTTTCCTGTTTTTCTTAAATATTATTACAAATATTTTATCATAATATTAACTATTTAAACATCTCTAATTTTTGGTGCCCATGTAAAATTTGAGATAATGGATGTATGTGCTGTATTTTATTTTCCCCATTTATTATTTGATAATTTTATAGTCTCTAGATTTACATTGTATATACTATGTCTAAATTAATCTTTTCACATAAAATTATAATTGTAGTAGTAGCATGGAATCTTAAATGTGGAATTATTGGAATAAAATTAAATTAAGATCTACTGGGTTAAAGATCAGCTCAGTTCAGTTGTTCAGTCATGTCCGACTCTTTGTGATCCCATGAATTGCAGCACGCCAGGCCTCCCTGTCCATCACCAACTCCCGAGTTTACCCAAACTCATGTACATTGAGTCGGTGATGAAATCCAGCCATCTCATCCTCTGTCATCCCCTTCTCCTCCTGCCCCCAATCCCTCCCAGCATAAGGGTCTTTTCCAATGAATCAACTCATCGCATGAGGTGGCCAAATTATTGGAGTTTCAGCTTCAGCATCAGTCCTTCCAATGAACACCCAGGACTGATCTCCTTTAGGATGGACTGGTTGGATCTCCTTGCAGTCCAAGGGACTCTCAAGAGTCTTCTCCAACACCACAGTTCAAGAGCATCAATTCTTCGGTGCACAGCTTTCTTCACAGTCCAACTCTCACATCCATACATGACCACAGGAAAAACCATAGAGCTGACTAGACAGAGCTTTGCTGGCAAATGTCTCTGCTGTTTAATACGCTATCTAGGTTGGTCATAACTTTCCTTCCAAGGAGTAAGCGTCTTTTAATTTCATGGCTGCAGTCACCATCTGCAGTGATTTTGGATCCCCAAAAAATAAAGTCAGCCTCTGTTTCCACTGTTTCCCCACCTATTTCCCATGAAGTGATGGGACCAGATGCCATGAATTTAGTTTTCTGAACGTTGAGCTTTAAGCCAACTTTTTCACTCTCCTCTTTCACTTTCATCAAGAGGTTTTTTAGTTCCTCTTCACTTTCTGCCATAACAGTGGTGTCATCTGCGTATCTGAGCTTATTGATATTTCTTCCGGCAATCTTGATTCCAGCTTGTGCTTCTTCCAGCCCAGCGTTTCTCATGATGTACTCTGCATAGAAGTTAAATAAGCAGGGTGACAATATACAGCCTTGACATACTCCTTTTCCTATTTGGAACCAGTCTGTTGTTCCATGTCCAGTTCTAACTGTTGCTTCCTGACCTGCATACAAATTTCTCAAGAGGCAGGTCAGGTGGTCTGGTATTTCCATTGCTTTCAGAATTTTCCAGATTCTTGTGATCCACACAGTCAAAGGCTTTGGCATAGTCAATAAAGCAGAAATAGATGTTTTTCTGGAACTCTCTTGCTTTCTCCATGATCCAGTGGATGTTGGCAATTTGATCTCTGGTTCCTCTGCCATTTCTAAAACCAGCTTGAACATCTGGAAGTTCATGGTTCATGTATTGCTGAAGCCTGGCTTGGAGAATTTTGAGCACTACTTGGCTTGGAGAATTTTGAGCATTACTTTACTAGTGTGTGAGATGAGTGAGATCGTGCAGTAGTTTGAGCATTCTTTGGCATTGCCTTTCTTTGGGATTGGGATGAAAACTGACCTTTTCCAGTCCTGTGGCCACTGCTGAGTTTGCCAAATTTGCTGGCATATTGAGTGCAGCACTTTCACAGCATCATCTTTCAGGATTTGAAATAGCTCAACTGGAATTCCATCACCTCCACTAGCTTTGTTTGTAGTGATGCTTCCTAAGGCCCACTAGCCTTCACATTCTAGGATGTCTGGCTCTATGTGAGTGATCACATGATTGTGATTATCTGGGTCATGAAGATCTTTTTGGTACAGTTCTTCTGTGTTTCTTTCCATCTCTTCTTAATATCTTTTGCTTTTGTTAGGTCCATACCCTTTCTGTCCTTTATCGAGCCCATCTTTGCAAGAAATTGTTCCCTTGGTATCTTTAATTTTCTTGACGAGATCTCTAGTCTTTCCCATTCTGTTGTTTTCCTCTATTTCTTTGCATTGATCATTGTGGAATGCAGCATGTGGTCTACTGGAGAAGGGAATGACAAACCACTTCAGTATTCTTGCCTTGAGAACCCCATGAACAGTATGAAAAGGCAAAATTATAGGATACTGAAAGAGGAACTCCCCAGGTTGGTAAGTGCCCAATATGCTACTGGGGATAGTGGAGAAATAACTCCAGAAAGAATGAAGGGATGGAGCCAAAGCAAAACAATACTCAGTTGTGGATGTGACTGGTGATAGAAGCAAGGTCTGATGCTGTAAAGAGCAATATTGCATAGGAATCTGGAACGTTAGGTCCATGAATCAAGGCAAATTGGAAGTGGTCAAATAGGAGATGGCAAGAGTGAATGTCAACATTCTAGGAATCAGCGAACTAAAATGGACTGGAATGGGTGAATTAAACTCAGATGACCATTATATCTACTACTGTGGGCAGGAGTCCCTCAGAAAAAATGGAGTAGTCATCATGGTCAACAAGAGAGTCCGAAATGCAGTATTTGGATGCAATTTCAAAAATGACAAAATGATCTCTGTTTGTTTCCAAGGCAAACCATTCAATATCACAGTAATCCAAGTCTATGCCCCAACCAGTAACACTGTAGAAGCTGAAGTTGAATGGTTCTATGAAGACCTACAAGACCTTTTAGAACTAACACCCAAAAAAGATGTCCTTTTCATTATAGGGAACTGGAATGCAAAAGTAGGAAGTCAAAAAACACCTGGAGTAACAGGCAAATTTGGCCTTGGAATACAGAATGAAGCAGGGCAAAGGCTAGTAGAGTTTTGCCAAGAGAATGCACTGGTCATAGCAAACACCCTCTTCCAACAACACAAGAGAAGACTCTACACATGGACATCACCAGATGGTTAACACCAAAATCAGATTGATTATATTCTTTGCAGCTAAAGATGGAGAAGCTCTATACAGTCAGCAAAAACAAGACCAGGAGCTGACTGTGGCTCAGATCATGAACTCCTTATTGCCAAATTCAGACTTAAATTGAAGAAAGTAGGGAAAACCACTAGACCATTCAGATATGACCTAAATCAAATCCCTTATGATTGATTATACAGCAGAAGTGAGAAATAGATTTAAGGGACTAGATCTGATAGACAGAGTGCCTGATGAACTATGGACTGAGGTTCGTGACATTGTACAGGAGACAGGGATCAAGACCATCCCCATGGAGAAGAAATGCAAAAAAGCAAAACGGCTGTCTTGGGAGGCCTTACAAATAGCTGTGAAAAGAAGAGAAGCGAAAATCAAAGGAGAAAAAGAACGATATAAGCATCTGAATGCAGAGTTCCAAAGAATAGCAAGGGTTAAAGATAGGATATTTTAAAAATTGTTGATACTTTGTAATGGATTTCCTTCCAGATAAATTTTAACAATTTAAACTTTTAGCTATAATATGTAAGGATATCTATTTTAGCATACGTAAAAAATGTAAACAGTTGTAAAACTTTCTCACTTTGACAGTTTAAAAAGTATATCTCTGGTTTGCATATTTTACTGCCATTGAAATTGACATTTTAAATTTTTTATGTATTTGTTTCATTTTAATTGAAGTATATTTGACATAATTAAGGTACATACCATGTTTATTTGATATATTTATATCTTGTAATGTGATTGCTGTTGTACTTATAGTTAGCACCTTCATCACATCACATAATTATCATTTCTTTTTTGTGGTGGGGATAATTAATATCTAGTGTCTTAAGTTTTATGGTTATGATACAATATTGTTATCTGTATTCACTATGTGGCACACTAGATCTCTAGGACTTGTCTCTTAGCTGCAAGTTTGTACCCTTAAATAATTTCTCCCTTATGCCTCTACCACCCAGCCCCTGGTAGCCACCATTTTACTCTTGGTTTTTATGAGGTTTTTTTTTTCTTTTTTTTTAAATTTATTTTTTGTATTATTTAGATTCTGCATATAAGTGCTATCATATAGTATTTATCTTTGTGTGATTTACCTCACCCATCATATGTTCCACCCACTCAAGTTCCATCTATGTTGTGGCAATTGGCAGGACTTCCTTCTTCCTCACGCCTGAATACTTTTTCACTGTATGCACATACCATATCATCTTTATCCACTCATCTGTTGACAGGCAATTAGGTTGTTTCCATATCGTGTATATTGTGAATAATGCAGCAGTGCATTATATATATATATATGGGAGTGCATATATCTCTTTGATATTTTGTTTTCATTTCCTTTCAATGTATACTTAGGTGTAGAATTGCTGGATCATGTGGTAGTTCTATTTTTAATTTTTTGAGGAACCGCTGTCTTGTTTCCATAGTGACTGAAGCAATTTCAATCCTACCAGAAGTGTACAATGGTTCCCTTTTATCCACATCTTCACCAATACTTACTAGGTATTGTCTTCTTGATGATAACCAAAGGAATTAAATAGACCTTTCCCCAAAATGACATCCAAATGGCTTCCCTAGTGGCTCAATGGTAAAGAATCTGCCTGCCAATGCAGGAGTTGCAGGAGACATGGGTTCAATCCCTGGGTTGGGAAGATCCCCTGGAGTAGGAAATGGCAACCCATGCCAGTATTCTTGTCTGGAAAATTCCATAGACAGAGGAGCCTGGCAGACTACTGAGCATGTACACACACACACAAACACACACACACACATACATATATACAAACACACACACACATGCATACCTACAGGTATATATATGCACATACACACAAGTAAGAATCTAATATTATTTTGCTTTGAACATCATTTATTTATGGATAAAACAGTTTTTTATTTATTTGAGATGCTCTTTATTATTTTATTTTTTCTATAAAATAAAATCTCTGTGTGTGTTTTCTGTTCTTTAGATATTTATACACACATGTATCTAAAAAACTTTTAAGGCATCTATCATATTGAATAGGTTTAGAAAGACATATATAAATGAAGCATCATTGAAAAAACTTTGAAGAAAGAATGAGAAAAATTATTGTACCAGATAACCTGGGCAATGTTATAGTGGTGATTTAGTATAAAAGCAAGATATGCAGATTAAGGTAGGAAAGAAAAAGTGTAGCATTATATATTTCACATACTAAACATAAAGACGCTGTTAACTGAGTGTTTACTACATACAAGATATTGTAAAGTATATTACATGTATTATCTCACTGATTCTAATAAAATCCAGGATCTCCTTTTTACAAATTGGAAAACCAAGACTTAAAAACTTAATTTCCCTTGTCAGAAAAAGTTCGGAGTAGGCCTCAAATCCAAATCTATCTGACTCCAAAGCCATCATCTTAACTGCTGTGCTATACTACTTTTGTGAGATTATAGAAAACATAAAAGTTTATCTAGTGAGACAAATATTCTCCTGCCCCTGTATTCTAGATGAAATTTATTATGTGGATGTTGAGTAACAATGATGGATAATGTCTTCAACACACATTTTACAGAAAACGGAGTAACATTTTAAAAATGGTCATTTCTTGTATCAGCTTTTGATAACAGCTTAGTTCATAACATTGAATTATAACTTAGTGCAGGCATTTCTATGGACAACAAGGCTGAGAAAGCGCAGATATGTTGCTATCTGGGATCAACTTGGCTCAGGAATGTGTATATCATATGCCCATCCTAGGAAGAGCCATAGAGAATCAGAAAGTAGGGCTTAATTTTTAAAAATTATCAGATAAATAGCAGATTCTGTTAGTGAGGAAAACAAGTCATACAGAAAAGTCAATGTAAGTTAGCAGTTATCTATCTTCAAAATAACCAAGATAGTTTCCTAATGAAAGAGCACAACTGAGAACTGAAGCTGGGTTGATTACTTGTTCTCTGTATGTGAAATTTTGAGTCATGTGGAATTACACTTAGTGCCAAGTTAAAAAGTGCCAGGATTAAAGGGTTTCGGAAGCCTGATTCACCACTATAGCCCAACACTCAGGAAGTGCTGGGCATAGAACATATGTTAGGTAAATATTTCTGCAATAAATTAATTAATAATAGCATGAAAGAATGAATGGAGGGTTTCCCAAGGACGTCATTTTTTTTAAAGAGCTATGTGTGTATCTTTCCGCTCAGTTTTGAGATCACATTAAGATCTTTGACAATATCTGAAGATGTGATTGTGTTTTCATTTTTGTTAATAACTTTCACTAATGGGAGTTTTTCCTTTAACTAATAATGTAACAGTTATATACATACACTGTAGTAAATTGTTCTTTGTACTTAACATCAATAAATCTTCATCAAAACCATTATAAAATTTATTTTTTCACAGTTAGAAAAACATAAAGGCTCAGAAGGGTTAAGCATCTTGTTCTATGTTGTACAGCTGTGAGAAGCTAGGGTTTTGTCTGTCTTCCCAAGCCCAAACCCTTTATGATTCTACAAACCAATTATGGAACCACATTTTCTTTCTTTTGTGTCTTTGAGAAATGTTAAGTATAAATGTTTCAAATCATACTAAAATTTAAAGTAAATCCTCTTTTGTCATTTAAGGGGGTATATTTAAGTGAGAGAGAGATACCAAACAAAAGGAGAGAACAAGAAATTTCCTTTTTTGTCTTTTCTCCTCTTTCCTTGATTGGCAACTGACTAGCACACCACAGGGACTACATGAATGTAACTTATTTTTTTTAGGGGTAAATCACACAGCCTAGCAAGAATGGCATTACTGTTTATATGCATGATCTCTGATTTCAAATGAGTACCCAACCCTATTCAACATTCTATATTTCCCTTTTATACTCACTATTTTCAGAAATGTCTACTGTAAATATTTTCTTACTTTTCTGATTCATTCAATCTCTGCTAAGGTACCAAGGCATTTCCACCTCCAGATAAGCTCATATTATAGAGAGAATATAAAAGTGATCATATGAGTGTTTTCTCTTATTCCACCACTAAATCTGCCAACAATCCTGCAATTGCTTCCATACTCATTTTCTTGGGATTCAATGAAGGAAGAGAAAGACATTATGACTTTCTGACTTTAAAATTCATGAAAATATTTCTTTTATTTTTAATTTATTTTATTTTTAAACTTTACATAATTGTATTAGTTTTGCCAAAAATCAAAATGAATCCGCCACAGGTATACATGTGTTCCCCATCCTGAACCCTCCTCCCTCCTCCCTCCCCATTCCATCCCTCTGGGTCATCCCAGTGCACCAGCCCCAAGCATCCGGTATCGTGCATCGAATCTGGACTGGCAACTCGTTTCATACATGATATTTTACATGTTTCAATGCCATTCTCCCAAATCTTCCCACCCTCTCCCTCTCTCACAGAGTCCATAAGACTGTTCTATACATCAATGTCTCTTTTGCTGTCTTGTACACAGGGTTATTGTTACCATCTTTCTAAATTCCATATATATGCGTTACTATACTGTATTGGTGTTTTTCTTTCTGGCTTACTTCACTCTGTATAATACGCTCCAGTTTCATCCACCTCATTAGAACTGATTCAAATGTATTCTTTTTAATGGCTGAGTAATACTCCATTGTGTATATGTACCACAGCTTTCTTATCCATTCATCTGCTGATGGACATCTAGGTTGCTTCCACATCCTGGCTATTATAAACATTGCTGCTATGAACATTGGGGTACACGTGTCTCTTTCCCTTCTGGTTTCCTCAGTGTGTATGCCCAGCAGTGGGATTGCTGGATCATAAGGCAGTTCTATTTCCAGTTTTTTAAGGAATCTCCACACTGTTCTCCAGAGTGGCTGTACTAGTTTGCATTCCCACCAACAGTGCAAGAGGGTTCCCTTTTCTCCACACCCTCTCCAGCATTTATTGCTTGTAGACTTTCGGATCGCAGCCATTCTGACTGGTGTGAAATGGTACCTCATAGTGGTTTTGATTTGCATTTCTCTGATAATGAGTGATGTTGAGCATCTTTTCATGTGTTTGTTAGCCATCTGTATGTCTTCTTTGGAGAAATGTCTATTTAGTTCTTTGGCCCATTTTTTGATTGGGTCATTTATTTTTCTGGAGTTGAGCTGTAGGAGTTGCTTGTATATTCTCGAGATTAGTTGTTTGTCAGTTGCTTCATTTGCTGTTATCTTCTCCCATTCTGAAGGCTGTCTTTTCACCTTGCTAATAGTTTCCTTTGATGTGCAGAAGCTTTTAAGGTTAATTAGGTCCCATTTGTTTATTTTTGCTTTTATTTCCAATATTCTGGGAGGTGGGTCATAGAGGATCCTGCTGTGATGTATGTCAGAGAGTGTTTTGCCTATGTTCTCCTCTAGGAGTTTTATAGTTTCTGGTCTTACGTTGAGATCTTTAATCCATTTTGAGTTTATTTTTGTGTATGGTGTTAGAAAGTGTTCTAGTTTCATTCTTTTACAAGTGGTTGACCAGATTTCCCAGCACCATTTGTTAAAGAGATTGTCTTTAATCCATTGTATATTCTTGCCTCCTTTGTCAAAGATAAGGTGTCCATATGTGCGTGGATTTATCTCTGGGCTTTCTATTTTGTTCCATTGATCTATATTTCTGTCTTTGTGCCAGTACCATACTGTCTTGATAACTGTGGCTTTGTAGTAGAGCCTGAAGTCAGGTAGGTTGATTCCTCCAGTTCCATTCTTGTCACCTCTAACTCCCTCCTCCCACTTCTCTTCTCCATGTAACGCTGTGAACCTCTCTGAGTGACCCTCACAGTAGAGAAACTTTTCATCTTTAACGTAGATGTTTTATCAATGGTGCTGTATAGAAGGAGAAGTTTTGAAACTACTGTAAAAATAAGACCGTTAACTGGAAGTAGGAGGCTTAAGTCCAAACCCTGACTCCAGGGAACTCCTGACTCCAAGGAACATTAATTGACAGGAGCTCATCAAACGCCTCCATACCGACACTGAAACCAAGCACCACACAAGGGCCAACAAGTTCCAGGGCAAGACATACCAAGAAAATTCCCCAGCAACAAAGGAACACAGCCCTGAGCTTCAAGATACAGGCTGTCCAAAGTCACCCCAGAACCATAGACATCTCATAACTCATACTGGACATTTCATTACACTCCAGAGAGAAGAAATACAGCTCCATCCACCAGAACATCGACACAAGCTTCCCTAACCAGGAAACCTTGACAAGCCACCAGTACAAACCCACACATAGTGAGGAAACGCCACAATAAAGAGAACTCCACAAACTGCCAGAATACAGAAAGGACACCCCAAACTCAGCAATTTAAACAAGATGAGGAGACAGAGGAATAGCCAGCAGATAAAGGAACAGGATAAATGCCCACCAAACCAAACAAAAGAGGAAGAGATAGGGAATCTACCTGATAAAGAATTCCGAATAATGATAGTGAAATTGATCCAAAATCTTGAAATTAAAATGGAATCACAGATAAATAGCCTGGAGGCAAGGATTGAGAAGATGCAAGAAAGGTTTAACAAGGACCTAGAAGAAATAAAAAAGAGTCAATATATAATGAATAATGCAATAAGTGAAATTAAAAACACTCTGGAGGCAACAAATAGTAGAATAACAGAGGCAGAAGATAGGATTAGTGAATTAGAAGATAGAATGGTAGAAATAAATGAATCAGAGAGGATAAAAGAAAAACGAATTAAAAGAAATGAGGACAATCTCAGAGACCTCCAGGACAATATTAAACGCTACAACATTCGAATCATATGGGTCCCAGAAGAAGAAGACAAAAAGAAAGACCATGAGAAAATACTTGAGGAGATAATAGTTGAAAACTTCCCTAAAATGGGGAAGGAAATAATCACCCAAGTCCAAGAAACCCAGAGAGTCCCAAACAGGATAAACCCAAGGCGAAACACCCCAAGACACATATTAATCAAATTAACAAAGATCAAACACAAAGAACAAATATTAAAAGCAGCAAGGGAAAAACAACAAATAACACACAAAGGAATACCCATAAGGATAACAGCTGATCTTTCAATAGAAACTCTTCAAGCCAGGAGGGAATGGCAAGACATACTTAAAATGATGAAAGAAAATAACCTACAGCCCAGATTATTGTACCCAGCAAGGATCATGAAAATATTTCTGTGGACCCTTAAAATCATTTGTTCCTTGAGAAGGAAATAACAACCTTCTCCAGTATTCTTGCTTGGGAAACCCCATGGTCAGAGGAGCCTGGCTAACTCTACAGTTCTTGGGGTTGCAAAAAAGTTGGACACAATTTAGTGACTAAATCACCACCACCATAAAACCATTTGTAAGCCACTAAAACTCTTCCTACTCTGCTAAAGAGTAAGTGGGCTCTGAGGAAGAGCCTTTCTCACTATCAAATACTAATTCTTCTTGATCACTGGATTGCATCTCCTCCCATATGCTCAAAGAACTTTCTATTTTAGTTTCCTCTTCTCATTATATTAACCACTTTTTAAAATATTGCATTTTTATCACCAGTATGAAAACAAGCTTTAGTGTCTTCTCATTTTAAAACAAATAACAACAGAACATTTGCTTATTATCTTACCCCTGTTGCTAACCTCTGTTTCCACTCCCATCTAGAGACAAGCTTCTCTTAGTTCTGCCTTTCTTTGAGATCAAGCAAACATTTTTAATAATAATTATTTTCTTCTATTTGCTTATAGTAATGCATTATTCTTTTAATTGCTATCCAAGGGACTTTCTAGTATCCTCTAGAATAAGTTGAATACAAATGGTGAAGATAGCCATCCTTCTTTTTCAGAATCTTAGACAGAAAGCATGCATTTTTTCACCATTACAAGTGATGTTAGCTGTAGGATTTTTGGTATATGCCCTTTAACCAAAATCAAAGAAGCTATTTCTGTTCCTAGTTTGCTAAGGGTTTTAAACACATTGCTTTTTCCACATTTATTGAGATGACCATATGATTTTCTTCTCTAGACTGTTAATATGGTGAATTGCACTGACTGATTTTCCTCCCATTTTTTATTGTGGTAAAACACATATAAAATTTACTATTTTAATCACTTTAGGGGTACACTTTGGTGGCATCAATTACATTCATATTGTTGTGAAACCATCATCACCATCCATTTCCAGAAACATTGTAATCTTCTAAGACTAAAATTCTGTATCCATCCAACAATAACTCCATTTCCCTGTATCCCCAGCCCCTGAAAAATCACTATCCTATTTTCTGTATCTATGATATGACTTCTGTAAGTACCTCACAAAAGGAAATACTACAATACTCATCTTTTTGAACTGGCTTATCTCACTTAGTGTAAGGTTCATCCCTGTTGTAGCATCTTAAAGTTTTTTTAAGGCTGAATAAGATTTCATTGGTGCTTCCTGGGTGGTGCAGTGGTAAAGAATCTGTCTGCCAATGCAGGAGGTGTAGGTTCCATCCCTGGGTCAAGAAGATTCCCTGGAGGAGGGCATGGCAACCCACTCTAGTATTCTTGTCTGGGAAATCCCATGGACAGACGAGCTTAGCGGGCTATAGTCCATGGAGTTGCAAGAGTCAGACATTACTTAGTGACCAAACAACAAGATTTCATTGAATATATATGCCACATTTTCCTTATCTATTCATCCATGGATATTTGGGTTGTTTCTACACTTTAGCTATTGTGACTAATGATACTGTGAATACAAATACAAGTACAAATACCTCTTTTAGACCCTGTTTTCAATTCTTTCAAATATATACTCCAAAGTGGAATTGATGGATCATATGGTAACCCACTCCAGTATTCTTGTCTGGAGAATCCCCATAGACAGAGGAGCCTGGCAGGCTACAGTCAATGGAATTGCAAAGCACAGCACAGCACATGGTAATTTTACTTTTTTGAAACAACACCATATTACTTTTCACGATGGCGGTATATTTTGCATCCCACAAGACTTCCAATTTCTCCACATCCTCACTTGTTCTTGTCATTCTTTTTTGATAGTAGCTGCCATAATGGGTGTAAGATGGTATCTAATTGTAGTTCTGATTTGCATTTCCCTAATGATTAGGCGGTAGTTTGAGCATTCTTTGACATTGCCTTTCTTTGGGATTGGAATGAAAACTGACCTTTTCCAGGCCTGTGGCCACTGCTGAGTTTTCCAAATTTGCTGGCATATTGAGGGCAGCACTTTCACAGCATCATCTTTCAGGATTTGAAATAGCTCAACTGGAATTCTATCACCTCCACTAGCTTTGTTCGTAGTGATGCTTTCTAAGGCCCACTTGACTTCACATTCCAGGATGTCTGGCTCTAGGTCAGTGATCACACCATCGTGATTATCTGGGTCATGAAGATCTTTTTTGTACAGTTCTTGCCATCTCTTCCTAATATCTTCTGCTTCTGTTAGGTCCCTACCATTTCTGTCCTTTATCAAGCTCATCTTTGCATGAAATGTTCCCTTGGTATCTCTAATTTTCTTGAAGAGATCTCTAGTCTTTCCCATTCTGTTGTTTTCTTCTATTTCTTTGCATTGATTGCTGAGCTGAAGAAGGCTTTCTTATCTCTTCTTGCTATTCTTTGGAACTCTGCATTCAGATGCTTATATCTTTCCTTTTCTGCTTTGCTTTTCGCTTCTCTTCTTTTCACAGCTATTTGTAAGGCCTCCCAAGACAGCCATTTTGCTTTTTTGCATTTCTTTTCCATGGGGATGGTCTTGATCCCTGTCTCCTGTACAATGTCACGAACCTCTTTCCATAGTTCATCAGGCACTCTATCAGATCAAGGCCCTTATATCTATTTCTCACTTCCACTGTATAATCAATCATAAGGGATTTGATTTAGGTCATACCTGAATGGTCTAGTGGTTTTCCCTACTTTCTTCAATTTAAGTCTGAATTTGGCAATAAGGAGTTCATGATTTGAGCCATAGTCAGCTCCCAGTCTTGTTTTTGCTGACTGGACAGAGCTTCTCCATCTTTGGCTGCAAAGAATATGATCAATCTGATTTCGGTGTTGACTATCTGGTGATGTCCATGTGTACAGTCTTCTCTTGTGTTGTTGGAAGAGGGTGTTTGTTATGACCAGTGCATTTTCTTGGCAAAACTCTATTAGTCTTTGCCCTGCTTCATTCCATATTCCAAGGCCAAATTTGCCTGTTACTCCAGGTGTTTTTTGACTTCCTACTTTTGTATTCCAGTCCCCTGTAATGAAAAGGACATCTTTTTTGGTGTGTTAGTTCTAAAAGGTCTTGTAGGTCTTCATAGAACCGTTCAACTTCAGCTTCTACAGTGTTACTGTTTGGGGCATAGACTTGGATTACTGTGATATTGAATGGTTTGCCTTGGAAATGAATAGAGTTCATTCTGTCGTTTTTGAGATTGCATCCAAGTACTGCATTTTGGACTCTCTTGTTGACCATGATGGCTACCCCATTTCTTCTGAGGGATTCCTGCCCACAGTAGTAGATATAATGGTCATCTGAGTTAAATTCACTACCAGACCACCTGATCTGTCTCTTGAGAAATTTGTATGCAGGTCAGGAAGCAACAGTTAGAACTGGACATGGAACAACAGACTGGTTCCAAATAGGAAAAGGAGTACGTCAAGGCTGTATATTGGCACCCCGCTTATTTAACTTACATGCAGAGTACATCATGAGAAACGCTGGACTGGAAGAAGCACAAGCTGGAATCAAGATTGCTGGGAGAAATATCAAGAACCTCAGATACGCAGATGACACCACCCTTATGGCAGAAAGTGAAGAGGAATTCAAAAGCCTCTTGAAGAAAGTGAAAGAGGAGAGTGAAAAAGTTGACTTAAAGCTCAACATTCAGAAAATGAAGATCATGGCATCTGGTCCCAACACTTCATGGGAAATAGATGGAGAAACAGTGGAAATAGTGTCAGACTTTATTTTTTTGGGCTCCAAAATCACGGCAGATGGTGATTGCAGCCATGAAATTAAAAGACGCTTACTCCTTGGAAGGAAAGTTATGACCAACCTAGATAGCATATTCAAAAGCAGAGACATTACTTTGCCCACAAAGTTTCGTCTAGTCAAGGCTATGGTTTTTCCTGTGGTCAAGTATGGATGTGAGAGTTGGACTGTGAAGAAGGCTGAGGGCCGAAGAATTGATGCTTTTGAAATGTGGTGTTGGAGAAGACTCTTGAGAGTCCCTTGGACTGCAAGGAGATCCAACCAGTCCATCCTAGAGGAGATCAGTCCTGAGTGTTCATTGGAAGGACTGATGTTGAAGCTGAAACGCCAATACTTTGGCCACCAATTAAAGAACTGACTCATTTGAAAAGACCCTGATGCTGGAAAGGATTGAGAGCAGGAGGAGAAGGGGATGACAGAGGATGAGATGGTCGAATAGCATCAGTGACTCAATGTACATGAGTGTGGGTAGACTCCGGGAGCAGTGATGGACACGGAGACCTAGCGTGCTGCAGTCTATGCGGTCACAAAAAGTCGGACATGACTGAGTGACTGAACTGAACTGAACTGAATGATTAGTTAGGTTGAGCATCTTTTTATGTGTTTACTGGCCACTAATATATCTTCTTTGGAGAAATGTCCATGCAAGTTCTTTGCTATTTCAAAGTTTTTCTTTGATTTTTTTTATTCAAAATTGTTTGACCTATTCTATGTCATAGGTATTTTTTAAATATTAACCTTTTGATGTTTAGGGAAAAAACAGTGAGATTTCATTGGAATTGCTTTGGATGTGTAGATCAATTTGGAGAGAATCAGTGTTAACATCATCGAGACTGTTAATTCATGAAAAGTATTGTATTTCATTATTTATTTAGGTCTTCTTTTATTTATCTCAGGAATTTAGTGCACATGTCTTATTGAATGTAATCCATATACTCATTTATGTGTTGTCTTTCACCAGAGTTTTGGCTCAGAAGTTTATAAGTGTGTGAATGGAGAAGGACTACAATGCTAGATTTCCTCTTTTTCCCTTGCCTCATTTTATACCATTATTTATATATCAAATACTTTAATTTGCTGTATTTCTTGAGCTGATATTAAATTATCAAGTATATGCTGCTGCTACTGTTGCTAAGTTGCTTCAGTTGTGTCCGACTCTGTGCGACCCCATGGACTGCAGCCTACCAGGCTTCTCCGTCCAGGCAAGAACACTTGAGTGGGTTGCCATTTCCTTCTCCAATCAAGTATATAGGGCATGTTATAAATACTGTTGTTTAATTTAGAAATTGGAAATTCAGGCAATGAAGAGGTATTCTGCAACTTATATAGAAACAGCCTATTGATAAAAGACTTTTATATCTGTTTTGGTATATTGATCCCCTTTTGGAATTAGATCCTACTTCATCAACACAGATTTACTTTTCAAATCATTAAAATAAAAAAAAAAACATTGTCAAGTGCTCATTGAAAATTTCATTTAAAATCTCAATGTACAGCATTCTGTTTATGTATACCAAGTCATCACATGCCATTGCATGTAAATTAAAATAAATAAATAAATAAAAATAAGCTTTGAGTCCCTCTATTCTGAATAAAACCTCCCAAAATTATATTGCATTACACACCAACATATAAAAATGAAACCATATTGTACTAATAGAAGGATCTGCAGTTTGAGGGGGTTTCTTATTTTTAAAAACTTTTATAAATAAAAGTAAACTTTTTATGAATCACATACACATTCTCTTCTAGTGCCAGTAATTGTTATTCTAACATAGTAGACAAACCAAATAACTAGATTATTTCATCTATTGAATACATAGCATATGTAAAAATTTTATTTTCCATATTAATGGATGTCAGGATAGTACAATTTATTTACCACAAAAGTTAAAAAAATGTGAAGCATGATGATTATAATAATAGTTAAAACTGTATTACATATTTGAAAGTCACTAAAAGAGTAGATCTTAAATGTTCTCACCAGAAAAGAGAAATGGAAATCATGTGAGGTGATGGAGTGTTAACTAACGACATTATGGTAATTTGCAATATATGTTGTCATTGCTGTTGTTCAGTCACTAAGTCATGTCCGACTCTTTGAGACCCCATGGACTATAGCATGCCAGGCTTCCCTGTCTTTCACTATCTCTGGGAGTTTGCTCAAACTCATGTCCATTGAATTGGTGATGCCAAGCAACTACCTCACCCTCCATCTTCCCTTCTCCTCCTGCCCACATTCCTTCCCATGCAATATATCATCTTTCCCATGTAATATCATATCAACACATTGTACACCTTAAATTTATAGAATATCTTATGCTAATTATGGGAGAAGGCAATGGCATCCCACTCCAGTACTCTTGCCTGGAGACTCCCATGGACGGAGGAGCCTGGTGGGCTGCCGTCTATGGGGTCGCACAGAGTCGGACACGACTGAAGTGACTTAGCAGCATGCTAATTATATCTCAATAAACATGAAAAAAATCAGCCAAATTAATTAATGTCATTTTTGTCATCCTTTCTTTGCTTTATACTTATACACGTCTCAGGACAAAAGCTGTAATAAGAACATTTATAATTTATATAAGTCTTGGCTAACTTCCAATGACAAGTACTTTCAGTGGTTGAAAATTATTAATATAAAAAGTGAGTTATGGGGTTAAAAACACCTAATTGAATTGATAAGAAATATTATTGAAACGGATATAAAAATACTTTATAATTTACCCATTAGCTGAAAGTAAAGTGGCTTTTTAAAATCACTTAGACATTGTGTTTCATCACAAACAGTTTAAAATCACTGTAATCTAGTGTCATAATTTTTTACACTAAGAAATTTCAAGGCACAGTTTCCTGTGGTAAATATATGAAATTTGGTATATTTAATCTTTGTTTCTAATGCATTTTAATGAATATAAATTTATGTTACTTTCTTTGTTAATGGTAATTTGGTTTCCAAACATATATTAATTTGCTATCATTAATTTTAAATGTCAAAAAAGAAAACATTCCTAATCTAACATTCTCTACCTGCTACTTGAAAAAAGCTATTTAAATTTTGTGAATGAGGCATGCTTACTAGAATTCTTGAAATGGAATTAGATACATTCATTTGGACTGTTGTTTTTTTCCTAGCCATAGCTTTCTTATTGTGTGTTTTATGTTTTTTAATTCAGGCATTAATTTGATTACTTGCCTTATGGGGTCATGTTAATCTTTTATACCATTTTAACTGCTTAGGTATTTGTAGCCACAAATGTTTCAATATAAAAATCTTGTTTCTACATAGTCACTCATTTTAATTTCTGTGGTATTGTTGTCATGGTATCTTCTATGTAGCACATACTTTAGTTCCCTTTGTTTTCCATTTTTGGTTTCTTGCATTAAAATATCACCTCAGCAGGGAAGCCTCTTGGTGCTAGTTCAAGTTAGTAATAATCTTTCTAACCTGACAGACCAATGCTATTTTTTGTTAAGAAAACTTCTTTGTTGGCTTATCTGCAAGCCTTAATCAACCACAAAAATTCAAACATATTGGTTGCTGCAAAGATAATAATCTTCTGGCATCTGAAGTTGTAGATGGTTATAAAATTTTGTTCATTAGTTAATGCTGGGAAGCAATTTGATAAGCTGCTTATGTTTTCTCTGTTGACTAAAACTAAGCATTTCTACTTTTATATATATATATAAAAAACACCCTCCTTTGAACAAGATCTTACATGAAACTGTAATGTTTGAAAGAGATAAAATTTTAAATTGTTCTGGCTAAAACAGGGATGGTTGTTCCTCTTTCAGTCTCTTCACCTTTCTCTTAAAGAAATCCAGAGAGAGAGTGCAAGAGCACACACATGTGTGAGAAAGGATCAGTATGTATGTTGATATTTTTCACTCTGCTGTACTGTAATTTTTGCTATTTCTGCATTATGTGTATAACTTATATGATGAAAAATTATTTTAAAAAAAAGAAATGCTGAGGGAGCATGTAAAGTAAATAAAAATACTCCCTAAAAAGGTAAAAGTTCCTGCATTTTTACTAAACTTTAGATGCTAAGATGTTGTGGTTACCATGATATCTTTACAAAAGACTGAAAATAGAAGTTGTGTCTAGGGCTGTGTGCTTTAGATGAGCTATGTGGTTGATGATAGGTGTTCCGCTGAGGTGCCTCTGGGGTGAGAGCAGGAAATGAAGGGAGGATGAGTGAGTGGGGTCCAATACATTCCTCCTTTTTTCAACTGTCCAACTTCATTTTGATCAGTTTATATAGTAGATGTCAAGAAAAATACTTGAAAAAAGGTGTAATGAATCAAGTAGGACATGTCCTACAAAGTCTTGAAGCCCATCAAGCCTAAAAAGATGACTCATCTGAACAAAAAGAAATACATGTGCCATGAGCAGAAGAAGCAGTCTTGAAATAAATACTGCTTATCAATTTTATAAGACTAATTAATGAGACAATTCTTTAATAAGATCAGATACCATAATGACCCAAGATCCATTAATTATTATAGAAAACGTCTCAATTGCACAGTGAATCTCATCAATTTCCTGAGTCTATAAACAAAAATGATCAGATCACCTCACATGTTCTTGGAATTTAAGTCCAAAAAAACCCTGAAGTATGTCAGTGCCAGTTTTCACAAAGCAACTTAATTTTCAAAAGACCTGTAGACTGTATTGTCCCCAAAGGAGAGGCTTTTCCAGACACAACTCTTTGAAACTTATTTGCCAGCTCACGTTGGAGTCTCAGAACCTCTTTGTGATGCTGAGATTATAAACCAGATGCCTCCAATCAAGATCAATTCCAGGAAATGCTAGCCCAGTATACACTCAAAAAAATGTTCAGAACTTTTTGGATTACACCCATCTATTCATGGTGAGTTAAATTTAGAAGGAAAGAGGTCTTTCTTTAGAAATCATTCTGTGTTTCTCAAAAATCTTCTTGTGAAATCACATGTTTATTTACCCAGGAAAGTATGAAGAATTGAAAGTGGATTTATAGACGTTGGTGATTTTTCAGAGGCTCTGATTTCAGCTGGAGGCCTTGATAAGTGACAGGTGCTTTATCATGACAACTAACTGGCATGTTGCACAAACAGTGTTTCCTGTCTTGTACCAAGTATCTTTCTGATGATACAGCCGGAGAGCTTTTCTCTTCAAATCACAATGATGGGATTTTCTAAGTGGCAGATAAATAGCCCCTTCTGTCTTTCAAATAATCAAGGCAAAACAAACCATCGAGAGAAAGACTCCGATGGAAGTTTTAAGGCCAACAACAGTATAAGTAAGTACTGGTGTTAAAGGAAACAACAGTAGCATGAACAGAGCATTCAGAAGAATTAAATGAGAATAGAACAGTACAATACCACAGAAACCGAAAAGGAAGAAAAGTGGAAAAAGAAAGAAATCTAATATGAAATAACATATTCACTAGAAATTCTTTCCTACCTAAAGATTAAGTAACTTGTAGGAAGTCTCCCTCTGCAAGTTTGCTGCAAATATAATACTGTAAAAGGAGACATGTAATTTAGTTGGCAGGATCGGTAATAATGGTAGACCGAAGGCAAGAGTGTTGGGCCATGAAGTCAAGGAATAGAATAAAGACAAAGACCTTACTGTCTCTAGACCAGAAAACTGTTTTCATCTCTCTAGGGTAGATGGAATGATGGTTAAAATGGACTCAGAATTGTACAATTGTCTTATCCATATCAGTAATGAAACTGAGTACATTTGATTTAACTGCTTTATTTGACTATAATTTATCTACACTTCAGCAACTAAAGAACTCTTAAATCACTTATCTAAGCCCTTGTTTAAGAATACTAAAATACGTCTTGGTTTTTAAGGGTGCTGTGCTGTCACGTTGATGATAATAGCATTTCTGTTTGTAATAGAAATGCATAAATACAGTTGGATTCAAGAGCTTTCATATGCTCTAGAATATTGACTGTTTACATTTTCTAGAAGCTAGTTCTACCTCGTTCTATAGAAGTAGCTAGGATATTTTACGTAGACTTTCTTTATCGGTGCCAAGTTCACACTAGACACTCAATAAATGTTTGTTGATGGAATGAAGGATTGATTCTTTCTCATACATCTGAAACTTTTCCACACTAAATGTTAGAAACTGTCACTTAAGGAAATTATTACTAAATTTAAATAAATGTAGTGCTTGTGTTTTCCTTCTTGATTGAGGTTTTCTTACCCAGAAATTTAAACTGGTTAACTGCTGCATGAATTAAATAAGCTTAGAAAAAAGTTCTTCTTGTATTTTTATAATTTCAACCTATTTCCAAAATGCATTTTGGCTGAACTGACTAGCCAAAAGCCAGTCAATGCCTGGCCTAAGTTAACATAGTATGCTTGATTTTAAAAAAGCAAAATAAAATGAAGTCAAAATAGCACCATTGATTTTAACAGTTGGCATAGCTGATACGATACAGGGTTTAAGGTCTAAACTCAAATTTGCAAATGGTTCAGGAAAAAAAAGTGGAAAAGCTACTAGTTATGTTTTTAAAAGTACTGTAGTTCATGGAATACTGCTTCACCTATCAATTTAGATAATTAGGGAATAGTGATTCCCTCATTATATTAGCTGTCCAGATAACCTATTTCGGTAAGTATAGCTTCCTATGGTATGGGGGCAGTGTAACAAGCTGACATAGTCTTTTCAAAATGTCAATAAAATTGTATTTCTTAAAGGTAAACCTAAGCAAGACTTAGTAAGCCAGGCAGTGCCCCCAAGCCAGCCAAGTCAGAGAGGGAATCTTGCATGTCACTCAACTACACCCACGGCAGGTAATTTGCAATCAACGTCCTGCCACTTTTTCACCAACAGCACAGAGCTCTTACCCTTCACCTCACATATTATTATGGGGGCTTCCCTCATAGTTCAGTTGGTAAATCATCTGACTGCAATGCAGAAGACCCAGGTTCAATTCCTGGGTCGGTAAAATCCTCTGGAGAAGGAAATGGCAACCCACTCCACTATTCTTGCTTGGAGAATCCCATGGACAGAGGAGCTTGACAGGTTACAATCCATGGGATGGCAAGAGTCAGACACAACTTAGCAACTAAACCACCACAAGAATATCTATAGCTGTTGGCTCCTCTACCCTTGGGCAAAGAACCTACCTCAAAATATGTATTATCACATGAGAGCTGGTGTCAGCAGCCATATTGTCAAACTTCCCCACATTTCCCTATTATGACCCTATTATAACTCATCTTCCTCAAATACCATTAGAAGTTAAAAGTGTTAAGTGCTCAGTCGTGTCTGACTCTTTGTGACCCTGTGGACTGTTAGAAGTGTTAGTCACTTACTCGTGTCCAACTCTCTGCGACCGGATGGGCTGTAGTCCGTCAATCTCCTTTGTCCGTTGGATTCTCCAGACATGAATTCTGAAGTGGGTTGCCATTCCCTTCTCCAGGGGATCTTCCCGACTCAGGAATCAAACCTGGGTCTCCCACATCACAGTCAGAATCTTTACCATCTGAGCCCCCAGGAAAGCCCCTTTCTTGTGGTTAAAATGGTCTACCCTTTGAATGAAGCCAGGGTCTGGCACTGGTGCCTTTGTTAATGCTTTTCCCGGCTATCAAGACTCACAGCTATTTTAATTAGGGGCACAAATTTAGGTCTAGAAAGCATAATGTAAAATTGAAACTGTATGGTAGTATTGCAGTTTCTCCTGCCTAGTGTAATTTTCTGCGCAGCTCTAAACTGATCTTGAGGCTTCCATATACAAACATACTGATGTTTTATCATTGCCTAACATATTGGCATTTTTATGATGATGTTAATTCAAAGATAATTAAAATTACATTGTTGTGTTTAATTATGACCAGAGGCTCATGAACACACTCATGACTTTGTATTAAAGAACAAATTAATTCCAGCATGGAATATAAACATTCCAGGTTATACAAATAATATTGTGTCTGTAATATTAAATAAGTTGTCAGTGCCTATTTGCCATCATTTCTATCAAAGTCAGTTGTGGATCATTCTATTAGTAGATCTTATTTTTGAGTAAGTGATGAATATCATAGGAAATAGAAAAGATGATTAATATATGGACTCTATCTTCAGGAAACTTACCTATCTACTGGGCAAATGTATCTAATAAACTAATGAAATACAAATACTTCATACAGAAACCAAAAAAATGGGCACAAGAAGAAGCAATTATGTCTGTTCTAAACTTTCAAGTATCAGTGACTCAGAGAATTAAGTACTAATAAAAACAGATAGGTTAGTAGAAGGAACTGATTTCATGGGCGAGGAGGAGAGGATGAATTTGGTACTGACCATGTAAGCATGTGAATGACACATCGAAATGGAAATTTTCAATTTAAAAACCAGTTATGTTTTTATGAATCAAAGAGTGGCAATGTTTACTTGTGTTTTGAAGCTATAGTTATCACCTTTTTTGGTCTCATGATCCCTTTGTAGTTTTAAGTTATTGAACTCTCCAAAGAGAATCTTTCTTCATATGAGCTATACCTATCATTTTTTACAATGTTAGAAATTAAAACAGGAATTTTAGAAATTAGTATAAATAATTTAAAATAATAATGAACAAGTCTTATATATAACCATATTCAGTGTATTTTATGAAAAAATAACCCCTATTCAAAAAAAAATCAGTGTGTAGAGTGGTACTATTTTAATTTTTTGAAAATAGCTTTAATGTGTGGCTTAATAAAAGACAGTTGGATTCTCATGTCAGCTTCTGCAGTCAATATGTTGTGATATCACACATTATATAGATTCTGGAAAACTCCCCTCTAAATTCATGAGAGAATGAGAGTGAGAAAAAAGGCAAATATGCCAAATGAGCATGAAAATAGTTTGATCTTGGTCAGAGACATGCTTTGTATGACTTGAGCCCTTCCAATATATTTATACCTATTTTATTTCTCTGAATATGGTCTATTTTTGTAACTTTTCCATATACATTTGAAAATAATGTATATTCTGCTGTGTTTGTAATGAAATTCTGTATAAATGCCAATTAGGTCAAGACGGTTAATAGTATGGCTCAAATCTTCTATATCCTTACTGACTTTCTGTAAAATTATTCTGTTATTGTGAGAGCATTGTTGAAATATCTAACTATAATCATGAATTTGTCTTCTTCTCTTTGTAGTTTTATCTGTTTTTGTCTTGTGCATTTTTGAGGTCTATGATGAAGTATGTCAGTATCCAGATTTGTTAAATCCTCTTGAAGAATTTAACCCTTCATCACTATGACATGACCTTTATTTTCCCCTGCTGTTCTTTGCTTTGAAATAAGCTTTGCTATTAATATAACCACTCCAAACCTTTTAAAATATTAGTATTTGTGTGTATCTTATAAACATTTACAAATTTTTCACCTATTTTTCTCATATTTAAAGTGTGTTTCTTATTGACAACATATAGTAAGGAGTTGCTTTCTATTCAATCTGACGATTTCTGTCTTTTAATTGGAATAGGAGGAGCCTGGTAGGCTGCAGTCCATGGGGTCGCTAGGAGTCGGACATGACTGAACGACTTCACTTTCACTTTTCACTTTCATGCATTGGAGAAGGAAATGGCAACCCACTCCAGTGTTCTTGGCTGGAGAATCCCAGGGACGGGGGAGCCTGGTGGGCTGCCGTCTCTGGGGTCGCACAGAGTCGGACACAACTGAAGCATCTTAGCAGCAGCAGCAGCAGCAGACTACTTACTTTAATGCCATTAGGTTTGTCACTATTAGGTTTAAATTTATCATTTGATATTTGTTTTCTGTTTGTCACATCTATTCTTTGTCTCCTTTGTCTTCATGTTCTGTCTTTTTTGTAGATAAATTATATACTTTTATTCTATTTTATCTCCTTTGGATTATTAACTATAATTTTGTGTGTGTGTTAGTGGTTGTTTTAAGGTTTACAGTATAAATCTATAACAATATACCTTCAAGTGATATTATATCACTTAATATATAGTATTAAAGTCTTCAGTAATAAACTTCCATTTCTTCTCTCCTGACCTTAATGCAGTTATCTTATATTTTAGTTTTTGTTGTTGTTTAGTCACTAAGTTGTGGCCCACTCTTTGTGATCCCATGGACTATAGCACTCCAGATCCCTCTATCTCCCGGTAACACCATCTCCCAGTGTTTGCACAAATTCATGACCTCTGATTTGGTGATACTACTAACCATCTCATCCTCTGCTGCCCTCTTCTCCTCCTGCCTTCAATCTTTCCCAGCATCAGGGTCTTTTCCAGTGAGTCAGTTCTTCGCATCAGGTGGCCAAAGTATTGGAGATTCAGCATCTGTCCTTCCAATGAATATTTGAGTCACTGATTCCTTTGATTCATTCATTTGCTTCATTGATGCATTGACTCCTTCCAATGATTTCCTTTAGGATTGATTTGTTTGATCTCCTTGCAGTGTAAAATTTTAGTTTTACAGAACATTCACTACATTGTTTTTTTGTGGAAAATTCTGAAAGAGATGGGAATACCAGACCACCTGACCTGCCTCTTGAGAAATCTGTATGCAGGTCAGGAAGCAACAGTGAGAACTGGACATGGAACAACAGACTGGTTCCAATTAGGAAAAGGAGTACATCAAAGCTGTATATTGTCACCCTGCTTGTTTAACTTATATGCAGAGTACATCATGAGAAACGCTGGACTGGAAGAAACACAAGCTGGAATCAAGATTGCTGGGAGAAATCTCAATAACCTCAGATATGCAGATGACACCACCCTTATGGCAGAAAGTGAAGAGGAACTCAAAAGCCTCTTGATGAAAGTGAAAGTGGAGAGTGAAAAAGTTGGCTTAAACCTCAACATTCAGAAAATGAAGATCATGGCATCCGGTCCCATCACTTCATGGGAAATAGATGGGGAAACAGTGGAAACAGTGTCAGACTTTATATTTGGGGGCTACAAAATCACTGCAGATGGTGACTGCAGCCATGAAATTAAAAGACACTTATTCCTTGGAAGGAAAGTTATGACCAACCTGGATGGCATATTCAAAAGCACAGACATTACTTTGCCAACAAAGGTCAAGGCTATGGTTTTTCCAGTGGTCATGTATGAATGTGAGAGTTGGACTGTGAAGAAGGCTGAGCGCTGAAGTAATTGATGCTTTTGAACTGTGGTGTTGGAGAAGACTCTTGAGAGTCCTTTGGACTGAAAGGAGATCCAAGCAGTCCATTCTGAAGGAGATCAGCCCTGGGTGTTCTTTGGAAGGAATGATGCTAAAGCTGAAACTTGAGTAGTTTGGCCACCTCATGTGAAGAGCTGACTCATTGGAAAAGACTCTGATGGTGGGAGGGATTGGGGGCAGGAGGAGAAGGGGACGACAGAGGATGAGATGGCTGGATGGCATCACTGACTTGATGGACGTGAGTCTGAGTGAACTCCGGGAGTTGTTGATGGACACGGAGGCCTGACGTGCTGTGATTCATGGGGTCGCAAAGAGTCGGACACGACTGAGCGACTGAAATGAACTGAACTGAACTGAACTGAATTTGATTTTAAAGAAATTTACACAAAGTAACAAGTATTTTATGTATTTATCCATGTAGTTACCACTTTCAGTGCTTCTCACTTTTTATGTTGATCCAAATTTCCACCCAATGTCATTTTCCTTTTATCTGAAGACTGTCCTTAAAATTTCTTGTATATGAGTCTGCTGCTGATGAAAACCTCAGTTTTAGTAGATCTGAAAAAGTTATTATTCTTCCTTTATTTTTGAAAGTTATTTTTATTGGTTATACAATTCGAGGTTAATAGTTTATTTCTTTCCTCTCTTGTTTTCTAGCTTGCACTGATTCCAACCAAAAATCTGTTGTCTTACCATTTGTTTCCCTTACACATAATGTGTCATTTTTCCCTGACTACATTAAAAAATCTCTTTTATCACTGATTTTGATTATGATATACTTTGTATTACTTTGTAATACTTTGTATTACTTGTGTTTACATTTGTAGAGATTTCTGTATCTCTACAAATCTGAGTTTTTTGTTTTCATTAAATTTGGAAAAAATTATGTCATTAAAAAAATAGTAGTTCTGTCCTTTTCCTCTACTTTCCTTCAGGGATTCCAAGTACACATTTAGTAAGTGATTTGAAATTGTTCTGCCAATTAGTCATGATCCAGTAATTTCTTAAATGTTCTTTTCTTTGTTTTATCTTGGATAGTCTCTATTATTTTATTTTCAAGTCCATTTATTTTTTCTTCTGCAGTGTCTAATCTACCATTGATCCTACAGAATGTGTTTTTAACTTTAGACAGTGCAGTTTTCACTTTTTAGAAGTTCATTTAAATCTTTCTATCTCTTCCATGTCTCTACTTAGCATATTCAATTTTCCCAATAGATTTTCCAGCTTATGGGATACAGTGATAATAACTGTTTAAATATCTTGATCTGCTAATTGTTATAACTGTGCCAGATGTGACTTGGTTTTGATTACTTTTTCTTTTTTCTTATGGATTATATTTTTCTTCTATTTTGTATGACTAATACTTTTTTATTGAATGTCAGACACAATAAAGTTTGCCATGTCAGTTCCTGGATAATTTTATATTACTCTAAATGGAGAAATACTTTTTCTCCATTTATTGAGATGTAATTGACATATGTGTGTATGTGCTTAAACATGTCCAACTCTTTGTGACCCCATGGACTGTAGAGTCTTCCAGGCTCCTCTGTTCATGAGATTTCTTAGGCAAAAATATTGGAGTGGGTTGCCATTTCTTACTCCAGAGGATCTTCCCAACCCAGGGATTGAACCTGCATCTCTTGTGTCTCTGACACTGGCAGGCAGATTCTTTACCACTGCACCACCTGGGAAGGAATTGACATATAACACTGTATAAACTTATGGCATACTGTATAATGATTTGAAGTGTTTATCACACTATGGTTTGTTAACCCGACCTTTACTTCACATTTTATTGTTTTTGCTATGGTGAAAATACTAAAGCTTTATTCACATAGCAACTTTCTATATATAGTGAGTGCCTTTAACTATAGCCAGCATATTGTATATTAGATCCCCAGAAGTTATTCAACACATAACTGAAAGTTTGTACCCTTTGGCCAATATCTTCCCAACCCCCATTATACTGTCTCTTTCTATGTATTTGACTTATTTTTTTTTTTAAGTTTCTACATATTGGTGATTGCTCTCTCTAGCTTATTTCACTTAGCATAATGCCCTCCAAGTTCCATTCATGACATATATCACATTTTATTTTTATTCATTCAACTGTCAGTGGACACGTAGGTTGATTCCATGTCTTGCCTATTGCAAATAATGTTATAATAAATGAAAGAGTGCAGATATCTAAGGATAGTGATTTCATTTCCTTTAGGTATATACTCAGAAGTAGAACTATTGGGTCATATGGTAATTCTAGTTTTAATTTTTTGAAAAACCCCCATACTGAAATCATCAGTTCACCAGGTTTTCTCTTGTCTCTGTATCCTGGTTGGTAGTTGTCATCTCTTGTCTTTTTAATAGTAGCCATTCTAACAGGTGTTGAAGTGATATCCCATTATGGTTTTGATGTGCATTTCCCTGATAGTTAAGGATGTTGAACACTTTTTCACATACTTGTTGGTCATTTGCATGTTTTTTGGGGGGGGGGAAAAGTCTATTCAAGTTTCTGTCATTTTTAAACCAGATTTTTTTCTTGCTATTGAGCTGTATGGTTTCTTATTTTAGATATTAACTCTTTATCAGATATATGGTCTGCAAATATTTTCTCTCACTCCATAGATTGCCTTTTATTTTGTTGATTGTTTCTTTAGTTTGATGTAGTCCCACTTGTTGACTTTTACTTTTGTTGCTTTTGCTATTGATGTTATTATATCAAAACATCATTGACAAGATTGATGTAAAGGAGCTTTTCCCTTAAGTTTTCTTCTAAGAGTTTTATAGTTTTAGGTTTTACATTTATGTCTTTAATCCATTTCAAGTTAATTTTTATAAATGGCATAAGGGTCAGAGTTCAATTTCATTTTTCTGCATGAAAATATCCAGTTTTCCCAGCAGCATTTATTAAAGAGACTATCTTTCCCCATTATGACTCTTGGCTTCCTTGTCAAATATTAATTGATCACATACATATGGTTTTATTTCTGGGCTTTTGATTTTGTTTCTTTTGTCTATGTGCCACTTTTATGCTAGTACTGTATGGGTTTTTATTAAATTAGCTTTAAATAGAGTTCAAAATCAGGAAGTATGATGTGCCAGCTTTATTCCTTCTCAAGATTGCTTTGGCTATTTGAGATCTTTCATAGTTCAATTTGAATTTTAGGTTATTTTTTTCTATTTCTGTGAAAAAAAAAAAAAGCCACTGGAATTTTGTTAGGGATTGCATTGAATCCATAGATGACTTCAAGTGGTGTAAAATTTTAACAATATTAATTTTTTAGATCATGAATGTAAGAAATCTCATTTACTTGTGTCTTATTCAGTTTTTAAAATCTCTTGGGTTTTTCTGAGATGCAGTTATTTGGAAATAGTTTGATCTTGGAATTTGCTTTAAGATTTGTTACACAGGACTGAGACAGGGCTCAGGCTAAAGCTATTTTCTATTATTGAGGCAAGAGTGTTTTGAGTACTCCATGAATTGTTCTGTGAATCATGAGTTCAATCTGTTTATTGGAACAAACACCATCTCCAGCCCTGTGTGACAGTTGGGCACTATTTATTTTTCAGCCTTTTGAGTGTTTTTTCTCAGTCTCTGGTAGTTTCCTCATTCATGCACTGATTAATACTCAGCTAAATGCTTGATGGGGATCCTCAGAAGATCTCTGGAGTTCTCTATTTGGGCAGCTCTTTCCTCTCTGATAGTTTTCCCTGGTTACAGTAGCTGTGTAATTTCTCCCCAGACTCTTAAGTCTATCTTCTCAACTCAGGGAGTCCCACAGGCTCTGACTCAGTTCATTTTCCCAAGGCAACAGCCTGGATATTGCAGGAGCAATTAAGGAGCTAGCTCATTTTTTTTTTTTTTTTCACCTTTTCAAGCATTATTGTCCTTTATTCCAGACATCCATTGTCTTGAAAATTATTGTTTCATATAATGTTTCCACTTTTTTTGGTACAAAAATTTTGGCAAGAAAGTTGCACCTTTAATCCCATTTTTGCTAACAGTACCATCAAATTTTCTGTAAAAAGATACCTATTTTGTCTTCTTTTATTGCCCCTTTCAATTGCTGTTCTCACTTCCAGTACCAATTATTGTATTGATTAGAGACCAGGAGCTTCAGCAGACACTGTTTTAGTTTGTTTAAGGAAAAGTGTTTTATTACCAGTTGTTTATCAATATAGTTGAGAGGGTTAGAAAAGCAGACTCCATTGAGTGTCTGGCAGCAACTCTTTAAGTCATAGTTACATCATTTCTAAATGAATAGTAAAGCAACTTTTACTACTGCAGAGAAATATCAAATCTGTAAGTGCTAACTACTAAACTAAATTGCCTTTGCCATAATCTGCATTCCGCAAAATGGTTTCCTCATGTCCTCTGTCTCCTTCCGCTTTCATTGCTGAGTCCAATTCATGAGGTAGTATATTTAATGGAGAGGTATTTTGGACATAGCGATTAAGAACACGCAACTTAAAGCCAAACCATCTGGTTTTAAATTCTGCCTTCAGTCTGAATTTACAGTATCTGTAAAATAGAGAAAAATATTAATACCTAAACAGCAGATTGTTATGAGAACTAAATGTTAAATGCTTAGAACCATTTCTGGCACACACACACACAAGGTTAGATAAGAGTTGATTGTTTTATTATTGTTGTTAGCAGCAGCAGTAAGGGAATCTAGCTTTACAGCATTTTTAGTATAAACAGATCCACTGATAAAATGTCAGAATATCTATCCAGTCCACAGTATTGGGCCCCACAGTTCTTGGTATAAGAACAATTATATTCATTGACGTAAACCTAGATTTGGTGTAGATATAGATATTAATTGGAATATATTTGTCTTATGAAACTCAAACAGATAAATCTCTAAAACTAAAGCACCATGGCCCAGTGTCAACTCTATAGTGAATTAACCAGAACAATATCACCATTTGGGAACCAATTCCCTAGATGGTATTTTGCATATTTTATTTTGTCCCTCCCTTTAACCATAATTGTGTCTAGGTTTGGTAGTATAATAAAATAGAATATGACTGAGAAGAATAGGGAGATGAGAAGAACTGTGACTCTGAGTGAAAAAGGCAAAGTTAGAAGGAATGAGAAATGGCAAAAAAGGACAATATGTCTGTATGGGTTGTTTCTTTTTTTTCCCAACTTCTTTTTAATTTTTTTCAAATTGGAAGATAATTGCTTTATAATGTTGTATTGGTTTCTGTACGGTTTTGAGAGGGTAACAGGCAGGAAGGCCAAGGGTCTCCAAACAGAGGGGAAATAGGCTGCAAGTGTCTCTTAAAATTCTGTGTTGCCATGATGACACCTGGTTCCACCTTAACTTTTCTCAAATCTTGAGCTAACCAACGCATTTTTCTTATGGAAATGTTGTTCTTAAGCTATGTTAATGAAACTATGATTTTGCTTTGGAATTTGCCTTTCTTCAAAATGGTTCCACCTAAGACTAACTTTTTTTCCTTTTCCCAAACCTTGGGCTGATAATAGCTCAACAAACCAATATTCATATCAATTGTTTCATGGCTGGAAGATGACACACCTCATGTCATCCTATCTCAGAAATGCATATTCTGGGAGAGGGGCCTGGTGAAACTCCATCATCCTTGAGGTTTCTCTCATCTGATTAATAGTTTTCTAACAGACATAAAACAGCTTGCTAAAGACTATCAGGGGGACACTCTCCATCCCCCTTCTGATGTCTATGTCAGAAGCTTTCTCTGTCCCTTTTTCACTTTAATAAAAGTCTGCTACACAAAAGCTCTTGAGTGATCCAGCCTGGTCCCTGGTCCCGAAGCTAAATCTTCTTCTTCGGAGATCACGAATCTGACACCGTTCACCATAAGCTATCAGTTTTAAGAATTTTATAAACTAAGTAGTTCCAATTGGTGACAGTTTAACAGTGGAAATTAATGTAGTATGATGATTGCTATTGTACTATACAAGATGCAGTGGAAACAGAGAAGAATTGTATTTAATCTTCTTGAGGAAGTTGGAACTAAGCAAACACCAAAGTGACTCTTTAGCAAGAAAGGATTTTGAGGAGATTAAAGATCTGTAGGGTTAAGGTATCAGAAGATACATCATTATTAATAGTGGCTTTATTGAAGAAAATATCAGACAAAAGTGACTATTTTTTAAGCAAGAAAAATAAATACATCAATCAAAGAATGTTTTAATGGACAATACAATAAATGTATTCTTTTTTATACAAGAAATGTAGCAGGCAGTGCAAAAATCATTGTTAATGTAAACAGTTATGGTAGTTCAAAGAGCATACATGTGTAAATGTCATAAATGGTTTTGATTTCTTTCGAATCTTTACAATGATGTGACAGGCAAGATGAAATCTAAATAATTAAAAGTAAAACCAAGCTAAAGCAATGATCTAGCTTTATAGAGAAAAATTTACTTTATTTCAGGTGGATTTTTACATACCTGTCAGTTGACTCAGACACACTTTATGACAATATAAACCTGTCCTCCATACCAGCTGCTGAGTAACTTCTTTGCTTTTTATCATACAAGAGGTCAGGAGCATTAGACTTGATTTTAAAAAAAAGAAAATACCAAGATGAAGAATAAGCTTAAAGATTGCTTTTAAATCACACAAGGTGTGTTTATTCAAACATAAATGTGTTTTTCTGGGAAAAGTCTCATAAATGATGCAAATGAGTAAATTAACATATCCATTCTAGCATAAATAACTGTATAATGACTTATTGTAGCAAGGAACTGACAGAAAAAAAAGAAAAATATTTTTTTACAATAATCATGAACACCAAAAAGTATATTTGAGGATTTGTAACATGAAAAAGTTGGAGAAGGAAATGGCAACCCACTCCAGTGTTCTTGCCTGGAGAATCCCAGGGACGGGGGAGCCTGGTGGGCTGCCGTCTATGGGGTTGCACAGAGTTGGACATGACTGAAGCGACTTAGCAGCAGCAACATGAAAAAGTGCCAGGGGCGGAGGTCATGAGGAAGGAGGCTCGGCATACGCAAAGGCGGGATCGAGCCTCAAAAGAGTAAGAGTAAGAAAAATGGTTCTTTCTCTTTCCTTTTACCAGAATTGAAAGGTTTTTCTCCTAATCAGCACAGAATTTCAAAGCTCAAGGAGTGTAAACACTGGAGTTAGAAGTGATCAGGAAAGTAGCTGTAGGCAACTTCATTACGCCTCTGTATACCACAAACCTTCTTTTAATACCTATTTCATAGTTCTATAACTCCGTGTTCAATTTACCTTTTCCCTTATTTCTTCTAATTCTTACTAAAGTGTTAGTTGCTCAATCGTGTCTGACTCTTTGCAAGTCCATGGACTGTAACCTGCCAGATTCCTCTATCCATGGAATTCCCCAGGCAAGAATACTGGAGTGGGTTGCCATTTCCTCCTCCATGAGATCTTCCCAAGCTAGGGATCAAACCCAGGTCTCCCACATTGCAGGCAGAATCTTTACCACTTGAGCCACCAGGGAAGCCCCTAATTCGTACTAATTGTACATAATGACAAGATTTCTTTGTCATTCCAGTTTTTCTTTCTAATCTGGTGGGCAATTTTATTCACAGTGGTGTGTTTTCTCATGCTCACTGTTCTTTCTCCATGTCTTCCTTTCCTCTAACACAAATATTTGACCTTGTCCATGGATCCCTGTCTCAAGTCTCTTCCATGTCCTTGATTTCTAGCATCATCTCGCTTTTCTCAAATTTACCTGAGTCATCAACAAGTGGTCATTTTTGAGGTATGATTTATGCTCAGATTGATGAGTTTTGATAATTGTATAAACTTGTGCAACTACAACTTCAGGAAAGATGATTAATCCTAGGAACTTTCTTCAGGCCCCTTCGTAGCCAGTTTACCACCTTCAAGAGATAGTTCAGAAGCATTTTTCTAATACTGAGCATTAGTTATGCCTATTCTTAGCTTTCCTGTAAATAAGATCAAATAGTGTGTACTCTTTTGTGTTTGAATTCTTTCACTAAGTATTTTTGATTTTGTCTCTGTTGTTAAAATTACCAGTACTTTGTTCATATTTATCTCAGATGAGTATTCTGTATTGTGAATATATCACAATTTGTCTATCCATTTAATTCTTGATAGATATTTGGGTGTTTTAGCAATTATCAATGAAACTGCTGTCAATATTCTTAGCATAAACAGTTCAGTTCAGTTCAGTTCAGTCGCTCAGTCATGTCCGACTCTCTGCGACCCCATGAATCGCAGCATGCCAGGCCTCCCTGTCCATCACCAACTCCCGGAATTCATTCAAATTCACATTCATCGAGTTGGTGATGCCATTCAGCCATCTCATCCTCTGCCGTCCCCTTTTCCTCTTGCCCACAATCCCTCCCAGCATCACAGTCTTTTCCAATGAGTCAACTCTTTGCATGAGGTGGCCAAAGTACTGGAGTTTCAGTTTTAGCATCATTCCTTCCAAAGAACACCCAGGGCTGATCTCCTCTAGAATGGACTGGTTGGATCTCCTTGCAGTCCAAGAGACTCTCAAGAGTCTTCTCCAATACCACAGTTCAAAAGCATCAATTCTTCAGTGCTCAGCTTTCTTCACAGTCCAACTCTCACATCCATACATGACCACAGGAAAAACCATAGCCTTGACTAGACGGACCTTTGTTGGCAAAGTAATGTCTCTGCTTTTGAATATGCTATCTAGGTTGATCATAACTTTGCTTCCAAGGAGTAAGCGTCTTTTAATTTCATGGCTGCAATCACCATCTGCAGTGATTTTGGAGCTCAAAAAGATAAAGTCTGATACTGTTTCCACTGTTTCCCCATCTATTTCCCATGAAGTGATGTGACCAGATGCCATGATTTTCGTTTCCTGAATGTTGAGCTTTAAGCCAACTTTTTCACTCTCCTCTTTCACTTTCATCAAGAGGTTTTTTAGTTCCTCTTCACTTTCTGCCATAAGGATGGTGTCATCTGCATATCTAAGGTTATTGATATTTCTCCTGGCAATCTTGATTCCAGCTTGTGTTTCTTCCAGCCCAGCATTTCTCATGATGTCTTCTGCATATAAGTTAAATAAGTAGGGTAACAATATACAGCCTTGACGTACTCCTTTTCCTATTTGGAACCAGTCTGTTGTTCCATGTCCAGTTCTAACTATTGCTTCCTGACCTGCATATAGGTTTCTCAAGAGGCAGATCAGGTGGTCTGGTATTCCCATCTCTTGAAGAATTTCCCACAGTTTATTGTGATCCACACAGTCAAAGGCTTTGGCATAGTTAATAAAACAGAAATAGATGTTTTTCTGGTACTCTCTTGCTTTTTTGATGATCCACTGGATGTTGGCAATTTGATCTCTGGTTCCTCTGCCTTTTCTAAAACCAGCTTGAACATCTGGAAGTTTTTGGTTCACATATTGCTGAAGCCTGGCTTGGAGAATTTTGAGTACTACTTTACTAGCATGTGAGATGAGTGCAATTGTGTGGTAGTTTGAGCATTCTTTGGCATTGCCTTTCTTTGGGATTGGAATGAAAACTGACCTTTTCCAGTCCTGTGGCCACTGCTGAGTTTTCCAAATTTGCTGGCATATTGAGTGCAACACTTTCATAGCATCATCTTTTGGGATTTGACATAGCTCAACTGGAATTCCATCACCTCCACTAGCTTTGTTCATAGTGATGCTTTCTAAGGCCCTCTTGACTTCACATTCCAGGATGTCTGGCTCTAGGTGAGTGATTATACCATCGTGATTATCTTGGTCATGAAGATATTTTTTGTACAGTTCTTCTGTGTATTCTTGCCACCTCTTCTTAATATCTTCTGCTTCTGTTAGGTCCATACCATTTCTGTCCTTTATCGAGCCCATCTTTACATGAAATGTTCCCTTGGTATCTCTGATTTTCTTGAAGAGATCTCTACTCTTCCCCATTCTGTTGTTTTCCTCTATTTCTTTGCATTGATCAGATTTAGTTATATAAGTCTTAGTATAAGCATATTTATTTTATCTTGGGTAAATATTTAACGGTAGGATTGCTGAATCAAAGGGTAGATTTATGTTTAACTTTATGAGAAAATTCCAAACAGTTCTCAAAAGCAGTTGTACCATTTTACACCTGCACCATTAAAAAACAGGAGATCCAGTTGCTCCACAAACTTCCCAACATTTATATTATCATTCTTTTTTTTTTAGTCTTAGTCATCCTACTGGATGTAATATGACATTTCATTATGATTTTGACTGATGTTTTCCTGAAGATCAATGATTCTCAAAAACATTTGCTGATCAGTATTCAGCTGAAGACTCCACAGGAACCCTCTGTAGATATCTAAAGCTCTCTTTCTCTGTGCAGCCTTCTTCTCTAGCTTCCTTGGCCCTCCTTGTTTCCCACTTCTATCTCCTCAACACGGAAAGTTCTCAGCTTCCTGAACTGCAAGCTGGAAACTCTCTCCTGGCAGTACACTGGGAAATTTCAGATTTCAGCTTGTTTTCTCTCTTTCAGGGATCATTACCCTGTATCACCTGATGTTCAATAATTGATACTGCGTTCTTAAATATATTTGTATAATTCCATAGTTTATTTAAGCGGGAGTTAAATGTGATTTTTGTTACTTCATCTCGGCAAGAAGGATAATTTCTCCTGTTTTTTTGTTTTTGATCTCCTGATGGTGCTTTCCACTGGCTGAACTCAAGCCAAAGACAAGGGGCAAAAGAGCCAGTTAATATAGACATGTGAGGTTAGTCTTATGCAATGTAAAGCTGGGCAGAGAAGGTCAGAGAGAGGATATGAAGGCCAAATAGAGGATATACAGGATAAATTACCAGTGTGATTTTCATCATAGCCACTTAAGGAAAGTTATTCTCAGAAATAAACTGAACTAAGTCTTTTGGCCTCATTCTCTGCTTGAAGCATTCCAAGACTGTGCAAAATACGATAAGCTCAGTCATTCTACAACTTCCAGTTCTGAAAATACATATGAGTTTCCATTTACATGTTTTATTCCAATACATAATTTTGAATAGGTAGTCACTTTGGTTATTTGTTCATGCATATTATTTAAAACAGAGGGGGTCGTTTTATAAATTTAAAAGTTAAAAAGTGAGTCTTTTTTAATTTAGTGGTTCCTCAATATATATGGAGAAGGCAATGGCAACCCACTCCAGTACTCTTGCCTGGAAAATCCCATGGATGGAGGAGCCTGGTAGGCTACAGTCCATGGGGTCACTAAGAGTTGGATACGACTGAGCGACTTCACTTTCACATTTCATTTTCATGCATTGGAGAAGGAAATGGCAACCCACTCCAGTGTTCTTGCCTGGAGAATCCCAGGGACGGGGGAGCCTGGTGGGCTGCCCTCTACGGGGTCGCACAGGGTCAGACACGACTGAAGCGACTTAGCAGCAGCAATATATATATACAACCAAATTCAGTATATGTATTCAATATATCCAAATAACAATAATGGATATGATTTAACAAGGATGTCTTTGTGCAAAATATGTAGTATACTATTTACAGGTAATTTAAAATTCTTATAATGCTATAAAGTCATTATTATTTTCATGCCAATATCTAGATGAGAAAACTGAAATTAAACTGATCAAAACTATTCACAAGGATCATATAACAAGTAAGTTGTGGTGCTTAGATTTAAGCTCTGGGCTTTCTGATCGAAAGCCTGTTCTCTTGTTGCCTCTTTCTGCTTCACAAAAGAACAAGAAAAGAGTAACACAAGTTCAAAGACTGTCTTCATTGTTAGAATCCAGGGAAAAAATGAAGAGAAAATTATTCATATTTTCAATTCCAGTATGAAAGTTGACCCAAGTGTCCCTTTAGGCAAGCTGCCCAGACTCTACTGTTTCTTCTCTATAACTGCTTCTTTCACTCATTTGGCATCTCTCTCATATCAAACGATGGGTCCACTTTCAACATTTTCTTGCTAGTGAAAGAGGAAAAAAGAGAGTATTGAGCTTCAAGTCTTTTATTTTGTTACAGTTATTGAAATATTTTCAGGAATAAAGCCTGCAGAACTGTACTCCTAAAAGGGTTGCTTGGCATTACAAAATAGTATCATATATGTAAAGATGAGAGCATGCTATTTACAAATCTTCCTTAAACAAATGCATATGATGTTTCAAGGATTCTTTTCATCTTAAAACTGAAATGCTTCTATTTTCTATCTACTACAGCATTAAAAGTAACAAAAATAAAAAGCGTGAATCCAGCTCTGATTTCCCATGCATTGTTATGCACAAGTCAATAGAAGCCAGCTCCATCCATATTAGTATTATATGGCCTCACAGACCTATTTACAGGTGCACAATATTTTCTATCCGTCTGCTGGAAAGAATCTGGAGAGGTGTGTGTGTGTGTGTGTGTAAATCTGAAATGAAAGAGAAATAACTGAGTAGCTGGTCAATTGTAGAAAAAAGAGAAAACAACCTTTTTTGGACCTGTTTTTACAGGGCAAGGAGAAGGAGAGGGACCTTTCATCATCTTTACTGTAAAGGCCTAAACAACTATCATCACCTGCTACTGACACCAAAATAAATGTCTCAAACAGTCATAGAACCTGATGCCAGCAAATAGGCACATAGATGTCATATATTAAAAAAGTGTCTCTCATGGGAGATGTTCTAGAAGTGAGACCATTTGGGGGATATATTGATCATATTGTACTGAAGTAGAGGTTTGATAGAATACTCAGAAATCCTTACAACTTTCTTATTTTATGCTCTTTAGAGTTATATGGATTAATAAATAATTCCATCTGTATTACTATGCATTTGTAATGCTGATGGAAATTTCTGTCACTAAGGCAACAGTGTAAGTACATGACATATTTCTGGCCTTCCCATGGCAATTCATAAAAGAAACAAAATTTTAGAATTGTGATATTTAAAAATAGTTACATTCAACAGTTCATCTTACAGATGAGAAAACATAGAAGTAAATTAGCTTATGAAATGTCCCAGAGCTATCTAGTCATAGACATGGTAATTAAACCATGGGAATTTAATTTAGTGCTCTATCTTCTGCATACTAAAAGTTTGTAGCTACAGCGTGTGAGATGGGATTATGAAGTTTACTACTTCTTAGAACACCACTATGTTACATTAGCTATTAATATTGTATACATTTCATTGCTCCATCAATATAATGAAAAAACTAATATCTTTTTTCCAGAAGTTGTATGAATATTGCTTCATATTATTAATTTCGAAATGATTATATGAAAGGTACTCCATATATTTCTATCTTATATTTTATGGCTCAAGGAAGAAATGAAACAGATAAGTTTCAAAAGCAGAGCACGAGTTTACAGGAAACTTCAGTTTATTTGGACAGTTATTAGGTTGCTCTAGTAAAGTATGAATAATATACAGTCATAATTTAGTTGCATTACTGATTATCTCTAAGCACTTGGCTTCAATAGATTGTTTCAAACCTTCTTAATTGTAGACTTGATTATCTGAAACAAGGCCTTCTGATAATTCATGATGATCCTACAACTGGCAGTCAGCTGAGTGGCCCTCTGCTCCTTGGAGTTCTATATAACATCTAAAAGAGCTCAATCCAACTTCATGGCCAACATAAATCCAGGTCTCTCCCAAGTTTTCTTCAGATTTGCAGAGGGTTCATATTTGCATGATCTCCTTTGTCACCCAACCTTCTGCTCCCACATGTTAATTTCTTACAAATGCAACACCATTGCCAATTTCCACCCACAAATATAACAATTATCTACAACACCCACTTCTTACAAATCCTTCATGAAATTGATGTGATACAATAGTTTCTGAAGTATTAAAGAACTTGGTAATGGGAAAGGGTGAAGTGGTCTCTGCCTGCTGCTGCTGCTAAGTCACTTCAGTTGTGTCTGACTCTGTGCAACCCCATAGACGGCAGCCCACCAGTCTCCCCCGTCCCTGGGATTCTCCAGGCGAGAACACTGGAGTGGGTTGCCATTTCCTTCTCCAATGCATGAAAATGAAAAGTGAAAGTAAAGTCGCTCAGTTGTGTCCGACCATCAGCGACCCCATGGACTATAGCCTTCCAGGCTCCTCCGTCCATGGGATTTTCCAGGCCAGAGTACTGGAGTGGGGTGCCATCGCCTTCTCCGGGTCTCTGCCTAGCAGGTGGTAAACACTTTAAAGATTGAAATGAAACTTTTCTGTAATCCTATGGTTTCTTCTCCTGGCTTCCTCTCCGTGTGCACCTCTGTCCTTCCCAGGGTTCTTTTTTCATTGTTCCCATTTCCTTCTCATTCTCCTTTCTTGTTATCGCTCTGAAGGGAAAAATAATCTTTCCTAGTCCCAAAGACATTCCAACTTCTGTTCTGAAGTCTTTGAAACACTCAAGATCTATACCAAGCAGTTATTTATTTATTTTTTTATAACCTACCAAAGGCAGTTTTCTCCCTAACAATTCTGGAGTATGTTTTAAAATAATCATTTGCTTGTCACTTTTACAGTTCCAAAGTAAGTATAGGGAAGTTACAAGGGAGCTAGTAATCTAGAGTCAGCTAATAAAAGACCCCCAGATTATCAAGAGTCAAGCCTGGAGCAACCCCCAATAACCAGGAGCCTCCAGATCTAGGAGAAAAGAGATAAAGTTGGGTTTGTAGATGTCCATGTACCTTCTTGAATGTTATTCAAACTATAATTTTATCAAGACTACTGTGTTTAATAATTTTAATGTGCATAACCTAATAATGGAAGGTGTTACTCTTCTAAGAAAACATAGTTTTTTTTTTTTTAGAGTTGCTAAGTTATTTTATATATGTCATTTCACTTGTGCTTCACAAGAACCTTCTATGACAGATAGGTGAAGAAATAGCATCAGTTTTTTTAAATAATTGTATTCATTTGTTTATGACTATGCTGGGTCTTCATTGCTGCACAGGCTTTTCTCTAGTTGGTGGCTACTCTGTAGTTGCAGCGTGCAGGCTCCCCACTGCAATGGCTTCTCTTGCTGTGGAGCATGGGTTTTAGGGTGCTTGGGCTTTAGCAGTTGCAGCCCCTGGGCTCTAGAGCTCAGGCCGAGTAGTTGTGGTGCACATGCTTAGTTGCTTTGCAGCATATGGGATCTTCCTGGGTCAGGGATCAAACCTGTGTTTCCTGCATTGGCAGGTGGATTCTTTGCCACTGAGCCATCACAGAAGCCCAGTTAGTTCAGTTCTGTAGATGCCAGGAGAGTAAGCGATTTTTATACATAAATGAGATTTCAATTTAGTCCTTCCAATTTAGCTACTGTTATTTAGCAACTGTTCTGTATCTAAGGCCATTACTTCCTAAATGGTGACCTCCCTCCTGTCTTGAATTTCTCCAATTCGATCTCCTTTTGCAACCAAAGAAATATTTTAAAAATCCAAATTTGTTCACTGCATATTCTTTTTAAAATTAAGTAATTTATTTTTCATTGAAGTATAGTTAATTTACAATATTGTGTTAGTTTCAGGTGGATAGTAAAGTAATTCATATATATATTCTTTTTCAGATTCTTTTCCCAATAATGTATTACAAAGTATCGAGTACAGTTCCCTGTGCTATGCTGTTCAGTTCAGTTCAGTTCAGTCGCTCAGTCATGTCTGATTCTTTGCAACCCCATGAATCACAGCACGCCAGGCCTCCCTGTCCATCACCAACTCCCTGAGTTCACTCAAACTCATGTCCATGTAGTTGGTGATGCCATCCAGCCATCTCATCCTCTGTCTTCGCCTTCTCCTCCTGCCCCCAATCCCTCCCAGCATCACAGTCTTTTCCAATGAGTCAACTCTTCCCATGAGGTGGCCAAGGTATTGGAGTTTCAGCTTCAGCATCAGTCCCTCCAATGAACACCCAGGACTGATCTCCTTTAGGATGGACTGGTTGGATCTCCTTGCAGTCCTATCTATTTTACATATCAGATCAGATCAGTTGCTCAGTCGTGTTCGACTCTTTTCGACCCCATGAATCGAAGCACACCAGGCCTCCCTGTCCATCACCAACTCCCGGAGTTCACTCAGACTCACATCCATCGAGTCAGTGATGCCATCCAACCATCTCATCCTCTGTTGTCCCCTTCTCCTCCTGCCCCCAATCCCTCCCAGCATCACAGTCTTTTCCAATGAGTCAACTCTTCGCATGAGGTGGCCAAAGTACTGGAGTTTCAGCTTCAGCATCATTCCTTCCAAAGAAATCCCAGGGCTGATCTCCTTTAGAATGGACTGGTTGGATCTCCTTGCAGTCCAAGGGACTCTCAAGAGTCTTCTCCAATACCACAGGTCAAAAGCATCAGTTACTTCAGCACTCAGCCTTCTTCACAGTCCAACTCTCACATCCATACATGACCAGTGGAAAAACCATAGCCTTGACTAGACGAACCTTTGTTGGCAAAGTAATGTCTCTGCTTTTGAATATGCTATCTAGGTTGGTCATAACTTTCCTTCCAAGGAGTAAGCGTCTTTTAATTTCATGGCTGCAGTCACCATCTGTAGTGATTTTGCAGCCCAGAAAAATAAAGTCTGACACTGTTTCCACTGTTTCCCCATCTATTTCCCATGAAGTGGTGGGACCGGATGCCATGATCTTCGTTTTCTGAATGTTGAGCTTTAAGCCAACTTTTTCACTCTCCTCCTTCACTTTCATCAAGAGGCTTTTGAGTTCCTCTTCACTTTCTGCCATAACGGTGGTGTCATCTGCATACCTGAGGTTATTGATATTTCTCCCAGCAATCTTGATTCCAGCTTGTGTTTCTTCCAGTCCAGCGTTTCTCATGATGTACTCTGCATATAAGTTAAATAAACAGGGTGACAATATACAGCCTTGATGAACTCCTTTTCCTATTTGGAACCAGTCTGTTGTTCCATGTCCAGTTCTAACTGTTGCTTCCTGACCTGCATACAAATTTCTCAAGAGGCAGATCAGGTGGTCTGGTATTCCCGTCTCTTTCAGAATTTTCCACAGTAGTAGTATATATATGTTATTCCCAAATTCCTAATTTATTCCTCCCCATACCTCTCCCCTTTGGTAACAGTAAGTTTGTTTCCTATGTCTGTGAGTCTGTTTCTGTTTTGTAAATAAGCTCACTTGTATCTTTTTTTTTAAGATCCACAGGTAAGTGATATCATATAATCTTTATCTGACCTACTTCACTTAGTATGATAATCTCTAGTTACATCCATGTTGCTGAAAATGGTATCATTTCATTCTTTTATATGGCTGAGTAATATTCCATTATATATACCACATCTTTATCCATTCATCTCTCAGTGGACATTCAGGTTTCTTCCATGTCTTGGCTATTGTAAATAGTGATGCTATGAACATTGGGGTACATGTATACTTTATATTCTTTATTGAATGGCTTTAATGCCCTCTCATTGCCTGTAAGATTAAACTCTTTAATACGGCTTATCAGACCTTGCATGTTCTGCCTCTGATTTGCTGTTCATTTTCCTACCCACTTTTTTCTTCATTGTAAGCCATGTAAAATTTTTGTGATTCCTCAGTTATACCAAACTCTCCTTTAAGAGCCTTTTAACATGTTTTTGTCTCTGCCTGCCAAGTGTTTACCTCTAATCTTCTACCTCCTTCTACTAATCATTTTGTCACAAATTACCTCACCTTTGCAGCTGGGTTAGGTACAGCAAACTACACTTCATTATGGCACCAGACACACTGTAGTACAACTGCTTTTATATTCATTTACCCTTGTGAGTAGACTAGTTATATGAGGACTGTGCCCATATTGCTTAAAAACACTTGAATGAAATCAGTTGTCAGTAAATGATACCTGTGGGCCAGACCCAGTCCACAAGCTAATAAGATTTTAAATTTTAAAGGTTGGGGTTGGGGGCTGGAGGGGAGAAGGAAGAGGAGGAAGTTATACATGGGAAGCTAAAAAATTTATCTCTTTGTATAAAAGGTTTTCACGCTCTGAATTAATAAATGAGACTAGGAACATGTTTTAATTTCAAATCCCTGACCCTTTCAACAAGCCAGGGTCTTCCCCAAATATCTTCCAAATATCTTTAAATCTTTTGATTATAGAAAGAAAGTTGCCATGCCTGTTTTATGCACATTCTAAATGTCAGTTCACCTCATTGATTAATAGCAATAATAAAAGCCTGTGATGTGTATTGCCAGGTTATAGTGGCTGCTAGTGGTATTAACCAGCTTCATGAGACTGATTCAAAAGAGGTGCCTTATATTTGCCAAAAGTATGATGAGCTTGGCAGACTACACAAAAAGTAGAAGAAAAAACTGTTTTTGAGAGCAAAATCAACCTGGTAATTTTGACTCGCTTATGCTTTGTTTCCCAAAATATGTTATACGTCAATTGAGAGCCCATATGTGAAAGAGAAACAAAGCTTTCATTTTAGTTGGCGGCATATCCTCAACAGTTTTTACAAGGAAAGTGTGGTCTAGGTAGTTTTCAAGGGAAGAAAACAGGGTTTTTTGTTTTTTGTTTTTTTTTCTGCTATTTAATATGTTTCCAGAATTGTTATTTTAAATAGCTGGCATTGTTAAGGTCTGTTATACATTCAGCCATGTGCAACTTTATGTATTTTGTCCTTAGCAACCATAGTTTCTTTCTTGTCTGCATCAAAGTGAATATATTTTCCCCAAAATCTTTCACCTTCCCATTTTTCTACTTATTAGATAAGTTTGCTGCATGATTGCTGATTCTTGAAAACATCAATTTATAGATAGGGTGATTAAATAAAATAGACTCTTATTGGTAATTGATAACTCTATTTTGAAAAAATATTGGCCCAAGTGCTTTTTGTAAAATCATGAAGAGATAAATCAGTGTGTTTAGCCACTTCATAGAAAAGTGTTTAATAGGCATTGGACAATAAATTATGAAAGTTTAAAAATTTTCTTCATACTATTTGTAGATTTGTTTACATGAGTAATGTCATTGAAAAACCATAGCTTGACAATTTTATAGTGCAGTTACTCAAAATGTATCTTTTTGTTCACTGGATTGCTTACAGGAAGTCTATAAACTTTAGGCCATGATTTATTCTCTGCCAAGCAAGAGTATAACCATTCAAACTGAAAGCCAGAAACCTAGTCAAACCTACGCTCTCAGGATGAGAGGAGGAGTGAGGTATTTGAAAACAGTGATGAAATAGATTCTCTGCTGAAAACCCTATTTTTTTTTCAAACTTTAAAATTTTTATTTTGTATTGGAGTAGAGCCAATTAAAAATGTTGTAGTTTCAGGTGAACAGCAACAGGACTCAGCCATAAACATACATGTATCCATTCTCCCCCAAACCCCTCTCCTGTCTAGGCTGGCACATAGCATTGAGCAGACTTCCTTGTTGGTTATCTATTTTACATATAGCAGTGTGTACATGACTTGCCCAAACTTCCTGCCTTTTATGTTAAACTTTCTATTGAGTATTTTATGTCTATTTTTTCCCCAGTAAATCCTTTCAACAACACGATGAGTGGTATACTATTATTCTCACTGCTTTATAGATGATGAAACTAAAGCATTGAGATGTTAAGTAACTTCAAGCACAGACAAGCCAAGTATTGGTAGATAGAAGAGATGAGATGTTAACCCAAGGTTGACTGACTCAAAGATGTACTTTTATTCACTGTATTTTACACAAGTAAAGGCGAAATAAAGCTCAACATGATTATATTTGAAAAGTTAATAACAAAAGACGTAGACTCAGGTTAGCATACTATCATTTGGGCAGAGTTACAAATATATGTTTATTATTTGAAATAGAGTTTGAAATCTTTTGTGTTGTTTTCTGTGAGGTTTTCGACAGTCTGAATCCCAACTGTAAAATTTGCTCTACTTCCTCATTCTGAACTTGTGTGGAATCAAGAAGTTGAAATTTTAAGACACAGTGAGAATGTGTTGTTTAAGACAAACCACAAATTGAAATGGATGAATAATCAAGTGGTAAATATAAACTATTTGTTTGTGGATTAGATTACATGATATGAAATCAAAATGCTAACTGGTGATTAATCTTTTTTCCCCTGATTCTCAGAAAAATTTATATATGCCTTGCCAAGAGGCACTAAACTTGGGTCAATTTTGAACTTTAACATTCTCTTTTGTTTTCGCACGTGCCCCTTAACTACTTTGTGGGAACATGTATCCTTAGCACCTTGCCTATTCCCTTATAAACTCTGATTTTAGGATTGCCCTGCGTGGCTCATTATATCAGAGTGATCACTTCAGTATTCCCATGTTTCCTGGACTGTCTAGGGCCTCTCAGGACTCAGAAACCTAGTTTCACGTTTTTACTAAACCAAAATTTATTAGGTTGGTGCAAACATAATTGCAATTTCAGACCATGAATTTTAAGTCTTTATAACTAGGCTCAACCACATCTTTATTAATCAAAATAGGAACCAATACAATCAACACATTTTTTTGCCAGTGAGAAATGTATTTGTTTATTCCTGTAGCATAAAATTCTGTGCTTTGGAATTTGACAAACTCTTGCGAAGCATTTTCTGCCTCCTGCTGATTGTAGAAGCATTTTCCCTGCAAAAAAGTTGTGGAGATGCTTGATAAAGTGGTAGTTGGTTGGCAGGTTCAGTTCAGTTCAGTTGATCAGTCACGTCTGACTCTGTGATCCCATGGACTGCATTTCGTCAAACTTTGCTGTCCATCACCAACTCCTGGAGCCTGGTCAAACTCATGTCCATCAAGTTAACCATCTCATACTCTGTCGTCCCCTTCTCCTTGTCAACTTCCAGTGGCCGGACACTATGCTCCTCATCTTCAAGGCTCTTGCCTCCCTTGCAAAACTTCTTGAACCACCACTGCACTGTGTATTCATTAGCAGTTCCTAGATGGCACCCCACTCCAGTACTTTTGCCTAGAAAATCCCGTGGACGGAGGAGCCTGGTAGGCTGCAGTCCATGGGGTCGCGAAGAGTCGGACACGACTAAGCGACTTCACTTTCACTTTTCACTTTCATGCATTGGAGAAGGAAATGGCAACCCACTCCAGTGTTCTTGCCTGGAGAATCCTAGGGACGGGGAAGCCTGGTGGGCTGCCGTCTATGGGGTCGCACAGAGTCGGACACGAATGAAGTGACTTAGCAGTAGCAGTAGGCCAAATGCATTATTGATGTTTCAAGTTGTCTTTGCTGCTTTATAACTCATTTTGAACTCAAATAAGAAAATCACTCATTTGCTTTTTGTGTAACATCATTTCCTTAGTCTAAATAAATATAAAGATAAATAGGAAGTAATAAGTCACTAGCAGAAAAACATAAAGTGATAAATGTGCCTTAAAATGATCTATAACCACATTTATTAGAGCGTATTCCACTATCAAATGGCAAATTGCAACAATGCAAAAACTGCAATTACTTTTGCACCAACCTAATAATTATAGTATCTTTGTTACTTTCCTATTGTTGATAGTAACAAATTACCACAAATCTGGTGGCTTAAAAAATACAAATTTATTATCTTACACTTCTGAAGATCAAAAAACTGAAATGGGTCTTATGTGGGCCAAAATCAAGATGTCAGAATAGCTGCATTCCTTCTGCAGGCACTCAAGAAGAATCTTATCTTTTCCAGCTCCAAGAGGTGCCTGCATTCCTTGGCTCATGACTGCAACATTCAGACCTCTGTTCTCATTGTCACATCTGCTTCTCTGACTCCTGCTTGCTTCTTTCCTAAATAAGGACATTGGTAATTACACTGGACTCACCTGTATAATCCAGGATAATCTCTCCATTTCAAGATCCTTAACTTAGACACATCTACATAGTCTCACCTTCCATAGTCTCTCCACACCCACATAGTCTCTCCTCCTTCCTTGTTTCAAAAGTTGGGAATAAAGTGACCAATGATGAGGATACAAGTGACTTTACATACTAAATTAGTTTCTTCCCCCTGTCTTCCATGATTTTATTGCTCACCAGTGAATACTGCTTTACACCCATCATAGCCCAAAGGATATATACCATGATACGGGTCCAAATAACATGTCCTTATTACATGTGTCTCAGAAATTACTCTGGTATCACAGTCCGGTAATTGGCACTCTGCAAACATTGGACTGAAGTTTGATCTTGCTTTCTTCAAACTTTTAAAACCTAGTGAAATTTTGAGGAAGTCCATCTGTTCTTGAGCATGAACCTTCAATAGTAATTTGGGCCTCCTAAATGTCCATCTCAGAGGTTTGTATTGAAGCTGATGTTTACTGCAATTCTTGGAACTCTAGTTCCTGACCAGAGGTAACTTTGGTCCTTCACCAGATGGTGCATAAAAGAAGATTAATGGGCTCCATACCCTTGATAAATTCTGCATTTTGAAACAGAACTTGAGCTGGAAGATTTTGAGGGTAGGCGTTATCAGAGTCATAAAATCTATGGTGTGGAAAACTGTGCAACTTAAGAAATGAACTGTCCCCTCTTTCTAAGCTTCGTGCCTCTTCAAAAATGCACTTCTGTGCAGAAAATGTGAAACGAGGAGAGACTGCTTTGGGTTCCTTAGTGCTCCAGCATTTGTTTCACTTAAAGTTTTTACAGTGTCACTTCATTAATCCCTATTTTCATTTTGTTAGGGAATCATTAACATTAAAAAGCCATTTTATTATTATGGAAACAAGAGAAACAGTGAGAAATGTTTTATTCTTAAGAAAGATTACAGAAGTATATATTATTTCCAACTTTTTGGTTTTTAAAATGAAATAACAGACCTCTATGAATAATGTTTTTCATTTCCTTTAAAAAGAGATTAACCTAGATTCTTTCTGGGAGCTATTGTGCCAGTGAGCCCTTATCAACTGAGCACTATGGAACCCTGATACTTATACCTTGGAGTCTGTCTAGACTTATCATAAAAGAACCTCAACATTTTTAACATGTTCAATCAACAACCACTTAGTGCCTGCTGTCAGCTAGGCATTCCACTACAGACTAGCACTATAAATACAAGTAAGATACAGACCCTAACTGCAAGATGTTTATATTCCAGCATAGCTTTCAAATTCTATTCAAATAAAATAATAACACTCTTGCCCAATGGTGACACCAACTTAAATAAGTTTGATTTCTCTCTTGGGAAGCTCCAAGTCTAACATGGAAGGAAAATAAGAAAATGAAAAATACAGCACAGAGTGTGTGTGTATGTGTGTGTTCAGTGGAAAAGTCTTAGCAAGGACAGGGCCAGAAGGCAAGTAGCCTCATGGGATTGTATGGCTTGGAACAACTTAAATAGTTTAGAATGTGTTTGTCATCCTTGTAGGTCCATGACTAAACACTGAAGAAAGACGATTAATGCACTAAGGGAAGATGATTAACCTCTCAAACAAGGAAATAATAACTGAATTCTGGCCACTTGAGTAAATCAGTGAAGATGTTCTTTGCCGTGTTCAGAATGTTCCTAATCCCTTTTTATGTTACTCCCCTTTCCTGTTATGGGTAACAATTCCAGTGTACAAGCAATAAACACTGGAGAGGGTGTGGAGAAAAGGGAACCCTCCTACACTGTTGGTGAGAATGTAAATTTGCACAACCACTATGAAGAACAGTAGAGTAGTTCCTTAAAAAACTAAAAATAGAGCTACCATGTGATTTGCCAATCCCATTCCTGGGCATATATCCAGCGAAAACCATGATCCAGAAAGACACACGCACCCCAGTGGTCACTGCAGCACTATTTACAACAGTCAAGACAGGAAAGACTAAATGTCCATCAACAGAGGAAGGGATTAAGGTGTGTTACACATATACAATGGGTATTATTCACTCGTAAAAAAGAATTTAATAATAGCATTTGCAGCGACATGGATGGACCTAGAGATTGTCAAACTGAGTGAAGCCAGTCAGACAGAGAAAGACAAATATCATATGTTATCACTCAGGTGGAATCTGATTTAAAAATGATAAAATTAATGTATTTGTTAATACAAAACAGAAGAAGACTTACAGATATTGAAAACAAATTTATGGTTACCCAAAGGGAAACATGTGGGGGCTAGATAAATTAGGAGCTTGGGATGCACATGCACACATTACTATATGTAAGATTGATAACCAGCAAGGATGCACCGCATAGCACAGGGAGCTCTACTCAACCTTCTGTGAAAACCTGTAAGAGAAAAAAAAATCTAAGAAAGAATGAACACATGTATATGTGTGACCTAACCACTTCGCTGTACACCTGAAACTAATACATTGTAAATCAACTATAATCCAATAAAATTAAAATTAAAAAAGAACAATTCCCAGACATATAGAACTTACTATTGGTTACATATTTACTCATTTAACCTTCAGTACAAACTTTTGAGGCAGAAAATATTATGCCCACTTTATAGGTAGGGAAAATGAGACACAGGAAGGTTAAGTAAGTTGCTTAATTTAAGGCTAGGAAATGGAAAAACTAGAATTTGAACTCAGTTTGGTTCTAAAGTTGATGCTCATAACTTCTATGCTATGTTGCCAAGTCTTTGCAAGAAACTGATTAAAAAGTGCTTTCTTAGAATAGGTTATTATTGATTAAACTGCAACTAACTATTTCAGGAAGACATGTATCTTCAAATTACATGTTATTTAAATAGCATTAATTTTCAGAGGGGAACCTTATTTCCCTGTGTCTTATTTCTTGCATCTCTAGATATGCATTAAATAAGAAGTAGAATAATAGAACTCTGAACCAAGTGTTGTGGAAATAAAACAGAGATATGTAAGTGTGGTTTCAAAGCCTTATCAATAGACACATGAAAATTAATGCATATCTCATTTCTCTTACTCCAGTATGTGCTGTGCTGTGCTTAGTCACTCAACTGTGTCTGACTCTTTGCAACCCCGTGGACTGTAGCCCACCAGGCTCCTCTGTCCATGGGGATTCTCCAGGCAAGAATACTGGAGTGGGTACAGCTTGCAGTAAAATGCATCCAAGTGATGGAGGTGATAGCATATATTGATAAGAACATATTTAATTTTTCTCATCTCCTGATTTGTCTGAAAGATCTCTCAGCGCCATCCAGCTCAAAAAATGGTTATAATTCTTAAAAAACACTTGTATTTCCTTGTGTATATGAAGTTTTTGTCTTGATTGTAAAGTTAATGTTATTTCCCATTGTAGCTATTAGCATTAATATCTGTGTACAATTTGCTTATTATAGTAAAGCTTGCCTGTCTGGAGACCAGACATCCTAAAACCTCAGGCTTTGGTCCAGATCTGAAGACAACTGGAGAAAACATGCACACATGATATCACTTTGGCCCATTTCTTTTTTGTCATGGAGACCTATTTCCTGTAGACACTTGAAATACACAAATGAACAAGCCTGGATGAAATAAAAACCCAATTTTAAACCCCATGTTGTTAAGAACCCCATTAGTTCTTCAAGAGGAAAAAAAAAGGTAGACTAAATTCTAGATAAGATGACACTTTCTGTGTGTATATATGAGAAAGAGTAGCATGCAAAGGAAACAAAGAAGAAGCCAGGGAAGAGAGAAACAGAAATTAGTAGCATCTTTTGTCTTACTGATGCTGGGGAAAATGACTGTGAGGGGAGGAGGGGTCATTCATTGTTTCAGGGAATCTTAATTAAAAATAGCCTAATAAGGCCAGAGGGGCAAGATAACCCTAAAAAAATCTGTAGGAGAAATGATCTAGATACTGAAGATGAGTGGAAGATTAGAAAAAATTCTTTACCTTCAATTTAGAGATTAAGATCAAAATCCATATGAATATCAGTATTTTAACTAGAAAGCAAGGTGAAACAGAACTAAACCAAGATATAAGATAAAGGAAAGAGGAGTTCTGTGGGATAGTTTATAACTCAGCAGCATTTGGGGTTTGCTTTTAGGTCAGCAGGAAGTTTTTGCAATGGTGGATGAATGAATTTTAAAGAATCAGTAATGGGTTTACCGGCAGCCACAGTGGTGATTACATATTAATGAAGTGTAACGTTGGCAGATACTCAAACAGTGATGAGCAGAGCTACTATCAAAAGGCAACATGATGGAATACTTCCTAAATCTCAAATTTTCATTTCCTAACAGTATAGCCCCTTGGACTGCAAGGAGATCCAACCAGTCCATCCTAAAGGAGACCAGTCCTGGGTGTTCATTGGAAGGACTGATGCTGAGGCTGAAACTCCAATACTTTGGCCAACTCATATGAAGAGCTGACTCATTGGAAAAGATCCTGATGCTGGGAGGGATTGGGGGCAGGAGGAGAAGGGGACGACAGAGGATGAGATGGCTGGATGGCATCACAGACTCAATACACATGAGTTTGGGTGAACTCCGAGAGTTGGTGATGGACAGGGAGGCCTGGTGTTCTGTGATTCATGGGGTCGAAAAGAGTCGGACACGACTAAGTGACTGAACTGAACTGAACTGAACTGAACATTATAGCATATTTTCACTTCTTAACAAACAAACAAGCAAATCTGTTGCTTAGTCATGTCTGACTCTTGGCGACCCCATGGACTATAGCCTACCAGGCTCCTCCATCCATGGGATTTTCCAGGCAAGAGTACTGGAGTGCGTTGCTATTTCCTTCTCCAGGGGATCTTCCCCACTCAGGAATCGAACCCGGGTCTCCCACATTGCAGGCAGATGCTTTACCCTTTAAGCCACTTCCTAACAGTATAGTATATTTTCATTTTCTGTGCTTATTTGCTCAGTCATGTCCTACACTTTGTGACCCCATGGACTTCAGCCCGCCAGGCTCCTCTGTCCATGGGGATTCTCCAGGCAAGAATACTGGAGTGGGCTGCCATGCCCTCCTCTAGGATTTTCATTTCCTAACTATATATTTTGGCTACCTGATGCAAAGAGCTGATTCATTTGAAAAGACCCTGATGTTGGGAAAGATTGAAGGCAGGAGGAGAAGGGGATGACAGAGGATGAGGTGGTTAGATGGCATCACTGCCTCAATGGACATGAGTTTGGGTGAACTCTGGGAGTTGGTAATGGATGGGGAGCCCTGGTGTGCTGCGGTTCATGGGGTCGCAAAGAGTCAGACATGACTGAGCAACTGAACTGAACTGAACAGTATAGAATATTATTGTGTATTTGTGTGTGTCACTGTGTGTATTAATAACATCCATGCATCAAAATTGCAAACCTAAAGGTATCACTGACACTTCATTGCAAGTTGCCTTGAAAATGTTATTTTTTCATTAAAATGTTGAAACCACCTTTTGCATGTACCATCAACCCCACGAAGGGTGAGATCATATGTTCAGTAACTATTGCTTAAGATCACTGCCCTGTTAGGTGTGAAGGCCACAAGACCTTGTTTGACTTTTCACCAGCTGCTGCTGCTGCTGCTAAGTCGCTTCAGTCGTGTCCAACTCTGTGCGACCCCATAGATGGCACCCCGCCCAGCTCCCCCGTCCCTGGGATTCTCCAGGCAAGAACACTGGAGTGGGTTGCCATTTCCTTCTCCAATGCATGAAAGTGAAAAGTGAAAGTGAAGTCGCTCAGTCGTGTCCGACTCCTAGTGACCCTGTAGACTGCAGCCTACCAGGCTCCTCTGCCCGTGGGATTTTCCAGGCAAAAGTACTGGAGTGGGGTGCCATTGCCTTCCACCAGCTACTCCAGGCCAAATCATTGCCATATTAAATCCCATGGTCAATCACTATAATACTTCCTTGTGCTGCTAAGTCACTTCAGTCGTGTCCGACTCTGTGTGACCCCATAGACGGCAGCCACCAGGCTCCCCGTCCCTGGGATTTTCCAGGCAAGAACACTGGAGTGGGTTGCCATTTCCCTCTCCAATGAATGAAAGTGAAAAGTGAAAGTGAAGTCACTCAGTCGTGTCCGACTCTGTGTGACCCTATAGACGACAGCCACCAGGCTCCCCGTCCCTGGGATTTTCCAGGCAAGAACACTGGAGTGGGGTGCCATTTCCTTCTCCAATGCCTGAAAGTGAAAAGTGAAAGTGAAGTTGCTCAGTTGTGTCCGACTCTTCGCCACCCCATGGACTGCAGCCCACCAGGCTCCTCCTTCCAAGGTGAGAGCCATCTAAATCCTCACTTACTCAAAGCATGAACCATGCACCTGCAGCATCTTTAGCACCTGGAAGGACATTAGAAATGCAGAATCTCAGGCCTCCAGCAGGACTCGTTGAATCTGATTCTGCATTTTTATAAGATCTCCAGGTAACTCATATGTATATACATGAAAGTTTGAGAAGCTTTTATCTTCTGACCTCTCTCTTACTCACTCTAACTTCCCTGGCTTCCAACTATTCCTAAAATATAACCAGGGGCACAGGTATCCCACGTGGGCTAGCAGTAAAGAACCTGCAGGCCAGTGCAGGAGACATAAGAGACATGGGTTCAATCCCTGGATCAGAAAGATCCCCTGGAAAAGGGTATGACAACCCATTCCAGTATTCTTGCCTGGAGAATCCCATGAACTGAGGAGCCTGGTGGGCTACAGTCCACGGGGTCACAAAGAATCGAACACGACTGAAGCAACATAGCACGCGTGCACAATCAGGCACACTCCTGCTTTAGTGTCTTTGCACTAGCTATTCCCTCTGCTTGAAATCTTCTTCTCCTTAGGTATCCACATGGCTAATTCCATCATCTCCTTCAAGCTTTGTTCAAACATCAGTATCTCATTGAGTCCTAATCCAACCACCCTACATTATTTGAACTCATTCTTCTTGTCATGTGTAACTACCCGTTATATGCTCTACATTATTCATTTTGGTTGCACTCATCACTTTTTTTCTCTTTCTTTTTTAAATTATGAAAGTATAATAGCACATTTACAAGAGACTTGGAAAATACAGAACAAAATTACATATAGTTCCACTATTTAGTACAATTATTTCTTAAGTAGGTAAATTAGGATTTTTAGTTGGAGCTTCAATATCAAACACTCAAAAAATAATAGAATGAATATAAAGAAAAGTAGAAGGGTATAGTATACCTGAAAAACACCGTGAACCAATTCAACAAGATTAAGATTTATGCAATTTTTACACAAAAGTAGGATACAATACTATTCAAAGTTCCCATAGACTATAAACTAGGAGACACTCCAGGGACATAAAACAAGGTGCAAAAATTTCATGGTCTAAAGGTAATGAAATCATAGAGTCTGTTCTCTTATTAATGTTGAATTATGTTAGAAATCAATATCAAAAGATACTTGAAAATAACCCACATATTTTCAAGTACAATGTGACATTTACCAAGAGAGATCTTTGACTTAGCCATTGAAAGCTTCAATAAAATTAGAAGACTGAAAAAACACAGTGTGATTGCAGAGAAGAAACCATTTAAATGTGAAGCTAATATCAAATGAGAAATTAATATCAAAGGTACTTTAAAAACTCCATGTATTTGGAAATTAAATGTCTACTTTTAAATGATGGGTGTATCCAAGAAGCCATAACAAGGAAAATTAGAAAATATTTGTAACAGAATAAAAATGAATAGAGAATTTATCAGAATGTGTTGCATGCTGCTAAAGCTGCTCAATGCAACTAAATATAATGTGGAATCATGAATAAGGTCTGAAACCAAATAATTTACACTAGCATAAAATTTTGTGAAATTTGAACAAAATCTGTGCTTTAATTGATAATACTGTATCACATGTTAATTTCCTGTTTCTTTTTTTTAATGACATAGTATTTCTTTATATTCTCAGACTTGGATTAGAAGGTCATTCAAATTTTTTTAACCACTAAGATAATAAATTTTCTAGTCTTTTAGCAGTAATATTAGATGCCAAGATACATGGAACTGTATCAAAGTTTTGAGTGAACATAAATTAGAAATCTAGCATTCTATTCATACCAAGGGTTTTCCCAGGTGGTTCTAGTGGTAAAGAATCTACCTGCCAATGCAGGAAACATGAAAGACATAGGTTCAGTCCCTGGTTTGGGAAGATCCCCTGGAGGAGGGTATGGCAACTCACTCCAGTATTCTTGCCTGGAAAATCCCATGGACAGAGGAGCCTGGCAGGCTACAGTCCATAGGGTCTCAGAGAGTCTGACATGACTGAAGTGACTTTGCATGCACACATTCATAGGAAGTCAAACAAATGGAATCAAACATACTATGCTATGTTCTCATTTGTTGTGTAAATCTACTCATCACTTATTTTCTGTCTTATCTCTTGAACATAAAACAGCATAAGAACACAGTTCTTTGCCGGTTTAGTTCACCAACACATTCCGATCATTTAGATTGGAATAAATATTTGTTGAATAAGCAGAGGAAGACAATGTGAAAAGGAAATGCCTAGACCTAAGCCCCAATCTTTACGTCTTTGGTTGCGGCTATCCTTGAGTGTGGTTAGGTTGAAGTATCCTTAATTGTGGGCTTCCCTGTTGGCTCAGATGGTAAAGAATGTACCTGCAGGACAGACAACCAGGGTTCAGTCCCTGGATAGGGAAGAGAATGGTTACCCACTCCAATCTTCTTGCCTGGAGAATCCAGAGTCTGGCAAGATACAGTCCATAGGGTTGCAAAGAGTCAGACCTGACTGACCGACCACAATACACTCAATTGTACAAGGAACTAATAGAATTAAATCCCCATTCCCAATCTTTGCTGTTTTTACCTAGTCTGTTTCACCTACTTTTCTTCGTACAGGAAGCTACATTCTGACTTAATTTTTCTTTCGCTTCTCCTTTTCCTGAACCCGTAGGACTCTGTGATCAAAACATTCCATTATATTCTGAACCTTTTCAGAATATTCTCTCAACTTTCTTTTCTTACCTGAAAATTGGCTATCCCCTGAGAACACATATTCTGCAGAACTCTCACTTGGAAGAAGTTTCTACTTTCCTAACCTGCTAACCTCAGATGGTGTTGGTGTCTTCTTTGCTCCCATTAGTGGCTTTCAGACCATTGTTCCTTCTCCATACTGGCAACCTCCCTGCTTCTGTGCAGTCTCACCTTCTCTCCTCTGCCTTGTTGTTAACCTCCTGATCACTCCACCTCATGATTTAATGACTATGGCAAGGTTCACTGTGCAAGTCTAGATGCAGACTTCAGTACTCTGGTCTCCATGACCTCCACAGCCTAAGGGATATTCTCCATCTCTGCACCGCAGCCACCCGGCTTCTGTGGTCATAATCTTGATTTGTTATGTTCTCAAATTGCTCCATTTGTGACGTCATTAATCCAAATGTCTTACTCTTGGATGACAACTTCCTAAATTTAATCATCTGCTCATCTACTTCCATTACAAGCTTCCTAGCATTATCAGGATTTTCAGATAATAGTTCTCTCCATATTCTTCCTGATAGTCATTTTTTATTGCCAATTCCATCTGTATCTAGTGTAAAGTCCATGGCCCATAACCTTAATCACTCTTTTGTCAAGACCCTGCATCCATTTGCCAGCTACCCAGTCAATGCAAACCTGCATGAACTCAACTAAACAGCTTCTTCTTTTCTAATTTCTTGAATCCTGCTTGAAGAAACCATGCAATTAAGATTTTTTTTCTCATTCTGAATTCATATTCATTAAGAACTGATTCCTCAGTACTGCCTGGGAATTCTATTATGTTTTATAGTCAGATCACTTTCCATTCCTTGCAGCTATTATTTCTGACGCTCATTTGCTTGCAACTTGATGTTGCTGCCTAATTAATTAAGAAACAAAGAAGGAACAAGTTTGGTTTTCTCAGTTAGGCTTATGTGACTCTCTGAGCAGCATTCTCTTTCCCCCTGACCTGCTTCAGATGAGATTATCTACTGTTATTTTTTATTTTAATTGATTAACGACATTGTGTTAGTTTAGGTGTACAACAAGGTGATTCTGTTATGTATATACAAAAAGCCTCTTGATGAAAGTGAAAGTGGAGAGTGAAAAAGTTGGCTTGAAGCTCAACATTCAGAAAATGAAGATCATGGCATCCGGTCCCATCACTTCATGGGAAATAGATGGGGAAACAGTGGAAACAATGTCAGACTTTATTTTTCTGGGCTCCAAAATCACTGCAGATGGTGACTGAAGCCATGAAATTAAAAGACACTTATTCCTTGGAAGGAAAGTTATGACCAACCTAGATAGCATATTCAAAAACAGAGACATTACTTTGCCAACAAAGGTTCGTCTAGTCAAGGCTATGGTTTTTCCTGTGGTCATGTATGGATATGAGAGTTGGACTGTGAAGAAGGCTGAGCGCCGAAGAATTGATGCTTTTGAACTGTGGTGTTGGAGAAGGCTCTTGAGAGTCCCTTGGACTGCAAGGAGATCCAACCAGTCCATTCTGAAGGAGATCAGCCCTGGGATTTCTTTGGAAGGAATGATGCTAAAGCTGAAACTCCAGTCCTTTGGCCACCTCATGTGAAGAGTTGACTCATTGGAAAAGACTGATGCTGGGAGGGATTGGGGGCAGGAGGAGAAGGGGACGACAGAGGATGAGATGGCTGGATGGCATCACTGACTCGATGGACGTGAGTCTGAGTGAACTCCGGGAGTTGGTGATGGACAGGGAGGCCTGGCGTGCTGCGATTCATGGGATCGCAAAGAGTCGGACACGACTGAGCGACTGATCTGATCTGATCTGATTCTTTTTCAAGTTCTTTCCCCATTCAGGTTATTACAGAATATTCAGCAGAGTTCCCTGTGCTATACAGTAGGTCCTTGTTAGTTATCTATTTTAAATACAACAGTGTGTATATATCAGTCCTAACCTCCCAACCTATCCTTTTCCCCCCATCCTTCCCCCTGGTAACTGTATGTTTGTTCTCTAAGTCCATGTGACTGTTTCTGTTTTGAAAATAAGTTCATTTACATAATTTTTAAGATTCTGCATGTAAACAATATATGTCTTTTTATGTCTGGCTTCAGTATTTCATTTAACCTTTCTTTCTCTTTTTCCATACATAATTTTTTTAATTGTATAATTTTTCTTATATTGGTGTCCTATACTAAGTCCTATGAGCTCTAGAATCTAGAACAGTATTTGACACATAGGGTGGACACTCAGTAAGTAATGAGTGACCAGTCTACTGTTTCCTGTAATTACAATAATAGTCATTCTTTTGTGACTGTAACAGTCACAATGTAATAATGTGACTTAATGTGCCGTAATGTAACAACATGGTTTGTGTACATTACTTCTCTGCAAGCCTAACAGATACATTACTATCCCTGTTACAAAAGAGTCAGGTTCTGCAAAGTTAAGTTGCGTGTACACACATGCAGGGTGGAGGTATGGCGTAGGTGGTGCACAGAGCCATTTGCTTCTAAGACATTGTCTTGATGGTCTTCAGTCTGCCAGCCTTGGGCATATGGAAATAAGAGATGCCACATCCTTCCTTGAGAAGCCTATAGTCTGGTAGAACAGTCCCTGTATATATATCATTACAATAAAGTGGATCATTGGAAAGACACAGTTAATAAAAAGCTTACTAAGGTAGCACACGCATGACACACACTTCCCAATGTACTGAATAAGGAGTAATAATCAAGGAAAGATCCTATTGTGGGTGAAGACTCTATCTCTCTGGTAACATGCTAAGCCATGAGGCGTAGAAAGCCTCCCTCCCTCATTAAATCCTCTGTGCATTTGGAATATATGTTAGGTATCTCTGATAATTAAACCTACAGTAACAATTACAAAAACAAAAAGGGCAGAAACATAAAGATTGTAATAATTTTGAAATCCAAAAAGGAGAAAAACAAGTGAGGAAAAGCTGTACACACTTTTATTTGTTCTTAATTTAATTTCTTTTTCTTTTTTTTTTCTGGCCCTGTCATAAGGTATGCAGGATCTTAGTTCCTAGTTCCCCAGCCAGGGATTGAACCCACACCCCCTGCAGTGGAAGTGTGGAGTCTTAACCACTGAACCATCAGGGAAGTCGCTCTATGACAGGAAGGCAATGGCCATGTGTGACAGAGCAAATGAGCAGACTGGCGCTTAGAATCAAACAGGTTCTTGTCCCAGTCCTATAACTTCTTCATTGTGTGACTTCTTTAGGATTTCTAAGCTATCTGTTGAAAACTGGCAATGATAACAAATGCTTAATAATAGTACCAACCTCATAGGGTTGTTGGGGGGATGAAGTGATATGTTACCAGGTATGTTGCTTGGCAAACAGTTAATAATGGGAGCTGTTATTATTAATTGATAAAAATATATATCTGATTATGCAGACATATATTTTCATTAATATTTTCACTCTTAACTCTATCAGAGGCATTCAGAAAGCTTTAGCTCTGAAGATTCTAAGACAGTGTGGCTCTGGGGTGGGGCTGTGAATGAATGTGAAGATGTAACTCAGACTCACTGGGAGGGTAAACTATTTTTGTGAACACATATCAACTAAAGCATGTGAGTTTTGAAAGTTCACTTCACTGATTCATACAGACCCCACTCAGAAAATCAGATTTTGCTCTTCCCAATCATCTAGAAGAATAAGACTTGGAGGTCCCCTCAGCCCCCTGGATTTATTTTTGTCTATAACCTAGAGAAAGTGAATGCAAACAGCTAAGCAGTATCACCTGGCTAGGGCAGGCTGGAAGAAGTGTCAGATCCTGCAATCAAGTCATGTAGATCTCGTGTTTCAGTCCAGAGACGGAGCCTTTGTGAGGTAGGACTCAACTCGGAAGCTCCAATAAGCTTTTGTTGAACAGAAATGGATGGGACTGCCATCATCCTGACAAAACATTTAATATCCTGTCCTAGTACAGCTGCAGCACGGTTCAGAGGGGCCCAGAAATAGTCAGCAGGCACAAAGCAGGACGTACAGAGCGGAAAGGCCATTCTCAGGCAACAAATAGCTGTGGCCAGCACTTTTCAGAGCTTTTGGAAGAAGTGCAAATCTTAAATCCCAGAATGGTACAGACAATGACGTAGATACAGGTTATAGGAATACCACTGATAAAGGCTCCAAAGAGCCTGAGTGTAAGGCAGCTCCATGCAGGGAGCTTGATAATTTTCAGCTACACATTAAAATTAATAACATCTGTTCCCATCTAATGTGCGTGCATGCTCAGTTGCGCAGTCGTGTCTGACTCTGCGACCTTATGGACTATAGCCACCAGGTTCCTCTGTCCATGGGATTCTCCAGACAGGAATACTAGAGTGGGTTGCTACGCCCTCCTGCAGGGGATCTTCCCAACTCAGCGACTGAACTCTTGTTTCCTGCAGCTCCTGCTCTGGCAGACGGATTCTTTACCACTGAGGCACCTGGAAAGCCAGTTCTGATCTAACACAGGACATAAAAAGTGTGGGATACCAAAGAGGTCAGCAGGTGGCAGCACTAGATGATGAAGAGAATCCAAACGGCCTGAGAGAACTATGTCCCTTGGCCCTCCTGGCAAAGGTTTCAAGAAGAGTTGTATTCACAGTGTAATTATCTGTGGTTTTTAATAAATATTCATACAGTTTAAAAAAAATTGTAAGTAGAAAATGATAATTTTATTCCTTTGCTAGGAAAAGGGAGAAACAGTGGGCCCTTGCCCTTGAAAACTGTGAAAACAAACACTAATAGTTTTTTGAATACTAGGGCTCTTGCCCCTGCCTCCTTTTTTTAAATGCAAGGTTTTTGTTTTTTAATACAAAGTTTTTTGAATACAAGGGCTCTTGCCCTTGAAAACTATGAAAACAAACACTAATAGTTTTTTGAATAGTAGATATGGCTATTCTTTAGTTCATTTGTTCCATTATCCTATACTAATCCTTGTGTTTCTTCATGTTTCCATATAGATCATTACGTTAAAAAATCTTATTCCTTGCTAAGTGTGCTGAACTTTGCATAAACACAGTCCAACTGCTGAGCAGTTTCATGGGGGTTGCTGACTAAAGCAGACTTCTTGGATGTATTTGAAGAGAAAAAGGAAATTAACTATCTTTGTATAGAATAGTTGCTTCAAAAATTCATGCATATTATAATTGTTAGAAAATATCATTTTCCTAGAACCTTATGGCAAGCATTTTTAAGAATCTTGGAGGTTGTTCATGCAACAGTTGAAGTTCCCTATGATGATGGCAAGATGTGATGAAAGAGAAAATCATGAGTCATTTTATCTTAAGTTCAACAGAGGGACATGACCAGAAGGTCAATGAGTGACAACAGCAGAGTAGAGTGCTACCAAATATTACATATCAAATGAGGAAATATTTTTCACTCAAAAAAGAAAGTAATATATCTAGAGGCAACAATGGTGAGCTAAGAGATTGCCAAAGTCCCTCCTGCTCTCTGAGGTAACAGAACCAGGATGTATAAGATATGAACAGGTGGTACTTGAGAGATTTTCAAGGGAAGTTATTCCTTGACTTGGTTGTGGTTAGTGTAGGAGGTTTGAAAAAACATTGAGTGAGAAAGATGTAGATAAATATTTTTTACCACAGAACTAGGATTCTAGAGAGCACTAAGATGGATTCAAAATAAATCCATTTGGGGAAAAAAAAGGACTTAAAAGGAAGGAATCACAGAGTTGTATGTGGATAGCAGGATTGATAAAGGGTCTCGCATTTGCCCAGTGACCAAGCATAAACAAGGAACATAGTTAAACTGATAGTCTTATTGATAGGCTGCCATCTTGGAATGACAGTTAAAGCTATTAGATTCAACATACATACAGTGTGTGTGTGTGCATGCGTGCAAGCACAAATGCTCAGTTGTGTCTGGCTATTTGTGACCTTATGTACTGTGGCCTGCCAGGCTCCTCTATCCATGGAGTTTTACAGGGAAGAATACTGGAGTGGTTTGCCATTTCCTACTCTAGAGGATCTTCCTGACCCAGGGATTGAACCCATGTCCCCTGCGTCTCCTGCATTGGCAGGCAGATTTGTAACCACTGTGCCACCTGATGTATTGCTGAATTTTTCTGTTGTTTTGGTTTAGCGTGGTTTGGTTTGGGTTCAGAAGGTGTTTTTGTTTCTTTCTTTGTTTTTGTTTTTAGGGTGAATTTTCCCTGAGCAATAGAGGAAAATATTTAGCTCTTGAGGTTTTTACCTCCAGGTATAATCCCAGTTGCTCAGTACTCTGAACAAGCTATGAAAAGTGAAAGTGAAGTCGCTCAGTCGTGTCCGACTCTTTGCGACCCATGGACTGTAGCCCACCAAGCTCCTCTGTCCATGGGATTCTTCAGGCAAGAATACTGGAGTGGGTTGCCATTTCCTTCTCCAGGGGATCTTCCGGACCCAGGGATCGAACCCAGGTCTCCCACATTTCAGGCAGACGCTTTAACCTCTGCGCCACCAGGGAAGCCCCAACAAACTCTAGAGGACACTGAACTTGGATAAAAACAGTCTTTAATTACAGTTCTTTATGAATGGTTGTGAGGTATTAGTTTGATTTTGAATTCTTATCTCATTCAAATCCTAAACAATCTAGGAATTTCGATATCGTAACCTATTTGAATGATGAAACTATAGTGACAGTTTCAGCAAGAGAGACATGCAAGAATTTTGAACCTGTTCTTAAGACAAGGAAGGAAGTAGGGAGGTAATCATGCCTGGATTTCTGCTCAAAGTCAGATTTGGGGAGAGTCTGGTGAAAAGCGTGGCCTAGGGTCATGTCTGGAGAAGTCGATGGCACCCTACTCCAGTACTCCTGCCTGGAAAATCCCATTGATGGAGGAGCCTGGTAGGCTGCTGTCCATGGGGTCGCTAGGAGTCGGACACGACTGAGCAACTGCACTTTCAGTTTTCACTTTCATGCATTGGAGAAGGAAATGGCTACCCACTCCAGTGTTCTTGCTTGGAGACTCCCAGGGACAGGGGAGCCTGGTGGGCTGCCATCTATGGGGTCGCACAGAGTCGGACACAACTGAAACGACTCAGCAGCAGCAGCAGCAGCAGCAGCAGCAGCAGGGCCATGTCAGCAGTAATTCAGCATCCTCTTCAGAGAGTGATCAAGGCTTTGATGGCTCAAGAATACACTTTTCTCAAAACTTTCCAGCAAAATATTTGAAACAATGAAGAGTATTTTAGTTTCATATTCATCAAAGAGCACATAAACTTGGATAATATGTTGGCTGATAAAACTATTGATATATATTTTTAAATAATGGTGTTAAAAGTCCAAGGGATTATATAGCAACTGTGAAGAACATAGTTGAAGAATTAGAACAACATCACTTGCCAAAACCTGTAAGCTAAATTTAAGTTATACTGCCCAGGAAATCACTCAGCTTTATGCATTGTTGTATCTTTCTTTAAAAAAAAAAAAAAAAAAAAAAAAGAGCAAAAGGCCTCAGATATTTTAGAGGGGGAAAAAAGCCAGTATGCTATCAGACTTATATTTGGCATCATTCTATGCATCTCCCAGCTGCAGTGGGTCTTTTACAACTATGCCTGGGGAAGGGGTATGGGTGACAGTTTTCAGCACTTCCTCTAGTGAATGAAAGCTTTTGTTCCATAGGATCTAGGGTCTGGGTGGGGCTTCCTGGTTTTCCTGCAGAAAGGACGTTTTCCCCTCTCCAGCCTTGCACTGATGAGTTTTCCCCAGTCGCCAGTCCTTCTAGTAAGCTTTCATTAGCACCCATTGGAAGCCTTTAGAGAAGAGACTGTCAGTGGGTATGGGTTGCCCTTGTGTCTATGGCTCCCAGGAGTTCTATTATCTAAAAATTGCCTTTAGCAGTTTGTGAATATGTTTAGCTGAATTCTCCTTACCTGCTTGTGTGCACTTGACATCAATCTCTTCCTCTCCTCACTTGAGGCCACAGGTGAAGTGTGCTCAAGTCGTCTCTGCTTGTAGGACCTGTCATCTCTTGGACTTCAGGTTACTTAGTTGCCCTACAGACTTAGCTCTCTGATAGTTTCAAGAGAATTTAGGATTTTGCAGTTTATCAGGCTTTTGTCATTGTTGTTCTTAGTGCAGGAGCAACACTCTTTCCATATTTCTACATCCTAAACATAAACATAACATAAACACCAGGCTCTGTAACTTTTCTGAGTATTTAATATTTACTACCCTGTTCTTTTCCTGCTATGTTTGGGTGAGGGTCTAAATACTTGAACTGAATTTATACAGTCTGGTGTTTTTTATTTCTTAGTTATTTTTAGTAATTAAGTAGTAACAAAGAGTTACTAAGTCCTGGAAGTAACTAAGTAGTCTTAGAAGAAAGTTACAATTATTTACTATTACTAAATAGTAATAATTTACTAAATAGTAAATAATAGTAATATTTACTAAATATTATGTATAGCGATATATCTATATGTTTTTGAATTTTAGCTCTTATTTTTTGAGTGTCATGTCCTCCTCTGTCTCTTGACAATATTAAATATATTTATGTTAAAGTGATTTTTATTTATTTATTTAATTTATTTATCTGTTGGCTATGCAGCATGTAGGATCTTAGTTCCCCAGCCAGGGGTTGAACCTGTGCCCCTTGCATTAGAAGTGTGGAGTCTTAAGCACTAGACTATCAGGGAAGTCCCTAATGTGATTTCTAGATTGCTCTGTTATTTTCAATTCACCAGCACCAGCAGTGAAATTGCCTCTTGGATTTTAATTTTTGTTAACTACCTTTCTCAGGAATAATTTTTCACTTCGAGTACGAATTTGCAACCTTTTTTTGAGTAGTTCATTTCTCTCTGTGTGTGCCCATCAGCTGTCTCCAGAAACTGTATTGATGTCTCTATCCCTGGGTCCAGGATCCAGAACAAGATTTTATTTTTGTAACATGGAGGTCTTACTGCACATGTAGCGGCATTGCATATGGCATCTCCAAGCTGGTGGGTTGTCTGGTGCATGTCCAAGTTGCACAGTAGCTCTTACCCTACCCACTGGAGCAGACCTGGGTAGGGGTCACCACTTTTATCAGTCATTATCCCTTGATGTCTGATCATGTACAAATAGACACACACACATACTTATGCATGTATCCATTTGCTGTTTTAAATATTGATTGTTTCGTCATTTCAAACCTTAAGTACCCCTTTACATTACATACTTAAGCACACATTTTATAGATATCTTTGGATCTCATGTCACCAAACAAAAGAAACTATTAGGCAGAATCTCCTTCAACTTCCCATGTCTACCAGTAAAACTATACGGCACTTATCTCCCTGTTAGAAGGGCAATATCTTTTCTCTTAGCTTTAGTGTATAGGCGCTTTTACATTCTCAAGAACCTATCAATCTTCCTGCTCTTTGTTATCATTAATTTGACCTTTGCTACTATCTTCTTTCCATCAATATTTCAAAATTAATCTCTCCAATAATAAAAATTAAAAAAGAAAATAAAAAATACCTCCTCTGACAACAGTTTCTCTCTTCAGCCACAATCTCCATCTTCTCTCGGCAGTCAGACTCCTGAGTAATTTTCCATAGCTGCTGTTTGCATCAGCTCTCCTCTCCTCTCCCTACTGAATACACTTCTATCTGGCTTTTCTTCTGAACGCTCCACAGGAGCTGTTTTCACCGAGGCCACCCACCTCTCTGCTGGACACTTAAGTTCTCATCCTGATCTTTCTCACTAGTATTGGATACTTTTTACTCAGTCCCCACAAATTTCCTTTTTGCCTAAACCCTAAAATTCTGTTGTTCCTTTGATGCTAAGTCCTTTCTAGTCCTTGTTTACACCCTGTCCCTCATAATCTCTCCCAGTCACTCATATAGCTTCAATTACTACACATGTACCGACAGTTTCCCTATATATATATCCACACCACTCTCACTCGAGATTCATAATCAATCGCCGAGTTGTTGTTTTTTTTAACTTGGATCTCACAGGCACTTAAAATTCAGCATGTGCAAATAAAATGAATTATTTTTCTCCCCCAAGCTGCTATTTCTTCAGAATTCTCTATCTTCGTAAATGGTACAATCAGCTGCTCATTTCCTAAAGCCGGAAATCTGGAAATAATCTTGAATGCTCCCTCTTCCTCACTTTCTTTGCCATGCCTTGCTAATTCTATCTCCTGAATAGCTTTCATAATTTTCTTACTTCATTTCCACAGCTACCAGTCTAGTGAATATCACCATCATACTGGTATGAAGGTTAACATCACGGAGTGATTAATAACCTCTTAAATATTCTTCTTTCTAACGTATTTATCTTCACTCATTTATTCAGAAATGTTCTGTTTACATGTGCAAGATAACGCATGTGCCAGGCACTCTGACAAATATTAAAAAAAAAAAAAAGCTTTATAAACCATTTTTCAAATAGAGTAAGTGAGAAATGCATAAAAAGTCAATGAGTCAAATAGTGATGCCTGCATCAAGGGTACTACAGAAAAGTGCCAGACAAGTTGAGAAGAAAAAGTGCTACTCCCTTCTTGAGGGGAAGGGGTAGGAGGTTTCATAGAAAAGGGATATTTGAGCTGAACTCTGTTGCTTTGGTCTTAAGAGTACTGAGCTGAAAAAAGATATAAGGAAGGGAGTTGTGGAAAGGAAGGAAGGAAGGAAAAAATAAGGAGAATACAGTGAAGTAAGACCTGGAGAGTACAAGGATGCACTTACTGAATCTGGCAACTGGCGAGTGGCTGGAGGATATGCGGTATAAGTCAGCTGAGACATAACACTGAACATAATTCATGGGAATGCATTGTTTCCACGTTTCCTACCGCTCTATACATTGCATTTTGTTGCAAATGTATAGAGATAGAGAGGGCCATGTATGAAGTTCTTAACAGATTGAAAGAGGAAGGAGATCCCTCCGGCCTCTGGAAAAATTAGATATAGCCCAGAATGATGAAATGACCTTTCAGAGCACATTACTCATCACGTCTAACAACCTCAGAGTCACATTTTTTCTGGTTCCTTTCTCCACCTGTGATATTTACAAGAAAAAATTACTTTTAGAGAATCCTTGTTAGGATAGGAGGCTTCATTACCTCTCAGTACCTGTAGGAACAAATATCTACCACCTTCAAGTGATCAAAATGTTTTAGTTATAGCTCTAAGTGGTTGCTACATAAATTAAAAAAAAAATCTATAGCATCACCGACTCAATGGACATAAATCTGAGCAAACTCAGGGAGATAGTGAAGGACAGGGAAGCCTGGTGTGCTGCAGTCCATGGGGTCACAAAGAGTTGGATGTGACTTAGAGACTGAACAACTAAGTGACTGCTACATGAAAAAGAAAAAAAAAAACTTAGCATATAAGAATATGGGATTGAGGTAAAACCTCTTCCTCTGCATGATTACAGCCCAAATATCGAGTTATTCTAATACATCTTCCATTGTGAGAGCATTGGAATAAATATGAAACTGCTGCTTTAGGTTTGCAATCTGGTTCATGAATTTAAAATTTTTGATTATTATTTTAGGTATCAAATATAGTACATTTATTTCTATGAAACAAAGTAAACAAGAAAGAATTGTGAGAGGGCAATTATCTCTAACTTGAATCCTAAGATACTTAAATCATCTCTTGTTTCCTTTGCACTAAATATTGATTTCCTAATTCTGTAAGGGACACTTAACACCTCTATTTATATATTAATGACAGGAAGAAGAGTTTTATACTTTCAGCTGAAGATTATTAAGAAAAAGGCACTCGATATTGTATGAGGAAGTATTCTTTTACTTTAATGTAGTCCATAAATTATAATTGAGCATATCTAAAACAATTATAAACAGAGAAATCCACTCTGAACTAATCTTTGCTATTTATTTTTAAGTCAATTATTTAAAGAAAGGCATTTTCCCATAGAACTTTATGTTTCCCCCCTCCCCAAATCTATGTAAGTTTTTTCCTCAGAAGACTAGCTTTAACATACTCCATTTATTTTTTGAATTTATTCTCCTCATCTTTTTTGGACCTAAAATTTATATCTATCTAATTTTTTCTTAATGCTAAGATAATGTATCCTGTTTTGCATTTTTCTTCTTCAAACAGGCTCAGTTATCCAAATTAAAAAAAAGAAAACTTATCTTTTCCTGACTCTGCTACCTTTTAGAGTTAAAAACCTAATCTTTCTTCCTTTATGGAAGATCTAAATTTTATAAGCTTTTGTTTTTTCATTTACATCATTTCATTCATTTGTTCATCTATGCATTCAAAACAAATATGCACTGAATTTCAACTACTTTTAAGAGCCAAATCAACTACTTCCTTCTTAATAAACCTTTTTTGAAGTCCATTTTCCCCTCTCCTAAGACGCCCTTGATCCTTTTCTTCTGTGAATTCCCATTACTCTCTTTAATTTACTTGCACTGTTTTGTTTCATACTTTGGTTATTTGTATGTGTTTTTTCTAACTTTCTAATTAAAAGCTCTTTGAGGGTATAATCTTGTCTCCTGAATGTCTAATGAATTACTTAGACAATTCCCTTCAATGAAGTTCATTAAGTACTTAAAATATTCAATGCATTAGTTTCTAAAATTTATATTTCATCAGACAGGTTTAAAGAAGGAACTCAAAGTAGCATAAACAAATTGAACAAAGACTCAGAGATGGGAAAGCATGAAATGTGGTTTCACAACATCTAATCCACTTCTGGGCTTCCCAGACATCTTAGAGGTGAAGAACCCGCCTGCCAATGCAGAAGACAATATGCAAGAGAGGTGGGTTCGATCCCTGCATCACAAAGATCCCCTGGAGGAGGAAATGGCAACCCACTCCAGTACAATCCCATGGACAGAGGAGCCTGGTGGGCTGCATTCCATTGGGTTGCAGAGAGTTGAATGTGACTAAACATACATACACACACACACACAGCCAATCCACTTCTATTAGATAGAAGGACCTGGAAAGGAGCTAATGGGAGGAAATTGGGAGCAGCATATGGAAAACTATATTACTATGGCTACTCACCAGAAAGTCTTTTCACCTTTCTTCTGGTAACCATCCCAGGTCTTTCCTACATCAGCCTTCACTGTATGTGTAAGTCCCCTTAGCTGGTGTAGATGTATACCATGTGTCATGGGCTTGGTATAGCAAATTAACTCTATTTCTGGTTGCAGAAAAATGTCCTTCGTATGATTTGTTTTTTCCTAGAGTTAACAAGGTACTTTTCCCTAGGGATGTTGAGCTGAAAGGGCTTCTCTGGAGTTGCTAACAGGAATTCACTCCCCAGAGTCTGCCTGCTAATAAAGCTGAGGCAAGCCAAGGAATGAAAAAAAGGGAAAGAAAGATAGTGATTTCAGTCAAGTCTCTGAATAGTCATGTGAGAGTTCAATGCATCCTTAACATCCTTACATAACCCAACAAATTGTGGTTTCGTTTTATAGGAGTTTGCTTCTTGTACTTAATTGGACTTAAGGAGTTTCTGTCAGTTACATGATAAGGGGAGTGGATGATGTTGAAAGGTGGTTTGTGTTTTTACTCTAAAGATGGAAGATCACTGAGGACTTTTAGAATCAGGAAATCAGAATTATATTAGCTTTTTATTTATCCATTCTCTGATTATTCTTCTTAACACCAGTGGTCTTCACCTGTTTCTTCTACTCAAACTTTTCCACAGAATTGTTACTAGATTCAATCCAGTTTTACTGTATTTCAGTTGTATAACCTTAAATGATTCATTTTAACATGGGACTTCAGCTTCCTCATCTATAAAGTGGGGTTAGTAAATTTACCTTGTAGGGCTTCCTGGGTGGCTCAGTGGTAAAGTATCCATCTGCAGTGCAGGAGATGCCAGAGATGTGGGTTCAGTCCCTGGATGGGGAAGATCCATTGAAGGAGGAAATGGCAACCCAATCTAATAATCTTGCCCAGAAAATCCTATAGTCAGAGGAGTCTGGTGGGCTTCAGTCCATGGTTTCTTAGCAGAGTCAGACATGACTGAGTGACTAAACAACAAACAAGAAACCTACCTCAGAGTTTAGTTGTGAAGATTAGAATAATAATAATAATAAAGGGGGAGTGATTGAAATAGAGTAAAGGCTCAATGTGAAGTAGCTATATGGTATAGAAAGTAAAGTGTAAATTCTTCCTCTTTCCCAATGGGTAAACACTGATAAAGTATTTGCAGTGAATACTTTCATGTCTTATTTTTACATTTATGTGCAGTATTTTAAATTTTTATTAATGAATCTTGGAGTGCAAGGAGATCCAGCCAGTCAATCCTAAAGGAAATCAGTCCTGAATATTTATTGGAAGGACTGATGCTGAAGCTGAAACTCCAATACTTTGGCCACCTGATGCAAAGAACTGACTCATTTGAAAAGACCCTGATGCTGGGAAAGATTGAAGGTGGGAGAAGGGGACAACAGAGGATGAGATGGTTGAATGGCATCATTGATTCAATGGACATGTGTTTTAGTAAGCTCTGGGAGTTGGTGATGGACAGGAAAGCCTGGCATGCTGCAATTCATGGGGTTGCAAGGAGTCAGACATGACTGAGCAACTGATCTGAACTGAATTGATTAATGAATCATATACCTAATAAATAGGTTCTTCCTTTGAAATGTTTCATATGCACCATTTCCTTTCCATTCCAATTGCTATAATGAAATTTTTGACTTGAATATCTGGACAGATTCATTAGCCCATATTGCTTCTCTTTTAGCCTATCATGTATTCTGCTATTAGATTAATCTTTCGAAAGCATGGGGTTTTATTCATAAATAAGAACTTGCACTTTTTTTTTTACTGCCAACTACCAACTGCACTAGGTATAAGTTTCTTTGTTTCAACTGCAAAATGTTTCATAAAATTTAACATTAGCTACATACCATTTCTTTACTTTTATTCAGCTCTATTAGTGTATAATTTACATAAAATAAATTTCATTTAAGTATAGAGTTTGATGAATATTGGCTATTGTATATAGGCTTAGAAACATGACTATGATTAAGGTACAGAACACATTCATTAGTCTTAAAAGCTCCCTCATGACCCTTTGCCATTGAGAGACTCCCCAATAGATGATGCTATTATCACAGTTTTGCACTTTCTAGAATTTCATATCAATAAATCCATGAAGCAAACAGTATTTTTTTTTAAAATACTTTATTTTAATTGGAGGATAATTTCTTTATAATATTGTATTGTGGTGGTTTTTGCCATACATCAAGATGACTCATCCATGTGTGCACATGTGTCCCCCCATCCTGAACCCCCCTCTGACCTCTGTCCCTACCCCGTCCCTATGCATTGTCTCAGAGCACCGACTTTGAGTGTCCTGCTTCATGCACTGAACTTGCACTGGTCATCTATTTTACATATGATAATATATGTTTCAATGCTATTCTCTCAAGTCATCCTACCCTCGCCTTCTCCCACGTAGTCCAAAAGTCTGTTCTTTATGTCTGTGTCTGTTTTGCTGCCTTGCATTTGGGATCATCATTACCAACTTTCTAAATTCCATATATATACGTTAGTATACTGTATTGGTGTTTCTCTTTCTGACTTACTTCACTCTGTATAATAGCCTCCAGTTTTGTCCACCTTATTAGAACTGATTCAGATGTGTTCTTTTTTATAGCTGAGTAATATTCCATCGTGTATATGTACCACAACTTCCTTATCCATTCATCTGCCAATGGACATCAGGTTGCTTCCATGTCCTAGCTATTGTAAACAGTGCTGCAATGAACATTGGGGTACACATGTCTGTTTCAATTCTTGTTTCCTCAGTGTGTATGCCCAGCAGTGGGACTGATGGGTCATATGGCAGTTCTATTTCCAGTTTTTTAAGGAATCTCCTCATGTTCTCCATAGTGGCTTTACCAGTTGAATCAAACAGTGTTAGACTTCTTTCAGTTAGCATGATGTTTTTTGATTTGTTATGTTCTTTTTTTGTTGCTAACTAGTACCCCCTAAATATGCACATAATATAATTTGTTTATCCATTTACCAATTAATGAACGTTTAATAACATGTTTCCAGATTGGGCTATTATTTAAAAAAACAAACAACAAACTGTTACTATGAAAATTTGCCTACATACATTTGTGTAAACCTATATGTTCATTTCCTGTGGTAAATACTTATAAGTAAAACTATTGGTTCCTAAAACAGATCCTGGCATGTATAGTTTTATTGTCATAAAGTAGCACTAAACTATTTTCCAAAGTAGATGCACCATTTTGCATACTACCAGCAATATAGGAAAGTTCCAGCTAATATTTAGCCTTTAAATATGTTTACCCCCTTACTGTTCTTCTCTTTCTGAGACTACATTATATATGTTTGTTTTCTTTCTATTTTCTCTGTTCTTTACATAGGATAGTAGATCCCTGACTCTACTAGACAACAATTCTCTCTTTCCTCAGTCTCCTCCATCATTTCACCTTTAAGCTCATCTGGAGAATCTTTAATTTCATATATAGTATTTTTCAGTTCTTGAATATCCTTTGGTTCTTTTTATTATTTATATTTCTCTGTTTAAATAGTCCCTTTTTTTTATGTACAGCAAACAGATTCTTTTACTTCATTGAGGATTGTTATATCAGCAATTTTAAAATCCTAGTTGGCTTATTCCAACATACAAGATAATCTAGAGGTTGGTCTCAACTATTTTCTTTTTTCTTGACAATCTATTATATTTTCCTAAATTTTTATACATCAGATAATTTTGGATTCAATCTTGAACATTATGAATGTTAAGATATGGAGACTCTGAATTCTATTTTTTTTCCTCCAAAGAGTATTATTTCTTTTATTTTAGCAGGAAATTGTCTTGGTTAGATTCCAGCTACAAACTGGGCAATGGCTCCCAAATTAACTCTGACCTATTTTCTTTTAAGTGAACTGTTATGGACCTATTGCACCAAGTGTTGTTTGGGAGTCTACCAAAGACATAGGCAGACAGAATTTAAGCATTCCCTTTATGTCTATATTCTCTTCCTTCAGATTCCCCCTCTTTAACAGTTTCCCCTGGATTCAGACTTCTGATTCCCCAAGCCAAGAAATCACTGGTTTTCCTGCCACACTGACTGCTCCTGGCTCTAGGTTAACAGATGCAAAAATGAGAACTTATTCTGCAAAACTCTCTGTGTGAAGATTCCTTACAAGAATCTTCCTGGTTCTGTTTACTGTGAAGTTCCTTTACATGACTGCTTTTTTGTGTTATGTCCAAGAGTTTATGGCTGTTATATTCAGGAAGGTCAATCTAATAAGATCTTTCACAGCCATTACCAGAAGCCAGTACTTCATATTTCTTAAAAATAGTAGTGTCAATCTAGAAAATAAATTTATTCAGGCCATTAATTCTTTATCCTTCCATCCACATGTTTAACTCAAATTGATCTTATAAGATGCACTAGAAACAAAGTTCTCAATTGATCTTTTTCTAGCTGCAGCTTGGATTGCTTCTCTCTTAATCTTTCTTTTTCTTTCTCCTTCCCTTCCTTTCTTTCCTCCCTCCCATCCTTCCTTCTTTTTCTTTCTCTCTTTATTTCTCTTATTCTCTCTGTCTCTTCTATGTTTGTTGAAGTTTTGGACAATTCTTGACATCAAGCATACTAACTTATTTTAACTAACAACACAGAATATCTAAACTACATTTTCAGTGAACTCCAGCTCAAGTAGTTTTTTCCTGAACTCATACTTAATACAGACTTGACCAACTTGTATTTGAAAGCCATATTCTCATACCTGTTCATTCCTTTTCTGTTCAGGAGGGTGGTGTGATGGTGGTAGTTACCTGAACTTACAATCAGAGGATGTAGTACCAAATTAAAACTTTTATGCCTTGGATCTAGTATCTCCATCTATGAAATAGGTATATTATGTGAAATGCCAGGGTGGATGAATCACAGGGTGAAATCAAGATTGCTGGGAGAAATATCAACAACTTCAGATATGCAAATAACTGATAATGGCAGAAAGTGAAGAGGAAGAAAAGAGCCTCTTGATGGGGGTGAAAGAGTAGAGTGGAAAAGCTTGCTTAAAACAGCATTCAGAAAACTAAGATCCGGTCCCACCACTTCATGGTAAATAGAAGGGGAAAAAGTGGAAGCAGTGACAGATTTTATTTTCTCAGGCTCCATAATCACTGTGGATGATGACTGCAGCCATGAAAGTAAAAGATGCTTGCTCCTTGGAAGGAAAGCTATGACAAACCTAGGCAGTGTATTAAAAAGCAGAGACATCACTTTGCCAACAAAGGTCTGCATAGTCAGAACTATGGTTTTTCCAGTGGTCATGTAAGAGCTGGACCATAAAGAAGGCTGAGTGCTGAAGAACTTCTGCTTTCAAATTGTGGTGCTGGAAAAGACTCTTTAGAGTTCCTTGGACAGCAAGGAGATCAAACCAGTCAATCCTAAAGGAAATCAACCCTGAATATGCATTGGAAGGACTGATACTGAAGCTGAAGTTCTAATACTTTGGCCATCTGATGTGAAGAGCTGACTTATTGGAAAAGACCCTAATGCTGGGCAAGACTGAAGACAAAAGGAGAAGCGGGCAACAGAGGATGAGATGGATGGCATTACCGACTCAATGGACATGAATTTGAGTAAACTCTTAGAGATAGTGAAGGACAGGGAGGCCTAGCATGCTGCACTCCATGGGGTTACCGAGTCAGACATAACTTGGAGACTGAACAACACTCTTGAGTTGATTTAAGAATTAACTACACAGTGTATTATAAATGTGATTTTAGGTTTTTATAATTGCTTCTATATATTTCAAGTTCTTTAAGGATCAAACCCTGTGGGGTGGAAGTGTGGAGTCTTAACCACTAGACTGCCAGGGAAATCCCATATAAATTCAAGTTTTTAAGTAATAACAACAAAAGAATTTTAGAACTTAAGAAAAAGAACATTACCTAGATACCCTATTTAAATCGTAAAACTCAGGGAAACAAGCAAATGTGAAATTTATGTCATGTGTAATAAAATACCATTGACTTTTAAAGAAGCAGATTATCTTTGGAAGTAGGGTATCTCAGCTTTAGGAACACATTTGGAACACATAATAATGCCCATTCTAAATATTATCTCACAAAAATGGGGGCCTGTGTCCTTTTATTATGACTTTAATATATTTTAAGTAAGACATTTATTTTGAAAATATACCTTTCAAGAATATCTGAGCAAATTCCTATGCCTTTATATTCCCATACCTTTATATTTGATTGCTAGCTGAGATCATGATATTCTATAATAGTGCCCCCTAAACTGCTACAATATTAACAAATCAAATTGATTGCAACCATTCATTCATTCATCCAATGATTACAGACCACAAAGAGTCAGGCATACATCTTGGTGCTTATCATACAGTAATAAACAAACGGACAAATACCTGATTTTGTGGTGCTGCTGTGCTTAGTTGCTCAGTCATGTCTGACTCTGTGACCCCATGGACTGCAGCCCTCCAGGCTCCTCTGTCCATGGGGATTCTCCAGCAAAGAATACTGGAGTGGGTTGCTATGCCTTCCTCCAGGGGATCTTCCCAGTCCAGGGATCGAACCCAGGTCTCCTGCATTGCCAGCAGATTCTTTACTGTCTGAGCCACCAGGGAAGCCCAGTTTTGCGGTACTTACTTTCTGGTGCATGCGTGCTTAGTGGCTCAGTACTGTGTAACTCTTTGCAACCCCAGGGACTGTAGTCTGCCAGGGTCCTCCATCCATGGAATTTTCCAGGCAAGAATACTGGCCTGGGTTTCCATTCCCTACTCCAGGGGATCTTCCTGAATCAGTGGTTGAACCTGTCTCTTGCTTCTCCTGCATTGGTAGGTGGATTCTTTACCACTGTGTCACCTGAGAGGTCCTACCTTTTAGTAAGGAAAAACAAATATAGTCAGGTTATAATATGTATTCTGAAGCAAATGTAGGAAGTTGAGAAGACAGGATAAATGAAGAGGAAAATGCTCTTTTTATATAGTTGAGTTGGTGAAGATATCTTTTGAAAATGACACCTGAGGAAAGACCTCATACGAATGTGGGACGGAGTCATAGAGCCAATTAGGTTGGAAGAGGGGATAGTAAATGGAAAGGTCTTGGAGTAAGAGATGGTTTAGTATCCTATAAACAAGCTAAGAGAGATGAAAAATTCAGAAATAATGGTAACACAAGAGAGACTGTGCAATTGCATTATGGGAGGTGGACATTAGTTATACTCAGAGTAAATAAGGGAAAATAATTTTCGATGGAATGGATCTTTGAGGTAGTATTTTTGGAAGTGTTTAGTAGGTGGTGATGGTGATGGACAGCCCAAGAAAAGAAATCATTAGAATTTTCCTTGGAGACCAACAGATTTTATCTTTTGGGAGAAATGTAGAAATTAGGAAGAGAAGTAATGAGAGAAGCTGAATAAAGATGTATGGGATTGAGAGTATGTTAGATATGGATTTCAGGATAAGGAGCTTGCATTTCACATGATAGGAGATACAGTTTCATTAAGCATTTTCAAGAACTGTTTGATTTGGTAAAGTGAACGTGAAAGTTGCTCAGTCATATCCAACTCTTTGTGACCCCATGGAATACACAGTCCATGGAATTCTCCAGGCCAGAATACTGGAGTGGGTAGCCTTTCCCTTCTCCAGGGGATCCTCTGAACCCAGGGATCGAACCCAGGTCTCCCGCATTGCAGGTAGATTCTTTGCCAGCTGAACCACAAGGGAAGCCCAAGAATACTGGAGCGGGTAGCCTATCCCTTCTCCAGGGGATCTTCCTGACCCAGAAGTCGAACTGGGGTCTCCTACATCGCAGGCAGATTCTTTACTAACTGAGCTATCAGGGAAGCCTCTTGATTTGGTAAGGACTAGATAAAAAGATGAATTTGATCGTGCTATACAGACTGTATGGAATGGAGAAGGGGTTTGTGGATGCACTAGCTTTAGAGACCAGGTGGATTGTGGCCAAATGGATACTAAACACTATCAGACTATGCTGGTAATTCTAAAAGTTGGGATCTGTCTTTTCTGTATTAATAGCATTGATCTTTTGTCCAGGTTATAATAATTGCCAGGAAGCTGAGCAGGTGGTCTACCTTGCATTGCCACAGTTTGACAGATTATGAAAGTTTATTTTTTATTTCTTTCAGAGCTGAAATATTAATTCTCATTGCCCCTATGAACTCTTCCTCAGTATATTATTTATATTTAACCTATTTTAACTAAAATACATATGTTTATGAGAAATGTTGTAGTAAAATTTCATCTAAGCATAACATTTTATTAATACTTTTTCTTCTGAAGCCCCTTGAAAGAAATTAAAAAAATGCTAATCTCCTGCTGTGAGTCTTTGGTATTTTCAAAGAATGGAGTAATATTCTTGCTTTTTCTTTGCTTTAGGAGAACTTGTTGTTTAATTTTCTTTATATATATAATTACCGGGGAAAAAAAATCTTCCCACTTAATGACTTTCTAGACAGAAAGAAAACTGAGGCTACATACCACTGTATTGAACTATCTGAAAATATAATATAATATTCACCCTCAAGCCCACATTCCTTTTCTGATATTTTCATTTTTATTTCTGAGAAAGGAAATTTTACCATCACAACAATTAACTTGTATACATACATTTTCAAAGTCGGTTTCACTATTCCCCTGGTAATTATTTTCCCCCACTTCCACTCAATAGGTTGTCTCTTCTGAACCTTTTTTTCCCCAGAAAATGCTAATACTTTACATTTGTGTTATATTAACATCTTCTTTCACATCTATGGATCAACAGATAGGTTTGGGAAATTTTCACAAGGTTTTTATTTGTAATTGACTTTGTAGAGAGTTCCAGTATTTATTCCAAATAGTATGTAACATGGTACAAGACCATGAAATTCAGTGTGGTTAATGTCACAACCTGGAGGATCACATGATCTGCAATGTAAATTGAATCCAATTTCTTATATTTTATTGATGACTTCATCACCTATTCATATGTTTAGTGTTTCATTTTCTGTCTCATCTACATTTATTATGCTCCCTTACACTAAAATTAGCTAATAGAAGACAGATACAGCCCCATAAAGAAAAGAGAAAAGAGGGAGGGCCTAGGAATTCACTAACCATTAATTATTTTCATGTTATGGGTACCATAAATGCAACCAAATTTCATGATCAGCTTTTAACACTAAGCCCAAATGTCACTACATATATTGAAGTTTGAATCTGTGGAGGAAGCATATCACAGAGACACTAAAAATAGAATGAACCCTGAAAAAATTAATTAGTTACTCATGTGTCATGAGCTTTACATGTATTATTTTGGATAATCCTCACAACATTCCTACAAAGTAGATACTATTATTATCTGTATTTTGCAGCAGTGGAATATGAGTTTAGAGAGATATTGCACCAGGCAATAACATATTAAGTGTAGATCCAGGATTCAAACTAAGCAATCTGATCCCAGAGTCCCAGCTCTTAACTGCATATCCACAAATGAAGAGAAAAATAAAAAGCAAAATTTCTTGTTTTTTTAATTGCTTGTGGGATTCAGTGGTATGGTATGGGTTTATCTCCCTCAGGGGGTTTGACTGAGAAAGTGAAGAAAAAATAGGCAAGAGAATTTGGTTCATTTGCTTGTATTTACAGACAGTGATAAATGCTGTTTGTATGACAATTCTATTGTGTTAAAATTCTTGAGTTTTTGCTAGATTAAGATAAAAATGAGATAATAGTGCCCAGCTGATAAAGTATAGCTGTGAAAAGAATAATGAAAAAACACAATAGAACCTATTTAGAATTAATCTATACTATAAATACCAAATATTAAAAATGAAAAATGTTCAGTCATTACCTTTAGGATTCTGATATTAACTTCAACGGATGCACTTAGAATATGGTACCCATAGCCTTGGGAAAAAAGAAAGTATACAAAACTTTATATTCTTTAATTGGGTTGGCCAAAAGTTCACTGGGGTTTTTTCCCATAAGATGTTATGGACAATATATCAAATCATCCTTATTTCTATTTTAAAAAGAAAGAAATGAGGTTCTGCGGTTGTCATAATGATAACCTCTATCAGGTTACCTTAATTGTGTAATCCCATGAAAGATGAAAGTATTCAGTCAGGTACTTTCATTGATGTTGGAATAGATACTTATTTCTCATCTTTTTAAGGAAATTCTAGAGAACTCTCCATAGTCCAGAGACCTTTCATAGGATTTAGATAAACTGGGCAGGGTAGATCTGTCACTAAGAATCAGATATATGTTTTACTTGAATGAAATGGGGAGGGAGGAGGGAGGAGGGTTCAGGATGGGGAACACATGTATACCTGTGGCGGATTCATTTTGATATTTGGCAAATCTAATACAGTTATGTTAAGTTTAAAAATAAAATAAAATTTTAAAAAAAAAAAAAAAAGAAATTTCACTTTCCTGGGAGCAATGTCAAAATCTACTATTTGTCAACACATCACTTAAATGTTACTTCAAAAGAAAAGGGCAGGGGGAGGGCGGGGAGGAAAAGTTGACAAGATACACTGAATTCTAAAACTATGTCAGGAAAAATGTGGTACTAAATTCCTTTTAAGCAGGAGGAATATGTCACATTTAAGACTTCCTATATTCATTCGTGTGTGTGTGTGTGTTTAGTTGCTCAGTTGTGTGTCCGACTCTTCGCAACCCTATGGACTGTAGCCCGCCAGGCTCCTCTGTCCTGGGGATTTTTCAGGCAAGAATATAGTTGCTTTATAATGTTGTGTTAGCTTATTCTGTTCAGCAAAGTGAATCAACTATACATATACATAGTGAAGTGAAGTCGTTCAGTCGTGTCCGACTCTTTGTGACCCCATGGACACCAGGCTCCTCCGTCCATGGGATTTTCTAGGCAAGAGTACTGGACTGGGTTGCCATTTCCTTCTCCAGGGAACTTCCCGACCCAGGGATCGAACCCAGGTCTCCCACATTGTAGACAGATGCTTTAATCTCTGCGCCACCAGGGAAGTCTATACATATGCATATACATATACATATATCCCCTCTTTTTTGAATTTCCTTCCCATTTAGGTCACCACAGAGCATTGAGTTCCCTATACTACACAGTAGGTTCTCATTAGTTACCTATTTTATAAACAGTATCAGTAGGTATATGTATCAATTCCAATTTCCCAATCCTTCCTACCCCTCCTCCCTTCTTTCCCCTTAGTATTCATATGTTTGTTCTTTACATGTGTCTCTATTTCTGCTTTGCAAATAAGATCATCTATACCATTTTTTCTAGATTCCACATATATACATTAATATATGATATTGGTTTTTCTCTTTCTGACTTACTTCACTCTGTAGGACAGTCTCTAGGTCCATCTACATATATGCTGCGTCCTTAGTTGCTTCAGTTGTTCTGGACTCTTTGCCACCCTATCGACCATCCCCAGGCTACTCTGTTAATGGGATTATAAAGACAAGAATACTGGGGTAGGTTGCCAAGCCCTCCTCCAGGGGATCCTCCCAACCCAGGGACTGAACCTGAGTCCCTTATGTCTCTTGCATAGGCAGGGAGGTTCCTCACAACTAGCGCCACCTGGGAAGCCCTAGATCCATCCACATGTCTGCAAATAACCCAATTTTGTTCTTTTTTATGACTGAGTAATATGTCATATTTAAAGATTATTTTTCAAAATCAGATCACATATTCTGGTTATTTATTATTATTAATTAATGAGTAATACATTAGAGCAACTGCATTCTACATGTTGGTTAAAGTTCCTTTCTTTGACCTGAATTTTGCAGATTAAAGCATACATGCAAATGAGAAATATGAAGCAAGCACTTAAACAAGCAAAAACACTTTTCAAGACTATGTGTCAAGGATCTCTCCTAGGGATTTCCTACTTGTGAATTTCATTCTTATTAATATTATTACAAGTTGCAGTCAGTTAATTCAATGGTTCCCTTGGCAGGCCCCCGTCCCCCAACTCACTTGCATTTAAAATTCACACAGAGAAGCTGCTAGGAGGTGTGTAGGTGTAAACAATGTGGTATAGTGAGTCACACCCGTCACAAAAGCCAACACTGATTAGCTATGATGAATTCTTAAAAAATCACCAATCCAGGGGCAGAAGACGTGGGTGCAACCAGCAGGAAGAGGCCAGAGGCAGTGGCTTTGCATTTACACTACTCCCACAGACGAGACTACGACCAACACTTTAATTCGGAGCTTACTCTGCCTCTGGCTGGTGGAAACAGAAATCAGGGGCGAGTTCTGTGGCAAGGGATTTACCAAGGGGGAAGGGGAAAAAAAAAAGAAAAAAACTGAAGAAGCACAGTAGAAGGCTGTTGCCTCCAACTCCTCACTCGCAGTCACCAAGACGAAAACGCCTGGAAGGGAAGCATAATGACGCCTAGAACTGAGAAAGTCATCGCATCCGAGGCCTCGCAGCTTGCCTGCCGCGCGGTTCACTCGCACGCTCTGGCGAGGGGTTTGGTGAACGTCACACGTGACGCCGGGGGCCCTTAACCCCTCCTGCCGCCGCGGGCGCTGCGGGTGCTGAGGGCGGAGGATGCTCGGTCGCTGCTGGAGGAGGGAGGGAGAAGGGCGGAACTTGTAAAAGGGAAGGACCACAACCCACATCACGTCTGCCACCGCTGGACCCATGCCCCTGAAGCCCACCCCCAAGGCGATTGTGGCTCCGGCCCGGGGGAGGGGGCTTGCAGGGAAGGGACTGCTGTGCAAAAAACGGGGCGCAGAGAGAGTGGCGGGGGAGGCAATCGTGGCTCTGCGGGGGCGGGACGGGGTCGGGAGGATGGGTCTAGCTTGATTCAGACTCCTGCACCCAGCAACGCCACAGAGAGGGGGAGAGAGGGAGAGGAGGTTGTGCTGTGTGTGTGCCCGCGTGGGTGCGCGCGGGTGTGTGTGTGTGTGCGCGTGTCTACAGGTAGCAGCGGCGGCGGCGGTGGGGACCGGAGCAGGGGACGCGTCTGCAGCCACCTCCTCGACTGTGATTTTCGGAGGCGACTGCTCACTTAGCTGACGGATCTGTACCCTCGGGAGATCTTCTCATCCTCTCCATTTCCACGCGTCTTAGTCGTCTTCCAGTTTCAAGTGTGTGCTTGGGGTATTTTATTTTTAAATTTTTTTTTCCTTCTCCTTCTAAATCTTCTCGGGAATTCTGCATATTGAAGCAGGTGGCTCCTGGTACGAAATCTTTGGATACATTTGGCTTGCCAAGTTTTTCCTTTCCCCGTCCCCTCCCGCTTTCAGAGGCATCTGTGGTGCTTTTCTTTTTGGATTTATACGCAGAAAACGTATCTATGTTTATATACCGACCGCATAATATATAAATACATAAACGCGTGCCCAAACGCTGGGTTTTCGTCTCTCTTAGCGACAAAGCGGAATGTTTTGGAGCGGATGGATAACGAGAACAGTATTAACATTCTTTTGAGCCTGTTTTTTCAAAAGGGGAGGGAGAGTGAAGAATTGTTTAACATTCGGCCATCGTTTGGCTGCACTCTAAGCATCACGAAGTATTTATGGTTGCAGATCAGGTGCAAACGGGGCTTAGAGAGAAAGGTAAGGGAGCTTCCTGCGTCCACTGAGCTCCGGCGTTTTTCTTAATCTCGGGGATTGCCGAGAACTTCCTACTCCTCGCCTCTCCCTCTTTTACCCCACCTCCACCCACCCTGCCCTGCTCTCTCCGTACGCTTAACCCTTTTTCAATTCCGTCGGGTTGGGGCGGGGGCGGGAGAAGAGGGTTGCTGGAGGTGTTAACGTCTGTTAGAGTTTTTAAATGCTTCTCTTTCCCTGCACCGCCCCCCCCCCACCCCCCGCCTCTCTCTCCCCCTTCTTCCTCCCTCCCTTCTCCCAGCCGAGTAACTGAGTTTCCCAATCTCCTTTTTGGAAGTCATTTCATCGTTTTGGAAAAGAATGCTACCTAGCTAGCTGTTTTAAACGTTTCTTGGTGCCAACCCCTCACCTCTATCCTCTGACGAAAATAAAAGCAATAAAAAATGATGAACTTTAACGAACTGGGTGGTTTCTTTAGCACTGGGGGTCGTGGAACCTCCCAAATTGTTATTTTCCTGTAACGAACAGCCAGTACCTCTAGACGACTCCGCCGCGGAGGCAGCTTCCATTTCTTTCTGTCAGTTCATTTACTTGGAGGGTCATTTACCAGAGTTGAGCAAATGGAGCGGAGTCTAGTATAGGTAAAACTACACGACACTTAATTCCTTTTTAAATCCACCCTTCACAACACGATCAGTCCCTGTTTAACTCTGTTCAGTGGAAGCGTTTTCAGACTCGACCTTCTGGGGAGAGGTGGGAACTTGCCCTTATTTTCCCTTTCCTCCTTCCAGCCTCCTTCCTCCTCCGTGCACAGCTCGCGCCCCGGCACTTTGTAAATTGCCCCTTTTGCCCACACCTCCTGGTGGGTGTTCTCGGCTCTTCTCCGCTCCTGCCCGCTCCGTCCTCTCCTTACTGGCGTTTTCAAAGCAAAAGCATCTCCTCTTTTCCTGGGCTCCCTCTTCCCCCGCCCCGCGCCGCCCCCCGCGCTCCCCACCTGCCCCGGCTCGCCGCGCCCCTCCTCCCCACCTCCCGCGGCGCCCTGACCCTTCCAAGCCCGAGTCCGGGTCTGCGGGCTGGGGGGCGTCGTGTTGGCGCGCCGACGACTCGGCGGCGACGCGGAGCGCGAGGCGCGGTTGTGAGTACAGACCGCGGGGAAGGCGAGCCGGAGTCGGGCTAAGAGGCCGGGGGGGCCCGTCCGAGCCGGAGAGCCCTGAGAGAAGGCAGGAAGCGAGAGCGAGGCGCGCACGTCGCCCGAGCTCCGGCGGACGAGTGCAGTCGCCTCCGACGCCTTAGAGCGGCGCCCCAGTCGCTGCAGCCTTTCACCCTAGAGCGGTGTCCAGGGACCAGAGACCGGGAGCCGAAAAATCGGCAGAGAGGTACCGAAGCTTTAGGGAAAAGATTACCAGAGAGCGGGGAGGGTTTCCTGGCGAAACGCGGAGGCTGAGCAGATGGAGGAACAATGCCTCCTCCGCGAGAAAACCCTCGCTTGAGGCCGGGGCGGAGCGCGGAGGAGCTGCCTCCAGCCTCGGGCTCTCCCTCTCAGGCCCTCCGGCTCGTTTTGGGGCCGGTGCAGCCTCGTAGTTTGACAGGGCTAGGAAAGTTGCTCTTCCCCACATTTCCTGCGAAGTGGTTTTCAGTTCTGCGTGGTTCCAGTCAAGATGTCACTCCGTAGATCCCCTGCGATGAGCAGCTAATAGATTATGCATTGTGGGGCAGTCGAGTACCCTGGCAGAACAGAGAGGGAGTCCAAACATTTCCAACCTTCTCCTTCGGCTCCTGACCGGCAAGCCCAATGCTTTGTGAGTAGAAATGAAAAGCCACCTGCAATTATTTAGGTTGAGATTTTCTAGTGGGAATGATTTATTCCAGAAGAGGTTGTTAGGGTGTTATAAAGATGAGGAAAATTCTGTGTCTAATATTTGATTCATTTGTGATCATTCTGAATCATGAGTAGTTGCTCTCCACAAAGGTATTATACTATTTCTTTTTTCATTTCCAGGACCATAGTGATACATATAGGACTTAGGAGACATGAATTCGGATAACTAACCCCGTGTCTGTTACTCTGCCATTTTATAGATACTTCATATACTTTTTCCTTCTTTTCATACTGAAACTACAGTAGACTATTTTTGCTTAAATAAATAATCATGCCGTCCATGAAGATTCCAATCATAATATATTTCTCAAAAATTAATTGTGCTTAATTATAAATAGGATCGTAGATATAAAAATATCACTTGGGGAAGGTGGATGTACATGTGTAAAAGATATAACATGCCTCAGCATTTCAATCAGCCTAACAGAACACCAGCTTTCAGAAATGAGCTCAGAAGCAAGGGCCATGCACGTACTTAAAATATTAAATGTTAAGTGCAAAAACATTAGGTTTGCCGTGCCCTTGGCAGAGAATGAATATAAGTCTACCTGCTCTGCGGAGTGATTGAGTGATTCACAGAGCAAGTGGAAGTTAATCATTACTCAGGCCTTCCGATTACATGGTTTGATGAAAAGAAGTAACTGTTATCTGTAAGCCTGCTATTCTACAGTTAGTCTTTCCAATCCTCTTAACATAAGCAGAAATTGAGGGAGTCAGTCTTTCAGCCTACTGTAATAGACTTCCTGCAGTGTAGGTTTCAGAAAAGCCCTCTGAAGCAACTCTCCTTTCCATAGTCTCCCTCCTTCCAAAGTATTTTCTCTCAGTCTTTTACTCCCTTAGTGGGGCTTCATTTTGCGAAATTTCCCTTTATGTTTAGGTATAACATATTTTCAATTACAAATGTCTGAATTGTTTTGAAATTGAAGATGGAATATACATTCACAGAAGGTAGGCTGAGAACTCCATTTGCTACAGGTAGAGTATTTGAATGTTTGATGACTCTTTTCATGGTTGGCTGACTTCCCTGAGTCTGAAGTCTCTTCCAACCCTGAAATTCGTATATTTTATTCTATTTTTATTATTTCCACATGGTTATCCAGTGACAGGGTTTATATCATTCTTCACATTTCTTTAATTAGTTACAATTTTTTTAGGATAGTGAATTAGCTATAGCTAGAGAATACAGATATAAACACATGCCCCAATGTTATTGGCAACTTTCTGAGGGACAGTATTGATTAGTGGGTATAATTGATAAATACCTGTCTGGGTTTCCATGTGCTGAAACAAACCCTTCTAACATTCTTTAAAGCAAAGCATAATAATCATTTATTTCTAGAATTCCTTTTTAAAATTTTTATACAAAGGAATTTTATGAATTATCTAACAAATATTAATTTATAGTTTTTGAAAGCAAAACACAATTGGAATTAACAGTAACATCGGAAACTGCAACAGTTCAACAATACACTTTTGCCACATTTAAGTATTTTGAAGTGAAGTTTGGAATCTATCTTATTAGAATGTAGATAGAAAGTTATGATTCCTCAATTATATTTAATTATTTGTAAATGAAATCATCCGAGACCAGTTCACCTAAGTTACCTATTTTTCTAAAACACAGGTATGGTCTTACAGATCTTTTATCAGCTATGGCCAGTGGCTCTTTATATTTTGGATGCTAATATCCATAATTCTGAGGGCACTCAATTCTTTTCACAATTTACTCCCCAGTCTCCCTTTTTAGATTGAAATACCTTCAACCTGGAATTCCTCCCCAATTTGCTCTTCATTCCATTCACTTGACTCCTCCTTACCATTTTCCCCAATACTACTTGACATTTTAGGCTTCTGTGCTTTCCTTATACTAATCTTCTGTTATGGATTACTTTCTACTCTCCCCTACGCCCCCCTGCCTGATATATCCTAACTCTAGGATGGGAAAGCATTTGTTTCTTTAGAGTGCTCTTTTCTCTGTCACCCTGCTATCCTTACTCTGAGCTCCCACAACATGTTATCCATACTAGAAGTAGCCCACCTTTGACACTTGCTGATGGTTGGCTCCCTCACTGGAGAGTAAGTTCCCAGAGGTTAAAAAATATACCTAATTTATCATTTCATTCAGAATGCTTAGCTCCATGTCTGAACGTAAAGTAGACCATAAGTGAATGATAAATGTATTGCTTATAAATACATTTGGCTATGAGGCAACAGAAAATCTGGCTAATAATGGATTAAGTAAATAAGGATTTATTTATCTCTCCTAATGATAAAAGTCAGGAGAAGAGAGTTGATTAAACATTTGAACAAGGAGTCGGGCTTCGTCTTTCGTGTTGGTGGTTTCCTATGGTCCTAAGATCACTGCTGTACCCCAGGCATCATGTCTGCTTTCTAGGCCCAAAGCAGGAGTGGGTGGGGGAAGCTAACAGGGTTTTCTAGCTCAGGATTTCTCAACTTTGGCGCTGTTGTCATTTGGGGCTCATAAGTGTTTGTTGTGTGTGTGTGAGGTGTCTGGTACATTGTATTAGTAGGATGTTTAGCAGTATCCTTGGTCTCTACTCACCAGATGCCGGCAGCACACCCCACCCACTCACCCACCCAGTTATGACAACCAGGACTTTCTCCACAAGTTGCCAAATGTCCCTTAGAGGTAAAATCATCCTGAGTTGAGAACTTGAGAACGACTGGAGTCTGGAGGAAGGAAATTCCTCATTTCCTACTTCCCCCTTTTCTTTGCACTGCAGTGGTGGTAAGGATCTGTTTGATTTTTGGTTAATAAATGGCAGAGGGCTCTTGATGAGATTAAAAAAAGAAAAATGGGAGAGGAAGGACCAAACAGGCCTTCTCTTTGAGCATTTTGTCTTTCTTGTCATGTGGACATTCTCCCCATAGACTTCCATACCTACCAGAACTGTATCAAATGGCTACTTCCAGGTACCCAACAGGTTGGCAAATGTGTCTCTCCTTTGGCATACCACTACCTTGGAGAAAGTCAGAATCTATGAAAAAAGAAGGGGAAACAGATTTGGGGCTGGAAACTTAAAAGTTTTTGCCACTGTGAAAGAATAAATGAATATGTAAAAGTTCACCTAAATACTTTAGAATTTAGAAAGGAGAAAAAGTAAAGAAAAAAAGTAAATAGTCACAGAAGAGGATAGATGTCATTTTTTCACATGCTAAATATTCATAAAATAACTATGATAAAACTGTGATTTTATTTTTCTTCTGGATGATAGTTTAATTGGAAAAATAATGAGCAGAATGGAGGCATCTTACTCTTCCTAACTTTGTTTTTTCGGGGGTGTCAGAGAGCACCTTGTCTCCTTTGATCTGTTGAATAAAGCAGTAAAGTTTGATATTCATAATTATAAATTAGATAGTCGTCAATTATGTGAGAAATGTTGTCAAGGAAAGAAAATACGGATCTTTTGTTTTAATACTCCTTCCTAAGGCTTGTATAAAGAAAGCACATCCCAGTGATGGCATTTGATTAATAACGTTTTCTTGTACATGTGTATTAACATGGACTGTGGTAACTTTAAATTAGGTTGCTTAGTTATTTATCTCAGTGTAGGTTTGTGTTTTTTTTTTTTTTTTTTTTAAGTTCTATTGGATACAGTAAGTATGGCTTTCCTGGTAGCTCAGCTGTTAAAGACTCCACCTGCAAAGAGGAGACCTCAGTTCTATTCCTAGGGTGGGAAGATCCCCTGGAGAAGGGATAGGCTACCCACTCCAGTATTCTTGGGCTTCCTTGGTGGCTCAGTTGGTAAAGAATTCACCTGTAATGTGGGAGACCTGGATTCGATCCCTGGGTTGGGAAGATTCCCTGGAGAAGGGAATGGCTATCCACTCCAGTATTCTGGCCTGGAGAACTCCATGAACTATACAGTCCATAGAGTTGCAAAGAGTCGGACATGACTGAGCAACTTTTATTTTCATTGGATACACTTATAGGGAAGAATTACACCTTACAAAGATGTATCAGTATTGCTGTCATGACCCATGATCTTATCTGATTGATTACAATTTTTTTCCATGAATTTGTTGAATGCCAGGTTTTGCTTAGTTCTGTGTACAATATAGCAATATAAAATATGATGTTTATTATGAAACTTTTGCATGTAGGCAACAAAATACCCAATTAAAAGTCTAAACAGTAAAGACTTATCTCTCAGAACAAGAATTCTAGAGTATGCTGCTGCTGCTGCTAAGTTGCTTCAGTCGTGACTGATGCTGTGCGACCCCATAGATGGCAGCCCACCAGGCTCCTCTATCCCTGGACTCTCCAGGCAAGAAGACTGGAGTGGGTTGTCATTTCCTTCTCCAATGCATGAAAGTGAAAAGTGAAAGTGAAGTCGCTCAGTCGTGTCAGACTCTTAGTGACCCCATGGACTGTAGCCTACCAGGCTCCTCCATCCATGGGATTTTCCAGGCAAGAGTACTGGAATTCTAGAGTATACTGGTCCATGATTGGCTACCTCTGGCAGCCTTTGAACTGTCAGTGCTCTGGGACAGTTTTGCTATATTCTCTTGGCTCACAATTTTTGAAACAAACAATATGGCTACCACAGAGCCAAACATCACCTCTTCATACAGTCTTACCCAAAGTAAAAACAGAGGAAGTCTTCTCAGGGAAATCTCTCTTTTTATCAGAAAGGATTTTTTTTCCCCAGAAGCTATCAGCAGACTTCCTTTTATGTCTGATTGATTAAAACTATGACCCATCCAAAGAGATACATTGCATGACTAGTTTTGATTAACCATGGTCCTTTCCCAAGGCCTGGAGGAGAGGTCTGCTTTTCCCATGGACATGGCAGTGTTACCCTTAAACAAATCCAGAGCTCATGTTAACTGACAGGAAGGAAGCAATAGTTGTAACCTAGGGCACCTAATATGGTGTGCCATAAATATCACACCCTGGCCTCCTTGAAGTTCTTATATTAATAATATGGAATATCTACACTGGAATTAAGTCCTCACACACACACACAAGAATTAAGCAGTACTTGGATCTGTGGATACAAAGTGTATACATGTCAGGCTTCATGCTTCTGATACAGAATAATTTGCTTTCATGCTGTTCTAGAGATGTTTTTTTAATATTTTCTGAAGAATCAGAAAATGTAGGAATGGGCCTTATATAGAAGAATTACAAACACCAAATAATACTACATTCCATGTATAAATCCCAAACCCTACATTTCAACTTATACCTATATATCACATAACAGAAACCATAGTTAAACCAGAGCATGTTCTTCTTACATGATCTGTAAGTAGCATGTAAGATCTTATAATTTGTCATGTGTCTATCATATGATCTTATAATTGTAAATTAGAAGTAATATGAGAAATGACTGAAACTTTTTGCCAGTTATTCTCATGCAGAAGGACTTGATATCGGTTATGCCCAAATTGAAATCACTCCCTGCTTTTGGTACCTGTTCACTTGGAGAGTCTAGAAGAGGGAACTAATTTTTAGCTCACATGCCAGTATCTTGTTGAACATGATGAGTCTTTTAAAAAAAAAAAAAAAGCAAAAAACACAGAAAGCCTTATTTTCTTTTTTTTTTTTTTTGGTCTAACTCCATGGAATCTCAGAGCCAATTTTGTGTTCAGTTGAAAAAGGGGTCCTGAATTGTCTCCCTTTATCCTGTTTCATTATTTGAATCCATTCTTGAACTTAAACTTTGATTCAATCAAGATTTGATTGTATTTGGGCTTTTTATCATCAGTTCAGTTCAGTTGCTCAGTTGTGTCCAACTCTTTGCAACCCCATGAACTGCAGCACACCAGGCCTCTCTGTCCATCATCAGCTCCCGGAGTTTACTCAAACTCATGTCCATTGAGTCAGTGATGCCATCCAACCATCTCATCCTGTGTGGTCCCCTTCTCTTCCCGCCTTCAATCTTTCCCAGCATCAGGGTGTTTTCAAGAGTCAGTTGTTTGCATCAGGTGGCCAAAGTATTGGAGTTTCAGCTTCAGTATCAGTCCTTCCAATGAACATTCAGGACTGATTTCCTTTAGGATGGACTGGTTGGATCTCCTTGCAGATCTCCTTTTTATCATAAGCTGCTTCAAATTACTTTTGGAAGGAGAAAGTCTATATATGTACATGTATAAATACATGTACAAGAGTGAATGGTCATACATCACTCAATAAGTGTCTTTTTCCTGAATGAATATATGTTCAGAAACTAGACAATATTGTGTGCAATAAACTCTGAATTATACTCCCATCAATATGTGTAGTAGGGTTTCAGGGAAAGAAGATGCTGGTGATGTCTGAGTCATTTTGACAGAGATACATGTAGTAATTTGCAGACAGGTGGAAAACTAAGGCAGGGTAGATGGAGGGTGGATAGCTGAAGTCATTTTGCTAAAGTATTTTGCTTTGTGACCAGTATAAAGGGTCAATGAAGCTTTAACACCAAAGCCACACGGTAAAAGAGCTGTGAACTAAGAAAGAATGGATCTGATTTCTCTTTGTTTCAAAGCAAATTTTGTGATGGACATTGACAATCCTCTCCGTTACCTCTGGCGTTTTAGAAAGTGTGTTCAGAGTCATATCTTTGCATCGTGAGTGCTCTATTTTCAGGCTCCAGGCCTGAAGCAGTTTGCCCCACAGCGACCACCTCTGGCCTGGGCTCCTCGCCTCCAGGGAAACTGATTTTTGAATTAAACTTAAAATGATAATTAGCAGCTCCATCTGTGTTTGGGGTCAGAAACAGATGCTTCTACTTTTTGTTTTAAGAAGGCATATTTGAAAGTGAAAACAGTGATATTGAGTTTTGAATACAGTAGTTCACATTTTAGTGGGCACGTTTGTATCAAGTAAAGATCATAAGAGGAGTGGGTGTTCCAGGTATTTATCTGACCACCTTTCCACTGGACGTGGCAGTGTCTTGTACTTCACCATACTCCACTGTGACATAATTATGGTTCACAGTATTGGCCCCAAGGTACTGCAAGTTCTTGAAGCTTCTCTTAGGGGATAAAATGTTTAGTTACATTTAATACTTTACAAATATTTCATTTAAACAAAGGAACCACTGATTACAGAACACATCATTATTTTACGTATGCTCTAGAAAGAAGAAGCACCCCAATTAAATCGTTATACAGTATTTTTCTACCACTTAGAATATTATACTTTAATAAAGAGCAATTTAGACTTAAATGGATGTAGATTTTCCTAATATATTAATTTTGTGTATGTGTGAAAAGTATATTAATTAACACGGTTTAAGAATTCAAAAATTTTTGTTCTTTTCAGCTTCTCATTCTTTTGAAGAATTTTTTTGACTGAGTCATATCCATACCCATGTTCTTGTTGACAGCAGTCTCTGTGAATGTTACTGATGCACCCTTTCTTAAGAGTACTTCATGATGGTCTTCAGGATTTCATTCCAAGCAGCTGATAGCTTCTGAAAGGTTTGATGCTGGTGTTATGTTGATCTTGCCAGAATGTGACAGTGGAAGATTTTCAGACAATAACCAGCTCTCATATTTCTTCTTTCACTTGTCCTGAAATGTCAGGAGTGACGGTAGTCTGGTCATGGCAAGGGGAATGCAACCAATTTTTGCATACAAAGTCAATGGCCTCTGCTGCTGCTTGGCTGTACCGAATTATAAAATGCGTCCTGATTCTAGAGATGTTAAAGGTTAAAAAAATAGTGTGTCAGAGTCAATGAAATATGACAACTTTAATGATATATGCATCCTCACTTTTAAACAACCTAATGGAATAATGATAATTAAGCAAACTGATTAATTTCTAAGCTTTTGGATAAGAGAGACTACCATGTAATTCTTAGTGAGCATGATTAGAATCTTACTTAACCCTTTTTATTCTCTTCTTACCCTCCCAGTTTGCAGTGTAGAAAATGTAGCTAGTCTTCCAAATGGATAATGGTATGATAAAAAAGCATAAGACTAGGAATCAAGAGACCTGTGTTTATGGAGCAGACTCTTCTAATAACTATGTGTGTCACTTCCTGTAATTCACTTCCTCTCTCTGGGCCTTGGTTTCAATGTTTACCATATATTATCAAATTGAAATTAAATGTATCTTTTGGCCCTGAGAACTGTTTTGTGTAAAGATAATCAGTAATAAAGAATGTTCACAGTATTTTATATATATATATGTATATTTAAACTGGTGTTATATAAATATATAGTAATAGAAATATATTACTCTAAAGTGGTAAACTTAAGATATATAATATGTGTTATATAGCTTTAAGATTTTACAGCTTTTTTGGGAGGTTTACACGTGCATATCTTATTTAGAACAACTGTGCAGAAAGTTCAAAAGAACAGAGTTAGTATTGAGGAACCTTCTCCTCAAACATTCTGAAATGGAAAGATTACTGAATAAATCAAAGCCAAATAAAGGGTGTAAAAGTGGGAAGAGGCAAGGAGGTAATGCATTTTCTATTAAGAACAAAGAAAACTTCCACAAGAAATTAACTATCACTATATACAAATGTTCTGCTTAAAAAGACAGTCATCAGTAAAAAGCAGGAGGAAATTGGCAGGTAAAAATGAAGTTTCTTTTTTATTTTTTGTTTTATTGTTACTCAGCCACATACTACTGATTTTAAAAGATATGAATAAAAGGAAAAGGATTTTCAGCTTAGATCAGTCAGATGCTACTATTTGTGGACATATCTTGACAGTTCTTACTGTGCAATTCCATAGACAACAGTGTTTCTTCTCTGTATTGTATTTGAAAATTGCCACTGCTCTTAAGTGGTCAGAAAGCTGGGTACTTACTTTCTGATGAATAACAAGCTCTACAAAGGTGTCCCGCTCTCTTTTCTCTCATTGTAGCTGTAGTCATCACAAAGAAAACACGATATTGCCTTTTACCCACCTATTTTGCCATAAAAGTGAGTTGATTTATACAGTATGAAGAAACCCTTTCCTAGTTTTTTCAACTAGATATTCTTGAAACTTTTTTTTTAAAAAAAGTATGGATTATATAAGATAGAGATTCAGTATTGTTGCAAGTAAATTTTTATTGAATGATTAAATTGTTTTAATCCTAATTTAATGTAGATACATTTGTCCACAAGAAAAATATTCAAGATACGAGTATTTAAGATGGAGAATATTATTAATAGTAGAGTCTTAGACTGTAAAATAGGATGTTGAGATTATATTTGCATTGCAATCACTTTTTTATGGTTAAAAGGGAAAAATCACAGTTTTTCACCCCAGATGATCTGTAATGCATATTGTAAAAGAGAGTAATTTATTTTTAAAGCTTTCAGTAAATATTCAGTGGTATTTCCAGCTGAGAAACTGACTGGGCCATACTGGTTTTTTAGTCAGTTTTAGGGCATCATTCTTAAATTGCAGGTGGCAAAACTGAGGTTGAGATAAATGACTTGCTCAGTACATACAATGATAGAACTTGCTTAGGTACATGCGTTCATAAATCAATCTTTGTGTAATATCTTCTTGCATCAGTTTTATATACAGGACAGTAATACATATACCAGCATCATATATGACATATCTGTGATTATAGAGTTATTAGTTTAGAAATATAGGCAATAAGTGCCAGAAGATACAAAGAAAAGAGTTTTATTTTTAGGAAGATTTTGTGATGAAAGTGTTACTTGACGGAGATTGGGATATGAATAAATGGGTAAGAGGAAGCAAAGCATTGCTTAAAAAAAAACAATGAAAATTAAGAATAGGACATGTGACAGAAGCAACTGGTCATTATAGAGTTTTTCTAAGGGAAAAGCAAAAAAACCCACACCAAACATTGAGAAATGTTATTGTAGAAAAGAAAGAAGTGTCCTCATTGAGAAAATTCATCTCATTCTGACCTGTGTTCAGTAGTTTGGCTTAGGACCTCTGCAGATCAGAAATATCAATAATATATTTATCCTGAGATAAACAGGTTTTTGGAAAAACTAGTCCATATTGCTTATATAAGAAGAAACTCATTTCTGCCAGAAAATAAATTATATTATTTGAAATGGAAAATACAACTTTCTGAATGTGTGTTTATGCATGTAAGTGATTGATACCAAATCAACTTGAGATCATTTGATTGTTTGTCATCAAATTCTTATAAGGAGATTCTTATCATAGCCTGCCTAGATAGTGTTTTCTGACCTGAGTTCCCTCTCCCCAGGAAGCACTGGAAACATTCTGTGTCTCCAAACGTACCTTCTTTTCCCAAGCTCCCTTTCAATATAATGTTCCAGTCAGTCCTTTCAGATCTGCTGATTATAGCACACTTATTGAAATGTCCTATTTATTTAAGAGAGAGAGGGTCTAATTGGTGCTAATCTGCCTTTTAATACCCAGCAATCATCCTCATCACCACTTAAAAAATTGTACCATTTCTAAGATCTAAGAGGTGCAATTTCAAGTGAGATATATTCCTTAGTTTCTACTAAATTGCACATGAAATCAACATGTCCCTCCTGACTTTCCTTGAATCCACTCTCTGTAAAAACAGCAGCTCATTTTGGGAATCAGTGGGTAGAATAACCAGCACCCAGGGAACAAGGAAGGAATCAGTCAGAAGAGCATGAGCATGTTTTCTATAGAACTCCATAAACAAGGTCATAATTTCTCATGAATCGGTGCATTACAACTCTGCCAGTCAGAAGTACACTGGGAATAGCCTTGGTATTCAGCTTAGAATGTCATTCCCTCACTGGTGTTCTCTTAAACTCTAAAGGAGTATGAGGCTTCACAGAACCACCTCTCCTCCTGGGGCCCTGTCTGTACCATGCAAACCCATAAAGAACAAGAGAGTGAGGCCTGGAAGATCAGTTTAAATTAGGACCATTGCCATTGAGATGAAGTTTCTGTTCATGCCAGGTGCTTGCCAGAAGAATCCTTTAGGGCTCTAGAGAGAGGCCAAGAGGCAGTCCCTGGAAAGGATGGGGGATTGAGGAGCTGAGGCATGGGAAAGGGACTGAAAAATGAACAATATTGAGGAAAAGGAACTTATTCTGTCCCACTCTTTAGCCTCACTCATGGACAGAGGAGCCTGGTAGGCTACAGTTAATGGGGTCGCAAAGAGTCAGACACGACTGAGCGATTGAGCATGCATAAGCGCTTTAGCCTCAGAGGTGATCCTATTGCCAAGCAATACAAAATGCATGATTCTGTGTATTCTTCACTCTTTCATTGATTTAGTTTATGTATCTGTCCAAGTACATGTGAGAGTTGGACTATAAAGAAAGCTGAGCGCCGAAGAATTGATGCTTTTGGACTACGATGTTGGAGAAGACTCTTGAGAGTCCCTTGGATTGCAAGGAGATCCAACCAGTCCATCCTAAAGGAAATCACTCCTGAATATTCATTGGAAGGACTGATGTTGAAGCTGAAACTCCAGTACTTTGGCCACCTGATGCGAAGAGCTGAATCATTTGAAAAGACCCTGATGCTGGAAATGATTGAAGGCAGGAGCCGAATGGAACGACAGAGGATGAGATGGTTGGATGGCATCACGGACTCAATGGACATGAGTTTGAGTAAACTCCTGGAGTTGGTGATGGACAGGGAGGCCTGGCGTGCTGCAGCCCATGGAGTTGCAAAGAGTTGGACACGGCTCAGCGACTGAACTGAACTGATCTGTCCAAAAGGGTTGATATTGTCAACTACATATGGCTTTTGTAGAATTACATGAAATAATGTAATATAGCTTAAAATATGTCCAGAAGTGTTACTACCATGATAACATTCCGCAAATATGTAAAAACACAGTCTCTGCTTGCTCAGTAGTAGCCATTTAGTACACATTTTTTCCAAATAGGAAAAGGAATATGTCAAGGCTATATATTGTCACCCTGCTTATTTAACTTATATGCATCATGAGAAATGCTGGGCTGGAAGAAGCGCAACCTGGAATCAAGATTGCCAGGAGAAATATCAATAACCTCAGATATGCAGATGACACCACCCTTATGGCAGGAAGTGAAGAGGAACTCAAAAGCCTCTTGATGAAAGTGAAAGAGGAGAGTGAAAAAGTTGCCTTAAAGCTCAACATTCAGAAAACGAAGATCATGGCATCTGGTCCCATCACTTCATGGGAAATAGATGGGGAAACAGTGGAAACAGTGTCAGACTTTTTTTGGGGGGGCTCCAAAATCACCGCAGATGGTGATTGCAGCCATGAAATTAAAAGACGCATACTCCTTGGAAGGAGGATTATGACCAACCTAGAAGCATATTCAAAAGCAGAGACATTACTTTGCTAACAAAGGTCTGTCTAGTCAAGGCAATGGTTTTTCCAGTGGTCATGTATGGATGTGAGAGTTGGACTGTGAAGAAAGCTGAGCGCTGAAGAATTGATGCTTTTGAATTGTGGTGCTGGAGAAGACTCTTGAGAGTCTCTTGGACTGCAAGGAGATCCAACCGGTCCATTCTGAAGGAGATCAGCCCTGGGTGTTCTTTGGAAGGAATGATGCTAAAGCTGAAACTCCACTACTTTGGCCACCTCATGCGAAGAGTTGACTCATTGGAAAAGACTCTGATGCTGGGAGGGATTGGGGGCAGGAGGAAAAAGGGACGACAGAGGATGAGATGGCTGGATGGCATCACCGACTTGATGGACGTGAGTTTGAGTGAACTCCGGGAGATGGTGATGGACTGGTGTGCTGTGATTCATGGGGTCGCAAAGAGTCGGACATGACTGAGAGACTGAACTGACTGACTGACTGACACATTTTTTATATAACAGGTCAGACGCAGTGCTCAGCATAGTGGAGAAGGGAAAGATAAATCAGAGTCTGTCTCAAGACATTAAGGGGATCTTTCTTTGTGCCTCCTGAGCCTTTGAAATTAGACTGTAGAGTGTTCTACATCATTGTTTTGGCTAATGCAAGGAAGATAAAGCTGTTTTTATTTTCCAAGCACATGGAAGGAACGGAAAAGCATTTAGAAACGGTGAAATTGGCAGCTTCAAAAAAATTCAAGGACTCTATCAGCATTAGAATGTGAAAACATTTGAGTCATACACTTGCTAGGGAGTGAGTGTTTAATAGGCGCCTTTGTAAAATCTCCAAACTAAGCTGTATCATTTTCTATACATGCTTAAATCTCTTAATTACAAAGCAACTTTAATTATACATAAAGTATGCCTCTTCAATCATGTTTTAATCACACATGAAAAAAATGAAATTTATCCCAAAGTTATTTTCTGCATTTCAATTCTGATTTTTAAACTCTGGCATATTCTGTACCAAAAAAATTGCATTAAGCTAATGTTTATGCTTGCACATAATCCCACACTTTCAAGGCAACACTTAAAATATTCAGAAGAGCTTCACAAGAGGGAGTAGTTTAATTCTGTTGTTGACTCAGAGCCATTGTTCTTCACAGTTACAGCTCCGCTGGCATAGGCTACATATGGTCACTTGTTTCTCAGTGTACAGAGTGATAATGCATTAACATTCTGGCTGATGGTGGAAGCTATGCTGTGCTTTAGAGAAGTATATCAAGGAGGATGTACTGCCTCTTGGAAAGAAAGGAGGACAAGATCAACATTGGAGAGCCTGCAGATTGCAGAGGGGCTTTGACTAATCACCGTGGCTTTACAATGCGGAGACTGACCTAGGAGCCTAGACTTCAAACCTTGGCTGTCTGTGGGTAGAACTTATTTTGAAAGAGCAGTCATTGGAGACAACTGTGGACTACAGCCATGAAAGGAGATTTTGCCAGCTTCTTCCCCACTGCCATTCAGAGAGGCTGTTCTAGAGCCCTCAGTTGCCTCTTGCAAGACTATTTATGACCCCATGTTTGCTCTAATTACTACTATGTAGGTCACAAGTCAAAGTGGAGTCCAGGGCTGGAGACTTCATGGCTGCATGGAGGTCCATTACAAGTACTTAAATAGTTTCTTGGGGCATTAGCATTTTCAGCAACAACAGCAAGGATGGGGGACTCTGGCCAGGGTTCAGTGAACATGACTTTTCTTTTACCTTCTGTAGTTCTCTTTGGTATATATGAAGTAAAGGAAAAAAGGCCAAGGAAGAAATTGTGTCTCTTCCCATATCATAAAAGATGTCAACCTTTATCTAATTGTATTCCAAGTGGGATTGTGTCCCAGGAAACCTTTCAAGTGATGGAGGCCCTCAGGGCTTCTCCTTACCTTTTCCAGCAACTAATCTGGTTTCCGTCTTTGGCTGTGAATGAAAAGAAACAAAACAAAACTAATACTATTAGCAGCACCAGAGGGAGCCACTTGCACAGTTTAGTCTGAAGCATCAGCAAAGCTGACACTAAGGCTTGATATGCAGAAATATTAAGATTTTATTGTTTTTTTCTAAAAAGAATAGCAGAAAAGTTGATGATATGTAAAATCTGTTAGCAGCAATTCCAAATTATGGGACTAGTAGCAACCACTTCATTTCTCCCACTTGAAATATTTGCCAATGGTAATTGCCTGGCTGCTGTCCAGAAAGTAAATCATATTTCAAAATGTTAAATAATATTTGGAGCAAGAGGTATTCTCTCTGATCCTGCCATTGTCCCTTTGCAGAAAACTTTCAGCAAGTTTGTATGTTTGAAATTTATGCCAGTATACTGTTTTTGTAATGTAAATGATGCTACCAAAAATAAAAATGAAGAATAAAATTCTACATGCATATTCCAGTGCTCAAACACATACTCTCTATCTCACATACACACACACATACACACACACACACACTCATAAACATGCAAACAGACACACACAAACATATGCACACACATGTTTGCACTAGTGAATTTGTTGTAAAACAATAGAACCAGGTTTGCTTTAAGGACATCCAGTAAGCTTGTCTTTGAGTCCCATAGTGGGAAAGAGAAAAATCTTTACACCAAAAAGAAAATAGAAAGCACGTAACTTCATTAGCACACTGACCTTTTTTTATGAAGAAACAGTCAAATGCATACAGTTCTGAGGATAGTCTCTTAAATACCACGCTGACAAAATATTTCAGGAAAATGTATTGATTCCAACTGTCTCATCTTGGAGGGGAGGTTTCTAGGTCTTCTGCTGTTTTATCTTTGCCAGTTCTAATCCAGATCATAAAGACATTGGAAAGGGGAAATTGCTTTAGTTCTTTGAACAAAAAAGGCTTTATGCTTAACAGTCCCCGACACCCCCTAGCCTTGTCCATATCAGGTAAATCTCATTACACAGAATCACAAGAAAAAATGATTCTATAAAGTAAGATGATCTCTATTGGCTCAAGTAATGGCACTTTCTTGACCTGATTACAATAAAGTCTGCAGTCCATAATGCTGACAATGAATGCTTTCTTAGGTTCCTTTCCAGGTAATAGTCATCTTCTTCAAGACAGTACTTGATTATTTGTGGTTTGTGCTACAGATGGAAAGGAGAAAGTGAGAGTGAAGATTAGTTGCACTTGACTCTCTGGCAGTGCTTATTCTTCTTTCTTTACAACCACCTTTCATTCTCTTCCTGCATTGCCACCCCAGCCAAACTACTCCCTTGAGGAAGTACTCATATTTAATCAGTGAGGGAAGTGGCTGAGGGCTGGGGGCAGTTAATGTGATCTGATCTAATATCCTTCTGCCTGTGGGACTTTAGTCATGCAGATTTGCCTCCAAGTCAGAGAAACAGGTATTGCTTACTTTTTGGGTGTTTTTTCTTCCTGTCTATCTATCTGTCTATCAGTGCATCCCTGTCTATTCTATATTTCATTTTTAAAATAATACCTCCAAGTCCTGAAAGGAGGACCATACACAGGAAAGGATCCACAGGAATTTTGCCATCTTTCAGGGGTCTGTCTGGTGTCCAGTAGCATGTCCTCATGTCCTTGGCCCCCAGATGTCTAGAGAAGTTCTGTGTCAAGTGAGAAGGCCTGAATCTGAACATATCAGGTGACCTACCCACCCCATGGGCAAGAAGGGAGAAAGAGACCTCTTCTCCCTGGGAAGAGGATGGGGGGAAAGCAGCAGTGGTGGTAGGGTGGAAGGCAGTCATCAAAGGCAGAGGGTTGGTATGAGATTGGACAGAGAAGGTGCCTCAAACTACCTCAGTGGTGTCTCCATTCTTAGGTTTCATGGGGACGTTTGACATATCAGAGCAGGAAGCCCAGAGCAGGGGGTATGTAGGACCTGAAATGGTCTTTCTCACACCTTGTTGTCCCTGAGCTACGTCTTACAGCAGCATCTAGCTGTACCACTGGCTTAAGAGAATGAGAGAGGAATGCCTGAACATTGATTTGCATATGAGGAAGCAGGCACTTATTATATAGTACTTGTCTTATTCTATTTGGGCTGCTATAACAAAGATGCCATGGACTGGGTGGCTTAACAAACAAAACTTTTTTCTTATACTTCCTGGAGGCTGGGGAACCCCAAATCACGGCAGCAACAGATTCAGTGTTTGGTGAGGACTTACTTCCTGGTTCATAGACAGCTGTCTCCTAGGGTCCTTCTTATAAGGGCACTAATCTCATTTGTGAGGACTCCACCCTCATGATCTTCAGTTCAGTTCAGTTCAGTCACAGAGTCGTGTCTGACTCTTTGAGACCCCATGAATTGCAGCACGCCAGGCCTACCTGTCCATCATCAATTCCCAGAGTTCACTCAAACTCATATCCATTGAGTCGGTGATGCCATCCAGCCATCTCATCCTCTGTCGTCCCCTTCTCCTCCTGCCCCCAATCCCTCCCAGCATCAGAGTCTATTCCGATGAGTCAACTCTTTGCATGAGGTGGCCAAAGTACTGGAGTTTCAGCTTTAGCATCATTCCTTCCAAAGGACACCCAGGACTGATCTCCTTCAGAATGGACTGGTTGAATCTCCTTGCAGTCCAAGGGACTCTCAAGAGTCTTCTCCAACACCACAGTTCAAAAGCATCAATTCTTCAGTGCTCAGCTTTCTTCACAGTCCAACTCTCATATCCATACATGACTACTGGAAAAACCATTGCCTTGACTAGACGGACCTTTGTTGACAAAGTAATGTCTCTCCTTTTTAATATGTTATCTAGGTTGGTCATAACCCTCCTTCCAAGGAGTAAGCATCTTTTAATTTCATGGCTGCAGTCACCATCTGCAGTGATTTTGGAGCCCCCCCCCCCAAAAAAAAAGAGTCTGACACTGTTTCCACTGTTTCCCCATCTATTTGCCATGAAGTGATGGTACCGTATGCCATGATCTTAGTTTTCTGAATGTTGAGTTTTAAGCCAACTTTTTCACTCTCTTTCACTTTCTTTAAGAGGCTCTTTAGTTCTTCTTCACTTTCTGCCATAAGGGTGGTGTCATCTGCATATCTGAGGTTACTGATATTTCTCCTGGCAATCTTGATTCCAGCTTGTGCGTCCCCTAGCCCAGCGTTTCTCATGATGTACTCTGCATAGAAGTTAAATAAGCAGGGTGACGATATACAGCCTTGACGTACTCCTTTTCCTATTTGGAACCAGTCTGTTGTTCCATGTCCAGTTCTAACTGTTGCTTCCTGACCTGCATGTAGGTTTCTCAAGAGGCAGGTCAGGTGGTCTGGTATTCCCATCTCTTGCAGAATTTTCCAGTTTATTGTGATCCACACAGTCAAAGGCTTTGGCATAGTCAATAAAGCAGAAATAGATATTTTTCTGGAACTCTCTTGCTTTTTCCATGATCCACCGGATGTTGGCAATTTGATCTCTGGTTCCTCTGCCTTTTCTAAAACCATCTTGAACAACTGGAAGTTCACGGTCTTACCACCTCTCAAATCTTCTGCCTCCAAATATCATTACATTGGTGATTAGGTTTCAATCTGTGAATTTGGGAGGAACACAAACATTCAATCTATAATAGTATCTCCTGGAGAAGGGAATAACTACCAGTATTCTTGCCTGGAGAATCCCATGGACAGAGGGGTCTGGCGGGCTATAGTCCTTGGGGTCACAGAGTTGGACATGACTGGGTGACTTTCACTCTTAGTAGTAGTATGCAAAAATCTGGGTGAGGGCAGAAGGCAGAATGAGTAGAAGGCCCAGTCTCTGCTCAGGAAAGATTAGAAGGTTATATTTGACTTGGACTGGAGAGGGAAATGGAGAAGGCAATGGCACCCCACTCCAGTACTCTTGCCTGGAAAATCCCATGGATGGAGGAGCCTGGTGGGCTACAGTCCATGGGGTCGCTAAGAGTCAGATACGACTGAGCGACTTCACTTTCACTTTTCACTTTCATGCATTGGAGAAGGAAATGGCAACCCACTCCAGTGTTCTTGCCTGGAGAATCCCAGGGACGGGGGAGCCTGGTGGGCTGCCGTCTCTGGGGTCTCACAGAGTTGGACACGACTGAAGCGACTTAGCAGCAGCAGCAGCAGCAGGAGAAGGAATAATCCTCAGGCAGCTAGGATACCAATGGACTTCAGAGGGAAGTCAGGAGCTTTCAGTTCAGTTCAGTTCAGTTGCTCAGTCATGTCCGACTCTTTGCAACCCCATGGACTGCAGCATGCCAGGCTTCTCTGTCCATCACCAGCTTCCAGAGCTTACTCAAGCTCATGTCCATTGAGTCGGTGATGCCACCTAACCATCTCATCCTCTGTCATCCCCTTCTCTCACCTTCAATCTTTCCCAGCATCAGGGTCTTTTCAAATGAGTCCGCTCTTTGCATCAGGTGGCCAAAGTATTGGAGCTTCAGCTTCAGCATCATTTCTGCCAATGTATATTCAAGGCTGATTTCTTTTAGGATTGACTCGTTTGATCTCCTTGCAGTCCAAGGGACTCTCAAGAGTCTTCTCCAACACCACAGTTCAAAAGCATCAATTATTCTGCGCTCAGCTTTCTTTATAGTCCAACTCTCACATCCGTACATGATTACTGGAAAAACCATAGCCTTGACTAGACAGGCCTTTGCTGGCAAAGTAATGTCTCTGCTTTTTAATATACTGTCTAGGTTGGTCATAGCTTTTCTTCCAAGGAGTAAGCATCTTTTAATTTCATGGCTGCAGTCACCATCTGCAGTGATTTTGGAGCTCAAAAAAATTAAGCCTCTCACTGTTTCCCCATCTATTTGCCGTGAAGTGATGGTACCGTATGCCATGATCTTAGTTTTCTGAATGTTGAGTTTTAAGCCAACTTTTTCACTCTCTTTCACTTTCTTTAAGAGGCTCTTTAGTTCTTCTTCACTTTCTGCTGTAAGGGTGGTGTCAACTGTGTGTTTGAGGTTATTGATTTTTCTCCTGGAAATCGTGGTTCCAGCTAATGCTTCATCCAGCCCGACATTTCACATGATATACTCTGCACATAAGTTAAATAAGCAGAGTGATAGTATACAGCCTTGATGTACTCCTTTCCTGAATTTGAACCAGTCTGTTGTTCCGTGTCCAATTCTAAGTGTTTCTTCTTGACCTGCATAGAGATTTCTCAGGAGGCAGGTCAGGTGGTCTGGTATTTGCATCTCTTTTAAGAATTTTCCACAGTTGTGATCTACACAGTCAAAGGCTTTGGTGTAGTCAATAAAGCAGAAGTAGATGTTTTTCTGGAACTCTCTTGCTCTTTTGATGATCCAGTGGATGTTGTCAATTTGATCTCTGGTTCCTCTGCCTTTTCTAAATCCAGCTTGAACATCTGGAGGTTCATGGTTCATGTACTGTTGAAGCCTGGTTGGAGAATTTTGAGCATGACTTTACTAGCCTGTGAGATGAGTGCAATTGTGCAGTAGTTTGAACTGAGAGGGAAGTCAGGAGCTTTAGATAGGAAATTAGAATGACATTGTGTGTTGTGTTACTCTTTGTTTCCCTCTGTGATTAGCAGTAAAACCCTTGAAAGGAAAATGACCTGCATGTTTATATCTTTGGGGAGAGCAAGGAAGGAGGATTTGGGGAGCAACGTCTGAGTTTGAAGTCAGATTTGTTGGAACAGGACTGCAAGGGGTGGAGTGAGTAGTGTTGAGAAGGCTGAAGGTGTAGGACCTAAAAAGATAAACAGTATGAGATATGAAGTCTGACATGGGAAAGGATTCTGGGCATTAACAGGGGAGAGTCCCTAAGACATCTGCATATGAAAAGGTCCATCTTTGAAATCTAAACAAATAATATGAAATAAGAACTTACAATAAGATGCAGAAGGAAACAAGGGGCACTGAAGCAGGAAACTGCAAAATAAAACTTTTCTTTGGTTTTGGTTCAATATCGGTCAAGCTAAATCAGAGTACTTGAAGTATCTTGAAAACCACACTTGGTTTTCAAGCTAATTGTGATTAAAGGGTGATTTTAGATATTTAGATTTAACATTCCTTCAAATAATTATAGTAACTCAGTGGTTTATAGTGAAATTCTGGACCTTCAAGTGATGCTTTCAGCAAAACCCTCTTGTCAAGTATAAAATGGGCAAATTTACAGCTCCCCATTATATAGGCATTGCTATTTAAATCTAAGGAGATGGCAGGAGATTGGAGGGGGGCAATAATTTAAGGCAATTGACAGGCATTATATCTCTTTCTCTGATCCTTATTTATTTATTTTTTAGTCCTTGACAAGTAATTTTAACAGTATGAAGACAAACCTTGGCTGTTCCTAGAAGAAGTTAGATGGAAAAGAGCTTGATGCATTGGATAATGCCCTGAGCTTAAAGTTGAATGATGTACACATAAGTCCTAAGTTTTCCATGTAGTAATGATTGGTGGAAGCTGCTTAACCTGGTGCAGTTTTTACCCATAAGATGGAAAAGACAACATGTCCTTGTCTGTCTCATAAAGTATTTGTAAGGATCAAATGAGCCAGAGTCTGAAAAGGCAGTTTATACAGTATTAAGCTCTTTATGAATATAGGATACTCTTCAATATAGCAGAGCAGAAGGCAGCATCCTCAAATAGGGTCAGGAAGTGTAGTGATTGAGTGTATAGGCTTTATGATTAGAGGGGACCATTGGTGAATTCCAGCTTTTCCATCAATTTGTTTAGCCTCTCTATGCATCGATTTCTTTATTTATAATGAAAGATAAAGCTAATTCTACTTTTGGAGCATTCAGAAGTGTAAGAAATAATGTATATAAAGTGCTTGTCAAAGAGCCTGACACATAAGGGTAAGTAAATAAAATGAATATTAGCTATTACTACGTGTGATTATTGTGCTTAACTCTGTTGAGTTTATTTATCTTGGAAATAATAAGCCATTGAACCTCACAGAAAGAGACCTCAAAGTTCAAGCACTATATTTCTGTATAACACCCATGTCTGTTTATCTGGGTATGTAGCTTGGAAGAGCGAAGGGCTGAAATCTCTATATTTTACAACTAACAATGTATAGGAAGTACATTATTTTTTTCACTTGGGGAACTTGGTGACCTGAAATTTAACACTGTATTATTGGGGTCTGTCTATCTCTCTATCTAGTTTTATGGGTTGCTGCATCCTTCAGCATCCTGTGTGCCACATCATTATCAGAAGGCTGAATGAACACACTGATTGTGCAGACCCATTTGGCCACAATGAAGGAATTCTGAGAATTTCCCTTCCCCATTCTGTGGCCCCAACCACGTTTACTTAAGCTGTGAGGCAGCAAAACCCAGATGGTTTACAAAAGAGAAAGGCAGAGGTGTTTCCTTTTACTCTTTGTCCCTCTTTTCCTATTCTCTGCTATCACCCCCTTTTAATTCTTCTCCTATTCTTTTTTACCCTAGCCTTGGTCATGTCCACATTCTTCCCATCCTCTCTCCTTTTCTTCTTTATCATTAGCATATGTAATTTTCTTTCAAGAAACATTATGCATATTATTTGTATATTTTGAATATTTTACAATCTTTTGCCAAATAATTTTTTTTCTTGCAGTTGCTTATGACTTGGCAAGTTTGCAAACAGATACTTAGAAGTCAAATGAAAGCAAAAGTTATTTTTTACCCTTATCTCTGTTCACCTTTCCTAATTCCTAGCCTCTGCAGTTCTTTCCCAAAGCTAATCTCAGTGAAGCAATAGCTAGCACTCTTAACTGTGGTAAGATACCGCCTTACTGCCTGAGAGCACAATGACATAAACTAGGTTCTTGAAAGGCTCTGGAATTTGAGGATGTCACACATTAGTGATCATTGGCCTTCTGCTTGGCTCTGATGTCCCATTCTGATTTTGTTGTTTCTCAGTTGGGGAATGGATACCTGCCTTGTGAAGAGCTACTTTGACAGAGACGGGCCCTTGAGCCTTGCCTGAGGGACTGAAGTTCTGCTACCTGCTCTTAGCACCTGCTCAAGCCAACTCATCATCTGTGTTATGATACATGCTTCTCATTTCCCCATCATCTTGCCTGCCCTAACTTTGGGTATTTTATTGCCTCTGATTCCTGTTCTGCCCTGCTCCATGCCCAAGGCCACACTGTGCTGTTGCAACCCATTTCTGTCTGTCTCCTTCACTCTATCGAAACTCCTTGAAAGGGAGATGCTATGGTCTGAATGTTTGTGTCTTTCCAAAATTCCTATGCTGAAATCCCATTCCCCTTTGAGATAATATTAGGAAGTGGGGTATATGGGAGGTGATTGTCATGGAATTGGAGACCTCATGACTGCAATTAGTGCCTTTTAAAAAGACGTTTCAGAGAGTTTCCTTGACCCTTTTGCCTTGTGAGGCTAAAAGGAGAAATCTGTGACCTAGAAGAGGGCCCTCATAGAACAAATCTGGTGCTCTGATCTCAGATTTCCGGCTTCCAGACTGTGAGAAATTTCTTCTAATAAACCACCCACTCTATGATATTTTGTTATAGCAGCCAGAACGATTAAGACAGGAGGCCATGTGGCATTTAGCTCGATATTCCTAATATCAAGCAGATTGAGAGCTTAGTCTCGTGAGTTCTCAGTAAAAGTTTGGAAGACCGATGAACCACTCTGATACCTCCTCCCTCCCTCTATGGTTTGTTGCCATGCTACAGGAAGACTTCCTCTCCACCTCTGCTGGTAACATTTAGGGTTGTAAATGTTATCTGGTGATGATCGGTGATGCGTTAATAGAGAGGGCACCTGAATTCAGTCTCTAAAGGAGAGTAAGAGATTGCCAGTTATTGAGGTCTTTAATTAGGTAATTCAAACAAAGGCATGGTGCTTTTTGTACCTATGGATAGTATGGTATGACAATACTATTTAAAAAAAAAAATCCAGTTAAATTTGACTCCAAAAACTTTTGCTGAAACTTATAGTGGAATTCTAGAAGGTATTGCTTTCTGAATTGCATGAGTGAGCTTTAGAATAAGATAGACATGGTTTCTAATCCATTCTCTCTTTTCTGGTCATTTTATGGTCTCAGTTAAGTTAACTAACCTCTTTGAGCATCAGTTTGTTGCTAAGTGCCCAATATGTTGATGTAGGATGAACTCAATAAATGTTCATTCCCTTTCATTCTTAACTCAGCTTTTTCTGGACAGATATTGACCTTCTTTCTCAGAAAGTGTGTTATACTTTTCACTAGCAGTTTGATAGACTGAATATTTTTGGTGACTTCAACCCTTTATCTTTTATTCTCATTCCTTAAGCTTTTGTAGAGATTTTTTTTCATGATTCAGATCTTGATATTAATTTCCATGCATGGGCATGCATCTATCTTGATCATTTGTAAAAAATCTTTCTGGCATTTGTAATGCTAGGCTCAGTTTTAGGATCTTGGGCTACAACAGTGAACTATACCAAAGAGAATCCCTGAGCCCATGGAGCTAAATCCTACTTTTGGGGAGACAGACTGTAAATAAGACGAATAAATTATTTGTACAGTGTGTTTAGAGACAATAAGTACCATGGAGAGAAGGCGTGTGGGGAACTTTGAGGAGAGAAGGTATCATTTCAGTTCCAAATCAGATGATCAGAATACATCTCACTAAGAAGGTGATATTTGGACAAGACTTGACAGCAGATCTCTTTAGGTGGAGAGAACAGTAGTGCAAAATTCCTGCAGTTGACAGGAGTATGCCTGTGTGACAGGAGTGTGAACATGAAGGAAGCAACTAAGGCAGGAATTACTAAGGGAGAGGAAGAAAAAAGTGAGAGGTAAAGTCATAAAGTAAGGGAAGTGGTGCAGATCATGTAGGACCTAACAGGCCCTGGTAAGGACATTGCTTTTACTCTGATTAAGATGAGTTGGTTGAAAGATTGTGACTAGAAGAGTGATGTAATCTGACAATTTAAAAGGCTAATTCTGGGACTTCCCTGGTGGTCCAGTGGTCAAGAATCCTACTAACAATGCAGGGAACATGGATTTGATCCCTGGTCTGGGAAGATTTCATATACTGAGGGGCAACTAAGCCTGTGTGCCACAACTACTGAGCCCACGTGCCCTAGAGCCTGTGCTCCCTAACGAGCAAAGCCACCACGTGAGAAGCCTACACACGTCAACTAGAGAGTAGCCCCATGTGCAGCAACGAAGACCCAGTGCAGCCAAAATTAAATAAATAAATAATAAAAAAGGATAATTCTGTTTGTGGTGTCAGGAATAGAATATAGGGAAAACAAGTTTTTAAGTGGGGAGACCAGTTACAACACTATTTGCAACCATCTAGGTAAATAGTGTCTAGTAATATGGAAGTTTTTTTTTTTTTTAAAAGATTGAATTCTGAAAATACTTTGACAATAGAGCCTATAGGGTTTGTTTGTGGATTAAAAGTAGTTTCCAGAAGAAGAATTGAGTACAGGATAACTTTAGTAAGATTTTTGGCATTAGAAATTGGAAGGATGAAGTTGGCATCGCCTGTGATGGAGAAGACTTAGGGTGGAATGGATTTTGAGAGATGAATTTCAGGAGTTCAGTTTTGGATGTATTGAACTTAGTCTTTTAGGAATTCAAGTAGAGATGTCTTTTGGGCTGTGGTACAAAGAATCCAGAGTCCGGGAAGAGATCCAGGCTTGCTATATCTGTGTCTCTCTCTCTGTCTCTATATCAGTATATATTTGGGAGTTGTTGACATACAAATGGCACTTAAGCCATGAGACCTGAATTAGATCACTGAAAGAGTAGGCAAAGATGAAAGCCCAAGATACACATTACATTCCCCAGATATAAGAGCTATGTAATTTTAGGCAAGCCCCTTTTCCCTCTGGGTTTCATTCTTCATCTGTAAAGTAGAAGTAACAATCTTTTCCTCTTAACATAGGAGATTTAAGCAATAGTGTATAGAGAACACATGGTATAACACTGAATTGATTTTGTTCTGTTCTTTCAGTGATAACCCAACCTACAAAGATGACATTGAGGGTCAAATGAAAAACAGGGCTTAAACAGGGCATCAGAGAGCAGTATGACTTTTCCCCCCTTAAATCACATTTGCTTTTGCTTTCTCAATTTCTAAATGACTGATTCAGTTCAGAAAATATTGTCTGATTACAAAGCAGACCCCTGTCAAGTATAATCCTGAGACTTTGCCCAGTAAAGCCATGTAAAAATTTACATATTGAGTAATGTGTTTACTTCTTACTTGAATACCATTCCAAAACACGAAGGAATCAAAATTGGAAATAAGAGATAAAGACATAAATGCTTGAAAATAATAATTGAATTGTTTAGACTCTGTATGATCAAATTGATGCTGGCATCAAGCACAAAGATTATTATCACTTTAAAGTCTATAGTTGAAGTAAGTCTAATATACTTGGAAAAAGTAAAAGAAAACCCAGGTGTTCATTTTGAAATGTACAAATATGTTTTTAGAATTTTTTTAGAATAAGTAATTGTGTTTCCATGGATTGAACTGTAACATTTCACCAGTCTGTTTTAATTCAAAGCTTATGTCCAGTAATATCAATACATGCTCTTATAATTGTAAAATTAAAAATTTTTGTGAGTACAATGTAGTGACATTGGAAATCCATTATTTGAAATTAGTACTTTTTGTTATTTGTTAATGGAGAGTGAGCTGCATTTTGTATTCTGTATTGTATTTGGACATATTCTTTCATTTCACAGTGTATTCCCAGTGGCTGCACAAATTACTTCTGTATGTCATTTATGTCACTGAATTTAAAAATCCTATTTAAATTTTAAGTCTAAGAAAGTTTGTACCATAGAAAATAGATTAAAATAGTTTTTCTGATGATTTTTAGAAAAGTGGTACTTTTCTCCAATTTAAAACTATAGAATTAGACAATCATTTCAAAGTTTACTAATTAAAATTATTTAAAATAGTTCTTGATATGATCAGCTCAGTTTAGTCACTCAGTCATGTCCGACTCTTTGCAACCCCATGAACCGCAGAACGCCAGGCTTCCCTGTCCATCACCAACTCCCGGGGTTCACTCAAACTCATGTCCATTGAGTCGGTGATGCCATCCAGACATCTCATCCTCTGTCATCCCCTTCTCCTTCTGCCCCCAATCCCTCCCGGCATCAGGGTCTTTTCCAGTGAGTCAACTCTTCACATGAGGTGGCCCAAGTAGTGGAATTTCAACTTTAACATCAGTCCTTCCAATGAACACCCAGGACTGATCTCCTTTAGAATGTACTGGTTGGATCTCCTTGCAGTCCAAGGGACTCTCAAGAGTCTTCTCCAACACCACACTTCAAAAGCATCAATTCTTTGGTGCTCAGCTTTCTTCACAGTCCAACTCTCACATCCATACACGACTGGGAAAACCATAGCCTTGACTAGATGGACCTTTGTTGACAAAGTGATGTCTCTGCTTTTTAATATGCTAGCTAGATTGGTCATAACTTTCCTTCCAAGGAGTAAGCGTCTTTTAATTTCATGGCTGCAGTCACCATCTGCAGTGATTTTGGAGCCCCCCAAAATAAAGTCTGACACTGTTTCCACTGTTTCCCCATCTATTTCCCATGAAGTGATGGGACCAGATGCCATGATCTTCGTTTTCTGAATGTTGAGCTTTAAGCCAACTTTTTCACTCTCCTCTTTCACTTTCATCAAGAGGTTTTTGAGTTCCTCTTCACTTTCTGCCATAAGGGTGGTGTCATCTGCATATCTGAGGTTATTGATATTTCTCCTGGCAATCTTGATATGATAGTTCAACTCAATTCTCCAAATAGTCTATTTATATTTAAAAAGGATGTTTTCCTACTTTGCTTAATTATTTGAATCAAATATAAGCATTTCTAATTTCATGGAAACAGACATTCTCTTATAAAATTAGTAATTCATATTTTATCATTGTGCATGCTCAGTTGCTTCAGTCATGTCTGACTCTTTGCAACCCCATGGACCATAGCCTGCCAGTTTTTTTCTGTTAATGTGATTCTCCAGGCCAGAATACTGGAGTGGGTTGCCATGCCCTCCTCCAGGGGATCTTCCCTACCAGGGATTGAACCAGCGTCTCCTGCATCTCCTAAATTATCTCTTGGAAACTATGGTTCGAATACCAATGCTAAATCTTTTGGGTTGCTTAGTTTTATATCATACACAGCACAGAAATGTATAAATTTATAACACTGCTTATAACAATGACTTGCAAATTTATAGATATGATTTTGTATCCCTATCAGCTATACAATTCTTCTGTAAGAATAGCAGATATTTTAAATTTCATAACAGATAATGTCATACAAGGGGCTTCCCTAGTAACTCAGCTGGTAAAGAATCCACCTGCAAGGCAGGAAAACCTGGTTCGATTCCTGGGTCAGGAAGAACCTCTGGAGAAGGGAATGGCTATTCACTCCAGTATTCTGGCCTGGAGAATTTCCATGGACTATACAGTCCATGGGGTCACAAAGAGTCAGACACTACTGAGCAACTTTCACTTTCATTTTCAATGTCATACAAAATATGAAGAAAATGCACTTTTAACTACATTCTTTAGATATTTTGAACTTCCCACATGGCACAGTAGTAAAGAATCCACCTGCCAAGCAGGAGATGCAAGAGAATTGGATACAATCCCTGGGTCGGGAAGATCCTCTGGAGTGGAAAATAGCAACCCTCTTCAGTTTTCTTGCTGGAAGATTCGAGGGGGCAGAGGAGGACAGGAGAGAGGACAAAGAAGCCTGGCCGGCTGTAGTCCATGGGGTCATAAAGAGTTGGACATGACTAAGAGACTGGCACTGGCACTTAGATATTTTGTTTCTTTATTGACTAAAAATTTTGTACATTTTTTGTCTCCATATTAATTTTCAGATTGTTTTCCTCACAACTTTTTAAATAGCTTTTATTATTTTTACTAAATAAGAAACAAAAGCTAACTTTATAATCATTAGAAAAGAAATAGTGCAGATAGAAAAATCTTACACTCCTATCATCCTGAGATAACTTGTTTTATCCATTCAATTTGTTTCTGTGGCTTTCTTTTACTCTTTAACTCTCTTCTTCTAAGAAGTGTGTCACAGTTCAGTTCAGTTCAGTTCAGTTGCTCAGTCGTGTCCAACTCTTTGCCACCCCATGAATCGCAGCACGCCAGGCCTGCCTGTCCATCACCAACTCCCGGAGTTCACCCAGACTCACGTCCATCGAGTCAGTGATGCCATCCAGCCATCTCATCCTCTGTCGTCCCCTTCTCCTCCTGCCCCCAATCCCTCCCAGCATCAGAGTCTTTTCCAATGAGTCAACTCTTCGCATGAGGTGGCCAAAGTACTGGGGTTTCAGCTTTAGCATCATTCCTTCCAAAGAAATCCCAGGGCTGATCTTCTTCAGAATGTAATGGTTGGATCTCCTTGTAGTCCAAGGGACTCTCAAGAGTCTTCTCCAACACCACAGTTCAAAAGCATCAATTCTTCGGTGCTCAGCCTTCTTCACAGTCCAACTCTCACATCCATACATGACCACAGGAAAAACCATAGCCTTGACTACTTTGTTGGCAAAGTAATGTTTCTGCTTTTGAATATGCTATCTAGGTTGGTCATAACTTTCCTTCCAAGGAGTAAGCGTCTTAATTTCATGGCTGCAGTCACCATCTGCAGTGATTTTGGAGGCCAGAAAAATAAAGTCTGACACTGTTTCCACTGTTTCCCCATCTATTTCCCATGAAGTGATGGGACCGGATGCCATGATCTTCGTTTTCTGAATGTTGAGCTTTAAGCCAACTTTTTCACTCTCCACTTTCACTTTCATCAAGAGGCTTTTGAGTTCCTCTCACTTTCTGCCATAAGGGTGGTGTCATCTGCATATCTGAGGTTATTGATATTTCTCCCTGCAATCTTAATTCCAGCTTGTGTTTCTTCCAGTCCAGTGTTTCTCATGATGTACTCTGCATATAAGTTAAATAAGCAGGGTGACAATATACAGCCTTGACCTACTCCTTTTCCTATTTGGAACCAGTCTGTTGTTCCATGTCCAGTTCTAACTGTTGCTTCCTGACCGGCATACAAATTTCTCCAGAGGCAGATCAGGTGGTCTGGTATTCCCATCTCTTTCAGAATTTTCCACAGTTTCTTGTGATCCACACAGTCAAAGGCTTTGGCATAGTCAAAAAAGCAGAAATAGATGTTTTTCTGGAACTCTCTTGCTTTTTCCATGATTCAGCGGATGTTGGCAATTTGATCTCTGGTTCCTCTGCCTTTTCTAAAACCAGCTTGAATATCAGGAATTTCACGGTTCACGTATTGCTGAAGCCTGGCTTGGAGAATTTTAAGTATTACTTTACTAGCGTGTGAGATGAGTGCAATTGTGCAGTAGTTTGAGCATTCTTTGGCATTGCCTTTCTTTGGGATTGGAATGAAAACTGACCTTTTCCAGTCCTGTGGCCACTGCTGAATTTTCCAAATTTGCTGGCATATTGAGTCCAGCAGTTTCACCCACTTTTAAATACAAAAATGACCTGTTAAGCTCTGCCATGGGATTCCCAAATGGTGCAGTGTTAAAGAATCCGCCTGCCAATGCAGGAGACACAAGAGATGTAGGTTCAGTCTCTGGGTCAGGAAGATCCCTTGAAGGAGGAAATGTTAACCCACTCCAGTATTCTTGCTTGGGAAATCCCATAGACAGAGGAGCCTGGAGGGCCACAGTCCATGGAGTCACAGAGTCAGATACAACTGAGCATCCACACAAGCTCTTTGGTAAGTTTATTTCCCATATTTATATGTGAAATATTAGATGACATAATTATTAGCTCATGTTTTAATGACATAGTTTAACAATTACTTGATTTTTAAATTGTTTCTAGTGTTTTTTTTTTCTCCTTTTACCAACAGTATGCATTACATATAGTTACTTGTATAATTATTTGATTATTTCCCTAGGATAAATTCTTGATGGGAAACTATTTTGGTGAGGCCTATACACATTTCCAAAAGCATCAATTCTTCGGCGCTCAGCCTTCTTCACAGTCCAAGTCTCACATCCATACATGACCACAGGAAAAACCATAGCCTTGACTAGACAGACCTTTGTTGGCAAAGTAATGTCTCTGCTTTTGAATATGCTATTTATATTGGTCATAACTTTCCTTCCAAGGAGTAAGCGTCTTTTAATTTCATGGCTGCAGTCACCATCTGCAGTGATTTTGGAGCCCCCCAAAATAAAGTCTGACACTGTTTCCCCATCTATTTCCCATGAAATGATGGGACCGGATGCCATGACCTTCGTCCAACCAGCCCATTCTGAAGGAGATCAGCCCTGGGATTTCTTTGGAAGGAATGATGCTAAAGCGGAAACTCCAGTACTTTGGCCACCTCATGTGAAGAGTTGACTCATTGGAAAAGACTCTGATGCTGGGAGGGATTGGGGTCAGGAGGAAAAGGGGGACAACAGAGGATGAGATGCCTGGATGGCATCACTGACTCGATGGACGTGAGTCTGAACTCCAGGAGTTGGTGATGGACAGGGAGGCCTGGCGTGCTGCGATTCATGGGGTCGCAAAGAGTCGGAAAGGACTGAGCGACTGAACTGAACTGAACTGATGCACATTTCCAGTCCTTTTAATATATATTCCCAGTGTGTTCTCTCTCATGGTGGTGGCCATATGTAATCCCTCTGGCAAAGTTTTGATGTGTGTTCTTTAATACTGAACATTACATTCTTTGCAATATTTGTTAATTCTGGAAATGTGATCTTCTTTCTCATTGCCTAAATTGGAAAAACTTTGACTACTAATAATTTAAACACTTTAACATATATTTATTAGCTGAATTAGATTTACCTACTTTTTCTAATCTATTGTCCCTTTATTCTGTTTATGGGAATATAGATCTCCTTTATGGTTTCTTTCTTTGACTTCAAGTTTAACTTCTGTAACACCAAATTATATATATTAATACATATTAACCTATATTTTCTTTAGATACCTTTATGTTTTGAGTTTAGTTTTTTTTTTTAATTTTTACTTCACTATTTTGAAGTATGAGATAAGGATCTAAATAGCAGTATTGAAAGCCTATCTTTCCATACTAATTTGAGATGTGTTCTTTTTTATTTACAAAATACATGTGCATGCAACTTCTAGACATTTTCTTCAGTTTTGTTGATCTGTTTATTTGGAGAAATGCTACATTGTTTTATTTTGTTGTGTGTTTTTCATGATGTTTATAATGTCAAGTAATACAAGTCCTGTGTATTATACTTTTTAACATATTTTCTTACTATCTTGTCCAGTCTTCTGGATGCAGTGTAGCATATTTGTTAAGTTAAAAATAATGTTATTAGAATTTTTATTAACTAGCCAAATGAATTTTTATGCTGTCGAATTTTCAGAAACAGGAACCCAGTCTACCTATCACTTTTTTCAAATCATTATGCACTTTTTATTTTGAAACAAACTTATAGAAGATTTCAAGGAGAAAACAAATACCCATTTTTCTTCTAAGCCATTTGGAAGTAAGTTGCCCATCTCCTCTTTTAAATATGTTAGTGTGCATTTCCTAAGAATAAAAAACAAGAATAAAAAAAATGTTCTGCTTCCTAATCACAATTTAGCCATCAAAATCAGAAAGTTGACACTGATATATTACTGAATCTAGCTCTCAGACTAGTTGGTTTTTGTCAGTGTTTCAGTAATGCCATTTATAACAAAAGGATCCAGTTTAGAGTCATGTTTTGTGTTTAGCTGCCATGTCTTTTTAGCTTTATTCAATCTGATACAGTTTCTCAATTTTTTTTTTTATTTATTTCATGACCTTGACACTTTTAATGATTACAGGGCAGTATTTTGGTAGTCAGTCAGTTTGTTTGATGTTTCCTCATAATTAGCTTGGAGAAAGCGATGGCACCCCACTCCAGTACTCTTGCCTGGAGAATCCCATGGACGGAGGAGCCTGGTAGGCTGCAGTCCATGGGGTCGCTGAGAGTCGGACACGACTGAGCGACTTCACTTTCACTTTTCACTTTCATGTATTGGAGAAGGAAATGGCAACCCACTCCAGTGTTCTTGCCTGGAGAATCCCAGGGATGGGGGAGCCTGGTGGGCTGCTGTCTATGGGGTCATACAGAGCTGGACACGACTGAAGTGACTTAGCATAGCATAGCATAATTAGTTTGAGAGCATGAATCTTTGGGAGGAATATTGTAGAAGTGTGCTTCCTGGGACCTAACTGGGAACCACAGCCTTGGGAGGTCAGGAAGGGCCAGAGAATACCACAAGAGAGATCCTGGGCTCTTCTTCATTGCATCCTCTCAGGTAACACTTGATTAAGGTGATGTCTGCCAGTCTTCTTCTCTGTATAGTTACTCTTTTACCCTTTGTAATAAATAATTATTTTCTAGGAGATGCTTTAACATTACATAAATGTCTCATTCCTAGCTAACTTTTAATTATCGAACTGATTTTTATCAGGATTTTCCCATGATATTCAGCTTTATTTAATAGGGTACAAGTTACTGGCAGGTTTTTCTTTCTTATGCTCATATTTGACCAGTTGGAGCACTTCTGGGTAGATCTTGTGATCTTTTGACATGCTGTCATGCTTGGAGAAATAGTACCGTGCTTTCTGGCGCAATAAGATGTTCCAGGCTCATCTTATATTTTCCCTTTTCCAGCCTTGAAGCCAGGTATTTCTCCAAGGTACACTATTTCTTTTTTCCTCCTTTTTTGGTCATTTACACTTAAATATTTTCCTTCAGTCTGTAGCTCATTCTCTTTCACAAAATCTTTCAGAGAAGTTTTTAATTTTAATGAAGTCTAAGTTATTGCTTTCATCTTTGATGTTGTCTCTCAAAAGTCTTTGTTATACCCAAAGTCATTGAGATATTCTCTTATGTCATATTTTAGGAGTGACTATTTCCTTTCAGAGGAAAATAATATATAAAATGTTATATATTATACTAGTAATATGTAATAGTATAGTAGTAATACTTAGCACCCCAAATCTGGATACTATGTATTACTACTGGAGTGTTACTCCCACCAGGCTGTCTCTATAGACAGAGCTAGGGAATATATTCATACACATTTACATCAATATTACTGTATCTTTCTACCTATTTAAAACAATGAGTTTACATTAATACTTCAGATTCTAATGAAATACCACAAGATTAATTCTGATCTTGTTCCTTTCCATATTTGCAATTTTCTTATCTGTAAGTCAGGTATATGGCTTCCAATATTCTTAAGATATGTACACATTTGATCAATTTCCCTGTATGAAGAATATCCCATTGCTGCCACTTCTTCCTCTGCGTAGATATGCTCTCTTCACCCCACCAGTGCCCTGACATTCCTTACTGGGCTGTCCCCTCCTCCTCTCATTTGGGCTCCAATAGCCTGCATCTGGGCTTGCCCCTCTGTGTAAATTCTCCTCACATAATGCTCTGATTGTTCACACAGGGTTGCCTCCCTATGCAAAACCCCTCCTCAATCTGCCAGGGTCTGACACCTTGCTCTGGGCCATCATGGATCTGGCCCTACCTTACTCTGCTTTACCTAGTTACTTTTGTGAGGAAAAATAAGGGGGAGAGAAGATAGCCAGATTTTTTACATCCTTCAGTAAAATTTACACTTAGTTGTTATTTTCTTTGGTACATTCCTAGCTGTTGTATGGTTGTTTTTATTGTGGACACTTTTTTTTTTTTCTATTTTCGTATAATGGTTAGTATATAAGAAAGTTTTGTTTATATGTTGAGTTTAATCTATAACCAACCAAGTTCTTAAGCTCTTCCATTTAGATTTGATCACTTTCAATTTAGAAATCATAATTTCATCTTCAGATAGTGATCTTTTTGCTTCTTCTTCATATATATTTAATTGGGCTTTTTCTGGAACATGAGTTTTCTTATCATTTTATGCATGAAAGTTTTCTTAAATAGATAAAAGTTCTTTGCAGTTGGGAAGCTCTAGCTTAGCTTGTATAATTTGTGTTTTTTGGAAAAAAGTTGTTTAAAGATTTCTGTAAAATGTCCTGCTTAGTATTAAGATTTATTTCTGATTTATATTCTCATTAATATACTGTATTAACATATATAAATGTATTAAATTTAGAATAGTCAGGATTTTTAAAATATTATTTAAGAATCAGCTAACATCCTCTTGGATCATTAAGATTATATTTCCTTCCAGAATACAGAAGTAGATATCCATGATTACACAGAATTCTAGAATCTACTAAATTCACAATCCTTAGCCAGAAGGTGGAGGATCAGGAGGGATAAGAAATTTATGAAGTTAAAACTATTTATTATGATTGATTCATGTTAGACAATTTTGCTGCTGCTGCTGCTAAGTTGCTTCAGTTGTGTCCGACTCTGTGCGACCCCTGAGATGGCAGCCCACGAGGCTCCCCTGTCCCTGGGATTCTCCAGGCAAGAACACTGGAGTGGTTGCCATTTCCTTCTCCAATGCATGAAAGTGAAAAGTGAAAGTGAAGTTGCTCAGTCGTGACTGACTCTTCGCGACCCCATGGACTGCAGCCTACCAGGCTCTTCCATCCATGGGATTTTCCAGGCAAGAGTACTGGAGTGGGGTGCCATTGCCTTCTCTGTAGACAATTTTAGGCCTACTTAAATTACTCAAAATATCCTTTCATCAAGTTTCCATTCATTTCCTAAAATTTTCTAAAAGTATCAAAAGCATAGCAAAGTAGGTTCTAATTTTCATATTCTTAACTTCTGAACTAATACATGAGCTTTTTGTAGCAGTGGTTTTCAAATTTTAACAGGCTTATAAATTACCTGTGTATGGAGGTTGAGAATTGGCATTTTTCGTCAAACATTCCAGGGACTGTAGGGTCATGATCCTTACCTAAGAAACACTGATTTAGAGTGGGGCAATGTCTAAATAAATGTTTCAGTGAACATGCTTTTGTTCCAAGTGGAACAAATAGAAGTGTTTTTTTCCCAGTGAGGGTATTGGAATTCACAGAATTCACAGTAGTTGGAGTCAACTGCACTCTATATATTTTACTTCTTAAAATAGGCTTGATGGTTCTCTGGGACCAAGACCTAAGTTCTTTGAATGTTCTTGTCATTTTTCAGGTTTTTAGGAAAATGGCACTATATAAAATAGTCTAAAAGGAGTTGCAAAACTACTCTAGTCTTTAGTTATTTATCCAATTTTTAGTGTTTCAGAAGCTTTCTTCTAGACAAGAGTAAGTTCAAGATTATCTGTGAATAGCTACAAAATATTGGCAGTTGCTTGAACTTTCCTAAGTATAGCATATGTTTTGGAGGAAATTATTTGGTCATTTAGCTTGATGTAAAACTGAATAGGTAGCCTGAAGTTCGTCCAGCAAATTAAAATATGTTGGTGTTCAGTTCCGTGTAACTAATGCTCTACTTTCTCTGCTGGTCTTTTTGCTTTCTGTCACTTCTAAGAGCCAGAACTGTGAAGCTGGAGGCCACTCAGGTTCCAAATTTGTGACAAATTCCCCAGGGCTCATTGGAGTGGCAGTAAGTTCTCACAGTTTGATTTCCTTTCAACCATTGAAGTGTTAGAAAAGTAGCAACAAAGACTCCCACAGAAAACAGCAATTCCATTTCCTGACTGTCCGCCATAGTGATGACTTAACTCTTTTGTTCCATAGCTTTTTGTTGTTGTTGTTGAATAATTTTAATACTTTTCTCCATATAATGTATGGTATGGTTTTCACAAACTGGCATAATCCTTTAACTGTGCTTTGAGTGTAGCCAGTGTTTCTCACATTCTTCCTCTGTCTATCCCCATCATCTGCCACAGAAAGTTGATTTTATTTTTAAAGATTTCTTTACACTTTTCAGCTGTTACTTTCACTTTAAATATATGATGTTCTGCATGTTATAAAGTTAGATCCTCTTTTAATAGTATAGTTACGAATAAAAACCTCACGTTCACTGAAGCATTATTTTGTGATATTTTAGCATTGATTCAGTAAAAGAAAGACATTTTTAGAGAAAAATGCAGTATAGTCTATGTATTAGGGCAAGAAAGAAGGGTAACATTTTTAATGAAGGAGGGTATTTATGAGGGGGAAGTAATGACTTTTTGGTTAGGCAAAAACACCAGTACCAAGCTGCTCTGTTTTTTATAACTCTGTTCAGAAAACTACTTATCTACAATGACAAGGACTAAAGCAAACAACACATAATCTCTATTAGTAGCAATAATGTTTTTCTTTTGAACATGTCTAAAAGTCCCTTTTAAAGTAAACTTATCAAATACTAGGCACTTGATGAACAAAAAGGCAGAAATGATTATTATATACCCTTTGCTAAGAAATTAAGAAATCAGTTTTAAGGGACTAGCATTAAAAGCAAAACATTTTTTCATCACCATTAAAATATATTAATGAAGAAACATGTAGAATCTATTTCCCAATAATCAAATCATTTCTGAATCTTTAGAAGTAAACACAAACTGCTACTCATCATTCATTTTCTGTTTGCTCTGGTTACTGGCTCCCATTCTTTGGCAAATAATGCATGGCACACATAGGGGTTCTGAAACATAGTTTAATAACTCTGAATTTCCTACTACTCATGACCCATATCTCATAATTTGGGGACCCCTTGCTACAGATATTTCAAATGGATAAAACTCTGTACCTGTGCTCCAGAGAATTGATTTCTTGGCATGGTTTAACTGAATGTGAAAGTGAAAGTCTCTCAGTCATGTCCGACTCTATGCGACCCCATGGACTATACAGTCCATGAAATTCTACAGGCCACAGAACTGGAGTAGGTAGCCATTCCCTTCTCCCGGGGATCTTCCCAACCCAGGCATCAAACCGGGGTCTCCTGCATTGCAGGTGGATTATTACCAAGTGGGTAAGTCTATCAGGGACTATCAGGGAAGTCCCAATGCATGGTTTAACTATGCATTCCATTAATGCTATAATACAGGTACTGGTTGTTTTCTGTTTGTGACCCCACCCCACCCAGATCAATGTTCTGCCCTCTGTCTTCTTCTATGCCCTGAAAGGCTGGCTTTGACCTCTTTCAGCTACATTTTCTCAGGTTTCCTGGACAACTGGCTTCTTGTTTAAATCTAGCAGATGTCAGTCAATAGGAGGAGAATGGAGGGTAGTAGGAGAGAGAGTTTGGTTATATTTTCCCTGCTCTTTCTCTCTTTGGACCATGATTTCTAGCATCCTTCCATGACTATGCGACTTTTAACAGGTTTTTTCCCCACCCTCCTGCTCTAACTGTACTCCAGTAGCACTGTGTATTTGTCTTGTTCTAGGTCAGGAGATGACTTCCTTCTGTTTTTCTTCTCTATAGATGTTGCCACATTTCCTTTTTGATTCCTTTACCCTGTCCACACCTCTATATGTGTCCTCTATTAAATCTTCTGAGTTGGACTCTGATTCCTGCGTGACTGACACAGCATGAAACAGCAGTAAGAGGCACTACCCGATCCATTTGATTGTCAAAATTTCATTCTCAGATATAGAAAAAGAGTGGGAAACCTAAGGAAGAGTCTTGAGACCTAATCTACCTAGCAAATGCTTACATTTGATATAGCTTGACTATTGCTCCCTACTGCTCCTCAGCACCTGCTTTCTCAGTTACTGCAACCAGCTCCTCAGCTGCTGGCATTAACTACCACCCCTGAAGCTACTGTGCCTACCTTCACAGTAACTACTGCTTTCACCTTCTCTCCCACTGCTGGGACCACATTGGCTAGAGTGATCAGAAGCCTTTTAGGTGGGATGAAAGAAGATGAGACCTTTTCAGGAACAATAGTGAGAGGCAGGTGAGGCTGCAAGAAAGCATGGGTTGGAACTCGTCTAGCACTCTTGTGGGCAGCTGCTGTACCTTTTGCTTTTGAATCTTGATGGATGTGACTTTGCTTCTAATCTGAGTTGTGCTCCTGGTACTTGGCTGATAGTTGGTTTCCCTATTCTGACCTGACTCGTTATTGGACTTACTGGACTTATTCTCTTCTTGTTTGTGCATTATTTTAAAGATTTATTTATTTTTGGTTGTGCTAGGGCTTCGTTGCTGCACTTGGGCTTTCTCTAGTTGTGGTGACTGGGGGTTACTCTGTACTTGTAGCACATGGGTTTCTCATTTGCAGTGGTTTCTCTTGTTGCAGAGCACAGGCTCTAGAGCACAGACTCAGTGGTTTCGTGCATGGGCTTAGTTGCTCTGTGGCATGTGGGATCTTCTCAGACGAGGGATTGAACCCATGTCCCCTGCACTATCAGACCAGGCCTCCCTATCCATCACCAACTCCTGGAGCTTGCTCAAACTCAGGTCCATCAAGTCAGCGATGCCATCCAACCACTCAGCCTTTGTCATCCCCTTCTCCTCCTGCCTTCAATCTTTCCCAGCATCAGGGACTTTTCCAGGGAATCAATTCTTTTCATCTGGTTGCCAAAGTATTGGAGCTTCAGCTTCAACATCAGTCCTTCCAATGAATATTCAAGACTGATTTCCTTTAGGATGGACTGGTTGGCCTTCCTTGCAGTCCAAGGGACTCTCAAGAGTCTTCTCCAACACTACAGTTTAAAAGCATCAAATCTTTGGCACTCAACTTTCTTTATGGATGTGCTCACACCTATAAATGACTACTGGATAAAACATAGCTTTGATTAGAAGGACCTTTGTTGGCAAAGTATCTCCTCATGGCCACCCCTTATGACCTTGAACTGGAGTAGCTCCTCTTGGCCCTCCTGCGGCCATGCAGCCACCGCTGCTTGGACGTGGAGATACCTCTCATCCAAGGTAAGGAGCACTGGCTGCGCTTTGCTGGAGAAGCCATGAAGAGATACCCCACGTCCAAGGTAAGAGAGACCCAAGTAAGATGGTAGGTGTTCCGAGAGGCATCAGAGGGCAGACACATAAACCAATTACAGAAAACTAGTCAATCTAATCACATGGACCACAGCCTTGTCTAACTCAGTGAAACTAAGCCATGCTGTGTGGGGCCACCCAAGATGGCTGGGTCATGGTGGAGAGGTCTGACAGAATGTGGTCCACTGGAGAAGGGAATGGCAAACCACTTCAGTATTCTTGCCTTGAGAACCCCATGAACAGTATGGAAAGGCAAAATGATAGGATCCTAAAAGAGGAACTCCCCAGGTCGGTAGGTGCCCAATATGCTACTGGAGATCAGTGGAGAAATAACTCCAAAAAGAATGAAGGGATGGAGCCAAAGCAAAAACAATACCCAGTTGTGGATGTGACTGGTGATAGAAGCAAGGTCTAATGCTGCAAAGAGAGGTTATGCATAGGAACCTGGAATGTCAGGTCCATGAATCAAGGCAAATTGGTAGTGGTCAAACAGGAGATGGCAAGAGTGAATGTCAACATTCTAGGAATCAGTGAATTAAAATGGACTAAAATGGGTGAATTTAACTCAGATGACTGTTATATCTACTACAGGAATCCCTTAGAAGAAATGGAATAGCCATCATGGTCAACAAAGGAGTCCAAAATTCAGTACTTGGATGCAATCTCAAAAACGACAGAATGATCTCTGTTCGTTTCCAAGGCAAACCATTCAATATCACAGTAATCCAAGTCTATGCCCCAACCAGTAATGCTGAAGAAGCTGAAGTTGAATGGTCCTATGAAGACCTACAAGACCTCTTACACCTAACACCCAAAAAAGATGCCCTTTTCATTATAGGGGACTGGAATGCAAAAGGAGGAAGTCAAGAAACACCTGGAGTAACAGGCAATTTTGGCCTTGGAATACGGAATGAAGCAGGGCAAAGGCTAATAGAGTTTTGCCAAGAGAACGCACTGGTCATAGCAAACACCCTCTTCCAACAACACAAGAGACGACTCTACACATGGACATCACCAGATGGTCAACACTGATCAGATTGATTATATTCTTTGCAGCCAAAGATGGAGAAGCTCTATACAGTCAGCAAAAATAAGACCGGGAGCTGACTGTGGCTCAGACCATGAACTCCTTATTGCCAAATTCAGACTTAAATTGAAGAAAGTAGGGAAAACCACTAGTCCATTCAGGTATGACCTAAATCAAATTCCTTATGATTGTACAGTGGAAGTGAGAAATAGATTTATGGGACTAGACCTGATAGGTAGAGTGCCTGATGAACTATGGACAGATGTTCGTGACATTGTACAGGAGACAGGGATCAAGACCATCTCCATGGAAAAGAAATGCAAAAAAGCAAAATGGCTGTCTGGGGAGGCCTTACAAATAGCTGTGAAAAGAAGAGAAGCAAAAAGCAAAGGATAAAATGAAAGATATAAGCATCTGAATGCAGAGTTCCAAAGAAAAACAAGGAAGGATAAGAAAGCCTTCCTCAGTGATCAATGCAAAGATAGAGGAAAACAGAAGAATGGGAAAGACTAGAGAACTCTTCAAGAAAATTAGAGATACCAAGGGAACATTTCATGCAAAGATGGGCTCAATCAAGGAGAGAAATGGCATGGACCTAACAGAAGCAGAAGATATTAAGAAAAAGTGCAAGAATACACAGAAGAACTGTACAAAAAAGCTTCACGACCAAGAAAATCACGATGGTGTGATCACTCACCTAGAGCCAGACATCCTAGAATGTGAAGTCAAATGGGCCTTAGAAAGCATCACTACGAACAAAGCTACTAGAGGTGATGGAATTCCAGTTGAGCTATTTCAAATCCTGGAAGATGATGCTGTGAAAGTGCTTCACTCAATATGCCAGCAAATTTGGAAAACCCAGCAGTGGCCACAGGACTGGAAAAGGTCAGTTTTTATTCCAATCCCAAAGAAAGGCAGTGTGAAAGAATGCTCATACTACTGCACAATTGCACTCATCTCACATGCTAGTAAAGTAATGCTCAAAATTTCCAAGCCAGGCTTTAGCAGTATGTGAACCGTGAACTTCCAGATGTTCAAGCTGGTTTTAGAAAGGGCAGAGGAACCAGAGATCAAATTGCCAACATCTGCTGGATCATCAAAAAAGCAAAAGAGTTCCAGAAAAACATCTGTTTCTGCTTTATTGACTATGCCAAAGCCTTTGACTGTGTGGATCACAATAAACTGTGGAAAATTCTGAACGAGATGGGTAAACAAGACCACCTGACCTACTCTTGAGAAACTTATATGCAGGTTAGGAAGCAACAGTTAGAACTGGACATGGAACAACAGACTGGTTCCAAATAGGAAAAGGAATACATCAAGGCTGTATATCGTCATCCTGCTTATTTAACTTATATGCAGAGTACATCATGAGAAATGCTGGGCTGGAAGAAGCACAAGCTGGAATTAAGATTGCAGGGAGAAATATCAGTAACCTCAGATATGTATATGACACCACCCTTATGGCAGAAAGTGAAGAGGAACTAAAAAGCCTCTTGATCAAAGTGAAAGAGGAGAGTGAAAAAGTTGGCTTAAAGCTCAACATTCAGAAAACTAAGATCATGGCATCTGGTTCCATCACTTCTTGGGAAATAAATGGGGAAACAGTGGCAGTGTCAGACTTTATTTTTTTGGGGCTCCAAAATCACTGCAGATGGTGATAGCAGCCATGAAATTAAAAGACACTTACTCCTTGGAAGGAAAGTCCTCACCAACCTAGATGGCATATTCAAAAGCAGAGACATTACTTTGCCAATAAAGGTCTGTCTAGTCAAGGCTACCGTTTTTCCAGTGGTCATGTATGGATGTGAGAGTTGGACTGTGAAGAAAGCTGAGCGCTGAAGAATTGATGCTTTTGAACTGTGGTGTTGGAGAAGACTGTTGAGAGTCCCTTGGACTGCAAGGAAATCCAACCAGTCCATTCTAAAGATCAGTCCTGGATGTTTTTTAGAAGGACTGATGCTAAAGCTGAAACTCCAATACTTTGACCACCTGATGCGAAGAGGTGACTGATTGGAAAAGACTCTGATGCTGGGAGGGATTGGGGGCAGGAGGAGAAGGGGATGACAGAGGATGAGATGGCTGGATGGCATCACTGTCTCGATGGATGTGAGTCTGAGTGAACTCTGGGAGTTGGTGATGGACAGGGAGGCCTGGCGTGCTGCAATTCATGGGGTCAGAAAGAGTTGGACACGACTGAGCAACTGAACTGAACTGAACTCACAAAGTAATGTCTCTGATTTTTAATATGCAGTCTATGTTGGCCATAGTTTTTATTTCAAGGAGCAAGCGTCTTTTAATTTCATGGCTGCAGTCACCATCAGCATTGATTTTGGAGCCCAAGAAAATAAATTCTGTCGCTGTTTCCATTGTTTCCCCATCTATTTGCCATGAAGTGATGGGACCAGATACCATCATCTTTGTTTTTTGAATGGTGAGTATTAAGCCAGCTTTTTCACACTCCTGTTTTACTTTCTTCAAGAGGCTCTTCAGTTCATCTTTGCTTTCCGCCATAAGAGAGATAACATCTCCATATCTGCGGTTATTGTTGTTTCTCCTGGCATTCTTGATTCCAGCTTGTGCTTCATCCAGCCCAGCAAGAATACATACATTTTGTACATATTCAATACATACACCATAATACATTTTGTATGGTGTACTCTGCGTATAAGTTAAATAAGCAGGGTAACAGTATATAGCCATGATGTACTCCTTTCCCAATTTGGTACCAGTCTGTTGTTCCATGTCTGGTTCTAACTGCTGCTTCTTGACCTACATACAGACTTGTCAGGAGGCAGGTGAGGTGCCTTGGTATTCCCATCTCTTTAAGAATTTTCCACAGTTTGTTGTGATCTATACAGTCAAAGGCTTTGGCATAGTCAGTAAAGCAGAAGTAGTTGTTTTTCTGGAACTCTTCTTGCTTTTCCTATGATCCAGCAGATGTTGGCAATTTGATCTGGTTCCTCTGCCTTTTCTAAAACCAGCTTGAACATCTGAAGTTCTTGGTTTACATACTGTTGAAGCCTGGCTTGGAGAATTTTGAGCAATACTTCGCTCACATGTGAAATGAGTGCAGTTGTGTGGTAGTTTGAGCATTCTTTGTCATTGCTTTTCTTTGGGATTGGACTGAAAACTGACCTTTTCCAGTCCTGTGGCCACTGCTGAGTTTTCCAAATTTGTTGGCATATTGAGTGCAGCACTTTAACAGCATTATCTTTTAGGACTTGAAATAACTCAGCTGGAATTCCATCACCTCCACTAGCTTTGTCTATAGTGATGCTTCCTAATGCCAACCTGACTTCGGACTCCAGGATATCTGGCTCTAGGGGAGTGATCACACCATCGTGGTTATCTGCGTCATGAAGATCTTTTTTGTATATTTCCTTCTGTATATTTTTGCTACCTCTTCTTAATATCTTCTGCTTCTGTTAGGTCCATACCACTTCTGTCCTTTATTGTGCCCATCTTTGCATGAAATATTCTCTTGGTATCTCTAATTTTCTTGAAGTGATCTCTAGTCTTTCCCATTCTGTTGTTTTCCTCTATTTCTTTGTGTTGATCACTGAGGAAGGCTTTCTTATCCCTTCTTGCTGTTCTTTGGAACTCTGCATTCAGATGGGTATATCTTTCCATTTTTCCTTTGCCTTTCACTTCTCTTTCTTTCTCAACTATTTGTAAGCCCTCCTCAGACAACCAATTTGCCTTTTTGCATTTCCTTTTCTTGGGGATGGTCTTGATCACTGCTTCCTGTACAATGTCAAGAATCTCTGTCCATGCCCATAGTTCTTCAGACACTCTTCAGATCTATTCCCTTGAATCTGTTTGTTACTTCCACTGTATAATCTTAAGGGATTTGATTTAGGTCATACCTAAATGGTCTAGTGGATTTCTAGGACCTGCAACAGTATTTCTCAACCTGGGGATCCGGCAAAGGGACTGAGAACTCTCAGGGAATTTGACTTTTGGAGGCCAGTGGAAGACTGAGCCAGACTTGTCTGTGAGTGTCCAGGAGTGTCTGGTGAGGTGTGGGTCAACAGTTTGGCCTCATCCAAACAACAGGGCGCGAACTCAGCCCAGACCATCAACAGAAAATTGGATTAAAGAATTAATGAGCATGGCCCACCCATCAGAACAAGAGGCTGTTTCCCCCAGTCAGTCTCTCCCATCAGGAAGCTTCCATAAGCTACATAACCTTATTCATCAGAGGGCAGACAGAATGAAAACCACAATCACAGAAAGCTCGCCAAACTGATCACATGGACGACAGCCTTGTCTAACTGAATGAAACTATGAGCAATACTGTGTTGGTCCACCCAAGACGAACTGGTCATGGTAGAGAGTTCTGACAAAATGTGGTCCACTGGAGAAGGGAATGACAAGCCACTTCAGTATTCTTGCCTTGAGAACCCCATGAATAGTATGAAAAGGCAAAAAAGATATGACACTCATGCCTTAGCCTCTGCTAATGGCTTTTTTTCACCACAGCCATCCCCTACCCTTTCCACTCCCTTCCTCACTACATGCACATGGTCCTGCTGCTTCCTGGTTTGCCATCCTTGCCTTCCTTGACTCTGCCTTCCCTACGTCAGTCACCCATCAACGACTGCTACCATCATCTCTGCCACCAGCTCTGTATTTTGCACCAGCTATCAATTTAGCAGTCTGTTTCCTTCTGCAGTTCAGCCCTTAAACTGAACTCCCAAATACCTAGTCCCCATAGATTATAGAGTGTGGTATTTTAAAATTTGCTTTTAATACTGCAGACAATATCAAGAGAGGTTAGTTCTCAAGGATTCATTAGTTTGGGGTTTATAGCAGGTACACATTAATATCGTTTTCTCTTGAGGCAATAGGAATATACCTTTGATCACTTTGTTATTTTGAGGTAAATTTCCTTTTTATCTCTTTTCTTCCTTTGGACTCTGTTTTGAAATCCAAACTCTATTCATTTGACAGTGGAGAAAATCTTATGTCCTGGATACATAAATTGTGCAGTAAAGTTTCTCTAATGGAAATCCAATTGCCTGGTTAAGGCAAAGTGAAGTGAGTGAAGTTGCTCAGTTGTGTCCGACTCTTTGCGACTCCGTGGACTGTAGCCTACCAGGCTCCTCCTTCCATGGGATTCTCCAGGCAAGAGTACTGAAGTGGATTGCCATTTCCTTCTCCAGGAGATCTTCCTGACCCAGGGATTGAACCCGAGTCTCCTGCATTCCAGGCAGACACTTTAACCTCTGAGCCACCAGGGACAAAAGTACAGTTTAAATAAGGTATTGACAAGCTGAATCATATACATATTGTCTTTCCTATTAAAATAATATAATTAAAAATGACAGAAATGAAGGAGATGAGCAAATGAAAGAGACCTGCCTACTTTCTTCAGAAAAAATTCTCTAGATTCTGGGCTGTATCACTGGTGCTGGGATTATAGACAGACATAGTATGCAGCGTTTCCTAAGCAGTGTATAACACTTTAAAAAAAAAATAACATGATCCTACAAAATGAACATGATCCTGATATCTGTTGCTAATTAGGAATCATTGAGAAAAGCTTTTACTTATTTTTATAGTTTTATTTTCAAAGTTTAGGGTTACCATTTTTAAGAAAGTTATAGACAAACTGTAGAAGATTTAGGAAGTATTAAAAATGACTCAAGAGTTTTAAAATGGGAGCTCTGAAGAAACCTTAAAGGAATTAGAATTATTCAGTAGAGAGAAAGATGAAGGTACAATTTGCCTTCAGGGTATTAATGGGGACCAAATGTTCCTTTTTCTTCTTTGAATGTAAGAAGAGGGAACAGTGATGTATGTTAGTGAGAAAAGTTAAAAAAAAAAAAAGACTGTTTCCATGTGGACATTTTTAGAATTCTATTTTCTGAAGTTCTTCAAAAATAGACTTACCTGGAAACAATTTCCAGCATTTCCCAAATTACATTCAGCAGAGACATGGCTTGGGTTCATTTTTCTTAGATTTTCTTGATCAAAAATGCTCGAGAAATGTTACATACCCTTTCCTCTCCTTGAATGTAAGCAAGGATGTAGGCATCAGCGTACTGCAGGCTCTGAGAAGACCTGGAAAGATGAGCTTGCTGAGGTCTGCTTAATGCTTAGGGAACAATGTTTATTTGCAGAAAGGGAAAAAAAAATTTTCCCCCATAACACACAAATCAGACTCTAGTTTTCTCTTTAATAATTGTGTAGGAAGCACTAGTATAAAGCTTGGAGAACGAACTTCCAAACCTGTTGAGGCTCACTATTGACTTTGAAGATTATATTAAGACATGGTTATAAACTCATGGAATTTAATCCTAGCAATGAATGGGAATTAAATAAGAAATATGTAGGAAACTATACAGAAGAATTCGGAGAAGGCAATGGCAACCCACTCCAGTACTCTTGCCTGGAAAATCCCATGGATGGAGGAGCCTGGTAGGCTGCAGTCCATGGGGTTGCTGAGGGTGGGACACGACTGAGTGACTTCACTTTCACTTTTCACTTTCATGCATTGGAGAAGGAAATGGCAACCCACTCCAGTGTTCTTGCCTAGAGAATCCCAGGGATGGCAGAGCCTGGTGGGCTGCTGTCTACGGGGTCACACAGAGTCGGACATGACTGAACCGACTTAGCAGCAGCAGCAGCAGCACACAGAAGAATTACCTGGAGGTTGCATAATGTCTTATGCTTCTCTTCCTATGAAATATGTATACCAGGATGGATAATACAAGGGGAAATGTGCTGGTTCCATGCATTTGGAGAAGCTGAAGTTTATTTTATCCTATTAAAAGGGCTCTCTCTCCACCTGCAAGTATGTGAAGTGTATGTTAAATCTTTTAAGCCACCAGGCCCTGATTGTAAATACCTGGATGCTTTCTGCATTAATCTAATTTTAGTATTTTGAAATAAACCTGTTTTTATTATAGAAAGCAGAAGTGCATATTAGCCCTTTTAACTTCAAAATCATTACACTTGGATTCGCATTATGTAAAAGTATATATAAACAGCAATTAATTTAAAGTTGGAGGAATGAATGTGTCTTTGTAGGCTGGAAAAATGCCAACAGCATTGGAGAACTTAACTTTGTCACCCAGTATTCTTGCAATGACTTATGTTGAGTGCATTGTCACTTCACTCTTGATTTTAAAATCATTAAATATTTAAAATTGCAATGCTATAAAGAACTAGAAAGGATTTTCAATATATGAAGAGTATTGAGTTATTATAATTGTATTTAAAATGTATTGAGTGGTTATTTTTCCCCTTTGAAATTTAAACCTTTCTCATTATTTAACCTTTTAAACCTTTTTCCATTTAAACCTTTCTCATTATGTTTACCATTTAAACCTTTCTCATTATTTTCATTATAGGGTTAACTTGATTTAGTCTCTTCCTTTTAATAAAGTAGATCACATTTTCCTTGTATTCATCTAAAAATAATGTGTAACATGAAAAGTGTGCAGTGTTCTCCAAGGAAGGAGAGACTCCTACAGAAATCTACAGAAGGAGAGAATAATTTTTGTAACTTTACTTTATTGCCACATAAATAACTGTATACAGATGTCCTTGTTAAAGGGTTTAAATTTCACTTCAGTTTTCTTGTATATTTTAAGTAATTAATGAGTCTTAACATTAGATTTCGGAGAAGGCAATGGCAACCCACTCCAGTACTCTTGCCTGGAAAAATCCCATGGACAGAGGAGCCTGGTAGGCTGCAGTCCATGGGGTTGCTGAGGCTGGGACACGACTGAGCGACTTCACTTTCACTTTTCACTTTCATGCATTGGAGAAGGAAATGGCAACCCACTCCAATATTCTTGCCTGGAGAATCCCAGAGACAGGGGAGCCTGGTGGGCTGCTGTCTATGGGGTCGCACAGAGTTGGACACGACTGAAGCGACTTAGCAGCAGCAGCAGCAGCAACATTAGATTTGAAACAACTATAAAATATATTTTCATGGTTATATGAAAACAAAAAAATTTTATTCTTTTGAAAGGTGCCTGATTTATTCTATAAATTTTAACAAGATTTTATGATAAGGATTGAAGAGAAAATGAAACCTAGTGTTCCTGAATTGAAGAATATTAACATTTTATCTCTTTTTAGTAATAGTTATAAATCTTCTAAAATTTTTACTCTGCCTAATTAATTATAGTATGGCTTGATTGAAAAACTAGGATATACACACTGTGGTTCAATAGCTAAGTCTGACTCTTTGGGACTCTATGGGCTGCAGCATGCCAGGCTTCCCTGTCTTTCACTGTCTCCCAGAGTTTGCTCAAACCCATGTCCCTTGAGTCAGTGATGCCATCCAACCATCTCTTCTTCTGTTGCTCCCTTCTCCTCCTGCCCTCAATCTTTCCCAGCATCAGTGTCTTTTCTAATGAGTCAGCTCTTTGCATCAGGTGGCCAAAGTATTGGAAATTCAGCTTCAACATCAATCCTTCCATTGAATATTCAGGGTTGATTTGCTTTAGGATTGACTGGTTTGATCTCCCTGTTTTGGAAATTAGTTATTTTTCAAAAAGAACATGTTATTTATGCTACCGCATAAGGGTTCATTATTATTAATGTATGTTTTTAAAATTGGATGAGTTCAGTTCAGTTCAGTTTAATTACTCAGTCGTGTCTAACTCTTTGCTACCCCATGGCCTGCAGCACACCAGGCTTCCCTGTCCATCACCAACTCCTGGAGCTTACTCAAACTCATGTCCATTGAGTCGGTGATGCCATCCAACCATCTTGTCCTCTGTTGTCACCTTCTTCTGCCTTCAATCTTTCCCAGCATCAGGGTCTTTTCTAATGAGTTAGCTTTTCACATCAGGTGGCCAAAGTATTCGAGTTTCAGCTTCAGCATCAGTCCTTCCAATGAATATTCAGGGTTGATTGCCTTTAGGATTGACAGATCTGATCTCCTTGCAGTCCAAGAGACTCTCAAGAGTCTTCTCTAGCACCACAGTTAAAAAGCATCAGTTCTTTGGCACTCAGTCTTCTTTATGGTCCAGTTCTCTTATCCATACATGACTACTGGAAAAAACCTTAGTTTTAACTAGATGGACTTTTGTTGACAAAGTGATGTCTCTGCTTTTTAATACAGTGTCGAGGTTTGTCATAGCTTTTCTTCCAAGGAGCAAACATCTTTTAATCTCATGGCTTATTGCTTAGGGAAGAAGAAAGTATAAACATTACTGGTAAGCTGGAAATTTTTTCTAGAGAATAATTTTATTGTTTTTCAGTAGAAAGAATATTATGCAAGTTAAACTCATAACCATTTAATATTGAACATTGTAATGCTATAAAAAATTAGAAGGAATCAAATTCTTACAAGGTATTTCACTTTTGATGCTGATCATTTGAACCTACTCATAATTATTCATGGATAGCATGTCACTCTGTAAATAATGAGTTAAATGACCAGTGCACATACTTTCTTGGCTAATAAGCTATAAATGATTCTATTGACATTTTGGTATTTATCTGCTCATGATTATATAATTTTACCTTGAAAAAATCTTCAAAAAATACAGTTTGAAAAACATAACACTTATTGTTCACCTTTTAGCCTATCTTGGAGCTTTTATTGGAAAATAATATAAAAATTATTGAAATTCAAAATTACAGTCCTCTTCATAAAACTCTGATTTAAGACATCTTTTCAGAAAGTTCAGTATCCTCTTTTTTAAGTTGTTATAAAATTTATTTCATATTTGATATTATGTTATATGTCTAATAAAATGATTGATAGATTTCTGTGGCTACTTGTCTGTGTAGCAGAAGGAGAGCAAGCAGTGCTGCTCATCAGAATGGATAGACTCTAATAGCCATAAAATGGAAGATGAAACTTAGGCTTCTGCTTGAGTTAAATGAGCCACTGATGTAATTTCATGCAAGTCCAGGATACATTTATTCCACCTTTACTACTGCCATTCTCTTCTAATCTTGACAAGGTAACTTTTGCATAGTTCATTTATGATGCATGTTTTACAACTGTTACTTTAAGTACAAATGTATAGATTTTAGTCTTTAAAAACTTCCTGCCCCCGACTCTTACCATTTTGTAAAAATAAAATCAAAAGCCCCAAAGTCTATCTTGCTTATTTTACTTTCTTCAGTTTGGCTGCCCTGAAGTAAATGGGTAATGATCAAAATGGTTAATATTTGAAAATGCCCTTGTTCTATTATTTTATTTTTTTATTATTCTGCCTGGCTTCAAAAGCTATATATTCACAACTATAGGCTGTGGAATCAGTTCAGTTCAGTTCAGTCACTCAGTCGTGTCTGAAATCATACTAAGATGATTAATTCATATATATATTATTGTATAGCTTATTTATTTTATTTAAATTATTTAGCTTATTTAATTTAAATTAAACAGCTTACTTAAATTATTTAAAAATTTTTTCTTTAGTGTTTTGTTCTGCTTCAGATATGAAAACTATAAGGAAATACATGAAAAAAAAAATTCTGTGAAGAACCATCATGGTTTCCTGTCAGTGACTTTTCTTTCATCTGGTATTATAGTAGAAAGATCTGTTTTATATGTATGACATTCCTAGGTTAGTTAAAATTTAATTCCCAGGCTCAAAAGAACTCCTCAAAAAGGCATACATGTTTCAAATTATAGAAACAAAACCTGAGACTTGGAGAGATTAGTATTTTGCCAGTGATCACACAGCTAGTGTTAACAAATGGCGGAGCTGACTCCAGTTCCGAGCTTGTTGCCCTCCCCATGCAGTGAGTTCAGTTGTTACCCTCTGCAGTAACACACTAATTCTTTTAGATCCTGCTGAGGTATGTTGGACAGTTTGCTTCCATGCTAAATGGCTTCAGATCGCTAAGCCTTTGGAACCATTGTGCTTTTTATAGATCAGCAGCCTTCTTTTACATTCTTGGTTGATTCCACTAGGGTCTGTTTTCTTTGTGTTTGCACCAGGGCACCTGAACACTGTTGAAGGGAATCAGAAAACAGAGAAGTTTGGGAACACTTTAAATTCATACTGACCAACCTCAGCTGAGCTCTCAGCATGGCTTAAACAGTTCTCCTGCCTTTCTCTAGTGTCCTGCTCCATGCAAAAGATTTCAGAGCCCTCAAAAGATTTCTCCACTTTTAGCAGATATTTGGTCTGTCCATCCTCCCTATTACTGTCAACAGATGACCCCTCTTTCTGCTTTATGGAGAAAATAAATGCTATCAGATATAAATTCTGTCAGCTTTCTTGCCAACATTCACATTCAAATTTCTTAGTGTAGCATTAAAATGAAAGTCATATTTTGTTGAAAACTTAAAATATATAAACTGTATTTTATGCAATTGTGTGTGTAGATATGAATAAGGCAAACTAGTTTTCTGGTCTCATGGAGTTATCATTCTATAGTAGAGGCCAAGAATAAACTCCCATATAAATTAAATATAAAAAATGATAGTTCCTAGGAAAAGAATAAAACAGGTGTGGGAGAAGGCAGCACTGAATAGGGTGGAAAGGAATGATGCTTCTTGGGCAGTAATACAGCTTGTGATTAAGAATGTAGAGCGAGATCCAAATTCTACCGCTTATTGACTGGGAAGCCTTAAGAAAGTTAAACTCTGTTGCTGAGTTTCCTCAGCATTTGTAAAGTTGGAGCCTTAATAAAACCTTTATACTAAGGTTAATGTGAAGATTAAATATATGCAGTGTGTTTAGAGCAGTGCCTGGACTGTAGTAATTGTTCGATGGTCATAGCTATTATATCTGTCAGAGATCAATTAGCATACTCAAAAGAGTTCAACTGAAGAGAGTTTAATGAGCCGGGTGTTTGTAGAGGTGTGGACTCAGCTAAGGGAACTCTCAGGACATGGCAGATCACCCAGATAATAGCAACAATAGGAAGGCATTACTGCCTTTAAGCCTAAAGGGACAAAGAGAAGGAATGTTGTTACTTACCAGAGGCTATGGGAGGGAGCAGTAACTGTGGTTGAGGATCCCCCCTAACAAGAACTGAGGTGATAGAGAAACTCTGCCACTGTTTGAAGAGTGTCTTGAAAGGGAAGAAACTGGAGATGGGAGTGTGGACAATACCTTGACCTCTCTTGTCCCACCCTTCAGTCTCTTAGCACTGTTCATTATCAGGACACCCAGCCAGAATTCAGGGATAAGAGAGTTTAGGCGGGGCCATCATGGGAGGTCATCCTTCCAAAGCACAAAACAAGGAAGAGAAGAATAGAGAATAAAAAAAAAAAAAAAAAAAAGAATAGAGAATAATTTGGGGGAAGGCAGTAGATGATCAGCTATCATCATCATTTTACCATTTCTCATTAAATATTAGGGGTGGGATAGATTGGGAGTTTAGGATTGACATGTACTCACTGCTATATTCAAATTTTACTTTTTAAAGAAGTAATTCAGGCTTTACTTTTCAACTTTTTAAGTTAGAGAAGTTGCAAAAGTGATACAGAACATTTCTATATCCTTCATTCAGTTACCATTTTCTACCACTTTCTGCCATTTCAAAATTGTCATATTTCATCTTATTTAGTTTGCTTTTTATGATGTGATGTACATATATATTGGGACATTATTGTCATCATTACTAAGTATATTTGGGGCTGAGAAGTCGGGCCATTCAGAGATCAGGGGAAACAGTACCAGAAAGAGAGAAAAGTAAGGATCAAAGCTCTGAAGCAGACTGGCTGCAGTGGTTGTGCAGATTTTGTAGGGTCTGGTATTCACAGAATCTATATTCCCCAAAAGACCTGGGTTCTATCCCTGGGTTGGGAAAATCACCTAGAGATGAGGTTTTTTTAAATTTTTTTTTATTTTTTATTTTTTTAATTTTATTTTATTTTTAAATCTGAAACACTGTATTAGTTTTGCCAAACATCAAAACGAATCCGCCACAGGTATACATGTGCTCCCCATCCTGAACCCTCCTCCCTCCTCCCTCCCCACACCATCCCTCTGGGTTGTTAAATGAGGAAGTGACTTGAGCTTATCTGTACCGACAACTGTACAGAGACAACGTTGGATGCTACCTGGAGACTGAATTTTGGCCAGGGAAACAGAAGCAGAAAAATTGTCACAGTCCTCTTGTGAGAGATGATGGTGTCTTGGACTAGAGTGGAGATTATGGAGAGAGAAGTAGACTGAATCTGGGTATGTGTAAAGTAATGCCAATAAGGCTTTCTGATTGATTGATCGAATATGGGAGGAGTTGGGGATGGTGAAAAAGAGGAATCAGGGATCCTTCCAGGTCTTTGATTTAAACAAGCAGATAGATGAGATTGGTATTTACACAAGAGTGAAAGCCTGGAAATAGAAGAAATCCCTGAATTTTGCATGTGTATGGGGGAATGGGGGAGTGAAGGTAATTGGTAATTATGGATCAGGACAGATGTCTGTGAGGCAAAGAAGTAGACATATTTAGGAGATAGTGAAGCAGTCAGTGGTGAATTAAGACCTGAAACACACATTTAAATGTCATTGGTATATTGATGGTAATTAAAGACTGAAGTGACTTAGCAGCAGTAGCAGTAGCAAAGCTATGGAAACTATAAAGAAGAGGATTAAGGATTGAGCCCCCTTTGAGAGATCCTACAAAGACAACATAGGAGACAGCATATAGATAACTCTCTCATAGACAACATAGGAGAGTAAGAATAAGCTGATAGTGAAGTAGGAAGGAAACCAGGAGTGTTTGTGACATGAATGTTAAAAAAAAAAACAAATAAAAACAAACAGCAGAGAAATGAATAAAGAATATGTGGTACATTTATACAATGGAATATTACTTAGCTATTAAAAAGAAGGAAATAATTCCATTTGCAACAACTTGTATGGACCTAGAGAATATCATATTGAGTGAAGTCATACAGAGGAGAAATATTATATGACACCCCTTACATATGGAATCTAAAAGGAAATGATACAGATGAACTTACAAAACAGAAGCAGACTCACAGACTTGGAGAATAAGTTTATGGTTGCTGGGGGAAGGGATAGTTAGGGAGTTTGGGATGGACATGTACACTCTGCTATGTTTAAAATGGATAACCAACAAGGACCTACTGTGTAGCACATGGAACTCTGTCCAGTGTTATGTGACAGTCTGGATTGGAGAGGAGTTTGGGGGAGAAAGGATACATGTATATGTATGGCTCAGTCTCCTCCCTGTTTACCTGAAAGTATCATAGCATTGCTTGTTAATTGGCTATATCCTAATACAAAATTAAATGTTAAAAAAATTAAATATTTTCTGAAATATGATTCTTAAATTTAGCAAAGTGATTTTGTGTGTGTGTGTGTGGGGAAATACCCAGCAAAACCCAGAAAGAAAGTGATTTAAGGAAGAGGGAATGGTATCCTGTGTCCTGTGGGGCTGTACATACCCTCTCCTTTCAGTTTCATGAAGCTTATGCTAAAGTTGATTATTTTTTTCTCTGTATCATTTATCTTCTCTATATCGAGAAATTGTAAGGGAATTAAGATTTTGTTAGCCATATGTCCTTCCAGCCACAGAAGCAAGGACTTCCTACCCCAACAGGATGTCTTCTGGAATCTGAGACTGAGAAGCGTGAGCGAGTTTGTTTTTGCTGTTCTGGTTTCCAGAAGGCTGGGCTTGTCAGTTCCATTGCACTGGGTTTTATTCATGTTTAGCTTCCACTGCGGGAGCTTTCGCTGAGTTGGGCTTCTGCTGCGCTTGGCCTCCACCTTGAGGGGCCAAGCCGAGGTTATTTCAGCCAGGTTAAATCCGAGAAGTGGAACCATAGATGTTGGGGGAGTTTGTAATTTCCCTGGTCTGTCTCGCTGCAGCAAAAATTTGAAGCAATGGATGGACCAGTGTTATAGCTCAGTTTTATTTGGCAAGCAAAGGAAAATGCATCCTTGAAGTGTGAGGGTGGGCCGACTCAAAAGACTCGAAGAGAAGCCAGAGGCTCAATTTTTGCTCCTCTTTTTATGTGTTTTTTCTCCTCCTCCTGAGCCTGCCCTGTGTAAACTGAGCTAGCCAGGAGAGCTGTTTGTTTCACCTGAGGTTCTCACTCCCGTCCTCAGACCTTCCTTTGTTCTATTTTCGTGGGCTTTTCCCTTCTTTGTCTTTTAGCCACTGCCATTCTGGACTCCTTTTTCCTATTCTAACTTTTCTCTCTTAAAAGCAAAAATTAACCAACCAAACAAATAAAAAACACAAATCTCTCCCTAAACTCCAGATCCAGCAGCTTCCCCACTGTTCCATAATTCAGTCATTTTCAACAGCAGTCTAAACTCTCCATTTCCACTTATCACCCAGGCAGTTCTTCATCCGCTTAACTGAGACATGATTCTTTTGGTAGCAAGTTATTAAATGCCCAGCTATAAGTGACTTAAAAATGATAATTTATTTTTCTACATCAGTTGATTTCTTTGCATACTTAAATATTTGTGTGTGTGTGGGTGTGCACACATGCTCAGTCACTCAGTTGTGTCCAACTCTTTGCCAACCCATGGACTGTAGCCTGCCAGGCCCCTCTGTCTGTGAAATATTTCAAGCAAGAATACTGGAGTGGGTTACCATTTTCTACTCCAGGGGATCTTTCTGACCCAGGGATGGAACCTGCATCTTTGTGTATCATGAATTGGCAGGCGGATTCTTTACCACTGTACCACCTGGGAAGCCCCTTAAATATTTTTGAAATTGAAAGTGAAAGTTGCTCAGTCATGTTGGACTCTTTGTGACCCCATGGACTACACAAGTCCAAGGAATTCTCTAGGCCAGAATGCTGGAGTGAGTAATTCCCTTCTTCAGGGTATCTTCCTAATGCAGGGATCAAACCCAGGTCTCCTGTATTGCAGGTGGCTTCTTTACCAGCTGAACCACAATTTTTAAGCACGTTTAATTTAGCAACTCAGTCGTGTTGATATTCTGTGATCTTGGTTTTCCCCTCATGGTCACAAGGCAGCTGCAGTGGATCTAAGGATATATTCTCAAATAGGACCTGTTTTTATCTCTCAATGTTTCTTTCACATTTCTGTAAGGGATGAAAAACCTTTCAAAAAGCCACCAGCAGAGGTCACTTAGATTTCACTGGTCAATACTGGAAAACATTCCCTAGCTATGAGGAAGGCATCTTTAGCCTCAGTGGTGGGAGACAGGATCTATCAACAAGAAAGAAGAGGGCAATAGCCATTGGGTAGGCAACAGTATGCTCTTTGCAACCCACTCCAGTATGGCTCCCACCCGGTTCCTCCTCCGAAAGAGCTTAGATGTCAATTAGTGATAGCTGCTTCACTGTGGTTTTTAGTTTTTGTTTACTTGATTGCCTTCCTTTTTCAAAAAAAGCATCTTCCTTTGCCTTCAGCGACATCAAGCTGTTCTGGAATTTTTCCTCATGTGTCTACTTCTCAGTGGCTTCCCATTGTTCTTAGGATAAAACCAAAGGTATATACTAGCCTACTACCCAAGTTTCATCACTAGCTTACCTTGCCATTGCAACTCTGCCAAATAACTCATTACTCCTGATCTTTTCCCTTCAGCTACATGGATCTACGTTCAGACACTTGAACTGTGCTCCCCTGCCTAGGAGCTTTCCTACAGGCTATTCATTCATTTCCCTGGAGTTCTTCTATCCCTTTATCTGGTTTATGCCTATTTTCCAATTTCAGTTCAAGAGTCGCTTCATCATTCATTTCAGTTCAGTTGCTCAGTCATGTCCGACTCTTTGCAACCCCATGAATCGCAGCACGCTAGGCCTCCTTGCCCATCACCAACTCCCAGAGTTCACTCTGACTCATGTCCATCGAGTCAGTGATGCCATCCAGCCATCTCATCCTCTGTCATCCCCTTCTCCTCCTGCCCCCAATCCCTCCCAGCATCAGGGTCTTTTCCAATGAGTCAACTCTTTGCATGAGGTGGCCAAAGTACTGGAGTTTCAGCTTTAGCATCATTCCTTCCAAAGAAATCCCAGGGCTGATCTCCTTCAGAATGGATTGGTTGGATCTCCTTGCAGTCCAGGGGATCTCAAGAGTCTTATGAACACCACAGTTCAAAAGCATCAATTCTTCGGCGCTCAGCTTTCTTCACAGTCCAACTCTCACATCCATACATGACCACTGGAAAAACCATAGCCTTGACTAGACAGACCTTTGTTGGCAAAGTAATGTCTCTGCTTTTGAATATGCTATCTAGGTTGGTCATAACTTTTCTTCCAAGGAGTAAGCGTCTTTTAATTTCATGGCTGCAGTCACCATCTGCAGTGATTTTGGAGCCCCCAAAAATAAAGTCTGACACTGTTTCCACCTATTTTCCATGAAGTGATGGGACCATATGCCATGATCTTCATTTTCTGAATGTTGAGTTTTAAGCCAACTTTTTCACTCTCCTCTTTCACCTTCATCAAGAGGCTTTTAGTTCTTCTTCACTTTCTGTCATAAGGGTGGTGTCATCTGCATATCTGAGGTTCTTGATATTTTTCCCCGCAATCTTGATTCCAGCTTGTGCTTCTTCCAGCCCAGCGTTTCTCATGATGTACTCTGCATATAAGTTAAATAAGCAGGATGATGATATACAGCCTTGATGTACTCCTTTTCCTATTTGGAACCAGTCTGTTGTTCCATGTCCAGTTCTAACTGTTGCTTCCTGACCTGCATACAGGTTTCTCAAGAGGCAGGTCAGGTGGTCTGGTATGCCTATCTCTTGAAGAATTTTCTATAGTTTATTGTGATCCACACAGTCAAAGGCTTTGGCATAGTCAATAAAGCAGAAATAGATGTTTTTCTGGAACTCTCTTGCTTTTTCAATGATCCAGTGGGTGTTGGCACATTGGTCTCTGGTTCCTCTGCCTTTTCTAAAACCAGCTTGAACATCTGAAAGTTCACGGTTCAGGTATTGCTGAGTATTTCCTAGTTCTCTCCACCTGCCCTGCCCCATGCTGCCCTCTTCTTTCAATCTTGTAGTTTCCTGCACTTTTGCTTTGTTGTATCCATCAGTTTGTGTGTTTATTACATTACCAAAGAATGCTTACTAGACTAAACCACTTGATTTTTAGCAGTCTCTGTTTTGTTCACCATTTTATTCTTTGTGCTCAGCACATCGCTTAGCTCAGTTAAAATACAGTTGTTTAATGGGTTAATGAATCAATTTCAATGTGTCTTCAGTCAGCTATACTCAGTTTTAATTTTCTATTTCCACTTTGCTGAGGATTAACCAAATCCCCAAGTCCATTTGTGTGCGTGTGTGCACGCATGCGCATGCACACATGCATGAATGTGTTATGTGACTATCTTAGCAAATAAGCTTGACAAGAATGAGTGACAACTCTTAGTAACTAAGGCACAAACTCTGACATATGTTTGGTTACTCAGAAGCCTTATATGCTAATTTTCTGGTTCTTGAGTTTGTTAAGGTAAACAGAGATTAGCATCTAGACCGAAGAGAGGTCTAGGCTTCCCAGGTGGCACCAGTGGGAAAGAATCCTTCTGCCAATGCAGGAGATACAAGTATGATCCCTGGGTCAGGAAGATCCACTGGAGAAGGAAATGGCAACCCACCCAGTATTCTTGCCTGGAAAACTCCTTGAACAGAGGAGCCTGGCAGGAGTCCATGAGGTTGTGAATAGTCAAACACTGTTGAGTGCACACACGCACACACACACACACACACACAGACCAATGAGATATTACTTAATTTCTTGTTGAAAATAAGATTATGAGAGAGTATGACAAACTTCCCTATGTTCGTATTTTTCTCTAATAACTGAAATAATCTGAAGAAATTAATGTCTGATTACGCTTAAAGAAGAAAAGTAAAGCTTTTACCATAACTATATTTATGATATTTTTATGCTATAATCATAAGGCATAAACAAACCCATTTCAAGAGTCTTTATAATAGATTTGAGTAAGAGGCAAGTCTTAAATAATTTGGAGATAAACACTCTAATAACACTTTTGTAAGAGTGTCACATACACATTTGCATTTTATTTAAAATAAAATTATAATCAGGGGCCTAAAGCAGTTATTCTGGGTTACTGGGAATTTTTAAGCTTTTACTTAAAATTAAAATGTTTTATGAGATGCAATTATTTTTTTAGCCTATGTGGATGAAAATTGGCAATGCAGAATTATATTTGGCTATGAGAATTCTTATATACAAACCCTAAGTAGTATTTATAAAAATCAATATTTATTAATTAGCATTGCTGCTGCTGCTGTTGCTGCTAAATCGCTTCAGTCGTGTCCGACTCTGTGCGACCCCAGAAGCAGGCAGCCCACCAGGCTCCCCCGTCCCTGGGATTCTCCAGGCAAGAACACTGGAGTGGGTTGCCATTTCCTTCTCCAATGCATGAAAGTGAAAACTGAAAGTGAAGTTGCTCAGTCGTGTCCGACTCCTAGCGACCCCATGGACTGCAGCCTACAAGGCTCCGCCATCCATGGGATTTAACATACATTTAGAGAGCTACTGATGTAGCCTGGGCAGTGTGGTAATGAGTTGATTACAAATTTCTGAGTTGGAATATGTGTTTTTATAAGTCATATAGGGATTTTTATGTGCTGTAACTATCCTTTGGACTTAAACAGTGTAATATAGGTATTTTTAGTTATTTGTGAAATACTTCTAAGCTGGTTTTGTGTGTGTGTATGTGCACAGTCACTCAGTCATGTCCAAATCTTTGCAACCCCGTGGACTGTAGCCCACCAGTTTCCTCTGTCCATGGGATTTCCCAGGCAAGAGTACTGGAGTGAGCTGACATTTCCTTCTCGAGGGGATCTTTCTGACTCAGGGATCAAGCCTGCATCTCCTGCAAGGCAGGTGGATTCTTTACCACTGATGCACCAGAGAAGCAGGCCCAAAATAAGAAAGAGTAATACATTTAAAAAGCCCACATGTTTCGTAACTAAGACAACCAGCATGTTCTCCAGAAAATTCTAAACCTTGAGTATTTCATTTTTTACACTCTGATTTTTCTTCCTCCTGTAATGGTTCAATCAGCTAAGACTGAACTGTTAGAATGTTGGATGTTGTGACCCGAATATTACCTCAGAGTACAAGAACTCAAGGCATGTTTTATTGATCTTTCTTGGGAACCAGTAAAGATAGAAGTCCTAGTCAGTAGACTTCAGCAATTGATTTTGCATTGATCTTTGCATTGTACTGTTTGCCAAAAGTTAGATGTGGTCTGTATTGCAGAATTTCTGTTTTCTTGGCCCAGACCAGAGTTGGGTCTACAAAAGATAAAGAAGTGTTAATTTGGTTGTGATCTGTCTTCTTGGTGTCTACGTAACTATAAAAGAGAGATTTTCAGGGATAAATCATCTTTGGGGATAGGCATTGGTTACAGGCGACTCTGATGTTCCCACAGTGTAAGGATCTGTCTAGGAATTCTTTTTTCAGACCTAAAGCACAGTTCTGTCTATTCTGTAACTGTCTTACAGAGTTGAGTTTGAAAGGAACTTAGGCTGTTTCCCCAGGGTCATCTAGACAGCATCAAACGTGAGAATGAATCAGAGAGAAAGGAGTATGAAGAGACAGAAATTACTCTAGAAATTATTGAGTGCCAGAGAGGTCCATTACAGGCAAGTCAGGTACATCACCTCCAAGCAATTAACACCTATATAAGCTTTGATGTAAGAAAATCAATCAAACAGATTGAATTGTCGATGCATGGCTGAAATCCTTGATTCTGATTTAAAAGGATGGTAAAGTACCAAATTCAGTTAGAGCTTTTAGTAGCACTTGGGGAATTTCCCAGTCTAGCTAACCATATGGTTATCTAGTCCTCTTGGGAAAATATAAGGCTCCTGAGTTCACTTGTTCCTCCCACCTCATTTATTTCTGTTTTTATTTTTTGAGCCTTTGCATTAGTAAGACATTGCACTGAGTTTTACATGGACTGCATCATTTAATTCCAACTGGGGAAGATTCTGTTCCCATGACCATTACATAGATTTGGAAACTGAGGCTTAGAAAAATTATCAGCTTACTTTGCTCAATTAAAACATCTCCTGCTCCCAAGGCCCAGTTTTCAGCATAGCCCCATGTCATACATGTAGTAGGCATTCAATACATATTTGAGAAAGAGAATAATAACTCACAAGTCAACAGTGATACTTTTAATTTTCAAGTTGTTTTTATCATTGTTCTATACACATTCATGACTTAGCCCACAGATATCGAACCAACCATGTGCTTTGCACTCACAAAGGAGACTAGAAAGAGTCACTCCTTGTGTGATACTTTCTTTATACCTTGAAAGTGTGCTGTGGTATTCTATGAAGAATTTCTCTCCTTCTGCTACTGCTCAACCCTTCTCCTCATACATTGTTTTAAATGTTCTGAACCTATGTAGGGCTTCCCAGGTAGTGCTAGTGGTAAAGAATCTACCTGCCAAGGCAGGAGACTAAAAGATACGGGTTCGATCCATGAGTCAGGAAGATTCCCTGGAGGAGGGCATGGCAACCCACTCTACTATTCTTGCCTGGAGAATCCCATGGACAGAGGAGCCTAACAGGCTACAGTCCATAGGGTCTCAAAGACTGGACACGACTAAAGCGACTTAGCATGCACATGCCTGTGTAGGTTAAATTTCAAACTACTTCACAGTTTGTTCGGTGCCTAAATTCTCCACCTTTACAGTGGCCCTGAGAATAATACATCATGGCATAGCTTTGAGAAATAAATTAAATAAAGCTTGTGAAGTTGTACTTTTCAGACTGTGGTGAAGGACCATTTTTGAAAAGAATGTTTTCCTTAAGGAAAAATTAAATGAAAAATCAAAAGAAATTTTTATGATTAGATTCAGCAGATGAGGTTACTATGTCAAATGGCTATAACATTTTTGCAAAGGTTACTCTCATTTCTGTGCTTGTCTCACAGCAGACTGATAGGGGATAGATCCCTGAGAGTACCCCCGCACATGTTAAATGCTTGCAAAGTATTTGCATTTCCGTTGAAAACAAGAAAGGTACCAATGGCACTCCTAGTTTCTACCTTTCTTGCCCGTTTAACCCTCTCTCCAAACTACTTGTTTCTTTCCAGATTTTCTCTCTTAGATTTTTAACTACTTCTTTTCTTCCTCTGCACCATTATTGCTCTTGTCAAATCTTCCTTAAAATTTAACCCTTGGACTGGAGGCTCCCTCTTTGTGCATGCGTCTCCTTGGGTCTTCCATTTCATTAGAAGGTCACTTCTAAATCCCTACTACCTAGTCCCTCTTCCCTGCCTCTACCACTTCCACCTGGAGGAGTTTGTCTTCCCATTCAGTTCAGTTCAGTCGCTCAGTCATGTCTGACTCTTTGCGACCTCATGGACTGCAGCACACCAGGCCTCCCTGTACAATCACCAACTCCTGGAGCTTATTCAAACTCATGTCCATCATGTTGGTGATGCCATCCAGCCATCTCATCCTCTGTCATCCCCTTCTCCTCTCACTGTCAATCTTTACCAGCATCGGGGTCTTTTCCAATGAGTCAGCTCTTCGCATCAGGTGGCCAAAGTATTGGAGTTTCAGCTTCAGCATCAGTCCTTTGAATGAATATTCAGGACTGATTTCCTTTAGGATGGACTGGTTGGATCTCCTTGCAGTCCAAGGGACTCTCAAGAGTCTTCTCCAACACTGTAGTTCAAAAGCAATCAATTATTTGGTGCTCAGCTTTCTTTATAGTCCAACTCTCACATCCATACATGACTACTGGAAAATCCATAGCTTTGACTAGATGAACGTTTGTTGGTAAACTAATGTCTCTCCTTTTAGTATGCTGTCTAGGTTGGTATAACTTTACTTCTAAGGAGCAATCGTCTTTTATTTTATTTTTTTTTCTTTTAGGGTTAGCAGATGAATGGATAAGAAAGCTGTGGTACATATACACAATGGAGTATTACTCAGCAATCGTCCTTTAATTTCATGGCTTCAATCACCATCTACAGTGATTTTGGAGCCAAAGAAAATAAAGTCTCTCACTGTTTCCATTGTTTCCCCATCTATTTGCCAGAAATTAATGGGACTGGATGCCATGATCTTAGTTTTTTGAATGTTGAGTTTTAAGCCAGCTTTTTCACTCTCCTCTTTCACTTTCATCAAGAGGCTCTTTAGTTCTTCACTTTCTGCCATAAGGGTGGTGTCATCTGCGTATCTGAGGTTATTGATATTTCTCCCTGAAGTCTTGATTCCAGCTTGATTCCCTCCTTCATCCAGTCCAGCATTTCTCATGATGTACTCTGCAAATAAGTTAAATAAGCAGGGTGACAATATACAGCCTGATGTACTCTTTCCTTATTTGGAACCAGTCTGTTGTTCCATGTCCAGTTCTAACTGTTGCTTCTTGACCTGCATACAGATTTCTCAGGAGGCAGGTCAGGTGGTCTGGTATTCCCATCTCTTTAAGACTTTTCCAGTTTTTTGTGATCTACACCGTCAAAGGCTTTGATGTAGTCAATAAATTCAATTAATTCTGCCTTCACGGTGAATTTACCCTTTAGCTTTGTTACTGGACTCCCAGATTAAGGCAATAACCCCTTACTGGTCTCTCTACCATCATTTTCCTTCTGTTTCAAATTATTTCCTATGCAGTAGTTATTATTCACCATTTTCATATCTCCCTCTACTTCAAAATGATTGCCATTTATTTTTCCTTTTAAAATTTCTATTTAGGAGTTGATAACAATATTTCCAAGCAGATTCAAAAATACATGTTTATTTTCTCCTATGTTTTATTTTAACTCCAACAGTGTCTTCTACCAATTCTATTAAAAATCCAGAATCTCTTAGTTTCTTCCATTTATCTATCCACCATTCATCCCTCATCTCTTCTCCGAAGACTCTTTAAAAGTCTAGTAATGGAGAATTGTTTTATATAAGAAAGGTACAATTTACACCTTGTTCTGATGCCTCTGGGATGTTATCTTTGCTCAAATCTAGCTCTGTGAAGAAACCTATTGTTCTTAAACTATGGACTGAAGATCTTCGGGGAGTACTAAAATTTCTACTAGTGATCTGTGATTTTATTGGTACACCCAAGCATTGATATTATTAAATGTTCTGCATAATTAAAACTCCACTTACACTAGTAAGAATCATCTTGCTCATAAACATCAGTAGAGCATAATTCATTCAAAACTCTTTGAAAACAAGTTAATACAAGATATAAATACAAGTATGCTTTCTCTCAATTGCTTTTGGAAATTTTCACAACCCATGTTTCTTCCACACCTAAACCCCTCAATTTATCTAAATTTTTTTTCTTAGTTCTCTTCAGTACAGATGTATTACTCCTGCTGGCTTGATTCTGTAATGATACTTCACATTGGTCAAATATCTGATAATATTTCACATATTTTACATTCTATTCCTCAACTTTCACCACTGATGTTACCATTGCCTTGAATGTTTCTTTGTCATTTTTCTGCCATTTAGTATTTGTTTATTACTGCTTTTATCATTATTATTATCATTGTCATTGTCATCATCTCTGATTTGGCTTAATGACTCACTTCCTCCCTCCAAGAAATTGTCTTGACTAACTTTAGGCAATCTGTTTTCAAAATATGACCTAAGAATCCCTCAAAGTTCCTGATATCCTTTCAACTGCATATCTGTGTGTGGACAGATTTTCTTGTAATATATCAAGCAAAACAACATATCGCAACACACTGAGTGCCGAAGCAGATATGACAACCCAGCTGTCTTATAATAAGCCCAGCATTAAAGACACTTACAAAAGTGTTAACCGATGCTACTCTTCACTTCTCATTGAATCTTTTGGTTTGAAAAGTATTTTATTTTTATAAAATATATATTGTTGATGTATATTAGATTTATTATTTTTATTTAAAAATGAAGCAGTAAATACATATTTTAAGTGTTTCAAAATTTAATTTATATTATGATAATCCATAGGTGTACCCTAAATATATTAATAGAAAGAGTCTTTGCCATACTCCATAATTTTTCAGAGTCTAAAAAAGTCCAAAGACCAAAAATTTGAGAACTGTTGTTTTAGGCATACAAGGGGCATTTTGTTAACTATCTGCTCATATTCTCCAGCTGTATAAGTAATAATAAATATCATTTACTGAGAGTCTACCATAGAGATGCATGTTATTTTATCTCTAACCCACATAATAACTCTGTAAATTAGCTTTCTTATTCTAATTTTACAGATCGTAAACTGGAGTTTAGAGAAATTAAGAAATCCTCCAGGTTCTCCCAGAAATTAAATGGTAGTGTCAGACTACCACTTGACTCCAAATCTTTAGTATTTCTTACTATTTAATACTGTCTTTCATAAATGCACATTATTACTAAAACCACCTCCTGTGGCCTGAGTTAAAACTCTATACACAAGGAGTTAATGAACAAAATGATTATTGGATACATATGGACATTTTCCAGAAACCCTTAAAGGGAAGGTTAATCTTCAAATGACCTGTTTATCTTTAGAACTATTTTTCTTTTTTTGAAATTATTTTCAGTTCTGAATTGCCTTCTTTAGACAGTGGGATATTGGTTTCACAAATCAATATGTTTCAAAGAATGAACACAGTTCATTCAGCTTTTCCTAGGATGAGCTTTTGAAGCCTAATTCTATATTAATTCACCTGTAGTTGCTTAACTTGATCTGGAAACACTTCATAATTCCATTTCTTGATAATATGCTTAGTCATTTCACCACAGAGAAATTAGGATTTTTCAAAGTTATCAGTGCACAGTTAAGCTTTGCTCAATTAACTTGCCTACTGTCATGCTTGTAGGGTGCCGTGTCCTGCAACTCAGAGAACTAAAACAGCATCACAGAGGATACTGGCTTTTGTAGACTGAGCCCACATTTAAGATACAGTGCTCAGAAAAAAAAATAAATCATTGATTTTATTTGTTCCTGAGAATTTCGTGCAGGAAGGATCACTGCAGGACTGACTCATCTTGTAGGAACCTTACATAAATTTGTAATGGAAAGATCCTAGGAGATGAGACCTATCAGGAAAGCAGGGAAAAGAGAAACACCCCAGCTTAGTGTATAGAAACACAGTAGTTACCTGAGGAAGGGAATTGGTAAAACAAGGTAATGCATTAGTGTTAGTCAAATTTGATGTAAAGACCTGACTTTCAAATGGAAATGTCCAAGGAGGCAGTTGGAAATCTCTGACTGAGCTTAAGGAAAGAACAGGATGGAATTACTATAAGTGAACAGTTTGGATTAGAAGTGAGAGTTGAGGCCATATTTCTTTTGAATGGAAATCACAAAGAAATAAGCCTAAAGGAATGACTGCTAAGCATTGTACAAATCCTGTGTCAGACTGAAAGATGAAGAAAAGAACAAGATAAAAATGGCCAAAATAAAATATAGGAGACATGCAATTACAATACACAAGTTCAAGTGAGAAAGAATTTCAGGAAAGGATATTTCATCAACAGTATAAACTGTTTCAGAGGAGGTGGAATTAAAAGAGAAAAAGAACACTGCTTGTCAACCAGAAAGCCATCAATGATCTGTGAATTGTTGGTGTGAAGGCTAGATCCTCAAGAATGAGAATAGAAATAAGATGGTAGTTTAAGGAACTAATGGAAAGACAACAATTGTAAATAAAGAAATGAAAATAAACAGACAAGGTTTTAAAGTAGACTGATGGGTGCAGTTGGAATGATGCATGGTTGACTCGAGAAAAATTTCTGTATCCTCAGGTTGTCTGGTCAGCATGTGAAACATATACCCTCTGAGCACCTGTGCTATATGGCACTCTTCTCAGAGCTTGGAATACACCAGTATATTTTAACCCCGCATCCCAATACTGTGAAGCCTAATGTCTTTTTTAACTACTTAACGATCTCCTGGCCCTGGGCTAATTAAGCACCATTTGAAGAATCATATTGTTGTGTACGTGATATGGTGTTTTAGTAAACTGGCTCCCTGGGGGGAAAAAACCTTAAAAAATGAAAAGCCATAATGTACTATTGGATTATTTTCTTGGTATAAATATTATACAATGGCCAGTTTCTAGCTACAACATCATACCATGTACATGAGTTGGGCATGTGCAGAATGGCCTCCTGGGAGCCAGTACAGCCAGCCTTCAGCATGGTCCTGGCATGTCTTGTTTTGTGTTCTGAGTATATTGATATACTTCTAACCTGACTTCATTCATCTGTACAGTGGAGAAACTATTTTGCAGTTATTATAGAGATGGAGTTTATTGCTGAATAGTTTTGGTGGAATCAAAAACAGGAGGATGCAAGCTATTGAAAAGATCACCTTAATCATAGATCTTTATATGTGAAAATAATTTTAAATTTAGATGTGAAAAACAACAGACAATTAAAAAATAAACTCACAGATGGTATACAACTTTAGAAATACTGTAATAACACCTCATTTTCTAACACCATCAGGGGATGAGCTGTTTCACATAAGTGAATTTTCCTATTGAATAGAACTTACAGATTTAAGTACTAGCACTTTTTAATTTTAAACAAGTTTATGTGGAAACTTCAAAAATGGATTAGACAATTCCTTGCCTTTTTATATTTATAACATATGTTGTGAATTCAAAAATAATGTATGATCATTATATAACATTTTAAAATAGACATATAGAGGATAAAATAAAAATCTATTTTTAATCTCATCATGTAGAGATAATTAATATTATGATGTTGGTTTATTTCATTTTTATCTTATCTGCATTCATGTTTTTAAAGAGTTGAATTATTTTGTATCTAGCATATGCCACATAATATTATTTGTAAGCATTTTCCTGCATTATTAACTATTCTTGGAACACATGATTTTTAATGGGTGCATAATATTTCAGCAAATGGATATATTACAATTATTTTAAATATATGCATACTGTTTTCAGTTCAGTTCAGTTCAGTCCCTCAGTCATGTCTGACTATTTGAGACACCATGAACCGCAGCACGCCAGGCCTCCCTGTCCATCACCAACTCCCGGAGTCCACCCAAACCCATGTCCATCGAGTCGATGATGCCATCCAACCATCTCATCCTCTGTTGTCCCCTTCTCCTTCTGCCCTCAATCTTTCCCAGCATCAGGGTCTTTTCCAATGAGTCAACTCTTCGCATGAGGTGGCCAAAGTATTGGAGTTTCAGCTTCGACATCAGTCATTCCAATGAACATCCAGGACTAATCTCCTTTAGGATGGACTGGTTGGATCTCCTTGCAGTCCAAGGGACTCTCAAGAGTCTTCTCCAACACCACAGTTCAAAAGCATCAATTCCTCAGTGCTCAGCTTTCTTCACAGTCCAATTCTCACATCCATACATGACCACTGGAAAAACCATAGCATTGACTAGACAGACCTTTGTTGGCAAAGTAATGTCTCTGCTTTTTAATATGCTGTCTAGGTTGGTCATAACTTTCCTTCCTAGGAGTAAGTGTCTTTTAATTTCATTGCTGCAGTTGCCATCTACAGTGATTTTGGAGGCCACAAAAATAAAGTCAGCCACTGTTTCCGCTGTTTCCCCATCTATCTGCCATGAAGGGATGGGACCGGATGCCATGATCTTAGTTTTCTGAATGTTGAGCTTTAAGCCAACTTTTTCTCTCCTCTTTCACTTTCTTCAAGAGGCTCTTTAGTTCTTCTTCACTTTCTGCCATAAGGGTGGTGTCATCTGCATATCTGAGGTTATTGATATTTCTCCCGGCAATCTTGATTCCAGCTTGTGCTTCCTCCAGTCCAGCGTTTCTCATGATGTACTCTGCATATAAGTTAAATAAGCAGGGTGACAATATACAGCCTTGACATACTCCTTTTCCTATTTGGAACCAGTCTGTTGTTCCATGTCCAGTTCTAACTGTTGCTTCCTGACCTGCATACAGGTTTCTCAAGAGGCAGGTCAGGTGGTCTGGTATGCCCATCTCTTTCAGAATTTTCCACAGTTTATTGTGATCCACACAGTCAAAGGCTTTGGCATAGTCAATAAAGCAAAATAGATATTTTTCTGGAACTCTCTTGCTTTTTCCATGATCTAGTGTATGTTGGCAATTTGATCTCTGGTTCCTCTGCCTTTTCTAAAACCATCTTGAACATCTGGAAGTTCATGGTTCATGTATTGCTGAAGCCTGGCCTGGAGAATTTTGAGCATTACTTTACTAGTGTGTGAGATGAGTGCATTTGTGCAGTAGTTTGAGCATTCTTTAGCATTTCCTTTCTTTGGGATTGGAATGAAAACTGACCTTTTCCAGTCCTGTGGCCACTGCTGAGTTTTCCAAATTTGCTGGCATATTGAGTGCAACACTTTCACAGTGTCATCTTCCAGGATTTGAAATAGCTCACCTGGAATTCCATCACTTCCACTAGCTTTGTTTGTAGTGATGCTTTCTAAGGCCCACTTGCCTTCATGTTCCAGGATGTCTGGCTCTAGGTGAGTGATCACACCATCATGATTATCTTGGTCATGAAGATCTTTTTTGTACAGTTTTTCTGTGTATTCTTGCCACCTCTTCTTTATATCTTCTGCTTCTGTTAGGTCCCTACCATTTCTGTCCTTTATTGAGACCATCTTTGCATGAAATGTTCCCTTGGTATCTCTAATTTTCTTGAAGAGTTCTCTACTCTTTCCCATTCTATTGTTTTCCTCTATTTCTTTGCATTGATCACTGAGGAAGGCTTTCTTATCTCTGTTTGCTCTTCTTTGGAACCCTGCATCAAATGGGTATATCTTTTCTTTTCTCCTTTGCTTTTCATTTCCCTTCTTTTCACAGCTATTTGTAAGGCCTCCTCAGACAGCCATTTTGCTTTTTTGCATTTCTGTTTCTTGGGGATGGTCTTGATTCCTGTCTCCTGTACAATGTCATGAACTTCCATCCATGGTTCATCAGGCACTCTGTCTATCAGATCTAGTCCCTTAAATCTATTTCTCACTTCCACTGTATAGTCATAAGGGATTTGATTTAGGTCATGCCTGAATGTTCTAGTGGTTTTCCCCACTTTCTTCAGTTTCAGTCTGAATTTGGCAATAAAGAGTTCATGATCTGAGCCACAGTCAGCTCCTGGTGTTGTTTTTGCTGACTGTATAGAGCTTCTCCATCTTTGGCTGCAAAGAATATATTCAATCTGATTTCAGTGTTGACCATCTGGTGATGTCCATGTGTAGAGTCTTTTCTTGTGTTGTTGGAAGAGGGTGTTTGCTATGACCAGTGCGTTCTCTTGGCAGAACTCTATTAACCTTTGCCCTGCTTTATTCTGTACTCCAAGGCCAAATTTGCCTGTTACTCCAGGTGTTTCTTGACTTCCTACTTTTACATTCCAGTTCCCTTTAATGAAAGGGGCATCTTTTTTGGGTGTCCTGTTATTTAGGTTGTTTCAATTTTTTCTTAAATTTAGTGTGCTGTAATGGTACTTTATTTATCTTTATATACATCTTTGACATTCATGATAATAGAGTCTTGGTAGTGGAATTAGTTGGTCAAAAGATAAGGTGATTGTTTTAAAGTTTTAGTGGAACTGGTTAAATTATAGTACAAATTGGTTAAACTTTGATTTCAGAAAGATTATTAAAATTAATACTTCCATAAAAAATGTATAAGAGTAACCATCTATTTGTGTTTTCACCATGAACAAGTATAGGTATCTTTGCCACTGTTTCTAACCCATGTGCTGCATGTCGTAATGACAGTCATCATCATTCACATAAGTGGGATAAATGAGATAAGTGAAAGCATGTAGTCTGCTCCCTGGCACATAGTTATTGTTTAGTAATAGCTTCATAGGTCACAGTTATGGGTTCATTCAATAAAGATTTATTTCTCATTCACATTCATTGTGGGTCAGTGAGGGGCCTGCTCTATGCTCTCATACAGGCATCCAGGCTTCTTCCCTCTGTTGGCTCCACCATCACTTTGGGCCTCAGAATTTTCCTATTTCTTTTTCCCAGCTTTGTTGAAATATAATTGACATAGAAGAAAGTTTAAGATGTACAGCATGATGACTTGATATACATATGTTGCAGAGTGATTGTCATAATAAGGTTGGTTAACACCTTCTTCTTACATAATTGCATGTGTGGTGAGAAACTTTAAAATTTACTGTCTTAGCAACTTTCAGGAGTACAATACAGAATGTTAACTATAGTTACTGTGCTGTGTACTGCATCTGTAATAAGTGAGTTCAGTCAGTGCAGTTTCATATTGTGGTTGAAAAAATTGAAAATAAAACTTGTTCTAAATGTTATCCACTGTAGTTCAACTAAAAGTATATAAAGGGAAATTCACTATGAGTTCTGTAATTGAGGAACTGATCTGAATTGTTGTATGACTAGGTTATGATAGAGCTACTCTTGATTCCATAGCTACTAAATGTATGGTCTTCATCTGAAAGATGTTTTATAGTTTTTTAAATTTTATTTTATTTTTAAACTTTACATAATTGTATTAGTTTTGCCAAATATCAAAATGAATCCGCCACAGGTATACATGTGTTCCCCATCCTGAACCCTCCTCCCTCCTCCCTCCCCATTCCATCCCTCTGGGTCGTCCCAGTGCACCAGCCCCAAGCATCCAGTATCGTGCATCGAACCTGGACTGGCAACTCATTTCATACATGATATTTTACATGTTTCAATGCCATTCTCCCAAATCTTCCCACCCTCTCCCTCTCTCACAGAGTCCATAAGACTGTTCTATATATCAGTGTCTCTTTTGCTGTCTTGTACACAGGGTTATTGTTACCATCTTTCTAAATTCCATATATATGCGTTAGTGTACTGTATTGGTGTTTTTCTTTCTGGCTTACTTCACTCTGTATAATAGGCTCCAGTTTCATCCACCTCATTAGAACTGATTCAAATGTATTCTTTTTAATGGCTGAGTAATACTCCATTGTGTATATGTACCACAGCTTTCTTATCCATTCATCTGCTGATGGACATCTAGGTTGTTTCCATGTCCTGGCTATTATAAACAGTGCTGCGATGAACATTGGGGTACACGTGTCTCTTTCCCTTCTGGTTTCCTCAGTGTGTATGCCCAGGAGAGGAATTGCTGGGTCATAAGGCAGTTCTATTTCCATTTTTTAAGGAATCTCCACACTGTTCTCCATAGTGGCTGTACTAGTTTGCATTCCCACCAACAGTGTAAGAGGGTTCCCTTTTCTCCACACCCTCTCCAGCATTTATTGCTTGTAGACTTTTGGATCGCAGCCATTCTGACTGGTGTGAAATGGTACCTCATAGTGGTTTTGATTTGCATTTCTCTGATAATGAGTGATGTTGAGCATCTTTTCATGTGTTTGTTAGCCATCTGTATGTCTTCTTTGGAGAAATGTCTATTTAGTTCTTTGGCCCATTTTTTGATTGGGTCATTTATTTTTCTGGAGTTGAGCTGTAGGAGTTGCTTGTATATTCTCGAGGTTAGTTGTTTGTCAGTTGCTTCATTTGCTATTATCTTCTCCCATTCTGAAGGCTGTCTTTTCACCTTGCTAATAGTTTCCTTTGATGTGCAGAAGCTTTTAAGGTTAATTAGGTCCCATTTGTTTATTTTTGCTTTTATTTCCAATATTCTGGGAGGTGGGTCATAGAGGATCCTGCTGTGATGTATGTCAGAGAGTGTTTTGCCTATGTTCTCCTCTAGGAGTTTTATAGTTTCTGGTCTTACGTTGAGATCTTTAATCCATTTTGAGTTTATTTTTGTGTATGGTGTTAGAAAGTGTTCTAGTTTCATTCTTTTACAAGTGGTTGACCAGATTTCCCAGCACCACTTGTTAAAGAGATTGTCTTTAATCCATTGTATATTCTTGCCTCCTTTGTCAAAGATAAGGTGTCCATGTGTGCGTGGATTTATCTCTGGGCTTTCTATTTTGTTCCATTGATCTATATTTCTGTCTTTGTGCCAGTACCATACTGTCTTGATAACTGTGGCTTTGTAGTAGAGCCTGAAGTCAGGTAGGTTGATTCCTCCAGTTCCATTCTTCTTTCTCAAGATCGCTTTGGCTATTTGTTCTGTATCCATCATAAGGTTATTAGGCTTGGGTGAGATCAAGCATTCAAAAGAAATAAAGGTGGTATCAAAAAATACTACTATATTAAATAATATACTATTTATGTTTCAAAGCTTTAAATTTTAATCATCTGTATTGCTTTCTATGTGTTTCTGGTTTGGATATATTTTACACAAAACTTCAGTAATTTATCCTTGACATTACAATGGATAATGTACCTTTAAAATAGTTACTGAAACATATCTTTAAAGAGAGCAACTTTGTCAATTTCCAAGTGAGCATTTGGTCACTAAAACATAGCAGTATCCTTCTGTGTTGTTGAAAGTGAAGTTGCTCAGTCGTGTCCAACTCTTTGCGACCCCATGGCCTGTAACCTGTACCTGGCTCCTCTGTCCACGGCATTCTGGAGGCAAGAATACTGGAGTGAGTTGCCATTTCCTTCTCCAGGGGATCTTCCCGACCCAGGGATCGAACCCAGGTCTCCCACATTGCAGGCAGATAGATGCTTTACCCTCTGAGCCACCAGGGAAGCTGTGTGTTGTTAACTATTAGTAGTTCTCCTACTTCCACTTAACAGTGATGGTTGTCTCCTCTTCTCTAATGGTTCCTGGGAAAGCAGTTCTATTACATAGGCTGTGGTATGTTTGCATGGCTAATTAGTCTCTGTCACTTAAAAATGCTTCTTGACTTGTGACACTTGTACCCATAATTTTAAAAGATTCAAGAGAATATTCCTAGGGTAGTTGGATTGAAACTGGCATTTGGGGGATGTCTATAATGCAAAATTAAGTCCTCAAACTGTTGGTATTTATATATATTTGAAAACTTAAAAAGAATCAGTAGCATTTAGTACATCTACAATGTTGTGCAGCTACAGCCTCCATCTTATTCTAGATCGTCCTTATTACTCCAAAGTTAAACCCCTTAAGTGATTTCTCCCTATTCTCCCTACTCTCTGACCCTTCAATCCCCATTCTGAATTCTGTGTTTTTAAATGCTTTTTATTTAGAAATAATTTAAAACTTATGAAAAGTTACAAAATAAAAATAGTACAAAAGATACCTATATGCATTTTATCCAGATTCACCTACTGTAAATTTTTTAACCCTTTTGCCTCTTTCTTTAAATATGTAATTATTATAATTACATATTAATTATAGATATATATTCTTCTATAATTATACCCACGTATATAGATATATTATAAACCAGTTTGAGAGTAGTCGTTAGACACCTGTGTGGTTTGGACAGATTCCCCTTTAGAACTGACTTGTCCTGTTCTATAGGCCACCAGGACTGCATCTAAAGCATAGACTTGGCTATATCTCTCATACAATCAAAACCCAATAAAAACTCCTTTTTGCTTACAGAGTAATCTGTTTTGTACAGCATTCAGTCTGCTCCATACTCTGTCTTCGATCTCCTCTCCCACCTCTTCAGTTGCCCCTATTTCCTTGTCTGTCATTAGTTCTATCCATACTGAACTGCCTCTGATTGCCTATGTTTTGAATTATTTTTCTGGAAGTTTTTTCTCTTTGTCTCCTCGTTAGGTTCATCCATGGCTCAGCTTAAATGCTCTGTCAGATCGAAGATCCCTGACCTGTTCCCCCAACACATAGAACTTGCAGCATAGGGACTAAAATCATGGATTTGTTTGGCTGAATCTGGGTCTGTATTCTTTAGCCATGTGGTTTTCATAAATTTCCTTGTTTCTTCTGCTGCTTACCTGTAAGCTGTTAGTAATGATAGCACTCATCTCCTGAAGCTGTTCATAGTATTAAATAAGATAATGCCTCTAGCTTCTAAGAGCCTAAAACTGTATGTGTTGTGTGTTAGTTGCTCAGTCTTGTCCAACTGTTTGAGACCCCATGGACTGTAGCCCACCAGGCTCCTCTGTCCATGGGATTTTCCAGGCAGGAATACTGGAGTGGGTTGCCATTCCCTTCTCCAGGAGATCTTCCTGACTCAGGGGTAGAACCCAGGCCTCCTGCATTGCAGGCATATTCTGTACCCTCTGAGCCACCTGTAAGACTCTGAAGAAGTGAATTTGCTCAGTCGTGTCCCACTCTTTGCAATCCTATGGACTGTAGCCTACTAGGCTCCTCCATCCATGGAATTTTCAAGGTAAGAATACTGGAGTAGTTTGCCATTTCCTTTTCCCTAAAACAGTATAGAAAATAGTAAGGAGTCAGTAACATGTTAATTACAGATTTTTGCAGCACACAACTAAGTATATTCTGATTTGTTGTTGTTTAGTCATTAAGTCGTGTCTGACTCTTCTGCAACCCCATGGACTGTAGCGTGCCAGGCTCCTTTGTCCATGGGATTTCCCAGGCAAGGGTACTAGAGTGGGTTGCCATTTCCTTCTCCAGGAAATCTTCCCAATGCAAGGATAGAACCAGCATCTCCTGCATTGGGAGACAGATTCTTTACCACTGAGCCACCTGCGAAGCCGATATTCTGATTAGTTGTTTATGTATCTGTCAGTCTCCCATGGAAGATTATAAACTTCTTAATGGTTAAGACCTTTGTTTATTCATCTTTATACCTCCAGCCCAGGCTTCAGTAGAGTTCACTCTTGGATAATAAACACTGCTGATTCTATAGGTAAATGTGCTTCTGACAGAATAGGTTGTAAGAGGAATCTTTGACATAACATAAAGCAAAGGTGCAATCTGCATTGAATCTTTAGCTCATAATTGCTTTTGTAATCCCAGCAAAGAAGAATTCTGATGTTTTTCTAGGGAAAAAATCAAGTGAAAGAGTAAGTTGCTTTCCAGGAAAAAAAAATACAATAGAAGTCTTTGTCATTTTAGCAATTTACTGAAGGAAGACATTGCACTTTGGGATACTTCTGTTGGTTCAGATCATCCTCGAGGAAATAAAGGTAATTTCTAGGAAATGACTGTAGTGCGGTGCAGGTAACAGGAATTGTGAAGGAAACAGATGACAAAGAGACAAAAATTCACAATAAGCTAATAGTACTTCAGAATCAGTTACTAAGATTGAAATTTATCACAGATGTACTTGTTAGCTAGGGTGCCGTAACAAGTTATCACAAACTAAATGGCTTAAACAACAAAAGTTTATTGTTTCACCGTTCTGAAGTCCTAGATCAAGGTGTCAGCAGGGTTGAATCCCTCTGAGGGCTGGGAAAAAGAATCATGCCTCTTACCCAGCTTTCGGTGTTTTACTGGCAAACTTTGGTGTTCTTTGGCTTACAGGTACATCACCCTGGTCTCTGCCTTCATGTTCAAGGCATTCTCCTTGTATCTGTTTAAAATTCCCTTGTTTATGAGGACTTGCTGTGCTTGTGTTTAGTCACTCAGTCATGTCCAACTCTTTGCAACTCCATGGACTGTAACCCTGCCAGGCTCCTCTGTCCATGGGGATTCTCCAGGTAAAAATACTGGAGTGGATTGCCATGCCCTCCTACAGGGGATCTTCCCAACCCAGGGATCAAACCCAAGTCTCCCACATTGCAGGCAGATTCTTGACTGTCTGAGCCATAAGGATGCAAGTCCTTATATGGACACAAGTCATATTGGGTTAGGAGCCCAACCTACTATAGTATGACTTCGTCTTAATTACATCTGCAAATACCCTGTTGCTTTTGCTGTAGGTCCCATTCTGAGATATCAGGGGTTAGGATTTCAACATATAAATTTTGGAGAGAGATCATCAACCTTCAGCAAAGACGTTAGCGAATGTGTTTAACGTTTATTAAAGGCAGAATTTCAATGCGTATGATTTTGTCCTTCTACTTGGCTTGTTATGGCATTGTTTTATGCTGCTTTTTGGCACTTAGGTGTTGAGAACAAACACATTTAATGTTTCTCAACTTGTGTTTATGATACTTGCTATTCCTGTGCCCTAGAGAAATTTCCTGTCTAAATAGATAGGTTTATGATTGCTTAGAGATCATGAACCTGAACTTTGCTGAAGCAGGCAGGTTTGCAAATTTTAGCAGTATTGACATTCCAAGAAAGAAGATAATGAATTCCAGCTTTCAGAAATTCAGATCTGATTATTAATGCAGAAGTTAATGGGGTTAATATAAAACTCACCAGAAGTAAAATATTTAGAACAACTGCAGAGCTATCATAGAATTTAGGGACTTGGGGAACATGCTATCCTTCTCTTAAGAAAAGATAATTAGATCCAAAATAGAGAACCCTGTATTCTCAGTCCCTAAGCACAGACACAGGATGCTGGTTACATTACACTGTAAGATAAATTTGAAAATGCTTAGCTTCTTAGTGTGCCCAGTGGTAATGTATCTTAAAATCTGACCATAAGCTTTAGAGCTGTCTCTTTCTTTCTTCTTCCTTTTTTCCAACAAAGAAACAAATCTTCCCTATCTTCTCTGTTATTTCATCCTTTTCATTATGCCTTTATGAATGACTCCATTGTTTTACCTCCTTACATCTTGACCTATATAGAAAGTGTATAGGTGAGCCATGTAGGGAATTGTGTTCTTTATGCAGAAAGAATGTTTCAAGAGTAAAATTTGTAGTTAGGAATTATATTAAATAGTTAAATAGAAAATAGCTTCTTTTAGCAAATTGTATTTGAGTTAACCTTGAGGAACTGCCAGTATCTAGCATTGTGCCTTGGGTAGAAGGAGTTTATTAATATTTCCAACCTCCTTAAACTTATTAAAATTATCCTCTATTTAATATTTTTTACTGAAAATTAATATTTTTCTCTCTTACTATTATTAATAAAGAAATAGTCCTACCTAGAATGTGAACACAAAAAATGTCACAGGGACATAAGTTCTTAGAGAATTTAATTACTATGCCTGCAGTATCTTGTTCTCAGCATTTTTCAATTATCAACTTTTAAAAAATCTGTTATTTATGTTAAGTTACTTTTATTTAACTCTTGAGTTTTTGACCAAAATAAGATAGCAAGTTGGTTTTATCTGTCCTCTCAGGAATCTTTTGGGTTGATGTATCTCTCATCATGAATAATTAAACAGTGTTGGATTGTAAATTCCATAAAGAATGCAGTATTTCAGAGATCAGTATTTATTTCACAAAAGACAGATATATTGAGGAAGCAAATCTTCTAATTCTATATAAAGCTTACTTTCAAGTATACAGTATAAGAAATTATTCATGTAATGAGAAGCCCAAACCTCTGATAATCAAAGAATCAGTAAGCACACAATAGAAATCTATTTATGGTCCAGTATCCTTCCTAATATTAAGATCTATGAAAAATGTTAATGCTGTCTCTAAGTCTGTGAATTTAAACTATTACAAAGTAAAAGAAATACTGAAAAGCTGTATTTATAATTACTGAAAATTGAGAATCTTTATTATCCTGGAAAGCATAGCACACCTTCCTAGAATAATGACAGAAAACTTCAAAGAAGACATTGTTTTCTCTGTTCATTTTGAATGTTGGCCATTGGGTTAAAAGGAGGGATGGTTTCCCCACTGTGGAAAATGAGCTTTGAAGTTCTGTAATTTCTAATTTGCAGAAAAGATGTTTATAATGAATTCAACTTTCTCTGCTTTGACCTTCAAATGTACACCTTGAATACCAGAAAGAAAAGAAAAATTATAAACTTTAGTGAAATAATTGCCACTTAAGGAATTTGAATCTTGAGTATGACTCCTCTCAGATAGTGATCCAACAGGGTCTCTTCCAGAAAACTCTCTCTCACCCCTCCCCTTCAATTTGCCCACTGCCAATGGTCTGTTAATAGGAGTATTATATAATAAAATAATGGATTTCTCTTTGCACTGGGGAATAATTCCTCATCTACTTTAAATGTGTGCATTCACTTTACAGTCCCCAAAGAAATATCCTTAAGTCAGCTTCTCAGCATGTTCTTACTGGTCAGGAGGAGAAATCTGCTGTGCACGCTGCAGCCGCCAGGATGCCAGCAGGCTAATAACACAGGGCTGCCTTTAACAAGGTGGCGAATCTCCTACCTCTGAAAATTAAGAATGTTGGTCTCTGCAGTAATCTGGCAGAGGGCTGCCTTTCCTTATAAAATTTCTTCCAGGAGCAGCAGAAAGAGTGCCACTATTAGCCTCAAACCTAGAACGAAATAAAGGAAGTAAAAAATATATGGTTAACTAGGCCAGGTCTCTAGTGAAGTTTATAGTCCTGCGTATATTTTTTCTTCTCCTCCTCCTTCTCTCTCACTGTCCCTCCTCCTCCTTCATCATTTTTTCCTGTTCAAGTTTAGTTTGTTTTCTTTCAGAATTTTAGAACCACTGTTAGCTAGTATGAGATAGAATCTTTAGTACTTGACAAAAGAAATCATCTTTCTTTTACTTGAAAACAAATTAAATAAACCTGAATCAGGAACTGATTGAACAAATTGTTCTGGAAGTCTTGCATAGCAAACATGCCATGTACTCTGTGAAATGCTACATCATCCTAAAAAATTAATTCCAATTTATTTCTTAAAAATACCTATGCATTTATAGATATGTCCAGTTAGGCATACCCATAGATGATACAGATTCAGACACATGCACACACACATATATATAAACTACCTGCACATACAAATATGCAGCATTTAAATGAAATGTAAGAACAGAACAGAAAAACAAGAAATCATCTTGTTAATGTTTTAAAAGTCATTATGTGTAATTTGAGAGATATATATATATATATGTACACACACATATACACAATGATAACCACAATTTTCCCTGGTTATTTTAAACATAAAATATATGTATTTTTTATTATATGTTCTTATGAAATGGTAGAAGTTAAGTATAGCAAGTTAATATGGTTTCTGATATTTTGATATTATATGTAAACTAAAAATAGTTTTCAAATTATCTTAAGCGCAGAATGAAATTTACTGACATAGTTACACCCTGGCTAATCAGTTTTCCAAAAATGAACAAATAATAATGATACTTAATTTTTTATTAATTAACTTACAATTTCAGGTCACACCTCTATAATTACTAAAATTTATGAAAAATAGAATTTAGTTGCAAAGTAATGTTACTGCAACAACTTGTGTTAGTGTAGTCAATGTTATGTATATATGTAAAAAGTTACATATATAATGTTTTAAACATTTTCTTAAATCATTGCATTGTTTCCTGATTAATAAAAGCCTTATGAGATAACTATAATCTGTGTGTATGCAAGTATATATATATACATGCATGAAAACATACATACATATATATATTATTACTTAGCATCTGATTACTCAACTCTCTTACTGCCATTTATATGTAGAGTTATTATTATTTTTATTTCCAACTTTCCAACTTCTAATTCAACTTGTGTATGAATTAGAATCAGCTGATCAAAAGCAAAATATCTCATATGATTTACAAGTCTGACTCATTAGAGCAAACCTTTGGGGAGCAAGTACTATATCTTGTCCAGCACTGAATCCCCAGATCCTTACATGATGTTTGATGTAGTGGGAATCTAATAAATATTTGTAGCATGCATTAATGAATGATTGATTTACTTAGTGAACAATTATCATTAATCATTCTTCAAGTGTATGTTTTATCTTTTCTGACTAAGCCCATTACTCTTAGCAAGATTTATAAAATTTGAAGGTGATATAAATACTTTAATCTTTGTATCTGGATAAGTTTCTAAAAGAGATCAACTGGTAAATGTTGTTAGAAATCAGTTAATTGGATCCATTTATTAAGTAAACAAGCCTTGTGCTTTAAAAGAATTGGCGTCCATTCCAGCTAATGGGATGAAAGGAAGGAAGGGAGTCATTTTCTTCTCTGAGAAATTAGTGAAGTCGGCATGGTGTTATATTTTATGACTGTAGTTCTCTGCCTCCAGTGCCTCATAAATATTGATTACTTGAGAGGAGAGTGAGATAAGCTGGAGAATTACCTAAGGAGAAGGCCAAGAAGAGAACAAAACCCCATGTGGCAGGAAGACATAATTCAACTGAAAGCAAGTGGATGTCTCCCTTTGACCAGCAGAACAGGGACTTTGTCCTCTAGAGACAGTAGTAATGCTGTAAGTTGAAAATAGGTTTCCAGGCAGGTATTAGCAAAAAGTCCAAATTTTATAATCTACATAAAAATGATTTTTCTTCTATAACCTGTATATGAAAGGAAAGTTTGGATATTCTTTAGTGTAACTTTTAGAAGTTAAAACCATTAGGTAAGATAACCACATACATATTGTGAATCTGTTTATCAACTCTTTGAAAATTGCTCTAAAACTGATGAGTGTGTGTGTGTGTGTGTGTGTATTTTGGTGTTTGTGAGCTTTCTTGATACTGGAGTAGGAATTCCAGGAAGAATAAATAAATAGGATGGGTACAGCCCTAGAATAAATAAATAGGTTGCGAATATAGAGCATTTTATGAAACTCTATAATAAATAGATGTCATAGCTTGTGAAAATGGACTGAAGAAACAAGAAGGACCCTAAGATGAAGGGTCCGGTGTGCTAACATGAAGAATCTATACCTTATCCATCATTAAACTGGAGTGGAAAATTAAGTTGTATTTTGAAAGGTCATTCTGATATCTCTATAGAGTATGAGTGGATAGGGTTTTATCAATGAGAGAGAGACCAGTAATAGAATATTTCAGTATACTAGAAGAGATAGAAAATTTGTTTACTTGCATGTAGAAGGTAGCATTCATAAGTATTGATTATAGATTGATTATGAGTTGGAGAAAGAGAGAAGAATCTAAGCTGTTAACTTGAACCAAGGTCATTGTGGGGGCAATTGAATGGATGATAGTGATATTGACCAAGATAAGGAGGGGAGAAGGAAGAACAGAGGAGAGTGTGACTAATTCATGTTTTGATTTGTTGAGGTTGAGGTTGTCTGTAATATCTGAATGAAATGAGCATCGGCAACCATTTGTACATATTGCTCAGAATCCAGAAAGAAGATCTGGATTAGAAATATGGACATGTGTGTTATTTACATATAAGTGGTAGGTGAAGCTGTGAAAAGGGAGATGAAGCCAAGAATTAAAATAATAATATCCCTAAGAATACATTTAAGGGATAGGCATGGAAACAGATGCCCTGTAGGAATCTGAGATTGAATAATGAAAGAAGGAAAGCAAAGAGAATGGACCTTGAAGCCAAAGGAAGAGTAAGTTTCAAGGAGTAGTAATCTATAATGTCATTTGTTGGAGATAGACTACATAAAACAAAGACAGAAAAATGAAAATTGGATTTGGAAAAGAGTATATCAATTTTAACTCTTGCGTATTGCATTCAACAGAGTCAGTTCAGTTCAGTTCAGTTGCTCAGTCGTGTCCGACTCTTTGCGACCCCATGAATCGCAGCACGCCAGGCCTCCCTGTCCATCACCAACTCCCGGAGTTCAGAGAAATAGGGCTAAAACCTTTTGCTAAAGTGGATGAAACAAGTATAGACTATTCTTTCAAGAAGCTTAATTGTGAAAGAAAGTAGAAAGATGGAAGTTAATAGAGCAGGATATGCCATGGAATCTGTCTTTGTTATGTGAAAAAATAAAATGAAGGCTGTGACGGAATGAGTTGGTGAAGCAAAGTTTCTGAAATGATGAAAGGAAACCTTTGGTAAGAGTGAAGATGAAGGAGGTAAGAAAATATAGGAGGGAGGCAGAGAGGAAGTGGAAGAGGGAAGAGATAGAACTGATATATATTTAAAAATACCAACCCAAAATATCACAAGCAAAAAAGCAGTTGATGGATTCTCATCCTTGTGGGAATCAGGGCTGGAACTGACTTCCATAAAGTTAGATCCAGAGGATCAAAGTCATTGCAGCTGTGACAATCATGGTCCCTCATGGTGCTGGTTTAATTCTGCACACAGGCTTTTTTGTGTGTCATTAGTTTGGTGGTCTCTGATAGGTGCAGATTTCAGTCCTTCCATTTTAGCAACCTCTAGGGAAAAGATTCTTCTGCTCTCGGTGTTGAAATATCAATCCAGAGAAGTTCTCTGCTTGACTTTTCCTGGCCATGTGCCAGAAAAAAGGTGGGGCATTACAGACAAAGGTGGGGGTGGGGAACAGGCTTGACAGCCTAGTCAAGACCACAGGGGATGGAAATTTGATGGGGGAGGAACCATCAAAATTATCTGGGACAAGGAAGAAAAATCAGCTGTCCGCAAAAAGAAGAAGATTTGATATGATTTGAGAAAGGGCTTACGATTGAGGGTGTAAGCACACAATCATCTTAATTTTTGTCTTTTGGGGTGCATGTGTGTGAAGTAGAAAAAGACGTTATAAAAGTGAGAATTGGAGTCAAATAGGAGACTTGCAGACAGTGATAGAGATTTGCAACTGTCATTGAAGAAAACTGGAAAGAAATCTGACCTGAATATGTAAAGCAATGGACAATTTGTAGGGTGTTTCTTATATAAGACAGTTGAAAAGTTGCTAGATTTGCTTCAGAGGGATTGGAGTATATTCTAGTGCTGTCACATATTTGTGTGAGTTTAGGCAACTCCTCTTCTCTAACCCTCTATTATTTTCATTTTTTTTTCATTTGTGCAAATGAAATGTGCAAAGCACATGAATCCTGGGGCTGACCACAAACTGGATATTGCATTATGGATTTGCAGACTCAGAATCAGATGAATGACATTAAACTGATAGGAGACAATGCATGACTTGCTTCTTGGAAAATAAATGAATGATGGGTTTCTATTTGAAATTAATATTGAACTTTCACTGAACAGAAAATGTGAAAATAAAGTTCACTTTCCTTTCTCTAGTTTTGAAATATTTTTTAAATGAACATGTTATATTGGTGATGCTCTGCACATATGTGTTCAGATCTGAATAAACCAATGGAAAATATAAGAAGAATAGGTCCAAGATGTTGCCCGTGGGGTCTGGATAGATACTAAGACAGATTTATAGCAATTACTTTCAATGTCTGATTACATAATTACCCAGTCAAGGACATCAACAGGATTTAGTCTGATTAGATTGGTAGTAAATGTGGTAAATTTTCTAATTTATCAATAGGAAATCTCTGGATAATTTGGCTAGGTGATAGTTCTGGCTTTTTAATTATTCAACTTAATTAGTCAATCACTTATCTAGGTCTCTAAGCTCTTTCAGTAAATGTTACTTGAATTTAGTAACTGCAGAGTCTTTGAAACTAAGCTGCAACAAAATTCTAAAATGTTTAGTTAATTTGTTCATCACTATAAGTAAAATAAAATCAATCGGGTATTAAGTAGTTAGTATTTCATGAGCACAGTGAGTTTGTATATGTGCATGGGTACATGTGTAGGTGTGTGTGTACACAAACCCTTATACTCTATGTACTGTGACAGGTACTCTTATAAATACTTCACATGAATTAACTCATTGAAATCTTCACCAGCATGCCTGGAGGTAGATATTTGTGTTATTATTATTAGTCTGGTGGTAATATTCTGATTTCTTAGATGAGGAAATTAAGACAGAAAAAGCTGCTGTTCAAACCAAGGCAGCCCAGCTCCAGAATCCATGCTCCCAATGATAAAATGATTATGCTCCAAGTATTTGCTATTTTAGAGACATTTTGTACACAGAATTTTATTTTTTTCCAGAATTACTATTTTCCAGTGATGATTCATAACAGCTACTGAAATATTTGTAGTAAGTACCTACTATTTAAAATAGCATTTACTATTTTTCTGACTATAACATAATGTGAATCATCATGGAAATTTTAAAAAAAATATTACATATAAACTATCATGCAGAGCTATGAACTGTTATCAATTTAATCTATTTTCTTCTGACCTTCATAGTAAGACATTAATTTTTTGTTTTGCAAATTTCAAGTAAATTTCGCCTTTTTCATTTAACTTAAATATATGGGGACTGTGTATTTTCCTAAATTTCTACATATTCTTTAAATTAAGTAAGTTGTTGGATAAAACATTTTTATATAGGTATATCATGATATATTACTTGTCTTGTATTGGGTACTTTGTGACTAATCCAGTATTTTATTTACTTAAATATTAATGTGATGATAACTGTTACACATTTTAGAAAATTTGTAAAGGTATTCACTTAGATGTTGAATTGCTCACTTAAAGTATATGAAGGTTTTAAGGCTCTTTGAAAGACATTCCCAAATTTCTCTCGAGGAATATTATTATGTCAGTTTACATTCTCACCAGCAGAGTGTGAAAGTATCCATCTCATCACACCCTCATTAGCATGAATATTTTCATTTTAAAAAACTTTGGCAGTTTGATAAGTGACAAAATTGCATTTCAATGGTACTTTAATTTTCATTTCTATATTAATAATTAAAGCATTTTTATGTCTCATGAATTGCTGACATCTTTTATTATTAACTCTATCTTATCAATTTACACATAGTGACTTTGTTTTCCAGAACCTCTCCACTATTTCTAAATTGTAATTGGTCTTCCGCTTTTGTTTGTGGTAGTGTTTGTTGTATTTCACATGTGTGTAATCAAATAAAGTGGTCCTTTATGTGTTATTTTCAATTCTGATGGCACATATGGAAACATCTTCACTCATAGATTATACTAATCTGTATATATTATTAGTGCTTTTATATTTTCATTTTTTACAATTAAACTTTAATATGCCCCCATTTCTCTTTTATATAAAGTCTGAAGAGGAACTCATTTCTTTCAAAGTAATTTCAAAATACTTTTGAAATTACTAATTTGACATGCAATACAAATGTTTTAATATACTTGATTTTTTTTTCCCCCAGTGTAGATTTACCTCTGTCTTTTGGTTTTGGTAATCTAATCATTTGTATTCCTAACACTATCCCCTCCATCTGAAAGAAAGTGAAAGTGAAGTCGCTCAGTCCTGTCCGACTCTTTGCGACCCCATGGACTGTAGCCTACCAGGCTCCTCCCTCCATGGGATTCTCCAGGCAAGAGTACTGGAGTGGGTTGCCATTTCCTTCTCCAGGGGATCTTCCTGACCCAGGGATCGAACCCGGGTCTCCCACATTCTAGGCAGATGCTATACCTCTAATGCACTATCAAAATTTTCCTGGATATAGGTTTTTACTTTCTAAGTGAATTATAGGACTATTTTTCTGCTTCTTCACAATATCACGTAGGGATTTCAATTAAAAAAAATTGTAAATCCCTTGGTATTTTGAATCCCTAGATAGAGTGGTCACGGGATAGTCACTCTTCTCTTCTTCCTCTTTCTTTCTCCATTTCTTTTCCCTTGGGCATGCTGCCTACTCTCTCAGATAATCCTTATGGTGAAGGCTTAGGTGATAGCCCCTGTTAGCCCCAGGGAGCCGGGAATGAAGGGGAGTGGGTGAACCATAGGAAGTAGTGTCAGTCGCTAAGCAGTATCCAAGTCTTTGCCACCCCGTGGACTGTAGCCCGCCAGGCTCCTCTGTTCACAGAATTCTCCCGGCAAGCCTACTGGAGTGGGTTGCCATTTCCTGCTCCAGGGAACCTTCTCTACTCAGGGACTGAACCTGGGTCTCCCGCATGGTGGGCAGATTTCCTTACCCTCTGAGCCACCAGGAAAGAAGAGCCCCATAGGGAGTAGAGTGAGGTCCAAGGAACACAAAATCATAGAAAGTCTATCTTGTACAAGAAGATAAATTCTAGGATCAAAGCCTCTCTCTTTTATCCTGAGGTGAAGTGCATTAGGGGAAAGCATCAGAATATGTGAAACAAAATTTCATTTTTATTTTCAGTCTTAGCTAACTGAATTTTAACATTTCTTTAAATAATTAACATGTTAATAGATATTATCACAGTACATATCTCAGATGTTTTCAATGACTCTCACAAATGTTTTCATGACGCTAGTGTTAGAGATATATATCTCAAGTATTATTTCTGCTTACTATTATTTTGAAATTACAGTAAGTTCTAGTCTTGTTGCTATCACAGTTAAAGCTTATTTTTTCAAAAGCACACATAATGCTATACCATAAATACAAAAAAATATTTTGATGGTTGAATTTCAATTTAATTTCTTTGTAATGCTGTGTTAATGGATATTTTGAGATGAGGTTTATAGGTTCCAGCAGACTGTCAAAGGGACTCATGGCATACAAAAACTAAGAACTTTAGATTGTAATTATCAGTTGGGGATTTGGAGCGAAAGTTGTGGAGAAAAGACTTCATAAGTCTCTTTAGTACTCCTTCTGTTTTTTTATTCCTTCACATACACAGGTTCTGTATCACTTAAATGTACTTCTTAGATACTGAGGAAGAGCTGAGTCACTGCAGCTCTCAGAACAGGCATTATGTGGTTCAAGGCAATGGCAGGAAAGAAGCAAGAGTATAATGCTAATTGTTCTTTATTATTTTATCCTTCAGTGCTCATGAATGGCTGTCTCCTGCTTAAGATGCATACCTGGGCAATACAGTCCTCTTCAGTTTTGGAGTTTCTGTTTTCTCAGTTTCTTTTCACATAAATCAACTTTTGCCTGATTTATACCAGTATAACTCATTTGCATATTTCATTAATTTTTGTTCAAATAGAATTTCCTTCTTAATGATATCAAATTTTAATTTCTAATGTCTTAAGTTAGACTTTTACTTAGATTTAAAATCTTCCGTCCTTTTTAATTATTTCAAATTTTAATTTCCAGTGTCTTAAGTTAGACTTTTGCCTAGTTTTGTTAAATCTTTTTTCTTTTCCAATATATGCATTTCAGCTTATGAATATTCCTCTGAATACTCTTCTAGGTGTATCCTAGAAAACATGTAGTGTTCTTCCTACTATTTGAGATCTCTATATTACCTTTCTGGTTTTTTCTTTGACCCATGAATTATTTAAAAGTATATTTATAAATTTTTAGACTATGATATGGAAGAGTTCAGTTCAGTTCAGTTCAGTTGAGTCACTCAGTCGTGTCCGACTCTTTGCGACCCCATGAATCGCAGCATGCCAGGCCTCCCTGCCCATCACCATCTCCCGGAGTTCACTCAGACTCACGTCCATCGAGTCAGTGATGCCATCCAACCATCTCATCCTCTGTAGTCCCCTTCTCCTCCTGCCCCCAATCCCTCCCAGCATCAGAGTCTTTTCTAATGAGTCAACTCTTCGCATCAGGTTGCCAAAGTATTGGAGTTTCAGCTTTAGCATCAGAGCTTCCAAAGAACACCCAGGACTGATCTCCTTTAGAATGGACTGGTAGGATCTCCTTGCAGTCCAAGGGACTCAAGAGTCTTCTCCAACACCACAGTTCAAAAGCATCAATTCCTCAGCGCTCAGCTTTCTTCACAATCCAACTCTCGCATCCATACATGACCCCTGGAAAAACAGTAGCCTTGACTAGACGAACCTTTGCTGGCAAAGTAATGTCTCTGCTTTTGAATATGCTTCTAGGTTGGTCATAACTTTCCTTCCAAGGAGTAAGTGACTTTTAATTTCATGGCTGCAGTCACCATCTGCAGTGATTCTGGAGCCCAAATAAATAGTCTGACACTGTTTCCACTGTTTCCCCATCTATTTCCCATGAAGTGATGGGACCAGATGCCATGATCTTCGTTTCTGAATGTTGAGCTTTAAGCCAACTTTTTCACTCTCCTCTTTCACTTTCATCAAGAGGCTTTTGAGTTCCTCTTCACTTTCTGCCATAAGGGTGGTGTCATCTGCATATCTGAGCTTATTGATATTTCTCCTGGCAGTCTTGATTCCAGCTTGTGCTTCTTCCAGCCCAGTGTTGCTCATGATGTACTACTCTGCATATAAGTTAAATAAGCAGAGTGACAATATACAGCCTTGAGGTACTCCTTTTGCTATTTGGAACCAGTCAGTTGTTCCATGTCCAGTTCTAACTGTTGCTGCCTGACCTGCATACAAGTTTTTCACGAGGCAGGTCAGGTGGTCTGGTGTTCCCATCTCTTTCAGAATTTTCCAATTTATTGTGATCCACACAGTCAAAGGCTTTGGCACAGTCAATAAAGCAGAAATAGATGTTTTTCTGGAACTCTCCTGCTTTTTTGATGATCCTTCAGATGTTGTCAATTTGATCTCTGTTTCCTCTGCCTTTTCTAAAACCAGCTTGAACATCTGAATGTTTACGGTTCACATATTGCTGAAGCCTGGCTTGGAGAATTTTGAGCATTATTTTACTAGTGTGTGAGATGAGTGCAATTGTGCAGTAGTTTGAGCATTTTTTGGCATTGCCTTTCTTTGGGATTGGAATGAAAACTGACCTTTTCCAAGTCCTGTGGCCACTGCTGAGTTTTCCAAATTTGCTAGCATATTGAGTGCAGCACTTTCACACCATCATCTTTCAGGATTTGATAAGCTCAACTGGAATTTCATCACCTCCACTTACTTTGTTTGTAGTGATGCTTTCTAAGGCCCACTTGACTTCACATTCCAGGATGTCTGGCTCTAGGTGAGTGATCACACCGTCGTGATTATCTTGGTCATGAAGATCTTTTTTGTACAGTTCTTCTGTGTATTCTTGCCACCTTTTCTTAATATCTTCTGCTTCTGTTGGGTCCATACAATTTCTGTCCTTTATCGAGCCCATCTTTGCATGAAATGTTCGCTTGGTATGTCTAATTTTCTTGAAGAGATCTCTAGTCCTTCCCATTCTGTTGTTTTCCTCTATTTCTTTGCACTGATTGCTGAGGAAGGCTTTCTTATCTCTCCTTGCTACTCTTTGGAACTCTGCATTCAGATGCTTATAGCTTTCCTTTCTTCCTTTGCTTTTTGCTTCTCTTCTTTTCACAGTTATTTGTAAGGCCTCCCCAGACAGCCAGTTTGCTTTTTTTGCATTTCTTTTCCATGGGGATGGTCTTGATCCCTGTCTCCTGTACAATGTCATGAACCTCAGTCCCTAGTTCATCAGGCACTCTGTCTATCAGATCTGCTACTGCTACTGCTAAGTCACCTCAGTCGTGTCCGACTCTGTGTGACCCCATAGATGGCAGCCCATCAGGCTGCCCCATCCCTGGGATTCTCCAGGCAAGACCACTGGAGTTGGTTGCCATTTCCTTCTCCAATGCAGGAAGCTGAAAAGTGAAAGTGAAGTCGGTCAGTCGTGTCCAACTTAGCGGCCCCATGGACTGCAGCCTACCAGGCTCCTCCGTCCATGGGATTTTCCAGGCAAGAGTACTGGAGTGGGGTGCCATTGCCTTCTCTGGATCTAGTCCTTTAAATCTATTTCTCACTTCCACTGTATAATCATAAGGGATTTGATTTAGGTCCTACCTGAATCAGAGAAGGCAATGGCACCTCACTCCAGTATTCTTGCCTGGAAAATCCCATGGACGGAGGAGACTGGAAGGCTGCAGTCCATGGGGTCGCTGAGGGTGGGACACGACTGAGCGACTTCACTTTCACTTTTCACTTTCATCCATTGGAGAAGGAAATGGCAACCCACTCCAGTGTTCTTGCTTGGAGAATCCCAGGGAAGGGGGAGCCTGGTGGGCTGCCGCCTATGTGGTCGCACAGAGTCGGACACAAATGAAGTGACTTAGCAGCAGTAGCAGCAGCATACCTGAATGGTCTAGAGGTATTCCCTACTTTCTTCAATTTAAGTCTGAATTTGGCTATAAGGAGTTCATGATCTGAGCCACAGTCAGCTCCTGATCTTGTTTTTGCTGACTGTATAGAGCTTCTCCATCTTTGGCTGCAAAGAATATAATCAGTCTGATTTTGGTGTTGACCATCTGGTGATGTCTATGTGTAGAGTCTTCTCTTGTGTTGTTGGAAGACGGTGTTTGCTATGACCAGTGTGTCTCTTGGCAAAGCTCAATTAGCCTTTGCTAATAATAATAGCCGTATTCCAAGGCCAAATTTACCTGTTACTCCAGGTGTTTCTTGACTTCCTACTTTTGCATTCCAGTCCCCTATAATGAAAAGGGCATCTTTTTGGATGTTAGTTCTAAAAGGTCTTGTAGGTATTCATAGAACCATTCAACTTCAGCTTCTTCAGCATTTCTGGTTGGATCATAGGCTTGGATTACCATGATATTGAATGGTTTGCTTTGGAAACGAACAGAGATCATTCTGTCATTTTTTAGATTGCATCCAAGTACTGCATTTCGGACTCTTTCGTTGACCATGATGGCTACTCCATTTCTTCTATGGGATTCCTGCCCACAGTAGTAGATATAATGGTCATCTGAGTTAAATTCACCCATTCCAGTCCATTTTAGTTAGCTGATTCCTAGAATGTCAACGTTTACTCTTGCCATCTCCTGTTTGACCGCTTCCAATTTGCCTTGATTCATGGACCTAACATTCCAGGTTCCTATGCAATTTTGCTCTTTACAGCATCGGACCTTGCTTCTATCACCAGTCACATCCACAGCTGGGTATTGTTTTTGCTTTTGCTCCATGCCTTCATTCTTTCTGGAGTTATTTCTCCATTGATCTCCAGTAGCATATTGGACATCTACCAACATGGGGAGTTCCTCTTTCAGGATCCTATCATTTTGCCTTTTCATACTGTTCATTTTGCCTTTTCATACTCAAGGCAAGAATACTGAAATGGTTTCTTATTCCCTTCTCCAGTGGACCACATTCTGTCAGACCTCTCCACCATGACCCTCCCGTCTTGGGTGGCCCCACAGGGCATGGCTTAGTTTCATTGAGTTAGACAAGGCTGTGGTCCCTGTGATTAGATTGACTAGTTTTCTGTGATTCTGGTTTCAGCGTGTCTGCCCTCTGATGCCCTCTTGCAACACCGACCGTCTGACATGGGTTTGCCTTACCTTGGCGTGGGGTATCTCTTCACGGCTGCTCCAGCAAAGCGCATCAGTCATGGGTGTTTTTAGAAGGAATGATGCTAAACCTGAAACTCCAGTACTTGGCCACCTTATGCAAAGAGTTGACCTATTGGAAAAGACTCTGATGCTGGGAGGGATTGGGGACGGGAGAAGAAGGGGACGGCAGAGGATGAGATGGCTGGATGGCATCACCGACTCGATGGACATGAGTCTGAGTGAACTCCGGGAGTTGGTGATGGACAGGGAGGCCTGACGTGCTGTGGTTCATGGGGTCACAAAGAGTCGGACATAACTGAGCGACTGAATTGAACTGAACTGAGCAGGATAAAATCTCTGAATGCTGTTTACCTTTAATGATGATTAAAGGTGACATGAATGCTATGTCACTATTTTTTTATTATTGTTTTAACTTTTTTTCGATTTCAACCTCTTTTGACACATGTATACTTCAAGAGTGTCTGCAGAAAAGTTGGGCATGACTTAGCAACTAAACAACGATATATAAGTTTGTGAGTTACCAATGTTTAAATGCAGAAAGAATTGAAAGTTAAAATGATAGCATTTTGTTGCCTTAAGGATTTCCCGTAGATTTGGATGCTTTCCAGCTAAGGTTAAAATTGGTGTGCATATCTATGGTTCATGTTTCTATTAAAATTATTAAATTAAAAAGATATTAGAATATAGTAATTAAGCAATCAGAATTGCATAATAAATAAAGTAGGCTATCGTATTAAAAAGTAGGATATTTTATAAGCATTTAAAAATTATTTATTTATGGCTGAGCTGCATCTTTGTTGCTGTGTGCAGACTCTTTTTAGTTGCTGCTGTGGATGGGGGTGCTACTCTCTAGTTGTGGTATGTGGGCTTCTCCATGGGATCACTTCTCTTGCTGTGGAGCATAGGCTCTAGGGCCCGTGGGCTTCAGTAGTTGTGGTATACGGGATTAGTTGCCCCAGGCATGTGGGATCTTCAGAGACCAAGAATGGAACCCATGTCCCCTCCATTGGGAGGCAAATTCTTAACCACTGGAGCACCAGGGAAGTCCATGGGAAAATCTTTTTAAACATAGTGGTCTAGAATCTGTTACAAGTGCAATACAGTTGTCCCTTCATATCCATGAATTCTGCATTCTTGGATTCAAGCAACCTCAAATCAAAAATACATGGAAAAAATTCCATAAAGTTCCAAAAAGCAAGACTTGAATTTGCTGTGTGCTGGTAGTTACATAACATTTAAATTGTATTTACAACTATTTACATAGCATTTGTATTGTTTTCTGGGCTCCAAAATCACTGCAGATGGCGATTGCAGCCATGAAATTAAAAGATGCTTACACCTTGGAAGGAAAGTTTATGACAACCTAGATAGCATATTAAAAAGCAGAGACATTACTTTGCCAACAAAGGTCCATCTAGTCGAGGCTATGGTTTTTCCAGTGGTCATGTATGGATGTGAGAGTTGGACTGTGAAGAGAGCTGAACGCCAAAGAATTGATGCTTTTGAACTGTGGTGTTGGAGAAGACTCTTGAGAGTCCCTTGGACTTCGAGGAGATCCAGCCAGTCCATCCTAAGGGAGATCAGTTGTGGGTGTTCACTGGAAGGACTGATGTTGAAGCTGAAACTCCAATACTTTGGCCACCTGATGCGAAGAGTTGACTCATTGGAAAAGACCCTGATGCTGAGCAGGATTGGGGGGCAGGAGGAGAAGGGGACGACAGAGGATGAGATGGCTGGATGGCATCACTGACTCGATGGACATGAGTTTGGGTAAACTCTGGGAGTTGATGGTGGACAGGGAGGCCTGGTGTGCTGCAGTCCTTGGGGTCGCAAAGAGTCGGACACGACTGAGCGACTGAACTGAACTGTATTGTATTGGCCTCATAAGTAATCTAGAGATGATTTCAAGTATACCAGAGGTCATATGTGAGTTATATGCAAATATTGTGACTTTTTATATAAGGGACTTAAGCATCCTTGGGTCTTGGTATGTGGAGGGTACAAGGGATGATCCTGGAACCAATCCCTTGTGAGTACCAGGGATGATTGTAATTCATTGCATCAGAGTCTGGCCAATATAAAAGTAGAATAAGTGGAAGAATATAAAAGAATAAATGAATCAGTGATCTTTGATTCATTTGCACTGAATTATTAAAAAAATGATATGTGAATAAATTGGTTTTAAGGCATTGAGCAACTAGGCAACAAGAATAGTATCTCTTCAAATTTGCTATTGGTGGTAAAATGCAGTTTTTGTTTTTTTTAATACACTTATGCCTCTCATTTTTAAATTTTGGAGAGATAAATAAACTACCTGAGAAGGCGATATCAGCTCAAATGAAATATTCAAACAATATGAATGTAAACTATAGACTACTATGCATAATCCTTATTTCTTGAGACTTTTTTCAAACTTATTTCTCTCTGGCAGTTACATAGTCTTTTGGTTTATTTTATAAAAATAATGGAGTAAAATAAACATAATATTCTCCATATTTGGGAATTTAATTTTACTAGTGCAACTCTGTACCTTGGGTTTAAAATTTGAAATACTGATATTATAACATGACAATTACAAATATCTTCCTAAGAGTCCTGGTAGAAAGAACTTTCTGGATTTTTGAGCCTATCATACAGCTGCAGGTCATTGTTAGACATATTCTTATTTATCAATAAATATTTTTAGTAAAAAAAAAGTGAGCTCCACTTATTGAGTTTATATTATATGCCATATTCTGTACTAAAGTTTTACATATAGTGAATTTCATTTATTCCTCAATGTATGCCTGTAGAGTGTTATCAACCTCATTTTACAAATGAAGAAATTGAAGTTCAGCAACATTAAATATCATGCCCCAGGTTACACAGCTGTTGAGTCACTTGTCTGAGAATTCAATCCAGGCGTGTTTATGAGGTATGAACCACAGTCTTTGCCTTCTGGATATGTGCCATATTTTGCCTGTGTAGTGAAGGAATTCATTCTTACATGCTTCCTGGTTCAAAGAATATAAAATGGCTTCATTTCGGCATTTAATAACAGGTTGCAGTTTGTGCTTATTAGATGAACCTGCTAATAAAAATGGGGATCAGTTAATCAACAATTTCAGTGTGTACTCTTGTCTGTTGCAAATACATATGGACTGGATGATGTATTTGAGTTAATTTGTGTATGTCATATTATAGAGCTGACATTTTTAAGGATTTATATATATATATATATACACACAGTGTTTCCTTGGGCTTCATACTCTTATTTTTAAATTTTTTTGGGAAAGTTTCTAAATATTTATAAAACTTGAAAGAAAATTACAATAACGTTCTATATAGTCACTGCCTCATATTCAAAATTACTACATTTCACCCTAGCAAATGATTGTTCTGTAGAATGTTCTACAATGTAGACTTGTCTGTTTGGTTCTTTGTGTTTTTTTTTAACTTGTTTTTCCAATTTTTTTATGTCTTTGCCAATATTTAGCGTTGCTAGATGGGGATGTGTATGTTTTGGTATTTTGTTGTTTAGTTTTAACCATTCTAGTCAGTGTAGACTTACAGTGACACCTTATTTTGTTTTTCCTTTAAATTTAGCTCCTGACTGAAAGTGTTGAGCGGTTTTTCATGTGCTAATTGGCCATTTGTAAATCTTTAATGGAGTGTTTCTTTCAGGTGTTTTGCTCTTTTGTTTTATTGGTCGTCTTTTTATTATTGAGTGTAAATGTTCTGTAATATATCCTTGATTGTAGTCCCATGTCAGATTTATGTTTTATAGATAATTTTCTGAGTTTATTGCTTTCCTATTAATTTTCTCAATGTTCTTCTTTTTCTTTACTGAGTAGAACTTTTTGATTTAATGAAGTCTAATATGTGTATATATATATCCCTCTTCCTCTTTTGGTTTGTATTTTCTGTGGCCTACTTAAGAAATTTTGACTACCCTCAAATTATACAGACATTCTGTATGTTTTCCAACAGCTTTCTATTTGCATTTTATGTTTAAATGTATGATCTGAGTTATTTTAGTGTATGAAATGAGATAGAAGCTGAGAGTCTTTTTTTTTTTTCTTTTCCAGTTATGGATATCCAGTTATTCCAGCACATTTACTGAAAAGACTTTCCCACTATCATTTGATTGCTTTTGCATGTTTATCAAATATCAGATGACTAAATAAATGGGAATTTGTTTCTGAGCTTGTTATTCTGTATCAATGATCTATTAGCCATTTTTAATCCCTGTATTACTGATATTATTAGCCTTGATTACTGTAGAATTTTGCTAACTCTTGAAGTCAGATAGTAAGAATCCTCTGACATTGCTATTCCTTACTAAATTGCTTTCAATGTTTTAGACATTACCATGTGAGTTTTACGGGGCTTCCCTGGTGGCGCAGAGGTTAAAGCATGTGCCTGCAATGTGGGAGACCTGGGTTCGATCCCTGGGTCAGGAAGATCCCCTGGAGAAGGAAATGGCAACCCACTCCAGTATTCTTGCCTGGAGAATCCCATGGACGGAGGAGCCTTGTGGGCTACAGTCGTCCACGGGTCGCAAAGAGTCGGACAGGACTGAGCGACTTAACTTCATACTTCACTTCATGTGAGTTTGTAAGCAGCTTGACAGTTGTTCTGGCTGTTTAAATTCCTTTGTATATACATATAATTTTTATAGTCTGCTTGTCAATTTCTACAAAAAAGCTGTAGGGATTTTATGAATGATAATATTGAATCTATGGATTAATTTTGGAGAATAAATATTTTTTAATCCACAAAATGGAATATTGCTCCATCATTTAGAACTTCTTTAATTTATGTTGGCAGTGTTTTGTGATTTTCACTCTCTTGCATAGATCTTCTGCAACTTTTGTTAAATTTATCTCTTAATATTTCATATAGTGATGCTATCATAAATGGAATTGCTTTTAATTTTAATATCATGTTAGGTATTGGTCTATATAAATATAATATTTGACATTGGATATTTATCCTGCTACTTTTAAAGAATCACTTTCTAGTCTAATAGATTTTGGATCAGTTCTTTATGGTTTTTTATGCAGATGATCATGTTGTTCACAATTAATGTTTTTACTTTTTCCTTTCCATATGTCTCATTGCATTATTTTTTCTTAACTGTGATTCACTGAGTAATATTTCTAGCACAAACTTGCATAGAAATGGTAAAAGCAGATGTTCTTGATTTGTTTCCAATCTTAAGGAAAGTATTCAGATTTTCATAATTAAGCAGGTTATTTGCCACTGTCGTTGGTTTTTTAAGAGGCTTAATCAAGGAGGAGTTTATTATTATTGTTTAAACATAAGACTGAAGATATGCTTCTAATTGTATTTATTTGGCTAGTTGACTGTACCAGAGATTTCAGAAATATACATTCATTTTTGCACTTATTTCTCAGAAATCTAAGAGATGCCACAAAAGGATATCAGTACACATATTTTGTATTGTTTTATACTTTTAAATAAATGTGCTGTATCAGGTTTTGGAAATTCTGTTTGGTTACTAAGTTGTTGAGACTTTTTTCTTTTAACCAAAAAAGAGTATTGAATTTTGAGATTGTTCTTAAAAATGTCTATTGATAACATCATATTGGCCTCTTTTTTAGTCACCACAGTTAGTATGATTGATTACATGCTGAATTTCAATTATTAAACCAACCTTGCATTGCTCAGAAAAGTTCCATTTCATCAAGCTGTATCATCATTTTTATATATTGCTGATTTCAATTAGTTAATATTTTGCTAAGGATTTTTTTTTCCATGCAGGTTTATAGGTTTGTAGATTTATTTTCTTAGAATGCCCCTCCCCACTTACTTGTTTTGACATTCTATTAAAGTTGGCTTTATAAGTTGTGAAGTTTTTCCTTCTTTTTTGTTTCCTGAAAGTTCTTTTATGGGATTGGTATTATTTCTTCTGTAATTGTTTAGTAGAATTCTTGAGTGTTAACCATCTGGGACTGGACTTTTATTTATGGGAATATTTCCCTTTAATTCAATTTCAGTTTATTCTTGTATGGCCCTTAAAGACTGTGCCTTTCATGGAATCTGTCCATTTTATCTAAGTTGTCAATTGTATTGTTGTAAAGTTGTTTATATTAATCTCTATTACCCTTAATTTCTATTATAACTGAATGATATTCCTTCTGGCATTTCTTGTTATTGTTAATTTGTGTTTTCTTTCCATATTTCCTGATCATACTGATTTTATGTGTTTATTGATTGTTTTGAACTTTTCAAGGAAGAAGTTTTTTTCTTTCACTGATTTTCTGTATTGCTTTATAATCTTCTATTTCAGATTTCTGTTCTTTATGATTATTTTCCTTTTACTTACTTTCAGTTCAATTTGTTTTTTAAAATTTTCTATTTTTCTTAAAATGGACATTTAGATACTTGGTTTTAACTTTTTTTTTTTTTAATAATAAAGACATTTGAAACTAGATTTCCTCAAAGCACTGCTTTATGTTTTTTCCCCTATACATTTTGTATGTTGTATCTTTCTTATCATTTAGTTAAAAATATTTTCTACTATCCCCTGTTATTTTGTCTTTAACCTGTACACTTCAGTACTTTTTAAATTACTGTGATTTTGTTTTTAAAGGCCAATCACATGGTCTGCCTTTGTGAATGTACCATGTTCATCTGACGAATGTACTTTCAACAATTGTTGCATGCTCTCTTCTATAAATATCAATTAAAAATGAAAGGGTTAAACTGTCATTCAGCTCATCTATGAGCTTATATAATTTTGGTCTAGTTTTCTAAAAACATCTTGACAAATTCTTAAAGATACATGTTAAAATATCCAGTTGCTATTATGTAAATGTCTTTTTCTCCTCTTTTCTGTTCATTTTTGTTTCATATATTTTAAAGATTTCTTATAAGGCCCAAATATCTTTATGGAATGTTGGTATTCCTGGTGAATAAATTCATTTATTATTAGCAAGTGCATCCATGGTAATACTGTTTATCTTGAAGTCTATTTAGAATGCTCAAACTACAGCACAATTTCAGTCATCTCACATGCTAGTAATTTTCAAAATTCTCTAAGCCAGGCTTCAGCGATATATGAACCGGTAATTTCCAGACATTGAAGATGGTTTTAGAAAAGGCAGAGGAACCACATATCAATTGCCAGTATCCGCTGGATCATCGAAAAAGCAAGAGAGTTCCAGAAAAACATCTATTTCTGCTTTCTTGACTATGCCAAAGCCTTTGACTGTGTGGATCACAATAAACTGTGGAAAATTCTGAAAGAGATGGGAATACCAGACCACCTGACCTACCTCGTGAGAAACCTGTATGGTCAGGAAGCAACAGTTCAAACTGGACATGGAACAACAGACTGGTTCCAAATAGGAAAAGGAGTACGTCAAGGCTGTATATTGTCACCCTGCTTATTTAACTTATATGCAGAGTACATCATGAGAAACGCTGGACTGGAAGAAACACAAGCTGGAATCAAGATTGCCGGGAGAAATATCAATAACCTCAGATATGCAGATGACACTACCCTTATGGCAGAAAGTGAAGGAGAACTAAAGAGCCTCTTGAAAGTGAAAGTGGAGAGTGAAAAAGTTGGCTTAAAGCTCAACATTCAGAAAACTAAGATCACGGCATCTGGTCCCATCACTTCATGGCATATAGATGGGAAAACAGTGGAAACAGTGGCTGAATTTATTTATCTGGGCTCCAAAATCAGTGCAGATGGTGATTGCAGCCATGAAATTAAAAGACACTTACTCCTTGGAAGGAAAGTTATGACCAACCTAGACAGTATATTAAAAAACAGAGACATTACTTTGTCAACAAAGGTCCATCTGGCCAATGCTATGGTTTTTCCAGTAGTCATGTATGGATGTGCGAGTTTGACTATAAAGAGGGCTGAAGGGCAGAATTGATGCTTTTGAACTGTGGTGTTGGAGAAGACTCTTGAGAGTCCCTTGGACTGCAAGGAGATCCAACCAGTCCATCCTAAAGGAAACTGGTCCTGGCTATTCATTGGAAGGACTGATGTTGAAGCTGAAACTCCAGTATTTTGACTGCCTGATGAGAAGAGCTGACTCATTTGAAAAGACTCTGATGTTGGGAAAGAGTGACAGCAGGAGAAGAAGGGGATGACAGAGGATGACGTAGTTAGATTGCATCACCAACTAAATGGACATGAGTTTGGGTAAATTCCCGGAGTTGGTGATGGACAGGGAGGCCTGGCATGCTGCGGTTCATGGGGTCACAAAGAGTGGACACGACTGAGCAACTGAACTGAACTGAACTGAACCTGGGTATTAATTAAGAAAGTACTGTTTTCTCTGCATTCAAAGAGAAAACCTTCAAATAAAATCCATAATGGTGACTTCCATTAGTTCACATAAAAATCACATATTAAACATTACTTTTATTATGATTATTATTAAGATATCTCAAGATGAGTGAAGACTTGATGTCTCTGGTTACAATTTTAGAGTTCATATTTGCAAGAATGAGATGAAGATGGCTGGATATGGGTGTTATATATAGGATAGAAAGTCAAATAGGAGACAGTCTCCTATACATAGGGGAAAGTCAAATAAAACAGAAGTATACAAATCCTCCTTACTAAGAGAGATGGAAGTCTACTTCTAAATCCACATGGATTTCTTCCAATTTATAGCATAAAAACATTAAAAAAAGATATGTTAAACAACAAAAGTTGAAAGTTTAAAACAGTTTATTAGCAAAACCCCCAAGGGCAAAATAAGAGTTTTAAAACCTATTACAGAAAAGAAAAAAAGATAATTTTAAAAAGAAATAGTTAATATATAAAACCAATAATACAAATTAGAAAAATTTTAATGATTATCATAATATTAATAAAATGGCTAGTAATATAGTATTGAAGTCTTATGGAAAACACTATAAAATAAATAAACATTATAAAAATTAAGTACAAAAGAATTTAAAGTATTTTGAAATTTTAAAAGACACAAGTTTTTAAAAAGTAGAAACTTTAAGAAATACCCAGCAGAAGTTCTGTTATGTTTTCAACTCTAAGCTTGAAGCCCCTGGTTAAAAAAAAAAAAAAAAAACTAATAGCCCATCAAAGAAGAAAGAAAAAATAACACTGAAATTTGAGCTGGAGCCCAAAACAGTTTTAGTTCTATCCAAGCAAGTAAGTCAATAAAAACAAAAATAATAAACTTCATAGGATTATAATAAAGCTCAAAGACTCTACAATGTAATATTCACAACGTACAGTATATATCTAAAACAGCTCAGCCTACGAAAGACCAAGAAACACAAACTATTCTCAAGAAAATAATGAAGGTCAATGCTCCAATGATCTTGAGGCTGAAATCAGCTGGATTTAATGAAGTCCTTATCACCATGCACAAAGTAAAGAAAATATATTCAAATAAAATCAAAGAATTCTCAGAAAAAAGCAACTACTGAAGATAACTAATAAAATATGGAATTGAAAAGAAAATATTTGAAATAAATAATTCATTGCATAGTACACTGGAGACAATGGAGGAAAGAACAGGAAAATCGGAAGATAAAATAACAGAAGTTATACAATCTGAAAAACAGAAAGAAAAATATTTTTAAACAGAGAGCTTTAAGGACCTCAGGGATGATATCTAAAGGTCTAGTATACATATAAGAGTCTTGAAAGGACTGAAGGACAAACAAGGGGCACAAAATATAACAAGGATTGTTGGCCAAACACTGCACAATTTAGTAAAAGATATAAATTTACCTATTAAAGAAGTTTAGCAAACAATAAGTAGGATATATACACAAAAGAAAAACACAGCTAGGCACATAACAATACAAATTATAAACACAAACCTACAAAGATAAAGTCTTGAAAGCAGATAAAGAAAAAGGACATATTATGTTCAAGTCAGTTTTCATTCCAGTCCCAGAGAAAGGCAATGCCAAAGAATCTTCAAACTACCTTACAATTGCACTCATCTCACATTAGCAAAGTAATGCTCAAAATTCTTCAAGCTAGGCTTCAACAGTACATGAACCAAGAACCTCCAGATGTTCAAGCTGGATTTAGAAAAGGAAGAGGAACCAGAGATCAAACTGCCAACATCTGCTGAATCATAGAAAAAGGAAGAGAATTCCAGAAAAACATCTACTTCTGCTTCATTGATTATGCAAAAGCCTGACTGTGTGGATCACAACAAACTATGGAAAATTCTTAAAGAGATGGGAATACCAGACCACCTGACCTGCCTCCTGAGAAATCTGTATGCAGGTCAAGAAGCAACAGTTAGAACCAGACATGAAACAACAGATTGGTTCCAAATTGGCAAAGGAGTACATCAAAGCTTTATATTGCCACCCTGCTTATTTGACATATATGCAGAGTACATCATGAGAAATGCTAGACTGGATGAAGCACAAGCTGGGATCAAGACTGCAGGGAGAAATATCAATAACCTCGGATATGCATATAACACTATCCTTATGGCAGAAAGTGAAGAGGAACAAGAGCCCCTTGATGAAGAGGAGAGTGAAAGAGGAAAGTGAAAAAGCTGGCTTAAAGCTCAACATTCAAAAAAACTAAGATCATGGCATCCAATCCCATCATTTCATGGCAAATAGATGGGGAAACAATGGAAACAGTGACAGACTTTATTATCTTGGGCTCCAAAATCACTGCAGATGGTGACTGCAGCCTTGAAATTAAAAGATGCTTGCTCCTTGGAAGAAAAGTTATGACCAACCTAGATAGCATATTGAAAAGCAGAGACATTACTTTGCCAATGGCGGTCTGTCTAGTCAAAGATATGGTTTTTCCAGTAGTCATGTATGGTTGTGAGAGTTGGACTATAAAGAAAGCTGAGCACCAAAGAATTGATGCTTTTGAACTGTGGTGTTGGAGAAGACTCTTGAGAGTCCCTTGGAGTCCCAAGGAGGTCCAACCAGTTCATCCTAAAGGAAATCAGTCCTGAATATTCATCTGAAGGACTGATGAAGCTGATACTCCAATACTTTGGCCACTGATGTGAAGAACTGATTCACTGGAAAAGACCCTAATGCTGGGAGAGATTTAAGGTGGGAGGAGAAGGGGAAGACAGAGGATAAGATGGTTGGATGCCATCACTGACTCAATAGACATGAGTTTGAGTAAACTCCGGGAAATGGCGATGGGACAGGGAAGCCTGGCGTGCTGCAGTCCATGGGGTCGCAAAGAGTTGAATGTAACTGAGTGACTTAACTGAACTGATAACTAAATGATGGTGGGGGTAAGGATAGCTTGATCTATGGATTCCAGATTTCTTTTGTTCTTTTTTTTTGTGAAGTGATATAATATTAACTATAATTAGACTACAATATGGGTTGCCAGTCCAGGTTCAATGCACGATACTGGATGCTTGGGGCTAGTGCACTGGGATGACCCAGAGGGATGGTATAGGGAGGGAGGAGGGAGGAGGGTTCAGGGTGGGGAACACATGTATACATGTGGCGGATTCATTTTGATATTTGGCAAAACTAATACAATTATGTAAAGTTTAAAAATAAAAAAAAATAAAAAAAATAAAAAATTAAATGTCTTTCCTTGTCACAGTTTGGTGTTGGTTCAGCCCTACTTATTTTTACTCTTTCTCTTTTGCCCTTTGCTTTTTTTCTCCTCACCATACTTTCCCTCCTAATTTACAATGAATTCCAATAAAGTTTATTTTCATTACTTAATTAATTACCTTTCTGCCATTTTGTTATTTCTCCATGTTGCAGATTCTCCATGTTGTAAAATTAATTGTTTCCCTCCAATTTCAAAGTTCACAATTCTTGACTCTTTTTTTTTTTTTTTTTACTAGACAGCTCTCTCTATGCTTTTGTTTTCATCTCCTCTCAACTTCCATGGATTTTGTGCTACCAATTATACTTGGATTTTTATATTTTCATGCCTCTTCTTATGTTTCTTCCTAAAAGGATTCTGTACTCTCTCTTTGAGAATAGAGACCATATGTTTGTCACTCTGTGTTCATTAATCGGTCCTTTATTGATCGCCTATGGTGTGTCTGTATTGTTCTGAGTATCTAGATGCAAAGATGTAGATCCTGTCTTTGCTTGTGTAGGACACGTACTCTTTCATCCCTCATCTTTACCACTGTCCAGTCCTTAACTTAACACTTTGCAATAAAGAGCAAATTACTGAACTGAATTGCCATCAACTATTTAAGTAGTCTATAATTAGGTGTACCTTCACTTAAAATTTTTTGTCATGCTATGTAGTAAATTTTGATTTAACACAAAATTTGAGCTAAACTAAACTTCCTACTTTATTGAAATTGTAGTATTATTTTATTTTTTTAGCCCATAACTGTCACTGCTTGCAGTCCCTCAGTAGTTATCTTAACCTGGCAATTTAGACAGTTGTAAAGTGTCTTGGTAATTGCTCATCTGTAACAATACTCACAAAGTTCTTAGAACAGTTTTTCATACATTTTAATGTACATATAAATTACCTGAAAATTCTGTCACAGAAGGTTTTGGTTCAGAAAGTTTTGGGTGGGCCTGAGTTTCTGTATAATGGGCTTTAAAATAATGCCTGCTTGTTCAAGAAGTTTCAATAGCAGACTTCTAGAGTATTCTGGGATACTGGGCACAGATAAAGTTTAGAGCAATAAATACTTTCCCATTTGATACAAATAAAAATGTAATTTTATGTAAGTATACAAAGTATTGAAATTTATACTCATCAAGAAGGCAGCATATAGTGCAGGTGAACAGTACTAAATTGAAGATATATACACATGTACTAAATTTTATTTTTCTCTATTTTGCTGAAAATTGGAACCAATTAGGTGATAGATATCAAATAAATGAATACTTTTAACCAAACATTGAAAAATCTGTGATGCATTGAAATTGTGAGCAGTGGCGAGATTAGCTATGTGGATTCTTCAGTCAGGGACAGACTATTTAGCCATTCGGATGTTATCTCATCCCAATTAACAGAGATGTTTTTATTGTGAGTTTGAAATATGAACATAAATGTGGCTGGCAGAGGAAAGAATAAAAGATTTTTCTTTGTGAGAATAGGTAAAAATAGATTGATATAGCTATTAATATTATTCATGTTTAAACAGAATATATACTTAATTAGAGTAAGAGTTAAAGAAATACGATTTCTTGTTTTAACTAGATGTCTTTTAGTCTTTATTAATTACTAAATCCCTTCCTAATCCAACACTGAGATTTTGAAGTCCTGGGGCTTCTGTTACTCCACCAGCAGTTTTTTTTTTTCTTCTTTTTCTCATCTTTTCTTTTTTTGTTTTTTCATCTTTTTTAGTAAAGAGTACCAAGTACTTCCAAAATAGCAGAAAAAGAAAGTTATATAGTGCTGTGAGGGCACTGTTCTCTATTAAATACATTTTGTCTGGACAAAGGATTTTTGTTTTCTGACTTTGTTATTGTTCTCTTAGAAAGCCGTATTTATGTTTTCTCCTTGTCTCTATTTCTTGCTATACTGTGTGTCATGAAGCTTCTTATTTTCTTGCTGTACTGTGAGTTTCATGGAGGTTCTTGTTTATTCCAACATCAATTACAAAGCTTGATTTGGGGTGGACACCAAAGACAATATCTATTGCATTTCAGTGATAATCTAATAAGTATGTACCCACCTTCTCAGCTGATATCCTCCAGGTTTAACTCTTCCAATTAGATATTCCAGAGTTGCAAACAGGAAATAAGATGACTTCAGAAGTCTAGTAATAATTATTTTGTAAGAACCTAGAAAATATTAAAATAAGTAAGCAAATATAAACAAAACCCAAAATCCAAAATTGGAGGGGACTTTCCCCACCTACTTCTCTTGCTTAGAAGCTTTCCTTTATCATATGACAATAGTTTGGTTTACTATTTGCTATTTATTTTACCACTATAATTAGTGATTTTCAATGTTACATTTTTTCCAGCTTTGAGATATGTGAAAAAAATGTGAATGGAAGACAATTTTTAAAATATTAGTTTTTTTATGTTAAGTGCATAGAAAAAAATTCTCAAATTAGTGTAAAGAATAGATATAGTTATACAATTTTTATCAGAAGAAAGTTGGCTTCCCTCTGGTTCATTAATTAAATGCTGAACAATCCTTAAAGACTATTGATTGGAAGTGTTCCAAATGGCTAGCCTACCCCGGGCACCCTCGTGGCATAGGAGAGCCTGGCCTGCTGCAGTCCATGGGGTCGCAAAGAGTTGGATATGTCTTCGTGACTGAACAACAACAACTGCCCAGGGCACCCTTACGCCTTAGTAGAGTCATGGCCCTGTAATAATAAGACAGTGAGTCTGAGTACCCCCAGTTTGCAAGTCCATGACAGATGACACCATTGTATCCTTTCATTAATTCTTGATTTAATAATACCTGTCATGACCTAGACTTTGAGGTTGCCAGACACTTAATGACTTTATATTTTAACTCATACTGTAATAATTTTTCTACAAATATTTTTGCAAGTTGAAACTTTTCCAGTGATAAGTAGTTCATTTCAACAGGAATCAAACTCTATTATCAAGAGTGGATTTCTATTCTTCAGTGTTCAGAAGTGATTATTAATTTTTTAGCCATAAACATTAAGCCTGTCCTTGGCAATTTTCCTAGAGACTTGGGAGGAGAACATCTTATGTCTCAAAATCTCTTAAAGTATATAAATAAATCTCCAGGTCTAAAGTGGGTAATTTCAATGAGATGTGATACCTTTATTCGTGTGTGAACTCTTAAATGACACAAATTAAGTTGGTTTGAGGTTTGTGCCATGTCAAGTCATATATTTAATAAATGCTTCCAGGGAATATGAACTACTACTCTGATGTTACTACAATTCTTGGTTTTTCACAAGAGGGCTATAAGATTTTCTAGCTAATATTTTTTCATGTGCCCACATATGTTTCAAGTATAGTGTGTGTGTGTGTGTTGCCAAATATTTAAGTTTATTCTTTATACTGAAAAAATATGCTGTTTTTGTTTTTTCTATGAAATAAGTCACCTGCAGGAGGGATATTAATAATTTGGTACAGAGTATAAATACTAAGTGTAGAACAACTGGGAAAGAGAAATAGCAAATGCCACACATCACTGAATTTTAATCTACATCCTCTCCTCTGGCAGTACTTATAAGTTCTTACGTGACCTTCACAGAGAGGTTTCATGTTAAAACATTTAGAGGAAGCAGTGAGCAGGTTAGCAGCAGAAGCTAAAATGCACTTCAAGTCTTAGAGCCTACTTATATTTGAGTTGCTGTTTGTTGTAGTTATATAAACTAAAGCTGAATTATACATTAATTACATTATATTTGGTAATTATATATAATTTTATAGACCTTTTACAATTTATGAAGCTTGTGTATAGTATCTCCTTTTTTCCCACAATTAACATGCAAGAAGATATGGATGTTTGTATATATACATTATGTATATGTATAATTATATGTACATATTATATTTATAAAAATAGCCCTATTTACAATGAGAGAATTGACACTTAAGAAGTTCAAACGATTAGCCTGAAGCTTCATAGCTACTAAGGCCTTTACACAACAACTTGGGTACTTAAAATCTTGGTTAAAGCCTACTTAAGTAAATATAGAAGAATTAAGCAATGTGGCAATGAATAGAACAAATCTAATAGCAAATATTTTCTGAGTGCCTACTGTGTGCAAAGCAGTGAGCCTCACTTTCTCTTTGCTTAGTGGCACTTTTTAAACTCCTTGGCTATTTTATAGTTGCATTTTCCATCATTATAAAGGCATGACCCTCTCCTGGGCTTCAAGCCAAATACTGAACAGCATGAGATAATGTGCAAAGGCTTATTCTTATCATCTGATAATTTATAAAAGCAAAATTGCCCATGAGAAAGATTTCTATAAATATGCTTTACATAAAAATAATGTGTAAAATATTTTACTTTTTGAATTAAACCATTTGTTTTCACTTATATTTTAAGATTGTTCATCAATTTGGCCTACTTAGTTGTTACAGAAGCAGACATTCCTAGTGCATGCCGTTCTCCCTGGGAACGCTTGTCACTTTGTAGGAAGCACATTATCTTTTTGAGGCCACCTGGGGATAGTTTATTAATTTGTTGGTTTACCAGTCTCTAATTATCCTGAAATACTTAATGCCATTTCCAAAGGTGCTACATAGAACAGCACTGTAAATCTGATACTTGCTAATTTTCACTTTATGATATCTTTCCATGGGAAATTCTGAATGCGTATCTAGAAGGCAGTCTTGGCTGGGGTTCTTTCTCCTTCACTTATTATTCCCCATTGAAGACAATTTGTTTCCTTTGCTCACTGAAGAGAAGAAATAACACACAAGAGTTATTGGCAGCAAAACAGGAAAATAGCAACATCAGAAACGTGATAATTAGGAGGCCTATAATGGTGCGTATGTGTTGTAAACTGCCAATTAGTCTTGATTATAAGAAATGTAGTTGACTTCAGTTACTGATAATTCCTCTTCCAGAAGATACTGACAACCATCAGTGGTCAGTACAGTTTCTAATTTGGCTTTTCTTTCACTGGACCACTATGGACAAACCTTTTAAGTTCAGAATTATCATCTGGAGACTACAGGGAATGTATAATCCATATATTTGTTTATTCATACATAATATAGAACATATTTATACAGCACTTATTGAATTCATGAAGAAACAGGTGGAACCTATTCCAAGACTTTTAAACTGATAGTTCATAAGTGTGCTTCATGTCCAGAAATAGTGTTTTGATTTCATTTACATCAAATTTATTTCGAACTTTTTTTCCCATCAGCTTCAATAACTCAAAATATAGCCTAAAAAGAGAAAAAATGTAAAATGTAAAATGCATATCTTGTGGTTCAAATGTTCCGATAGTATGAGGACCCTTGAAATCTCTTGACCTCACGTTCATTCTCCACACTAGTCTGCTGCCATTCACAGCCGAAGGTTAAAAAAGACCTGTTTACATCCCAGTTCCCTTGTCTTCTTTTCTCACTCACTCTTCAAACCACTCCAGTCTGGCTTCACATCAACTCTGCACCAAAATACATTTTATCAAATAACATCTTTCAGTCCTCTTTATTGTTGATCTCTCAGCAGCATTTGACCTCACTGGCTACTTCCTTTTTTCCTTATCTTTTCTTCCTATCACTCTCATTTCTTCTTTCAGAATTCCCCGCAGGCTTGTCTCCTCAAATATGGCCATTTAATGTTAGAGTTTCTCAAGACCAATAACTCCTGGATGTAAACAGATGAGGCCCCAATTCTGAACAGCAGGCTCAGAGATTCAACAGCCAGCTTGATATTTCCAGATTGGAGACATCTCATACATGTTTCCAGATTAACATGTCTGTAACTAAATAAAGTATACCTTTCTTCTCCCCTCTCACATACACCACATACACACACACCCCACACATACTACACACACACAGTCCTTCATAGCCAGCCTTCCTCTTGTGTTCTGTCTCACTAAACGGTACACTTCTTCAACCATTGCTTGAGTCAGGAAATAGGAAAATATGCTGGGCATCTGTCTTTTTTCATCTTCTTAGTTATAAATTTTAATTTCCAAATCTTTCTTGATTTACCTATTTCCAGTTCTCATTGTAACAAGCTCAGTTCAAGTGACTTACATTTCTTGCCTGGGTTAAAATCTGCAGTGGTTGATGCTCACTGAACTCTGCATTAATCTAGCCACTGTATTGCAGCCAAAGTGAACTTTTGAAAACAGAGATCTATCATGTCACTGCCTTACTTAAAACTCTATGTTGTTTTAATTTAATGCAATTTAATTATATCTTACAGTTCTTAGGGTAATGATCAAGTGTTTAATATATCCCAAGATGCCCTACGGAACATAATCCCAGCTGCCTTTCCAGCTTTACCATTCGCCACTCCTCTCCTAAGTGTCTTTCAGTGTTCCAGGTTTCTTTCTGTCTCAGGACTTTGGGATACTCCACTCCTTCCATTCTGACAACCTTCTGCACCCACTGAACCCTGTCTCATCTTCCTTCACCCAGTGAATAATGACGTACTCTTTAAAGCTCAGTGAAAATGTTGGTTCCTCAGAAGCCTTCCTGACCATTCAGAATCCTCTTGTTTTAAAGTCTTTTTTGGCTCTCTAGTCTTCTCTGTTGTTGAATCTACCACAATTATTAAACAATGGCTTAACTGACTACTTGTTTTGGCCTTCCCAGGTGGCACCGGGTGGTAAAGAGCCTGCCTGCCCATGCAGGAGACATAAGAGATACGGGTTCAATCCCTGGGTTGGGAAAATCCCCTGGAGGAGGGCGTGACAACCCACTTCAGTATTCTTGCCTGGAGAATCCCCAAGGACAGAGGAGCCTGGCGAGCCAAGTCCACAGTCTCAAAGAGTTGGTCATGATTGAAGTGTCTAAGTATGCACACAACTACTTGTCTGAAGTTTTTCTCACCAGCTATAATATATGCTCCATGGGAGAACAAATTGTATTTATATTGCTCACTGCTGCATAATACTGAAATAGTACCTTGCCATGAAAGCAGTTTTAAGTGTATGTATGTAATGAATGATCAGATGAACAAGTAATAATTTAAAAGATAACTGGCACAAGTAATATTTTAAAAGATAAAACCACTGACGCATGGTAGGAACTTAATAAATGTTTATAAATAAATCAAAGTATATAATTTTTAAAAGGTACTATTTTTGCTTAAATAAAGAATGCTCCTGGAGGGCAGATAGACAACCAGAAGGACTGAGGGTGGGAGTGAGTAGTTCCTAAAAGATTGTTGGAGTGTCAGAAGAAAGAGGAAAGTATCTGAGCTGACCAAACAAAAAACCCAGAAATTTCCATTATGGGTTATGTGGCAGAAGTCAGAAACCTGACCCTGATTACCTCAGATGCTGCTGTTGCATTCAGCCCCAGGATATTGGCAACCTGCTGGAAAGGAGGTGTCAGAGTCAAATGTAAAAGGAGAACCAAATTAGGAGTGGAAAGGCACAAGAAGGAAGTAACAACTGCTACAAATTACTAAATGCCTGTTGCAGGCTGTAAAGATGATTAAGACTGATGCTGCCTCAAGAATACCAAAGTTTTGACTAAGTATTGCATTGTATTCAATTGCCCACCTGGGCTTGGTACTTAATACAAATGAGTGAAGTGGCCTAAGAGGCAAACTGGGGTGACCCCTCCTGAGTTCCAGCCTACTGGTTTATCTGGACCCAGTATTTCCAAGAGAAGCCAAAAAATTCATGATTTAAATGATCTTGCACACTGGGTTTAGCTCATAGGGTACCAGAGTGAGATCTCTGATTTCAACAAAAGACAAGTAGGGACAGTAGATGTGTGTGCTCACTCATATCTGACTCTTTGTGAATCCATGGACTGTGACCCACCAGGCTCCTTTGTCCAAGGGGTTCTCCAAGCAAGAATACTGGAGTGGGATGCCATTTCCTCCTCCAGGGGATCTTCCTGACCCAGGGATTAAACCTGCCTTTCCTGTATCTCCTGCATTGGCAGGCAGATTCTTTACCACTGAGTCACTAACTCCCTAGGACAATAGGAATTAGACTATAATTACCATATGAGGAGTACATATAAAGTATTTATTTAAACAAGTCAGAGATAATTTCCAGCTGAAGAATTAGAAAAGACTTTGTAGAGGAAATCACCTTTGAGTTTATTTTACCAAAATGCTTCAGTTTTGTAGCCTCTATGATAGGAAGGAATGCTGATTCAGTTGTAGGAAATAGTAGGTGCTAAGACATTCAGAATGTGGAGTAGCTCCTCTCAGCCCTCCTGCGCCCGCACAACCGCTGCTCCTTGGACATGGGGTTGCTCCACGTTCAAGGTCAGGAGGGGCGGCGGTGAGGAGATACACTTCATCCATGGTAAGGAGCAGCGGCTGCGCTTTGCTGGAACAGCTGTGAAGAGATACCCCACGTCCAAGGTAAGAGAAACCCAAGTAAGATGGTAGGTGTTGCGAGAGGGCATCAGAAGGCAGAAACACTGAAAACATAATCACAGAAAACTAGTAAATCTAATCACATAGACCACAGCCTTGTCTAACTCAATGAAACTAAGCCATGCCGTGTGGGGCCACCCAAGACGGCTGGGTCATAGTGGAGAGGTCTGACAGAATGTGGTCCACTGGAGAAGGGAATGGCAAACCACTTCAGTATCCTTGCCTTGAGAACCCCATGAACAGCATGAAAAGGCAAAATGATAGGACACTGAAAGAGGAATTCCCCAGGTCAGTAGGTGCCCAATATGCTACTGGAGATCAGTTGAGAAATAACTCCAGAAGAATGAAGGGATGGAGTGAAAGCAAAAACAATACCCAGTTGTGGATGTGACTGGTGATAGAAGCAAGGTCTGATGCTATAAAGAGCAATATTGCATAGGAACGTTAGGTCCATGAATCAAGGCAAATTGGAAGTGGTCAAACAAGAGATGGCAAGAGTGAATGTAGACATTCTAGGAATCAGCGAACTAAAATGAACTGGAATGGCTGAATTTAACTCAGATGACCATTAATCTACTACTATGGGCAGGAATCCCTCAGAAGAAATGGAGTAGCCATCAAAAACGACAAAATGATCTCTGTTCGTTTTCAAGGCAAACCACTCAATATCACAGTAATCCAAGTCTATGCCCCAACCAGTAATGCTGAAGAAGCTGAAGTTGAACGGTCCTATGAAGACCTACAAGACCTTTTAGAACTAACACCCAAAAAAGATGTCCTTTTCATTATAGGGGACTGGAATGCAAAAGTAGGAAGTCAAGAAACACCTGGAGTAACAGGCAAATTTGGTCATGGAATATGGAATGAAGCAGGGCGAAGGCTAATAGAGTTTTGCCAAGAGAACACACAGATCATAGCAAACACCCTTTTCCAACAACACAAGAGAAGACTCTACACATGGACATCACCAGATGGTCAACACCGAAATCAGATTGATTATATTCTTTGCAGCCAAAGATGGAGAAGCTCTATACAGTCAGCAAAAACAAGACCGGGAGCTGACTGTGGCTCTGATCATGAACTCCTTATTACCAAATTCAGACTTAAATTGAAGAAAGTAGGGACAACCACTAGACCATTCAGGTATGACCTAAATCAAATCCCTTATGATTATACAGTGGAAGTGAGAAATAGATTTAAGGGCCCAGATCTGATAGAGTGCCTGATGAACTATGGATGGAGGTTCGTGACATTGTACAGAAGACAGGGATCAAGACCATCCCCATGGAAAAGAAATGCAAAAAAGCAAAATGGCTGTCTGGGATGAAGCTGTGAAAAGAAGAGAAGTGAAAAGCAAAGGAGAAAAGGAAAGATATAAGCATCTGAATGCAGAGTTCCAAAGAACAGCAAGGAAAGATAAGAAAGCCTTCCTCACTGATCAGTGCAAGGAAATAAAGGAAAACAACAGAATGGGAAAGACTAGAGATCTCTTCAAGAAAATTAGAGATACCAAGGGAACATTTTATGCAAACATGGGCTCAATAAAGGACAGAGATGGTAGGGACCTAACAGAAGCAGAAGATATTAAGAAGAGATGGCAAGAATACACAGAACTGTACAAAAAAGATCTTCATGACCCAGATAATCACAATGGTGTGATCACTCACCTAGAGCCAGACATCCTGGAATGTGAAGTCAAGTGGGCCTTAGAAAGCATGACTACAAACAAAGCTAGTGGAGGTGATGAAATTCCAGTTGAGCTATTTCAAATTCTGAAAGATGATGCTGTGAAAGTGCTGCACTCAATATACCAGCAAATTTGGAAAACTCAGCAGTGGCCACAGGCCTGGAAAAGGTCAGTTTTCATTCCAGTCCCAAAGAAAGACAATGCCAAAAAATGCTCAAACTACTGCACAATTGCACTTATCTCACATGCTAGTAAAATAATGCTCAAAATTCTCCAAGCCAGGCTTCAGCAATATGTGAACCGTGAACTTCCAGATGTTCAAGATGGTTTTAGAAAAGGCAAAGGAACCAGAGATCAAATTGCCAACATCCACTGATCATAGAAAAAGCAAGAGAGTTCAAGAAAACATCTATGTCTGCTTTATGGACTATGCCAAAGCCTTTGACGGTGCGGATCACAATAAACTGTGGAAAATTCTGAAAGAGATGGGAATACCAGACCACCTGATCTTCCTCTTGAGAAATCTGTATGCAGGTCAGGAAGCAACAGTTAGAACTGGACATGGAACAACAGTCTGGTTCCAAATAGGAAAAGGAGTACGTCAAGGCTGTATATTGTCACCCTACTTATTTAACTTATATGCAGAGTACATCATGAGAAATGCTGGACTGGAAGAAGCACAAGCTGTAATCAAGATTGCCAAGAGAAATATCAATAAGCTCAGATATGCAGATGACACCACCCTTATAGCAGAAAGTGAAGAGGAACTAAGAAGCCTCATGATAAAAGTGAAAGAGAAGAATGAAAAGGTTGGCTTAAAGCTCAGCTTTCAGAAAACTAAGATCATGGCATCTGGTCCTATCACTTCATGGGAAATAGATGGGGAACAGTGGAAACAGTGTCAGACTTTATTTATTTGGGCTCCAGAATCACTGCAGATGGTGATTGGAGCCATGAAATTAAAAGATGCTTACTCCTTGGAAGGAAAGTTATGACCAACTAGATAGCATATTCAAAAGAGACATCACTTTGTCAACAAAGGTCCATCTAGTCAAGCCTGTGGTTTTTCCAGTAGTCATGTATCTATATGAGTGTTGGATTTGAAGAAAGCTGAGCGCTGAAGAATTGATGCTTTTGAACTGTGGTGTTGGAGAAAACTCTTGAGAGTCCCTTTGACTGCAAGGAGATTCAACCAGTCCATCCTAAAGGAGTTCAGTCCTGGGTGTTCTTTGAAAGGAATGATGCTAAAGCTGAAACTCCAGTACTTTGGCCACCTCTTGTGAAGAGTTGACTCACTGGAAAAGACTCTGATGCTGGGATAGATTGGTGGCGGGAGGAAAAGGGGACGACAGAGGATGAGATGGCTGAATGGCATCAACGACTCCATGGATGTGAGTCTGAGTGAACTCCGGGAGTTGGTGATGGACAGGGAGGCCTGTCATGCAGCAGTTCATGAGGTCGCAAAGAGTTGGACACATCTGAGTGACTGAACTGAACTGAACTGAACTGAAGACCTTCAGATGGGAAATCATAGGTCAAGGCCTGGGACCTCTGAGACCTCATGGGCTGTAGCCCACCAGTCTCCTCTATGCATGGGATTTTTCCAGCAAGAATACTGGAGTGGGTTCAGTTCAGTCACTCAGTTGGTCCGACTCTTTTCAACCCCATGCACTGCAGTGTGCCAGGCTTCCCTGTCCATCACCAACTCCTGGAGTTTACTCAAACGCATGTCCATTGAGTTGGTGATGCCATCCAACTATCTCATCCTCTGTTGTCCCCTTCTCCTCCTGCCCTCAATCTTTCCCAGCATTCAGGTCTTTTCAAATGAGTCAGCTCTTTGCATCAGGTGCTGGTCCCTTCTCCAGGGGATCTTCCCATCCCAGGAATTGAAGGACACCTGTCACATTGCAGGCAGAGTTTTTACTGTCTGAGCCACCAGAGAACCCCTGAGTTACACTTACTTTGGTTTTTTTGGTTGTTTGTTTTTTCTTTTTGGTTTGCTTTTTAGTTTCTTAACTAAAAGCAAATTTATTGTACCTATAGTCAGCAGGAAAAAAAAATTAAAAAAAGAATACTCCAGATAAATATTGAAACCTGGCCAGATTATTAAGTATACATTTTATTATTAAAATGATGTTTGTTATTTTTTGTTTTGGCAAATGAATTTTTCTGTGATTTTAAGACATGCAGTTCAAAGAAGAGAGCATGGAATGCTTGAATGTCAATGTACTAAAGCTGATAGTTACCATTTTATAGCTAGGAAGTTTTTTTGTTATTTTTTTTTTTCCTGTAAGAATCTATACATTTCAGATTTTAACAAAATGGGGTTGAATAAATTTTCTGCAACTCTTATATTTAATTCACTTTGTCAGCATATTATTCCAGATATTTAAAGTAAACTCTCAAGACTTTATTGACAAATTGAGTATCCTCTGCTAAATTATAGCATTTCCTTTAATTATGAATTTAAGCCATATAAACACTAGAAGTAGCTCTAATTGTAACATCATTACCTATAGAAATTAAAAACTTTTCCTGAGTTGCGGCAGGCATCTCAAATATCATTTTAAGTAATCTCTACTTTGAAATTATTAGTAGTTACATTTTGTTACTTAATGCTCTAATAGACACATAAAATGTTACCTTAGAAATTTGATTCATTTAAAATATTGATGACTATATATTGGCTCCTTTGAAATTTTTTAAATGAATTTTGAAACATTATTCTGGGAAGAGGAATTTATCTTTTACCAGATTTCCAAGGATTCCATATTATAAAATGCTAAATGACTACTGCATTATTCTATGTTTTAAGTTTTATCATTCATTACATTTGGAGTTCATTCAGAAAAAATAATTTTTTTCAGAAGGAAACTGCAGTCTTCAAGGGAAGGGTCAAAATTAAAAAAGAATGCAGCAGGTCCTACTTCACATTTAGTTGTTAAAATGTAGGTTTTTTTTCACTGTTTTGTAAATTCCTTGCTTTAACACGTAATATGTTCTTTTCCATCCCTATCTTGTTTTGTATCCAAATTCTAATCATTTCAGGTTGTAACTGAGATTTTGAAGTAGAGCTGAATTCCTGAACACTTGCTACTTCACACTTCTCTGCAGGGAAGTCATTCTTTTGGGCTAAAATTTTCTCTTCCACCATAGGGAATAAATACATGTTTGCTGATGATGAGAAAGAATTAACCTCAGGCTCAGTCTATTCTGGGCTGCTTAAGCCTATGGTTCTGAATGAAAGGAGGCTGCAAGAAGCATTCTTATTATTTTGTCCCACTGAAGGTGGAGGAGTTGGTTGAGGAATCTTTCATGGTTGATAAGGGACCATCAGATACATTCAATTAAAACTTTTAGAAAATGGGGGCACAGCGCCTTTCTGTTTTTAACTAGGATTTGTAGTTGTTTGAACTGAAATTTTCATTTCTTGTGGTCATTATTATCCCCTAATAAGAGATAATATATTTGAATCCTGTGATTGCTACTGAGAATATAGTCATACTCAGTATTTCCACCATGCAATAATGCCTTTAAACAAACTAGCAATAGACTGTTTTATTGAATTTTCTAGGTGATTGTTGATTTGTTTTTGTAAATGTAGACATTTTGTTTCATATTATTTTATTGATGAAATTACTTCTGAATGTATTACATCTTTCCTTACTTTCTTAAAGTGTGTTTGTTGATGTGGTATACACATACACATCCACAGACACACATCTTGCCTGCATTCTAAAAATTATTTTGTTGTGACCATAAGTATTGCATTCTGTTAATTATGATCTACTTCTCCTGAGATTTTCTGATTACCTATAATGAGAGTAAAGTGTTGGTATCTGGAAGGACACTGGCTTGAAGCAACACATCTGGGCTTGATTTCTAGCTCTTTTGTTCAACAGTTTTGTGACCACGGACAATTTATTTACCCACAGTTCAGCTTACTCAACTGTAAAAAGAGGGTATTAATACTACCTCAGTAATCAAATGAAATAGGAGATGTGCATTGAGGGGTGCATATCTGGTACCTAATAAATGGTAGTGACAGTAATAGTGTGTTGTAAAAATTCTGCCTTCAGGACGACTGAATCCTCTGTGCTTTTTTTTCTGTATGAAAGATCTGTTAGAGTGCTCTTCTGTCTACTTTTAGTGGACGTAAAGTATATCTCTAGCATATCTCTGCTGAAAGAGTAATTGTTGTACCTTGTAGTTCCTTCCTTATTATTGCCTTGTTTTTTTCCTTCCTTGCTTTGTAATTTTGGTTCATAATTTTTAGTGTTATGATTTGCAGTGCTTTCATTTCATAGACAGGCTTAGCCAGTGCACATACTTTTTCAGTTTGATCAATGAACTAATGAATTATTCTTGGAAGCATGCGATTATTTTTTTCTCACAAATCCTATTGTCTTTTTGGGTGATTTTATGTTGTTCAGAGACTTTTCTTCTTCTTTTCTGTTTTCTCTCTCTTGAGATGATGGGAACTACCATGGATAAACACATGTAGTTGGGGGCTGCTTTCCTGTGTGGTCCCCTCAGCTCTGCAAGTCATGCATCTGGGGGATGTCACTACTTCTCCTGTCCCTCTCTTGTATCATGCTAGAGCTTTGGGGCATTTGTCAGTCTCCTGTGTTGTGTAACCTCCTCTTCTTGTCCTGCTGATTAAGAGACAAGCCCACAGGTATATAGCTTGCTCCCCCAGGTATATAGCTTGCTCCCCCAGGTATATAGTTCTCCAATCATATGAAATTGTTTTCTCCAAGGCAGAGAGCAGCCATAGGGTGACATTGAGGGGGGCAGGTTGGGTCCTGGTGGGGCTGAGCACAACACATTCTGACACCCTGGTCTTGCTCCTCCACGTCAACAAGCCCATCTCCACTGGATGTTTTCTTACTCATTTTCTCACAATTTTCCTTGAGAGTCTTGCTATCTTCCTGGTATTCTGATGTCATAATTCCATCCTCCTAAGTCCATCAGAAAGATTGTGTTTCTGAAATACGTTCAAATTTCTTTTCTGCAGGGCCCATATTTAGGAATGTTGGAGACAGGAAGTTAATATTAGCTAATAAAAGGTCTTCTTCCCTTTCTTCCCCACCACCCCAAACAAAGTAAAACTCGAATTCAACCTTCAGCTCTAGCTCAGTTAAAACTTACTGTTACAAAAATAAGTTTGACAAATCTTGATGTTTTCAACATTTAGATATTTTAAAGAAAGATTTAAAAACTCATTTTCATCCCATGTGAAGCTTTCACTGCACATTTTTCCTATTACTCTGTCTTTATGAATTTGCATTTTTAAGTCAAATTTTTGCAGTCAAAAATGTGCTTAAATTATAAATAGTATTTCTATATTCATGAATTTTTCTTTTCAATAACAAGCAAAATTCAGGATATCATAGCAGTGTAATAGCAGTTCTAAACGTTTTAGGTAAATATATGCACTTGGGAATTGTACCTCGCGTGAAAGTGTAAGGTTTGTGTGGTAGTACTTTATTGAATTTAAAAAATACTATGAAAAAAATACTGTGGTGTAATTTATTTTTCTCTGAAGCATGAATTGATTGTATTGAGGTGTTTTTCATCTCAAGTTACTCTTAGAAGAATGGATTTGCTTTAAAAACACTACTGTAGTTTAAAAATAAAAATAAATTAAAAAAAAAAACACTACTGTAAATCTAACCTCAGTGTTCAAATGATCCATAATGTGAAGGAGATAAGCATATGGAAGATGTTTCAGTACACAGAACAGAGTTTAGTCATAGGGGAAGATTTGATAGGAATCACATTCAGCTGGAATAGGAATTTACATGTGGAGCAGCGTAGCAAGGTAAATTCTTCACTTAGGGGACCACAATGTAAAGCAGACATACATAGCTTCTGGGTTTGCCTCATTATAATTATGGTGGTGTTTCATCACCATCGACTCCTAGGTTCTATTCTGTGCCTCAGTGTGAAAGAGACCTTTTGTTTATTTGTTTTTTTGTGGGGGTTTTAACTGTTTTTTGTTGTAAGCTGTTTATTTCTTCAGTAATGTTTTATAATTTTGTTAAACAAGCATTTATTCCATGACAAAATCTGGCAAAAGCTGTGTTAGTTTATATGGAGCAACAGAAATGAATAAGGTATGAATCTGCACTATCTCCTAACCCCCTAGGGCAAAGAAACGTATAGACAACTAAATCACAGAGTGGAAGGAGATGAGAACTGTGACATGTGTGCAGAGGAACAGCGATAAATTGAGTGTGGAGAGAAATATATCTGTATTTCATGAAGAGATTCTTGAAAAGGATGTGGGATTTATGGTTGCTAGACCTAGCATTCAATTAATAGCTTATGAATAATATGAATTGTTATTAGATATTTATTTTTGTATTCAATCCTGCTAGATGAAAAATAATAAAAATTTTAAATCTAAAAATTGTGACAGGTATAAAATGTTTATAAGCATACATGTCATATTTGCATTTCTTTTGGGAGCAGTGTAAAGTCATGTCAGAGGAGAGTGACTACCTAAAGGGCTCTTTTAGGGATAACTAACATTTGAGTTAAATGTAGATAATTAGAGTCTGTCATACAGTATGAAGTAAGTCAGAAAGAGAAAAACAAATATCACATGTTAATGCATGTGTATAAACTTTTAAGAAATGATACAGATGAACCTATTTGCAGGGCAGGAATAAAATTGCAGATGTCCAGAACATACTTGTAGACACAGTTGGGGAAAGAGAGGGTGGGATGAAATGAGAGAATAACATTGAAATTTATATACTACTATAGGCTTGCCTGATAGCTCAGTTGGTAGAAAATCCACCTGCAATGCAAGAGACCTCGGTTCGATTCCTAGGTCGGGAAGATCTGCTGGAGAAGGAATAGGCTTTCCACTCCAGTATTCTTGGGCTTCCCTGGTGGCTCAGCTGGTAAAGAATCCCCCTGCAATGTGGGAGACCTGGATTTGATCCCTTGGTTGGGAAGATCCCATGGAGAAGGGAAAGACTATCCATTCCAGTACTCTGGCCTAGAGAATTCCATGGACTGGTATAGTCCATGGGGTTGCAAAGAGTCAGACACAACTGAGAGACTTTCACTTCACTTCACTTTATGTGTAAAATAGATCGCAGGGGGCTCAGATTGGTATTCTGTGATGTAACCTAAAGGAGTGGGATTGGGGGTGGGAGGGAAGCTTAAGAGGGAGGGGATGTATGTATATATATGGCAGATTCATGATGCTGTACAGCAGAAACTAACACAACATTTTACAGCCATTATACTCCAATTAAAAATTATTTTTAAAATTAAAAAATATATACCAGGTGCATAGAAGACTGCCTTTTATGTAGTAGGAACTATAAAAAAAAATAGATAATTACTTCAAAAGACTACAGTTTAAATATAGTTTTCACCAAAAGACTGTGTTTAAATTTTAGATAATCTGTCTGGTCAACAGAAGCATGAGGTTTCAAATTGTTAAACACAGATAAGCATTCCTCAGTTGCCCTTTCTTGCCTATGTTCGCAGTTTCAGACAAAACTGATTGATTAAATCTGATTTTTTTTTTTCTTTCAGAATAAGTCAAATGGATTTTGAATAGCTTAGGAAAGGATACTTATTTTTATTATAGTACTTACTCTTCTGTTAAAGTTCAGCATGTTTTATGGGCTTATCACAGGCATATTTAGAAATCAAACAGAGAAAAGATCTTAACAAAGCCATGTTTCACAGTGTTTGTCTAAAGCTCCCACATAGCTATGAACTCAGCCACTAAAGCTGCTGCCATTTTGTGATGGTGGAACTTTAATAAATTCCTGCCTCTTCTAATTGTTAGGTCTGAGAAGTGTAATAATTGTCTTCATACTAAAAATTGTTAATTGCTCAGTCATGTCCAACTCTTTACAACCCCATGGACTGTAGTCTGCGAAACTCCTTTGTCCATGGAATTCTCCAGGCAAGAATACTGGCATGGGTAGCCATTCCTTTCTCCAACTCAGGAATTGAACCTGGATCTCCTGCTTTGCATGCAGATTCTTTACCATCTGAGCCACCAGGGAAGCCATACTAAAATAAAATATGTACAACATGGTAAATCATGTGGCTAAATCCAGAAAATAAAGCAATGAAGAATATGAGACTAGAGTCATTCCTCAACATTCTCTCTTTAACTTTCCTCAGTACTGCACAATTTTAGCATATTGTACTTATTTCTGTACAGATTTTATAAATCTCTGTTATCTTTTGGAGACATAGCTATCTTTGTGTTCCTTGCAATAGATAACATAGTTCTTCCCTATAAAAGACACTTGGTAACTATTAGACTGAATCACATAAACTGCCCTTTGTCTAGAGTCAGAAATAGGCAGACACTAGTAATATCAAAGAGTTCAATCTAAACTTTTTGTATGAATGAAAAAATTATTCTTCCAACTCATAGTCTATAGACTTTTTATCACATAACCTAGAGCTTTCAGTAGATAATGCACCTTACTGAGCCTTGTCTAAAACATTGCTCTCCAAGCTCTTTTGATCACACAGCCTCATTACTAAAACTTGTTTGAGATGATAAATTCAAATATATATTCTTATGATAATCCATCTAGTTAGATTTTATTACCATACTAAAGTATTCTTGCAATTCTGTGCATCACCTATCAGTTCCCTAGTATATGCATACCCCTTTTTGTAAACACACTCACAGTTGAGCTTTCTGGTTCTCACGGAGAATTACAACTATATTGTAACTGATCTTCAAAGTAAAATTCTGAATAATTCCAACTAAAAATACAACTTCTATGTAATGATGACTTCTAATCAAAGTGGGGGAAGGGATATTTCTCACATACAGGCACATTAATTAAACAATAAAGGGAACCCTTATGCATCCTAGCAGATTCCCCTTTTTGGAATCTATTTTAATTCTATTAAATATGGCCATTTTAAAATTCCAGATCATGTTGTTTTAAATTTGTATCTATTCAGTCTGTCACAAATTGCAATATATTCTACCTAGGATTTATGATTTATAAAGTTGATACTGTCTCATAAAATACCTTGAATACTTTAGTACTCAAATACTTTGAATACTACATTTACTTCTTGAAGATTCTAATGGCATGCATTGTTTAATTCAAATACCTGCAGTCATAACCATATGCTGTTTTTGATGGGAAATCTAAGGAAGGGACAGAGGCTTGAACTGGATGATCTGCTAAATTTGGTGCTTCTGAGTTTCTGAGAAGGCTTTTAGGACTTGAAGGTCACCTTTCTCAATCTATGCAAGCAATAACCACATAAACAAAAGTATTTTTCTATTTGATTTATTTTTTAAAAAAAGCATGGAAAAGGGATGCTGGAGAAAAGTTAGAAAAATTGAGACTCTGATTCTGCCTTTAAACATGTTTCCTTTATTCAGTGTAAAGACTGATATCACTCACCTGTCATTTAACTTGATGCTCTACTCTTGGCAAGGTTTATTCTCCATTAGGCTCAGGGGGTGATATCATCACTGTCCATATGATTAAATGACACTTAGTAATATGGATTTCCCAAATTGTGTAATACCTTCCTACTGTGTCATCACTATCCCCACTTTATAGCCTTAACACAGGCAAATTTGGCTCTAGAATGAAGGGTTCAGATAGATAAATACGAGAAGGGGAGGTTTTAATTTGGCACTGGCATTGTTTAACATTCATAAAAAATTGTTTTACTGCCCAGATGTTGGAAATTTATTAATTATCATATTGGCTCTTGGGCCTGGTTCTTGTAAGAACTATACTAGATGCCAGAAGCTAAATAACCTTTTGTCATTCTGCTGAATAAAGGATTGTTTGTGCTCTCCAGTTGATGAATTATCTCTGTGCCTTGTCGTTATAAAAAGAAACTCATCTTGTTCACTGGCCTGGCAGGAGATGAGAAGGCCCTAGAGAGAGCACAGAGGATTTTTCCTTTCACAAATCGTATGTAGCATGTATGCTGTGGGTACTGTCTGGAAATGAATGTTAAAGAACCCAGGACAAAGCATAGAACTTTCACTGTTACTGATACTTGATACATGATAGATCATTCCAAACTTGCAGGATTAAACATCTGCTTTTGCCCTTACTAAATTATATTAAACTAGAAATCAATTGTAGCATAGACAAAAGCACTTTTGTGTGTGCTTTGGAAGTAGAGGGAAAACTTGAAATTCTACTGAAGCTAAGCTAATACCAATAATTTTATGTTATTGTATCCATTTATGACAGATTTATGGAAACATTTGATATCAAAGAATATCATTGTGTATTAAAGAGAAAAAGCTGTTATTCCTTAAAATCATTATGTTTCCAGTGAATAAAATGGGTGAAAACCTGCAACTGAATAAATTGCTTTGTTTTTTTTTTTTTTAAATTAGGGAATAAACTTTATTTTTTTAGAGCAGTTTTAGGTTCTCAGTAAGGAATGATGCTAAAGCTGAAACTCCAGTACTTTGGCCACCTCATGTGAAGAGTTAACTCATTGGAAAAGACCCTGATGCTGGGAGGGATTGGGGGCAGGAGGAGAAGGGGATGACAGAGGATGAGATGGCTGGATGGCATCACTGACTCGATGGACGTGAGTTTGGGTGAACTCCGGGAGTTGGTGATGGACAGGGAGGCCTGGCGTGCTGCAATTCATGGGGTCGCAAAGAGTTGGACACGACTGAGCGACTGAACTGAACTGAACTGAAAATTGATCACAAAGTGCAGACAGTTCTAATATAGGCTCTGTCTCCACACTGATAGTGAGTGATAGCCTCACCCACTGTCAATATCCCACACTACATGGTACATTTGCTATTATACATGAACCTACACTAACACACCATTATCACTCAAAGTCCATAGTTTATATTAGGATTCACTCATGGTGTTGTGCATCCTATGAGTTTGAACAAATGTGTAATAGACACTTATCTACCGTTACGGTATTATACAGAAGAAACTGAACTCTCTGTGCTCTGCCTTTTCATTCCTTCCTCTCCACTCCCAACCACTGGTTACCACTAATCTTTTTACTTTCCTCACAGTTTTGCCTTTTCCATGTTATTGAAACCTTACAATATGTAGCCTTTTCAGATTGGAATTTTTTCACTTAGTAATATGCATTTAAGTTTCCTGTGGAAGACTATTTTAAGGCTTTATAGCTCATTGCTCCTTGTCTAGGTGGTGGTGCTAGTAGTATTTTTCAGTTACCCAGTCAGGTCCAGCTCTTTGTGACCTCATGGACTGCAGCATGCCAGGCCTCTCTGTCCCTCACCATCTCTTGAAGTTTGCCCAAGTTCATCTCCATTGTATTGGTGATGTCATCCAGCCATCTCATCCTCTGATGCCCTTTTCTCCTTTTGCTCTCAATATTTCCCAGGATCAGGGACTCTTCTAATGAATCAGCTGTTTGCATCAGATGACCAAAATATTGGAGTTTCAACTCCAGCATCAGTCCTTCCAATGAAGGGTTGATTTCTCTTAAGATTGACTGGTTTGGTCTCCTTGCTCTCCGAGGGACTCTCAGGAGTCTCCTCTAGCACCATAGTTCCAAAGCATCAATTCTTCAGCACTCAGCCTTCTTTACTGTCCAGCTCTCACAACCGTATGTGACCACTGGGAAGACCATAGCCTTGACCGTATGGAACATTGTTGGCAGAGTAATGTTTCTGCTTTTCAATGCACTAGCTGGGTTTATCTGGATGTACATTGGTTTATTTTTCTATTCACCTACTGAAGGACATCTTGGTTGCTTCCAAGTTTTGGCAAGTATGAATAAAGCTGCTATAAGCATCCAAATATGGGTTTTTTGTGTGTGTGTGTGGAATAAGGGTTTAGTTCTGGAGGATAAATACTAAGGACCACAACTGTGGATCACACGGTAAGAGTATGTTTTTTTAATGAGAAACTGCCAACTGTATTGCAAACTGTTGGTACCATATTGCTGGCATTCTTACCAGAAATGAATGAGAGTTCCTGTTGTTCAGCATCCTCCCCAGCATTTGGTATTGTCAGTATTTTTAGTTAGACTGTCTAGAAGTTAATCAGTTTTTTATCTTTATAAATTGGATTTGTTGATTTTTCTCTCCTAAGTTTATGTTTACAACTTCTTTCATTCTTTTTCTCTAGTTTTTGTTCTTTTCTTCTACCTACTTGGACTTTATTTGCCTTTTTTTTTTTTTTCTAGTTTCTAAGGGGGAAGCTTAGATTATTGATTTTTAGATCTTTCTTGTTTTTAAATAAATGTGTTCAATGCTATAAATTTCCCTCTAAGTACTGCTTTTACTTCATCCCACAGATTTTGATAAATCATGTTTTTATTTTAGTTCAAATATTTTAAAATTTCTCAAGATTTTTTTCCTTTTGACCCATGTATTATCTACAAATGTATTGTTTAATCTCTGTTATTCAAGTATTTTAGATTTTTCAGCTTCTTTCTGTTTTTAGTTTTTACCTTAATTTCATGGTGGCCTGGGAGCAGACCTTGTACGATTTCTATTTTTCCAATATTGTAGTGTGTGTTTATGGGACAGAATGTTGTCTGCTTTGGTGATGGTGACAAGTAATGTAGGAAAAAAAAAGTTTAACCTGTTGTTAGATATATCAGTCATATATGTCAATTTTATCTAATTAAGTGATGATACTGTTGAGTACACTGTCCTTACTGATTATCTACCTTCTGGATATATTTTTAATAGAGGGATATTATAGTCTACAACTATAATAGTGCCTTTATTTCTCCTTGTAGTTCCATCAATTCTTGCCTTTACTAATTTTGACGCTCTGTTGTTAGGTACATACTCATTAAGAATTGTAAGTCTTCTTGAAGTATTGACCCTTTTATCATATTGCATGTCCCCTCTTTTTCCTTCATCATTTTTCTTGCTCTTCCACTGTTAGCTTGTGGACGTAAATGAAGTAACGAGGAGAGAACAGAGGAGTTATGGCTTAAGTTTCAACTTTTATAGTTACGACTCCTACATCTATACCTCTAGCTTGGGTCAAACTCCATAAGCTACAGACCAGCATATTCAAGTGCTTACTGGACAGCTCCACTGGGAAATATTACAGACATCCTGAACTCAATGTATAGCATACTGACTTCAAAGATTTTCTCTAGTTCTTTTTCTGTGTCCCTTAACCTAGTCAATGATATCGGTTCACTCTAGCCGAGAAATTTGGAATAATTCTTAACTCCTCTTTCTCATCTCCCATATTCAGTCATCAAATTTTGTGTATTTGAACTCCTTAGAATGTCTTGAGTATATTCAGTTTCCTCCATCTATTCAAATTTGTGTTATTTGAATGGAATTGCCATCCTTTTTTGGGCTTCCCTGGTGGCGTCAGTGGTAAAGAAACTGCCTCTCTGTGCAGGAGACATAAGAGACTCAGGTTTGATCCCTGGGTTGGGAAGATCCCCTGGAGGAGGGCGTGGCAACCCACTCTAGTATTCTTGCCTGAAGAATCCCATGGACAGAGGAGCCTGGCAGGTTGCAAAGAGTTGGGCATGACTGAAGCGACTTAACACACATGCATGTTCGCCACCATTATCTTCTAATTGGCTTTCCTCTCTCCAGTCTTTCTACTTTTCCATTCTTTATCAAACTCTTTGTAAATATGGTTGAAGTTTCAGCCACTTTAAACTTCTTTCATAAAGGGCAATTGATCCCTTGTTTGTGTACACTCAGATTGGTTTCCTTGAATGGAACTCACTCTCATGACCAATTCCTTTCTAGTTATCTTACTTATGTAGCTTAAATGTTGATTTCTCTGGAAATCATTTTATGGACATCCAAAGTGTGTGTCCTGGATGGTCTGTAAGTTCCCATATAGTTCTGTAGTGTAAAACTCACTGCAGTGTTTCATTTTAGCCTGATTGGTTGTCCTCCCTTAGACTGCAAGTTCCATAACACTCCTTGCCTTTTTCCCTGTTATGCCTCTGGAATCTAACAAGTGTTTGACATTTAATAGGTAGCTAAAAATATTTTCTTAATGAAGGAATAAAAACTAAGACAGCTGGCAGAAAGCATTATAAATAATAGCAGGGATTTTTGTTTATTTGTTTGCACTTTTGAAGTATTTACCCATGAATATTTCTGTTATTTAAATAGGGAAAGGGGACGCATTTGAAAATGCTTGAAAGGAAAGGAAGGGGGACGAACAGCAGGAGGATGATTCTTAGGAAAGAGGTGGGAAGAAGCATGTTGGAGAGAAGGGATATCTTTTACTGTAAATATTTAAAATAGTTATTTGTTTATCTTCAGGAGCTCATTTATACTTGCTATACAAAATTCAAAAGTACAACAGATTATATAGTGAAAAGATTAATTTCCTGTGTCACATGTCACACAGCCAATCCTTTTCCCCACCCTGGGGATAATCACTGTGATTAGTTTTCTTCTTTTCCTTCTACATACAGTCTGTGTAATCCCAAATATCTATATTTGTTTATATGTATGATTTTTAAATATATTTTAGAGTCAGTAGCATAATATACACTTTTCTGTGCTTTGTTTCTGCTCTTTATCTATCATGTGTTCATCAGCATAACCTTATTCTTTTTAAACTTTCATAGAATTCCATTATATGAAAGTGTCAGATTTTATTTAATGTGTTGCACACTGTGAACAATTAGACTGTGCTCTGTCTTCTATGATGACAAAGAACATTACAATGTATACCTTACATAAGCATCATTTTGCTGACATGACATATAAACACTTAACAGAAATATTTTTAATCTTAAAAAACCTTATAAGGTGCCTTCATTGGAAACTGCATTAGTTATACTCCCACCAACTACATCTTCATTTGCCTTTACAGGCACTGCCACCAAAGCAATTTGCTGCCAGACAATTTTATTTTTGCCAAACTAATGGGTTAAAAAATATCTCATTTTAGTTTAATTTAAATTGCCGCTAATATACCTAAAAATACAGTGTTCTTTTCTATGTTTAAAAGCCATATGTAGTTGATTTTTTTTTTTATGGTAAACAATCCATATGCTTTGCTCATTATTTTCATAGTGGGCTATGAGTCTTGTGATGATTTATTTCAAAGTCATATATCATTATAAATATATATAACATAATTATACTTGAATATTTATAACAGTAACTGTAATAATTATATATGTATGTATTCAGTTCAGTTGCTCAGTCGTGTCTGACTCTTTGTGACCCCATGAACCACAGCACGCCAGGCCTCCCTGTCCATCACCAACTCCCGGAGTTTACCCAAACTCATGTCCATTGAGTTGGTGATGCCATCTAACCATCTCATTCTCTGTCGTCCCCTTCTCCTCCTGCCTCACTCTTTCCCAACATCAGAGTCTTTTCAAATAAGTCAGCTCTTTGCATTTGGTAGGCAAAATATTGGAGTTTCAGCTTCAACATCAGTCCTTCCAATGAACACACAGTACTGATTTCCTTTAAGATGCACTGATTGGATCTCCTTGCAGTCCAAGGGACTCTCAAGAGTCTTCTCCAACACCACAGTTACAAAGCATCAATTCTTCGGCGGTCAGCTTTCTTTATAGTCCAACTCTCACATCCATACATGACTACTGGAAAAACCATAGCCTTGACTAGACGTACCTTTGTTGACAAAGTAATGTCTCTGCTTTTTAATATGCTATCTAGGTTAGTTGTCACAGTCTTTGTAGACTTGGACCTGGGGACTGGAGTCGACAAGAAGAGGCACGCAGGGGACCCAAGTCTGGAGTGAAACAAGGGTGCTTTATTTGTAGAAATGCATGTTTATATATCTTTATACAAGGCAGCTTTAGCCAGTAAAAAAAAATTGAGCAAAACAAAGCCAAGCAAATAACAATCTTCAAAGGGCCAGAAAGCATTCAATATCCTGAGTAAGAGGGGCATAACTGAAAAGGTCACTGAAGGGAGTCACTGAAAGGAATCCAAGCAGGTGCCCTTTTTCATGATCTCAGTCCTGAGAAGTGTGTGCAGCTCAGCTCATTCCTGTTTTCCAGGAACTGATAAGGAATAGAGAGTCCTTGAGAAACAGCCCACAAAGAAGAACATATTGGATCCCTTAAAGTTGAATGTCCCCTGACAGTTGGTCATAACTTTCCTTCCAAGGAGTAAACGTCTTTTAATTTCATGGCTGCAGTCACCATCTGCAGTGATTTTGGAGCCCAAAAAAATAAAGTCTGCCCCTGTTTCCACTGTTTCCCCATCTATGTGCCATGAAGTGATGGGACCAGATGCCTTGATCTTCGTTTTCTGAATGTTGAGCTTTAAGCCAACTTTTTCACTCTCTTCTTTCACTTTCATCAAGAGGCTCTTTAGTTCTTCACTTTCTGCCATAAGGGTGGTGTCATCTGCATATCTGAGGTTATTGATATTCCTCCCAGCAATCTTGATTCCAGCTTGTGCTTCATCCAGCCCAGTGATTCTCATGATGTACTCTGCATATAAGTTATCTTTTATCTTCTGACTTTGCTATGAAGTTGTTTTCCCTTTGGAGAATATTTTACCTGTGTATAGTCAGATTTATCAGTTTTTCTTCTATTGCTTCTGAGTTTTTTGGGATTTGGGAAGGCATTCCTCATTTTAAATTATGTTTTAAAATTTCTGTTTTCTTTGAGTAATTAACTGATTTAAATTTACATCTAAATTTTAAATATAACATAATTTCCTTTGGTTTTAAAATATGAGATTACATCCAGTTTTCTTCAGATAGTTTCCCAGATTTTCATGCTATTTAATGTATTAATATAACACATATTTTCTTCATTGACTTGAAGTCTTATTCTTTTTATGTATGTCAGTGATGATTTGCTCAGTTTTCATATGTGATTTATAGGGTTTTGATTTGATTCAATTTGACTCTTCTTTCTACTTCTCCACTAGATCAAATATTGTTTAATTATTAAAGCCTCATAATATATTTTGATATCTAGTAAAGATAGTTCTTTCTCATTAATCTTTTTTAAACTACCTAGACTTGATTGTTTATTATTCTATCTAGTCTTTAGAATAGTTTGTCTAGCTTTTACAAAACTTCTGTTGAATATTATTATTAAAATATATTAACTTACAGATACTAACAACTTAATAATTTTGTATTCCTTAGCAAGGGCATAGTTTTGTTTTAATCCGTTTTTGGTCCTCAGGGGATTAAAAATTATTTTCATATATAGAATTTAAACTTTTTCTTATATACTTTTCTTATTATTTCTAGATCTTTGACATTTATTGCTATCTGTGTGCGCTCAGTCACTCAGTCATGTCCGACTCTTTGAAGCCCCATGGACTGTAGCCCATCAGCTACAGCTCCTCTGTCCATGGAATTTTCCAGGCGAGAATACTGGAGTGGGTTTCTATTGCCTTCTCCTGGGGGTCTTCCTGACACAGGGATCAAACCCATGTCTACTGCTTTGACAGGCAGATTCTTTACCATGAGTGTCAGCTAGGAAGCCCCATTCTGTTTGATACTACAGTGATAAACATGTGTCATTATACATTTATCAAAAACCCATAGAATGTGTAGCGCCAAGATTCAACCCTAAAGTAAATGATGGCTTTTCAGGGACAATGATTTGTCAGTGAATGTTCATTAATTTTAACCATTATTGTTGCTATTTAAAGGGAATGTTTTCTTTTATTATTCAGCATGACTGGGTTTTGTATGCATGCATGAGAGCTATTGATTTCTACATGTTAATTTTTTACTTAATCATTGATATCTTTTAATTTCCAGATAAAATAATTATAATAATATGAAATGATGTATTTTCACCTCCCTTCCAATTTGTATTTCTTTTCCCTATTTAATTGTGTTGGATAGCACCTCTTTACTTCTGTCAAAAAAATATATGTAAGAGAAAACATCACTGTATTGCTTCTGACATTAATGAAGGTTTTTCTATGGTAAATTTATTAAACTCATATTATGAGTTTATGATTTCACATAAATATAGTTATATTTTAGCATAGTAATAAAATAATTCTTTACACCACTCTTCTTATTAACAATTATAGTCATTATCAACAATGAATTTTAATTTACATAAAATCTAATATACTATAAAGTGTAATATTGCTATATATAATAATGATTTTTTCACTTTAGATCTGTTATTATGGTGAATTATACTAATACATTTCTCAATATTTAGATTTCTTCACATTTCTTGGAAGAAAACATACTTGGTAGTTTAATATGCTGCTGAAATCCATTTGTACTTAGACTGATAGGATGGGAATAGATGGAAAATTATATTGAGATGGGAATGAGCAAATGTGTGTGCTTGATATTAATATCCTTGTTCATTTTACTGAAGTAAGAGGAGTGATACTCTATTTAATTACCAAACATTTAAATCACATGCTAGGAGCAAGGATTGTGCTTAACACTGGGATTAAAAAGATGGGTAGGAGATTATTCCTATCTTCAAAGACCGGAACATAGATGAGTGAGTCAGAAAAACATTCAGCAAATTACAATGCACTGTTAATGCTCTTGCAGTTGTAGCAGTCACGGAAATTCAGGGACCAGGACAGTCTGAAATGTTTGGGATTGTTGGGGAAGGCATCGCAGGTGGTGACACGTCTTCTGGTTTAGGACATGTTTAAAGTTTGTTATGGGAAGTGGAAAGAAAGAAACACGGGGTGGCATGTAGGATATCCTCATTTCATGGTGATGTGCTGGAGACCGAGGTTTGATGTGAGAGATACTTGCAGCAGCGACAGGGTATGGTTTGCTAGGAAACAAAACAAAGATGGCTTCAGGTAGCCTGTACCTAGAAGGAAGTGCCAACTTGAATTTAAAACATATGTTTTTATAGAACAAAGTTTAAAAGTAGAATTATTTTATAAGGGCTGAAAGGAAACTTGGGACTTATTTCATTTATATGGCTACCGTGGTTGATAGCATTCTTTTCTAACCTGAAAGATGGTACTTAAAGCAACCAGGTGTAACCAGGTGGTCAATATACATAAGAAATCAAAGTGTACAAGAGTCTAGTGAGGTTCTGGGCACAATGAACATTTCTCCCAAAACGGGATAAGAGTGATTCCACTATGTAAAGAGAGAGGCATTGGGAATCAACACATTCTGATACTGTGAGACAAAGGAAGAAATCAGATGAGACTGTGTAGCTAATACTTTACAAATACTTGCTGACTGTATGCCAGACATTCCATGTGTAATATCCCCTAATCTCCAAGCAATCCTGAGAGATAATTTCATAAGTGAAGGATCAGACACACTGGGCCTCCCAGGTGGCTCAGTGGTAAAGAATCCACCTGCCAATGCTGGGCATGTGGGTTAAATCCCTGAATTGGGAAGATCCCCTGGGGAAAGAAATGGCAACCCACTCCAATATTCTTGCCTGGGAAATCCCTTGTACAGAGGAGTCTGGCATGCTATAGTCCCTAGGATTGCAAAAGAGTTGGAGACAGCTTTGTTGCTAAACAATAGACACAGTACACAATGTGCTTAAGTAACAAGGTTAGTAAGTGACAGAGTCAGGATTAGAACCCATATCTGGCTGGTTTTGGAGTATAGTGAGACACCTCACAAACCTGAAGAGATGGATGCCTTGAGATATCACACAAGTCCTGGGCATGTCCATACCCTGTGGGGCTTATGTGAAGCATGAGATCAGCGTGGAGACATGAGTAAGACCTTCCTGTGGGGCTTATGTGAAGCATGAGATCAGCGTGGAGACATGAGTAAGACCTTCCTGTGGGGGGCTAACCTTCTGTCTCTACCAACTGCCTTTGTAAGATCCCAGTTCTCCTTGTGGCTACTATACACCTACAAGTATTGAACACCCACATGTAGCAGTGACTCTACACAAGGGTGATAAAGCCTAGATTTGGCACTGTGCTTGTAGTGTGATCTCTTGTTCTTCACTAATTTTTAAGATGAATTCTCTACCCCTTTTCTGATCTCTGAGTTATACCTGCTGTCATAGAAAGTTTGACCTCTATATATTACATACAAAATCCCATACATTGGAACTTATTTCCAGAGCTTCCCAGTTCACTTATTATGAGCCTAATAATAATAATAATAATAATAGTGCTTATATAGCACTTATCATTTACTTGACACTATTATAAGACCCTTACATATTTTAACTTATTTAATGCTCCCAGCAATGCTCTGAGGTAGGAACAGTAGCTTCTCAAGTGCATGCTACAGCCTCAAGACACAGCTCAGTCTTGTCCTTGAGATGGGGTAGTCTCTTTGGTTCTGGTGATAGGTTTCACTAGCCTTGTAGTCCACCAGTGTCACCTGTGGTGGATGTGTTTTAAATATAAAAACACTTTCAGAGCTGTAAAGGCCGTGTCAGTCTGTGCTGGTCTTACTTATTGACTTATGATTATCACAAATAAATATTTTCATGATAAAAAAAAGAATTAAGCTACAGAGCTTCTCATGGCAGCGCATGATTTGGGCTCAGATCTTAACAATTAAATTAATTTGTTAAACACTTTCTGTGTTCTGAGATGCAGTAGGTGCTTTGTTTGCATTGTTAGCTTTAATTCTCACAGTACTCTGTGAGATAGGTTATTATCCCCATTTGATAAATGAAGACTGTGCACATCATAGAGGATAAAGAAGTTGCTAGTAGGTAGTGAGTGAATCTGGAGTAATTTAAGCATAGGCCTGTTTTGCCTCTAAAGCCAAACTGTTGCCTTCCATCCATGTATGGAGTGTACCCATCATTCTGAACTAGCTCAATTCATCCACACTGGGTAGTGAAGGGGAAGGAATAATGGACACTGCTGGGTTTGATGTGCTGTCATACTGGATAATAAAGAGAGACAGTAGGGGGAATGAATGGAACAGAAGCTAAACTCACTTAAGGAAGAAATCTCTTTTGGGCGGTAGCAGATACGCAATATCTCATACACAAAATCTATTTGTGAAGGTAATTTCCAGAAGTGAGCTTAGTTGGACTTCTTTCAGATGTTAGAACAAACTCCGAATTTCATCATCGGTTCTTACTGTAGCACTTTTGACTGAGAGCTGCTGCTGTTGGTCTTTTATCAGCAGAGAAAACATTACTGAGTTAATTGTCACTTAAGATATTAATCTGCTGGTTCTTTAATTTCTCACCTTTCTACTTGTAAATCTGGTTTGATGCTAAGTAAATGCTGTTCTTTTGCTACATTTCTGAAGATAGAGTCTAAATAATTACTTCATAGACTATTTCTTTACACTTCATCACTTTTCTTTTGTCAGTTGCTTAGTATATAATTATATTTAAAATATTCTTTGATTTAGTTGAAATTCTTCTCACTGCTTGATGTTCTTTTTTAAAAATTAAGCTTCTTGAAATATTTTTGATTGTCTTGGGTTTTGCTTTAATTGACATAACCTTCCAGTTTTCCAGCTGTTTTGAACCTTTCAAAATCTTTTTTTCTTTTTTTCCTTCCCAAATCCTTGTTATTGTTTTGGTATTGTGACCTATATAGCTCTTCAGTTTTAACATATACTATTAGCCTATTCAAAAAATTATATGCTAATATATTGTGACACTTAATTTTCTAAAAACGACACGTATTTCATACATTTTGTGTTTAAGCATATAAACTAAAGAATTTTTGGATTTTGTCTTCGTCATTTTTATGTTGCTATTATTTTTCCAAACACCTTAGTGTCAGGACATGTGTGGGAAAATGGGTGAAAATATATAGAAATATAGTAGTGCTTGAAGACCTTGTTTTTTCAAGAATTTTGAAACTTGGGATAAACAGAAGAGGATATAGGCAAAATATCATGGTCATGGGTATTGCAAAATCTTTTCTGGAATTTCCTATTGTTGCTTATTCTATAGGATGGTTAATAGTGCAAGTATTTATAGTATTCAGTTTTATGAAAAAAATCAATTATCGTCTTTAAATTTTTCTTCATTCTTAAGTTATTCTAGTTTACATGATGGAGTTGGTTTGATTCTTTTTTATTTTTCCTAAAATTTTATTCATTTTTACCAGTATGAAAAAAATACATACACATTACTATAGAAATCATGTTATTAGCCAGTCAAGTTCTCATTTGCTTTATCCTAGCTAAATTTCAAGCTACCTATGAATCCCATGCCTTCTTTCATTCAGAATCAAGGTAACCAATTATTTAAACATGTAATTCTCAACAGATCAAAGATCTTACCTTTGATTGGCAGCCAGTCTAAGCTCTACCTTACATTTATTCCTCTAAGCCTCCAAATAGGATATTTGATCCTCATCTAAGTCCACTGCTCTTTTTTGCCCTCATGCCACTCATCTCCTTATAAAATCCTGCATTTTATTATTAGCTTCACACAGACCTGCAAATGGCTGTTTTCTCTTATTAAGTTTCCCTGGGCTCTTCAACTAAAATGGAGCTCTAGTTCATAGAAATGCTTTTCTCCTCTAACTATTACTATATCCTTTCACTTATTGCTTCAATTTCCTCCTCACTAGATTTCTTTTGAATTTCCTTTAATTTAGTCCCTTAACTCATGAATCCACTAAAGCTACACTTTCAGATGTCACTAATAATCATTTCTTGTTAAAAACCCGAAGCTTTCACTCTGTTGTTGGATTTCTTTCACTCTTGATTACGTTAGACACATTTAAAAACACTCTTTCTTGCTTATATATTTTTCTCAGCTCTAAAACCCTATGAGCTGTAGATGTTTGATCTTTCAGATATGTATTTCAAACTTTTTTTTTTTAAATGTCATTTGTATTATTTGGTCTCTTGAGGACCAACTGTGGATATTTCAAGGTATAACACTTCTATTTTCAGGAACTGGCCAAGTGAAGGATAACTGGAACTGCATTTACATTCCTAATTTTTTTTGCTTTTTTATTCAGTTTTCACACTGTTCAGAGGACATATCCACTGGGATAAACCATTGCAATCTTAAAGCAAACCAGAATTTACCAACTGTTTCCTATTTCTAACCCATTTGTCTTCCTGTGTTTCTTGAAGGAATTTTAGTGATTAATTAGATACTATATATTGTCTGTATCATCATAATAAGTGAAATCTGCTCTGAAATAGTAGTCACTAGCCATGATTGGCTATTGAGCACTGGAAATGTGACTGGTGATTAATTTCACCTGTTTCTTTTTCATTTTTAGATGCAAATGATATATTTTGTATTTGTAGGACTAAATATTAATGAAATCAAATTCACCTGTTTATTTTGGCATTTATATTACTTATTTTTAAAGATTTTATTTATTTCCTTGACTGCACTGAATCTTCATGTTGCCTGCAGGCTTTCTCTAGTTGTGGTGAATAGGGGCTACTCCTCACTGGGGCGTGTGGACTTCTTATTGTGGTGGCTTCACTTGTTGCACAGCGTGGGCTCTAGGCATATAGGCTTCAATAGTTGCAGCTCCTGGGATCTAGAGCATGACTCAATAGTTGTGGCACATGGGCTTAGTTGCTGCATGGCATGAGCCATCTTCCTGGTTTAGGGATTGAACCCATGTCCATTGCACTGGCCAGCAGATTCTTAACCACTAGACCATCAAAGAAGCCCTCTTTTGGCATTTTTAAATGTAGCTACTAGAAAACTTAAAATTACATATGTAGGTTATATTTTATTTTATTAGGTAGTTCTGAGATAGGTTATGTTATGGTTACAACCCCCAAATCTTAATGACTCACAGCTACAAAGGTTTAATTCTCACTCATGCTCCATGTCTATTGCAGTTTAACTTAAACTCATTTTCTAAACCCCTCATTTTATAATCTAAATTCATGGAACAGCTACTGTCTCAAATTTGGCCAGTCAGTGGGACAGAGGGAAAGAGAAGTCCATGGGTTTTGAATGAATAATGAAATGCTTTAGCCTGGAAGTGACTCACTTGACACCTCTATTCCTGATTCATTGATCAGCAAAGTTTGCATGGGCCAACACAGCTATAAGATCAGGAAGTACAGCACTACTATGTCCAGAAGATAGAGAACCAAAGTCATATGACAAATAGCATTAATATACTCTACAGTCTTTTGGAAAATCCTTTGTGATTACTTTTCTCCATTGATTATAATCTCTTTAATGTGAAAAAGGCCTCAGTTGTCTATTTTCCCTTAGTTGGCTATTTGCAAATGCTGTTTTGGCAATCATTGTTTTTTATAGAATAATGGAAATAGTTATATAATCTTTAGCAGTACTTTGAATTACTTTCAGTTTCTGATTAGAATTTACTCATTATTGGGCAAGTCACACACAACTGTTATAGTTCAAATTAAATATGTATTAGAAAATTTAGAAAAGAAAATATGGCGATTTTTACTTATCTTCTTTGTTTATAGATTATTGTACTCATGATTTTTTTCCATGTTAAAGGACTATACACACACACACACACACATATATTTTTCATAGTTCTGTGTTTCCAGAGATGTGTTTCCAGTTTAGCAGAGGCTTCATAGCAATTAACACATTTTCATGAGTTGTAATCATTAGAATAACAGAAAATATTGGATTATTTGTTACCCCATGAGCATGGGGACAACCATTTTTTCTATGAGACATTGCTGGTCTTGGCATTACCTGGTTCTTCTGGAAAATAAAGCCTGTAATTTTATTTATCTAAGTTCACCTTATGCTTTTTTTTTCAGAGAGTTGATGTGTTTGAAAGTTATAGATAAACTCAGATAAAGGTAAAAAAAATAAAAATAAAATCCTGTATGAGATGCTCACTCTCCATGAAAGTGATTAAACTGTATTTTTGGCACAATCACCAAAGAAAAATCCCATAATATGCAATTATGTAAAAAGGTATAGGATGATAGTTAGAATATCACAGGCTGTGGAACAGACTTTTAGCCAAGAAGCATCTCCATGTCATCATTTGCTAACTGACCTTAGTTAAAGTACTTAAGCTTATTAAGCCTCATCTGCTCTGGAAAATGGGGGTAGTTCTTACCTTGTAGGACTGTTATATGTCTAATCAACTTCTGGCATGTATTAATTCCCCAGTAAATGCTAGCTGTTATGATAAGATCTATAATGTAACGTCATATCCTAATTGGTGACAACATAAAGAGCATATTACTTTTCACAGATAGATTCCTTATATAGAAGTGTTCTCATTAATAGTTTCTTCTTGAGAGCTTTTTCATTTTATTTTGAAATTGTGTAATGTGTTCCAATTTGTCTTTTGACCCTGAGTCTTATTGTATCTTTACTATGTGTTCTCAAACACCTTAGGTAACCCTTCATTTAAACCACTGGAGGCATTTCTTCAAGTTGTCACCACAGCTGGGTCTCTGACTTTGATCATTTCTTTCCACATCTTCCCCTACTTTGCTTATGCCACTTTCTTGGCATTTATTACATATGCCCTTTTACTATAGTCTTATGTATAAGAGTTATTGCTCTATAAATTTTAGGCTTTTAAGGGAGGGAACTTTCACACTAGGAATCAATTAAAAGTAAATGGAAAATACGTTCTGTACTAAGATCTTCAATGCCTATATCTCAATTTAAATCTCTGAAGGATGCAAAAAGGCAGATACTATGTTATTCCTGTTTTATAGATAAGGGAAATTGAGGCTAAAACAGTTAGTTGTTGTTGTTGAGTCACTAGGTCATGTCTGCCTCTTTGCAACCCCACGGAGAGTAGCACACCAGGCTTCTCTGTCCTGCACTATCTCCTGGAGTTTGCTCAAATTCATGTCCATCGAGTCGATGATGCCATCCAACCATCTCATTCTCTGCTACTGTTTTCTTTGACTTCAATCTTTCCCAGCATCAGGATCTTTTCCAGTGACCTGACTCTTCCATTAGGTGGCCAAAGTATTGGAGCTTTAGCTTCAGCATCAGTTCTTTCTGTGAATATTCAGGATTGATTTCCTTTAGGATTGCCTAGTTTGATCTCCTTGCTGTCCAAGGGACTCTCAAGAATCTTCTCCAGCACCACAATTTGAAAGCATCAATTCTTTGTTGTTCAGCTTTCTTTATGTTCCAACTCTCACATCCATACATGACTACTGGAAAAACCATAGTTTTGACTACATGGACCTTTGTCGGTAAAGTGGTGTCTCTGCTCTTTAATATGCTGTCTAGGTTTGTCATAGCTTTTCTTTCAAGGACCAAGCATCTTTTAATTTCATGGCTGTAGTCATCATCTGCAGTGATTTTGGAGCCCAAGAAAATAAAATATGTTACTACTTCTACTTTTTCCCCTTCTGTTTGCCATGAATTGGTGGGACCAGATACCATGATCTTAGTATTTCAAACGTTGAGTTTCAAGCCAGCTTTTTCACTCTGCTCTTTCACCTCAATAGTAGTACCACAAGACAGTAAGTACCCATGGCAGTACCAATAGGAAGGATTCAAAGCCAAGTGGGCCTCTATCTACAAGTTCTAAACCACTACCCACATGTCCTGTCCCACCTCTGCTCAACTCCTGTGGACCTCTTCACCCCAGTAACACTCAGCATACTGTCTTGATTCATGCTTTTAATTGATTAATAATTAAATCAAAATGTTCTTAACCATTATTACTTTTAATAGTAGTCAACTCATGTTATTCATGAAAACTGAAGGGATCAAAAACATCAGTAACTTAAGAACCACAGAAAATAATACCTTTCTTTCCATTATGTTAGATAAAGAAGACCAATCATAGAACATGCTGAGAGGGCCTGTTTAAACTAGGTAGGAGCTAACTTCTAAGCTTCAGGGCCACAGTTTCAAGCTTCCTTCTTGGTGCATGGCCTGTCTACACTATAGATAACATTTCCTCTTCTGTCTCTTTATTATCTATATTATCTATATCTATATCTTTATTATTTATATGTGTTTATCCTATGTTTGAGGTAGCTCATAAAAGTACATACAATTTAATAGAATAACAATGAAAAGATGGAAAAAGAAAAATGGAATAAAGGAAACTAAGGGTAAAAAAACAGATGCCAGGAATATGGTTTGTTTCACAAGGACACATCAAAAGACCCTGGGCAGTTAGTGGGAAAAGACTGAAAATTTGTTGCTAATCTTCTTTGTACGAAGCCAAGTAGAAATGTAATCAAATGTGAGGTTTAGTGTTCCTAATATGGAAAAAGACTGCTTGCTCAGGGGGAATTTAACATATGCAGGCATGTTTTGGTGTTGTGTAAAGTATCGTTTATTAAATACAACATTACTTTTTCTATGGCAACTTGATAAGTTTTGCTTTGTGTCACAGCAGTGAAACATAACTCACTTATTAAATGTGTATTGTGTATTCTGTCTTTTCACTAAATGCCCATCTTACTCTCTGCTACATTTAGACATCAGGCGCTAAGTGACAGGACTGAGGAAAGAACCTGCAGTATTAAAATACTTTGTAAAATGCAGGGGTAAGATGTAAGTAAGATTGTACTTAGTCTACCAAAAAGATCAGACTCCAAAACTGGAGTGAGATGGTCGAACCAGACAAAACAGTGACCACAGATGTTGACTCCCTTTTGATGATGATGATAAGACCTGTTTTCAGGATGATTTTATACATTTTTCATACTTGCTCATACTTCAGTGTGGTTTCTTTAGCATCCATTGCTAGCTTTTGGTTTTCTGTTGTCAAAATAAGAAGGAAAAACAGAAGGTTAACTGAATATGGCACTTTTTATTCCCCAAAAAGGCATGAGATTTGAATATAGCCAAGGAAGTGGACAGATGAGTTTTGACACAACTGAGAATACATTCACAGTCATCAGGTCAGCTGTCCTGATCTGAAACTTATTTGATTTACAGAGTCATGTGGCAAAAGCAAAGCACTGTGACTAGGCAGCAGAAGGGGCTTGGAAAATACAAACCAAGCTGCCTCTTGGAGTGATCTTTTTGAGTGGTGTTGGGGCCTCTGGAAATTTTACTTGGCAAATCCCTTTCTCTCAGGTCCCCCTCTTCCTCTCCTGCATGCATCTGTGGGGATGGGAAGATGGCCATTGGTCCAGCTGATGTCTCAACCAGTCACTGAGCTCTTCTGAGAGGTGATCAAGAATGACTCTCTCATTCCCACTCTCTCTTAATCCCAGTCAATTTTTGAGACGGTTAGTCTTCCCTGATAATGAGGATTTAATAATATTTTACTTGTTGTTTTTGCTTCCTTCCAGTTTCCATTCCCATTACTTTTTTCACTGAAAGAGTTAATCACTCATCAACACCTAAAGATAAAGTAGACAATCTTTTGAACTTTAATATGTAAATAATAAAACATTAAGGCAGTATTCTCAAATTGTGTCTAAGGGCTACCAATATCAGAATTTCTTCATGTATTGGTTAAATGCAAATTTATGATCCCCACTCCAGACTCATTGAAGTTTAAAAAAACAGTACTTTATGTAAACTAACATAGCAAAAAAGTAGTTCGTTCTTACTTTTCATGGTTTAAATTATTTTAAAGTATAATAATGCTTAGCTTCCCAGGTGGTGCTAGTGGTAAAGAACCTGCTTGCCAATGTAGGAGACAAAAGAGATGTGGGTTTCCTCCCTGGATCAGGAAGATCCTCTAGAGGAGGGCATGACAGCCCACTCCAGTATTCTTGCCTGGAACTCCCAGCTGCTGTCCATAGCGTTGCAAAGAATTGAACACGGCTGAAGTGACTTAGCCTGCATGCATTCATAATAATGCTATCTATCTTTCCATTAGTTGTCATACTAACTCCTACAGGTACTGTGTTTGTTAACTGGTGTCCCACAAAGAATTAAACCCTAATGACTTAAGGCATCTACTATATGTAATGACCTTTTCTATTGTGCCTCTAGAATGATACTAGTTATGTACAAACTTCAGAGATGAAGAAAATTCCTTTTCCATATTTTGAGGCTCAGAGGAGGATCCTTATTGAGAAGTAGAATTAAAATCATTTTATTGAGTTTATAAATTTGGCATTCTTATCCATTAACACAGAGATGATGTTTAGGGCAAATTAAAAATTGAAACATAAAAATTGTCTTTTGATGTTTCAAAAGACAATTGATATTGATAATCGTCTGTTTCAAAAGACAATTGATATTGATAATTGTCTGTTTCAAAAGACAATTGATATTGATATTATTGATATGTATATTGATATATATCAATATATAATTATATTGATATTGATAATTGTTTCAAAAGACAATTGATATTGTTTAGGGCAAATTAAAAATTAGAAGATAAAAATTGTCTTTTGATGTTTCAAAATGTCTTATTATCAAAGTAGATCGTGCACACGTTGGGAAAAAATTTCAAGTAGCATTCTTCTGTTAATGTTTGCTGCAGTGAAAAGCAACTCCAAAATTACAGTGGCTCATAATAGCAAAGGCTTGCTTCTAGTCCATACTGTGCATCTATTGCAAATTGTCTGGGGGCTATCTCTGAAATGTGTATTCTCATTCTGGGACTCAGGCTGATGATTAGCCCCTGGAGTTTCTGACTAATGTTACAAAGAAAAAGGGAGAGGGTGGTGGATTATGCCCTGGTTCTTAAGGTTTCTACCTGGAAGTGACACATGTCACTTTCACTCAGCTCCATTGTCAGGAAGTTCAGTCCTGCCATATTCTCAGGGGGCAGAGACTGGGAATATTTGGTGAATAGCACTAGTGATTACAACTTTATTGAAAAGCAAGTTTATTTTTAAACTCTTCCTCCTCCCTGGTTCTGTCCCCAAGTGACAACCACTTCTGTTTCTGTGTTTACTTTTTCTGATGTGTATTGATATCTCTTTATTTTTTTAAATCCACCTATACATAGTGTATTGATTTCCTGCAATGAAAGGAGAGTTTAATTTATTTACCCCATCAGCCTTCCTTCTGCTCCCTGCCCTTGACCTGTCCCCCAGCTATCTAGTAAGAAGAGGGTATACAAAGAAAGATGAATATATGATGTCAAGGAAAGAGTGGGCTTAACTTAGAAGCACAATCAAATGCTGTCCTACTATGATATCCATACTGCTGGCTTAGAAAACAGTAGAACAGGTTTTGGTCGGAAGACTGGGGAATAGGGGGAGTCTATAAAATATAAAGAATGATCAACTACCTGTGCAAAAATAAGAATATGGTAAAGGGATTTGGTAGAGAAATGAAAAAGCATAATTCATTCTAAATGACACAAAAAAGCATTTTCCTTCTAGAAAAATAAGGGCGGCGGCTGCTGCTGCTGCTGCTAAGTCGCTTCAGTCGTGTCCGACTCTGTGCAACACCACAGACGGCAGCCCACCAGGCTCCTCCGTCCCTGGGATTCTCCAGGCAAGAACACTGGAGTGGGTTGCCATTTCCTTCTCCAATGCATGAAAGTGAAAAGTGAAAGAGAAGTCACTCAGTCGTGTCCGACTCTTAGCGACCCCATGGACTGCAGCCCACCAGGCTCCTCCGTCCATGGGATTTTCCAGGCAAGAGAACTGGAGTGGGTTGCCATTGCCTTCTCCGAATATAAGGGCTAGTGGGTTTATAAGAGATGAAATATAATCCTAGTATATGATTCAAGGTTGCAACCGACTACACTTGGCAGCAGCAACATCACAGTAATAATAATTACTAGGTATGAGAGTTTGGAACTAATCAAAGTACATAAATATAGAAGTAAATTTAAGGCTGTCAAAACTTGGGTAGAGCAAGGGAGAGGATGAGGTGTGGGTGGGAGCATTAATGTCCTTTCCCATTCTGCATAATTGGGAGTCAATGCGTTGTTTGTGATTCCTGACATTTGAAGTGAAGGTTTAGCTACACTGTTTGAAATTGCAAAAGTATTAATGAAGGGACTGAGGATAATGATTTAATTATATGTATATTGAAAGATTAACTTCCTGAGAAAGGAAGTAAGAGTGGTAAATTTTCTGATACTTTGCATCTCTAAAAATGGCTTTATTCTACCCTTATAGTCAACCACTAGTTTCATTTTATATAGAATCGTTTTTTGCATTGATAGTCCATTAAATGTTTTGCTCTATTTGTTTTCATACTTGCAGTATTACTAGAATCCACTCTTATTCTTTTTCCTGCATTGGTGACCTATTTTTTTTTTTTCTTCTTAAAATAATTTGACCCCATCCTTGAACTTGATGTTGTTAACTTTTACAAAGATGAATCTATACATGGATATCTTTTTCATTCTTTTACTCGTTACTTGATGAACCCTTTCAATTGACAAGTCATGTCCTTCAGCCTTGGGGAATTCTCTTCTACTATGTCTTTGATAGTTTTTCCCCTACATTTTTTCTTAATATCTCGTTCTTGAATTCTGGTTAATCAGATACTGGACTTGCTTTTTTTTACCTCCTGCAGTACATATTTTCTATTATTTATTTATCTTTTAAATATACTTTTACTCTTTGTAGATTATTTCCTTTAATGTGACTTTCATTCCTTGTATTCAACTTTTATTTTGGAAATTTTATTTGCCTTTTTTCCAAGAGCTCTTATTCTTTTATTGCTCCATTTTTATTTAATCCATTTCTTATTTTATACATTCAGTATGTTCCTATATCTTCTTTCCAGATACTAATGAAAGCATCTTTTAAAATCTTATTCTATTCTCTAATTTTTTTCTCTCTTTTTTGGAGTTTACTTTTCCATTTGAATAGCTTGGTGCCTTTTTTCTCACTTTTTTTTCCCCCTTAAATGTTCATTAGTGATTTGTTACCTTTAATGGTTAGAAATGAGTTTTATATAAGAGTTTCCTAGAAGCTCTGTAGATGTGGACAGGATTGATCATTAGTTTTATCTTTATGTTGAACAGGAAAGAAGCCAGCTCTTGTACTGGTCTTCTGTAAATGTTAGATACTGAGATCTCTTCTATTTTCTTTAGAGAGGAACTCTCTGATTTCTGTTTTATTTTTGGCCTGGGATAAGTGATGGCTTTTGGGTAGTTTGCTGGATCTGGAATTCTCTTTAGAGACTTTCATTTAATCTAGCCATTTTTCAGTCCCATCCCTCAACTCTAGTGTTGGTTATATAGAATTGTCATTTTTATCTAAACACGTTGTTGCTGAAGGTGTCAACTGTTACACTGCTGCTAAGTCGCTTCAGTCGTGTCCGACTCTGTGCGACCCCAGAGACGGCAGCCCACCAGGCTCCCCCGTCCCTGGGATTCTCCAGGCAAGAACACTGGAGTGGGTTGCCATTTCCTTCTCCAACTGTTACACTAAGAGTAATTAAAAATCCGTGCTACATGTCTGTTATCCTTCCATTCTGATAACTATAGAATACTTCTCTTCATCTAAATGGTTGTAGCTGGTGTGATTTGTCTCCACAGTTTTGAATATTTCTTTAACTTTTCTACCTCATCATACTCACATGGTCTGTCTTCTATTTTTCTTTTGCACCAAGTGGTCTAGTAGAATACATTAATGAAAACTCAGTATTTACCTGCATCATTTTATCTAGTTCTTTTGCTTCACTGGCTTTAAACAATTCAGATGAACATATTACCTAGCTTAATTTTGTCTGATTTCTTACTTCAGTTTGAAATATCTATTATTAATTTTCTTTTCTTTTTTTTTTTGCACTAAAATGTCAGAAACTATGTCACTGAAACAAAACTATTCATCTAGAAAAAAAAATTATTGCTTATACAGCTTCCAGCTAATTTCACAACATATGTTCAGATTTTCTACTTTGTCTATTAGCATAGCACTTAGCAATGTACTACAAAGATAGCAAAAATGGATACACTAATGAAATACATCACTTGGATGTGGGGCTTCTGTCACACGAGGACCTTCTTCAAGATAATTCTTTATTTTTAGCACTAGTGTCCCTTTTTAAAGCAGTTCGTAAACTCCTGGTGTATATACATAAGAGCATATCCATCAGGTAAATAAAGCCAGTTCTTGAACAGTACTGAAGTTTTTTGATTTTGACAGTGCCTAGTGAGTGGAAAGTTTATCAAAAGATAGCAAGCATATTCTGATATTATCTTGTGTTCTGAAACATGACTAAACGAGTTTAAAGTCACATAAGTTAATTTTTTATGAGTAGCCACAGAATCTTGAATTTCTGAGAATAAGACATCAGTAAGATTGATGATGATTCATTCATTTATATATGCAGTTAACTGTTTATTGAACTCAAAATCTGTGCTAGTCACTATGTTGAAAGCTAGAAATAAAATGCCACTGTCCATGGGATTTCCCAGGCAAGAATACTGGAGTGGGTTGTCATTTCCTTCTTTAGGGGATCTTCCCAACCCAGAGATCAAACCCAAATCTCCTGCACTGACAGGTGGATTCTTTACCTTAAGCCACCTGGGAAGCCCCATAGAATTTGTACATGCTAGTAATTTATTGGATATAAATAACGAGGAAAAAGGATTCAGGAAGCACCATATTTCTAGCTTGGGCAACTATATGGTTATTATACTATTCCCTGAAATAAAAGGAGTACATGGAAATAATTGGGTTTGGAGAAATCTTGAAACAAGTTTGAGATATATTGAGTTTGAAACACTGTGGAACATCCAAAAAGAGGCATGTAATAGTAAGAAAAATAGATTAAAAAATACGTTTGACCTAGATATATAGATTTGGAAATTTTCAGTATATTGGTGGCAAATTAAGTCATAGAGTTGATGATGCAATCCATAAAGAGACTACAGAATGAAAAGGGAAACAATCCATAATAGAAAACTGAGAAACCTTAACACTGAAGACACGGGAGACCAAGAAGTCCCTAAGGTTAGGAGAAAAAAGCAGGAAGGAGTATTACAGTAGAATCAGGGAAAGACAGTGCTGTAACACAGAGGGAGAAAGGAATCAAGAGTATGGCATGATACTGACAAGTCAATATATGGTGAAGAGTATGTTATCTGTTAGATTTAGCTATAAGATAATCATTGATGACTCTGCAAAAATTTTATTGTCAGAGATGAAGCCTCAGAGGTAAGGTAAAGGCAGAGAAAGAAACAAATGTGTACCTCAGAAAACTTATAACTCTAAGAAAGTATGTGAGGACTAGCTTTCTTTGAAGCCCTGTCATTTAAGAATAGAGAGATGTTAAGATAGGTAGATAAACAGATTAAATTTAAGTAAAATTTGAAACTTTCTCACAAGAGTAACCATAAAATAAAAATGCATATGAGTTAGATATCACTGAATCATCTCTCTGGACACATTAATATGATCAACCAGGACAGCTGGGTCATGTTATCAAATCTCAGCATTATTGTTCAACTGACAGTGAAGTTATAACAAATGTTCAATATCATCTGTTTGAAAATACCTGTACTTATAAGTTGAGTAGTACTCACAAATCTGCAAACAAAAAATTATTCTGCATCCTAAATGAAGAAGAAAATAAATATCTTACCAAATTCCTTAACAAAATGAGTAATGCTCTTTAAAATATTGTTTTAAATTAATACATTGATATGCTTCAAAAAAAGAGTGCACAACTCAAAAAGTATGAAATAAAAATATAACCCCTTACATTAAGTTTCTGGCTTACTTCCTGGAGGAAACCATCCTTTTTAGAGGAGGTTTATCCACTTTGGTGCACTTGCTAGTTGAATTTGGGGCTAGGCTTGTATTTAAATTGTTCTTGGGTACAATTACTATTTTCTCTTGTGACTTTTGCAGTACACACAAGTTTGCATCTGTCCAAATCTCAGTTTCATACCAGAAACCATCAGACGCTGTCATTTGAGTTCCCATGCATTCTTAACTATGATCTTGTAAATCTTTTATTCACACAACAGGGTTATAGCCCATACTTTGAAAAAAGTACTTCATTCTAATTAGTTCCACAGGTACCTTTCTTTTAAAAAGGAAATAGTTTCCACACTGTCTCCAAAAGAATGTTTTGGGTCATTATCCCTTTGATAAATGAACTCACCGCTGAGCTGGGGTTTCCCAGAAGGGTCTCTGTGATGTACAGAAATGCTGTGTTATACACTTTGATCCATGATTGCCCTAATTTTCTCCATTTATCTATTATTATATCCATATATGCAGTCCCAGACCTCCAATGAACCACACTGATACTTCCTTGTTAATTTTATGTACTTATTTTTTTCTCAGGTTGATACTGAATAACAAGTTCTTCCTTCATCCTAGTTGTATTATGTGACAGCTTTCACAGAATCAGGTTGTTTATGGCATTGGTATGAGAATAAAGTATTTATAGACAATGGATTAATGGTTTGAATTCTTCCCATGCTATCAGTAATCAAAAGTTGTTAGGACTCCCTTGGGGTCAGTATAAAATGAAGGTGGTCTGATTACAATTCTAGGCCATTAAGAAGGAGCATGATTTCTGTTACAGAGAGCAAGAACAGAAGACTTGGTAAAGAGACCAGATGTCTCCTTTGAATGGCCTGTTAAAACAAAACCTGAACATATTTGAATTTTCCCCCCAAAAGTTCTATCCCTGGAGTAGTGATAAAATGTTGCATTCTTACTTCCCAGCAATTTGCTCATACTATAGTAACTCACTCAGTTACTGCTTTCCAAATGTGAAAGCTCAAAAAGTTCTCTGATATTGTGTCTATTTCCCTTGTTCAAATTAATGCCTGCCATAAACAAACATCTTTGGCTCCTCACTTAACACCTGCAGTTACCTTGTTACTGATGTTTCTCTGGATCTCATAGCTTATCATCCCATCAAATGATACCTAGGAATCTATGCTGCTCTCTAAAATTAATTGCTGGTCAATATATCAAGGGAGATTTTTGTACATATGACCAAGTTGAACTAGGATACAAAAATATGTATTAGATGATTTTTAAATGCATTCTGTTGTATCAGCCAGGCTTTAAAGTTTGCATGCCTTAATATAATAAAAAGATGAAAGAGAAAGCATTGAGGAAATCAAATGGGGAACTGTGCTTGAAAAGTAGAGTTTTTATTTGAGATCAGCACTTGAACTTTTATTTTTAGATCATGTGATGCTTCTGAAGTGGTTACAGAAATAACATCATCTGTCTGGAGAGCAATGATGATCAGTGAGTTTTAAGACAATTTTCTGAAGGAAAGTATAGTATATGATTTTAGTTTGATAGTAAAGCCTGGACTTTGATATTATTTATTGGAGAATTTTTCAATTATTTTTTACTATGGCCCACAAAACATGTATTATCTTATATTAAGATCCAGTATGCACAAGGACACTGTCACATGTGAATATGTGTAAATATATATGTAAATATATTTAGACTCATATGTGTATGTATGGAAAATGAAATGGAAAGTGTAAATGAAATGATTTTATTAAATGATTCTACTTTACAATGTGCAATGCCCTCTGATATATTCTATTTTTTTCTGTTTTACTGTGACCATTAAAAATAACTAATCACATCCCATTAGATTTATTTCATGTCCAAGTATTTGGTTACATGTTGAATTTTGAAAAACACTACTCTTTGGGGGCTTTCCTTGTAGCTCAGTTGGTAAGGAATCTGCCTGCAGTGCAGGAGACCTGGGTTCAATCCCTGGGTTGGGAAGATACCCTGGAGAAAGAAATGGCAACCCACTCCAGTATCCTTGCCTGGAAAATCTCATGGACAGAGGAACCTGGTTGGGTGCAGCCCATGGGTCGCAAAGAGTCGGGCACGACTGAGCAACTAACACTTACTTACTTACACTTATTGTGATTCCTTGAGAATTATGAATATATATTTCTGTATTTTGTTCTTCCTACCACAGTTGCTTTAATTTCAGAAAAAGATTTGTCATAAGATATGTTTATGCATTGAGGATTTTTTTAACCACTAACTCTGAATTTCTGTTAGATTAAAGGTACCACATGTTCTGAGTTAAGACTACAAATGTGGTTACTATTACTGTGGGTTAAAATAGTCTTTAACTATCCCTTTTTCACACAACTAGATAATAAATCTGGATAAGCTATGTGTTTAAAAGGAGTATCAAGATTTTTCATTTTACTCATCCCTATTTGTTTCCTGAATAAATGAAAGATTACATCCAGCACACTTACAAGTGATAAATAGTCCTTAGCAAAAGACACACACACACACACAAACACAAAACTTAAAATTTTGGCTAAGCAGAGTGATTGCATAGTATCTTTCATGCTGTATATATTTTTAATATAGTTTCAATAAGCCATACAGGCTTTTTTCTTGTTTACTAATCTATATTCCTATGTCAATAAAAAAGTTGCCAATCATTTTATACTAAAATTTACTTTCTCCCTGAATGAAAACAAGGCTTCCTCTTCTTAAATTATTTACAGGAGGGATGCTAACTCATGCAATGAATGTTATAAAAGTTTTTGAACCACTTCTTTGTGATACTTACATTACTGGAGAAGATGACCATGCATATTTTTGAACCAGATTTAGCCAGCTGACTACATTAATCCTTAGGATTTGGAGGACAAAGCAATCCTTTACAAATTATGTTCGTATTCCCTTTGCCTGCAAGTAATCCAACATTGTTCACTCTATTACAGAAATCAATCCTATAGTCTCTCCTAAAAACTAACCCTTCCCAGTGGGCCATGATTGGTGACATAACCCTATCTTCTACCACAGTGATTAATTCCATAGGTCATTGGTAGGTGATAGTCTTCAAAATGCAGAAGGCGATGAGGAGGTTATGAGGATCTGCGTCACTTGAATTAGACTCTAAAAGTCTGAAAGGAGTCATGAATTCTGTTGGCTTAGTCAAGATTTGCCTTTTCATATCTCAATTGAACTGATTCTTTTTGCGTTTCCCATACAGTATTGTAGTTTGTTATAATTTTTTTTTAGCAACCTTCCAGAAGATTTTTACAAGTGACATGTGAATGGTAAGTATATTTAATCAATTAAGATGGGGAAAATTTTGTTTTTAATAAATACAAATGAGGTTTCCAGCAAATATCAGTGTAATTGGGTGTTGGATCCAATAGATATCATGTTTTGATAAATAGCGTGTTTAGGCACATGCGCCTGGTGTCATGGAAGAAACTTCTGCTTTTATTATGTCCTCCATCAGTCTTCATAAAGGACTGAAGTTTGGGGAGAGCAAGAAGAGTAAACTAAAGAACCTAAAGGAATTCATCAACAAGAATAATATTAGATATCTGTCTTATTATTTCCCTTCAACACATTCATCACACAAAATTTTCAAATGACCTGAGAGTCATCATAGTCATCATATGGCCCCTTGATGTTAAGTATATTTCCTAAAAGGACTGAAAAACTATAGAAAGTATTTGCTAAATTCTCAAAGTTCACAAACCACATTAGTAACTTGTAAAGTCTTTGTGTGAACATTATGTTACTACTTAGTAAAGTTAATTTTACTAACATAAACATTTCTGGTAGGCCAGTGACTAGAACAGTAGAATGTAAACCAGGATATTATTATCAAACATCTTAGACATTGAGAAGTTCTGACTTACTAAAATATATATTACAGTTTAGTCACTTATAGGTATATCCCATAAGAAATATTTTTTAATTTAAATTCCTGACATTCTTCCAAATTTTCTCTCTACACATATTGTCTTTTATCATTGCAAACATTTCTATAATCAGATTTCTTTACTGTACTATAACTTTATCTGAAAAAACTTTATTCTGGTTCTTTCATCTAATCACTTCCACTTTTGTCTTACCCTTATCTATAACTCACAGATTGAGTTTGGGCTGGGGTTGTGGACATGAAGTGAGGTGATGACTACAGAAAGTAAAGGAATATCTGTGATAGGAAGTGTCATTTTCAGGTTCTTAACAAAGTTTTTACAAATTAAAAAAAAAAAAAAGGAATTGAAGTGAAGGATCATTACATTTGGGAAAACAGCACTAAGTCAGCTCAGTGTTAACTTTAAAGCACATGTTAGTTCTGCTACTGTCTGTATTATGGATTCATTAAATTGACTACATTCTCTTTGCCACTTGGTTAATATGTGAGATTTAAAGAGCTTAAAGCCTGGAATAATTGTTTTGTGTTTTTAAAACTATTTTGCTTGACATAAGTTCTTTTTAATGATCTCTTGTCCTGAGGATCCACACTTAAAAAGATTCTTTTGTCTTTTGCATACAGTTTGGTTTGATATAATCCATCAATTTTAAGGATAGTTACAATTACTTTCTTCAGCAGAAAATCTCTTATGCATTGATATGAAATCCCTTCCAGAGACAGGCAAGGTTTGGATTCTGATCACTGAATCAAAGCCATCCAGCTTCAAACCCCAGCTTAACCATTTACTACTCAGGTGATCCAACCAAACTATTTCACATTTATAAACTTTTGTTTGTTCATTTATATAATGGTACCAATTGTACTCATTCAGATTTCTGTAAGCATGACCAGTGATAATACTTTGCAAGAAATAGGTACTCAATAAATGGTAGTAGTAGCTGTTTTATTATTGCTGTCATTAACAAAAGCTCTGTATATAGTTCCTAGGAACTACAGTAAGTTGGTAGTAATTACAATTTATATAGTTATATAGTTATTTATTATTTGCTGGATAATAAACTCGCTTTCATCTTTGTGAAAACACTGAGAAGTCTTTTTGATGGCAAAAGTGAGAGCTGGCCACCTGAGAGGAAAGAAAGTTGACCTATAGAAATCAGATTCTTGTCAACAGATACAGGGTCAGAAAATTTATGCTGATTTTAAATATACCATGATTTTTGAGCAATTATTGGCCTCTAAATAATCCAACATAATTTGAAAGAATATTAATTTCCTAGCTCAAAGTGTCCATACTTCATATAATAATTATCAGCGGAGAACTAATATGATAGTCTGTAATTTTTCATATAAATTTGAGGGGTTTGTATGAAATAGCATCATATTTATATATATATGCTATTAATATTTTGCCTTAATCATATGTTTATAAAATACAGTAGTGTAGAGAAGCACACTATATTTTTGCAACTTAATGATTTCTATATAAGAAACTCTATTTAGATCCTGTTATTCAAAGTATAATCTGTGGATTAGCAACAAGGAAGCTTATTAAAAATGCATACTCTTAGATTCTGCCTCAGAACTACTGAATCAGACATTGTGTTTTAGTAAGAATTCAGGTAATTCAGTGCGCATTAAAGTTCGAGAGGCCTTGGGTTAGATCCCAAAGTTATTCCTGACTTTGGAGGTCTTTATTATTTCAAAATTAAAAATAGTTGGAGACTTAGCCTTGCAAATCCAAGTTTCCAGAGTGATGGAGATTATCACAGTTAACTAGTTCATTAAGAAAGAAATCCTAAAAAAAAAAAAACAACTAAGTGCACATAGATATGTATGAAAAGGAAATTATATTATTTACCAAGGCTGATATCAAATCCAGAGCAATGACAAGAGTCTCTCTATATATGAAGGGCTGTCTGTTAGAAGAGGAATTGAAATTACTCCCTATAGATGCACAGAGAATTACTATGATCGGTGAATAGAATATATCAGGAAAAGAGATTTTGATGACAGATAATTGAACTGTGCATATGTGCATTGCATTCCTCCACAAGTAATATGTTTATGTCCCTTCCCCAAGCATAGGTTACTCAGTTATCTATCAGGAACATTGTTGAAGGAGTTTCTTGGATAGGAGATTTAAACTAAAAGACCTCAGAAGAATGACCTCAGAGGTGACTTTCAACTTGAAAATTCTAGGATTTGTCCACTGAGGTACTAAAAATGCCTGTGAATAATTGGATATATGTGACAAGTGAAAAGAGAACTGTTTGAAATGAACATAAGTAGTGGTTAGGTTTAACAACTAATAAGAATTATCAGCTACACTGCCTGTGCAGATTTAAGAGGCAAATTACATGTTTAACAAAGCCGGCTAACAGAGGTGCTTTTAACTATTTTATGAGGACTTGGAAATTCTCTCCCTGAGCCCTCTGCTGGCTGATATGCTGGGCACTAATGATTTTTTTTATCTGAAAGGAGACAGAACTTACTCTCTGGGTGTAATGTTAGTTGGTGTTTGTACATAAAGAGAGGTACAAAGAGTGGCCATCAGTTGATTAAGATGGCTCCTGAGAGTTGCAACTCGTTTTGCTCTTGGAAATTTCTTTTTGATTATCTTCTTAATAGCAGCTGATTCAATTGGTTCCATGTGGTGACATTTGCAAATGACCTATCTATTTTTAAATATTTAAACTGAATCTATTTTCAAAAACTTTGCCAAAATTTATAACTATATAAAGCTTTACAAAGTATAATTGATAACTGGCAGTTTCCTAAACTAAGAATAAAAGAGAATTCAAAATTACTTTAGAAGAGAAGCAAAACTATGTAAAGGTTCCCCTGCTTCAATATGTTTAAAGATAGTTTTGTTTAAGACTGAATCAACAATGATGGTTAATTTACTGTCATTTTTAGGATGCAGCAGTAATATTGAGGGAGAATCCAATGCATGGGGGGGGAAATACCCCATTGTAGAATGTTTCCATCATCCTCCAAAGTTCCTTTTGTGCTTTTTCTCAATCTCTAACACTTGCACACCCCAAGAAACTACTTTTCTGAATTGAATCACACTTTAATCAGCATGGTTAGTATTGCCCATCCTTCTTGAACTTTAGTATAAAGTGGCTTCTTTGAGTCTGAAAGAGTCAATCAGGTTGCTGACTTTATCAGTAGTTTGTTCCTTTTGTTTGTAAATAGTATTCCATAACTTATTAGTTCTCTTGATGGTGAACATTTAGCTTATTTAAAGTTTTTGGTTTCTATAAATTAAGCTGCTATGAATTCTTAAATTTCTCTTTTGTAAATAGGGAGTGGATTTCTAATTCAACAGTAATAGTATAAATATAAAAAACTTACAAACTGCTTTTCATAATAGTTGAATCTTCTACATTCCCATTTGCAATGTCTGAGATTCCAGTTGCTCCATATCTTGTCAACACTTAGTATTTTCAGTATTTTAAATTTAAACCCTTCTGGGAGGGTATGGAAATGAATTGCATCGATGTTTTAACTTGTCTTACTCGAATAATATCGAACACCTTTTTATGTGCTAATAAACCATTTATGTGTCTTCTTTAGTGAGTGGTTTGTTCAAACGTTTGGCTACTTTATATTGTGCTATTTATCTATATATTTTTGATTGCTTATATCTTTTCTAGATATAAGTCCATTATCAGATCAGGAAAAATCCCTTTATTGTTAGTTGGCTGACACATATATTTAAATCACAAATGAGTATAAAGTTTGATACTTTTTTTTTCTTCATCAATTGAGATGCTTATAAAATTTTTAACCTTTAATTGAAGAAATTATATTTAAAGGTTTTAAAACTTATTTTGTGCCTTAGTACATATTACATCTTGGCAAATGTCCCATGTACACTTGTAGTTTTTGTTTCAATTAAATAAATAAATAAATATCCATTAGTTCAAGATAGTTGATACCTAAATCAAGTTTTTTATAGACTTACTGACTTTTTAATATATGTGTTTATTGTTATTGAGAAAATAGGAATAAATTCCATAACCATAATTGTGAATACATTTACTTCTTCCTGAAATAAGTTTTGAAGCTCATTTATTAGGTGCATGCATATTCAGTTACTGTGTCTTCCCAATAAATTATTTTTTTATCATTATGAAAGGTTATTTTTATCTTTCTTAAAACTGTTTATCTTAAAGCCTAATTTTTATGGTATTATGATAGCCATGTTAGCTCTCTTGTAATAAGGGTTTGCATGGCACATGTGTTTCTGTTTTTTATTTTTAATTTATTTATGACTTTATAATTGAAGTGTGACTCTTGTGTAAAACATATAATCCACCTCACCTTTTAACCTAATTCTAGTCTGTCTTTGAATGATTTAGTCCTCTTAAATCCTCTTAAGTCCTCTTACATAATTATTATGAGATTGTGTTGAAGTCTCCTGTTTTCTTTTATTATTTTGTTTACCCTATCTAATCCTCTTATTTTGTTCCTGCTTCTCTATATTCTTCGAATTGAGTGTATTTCAGCATTCATTATACATTTTCTGTTAAAATTTTATTTTTTTTTATTTTTTTAAAATTTTATTTTATTTTTAAACTTTACATAATTGTATTAGTTTTGCCAAATATCAAAACGAATCCGCCACAGGTATACATGTGCTCCCCATCCCGAACCCTCCTCCCCCCTCTCTCCCCATTCCATCCCTCTGGGTCGTCCCAGTGCACCAGCCCCAAGCATCCAGTATCGTGCATCGAACCTGGACTGGCAACTCGTTTCATACATGATATTTTACATGTTTCAATGCCATTCTCCCAAATCTTCCCACCCTCTCCCTCTCTCACAGAGTCCATAAGACTGTTCTATACATCAGTGTCTCTTTTGCTGTCTCGTACACAGGGTTATTGTTACCATCTTTCTAAATTCCATATATATGCGTTAGTATACTGTATTGGTGTTTTTCTTTCTGGCTTACTTCATTCTGTATAATAGGCTCCAGTTTCATCCACCTCATTAGAACTGATTCAGATGTATTCTTTTTAATGGCTGAGTAATACTCCATTGTGTATATGTACCACAGCTTGCTTTCCATTCATCTGCTGATGGACATCTAGGTTGCTTCCATGTCCTGGCTATTATAAACAGTGCTGCGATGAACATTGGGGTACTCGTGTCTCTTTCCCTTCTGGTTTCCTCAGTGTGTATGCCCAGGAGAGGGATTGCTGGATCATAAGGCAGTTCTATTTCCAGTTTTTTAAGGAATCTCCACACTGTTCTCCATAGTGGCTGTACTAGCTTGCATTCCCACCAACAGTGTAAGAGGGTTCCCTTTTCTTCACACCCTCTCCAGCATTTATTGCTTGTAGACTTTTGGATCGCAGCCATTCTGACTGGTGTGAAATGGTACCTCATAGTGGTTTTGATTTGCATTTCTCTGATAATGAGTGATGTTGAGCATCTTTTCATGTGTTTGTTAGCCATCTGTATGTCTTCTTTGGAGAAATGTCTATTTAGTTCTTTGGCCCATTTTTTGATTGGGTCATTTATTTTTCTGGAGTTGAGCTGTAGAAGTTGCTTGTATATTCTCGAGATTAGTTGTTTGTCAGTTGCTTCATTTGCTATTATCTTCTCCCATTCTGAAGGCTGTCTTTTCACCTTGCTAATAGTTTCCTTTGATGTGCAGAAGCTTTTAAGGTTAATTAGGTCCCATTTGTTTATTTTTGCTTTTATTTCCAATGTTCTGGGAGGTGGGTCATAGAGGATCCTGCTGTGATGTATTTCAGAGAGTGTTTTGCCTATGTTCTCCTCTAGGAGTTTTATAGTTTCTGGTCTTACATTTAGATCTTTAATCCATTTTGAGTTTATTTTTGTGTATGGTGTTAGAAAGTGTTCTAGTTTCATTCTTTTACAAGTGGTTGACCAGATTTCCCAGCACCACTTGTTAAAGAGATTGTCTTTAATCCATTGTATATTCTTGCCTCCTTTGTCAAAGATAAGGTGTCCATATGTGCATGGATTTATCTCTGGGCTTTCTATTTTGTTCCATTGATCTATATTTCTGTCTTTGTGCCAGTACCATACTGTCTTGATAACTGTGGCTTTGTAGTAGAGCCTGAAGTCAGGTAGGTTGATTCCTCCAGTTCCATTCTTCTTTCTCAAGATCGCTTTGGCTATTCGAGGTTTTTTGTATTTCCATACAAATTGTGAAATTATTTGTTCTAGCTCTGTGAAGAATGCTGTTGGTAGCTTGATAGGGATTGCATTGAATCTATAGATTGCTTTGGGCAGTATACTCATTTTCACTATATTGATTCTTCCAATCTATGAACACGGTATATTTCTCCATCTGTTAGTGTCCTCTTTGATTTCTTTCACCAGTGTTTTATAGTTTTCTATATATAGGTCTTTAGTTTCTTTAGGTAGATATATTCCTAAGTATTTTATTCTTTCCGTTGCAATGGTGAATGGAATTGTTTCCTTAATTTCTCTTTCTGTTTTCTCATTATTAGTGTATAGGAATGCAAGGGATTTCTGTGTGTTGATTTTATATCCTGCAACTTTACTATAGTCATTGATTAGTTCTAGTAATTTTCTGGTGGAGTCTTTAGGGTTTTCTATGTAGAGGATCATGTCATCTGCAAACAGTGAGAGCTTTACTTCTTCTTTTCCAATTTGGATTCCTTTTATTTCTTTTTCTGCTCCGATTGCTGTGGCCAAAACTTCCAAAACTATGTTGAATAGTAATGGTGAAAGTGGGCACCCTTGTCTTGTTCCTGACTTTAGAGGAAATGCTTTCAATTTTTCACCATTGAGGATAATGTTTGCTGTGGGTTTGTCATATATAGCTTTGATTATGTTGAGGTATGTTCCTTCTATTCCTGCTTTCTGGAGAGTTTTTATCATAAATGGATGTTGAATTTTGTCAAAGGCTTTCTCTGCATCTATTGAGATAATCATATGGTTTTTATTTTTCAATTTGTTAATGTGGTGTATTACATTGATTGATTTGTGGATATTGAAGAATCCTTGCATCCCTGGGATAAAGCCCACTTGGTCATGGTGTATGATCTTTTTAATGTGTTGTTGGATTCTGATTGCTAGAATTTTGTTAAGGATTTTTGCATCTATGTTCATCAGTGATATTGGCCTGTAGTTTTCTTTTTTTGTGGCATCTTTGTCAGGTTTTGGGATTAGGGTGATGGTGGCCTCATAGAATGAGTTTGGAAGTTTACCATCCTCTGCAATTTTCTGGAAGAGTTTGAGCAGGATAGGTGTTAGCTCTTCTCTAAATTTTTGGTAGAATTCAGCTGTGAAGCCGTCTGGACCTGGGCTTTTGTTTGCTGGAAGATTTTTGATTACAGTTTCAATTTCCGTGCTTGTGATGGGTCTGTTAAGATTTTCTATTTCTTCCTGGTCGAGTTTTGGAAAGTTGTACTTTTCTAAGAATTTGTCCATTTCTTCCACGTTGTCCATTTTATTGGCATATAATTGTTGATAGTAGTCTCTTATGATCCTTTGTATTTCAGTGTTGTCTGTTGTGATCTCTCCATTTTCATTTCTAATTTTATGGATTTGATTTTTCTCCCTTTGTTTCTTGATGAGTCTGGCTAATGGTTTGTCAATTTTATTTATCCTTTCAAAAATCCAGCTTTTGGTTTTGTTGATTTTTGCTATGATCTCTTTTGTTTCTTTTGCATTTATTTCTGCTCTAAGTTTTAAGATTTCTTTCCTTCTACTAACCCTGGGGTTCTTCATTTCTTCCTTTTCTAGTTGCTTTAGGTGTAGAGTTAGGTTATTTATTTGACTTTTTTCTTGTTTCTTGAGGTGTGCCTGTATTGCTATGAACTTTCCCCTTAGGACTGCTTTTACCGTGTCCCACAGGTTTTGGGTTGTTGTGTTTTCATTTTCATTCGTTTCTATGCAAATTTTGATTTCTTCTGTGATTTGTTGGTTATTCAGCAGCGTGTTGTTCAGCCTCCACATGTTGGAATTTTTAATAGTTTTTCTCCTGTAATTGAGATCTAATCTTACTGCATTGTGGTCAGAAAAGATGCTTGAAATGATTTCTATTTTTTTGAATTTACCAAGGCTAGCTTTATGGCCCAGGATGTGATCTATCCTAGAGAAGGTTCCAAGTGCGCTTGAGAAAAAAGTGAAATTCATTGTTTTGGGATGAAATGTCCTATAGATATCAATTAGGTCTAACTGGTCTATTGTATTGTTTAAAGTTTGTGTTTCCTTGTTAATTTTCTGTTTAGTTGATCTATCCATAGGTGTGAGTGGGGTATTAAAGTCTCCCACTATTATTGGGTTATTGTTAATTTCTTCTTTCATACTTGTTAGCATTTGTCTTACATACTGCGGTGCTCCCGTGTTGGGTGCATATATATTTATAATTGTTATATCTTTTTCTTGGATTGATCCTTTGATCATTATGTAGTGACCATCTTTGTATCTTTGTCTTTGTTAAAATTTTAGTGAAACCTCTTTGTTTTGGTGATTACTTTAGAATTTGTAAATTATTAACTCATCAAAGTCTACTTTAAATTAAGTAATTATTACTTACCTCTTCACAGAGCCCTTTCCCTTGTATTTTATTCTATTGCTACATGTATTTCTATATTACTAAACCCATGACACTTCATTATCAGTTTGCTTTAATTGTCTTTAAGCAAATTGAGAAATATCTGAAACTGCAGTGCACCACCCTTCTGTTTCCAAAATTATAAGGTCAAAAAGTCAGAGTCAGCACTGATGGTAGTTGGTACACCTAATTGCAGATGACTTTAATCTAGTTAAATATGAGTGCCATTGCCAGATCAACTCAGTCTACTAGAATGCTGAAAGAGTAATCCCTCATATTAACTACTAAGGAGAGGAAAGAGCTTACACTTTGAGATATTTTGGATCAGTCCCTAACAAAACCTCCAAATCTAAGGTCATGGGAATACTATGTGATCTCTCAACTTTCAGCCACTCCTCTGCAGCTGCTTTCTTGGAAAAAAATCGGAAAATCCGATGGTCCAAACAGTTCTAACATTTGTATCTCTTTCAGATATAGTACAATTTACATGCCCTACACTATTATCTAAGGCATGGTTGATTTGACCTCCTTGAAGAGTCTATCTAAGACAGACTGTTCTATCTCTGCCCAGATAAAGTATTTAACTGAGTGTATAGAAGCTGCTGTACCCATGGTTCACCTATTGAGTGCTTGTTCTTATCTGGAATTTGGTTCATCAACGCTTCCTAGCATCTACTATGCTTCATTCATCACACAGAATATTATGAATTTTTATTTGTCTAATTTTTTTTTTTTAGTTTTTTAAAAAATATAATTGACATATAAATGATACTAGTTTCAGGTGTACAACATAATGGTTAGATATTTGATATACTGCAAAACAATCACCACAATAAGTTTAGTTAACATCCATCACCACACATAGTTATACATTTTTTTCTTGTGACAAGAACATTTAAGATCTACTTTTTTGGGACTCTTAAATATATAATACAATATTATGATGGTAGTGAAAGACCCACCAGCAGTAAATACTTTAAATCAATGCTTTCTTTCTCTGTAGGTATAACTAGATAGAGATATATAGAGAGATAGAGACTCAGATATAGTCTTAAAGAAATATTTTAGCTTAATATGTGTTTTATGTTCTATGAATGCTAGAAGGCTTTTTATATATATTTTATGGCTAGTTAAAGGAAAATTATATATTAGTAGATTTTAAAATAGTATATGAAACATTCTCTCTCATGAAGAGAATACATCCGATCACTAATAAAATACATTAAAGTATATTATCAGTTGATTTCAGTGATAACATTATTTTGTCTAGGTCAACTTTATAGTTAATATGAGCATTATGATTCTCCTTAGAGCCCTAGAAATGTAGAATTATATGGAGGAAAGAGAGAGGGGCAAGGGAAGAGGGAGAGAAGAGGAAGAAAGATAGGGGGGAAAACGGAGGACTGACTGGTTATTTACGGTTGTAAATTTAAGGCAATCAATAGAATGATTTTTTCCTTGTTCAGACACACCAGTTTTAGGTCAGTGCTAGCTTTTCTGTAGACCTGTACATTTTGGACTAGATTATAACACATTAAAATAGTAGACATTTATAAAACTTGCAGAAAATTTTAGTTAGTTGCATTTACCCACAGATAAAAAGGCAAACACACTAGAAATGGTGAAATGATTCAAAATTAACTGGAATGCCAAAATAACTTGCATATATATATATTCATGTATATATACATACATATGTATGTGTATATATGTATATATGTATGTATGAGAATATATGTTTTGCCAGTAGGTAATGCTGTAAGGGGGCTTAATTCAACCACTAAAAACTGCAGCAACTAAAATTTATTTAGCAATTTACAGTCTAAAAAGTGCACTTACATATGTCATCTTATTTAGTCTGCCCATTAGTGGTTCTTACTCGTCACCCCTTAGTCTCCTTGTTGGTTACTCCACTTCATCTAGACATTTTAACACTGGAGTGTTCTGAGGTTCAGTTCTTGGTTCTCATCCTCTGTGTTTCCATTCACTACCTTTGTTATTTCATTCAGGCTCATGGCTGAAAATAGCACCTATATGCTATGGTTTCTCAAAGCTACATCTCTATTTCAGAAAGTACCTTTGAATTTCAAATTTGTATATAAAGACACTCAGTACTGCCTACTGAACACTACACAAAGATGTCTCATAAACTTTACCTAACATATCCAGAGTTGCAATCCCTATCTTGTCACATCTTCCAAAAAAATTTGTGTGTTCCACCTGTAGCCTCATCTCCTGAGATAATGTTGATTCCACCATTCTAATCACTCAGGTTGTAGTGTGATATGTCACAATATTAGAGAAGCCTGTTGCCGGTATGGGTCATCTGAGGATGTGAGCTGGCCACAGTACAAGGCTGCAGCTTTGCAGTCATCAAACATTGTGTAATGAGAACTCAGTGTGCCTGCTCAGAGTGAATGGCTGTGCAATGAAAATTTGAAAACACCTTGGTATTATTGATAATGTACATGCATTTGCTAGTTGAAAAGCATCAATAGGGCCTTTTAGAGATGCTCCAACTTCACCTGAAAAAGTATTGGATGAGAAATTCAGAATAAACAGGTATATCTGTAGGAAAAGCTAAGGTAAGTTAAATACAGGGTAAATAGACACCAAAAGCCAGGAATTATTTATCTACTATCAGGAGACATTTATTTACATCTAGTGGTAAAATTATATTCCTGAAGAGAAGAAAAGCAACAACTTTATCTAATTAAGAGCCTCTAGCATTAGCAGGACTCCAGCTATTCTCCAATCTGCTTGTATATGTTTGCTCTCAGACAAATTTTTATTTTACTGAGATCTTTGAAAATGTGATGTTAGGCAACAAGGTCACAGACCTTAGAGTCATCCTTGAGTCTTTCTTTTTTTCATACCCTCATATATTCAGGAAAACTTCTTGGGTCTACCTTCAAAATATATGAAAATCCCACACATTTCTCACCACCTCTAGTACTCTCACTCCAGTTCAGGCTATCAGCATATTCCATTTGAATTTCTGCAATTGGCTTCCTCTCACTGGTCTTCCTATTTCCACCATTGTCCTTTTATGTCCATTTTCAGCACAGTAGTGGACTGATTTTCTTTTTTTTACAAAATAAAACTTATTCTTTCCCTCTTATGCTCAACATCCTGCCAGGGGTTCCCATTTCTCATAATAGTAGAAATCCCTACAATAGCAAATAAGATCCTGTCTGATCTGTCCCTTACTACTTGTTTGACCTCATCTTCAGTCTCTTTCCCCTTTCTCTCTGCTCCATCAGCACTGGCCTCACTGCTGCTCCCTGGACAGATAACAGGAACACCAGACACTTGCTCTTCCATTTGCGTAGAATTTCTTTCTCCCCAAAAGAAGTTTACCTTTTCAAACACCTCCCACCTGTTGTAGGCACAGGCTTCTCCTAAATACCTCTGCTTTTTCTCTGTACCCTTTATAAATCTGAGTGAAGGGACCACATAGGATATGGGATTAACAATGAAGAATGCAAATTTCTGTTTATCCACCTTGTTCAAGTAGAAAGACATTAAGTTTAATTATGCTGATCCTACTGAGAAATGAATGCTTAAGGATATCATCCTTTTTACTAATCGTGTAAAACATGACAAGTGCTTATCAACATTTTTGGTTCTTGTTTCCATCTGGGGCCATGGGAGGATTAAACTTCCATGCCTTCTTGGAGTTTGATTGTTACTATATAACTTATTTTGGTCATATGAGAAGATGCTAATGGTATGCTGTTTGTCTAAGAGCTTGTATACAGTTATCCATGCTTTCTTCTCCTTCATGAACTCTGAGTTCATGAAAAAATGGAAGTGTCACAAGATGGTTCAGCCTTTATTCTCTGATCACTTCAGTAACTCTGAGGACCTGAATCTCTACTGAAACCTGTTGAACATGGCATGCACAAGAAGTCAATCTTTATTGTTATAAATAATGGGGATTTTAAAGTTGTACTTATAGCCTAACCTAATCTTTTTTGAATAATATGCTATTGTTTTAATTCACTTATCATATTTACCAGGGTTATAATAAAGAGTTCAGAAAGGTAACAGGAATTAATGAGGAAAGTCTTTCATCCAGTTACTATGTATTATCTACCCCTATTGTCTGGATATTGGTAATATAGTGATAAGCAGGATTTCCTGTCTTCATAGAGCTTATAGTCTAGGAGAAAATGGAGTCAAGTGTTGGGTAGAGGGAATTATGGGGCAAGCATCCTGCCAAATGGGAAACCCAGCCCAGGGTGATGAGGATGAGGGACCTAGGAGTGTGGCACAAAATTGGGAGGAGATGTCCAGCAAGGTTACAACCAATGTTAGGTGAGGAACTCATAAAAGGACCATTACAACTTAGTCCTGAGAAATGGGGAATGTGAACACTATCTGGATGTGGAAAAGGGTAGACAGCCAGGTGAAGAATTCAAGAGAGCAGTCAACTCAAAGTCATCTGAGCTGCCTTACAGATGGAGGATGAGGTGGATGCAAAGATGAGAGCAGAATTGTGCAGAGGTGCATCATGGAATAAGAAAAGTAGCTGAGCAGCAAACTTATATTTTCCAAACTTCCAAATCCCAGGACCTGGGCTGCTGAATTCCCACTTGTTCTGATGCCCTGAAGCCAGGAAAAGAGTGAGAGTACATTAGAAAGCTGGGGCCTTCTTCTAACAATTTTAATGGACCTAGGGAAGGATGGGACTTCCCAGGTGGCACAGTGATAAAGAATCTGCCTGCTAATGCAGAAGATGCCAGAGACGTGGGTTTGATCCCTAAGTCAGGAAAATCCTCTAGAGAAGGAAATGGCAAGCCAGTGTAGTATTCTTGCCTGGAAAATTCCATGGACAGAGGAGCCTGATGGGCTACAGTCCATGGGGTCACAAAGAGTTGGACACAGCTGAGCACGCATGCAGGATAGGGAAGGAGAGCTACTAAAATGATGGTGGAATAAACATGGACAGTTCTTCAAGGAGATGACTTTCTTTTTTACATTGTGTGGGGAAAAAGAGGAAAGTTGTATGATATCTGTCACCACAAGAAAAGGAGGAACAGTTCCAGAAACATGATTTCAAGACATGGCTCTTCAGATTCCTAGTTGTATGTTCTGTCACAAAAGATAAACTGATTCACATCACCACCAAGGTGCCTTGACTGAAAGAAGTGCTCTGACAGACCTGACAGTTTCAAATTTCAGCAGAATTAATTGGAGTGAAGATGGAGCAGATGTTACAATGAGAATTTTGTTAAGAGTATAGGTGTATGTATTGAAGAGCATTTCCTTTGGATGAAAGAAAACAATGCCAATTAAGGCTATTTTAAGCATATTAGAATTCAGTGAATTAAACTGATTTTTTCCATTAATTGTGAATAGAGATTTAATCCATCACTTTGTTAATCCTCTTCAAACTCAAAGCAAATAGAATTATTCATAGAGAAAGAAGGGCTGAGAGTAGTGGGATAATGTAAAGAATGGACTATAAGGAGTGAGATATAATAGAGAGATGTAAGCCTATAATTAATGACACTCAGAGTGGCTGAGGTCAGGCAGCTATTACACAATAGTACTGTATTATTTCAAATTAGTCTAGAGAGAGCTTGAAAGCATCCATCACCATATCTTGTTAGTAAATGGGTTAACTGATCCACATATTTCATGCATCATGATTTCAATGGAACATAGCTTTAGGATGGAGATTGAAGCTACAGATTTTAGCTTTCCCCTCAGGCTTTTACTTGCTAGGCATTGTGCTTGACCTTCCCTCACCTCAACTTCAATAGCATTCAGACAAATTAGTTAATTATATGGGTTAGTAGGTCACCCAAACTTGTATAATTGAACAAACCTTATGCAAATCAAGACTAAATTATTTGAGAATTAAATAATGCTTGCAAAATTGGATTCTTTAGTGACACTCATTAGCAGAGTTCTGTGAAATCCTTAAATTCAGAAAAAGAATTTGCTTTCTAAAATAATCTCACCCTCTACCCTATTTTAATCTCAATAGCTGATTTTCTTCTTCCTTATTTAGCCTTTCTCAAGTATTTTCTCCAATATCCTCTATATCCTCATCACACAAGTGATTAAATAGTTTCTTGTCTGTGTGCTATTGATAGCTCTATTTCAGCAGTTATCACTTTTACTCCTACCTTTTAAAATTTATTTGTGTATCTTCATTTCTAGATTGCAGATCCTTTAAGGATGAACTGTGGCTTGGGCATCTCTTTACCTCCAGGACTTGGCAGACTGCCTGGTACATAGTGTGTCTTCAAATTTTTATTGCTTAAAAAAAGAATGAACAAAACTATAAAGAATTAAACTTTTTGCTGCTTTTTGAAGACCAAAAAGAAGTCACTTATCTCTGTAGGTAAATATATAATGAATTATTCTAATATCATATGCTATCATAAGATGATAATTATGTAGAAGGAAGGTTTATGGTGAGTTTCATTCTGTGCCCCATAGTACCTTAAGAAGTTAATTTAACCCTTTTATCTTTATCTGTTAAAAAAGCATGGTAATACCTATTCCTTTTATCTACTTTAATCTTTGAAGAGAATTGAGAATTGAATAACTGTGTGTGTATGTGTGTGTAAAAATTCTGAAAACCATAGTACATTAAACATGTAAGTTTTCCATTGTGACTTTAAAAGTAGTCACCCTCCATCAGTTCAGTTCAGTTCAGTCGCTCAGTCGTGTCCGACTCTTTGCGACCCCATGAGCTGCAGCACACCAGGCCTCCCTGTCCATCACCAACTCCTGGAGTTCACCCAAACTACTGTCCATCAAGTCGGTGATGCCATCCAGCCATCTCATCCTCTGTCGTCCCCTTCTCCTCCTGCCCCCATCCCTCGCAGCATCAGAGTCTTTTCCAATGAGTCAACTCTTCGCATGAGGTGGCCAAAGTAGTGGAGTTTGAGCTTCAGCATCAGTCCTTCCAAAGAACACCCAGGACAGATCACCATTAGAATGGACTGGTTGGATCTCCTTGCAGTCCAAGGGACTCTCCAGAGTCTTCTCCAACACCACAGTTCAAAAGCATCAATTCTTTGGCCCTCAGCTTTCTTCACAGTCCAACTCTCACATCCATACATGACCACTGGAAAAACCGTAGCCTTGACTAGACGGACCTTTGTTGGCAAAGTAATGTCTCTGCTTTTGAATATGCTGTCTAGGTTGGTCATAACTTTCCTCCCAAGAAGTAAGTGTCTTTTAATTTCATGGCTGCAATCACCATCTGCAGTGATTTTGGAGCCCCCCAAAAATAAAGTCTGACACTTTCCACTTTTCCCCATCTATTTGTCATGAAGTGATGGGACCAGATGCCATGATTTTCATTTTCTGAATGTTGAGCTTTAAGCCAACTTTTTCCACTCTCCTCTTCACTTGCATCAAGAGGCTTTTTAGTTCCTCTTCACTTTCTGCCATAAGGGTGGTGTGCTGCTGCTGCTGCTAAGATGCTTCAGTCATGTCCTACTCTGTGCGACCCCAGAGACAGCAGCCCACCAGGCTCCCCCATCGCTGGGATTCTTCAGGCAAGAACACTGGAGTGTGTTGCCATTTCCTTCTCCAAAGGGTGGTGTAGTCACCCTCTATAAAATAAGATAAATTAGAAAAGGCAGATTCATCAGTTTCAACAACCTCTATTTAATATCAAGGTTGAATGTTTGAACCTTGCATATATTTTACTATTAATTCTAAATGGAATCTTTTTTTCATTAGAGGTACACTTAATCTCAATAAGTTTGAGATATTGATGAGAAAGATGGATAATTCTGTTGTTTTCTCCCTTTAAAAAAATCTAGTACACAAGGTTTATTAAATAGAAATAAGAGAAATGAATCAAATATTTCATTTTTATGTTATCCTCCAAATTATCAAATGTTTGCATTTTTATATAATTGAAATCAGAGCAAAAATTTAATTTTGAATAATTTCCTTCACTTGCATTGCATGTTGAACATTTTTACATGTTGTTACATAATTCCCTAATAATATTTATCAAGAATATTACCTTATCTTACTTAGATCAGATCAGATCAGATCAGTCGCTCAGTCGTGTCCGACTCTTTGCGACCCCATGAATCGCAGCACGCCAGGCCTCCCTGTCCATCACCAACTCCCAGAGTTCACTCAGACTTATGTCCATTGAGTCAGTGATGCCATCCAGCCATCTCATCCTCTGTCGTCCCCTTCTCCTCTTGCCCCCAATCCCTCCCAGCATCAGAGTCTTTTCCAATGACTCAACTCTTCGCATGAGGTGGCCAAAGTACTGGAGTTTCAGCTTTAGCATCATTCCCTCCAAAGAAATCCCAGGGCTGATCTCCTTCAGAATGGACTGGTTGGATCTCCTTGCAGTCCAAGGGACTCTCCAGAGTCTTCTCCAATACCACAGTTCAAAAGCATCAATTCTTTGGCGCTTAGCCTTCTTCACAGTCCAACGCTCACATCCATACATGACCACAGGAAAAACCATAGTCTTGACTAGATGGACCTTTGTTGGCAAAGTAATGTCTCTGCTTTTGAATATGCTATCTAGATTGGTCATAACTTTCCTTCCAAGGAGTAAGCATCTTTTAATTTCATGGCTGCAGTCACCATCTGCAGTGATTTTGGAGCCCAGAAAAATAAAGTCTGACACTGTTTCCACTGTTTCCCCATCTATTTCCCATGAAGTGATGGGACCGAATGCCATGATTTTCATTTTCTGAATGTTGAGCTTTAAGCCAACTTTTTCACTCTCCTCTTTCACTTTCATCAAGAGGCTTTTGAGTTCCTCTTCACTTTCTGCCATAAGGGGGGTGTCATCTGCATATCTGAGGTTATTGATATTTCTCCCAGCAATCTTGATTCCAGCCTGTGTTTCTTCCAGTCCAGCGTTTCTCATGATGTACTCTGCATATAAGTTAAATAAACAGGGTGACAATATACAGCCTTGACGAACTCCTTTTCCTATTTGGAACCAGTCTGTTGTTCCATGTCCAGTTCTAACTGTTGCTTCCTGACCTGCATACAAATTTCTCAAGAGGCAGATCAGGTGGTCTGATATTCCCATCTCTTGAGGAATTTTCCACAGTTTCTTGTGATCCACACAGTCAAAGGCTTTGGCATAGTCAATAAAGCAGAAATAGATGTTTTTCTGGAACTCTCTTGCTTTTTCCATGATCCAGAGGATGTTGGCAATTTGATCTCTGGTTCCTCTGCCTTTTCTAAAACCAGCTTGAACATCAGAAAGTTCACGGTTCACATATTGCTGAAGCCTGGCTTGGAGAATTTTGAGCATTACTTTACTAGCATGTGAGATGAGTGCAATTGTGCAGTAGTTTGAGCATTCTTTGGCATTGCCTTTCTTTGGGATTGGAATGAAAACTGACCTTTTCCAGTCCTGTGGCTACTGCTGAGTTTTCCAAATTTGCTGGCGTATGGAGTGCAGCACTTTCACAGCATCATCTTTCAGGATTTGAAATAGCTCAACTGGAATTTTATCACCTCCACTAGCTTTGTTCATAGTGATGCTTTCTAAGGCCCACTTGACTTCACATTCCAGGATGTCTGGCTCTAGGTCAATGATCACACCATTGTGATTATCTGGGTCGTGAAGATCTTTTTTGTACAGTTCTTCTGTGTATTCTTGCCATCTCTTCTTAATATCTTCTGCTTCTGTTAGGTCCATACCATTTCTGTCCTTTATCGATCCTGTCTTTGCATGAAATGTTCCTTTGGTATCTCTGATTTTCTTGAAGAGATCTCTAGTCTTTCCCATTCTGTTGTTTTCCTCTATTTCTTTGCATTGATCCCTGAAGAAGGCTTTCTTATCTCTTCTTGCTATTCTTTGGAACTCTGCATTCAGATGCTTATATCTTTCCTTTCCTCCTTTGTTTTTTGCTTCTCTTCTTTTCACAGCTATTTGTAAGGCCTCCCCAAACAGCCATTTTGCTTTTTTGCATTTCTTTTCCATGGGGATGGTCTTGATCCCTGTCTCCTGTACAATGTCACGAACCTCTTTCCATAGCTCATCAGGCACTCTTATCTATCAGAACTAGGCCCTTAAATCTATTTCTCATTTCCACTGTATAATCATAAGGGATTTGATTTAGGTCATACCTGAATGGCCTAGTGGTTTTCTCTACTTTCTTCAATTTAAGTCTGAATTTGGCAATAAGGAGTTCATGGTCTGAGCCACAGTCAGCTCCTGGTCTTGTTTTTGCTGACTGTATAGAGCTTCTCCATCTTTGGCTGCAAAGAATATAATTAATCTGATTTTGGTGTTGACCATCTGGTGATGTCCATGTGTAGAGTGTTCTCTTGTGTTGTTGGAAGAGGGTGTTTGTTATGACCATTGCATTTTCTTGGCAGAACTCTGTTAGTCTTTGCCCTGCTTCATTCCGTATTCCAAGGCCAAATTTGCCTGTTACCCCAGGTGTTTCTTGACTTCCTACTTTTGCGTTCCAGTCCCCTATAATGAAAAGGACATCTTTTTTGGGTATTAGTTCTAAAAGGTCTTGTAGGTCATCTTACTTAAATATCCCACTGATTCTTGGTATTTTGATTGTTGCTGATTTTGCTATTATAAACTATATTGCAAAGGATAGCTTTCCAAACAAGTTTTCCTTCTTTGGGATTATTAATTTGAATTAAACTTCTAGAGAAGGGGAAATTAAATCACTGGCCTAAGTTTACCTCCATTAAACACATATAGAGGAAAGGGAAAATATTTTCTTTCTTAATAAATAAGTCTTCTGTTGAGCATCAACATCTTAAAGCAAAATTAAATGAATGACACATAACAATCTGAGATATGTCAAGAATAATCAAAACCATTAAGTAACATATAAAACTAAAAAAAAATAAATTTGGGAAATAAAGATAGCTTAGCTTCAGGAAAAAAAGATTCTAGGATTTATTTCTTCAACACTAGGTGTTCGTTTCCCAGTACTTTTGCCTGAGGTGAAAAATGTAAAAGTACAATGGAAATGTTATGATTCTTAAAAAGTGCAGTAAAATTGTTCTCCAAAAGGATTTCACACTACTAATGTACTAGTTTATCCTATCAGCTTTGTGAGTGTTGTGTATACTGAAAATATATTTTATTAGACATAATTTTAATTAAATCATTATATTGTTCACCTTAAAAGCAAAAGAAGTTAAAAAAACCAAGGGCAAACTCAGGATTTTGAGCCTTCATATAGGTGTTTCTTCACAATCTATTAAGTATTAGATTTTAAAACAGACATTTTCACTTCATTTTCAGTGTATGACTTTATCTGTATCCATGTGCATTTGGTTACTGAGGGCATCTATTAAATTGTTCGTTTCAGTGTTCAAATTTAAGAACTCTTCTTTCTTTTATAGGTATATTTTAAGAGATACCTGTTTTTGTTTTCTTAAAACAGTAGTCCCTTGAGTCTCATAAAGAGTAACAAATAAATGAAAAAAATAACAAACAACAGTTTCTTTTTCTTTTTTTCTTAAATATTTATTTCCCCACCATGGTTTTCTTTTTTTTCTTTCCCTATTTAGTTATCTGTTCTTTTCTTTTTAATGCTATGGGTTTTTCTCAAATGCTTGCTGGTTCTGGTTTTCTGTTCAAATTGATGAATAAAAGATTAGATTGTTTAATATAGGTATCTGGCAAGGTTTTCCTCTTACGGTAATGGAAAGTTTGAGAGCTGTGAATTAGGAGCTGCTGACACTCATGGCTGTCCTGTTTCCTGGCGGTAGGATACAGCATGTGCAGCAAGTTCCCACTTCCACTGAAATGTATACCATGTTCTCCCATGTTCATGCTTTTTGTAAAAACCACTTAGAAAATAGCATTCCTTCATTTTTGCATTTCTTCTTTCAACAATTTGTTGTTGTTTTTGTTGTGACACTGAATCGGTTCAAAGTGCTAGTGAAGGTGAAAGTCCCCCTCAGAAAGCAATTGGTAAAAGTGCAAGCATGATAAGAAAAGGAAAAGTAAAATTTGACTAAAATTCCTCCTTAACTTTGGGAACGGGACCCCTGAGAGTGGTGTCATGATCTCTAGAGTCAGTGCTAGGTAAACTTATATTTGGTGGATCTGTACAGGTAAGAAAGGTGAGAAAGAGGGCTTTCAAAGAGAACTTTCCAGACAAAAGGAAAGCCATGTGAAGAAGTCAGAGGCTTGGCATGGTGGATTTGAAAAACCACAAGTAGTTCAGCATGCTTAGAGAAGCAGTGTGTGGCAGGTACGATGGCTGGACATGAGAGCAGGAGACTGACTTAGAGGGGGTAACCAGGGCTGTCAACACCCACATGATCTAGAAGACATTTTAGAGGAAAGGGAAGCACATTTGATTACCAATCAGAAGATGTGAAGTCACTAATTGAGCTTCTTGGACAAATCACTTGGTTATTTTCTCATGTGTAAAAGGAGCAAGTGGTTTTCCAGTGGTGCTCTAAATTGCCCTCCTGTGGATGGAGGAGCACTGTGGCCAGGCCTCTTGGTCCCCTGTCTCCTTCACGTCTACTACATCAGTTCTGTTTTTACCTGAAATTGTTTGCCTTATAATTTCATGTATTTTTTGTTGTTGTTGTTTGTTTTTGAGAGCTTACCACTACCAAAAATATTCTGAGAACTAAAGGACTAAGTATCTTGGGTCTTTCTGCCAATTTAGGACAAATAGCAACAAGTACTATTAGAAAGACATCAGACTGGGAGTCCAGAATCTGATTTCTACACTTGAAAAACCCTTATGTGGCCATAAGGAATTTATTTTTCCTCCTAATCCTTCTTTTCAATCATGAAAACAAACAGATATTATCTGCTTTCTTGTCTCAAAACTTTTTTTTTTTTTACAATGGAAATAAAATCAGATAGGCTGAAGTACTTAATACTTAAAATACAACCATGCTTATTGGTATTCTTAAGGAAAATATCACCTATACTGAAAGGTGTTTCTGTGTATGAGTCTCATATCAAAGATGCTCTTGGCATGAAGGATTTGGTTATTTAATGGAATTATCAAACTTCTTATGTCATACCTTCCTTGGTTCAAGTTCCTTTACTTAAAAGTGATATAAAAGTCTCTATAGTGGACAATTTTCTCCACAGTTTTCAAGACATGCCAGAATGGGTTTTATTTATTTGAAATTTTTATTTTAATAAAAATTAATAAAAATAAGCATTATGTGGTTCATTGCCCAGTGATGGTAACCCTGTATTCCAGAATGTTTCCTTTTTTGTTGTTCTTTTTTCATTCTTTTTTTGACTGTAGTGTCCTGCTTGTGGTATCTTAGTTCCCTGACCTGGGATTGAACCTGAGCCACCAAGGTGAAAACACTGAGTCCTAGCCACTGGGTCACCAGGGAACTCCCTCCAGGATGTTTCCTTGAATTATTCATTCCCTCTCCAAGTATATATTAAGTTGAGATACTATATATGCAGCAAAATGTATCTGTTGTTTATAGTGCCTTCCTTACAAAGCTCTGGAGAGTCGGTTTAGATGTTTGGTTTTTTGATTTTGGGAGTTGTTTTAATAGAGCATTTATAAAACCAACAGACACTCCTCTTATTAATACTGATTATTCCTAACAGCAGAACTTAGGCATGGTTAGGAGATTTTTCTCTGTCGAGGGTGAATAGGGGAAAAGACTGAGGAAAATAGATAATTCTGACTTTCCACAAATAATATGGCCATTTTAATATTGCAGATGAGGGAGAGAAAATCTCAGAGGGAGTAAAGTGTCACTAGCACGTGGAGCACTTAGAAACAGAACCTGGATCCATCTGATAGCAAAGCCAGTGCACATCACTCTGTGCTAACAAAGTCCAGTTTAATTCAGTTAAATATATTTAATATAATATACACTTATCCCTGGTGGCAGAGCCGGTAAAGAATCCGCCTTCAATGCTCGAGACCTGGGTATGGTCCCTGGGTACAGTCCCTGGGTTGAAAAGAACCCCTGGAGAAGGGAATGGCTACCCACTTCAGTATTCTGGCCTGGAGAACTCCATGGACTGTACAGTCCATGGGGGTCGCAAAGAGTTGGACATGACTGAGTGACTTTCACTTGCACACTTATACATTATCTATTGTATTAAATGTATGTTAAAAACAACAGAGGTCGAAGGGTAGTGAGGATAAGGCAAGGACAGAGGCAGACCATATTGAGACTTTTCTGTCTTTTGTTATTATTGTTATTACTATTACTGTTAATATTTTGTCTTTTACATTGCTTCCTAGTCTATTCAGGGAGAGAGAGGAGAAAGATTTTTTTTTTAATTTTGCAATATTGAGTCAAAAAAATGAAACAACATTGACATTCTGTTGTGAAATTTCATTTGAAACATATGCAGCCAAAATTAAGATTGATATTGAGTTGTATTTTGATTAGCTTGTTTTAGATTTAGATTAATTTTGAAGCTTTTGTTAAAAGCACTTTATTTATAACCCAAAGATTTTTGGAAATCAATTAAACACTATCAATAAGAAATACTTTTTGATAAAAATATAGCTGATTAATGAAATAGAAATATTCATATGTATTGGTGAGGAAACCAGAAATAAGGAGACCTTATTGCTGCCTACCAATGCAGGAGACGTGAGTTTGATCCCTGGGTCCGGAAGATCCCCTGGAGAAGGAAATGACAACCCTCTCCAGTATTCTTACCTGGGAAATCCCATGGAGAGAGGAGTCTAGCGGATTACCATCCTTGGTTGCAAAAGTGTCAGTCTAACCAACAAATAGGTAAAGGAGTACATCAAGGCTGTATATTGTCACACCCTGCTTATTTAAATTGTATGCAGAGTACATCATGAGAAATGTTGGGCTGGAAGAAGCACAAAATGGAATCAAGATTGCCGAGAAAAATATCAATAACCTCAGATATGCAGATGACACCAACCTTACGGCAGAAAGTGAAGAAGAACTAAAGAGTCTCTTGATGAAAGTGAAAGAGGAGAGTGAAAAAGTTGGCTTAAAGCTCAACATTCAGAAAACGAAGATCATGGCATCCAGTCCCATCACTTCATGGCAAATAGATGGGGGAACAGTGGAAACAGTGTCAGACTTTATTTTGGGGGGCTCCAAAATCACTGCAGATGGTGACTGCAGCCATGAAATTAAAAGATGCTTACTCCTTGGAAGGAAAGTCATGACCAACCTAGATAGCATATTCAAAAGCAGAGACATTACTTTGCCAACAAAGGTCCGTCTAGTTAAGGCTATGGTTTTTCCAGTGGTCATGTATGTATGTGAGAGTTGGACTATAAAGAAAGCTGAGTGCCGAAGAATTGATGCTTTTGAACTGTGGTGTTGGAGAAGACTCTTGAGAGTCCCTTGGACTGAAAGGAGATCCAACCAGTCCATCCTAAGGGATATCAGTCGTGGGTGTTCATTGGAAGGACTGATGTTGAAGCTGAAACTCCAATACTTTGGCCACCTGATGCGAAGAGCTGACTCATTTGAAAAGACCTGATGCTGGGAAAGATTGAGGGCAGGAGGAGAAGGGGACGACAGAGGATGAGATGGTTGGATGGCATCACCGACTCAATGGACGTGAGTTTGAGTAAACTCCGGGAGTTGGTGATGGACAGGGAGGCTTGGTGTGCTGCATTTCATGGGATCACAAAGAGTCAGACACGACTGAGTGACTGAACTGAATTGAATTGAAACAACAACAAAATAATTGTACTAGAAGATAGAGCAATATACTCCATGTTAAATTTGATTAAGTAAACTTAAAATTTAATTTGAAATTTAATATTTAAATAATTTAAATCAGACTTTTGATAAATAAATTGTTTGAAAAAGCATTATTAAAAAGCATATTTCTAAAAACAGTTGATCATTTTAGATATTCTTTTTTTAAAAGTCTATGATCAAGGGCAGGTTCCTACCAGAGCTTCTCATTCATACCCATCATTAGACTAATTTGCTTAATGGACAGTCCTGATTACAAAACAAATCCCTTATGGAAACTTTAATCCTCAAAAAAAGAGAAAAGAGAATAAGACATCAGAGAACATTCACTGGATGCTACAGAAGAATGATTGTTCAACTTTCAAAGGATCTACTGAACTACTCCATCATTCAGCTCATACTTAATTTTGGGCAGCAAAAAATTATGAGTGGTTCTTATAAGTCTTTGGGTGGAGCCAAGATAAACAAATGAAGCCACATTTTGTATCTGTAATGCCAGTAGCTGTAATAGAAGTTTTATTGTGGTTTGACATACATGTAGTGAGCACATGTGAATGTGGGTTCTAGAATTTCAGTTAATGTAAAGAATAGTAAACTTCAGTTTCTGGAATTCTGTTGAAAAATAGGACAGTTAACAATTTTCCTGATGTTTTTCCATGGTGACTCAAAGATAATAGATACTAGTTCCACGAATACATCTTCAGGTATTTATTTTTAGTATCCTATTAGATAACCAATTTAGACTTAGAATCTTAAAACTAATTTAAATTACCTACAGGGTTTCTTATCATTTCCTCACCATCATATTCTTTTTCTAATTTGAACATCATTCTTCTCTGGAGAAACTGGAAGCTAGAGTTTAATGCTTTGCTTTTCTCTTGGTCATTTGTTCATATTACCTAGTTGGCCGTAACCAATGTCATTCTTTCCTATCCTTGGTTATCTTTTTGCTGTGAAAATATCAGAGAAATTTCTTTTCTGTTATCCTTAGCAGTTTTCAGAAACATCAGATGACTTAGTGTCATTAGGTAATCATATTTTTCTTTCACCTTATTTTGTTGTTCTTCCTTTCCTAGTTTTTCTTTTTAAATACACTTCTTAAGCACAAAATTATAAGAAAATAAGCCACATAAACTTCTTAAGACAAAATTATAAGAAAATAAGCCACATAATTATCCTGATTTCTTTAGATTCCATTTTGATTCTTAATCTAGATTCTTATATAAGAGAATATTAGAATCATCTATAAAATAATATATGAATTGTTTCTTTTGTTTCATGCAGTCTGATGCTGCACTATTCAATATGGCATGTATAGTTATTGAGCTCTTGAAATGAAATTGGACACCTCCATGTCCCAGATTAGATTTTGGATACTTTGTATGAAAAATTATAAAATATCTCAAGCATTTTTGGTAGTGTTACATGTTGAAATGATATTGTTTAAAATATATTGAGCTAAATAAAATAAATTGTTGAATTTAATTTCACCTGATTCTGCCTTTTTAAAAATACATGTTAGCAAGTGTAAAATAGCATATGTTGTACACATTATGTTTCTATTAGCATTGATTATTCTCAAAATACTTCTAATCTTTAAATTAATTGCATTATGTTTCTATTGCTGCCGTAACAAGTTACCTTAAAATTTGGTGACTTAAACAACAAAATGTATTAATTTTTAGTTCAGGAAATCATCTAAAGTGGCTTGACAAGGACTGTGCTCCTTGAGAGGCTCTAGGGAGGAATCCACTTCTTTGCCTTTTGTACTTCTAGAGGCCACCTGCATTCCTTGGCTTTTGGCCTTTTCCTCCATTTTTTAAGCCAACGGTGTAACATCTTCAACTCTCTCAGTTTATCTCCTTATGATCTCTGATTCTGTTATTACATCTCTGACTCTTCTGCCTCCTTCTTATAAGGACCCTTTGAATACATCAGGCCTATCTCAAGATCCTTAATCATACCTATACTCCCCTATGTCACATAAAGTTAACACATTCACAGTTTACAGAGTTTAGGATGTGGGCATCTTTGGAGGACCATTGTTTTACTTACTATGTTAACTACATTTAATGTCATGCTTCCTTGGTTTGTTTGTTGATTACAATTTTTACAGTTTGGTTTAGGAATGATGATACATTAATATAAGCTCCAAATGTAAACAGCAAGAAGTCTGAAGTGGCATGGTGCAATGGATTCTCATCTATCTATGCCATAGACTGCATGCAGTGTGACCTTAGTTATATCAGTCATTTGTCTTCTTGGGTTTTTTCTATTTAGCAAAAGGAGATTTTTGGAGTCTATGCAAGGACTATAAAATTGTAATTCTTTGGGTCACAGTTCAAATGTACTCTACTTCTTTTAATGATTGGTTTGAATCCTGGTAAAATTAATTTCAGCTATATGATGTTTTCTATGTCTTTATCAGACTTGTGAATCCTGAGGATATGAATTCTGTATTGGTTTAATGTATTAAAGATAGCCAAGAATAATACTTGCTTCATTATCCGATAGGTAAACTTTCTGGTTTCCAAAACTAACTGTCTTATAGTCTATTAACTTTGTGATTTATAAGAAATTTTGCTTTGAACGTTTTTGACGTTATCTTCTCTGCATAATCTACTTAAGCAACTACTTTTTAAAAGCTATTTTTTCTCTTTTCTTCTCTCCATCTCTTCTAGTAAACTTAGAAACAGTGGCCAAGATTTAATTTTTAAAATAACAAAACATTTATAAGCTTGCTAATTTCTAGGGAGGGTTGGGAAATTTTTAGTGAAAAAGCGAAGTGCTAAAGCTGAAGGTCGTGATTTTTATAATGGATGGTTAAATGGTTGAACAACTTCTCATACATTGGATGTAATGTGGTTTTATCATTCTATTTGATCGCATCATTTTATTGTTTGTTTCCAGGTATCAGAAATGATTTTATTCACATACTATCAAGAAACAAGCTCTAACTCTGAATACATGTGATTTTAGGAAAACTCATCTTTTTGAAACATTCATGACATAATTTCTAATTTGATGTAAGTAATCAAAAATTAACTAAAGAAACAGATTTATGTGCTCACGGATTTTGGGAGGGAGGGACAGATAGAGAGAGAGAGAGAAGGAGAGAAAGAGAGAGGGAGAGACACACACACAGAAGCACACAGACACACACACCAAGAGACAGAATATCCATTTCCGTTTAAGATGTAACTTAAAGGTCTCCTTTATTTAATGTTTTATTTAATGTTCCCTAAATATTTTGGGACACGTAGATGATGCTCATTAGATCACTAATTGAACAATGATGAAAATCCAGGCTTGTGTTTACTTTTAATTGTGTTATTAGCATAAAATCCTATTTAGAGAAGAAAGAGTAACCAACCCATGTCTTTGAAGTCAATGAGATGGTGATGCCATTGGGATAGAACTGAATTTTTTCTTTTCCAGCTTGAACTATAGAACATTAATTTTCATGTGACTTTTCCATAATTAGGTCAAATTTTACAATACATTTTACAAATACTGGAAACATAGACTCAAATAAGCTAGTATTATACAATAAACTTTAATGGATGATTTACAATAGGATGGTTTCCTGGTTTTATTTATTTGGTACTAAGGGTATGCTTAAGGAATACTTTTAATGCTTATTATAAGATACATTCTAGACTACATTGCAGTGTACTAAAATTAATCATGATATGATAGAGTCTAATGCAGCTAAACTACTGCTATGACGATTATGAGAAGATCAGCATAAATAATGTTCAATCTTACAAATATATAAAAATGTACAATTTTAAATAAATAAGATACTCCGTAAAATAATAATGTATTGAGCTAATGACAGCTGAAATCTTTGAACCTGAAAATGTATTGTTAAGTAAAGAATAATTGTACCAATTAAATGTAAATATCAATTGTTTGTTGTTGTTTAGTCACTCAGTCGTGTTCTACTTTTTTGCTACCGAGGCTGCCAGGCTCCGTCTATGGGATTTCCTAGGCAAGAATGCTGGAGGGGGTTGCCATTTCCTTTTCCAGGGGATCTTTCTGACCCAGGGATTGAACCCATGTCTCCTGCATTCCAGGTGGATGCTTTACCACTGAGCCACCAGGGAAGCCTAAATATCAATTATAAAGTTTTTTTTTTTTTTAAGAGCTCCTTCAAAAAGAAACAAATTCTTAATTATTAGCATTATAACACAAATGTTTGGAAATTTGTAGTAATTCAGATGATAAAAGTTTGTTTTGAAATTTTGGATGCATTTCTGACTTAAGCCCCTGAGCTTTGAACATGTGTTTCATTATGTCAAACCAGCTTTAATGAAGAAGCCCTATTTCTCTATGTAACAGTCTCATCCTAAAATATCTAGTCTTGATCATTCCTTCCTTGGTTTCCATTACAGGTCTTCCCACCAAGAAATATAAAGATGCATCTGGTAAATTTAGCATTGGAGCAGATGTGTTCTCCCAATACATACCTGAAATATTCAGTATCAGTCAAGTGTTTTAAGTAGTCTTTTCTAATTAAGCAGGATTGTGTGAACAGACTATTCCCTGTAGAAAGAACCTCTTCGTAAACAGCCACCTTTGCAGTAGTTAAGACTTGAAATATTGCAACACTTTTTATCTTTATGCCTTTCATAATTCCCAATTGCCATTCATTTAGATTCAAGACTTGAGCACTTAAAATGAAGTTACATCAGGGGAGTTCTAAAGATGGTGGAGGAGTATTTTTTCACCAAGACTTGCTTTTGAAATCTATTTTACAATATTTTATAAGATTTTTTTCAGACATAGACCAATCTTTCATGACATCCTAAAATGTTTATTATGACAGAACTTGATGGATTTGACCTCATCATAAAAGTGTGCTCTTATATCAATTATTGAAAAAAATCACAATTCTGTTTTCATAATGACTTGTATTAAAAGCAACAATACTTTCTCATCTGTTATTTAGTAGAACCATGTCATTTCCTTACATGATCCATTTGGTATTAATAATTTTTTGTTTATATTGCAGAAATTGAAATAGGATGTGTAATCATATCTACCCTTGGTTTTAGCACAGCTGAAATTTAGTGACATAATCAAATTGGAATCCCATATTCCAATTGGCACTCAAGTTTGCCATTCTTGGCTCTTCATTTCCCATTATTGTTTTTCATAGTAATTTTTTACTTTTCTATTTCATTCTCTGAAGAGAGAGCCCATCCAAGGTAGAGAATAAACTTGTTTTCTTCATGTACTAGTCGACTTGTTTCATTCTTTGGTCTATTAAGTCATTCATCCACTGACCATTTGTACTGTGAAGAATATAAGATTAAGTAATTTTCTATCATCTGTGTAAAGTAAATCATCAGGGAAAGAAGTGAGTTTTATTCATGTTTTATTCTCATCCTCCTACTTTTCCTTCTTTTACTTTGTTACCTACATGACTTTCAACCCATCAAAAAGTGTGCACTTAGATGGTTGAATGGTATCACGGACACAATGGACATGGGTTTGGGTGGACTCTGGGAGTTGGTGAAGGATAGGGAGGCCTGGCGTGCTGAGGTTCATGGGGTCACAAAGAGTCGAACACGACTGAGCGACTGAACTGAACTGACTGAAACACACTGAAAATGAAACTTCAGTTTTATATTAATATCTGTATCTCTTCAGTATGCATGATTAATTATCAATTCAGAATAATGGTTAACCATTTACAATCAACACATCAATCATCAGGAGCAAATTCAGGGACTGTGGTAGTTGTTTGTATTAAAGTCAACTCTTGTGTGATATGCTTTGTACTGTGCCCAGTATGCAAGAGGTATTCAATAAGTGGTTACTGAAAGAATATGTCAACCTCTCCAAATTTCAGAAATATAACTACTTCTTCTGCCCTGTGTATTTCATTCTCAAAGGAAATTAAATTGTCCTTTCACTCTTTCTTTATAACAAAGCTGCTTTGTTTATTGCTCAGGAAAACTGTTCTGAATGGTTGACAGTCTGTTGTTGATTTTTCCAGACTTTTTTTCTGAGTTCAGTATGAGTTGAGAATATTAACTACTGATGTAGCTTATTTTACTTCTAAGATTGGACTCTCCTTGGTATCCTCTCCTATTTTGCATGAATTATGAAAAATAATGACTTGGAAATGAGATTTCCATTTCTCATATATCTAATCAACAAAGCCTCCTTATTTGAATTCACATGTGGATTTTTTAAGTTCTGGAAGGATTTTCTTCTGTGCTGTGTTTTGACGTATGGCTGCTCCATATTTGGTGGTTTGCAGTTAACTGGTCAGAACTGAACATGATCAAATGATTGCCTGTTTCACAATTTCAGAGGCATTATTGCTATATGCAAGATCAAAGGAAAATACCACTCCCCACAAAAAAGGTAGTTGAACATTACTTTTTCCCCCTATTTCAACCACATTTTTTCTTATTTAGGTGATGATTTTTGCTTGCTAGATGGAAATTTGTATATCCCTTCTAGAAAGAAATAAGGATCTATACATTTCCAGTTCTTAGAAATATGAAGTACTATAGATTTTTTAAAAAATTCTACATATATTAAAAAAATCTGTATAGACTTCTGTGCAGACAGTAGATTCTTAAATTCTGAACTCCTATACTATTTTCTTCACTTCTACATATACTTTTCTAAATAGAAATTTTTCTAAAACTATAAGGGTTCATAGAAATCATCTAATTTAAATATTTCATTTTAAGGAAATGGTTCAGACATACAATCAATTTATAATGTAATTCTATAAACATTGTGTACTCCAGATTCAGTTTGAGAAAGAAAGCATGAACACTGGGTTGAAGCTCCCCATGATGTCTTTCCAATTTCATTAACTTTGGTTCTTTCCAAAGATAAAGTATCCTTTGAATTTCAAGCTTATCATTGTCTTGCATGTTTATATACTTTTGCTACATATGCATATGCTCAAAAATAAATATAATCATATACATAATAATGTTTTCAAACTTGATATATAAATGTATCAACCCACAGTTTTCTTTCTGCACCCTGCTTTTGTTGTTTCAGCCCCACATTGCATTTCTGAATGCAGTCATGCTAACTCAAGTAGCTACAGTGCATTCATTTTTCTTTTTTACTGCATGTAAATTACAATATGTGAATATTCTATAAATTCCTTGTTCACTTATATATCCAAAGTTTCTTTTCTGTTTTTTTCTTTTTCATGTAATTCTGTAATGGTTATTTTCTGTACATGCGTAGAGACACAGAAAAGAATGCAGGAGTGAAGAAACTGGAATTGGGGATGGAAGAATCTTTATTGCTAAACTTCTCTCTGAAGTTGTACTATTACCTGTCCTTCATGGTTTCTCCACATCCTCATAAGTTTTTCTTATTGCTGGACTTAGAAAATTTTGCCAATTTCATAGTTGTGAAATGATACTTCATCATTTTAACTGGCATTTCTGTAGTAACTAGGTAAATTCAATGCCTTTTTCAGATGTTTATTGAACATTGAGAATCCTCTTCTGTCAATTATTCATTTGTTGGGTCATTTTTTAAATAACATTTTTGTCTTTATAGATTTATGAGAATTCTTTAGGTACTTGGATACTAATCCTTCTTTGATTATGTAACCAAACATTGCATAGCAAATATATCCTCTCAGTCTATGCTTTGACTTTTGTGATGAACATACATTTTTTTTCATATGCCTAATTTACTGTCTGAATAATTCATCTTTCTGTACTGCCCATAATGCCACCTGGTATTTATCAAGTTTCCATAAATGTGGGGATATATTACTAAGTTCTGTATTCTATTTTCTTGGACTAACTTCTATCTCTGAACCAAAGTTACAATGCTTCAGTTACTGCCATTGTATATTAAATGTTAATAGTCAATACAGAAATTCCCCATACCTTGTTCTTCAAAATTGTGTTGACAAATTTTGACCCTTCCCTCTTGCAAACAAACTGTAGAATTAACTTTTCAAGTTCTATGAAAGACTACATGAGCTTTCAATAATAATTACTTTAATTTTATAGATTAAATTACAGTCAAGTCTTCCATCCAGGAACAAGTATACCTGTTAATTTATTTGAGTTTACTCTTTGATTTTTAATAGATAAATTAACCCTGGGTCAAAAGTGACTGCTCAAAGTCACATAGCCAATTAATAACAAAACCAGTGGTAGAAGTAAGATCTCTTGACTCCTTAGTAGCTCTTACACTAAAAAAGGTTTAATTATTTAGTCAATTAGGAAAGAAAATCTTGGAGTCCTTGCAGCTACTACACCCACCAGCAGGAAGGTGAATTAAGCTTCCTGAGTTTACTGGGCCCTTGATAAATCAGAAGACTTGCTGTGAAGGCAAATTTCATCCGTTGCCTGTTCCTATTAGATCAGAATCCTCATTTTAAAAAGATTGCTAGGTTATTGGTAGGCACAGTAAAGTTTAAGAGAGATTGCTTACCAAATGGAATCCTGAAATTCATTGCATTGTTTTTTTTTCCTCTAAAACCTGCCATAAATGCATGTATATACAAATATATGTGTGAGTATATGTATACATATATACAAATATATGTATATGCTCCTTAGGTTCCCCCACAAAAAACCCAGCATATCTCAGGCACACTGAGGCTTCTTTTGATATCTGTAGTTATTCATGAAGCAAATACATTTGCTTTGAAATCACTGGCTGCCCCAAATTGGCCTTTTAGCTACTCTATCCCACTGGGAAAAATTCTGTAGGAAAAAGATGGAATACTGAGGAGACAGAAGCATAGATTCAGTCTTTAAAGTAAAACAGAGAAGAAAGATCAGACGATTTTTTTCAAGTAGTCACATACTATTCATGGTAATCTACGGTCAGCCTTCTTCTTTCACTACTACAGCAGCCAGTTATCTATATGGGGGGGAGGGGAGGGGGGAAGGTGAAGAGAAGGGATTTCAAAAAAAAGAAAAAAAGAAAATGAGATCCCTGCAATATCACCTTAAGCCACTAGGGGTATCTTTGTACCATTTTTCATCCTGCACTGATTTGGAGTGGAAACCTATATTAGGGGAAAACCAGGGTCCTCGGCATTTTTTTGCTAGCTGTGCACCCAGAATCCAAAAACATTTTAGAAAGAAAGAATCCACAGTTCTTTTGGTCATCCGAACAGGGCTACGAAATCGCTCTACTGGACATCAGCACCAGGGATTCATTTTTGAGGTCAATTTCCAATCGAGATAAATCTATTGGATTAGTAGGATTATCTGATTGCAGCTGAAAGAAGTAACGTTGTTTGATCATTTGTATTTCTTGCCTGATGCTCGGATTTACATGGAGGTGGCTTGGGGTCCTAAGGATTCTGGATCGTGGTTGCAGCTGGAGAGAAAAAAGGATCAATCGACACGTTTTGGAAGTGTCCGTGGGTGAATAAAAAAAAAAAAAAAAGGAATGGTGGGAGGGGGGGCGCAAAACGGGTTGCGGCTGCTTAGAGAAGAAAAAAAACAAATAAAGGAAGCATCTTGACTTGTCAAACAAGAATTACCGAATGCTCAAGATTCCAGAATAAGCGTCTAGGAACTGGTAAATACTTGGAGCAATTCAGCTTGAATTTGACGGCGAAGTGTTGTAGAAACTGTCTTCTTGAATTATTGGAAGGGGATTGGGGAAAGATGAGGGGGCTCCCTCTGTGGATTTATCTTATTGAGGGTAAGTTTGGGGTCTTTTATTGGGAGGGGGCTACCTAGGTCTGTGTGCCGCTGCGCGGAAGGTGCTGCGGACGCGGTGCTTCTGAAATGGGGAGTGAAGTGGGGGGATGTGAACCACCTCGCACATCTCCGGTAGATCTCTAGGGAGCTACCTAGATCGAGCTTAAAAACCGTGTTTTGTGGCATCGGTGGGAAAGCCGAGCAATCCTCCAAGCTCTGAACTTTGCGTTGAAAATCTCTCAGTTGAGAGATCCCTCTTGGAGCTAGTGCTTTCTCCTACTGATACTTTAAAGAGAGGAGGCAGCGATGCCTTGGAAAACCTGCATGTGGAGGGGGAAAGCCCAAGTAGAAATCTCTGCTATCTCTGCCGTTGTTTTGGCAGCTGTCTTGGCTTCTAGGGGAATTTTGCAGGGGGGATTGGCCGTTTTCGTATTGTCTCTTTCTCCCTTCCCCTTCCATCCTTCCCCTTCCCGCCTCTCACTCCTCCCCGCCGAACACTAAAGGGTTACAGGTTCACTGCATCGGATAGATACTGTAAGAGTGGGTGACCGGCCACACGTGTTGTCTTGTAATTCACTTGTACGACTTTGCATAATACAGTCCGAGGTAACTTTTCTTCGAGTTGGACCAGTCCAGGAAGGCGTTGCAGCCTTTCTGCCGAGGGCCGAGACTGGCAAGTGCGCCAGGCAGCCGGCTGTATTTCCAATGCATGCCTACCCTGGCTGCCTCGCCACTTACTGGCTTTTCTTTCCAACTGAGCGGTGCGCGCGCGTTTCCAGACGTTTTCTTGCTGCTGAATTAAGAGCTTTTTTTTTTTTTTTTTCCTTTTAAAATATTATTTCATTGCTCTCAACAAAAGCTCATCTTTATTTACGGAAGGGAAATCAATTTCAGCAGATGTAATTAAAAATAATCACTTCAATGAGTGAATATTAATTGACCAAGGAAACTTAAAAGTTGCTTTGGAATCCAGAAAAGCATATAATTCTGAACCAGTTTTGGAGTCCGCATAGATTCAGAACAATTACATAGAACGGATTTAAAATATGTATGTAGATATGTTAAATAAGTTAAGGCACTCCCCTGCCTTCATAGGCTCCTTATACCTTCAGAATGTTAGTTGGCTTTTCCTATTTATGGCCATTTCGTTAAATTTTAAACCTCATTCAGCTGCACTAGACTAAAATGGAAATAGATAATTGTTAAAACATAAAATAATGTATTTTCTACGTTATTATTTTAAAGAAGAGCATCAAATATTTTTGCAGGGGTCTCTGTTTATAGACTATGAAATATATGTAGATACCATATACCTTTATGGTTTTAGCATTAAAACCTCTTCATCGTGAACTCACTGAAAGGCAGCTCTTCAATGTCATCTAAAGCACTCATCATCCAAGTACTTCAAGAATTCCAGATACATCAGACATTCTGGTACTAATAGAGGAGCCTCACCAAACTTTCTTCTTGGATTTGTATGTATATATGTGTTTCTTAAGGCTAAATTCTGAAACAAGATAAATGCCATTCCTTTTTCCTTTTTAAGATAAAATAGCAAAAAATGAAACTCTTGTCTCCCAAGGATTCTACAGTGGAAAAGTTACTACTTATTAGTGCAGACTTTAAGTTTTTCTAGAGATTAAAAAGATAGCAAGAAATCCTGCAGGCGTGTTAGTTTTAAGAAGGTATCTCAGAGGCTGGGTTTGCCTTTTTTTTTTTTTTTTAAACAATAAGTCATGTGGTTTATGTGCAGCATGAGCTAGAAAAATGGATATTCTGTGTTTTGGTACATTCTAGCCACTGATCATAGCTACACTGTCCACTAATATTAACATCTTTTTAAAAATTTAAGTTAAAACAGACAGCTAACAAATAACAAAATATAATAGTAAATATATCATGAAGGCAAATGGGAGATGGATTAGAATCCTTCTTTATAGGCTAGTAGAGAATATAATGTTGATACTATAAAAGTAGATGGAGAGTATGATACATGAAAAAGAAAGTCCTTGTAAAAGTTAATTTACATCTTTCACAACCATTGACCCAGTGGTAATGGCATGCACAATGGTGCGAAAGCCAGCAGAGTTAGCTTAAAGTGCCTTTGTCATGACTGAACAGTATTTTCCTCTGGCAAGAATAATCAATACTTTGTGGCCCCTTGTTCCATTTTCTTTTGGCAGTGAAAATGAAAAGGTGAAAACTTTAACCCACTCTGTGGTTTCTACAAGCAGTTCCTAACATAAAACTTTGGTAAACTTTGTAGGTGGTAGATCCACTTTGGAAAGTTAATAATAATAGGAATAAAAATAAATAAAACTATATACCCCCAAATAACCAGTAAACGAAGAGCAACTTACCCAGTTACATAAATGTTCTCTATTAATAGAGTGAATTATTTTGAGAACTATTAAAAAACCTGAAGAGTTCACTTAGTTACATTTGCTCTACTTTATTCAAATAACATTTTTGGTTTGTTTTTTTTTTTTTTGGTCATGACTGTTAAAAAGAACATGGTGGCCTATGATCATCTGTCCCAATTTTGCTACAGAATACACAAAATGTGGTAGTTTGGGGTAAAGAAGCAGAAACTCTCAATTAGCCCTGAAGATGACAAGCATGGTTTCTAATGTGTGTGATGAGAAATAGCTTTGGATTCCCCAAAGCTTATCACCATGGAATAACTCACGTTGCTTCACTGGAGCTTTGCTGCACCTATCCCTAGAACCCTTCCATGTGTTCTAGCTGGCCTAACATTCAGGGGGTGCTAATACATTTGCTACAGATTTGTTTCATGATTTTGAGATATTTAAATAGTTAAATGTTATTCTACACCAATCGATTTTTTTTTTAAAGGAAATTGCTCCACTCTTAATTGAAAGCAAAATGAAAAGGGCAATCCTATTTTAATGATTTGTTGGAATTTAACACATGGCATCTCAAAATGCAAATCTTCTGTTTCTTTTGCTTTGTCAAGAAATGCTAAAACAAAACTTAAAACTTAGAGTTAGTTTAAAACTTCAGTTTTTAATATTTCAAATTTGCAAAGCCCAGAAAATCTTTGAAAAATTAACATATAGAAGACTCATGATAAATCTAGGGTGTCCTTTTAAATGCCTTTTGAAAGATAATTTAAAACATTTTGAAGTAGGTAACCTCTTAATCTTGTGGGATAGCAACATTCTCAACTGTTCCTAAGAATAATTTCTTAATACTAACAGGTTTGATTACTTTTCCTTTGTTATTAATGACATCACATTGACAATGTCAACTGTCACTCTCCTACTATAGAAGGATATGAATTACTTCTGTCCCCCACCCCAACAAAAAACACCTATATGGTAGCAAACGTGTGAAAGAGAGAGAGACTGTCAACTCTAAGCTTAACTGAAGTTAAGGAAAACTAATAAATCACTCCAGGCATTTGAAATTATCAGACGTTAACCTTTTGGAGGATTTTATATGAATTCTTTTTATAACAGTCAATATAATCTCTTCTGTGCCTGTTTCCGTTGCATGTAAGAGAAATTCTAGTCAATGGCAAAATGCTTTACTGCTGCCATGACTGCAGACTTTATAGGTGAGACATGTGTCAGCATGCTAGCTTTAGCAGTAATGCCTCTTTTGTGTGAAACCTTATGGGCCTTGCAGGCACTCTTTCATCTTGACACTCATAAAACGTTCAATCCCCATATTTATTATTTAATTTTCTTCCTATATATAGCAGCTGAACACTTCAATATATGAATGTGTAGCCAAAAACTGACAAGCAAGCGTGAATAGGACTAATGAGTTTTAATAATACACATATTAGGGACTGCTAAAGAAAGTTTAATTAAGAAAAACAAGTTAAGCATGAAATTCATTTTGGAACAAATGCAACTTAAGTTATTACTGCAGATGTAAAATCAAAAACCACAGGGATACATGACAAGAAAGAAAGTTCCGGGTTGAAACTAGACCTACTAAACGCAGTTGACATTTTAGGACCTGCCTTGAAGTTGATGCACTTGGCTCTGCCTTATGAAATCAAAGAATATACCCTATTTCAGAGTTTTCACTTTTCTATAACAGTTTTGGTTTAATATGTTAACTGTATCCAGGCATGTTCTGTACCAGTTCCCTTCAGACATAGTAGCCTTTCAGTAGCCACACAGTAGCCTTTCACTTTTCTGTGGTCAATTTTCCTAATACTGTATATGCCTACCTAATCTACCAGTCAGAATCCATGCCATCCCTTTGGGTGTGCAGTAGGTGGTGTTTCAGTAAGAGGACTGCTCATGTATCAATTTACCTGCACCTATGGTTCTGTTTGATTTGGGGCATTTAGAAATAAATTTTAGAAATTGTTTATGTTTGCCCATTTATTTATTTGGTGGTGGCATTTTACATCTGGGCAGAAGTTGGAGAGGAGACGGAATACTGGGCAAATATTTCCTTAGAATTTCGTCTGTATTTAATGTATACTTCTTGAAAGAGGGAAGCAGTCAGGCAATAGCATGAAGGTCTTATACATGCTCTTCAACAACAGTCTTTTTGGCAACATCTCTTTGATAGGCTAACTTATTCTAATACACACCTTTGGCATCACCTATGTGTAACAGTAGGTGTTTCCTCTTTGAAATACCCAGTGAATATTGAGTCTTTGAGGAAAAAAAGAGGTTAGTTGTAACATTTCAAAGTGAATTGAAAATGTTCTTGTCTTTTTTTAGATAGTTATGGTGCATACTTTCATATGGAATACTCCACGCTTGGAAATTTAACAGGGTCACTCATTAAATCAATGAATACTGACTTGATAAAAACTAACTTGGAATTATTGTTAGTATAAGTTTTTCCCATAGGTCCACCATTTCCCTTATGACAGAACTAACCAGAAAAACAGTGATTACCACATATCACACTGACAAACAGTTGTCAGTATTAAGACCTGAAAAATCATACTCAGCCATCTAATAGTTAACCATAAGGCTACAAGGAGTAAAGGTTCACTTCAGTAACCATTATGTTTCAAGTTTCAAGTCAGTGTATCTGTCATTTTTAATTTAAATCTATATTACTTAGCTGTCCAAAACTTTACACACATGTGACATTGTTATCTATCCTTTTTCTTAGGGGTAAAAAAATAAAGTCACTTAGTATCTTTACCTCTTTAACTGTGCCAAGTATTCTAATGCATATGTTGCAATGAGATTGTTGCCAAAAGTTTCTGTTATTTAAAGCTGTGGTCCTTAGTAATAAACCTGAGGAATTATTTAGTATATGAGTAATACATTTTACATGCTGCAATAATACAGTGGTATAGCTTATATAACCTCTATAATGGCAGGGGGTATTGTCTGGCTTTTCAAAGCTACGTGTTTCCTCCCAACACTCAGAATAGTGCCTGACATATTACTAGCAACTGACAAATATTGCTGAATGATTAAAAAAATCTCATCCTGGTCTTGCATGTTAACAACTAAATATGTAACCTCTTGCTTAATACCTGATCTCTTCATTTTTGCTTTTAATTTTTCTTAACCTAAGTCAGTTGTTACTTTTAATTGATATATATTTTAAAACTATGTGCAAAATTCCAAAAGTAGAAATATATTGAAAAGATTGAATTTTAATTAAAGACAAATAAGAATTGAAACTTTTTAGTGAAATTTTTATGTAGTTTATTTATTGTGATAAATTATTTTATCAGGACTCACAAGTATAATAGGATTATTCGAGGTTATAATTTACCAAAATGAATATTAGAGTTATTTTCTGCTGTGTAGAAAATGTGATATCTCAAGGAACTTTGGAAGCACTAATGCAAACACTTAAAACATGGACAGTAAGACCTAAAATATAATCATGTTTGGCATTTTGGTCATTAATTCTTTCTTCAGTTTTTAAAAAATTTATAGTTACAAGTTTCCTATTGTTCAACTTTATTTAAATGGTGAATTCACTTAAACTTATGTGTATATTAAATTCTTGTGTATTCATTGATGTTTCGTTACACAAATGGCACATGGATAGAGTATTGCTTTGAATTTTGTTATTGTTAGTACTAATAGAACTGTAATATGAAAGGAAATAAAAGATGTGAATATCTGAAGAAGATTGCAAGTATAATCGTCTGTCACTTTGGGGCAAAGCTTGAGCTCTAAGCCAAATCAGGAGTGACAGAACCCTTATTGTTGTCTGGTACCTTACATGAAAGGAGTTGGTGGTCTCAGTCCAGCTCCTAGCAGACAGTTACTCGCTAAACAATAGTAACTATAGTATTTGCCAATTCCTGCAGAAACCTAGGACTGAATGGGTATAAATGTTTAACTACCCCCTCTCTGCTAATCATCCTGCAAGGGGTCAAGATTGACTCACCCTGGCGCAGGGCCACACTGAGAAACTTAGCACTGCCTCTGCCAACGTTGTAGCCATTGTCTGCAGCACAGGATTTTTAAAGAGGACTTCAGTTAAGCAGGGCACCAGGAGTGGCAGTTCTCCGCTCTTCCCAGGCACAACTCACCAGAAACAAGAATAGACTTAAACAGTGACTTGAGAAGGTAGCACTGCTCTTAGGTTGTACTGTCTTCACTATAAAGATACTGGCAGGCATGCTTAAGTTACTTAAGGCATACTTAAGATACTGGCAGGCATGCTTCTGGACACAATGACTTGCAACCCCAAAGTAGCCCTTTTCAGACAAAAGCTCCAGTTTAATATCAAGGGAAGTAATCCACTCTACCTGGCTGTCTCTCCTGAGCTCTTGAGTGATTATTCATTTTCTTCTAGGAGAGTCACAGCATCAGCAATTGGTTTTAAATATGTGTCCTGTGGTATTTGACGTATGCATTAAAACAGTTGCCTGTGCTTTTATTTTTAAATATTCTGTTTTACAGTTGCTGGCCTTCAAATCCTCTTAATGTCCTTCCACATTTGAAAGTTAACCCTCTTCTGTAGATTTTAAAACAGCAATTAATATGTAGAGATTCTGAGAGTAGGTTCAGAGTAAACAGAAAGTAAAACTTATTTTATATAGTCAAATGTTAAATGGATTGTTTTGCTTGATCCCCAAAATAAAGGAGAAACTCACTAACGTTTAGCCATTTGTTGTAATGATGGTCTTAGTAGAAATATTCAGTTGTAGAATGCAGAAGGAAATGCTATCACTTTGATCTCTTTTTCTTTCTGCTGTCAGAAAGCTGTTATGGCATCTTCAGATCTCACTTTTTTCCCAAATGGTAACAAAATTAGTCACCAGTCTATAAGAACATGCCTCCACACCTCTGCATGATGAGGAATTTTCATTGTCCTTCTATTATCTTCACCTCTTCTCTGTTTTATCTCCTTTTGCTACCAAGTGTAATTAAGATAATGCCTTCACAGTGGTCACGTATCACAGTTGAATAAATAAAATCTGAGGGTAGGGTTAATGAAAGAAAAATAATATATAGAATGAATGGGTTAGTCATTCAAGAGATATTTTCTAATGACTTACAATGTAATTAATTGTTCTGGGGATGGTTGCTTTCAAATCAACTGTTCAAAAGCCATAGCCTCTCTTCTCAAATATTAAGGCTAACCTGATTATTATTTTTGTGATTATAATTATTCTCATCATACTTGGGATAAGATCTCACATCCCAATTTTTTGGCTTGATGCCTCACCCTTCTCTGAAGTCACACTTAACTCTTTGTTCACAGAGACGCCCAGGCTTCACAGTGTTTGGGTCTTCTCTTGCCTCTGACAGGATTTGTCCCCTGTCAACTTCCACTCATCTTTCAGAACCCAGTTTACAGATTACTTCTTCAGGACAGTCATCCTTTTTACTCAAGACTCATTAACTCTCCCCTCCAAGAATTATCCTTCTTGGCAAAGCATTTATAACTAAATGGTGTGATTGATTTACATAAAGCTTGTCTTCCCCATTGAACTTTAGTCTCTGTGAGTGTCAGCACCATGACTATCTCCTTATTGTTGGCCTTCCCGGTGCTTGGCACTAAATGATGTAATAACGATGAATAGGGAATCTGAGTTTACAAATCACTGTGGTGAAAAGTACTAAAGGTTCCTGAAGGAAAAAGGCAACAAATGCTTTGAGAGTTGCAGAGAGGGAGTGTTTTTGTGGCTGGGAGGATCTGAACTGACATTTGAATCTTGTTAGTTCAAATGGCCTTGGGGGATCCTGGCTGGAGTCTTTCCAGGCAAAATCTAATGGGAAGAGTATTCCCCAGGAAGGAAGAATCTTGGTAAACAAATTGGATTGAATTCACTGACCAGGACTCTCAGTGATGTTCTTTGTTTGTTTTTATTAGAATTGTATTTTCACTAAGATAGTTTGTTCAGTTCAGTTCAGTTCAGTCCAGTCGCTCAGTCGTGTCCGACTCTTTGCGACCCCATGAATCGCAGCACGCCAGGCCTCCCTGTCCATCACCAACTCCCAGAGTTCACTCAGACTCATGTCCATCGAGTCAGTGATGCCATCTGGCCATCTCATCCTCTGTCGTCCCCTTCTCCTCCTGTTACCGGGTATAATATCTGGAATATACTTACAATTTTTTCCTTGCTATTCTTTAAAATATTTTGTTGGTAAATTTTTTTCTCTTTTTACTGTCAAATTTTAGTTTGCCTTTTCTCCTACCATTCTATTTTCTCTACTGTTTGCTTACATCATTGGAGAAGTTCATTCAGAGTGGAAGTAGCCCAAGGAGAGAGAGAACAAGTAGAACCCTGCTTACATGTTCTGTGAAGGGAAGGGAGAGTGGGCTGTAAACTGAGAACCCTCAGAGACCTGTCTGCCCTTCCTCCTGGAAGGGGGCTCTGGGCAAAATTGAGGAGGAGGCAGGGTTTATCTTTAAACCCTTTAAATTCTTCTGCCTTATCTCTTTCTATTTGTTGAAACTCCCTACATTCATCAAACTGTGTTCTTTTTTTTTTTAATTGAAAAATGTTTCAGAGGCTTTGTGTTTCTGATTTTCAGTTAATTATCTGTTCCACAGAGATGATAATTCTAACTCGTGGTAGTTGGTGCTGGCATTAATGAAGTTATTAATTAATTGGTGATCATTGCAGAATATACTTGTCAGGACATTAGTTCTCCATAGCTATATGTTGGTATGCCCACAACATGGGCTATGATAGCACTTGAACTTCCACATGACTAATCTTGAACTTTGATAGTCCCATCTATGTGACTTTTGGTTCTAATCCTGTCTTACTTTTTTCTCCTTGTGCCCTTCTGGTACTGCTTGCTTTCTTCCCTAGATTTAGTTATTCTGTTAAATACTAAAATGACCAATTCTTATAACCTTTGCTCCTTGAAATTCCATCATTCATTTACCTTGTTTATCCTCAGTCCTGACTTCTGTCATTTACTCTTTGCCTCATGTGATGGAACATTCCTGGGAAAACTTTCAATACCATGCCATCTGCTCCAAATTATGCCTGTTAACCTCATATTTCCCTCCTGTTGGTGTCCTGTGTGTTTTTCTTTCTAAAATCTCTCAAACTGAGCACGCGACTTTATTGAGTTAGTCTCATTCAGGAGCAAAATGTCATATATCATACACAGGGCATATTCTTTAAGAGGTAGGGAGTCTTGTCTCTCTCTCTCTCTCTCTCTTTTTTTAAGCTCTGTGGTCTTGAGAAAGTTATCTTGCCATATGAAGTCTCATTTTCCTCCTTTCAAATAAGAATAATTGGATTATAAGTTTGTTGTGAGGACTAATGTAAAGTGCTTGAGACAGCTTGGCAAGTAGCTGTTTAATAATCTCTTTTAATAATCTCTAATATTAGCTGGTTTTGATGTCATTTTCACATAAATTTAGATATATTTAACTAGACTTCAAACTGATGTATAAAATATGAAAATAAAACTGTTTCTGGTTTCTTCCCCACCAGTTCATTTACTGAGGTAATGGTTTCCACATGTTTGTGGTCATATACTACTCTGTTTTTGATAACAAAATCATAAAAATTATGAAATATATATTTATGGCTTCCCTGGTGGCTGAGATGGTGAAGAATCCGCCTGTGATACTGAAGACCTGGATTCAGTCCCTGGGTTTGGAAGATCCCCTGAAGGAGGAAATGGCAACCCATACTAGTATTCTTGCCTGGAGAATCCCCATGGACAGAGGAGTCTAGCGGTCTATAGCCAATGGGGTTGCAAAGAGTCAGACATGACTGAGCGACTAAGCATAGTACATATATTTATACTCCTTCATAAATATTTCTATTATCAGATTGCAACACAACACAAAAATAGACATTAAATAATGAGAAAAAGTCAGGTTTTTTTTTTAATATCTTATAAACTTGATAGCTTCTTTCCATTATTTATTAATATCTAAAGTTGTAGAGATTCTTAAGGCACAGGTCAGAGCTACTAAAATTTATCTGTATTTCCATTTCAAAGTTATCTTCTTCATGTTTTCAAATATTTTTTCTGCTTGTTATTATATATGACAAGGTAGTCATTATTTTCAGTCTTGCAGTATAGCTGAGGAAGAGCTTATGCTAGAACTAGGAGAGGTTTCATTTCTGCTCGTTTCACATCCATATTCTATTACTAGTACTTTCTTTTAATCTATATTTATCGTGGGGAAAACAATTTAGTAGTCAGTTTTGTGAGGTTTATATTAACTAAAACATGATGAAAAATGTGTAAATGTGCTTATCCAGTGGTATTAGCTCTAATACATCACCAAACATTGAAAAGGAGCAGTAACAACAACAAAATGCCACTCCTGGCAAATCCGCTACAGTATAGAACCATCACCTTCCCAAGAACATCTCAAGTGCTGTGTGCAACATACAACCATGTGAAGTCACTGGTATGAAACCATATATACATATTATCAAGCTTAGTTTTGTTCTCTTTGTGCTTTATAAAAAATTATAATACATAGAAGTTCAACTATTTACTTCCCTTCTCTCATCTGGTCCTCTTGTGGTGGGGTATAAGCCCATTACTTTGGGGATTTCTGCTCCACAGTGCCGCCAGTTTAATTTTCTTGTGAATATATTTGATAATACTTTTCTCCTCCTAAGTCTATTTAATGGCTTTTCATCATCCAGTGAATAACATATCCAAACTCTTTAGCCTTTTAATGGAGAGCTTGCTTGATTTGGCTGTAGCCTGCCTTTCCAGTCTCATCCAGTGCTCAGCCTCACTTACCCTGTGTTCTGGCCAAACCAAACTGTGCCCTTCTCAAATGTGGCTCCTTCTTTTTCCTTTCTTTCATAGGTCAGGTTTCTCAGGGAAAAAAATAAAAGAGACTCTGAGATGAAGATTTGCTTGTTAAAAGTTTATTTGGGCTTGCCATTGGGAAAAAGCACCTGGGTGGGGGGAACCAGGAAATCACCACCAACCTCTCCCTTGGCCTCTTTCCATAGGGAGCTTGGGGCCTGGAATGGCCCCTCTGAGTGGGTCTGCATTGAGAAAGGAAGAGCAGACCTTTCTGCATTGGTGTGGACTTCTGCCTTGGAGTGTGAGCTGCCCTCAGGGAGGTTGAGCGCCACACTATTTACTACATATATTTTCCATTGTTTCTAGAATGTGCCCTCTACCCAGAATTCCTTCTGTGACCATCAATGTTGGTCTGATTCTTTGAGGCCGAGCTCATATTCCTCTTGATTCATGAACTCTGTCCTTTTCTACTAACTCGAAGTAGACCTGTCTCTTCTTTTAAAGCCTAACATTTTTTTTTTCTGATTGCATACATTTGTTTATTCATTTCATTTTTAATTACTTCCTATGTGAATTAATTGCACGTTACTTACATTAAGTGGTCAGTTAATGAATGGACTCACAGGACTCAAATAGTTTATACTCATTGGGCAGCTTTATTACAGGCAAGTAGAGCAATAGCAGGAGAAGGGTATGCACTGAATGGGGCCTGGAAACTCAGACTCAGGCTTCTTTGTTCTCCCACTCCTGGGTCTCATGGGATACCCCTTGTTTCAAGGTCTTGAACCACCACCAGTGTGAATGTGAAGCATCTTGGTATAGGAAGCCCACAGTCTGCTGATGGTCAGGTTCTTTTACAGTGAGCTCTTCCCAAAAGCACATTTCAGTTGCATGGCCAGGCTTGGCCTTTGAAAACTGCTACACTCCACTGAAACCAGATGTTACTAAATGAAATTTTATGACATTATTATTATGAAATGCAACTCTTAAATCCCATTATTATTATTAAGTGCTGTTACAAGGCTAATATGTTCTGACCTCAAAAGAACTTATAGATTCATAGATACAAAACATTATTTTTCTTTAGTTAATACAGTCTTCATTATTCCTGAATCTGTATTACAGTTTTGCCTGTTTACTAAATTTTTTTTAACCCCAAAGTCAATACTCATAGTGCTTTTGCAGTCATTCACAGACATGAGCAAAGCAGCAAAAAATGTGAGTCACCACATGAGCACACTTCCTGCTGAGATTGAGCAAGGTGATGATCTGACTTCTTGCTTCAGCTCCCACACAGAGATGATCAGAGCATGAAGACGGTAGAAAGTGCACTGCAGTGCAAGAAGCTCCAGCTCTGGGGTCAGGTAGAGGGGATTTGAATCCCAGCTCTGACATCTGTTAATGAGGTGCGGGCATGCTCAGTTGCTTTAGTTGTGTCCGACTCTGTGCAACTCTATGGACTGTAGCCTGCCAGGCTCCTCTATCCCTGGGATTCTCAAGGCAAGGAGAGTTGCCATGCCCACCTCCAGGGGATCTTCCTGACCCAGGGATCAAACCCACATCTCCTGCATTATAGGGGGATTCTTTACCCACTCAGCCACGTAGGAAGCCCATTAGTGAAGTGGCTTCAGACAAGTCACTAAACACTTTTGAGTTTTGTTTTCTCTTTTGTAAAATAAAGAAAATAGAATCTACCGGGATGAATTCATTCACAACAATGTGAAATACGTATATAAGTATATACATGTGTGAAGTGTGAAGTGAAAGTCACTCAGTCGTGTCTGACTCTCTGTGACCCCATGGACTATTCTCCAGGCCAGAATACTGGAGTGGGTAGCCTTTCCCTTCTTCAGGGGATTTCCCAACTCAGGGATCAAACCCAGGTCTCCTGCATTGCAGGCAGATTCTTTACCAGCTGAGCCACAAGGGAAGCCCAAGAATACTGGAGTGGATAGCCTATCCTTTCTCCAGTGGATCTTCTCTACCCAGGAATCGAACTGGGGTCTCCTGTATCGCAGGCAGATTCTTTACCAACTGAGCTGTGAGGGAAGCCCATATATACACACATATATACATACACACACACACACACACACAGATCCATTTCTCTTTGAGCGATGGATCCATATTTCCCAATTCAGTGTTTGCAGTGACTTTATGGCATATAACTATGGTGAATAACAACTATCGGTTGTGTAGCATTGGTCAAACTTTAAGCAGCTTTGGTAATAAGTGTGTGGTCAGTCCAGATCATTTGCAACCTATGCCTACACTTGGTAAAGGATTTTCACATAGATTTTATGATGGATATAAAAATAACACAAAATTCTTGCCCCTGAATAAAAAATTCAGTAGGAGGGGTTGGATTGAACAAATGAAAACAATCAGTAAAAACAAAGTAAAATAGAAAATATATAGGTAATATTAAAAATACGACATAATAGGCTATGTAAAGTTAGAAGTTGCAGACACCTTCCTGGGTTCCAACTCCCTGTAATTATATATTTACTGAACACATGTCACATTCCAACCTGCAGTAGAGCCATTTTTAATGTGATGTTTCTTTTCAATATTGTAGCTACTTGGAAACAATTAGTAGGCTGTACTTATCATTAAATTCTTGTAAGATTTAGCACAACAGCATGCGTATCATAGATACCCAATAAATGTTTGTTGAGTAAAGAAAGAATTGGATGAATGTGTCCACCTAATGTGAATATTTAATGTTCTAGAAATTTCTCTATATTCTTTCTAGCATCATCTCTGATCTGGGTCACTCAGGAACAAACTAGTTAATGGACCAGGTGTTACGATAAATTAATGCAGGAGATAATATATTCCCATTTTTGATGTTCTGTTTAAATGTTATTTATTTTGTTTTGTTATTTTTGTTATTTGATTTTGTTTTATTTTTGCAGTCCCTTTGGAATTGCACATGCCTTAACCAAAGAAGAATAATGGAGGAATTTGTGAGCTAGTTATCTTCACCTACTAAAAAGTCAGAGGAAAGCTAATCCAGTGTGTTTTAGTAAATTCATCTACTTGCCTGGACTGCTGAATAAGGATTTTTTGACCTCATTATTTTAATGTATAATCAATATTTATTATGAAATACTTCAAACATTCAGAAAAATGTAGGGAATTCCTCAACAAAGGTGTGTGCGCACACGTGTGTATTCACATGTGTGTGTATACACATCACCCATCACGATCAAAATCTTAGATTTTTAGAACTTGCTGTAGTTAATTGTGGTCTTTTACGGTCCCATCACAGGTTATCATTCATAGTTCCAATTAATCAATTAATGGCATTAATTAATTGCTAGAACTAATTTCATATCCTTTTCTTCTTACCCATGGATAATAAATCATGTGTTATTACATATTCATCCATCTGTGAATAATGTGTAGTTTTGTTTCACATATTTTAAGGTTTATTTAAATAACATTTTACTGTATGTAATCTTTGTTCAAAAATTTTAAGATTTACTCATGTTGATATTTAGGTCTATGTTCCTTATTTTCACTGACGTGTAGAATTTTAATTTGTGAATATATCATAGTTCATCTGTCAATATCTGTTAATGGACATTTGTGCTCTTATAAAGTTGGGCTTTTTTTGGTTACTCGTCATTATTTTAAAATGATCTTGTGTAAATGCATATGAACACCCATTCAATGTAAAATTAAAAAAGGTGAAAAAAGGTAACAAAATCTTGCAAACTGATCCAGCCACTATGGAGAACAGTGTTGAGATTCCTTATAAAACTGGGAATAGAACTGCCATATGACCCAGTAGTCCCACTGCTGGGCATACATCCTGAGGAAACCAGAATTGAGAGAGACACATCTACCCCAATGTTCATTGCAGTGCTATTTACAATAGCTATTTACAATATTTACAATGGAAGCAACTTAGAGGTCCATCAGCAGATGAATGGGTAAGGAAATTGTGGTTCATATACACAATGGAATATTACTCAGTTATAAAAAGGAAAACATTTGAATCAATTCTAATGAGGTGGATGAAACTGGAGCATATTATACAGAGTGAAGTAAGTCAGAAAGAGAAAGAAAAATACAGTGTATTAGCTCATATATATGGAATTTAGAAAGACGGTAATAACGATACTACATGCAGAGCAGCCAAGGAGACAGATGTAAAGAACAGATTTTTGGACTCAGTGGGAGGAGGGTGGGATGATTTGAGAGACTAGCATTGAAACATATACATTACCATATGTAAAATAGATGGCCAGTACAAGTGAACGCATGAAGCAGGGCACCTACAGCCAGTGCTCTGGGACAACCCAGAGGGATGGGGTGAGGAGATAAGCGGGAGGGGGTTCAGAGTGGGAGGAACACATGTCTTCCTGTGACTGATTCGTGTTGATGAATGGCAAAAACCATCACAATACTGTAAAGTGATTATCCTCTGATTAAAATAATTTTTTTTAAAAGTCATAAAAAAAAGGTAACAAAATCCAAAGTTCCAATAAGAACAGGGTAAGCATTTAAATTTCTGTTTCTATGAAATTGTCAGAGAATTTACCTAGAGTCTATCTTCTGAAGGAACATAAAACACTTTTACAATTCAATTTTAAAGGCACTAGGATCAATTTTTTTAAAAGTGTTAATTGTGAAGTTAGAGACTGTATCTAGTCTAATGATCAAAAGGATGGCCTTTAAATTAGATGCCAGTGGGCTCCTGGAGCTGCTACTGATTAGCTGAGAACCAGGGCCAAGGCACTTAACCTCTTTAAGTCTCGATACCTTGTGAGTAAAAAGGGAATAACTGTTGAACCCAGTTTATAGGGTTGTTGTAAATGAGGTGTAAAGGTTTAAAAGTTAAGGGTTTGGCATATACCAAGGAAACACCAATACATAGGAAAAATTTCCTAACAACAAATTTGAGAGTCTATATTTTGGCGCGCGTGTGTACACACACACACACACACACACACACACACACACACACGGCTTCTCTGGTGGCTCAGGCAGTAAAGAATCTGCCTGCAATGCAGGAGACCTGGGTTCCATCCCTGGGTCAGGAAGATCCCCTGGAGAAGGGAATGGCTACCCACTCCAGTTTTCTTGCCTGGAGAATCCCATGGACAGAGGAGCCTGGTGGGCTACACAGTCCATGTGGTCGCAAAGAGTTGGACATGAGTGAGCAACTAATACACACACACACGTTTAAATTTTTGGTTATTTAAACTAGCCATATTTGTACATTGCACTTGGGCAACTGTTGTTATAACAGTGACCTCTGAAAACTATTTAGGGTCCATACTATAATTCCCTGTACAGGTCAGCCCATGTATAATGTGATGTTTTTATAACCTCGAAAGCTAAACATTAGAATTTGAAAACTTACCATGGCATGCAAAATTCTCATCCTGTACAATTTGTGTTAAAGTAGCACATTAGTGGGAAACAGCAGCCCTTTTATTTTTAACACAGTTAAGGATTTGTGAGCATGAAAATGAGAGTTATTTTGTTAGGAACCAAACAAGTACTTTTTTATTGATGAGCGTGTAAGTGTGTAATGAATATTTAGAAATAACTATTGAAGATTAGGCTGTATAAAATATGGTTTTGGAGACTTTTAAATCCTCACCACAGGTTCTCTACTTTACGTGTCAAAAATGCTGCATTTTAACACCAAAATGTGACCAGGAAAGACCTAGTTGTTTAAGACCAAAATGTGATCAGAAAAGACCTAATTGCGGCCCACCACAATTCTGTGCAAGAATGAGCATTACATACTCAACAGAAATGAGTTTGTGTAGCTAAATCTTCAACAGATGCTGGAGTTCTGGCACAGAAATGGGGTGGTCTAAGCCTGACTTTTGTATGTTAATATGCTTTCACAGCAAAGGTATGAGAATTAACACAGACTGAGATATTCTTGAAGAAAGACATTTATCTCCTTATTGCCATCTGTGATGAATTGTTCAGAGCTAAGGGAACACCAGGCTTGAATCAAATCTCCTGCTGCCCTATATAGTTTTAACACAAAGTTAGGGCAGCCTCACTGCCAGACCAGCACTTTTTCAGGAATCTTCCCATAAAATGACAGGATAGAACCATCTATAATACAAATCAACACTGTTGTTTTCAAACTAAGCACTCTAAAAAGTTACTTGAACAAGAGAAGACAAATATGCTGAGTTGTTTGGTATTTTGCAGTTAATGTAAGGTACGCTGTGAAATGCATGGCACTGAATGTTACATTTTATTCTGATGTGTCTTAAGTTGGACTGGGTAGACAGTGTTAGATGTTTGATTAGTGTCAATATGCAGGATGTTATGATTAGGTATGGTTGTTCTTTTAAACTACCACATTCTTTTTTGTATTGTTCCTTTGATTTCTGTCAGATAGTAAGAACATTTCTAATTTAAAATATATTGACTTTGACTCAAAAATTCATTTTCCTGTTGCAAATTTACTGATATCTAAAATACATAGTTTATGTCTCCTGCGTTGGCAGGTGGGTTCTTTACTACTGAGCCACCAGGGAAGGCGTAAGATATATAACTAGATGGTTAAAAAAAATCTGCAAAATAATGATGCCAACTTCTGTCTCTTTTCCAAGTTGTGTCTAATGGCAATTTGTCTTTTAAATTCTTGAATCTTAATTGAAGGTGAAGGAACCGTAGCCAATGACTTTGTGTATACTTTTGAGAAATAGCAAGGAGACTGACCTTATAAGGTTCAGTTCCGTTCAGTCGCTCAGTCATGTCCGACTCTTTGTGATCCCATGAACTGCAGCATGCCAGGCCTCCCTGTCCATCACCAGCTCCAGGAGTCTACCCAAATCCATGTCCATTGAGTCGGTGATGCCATCCAACCATCTCATCCTCTGTTGTCCCCTTCTCCTCCTGCCCTTAATGTTTCCCAGCATCAGGGTCTTTTCAAATGAGTCAGCTCTTCGCATGAGGTGGCCAAAGTATTGGAGTTTCAGCTTCAACATCAGTCCTTCCAATGAACACCCAGGACAGATCTCCTTTAGAATGGACTGGTTGGATCTCCTTGCAGTCCAAGGGACTCTCAAGAGTCTTCTCCAACACCACACTTCAAAAGCATCAATTCTTCGGCACTCAGCTTTCTTTATAGTCCAACTCTCACATCCATACATGGCCACTGGAAAAACCATAGCCTTGACTAGACGGACATTTGTTGGCAAAGTAATGTCTCTGCCTTTCAATATGCTATCTAGGTTGGTCATAACCCTCCTTCCAAGGAGTAAGCATCTTTTAATTTCATGGCTACAGTCACCATCTGCAGTGATTTTGGAGCCCAGAAAAATAAAGTCAGCCACTGTTTCCACTGTTTGCCCTGTTTCCCCGTCTATTTGCCATGAAGTGATGGGACTGGATTTCATGATCTTAGTTTTCTGAATGTCGCACTTTAAGCCAACTTTTTCACTCTCCTCTTTCACTTTCAGCAAGAGGCTCTTTAGTTCTTCTTCACTTTCTGCCATAAGGGTGGTGTCATCTGCATATCTGAAGACATTCATATTTCTCCCGGCAGTCTTGATTCCAGCTTGTGCTTCATCCAGCCCAGCGTTTCTCCTGATGTACTCTGCATATTAGTTAAATAAGCAGGCTGACAATATACAGCCTTGACGTACTCCTTTACCTATTTGGAACCAGTCTGTTGTTCCATGTCCAGTTCTAACTGTTGCTTCCTGACCTGCATACAGATTTGTCAGGATGCAGGTCAAGTGGTCTGGTATTCCCATCTCTTTCAGAATTAGTTGCACTTAAATAATTATAGTTGAGCTAGCATTGGTTTTCTTGTTCTAAAATTATTTTTGTCTTATCTGTATAACATGGAATTGGGCCCATACTTTGTTTGTTTAATAAACATAGTCATTCTTACAAAGTTTATTTCTATTCCACTAATTCCCTACCAATATTTTTTAAAAAAAGGTTTTCTGCTATTGAGATCTAATTTTTAGTATATTTGATGATTAATACTATGGTTCCATAAAATGATTGAAGATCTTCAATAAAGGAAAAATTTAACATAAGCCTTCAGTATTTTTAAAAAAACTGTGTTGTGAAATGCTCCTGACACTGTATATTTTGACAAGAACTGCTTTCTGTTAAATGTGTATAAAGTCAGGAGGCAAGTTTCTCAATATTCTAATACTCGGTTATTTTACCTGTCATCTTACATCAAACCTTAATTTTCCTGTGGTAGCATTTAACTCACCTGACTCCAGCCACTATTAATGTATTTCTGTAGCTTGTAAAACATCTAGTTATCACTCTGTCTATTTTAGTTCGTTTGTACTAATTATTTATTTTCATTTTCTCTAGGATATAGACCTGCAGCTAACTGGATTTGATTTGTAAGCGGGAAATGTACAGTCAGTGGCCACTCTCACCACATTGCTACGATGGAAAACAGAATAGTCAATAGGATATGGTCTGATAAATAGTGATGATTGAAGATGCTACTTCAATACACATGAAATCAGTGGAGATACTGGCTGCACGAAGAGCTTTCTGAGCTTTTCTTGACAAACTCGCCTTTAAGAAATCAGAGGTGTAGTCTACCAATATACGGTTTTTCTCAAGTGGATACAAATACCTTTGACTCACTGTAACCAGACAACTACACAACTAATGTGGGACCATGGCAGTGCCCAGATGCACGTGGCCAGATTATGTTTGGAGAGCAGTCATGGCCTGCTTGGTACACAGGGGGTTGGGTGCCTCATTGACTCTTTGTGTGTTAAGCTGTTTGCTTCACGCTGCCCATGTGCTCTCACAAAAACTGGATGATGCAGACCCACTGGTGACTACCAACTTTGGCAAAATAAGAGGGATCAAGAAAGAACTCAATAATGAAATTCTGGGTCCTGTTATTCAGTTTCTTGGTGTTCCATATGCAGCCCCGCCAACAGGGGAACATCGTTTTCAGCCTCCGGAACCACCGTCTCCTTGGTCCGACATCAGGAATGCTACTCAGTTTGCTCCTGTCTGCCCCCAGAATATCATTGATGGCAGATTGCCGGAAGTCATGCTTCCTGTGTGGTTTACTAATAACTTGGATGTGGTTTCATCGTATGTACAAGACCAGAGTGAAGATTGCCTGTATTTAAACATATACGTCCCAACTGAGGATGGTGAGTTTACTACAGGAAAAACAGGGAGATGTATTTATATTTCTCTTTTTTATTCTAACGATATTAATCTATATGTACTGATAGCGTGCATGGCTTTTCCTGTTGGCATGTAGACATATTTTACATGCGTGCATGCCGCTCTGTTTATGTGTGTTAGTGTATCTGTTCTTATTTTTCCCTGTGCCTACTCCTTTTCTTTCCTCTGCAGCACGTATATTTAGGTAGAAATGGGTTCCTAATTTCCATTTCCTACCGAATGACTTCTGAGAAGATGCATCAACATTTCTCCATTGCATGTGCAGACTCAGCCAAGTCGGGGATCTCTCGCACTCAGTAAATGCAGGAGCGTATTAAGTTAGATAGTGGTGTTGCATGTTCCGGCGGTCTGTGATGGAGCGCCATGTTATTTTCTAGTCTTCTATTCATTTTTCAGTAAAAAGAATATCCAAGGAATGTGCCAGAAAACCCGGCAAGAAAATATGTAGAAAAGGAGGTATGTATAAAAGTGGAAATAAAAAAATGGGGGAAACAGCTTGCAGAGGAGGAACAAGATATTCTCCCTAAGGATGATTTGCTGTTGGTGGAAGTGAATGGCTAGGTGACACCTGGAATTTAATGAAGCCCGTCAAAGAATAGAAAGATGGTTGAGGAGAGCTCTAGCTGACTAGACATTGACAAAGCTCCTTGGTGGAGCCTTGTGTTGGTGCTGGTAGCATGGGCAGGATTTGAATCTCTGCTTTGAGTTTGGGTATAGAGAAGATACTTAGGTAATTACATTGCCGGCAGGGTAACCAAAGATGTTGCCTTCCCAGCTGGTCAACTTTGATCTCTGAACTTTTTTTTTTTTTTTTTTTTTTTTAGTAGATAATAGATTCCTGTTTCTTTTATAGGAAACAGGTCACAAAAACCTAGTTTTTGTTTGTTTATCCTTAGTTCTCTCTGAAGACACTATGAACTTTCTCATATAAGGGTAAATTTGCTGTAACTATTGGGCAATCACCATTATTAAGTAATGGTATATTTTCCCAGACAGTTTTCCTATTTTCAGTCATTCCTCCAGAAAAAAAAAAGGGATTTGCAGCTTTTTATACGAAATATTTACAGTCTTAAAATTGCTTTAACATTTTTATATTTATGTTAAACAATTTAAAACATAGGGAAGAACATGATTCAGAAGCTACAATTAAATCAACCTTCAAATCATCCTCTAGCCAGATTGAGCAAATGTAGACACTGACAGCTGCAAGCTTGCATCTGAATGTAGCTTGTCCACACTCCATTTTTATATAACATCCAGTAAATCACTCATAGGAGAGTATGATTTTCTCTGGCAGTAAATTATCTAAGTGTTATTTTGACCTTATTATAACTTTGCTGAATTTTCAATCTTCATACAGAAGTCATATTAATATTCTAGTGCTGTACATTCTCTCTCTGTATGCACTTCTAATCTCCTGGCTGGACCAAGTCAGATTTCATTACAACATCTGTGTGGGGTGGGGAGTGTCTAAACTGTTCGTTTTTACTGCAGTTGCATTATCTGGAAGAAGCTTCATATAACCAAGTCCTCAACTGTATTTGCATTAATTGGAATTTTGTTTTTGTTCTTATTTCTTTGGTTAGACTCATAGAATTGGATTTAACCTTCATTTTATTATTAACGTCATGATTTGGGCTGAAAGAATAGTATACTTTAGAAGGTGGATATGGAGGCAACAAAGATGTTTTAAGTAACTAAAAAAAAGTCTCTTGTTTTTTCCCAAATGAGAATAACTGCAGTAATTTACATGCTTTCAACTAATGTACAATGCTGCAGTGGTTATTATTATGCAGCTTATCAAGCATGTGTAATTAGCTAAGTGACTTTCGCCTCCTATCTCAAAGATGTTGATTCACAAAGTCATAAATAAAGATGCTATTGAAGAATGCATAAATAGAGCATAATACATAAAAATGTGTACAATCAAAAAATGATAAGGACATCAAAAGGTAAGCTAGTGAGAAAGTGACCTTTCTTTTCATACAACTTCAGAAGAAAACGGATTTGTTAAAAAGATTATTTTTCATTGTCCTTTAGATTGTTGGTTCCATCTGCTTTTACGAGATAGTTGGCAAAGAAGTATGTAAGCTGTTCTATTTACTTTGGCAAACTTTGAACTAATTTATAATTAGTCTGAGGACAAGATCTATAGATACCTACATCAGTCTGTGTAGTTTATAGTCCATATCTATTGTGTTTTTATATTAAGAATTCTAAAAAGTGGTTTACTTTGGTATTTACTATATTATTAATAAATAATAAATAAGTAGCAAATAAGTAAGTTATACTTACTTATTTGCTACTTTTATATTATCCTAGAATCTAAATAACAAAAATTTTACTGTAATTTTTTATAGATAATAGTTTTTTTTAAAAAGAAAATAAATTTTAGAGCTAGTCTTTTACATAGAGTAGTTGAATTTTTTTCCCCAAACTTTCACCTTTTTTTTTCTTCTTTTTTTATCATGAAGTGTCTATTTTGGTCATTTCCAGAAATCATGTTTTCCTGGTTGAAAAATATTAATCATTTCATGTGTATGTATATACTAATATATATATTGCAAATAGACTGTGAGTTCCTCAACAAAATTCTGGAAGTTTATAAAGGATGATTTAGGAAGTATAGGAGTAGTTGTGTTGCATTTTATCTAGGTACCAATAAAATTCTGGCTTATTATTCATCTCTTTTTTTAAAATTGTGTATGGTCATCTGCAGAGGCAGATGGACTCCTACCCTTGTGTCAATCTGTTTATGCTATATTCATTCAAAAATATTCCTTAATTGCCTATTATAGGCACTGTCAGTACTGAATGAAACAAAGTTCTCTCTTCCTATAGAACTTACATTCAAGTAAGTTTACAAAGAACAAATATTTTCTACACTTTTAATCTGTATGAGACGAAGAAATCTTTCTCTAAGAGATGCCTTGCTGTGATTTTTAAATAAAGCCTTTATAAGATTTTTTTCCTGTGCAAGTGAAGAAAAAACCATATTTTTACCAATCGGCTTCCTCTCATTTACAACAGGTCCCAGTTGTACCCTTTAATCCATCTTTTTAAATTTCCCATGATAGTTTTAGCCATATGTTAATTACTCTCTAGATATTTCTTCAGGGTTTTTATCCTTGCAAAATTGAAAGAAAGGATTAATGCTTAAAATGAGATGACTGCCAACACTTGGCCACATGGGCAGACGATATGTGATATAAATTGGAATTTGGATATAGAGGACTGACAACTTATCACCAAAACTTTATGAAGAAAGTATATGACTGTCCTTACTTTAGAAATATGAAAGTAGGTTCTGTGAATACTTTTAAATAGTATACATGTTTTCTCTCTGTCCCAAGATTCTGGCATAGTCCTCTTGACTGCAATCAGGAGTAGCTTTAATTTGCTTATGTTTCATTTTTGCATTCTCTAGTTTGCTCTCTTGTGAGAGTTGCCAACAAACAGGAATGTGGTCAAATATTAGGCAGTAAACATGAGAAGGAAGAACAAGGGACCCAGAGAATCCACTGGAAATCAATTGGCTTACGGATACCCTAGAGATGTTTAGCTTTGTATTTCTCCAGTACCTTGACTGTTATTTGCACAACTCTTGTAAGGTGAATGCAGAATCAGTTTTCGTTTCTGCACAAGTTTTTTACCCCAGTTTTATTGTATAGAAAACTAGAATCTCTGTATATGGCTCTGGTACAGTTCTTGACTCCTTGAGAATTTTATTCCTGATTTTCATAAATATTTTACTGTTGCATACTCTGTTCAGTAGTCTTTACCTGAGATACTATTGAATTCATTCAAGAGTCTTTTCCATAAAGTTAGGGTTTATTTGGTGGTTTATTGAACATAGAAACTGGTATTTTCCTAATGATATATGTATAAAAGTGACTCTTATTGCTGTCAGTGTGTTTAGGATTTTAAAGGGGAATTATATTCAAGAATATTCTTTCTTCATGCTTATACAATTTTATCTAATTTCTTTATTCACTTAACAAATGTTTATTGAGTCCTTACTCTGTGCTAGTTAGATTACCACTCTAGGCCCCCAAAATACATCAGTAAAATATAAAAAGCAAAAACATCTTTACCCTCTTGGAGCTTATATCTTAGTGTATGGGACACACTCTAGATGATAAACACAATAAATGACTAAATTTAAAGGGTTTCAAAAGATGAGAAATTAACAGAGTATGGAGGCTTAAGTGTCTTGTGGAACATGAAAATAATAGTATTGTCCTCTTCGGGTAAAGGCCTGAAGGAAATGAAATAAGTATCTGAGGAAATAACACAGCAAAGAGCAAGTATAAAGGCATTAAGATTAATTCTGCCTCCTGTATTTAAGGAACAACTGGGAGTATGGTGAATCTGGAAAGAGCATAGAGCGAGAGCAGCAATGATCTTTATATTAAAGAGGTCTTTATATTGACTTTAAATTGACTTCAAATATTGACTAATATATGACTTTATATTAAAGAGGCATTCTGGCTGACATATTAAGAGTAGATTGTAGAAGAGTATGGAGAAACTGGGAGAGCAAATAAGAGGCTGTTGTAGTTTGGATCAGACATCAGCCTGATCCAGGCACAGACCAGACAAGTAACAATAGAAGTGGAAGTCGTAATACATTACAGATATATTTCTTAATCATTTGGTTATGGATTGTTAAAGAAAATGAACAGTCAGAGAAGATTCCTAGATTTTGATCTGAATACCTAGACGAATAGACCTTTGACTGTGTGGATCACAATAAACTGTGGAAAATTCTTCAAGAGATGGGAATACCAGACCACCTGACCTGCCTCCTGAGAAACCTATATGCAGGTCAGGAAGCAACAGTTAGAACTGGACATGGAACAACAGACTGGTTCCAAATAGGAAAAGAAGTACATCAAGGCTGTATATCGTCACCCTGCTTTTTTAACTTATATGCAGAGTACATCATGAGAAACGCTGGGCTGGAAGAAGCACAATCTGGAATCAAGATTGCTGGGAGAAAATCAATAAATTCAGATATGCAGATGACACCACCTTTATGGCAGAAAGTGAAGAGGAACTAAAAAGCCTCTTGATGAAAGTGGAGAGTGAAAAAGTTGGCTTAAAGCTCAACATTCAGAAAACGAAGATCATGGCATCTGGTCCCATCACTTCATGGCAAATAGATGGGGAAACAGGGGAAACAGTGTCAGACTTTATTTTGGGGGGCTCCAAAATCACTTCAGATGGTGATTTCAGCCATGAAATTAAAAGACGCTTACTCCTTGGAAGGAAAGTTATGACCGACCTAGATAGCATATTCAAAAGCAGAGACATTACTTTGCCAACAAAGGTCCGTCTGGTCAAGGCTATGGTTTTTCCAGTAGTCATGTATGGATGTGAGAGTTGGACTGTGAAGAAGGCTGAGCGCCAAAGAATTGATGCTTTTGAAGTGTGGTGTTGGAGAAGACTCTTGAGAGTCCCTTGGACTGCAAGGAGATCCAACAAGTCCATTCTGAAGGAGATCGGCCCTGGGATTTCTTTGGAAAGAATGATGCTGAAGCTGAAACTCCAGTACTTTGGCCACTTCATGCGAAGAGTTGACTCATTGGAAAAGACTCTGATCCTACAAGGGATTAGGGGCAGGAAGAGAAGGGGACGACAGAGGATGAGATGGCTGGATGGCATCACAGACTCGATGGACGTGAGTTTGAGTGAACTCTGGGAGTTTCTGATGGGCAGGGAGGCCTGGTGTGCTGCAATTCATGGGGTCGCAAAGAGTCAGACATGACTGAGCAACTGAACTGAACTGAACTGAAGATGGAAAAACAAACAACGCAGAATAGTTTTGGGGGGGCACAATAGAAGGATGATGTTTACTTTTGAACATGTTCAATTTGAGGTGACTCTATCCATGTATGGATTTCAAGGGAGCAATTTGACATTTGGCAGAGAGATATATATGGAGATACAAATTTGGAAGTCTTTTGGCCACCTGATGTGACGAACTGACTCATTGGGAAAGACCCTGATGCTGGGAAAGATTGAAGGCAGGAGGAGAAGGGGACAACAGAGGATGAGATGGTTGGATGGCATCACTGAATCAATGGACATGAGTTTGAGCAAGCTCCATGAGTTGGTGATGGACAGGGAAGCCTAGTGTGCTGCAGTCCATGGGGTCACAAATAGTCAGACATGACTGACTGCACTGAACTGAATTGTGATATAAAAGGTAAAAATTTAAAGTTGTGAGACTGAGAATAAAAGGAATTGAATGAAAATAGAGGAAAGAAAATGATACCAGAGATTCATCCATGGGCCATTCCAACATGAAGAGGTCTGGAAGAAGAGAAGGAAAGACTATGGAGACTAAGAAAGTATTACATGTGAGATGAGAAGTAAACCAAGATATTTTTGTTGTCCTAGAATCTAAGTAAGGAAAATGCATCAAAATAGATGAGTGATTAATGCTACCAAATCAACTTTTGTGAGGTTATGTGGATCTGACATACTGGAGTAGGTAAAAGAGAGAATGGCTGAAGATCAAAGTCACTAAGCATAAATAATAATTTTAAGAAGTTTTGCTATAAAAGCGCACAGAAAAATGGGTGTATTAGCTACCATAGAGGTTGTTTTGTTGCTGTAGGTTAAGATGGAAGAAATAGAGAAATATTTATGCATAGTTGGAAGGGAATAATTAAAAATATAGGAGAAGGATGATAGACTTCTAGAATAATATCTTTAGAAAAAGATGGGTTCCAGTACACAGTTGGAGGTTTTGGATTAAAAAAAGCATTCATAGGTAATTTAAATTAGCATGTAGCTGGGTGGAGTCCATGAGTATGAGTACATGGGCAGAAGTCATGGTATGATTCTGTTCTTATTGATCCTGTTTTAATTATTCAATGCATAACATTAAGGCAAGTGGAGATAGAATTAACGTTGAACTATTTATAAGTTCTAGACATGAGCCTTATTAGTTAATGTTACAACAATCCTATGAGATTCTTATTCCCACTTTATAAATGCAGAAATGGAGGACCAAGAAAGTTAAGTATCCTGCCCAATGATATATAATCTGTTTTCCGGCCAACTGTATTTTCTTTAAGGAGGAAACTTTAGAACAGAGGGAATAAAACAAAGCAGTACAACAGCAGCAACAGCAATCTCATTTATCTGGGATCCCAGATCAAATGGAAAATGAAATTAATGGCCAGTTTGGTAGTGGAAAAATCACTGCATATTGGAATAAGTACAGCATCTGGATTGTTGGGGACTTGAATGGGAAACAAGATTAAACCAGAGATATGGCTTCATATTTGAATTAGTACCTTGGACACTTCTGGTTAAGACTTCTGAAAGCTAAACACTTTAAGCCAAAACTCTGAAGTGAAGTAGATCTAAAAGGGCTGTAAAGTTTTAAATGAACAGCATCAGTTGTCCCATTGTTTACTGACAGGCAGAGAATCTACTGAAGCTGATGATTAAAAGACTATTATAGTTGACCAATTCAGTTTTTCTGGAGAATAAATACCTTTTTTTATTATAGAAAATTGGATTGAAATTGAAAACATATGATATGCCACCAGCAAAAAGAGCTATGCCAGGAAATAAACCCCCTGTAGAAAAGGCTTCCCTTTATCTTACCCAGTATAATAATACATGTTTTAATATATTGATTTCACAAATAGAACATACTACTAGCTTCATAATTATGATGTAGTCTTTGCTTTAATTTTACTTTCCATTACAGATTTTGTTGATAATCTTTTCACCTTTCATGTTTCTCCTCCTCTTCTTTTTCCTTCCATGGTGGTATTGGGTTGGTGAAAACGTTTGGGTTTTTCTGTACAATTTTATGGGTAAACCTGAATGAACTTTTTGGCCAACACAGTACATACATGCTAAATAGTTTAAGAAATGACCAGCTTCAGAAATCACACCAGTCATACATTTCTTAGTAACAATCACATAATCTCCTTCTGGATTTGATAATTTAAAATTCTGGACTGATGTGGAAGCATAATTTCCAGTCATAAGTCTTCACATAGTCTTTTGTAAGTGGACAGAATACTTTATGTAACACTCCCTATATTAGATTCCTAGGGCTGCTGTAACAAATTGCCATTAACTGTGTGGCTTTAAACAACTGAGATTATTCTCTCACTGTTATGGAGTTGAGAAGTCCAAAATCAAGGAGCTGGCAGATTTGGTTATTTCTGGAATCTCTGGAAATGAATCTTCCTGCTTCTCTCTTAGCTTCTGTTGGTGGCCAAAGTCATTGGTACTCTTTGGCTTGCAGTTGTATTGCTCCAGTCTCTACTTCTGTTGTTGTGTGGTCTTCTCTGGGTGTCTCCCAGTGTCTCTGTGTTTTCACATGGTCTTCTCATAAGGACACCGATCATAAGATTTATGACCCATCCCAATCCAGTGTGACTTCATCCTGATTACATTTTCTAAACCCTATTTTCAGATAAGATCATTTCTTTGCTAGGGTTGCTGTAACAAAACACCACACACTGCATGATTTACAGAGCAGAAAATTTTGGTCTCACAGTTTTAAAGCCTGGAAATCTGAGATCAGGACATTGGCATGGTTGGTTCTTTCTGAGGGCTGTGTGGAAGATGCTGTTCTGGGTCTCTTCCCCTGGCTTGTAGATGGCTATCTTATCCCTGTATCTTCACATGGCATTCTCCCTTTTTCTACTGAGGCATGGTTGACATGCAATATTATATTAGCTTCAGGTGCACACCATTATAATTTGATATTTGTATATACTTGAAAATAATCAACACAATAAGTCTAGTTAGCAGCCATCCCCATACATTGTTACAAACATTTTTTTTTTCTTATGATGAGGAGTTTTATGATTTACTCTTCAGTTCAGTTCAGTTCAATTCAGTCACTCAGTCGTGTCCAACTCTTTGCGACCCCATGAATCACAGCACGCCATGGCTCCCTGTCCATCACCAACTCCGGAGTTCACTCAGACTCAGGTCCATTGAGTCAGTGATGCCATCCAGCCATCTCATCCTCTGTCGTCCCCTTCTCCTCCTGCCCCCAATCCCTCCCAGCATCAGAGTCTTTCTAATGAGTCAACTCTTAGCAACTTTCAAACATATTATACAACATTATCATCTATAGTCACCTTGCCGTACCTCACATCCCAGTGACTTATTTCGTAACTGGAAGCTTGTACCTTTGACCCCCACCTTCACCTGTTTCACCAATGCCTCACCCCAGCCGCTGTTCTATCTGGAACCTTACTTTTTATTGTTTTGCTTGTTTGATTTTTTAATTCCACATTTATAAGTGAGTGTTTGTCTTCATTGACTTATTTCCCTTAGCATAATGCCCATCTGTGTTGTCTCGAATGGCAAGGTTTCATTTTCTATGGCTTAATAGTATTCTATTGTCGATTTAGCTATCAGTGGGTACTTAGGTTGTTTCCATATCTTGGCTGTTGTGGGTACATCTTTCTGAATGAATGTTTTTGTTTTCTTCAGATAAATGCCCAGAAGAAGAATTGCTAAATCATAGGGTAGTCCTATTTTTTTTTTGAGGATCCTCCACATTGTTTTTCATAGTGGCTGCACCAATTGACATTCTCACCAACAGAGGGCAAGGGCTCCCTTTTCCCAATATCCTTGCCAACAATTTCTATTAGTTGTCTTTTTGGTAATAGCCATTCTGATAGATATGAGATGATGTCTTATTGTAGTTTTAATTTGTATTTCCGTGGTAATTAGTGATGTTGAACATCTTCTTGTAGATGACTTTTTGGTCATCTGTATGTCTTCTTCAGAAAAATATCTATTCAGATCCTCTACCTGTTTTTTAACTGGATTTTGGGATGTATTTTGTTACTGAATTATTAAATTACCCTTTTTTATGAAGATACTAATCATATTGTGGTAGAGCCCATCCTAATGACTTCCTCTTAACTAATTATATCTGTAAGACCCTATTTCTAAATAAGGTTATGTTCTGAGGTATTTAGCATTAGGACTTCAGCACATGAATTTTGGGGTAACAGAGGTTCTAGTTGGACATAAATTCTTTAAGATACCATGAGCTTTTCCATTTTTTTCCATCCACACTGAATCCCAGAAAGATCTCAAAATGGTATGATAATTATACCCATTCTGTAGTTGAAAAATTATGGCTTGTTGGGGTTAAATAACTCACTCAAGGTCACATGGCTGCTAGTTAGGCATGCTGACACTCCTTTTCAAATAAAAACTCGAATTTAACTTGATATCCCATCTCTTCAGTCAAGTTTAATTTGTCATCCAGATTCTCTCTTCTCTACTTAGAAGTTTCTTTAATTTGTGTTTAAGTAGTTTTCTATCAAGATTTCATACTATGCATTAATTTCGATACTTTTAAGTGTTTAAGTGTTTGACTTTGTGTAGACAAAATGATTCAGATTTTCTTTTTAATTCCTTGAATTTTAAGCATCTTATCCAGATGGTTGCCTACATGCGAATACAGTTTTAGTTAAGATTAAGATCTTACAAATTAAAGCTCCGGTAGCATTGATTTTCAACACTGTTTCATTTATCATATTTAGGAAATTGGACCAAGTTCTTTTAAAAATAATTTTTAATTAAAGAGCTATTTCTTTGTTTACTTTAATCCAATGCATCTGATATCTATGTAATGATAGCGTTAGAGCAATTTAATTATAGCCCACAAGTTCCATTGACACATGAAATTTTTTATAAAAATCAGTTATAAACAATGACAAAAAGTGAGACAAAAGCATCTTTCCTCTCTTCTTTTTGGCTCACATTCTGTTTTTCCAAAAAACTTCTGGGCTCCTCTTCTAGAATCTTCCTTCCAGCTTCTCTAAGTGGAAGGAGAAAGAGAGGACAGAGGGATAAGTGTGTATAGCATAGTAATGACACAGGACAAATATAACCCTTTCTAGTTGATATGAAGCAAGTGTAAGTATTGCTGCTGCTAGGAAAGGAAGAGAGAGCCCTAGGTAAACTTATTAATAATATTTATACTCCTGATTTGGATTCCTAGGTCTCTCAGGTATAGATATGTCTCCAGTGAAGGGGGTCTGTGGACAGAGGAATGCCTCTAGCCAGTGATCACTGCATTCCTGCTAAGTTCCCACTCAGGATCCTCTTCAAGCTCACCATCCTTTCAGGTAGTCAACAGGTCAGGCCTCAGTTTGCAGCTCTAAGCTTTAACTAGAGAGAATTGATAGGTCCTTTTGGCGCAGTAATTTATAAGCCAGGCAGTTCCTGAGGATTCTGAGCTGCCTCTGAGCTAGGCAGCCACCTAACCTGCCAGCACCTCTCTTGACCCACACCCAAGTCCCCACCATCACATACTGCCATGCTCCTTCACATTCGTGGCACCAGCACAGCTTGACTTTCATTCCTTACACATATAGGGAGAGACTACCTACAGTTCCAAGATTTCTTTAAAAAGGAGGAAGGGATTCTGTTGCTTAAAAAATTCTGGAAGTCATTTATTTAGGTAATTAACTTTATTTCAATGAGAACTGAAATATTTACAAATTTGGATTCAGAAGAGGAATTTTCTCTGTAATGACCATTGAAAATATTTTGTATTCCAACTCACTCCAAAAGAGCAAGGATGAGATTTTTTTTTCACGTTTTTAATTTATGGAGATCTTTGGTCATCTGTGCTGTCTAGCAAAGGCTTTTTGAGGGAAATGCACATACACACATACGCATACATATGTACACACATGTCAAACCTTGTAGAATATTTCTTGAGGCCTCAGATTGTCATTAATGGAATCTTTGACTATTAAAACAGTGCTTTTCCCTATCTATCTATCTATATATCTCTTTATCTGTCTCTATATATTAATTTATTATCTCTTTGGTGTTGGTCTTGCTTTGCTCGGTTTTGTTGTACATCCAGAAGAGCCAGCATCAGATTTCGTACATGGCTGTCCCCTCTCTCTCTGTCTGAGCCCACCGTGGACAAAGCACTCATGTCCAGAACTCAGCTGGAGGCTCAGTATGGCAGGACACATCCTTTGCCCTCAGGGAGCTTAAATGGCCACAGCAGCTGGCAAGTAATAAGAAACACAGGACATTTTTGTTAGTGACCACGTCAGTATAACCAAGTAAATATAAGCCTGATCTTTACTTAAATCTCAAAACCAAATCAGGGAACGGTTATTCCTGTGGAAAAAAATAAAAAAGGTAATGATGCTGATATTTGGCACTATGTTCCCCATAATAAAACATTTAATTAAATCTTTAAATGTGTATGGAACACAAAATATGCACATCAGAATAAAACACATCAGGCATAACCAACACTATAATTATATCAGCCCAGTTGCCTGAGCCCACCTTTGTTGCCCTGCCAACAAGCAGTGGTTTAAAACTTTCTGTCCATCTGTTAAAATAAATAAATAAATAAACAGCCTATGCTGTACCTATACAAATCTCTAAAGCTTGGGAATGCTTTGGCTACTGATACAACAGCTGCTGAGTTTCTGGGCTGCAGGCTGTCTCTCCTAGAGGTAAATTAACAGCTGCTGCTCTGTGGTTCTTTCCTCAATTTCGTTGAGCGTCTACTCTCATAGGCCTAGGAGATAACAAAGGTGCATGCATGTGTGCTCAGTCATGTCTGACTCTTTGTGATCCCATGGACTGTAGCCCTCCAGGCTCCTCTGTCCATGGAATTTTCCAGGCAAGAGTACTGGAATGGGTTGCCATTTCCTACTCCAGGGGATCTTCCCAACCCAGGGATTAAACCTGTGTTTCCTACATCTCCTGCATTGGCAGGTAGATTCTTTACCTGCTAAGCCATCTGGGATGAAAGGGGCATTAAAGAGCTGTCCTCAAAGCATTCCCTATTTTGTGGGGGTAGCAAATACAGAAAGAGAAAACAAGGTAGTAAGCACTCTGAGGAAGGGAAGCAAGAAGCATTATGGGAACACGTGGGAGAGGTGTCCGTGGTTTAGAGATGTCTTGTGATAGAAAGTTGTCCTTGATGTGAGCACCCAGGTAAGACTATGGTTGTCCTGCATGCCTTCAAAGGTGACTGTGGCCTGTGGGACCATTTTGCTGAGTAATTCTGGATCAAAATATTTCTGCGTACTCATTTCAAATGTTTGTTTGCTTGTTTATTTGTGGATATGGATATGTAAGTATAAGTACCTGTGTCTCCACCTTGTTTGCCCTAATAGCAATTATCTTTTGTTATTTCTATCACTTTACCAGGCTTTAGAAACACTGCCTGCCAGCTTCCGGGGTACTGAATCTGATCTGTCATGGGTTGGGAAACGAAACAATCACAGTTAAGAAAAAGGAAAAATAAACTTGTTCATGAGATAAAAACAAATAGTCTTGAAATGACTGTCTCTATTACAAGTAATATATAACAATTTAAATAAATTTGCTCAAAGATTTTTTTTTAACAAATTTTATGTTATGAATAACTGAGGCTCTTGAAGATGTAGTCTTTAAGTAAGTGAGGTGTTTCCTAATTGTAAAGCTATAGGAGCCAACCCTGTCCTCATGAGGTGACCCCTCAGGAATGTGTGAACATATCACTTCCTCCTCCTACTCAGGACACTGCAGACATTATCCTTCCATGTCCGTATACTCTTTCCCTCCTTCCTTCTCCAAATCCCTCACCATAATCTAGAATCTCCATAATTTCTTGCCTGAACCACTACAATAGCCTTTTAATGGGTCTTTCTATTCCCATTTCTGCTCCTGCAATACATTCTACACAGAGGGGCCAATGTGATCATTAAAGTCTGAAATCAGTTGCTACGGCCCCTTTCTTGTTCCCTCAGGAGCTTCCTATTTCTTTTAGAATAAATGTAGGATCCCTGACCATAGTCTATGAGATCCTACATGATGATTCCTGCCCACCTCTGTCCATGTCTTCTTCCATATATTTCACCCTTGCTTTCTAGATTCCAGCCTTACTGATCTCTTTTTGGTTACTGGAATAGCCAGTGTATGTATATATATATATATATATTTGCTTTCTTTTTTAAAAATTAATTTATTTTTATTTGAAGGATAATTGCTTTACAATATTGTGTTGGTTTCTGCCATATATCAACATGAATCAGCCATAGGTATGCATATGTCCCCTCCCTTTTCAACCTCCCTCCCACATCCCACCCCATCACACCCCTCTAGGTTACAGAGCACCAGATTTGAGCTACCTCTTCCCTCATACAGCAAATTCCCACTGGCTATCTATTTTACATATGGTAATCTATATGTTTCAATGCTACGCTCTCAATTCGTCCCACCAATTTCTATCCTGCCTCAGGACCTTTGTACTTACTACTCCTGTTACCTTGAATGTACCATGACTACCTCTTTTTCAAAGTCTCGGCAAAATGCCACCTTATCAAAGTAGCCTTTGATGAACACTCTGTTAAGTTAACCTCACCTCACACCTTTCCTCTGGTTATTGTCTTACATCCCCTTGGTTATCTCCTGCATTACATTTTTATCTCTATATGAAATTAGCTTGTTCATTTATGAGCTTACATGTATACTGTCAGCCCCAGAAGAACATTTCTCTTCTTCACTGCTCTGTGCTCAGTACTCACAAGGGATTCAATAAACATTATTCTAAAACATAAACAGCCTTGAGAAACAATGTACTTTGTTGGAGAAAGTCTTTGTCTCCCACCATCTGCATTTCTTTGAGTAATGTTATCATTCTTCACCTGACAGAGCAAGTAAGAATTTATGCTGTTCCTCTCTGCTATGAAATCACTACGTGTTTATGGCTCCCAAAATGAAGAAAATTTCAAAGCCAACACCAGAGTCCTTAACTAAGAAATAACAGTATTCAGTGGCTCAGTCTGTGACAGATATAACCTGGATTCCATTGCAGGGGCCCTTGGGCCCTAGTGGCTGCCAACAGCCAAGGCTCTTGGCTTTCTGCCTGTGCACGTTTCTGCCAGCCTTATTGCCTCTGCACTGAATTTATATTTTAATACAGAATGCCAGCAACGCATTTGTGTAATAGGAGCACAGAGAATGATTTTCCTTTTCCAGGCCAGCAGCTTCATTTTCCCTTCCCACCTTCTAATTTAATTTCCTTTCCCTCTTACCCAACTCCAAGTTCCCTCCTGTGACAAATATATTTCCTTTTGTAATTATTTCACTTTCCATGTCCTTGTTCTACCGTCTACTTCTATGATAGGCCTTCTCACCACTATTTCTATTAAGACATTTCATTTGAGGTTCATTTCATTTGAGGTTATTCAAGAGGCAACGCCTGAGTGCTAGATGAGATAAGAGGTCTAACTGGATTTGCTTAAGGGATTTTATATATAGTATGAAATAACTCCTCCAGGGACCTGTTCTGGGGAGCTCTTTCCTTAGGATTTAGCCTTCCATTTGGTTAGGTCATGTCACCATTAACATGTTAATGAACCCAGAGGGTTATTTAGCCCTTTTCTTCTTTTATTAGGCATTCGCAACTACTGACTTTCCTACAAAAAAACAGATATCTCTTTATAAAATGAGGCAAACCAGAGAATGAGACCTTCCAATATGTACAGAATCATAGGCAGAGTTGTGGGGACAAAGTTTGTACCCTAAAAGGACTGATGGAGGCATATTTTGAGCCTGATGGATAAGGGGTGCTTAGATTACTGAGATATCTGGAGAGGTCAGTGACTTTTCTAGTGGATGGTGGAGGCTGGATCTTGGGCAGTTCAAGGTGAAGAGGCATAGTAAGTGCACGGTAGACCTAGAATGTCACAGTTTAGTTGAGAGTGAGAGAAATCTGGCAGTAACATAGACTAAATATGTATTTCAGAACACATTGTGGAGCTGATGAGAAGATGTTAGATTCCTGGTAGGGCTGGCTTCATAGGAGGGTAGTCTGTGCAGTCAAACTGATTCCTGTACTCAGAACAGCTTCACACGTAGTAAAATTCTCTACTGTAGCCATCTTGAAATTTCTAAGACTTTTTGAACAAGCGATTTAGCATTTTCATTTGGCATTGGGCCTCACAAATTATGCAGCTAGTCCTGCTCCCTGGCTTTGCTGGCATTTTCCCCATTCTGCATACCCATAGATGCTCTTGTAATTCTGAGATATGGTAGAACAGAAGCCCTCTGTGCAAGTTGGAAAGTTTGATTAAAACTGTCAACTATTAAAGCACTATGAACGTTTGTGTGTGTCGTCTTACAGTTGCCTTCACATCTAAGGAGAACAATGGAAAAGGGACATGTTGTAATTTGGGAAAACAAAGATCTGTTTTTCTCTTATTCCTATTTTTATGCATTTGTTCATTCTTTTATGAAATGGTTATTAAGTGTCTAATTTGTCCTAGGGGCTATACTAGAAACTGAGGATAAAAACTGGTATTTACTGTTTTTATTTTTATTTTTTTAAATTTTACTGGTATTTGCCTGTAAGGGACAGTCAAACAAGGAATAATAATGATAATAATTGTTATAATAGCTACTACTTGTGCAGTACCTATCATGAGCTAGTCATTGTTTTAAGGGTTTTGAATATTAATTTAATTCTCGCAAAAGCCCTACAAAGTTGTTACTGTTAGTTTCCCTGCTTTACTGATGAGAAATGTGAGACATGGGTAGGTTACATAAACTGTGTGAGATTCCACACAGCTAGAGAATGGTGGAGCCAGGATTCACAATTAAGCAGCTCAACTCCTTTAACTGTGCCCTTAGTTACTAGTATAACAGATGTCAGAGGTGCTTTGAGGGAAGTAAATATATAGGTTCTGTGTGGCCGGGTGCTGCCCCAAGGAGGGAAGGGCTAGTTTGATCTTGGATGGGAGCTGGAGAGAAAAGGGTTTATCATCATCGTCTTGCTTGAAATGAACTGTGAAGCATGAGGAAGCGGCCCATCTCCTGAGCAAAATGATCTACTGGGGCGACGAAGAGGGAGTTTTGCCAGGTAGAGAGCAACATGTAATCAGAGAGTGCATGAGAGAGAAACCTTGATAAGGCAGCTCCCAGATCTTCATGTCTAAGGACTTTGGAGGTTTTATCTAGGTGATGGCGGGTCATTAAATATTTTGAACAAAGGCTTCACCTGATTGGATGAGCACTTTAGAATATTCTCTCTGACAACAGTGTAAATTATAAAAACCCTGGTTGAAACACCCCAGCAGAGATGACCAGAGGGCTCTTGTAATGGGTGTTAGTGACCATGCAGGCCTTACCAAAAGCAATGCCTGGAGTATAGAAAGGGGGAAATGAAGATTAGGAGATACTTATTGACAACCTGATAGAATTAGCAGGTTGACTGGTATCGTGAGGGCTGAAGAAGGGATGGAGCACAGGATGTCTCTAGGATGTCTCACTGCCCAGTGCCTCCCTTTCTGATCCATTGCCCTTACTTCCCGTAACCAGCCACCTTGACCACGCTTTTTCACCAGGACTCAAGAGGGAAAGACAGGATCGAGAGTGAGTTAGAATAGAGAAGCAAAGTTTGATAAAAGGCAAAGTGTCAATGGCAGAGAGGAAAGATAAAGGAAAAAAAAAAGAGTTGCAGATAAAAAACAGAAGAACAGGATAGAACACTGAACAAATTTTTAATCTCCCATGTGCCAAATGTGAGGAAAACTGGAAAAAATGTCATATATATAGTGGTTGTTTAGTCACTAAGTCGTGTCCAACTCTTGTGACACCATGGACTGTAGCTTGCCAGGCTCCCCTGTCCATGGGATTCTCTAGGCAAGAGTACTGGAGTGGGTTGCCATTTCCTTCTGCAGGGGATCTTCCCGACCCAGGGATCAAACCCACGTCTCCTGCATTGCAGGCAGGTTCTTTACCAACTGAGCTACAAGGGAAGCCTGCCATATACATATACACACACACACACACACGCACACACACACACACACATACATACACAACTGAGTCATCTTTTAACAATGGAACTTGAGGGAGAGATAAGTATGTCAGACAGTACAGAAAGAGATGACAGGAAAATGTAATGAGACAGAAGAAAGAATCCTAAGTTTGTAACCTACCCTTAGTTGGAACAAGTGTGAAAATGATAAGAGAAACATACATAGACAGCAAATCACAAACTGTCAACTAGAAAGAGAGTAAAATCATTTATTTATATGTAATTTACTAAAAAGAACAGACAGGTGCATAATTTATGTAGCTTTGTATTAATGACTAGACAAATGAACTTAAAATTCATTCAGTAATAATTCAGAAAATACATGTTGATTGAATTCAACATATATTTTTGGAGCATTTATTATGTGGAATGCCTCATGGTAGATGTTGGAATACAAATCTAGACTGTACAAATAATAACACACACAGACATACACATTATACACACTACACATGGGTACTTAAAATCTAGTAAGAAGGTAAATTATAAATAATCAAGTATATGAACTATAAGACTAGAGAGGTCATTAGGGGAAAGACATGCTATTGGTCCTTATAAGAATGTAAGAAATCATCAAGTTGGATGTGAATCAGAAAAGTTCTATAGAAGAGGTAATATTTTAGATCAGCCTTGAATGATGGGTAGTCTGTCAACAGAAAAACATGTAGGACTTTTGTCCAGCAAAAAGAAAGGCATAGCAGTTAACAGAGACTGAGGACTGTAGTGTTCAGTTATTTATGTTCTAGGAAATATTGAATCGTAGTGAAAGATCAATACTAGTTTAAGTGAAATGTTAGAAGGCCTAAAGGGCTAAGAAGATGAGTGATTTTACTATTAACTTTGTTGTTCAGTTGCTCAGTCGTGTCTGACTCTTTGCGACCCCATGGACTGCACCACTCCAGGCTTCTCTGTCCTTCACCATCTCCCAGAGCTTGCTCAAATTCATGTCCATCGAGTCGGTGATGCCATCCAACCATCTCATCCTCTGTCATCCCCTTCTCCTGCCTCAACCTTTCCCAGCATCAGGGTCTTCTCTAATGAGTCAGCTCTTCACGTTAAGTGGCCAACGTATTAGAACTTCAGCTTCAGCATCAGTCCTTCCAATGAATATTCAGGGCTGGTTTCCTTCAGGATCGACTGGTTTGTTCTCCTTGCAGGCCAAGGGACTCTCAGGGGTCTTCTCCAACTCCACAGTTCAAAAGCATCAATTCTTCAGTGCTCAGCTTTCTTTATGGTCTAACTTTCATATCCATACATGATCACTGGGAAACCATAGCTTTGACTATATGGACCTTTGTTGGCAAAGTAGTATCTCTGCTTTTTAATACAGTGTCTAGGTTTGTCATAGCTTTTCTTCCAAGGAGTAAGCATCTTTTAATTTCATGGATTCAGTTACGATCTGCAGTGATTTTGGAGCCCAAGAAAATAAAGTCTGTCACTGTTTCCATTGTTTCCCCATCTATTTGAAGTGATGAGACTGAAGTGATGGGACTGGATGCTATGAAGTGGTGGGACTGGATACCATGATCTTAGTTCCCCATTAATGATTTTTTGGGCAAGGGATTATGATAAGAAGTGTGGTTTAAGAAGAAGTAAGCAAGGGACAGGAAGGTTGTATGATTGGTTAGATTACAGGAAAGAAGCCTATATAGGAAAAAATGGTCCTGTAGTTCATAGGAAAAATGGCTGGCAGTAGAAACAAAAAGGATGATGAATTTGAGAGACATTTCAAAGTAGAGTTAGCAGAATTGGAAATTGATTGCAAAAATATGGGGGTGGACAGTGAGCAAGGAAGCCTTGGCAAGGTTGACAGCAGATTGGTGACTGTATGGTCCTGAGGAAGATGAGGCTGTCAATAAATCATATTCCCAGATCTCCTCCATGAATAGATGAGCTTGTGAAATTTTCAGCAAAATTGATCATGGAAACGAATATGCCCTCCTTTTCTTTCTTTTTATCAAAATGAAGGTACTAAAAAAGCTATTTATGCCATTATAGTGTGTTCAAATAAATTATTAACCTCATCAAGGCAGAGAAAGCCTCTGAAAAAAATACTATTTTCTTTCTTTTTTTTTTTTTAACCAAAGAGGAGGCAAAAGATGATTAATATTCTGCAGTGAAATTCCTCTACTACTGTCATATCAGAGCTGGACATAGCTCTAGATTTCCAAAAGAGAAATGAATAGGGTACATAACACTTCACTCAGGAAAAGGCCACCCACTGCCACAGCCTGTGTGAGTATAATTCTCACTGACAAGCCAAGATTGAGAAAGTATACAAGGCCAATTACACAGACCCAGCCTGTTTTTCCAGCTATTTAACTGTTCACATCAAGTGCTGCGTTTATCTGCATGGAAGTGGAATGGACCCAAAGAACGTTGGAGCAGCATAGCCACTTGTCTTGCTGTGAGAAGTACAGATGGGATCGGGGAGGCTCTTCCCTCAGACTCATACACCTTGATCATTAAAATCACATAAACCTCAAAGAAAGACTGAGAATACAGGATGTGGGATCTAGAGCAGTGGCCAGAATATCTGGTAAGATGAGAACATGATAGAATGCCCCCAATTGCTTTTTGATGCTGACCTGCTAAAAGAGGAAGAAAAGTAGTCCTAGGAAAAGACAGAGAAAAAAATCAAATTCATTTTGAGATTTTAGGAAAATGAATGTTTGCATTTCTAAAGTGATCATGCTGCTCACTTTTAAGAATTTGAGTCAAATAGGGAAATTACTTCTTTGGGAGGATTTCTGAAAAATAGAAAGAGGGAACAAAGTAACTAGCCAATCCAATTAGTAAACACAGCAAGCTGCCATATATCCTGCCCAATAACAGATGCAGGCCTTGGGGGAGCTGCATGCCATCTTCCAGATCATTGAACAAATGACTTTCTTCAGTGCACTAATTATGCTGAAAGAGTTAAAAAGAAAAAAGCGTCTAAGTGTGTTCTATGCCATGAAATTAAAAAACACTTTCTCCTTGGAAGAAAAGCTATGACAGACCTAGACAGCATATTAAAAAGCAGAGATATCACTTTGCTGACAAAGGTCCATATTGTCAAAGCTATGGTTTTTCCAGTAGTCATGTATGGATGTGAGAGTTGAACCATAAAGAAGGCTGAGCACCGAAGAAATGATGCTTTTTAAATATGGTGCTGGAGAAGACTCTTGAGAGTCCCTTGGCCTGCAAGAAAATCAAACCAGTCAATCCTAAAGGAAACCAGCCCTGAATATTCAGTGGAAAGATTGATGCTGAAGCTGAAGTTCCAGTAGTTTAGCCACCTGATTCAAAGAGCCAACTCATTGGAAAAGCCTGATGCTGGGAAGGATTGCGGGCAGGAGAAGAAAGGAACAACAAAGAATGAGATGGTTGGATGGCATCACTGACTCAATGCACATGAGTTTGAGTAAGCTCCAGGAGACAGTAAAGAACAAGGAGGCCTGGTGTGCTACAGTCCATGGGGTCTCAAAGAGTTCAGACACAACTTAGTGACTGAACAGCAACAATGCCCAAGGGAATTTTGAGTCTCAGGGAAGCTCAGTTGTGTGAAGGACTAAACTTGATTATTCCTGAAACCCCAAGTGCTAGCATCCTGTCCCATCATCATTCTACAGCAAGATATGTTTATTCCTCTCTATCCATCTTGTTTACCATGTCCATGTTGTTGGCCTGTCTCTGACATGGACTTCAACATAAATCTCGGTGAAGGTTAAACTTAGTGAAGGTTAGCTCATTCTTATCTGTTTTGTCCTGAAAACACTTTGGCATGAAAGCCAATGATACTGATTGCATGTTGGAAGCAGGGGAACCTGTGACTCAGTTATAAAGGCACTCAGTTGGATGCGAAAGGAAATTAGGACAGGTCTGATACTCTGTAAATGTAAGGGAATGTGATCATCTTCACTGAAGAAGAAAAACTGGAGTCCTTGGAGGCTGGAAAGATAGGAGGGATGATATCTAATCGTGAATGTGTTTTAGATCAGGTTAGAGTGGACAGACAGAAAAATGATCATATTTAAGGTGTCCTGGGCTTTGTACAAGTAGATATGAAAAGAGAGCATCTGTGCCAAGAGGACAGAATAGCCTGAGTGAGGGGAGGCATGAGAGGTAGGAAAAGAATGACGATTGTTACTGTCTCCTGGTTGGAGGTGGACTGGGAAACAGGTAAAGAATACCAGGGAAAGAAAGATTGATTGGAATTTTGTGAAGGACTTTGAATGCCAGTGTGAGGATTTCACATTTAATTTGGTAGGCCAAGGGGAGCCACCGGATGTTTGTGCAGAAGAGAGTGACATGATTAAAACTGTTTTAGGAAGATTTAATTTGGCAGTTGTCTTTGGTGAGACTGATGTTACAAGAGGCTGGGCTTGGAAAAAAAAATTAATAGGCTTTTACAATTGTGTCATCTGACAAGAAATTGATCAGTAATTTAAAAAATCTTACCAAATATTTTAAAATTTCCTGTAGTCCTATTGATATCTATTTAAAAGGCTCTAAAAGAGCATGCTGCTGCTGCTGCTAAATCACTTCAGTCATGTCTGACTCTGTGCGACCCCATAGATGGCAGCCCAACAGGCTCCCCCATCCCTGGGATTCTCCAGGCAAGAACATTGGAGTGGGTTGCCATTTCCTTCTCCAGTGCATGAAAGTGAAAAGTGAAAGTGAAGTTGCTTAGTCGTGTCCAGCTCTTCACGACCCCATGGACTACAGCCTGCCAGGCCCCTCTGTCCATGGGAGTTTCCAGGCAAGAGTACTGGAGTGGGGTACCATTGCCTTCTCCACTAAAACAGCATAAAGGATATTATTAGTTTTATCTTTTCTTTTTTCAAACAAAGAAAGGTATGCTAGGAGAATCAGTAGATGAACTTGAAAGGCTGTTTTCTGGGGAAGGGACTGGCCCTCCAGCCTCTTGCCCACACATCAGCTGTGGAAAGAGCTCTGGCTGGATTCATGGCTTCCTAGTCTCATTCTGTAACTGTGTTGCTGTGTGACTTTGAACAAGTCATGTTACCTCTTTGGGCCTCAGTTTTCACCTCATCTATGAAATAAGGTTTGGGCTCCATGATCTCTAGAGACATTTTCATATTTCACTCTTTCAGAGTTTGTTTGTTTTATAGGAACAAAGGGAATTGCAATGGAGAAAGGGTTAATGTTTGCTGCATTTTCTTCTGCTTATTTCACTGACTCACCAAGAATTTTAGAGAGGAGGATGAGTGGAACACCTCACTTCATGTGTGGATTTAATGTAGTGTGAGCTTGTTTCATTTCTTGTAACAGTTTAAATGCCATCTTTAATGTTTTCTTGCCTGCTACTGTTGCTGTTTTTCCCTGTTTCCCAGAAACTAAACCATTGCAGATGTCTGTTCCCATGACTTACAATGAATTAAGGCTACAACAAGGATATTTTCTTCTTTATATTTAAAAAGACTAATAATACCGATTTAAATAGATTATCCGTGGTGTAATATTGATATATCTTAGTTTTATCTGCAAGGGAATAATTTAAATCAGCTAGCTCTGAAGTGTAATACTTTAAAGATGTGAATTCAAGATAGCCACCACATGTAGTAAGAACAAATAGAGGCTATTTCCATTAATTAGTTAAATCTTATACAGCCTAGAGGGCATTAGACAACCTGTGGTAGTATTTCTAAGACTAATTTATAGCTCATAGGTTGTCTAATTTTTCTTAACAGGGAAGTAATAAGGTTTATAATTCTCATGGTTTAAAAAAAATGAGAATTTTTTTTTCTAGAGACTTCCAGATAGTTTAATAAGCTTCTGAGGATAGCATTATTAATAGTATTTCAGTGAGAATCTTCTTGAATTGTATGTAATTGTCAGAGATTTCATCCATGTCAGTTTGGTCATACAGATGGGTGAATCAAATAGACTTTACTCATTTGTCACTTTTCTGATTATATTTAGAGAATCATCAACTATTTCTGGATATATTCTATTATGTTTAAAAACTATTCTGCAGACAGAGTTTGAGTCATTGAGGGGCTGGAGATACCACTGTTAGAAGTACCACTCCCTTTTTCTTTAATTTTGCAGAAAAATGGACAGATAAACTACAATGGTGAAGAATTAGAGTAAAGGAATATTACATGCATTAGGACAGTACCCTTGGACTGGCCAAATATTTTTGTTGAAAATGGAAAAACTATTTCTTTTTCCTACTCTCACCCTCTCTCATATCACCACTACTAACCACCCTAGTACTTTTGCTCAGATTGCAGTTGAGTAAACAAATTTGGATTTCCTTATTGGTTTTAGTATATTTGATTAAGTGGAAACATGTGAACATTTACTCATGCTTCTACATCTTCTCCCAAGTAGCATTTCCAAATGGGTCTTAGTCTTTCCCTTCTCTCTTTGAGAAGATATAAAATACATGTTTGTTTCAAGCTACAAATCATGAACCATTTACTAAATAATCTGTTATGCACTATTTATGAATTAACTAATACTTTAATATTTTAGCTTTGATTCAAAATTAAGAGCAGCTATTAACTAGTAAAATAATAAAGTATTTAAGAAGTATTCATTCTACTTGCCAGATTTAGTCAACTACATCTGCCTCAAAAATCTTGGCAAGTTTAATGTAAAAAGAAGTTTTTAAGGAGTCTACAGATATAAATCAATTGACATTTAACAGAGTTACCAGTTTGAAAACTCAGTACAAAAGTGAAAAAACCTTGTGTTAAGACTATAGACTTGGATTAATATAAAAGATGATAGAAACATCTTTGAAATTTAGTGAGATTATTTTTCTTGTAGCTAGAAATATAGCTTTAGTAATTGACTTTATATTGGCATCTATATCATAATACATTCAAATGCATGAAGCCTCTTCTCTGTTTATAGCCTATATATCGATGTTGTCTAACAGAACTTTCTGTAGTCATAGAAATGTTCTGTATCTGCTCTGATTGGTATGCCAGCCCCTAGTTACCTGTGGCTATTAAGAACTCCAAGATATAGTTAATATGACTGAGGAACTATTTAATTTCACTTAACTTTTATTAGTACAAATTAAAATTTAAATAGGCATCTATAATTAACTGCTACCATTTTGGACAGTGAAGCTGGAGGATGAATATTAGTATCACCAGAAGAAAGATAAAGTTTATCTTGGATTTTCATACGTGAGTAAAAAGTGTCTTTGTTTTCATAAATTTTGAATTTAGAAGATAATAGCTAGAAATTATTACAAAAAATGAACTTACTCAAATGGAATATGTCAAGTATGACTATTTTTAATTTCTGGCACTTTCAGAATAAGATTCTATAAAATTTATTTTAACCAGCTGTTTGCATGATTTTTTCCTTGAAATTGTATCATCAATGTTTCAAAATTGAAGTAAAAGATATTCAGAGCAATCTGTAGCATCAAAGTTTATTATTTTATACAGGGTACTCTTGATAATTTTTTTCCAGAAATATATATACTTAAGAGCATGTTTTTTGTCATTGAAACTAGTGTGTACCAAATTTTCTCTGAAGAGTATATATCGGGGCAGGGGGCACATTCTCCCAGGTATTCTAGAATTGTTCTGTAAAAAATGACTTAATTATTTCAAATTATTTTTATTAGTTTTTTTTTCATTGTTGTTGCTCTCAGCTTACAAATTGTCTTTTTGTTTTTAGAACAAAACAAAACAAAAACAAATTGTTTTTAGAGATTTTAAATTGACCATTATAACTGTTGACTTTTCAAATCATTTTCTAAGACTGTACTGATGATTCATAATCTTCATTTCAAAAACTAACTGTTGCCAAAATGACAGAACTATCCCAGTGGGAGACAAAAGTAGATTTCCCTTGGGACTCTCTTGAAACTCACTGCCTAGGGAACAAAAACATTTTCATAAAATTGGTTCATGAGTAAGCCAGTGTCATCAAAATTGATATCTTCTTTCTTGCCTTTCTTTCTGTACTTTGATCTGCTATGGTTTTAAGCTGAATGCATTATATAGAAGCATTTGCAATATGTGATTTTCTAGCATATTGAGAGCCAAAATCTTATTATTTGCCTTATTGTGTCATTTTACCTAGCATTATTTTTGTTGTTGTTGTTTGTTTGTAGGAAATGAGTTCATTGGAGCCTTTAGTACAAAACTTTTTGCTTTAAAGGCTGTTCTTTTACTCATGATTTTCTTAACAGCAGCTTGTTGTTTTTTTTTTTCCCCCTAATTTTTAAGATAATTATGTGTCACTTATTTTACATACTTTTTTTTTTCTCTCACAAGGACTCATACTTTAAGTTTTCAACCAGTTGGCTGTACATGTCATCCAGGTGAGACTTTTTGTCTGTTGCCTGTTCAGCAAAATAAATGGTTCCTAAAAATCTGTGCTCATTGTCTGAATTCTTCGGCTGTCTTCCTGTGAGGCTTTTGTTGATGTTGTACCTGAATCCAGTATTTGTCCTTTGAACTCCTCTTTTTTGTATCTCTGTACCTTTCTCTTCTATGTGAATGCTCTGTTCTCTTCTTGTCAGATACTGCTCTCATCTTCTGTCATTTACATAGCTGGGAGTTTAGGCAGTGAAAAGTAGTTCTTACTGACTTGAGTCTGGCTTGCCTGAATAAGTAAATTTCCTGAAGCCCCAGGATCATCTGAACAGGCTTGGATTCCTCACCTCTGAGATAATGTTTCCATATAACATACTCTTCTTAGTGAAGACTATCTTCTATTCTTGTTTACAGACGTGAGGATGTCATTTGGCATTAATCTTAGGGTGAGCTCACTCATCTTTCACGGGGGAATCCCACAAAATCTCTTTCTCATTCTTTCATTATTCCTGTTTTTGTGCCTACAATTCATATGAATTTCCATGCATTTCATGGAATGCATTGAAATATATTTCATTCCATGCATTTCATGCATTTACCCTTTAACAGTAGTTAATGTGAGCATCCAAGCTGTGCAGTGCCACCTGTTGACCTTGTGATTGGTTCCAATGAAGAAGTCCTTGTAAATATGCAGATAAAGAAAGGAATTAGAGGATATGCCAAATGAAAGTTTTAAATCTATATTTACTCAATATGTAAAACACTGTATAGGTACTGTCTAATAAAATTGAGGAGAATCTTAGAGATACTTTAAGCCATGCCTGCATTTTGTCAGGCAAGTAATTTGTTTAGGACCTGACATGCCTTTAGAATTTAGTCTTAAGAAGCTAAAAGTAATATTTTAGTTACTTAATGAGGTCAAGGCACTTTGTGGAACATTATATAATAATTATTACTACTTTGTAAGCAATTTTAGGATTCCTATAATCCTTTCTTTTTATCATTCATTTTAATCACAGTGGTAAGGGGCATATCTAAGTTGTAGAACTTAACTTATTGCTTTTGTTTTTTTAAAGTCTTTTAGACAGGAGGATCTAATTATTTCCTTGTACATGGGCCATATTCCCAGATTGGAGTTGATCCAATGTTAATTAAGTTGGCAAACACCATCTCTGAGTTCTTAAAAATTATACTTCAAGAATAGCAAAGTGATCAATAGGTAATTACCTTTTTAATTAACAAATACTTCTCAAATTAAAAAGAAATATTCCATATTCAGAGGCTTAACATCATTAAAAAATATGTATTTTTGGTTTAAAGGAAGAGTCATGTAATAATAGGCTGCAAAATACCCAATGCAAAGTTATTTGAAACTTGAGAATCTTTAGATGAAGAACTCTCAGCAAGTTGTATATATCAAGTCTCTATTAGGCAACTCCCTTTGAATCATATATGCATAACTAATCCATTTATTTCCAACCCCCTTGCATCTTTTTTAATATTGATGGTTTAAACATCTGTACCTTCATTAAAAAAAAAAAAAAGCTTTACTCTGTTAAGACATTGAAGAAATCAATCTTCATTTCAGACTGTATCAGATTTGTATAATTATAATTGAAAAAGCCTTCACAATCCAGTAAATTCTTCTTTTGACTTTTATAGAAAAATTTTTGTCTAATAATATATACCAAAAATTCAAGGGAACTTGAAAAATGCTGAAGGTTAAAGAAGGCAGGAGTTGTTTGAGAAGGATTTTCTTTTTTCCAGACAAAGGAAAAGAGAAAAAAATGCATGTCTTTAGAATAATCTATGTTTCTCAGTGGCTTATGAGACATGCCTGGGAAAATGAACAAAGCAGAGCCAGTCAAGCATAATTAGGAAGCTAAGATGTTTTGGAAGGAATTACCAAGTCTACACAGACAAGGAGAAAAGTATTTTCAGGAAGTGCTTAAATGGCTGACATTCTCTCCAAAGGATGAGGAAGATTTTCAAGGCACAGAGCTAATGTTTTCCCTTATTGGCATCATGGAGAGAGAACAGTAATGTTTTTAAAATAATGAATATGAAGTTCTAGAACCCCTAACTGTAATTATTCATACTCTTACCTGCTTTTCTTTATTTTTGGAGTGAGTATGCTATATTTAAGGAGATAGAACCAAAGACCATTTCAAAATAAAGTTGGTTATAATCTATAATAATAATAATAAGAAAACTGTCTTAAAATGTGTATGGATGAGAGTGTTCTGCATTTCCCCCCAAATGAAGTGGTTCAGCATATTCCTTTCAGGCGGTTCCTATTGACCTTTGATACTTAGACAATCTTCTCCTGCCACCAGTATTTTGTGCAGTAATCAATATAACAACATTCATATTTAATATTATCATCCTTCAAAATTTCTTCTTTTCCATAGGGAAAAGCTCATTCCTTTGTGAGGTTCATTTTTGCAATGATATATGTTAGGCACTGGTGCTGCTGCTGCTAAGTCCCTTCAGTTGTGTCCTGCTCTGCGACCCCATAGACGGCAGCCTACCAGGCTCCCCCATCCCTGGGATTCTCCAGGCAAGAACACTGGAGTGGGTTGCCATTTCCTTCTCCAATGCATGAAAGTGAAACGTGAAAGTGAAGTTGCTCAGTCGTGTCGGACTCTTAGCGACCCCATGGACTGCAGCCTGCCAGGCTCCTCCGTCCTTGGGATTTTCCAAGCAAGAGTACTGGAGTGGGGTGCCATTGCCTTCTCCAATGTTAGGCACTATTATTCTTTAAAATTCCTTTCTTACATGTTTCCCTATTGTCGAACAATATTCTTCTCTCGTTTTGTGCTCACTCAGTCGCAACCGACTCTCCGACTCTATGGACTGTAGCCCACCAGGTTTCTCTGTCTATGGGATTTTTCAGGCAAGAATACTGGAGTGGGTTGCAATTTTGCACTCCAGCCTTACTTAAATTTCCTTTCAAATGTCATAAATCTTTGACTTTGTTACCTCAGTTAACATTGTATGCAGATATTAGAGTTGTTAGAGGTTGCAGCGGAAGAAACTTAGGAGAGATGGGACTTAAGAGGTGTAGTAAGGAAATGAAAAAGAGAAGAGTTATGATTTGGTGGAAGTTGGTCCAGATGGGGAGCTTTGGAGACAATTCCAAGGTAAGAGCCAGTAGCTAAATTGCCCCTTCTTAGGAGTTGAAGTTGTGGTTTGACAACTTGGCCTTGTCAGTGATCTTTCCTACTGATAACCTTGTTTATGGTTTTAGATTTCAGTGATTGGAGAGAGACAGGTCCATTCTGAAAGCAGGTTTTTTTTTGTTTTTTTTTTAATTGAATGTATGGTTCAAATCATCATTATTAGCAGGTATCTGTTAAATAATCATTCAGTAAGGAGTATTCTATTAAGAAAGCAGGTAGAGGATACTTACATATGGAGAATACAGAGTCTTTGTTTTGCCAAAGATTGTTTATGATGCTATTTGTTCATCCTAAGTGTAGATTTAAATAAATAAATCTTTAGGGCATAAATTTTCTTTCCTTTTATTTTTTAAAATTAGTTTGGAACTTAATTTTCCTTTTACTCCTGAACAGCCAAGAACAGTAAAAGACTTTGTGCTTGGCTCCTGTGTTTGTATGTTTCTGTTTGTGGATGTTTGGTGATGAGTACATATTTGTGTGAAATATGTATAAATGAGTGAAAGTGATGATACCAGGAGTAAGGGCTTCATTTCTGTCTTTGTACTTTGCAAATGTTGTTTTTTGTCCCGGGGTTATTTTTGAAGTATAATATCATTTGACAACTCAGTGAGTATAGATATTTGTAGTTATGATAACCATGGTTACAAGAGTAAATCTAGTCCAACTAGGAGTAAAATCTACTCTGGAATGACAGTTATTTACTTGAGAAATTATTTTCCAGCATGCCTTCAGAATAAGTGAAAATGAGTTTCCATCTTATAAATTTCTGGTCATTATTTTTCTTGCATTGTATATTAAAATTATGTTGTGGCACAAAAGCCTGGAAAATTATGTTTTGGTAATTTATAATTGTAAGATGGAGTTTAAAAATGTTCCTCTTTCATAATGAACTTTAATGTTTTTCTAGTTTCTTAAGCCTACAAAACTTGATCCAGGAGCAGATTTTTTTTACAGCTGGGATATAAACTTTTAGAAAATGGTTTTTATAATAGAAATGCTACCATAACTTTAAATCTAGCAGAGCTAGGAGGCAGCCTTCAATCTTCATGATTTGCTGACAACACAGAAGTTTGTTTTCAGATGCATCTGCGATGTCTATCTTGAGCATTCCAGATTGTAGGAAATAAAGTATCTTCTTCTTAGAAAAAAAATTCATTTTGCTGAGGGCTGCATCAGTGGAAATGGGTTTAGTCTGCTGTGCATGTCACTTAGTGCTTCTTGAATTTTGCTGGATATTTTGGTTATAACGTGGGGCTTCCTGAATGGTGGTTTGTACAAACATTTGTTCTGCATTATTTTTCCCCCAGAGTGTCTGGAAACCATAGCCATGAAATTTCTAGGAATAGAGTGAAGAATTTCATCTTGCTTTCCTTTCAAAAATATTGGTGCATCCTAATCTTGTGGAAAATGCCTGAAGTTACTCTGAGATTATTTTATCTGAAGGGATGCTTTTGTTGATGGTCTATATATAAACACTCAAAAATGGCATAAACTAAGTGCGGCAGCAAAAAAAAAAAAAGAGAAAAAAAGACTGGTTTACTTTTTGTTTTGTCATTTTGTCCTTTATGATCAGATGAAGGCCAGAAAATTCAATCAGTCATTATAGATTTGAATACCAGCTGGCTGTTTGATTTTTTTAAAAACTTTATTGGGGTATAGTTGATTTACAGTGTTGTGTTAGTTTCAGTTGTACAGCAAAGTGAATCTTTCATGCCTAGAAAAGCTCCAGGAGGCAGAATTTTCTTACAGGTAACTAGGCTCTCCCCATCCATTCTTTCTCTCTTGAGATTAAGAGCCAAGGAAAACAGCTGCCAGATATTTGTGTTTCTCTAATGCTGTAGGTTCACTAGTTACACAGATGGGATTTTTGATAACTACAAAGGATTCACTTTGAAGGAAGGTTTTGTAGTTGATCTTCCAAAGAAGGGTTGGGATGAGATTAGTATCTACTTTCAGAGAACTGAGTCTAATTGGTAACTAAAGCCTTTCCAGTAGCCAAAAGTTTGTAGTTTGCTCTTAAAATATCCTTAACTTTTGATACCATGCAATATTTACCATATAAAAGAGATTTGTGAGGGCTAACATTTGACATATTGGGGGATGGGAGTCGGATCACAGAAAGCTGTGTTGGCTACATTACGGACTTGAGCTTTTACTCTGAGATGAGGAGTCTTTGAAGGATCTTGAGCCAAGTATTGTCAAGAGCTAACTTTTGTTGGCTCCTTTCAATCTTAATACTATATCTAGAATTAATATCTTCATAACATGACTGATTATTTTACTGTCCTTTCATAGACTCTAGTTAAAAACCCTTATTTGGTGTTCAATTTCTCTTCATATAGTATCTCTTGTGGTTTGACCTCTGCCAATTTTTTCTAGCCTTATTTCATTCTACACGCACCCTTGCTATCTGGATTGTGCAGCCACTTTGTCATTCCTTTAGCATTTCTAATATACTTTCACTAGGGCAGTTCTTCCCACTGTATGCTCTTAGCCACATATATATATACTGCTGCTGCTGCTGCTAACTCACTTCAGCTGTGTCTGACTCTGTGCAACCCCATAGATGGCATCCCACCAGGCACCCCCATCCCTGGGATTCTCCAGGCAAGAATGCTGGAGTGGGTTGCCATTTCCTTCTCCAATGCATGAAAGTGAAAAGTGAAAGTGAAGTCTCTCAGTTGTGTCTGACTCTTTGCGACCCCATGGACTGCAGCCTACCAGGCTCCTCCATCCATGGGATTTGCCAGGCAAGAGTACTAGAGTGGGATGCCATTGCCTTCTTCATATGTGTGTACTATTAAGTGACAAAATGGGTGTTTACAATTAATCTGATAGGAAATGGGAGATTTTGTAAGTTCCTAGCTTAAGAGTTCACACAAGAAGAAACTTTGGCAAAACTTCTAGCCCAGGAGTTCATGCATGGAAGAAACTTTGGGGATATCTGATTCAAATATTTTTGTATCATTCAGAAATGGCGATGTGGGTTCTATGTGGGCACCTCCAGTGACAGGCAAAGGAATTGCAACCTATGAAAGAAGTCCAGTCTTTTTGAGCTATTTGAAACAGCTTCTATGAGACACGAATTTCTGAGACATGAATTTCTGGTGAAATTTATCAGATAAAGAAAATTAGACTTTCTAGGGCCACAACAGAAAGAAACTTCCTGATTTTCCTTTTAGTTCTCATTTAGCAGTATCATATTATAGAAAAACAGAATATATTGGGCTGGATTTTTGTGTTTTTTTTTTTTTTACTCTTAACTCTTTCTCATCTCCCATAGCTTGTTAAGCTTCTTACATATAATTCACTTATATTAGCTTATGCTAAGACAACACTGCAGGGCATTTTTTCTGTTGCCCAATGTAATAAAATTCTGAGATGGTATGATAAATGACAACTTGTCTAAATAATTCCCCAGTAGAATAAAGACAATCTACTCAAGACTTTATATTGCAATAAATGTAATCTTGCCTAAATCAATATTTTTAATATAAAACATTATAGGCTTTAAAAATTTTCAAATTACTTATAAAATACATGTTTGTTGTTTTTTCTAAAGCTAAACAATATAGTTTTATGTAAACCAGTAGATAAATATTTCATTGACCTCTTCCATCTCACCAGATAATTTACAGATAGAATAAGTGAAAAATATGGTTAAAAACGAATATTAAAGTTACACAAAATGCCCATTATGTGCCCTACAAAATAAATAAATAAATAAGATCTCCCTCATGCTCTTCAATCCTATCCCACAAATATGATTACTATGAACAATATCACAATCCTCTGTATTTACATATATTTTTGTGCCTTATGTTCTTATATATTTATATTTCAAACATTTATCATGCAAATAAGTATATAATTAACTCTTACAAAATAGAATGACGTAATAGATGCTACTCAGCAATTTTCTATTTTTCAATTAGCAATAAATTATGAACATCCAGTGACATCTGTAATGTATACCTTACTTTTTTTACACTAATTTTTAATACATATGTAATAGGATTTACCATGATTCATTTAACCATTCCTGTCTTAAAAATACAATATATTTTAAGATACATACTATTATTTTATTTAGTGCATCTATAATTCAGCTTATTTACTGTTGTTAATGAAAACTGTGCTTTAGGAAGATTGTCCTGCCATGAGTGTGCAGGAGGAACTGGAATTGGGAAAGGAGGTGCCCACAAAGAGCAGTAAGGTATTTTTTCTCCCTATGATGATCCCAGTCTACGATGGAGAGAGACAGACCCGGATGGAGCGGAGGAAGGGTTGAAGCTAAGAGATGGAGAAAGAAGCAGTTAGGGAAGCGCCCTTGGGATGACAGTAGAACCTTTAAGTGGATGAAAGTGCTTTATTACACAGTGCAGGAAGGTTGCCATTGTGACATATATATAGATTTAAATTTTGGATCTCTCCTAAAATATAACTACTTAAAAAATAAAATTGTTAATAGTAAAAATCTGCTTTACTTTGTACAGAGTCCATGAACATTACTTTTGCCTAAAAACAGATAGTTATATAATACTATAAATAATAATGAAAATATATAGGTTATTGTATGTTACCATCTGCTATTTGCTTCTTATACACATGCCATCCACACTCCCCCTATGAAGCAGGCATTGTCATGCCTATTTTATTTTATTGATGTGTCTCAGAGATGTTAAGTAATTTAAGTTTATAAAGAGTTATTATCTTTGCTGATTCTGCAGTTAAGGATGAGGGAGCTTCTGTTTACTATATTAATTCTCATTAGTTCTCTAATAAATGGGAAATAGGCAAGATGGCTATAGAAATAGAGCCCTCTCTCTACTTTTGAAATAGAGGTATTGTTGTTCCATTTTTCTGCTTTTGAATGTTTTGAGTTTATTTTTTCTGTTTGTTAGAAAAGGAAAAACAAGCACAAAGATTTATAGTGTCCTGATTGTATTTCTAATAGGAATATAGAAGATTTTTCTGAGGAGAATGATTTCAGACACACTTTTCTGGAATGAATGCTCACCAGGCCATTTAAGGAACTGGTTACAATTCAATTTCTCTTCTTTTGTTTGGTACTTTCTGTACTCAGAAATAATTTTTCTTTATTATCTTAATTTCTCATTACTGTTATTAATTAGAAGACATTTTATATCAATGAAAAGCTTGAAATATCATTCATTATTTCCTCAAAATTATTAAGAGAATCTGTCCATGGTGAGTTAATTATATTAAACATTTTTGAAAGGACTTAGTTTTATGTTTAATAAAATGAGACCCACATTTCTATGGAGTTGTTTTACTATCGAGCTTGTTAATAAATAGGTATGGAAAAAGATAGTGATCAAGAATGTCAGGCTCCTGATATGCAATTCCAAGGAAAAGGAAAACTGTAGTTTATTTGTTGGCCATGCAAAGACATCAAGGGGACAGTGTTTTATTCCCAACTTCTAAATTATTTTAATTTGTTATTTAGAAAATTGCATACCCTAGTTCTATATTTCTACTAGAAAGTAAGAAGGGGCCTTAAGAATGGCATTTATCAATTGGTTGTTTAGTAGACTGTAATTAATCGGTGTAAGGGGGAAATGCCATGTGTAAATAATATCTGTGATTCCTCCTAACTCACCCCTCATTCCTCAGTTCCAGGAGAACTCACCCCTATTGATTTCCAGAACTCCACATTTGGTTATTCCCTTTAGAAGCCAAGAGAGTAAAGGAAAGGAAGAGGGGGAAAAAAAATCGCTTCTGTCAGCTGTCTTTTCATTATATAATTAATGGAATGGTGAAGTGATCCTAGTACACTTAGAGGTAACATAGATCCCCAAAGAAAAGTAAAACTTAAGGTACCAGAATTATGTGAGAGAGTTAAATCCCTAAAGGAAATTATAACCTGTGTAGATTATGAAACAGGTTCAGAAGTTGCTGACCTTCCATAAGATCATAATCTGTCCATGACATTTCTCTCTCCTTTTGCCTTCCTTCGTTTTATTGTATTGTTTTGTCAAGCAGAAAAACCCTCACTCCTCATCTTTAGTGTATCTTTTTTTTTTAACCTCAGACTGGAATATTTTGGGTATGTTATAACTAAAAATTTCTAAGCTGAATAGAACTGAGTTCATGGTCTGGAATTTCAGAACATCATTCTTTTAAACTTTTTATTCATTTTTGGACTAGCTCAAAAATAGTTCCAGGGACATTCATTGTTAACGTCATCAGATTTTAAGGATGGATAGGATATTTGTCTTTCAGATAACACAATGACTCTCATATTTCTCTTAGATTCATACACTATTTGAGTCCTTAATAAATATAATGGAAAAGATAATGATAACAAAAATAGAAATCTGAAATAAAGAATTAGGATGGAAATGACTTCCCATGAAAAGAAGTAAAAAAAAAAAGACATTTGGGTGTCTTCTGACAGTGCTATACCTAAACTAGTGTTAGAAATAAATTCTCAGTTGTTAACTTTATGATTTAAAGTAGAACAGAAGTAAGATAAATTCTGGGAAAATTTTTTGTCTCTTTGTATTAGTCTAAGAGTGAATAAAGTAGTACAGGTTACTTTAATACATTCATAAGAAATGTGTTACCTTGGCTGAAGGCACATACTGGTGATCTGAAACACTCTTTATTTCTCAAGAAAAGGACTTGGCTCATCCATCTCTAAAATCTATAGGTCAAGGAAAATAATTAAAGAGGCCTATGAGATGTCTTAGTATATTATACATGGAATGATTAGGTGTTGTATCTAGGAGACAGTTTAATATAAAATAGCTTTGGAAACATGCAGTGTAAAATATTAAGAACAATTTTAGTTTCTTCCTACTTTTTCATTGGTTCTGCTGTTATAATACATACAGGAAACAATGGCCACAGTGATCCATAGTTGGCTTCTGAATAACATTCACATTGAATGATTCATACTTGGTATGAGTCAAATGGAAGACAATTTTTTTTTTACCACTTTCCCCTTATATGTAAGTTTTCCTTTGGTCACTATAAAATGGTGAAAGTAACATTTAAAAAGCTAGTCAAGAAACAGTACTATATACCTATTTAAGGCTACTAATATAATCAGAATTTTATTTTTAATGACCCTTATTGCTTTTACAGGCATTATTTTATAGTTGAGGTATTGTGATAATGTGATGTTATGAGCCATGTCTGTGTAGGTCAGATGTTTGTTCTCTGGAGGCTAAGCTCAGGGAAATGTCTATTATGCTTTAAAATATAGAACTGAGTTGTAGGTGAGAAGGCCATGGGGAAATTATATCACGAATTGTACTATTGTGCAGAGACATTACACAAATGTATGTCTGTGCTCAGTCATGTGACTCTTTGCAACCCCATGTACTATAGTACACCAGGTTTCTCTGTCCATGGGATTTCCCAGGCAAGAATAGGGAGTGAGTTGCCATTTCCTTCACCAGGGGAGGGCTTCCCTGATAGCTCAGTTGGTAAAGAATCCACCTGCAATGCTGGAGACTGCGGTTGGATTCCTGGGTTGGGAAAATCCCCTGGAGAAGGGATAGGCTACCCATTCCATTTGGGGGGGCTTCCCTTGTGGCTCAGCTGGTAAAGAATCTGCCTGCAATGCAGGAGACCTGGGTTGGGAAGTTCCCTGGTGAAGGGAAAGGCTATCCACTCCAGTATTCTGGCCTAGAGAATTCCATGAATTGTATAGTCCATGAGGTCACAAAGAGTCAGACATGACTGAGTGGCTTCACTTTCACTTTCTCCAGGGGGTCTTCCCCAGCCAGGGCTCAAACCCTCATCTCCTGAGTCTCCTGTATTACAGGCAGATTCTTTACCATTGAGCCACCAGGGAAGCCTAAGGCAGAGACATAAAGATGGTTTCTTTTGTGCCTACATCTCTGTATTATGCACATAAGATATAAACTTTGCTGGGTGCTTGTGCTTCTCTCTATGATTTGTATTCAGTCCTCTGAGCCCAGATAAAAATTCACCAGAGATGCTGTTTCATTCCTTACCTTTCTGCATTTGGAAGTGAAAAGTTCCAAAAAGTTCCAAGTTGTGAAACCTTGATGGTAAACCATTCACTGCAGTTGAAGATGTATGCTGTTAGGTATACTGGTAGATTTTAGTATAGATGTTTTCTTTCCTGCATCCTCGAGGCATCTAAAACTTGAAATAAGACTTTTTTTTTTCCAGCTAGGATAAAACTCTGGTTTTATGCCACTTCATGTTCATCAGTACAGTTCCTTTAAAAAAAAAAAAACCCAATATATAGATGGGAAAATGTATATGTTAGAATTTTTCTTTTATGTAGCCATAAAGGTGAAAAACCCTGGGTGTGCTTCTGTTTTGATGTTCCAGGCTGAAGTCACTGTAGTTGTGAAATGAAATAAGTATAAAATAAGTTTGATGGTTCTGTCAGCTTCAGTAGGAAGATGTTGATTTCATTCTCTAATAGGAAAAGTAACACAAATTATTGTAAAAGTAAAGGACAGTAAGTTGCAGATTTGTGAGCATTGTTAAAAGAAATACATAGAGAGATTTTAAAAATAAAGTTTTAGGAGGTTATTATCTTATATTTTTGTTTTATTTTTTAATAGTTCCCTCCTATCACTCCCTCAGTATGTGACATCAGGTCTTTTAATTCCTTTGATATTTCTATTTCTCATTTGTAAAATGAGGCACACTTTACAGGAAGGTACATTATGGGCACTCAGTACAGGAAGGTATCACCACACACTAAAGGAAATGTTGCGTAAATTGAGGAAGTATAGTCATAACATTTAAAAGCCAAAGAAGTGGGAATTTAAGGAAGAGGCCAAACTTAGCTCTGGGTTTGATACCACCGGTATTTATAAATTATTGCATTTTCATATTTGCTGTTACCAAAGATGAATCATTCATGTAAAATATGGATTAAGTGATTTTATTTTTAACAAAAATAGAAAAAAAAAGAGGAATTGAAACTTTAAAGTGAGGGATTGTCATGTCTTTGTGTTATTTCCAGCCTGTTTTGTGTGCTAAACATGAATGCTGAGGCTTTGTGAGGACTGCAGGGATAGGGGAAGTAGTATTGTTGAGCTTGAATCTTTGATATAAGGTACTTCACCCAGTGAAAATGTGATTCCACTGTATTTGCTTTCTGACAGTAAATGTGAGTGAGACACACTATTAAGAATAAAATAGCTAAGCAATAAAATTTTTCCTAGCCAGCATGCTCTTTCTGACTCGGTTACATCTAGGGAAATACTACCGATCAACAATCTCTCACATACCTACCCAACAGAGTGAGATAATTGTTTGGGGTCTTATAGTCCTGAAAGTTCAACCAGGCAGTGGACTCATTTGAGTCAAAAACTGAAGTGAAGGTATAGAACTTGGTTTGACAGCAAGCGACAAAGCAGAGGTTAAGAGGACATAGCCAGCCTAAATGTTTATGCCCAGTAGTAGTTCTTCAAAATGTATGAATCAAAACTTGATCAAAATTCATAGAGAAATAGATGAATTAGAATAATCTCTCACTAATTGATCGAACCAGTAGGTAGAAAACCAATGAGAATACAGAAAAGTTGAACAATATTAACAACCAGTTTGAAATAGTTGACATACATATAGCATTCTGCTTAACCTAGAGTAGAATACACATTCTTTTTCAAGGTACACAGAATATTTACCAAGGGAAACCATATTTTGGGCCATGAATGTCTCAATAAATTGTAAAAGATTAAAATCATTCAAAGTATGTTTTTTGACCGACCTTAATGGAATTAAACTAGAAATCAGTAAGAGAAATTCTCTAGAAAATTTCCAAATGTTTAGAACCTAAATAATATACTTTTAAATAACATATGGGTCAAAACAAATCAAAATGAATGTTATAAGGTATTTTAAACTGAATGAAAAAATGCAATTATTAAAATTTATGAGCTTACCCTTAAAGCACAATATAGGGGAAGACAGCAATAAACTCCTGTATTAGAAGGTCTCAAATCCATAGCATCAGCTTCCACTTATGAATCTAGAAAAACAGAAGTAAATTTCAATCAAGTTTAACATAAACACACACAAAATACTTAGGGATAAATCTGCCAAAAGATATTCAAAACCTGAAAAATGTTGTTGAAAGTAAAAAAGACTGAATAAACAGATATAACTTGATCATTGATCCAAATAATCACTGTTGTTAAGGTTTCAGTTCTCTTCCTAATGGTTTGTGGATTCAGTATAATTCCAATAAACATATTAACAGGCTTTTTATTTTTTAAAAAGATTGATACCTGATTCTCAGGCTCATAGAGAAATGCAAAAAATCTGAAATATCTAAAACAATTTTCAAAAATAAGAAAAAAATAGGAGAATTAGTACTGCCTGATTTCAAGAAAAATAATAAATTGAACTTCACCAAAATTTAAAACTTCGGCTCATCAAAGGATCCTGTTAAGAGAATGTAAAGATGCTACACATTGGGAGAAAGTTTTTGAAAATCATATCTCTATAAAAGACATATTGAGAATATATAATGAAGCCTCAAAAAGCAATAATGAGAAACCAAAACACAGAAAAAAACTGGTCAAAATATATGACTAAATATTTTACCAAAGAAAATTTAGGGATAAGAAACAAGCACATGAAGAGATGCTCAACATAATTACTTACTGAAGAAATGAAAATTAAAACAACAATGGTATACCACTACATATGTATTAGAGTAGACCAGTTAAGAAGACTGACCATGCAATGTTAATGGAGGGTGTGGAGGAATGGACACATTGCTGGTGATAGGTAAAATGGTACAGGACTTTGGATAACCGTCTAACAGATACTTAAGAACCTTAACTAACAGCTACTATATATGATCCTATCATCTATTTGAGTTAGACAAGTCTGTGGTCCTAGTGTGATTAGACTGACTAGTTTTCTGTGAGCATGGTTTCAGTGTGTTTGCCCTCTGATGCCCTCTTGCAACACCTACCGTCTTACTTGGGTTTCTCTTACCTTGGGCGTGGGGTATCTCTTCACGGCTGTTCCAGCAAAGCGCAGCCATTGCTCCTTACCTTGGACGAGGGATATCTCCTCACCGCCGCCCTTCATGACCTTCAATGTGGGATAGCTCCTCTAGGCCCTCCTGCGCCCGCGCAGCCACGGCTCCTTGGAAGTGGGGTTGGTCCTCCTGGCCACCGCCCCTGGCCTCGGGCATGGGGTTGCTCCTCCTGGCCGCCGCCCCTGGCCTTGGGCTTGGGGCATGGCGTATCTCCTCCCCGCCGCTGCCCCTGACCTCGGACGCGGGATAACTCCTCTCGTCGCTGCCCCTGACCTCGGACGCGGGTAGCTCCTCTCGGCCATTCCTGTGCCGTCGCCGTCTGGTACTCTCGGCTGCTGCCCCTGACCTCAGATGTGGGGTAACTCCTCTTGGCCACCGCCCTTCGGGCAAGGGGTCCTCCCGGCTTCTGCCCCTGACCTCGGCCGTGGGGTGGCTCCTCTCGGCTGCGCTTGGTGCACCCATCATAGACGGGCGGGTCACGGTGGAGAGATTTGACAGAATGTGGTCCACTGGAGAAGGGAATGGCAAACCACTTCAGTATTCTTGCTTTGAGAACCCCACGAACACTATGAAAAGGCAAAATGATAGGATACTGAAAGAGAAACTCCCCAGGTCAGTAGGTGCCCAATATGCTACTGGAGATCAGTGGAGAAATAACTCCAGAAAGAATGAAGGGATGGACCCAAAGCAAAAACAATACCCAGCTGTGGATGTGACTGGTGATAGAAGCAAGGTCCGATGCTGTAAAGAGCAATATTGCATAGGAACCTGGAATGTCAGGTCCATGAATCAAGGCAAATTGGAAGTGGTCAAACAAGAGATGGCAAGAGTGAATGTCGACATTCTAGGAATCAGCGAACTGAAATGGACTGGAATGGATGAATTTAACTCAGATGACCATTATATCTACTACTGTGGGCAGGAGTCCCTCAGAAGAAATGGAGTGGCCATCATGGTCAATGAAAGAAATGCATTACTTGGATGCAATCTCAAAAACGACAAATGATCTCTGTTCATTTCCAAGGCAAACCATTCAATATCACAGTAATCCAAGTCTATGCCCCAACCAGTAATGCTGAAGAAGCTGAAGTTGAACGGTTCTATGAAGACCAACAAGACCTTTTAGAACTAACACCCAAAAAAGATGTCCTTTTCATTATAGGGGACTGGAATGCAAAAGTAGGAAGTCAAGAAACACCTGGAGTAACAGGCAAATTTGGCCTTGGAATACGGAATGAAGCAGGGCAAAGACTGATAGAGTTTTGCCAAGAAAATGCACTGGTCATAAACACCCTCTTCCAAGAACACAAGAGAAGACTCTATACATGGACTTCACCAGTTGGTCAACACTGAAATCAGATTGATTATATTCTTTGCAGCCAAAGATGGAGAAGCTCTATACAGTCAGCAAAAACAAGACCAGGAGCTGACTGTGGCTCAGACCATGAACTCCTTATTGCCAAATTCAGACTTAAATTGAAGAAAGTAGGGAAAACCACTAGACCATTCAGGTATGACCTAAATCAAATCCCTTATGATTATACAGTGGAAGTGAGAAATAGATTTAAGGGCCTAGATCTGATAGATAGAGTGCCTGATGAACTATGGAATGAGGTTCATGACATTGTACAGGAGACAAGGATCAAGACCATTCCCATAGAAAAGAAATGCAAAAAAGCAAAATGGCTGTCTGGGATGAAGCTGTGAAAAGAAGAGAAGCGAAAAGCAAAGGAGAAAAGGTAAGATATAAGCATCTGAATGAAGAGTTCCAAAGAACAGCAAGGAGAGATAAGAAAGCCTTCCTCAGCGATCAATGCAAAGAAATAGAGGAAAACAACAGAATGGGAAAGACTAGGGATCTCTTCAAGAAAATTAGAGATACCAAAGGAACATTTCATGCAAAGATGAGCTCGATAAAGGACAGAAATGGTATGGACCTAACAGAAGCAGAAGATATTAAGAAGAGATGGCAAGAATACACAGAAGAACTGTACAAAAAAGATCTTCATGACCCAGATAATCACAATGGTGTGATCACTGACCTAGAGCCAGACATCCCGGAATGTGAAGTCAAGTGGGCCTTAGAAAGCATCACTATGAACAAAGCTAGTGGAGGTGATGGAATTCCAGTTGAGCTATTCCAAATCCTGGAAGATAATGCTGTGAAAGTGCTGCACTCCATATGCCAGCAAATTGGGAAAACTCAGCAGTGGCCACAGGACTGGAAAAGCTCAGTTTTCATTCAATCCCAAAGAAAGGCAATGCCAAAGAATGCTCAAACTACAACACAATTGCACTCATCTCACACGCTAGTAATGTAATGCTCAAAATTCTCCAAGCCAGGCTTCAGCAATATGTGAACCGTGAACTTCCAGATATTCAATCTGGTTTTAGAAAAGGCAGAGGAACCAGAGATCAAATTGCCAACATCCGCTGGATCATGGAAAAAGCAAGAGAGTTCCAGAAAAACATTTATTTCTGCTTTATTGAATATGCCAAAGCCTTTGACTGTGTGGATCACAATAAACTGTGGAAAATTCTGAAAGAGGTGGGAATACCAGAACACCTGATCTTCCTGTTGAGAAATTTGTATGCAGGTCAGGAAGCAACAGTTAGAACTGGACATGGAACAACAGACTGGTTCCAAATAGGAAAAGGAGTTCGTCAAGGCTGTATATTGTCACCCTGTTTATTTAACTTATATGCAGCATGAGAAACGCTGGACTGGAAGAAACACAAGCTGGAATCAAGATTGCCGGGAGAAATATCAATAACCTCAGATATGCAGATGACACCACCCTTATGGCAGAAAGTGAAGAGGAACTCAAAAGCCTCTTGATGAAAGTGAAAGTGGAGAATGACAAAGTTGGCTTAAAGCTCAACATTCAGAAAACGAAGATCATGGCATCTGGTCCCACCACTTCATGGGAAATAGATGGGGAAACAGTGGACACAGTGTCAGACTTTATTTTTCTGGGCTCCAAAATCACTGCAGATGGTGACTGCAGCCATGAAATTAAAAGACACTTCCTCCTTGGAAGGAAAGTTATGACCAACCTAGATAGCATATTCAAAAGCAGAGACATTACTTTGCCAACAAAGGTTCGTCTAGTCAAGGCTATGGTTTTTGCTGTGGTCATGTATGGATGTGAGAGTTGGACTGTGAAGAAGGCTGAGTGCCGAAGAATTGATGCTTTTGAACTGTGGTGTTGGAGAAGACTCTTGAGAGTCCCTTGGACTGCAAGGAGATCCAACCAGTCCATTCTGAAGGAGATCAGCCCTGCGATTTCTTTGGAAGTAATGATGCTAAAGCTGAAACTGCAGTACTTTGGCCATCTCATGCGAAGAGTTGAGTCATTGGAAAAGACTGATGCTGGGAGGGATTGGGGGCAGGAGGAGAAGGGGACGACAGAGGATGAGATGGCTGGATGGCATCACTGACTCGATGGACGTGAGTCTGAGTGAACTCCGGGAGTTGGTGATGGACAGGGAGGCCTGGCATGTTGCAATTCATGGGGTCGCAAAGAGTCAGACACGACTGAGCGACTGATCTGATCTGATCTGATCATCTATTTGCTAAGGAATTAACCAAAAGAAAAGAAATCATATGTCAATTCAAAGATAAATATGTGATTTTCATAAAATCCTTTTTAGTATTAGCCAAAAATCTTAAACTACCATCATCTACTATCCATCAACAGCTGAACAGATAATCTAATTGAAGAATATTCATAAAATGAAATACCACTTCAGTTCAGTTCAGTTAAGTTGCTCAGTTGTGTCCAACTCTTTGTGACCCCATGAATCGCAGCACGCCAGGCCTCCCTGTCCATCACCAACTCCCGGAGTCCACCCAAACCCATGTCCATCGAGTCGGTGATGCCATCCAACCATCTCATCCTCTGTCGTCCCCTTCTCCTTCTGGCCTCAATCTTTCCCAGCATCAGGGTCTTTTCCAATGAGTCAGCTCTTCGCATCAGGTGGCCAAAGTATTGAATTTTCAGCTTCAACATCTATCCTTCTAATTAACACCCAGGATTGATCTCCTTTAGGATGGATTGGTTGGATCTCCTTGCAATCCAAGGGACTCTCAAGATTCTTCTCCAACACAACAGTTCAAAAGCACTGATTCTTTGGCACTCAGCTTTCTTTATAGTCCAACTCTCACATCCATACATGACCACTGGAAAAACCATAGCCTTGACTAGATGGACCTTTGTTGGCAAAGTAATGTCTCTGCTTTTGTATGCTGTCTAGGTTGGTCATAACTTTCCTTCCAACAAGTAAGCGTCTTTAATACCACTTAGTAATAAAAAATGAGCAAACTATTGATATAAGCAACATGAGTGAATCTCAAAATAATTATGCTAAATGGAAGGAGCCAGACTCTTTCCCGCTGAAACAGTATGTGTTGGATAATTCCACTTGTATAAAACTTTTAGAAAATGCAAACTAATCTATAGTTACAGAGAGAACATGAATATCTGCAGGGAAGGAAAACTGGGGAGAAAGGACAAAGCATAGGGACTACAAACGGATAGGATAAAACTGGGGAGTGATAAACTTGAATGCAGTCTTTATTATAGGGATAGTTATGTGTCCACACATCTGTCAAAACTTATCAAATTATGCATTTAGCATATGCAATTTATTATGTGTCAATTATACCTCAACAAAGAAATTTTAAAAAATCATTGAGTTCACATCTCTATCTCAAATTCAGATATGCGTTACCATAGGATTCTTTCTCAACTTCCCACATTCCATATTTGCATATTTCTTCTCTCATACTGAAAACTGGTTTCTAAGAAAATCAGAATATGTACTCATTATTCTGTCTTGCAACATACACACACACACGTGCGTGTGCACGCCATGCGCACACGCATACACACACACACACGCATACACACACACACACACACACACACACAGTGTTTAGATGACATCTTTCCCGCTATAACCAGAGAAAACCAAAGAAGTAATTTCCAATCCTTATATCTGTTGTGCTTGAGAAGAGAGGGGTGGTCAATAAATATTTACTAAATTGATTAATGAATGTTAATTATGGCAATCATAAACCTTCAGCAGTAGTCTTTGTGATTTTTCAAAATAAAACAAAATTTTACCTTAAATAGGTTAAAAAAAAAAAGGATTTCTCGCAGTTCTTTTCACTCTTTATACATTCAAGTACACTGAGAGTGTACAACTAGATAATTGTATTCACTTCACTTCAATTATTTCTTGTTATTTATGTGGGTCATGTTATGATTTGATATACAAGTGCAGTAAATTTGTTTCTGCTTGCATTGAATTTTATGATATACAGGTATGATTTATTTGTTTATGCCTGGGTTAAAATTTGTGATAGTCCTCTTTAATTTACATTTTGAATATGTAAAGTATTTATATAGTCCAAAAAATAAAACATATGCTCAAATCTTTCTCTCATAAAAACTTCCTTCAACCTCTACTTCTACTTAGTTAATGGAAAGAAAATAATTCTCTGAATTTCTTCTTGCAAAAAAAGCAAAACATTTTTTTTCTTATAAACGTATTTTTATTTCTCTTTTTCATTTAAATGAGGCATAAATTCACAGTGTCTCTTTTATCTACTCTCTTGCACTTTGCTTTTTTTACGTAATAATATGCCTTGGACGTAGCACTCTCTCTTGACATCTTCTTCCTTCATTTTTCACCTAGATAATTCTCTTTCATCATTCTTTAACCAAATCAGTTTCCTATGGATAGCATTTAAATGGTGTCCACTATTTTGCCATGACAAGTAATGACACAGTGAATAATGTTTTGGATATATTGGTTTTTACCTTTGGAAGATTATCTTAAGGATGTATTTCTGGAATTGGAATTTCTTTTATTGTGGAAGATACTGCCAACTTCCCCTCCATGTGTTTGTCCATTTACACTGCCACCAGTAATCTATAGACTTCATTTCCCTACAGCCTCGTCTTTGAGTGTGCTGTCAAACTTTTGAAGTCTTACTGATTTGACAGATTGGGAATGGTCTCCCCTTTTATGTTAAATTTGGTCTTATTTACTATTTAGGTTATAAAGATGTTGAGTACCCTTTAATATTTGTTTAGAAACAATTGGTATCTTTTTCTCTGTACTGTCTTTCCATCTTGGTCAGTCTATGTCTCTGTCTCTCTGTTCTTGATTTTTGGAATCTTTTTTATTTATTAGGGTGATTTTTCTGTGAGATAAACTGCAGATATTTTATTGCAATTTGTAATTTTTTTCTTTTGCTTCTGCTTATGGTATCTTTTAGAACACAGTTTTCTTTTAGTTGTAATTGAAGTTATCAAACTTTCATTGTTTTTGGATATTTAGTTATAATTAATAAATCTTTAGTTATAATTTAGAAACTCAGTTTATAAAGTAATTCATGCACTTATATATCCTTCTAGTGTCAATATAGTTTACTTTCTTTTCACTTAAATGTGTTTCATTTGGAATGTACTCTATATTGAGTAATGTTAAGTGCAGAGCCAGTTTGATTGTTTTAAAAATGACTGTCTACTTGTTTCAACATAATTTATAAACTCCATCTTTTTCTTATTGACTTAGAATACTACTTTTATGATACACTAAATGTTCATATTTTCTTGAATGTACTTTCAGTGTTATAATTTGTTCCATTAGAGTGGCATCATATAGCTTTAAGATTGTAAAGGCTGTAGAAGTGTGTTTTCATATGTGACAGGATACTCACTTATTATTCTTATCTAGAATATCTATTCGTATATATTCTAGCTATTCCTTCATGTTTATTTTCTTATGTAAACTTTAACATTATTTTTTTAGCTCAAAAATGCAGTTAACACTTTTATAGACATCATAAATTATATATTGATATGGTTGATTAAAAGATGCTTGCTCCTTGGAAGGAAAGTTATGACCAACCTAGATAGCATATTAAAAAGCAGAGACATTACTTTGCCAGCAAAGGTCCGTCTAGTCAAGGCTATGGTTTTTCCAGTGGTCATGTATAGATATGAGAGTTGGACTGTGAAGAAAGCTGAGCACCGAAGAATTGATGCTTTTGAACTGTGGTGTTGGAGAAGACTCTTGAGAGTCCCTTGGACTGCAAGGAGATCCAACCAGTCCATTCTAAAGGAACACATGTATACCTGTGGCGGATTCATTTTGATATTAGGCAAAACTAATACAATTATGTAAAGTTAAAAAATAAAATAAAATAAAAAAAATAAAGGAGATCAGTCCTGGGTATTCTTTGGAAGGACTGATGTTAAAGCTGAAACTCCAATACTTTGGCCACTTCATGCGAAGAGTTGACTCATTGGAAAAGTCTCTGATGCTGGGAGGGATTGGAGGCAGGAGGAGAAGGGGATAACAGAGGATGAGAAGGCTGGATGACATCATCGACTCGATGGACATGAGTTTGAGTGAACTCTGGGAGTTGGTGATGGACAGGGAGGCCCGGCGTACTGCAGTTCATGGGGTCGCAAAGAGTCAGACACGACTGAGTGACTGAACTGAACTGAACTGATGGTTGATTGAAGATGGTTACAAATTCTTGGTTACTCATACATGAACATGTGGAGTCTAATCTCCCTTCTTTTGAATCTGGGCTGGTCATAGTGACTTGCTTGTCTAGCAGAATGAAGCAGAAGTGTCATTCTGAGGTATAAAGGCCAGGGCAGAGAAAGTATCACAGAAAGGTTCCAGATATCAAGATGTCCCAGACACCATGCTGTGAGGAGGACCAGTCAGCTCCATGGAGAGTCCATATGGACAGGAATCAAAGATCCTGGCCAACACCCCTGACTGAGTCAACAGGCTCTGCCAACTAGCCAGTCATGTGAGTGAATTTTCTTAGACATAAGTCCTTTAGCCCAACTGAGTTATCCCATATTATACTTACAGAGTAGAGATGAATCTTTTCCACTGAACCCGACTCAAATTGCAGATTTTGAAGAAAGAAAATAATTGCTAAGGGTTGTTGCTATTTTAGGACTTCCCTGGTGGCTCAAATGGTAAAAGCATCTGCCTACAATGCGGGAGACCTGGGTTTGATCCCTGGGTTGGGAAGATTGGGATTAGGAAATGGCAGCCCACTCCAGTATTGTTGCCTGGAAAATCCTGGGTTTGATCCCTGGGTTGGGAAGGTTGGGAGAAGGAAATGGCAGCCCACTCCAGTATTGTTGCCTGGAAAATCCTATGGACAGAGGAGCCTGGCAGGCTGCAGTCCATGGTCGCAAAGAGTCGGACATGCCTGAGCGACTTCACTTTCACTTTCATTGCTATTTTAAGCCACTAATTCTGCTGTAGTTTATTACATAGTAATATATTGCCAGAGCAGTTACCTTAGAGAGAATTAAAAGCAGATAGCTAAATACTTTAACTTCCTATCTTGTGCTAAGATGCCTTTCATAAATCTTTAACTTTCATTTTCCTACATATTTTATTTAAAAAATGAATATTGAAAGAGTTGTAGTTTAGTGCATTTAAACACATGGACAGTACTAGGAACATTTATCAAATATTGATCCTGAATAGTATAACATAGGATTTGTCTTAATAGAATAATTTCTAACAATTGGAAGTAATCTGGTTATTACTTTTATCCTATCTAAGTAAGTATTCAAGGCAGTTTAAAAGCTATATATAGGTCAGGTCCTTGTTATAACAAAATATCAACAGAAGGAGGAAACCCATAAAAAGAAGGGATTAAATAATTGCATTCTTTTCTTGGTTCTAAGTTTCATCTTTTTACATTTTCACTGTTTCTCAAGTTGAATGCTCTTTGCGATTGGCATGTATGTTTGAAATAGTTGTTTTCCTTCCCCCTAAAGCTATCATTAAATAACAGAAATGTCTCACAATAGAGGAACCACATCATGAAAGATTTTTCTTTTTCTCTTCAAAATAAAGTAAGAATCTATAAATGTCTAATACCTGCAAGAAGATTCTTCTGGTATTTTGTTTGAAATGGCAAATGTAGGTAGACGTATGTCTCCATTCTCCCAAGAGGTGAGGAATTAGTGCATGGAACTATTTTTACTTTAAGACATTGCCTTTTCAGTCTCTATGTCTATATAGCATAGAGTCTGTAGAGTATTTAGTGGTCACAGATGCTGAAACCAGACTGCTTGTGTTCACATCCCAGCTCTTCCACAGGAGCTATGAGATTTGGGGAAATTTTGACTGTGTGGATCACAACAAACTGTGGAAAATTCTTAAAGAGATGGGAATACCATACCTGACCTGCCTCCTGAGAAATCTGTATGCAGGTCAAGAAGCAACAGGTAGACTGGGCATGGAACAACAGACTGGTTCCAAATCGGGAAAGGAGTATGTCAAGGCTGTATATTGTCACCCTGCTTATTTAACTTACATGCAGAGTACCTCATGGGAAATGCCGGGCTGGGTGAATCGTAAGCTGGAATCAAGATTTCTGGGAAAATATCAATAACCTCAGATATACAGATGACACCACACTTGTGGCAGAAAGTGAAGAAGAACTAAAGAGCCTCTTGAAAGTGAAAGAGGAGAGTGAAAAAGTTGGCTTAAAGCTCAACATTCAGAAAACTAAGATCATGGCATCCAGTCCCATCACTTCATGGCAAATAGATGGGGAAACAGTGGAAATAGTGACAGACTTTATTTCTTTGGGCTCCAAAATCACTGCAGATGGTGACTGAAGCCATGAAATTAAAAGATGCTTTCGCTTTGGAAGAAAAGTTATGACCAATCTAGACAGCTTATTAAAAAGCAGAGACATTACTTTGCCAACAAAGTTCCATCTAGTCAAGTCTATGTTTTTTCCAGTAGTCATGTATGGATGTGAGAGTTGGACTATAAAGAAAGCTGAGTGCCAAAAAATTAGTGCTTTTGAACTGTGGTGTTGAAGACTCTTGAAAGTCCCTTGGACTGCAAGAAGATCCAATCAGTCCATCCTAAAGGAAATCAGTCAGGAATATTCATTGGCAGGACTGATGCTGAAGCTGAAACTCCAATACTTTGGCCGCCTGATGCGAAGAGCTGACTCATTTGAAAAGACCCTCATGCTGGGAAAGATTGAAGGCAGGAGGAGAAGGGGACGACAGAGGATGAGATGTTTTGGTGACATGAGTTTGGGTAAACTCCGGGATTTGGTGATGGACAGAAAGGCCTAATGTGCTGAAGTCCATGGGGCTGCAAAGAGTCCGACACGACTGAGTGACTGAACTGAACTGCCCACGTCATAGTTTGCTATGAAAATTAAATCAACTAATATTTTTAATGCATGTAGGAAAATTACCTGCATGTATCAAGCATCATGCAAGTACTTGTTAATTCAGTAAAAGTCAAGGAGGACCTTAGAAGGGGCGAATTGGTGTTTTAAGGGGAAGATTGGTGTTTTAAGGGGAAAAAAGTGACAAACTGGGCTATGATATTAAAATAGGATTTATTTAAGCAGCTGCTATTCATTTACATCCACTCCTGTTCACTTATTCGTAACATCTCTGTAGCAAGTATGAGAGGTGCTTTTGGAAAGTTTCCAAGCCTTTAGAAAGTTCCAAGGTCTAAATATATGCGAACCTTTTTGTATTGCAGCAAGTTGTTCTGTTATGTACACATTTTAGTACAGATGGCTATTTTGAGAGAGTGTAAGCAAAACTGGTTATAACAAATGAATTTTGTATTCTCAAGATTTGTTTTTCTCTCAGTATGTTATCATTTTGAGCTACATTTTTGGAAGCATATATGACAGGTGTACTTACCAACTGTGCCTGAAAGAATTATGTTTAAAAAAATAAAAAAAGGACTACTGCTGCAAATCTCTAGCTCCCTGTCCTTGTTTCATGTTGAAATTATTCCTGCATGAATTTGTTTGCTTCCTATTTCTCAGGTATGTTTATTTATAATTTATACCCTGACTACTTCCCAAATGATTTTAAGATAGTTTTTTAAAATTCATGTATAATAAGACAATTAAAATAAAAATAACTCAAACTCTAAATACAACAAAATTCTGTAAAGCAATTATCCTTCAGTTAAAAAATAAAGAAATTAAAAGATAGGGTAAGGCTCTCAGTGGTAAAGTACATATGCCTAAAATCTTAATAATTTATACTACATTCAGGTTTGAACTTCCTGGTAAGCAAGATAAAAAGGAACCATGTGTAAAATAGATAGCTAGTGGGAACTTGCTGCATAGCACAGGGAGCTCATCTTGGTGCTCTGTGATGACCTAAAGAGATGGGATGGAGAGGGTGGGAGGGAGATCAAAGAGGGAGGGGTACATGTATAGGTATAGCTGATTCACTTTGTTGTACAGCAGGAACTAGCCCTGTAAATTTTTTTTTTTTTTTTAAGAGAGACTAAGCCAAGTTAATTAGAACTGACAATTTTCTTCTTCTTGTCCTGAATTTTGAAAAACATTTTTTTGTGTGTGCGTGTGTATGTGTGTGTATAGTTTCTACCAATCCAGGAAAAATATCCTTTATAGAACTTTTACAAAAACTGCAAAGATGTTCCTTATATCACAGACCACCCTCAATAATAGTCGAGGGTATATCTTGATAATGTCGTTTATTGAAAAGTTTAGTTGGCTTTGGGGTTATTTTATTTGTTTTTAGTGAGACCTGGCTGATGTGGCCCAGATATATTGCCTTCTGCTCTGGTAACAATGAAAATATTTAATGAAGTATTTCTCTAAGGATGGTCTCCCACTACTTGCGCAGGACCTCACCTCAGTCTTAATCAGAATCTTTAAAACTGTTATTTTAATCATGCTTCTGAAGGAATTGTTATGAACACCAATAATGGCAAATAGCTTTCTTGGAGAAGTAGACCTATGGGGGGAGATCAAAGGGTAATCTAAGCTACAAGAAATTTGAGATGGGAAGACTTTGTGCACCACTATTCAAGATTTCACAACTAGTAAGTTGATTAATTTTACCTCAGTTTCGTTCTGTAAAAACAGAGGAAATTATTTTGTTTTACATACAAGGAGGCCCTTATGATGATTGTGAGTTAAGTTGCTTCAGTCATCTCTGACTCTGCGACCCTATGGACTGTAGCTTGCCAGGCTCTTCTGTCCATGGGATTCTCCAGGCAGTAATACTGGAGTGGGTTGCCATGCCCTTTTCCAGGGGATCTTCCCGACCCAGGGACATTTATTGTCTAATGTACTGATGATTACATTAAACAATAAATGTCAAAATTCTTTGAAAACCATGAAATAAAATACAGCGAGAGTCTATTTTCATTATTATCATGGAAAACAAATGGTATCATGATCTAACTGTACTAAGGAATATGTATGCCTTTGCGATCTCATGGTATGTTTGACCCTTGAATTCCACTCACTCTGATATCTCAAGTTAGAGCCTTGAATTCTGGGGATGAGGGCATCTCGGGATCTTTCTGCTTCTTACATATACTTTCAGAGAATCCTGCTGTTTTTAGACTTGATTCACAACCCTTCCAGCTATTTGTTTGCCACTTCTTGGAACATTTGGAGTTCTACAGTGAAATTGGTTGGGTTTTGACCTTCTTACTGTCAGCTTAAGAATCAGCTTTTTTAGCGAAGTACTTTGTTTCTTGTTTTTCTAGATTCTGGCCTCAAAATAATACTGTTGTCTGCTTTTTCCTCTTTTATTATTTTGAGATTTTGCCTGTTTCAAAGGATCTAAATTGTCCTTTTAAGGAGTATCAGGAAGAAGTGAGGACTGCTAATAGAAGGTTTTTACTTTGAGTTTGGTATTTTTTTAAGTATAAGTACTTTATCTTTAAAATCATTAGTTGGAAACCTGATAAAACATTCTTGTTTTAGAATGTTTTACAATATGTGTGTATATTTTGCCATAAATAAATAAATAAATAAATAACAGGGCTTCCTGAGAGACAGAGCCACGCACCATGAATCATTTTGAGAAGTACTGGATGATGATTCTTGTTAGAAACATTCTTCCCAAAAGTTTCTTATTGCTTCATGTTTCTTTCTCATAAAAACTGATAAATGTGACAGCAGATGTATGCCCAGATCTGCTGTGGGAGTGATAAACCTAAGTTTGAAAGTGCATAGATACTTTCACCAAAATTTAGGAAAAGGGTTTGGGAGAAATTAGTCTGTAGCAACCCTACCAATAAAATGTAGATAAGATGACCCAGAGGGATGGTACAGGGAGGGAGGTGGGAGGGGGTTCAGGATTGGGAACATGTGTACACCCGTGGCAGATTCATGTTGATGTATGGCAAAACCAATACAATATTGTAAAGTAATTAGCCTCCAATTAAAATAAATACATTTAAAAAATAAAAATTAAAAATAAATAAATAAACACACACACACACACACACACACACAATAAAGTAACAGAAGAGACAAGATGATTGTGGATATATTAGTAGATGCTGTGACTATACATATTTATACCACAAGTCCAAAACACCACATCCCACAACCGTTAGTATTCAGGAGGGTCTTGGGTCTTCTCAGACAAGGTCCCACTCCTGTTGTTTTCCTTGGGAATAACTTAAGTATAATCTCAATTACTCTTTTATTAATTCTATTGGGTACAATTCTAGTAGTTGCTGTATAGAAAAGAGAAACAGCTTGGGACAGACAAGTTTGGATGAGAAATAAGAAAAGTAATCTAGGTTCTTAGTGTGGACTCCAGGATAGTGACCTACAAGAATGATCATTTTTTTTTTTTTAACATGCTAGTGTAATGCTACTTCTGATTTCTATGTTGAAGCATTTTAGCTACTTTAACCTTAATCTGGAAATGGCACAGAACTCTCCTGTACCTTCAGATAACTTCTCTTGTGTTCACTCTCATTTGTGCGTCATCTTGCAAAGCTGGCAAAAATCCATCAGGGTGAAGAAGGTATTACAGTCTTCTTGCCACTCTGCTTCGGTTCAGAGCTAAAGGTGCTGCTGTGCAATGCTGAGCTTTATTTCTCAATCTTGTCTGACTCTTTGCGACCCATGGACTGTAGCCCACCAGGGTCCTCTGTCCATGGGGATTCTCTAGGCAAGAATACTGGAGTGCGTTGCTATGCCCTCCTCCAGGGGATCTTCCCAACCCAGGGATTGAACCCCGGTCTCCTGCACTGCAGGTGGATTCTTTACTGTCTGAGCCACCAAGAAAGCCCAAAGGTGCTGCTAACCTAAGACTTTCTTTTGGATTAACCTTGCCTGTCTCTCCCCAGGGACCTATTTGAAGTATACGGAGGTATATTGTTGATTCCAGTTCTAATCATGGCCTTTAAGTGGAGGCCCCAAATTATATGCGGGGCATGATATCTGTGTGTTGTTTATAATTCTTACAGGACTGCATCTATATGATTTATACACATGCAGATAATGGAGGGCCATCCTTAAAACATTTGTAAAACTATCCTGTAAAATAATAAAATTATTCAAAGAGAATACATATCCCAGGTACCCTTATTTGACACTTGTGTGAAGGCAGGCACACAATTATTGCAGCCCTGTGTTTTCCAAGGGAGAAATGTAACACCAGGAACGTGAAGCTTAGGTTGTCTTATTAGGCAGATGAATCCCTTAACTTCTGTTGCTTCTATTTTTATATTTTAACCAAAGAGTCCTGGCTTACCATTAGTGTCACTGTGAGCAATAGCCAGTGCAACTGATAATGAAATGTTCAGTGAAAATAAAACACAAATATAGAAGAATTTTAGAGTTCAGAAGGGTGTTAAATTAAGATATATGTATTTTCATATTATATTTAATTGTGATGTATAAGATGTTAAAAACAAAGTGGATTAAAGAACAGACATTTGTATTGTAATTTTTTCGAATAAGCAAGCAGTGATTTCTAAGTCTATTCTATTTGCTGAGTTCTCTTTTTGCCATGTGTCAGCTTTTTGTGACACAGCTAAAATGACAATCACTGCGTGATATAGCCATCTACCTGGCGTATACAAGGGTATGTCAGAAATATTAACCATGTGGGAGTCATTTAAAAAGCAAGTAAATATGACCAGAATCATTTAGCACTTATAACCTTCCAGAGCAGCGGTTTGAAAAATAGCCTTGGGCCACAGAGTTGTCTTCACCAGCTAACATCCTTGGTTTATTATATCAAAGGGACACTGTGATTCTTTGATCCCTGATTCACACATTTTAGAGCAGAGCTAACTTCAGATCTTGAAGTGTGTATTGTTGCTGCTTATTTGTGACTCTCTGGGTTTCTTTTGTGTGTCTTTGTGTTTTCGTCACTGCTTGTTTCATTTGCACGCATGTGTTTGTTTTTAGCTAGGCGTTATCTGTGTGTGGTTCTATATTTTGCCAAAACTCCATATCATAATGGTCTCCCACCTCAATATGCATCTTGTAGACTAAGTGTGATTCCTGAAACTCATGTGTTTTGTTCTGAATTTACTTAACTTCTTATATTTAAACGATAGATAGACAGATTTTCTTCTTCTGTTCTCTGTTGGTGTATGTTCTCTGTTGGTCTCCTTTCCTAAGCAGGTAGCAAGAGAAAGTGTGATACATGTTGTAGCGAAATGAATGGTTGTTCTTGCCATTCTGTAGAAGCCTCCAACATAGAAAGAGCGGAGGCAGGTGAATTATGTTCCACTATGTCAGCCCCAAGCTAAATGGGGCTTTATCTTTCCCACACAGTGAAAGCATCTAGAGAGAATGCAAAGTAGTTTCCATTGTACAATGAATCACTCATTAAAGTCAGTTGACATCCGTGGAACACTTGTTTCCGATATCACAGCCATTGGGGTAAAAGCTTGTTATCAAAGAAAAGCAGAGTAGTCATACTGGACTTGTCATAATTTTATATTCTTTTCAAGTGAAAAACATGCTTGGGGTCACATTAAAGACATTTTCTGTATATGTGCATTGAAATTTATTTATTTAACAGAACTTTCAAATCTTCTCTTACAGGTTTCTGATCATATGTTCATTATTATAACCTCTAAAAAGTTATCAAAACTCTTAAGTTACCTGAATGATTAAGAATCAAAACCATTCTAGTTTGAATCTAGTCCATTCAAGATTAATATCAGAATTCCATTTCAGTGAAGATCTTTGGGATCTGATGCTTTATATATTAATTCATCTTTACTTTACCTGACATTAAAAACAATTTTGTGGGATAAAAACTGCTTTAATATATCCTATCTTATCTGATACCATGAAAATGCTGAATGTTACTACTGTTTTAAAACGAGAAATTAGAATCAAAGATACATGATGTGCTGTACAATAAAGTCCCTTTGGTGACAAACATTCTGGTTCACATTTTGTGAGTCTCCCCAGACGGTTCTCTCGTTACATTGCCTTTGGAGATATCATTATGAACTGGTAGGAAGTTTGGCTCAGTTTCAGACTCAGCCATTTACTCTTTGTGTGGCTTCAGGTTAATGAACTTCTCTGAGCTTTAGTTTCTTCAGCTATAAACCAGGAGACTGTAAGAATGCTTTTAAAACATACTTTGAAGAGTCTGGAGAGTAAGCATGAATGAGTAGTATCCAGTTAAAGATCCGTTATGTTAGTTCACTTGAGAATTACTGTGCCTCTCATAGTTGTTGTAGCAGCAGAATTGAAGATAAATGAACTAATTAATGAAATATTTAGATGAACAGGATCAAGAGAAGTAAACGTAGAATGGTAAGTTGAAAAATTTGTAGAGTTCCTCTAGAACTCCAAGACAAGAAATATGGTTGATGACTATGATGATTATAACACTTAATGTTTATTATAGGCTTCCTACAATGTGTCTTAATAAAAGTGAGTGATATTATCCACATTTTTCAGATGGAGAAATTGAAATCAGAGAAGGAATATACCTTCCCTAGCATTACATGGCTAAGTCAATGCATATGGGTTTGATCCTATCTATATCTGTCTGACTTCTAAGTTCAAGCTCCCATTATTAGGTACAGACCAAACTATGTGGTAAGGGTATATGGCTTACTATTATATTACACATTGGTAGTGATGGATTAGAGCACTAATAATTCCCCTTAGAATACTGAGTCTGCCTTCTACCACTTGAAAACATTTCTTTTTGGATTATATATTTAACATATGAGTTCCTAGAGCAATGTATCACCAGATATGAGTCTTTGTCATGATTAAAGAAATGTGTAGTGTTCTTTGTCTTTAGCTGACTCTTAAATGCAGCTGCCATTCATGATTATAAATTATCCAGCATTATTAAGTATTGTAATCCAGCATTTTTGGCCATTTAGTGAAGGTCATAAGAGTAACCATTTTATTGGTTAAAAAGAAATGTATACTGATATAGTTAATATAAAAAGTGATCTACTTATGTGATTTGCATGGTAATCAGAACAAGAAGCATGTGTGCAATAGCATTTGGGATCCTAGCTAATCAAACGACAGCAGCAGCTTTTTACTAACTAGGTTGCTGTGGGTTTATTGCTGAAGATACTGTTCTGTCCGAACTCAAATGACAAGACCAATGCCAGTGTTTGCACAAGGTAAATTCTTTAATCATTTCACTCTTCATTGTATAGTTTATAATTCTGTTACCCTCCCAATGAAGGAAAAACAAGCTATCTTTTCCTGGCTATTGAAGTCTCCTTTTAGCTCATGCACACTCATGACAAAGGACATTATGGGATCTTAAGAAGAAAATTATTAAGGCTGTTCTAGTTCATTGTCAAATAGGCCCATGCAGGACTAACTTCATAAAGAAGGAATGACAAACTTAAACTCAAATAATTGCCTTCTAAGCAGAGTTCTGCTACTTAAAAATTCAGCTTTGACAAAGTCCCTTTATCTCAGTTTCCTCAAATATGAAATGAGGAGGTTGTACAATTTAAGGTTTCTCTCATCTATGATATCCTAAAAGCTGGTCTTCTAAATATGTTTCATTTCATAAACTATATTAAAATTGTTAGAATAATCTATGCAGTTTAAGGCTGATTCAGAAATCCATTTGAAGTATCTTTCAAGATGGTGACAGTCTTATCTATTTTATTCTTTATAAATATTAGAAGTTTGTTTTTCTATGAAAAATCGGAGTTTTTTTAATTCATTGTAGTAGAATTTTATTAATCTAATTTAATTAGCAGTTCCCAACTGGAGACACATGCCAGTGTTTGCACAAGGTAAATTCTTTAATCATTTCACTCTTCACTGTATAGCCTGTAATTCTGTTACCCTTCCACTGAAAGAAAAATGTCTGGGAATGCCTGGAGACATTTTTGATGGTCAACCATTGAAGAATGCTACTAGCACCTATTGGTAGAGAACAAGTGGTTGCTTTATATCCTGTAATGTACAGTACCAAACCCTACTCCCAATAAAGAATTATCCTGCTCAAAATGTCAACAGTGCTTAGGTTGAGAAACCCTAAGCTAGATATGTACTTCAGATTAAAGAGAAACTAGTCTGGGGGTCTTGTACCATATTATACAGCATATTATAGGGAAAATATATAAATCAATTCATTAACTATTTTAATTGCACAAAGCAGCATTCCGTTGTAAATTTTTTTTTCAATTTCTATAAAGAAATATTTGAAAGACAGTGAGATAGATAGTAAGAGATATTCTAGAGTTGTCAGATATGAGTTCATATCCTGACTTAATAATTTGATAGATATGACTTTGAACAGCTTATTTATCTTTTTGGAGTCTCAGTTCTCTCATCTGCAAGGTATTTAATTATGCCTTCTTTTTATTATTGTAAGACTTAACATAGAGCATTTAAAGGCTTGTAACTAAAAGCTGTTTGAAACCGACACACCACAATGATTATGCTAGCAATGACTTAAATGAATAGTATGGCTTAGTTAATTGATTTTCTAAAAAAAAATTGTGAATCAAAAATTTCTTTGCACCAGTTGTTTGAATTATTAAGGTTTTATAGCAGAAAATGAATACTGATGTATGCTTATGTTTCTTACTGAACCTGGAGAACAAAATAGGACAAGAACAACTTTCAAAAAAGTTTCTTCCCCATTTTTAAATAATCTATGGAAAAAATAATTTTATATGCTGTAAAAAAGAAAGTACTTACATATATAGAAACTGGTGCCAGAAAAATAAATAGCATTGGAAAGATACTGTAAAGAACTGTGCTGAACAAGAGGAGCTCCTAGAGATATTAAAACCACCCACAAATGAATCAGAAAAAAACTGCACTTAAAAGATGACTAGCAATGTACTGGTAGTTGAGCTGGGAACCATTTTCAACATGCTTCTTTTCTAAAGATTCCATCTTTTATGCACTATTATATCCTGTCAGTAATCTTAGTCAGAAAATGGTCACGTGTAGAGCAATGAATTTACATGCTTGAAAGCCAACCTCCTTCAAAACAATCACTTTAAAAATCTGTAAATCAGTGCTATTCTTTTCCACTTTGAGCAGCCTTTTTCCCAAAGGAATCCTGGCTGATGAGTAGGAGTGCACTGTTTGAAAGGACGGCAGAAGTATTTCTTAGGTGTTTTTCCCCTTTAGCAAGCTGTTGGGAAGATGGAGGAGTATTCAGCGTGAGGTATACTGTCATTATATTTATTCTAGGGCTTTTTCAGCACTGTAATTTATTTTTGTGCCAGAACAATATGAATTGTTAAAAAATGTACTTCTTCACAAAATGAAACATTGGACTGGATCCATATTGAATTATGCACATATCATAGCTAAGAGGATGGTATTTTCTGAATAACAAAAATCACATCTTTTTGCAAAAACTAAATACTTAAAATCTTCATCATGACATGTTTAAGGACTACTCTTCTATTTGGATCTAAAATGAATTTCTGAAAAAAAATTAATGATGCCCTGAAAGTTCACCTTGTCTTTAATTTAGAACACATGACATTCACTATCTCTTGTCTTTCTATTAAGATGCTTTCTTCTGGAAATGAAAATTTTAGAATCAGTGTCTAATTTTTAGAAATGCAGAGTCAACTTCATTGTACATAGAAACTCTTCTGGAAGGAGTATGACCAAATCATCCCCTTAAGGAGCATAAAAAGTAATGGGCATCTTGGGCTTCCCTGCTGGCTCAGATGGTAGAGTCTGCCTGCAATGCTAGAGACCTGGGTTCCATCCCTGGGTTGGGAAGAACCCCAGACAAAGGAAATGGCTTCCCACTCCAGTATTCTTGCCTGGAGAATCCCATGGACAGAGGAGCCTGGAGGGCTACAGTCATAGAGCTAGTAATTCTCTCCTCTGTAATCCTAAGGCAAAGGATAAGGAGGTTTCCTGTCACTGAGCACCTACTGAGAGAAAAACACACTTCTGACGCTTTCACATATGTTCTCATGGACTCCTTCAAGCCACCATGTAGGGTGAATGGCACTGTAGTATGTATATTTCAGAGATGAGAATATTAAGGTGCAGAGAGGTTAATCTCATTCAACTAGTCAGTAAAGGTCTGAGTTTGAGTCCAAATGTGAAGATCTCTAAAGTTAATACTCTTTCTTCTAATCACACTGCTTACATTCTTTATTGTTCTTTTATATTTGTTTCTATTAAAAAAAACAAACTTTCTAAACCACCTTAAGTCTCCACTGTTGGATGAATTCTTGAGTCACCCAGGGTTTGCGCATCTTGCTGCTGCTGCTGCTGCTGCTGCTGCTGCTAAGTCACTTCAGTCGTGTCCGACTCTGTGCGACCCCATAGACAGCAGCCCACTAGGCTCCTCTGTCCCTGGGATTCTCCAGGCAAGAACAGTGGAGTGGGTTGCCATTTCCTTCTCCAATGCATGAAAGTGAAAAGTTAAAGTGAAGTCGCTTAGTCGTGCCCGACTCTTAGCGACCCCATGGACTGCAGCCCACCAGGCTCCTCTGCCCATGGGATTTTCCAGGCAAGAGTACTGGAGTGGGGTGCCATTGCCTCCTCCATTGCACATCTTAGTGCTCATCAAATACAGTCAGTATTCAGTATTACTGACTGCCATATGGTTGGTCTTTACAAATATTTGTTAAATCGATACCAAAATTGAAAACATCATCCTTCATTTGCTTAGCAGAGGTGGTAGAATGGCATACCTGTCAAAGCATTTAGATGTTCTGAAGGTCAGTAAGTAAGTAAGTAAGTAAGTACTGACCTCTGAAGGTCAGTAAGTAAATGTGTGATTCTAGTTCTGCTGAAATGACAAGGTTTATGTAAATGACACTGAAGACTTCAACATGTATAAATGCTGCTTAATTTCTGTCTACTTGAATCACTTTACCAAAAAACCCCAGTTCTTTTTTAAATATATATTACTTTAAAACCCCAGTTCTTCAGGTATGTGTTCAGACAGTTTGTCTAGAACATAGGAAAAATATTAATACAAAAATATGTATTTCAAAGGAAAGCATTTACATATACCTATGTGGTGTGTGCTTTTCCCAATGTGCAAATGGAATATATCAACTGTAATTAGAAGATCTAAAAGAGTAGTGATCAAATCCTTTAGGTAAATTATTTTTATGTTAGGAAATGTGTTATAATTATTCAAATTTTTAAAATTTTAATTGTTAGTTTCTAGCCCTGATTGATATTAAAATGGGCATTGCCAAAGCATTTTGCCTTATTATTATTATTTATTTTTGACTGTGATAGGTCTTCATTGCTGCCTGGGCTTTTCTTTAGTTTCAGCAAGTGAGGGCTACTTTCTATTTGCAGTGAGAGGGCTTCTCCTTGCAATGACTTCTCTTGTTTCAGAGCATGAACTCCAGAGCATGTGGGCTGAAGTTGTGGCTTGTGGGCTCAGTAGTTGTGGCTCCTGGGCTCTGGAGCACAGGCTCAGCAGTTGTGGCAGACAGGTTTAGTTGCTCCATTGCATGTGGGATCTTCCCGGATGAGGGATTGAACCCATGTCTCCTCATGGGCAGGTGGATTCTTAACACTGAGCCACAGGGAAGCCCCAAGCATTTTGTTTATGTGCTTGATCTCTTTTCATAAACTCCTGGTGGGCAGGAACTGGCTATTCATCATCATAGGCCTGCAGGTGGTTAATGAGTGAATTTCTATTTTACTATACCGTTGCATGGGAATAAGGATGCAAATTGTGATGTAATTGGAAAAAGCATCATGCCGGGACCGGAGACTCAGATCTTCTCCTAAATGTCTCTTGACTTTGAGTTCCTGATAAAATCATGGCATTTCAGAAGTTATGTAAAGTTTTTTTTTCCCCTTCTGACTGTTACATTCTATTGACATAGATAGACACAAGCCTAAGAATCATCTTCCCTATTAATAGAATACACTGCCGCAATTCTGGACCAAACCATAACCTCTGACCAAAATGTGCATCATTTGAAATGAACTATATTCAGTGAGAGTTAAAAATAATACTGTGAAGAAAGTTGAAAGCATGCCTGATATATTTATTTAAAAAAATGTATTGTTTTTGAAGGAAAATCGTATTGTTAGTTTCGTTGTAATCAGAAGATGTCAGAGTTTAAGGATCTTTACTCTTATATAGAGATATGACTAACAGACCAGTCATTCCCTAACAGGGACTCTCTTGATGATGCTGTCTCTCTTTGAAAATGATCCCAGTTTTTTCTGAATGTGTCATAGATGCATCACTATCCTGAGGGTAAAAGCTCTGCTCCCGTCACAAGTTAAAAAACGAAACTACTTTTGTGTGAATATTAATTAAAATGATGATAAAGATGAGCAGTTTATTTATAATATTACTTTTAAAAATTGTATTCTTTACCAAAACATCTTGAAATCCAAGAAGAACAGTTATTCTAAAATTATTAAGAATAGATATTAACAAACAGAACACCCATTTTCTTGACTCTCTTAAAAAGCAAATGTAAAATAAATACTGTATATTGCTTAAGATCAGTTCTTTTGAACATATTCAGAAATAGGAACATTTTGGACTTAAATACAAAAAGTAAAAATAAACAGATGAAATAATAATTAGTTTGTGTTTTATATGTATTTTATTCTACATTTTCACATGACAGTAGATTGCAGATGGGCTTCGCAGGTGCTCAGATGATAAAGAATCTGTCTGCAGTGCAAGAAATGGAGGCTCAATCACTGGGTCTGAAAGATCCCCTAGAGAAGGGAATGGCAACCCACTCTAGTATTGGTGCCTGGTAAATCCCATGGACAGAGGAGCCTGATGGGCTACAGTCCGTGGGGTTGTAAAGTTGGACACAATGAGCAAAGGCGCACACACATAGATTGCAAATATCTCTTTATGCCAATAAAGATCAAGAAATATCGTACTTTTAATGGCTACATATATCTTCGTGTAATAAACATAATTATTTCTTGGACATTTAAGGTTATTTCCATTTTAATTTTTAAAGCAATTCCATAATGGAATATGTATACACCTGTAAGCATTCATGCACACATACAACTTTGTGAGCTTTTCACATTATTTCCTTAGGATAAATTCCTACAGGTAAATCTGTGGGATTGATAGGTATGCAATGTGTTTTATATTTTAAAAAATAACTAACTTTAGACTTACAGAAATTTGGCAAAATAATACAGAGATTTCCCCAACACCCTCCAGCAAGCTTCTTTTAATGTAACATGTAGTGTAACCATAGTACAATGATCAAAACCAGGATTTTATATTAGTAGGACACTATTATCTAAACTACAGACCTTAATCGAACCTCCAATTTTCTGTCTTTTTTTTTTCCTTCTGTACCAGGATCTTATGTAGGTTCTCATTTGGATTCAGTTGCTTTTTCTCTTTAGTCTCTGATAGTTCCTCAGAGTTTTCTTTTCTTTCATGATCTTGACACTTTTGAAGAATACCAGTTAGTTTTTCTGGAGAATGTCCCACAATTTTTGATTCGAAAGAGGTTATGCATTCTGAGCAAGAACTGCATCCTTCACAATGCCTGGCACTTGGGACTTTGTGATGTGCACGTGTTCTATCACTGGCAGTATTACAACCGTGAACACATGGATAGGATGGCCTCTGCTGGGTTTCTCTACTGTGAAATCGATATGTTTCCCCTGGTAACAAATAAGTACCCTGGAGGAGATACTTTGAGACTATTCAAATATCCTGTTTCTCTTTACCATATCATCACTAATTTTTGAATCTGTGAGTGAATCTTGCCTGCAACAATCATTACTGTGGCATTTACCTAATGGTGATTTTTCTATTTCCTTGCCCTCTTCATTGATGCTATACTTTTTAAATGATTTGTTTTTAATTATGGAATATTTCAAAAATGAAATATTCAGAAAACAATAAGTCAGATACCCATGTACTTCCTCAACTTGATGTAATAGGATGGTAACATTTGGCACATTAACCTTAGATCTCTTACCTTTGCATATAAATTTTTTGTTTTGATATTTCTTTAGAAATAAAATATAATAGATATACTATAGCTAAATTCATTCAGACTATCCTTTCATTCTCCTTCCTCTCTAGGAAGTTGGCATTTATTAATCACAGTCATTTTAAATCATGTACATGCATATATATTTGACCATAAGTACTATAAATATTATACATTTCAATTTTATATCTAAACCCTGTTATACATATAAAACCAAATTTACTTTCCCTACTTTTTATCTTTCAACATTAACATTTTGTCTTTTAGATTTATCAGTGTTAATGCATATAGACCTAACCCATTCATGTTAACTGAGTCGATAATATTCCACATGTTTAAGGAAATACATTTAAGATTCATCATTAATTCAACACATTTATTGAGCAACTACTATGGGGACCAAGAAATGTTTTGTTCTCTGACTTTAAAGTGGATTCCTTAAAGAGAAGAGGATTTATATTTTAGTACAGATATTATAGCATTATTTGTAATAGCAAAAACATGGGACCATGAAAACAATATTATGCTATATTCTCATAAAAACATATAAAATGTAAGGTGATTGTTATGTTAAATTGATGGGGGAGTCCTTTCCCAGTGCAAATGTATATCAAATCATCACATTACACACTTTAAATAACTTACGATTTTTTGTTAATTCACCTCAGTAAAGCAGAAAAATAATGTTACATCTCATTCATTTATTTATGTAATCTGTAAATGTATGTTTATCATATGTTGTAGGTACTAGGGATGCAATGTGCTTTCCTTAAGTATAGAAGAAAGATATAGACCTGAATATAATTGAATGTAATTAAGTGAATAGTAATATAATTGTCTAAAAACTGTAATTGGATTTTTTCCAGATTATCTTGAATTCAGATAGTAGGCAGTGATCATCAAATTTTCCTTGTGGAGAACCTAACTAGATTTTATGCAAGTGATAGTTCTCAAATATAGGAAGACATTTGTCACTTTGGTTGAGATTTCAAAGAAGAAAAAAAAAAAAGATGTTAACAGAAATAATGAACAGGGAAACATCCAGCTAAATTCAAGGCACATAAAGACACACAGTCAAAGGCTTTTGCATAGTCAATGGAGCAAAAGTAGATGTTTTTTTCTGGAATTCCCTTGCTTTTTCTATGATCCAACTAATGTGACAATTTGATCTCTGGTTCATCTGCCTTTTCTAAGCCCAGCTTGTTCACATATGGGCATGTTGAATGGGAGGTAGGGTAGTGGGAAGGCTGGGATGAAGTGAAGAAATAATCTTGAATTGCAGCGCAAGTAGAAACGGTACCTGAAAGGGACTTTCAGTTATTCTAGTTTCCACATGTTCTGTAACTACGTGTCCTATCAAGACAGACAAGTCTGGGTGAAACCCTGACTTGGATTCTTTTTGTGGTATTCCTATGAACAATTCACTTTCTCACTTTTTTTTTTTTTAATCTTTAATATAGACTCCGGGAGTTAGTGATGGACAGGGAGGCCTGGTGTGCTGCCGTTCATGGGGTTGCAAAGAGTTGGACACGACTGAGCGACTGAACTGAACTGAACTGATAGACATATTAATGCTGTAGGAGCATATAGTAGTTGTGGCTAAACACATGCATGGCCTATAGTGTTGTTGTTTTTCAGTCACTAAGTAGTGTCTGACTCTGTGTTCCCATGGATTGCCACACAAAAGGCACCTGTCCTTTTCTACCTCCCATAGTTTGAACAAATTCATGTGCTTTGAGTCAGTGATTCCATCCTCTTCTGCCCACTTCTTTTGCCTTCAGTCTTTCCCAGAATCAGGGTCTTTTCTATGGCTCTTCACATCAGGTGGCCAAAGTATTGGAGCTTCAGCTTCAGCATCAGTCCTTCCAATGAATATTCAGGGTTGATTTTCCTTTAGGATTAACTGGTTTGATCTCCTTGCAGTCCAAGGGACTCTTAAGCGTATTCTCCAGCACCACAATTCAAAAGCATCAATTCTTTGGCATTCAGCCTTCTTTATGATCTAACTCTTACATCTGTACATTACAACAAATAAAACCATAGCTTTGACTATATGAACCATTGTCGTCTAAGTTATGTCTCTGTTTTTCAATATGCTGTTTAGGATCGTCATAAACAGCATGCTTTAGGATGCTTCTAAGGGGCAAGCATCTTTTAATTTCATGGCTGCAGTTGCCATCCACAGTGATTTTGGAGCCCAAGAAAATAAAATCTGTCACTGCTTCTACTTTTTCCCTTTCTACTTGCTGCCATGAAGTGATGAGACCAGATGCCATGATCTTAGTTTTTTGAATGTTGAATTTTTAACCAGCTTTTTCACTCTCCTCTTTTATCCTCATCAGGAGGCTCTTTAGTTCCTCTTCACTTTCTACTATTAGGGTGGTATCATCTGCATATCTAAGGTTGTTGATGTTTCTCCCAGCAATCTTGTTTCTAGCTTGTGATTCACCCAGCCTGATATTTCGCATGATGTACACTGCATATAAGTTACATAAGCAGGGTGATATACAGCCTTGTTGTGCTCCTTTCCCAACTTGGAACCAGTTCATTATTCCATGTAAGGTTCTAACTGTTGCTTCTTGACCTGCATGCAGGTTTCTCAGGAAACAGGTAAGGTGGTTGTATCCCTATCTCTGTAAGAATTTTCCAATTTCTTGAGATTCACACAGTCAAAGGCTTTTGCATAGTCAATGAAGCAGAAGTAGATGTTTTTCTGGAATTCCCTTGCTTTCTGTATGATCCAGTGAATGTTGACAGTTTGATCTCTGGTTCTCTGCCTTTTCTAAACCCAGCTTGTACATCTGGAAGTTCTCAGTTCACATACTGCTGAAGCCTAGGTTGAAGGATTTTGAACACAACCTTACTAGTGTGTGAAATGAGTGCAATGTTTGAACATTCTTTTCATTGAGTTTCTTTGGGATTGGAATGAACACTGATTTTTTTCAGTCCTGTGGCCACTGCTGAGTTTTTCAAATTTGCTGGTATATTGAGTGCAGCGCTCTATCAACATCATCTTCTAGGATTTTAAATAGCTCAGCTGGAATTCCTTCACTTCCACTAGCTTTGTTTGTAGTAATGCTTCTTAGGGCCCACTTTACTTCACACTCTAGGATATCAGGCTGTAGGTGGTTATGTGGGTCATTAAGAACTTTTTTCTATAATTCTTCTGTCTATTCTTGCCACTTCTTAATCTCTTCTGATTTTGTTAGGTCCTTACCAATTCTGTCCTTTATCCTCCCTCAGATCAGTCTTGTCATGGCAAAGGGGTTTGAGTAACTTATGAGGCCATGAGCCATCCCATACAGGGCCACCCAAGACAGATGGGTCATAGTGAAGAGTTCAAACAAAATGTGATCCACTTTAGGAGGAGATGGCAAACCACTCTATTCTTGCTACAAGAACCCCATGAACAATATGAAAAGGCAAAAAGAGTTGGCACTGAAAGATGAGTCCCCTAGATTGGCAGGGGTCCAGTATGCTACTGGGGAAGATCAGAGGGTGAAAACTAATAGCTCCAGAAAGAATGAAGAAGCTGGGCCAAAGCGGAAACAACACACAGTTATGGATGTGTCTGGTAGTGAAAGTAAGTTCAACACTGTAAAAAACAATATTGCATAGGAACCTGGAATATTAGGTCTATGAGTCAAATTGGACGTGGTCAAGCAGGAGATGAAAAGAATGAACATTGATATCTTAGGAATCAGTAAGCTAAAATGGACAGGAATAGGTGAATTTAGTTCAAGTAACCATTGTCTCTACTACTATGGGCAAGAATCCCTTAGAAGAAATGGAGTAGCCCTCATAGTCAACAAAAGAGTCCCAAATGCAGTGCTTGGATGCAGTCTCAAAAATGATAGAATGCTCTCACTTTTGTTCTAAGGCAAACTATTCAAGTCGCAATAATCCAAGTCTATGCCCCAACCACTAATGCTGAAAAAGCTGAAGTTGACAGATTTTTATGAAGACCTACAACACCTTCTAGAATTCATGCCAAAACAAGATGTCCTTTTCATCATACAGGGTTGGAATCCAAAAGTAGGAAGTCGATAGATACCCAGAATAACAGGCAAGTTTGGCCCTGGAGTACAAAGTGAAGCAGGGCAATGGCTAACAGAGTTCTGTTAAGAGAACACACTGGCCGTAGCAAACTCTCTTTTCCCAGCCACCCAAGAAATGTCTCTACACTTGGACATCACCAGATGGTCAATACCAAATCAGACTGATTATATTGCTTGCAGCCAAAGATAGAGAAGCTCTGTGCAGTCAGCAAAAGCAAGACCTGGAGCTGTCTATGGCTCAGATCATCAGCTCCTTGTTGCAAAATTCAGGCTTAAATCGAAGAAAGTAGGAAAAACCGCTAGGCCATTCAGGTATGACCTAAATAAAATCCTTTATGATTATACAGTGGAGATGACAAATAAATTCAAGGGATTAGATCTGATAGACAAGAATGCCTGAAGAAGTATGAATGGAGGTTTATAACATTGTGTAGGAGGCAGTGACCAAAACCATACAAAGAAAAAGAAATGCAAGACGTCAAGGTGGTTGTCTTATGAGGTTTTACTGATAGCTGAGGAAAAAAGATAAGCAAAAGGCAAGGAAGAAAGGGTAAAATACTCCCAACTCAATGCAGAGTTGCGGAGAATAGCAAGGAGCCATAAGAGGGCCTTCTTAAATGAACAAAACAATGAAATAGAGGAAAACAATAGATTTGGAAAGACTAGAGATCTCTTCAAGAAAATTGGAGATATGAAGAGAATGGCCTAGAGTAGTTTATCATAAATATTAAAGATATCACTGCTGTATTTTGTGCTATGTTTATTTTTTCCTTATAAACATTGTTGTTTCCTAGATGCTTCCTAGAAACACTGTTGTCATTGTAAGTAGTAGAGTGAATTATTACATGTCTTTATTAAAAATTGGGATGGGATAATTTTTTCTTCATTTTAGTTTAGTTAAGGAAAATGATTACATTCTCTTTTTTCTATTCATTAACTTGTGTATTTATCTTTTTTCTTATATAATACAGTGTTATCAACTCTAGTTACTGTGTTATTCCTTGAAGCTTTAGACCTCATTCATCTTATAGCTGCAAGTTTGTAAGCTTTAATCAACTTTTCACCTCCAACCCCAGGCAACTACTTTTCTACTTTTCTGTGAGTTTGACTAATTTTTTTAAGATTCCACTTATAAATGATATCATGCAGTATTTCTCTTTCTGTCTGGTTTATTTCACTTAGTATAATGTCCTCAGGACCCATCCATGTTGTCAAAAATACGAAAAATTCCTTCTTTCTTATGGCTGAATAATATCCTGTTATATCTATATATATTACATTTTCTTTAGCCTTTCATCTGTTGATAGACACAAGTTGTTTCCCTGTCTTGGCTACTATGAGTAATGCTGTAATGAACATTGGAATACAGATATCTCTTTCATATCCTGTTTTCATTTCTTTTAGATATATACCCTAAAGTAGGATTGCTGGATCATATGGTAGTTCTATTTTTATTTTTTGAGGAACCTCCTTTCTGATTTCTGTAGTGGCTGCACCAATTTGCATTCTCAAAATGATTGTGTTTTTAATTTAAGAAAGAACAGTGTGGTGGCAGTTTGAAGAGTGACTTGAAGGGTCTTAAGAGGCAGTAAGACTTCTTACAAGGTGTTACGTTTGTTGTTGTGTAGAGGGTAATATAGTACAATCTTTTAATATATTGTTTGTATTAGTTTCCTAGGGATGTTGTAACAAAGTACCATAAACTGAGTGGTTTAGAACAACAGAAATTAATTTTCTTACAGTTCTAGAGTTCAGAAATCTGAAATCAAGGTGTCAGGAAGGCCATACTCCCTCTGAAGGTGCAAGAATCCGGTAGTTTTCGGTTTGTGGCAGTTTCATTCCAGTCTTTTTACATCAGTCTCCCTGCATGAATGTCTATACTTCAAATGCCTCCTTTTTATAAAGACACCAGTCATATTGGATTGGGGCCCATCCTGCTCTAGTACGATTTCCTCTTAAATAAATACATCTGCAACTATCCTGTTTCCAGCTATGATTGCATTTTAAGATGCTGTAGATGAGAACTGGAACTTGCGAATTTAGGAGGGACACAATTCAACAGATAGTATGGTTCTTTCTGACTTCAGGGTCACATAGTTCCTTCTAGGTATTTCCCAGCATTGTGGTAAGGATTGAGAGAATTCAAAGCTACTTTATAGTTATAATGTCAGTTTTGTAATAGAGCCAGTTGCTATCAGTGCTAATCAAAAACAAACCTCACCATTCAAATACTGGGCAAATGTGGGTTGGTGCCTGTAATTATTTCTTAATTATGCTTGCATTCATGGATCAGGGAGTTTAAAATTATTGAGTGATAGTTTTCAACAAAGCAAAGTATAAAATGTTTACAATATAATTAAAACTATGTAAGAAATATTCATGTATGTGCATGTCTCAAATTTAACACACTAAGAATAAGTGTTAATTTTGTTATGATGGTAAAATTATGATATTTCCCCCAAATTGTTAAGTTGATTTCTCCTATAAAGAAATAGAAAGCAGATGAATCCAAAACATAAGCTGATTTATTAAAACTGATTGCTATTACTCTTAGATCTTGATTTCCATGCAATTTGAAAATGATCATCACTATTCTGAACACACAGAAGAAGCTTAGTAAATGCTTAGTGCCTTGATGTGATTATTAATACCACAGCTCAGACATGACAAGGAAAGTGACTAGAGGTGGTGAATTGTTTTACAGCAGACATTCTATTTTTATTTTAACTATTGACCCATTTCTTGAAGTTGAGAGAGATAATGTTTAACTCAGTCTCATTTTAACTTAGAGTAAGGAAGAAAAAGTGATGATCATCTTGTTTATTTACAGAAGGATTATAAAGTATTATGCTAGACTTTTCTTTTTAGAAAATGTAATTTTGGAAGCCATATAAAAGTGCACTGCTTTCAAGTGTGATGAAATGAGAAATAGAAGTGTGCCACTTTTTAATTATGAGTTAATGGTGGTATTTTCAGAAATTCGGTAAGTAGCTCAGTTTAAAAATGGACAAAGTGTAGGAAGTTATTTTGGGAACAAAATGTCATTACCAAAGGTGTACTTTTTCATATATTGAACTAATAAATAGTTCAGAAAGTCCCTTGCAAATTTATCAAAATGTCATCTTCAGGTACTGGGTTGGAAAATTAGTAACTGCTGGAGTGTGTGACTGCTGAAAGGTGTCATATAGGCAGGGGCCTATCAGTTTTTAGCTTGTGGCATAAAGCAAAGATGTTAATCATCACTGTTGAGATTTAAAATGTCAGAAGATCTTAGCATAAAAAATAAAGGTTAAAAGTTAAGCATCTATGGTAGTGTATATCCCAGTGTGCAAAAAGGAAACAGAATGCTAAAACAGTACTCAACTAATTATTTGAGTACTTAAAATAATACTCAAATTACAATGGCTAAGAATGACACAGATAGCAAATGCCTTTATAGTATATAATGGCATATTCCTTAATTTTGTTCTTATAAGATGATATGCCTTGGCTTTTAATTATATAAGCAGGCAGAGGGATGGTTAGTGCATCCTTCACACATATACCATTTATCCTGAGATACATATGTGGCTATTCATATGTTTGGGAAAATATAATTTTGCTTTCTTAACAAAATTCTTAGCAAATGGAAGAAGAAGTCTAAAATATTTAATGAAATGATATAGGATCAGACTACTTTACTTTAGCATGTTTATTCACTTGGAAGAGAGAAGACCTAGATAGGAAATGACTTCATGCTTTAATATACCTGCAACACTATTTCTCCTGACACTTTATATTAGGCTTTTTGTTCAACTTCCTAACACTTTCACACTGACTTTACTCATTCGGTTCTTCCCAGGATGCAGATGGAGTCAGTACCTCATCCCACTTGACAGATGAGGTAAAGAAACTGACCCTCTGGTATTTCTAGTGTCTGACCCAAGGGCAAACACATGCTAATGCTTGAAAGACCTAAGACAAGAACTTGGGTCTTCTAGAGGTCAGGGGTCCACTACAAAGTATTGTAGATAAGATGATTTATTTAAGTGCAGAATAAGGATTTAAGGCTGAGCAGAGTTAAAGCAGAAAGGAATAGCTTATTTGTAGTCATGAAGCTATAGTACTCTTTAAGGTTTGAGCGGAGTAACGCTTGGGGTTTATATGCTACCTTTCCTTCAAAGAGAATACAAGAATATTTCAAGTGCTGTTAATCTATACCTGTGAGATAGCAGATGGTAACTATTAGAGTAGATAAAGACTGGCCCAAATGCTTAAGAGACCTGTGTAAGATCACTGTTTACAGCACAGTCTGTTCTGACACCTAATGATTTAAAAACCCTTGGATAGTTAAAGATTAAATCCTGGTAGAATTCTCAATGGCTTTGGACATGTTTTTAATATTAAACCTCTGAGAGCCTCTGTGCTCCATCAGTACAGTGGGATGCTGGTAATATGTCTTGAAAAGAGTCGACATGAGGATTGAATGGAAGAGCACATGTAAATTGCCTAATAGAGGTCTGACCTGTTCAAGGGAGCTTGCTTCTTCCCTCTCTCCTCTACCACCTGAAACACTTCTTTATAATTTCATCCTAGTTTACTTTAATCAAAAGGGAAGTGAAGTGAAAGTCGCTCAGTTGTGTCCGACTCTTTGCAACCCCAAGAACTGTAGTCCATGGAATTCTTCAGGCCAGAATACTGGAGTGGGTATCCTTTTCCAAACCTCTTTATTATTGACCTTGATACCATATTTATAATACTTTGTAGTTTTATCCCAGTTCCCCCCCCCCATTTTGCTGTTTTTTAAAAATTTTTAATAGCTGCTTTTCAGTGACTGTTAAGTTTCTGCTGCACAGCAAAGTGAATCAGTTATATGTATACATGAAGTGAAGTGAAATGAAAGTTGCTCAGTTGTATTTAACTCTTTGCAGTTTCATAGACTGTAGCCTGCCAGGCTCCTATGTCTATGGAATTCTCCAGGCAAGAATACTGGATTGGGTAGCCATTCCTTTCTCCAGAGGATCTTCCTGACCCAGGGATCGAACCTGGTCTCCTGCATTACAGGCAGATTCTTTACCATCTGAGCCACCAGGAAAGCCATTATGTGTATACATATATCTCCCTTTTTTGGATTTCCTTCCCATGTAGGTCATCACAGAACATTGAGCAGATTATTATGTGCTATACAGTAGATTCCAATTAGTTATTTACTTTGCATATAGTACTGTGTATATATCAATCCCAATCTCCCAATTCATCCCACCCTCCCCTTTCCTCCCTTGTGTCCATATGTTTGTTCTTTAAGTTTGTCTCTCTGTTTCTGCTTTGCAAATAGGTTCATCTGTTTCCTCAAATTTCACTACTTATTATAGTGTGCCTCTTTAAGCTGAATTATTTTGTTATTCTCCTTCCTGAAAAAGAGAGGTCAGTGTCACTTTATAACAACATAAATGATTATGCTCATTATTTGGGGACATTTTGTTTATTTATTTATTTCTTATAAGTAAATGATTTCATTATTCATGGCACAGAAGGAAACGTGAGTTCCAATTTTGCATTGACTTTCTTCATTGGGGGATATTTTAGAAGGAAGTAGACTTTCAGGGACTCACTGGACATTTTTCTGGTTTAGGCCTTGTCAATAAGCAATTGACTGCTCAGAGTAAGGAAATTTGGAATGATTGTTTTATTTTTAAGAACTGTTATGGTATGATAGGGGAGCTGGTTTATGGTTCATAAAGGTTGTTTTTTTTAAGGACTAAATTGATATTTTGGGAACTTTTATGGATAATTCAGAGATTTCCATTATCAGTATCAAAATTTTTCCTCGTGAATAATATGGAAGAACTATGCAAGACAAATGGCATTTTCTGACCCTATGAAATATACCCCTGGGTAATTGAGAAAACTAAGTTGCCAAACAACATAGAGAGTCTAGTTGGGAAGAATGCCTCCAAATACAGTGATTTTGCTTGAGCATAATTCGTGCTAAGACATTTCTTTGGCAATAATTAGGTTCCAGTCCTAGTTAACCCCTGATGAAATCTTTAATATATGATGATGTGGTCATGTCATCCACATAGAGGAAGAGAACATCTTCCTATTTACTTCAGTAGAATCCTGTCCATTTACTCTGAAATACTATCCAAATTTTAGGATATATGTTAAGAGAGGAAGCTTTAAAATATGGCTACTTTTTGAAATACTGGTCTGGTTTGTCAAGTTAGATACTTACTGACCATGATTTTTGCAGTAATATTAAAATGTCAATTTTTAAGAAAAAGAAAGGAGTATCAAGCATGATACCAAGTATCTTACCTACGTTATTATATTTAGTTCTTAGAATAACCTTGTAAGCTCAGTGATATTATCTCATTTTACACATGAGAAAAACTGGGGCTTGGGAAGTATTATTAGTATGCAGTTAATATCACACAACTAGTTAGACATTACAGTGTGATCTCTGAATACAATATCCATTTTTGTTGTTTTTATTTTAATTATATCCAGTCACCCAATAATCATTAGTATCTAGAGATCCATATTAAGGTCATGAAGGTTTGTTTCATTTTCTGGAGTAATAAAAAGTAAATGAAAAGTGTACAATATTAAAATTTTCTTTTGGCAGATTTCTATAAAAGACAAAAGAAAACATAAGAACAATCAGTAGTAAAATGGTCTTTTCTGAAATTTACTTATTTCCCATATGAGTTGTTGGTCGTTTTATCAAGCATGTTTACCAAGACCTTATTGCATGCCAAACATTAAGCATTCACATTATTATCTCAGTTTTACAGATGAGGAAACTGAGGTTTAGAGAGTTTAGTTTAAATAACTTACCCAGGTCACCAGGCCTTAACTGGAAAAAACTTAACTACTTTGTTAAGTTCAATAACAAATGCATTTAATAGCTTTATCTTATGCTGAAAAGGAAACCTTGTAGGGAAGAAATGTGGTGTTTTGAACACATGATTCAAAGTTACAGAAGAATTTGTTGAAGATATAAGAGTTTATCCTTTCAAAAATGGTGTCTGCATAAGAAACCACTACTGGGGAGTTAATTGGGACAACAATAACTTAAGGACTGAAGCATATTAAATGTTAAGGTAGCTTAAACATTTTTCAGGACAAAGACCTTTCTAATAATAGTTTTTTTTTCCCCCTAAAATAAAGGTGAATAAGACATGTTAAAGAATTTAAATAGTCTCAGCTGACATAAGACATAAGCTCATAAACTTGGGAGAAATGATCCAAATTAGGCAAAAATTTCTACCTCCAGGAATCTGTAATGGTAGTGATAGGAATCTGAGATTTATTTTTATTTATTTAAATAAAAAAAATTTATTTTTGTTGTTAAAAAACCTAATTGTTTCCATGTTTGATGAGGTTATTCAAGTTTGCTGTATTTCATCATTTTTTACTCAAATCCATCAATCAGAATGGTTAACATTATTTTTCCCAAGCTGCCCAGAAGTTTTGATTGGCAGCTATATCCTTTTAATTTGTAAAATGCATTGATTATTAAAGATGGTATTTATTAATGTTTAAAAATATGAAGTTTTGGATTTAGTATAAAGGAGAGAAGCAATAAAAATGAAATCTTTGTTGATTAAATATTTGGAAATGATTGCACTGAAGTCTATGTGGATTTTTTTAATGAAATATTTTTATTCAGAAATGGATGAATATCAACATAATATCCTATTTTTGTTCTTTTTTGGTCTTCAAAATAGTTGATTTTCAAAATGTCAGAATCGCAGCCTCATTTCATTGCACATACATCTCTCAGTTGAGCAGCCAGCTCAGTTTCCAGACCTGATCATTTTAATAGGTTTAGGACTTGAAGTAGCAGAAGTAAACTGAGCAATTTATTAGAGCAAATAAACAAGGAAACGAAGAGAAAAGAACAAAAACAAACTCTGAGAAGTCCTTACATAGAAGAACTAATCTGAAAGTCAAACTACAGGTAAATGGGAAAAAAGTGGTGGTAGGTAGGGCAAGTATCACTTTACCCCATAGTTTTAACCAATTATTTTATTCTTGGCATCTGCTAGTACTTTATAGCTATCATTTATTGATGCCAGGAATCAAGCTAGATGCTTTGTAAATATCTAACATTTCATGTTCTAAAAAACATTTGAGGTTGGTTTGTACATGAAAAATAAGGTTAAGTAACTTGTATAATGTTGCATAGCTTGAGGTTGAAACCATGCTTGCTTGATGCAAAAATCCATGGTCTCTTCTATCATTTTAAAATGCAGTATAATAAAAGATGTAGCAATGTTTCCATGGTGTACTACTCAGCAATAAAAAATAATGAATTGTTAATATACTAAACAAGTTTGATGAACCTCAAGAGAATAAAATTGAGTGGAAAAAAAAAAAGCCAATCCTAAAAGAGTACATACTACGTGCTTCTCTTTATATAACACTCTTGAAATGGCAAAGCTATGGAAATGGGGAACAAATTAATAGTTGCTAGGGGTTAGGGAGGGAGTGCATGTGGCAAGGGCCAAGAAAAAAGTGGATATTGTTACAAAAGAATAATGCAAAGGATCTTTGTGGTGATAAAACTGTTCTGTTTCTTTTATTTATGCAATTATTAAATTATTCATTTAGTTAATTTATTTAAATTTTATTTTTCTTGGCCTCTGATTTATAATGGTGTGTTTGTGTCAGGTGTGCAGCAAAGTGATTCATGTATCAGTTCAGTTCAGTCCTTCAGTCGTGTCCGACTCTTTGCAACCCCATGGGCTGCTCCGTACATATATTCATTCTTTTTTAGATTCTTTTCTCTTACAGGTTATCACAGAATATTTAGTAGTTTCCTGTGCTATATGCTGTCTTTGTTGGTTGTCTATCTTGTATGTATTGTGGTGTATGTATGTTCATCCCAAGCACCTGATTTATGCTCCCCACATATTTCTCCTTTAGTAACCATAAGTTTGTTTTGGATATCTGTAAGACTCCTTCTTTTTGTAAATAAGTTCAGTTGTATTGTTTTTTAGAAGTTAGATTTCACGTATAAGGGATAACATGATATTGTCTTTGTCTGACTTAATTCACTTAGCATGACAATCTCTAGTCCATCCATGTTGTTGCAAATTGCATTGTTTCATTCTTTTCTATGGCTAATAGTCCATTGTATATATGTACCACATCTTTATCCATTCCTCTGTTGTTGGACATTTAGGTTGCTTCTGTGTCTTAGCTACGGTGAATAGCACTGCGATGAACATTGGGATACATGTATCTTCCTGTTTCTTGACTCTGGTGGTGAATACATGGAGCTGTACAAGTTATAAAAGTGCACAGAACTACACACTCACACTGTCAATCCTCACATATACACATGTACACACACATATGCACATATATATACACACAGAAGTACAAGTAAACTGGGGAAATCTAAATAAAGTCAGTGGGTTGCGTTGATGGTGATACCAGATTGTGATATTGTAATACAGTATTGTAAGATGTTACCTTACTGTGTAAGAGTACAGAGGATCTCTCTGCAATATTTCTTTCAACTGTATGTGAATAGACAATAATTTAAAATAAGAAGTTTAATTTTAAAAAGGTAGCAAAGGGAGCATAGAAAGGGAATCTTCAAAAAGCTTTAGAGCTTGCTGGTCTTTCCTGTTTTCTAAACAGCCAGGGAGCTGGGATAGACTTTGGTAGACTGTAAATCTGTAAAATTTCCCAAATGGAAATGGAAAAAAAGACAGCAAGGCCTGGTAATGGAACCAGAGCTCTGCTATATTTCAAATGAGTATAAACCTCATGTAAAGAATTTTAGCCAGTCCTTTCTTTCTGGACCCTGACAGTGGCCATTCAGCCCCCAATAACTGCTCAGATATAGAGAATGCACAGGCTATCTGTTTTAGATGAAATGTGCTTTTTTTTTTTTTTTTGCTAATAAAGATACTATGTTAAATGTATAACTGATTTTGTGTATGTAACTTGGGTATACTATTCATATACAGTTATTTATCAGAAAATACATTTAATACAAATGATATTTTTATTGTGAATATGTAGTTGCTGCATACTGGAAATGTTAAGTAAATATCCATCCTTAACTTAAGAATGCCTAAATTTTCACTTGTACATCTTAATATACTCCAACAAGGCAATTTTTGATACATTTTTCTCATTATTTATAAACTGTGGAAAATTCTGAAAGAGATGGGAATACCAGACCACCTGATCTGCCTCTTGAGAAATTTGTATGCGGGTCAGGAGCAACAGTTAGAACTGGACATAGAACAACAGACTGGTTCCAAATAGGAAAAGGAGTTCGTCAAGGCTGTATATTGTCACCCTGCTTATTTAACTTATATGCAGGGTACATCATGAGAAACGCTGGACTGGAAGAAACACAAGCTGGAATCAAGATTGCCGGGAGAAATATCAATAACCTCACATATGCAGATGACACCACCCTTATGGCAGAAAGTGAAGAGGAACTCAAAAGCCTCTTGATGAAAGTGAGAGTGGAGAGTGAAAAAGTTGGCTTAAAGCTCAACATTCAGAAAACGAAGATAATGGCATCTGGTCCCACCACTTCATGGGAAATAGATGGGGAAACGGTGGAAACAGTGTCAGACTTTATTTTTCTGGGCTCCAAAATCACTGCAGATGGTGACTGCAGCCATGAAATTAAAAGACGCTTACTCCTTGAAAGGAAAGTTATGACCGACCTAGATAGCATATTCAAAAGCAGAGACATTACTTTGCCAACAAAGGTTCGTCTAGTCAAGGCTATGGTTTTTGCTGTGGTCATGTATGGATGTGAGAGTTGGACTGTGAAGAAGGCTGAGTGCCGAAGAATTGATGCTTTTGAACTGTGGTGTTGGAGAAGACTCTTGAGAGTCCCTTGGACTGCAAGGAGATCCAACCAGTCCATTCTGAAGAAGATCAGCCCTGGGATTTCTTTGGAAGGAATGATGCTGAAGCTGAAACTCCAGTCCTTTGGCTACCTCATGCGAAGAGTTGACTCATTGGAAAAGACTCTGATGCTGGGAGGGACTGGGGGCAGGAGGAGAAGGGGACGACAGAGGATGAGATGGCTGGATGGCATCACTGACTCAATGGACGTGAGTCTGAGTGAACTCCGGGAGTTTGTGATGGACAGGGAGGTCTGGCGTGCTGTGATTCATGGGGTCGCAAAGAGTTGGACACGACTGAGCGACTGATCTGATCTGATCTCATTATTTGTTTTCATGTTTCTTGCCTGTCTAGATGTTGAGTCCTAGGATTGTGGAACAATTCTTCTCCATTTATTAAAATATCTTTAGTATTAAAGAATTAGTAGTGTTAGTATTGGGAGAAGGCAATGGCAACCCACTCCAGTACTCTTGCCTGGAAAATCCCATGGACCGAGGGGCCTGGTGGGCTGCAGTCCATGGAATGGCTAGGAGTTCGACACGACTGAGTGATTTCACTTTATTTTTTCACTTTAATGTGTTGGAGAAGGAAATGGCAACCCACTCCAGTGTTCTTGCCTGGAGAATCCCAGGGACAGGGGAGCCTGGTGGGTTGCCGTCTATGGGGTTGCACAGAGTCGGACACGACTGAAGCGACTTAGCAGCAGCAGCAGCAGCAGTGTTAGTATTGTCTTTTACCTTGGGCATAATACCATGCAAATAGTGATGCTTAATTAAGGTGTATTGAAATAATTTAAAAGTGATTGGTGAGGAGGAAGAAAAGGGTGAAATAGCATGTAGAACTACTCAGAGCATGTTATTTCCAGGAAAGGAGAGGCTACAGAATCAGAGCTATAGGACCCGAGACCCAGAGAGAATATTTCTGAAGCTCTTAGACAGTGCTTTGTTGAGGGACCAGGGCAGGATATACAGCTGTCCAAACAGTTACGGAGTGAAAGATAGCTATCATCTGGGCCAGAAGGGTGGTCTGGAGACCTGAGATTCATACCTAAGGATACAATAGGAAGCCAAACAGTTATAGGATTTTGTCTTTCTCCATACCTAAAAGTAGTTCCATCTTACATCTGCTTGGAGCTAGGTGCTAGAATAGATTTCTGTCATCCAGTCTAGTCCAGAAACATGTATGAAATTTAAGCTCTTCTTGCATATAATTCTATGTATTTCATATCTCTTTTGTCTGTCTTCATTGCTTCATCTTCATTTCCCAGAACTTATTAATAAATTTATCATTTAAAGTCTTCAAGTGGCCCTTAAATTATTTCGGAGAGAATTTGATTTTGAATTCCTTAGCAACGGTTGTTTTGTTTTGTTTTGTTTTTAACCAAGATGATTTCTTTACAGATAGAATTATTCTTGTCCAGAGACCACCATATAGACTGGATAGCTTTATAAGCAATATATGACACTTACACATTCTGAACATCTAGTCTTAAGAACGTGGATATAGATAGAAATAGAGATGTAAATATCTAAATACCTATATCCATGGGGAAATACACTACTATAAATGCACCATCTCACTACCAACCAGACACTGTGTGCTAACCACTCACATAACCTTCCTCACAATCATACCTTTGTTGTGTATTAATGTACACATTTGGTAGGTACAAAAACTAAACTTTGGAAACATTAAGTAGTTGATTGAAAGAGATACAAAAATACTTGAGGTGGGATTAAATATAATGGCTGACTAGAGCCCTGTTCATTCTGTGACATTAAGTGGCTGTTTTCAGAGAAAAAAAGGCCCAATATTATATAATTTAATTTTCAATTGTCTACAATTTCTGGTGTAATGTTTAAAACTTATGTTTGGTCCTGTGAGTGGAATATGTGTCATTTTCTCAGTTTTTCCCTTATCTTGCTATATGTATATGAAAACAGCTATGATATCAGCTGTTGAAACAGTTTCTAAATTGAAATGCCACACATGCAGTCAACCTGAGTGTCCATGGGCCTTTAATGTGACAAGAGTAGTTCATTCTCACGGCATCTCTGATATAGTCATAAAACAAACATATACGAAATGCCTACTATTTATCAGTACTTTCCCTACATACTGGGGACACTAAGATGAATATGACATGAATCCTCCTCTTGGAAGGGATATGTAAGACTTATATAAGAACTATGTAATTAGCATTAGAAGTAACAGAAAGGCCATGGGTTGTACAAAGAAGGGAGAGCTTATCTGTGCCTAGTTATTACCAAACCATGGGGAAACTAGGACAGGCTTCAAGAAAGTGATGATGCTTGACTGTGAATTAAAGGAGTAGTGGAAAAGCCCATGGGCGGAGGAGCCTGGTGGGCTGCAGTCCATGGGGTCGCTAGGAGTCGGACACGACTGAGCAACTTCACTTTCACTTTTCACTTTCATGCATTGGAGAAGGAAATGGCAACTCACTCCAGTGTTCTTGCCTAGAGAATCCCAGGGATGGGGGAGCCTGGTGGGCTGCCGTCTCTGGGGTCGTACAGAGTCGGACACGACTGAAGCGACTTAGCAGCAGCAGCAGCAGTAATTATCAGGTGGACATCCTTGAGCCATTCTAAACAGAAAGATTCATGTCCTGAGAGTTCAGAGGTGTCGCAATAGTTCATTGTTGTAATAGTCACTATGGATTGACTCAAAAAGTTGAGGAAGTGGCTGAAAAAGAGGCTTGGAGAAGTACACTGAGGCCAGATTTATCAGGAACTTATACAGTAGCCAAAGGATTTAGTCTTCATGATGGTGGCAATGAAAACCATTCATGAACAATTTTTTTTTAATCAGGAGAATGACATGGTCTGATATGAATTTCAAAATAATCGCTTTTAGCAACAGCATGTAAAAAAAGATTTTTAAAGCATCTGGAAGCAGAATACTAGTTGAGGGGCTTAGATGTAACCTTGGGGAAAAATATGGGGGCCTTCAAATAGTTGAGAAATATAGGAGCCAATTCAACAGGAATTGTGAAGAGGGGAAGATTTTAGAGATATTTAGAAGAACATGTTGCTTTGTGACATGTCAGAGTTGAATAGTCTCTAAAGGCTGGGTGGTTTCATGAATAGAGAGAATATAGTAAGTGGAGCAGGGTTTAGTTGGGAATTAAATAAATTTGATTTAGATATGTTGCTGAGTTTGAGAACGCTCTGGAGACCACCAGTTAGTACTGAGCCAGTCTGTCAATACAAAGAATTTCATTCTGCAATGTTATTCAGTCTAGATGTTAAAAATGTAGAATTAGATTTTAGAAGCAATCTAAGGTTGATAAAAGACAAGTGGATGAGTTAATTGGGATTTTTGGTAAGAGAAAAATGACTAGGGCCAGTAAAAATGACTAAGTATAGGAAGAAACTGATAGATCAGCAGAAAATACACAGATCAAGGACTCAGAGGTTTCAGGATCTCAGAAAGAATAAAGGAATGAAAGAGCTGAAAATAGTTTAAAGAGTTTACAGGTAGAACAATCCTGAGTCATATAGTACTCTGTAGATTAGGGTTAAATGAGTGGGTTGCTGAAACAATTTGGGGATAAATTTTTTTATAGAAAAAGAGATTTAAAAAACTGAGAAGCTGGGGAATAGAATACCTATGTTGAAACCACTCAAAATTATTACAGGAGTTAGATTGGACAGGGAGATTGTAAGCCAAGTTATTTTTTTCTGTGCGTGTAAGGGAATGATTTGAAGATCAGTAGAAGAAATGATTAGAGAGAAGAGAAAAAGATAGTGTAGTAAAATGCTTTTGGCCTCGAGGAGAATGGACTTTTTCAAGAATGAATTCCTGTTCTTAAAATTGAAGCCAGAAGCCAAGAAAATGCCTGAGTCTGATGAGAAACCAGTTGCATGAGTACCATGACCAGAGGCTGACCATGGATGACTGAGTCATGGAAACCAGCTCCATGTTTTAAAGTATATAGCATGTTCTGTGATAAAAGTTCTTTGGAAAATACATGCTGAAGGAACATTATGATTGCCAGTAGTCAGGGAACATTCTACTAAAGATATAATGTTGGACTAATACTTGGTAGGAGTATAGGATTTTGGGTGGAGGAAAATGAAGAAGATGGAGGGAAATACTTCAGAATAACAAATATTTTGAGGCTGCAGTGAAAAGAAGATGAGGATGGAAAGACTATCTTGTCTTTAAATTATATCTTTTTCTTTAGCAGGGGTATTAGTTTTGTGCTTATTTATGTGAATATACTGCAGGTTTCTTAGAAATTGTATTTGCATATTGCATGCTGATAGTCATTTGTAGAATAGTAACTTAGCATTTATTTGAAAAAGAAGATGCCATTTTAGCAATGCTCAGAAATATACTTTTAGTATAAATCACCACTCTCATAGTTCTAGAAATGCCTAAAAAAATTTTTTTTAAGTAAAGGTTGAAAGTTAATAGTGTAATCTTTTGATTAATTTTAAATATAATCATTAGTTTTTAGAACAGTGTTCTCTGAGTTATGAAGGTGGTGAATTTTAAAAATTCTAAATGAAATTCATTTTAAATTCTAATTCTGTGAATGTCAAGCAGCAAGATGGATCAAGGTCATAGTCCTTGTGTTTTCTCAGTAACACCATTTTATGACTGTGATGATATTCCAGCATGAATTTGAAACATGTTAAGGGAAAATGATTGAAGGAGAGGAAGCTGGTTGACAGCCTGTCTAGACCTCTGTCATGAGGGGATATGTAAGGAAACTGAAGTAACTTTGGGGGTTGAATTATGTGTGTGTCTGTGTGTATGTATGCATATATAGATATATATTATAATTTGATTCTTGGCCCTAAAATTTTTTGATCTGACTTCATATTTAAATGAATATATATATAATATATAATATATATAATACATATATGATATATAATACATATTAAATATATCTACTAAATAGAGATATTTTATATATATTTTGTATTATGTATACACTATATGTATATATAAATAAAATACAAGGCTAAAGACTATTCTAAACCAAGAACTGAAACAGATGCACTCTTTCTGACCCAAATTAATCAATCTGATACCTAGGAATGAGAATTTGAGGCATGGGAAACTGGGTCAGACTTTCTGTTTCAGGCTACATTAAAAAGAAAGCTAGAATAATTCATCTTAAAGATTGCCTATTTGCTTCATGTTAAAGCATATTTTTCAGGAAAATAATGTTTACCAGTAGGGATTTTAGCTACATTTTTTCATTTGTAATTTGTTAGGCTATCAAATACATGATGACAAGATTGACTGTTAACTTTGTATAATTTCAGACTACTCTCCAAAACATATGTAGCATTTTCCATCCTGTGAGATGAGATAAACAGAGGTTGTTTTATATGCGGAGCACTTTTTTTTAAACACAACACAGTAAGGAAATAAAAACATGAAATGTTTGTTTCAAGTCAAGTTGCAAAATGACTTTATGGTCAGTGTTTGGGTATGGAGGAGGAATAGAAGAAGATTGATGTTTTGATGGATAATAATTGACTCTTAGCTGTTCTCCCTCTTCTAAAGGCAAGGATGAATTTGCACTGATGCTTCCTTGCTGTCATTCTAAATAATATATTTCTGTGGCTCAAGCTGTTATCAGTAATTGTAAGTAGGTATTTCAGTGACAGTCAGCCCTCTGGAGCCTGCCTGATGAATCTGTCCTTGGCCCCTTCAGCCCTCCCTGGCTGCTGTACTGGAGGTACGTCTCTGCACCCTCTCCCTCTCAGGATGAGACCCACAGTCTTTTGGAATAATGAACTCCCTGAGTAAGAAGCATTTGAATGTTGATTAAGCACTTGTGCTCTGGACTCAAAACTGCCAATAACTACTTACTTGATGTGCGAGGGGGCAAGTTATTTCAGCTCTCTGCACCAGATTCCTGCACTGAGAATGGGAATGCTGACAGCAGCCTACCTCACAGGAATGTGGTCAAGCTGAACGAGCAGGCATGGGATACCCTTAGCACAGAGCCGGTATGAGCTCAATGCATGTTCAGTACTGTACTTACTGGGATATTGGGAATTCATTGAACTATTCCACTCAGCACCCTTATTTTTAAAAATATTTATAAAGGATTCTGAGGTTTGTAAAATGAACTAAGACTGACAGACGATGTAAGCCTTATTTAGTAGGAAACCAAGCTGTGAAGTTTGTGAGACCTGATTTGAACCTGACCTTTGCAACTCTCTTCTCTCCGTTTTTCATTTTCAAAATGGTGATAATGCACCTTATAGGGTTTTGAAAGAATTAGATGGAAAGTATAAACATACCACTTCACATGGCTGACATCATGAATTCAAGAAATGATAACTATTGTTATTATTAATACTATTTTGAAAATTTTTATTAATTCCTTTTATGAAGTCATCTCTGCTCATCTATAATAACAATAGCTGTTACTATATATGCCATGTTTTTCCAAAAGATATTTAAAAAATTGTTGCTTATACATCATTTATAAATACATGCCAGCTGCATATTAATACTAAATGGAAGAAAGCAACATTTAAATTTATTTTTGTAAAACTAACCACAAAAATGCATGCTGCCTGTATACCTTTTAAATTGCTGCCTGAGATGTCATTGAATTATGTACTAGAAAGTCATATGTATTGAAATCTGAGGGTTATATCAAATTTAGGTATCTCTTCAGTTGAAGAAATCCACCAAAGCTTTTGTAATTTAAGGAGGTTTCTCTAGTATGAGAGAATATTTAGAGATTTTTATTAAATTGTCATCTCTGTGGGAGTTGCTGTTCTTGGAACTAGTGACAGATGAAAGCTGTGCTTTTATTATAGGGCATTCTGTATACAGCATGCATTTTTGTGGTTAGTTTTACAAAAATAAATTTAAATGTTGCTTTCTTCCATTTAGTATTAATATGCAGCTGGCATGTATTTATAAATGATGTATAAGCAACTATTTTTTACTCCCTTTAAAATACAAAGATTTCACTTGATTCGCATTTCTTTCATTTTTATCCCCTTGTGTTCTCAATGGAAGAAATGATCTTTCCTGCATAGTTTAGGTTCTTCTTCCCTGCCCCTTCCTCTGTTCCCATGAATTTAATGCTGCTTCATGCATTGTGTGTTTGAAAAGACCACATTTAGTGAGTGTTGCTATTATCTTTCTGGAAAATAGGGTTGAAATTTTCTCAGATCCCACTAAGCTTTCCTCAGCCTGTCATAAATGAGTGTGTAGAATTGACTCCAAATGGAGGGATCTTCCAGGGACAGAATGATAACCAGTGCTGAGACATGTAAAAGGTAAAGAATTGAGAAAAGACTAGATTTGATAACCCAGGGGTGGTAACACAAAATATAGTTTCCTTGTCCTCTTTTTCTCACTCCCCATTTTCATAGTAATAGAGTAATCACTTAACTGAAAGTTAACCACTTCCTGTGAGCAAATCATTTATGCTTGACCTCAGATCCATACAATTAAGATGCAAGTCATTCCCTTCACTTGGTTGGAAGGATCAAATAAGATAATGTGTATGGTGGAGGCACAAGATAAACTGTGAAGTTGACAAGGGTATGTCAAGTATTATGCTTTGTACTTTGTGAATGTTTGCAAATCTAATCATCCTTTCAACCCTAAGAGGTGCATATTATCACCATTTGGCAGATGAAAAAACAGATACCAAGGATGTATGTTAGTAATGTCTATAATGTTTGATTTTAACCAAGGTCCAGCTGATTCCAAAGCTAGTGGTTACTGTTTTTGATCATGATATGCAAATATAGGATATTATTTTTAATACTTAATTATATGAGAACTTAATTTTATTCAGTGAGTTAAAATTCAAGCTGCTAAACCAGAAAATAATTCAGGGTGATTATTAACTTTTCAAAAGAATTTTTTGCTTTTGATGACACAAGAGTGTATTTTAAATAGAACTTTTTTTCCTGGTGCAATTAAGATACAATTTGATATTTAGAGACTTCATTTATATTCAAATTTCTAGAAACGTGGCTTGGTGAAACTGACGAGTCCCTTCAGTGCATTTTCACTTTGAGCTCAGAAAGTAGATGAAACATATTTGACAAGGATAAATTTGGAGGTTAAACATCAGAATCTGCATAGTGTACTTGCCATGTTTTCAGCACAGTGTAAGTCTGAAGTGTCCCTGAGTAATAAGATGTAAGTGATGTTTATTGCTCTCATTTACTTACAGGCCATTAGCTTTCCTCATATCTTGACTTTGAAGACCTAGGCCAAGGGAAAATATGCTTGTGATGTCCAAAGAACTCAGTTTTTAAAGTGTACTGAAGTGGTCCCATTTGATCTGTGAGCTCATGTGATACTCAATTTAAAACATTTTTAAAGTGATGGTCACTGAATCAGGTTATTGTTTGCTTCTTTGTTAGTTTTAAAATTATATATAGAGAATTTATATGAAAGAAGTTTTTCTGGAAAAGATATTTAAAATTTGAAAGTTGTATGTTGTTTAATGGACTATACATTGATCTCAATGTAGTATTTTCCTGGCCAAAACAGCTGAGACCATTGCTCAGCTATTTGAAAACTTAAAGAAATGAACAATGGAATGGTATTTCAAAACCTTTAAAGGTAAATAATCCTTGTCTTACATCTATCTAATGATTCATAAGTCATTGTTTTTATAAAACTGCAGATAATATATTATTTCATACTGATAGAACTTAATTCGTGTCACCATTTTAAGCCTCTATGCCTCAGTATGGTGTCAGATGAGTCTTACCATGATGTTAGCCTTCATTGTTAGACTATCTAAGGGCCTTTTTCTTTAATGATGGAAGCTAATTTAATAATGTATGGTTTGTGTTTCATAAAAAGATAATTACAGAATACCCAATAGTTGCTTCAGCTGAAAATCAATTTAAATAAGTTACTCCCAATATTGCAATAGACACAAAATGAAACTTATTGGTAATTACTAATTGTACGACAAAATCATTAGGAACCCTGTGGACAAGAAGAGAACAGATTTGAATCATATTTTATGTATGCTTAAGACATATCTTCAGGTTTTATGAGCTGTGTGGGCTGAGGTTACTAATATCTTAAGAAAATTAAGTGCTAAATGTGTTCTGAACGCACTGATAATTTGAAGTGTTCTAAACACTATGGTAAAATGCTCCTAGGATTCTTACCCAAACAATATTGCTGGGTGGTTTTTGAGGCCTTAAGTTAATAGGTATCACTGTTATTCCTTAGCCCCTGCATGGAACATGGGCTACCAGGCATGAAACAAGGAGGATATTAAGATCTATCTATAGAGATAGGTTGAGAGTCAGTGATTCAAGAAGGTGAGCTCTGTGTTGATAGAACAGGCTTCCCTGGTAGCTCAGTTTGTAAAGAATCCACCTGCAATTCAGGAGACCCCAGTTAGATTCCTTAGTCAGGAAGATCCCCTGGAGAAGGGATAGGCTACTCACTCCAGAATTCTTGGGCTCTTCTGGTGGCTCATCTGGTAAAGAATCCATCTGCAATGCCAGAGACCTGGGTTTGATCCCTGGGTTGGGAAGATCCCCTGGAGGAGGGAACAGCTATCCACTCTGGTATTCTGGCCTGGAGAATTCCTTGGACTGTATAGTCCATGGGGTCGCAAAGAGTCGGACATGACTGAGCAACTTTCCCTTTCTTTCACTATGTTGATAGGAAGGGAGATGAATGTCAGGTAAGAACTGATATCCAGGAAATTCAGTAGTTCAACCTAAATCAAGATGGGGTGATTCTGAGTGACTCTGAAGCAGGAACTGGAGTTCTCTGTATATTTTATATCAAAAAGGTAAGCATGATGACAGAGTTTAATGTGGGCATGAACAGATCATTTACTTCTCAGCATCAGATGTCATCACACAAATAAAATCAAAATAATAATCTTCTCACTTGGTTGAGAAGATCAGAATCCAAAACTCACGAGGGGGGTGTGTGTGTAGAGGAGGAAGGAAGTCGATTGTATCAAGCTACAAGAAGAGTAAAGGGAAGAAGGAGAAAAAGAGGCATAGCAGATTCCAATAATCACTGGACATGCTCACTTGTAGAGGTGGCTAATATTCATAAATTTTAAAACATTTTATAAGGAAATGCATTGAGTTAAAATCCAAGGACCTTGTCACTTTGGTCATACTACACATTGATTTTTCATAGCATAACTCTGGAGCAATATTGAGATAACTGAAGCTGGAGAAATTTTAGCTTATTCTTCAGTTGCTGAATTAATATTGTATTGTGGTGAAGAGACATGAAGTATTTGGTTAAAAATAATCAATACAAAATAACCCCAATGATTTAATCAGTGAAATTTTTTTTTAACTTCTCTTTTTTTTAATTTTCAAAAAGGAGATTTAAACTTATTTTATTTCACTTCTGTTAAAGTCAGAGTTACTGTATTCTTAAAGCTTTTGAATTCAAATTATGCTCTCTGGTGATTTCCAAAGGATGGTTAATTTTTGTTTTCATCATTGTGTAAAATTCTGCCAGCCTATAATCTTAGGTATGCTGTTGCTTACCTGTGCTTCTCCTAGTCATGTAGATAAACTAGACAACTGCACGTCAATGTCTTACATATAACAGACACTCAAGGACTTCATATTAAATTTCAGTGATGTATTTGGTATAGAGACATGTGTTCAGGAAGGGTATTTATCATGGTTGAGAAAGTGTGTGGCACTGGGATGTTCTTACTCTATGTATGTTGGGTTTTGCTGTGGTTGCCAGGAAACTCCAAATGGAATTGACAATTATGTTGTTTTACTCAGATTTGGGACTTAGCTGTGTATTTGTGGAAGCATGGTAGGTTCCTCTGAAACAGTGGTTCTCAAAATGAGCAAAACCAGTAATTCATTGGTATAAAATATCTTATAATGTACTTTTTAATTTTTCTAAAAACTTAATTGGAATATAATTATTTTACAGTATTGTATTGGTTTCTGTTGTACAACAACATGAATCAGCCATAAGTATACATGTCCTCTCCCTGTAGCGCCTCCCTCCCACCACCCTAGATTGTCACAGAGCACTGGGTTGAGCTCACTGTTTTATGCAGCAAATTCCTACAGGCTCTCTCTTTTATATATAGTAATGGAGATGGTTCCGTGCTACTCTCTCAAATTGTCCCACCCTCTCCTTCCACTGCTGTGTCCACAAGTCTGTTCTCTATGTCTGTGTCTCTATTCCTGCCCTACAAATAGGTTTATCAGTACCATTTTTCTAGATTCCCTATATATGTGCATTAATATACAGTATTTGCTTTTCTTTTTCTGACTTACTTTACTCTGTATAACAGGCTCTAGGTTCACCCACCTCACTGACTCAAATTTGTTCCTGTTTATGACTGAGTAACATTCCATTGTATATTTGTACCACAACTTTTGTATCCATTCATCTGTTGATGGACATCTAGGTTGCTTATGTGTCCCCTCTATTGTAAATAGTACTGCAATGAACATTGGGGTAAATGTGTCTTTTTGAATTATGCTTTTCTCAGAGTATATGCTCAGTAGTGGGATTGCTGGGTCATATGGTAGTTTTATTCCTAATTTTTGAGGGATCACCATACTGTTCTCCATAGGGGCTGTATCAATTTACATTCTCACCAACAGTGCAATAGGAGAAGAGGGTTCCCTCTTCTCCACATGCTCCCCAGCATTTATTGTTTGTAGATTTTTGATGTTGGCCATTCTGACCAGAGATACCTCATTGTAGTTTTGTTTTGCATCTCTCTAATAATAAGGGATGTTGAGCATCGTTTCATGTGTTTATTGGCCATCTATATGCCTTCTTTGGAGAAATGTCAGTTTAGGTCTTCTGCCCATTTTTTGATTGGGTTATTTATTTATTTTTTATATTGAGCTGCATGAGCTGCTTGTATATTTTGGATATTAATCCTTTGTCAGTTGCTGCATTTGAAATTATTTTCTCCCATTCTTAGGATTGTTTTTTCATCTTCTTTATAGTTTTATTTGCTGTGCAAACACTTTTAAGTTTAATTAGGGTTAAGAGTATACTACAAAACTACAATAATCAAGACAGTATGGTACTGACATAAATACAGAAATATAGATAAATGGAACGAGATAGAAAGCCCAAAGATAAACACACACACCCTTTGGCACCTTATGTTTGACAAAGGAGATGAAAATATACAATGGAGAAGAAACAGTCTCTTCAGTAAGTGTTGTTGGGAAAACCGGACAGCTACATGCAAAAGAATGAAATTAGAACATTTCCTAACACCATATACAAAAAATAAACTCAAAATGGATTAAAGACCTAAATGTAAGGCTACAGACTATAAAACTCTTGGAGGAAAGCATAGGCAGACCACTTTTTGACATAAATCACAAGATCCTCTTTGACCCACCTCCTAATGAAAATAAAAACAAAGATAAACTTAGTGTACTTGTAATTATACTGAAATGAAACTAATAGATGATATTCTCTACCTACATATACCTTTTTAAAAACTAATTTTAAAATGATAACATACTTTATTATGTAAATGCATGGGTATGGCTTCACTAAAAGATAGACAAAGTAGTCGGATGCATATGCCTATGCATAGAATTGCTAAAATGGCTAAAATGCAGACAAATACATGTGTGAGATGCAGGTGTTGGAGACACAAACACTATCAGCAGCTCTGCTGTCAGTCACCCCCTTCTCCAAAATGGTAAGTGACTCTTTATAATGTTCTGAAAAAGAAAATACAAATGTGTCTGGATTTTAAAAAAATAGTTGTATTTGGGAAGATTCATATTCCTATTCAACTGTGACAAAAATACAATTTTTAAATATTGATATGTAAAAAGGGGTTAAGTTATGGGCTCAGATAAGTACTTTTTTTTTTTACATATATATCTCCAGCAAGGTGTTTTAAAAGTGCATAAGCTGAGATTTCAGATAATTCTCCTGTACAACATCATTCTTAAAAACAGAGCATCTAGCAAGTAGTGCCAAACAATGAATAAGAGGCTCCCAAATGAGAAACAAACCAACACAAAACAGTCTAGAGGACACCACCACTCTAATTGCATACTAGTTTGAAAATCTGAGTTAAATTTCAAGAAATAGTTTTCTAAGAAAGGTCTAAAATCAACAGTAGGGTTTGCAATAGTGAGACAGTGTTTAGTTGCTCAGTCATGTCTAACTCTTTGCGACCCCATGAATTGTAGCCCTTTAGGCTCCTGTCTGTGGGATTTTATTGGAGTGGGTTGCCATTTCCTTCTCCAATAATAATACATTCTAGTATTTAAAATGCCTGATCTTATGGGCGTTCTGCGGTTCATACATAGAAATGTATTTGTTTGAGTTGTGGACCCAAACTGAGTCTGAGTGGGAGTGTGCTTGGACTTTTCAAGGCCCTTTTCTTCAAATATTAAATGACACTACATGCCATAGTATTTGTTGAACATGTTTTGCAAATCAATAAGTCAAATATGTGTGCTTAGTCACTCAGATGTGTCCAACTCTTTGAGATCCCATGGACTATAGCCTGCCAGGCTTCTCTTTCCATGGGTGTTCTCCAGGTAAGAATTCTGGAATAGATTGCCATGCCCTCCTCCTGGCGATCTTCCCAACCCAGGGATTGAACCCAGGTCTCCCACATTGCAGGTGGATTCTTTATCAGCTGAGCCACCAGGGAGACCCATAAATGCTTGAAATTTTGTTATGGAAATTTTTAAATACTGATGTAAAGATTTGTTAATGGCTTCTGAAAAGCCAATGGAATCTTCTTAATTTGTTTGTTGTCCTGAGGTAGTAAGTTTCAGTAAGCTTAGACCAAGTTAATGATTCACTGGGATTTGAATTTTGGCCTCGAAAAACGATATTGTTTTCTTAGGACTTTGGATTCCTCTGAGTGCCTCATGGCTGGGAAGCAGAGAACAACTAAAAGGCCATTTGTATTTTCTATTTAATCTTAGTAATACCGTGGAATTAAAGAATCATAGTTACTTAGAGAGCCATTTAATTGTTTAGTCATTAAAATAAGGGTGTTTATTGAATACTAAACATGTGCCAGACACTATGTTATTAAAGATAGTGTAGGCAAATCACATGGTCTAACTCATATTCTAACTGGCTGTGTAGGAAAATTATTCTTGCCTTCCTCTACTGGTTAAATGTAGCTGAACTTCCTATCTGTTTTATATAGTCTTATAGTCAGTAATCAAAATTAGGCTTCAAAATCTCATGGACAAATTGCTACTTTCTGAAATAAAATTTTATTACTGGCTTTTCCTCCCTAAAGTTGTGTCAGGGGTATTTGGAACGGTGTTCTATGTGAGACTATGGCAAACAGTGAGTTTCTCCATTTCAGTATCCTGTTGTCAGATTTAGTTCCTGCACCTTCCATGTGACTGTACCAATTATTTGTGATTAATATTTGCAGCTACTACAGTTTATGTCCCATCCTGATAGATCTTGATCTCCTCTGACCGACTGCACTGGCCCACTCGGCTCCAAGGAAGTTGGACCCTGGTTTCTGCTCCGATTCACTTCCACCCACTTTTCTGGATTCTTCTATATCGTCCTGGTGGATGCATTGCAGGCTTGCTGGTCCTTAACTCAATATCTTGACCATATGAGACAGTGCTTTGCGTGTGTGTGCTCAGTCATGTCCAACCCTTTGCAACTCCTTGGACTGTAGCCCTCCAGTCTCCTTTTATTCATGGAATTTTCCAGGCAAGAATACTGGAGTGGATTGCCATTTCCTACTCCAGGAGATCTTCCCCACCCAGGGATAGAACTCACATCTTCTGTATTGGCAAGCAAATTGTTTACCACTGGGCCACTTGGGAAGCCTTCAGATAGTGCTTGCAATCTGGCAAAACCAACCCAAGGGCCTTTGTGTGATTACTTCTACATCTAATGATATGAGATTAAGCTGTGTTCCAAGACCATGTGGGGTATCCCATGAGTCGCCTTCTTCCAAAGCTACAGAGACTAGATCGAGTAATGGTAGAGCTTTCAACTATTACAAGCTCCACTCTGCTCTTAAGGTTCCTCCCACTTACCTGATGCTCCTCCCTATCTTTTGGACAATCTGGAAAGTCAGGACACACATCTACTGGAATGGCTCTTCAACTTTAACTTTTTTCGAGTATTCTCTGGGGCCAGAAAGGGGAGAGTGGGATTTGGCTCCATAGCCTTTTCCTATTGACTCTGCCAAGTCTGATCCTCATTACCCTCAAGAGAAGCCAAATTAATTTTGACATATTTCTCAAGATAAAATAATGCAAAGTTTAGATGTACAGAAAAATCAGATTTTTGACTACCAAAAGCTTACTTTTATCTCCATTTCTTTTCCTTTTTTGTATTTCATCTTAAACAAATACTAGTCTTCCTATTCTACCTCGCCCCATTCAATTAGGTGTTTTGGGTGAACTAAAAATAAAAATCCTCTTCACATGATAAAAAAACACGGATAATTTTCAAACTATATCCCCAGTAGATTATGTATTTAGAATACAGTGGTGGAGAGGGTAGAAATGATCCCTACATTCATGGAGTCCACATTCTATTTGTGGAGAATGGACACAGATAAATAACTATAAATAAATAGAAATGAGTGTAACAAAAAAAGTAAATAGATTGTTAAAGCAGGGAATATTGGAAATTTGAAGATGTTGGGTGGTTCTAATTTTTTGTTTATATTTAAAGAAACTGAGACTTAGAACTTTTAAAATATTAATCAGTTAGTTACTGGCAGAGTCAGGAGTTAAGACAGAACTCCAGAATCCTTTCTGGTCAACCCATTTCACAGGTGACACTTAAAAATAATAATTATAGTGATTCTGAAGTGAGTGCAAGTTGGACTTGTTTGTATAAAATCTTATGCAATTAAATACACTCTGCCCCAATTAAACTAGGCTGCTCACCACCTCCATCATAGCTTAACTATTTCATACCTTTATGTTGGGTTTTTTTTTGTGTTACATTCCTAGATTGTCATCTCCTCTCATTTCTAGGCATTATAATTCTTGTCCAGCTCAGACACATCCTTATTCATGAGTCTAATTCTGAATACCACATCTAGAAATAAGCTCTCAACTCCTGAAATTACCTCATATAGCATTTTTCACATACTGCCTGAATTACTGTTTGGTTTCCCACTGAGTTGAAATCATTTGGTGGTCCAAATACCATATACTGTAAATGTATATGGTGCTTTGCTCACAGTTATCAGTAAATGTTTGGTGAATAAATGCATGAAGTATGTAATAAAAATCCATGATTCTAGATCTAATAGAAATTCCCTGGTACATAAATGGTTCAAGGGCCTCATAATCTAATCTAGTTAATGAAATATTTAGTTTCTGCTTTTGTTTACAACAACACTGAATGCATGGAAGAATAAAGCACAGTGAAGCACAAACACAAATTATGTTTTGTATATGAAGAGGAGCTTCCCTGGTGGCTCAGTGATTAAAAAAAACAAAAAACAAAAAACCAAAACCCTGCAATTCAGGAGATGCAGCAGGAGCTGCGGGTTCATTTCTTTGGTCAGGGAGATCCCTTAGAGAAAGAAATAGCAACCCAATCCAGTATTCTTGCTTGGAAAATCCCATGGACAGAGGAGTCTGGCAGGGTACAACCCCTGGGGTCGCAAAGAGTCGGACACGACTGAGCACATTTATACACTATCATGCACACTACATAGTTTGCTAAGACTAGTGTGTCTGTCCTCCAGCAGTGGTTAGTGAAGGGAACCAAAGACAGAAAGTCTTGAGTTTAAGTCATTTTTGAAGTTTTTGAGTTGAACAGGCTGTGGTGCCTTAGAGAAGTACCTTAGGAGAAGTTTTAGAGATTGCAGAAGTGATAACTCTGTAGAGTTAAATTCATAGACCTGAATGGAGTATTAGCTGTAGGATCTAGGTGATGGGGAGGTGGACCTTTTGAAATTGATGATTAGGAATTGTATATATTCAAAGGATAATTGGGAGCCATTGTTGGCTTCTGGGAAGGAGAACGTGCAGTAACATTTAGGGAATATTCCTACTCCTGTCCTTTGCTCACACTTTTTTCCCAACTGGAAGTTTCTTTTCCTTTCCTCCTACTTCTCTTTAGCCCATTTTCCTTCAAATACTAGTTCCAGCCTCTCCATCTCTGAAGCTTTTCTTTTCTGATTATTTTAGTCAATGTGCATTCTGCTTCTCTCTCTATCATTTTCTTTGTCTCACCTGCATCCCATTGCATTTACTATAAAATTAGCACCCTTCCTAATTCTTTATTCTTAATTGATAATTGACTCTTTAAATATTTTTTTTTGTTTTATTATATGGTCATATTCAGTAACCCAGAGTTTCTTTTGTATAGTGATGGAAAATAAGATCTCTGTAGGAAGGTATTGTATATTATATTCTAGAATAGATCTAAGTACATTGATGCTTAATACATATCTTTAAGCTATACTGGGAAAAATATGACCCAGGTATCAACTCAGAAATAAATAAATGTTAAAGTTTAGAAGAGACCTTGCATCCTCTCCAGAGCTTATGTTGAGATCAAATATGGAATCAGTACAAATGGTTTCTATCGCACTTTTGACCATTGGTGGTGTGTTCTAGATTGAGTGTATGCTAGATTCACCAAAGCTGTTCTGAACGATATTGATCTGTCTCAAAAATAAAACGAAATGAAGCAGCAAGAACAAATATTTCCTCTAGGTGAAATGTTTTCACTGTTGGAAATTTTTGAAGAGTTATTGGCTGCTGGGTGATAACGGACAAATTGGTTTTCTTCTTGCAGAAGGACTTTAGTCATGTGAAAGCCAAGATGGCCTAGCACAATGCATATCTTTATAATTGAAAACAAAATTAATTTCATTGCTCTTGGATGCATATATTTTGCATCCTGTGGATTTCATATATCAGAAATTAGTAGATTTATTTTTCTGGTAGCAATAATTAGTAAAATTCCATGTATAAATAAATTCAGTGTACTGATGATTATGTCAAAAATTGACATCTTTAAAAAATCTGGCATCATTATAATTTCCTTAATATTTAGTTCCTAGAGATGAGAAAGTCTGATTTAAAACTGACATTTTGTTAAGCCCATTTTCTTATATTAACCTTGTAGGCATCATTGCATCACTTACTTATGTAGTCCCTGTCTTTTCAGGTATAAAATAAGTAAGCTGTAAACCTTGTTTGGCAGTTACCACTGCTCTGTGCATGGCAGATGTGCATTTTTACTCAATTATTTTTTAAAAAGCTATGATATGTTCACATATGTGGCATATAAAGTAACTGATAATTATCTCTGAGACCCAATTACCATGTGACTGCTGTATAATATACCAAGTGATCTTTGAAAATACAGAATACCATGTAAATGTGAACTTTGACTTTTTTCAACCACATTTCTCTGAAGTGCAGATCAGACATCTGCAGTGGGTGTCAAAAATCCTTGGTAACCTACCAGTTTAACTTGTATATTATTTTAGAAATGTGTTTGATAGATGAGATTTACAGGTGCACAGAAAGCTACAGAACCCTGAAGGCAAAGATGAGCTACTTGAATTTAATATGAACTAAAATGATAATATAGTACTTTATACTTAAAAGCTAACTTTTTTTTTTTTTTTTTGGCAAGACACTCTCAACTCTTTAGTTGGATTGGCTCTAATCCTTAGAACACATCTGTGAAGATGGCCTCTATGAACCATCTACTGCTTAACAGCTACTGTATAGAGAGAAAAGTAGGTGCCTGATTTCAGAAACAGCTGATGACACAACTCTCTTTTCCACAGTGGGGGGCGGGGCAAGTCAATTGAATCAAATATCTTTACTGTTTCATGCAATACATATTTGTGGTCCTGGAGAGTTTGTTACATAATTTCCTCAAGAGGATACTGTGAGAGTGGTTAAGAATTAGAATCATGAGAAGGTAGTGTAGGTATCTTTGTAACATAATTTCATGGGAAAATAGTAGTGAGTAGTTTTGACATCTTGAAGCAGAATAAGATGAAATACTGAGGATCTTGCCATCTTGGAGGTAGTGTTTCTGGTGACCAGTGGATCATCTATAAGGTCAGTCTTCTTAAGGACTGGAAATAGGTTTTAACTATAAATTTCAAGGTGGAACTGAAATAAAATTTACCTATCATCTACAGGCAATGAGTGTTTTTTTCCCAAATTCCTACATACGTAGTAGCAAAAGTCTGTAACTCATCAGAGGTCAAAGCAAAGAATGATGGGGCACATAGGAAAATAAAGAGTAAATAACCCACCCATATGTATTCAAATCCAACTTACATTTTGTCTTTGGGCCAGAAAAGCAAACATCTGCAGGCCCACTTTCATTCAGGTTGCAGGATTTTAGATTGAGCTTTCTGATAAAGGTCAAAGGGTTTTCCAGATTTATTAAGACTAATTAGAAAATAGCATTTAGTCTGAGTTTAAACTTTACGAGTACTTCAAACACTACATAAAAAGTTGCTGAAATACTGATATGATATTTATAAGTTAAATGATCTGTTTATTGAAGAGGATTTCTCTAGGCATCACTTCAGCAACCTGCTTTTATTTGTGTTTTATTGGAACTTTTATTCTTATTAGCCTTGTTTCTCCTGAATTTAATAACATGAATTAAAATTTTTTTTTCTCTAATACTTGCTATAGGACAGAATCACAGATCAATATGTGGAGTTGAAAACATGGAAAATAATGAACAAAAGGAAAGTAGGAAATTGTGGTTAGGAAGATGAAAAAAATAAGCAAATTTACCAAGAAAAAAGATTTCTTTGGCTTTGTTTGGGGTCTCCAGAGCAAATATTTTCAGGGGATACTGTATATATTACATTGGAGAACAAGATAAAAGTGATTTGAAAATTCTTATTGTGGGGACCTTAATTCATGCATGCTGCAGAATGAAGATATAGGAAAATAGTAGGAAAAAACACTGACAGCAAAATGAAGATATAGGAAAATAGTAGGAAAAAACAATCCTAGAAAAGCATGAGGAAAATCCGGAGGAAACTGAATCCTAAAATATCAACAGGGAGTTGACTGACCCTGTTAGTGATTTTGTGAGACATATATTGGTTATTGCTGGTTAAAATTGTTATAAAACTGAAGGGTTTTTTCCTCTTGCTTTAAATTAAGTAAGATCAATGATCAATTATACCTATTTTTCTATATGTTTCAGTCAGATTCGTTGTTAGGGTAGGATAGGACAAAATTTGACCAGATGAATCACCAATTAAATTTTACATAATGTAGAGGTGCTAAGCAAACTGAAAATGATTTGGACACTTGAGGGGCAAGTGGCGTGCTGAAAGCTTGTGAATGATAATGGCAAAGTCCTACTTGGTGTCTCAGTGTGTTTGGTACATTGGAACAACCCACTCCAGTGTTCTTGCCTGGAGAATCCCAGGGACGAGGGAGCCTGGTGGGCTGCCATCTATGGGGTTGCACAGAGTTTGACATGACTGAAGCAGCTTAGAGCAGAAGCAGCAGCAGCAGAGACATTTAACCATATGTGTGGAGCCTTATATGGGCTCTCCAGCAGGCTCACTGGAAAAGAATCTGCCTGTCAGTGCAGGAGACATAAGAGATGGGGTTTCAATCCCTGGTCAGGGAGATCCCCTGGAAGAGAAAATGGCAACCCACTCCAGGATTCCTGCCTGGAGAATCCCATGGACAGAGGAGCTTGATGGGCTATAGTCCATAGGACTGAACATATGGAGCCTTATAGTCAAAGACTTCCAATTTTTTTTTATAAATTAGTCAATTTTAAAAATATTACATATTTTATGGCCAAATAAAGTTGTCAATAAATAATGTATTTCAAAATAAATTAATTTTTCAGAGGAAAAATAAGGAAGACTATTTACCTTCAGTATCTATAGTGCTTTGAAAATGTACTTCTGTGATTTTCAATATTCTATCAACGTGAGCAGTATTAATACAGTCAGACCCCAAGTTTCAAAGGAGTTGTGTCTTAACATTCACTTGTTAGTCAACAGTGTGGAAGTAAAAAAATACATATATATTTTTATGTAGAAAATGGTGATTAGGTTCCCAGACTGCCTCACAAAGTCTTTCTCATAAACAATGCCACTCATGGGATACATTCAAATATGGGTTTTATTACCACCCATTTATTGCTTTGAGTTATTGATAAAGTTTTAGTGGCAAAACTCACCCTCATATTTGAATCTTCTGATCCTGTTGTTTTCCAGTGCTGTTTACACTGGTGTGCTACCTCTGCATGTTTTTGTTTCTTTTGATCGGGTATCACTGAGTAGTCCATACACTTTCTGGTTTGGATATAGGAAGCATATCTGTGAGTCAGTTTTGTCTTTCTCACTCTTGCAGTACAATCTTGGGCAATTTAATCTCTGACTTGCACTCAGTTTCTCTCTCTACCTGTAAAACGCAGAGAATAATACCTTTATTAAAGGATGTCTGAAAGCATTAGAGAGAAAGTTTGTGAAGTGCCTGTCATTGTTGTTTCTCATTCGCAAAGTTGTGTCCGATTGTGACCCCATGCCAGGTTTCCCTGTTCTTCACTACCTCCAGGAGTTTGCTCAAACTCATGTCCATTGAGTCAGTAATGCCATCCAACTATTTTATTCTATGTTGTCCCCTGCTTCTCTTGCCTTCTGTCTTTCCTAGCATCAGAGGTTTTTTTTCCAATGAGTCGGTTTTTTGCATCAGGTGGCCAAAGTATTGGAGCTTCAGCTTCAGCATCAATACTTCCAATGAATATTCAGGATTGATTTCCTTTAGGATGGATTGATTTGATCTCCTTGCTGTCTAAGGGACTCTCAAGAGTCTTTTCCAGCACTGCAGTTCAAAAGCATCAATTCTTTATTGCTCAACCTTCATTATAGTCCAGCTCTCACATTTGTATGACTACTGGATAAACATAGCTTTGACTAGATGGACCTTTGTTGGCAAAGTGATGTCTCTGGTTTTTTAATATGCTGTTTATGACTTGTCATAGTGCCCAGAATGATACTTAATATATGGTAGCCATTTATTTGTGAGTTGTGCCTACATAGAAATTTAGTTCCAACTAACTTGATAAAAAACTGGAAATCTATTAGATTATATATTTCAATAAAATAGTGAACTATAAAACTGTGTAATGATATAGGGGCAACTGGCCCTCAGGAATAACAACCAAAGATTGAATGCTGACAACATTCTCTCCTGACGTTTTGTTTCTGTTTATCTTGGTATCTTGCCTTCAGTGCCTCCCTGAACACTTTAACTTCTCTGATGACATAGTGGAGGAATGACTGTGTTAGCTCCCAAGACTGAACTAATCATCTGTGGCCCAAGAATGGAGTCATTTTGAGTTAAAGTGAACATTCATATGAGGAGTATTTATGAGGAGAGAGTAGACTGAAGTTTCTAGAAGGTGGTAGACAAGTGCTGGACAAACAACCCTGATTGCTACTCTTCTGAGTTCTTTTCTATCCTTTCCTTTCTTTTTCTTTTCCTTTATCTAAGAATATGCCCCACTGACAATTGAAAGAACACTAATTAGACTTGTTTACTTGTTTCTTATGAGATTGAGCCACAGAGACATGTTGCCCCACATGAACAGAAAATTCTCAATTTCTGAAGACTACTCATATTTCCATGATTATGTTATGATCATTATTCTCCTACAAAGAGTCCTACAATATTATAGCATAAATACCTAACAGAGGAACATACTGTTTAGAAGTGTTTTGCCAGATAACAATAGGTTTGTTGTAAAGAAAAAGATGTAAAGATGTAACTGCCAACATTTGATAGTCTACCATAGTCATAGAGGAGGCCCAAGTGCATCATCCTTGTCTATACTTATCAATGCTACTCTTCTCAGATATCTCTAAAAATACCATCAAAAGTAATATTACCACATTGGTTTTGATCATGGGGAAACTTACATATTTCTCTCCAGTTTTTATGCTGTCTTCTATTGGCTAACATATAGATACATATTTTAATTACATATTGTAATTTTATAGCTGTCTATAGAGAATTCTGATGAGAGTCAACGTGGTGCTGTATGAGAAACATAGGTTTGGAAGTAGACCAGTGATTCTTTTCTTTTTCTTTATTTTTTTTGTGTGTGGAGTTTTTGGAGCTCTGAATTTCCTGTGAAATTCTATGTGACATCAAGAAAGTTACAATATTTTACCTTTTTAACCAAAATTGCTACACATGCAAGTGTTAGTCACTTAGTCTGACTCTTTGAGACCTCATAGACTGTAGCTTGCCAGGCTCCTCTATCCATGGAATTCTCCAGGCAAGAATACTGGAGTGGATTGACATTCCCTACTTCAGGGGATCTTCCCAACCCAGGTATTGAATCCGAGTCTCCTGCTTTGCAGGCAGATTCTTTACCATCTGAGTCACCAGAGAAGCCCTCAATTTCTACATCTGGTAAAAAAGTAAATGGAGTTATAAATAGTGCTTACCTCATAAGATCTTTTGTGAGAAATATAAATAATGCATGCAAAGTATCTTGTACACAGTGTTTAAATATAATTTAGTGATAATAAAGGTTATTATATATGAATTAGTAATGCTTTTTGACTCCTGTTATCTGATTTTATGGAATTTTTAAATAAGATTGAGAGCAATATTCAAGTATCTATGCTATTTGTTAGATAGGGAGAGGGAAAACAATTTTAAATCTAATTTTCATGTCTATTCTTCTGTATAGACTATAATCTCTCTGTGATTAGAGGGTAAATTACTCACCTTTTAGTGTTACATTTATATATTTTCAGATTACTGGGGCCGTTTTGTAAATTTGTGTTGCAGTGCAATGAATGGTAACTAGTGGACTAAAAGCGTTAAAATAAGGCTTAAGAAATGAGAATAGTCGCTTAAAGGATAGTCGCTTCTCAGATTCAATTGACCACCATATTAATTCAGTTCTTAATCTATACTTTGTTCTTTATCATACCCTGTGGTCCATACAAAATAAATACATCCTCAAAAAGTAGTAGTTTGCTTTATAATTTTTTCTGTATTATGAAAAAAAATACCTGAAATTCTTAACACCAAAAACTACAACCCTCTACCTCTTAATCTGGCCAAATTATTTCTTAGATTACTATTTGGTCATACTCATAAGCCATGGTTTGATCCTTACAATAGCCAGTCTTAGGGACATCTATTCATTGTGCCTAACTGTCCCAATTTTACACACTGTCTATTGTGTAAAAAATGAGAAAATTAAGGCAAATATCCATTCTAAATAACATTTTTAGATGAACTAATCATACAATAAGACTGACAAATATATACTTTGACTGGTAATGTAGAATTACCTTATTTGTTCTGCTGCTGCTGCTGCTGCTGCTAAGTCGCTTCAGTCGTGTCTGATTCTGTGCGACTCCACAGTTGGCACCAGGCTCCCCCGTCCCTGGGATTCTCCAGGCAAGAACACTGGAGTGGGTTGCCATTTCCTTCTACTATTTGTTCTAAATATAGTCAGAATGTTTCTTACAGCTAATTGAAGGAGGTTATTCTAAAATTAATCTAAATTTTCTTTTATTTAAATTACTATCATTACATTAATTGTGAAGCACATATGACCTCATGCCTGTAAGATAATTTTAAGATAACTTTATTTTAGCTGTTGTATGTACCTTTCTGGGCTTCCTAGGTGGCGCTACTTGCATTCATAGTTGTAATCAAATTGATAATAATATGGATAGTAAGACACATTTCCCTTCCAAAAACAGGACATGGCCTTAAAAGTATGGGATACCTCATTTAAAACACATCTTACAAAGCCTTACCTCAAAAACAAACTTATGTATGACAGATTTAAAACTTAATGGCTATTAGTCCATTATATAGCTGTGCATACATAGATATTTTCAGCAACTTGATTATTGATTTTTGTAATATGTCATATTTTTATTTTCTTGAATACAAATAAGCATTTTTCTATACTTAAAGAAAGGATATATTTAAAATGTAGGTACTGTCTCATCTTAATTGTATTCTGTGTTCTACCTACTTTATCTGTTTTTCCATTTCAGAACCCAGATTTCATGATGATTTACCAAGCATAAACATAAGATAAAAGAATCCAAACTAAATGTCATGAATACAGTTAAAAACATACATCTATATGTTTTAGGACCTATCTAAAATCAACCTGACATTAAATATGTCTGTCTGTTGTTGTGAAGCCTTTTTCTTCTTGGCTTGCTTTGACCTAAATTTTCAGCCTGATATTCTTATTCAAATGTGTCATGAGGGCAGCCAGATGGCCTGATTTTTCCAGACCAGAAGTAAAAACTGTTTTGCTTTCTCATGGATTATTTGAAATAAGTTGCCCTTGCAGTGAACATAAGTGTCTCAGTCAGCAATAAAATGGGAGGTTTAAAGTCAGAGGTCTGAGTCCTCCTCTCCAAAACTGAGTCATCATAACCTCTGTGACCTTGACTTGTTCTTCTGTCTTGAAAAATGGGAATTATAATATGACCAGAACATTGTATGCCCTAAGGCTTGTGGGAAAGATTAATGTAGAAAGGTATAAGAGTAGCAGCAAGTTATTTTTTGAGGACTGGCTAATAGAGACATTGTAAAATGCCTCACAAAGAATGAGCTTTCCTGTCCCCCTAGGGGGGAGAAAATTGCCCACTATTGGAAAGTTAGAGGATGATATGAAAGGAAAAAGGAAGAAGGATTTTGCTGGTCACAGAGGTACCATTTAGGGCACTGGAGCATCATGTATTAAGTGGACCTTCGTGGCTAAAAAGAGCTAATTCACCTACCAAACTGAGGAAATTTACATTCTTCCCATCCAAAGGATGAGACTCTGCATAGCTAGTTATTCATCTTTTGGGAAATAACTTGGTAAGATATGAGCAATGGAGTAAATCAGCAAAATGAAATGTATTCCCAAATGCCAAAAGCCACATGCTCCTGGGAAATATACTAAAATATTATTGTTAATTGTATATCTGCAAAAATTCTTGTAAATGCACTCATGTTAATCACTACTGCAAAAGTGCTCTATTTCCTTATGTTTTATAACGTTCCATTTCTTGGAAAAATACAAGATAATTTTAAAAGCAATCAAAAGAGCCAGATTAGTTCATTTTAATTAAATCTTACAGAAAACTGCCTTGTTATAGCTGTGAACTCTAGTTAGTGACTTTCTCAAGGTGAGATAAGATATATTCAGACCTTCATATTACTATAAAGTACTTTGTACTCTACAGGTAGAAACAAATAAATCCCACCATTATTAAGACTGTATGAAGGAAGCTGAACAGTAGTGGTTTATGTTTTCATAATAACTTTCTGGTGTTGAACTCAGAACTTCTATCATAGTTTCATGGAGTTTTCTTGGTGTATGCACGTAACGAAAGGTCTGTTTTTCCTCTCTAATGCATCAATTTTAGGCAGAAGCTTGTGTTTGTGTTTTTGGTGTTTAGCTACTACTTGACTCTAACCCAGTCTCCAAGGATTTCTGCCATTTCTGCCAAGAGATAAAAGGATTTATCTTTTTCATGCAAAAGACTTTTCTATAAGAGCTATGACTGATATCTGGCAGAGCAATCAATTATAAAGAAACCAGAATAGACTGCTAATGTGTGTATTTGGGAGTGAGTAATAGAAATCTAATAGAAAGCAAGAGAGTTCCAGAAAAACATCTATTCCTGCTTTATTGATTATGCCAAAGCCTTTGACTGTGTGGATCATAAGAAACTGGAAAATTCTGAAAGAGAAGGGAATACCAGACCTGCCTTTTGAGAAATCTTTATGCAGGTCAGGAAGCAACAGTTAGAACTGGGCATGGAACAACAGACTGGTTCCAAATAGGAAAAGGAGTATTTAGTTCAGTTCAGTTCAGTCACTCAGTCATGTCCGACTCTTTGCGACCCCATGAATCGCAGCACGCCAGGCCTCCCTGTCCATCACCAACTCCCGGAGTTCACTCAGACTCACGTCCATTGAGTCAGTGATGCCATCCAGCCATCTCATCCTCTGTGGTCCCCTTCTCCTCCTGCCCCCAATCCCTCCCAGCATCAGAGTCTTTTCCAATGAGTCAACTCTTCTCATGAGGTGGCCAAAGTACTGGGGTTTCAGCTTCAGCATCATTCCTTCCAAAGAAATCGCAGGGCTGATCTCCTTCAGAATGGACTGGTTGGATCTCCTTGCAGTGCAAGGGACTCTCAAGAGTCTTCTCCAACACCACAGTTCAAAAGCATCAATTCTTCGGCGCTCAGCCTTCTTCACAGTCCAACTCTCACATCCATACATGACTACTGGAAAAACCATAGCCTTGACTAGACGGACCTTTGTTGGCAAAGCAATGTCTCTGCTTTTGAATATGCTATCTAGGTTGGTCATAACTTTCCTTCCAAGGAGTAAGTGTCTTTTAATTTCATGGCTGCAATCACCATCTGCAGAGATTTTGGAGCCCCCAAAAATAAAGTCTGACACTGTTTCCACTGTTTCTCCATCTATTTCCCATGAAGTGGTGGGACCTGATGCCATGATCTTCGTTTTCTGAATGTTGAGCTTTAAGCCAACTTTTTCACTCTCGTCTTTCACTTTCATCAAGAGGCTTTTGAGTTCCTCTTCATTTTCTGCCATAAGGGTGGTGTCATCTGCATATCTGAGGTTATTGATATTTCTCCCGGCAATCTTGATTCCAGCTTGTGCTTCTTCCAGTTCAGCGTTTCTCATGATGTACTCTGCATATAAGTTAAATAAGCAGGGTGACAATATACAGCCTTGACGTACTCCTTTTCCTATTTGGAACCAGTCTGTTGTTCCATGTTCAGTTTGAACTGTTGCTTCTTGACCTGCATACAGATTTGTCAAGAGGCAGGTCAGGTGGTCTGGTATTCCCATCTCTTTCAGAATTTTCCACAGTTTCTTGTGATCCACACAGTCAAGGGCTTTGGCATAGTCAATAAAGCAGAAATAGATGTCAAGGCTGTATATTGTCACCCTGCTTATTTAACTTATAGACAGAGTACATCATGAGAAATGCTGGGCTGGAGGAAGCACAAGCTGGAATCAAGATTGCTGGGAGAAATATCAATAACCTCAGATTTGCAGATGACACCACCCTTATGGCAGAAAATGAAGAGGAACTAAAGAGCTTCTTGATGAAAATGAAAGAGGAGAGTGAAAAAGTTGGCTTAAAGCTCAACATTCAGAAAACAAAGATCATGGCATCCAGTCCCATCACTTCATGGTTAAATGATGGAGAAACAGTGAAAACAGTGGCAGACTTGATTTTTTGGGGCTCCAAAATCACTGCAGATGGTGATTGCAGCCATGAAATAAAAAGACACTTGCTCCTTTGAAGAAAAGTTATCACTAACCTAGACAGCATATTGAAAAGCAGAGACATTGCTTTGTCAACAAAGGTCCGTTTAGTCAAGGCTATGGTTTTTTCAGTGGTCATGTATGGATGTGAGAGTTGGACTATAAAGAAAGCTGATTGCTGAGGAATTGATGCTTTTGGACTGTGGTGTTGGAGAAGACTCTTGAGAGTCCTTTGGACTGCAAGGAGATCCAACCAGTCCATCCTAAAGGAGATCAGTCCTTAGTGTTCATTGGAAGGACTGATGTTGAAGCTAAAACTCAAATACTTTGGCCACCTGATGCGAAGAACTGACTCATTTGAAAAGACCCTAATGCTAGGAAAGACTGGGGGCAGGAGGAGAAGGGGACGACAGAGGATGAGATGGTTGGATGGCATCACTGACTCAATGGACATGATTTTGCGTAAACTCTGGGAGTTGGTGATAGACAGGGAGGCCTGGCATGCTGCAGTCCATGGGGTCACAAAGAATCGAACATGACTGAGCGACTGAACTGAACTGAATAGAAATCTTAAAATCTAGACCTCCTCAAAGGTGCCAGAAAATCCCATTAACGTTTATCTAAAGTTTTTCTAAAGTATAAAGTGAGACAAAGATATCCATGTTTTAATCTGAGTCTATGATTATGTTACCTTATATGGCAAAAGGAACTTTGTAGATATAATTATTATTTTTTATTGAAGTATAGTAGATAGAGATTGAGATGGTTAGATAGCAACACTGACTCAATGGACATTAATTTGAGCAAACTGCAGGAGATAGTAAAGGACGGGGAAGCCTGGCATGCTGTTCATGGGGTCACAAAGAGTTGTAGTCAACTTAGTGACTGAACAACAACAAAACATATACAATGTATGTTAAATACTGCTATACTGCAAAGTGATTCAGTTACACATATCTATCTATATATATACACGTTTTTTAATAATATTTTCCATTATGGTTTATATAGAGTATTGAATATAGTTCTTCCTGCTATACAGTTGGACCTTGTTGTTTATTCTATATATAAAAGTTTACATGTAGGTGTAATTAATTTGCATGCATAGAGGTGGGAAGATTATGCTGGATTGTCTGGGTGGACTGATGTTGGAGCTGAAACTCTAATATTTTGGCCACTTGATGCGAAGAGCTGACTCGTTTGAAAAGACCCTGATGATGGGAAAGATGAGGGCAGGAGGAGAAGGGGATGACAGAGGATGAGATGGTTAGATGGCATCACCAACTTGATGGATGTGGGTTTGGGTGGACTCCGGGAGCTGGTGATGGACAGGGAGGCCTGGCGTGCTGCGGTTCATGAGGTCACAAAGAGTCGGACATGGCTGAATGACTGAACTGAATTGACTGATCTGGGTGGACCCAGTGTAATTACAAGTGCCCTGATAAAAGGGAGGCAGGAGAATAAGGGTCAGAGGAGATGTGGGGAAGTAAACTGAAGGCAGACTGATGCAACCTTGAGCCAGTGACGAGGGCAGCCTCTCAAAGCTGGAGAGGGCAAAGAAGCAATTCGCCTAGATCCCCCAGAAATAGAGCAGCCCAGCCGACCCCTTAAAACTTAGGCTAGTGAATCTGATTTTGGACTTCTGACTTCAGAACTGTCAGATAATAAATTTATGGCATTTAAAAATCCCTAAAATTTGTGAAACTTTGTTAGCAAGAAACTAATAGTTGTGGGGTTTTTTTTTCGTTGTTGTTGTTTTTACTTTTTAACTTTAAAATATATAATTGAGGTTTCAATTAGAATACAGGGATTCATACAGGACCCAGAGCCATACTCTTGGTTCTTTTCAAATAACAGAGATAGCATATACCTAAGTGATATAAGCCTATTGCACTGGAGTAACTAAAGCCGAAGGAGATATATGATCTGTTCAAGGTACACAGCTAGTTACAATAAATGTAACTTATTGCACACAGCTAGTGCAAATAAGACTAACTTTGGGGTTAAGTAAAACAGACTACAGGTATGTAATTTCTGTTAAACTGCCTCTGTTTCATAATATGAAAATATTTGCCTACAAAAGGCCATTGCTTAAAAAATGTTTTTATATGTTATGATAAGGAATAGGGGTAGAAGTGGATGTGAGGGTAAGGGGATAGAGGTGAGGAGGGGATCACTTCAGAACAAGAATTTCTACATGTCCTGCTGAATTCAAGACAAGGCAAACAGTCATGAACTGATAAACCATGACCCCTGCCCTCTTGGTACCTGTTAGGAAGGCAGACATAAACACATATAATTATAGTTAATAAATAACTTGCAAGAGCAAGATTCTGCAGAGATGTCTTCAATCACAACATCTGAGCAATGTTTCTAATAAGCTATATGGTCTTTGAATAAGATGATGACCAAAAAGAATTTAGTTTCACCAAGAGACCATCATAATTTTGAGCTGTCGTTCTTGCTCTATAGAGATTTATATGCTTTCTCAATGTCTTTAGAAACATATTTGTGTATATTTTAGAAGCCCAGGTTTGTAGATGACTTGTTACTGCAATACCATCAGTTTCTATGGAGACACTAACTATTGTGCAGTTAAGGGGGAATAAAAAAGACTCTTCTGCTTCCCTGTGGCTTTAAAACTGTTTGTACTTGTTTTCCTATTGCACACATGCAGAAATAAAATTAAAATGATTTTCTTTTCAAACAATATTATTTGAATGCCAATGGGATTCGCATTTATTTCACAAAGATTATAAACATTTACAGATTAAATACAGTCCAATAAAAAATGAGATCATCCCTGACCATCCTATTCAAATGGCAAAGATAGCGTTTCCTCTGTCGCTTAATAAATCTAGAATTTTTTTTACATTATATTACTTAAGTTCCTTTTTTAATAACTCATCCATTAAACACTACCAATAACTTTACCTTTAGTCTCTTGCACAGCTGTGGTGTGTAGATAACTTCCATTTATATTAACCGAAGTTACATTTGCATGCTAGTAGCAAAGTACCCTTTATACAACCCAATTAGTATAAAACTATATGAAAGAATAAATAAGTCTTTTCTACTTAAAAAGAGGCATGATGGTTCTGTTTAATAAAAAAATATATCACACTGGATTTCTTCCTGGATTATGATGGATCCAATCTGTTTTTCTTTGTGTTTTTTTTTTTTTTTTTTTTTTTTTTGCATCATTCATTTAAAATAAGTTTTAAAATCGTATTTGGTAAATAGCAGATAGGATTCTCTGCTCTGAACTCTTTTTGCATTGGCTCTGTGTGGACCCTTTGATGAATTTTCATTACTCCTTAAAATAGGATTCTCTGCCTCCTTTTATTTTAAGTTCTATGAAATGATGAATTACATACATATCAGTAAATATTATAGTTGGTGAAGGCATAAAACCATTCCCAAAATGATTGTAAGAAAAAAATTACTCTTGAATTCATACATTCAAATATATTTTAATATCAAAGTTAAATGTTAACAGTGAATCCATGGAGATAGTGTCATACTTCTTGGTCTGAGTACTTTTAAGTAGCACAAGGTCTTTCAACATAATTAGCACAGAATATTGAACCCTGCCAGAAGTATGGGGTTCGCCATTAAATTTAGAGGGTTCTTTATCTCTCTGAGTCTAATCATGTGTGCAGAAGACTAATTGTTAATAGCACAGTCTTTATTGCTTCATAGCTTTCTTTTATTTTAAATGGAATGGTCTGCTTTGTGAGAAATAATTAGGTTTTATAGGCCTACCTGCATAGAGCCTTTTGTTGAATGTCTTACTGTTTTGCCAATTCAGATCCTGAGAGCAATTAGAGGCTTTGGCGGAGCTGTTCCTTAAATCACACACATATTGTGTTATTGCCTGCTTTTTTATTTTTTACCTGCAGTAACAGATGCAGAAGCTTCAGTTACTCGTGAGTACACCAAGTAGTTGTTGGCCAGTGCAAAAGCTTGGATTGGGGGGCATAAGCTAGAAACAGGAACATGTCATGGGGTCTGGCACGTGGCAATGTGTCCTGGGTATGACGTTGTCTCCACAATGCTAATGTTCTCAGTCATAGAAGAACAAAGTCTTCAACCATTCTCTAAAATGACAAGGTGGTTTCACTGTTTAAAATGATGGTCAGAGCTGGTCAGACTGTAGTCTTTGGGGATGTATGGATTTATTCAAACAAAATAATTTATTTGCTCCCATAGTCAGTTGGGGATTACGCATTGTTTAGTGAGGTAAATAATGGGGACACTTTTCAAAAGTGCTCGTAACAGTTGTCACAGTCAACATTTCATCTGTGAAATTTCAATTTGTATGATGAGTCAGAAACTCCCCTGTGAGATCTAATAGAAGCATTGGCAAAAATGGTGCAAAATTCAATAGTAGTTTGGAGGAGTTTATCATGCTATGGTGGAAAATTTTGCAGAAAAATTTTGGCCACTTGGCCTACTGAGTTTCTCCGTGACACAGAAGGATTCAATGAGATTACTGTTAATAATTTAATGATGATGAAAATCGCTGTTGTTTCTAAATTAAAATGCCTGTGTAAACTGCAGGTTATTGCACTTAGAGTTGTTAAATTAGTGATGAAGAGTTGGTATTTACTTTCCAAAACTCTTTCATCAAATGACAGAAAATTTTATGTGTGTACTGTTGCATTTGCCTTGGACTTAACAGTGCATTTTCTTTTCTGTGTTTTCAGTATGTTAGCCAGCTACCATTTGCTCAGGCAACTCTACTTCGGCTACCATATAATCAATAACAGTCAGAGTACTTTCAATCTTGACAATTTTCTTTAGTGGAAAATTACTTTACATAGGCTTTTTACCATCCCAGTTGACAAACCAGCTTCACTCAAATCTCCAGTGTCAGGCATTATCAACCCCAAAAAGGCACTGACAGCTTTAGACATATGCAAGTACAAATCAATATTATTTTTCAACTAATATCCTTTGGAAACATTTTTCTTTTAATGAAATAATAGAAACTAGATAAATTTGTGACCTAAATCTAGTGACAAACCCGGAGCTAACTTTGAAAAATGTCATATGAAGTTGCAGGATCCACAATTTTAACATATGAAGTTGCGGGATCCACAATTTCAACAGTGAAATATACCGGTCGGGGGTGGACCTGTCATTTTTGATGTAAAGAAATAGGTCGTTGTGAAAGTGTTTTAATAGCAACCAGTGATACCAATAACTTTCTTTCTTTGTTTCCTTCCTTCCTTTCTTCCTTTTCCCTCTCACCCTTCTTTCCACCTACCCACTGTCCCTCCCTTTCTTCCTTCCTTCTCTCCTTCTTTTTTCTCCACACTATGTAAAGAAAAGCATGGAAAAATACCTTCATATTACCTGGCAGATTTCATTTTATGTAATGGATTTTAGACAGGTATATATACATATTATTGCTTTGAAGCATACCTGAGATCTTTGAATTCCTAAGAGGGGTTTCAGTCAGTTCAGTTCAGTCGGTCAGCCGTGTCCAACTCTTTGCGACCCCATGAATCGCAGCACGCCAGGCCTCCCTGTCCATCACAAACTCCCGAAGTTCACTCAAACTCACGTCCGTCGAGTCGGTGATGCCATCCAGCCATCTCATCCTCTGTCGTCCCCTTCTCCTCCTGCCCCCAATCCCTCCCAGCATCAGAGTCTTTTACAGTGAGTCAGCTCTTCGCATGAGGTGGCCAAAGTACTGGAGTTTCAGCTTCAGCATCATTCCTTCCAAGGAACACCCAGGGCTGATCTCCTTCAGAATGGACTGGTTGGATCTCCTTGCAGTCCAAGGGACTCTCAAGAGTCTTCTCCAACACCACAGTTCAAAAGCATCAATTCTTCGGCGCTCAGCCTTCTTCACAGTCCAACTCTCACATCCATACATGACCACTGGAAAAACCATAGCCTTGACTAAACAGACCTTTGTTGGCAAAGTAATGTCTCTGCTTTTGAATATGCTATCTAGGTTGGTCATAACTTTTCTTCCAAGGAGTAAGCGTCTTTTAATTTCATGGCTGCAGTCACCATCTGCAGTGATTTTGGAGCCCCCAAAAATAAAGTCTGACACTGTTTCCACTGTTTCTCCATCTATTTCCTATGAAGTGATGGGACCGGATGCCATGATCTTTGTTTTCTGAAGAGGGGTTTAAAGTTGTATAAATAATCACCTAATTAAAATATTGAGGGAGTGTTTCTTTTTATGGAAAAGATATGAAGAAAATAGAAAATCTAAGAATAACTTTAGTGGGTACAAAGTTTTATTTGAAACAGTCTGACATTTTTTATTATAAATGCAAATGGAATAATTATTCTATTATCAAACAGAAAATCTAACCTATCTGTCCTTTTTTTTCCTCTTTGGACATTTTGACCACCCAAGAAAACCTTGTTTGTATTTATGAAAATTAGTTGTTGTAATGCTGCTTTGTGGTCTTCAGAAATCAAGCATAATTAAGAAAAAAATATTCTAAAAAGGTTGAGATTATTTGGGTACAGTAAGGTTGGGGAGAATTATGTGTTATGATAACTTATAATAATTAAATATACTTGTAAATACTCAAACAATGTTAGTGTTAAGTAGAACTTGAAAGTTCCTTTTAGTTCTACTTTTAGAGATAAACATTGTTTATGATTTGCTGAAGACCTTTCCATACTTGTTATGCATATGTACATATATTTTATATACTTAAATGTTGACATACTATATTTTCTGTTCCATCATTTACACCCTGCAATTAATATAGTGATGATTTGTTCATACATGTAGATCTACTAATTTTAGAAAAAGATATTCTGCAATTTATTTTAAAAATTCCATATGATTAAGATTTGGACTGTTCACATTTTTTCCATTATAAATAATATTTCTCCCAGAGGGATGGTACAGGGAGGGAGGATGGAGGAGGATTCAGGATGGGGAACACTTGTATGCCTGTGGCAGATTCATATTGATATATGGCAAAACCAATACAATATTGTAAAGTTAAAAAAAAATAATACTTCTCTACTATACTACTATGTTACTATTCTACTATAATAAATGTACTCATATCTTTGAATACATATTCAATTACTTTCTAACTATGCACCAGTTCAGTTCAGTTCAGTTGCTCAGTCGTGTCCGACTCTTTGCGACCCCATGATCCGCAGCATGCCAGGCCTCCCTGTCCATCACCAACCCCCGGAGTCCACCCAAACCCATGTCCATTGAGTCGGTGATGCCATCCAACCATCTCATCCTCTGTCATCCCCTTCTCCTCCTGCCCTCAATCTTTCCCAGTGTCAGGGTCTTTTCCAATGAGTCAGCTCTTCACATCAGGTGGCCAAAGTATTGGAGTTTCAGCTTCAACATCAGTTCTTCCAATGAACACCCAGGATTAATCTCCTTTAGGATGGACTGGTTGGATCTCCTTGCTGTCCAAGGTACTCTCAAGAGTCTTCTCTAATCAGGTCAGATCAGTCGCTCAGTCCTGTCCGACTCTTTGTGACTCCATGAATCACAGCACGCCAGGCCTCCCTGTCCATCACCAACTCCTGGAGTTCACTCAGACTCACGTCCATCGAGTCAGTGATGCCATCCAGCCATCTCATCCTCTGTTGTCCCCTTCTCCTCCTGCCCCCAATCCCTCCCAGCATCAGAGTCTTTTCCAATGAGTCAACTCTTTGCATGAGGTGGCCAAAGTACTGGAGTTTCAGCTTTAGCATCATTCCTTCCAAAGAAATCCCAGGGCTTCTCTAATACCAAAGTTCAAAAATATCAATTCTTCAGTGCTCAGCTGTCTTTATAGTCCGACTCTCATATCCATACATGACTACTGGAAAAACCATAGCCTTGACTAGATGGACCTTTGTTAATAAAGTAATGTCTCTGATTTTTAATATGCTGTCTAGACATGCATGCATGCTAATTCGCTTCAGTCGTGTCCGACTCTTTGCAACTCTATGGACTATAGCCTGCCTGGCTCCTCTGTCCTTTGGATTCACCAGTCAGGAATACTGGAGTGGGTTGCCATGTTCTCCTCATCTCCTATGTGTAGGTTCCTGAGGCTCAAATGTTTTCAGGCCGTTTACACCCCCACCATCAATTTAGGAAAATTAGGGTTTTCACAACCTTCATTTATTGTCCCTAAGTTTTTTTTGGCCTGAGTTGCTATGTTAGGTTAAAATATATTTAATTGGCTTTTAAATTTACTGCTCTTTTCAGATTTCAAGTTTAACAGGTATTGCCAAACCTATTGATATGAGTATCTGCCTATAGATACAGTGTTTATAGATGATATAGACATAGGTGGAGATATAGACATAGTTATATACTTTTAGATGTAACTATAAACACATAGCTATATGGCTATAAAGACATAGATATAGCACGTAGACATAGACAAAGGCCCACATACCCATGCACAAACTTTGATTTCTCCCTATATGCCTTGATTCATCATGGGAAGCTGAGTGCATATTCTGCTATCCCTATTAAATCATGAGTGATTTGATTGCTCTTGTCAGAAATCATATCTCCCTCCTTAAATATCCGTGGTGTCTTGGACTCCTATGGAACACTTAGACTTATCCTATCTTCTTAATTTGATGTAGGCATTTCTTAGCTTCAGTATTAGTAGGTATGCTCTCTGGTTGCAGGAACTACATCTTATCCATCTTTCATCCTCTATGGATAGCTTCCGTTCAGTTCAGTTCAGTCGCTCAGTCATGTCCGACTCTGCAACCCCATGGGCTGCAGCACACCAGGCCTCCCTGTCCATCACCAACTCTCAGAGTTTACTCAACCTCATGTCCATTGAGTCAGTGATGCCATCGAGCCATCTCATCATAATCAAATAGCTTATGATTTGGCAATATTTATTAATTTAGGGAAGGTAATGTCAGTTTTGTCTGCTTATGAATTCCAATTGTTTTCTGCCACAAAAGGTGTGATTTTTGATAAATACGGTGTTTTGGAAAAAAACAGGATGTGGAGTCAGAGAATTCATCACTTTCTTGCTGTGTGATTTTGAGGCTGTTCCACTTCTTCTGTGAATGTTAGCTTAATTCATCTATGAAATGAAGGTAATAACAATATTCTTCCCAAATAAATAATAAATGAAGAATAAATAATATTTTGACAAGTGCTTTGCTCATTTTTATATAATCATAAATATTAGAGTTAAGATGTAAATTTTTATGTCAGTAGGAAGTAAACAAGGAGACTGTGTCCCCTTCTCCCCATGTGTTCCCAGTGATGTGAATCTTAAGTACATAAATAGATAAGATTCCAGTTGTAAATGTTAAGACCATATGCATCCATCAGAGATTGTTTAGTAAAAGCTGAAAGAAAAATCAACTCACAAATAGGGTTATAGTCTCTTTCCTATATGATAGAATAGTTAAATTAATGGCTAAATCTAATTAAGAAACTGAAAAATTACAGCACTGCCTGCTGCCAATACTAAACCCAATGGACTGTGAGATAGGAACATGGCAACACTTGAAATTACCTCACCATTGTTGAATATTAAGGCAATTTTGCTACCTATCCTTAGAAATAAAACAGCCTTTGCAATTACACTTTGTAATTTGTTATTGGTTCCAAAATTAACGACTTTTACCATAATAAATGGATTATCACAGATGACAGAGTACAGTTTTAATTAACAGTGACAGGCAAAATCTCTTATAGTCAGATTAAATTTATATTAGCAATTATATAAGAAATTATATTTTGATCATGACAATTTTATACTGAGGTTAAGAGTATTAATCATATGTAGCCTTACCCCTAACTTTTTGTAGGAAATCGGCAAATTATTAAAGAATTGTAAAATAAGAAACTGTTAAATATGTACTTCTGGATAAATACACTTTCATAATGACTCAGAACCTCAGGTTTGAATTTAGAATTCTCTAACTTTTGGATTTCTGCCTCAGACCTTTACTGAAGAGGCCTCCCATTTGTTGCCCGAGGCATCACTTTCCCACCCTCCGCTCAGTGTTGCACCACAAGAAATCTTGTGCTGTAATTCTAATGAATTCTTGATGCAACTTCCCAGGCTCCAAAGCTCTGTCTTGGCCAACCTTCTGGTCTGGGGATACACATATTCTATCTTCAGGAGGATGGATCAGGAAAGAATCTTACAAGGTCCGAGGTCAAGCTTAGTATTAGGGCAGGAAATGTCAGAGTTTTATCTATTCTGGAAAAAGGTCTAGAAAAGTATCATAAACTGCAAGTGGGCAAATCCATTTGGTCCTGCAGATTCGTTGTCACTTAAGGAGTATAGAATCGTAGGGAGTCATAGATGCTGCTAAGTCACTTCAGTCGTGTCCGACTCTGTGCGACCCCATAGATGGCAGCCCACCAGGCTCCCCTGTCCCTGGAATTTTCTAGGCAAGAATACTGGAGTGGGTTGCCATTTCCTTCTCCAATGCATGAAAGTGAAAAGTGAAAGGGAAGAAGCTCAGTCGTGTCCGACTCTTTGCGACCCCATAGACTGCAGCCTACCAGGCTCCTCTGTCCATGGGATTTTCCACGCAAGAGTGGGGTGCCATTGCCTTCTCCAAGGGAGTCATAGATAGGCCTTGTAAAGGAGAGGGCCCAGGGGCCCACCTCACCTGGGTCAGGGGGTGGTAATGATGATATTTGACACTCTTGAATATATCCCATAGATACCAATGGATAATGCCACAAATATCTCAGTGATAATGATGAGTCTAATATACTAATTTTAAATTGTATACACTTTATATAATTAAAAAAGAAGATGTGTGTGCGTGCTCAGTTGTGCCCGACTCTTGCAACCCCATGGACTGTAGCCTGCCAGGCTCCTCTGTCCATGGAATTTTCCAGGCAAGTATACTGGAGTGTGTTGCTGTTTCTTCCTCTAAGGGAAATTCCTGACCCAGGGATCAAACCCATGTCTCCTGTGTCTATTGCATTGGCAGGCAGATGATTTACTACTGAGCCACCCTTTATATTTAAACCAGTGCATTATGTGGTATATTAATTTTGCTTTAGAAACAAGGATTTTCTATAATATGGTGGGGTGTGTTGAGTTGTGGCATTTCTTTTTTGTTTGTTTGTTTAAATTATCTTTAACTTTCTTTTTTTTATTTTTAATTTAATTTAATTTTTTAACTTTACAATATTGTATTGGTTTTGCCATATATCAAAATGAATCCGCCACAGGTATACACGTGTTCCCCATCCTGAACCCTCCTCCCTCCTCCCTCCCCATACCATCCCTCTTGGTCATCCCAGTGCACCAGCCAAAAGCATCCAGTATCTTGCATTGAACCTGGACTGGCGACTCGTTTCATATATGATATTATACATTTTCAATGCTATTCTGCTAAATCATCCCACCCTCTCCCTCTCCCACAGAGTCCAAAAGACTGTTCTATACATCAGTATCTCTTTTGCTGTCTTGTATACAGGGTTATTGTGGCATTTCTTTTAACACATTTATAGCAGATTCACAGAGTGTACCAAATAATTCATGTGACCATAGCTACAGCTTTGCATATATGTGCCTGTCAGGAAAGTCTTGGTATTTCTCTAACAGAACTAATAACCAATCCTGTACACAGTATACAAGTATGTATATAGAAGAACATAAACTATTCGAAGCATATGTATCAAATTGTTAACATTGGTTTACTTGGAGATGGAATCAATATTTTATTTTTTTATTATTTTTTTTTAATTTTATTTTATTTTTAGACTTTACATAACTGTATTAGTTTTGCCAAATATCAAAATGAATCCGCCACAGGTATACATGTGTTCCCCATCCTGAACCCTCCTCCCTCCTCCCTCCCCATTCCATCCCTCTGGGTGGTCCCAGTGCACCAGCCCCAAGCATCCAGTATCATCGAACCTGGACTGGCAACTCATTTCATGGAATCAATATTTTAAAAAGCTTTTGTCCTTTCAATACTTTTGTAGTATATTTAAAACATAAGACCATTTATAGACTTTAAAGGTATAAATATCTACTACAGTTCTTATATGTTGAAATTTAAGTATTCATCCACCCATTACTTTTGCTTCTATACCATGCCAAACTGGTGATGGACTTATCTTTAATTAAATTTGGCATTCAGTAGACACAACTGATCCATGGATTTTCAAATATTTAATGAATGAATATAGATTTAACATGTTATTATAAGAAAATTTAAATGAACATAACAAAAGATAACAATAGAAAATATTCACCTTACATCAAATAGAAAAGGACCAGTACGTACCTTGTTGACTTCTTTGGAATCCTATAGACTCAGGAATCTCATTATTGTCATGTTTAACATTTTGTTTAATACATTATTACAATATTCCTATTCATATTAATCAAGTCAAAACAAAACAAAACCCTCTGCACTGATTTCCCAGGATTCATTCTTTTCTTTCTTGTTTGACTGTCTTAACACAGTCTAACTTTTCAGTATTTAAGTACCAAAACCTAGTTTTAAATGCAGTGTTTCTGAATTACTTCCAGTTGTTATGTACAAAAAGTGAGTCATGTTGCTTAAAGACAATTTAATTTTCTAAAACTTGGTATATGCAGAATATTACGTCTATATCTGCAGGGATCACTGCACGCCTCACGGTGCACGAGTGCAGTGTGTCAGATGGCAGGGCGTTTGTTAAATTAATGAAAACTTAATAATTAAATTTTAATTGTAACTGTAAATTTTTTACTAACTGAGATTCTTTTCACAATGAAATCCTTTATACCTGAGAGACTTTGGAAGTAATACATAGTTTTAGAAGCATCTAATTCAGGCTTTGCAAACTCAAAAGCATATATAACTGTTGCTCTACATCTGAAAGTAACACAACATTGTAAATCCAATTATACTCCAACTGAAACTTTAAAAAATAAAATAAAAGTAAATAAATTAAAAAAAAAAACAATTAAATACTATGAGAGAATAGATCAGTACTATAAGAGAATAGTAGAGAAGGAAATGGCTACACACTCCAGTATTCTTGCCTGGAGAATCCCATGGACTGAGGAGCCTGGTGAGCTACAGTCCATGGGGTCACAAAGAGTCAGACACGACTGAAGTGACTTAGCACAGCATGTAAGAGAATAGATATTATCAGTCTAAAGAAGATAGGGACTCATGGTTCCTGAGGTGAGCTGGGAGTCCACACACCTCCTAAAGGCATCTGTTAGAACTCTTGTGAATAAAATACTGTGCCAGTGAAACTAAACACTGCTATGGGCTATAAGTTTGAAACTTCAGAACTCAGACTCTCACTTTTTATACATATTTAATATTCAGTGTTTACCTATGCAGATTAGAAGGTCCATAGACTGCCTAATTCTAAATTGAGAAAACAGAAAAAACATACAATCAAGTGATGCTAACATTTGTAGGAGAAATGATAATATTGATTTTATGGTGAGTATCTGGTATTGTTAAGCTCATTTGGGCCGTCTGTTTAGATTTAAATGATTCAGGATACTATTTCACAGATATCCCAATTTAAATGTTTTCTGGCTTAAAACAGTAGGGTTATTCATTTGTTTCTGGTGGTAGGAAAGAAAAATTACTGTGTAACTTGCTTTCCAAGTCAGGGACATAAAGGACAATCTCTCAAGTCAACACACAGAGCATAGGGCTTCCCTGGTGTCTCAGTGGTAAAGAATCCACCTGCCAGTGCAGGAGACCTGGGTTCAATCTTTGATCCAGGAAGATCTCACTTGTCATGGAACAACTTAGCACACCAAGAGAAGCCACCACAATGAGAAGCCTGCACATGACAACTTGAGAATATCCCCTGCTCTCCACAACTAGAGAAAACCCTGCTCAGCAACACTCAACACAGCCAAAAATAAATATATAAATAAAATTATTTTTAAAAATGGGGCATAAAGAAAAGAAGTTCCCCCAATGAAACAAGACAGTGAAAGCTACAACTTACTGCATGTCTCTTTGCTGACATACAAAGGCAGGCTCTTGAGAAACCTGTATGCAGGTCAGGAAGCAACAGTTAGAACCGGACATGAAACAACAGACTGGTTCCACATAGGAAAAGGAGTATGTCAAGGCTGTATATTGTCACCCTGCTTATTTAACTTATTTGCAGAGTACATCATGAGAAATGCTGGGCTGGATGAAACACAAGCTGGAATCAAGATTGCTGGGAAAAATATCAATAACCTCAGATATGCAGATGACACCACCCTTATGGCAGAAAGTGAAGAAGAGCTAAAGAGCCTCTTGATGAAAGTGAAAGAGAAGAGTGAAAAAGTTGGCTTAAAGCTCAACATTCAGAAAACTAAGATCATGGCATCCAGTCCCATCACTTCATGGCAAATAGATGGGGAAACAGTGGAAACAGTAGCTGACTTTATTTTTCTGAGCTCCAAAATCACTGCAGATGGTGATTGCAGCCATGAAATTAAAAGACGCTTACTCCTTGGATGGAAAGTTATGACCAAACTAGATAGCATATTCAAAAGCAGAGACATTACTTTGCCAACAAAGGTCTGTCTAGTCAAGGCTATGGTTTTTCCAGTAGTCATGTATGGATGTGAGAGTTGGACTAAAAAGAAAGCTGAACGCAGAAGAATTGATGCTTCTGAACTGTGATTTTGGAGAAGACTCTTAAGAGTCTCTTGGACTGCAAGGAGATCCAACCAGTCCATCCTAAAGGAGATCAGTCCTGGATGTTCATTGGAAGGACTGATGTTGAAGCTGAAACTCCAGTACTTTGGCCACCTGATGCGAAGAGCTGACTCATTGGAAAAGACCCTAATGCTGGGAAAGATTGAGGGCAGGAGGAGAAGGGGATGACAGAGGATGAGATGGCTGAATGGCATCACCGACTCAATGGACATGGGTTTGGGTGGACTCCGGGAGTTGGTGACGGACTGGGAGGCCTGCTGTGGTTCATGGGGTCACAAGGAGTTGGACACGACTGAGCGCCTGAACTGAACTGAAAGGCAAGAAGGCTCATAATGTTCATATTACTAGGTTCAGATCAACAAAGGGTTAAATTAAAAACTGGAGGCTGAAGGGACTTGTCCTTTTGCCAGGGGATGTGTGTCCATCATTCTATCTTTTACCTACTCTTATGGGTAACTGCTGGGCTTCCTGAGTAGCTGAGCTGGTAAAGAGTCTGCCTGCAATGCAGGAGACCCTGCTTTGACTCTTGGCTTGGTAAGTTCCCCTGGAGAAGGGATAGGCTACCCACTCCAGTATTCTTGGGATTCTCTGGGGGCTCAGATGGTAAAGAATCTTCCTGCAGTGCGAGAGACCTGGGTTCAATCTCTGGGTTGGGAAGCTTCCCGTGGAGGAGGGCATGGCAACCCACTCCAGTATTCTTGGCTGGAGAATCCCATGGACAGGAGCCTTGTGGGCTACAGTCCATAGGATCACAAAGAGTCAGACACAACTGAGCAACTAAGCACAATGTGGCATCATGAGTACCTGCTGAGTATGCTGAGTATGGCAGCTGCTTATGCTTGTTACAGGAACTGGCCCAACAAGGTGCTGCTGAGTCCCCATGAAATGGAGCCAAGCTACCTAAGGATAAGGTATGGTTAGAGCCAGAACTTAACTGGCAATGCGGCTGTCTGGATGCCACCCCAAAGACTAAGCAACAGCATTTCCCCAGAGCAGCGACAATACTTGTCCAGGTTTAGAGTGATTCTGAGACCACGGCTCACTGAGTGGGTCAGAGAGTGAGCAATAGAAAACTGTGAGGGCACAGAATAATACAGGTCATTTTACTTTTGAATCTGACGTTTGTCAAGAACCATGGTGTATTATTTGGTTCCTGCTTTTAAGCAGCTTTAGAAAGTGAATGGAATGTAGATCAGGAAGTAATGGACATTCTTCTGTGGCTTTGCCAAATAATAATTTATAAGACATGTGGTATATGATAGTGATTTTTTGGTTTTAGTTCACTTCATTTTTATAGTGAGGAAGGTATTATACTTGGATGTGCAAGTATACCTAAGGAAACTGAAATTTAGAGAAGGTGAATTGCTTGCCTAGGAACACATAGCTAGTAAGAAGAGGGAGTCACACTCCTGGTTGTTGAATTTCAAGCCTAAGCTACCTACTCTTTATTAGCTGTGATTAAGCTCACTACTCAAGATTCTGAATCAATAAGCTTGTCTAGTCTTTTAGCACAGTGGCTAAGCTGTCTGGGTTCAGAACCTAGCTCAACCACCACATGTGTGACCTCAAGAAAGTTGTTTTACTTTGTTGGACCTAGATTTCTCAGTATAAAATGAAGATAATAGAATTCAGTTCCTAGGGATCTCATTAATATTAAATGAATTAATATGTGGGATGTGCTTAGAACAAATCATGCCTAGCCCATTGTAGCTGATATTGCTATCATATCACGACGATTACTAATTATCAAATACCACCAACCCTACAAGTAAGAACTAAACAAAACCTTATAAATAAAATTTCTTTTAACTTGAAGTATTAAAATTCAAACTTTTAAGTTAAGATGAGCAAACTTAAGTGTTAGTTGCTCAGTGGTTTCTGACTCTTTGCAACCACATGGACTGTAGCCTGCCAGGCATCTCTGCCCAAGGGATTCTCCAGGCAAGAATACTGGAGTGGGTTGCTATTCCCTTCTCCAGGGGATCTTCCAGACCAGATACCGAACCTGGGTCCCCTGCATTATAGGCAGATTCTTTACCTGCTGAGCCACCAGCGATTTAAACACTTCAAAACAGATTGGCGTGGGTGGAGAGAACTGTAAAACAGCAAGAAAAAATGAAAAGGAGATAACACACAGACATGAAGAAAGAGACAGTCAGAGAACTATATAGCAGCTGCCAGGTTAGAGACAGTGATAAACCCGAAGACAAAGACAAAAGTACAATTTAAGAGACTGCTCATCAAGCAAGATAATTAACTTGTGATTTCAAGTGAACTGTTACTTTAAACAAGATTGCATTTTCATAATTCTAGGTAGACATCAAAATATTCTCTCTTTGTACGATTCGCATGGAGGCTGATATGAAACTTTACAAAAAACAGCTGTCGCCATATCCCTGGGAATCAGAATTTAAAAAAATGATAGGCCCTAAATGAACAAAACATAGGAAAATGTATACTTTATCAGTGTTTTCTTTACTCAATAAACTATTCCCATCTTGGGGTTTACAAATTACAGAGACACATGGTTTCATAACATAGTTCTCATTTATTTAAAAATAAACTTTATTTTTTCTTTATCTGTAAAGAGGAAAGTGCTAATGAGTTACTATGTGTAAGAGTAGAATATTTAAGGGAAGGAAAAGGATGACACAAATGTTAGCTTTATTTTCAGATTTGATGCTTAGGACACTGAAAATTGTCCTCCTTTTTGGGAAAATTATAAATTCTTTCCATTTTCAAAATTATAATAATCCTGCAATATATGGCCAGATTGCCTGGCTTTGAATCCCAACTTCACCACTTACTATATGGCTGACTTTGGACAATTTATTTGACCTTTCTGTAGTCTTTAATGCTCAAAATTCTCCAAGCCAGGCTTCAACAATACATGAACTATGAACTTCCATATGTTCAAGTTGGTTTTAGAAAAGGCAGAGGAACCAAAGGTCAAATTGCCAACATCTGCTGGATCATTGAAAAAGCAAAAGAGTTCCATAAAAACATCTATTTCTGCTTTATTGACTATGCCAAAGCCTTTGACTCTGTGGATCACAAGAAACTGTGGAAAATTCTGAAAGAGATGGGAATACCAGACCACCTGACCTGCCTCTTGAGAAATTTGTATGCAGGTTAGGAAGCAACAGTTAGAACCGGACATGGAACAACAGACTGGTTCCAAACAGAAAAAGGAGTACGTCAAGGCTGTATATTGCCACCCTGCTTATTTAACTTATATGCAAAGTACATCATGAAAAGCGCTCAACTGGAAGAAACACAAGCTGGAATCAAGATTTCTGGGAGAAATATCAATAACCTCAGATATGTAGATGACACCACCCTTATGGCAGAAAGTGAAGAAGAACTAAAGAGCCTCTTGATGAAAGTGAAAGAGGAGAGTGAAAAAGTTGGCTTAAAGCTCAACATTCAGAAAACTAAGATCATGGCATCCAGTCCCATCACTTCATGGCAAATAGATGGCGAAACAGTGAAAACAGTGGCAGACTTTATTTTTGGGGGCTCCAAAATCACTGCAGATGGTGACTGCAGCCATGAAATAAAAAGACGCTTGCTCCTTGGAAGGAAAGTTATGACCAACCTAGACAGCATATTCAAAAGCAGAGACATTACTTTGCCAACAAAGGTCTGGCTAGTCAAGGCTATTGTTTTTCCAGCAGTCATATATGGATGTGAAATTTAGACTATAAAGAAAGCTGAGTGCTGAAGAATTGATGCTTTTGAACTGTGGTGTTGGGGAATGCCTTTGAAAGTCCCTTGGACTGCAAGGAGATCCAACTAGTCCATTCTAAAGGAGATCAGTCCTGGGTGTTCTTTGGAAGGAAAGATGCTAAAGCTGAAACTCCAGTACTTTGGCCACCTCATGCAAAGAGTTGACTCATTGGAAAAGACTCTGATGCTTGGAGGCATTGGGGGCAGGAGGAGAAGGGTACGACAGAGGATGAGATGGCTGGATGGCATCACTGACTCGATGGACATGAGTTTGGGTTAACTCTGGGAGTTGGTGATGGACAGGGAGGCCTGGCGTGCTGCAATTCATAGGGTCACAAAGAGTCGGACATGAGTGAGTGACTGAACTGAACTGAAGGAGTATATAGGCTCTATAAAATAAGTCAGATTCATTTTATTTTGATATATGGCAAAACCAATACAATATTGTAAAGTTAAATAAAATAAAATTTTAAAAAATGAAATAAGTCAGAAAGAGAAAGACAAATATTGCTCATGTGTGGGAAAAAAAGATACAAAAGAAGTTATTTGCAAAACAGAAATGGACTCATCGACTCAGAAAACAATTTTATGGTTACTAGCGGGGAAGTATTGGAGAAGGCAATGGCACCCCCTCCAGTACTCTTGCCTGGAGAATCCCATGGATAGAGGAGCCTGGAGGGCTGCAGTCCATGGGGTCGCTGAGTGTTGGCCATGGCTGAACGACTTCACTTTCACTTTTCACTTTCATGCATTGGAGTGGGAAATGGCAACCCACTCCAGTGTTCTTGCCTGGAGAATTCCAGGGACGGGGGAGCCTGGTGGGCTGCGGTCTATGGGGTCACATAGAGTTGGACACAATTGAAGTGACTTAGTGGCAACAGCAGCAGCAAGAAAGTAGAGGGTGGAGGAATACATTTGAATTTGGGGATTGACGTGTACATACTGTTATATTTAAAATAAGTAACCATCAGGGACCTACTGTATAGCACAAGGAACAATGCTCAATACTCTGTAATAACCTACATGAGAAAATAATTTGAAAAAAATATATACCACGTATATGTCTAACTGAATCACTTTGCTGTATACCTGAAAGTGACACAAATCAATCAACTATGTGCCAATAGAAAATTAACATATATACACACACATTAAAGAGGAGAGTGAAAAAACTGGCTTAAAATTCAACATTCAGAAAACGAAGACCATGGCATCTGGTCCCATCACTTCACGGCAAATAGATGGGGAAACAAAGGAAACAGTAACAGACTATTTTGGGGGGCTCCACAATCACTGCAGATGTTGACTGTAGCCATGAAATTAAAAGACACTTTCACCTTGGAAGAAAAGCTATTGCAAACCTAGACAGCATATTAAGAAGCAGAGACATTGCTTTCCCAACAAGGGTCCATACTGTCAAAGCTATGGTTTTTCTAGTATTTATGTATGGATGTGAGGGTTGGACTAAAAAGAAAGCTGAGCACTGAAGAACTGATGCTTTTGAAGTGTGGTGTTGGAGAACACTCTTGAGAGTCCTTTGGACTGTAAGGAGGTCCAACCAGTCCATCCTAAAGAAAATCAGTCCTGAATATTCATTGGAAGGTCTGATGCTGAAGCTCGAATACTTTGGCCATCTGATGAGAAAAGCCAACTCAATAGAGAAGACCTAATGCTGGGAAGGATGGAAGGTGCTAGAAGCAGGGGATGACAGAGGACAAAATAATTGGATGGCATCACTGACTTAGTGGACATGAGTTTGCGCAAACTTCAGGAGATGAAGGACTGGAAGCCTGGCGCAGTCCATTGGGTCACAAGAGTCAGACGCAACTGAATGGCTGAATGAGAAATACATTAAATAGTATATAGGCTCTTGAGTAAACAGGCTCTCACTTCCTAGGTGGCTCAGTGGTAAATTACCTCCTGCCAAGCAGGAGATACATGTTCAATCACTGGGTTGGGAAGATCCCCTGGAGGAGAAAATGGCAACCCATTCCAGTAGTCTTGCCTGGGAAATCCCATGGACAGAGGAGCCTGGCAGACTACAGTCCATGGGGTCTTAAAAGAGCTGGACATGATTTCGCAACTAAACAGGCAGCAGCAAATAGGCTCTTGTCACATGCTGTGGTAATTGTTCTGCAGCACATAGAAGTGTGTATAGGTTGCTGCTCATAATGAGTAATGAGAACCCATTTACTCTGTGAATGAAAGATGCCTTTCTAGAGAATGGAATCTGTGAACTAGATCCTGAGAAAATGTGGTTTAACCTGAGAAGAGAGTGGGGAGGGTATCAAAATTTGAGGGTACAGCACGTTCCCAGGATGCATGGGTGCTAAGTCACTTCAGTCATGTCCAACTCTGTGACCCTATGGACCATAGCCTGCCAGGCTCCTCTGTCCAGGGGATTCTCCAGACAAGAATACTGGAGCAGATTGCCATTTCCTTCTCCAGGTAATCTTCCCCACCAAGGAATCGAACCTGTGTCGCTTATGTCTCCTATATTGGTGGACGGATTCTTTACCACTAGGGCCACCTGGGAAGCCCAGGATACTTTGAGAAAATTCAAATTGCATAATTTTGCTGGAGAAAAATGTGGGAGTTGGCTGAAGAGAGTGCAACTGTTGGTAGAAGATAAAGAGAAAAGTGAGCAGGGGTAAGATCAGAAATGTCTGTTATAGGTGTTAAGTAGGTTAGACTGCCAGGCATTTTCAGAATAACCACATGGTAAGAATGAAGCTGTGGAAGACTACTCTTTGCTTCCTTTTACAACATAGGGAAGAGATGGAAGGAAGGAAGTTTCTGGCAACCCCTTTGGAAGCACTTCCTAAAATCCAATCAGGAAGTCAGAGTAGCCACCAGAAAATGGCCCATCAGTGGGGAAAGAAAGAAGTGGATGCGTTCTACTCAGGTGGAATCTGAGTAGATATTTCCTCACTTCCGTAAATATGAATACAGGCCTTCCTCAAATGATTGTTTCATATCCTTTTTCAGTTTATTTCGTAAGTATAAATCTGGATGTTATAATTTGTTTTGCCCAATAAGAACTTAAAATATTCATGCTTGATGGCCTCCACATAAGCATTGTTCATGCCCAATTCCACAACTATTATATAGATTATTTCTGCTCAGAATTTATTGTTAAGTCCGTGGTTCTGGTACCAAGAGAAGAATAGCAAAATAAATATACCATTTCTTTTTACCCTGGTCCACAAGCAACAGACAGTTTTCTTCGTGTGATTCATCTCATTTAGTAAAGAGCTTCAACATTTGAGGGTCTGGTATTACACCATAACAGAATAAAGGTAGCAAGAGGTACTGTTTCTCTATAAAAGGAGAAAGGTTTTGCATTCTTTTTATTACAAACAACCTTGACTTCAGTTTACTCTTCATTTTCTATCCATTGACCATTATATAGGGTTCTTATTATACTTTCTGATACTGCATTGCTAAGAAAAATCAAATTACTTAAGTAGCATGCTTTGTTTTTATAGATGAAAAGTTTATTAGTCAAAAATATATAAACTTTTTCACACACTGCATTGGCTGATAGTTTAAATGAAAAAACAAAATCTTGTTCCGTTATGTTGTAACACTAGGAAGACAGGATTTCAGAGTTATTTTTTTCTTTATTTAGCGTTAACGAATTTTTTCAACTTTTGCCGAACAAAAACAATTTAAATAAGACAGCAGAGAGTTGTATTGTAAATTATCTGGAGACTTTTTAAAATGCCTAATAAATAAACATGTTTACAACAGATAGAGATATTCATAAAACAATTCTACCATTAATATAAAAAAGCTTTGAGTTATTTTAAAAAACAAAATAAAATTGAGTTTACAGCTTTTTATTGATTTCCTGTCAAAACTGACTACATACAAGAGCTAGTTGAGAGAATGAGTTTGAAGCTTTAGAAAAGGGATTTAAAGGAATTAATCTTTACTGACATTAAAATTCTGACTTTAAAATATTTCTCATTTACTGGAAAGATGTCACAAATTTTTTATATATATATTCATTTTACCTGAACACATGAGTGTCAATAGGGTTTTTTTATGTATAATATATACTATATATACAAAATATCTGCATTTCAATTAATATATCATCTATATAAGGCTTCCCAGGTGGTGCTAGTGGTAAACAATTTGCTGCCAATGCAGCCATAGATGTTGGTTCGATCCCTAGGTTGGGAAGATTCCCTGGGGTAGGGCATGGCAACCCACTCCAATATTCTTACCTAGAAAAACCCATGGACAGATGGGCCTGGTGGGCTATAGTCCATAGGGTTGCAGAATCAGACATGACTGAAGCCACTTAGACAGCACGCACATCATCTGTACAATCTATAAGAAAGTGACTCATTTAAACTCCTGTTTCTCTCTTAGAGCAGCCTAAGCACTAATGATATATAGGAAGAAAGAGGTAGCAGAATCTCTTTGCCTACAGAAAACCTCAGATGGCACCCCTTTGGAGCTTATCAGAGCCCATTCAGGTTTATCCTGAGGGGTTACTTGATGCACTGCCTAATTCTCCTTCTTTCTAGGGGCTGAATGCACAGCTTCAACAAGACACCCAACTCCTGCTGACTTAAGAAGAGTGTTATTTTAATGATGATTCTAATGAGCTTTAGTGTTGCTGGGAGCCAAATGTATCCTTAAGTCCAAGAGAAAATGCTGCAATCAGAGTGAAGTATAATGTGGCTTAGATTATTATTTGATAAGTTGGCCTTTTAATTTTTCCCTACTTCTGTACTCATTTATTGCCTACTGTTCCAAAGTGAATAATTGCCATGCATCTTTATGAAGATATCTTAGCAACGGAAGCAAGTGAATGCACTGAAAGGACAGGACTGCCTCAGAATGTTTATCCTGACACATTAATCAATGAAACTGTGCCTTTGATCTCAGGACCTGAATTCATTTCTAGTGTTTGATTTTGCCTCCAGCAGCCATTACAAGCTACTTTTTTATTAAGTGACTTCAGCCTCAGCAGATGGTTTGTAACCACTGCTAAGCCCATCTTTGCACTGCATTGTCATGAGAAGTTCATTAAGGGAACATCTAATAAAAGAAACTTCAGTTAGACAATTTGATATGATGATGCCATGACAATCCTTAGAGTTGGTGGACACTGTGAGTGAACTTTGGTTTTAATAGAATTTGATGTGATCTGGTCTGAAATGGTTATGTTTATCTTCTGCGAGACTTTATGGTTGAAAGATTTATGGAAAAGAATAAAGGTAAATAGTTTTCATTTTTAAGCTGTAAAAATCTCTTAAGGGAAGTACATTCACTTGATATTGCTCATCCATTTTCACACACAAGGAGGTTTTTCCTGCCAGGTAAGACGGGGTGAGGTAGAAAACTAGAGGTCTTGGTCCCCGATTTTGATGCAACAGCTCTTAACCAGTCACTCCCTAAGTGATTAGGGTATGCTCCATAGTAAGTAGCACATTTTCCATGGCACCACAGTATACAAAATATACTAACACAGTATGCACAGTATACTAACATACACAGGATGTTAAAAACTGAAAAAAAGTGTTTCACAGAATAATATCTTTTGTAACAGACAGTGGACTCTACTTTCTGCTTTATTTCATTGAAAAGAGATGCTAGTCACAAATCACTAAATTGATTTCACCATCCATGAATGGGTCACAGTTTGTAAAATTCTGCTCTAGACCACATATTACGCAACTTAGAATAGAGGGAGGCATAAAATATATTTCTCAAAGATCCTCCCAACTGTAAAAGTCTATGACTCCCACTAGAAAATGTATTAGATGTGATCCTCATGGGGTAGATTCAAATCAATGAATATCCTAAATAGGTCAATGGATGCATCACTTGCCTGGATGATCCCATTCAGTATGAGGCTCTATCTGATGAAGATTATTTCTAAAAGAAGTGTTAAAATATATGAATTAAAATAAAATAAAATAAATAAAATATATGAATTTTTAAAGAAAATAATTACCAAAATATGCTTATAAAAATATCTGAAACTTTACTGTTATGTATAATATGAATTATGATTAGTAAACTGAATGTGAAAAACTTTTCTTGAATCACTGATACAAAATAATTATCTAGTTGCAGAGCTAAGTTGAGGGTAATTTATATAATGAGATTTACTTTTCATACCGCTGTCATTTTCTGTGTCCCCAGGATAGACCAGGCTTGCATGGGAATTTCTGGAGAAGGCAATGGCACCCCACTCCAGTACTCTTGCCTGGAAAATCCCATGGACAAAGTAGCCTGGTAGGCTGCAGTCCATGCGGTGGTCACGAAGAGTCGGACACAACTGAGCGGCTTCACTTTCACTTTTCACTTTCATGCATTGGAGAAGGAAATGGCAACTCACTCCAGTGTTCTTGCCTGAAGAATCCCAGGGACAGAGAGCCTGGTGGGCTGCCGTCTATGGGGTCCCACAGAGTAGGACACGACTGAAGCGACTTAGCAGCAGCAGCAGCAGCATGGGAATTTCATTGGGACAGAGACCATCATGTCTTTTAGCCCTGTTGACCACTTTTTTCCCCAAACCAAGGCATACCCCATATTCCAGGCCCAGTTCCATGGCATTCATCAGGTATTTGTTGAGTGTATCAATGTAAATGAATAGGTGAATGGATGGATGGATAAGGCTTTTTTTTTAAGGCTTGCTCTAGGTAGTTTGGAAATAACAACATTGTCTTTTTATCTCTGGTTTTACTTTCTTTTAGTCCTTCATGGACTTAATTCCCTTAGAAAATGCACCCATTCTGATCTCCTGCTTCACCTAGACTACTTCGTTATGAGGGACTTCTTGCCTGACCAAGTTCCTAACTATCTTTTTGTATTTTCCTCACAAAACTAACCTGCCTGTTATCTTGTTCTTCAGATCATTTAGTTACACACTAACTAGTGCTCACTATTTGGTTCTTTAGTCCCTTTAGTTACACATTAATTAATTCACTTTAAAGAATGAACAAGTCTCACTAAAACCTTATAGTATAGCTTTCAGAAGAATTTACATCTCACTCGTCTCTCTTCTGGGAGAAGGCATCTTATTGGATGGTGTAATTAACACTGTCAGAAAGACATGGGAAAGTTAAGAGATCATATTTTGTCAGTATCTCACAAATAACCTCGTATAGTTTATTTTCAACTTTCCTCAGAAAATACTGACACTATGCTGGGGACAGAGATTAATGAGAAATCCTGAAACTATTGAACTGTTCATGTATATATATATATACACACACACACACATATATATATATACACACATACACATATACATACACACACACACACACACACACATATTCCTTTCTATGGTCCAGGGGAGTTTTGTCAAACTGTGGTTGTGGATTTTGGGGTGCTTCTAAAAAGTGTCAGTCTCTGAGTCATAGTCTAGACCTGTTAAATAAGAACTTCTGAATATAGTAACCAGAAATCTTTATTTTAAACTATCTCAAGTGGTACCCATGCATGTTAAATTGAAGACCCAAATTTGAAACTTTTATTTTTCATGTTTAAAAATATCTGTGATAACTTGTTTGAAGATAAGTTTCAATGTCCCCTTATCCAGATGATCCAAATGTCATTTATTTTTCTTCTTGCATTATAAATGGGCTTTGGGACCATGTGATATGAAAGCACAGTTTAGTTAATAGGAATGTATGGTGAATTCTAGATTACTTAATCAAGGCTTATCAAAAGTCTACCTACATAATAGGCAGAGCAAGCTTTTATTTTATCAAAATTATTTGCTTAGGAAAGGAAAAAGATATTAAATGAGAGGATAGAAGTAGGTGATCTTTTAATCTTGTTTCAGCTCTAGAAAAAAAGAATCTTTCATTATCCCACACATTATTTAAAAGTTAAATCCACTAAAGAATAAACACAACAGAACTAAATATTTTATTTTTATCTCTATGCAAATATATTATGGAAATTCTAGACCTTTAGATTTTCCATTTGAGTTTCTCTTCTAGCAAGGGTAAGGGAATTAAATTTATTCTTTTAAGTGAATAGTGTTGAATGCCTACTATATAGCAGGACAATGTTAAGATCTAGAGATGGAGAAGAAATAAAGACTTCATACCTGCTCTCATGGAGCTTTTGATAATTCTAGGATATAATTAGTTTTGAAGTTAATTTTGAATGATATTGAAGTACAGTTGCAATAAGTATGGGAGTGGTAGACCAGGCCACCCTTAGGGGTCAAGGAAGGCTGCCTTGAGGAACAACATTTCATCACAGTCCTGAAGAATGAACAAGAGGTAGATGACCAGGAAGAGGGTAAGGTAGAGTATTTCTGGCAGAAAGAGCATCAGTGAAGAGCCTATCCTTTCATTTGTAAATGACTTTTTTTTTTTTTTTTTTGAGGATTCCTATGAGGCACAACACATATTTTGTAAGTAAACTTTATAGTTTTAGTTGTACATAATCAATTCCTTACTTTCTACTTCCAAATTTGTCAGTTGACCAAACTCTTAAGGTTAAATACAAATATGTAAGAATTTATAATAATAATGATGTGTTTAGGGTGCTTGCTGTGTGCTAATTACTGCTCTTAGTATATTTATGAATTACTTTATTCCATCTTTACAACAAGTCAATGGGATTTTCAAAGGCAAAACACACTGTACATTTTATGTAATTATTTATAGAGATTATTAGAGAAGGCCTTGAGATAGTAGAGAATTTTAAAAGCAAGAAAATATGTTTATTACTGCTAGGAAAACTATAAAATAATTTTGTATCATCTCTGCAATATGGTAGTCACTCACCTTGACTTATTCTTCTCTCTGCATATCCATTTAATCATTTTAACAGAATGTTAAAGTGACCTCTATTTGGCCAGTATTAAGTACCAGGAAGGCATTGGCGCTGAGTAGGAGGCTACTATAACTCGATGGACATCATGAGTATATGCTGGGCAAAAATGAGCCCTTGTGGACCTGAATTAGGTATTTAATTATTAGAGTTTTAGAGTCTTTCATATTTTTCAGAAATCTGTTGTAAAATGTTACATTTCTTAGAATGAAGAAATACCTGAAGCCGTGGCACCTCTAAGGGATTAGTAAAATAACAGAATTGAAAAATTGCTCCAAAATTAGTATTTACAGACTGGATTGGTAGCCTTTTCGGTCTCAGTAGTAAGCTCTGTGATAGCTTTGTGAATGCCGTCACCCTGTACAAGCTTTACTTTTTTATCCTTGTAAGTGGCCTTAGACTCAATATTCACATATTGAGCCATGAGAAACAATACTAAGGAAAGTTTCCTTGTTTAGGCACGATGGCCACATCAAATCCAGGGTCTGACAAATCTAGCACCAATGCGACCTTCACAAGCTTCTCTGCACCTCCCTTTCTTCATCAGTACAATATTATAATATTATCACTATCATTGATAATATTAATACGTATCATAAGATTTTTGTGAAGATCCATTCATTCATTCATTTATTCATTCAACACATTTTTAAGAGCACCTACTATATGTCAGGGACTATGGCTCTTTTCAGTGGAGGAAAGAAAGACAGTAAATAAACAAACAAAAAAATAATAGAATATGGAGAAAATTAACTTGAGAGGGACAGGACTATTTTAAATAGTATACGTAGGGAAGATATCACTAATAAAATGGCATTTGGGCAGAGACCTAAAAGAAATTAGTGAATAAGTCTTACAGGGGTGGAGGGAGTGGGATCATAGTGGTGGAAGGAGGAGCAGAGGCAGAGTCCTTGACATGAGCATTTGTGACGTATTCATAGAACTGAAAGGAGGCCATCATGGCTAGAGCTGTGTGAGCAAGGGGGAGAATTTTACAGAGATAAGTTCAGAAAGATATCAGGATAAGAGCATTTAAGAGCCTTGTAGAACATATAAGGCTTTTATACCTGTCTTTTACCATATATTACCACATTTAAGACTGTGTTACTTTCATCATTATTACATATGTGCTGTGCTGTACTCGGTTCCATGCAACTCTTTGCAGCCCCGTGGACGGTAGCCCACCAGGCTCCTCTGTCCTTGGAATTCTCCAGGCAGGAATACTGGAGTGGGTTGCCAGGGGATCTTTCTGACCCAGGGATTGAACCCATGTCTCTTACATCTCTTTCATTACCAGGCAGATTCTTTACTACTGAGCCACCTGGGAAGCCATATATTATTCCATATATGACTAAGAAAAAAACAAACCTTCCATGTAAACAGTAGTATAGTTTTCCAATTAAATATTTTTATTTTCTATTTATTGAAAGAGTTCATTTAGCTTTATTTAGACAAAGATTCATCTTTTTGCCATTCTGGCCTGCCACTGGGTCTTGTTGCAAACACAATAGCTTCTAATTTCAACATTGAATCATAATAGAGACTTATTGAAGATGTAAACTCAAGATATGTAGTCCTAATGGTACCTATAATTCAATTGAAGTGATGAAGCTGTGAGCCGCTATGACCAGGTTTATTCATGAATAAGCTACAAGTGCTACATCACACGGAGAAGGCAATGGCACCCCATTCCAGTACTTTTGCCTGGAAAATCCCATGGACAGAGGAGCCTGGTAGGGCTGCAGTCTATGGGGTCGCAAAGAGTCTGAAAGGACTGAGCAACTTCACTGTCACTTTTCACTTTCATGCACTGGAGAAGGAAATGGCAACCCACTCCAGTGTTCTTGCCTGGAGAATCCCAGGGACGGGGGAGCCTCGTGGGCAGCCGTCTATGGGGTTGCACAGAGTCAGACACGACTGAAGCGACTTAGCAGCAGCAGCAGCTGCTGCATCACAACTGCCAGATGGTTGACAGCAAACATCATACAACTTTTGATTTCATAGATAAAACTGTGTTAGCTGCTCAGTCGTGTCCGACTTTTCGTGATTCCATGGACTGTAGCCCATCAGGCTCATCTGTCCATGGGATTCTCCAGGCAAGAAAACTGGAGTTTTCCATTTCCTTCTCCAGAAGATCTTCCCGACCCAGGGATCAAACCTGGGTCTCCCACATTGCAGACAGATTTTTTTTATTATCTGAGCCACAAGGAAAGCCCCTATATATTAAAAAGTAAGTTTTATTATTATCAGTTAAATATTGGTCTAAATGCAATAGAAGTTCAGAGGAAAGGTTATTGAGAAAAGGGGTAATAATTTGCTTCCAGAATCATTCTTGCACCCACAAAGAGAACAGACTGACTGAAATGAGCAAAGGTGGAGGCAGAGAGTGGGCAGAAGGTTTAATTACAGGGATTCAGAGAGATGGTAGTGATTTGACTTCACATGGGAGTTCAGAAATAGTATGACGTGGTTAGGTTCTCCTGTATTTTGAAGGTTGAATTGACAAAGTTGTTGATAATTGGATATGGGGGGAATGAGAAAGAGAAAGAATAACTCTTGGGTTTTGTCTTCCAATTGGGAATACTGTGGGCAGTCGGTTTAAGGTCCATAGAGAAGGTCAGGAGTCTGATTTTAGACATGATACATTTGAAAATTATTACTCACTCAAATAGAAATGTTGAGCAGGGAGTTAGAAAATGGGTCTGAATTTTGGAGAAGTATAGTCTAGAGATACAAAAATGACTCCATCCTAGAATAGATGCTGTTTAATACCATGAAACAGGGTAGCATCACCTAGGGCAGTGTTTTTCAATATTTTTGGTACTATCCACACTTAAAATAACATTTTATGTCAGGAAGGAACACAGACCTAAGCACTAGAAAAAGATGTATTGCTCCATGGTAACTATTTTACTATGTGTGATACATTTTGTTTTTCTTGTCTCCTTTTCTATTTTTGTTCAAAAACCACAAGTTGCTACATGCCTCTAACCTTGAAAAACAATGGCCTACAATGAGAATGAGAATAGACAACATGTGAGTTCCAGGGGCTGAACCTTGTAGTTCTTCAGCATTCAAAAGTCTAATTCATATAGTATATACAAAGATTTTCAACAATGCCTAACTCAAAATTTTAAGTTTTTAAACAAGTTTTATTATTAAAATTATTCCCTCCTCCAAACATTTTTTGATTTATTTATATCACTCTTACAGTTAGAGGGCTCAGGCTAAGTGTGTGTGTGTGTCAGTCACTCAGTCGTATCTGACTCTTTGCGACCATATGGATTCTAATCCACCAGGCTCCTCTGTCGATGGAATTCTCCAGGCTAGAGTACTGGAGTGGGTGTCATTCCCCTCTCCAGGGGATCTTCCAGACCCAGGGATGGAACTCAGGTCTCCTGCATTACAGGCAGATTCTTTATTGTCTGAGCCAGTAAGGAAGCCCTCAGGCTATAGTATATAGAAAAAGAAATAGGTCATATGTTCGTTTTCTATGGTGTATAAGGTCTAATCACAAATTTGGTAAGTTAAACAGCATACGTTTATTATTTCGGTTTTGATGACTTAGAAATCTGAGTACAGTTTAGCTGAGTTTTCTCTTTCAGGATCCCCAGCTAAATTCTAGGTGTTTGCCAGGACTGTAGTCTCATCAGAAGCTCATCTGGGGAAATATCCAATTCATAGATTCTCAAGGTGTGGGCAGTATTCATTTCTTTAGAATTGTAGGACTGAAATCCTCAGTTGTGGGCTATCTGATGGGGGTAGACCCTCAATCCAGTCTCCACTCCTGGATGCCACTCCTGTTTCTATTCCTTGACCCTCTCCACAGACAGTTCAGAGCATATGTCTTACTTGTTCAAGCATAGCAGGTAAATTTTTTAAGCTCGAGTCCACTAAGAGGACTTCCTTCGTGGCTCAGATGGTAAAGAATCTGCCCACAATGCAGGAGACCTGGGTTTGATCCCTGGATTGCGAAGATCCCCTGGAGGAGGGCATGGCAACCCACGCCAGTATTCTTGCCTGAAGAATCCCGTGGACAGAGAGCTGTGGTAGGCTGGGGTTGCAAAGAGCGACTAGGTACACAGTCTGCTAAGATGGACTCATATAATGTAGCACAGTCAGGAGAAGGACAACACACTACCTTTGCCAAACACCATAATATAATCAAGGAGTGGCTATCACTTTGTTCATACTCTGTTGGTGAAAAGCAAGTGATTTGTTATGCCCTTAAGGGGGAAGGATTATAAAAGGACCTTATTGGAGATCACCTTAAGTTGTGTCCTCCTGCCCTTGTCCTTTTCATTCAGGTATTCCTCGCAACCTGAAACTTGTAAAAAAGAGTGAAATCACTGGTTCTCACCTTGGTTACAAAATAGGAGAGCACAAACTAAGGGTCAGGAAGACATGAGCTCTACTGAGTACTTTCACTCTTCTCTGATGAATATGACAATATAATTACCCTATCAAAACCCTTGTTTTCCATCTTTAAGAGGATGATGGTAGTGCCTTTCCTGCATCTTTTCTCACAGGATTCTCATGAGTATGGTATGAAATAATTTATGTAAAATTGAATTTTGAGCTATGCAGTAGTGACAATATAAAAATGATAAGGTGACAGTATTCTATGTGGTGATGATTATACTTTAATTCTCTGAACTCTCATTAGGCACCTGAGCAGATACAGCAATATTATCAATGACCTGTGGCAGTTCACCTTGCTGTAAACCTTATCCATAGCAAGCTCTCAAATATTTATTGAGTGAATAAAGTATGTTTTTCTCTTTTTGGTTTATAACTAGTTTTGTCTATCCTGGGAGCCGTAGATAAGTTTTACCTTCTTTTATAAAGTGTGTTTGATTTTTAAAGCAAACCACAAGTGTTGCACAGTTTGTACTAAAGGACTACTTTATTGCTTTTTTTTATTACCTAAAAAATGCAACAAAAGTTTAAAATTAATAACAGTCAGTAACAGGGAATAGGGATAATAAAAGTTATGTTTCTTGCTTCAGAAGCAACTCACTTTCCATTTGCTTATTAAAATATGAGAAAACTTTCTGGTGGTTTATCAGGGGAGTAGAAAAAAGAGAGAATTTTTTAAACTTAAAGCTTAAATTTGCTACTCAGCATCTTTCAGTCGAGAACAAAATTGGGAATTTGCCTGATTTGGATGGTTCCTCAATCCAGAAGACCCACAGTCATTTTTGGGAGGAGAAAGCAACAATGAAACATTAGGGGAGAAACAGATTAGAGCAGAGCAAATCTAGATACCATGACTATTTCATGGGATCGTGTCAGTTGGTCAAAGTGGTAAGCTTAAATGACCATTCTACAAAATCTTATATAATATACAGAGCTGAGTCCCCAGGAGAGAAAGATATTTTTCTTTGCAAGACAGTATCCCTTTTGTATTTGTTTAAATTTTTAAAGTTTCATCAAATACATCTTCCACTGCTCATCACTTAATAGCATCTTGTCAATAATTCCCATTTATGCCTGTCACTGATCTATCTAGTGCTGAGTTTTATGCCCTTTTAGCGTCTCAATCAATCTCCTGAAAATGATATTAACACAATCCAGGCTCGCCTTTCACCATCCACTACTTCCAAATAAATAGTCTTCTTTCAATTGAAATTCATTTCAGTAAAAGCCAATTTCTAACCTTTCAAGCTAGCTCTTGCTCAGTCCACTTTCCCTTCTTTATCACCACAAGGACAAGAGCATCCACATGCAGCATGTGCTATGGGCCCACAGTGCACAAACATGTATCTGAACTATTTATCTTTCATTCAGGGAAGAATTCTGGTGCATTTATGAAACTTTTCTGCCTTGGAGCCTCCCCTGGTGGCTGAGTGGTAAAGATTCTGCCTGCCAATGCAGGAGATGCTGGAGATGCAGGTTCAAAACTGGGTCAAGAAGATCCCCTGGAGGAGGGCATGGCAACTACTCCAGTATTCTTGCCTGGAGAATCCCATGGACAGAGGAGCCTGGTAGGCTACAGTCCATAGGGTCGCAAAGAGTTGGATACCACTGAGCATGCACGCAGAGTCTGCCTTGGAACATTGATTTAAAGTGCTTTGTGAAGCCCTACTGAACTGTACACTTCAAAATGGGGAAGATTGTGAAATTTCTGTTTTGTATACTTTGCCACAATTTGAGAAAATGAAAACTATGAATACAAAAATAAATAAATAAATAAAAGTGCCTTGTGAGATGAAGGCAGGATTATTCTGATATAATGTATTTGGCACATTTTTTTGATATTGCTGAGAAAGGATTTTTGTAATTACTTCCTCTTGCAAGCAAGAAGTGAAAGAGGGCAACAGATACAATAAACTCGGGCTCAGTGGAGATGAGGTTTCCCATTTAGTGGTAAAAGAAAGTATTTTTGAGTAGGTAATTCAGGTCAAAACATTGAAACCTTTGCCACTGATCTGAGGAGCTTAGATTCTACCCCAAAGAAATGGAATCACTGATAGTTTAGGGATTATGAGGAACTGTGAAAAAAAAAATAAACAGATAATCTTTAGTGGTTTATCCTATGATTCAAATATCTTGAGACCAGTGTTGCTTTGAAGATAGTTATTCTCATGCTGGTGTGAGGGGCTAAGGTTGAGTAGAATTAGAAGTGAGAAAGACAATGGATGTGAGAGAGGAAGCAGAGAAAAATGACCAGAGTTAGTGATAGATGTGACAAATGTATAAGATGTGGCTAGACTGTGAGTCCTAAGAAAAACAAAAATACAAAAACTTTTGTAGAAACTGTCTTAAAGGCGAGTTTTGGGAAATGGAAAAATAATGTGTTTATACCACAGGTCAATGTAAACTTTGCATGTATGCATAAGAAGACAGTATATAACAGAGGTGACTCTTCTTTTTATACTCTGTGGTTTTTGACTTTTTATTTTGCTTAAAGCTATGTGAGACTTTGAATTAGTCCAATATCTAAAGTGGTTTGAATAGTGGTTTGAATAGCACCCTTTCAAAATTCATGTGAGAGTTGGACCATAAAGAAGGCTGAGTGCAGAAGAATTGATGCTTTTGAATTGTGGTGCTGGAGAAGACTCTTGAGAGTCCCTTGGACAGCAAGGAGATCAAATCAATCAATCCTAAAGGAAATTAACCTTGAATATTCATTGGAATAATATTTCTGAACTCAACATTCAGAAAACTAAGATCATGGTATTTGGTCTCCCACTTCATGGCAAATAGATGGGGAAACAATGGAAACAGTGAGAATATTTTTTGGCACTCTGAAATCACTGCAGATGGTGACTGTAGCCATGAAATTAAAAGATGCTTGCTCCTTGGAAGAAAAGCTATGACCAACCTAAACAGCATATTGAAAAGCAGAGACATTACTTTGCCAACAAAGGTCTGTCTAGTCAAGGCTATGGTTTTTCCAGTAGTCATGTATGGATGTGAGAATTGGACTATAAAGAAAGCTGAGCCTGAGGAATTGATGCCTTTGAACTGTGTTATTGGAGAAGACTCTTAAGAGTCCCTTGGACTGCGAGGCGATCCAACCAGTCAATCCTAAAATAAATCACTCCTGAATATTCATTGGAAGGACTGATGCTGAACCTGAAACTGCAATACTTTGGCTACCTGATACAAAGAGCCGACTCATTATTAGAAAAGACCTGATGCTGGGAAAGATTGAAAGCAGCAGGAGAAGGGGGTGACAGAGGATGAGATGGTTGGATGGCATCACTGACTAGATGGACATGAGTTTGAGTTAGCTCCGGAGTTGGTGATGGACAGAGAAGCCTGGTGTGCTGCAGTCCATGGGGTTGCAAAGAGTCTGACATGACTGAGCAACTGAACTGAGCTGAACTGATTCATTGGAAGGACTGATGCTGAAGATGGAACTCCAATTCTTTGGCCACCTGATATGAAGAGCTGACTCATTAGAAAAGACCCTGATGCTGGGAAAGATTGAAGGCAGAAGGAGAAGGGGGTGACAGAGGATGAGATGGTTGGATGATACCACCTACTCAATGGACATGAGTTTGAGCAAACTCTGAGAGATAGTGAAGGACAGGGAAGCCTGGCATGCTGCAGTCCATGAGATCACAAAGAGTTGGACACAACTGAGCTTCTGAACAACAACATCAAAATTCATGTCCACCTAAAACCTCAAAATATGACCTTATTTGGAACTAGGATCTCTGCAGATGTAATTAGTTAAGATGAGTCATGCTAGATGAGGGTGGGCTTTATATCCAAGGACTGGCGTCCTTACAGGACAAGGAGAGAATACAGAGATGCACATGTAGGGGACAATGCCATGTGAAGACAGAGGCAGGCTTTGGTGTGAGGCAGCTGCAAGTCTAGGAATACCATGTACTGCTGAGAACCACCAGAAGCTAGGAAGAGGCAAGGGAAAATTCTTCCCTAGACTTCAGAGGAAGAATGGTCCTGATGACAGCTTGGTTTCAGACTTCAAGCCTCCAAAAATTGTGGCAGAATACAGTTCTCTCCTTTCAAGCCACTAAGTCTGTGGTAATTTGTTATAAACATTGTACTTAGTGCTTTGTTTGGATGAGTTTACAGAAATCTGTCATGGAGGGCTTATCATTATATGTTTTTTAAATGAGGAAACCAAGGATTTGAAGAAGTTTTGCCCTATGAACACAGTGGTAGTAACTCATGGAGACGGGATTCTTGTAATTAGAGTTTAACTCAGATCCACCAAGCAAATGCCCTCTCCTCCATTCCTTCAGCTTCAGAGCAACTCCCAGGAAATAAATATATTTCAAGATTTAAGGGTCTCTGAAAAAAGCATTTTGTGTTGAGTGATCAGAATCAGGAATAGGTCCAGGGTTCCTGTCCCAGGAAAGACATCTTATTCCTGTGCTTCAACTTCTTAGGTTTCTCTGGGCCTCTGAGGCTTTGGGGATTACTTCATTTTGTTTTCACCTTTCCCAATTCTCCAGTCTTTAGTAACTAAAGATTTTTATAATCTCTAATTTTTTTTTTTACAAGGGACATAAGTTCTGTGGGTGTTTTAAAATACACACACTTCATAAACTTGGAGTCTCAGTGAAGCAATATGCAAAATATTTAAGCTTTTTTAATGATTTCTTCTTAATTTATCATAATGTCTTTGATGGAATGCAAATCCACACTTTGGATTTTCTCCTGTTTATACAAGATGTATGCTAGCAAGTGAACTTTTTTCCTTTGGAAGGAGAAATATCACCAAGATTGAATAGAAAGCTTTAAAAATGTTTTTCATAGCCATGCTTATAGTATATACTGAAGGTAAATTCAATTTTTAAATTGCCGAGTTTCCCCCATTATATTTAACATATACATTATTGGATTTATAAATGGGTGAATTGATAATCTGATCACTTAAATTTTTATTTATTGCCAGTCTCCATATTACTGTAAATGCTTTGGAAGTCTCATTTCTCATTTGCATGTCTCTTTTTTTCAAATACTTCATTTATGGGACTTAAAATTTCTGAGTGGGGCTGGAAGGCAAATTCTCTTCTATTTGTTGTCTACTCTGAATTGTTTTAATACTAGAAAAACACATTGGTTCAAAATACAATCAATGGTTACTGATTAAGGGCCTACTATTGGCCAGACACTATTCTAGGTATTGAAGATACATTGAACAGGAGAGTAAAATATGGTTGTATGCTTATGTATATGCATGCATTTGAGATTAATTTGATTAATTCTCTGGAAAATACTAAGATATAAAAGAACTAGTAAAACAAAGTTGTTTTAGGGAATATTTTGTACATAATATTAGTGACTTCTGTTTTAAACCGCCATAACTCATGCTTTGATTTTCTGACACAGTGGAATAGAATGTGAGCTACAAATTTCACCACGTGTAATTTAAAATTTTCTAGCAACCATGCTTGAAAAATGTATTAAAAAGAAATGAATATATTAAATATATTAAAACATATAGTAACTATATATTTTATTTAACCCAATATATCCAAATACTATCATTTCAGCAAGTAATTAACATAAAAATTATTCATGAGATCATACTTTTTGCACCAAGCATTGGAATTCAATGTATATTTCACAAATACAATATCTCTCAATTTGGACTAGCCACATTTAAGGTGCTCAAAGCCGCATGTGGCTAGCGGTGACTGTAGGACACAATACCTATCTAATGCCTTGGATTTTTCCTTGCCTTTTTCGTTTAAAATGGGGACATCCTATCTTTTCTCCCCCGTCTTGTTCAACAGTCTACAAATGGAGAAGATGGGGGAGAAAAGCAAGGATTTACACTGTTATTTTCTTTGGTATTCCAATACAAGCACAAATTATAGGATGTATTAAAAGGACATTTAAAAAATATAAAGCTAAAAACGTTCCTAACTTCCTTAGAAAAATATTGTTTGGATAGTAGAAGTAGTTAATAAAATCTCTTGATATATTATTTTCTGAGAATAACTAGGTGAATGATATTTTTAGGTTTAGAAATTTAAAGGAATTTGGAAAATGCGTCAAAGCCATGATATGAACCTTGACAGATTCTTGGCCAGCAACCAAGGGATTTTTCTCGTTGGAGCAGCTCTGAAGAGGAATTTTATCATATAACCTGTAACTGTTTTCTTTCCAATATCTACTGTGTTGAGTCTCAGATGATATATTTTTTCTTTTTCTCTGGCAGAATTCAGTACTATTTTATGTATAATTTAGATTATATTATTACTAGATGGCTTAAAGGGAAAACAGTTTTTTTGCAATTCTTAGTTTCATTTTATTCTTGGTTAGTTAATAGATTTGATGAGTGTTATACAGTTGTTAATATTACAATGAAACCTGGCACTGAAATCTGGAGAATGAAAAGAGAAATGGAGTTACTTTGTAATTCTGTCTCTAATACTTTATAAAATCATAATTAAGGATAGATTATTTTCAATCTTAAATTTTTACTTCAGAAGTGCTCAAATGGTATGAAACTGTATGGACTTTGCATCTTGGGTCCCACTAGGATTATGAGTTTCCTCATTGTGAAATGGGAACCATACTACCTTCATTGTAGAACTGTTCAGTGGATTAAATGAAATAAATATGTGATATATGGCATTTTGGGCTCCCCCATTGGCTCAACTCTAAAGTATCCGCCTTAAGTTCAGGAGACACAGAAGATGCAGCTTCGATCCCTGGTTGGGGAAGATCCCCTGGAAGAGGGCATGGCAACCTACTCCAGTGTTCTTGCCTGGGAATCCCATAGACAGAGGAGCCTGGCAGGCTGCAGTCCTTAGGGTTGCAGAGAGTCGGCTATGACTGAAGCTGCTGAACAGGCATGAACACATGCAGCATTTAAGATTATCAAAGCATTGTGTGAATATTAATAAAGGTTAATTACTACTTCTCCCTTACCATAACCACAGCTTATGTTTTCTGTTAAAAACAACAGGAAAACAAAAACCAAGTTCTTTCCTCAATCTGAACAACAGGAGATGAAACATTTTTTTTTTCCTTCTTAAGAAAACTGATTTTAAAAAAAGGACTTGGTTTTAAAGTACTCATCAAGAACAAAATCCTGTTCCTATGATTTATGTAGGCATATAAATTTTTAAGTGAAAAGTGCAAAATAACATGTATTTAGGTTCTTGGATCATGACTGATTACTTTAAGTAATCAAAACATCAAAAATGAAAATTTTAAAGATAAAAATACTGCTCTTTGTCAACATATTAATTAAAAGACAGCCACTGAGGAATTTACTCAATAAAAATCGTAAAAGAATAATCATTATAGTCAGAATAGCTGATGTATAATTTTTTCAAGAGAAATACAAACTGAATTATTGTTTGCATTTATTCTATTGCACACCTCCCATTTATCATTGGCGAGGACAGTATTTTAAACCAGTTAAGATAAAATATTGTCTGTCATTTAAATTGCTTTAAACCCTCTTCAGTAGGACCGTAAATGCCCCAGTAGGACATCTTAACATAACTAGATGTTTTCCATCTTTTAATTACTATGACTAATTTTTTACAGCTCAGTTACAAACCCTTGAAAATAATGAATATGGTGACACAATCTTAATTATAATGGTGCAAATAGCACCACTCTAATACAGTGTGAGACTTACATTCAAAGGGAATTTCCCCGGAATTGAAGCTCTTCTGTTTGCTTTCCACATCACGTTTTAAACGAACACTGTGGTGCTTTAGCCATTACTTGGTTGCCTAGGATACACAGTTAATGTAGCCCTAAGATACTGCTACCAGTTAGGCTTTGAGGCCATGCCTGGAAGTGCTGCACGTAGCTGCTGCTTTAATAGATAAATTTAACAGAGACACTTTGGGAGAGATGCGTTTTGATTAATGAAATAACCAACTGTTTTTGAGTAGTTACCTTGATAGTACTTATTTTTGTTTTGATTTAGTGTAATCTTCTGTGAGAAGCTAAAAGTGACTGTTTTTAAAACAAATGCAAAATTGATTCAGTGACGTAATTCTCAGGCCATTGTCCAAGAATATAATTATTTTTTTTGTTGTTACTGAAATACTGAAAAAGATAACTAGCTATTGACAGGGAGTCATTTCTATAAACTTTTTCTTTGGATAGTTTCTTTTATTGTTACATTTTTATTTAGTCTGTGTGACATATTACAGTTCATTAAGATATTAAAAGGTTCATATATTATCATAAAATTTTATTACAATAAAAATGAACATTAGCCAGATATTTGTAACCAAGGAATTAATGAGAGTATAGATGCAACCACTGAAATGTACATAAATTTTAACATTTGTTATATAGGTTACCATATCTTTCAGATTAACAAGTTATCTTTCAATTCCTCTAATAGTACATTTTAAATATTTCACCAAATGTGAATTTGGGATTAAATGTAAGATGGAAGTAGAAAGTTGTTTTAAATCAAGGAAAATTTTGGGTTATCTGATTTTTAAAATTGATAATGATCTTGCCTTATTCCTATGGAAAATTGAATTGTCTTCTTGGCTGATTTGAATGCAAATCAAATTGGAATTGTTGAGTGGGAAAATCTAGCCCTGAACCAGCAGGTGGTGCTTGAGTTATAAGTGCATTTAAGATAGTGATTTTTTTTTTTAAATAATGTTGCACAGCCTTCAGGAATGGTTGCTTCTGTTTTCATTTATTATATAGGAGTCATTACATTTTAGAGGGAAAGATATTAATATTTAGTGCTTCTAAATTATGTCTGGAATGGATAGGCTTAACTCCTTTCTATTCTTTGCTTCCCTCCCTCCCTCTTTTCTCTAATCATTGTTTCCTGCTCCACAGTTGTTTCAGCAGTTGTACTGTCTGGTAGGAAGCCTGAAGTCTTTCCTGCAAAGCAGAGCCCCTGGGTGGTGGGAATGTAATACATTGTTTCTACAGTCACCTGCGCAGGGAGGGAGTCAGGCATGTTTGCAGGTGCAGCCCTTTCTATATGGGAGGGCTTTGAGGAGGTCCCTGGCCCTTCATCTGGAAATCTTGGTGTACTTTATGGCTCCAGTTTCCAAGTTCAATCTGCTGTGGCTTTCAACTCTTTTTGCCTGTGGTTGTTAACACACAGAGTCCTTTATTGTGATTCCACTTTCTTAAATCCTCAAAACACATATGGTCTGAAAGGTAACAAAGTTATGTCTTTTCACATTTGTTATAAGTACTAGGGAGGGTGTTTATGTACTAAATTTTCCAGAAAAAAAAAATTAACCATTTGGCCAAATTGAATAAGAAATCGAAAAGCATTGCTTATTGGTAGATTGTGCATTTTTTAATTGCAATATAGTTAATTTACAATGTTGTGTTTCTTTCAAGTGTACAACAGAGCGATTCAGTTATATATATATATATATATATGCAAATATGGTGCATTTTAAAATTAGATCTACTAATTCTAGTGAATGACCATAGTTCCTAAATAAAAAAGGACATTATACTTCAGCTTACTGCTGCTAAGTCGCTTCAGTCGTGTCCAACTCTGTGCGACCCCATAGATGGCAGCCCACCAGGCTCGCCCATCCCTGGGATTCTCCAGGCAAGAACACTGGAGTGGGTTGCCATTTCCTTCTCCAATGCATGAAAGTGAAAAAATAAAGTGAAGTTGTTCAGTCGTGTCTGAATCCTAGCTACCCCACGGACTGCAGCCCACCAGGCCCTTCTGTCCATGGGATTTTCCAGGCAAGAGTACTGGAGTGGGGTGCCATTGCCTTCTCCTTACTTCAGCTTACTTAGTGTGATTTCTTTCCATGAGCAAATCAAGTATACTTTACTATTATATTTTAATTATTATATATTAAATCTAAAAAAGTTCCAGATGGTCCACTACTTCTACAAAAGTAATCAGAGACCAATTTATAATTGCATTAACTTTAGAGAATCCCTTTGTGGTTGTTTTTATTAAGCAATATATTTTTTTTATAGTATGGATGATTTTAAGGTCCTAGAAGCTTATATGTACCATCAGATTTCTGATGTTTTTGCTTAGGTGATAACTAAGTTATATTCCTAAAGTAATAAGAATGCTGTTTCTCTATCTATTATGAATTAGTTTAGATAATAAACTATGTGGATAGTTAATTCATTTTAATATAAGCAGTCTGAATAGATCACATTTTTTTTTCCTCTCAAGAAAAGCTCACTTTCTCCTGTTTTATTTTCTGCAGAAATTTTCACTCTTAGAGTTAATTCTTCAACCAATTATTGTAATGGTTTCTTCCTGAACTCTGACTTAAAGTGTCAGACCAGTTGTATAAGCAATGGCAAAGTAAAGCAAATAAAATAATAGACCTTCTTTCTGAATGATTAACATGGCATCACTTATCCATTTCTTCAATTTTCTTTTCCCTCTTAAAATTAAACTTAATACACTATCTGTCAGTTATAAATCAGGCTACACAAATAAGGGTCTACTAGGTCTGTGATGAAGGGAATGAAATTCATTTTGTTTTTGTGAGCTCCATTGGTGGTATGTCATTTTAATATTCTATTTTCCAGGTTCTTATGATTAGGAGTAGACATAGATGCAAAATGTATACATGTTTCACTCAAACTCCGACTGCTATTGAAAAACGTAATAACCGAAATCCTAAGTCCAAATAATTCTGGGTCCAGGGAGTGAATATTTTGTTGTTTTTATTCATGGGAGCTTATTTTCATATCCTTTCTCCCTTCAGATCTTGCATATCAGAATCAGTGAAACAAATTTTCTTCCCGGTTCATCTTTGGCTACTTGAATTTACTGCAGAGCTCAAGAAAAGGAATGTAAAATACTAATGAAACAATTCCAGCTTACATCCCAGAGTGCTGCAAATCAAAGGGTTAGGAAAAAGACCCCTCTCACGAATTGATGAGAAGGACTAAAATTTCTTACTAGTTCACAAATTATATTTAACTTTTTATTCTTCCACTGCATATAAAGCTTTTCGTCAGCTGGTTGATTCTTAGCACACCAGGCCAACTCTTCTGTCTCAAATCTGCATAGAGATAAGTTTTTAGAGGAGCAGAGTCCCTTTGGGGATGAAATTTGCTTTTGCTATTTTTGTTATTCCTTTTTCACCAGAGACTGTATAATAATTTTCTGCTCTAGGGTCTTGAAATAACATTAAAGATTGACAATTCAGTTAGGCTTGTCACTCTCAGGTCTAAAGTTGACTCATACTGCACTGGGGAATGGTGATGTCCACATGACTTTTTAAAGATACCTTTTATATATAAATATTATTTTTCCAATTACAGGTGGCATTTCAAAATGTTTTTCTTGTTGGTGTCATTCAAATACATTATTAAAATTTTATCTTTGTATACCCATACTCTCCCTTCAGGTGATTTTAGTTTTTGGAGGAGTTCTTAGAAACTTCTTCCTCAGGCAGAAACCAAGAAGATGCGAGCACAGAAAATCTGGAAGACCCCATGTTTGGAAGTTAGGCAAAGACAAAAGGAAATAGATGCCCTAGGTTAGAGATAGTTGTGGGACTAGAGTAAAAATGAACTCAGCTCAATTCATTTTTAAGCTTTATATTTCGTACTTCATGCAATATGTGAAAATGAGAACTCTTTCTACCTACCTTCAATTCTTTTGTACCTTTGTTTGTTCTCCAACCTTGTCATCCATAGAAGTGATATTATTCATTGATTTCTTAGTTGAAAAAAGAGGAACTTGGTTCTGTGCCCCATCCTCATTCCCTACAAAGCCCTGCAAATGTGAACACTGAGCTTAGACAAAGCAAATAGGTTCATTATGGACATTTTATGTGTAATGTGTTGGCAAACATAATGTCCAAGGAACATAATTCACAGACAGGTTTATAGAACCAGCATCAAAGGAGTGGAGAAGAAATGCAAACACAAAAAGGGATCAGAACAGAGTTATGAGATAAAATTAAGCCTTCTCTCTTTTGTTTTTATTTCTGAACAAAAACATTTCCCTTTTCACTTCTCATAAAGCCTTCTCCTATGTAGGAGGAAGGCTTGGGGGCTTTGGGAGGATTGCTGTGTGAGAAAGGAGTCATTAGAGTAATCAAAATGAGTTTCACTTGAAAATCCACATACCAATACAAGTTTCATTTTCCCATTGTGTGGTTGGTCTTGTCATCTTCTTTATGGTATGCTTTGCAAGTGAGTTTTTAATTTGGACGAAATCTAGTTTATAAATTTTGTCTTTTGCCATTGTGCTTTTGGTGTCATATATAAAAAGACTTTGCCTAACTCCACTCACAAAAGATTTGCTCCTATATATTTTCCCTAAGAGATTTATAGACCCTGTCCTTTAGGTCTATGGCCCATTTGGCTTAATTTTGCTAGTGCTATGATGAAAGGCCGAACTTCATTCTTTTATATGTGGATAGCCAGTTGACCTAGTACCATCTGTTGAAAAAACTGTTCTTTCCCCATTGAACTGACTTGGTATCCTTGTCAAAAATTGGTTACTGCAAACCTGAGGGTCTATTTCTGGACTCCTAATTCTATTCCATCAATCTATATGTCTATCCATTTGCTAGTACCACAGTCTCCCTTGGTAGTAAGTTTTGAAACTGGAAATTGTGAATCTTGTAACTTTGTTGCTTTTCAAGATTATTTTGGCATTTTAGAGTCCCTCAAACTGCCATTTAAATTTTAGAAACAGCTTACCAGTTTCTGCACACAGCTAAAAGTTTGATAGGATTTAGGTTAAGTCTATAGGTCAATTTGGAGAAGGCAATGGCACCCCACTCCAGTACTCTTGCCTGGAAAGTCCCATGGATGGAGGAGCCTGGTAGGCTGCAGTCCATGGGGTCGCTAAGAGTCGGACACAACTGAGTGACTTCACTTTCCCTTTTCACTTTCATGCACTGGAGAAGGAAATGGCAACCCACTCCAGTGTTCTTGCCTGGAGAATCCCAGGGACGGGGAAGCCTGGTAGGCTGCTGTCTATGGGGTCACACAGAGTTGGACACGACTGAAGCGACTTAGCAGCAGCAGCAGCATAGGTCAGTTTGGAAACTACTGCCATCTTAACAATAATAAGTATTTTGATTGAGGAACATAAACTGTTCTTCCTTTTATTTAGTTTTTAAAAAACTTCTTTCAATAATGTTTTATAGTTTTCAGAATAAAAGTTTTATACTTTTTATTAAATTTATTCCTAAATATTTTGATTATTTTTATGCTTTTGTAAAGGTGTTGGTTTCTAAGTTTATTCTTTGATTATAAATTCAAATGAAAATAGTATAGTATACAAAATGGAATTTAGCTTTTATATTGATCATGTATAAAATTGTTGAACTCGATTATAAGTTTTAATAGTTTTTTAATGGAGTCCTTATTTTATAGAACAAGTTATCTTTGAATAGATTTTTTTACTTCTTCTTTTCTAATATGGTGCCTTTTATTTCAATATCTTGCCTAATTACCATGGCAGAAACCTTTAGTCCAATGTTGAATAGAAGTATCAAGATCAGACATGCTTGTTTCTGATTTTATGGGAAAGCATTCAGTATTTAATCATTAAAATAGTAAAATTAGCTCTGGGTGTTTCATGGATGTCCTATATCAAATTGAAGGCACTCCTTTGTATTTCTAGTTTATTGAGTGCTTTTCTCATGAAGAGCTGTAGAGTTTTTTCAAATGAGTTTTTGTATATATTGAAGTAATCATGATTTTGTCCTTTATTTTGTTGCTATAGTATTTTACATTAATGAAATCTAAAACCAGCCTCAGATTCTTGGGATAAATTCTACTTGGTCATGGCAGATGATCTTTTTTAATGTGTTTCTGGATATAATAGGATACTCACTTTTATAATGCAAAACACTTGCAAAACCGGGCTGAAAGACAGATACAGACCGTGTTTCACTCTTGCCCTATTTTCTTTCAACATGTTTGACATCAGCAGCAAAAATGAGGAGGTACAAATTTAAAGTATTTGATATGAAATAAACATGTCCATTGAGCTTCCCTAGTGGGTCAGTGGTAAAGAATCTACCTCCCAGTGGAGGAGATGTGGGTTCAATCTCTGCATCAGTAAGATCCACAGGAAAAGGAAATGATAATTCACTCCAGTATTCTTGCCTGGGAAATCCCATGGACAGAAGAGCCTGGTGGGCTACAGTCCATGGGGATGCAAAAGAGTCGCACATGACTTACTAACTAAACAACAACAACATATGTGCACATTAGTGGCGTGGTCAAAGAAATCCATAAAATAACAATTATGCCAATCCTAACAATCAGTTTATAGCCAGAAAAAACATTTTGAATCTGAATCTAGATGTCCCAGAAAGATATCCCTGCCTCCACTGTGAGATAAGGAGAAAAAAAATAGTTGTAGATCTAGATCTATATATCATCTGCTGCTGCTGCTAAGTCACTTCAGTCGTGTCTGACTCTGTGTGACCCCATAGACGTCAGCCCACGAGGCTCCCCCGTCCCTGGGATTCTCCAGGCAAGAACACTGGAGTGGGTTGCCATTTCCTTCTCCAGTGCATGAAAGTGAAAAGTGAGAGTGAAGTCGCTCAGTCGTGTCCGACTCTTAGCAATCCCATGGACTGCAGCCCACCAGGCTCCTCCGTCCATGGGATTTTCCAGGCAAGAGTACTGGAGTGGTTTGCCATTGCCTTCTCCAATATATCATCTACCTTATCTATTTATCTGTTTTTCATATATATTTATCTATTTATCATCTGTCTTATCTATCAACTATCTTATCTATTTATATAATATCTATCTTTATCTATGTATGTAATCTTCTTCCCACAAAAATTAAAAGCATTTTTTGAGGAATATAATTTTCTATTGACTTAGCCTTTACTTGGTAGGCAATGCAGAAACATCTTTTGATTGAGGGTGTGCTATAAGAGATGTGCAAAATCTGGTTAGATGAAAAGCACACATATCTGTAAAGATTTTAACCTACACAAAAGGCTACATACTAAAGGTCCAGGCTCTGACAACCAACCTAGTAGATCTTCTGAAAAACAAAGGGAAACATTGTTTATCTTGTCAATGGAAAGGACTTGCTTATATTAATTCAGGATTTAATAGCAAGCTAAGCCATAGGGAGCTGCTATCATGATGATAAACACCACTGGAGTCCTCCGGAAAAGGTACTTCTGATGTAAGAGACCTCAGGGAAAGGTTTCTGGGGAATCCATAATTAAATGTCACATCATGGCAAGGGCAAAGGAAAAAAATGACTCTACTTGGAAAATGATAAAATATGAATGTTGGGTCAAAATATTTTTATGCCTTGTATAAAAGGCTGACTCTTTATCTAGTGGCTCTGGACTTCCAATCAAGCAGCTTCAGTGACTAGACTATTTGCTAACAAAACAAAGATAATGAATATACTTTAGCATTGCTAGTTGCTTGTCCCAATAACGCTGATAAAAATTCCTGGATTCTTAATGGGATATTTTTCCTTCTGGGTTGATGTCACGTGAAAATTTAATAGAATGATACAACAGTGATTTGTCTCCTAACAGATAGTTTATAACATATTAGGGATAAAAGAGTTGTACTTGCTATCCTCACTTTCCCTAATTTAGTTTATTAAAAAAAAAAAAGAAAGGAAAAAAGAAACCTACCTTAACTTTTGGATGTGTCTTCTAATAAGAGAATATTGTGATTCAAAACCAGTTCATTTCTCCAGATGGGTCCAACTCACTGTGATGAACCCATAAAATATGAAGGTCTATAAATTAACACAGAGTACTACCCCTGGGGGCTGCCATAGAAGCAAAAAATTAAAATTATTGGGCATCAACTAAACTAAGTAGTTGGAATGACTTCAGTGATTTTGAACAATACTAGTTTATTCCTACAGTAAGGGTAAGTGAAAATTTCTAATCTTTAAAAAAAGTGGATTCCCACTTTCATGACCTTCTTAGGTGAGTTTTGAACAGTTAAAGAATGGACCATCTTTTGCACAAGGTACAGAATGAAAAAAGCTCTTTAGATAAATTCATATAAAACCAGATATAAAACCAATGTATTTTGAATAAAACCAGTATCCTGGTCACAGATTCTCCCTAATCCCTTACCCAACCTACTTTTCCCAAGAAATGGTGACTGGAAAGAGAAGAATTAATACAGAAGAGGAAAGAACAATCTCAGGGACAGAAGTAAAATAACACAGTGAAGTTTAGGGACTAGAGAATACAGAAAATAGAAGTAATGATGACAGGCAACAATGTCTAAAGTAAAAATATGTATTTTTTTTTCCCCTTATACTGCAGTTTATAGGCAAGGAAGCACACATATGTTTAATTCTTGGATAATGACAGATTTTGGAATTGAAGGAGAAATTAAATGAACAAATTGTTCTCAACAGTAAAAAAAAGTGGTACGTAGGTGGGAGAGGTAAGGGCTGAGGACCAACACTGACAAAGAAGAACCAAATGAAAGTAGATGAGATGTAAAATCAAGAAGGAATCAGATTATCTTCTGTGACATTTTCAAGGACTAGAGAAAAAGTTTGACCTTATAAAACACACTGAATTATTAGCATCCAAAAAACAGTTAGTAGATTTCAGAATTAGTTATGAGAAAGACTACACAGAAATTTGACATAGTATTTTATAAATTAAAGTGAAAGTTTAGTGTCTCAGTCATGTCCAACTCTTTGCAACACCAAACCAGTAGAGTTTAATTAAGATAGTACTTAAGTATTACACCTTAAATATAATAATCAATGAAATAACAATCTTTTAACTTGCTTCTTTGTTTTCATTAAGTGGCACATATTGTATTCTTGTGCCTAGCACAATATATGGTATATAACTGGCAACTGAGAACTATTTCTTGAGTTAATATAGAAATATATTTTATCCAATGCCTTCACAAAGCAGGTGATATTGTTGGCCTTCACCAGATATTACTTATATACACATTATGTGGCAGATCAAAAAACACACTGATATTCTGAAGGGTTGATAATCTTTGAAATGGCATAAATGGGCTCATTGCCATTTATTCTATTTATTGTGGTCTTTTGTAACAATGCTCCAACTCGTGGAAACATAGTCTTGTTACAACTAAAAAAGTCTAAGATACAAAGTCTGAGAAAAGTGAGATAGCTTATATCCCTGAGAAAGTTGAGTATGTATCCATATACCCACCACATCTCTCTATTTCATGCTCCCTTTATGGAAGCTGGCATTCTTGTTCCCTCCAGGCCCTCTGGTGAGCAAGCAGAACTGGGCTCACTTCAATTCTTCTATCAACCAAATCGCAGAGATGCCTTAGTTTATCCTGTGATGCCCTCCATCCTTTCGTAATATAATTTGTTTTGTTCATCTCTCTTCTCTCCAGAACCCCATTTCACTTCCTTTTCTCCAAGGATGACTGTATCATCTTTTTAGAGATGACAGTATATCTGTTTTCCCTTTAAAGGACATTGACATTTTTAGTGAAACTAAAGACTCGAACAATCATCAACAGAGACATTGGAGAAGAAGAGGGAGGAACAAAAGAACTGAGTTTCTCTTTTAATATTTTGATGAATTGTCACTGTACCAGGTAGTAAATATAGAATTTTTCTATTTGTCCCAATTGATTAAATGTAGTTAATGCTATTTCAAAATGCTTTGGTTTTCTTAATGAAAGAAAGATAGTAAAATATTCTCAAGTTCCAACTACATGCTATACATGACTGGAACATGATATATTAATATATGCAATATCTTATTTAATCTTTACAGTGATATTTTTGAAAAAAAAAGTAGCTACTGCATTCCCATTGTACTGATGAGGATACTGTGCCAGAAATATTGAGATTTTTTTAAGGGCTCATAACTAGGTATATTATGGCTATAGCTCTAGACCATTATGTTTTCTTTCATAAAGCACTACTGACCATATCAGAAAATTAAGTTTTAATTTTTATATGATATGTTGATGCAACAAATTCTGCCTGAGTTTGGCATACATTTCTCTTTCACTTTTGATTTGTGCTAGATTCCTTTGCAAGAAGGAAAGTCTTGATTTTATTTTCATGAAAGTGGCTCACTGTTTTAGTGAGGTTTTAGGAGCCTGTTCCTATGGGTCCTGTTGTTGCTGTTATTTAGCCGCTAGGTCGTGTCTGGCTCTTTGTGACCCCATGGACAGTAGTCCACCAGGCTCCTCTGTCCATGGGATTTCCCAAACAAGAATACTGAGGTGGGTTGCCATTTTCTTCTTCAGAGGATCTTCCTATGGGTCTTATTTTGGATAAATTATTTGTTAGATTTGGGTGGTGGATTGTTTGTATTCTACTTGTAAAATTATTTGTACATATTTGAATTTAAATATACTTTCCCAAAAACTTATAGAGATTGCCTGGGTAGACCTATTATTAATAGCAACTTCACTACAGAAGATCAATTACCGGGCAGTGTTTGATTCCCTCAGAATGCTGTGTCTACCAAAACTTGTATTATTATTGAGACCTTTCTCTAGATGGAAGCTTTCTGCTGTTGACCCTTAAAGACTCATAATAAACTCACACTTTAGCAATATCTGCAACAGTTGAGTTCTGCAGTCTAAATTTAATTTATTTTATCATTAATATTTGATAGCACTTTTAATATTTAAAATCACGCAAATATCTAACAAGGAGTGGTAACATGTATAGAATCTTGAGGAGCTTGTCCTGGAGTGTAGTCTAAATCATGTGCTCTGGGAGAATGATTTTGTAGTGACTAAGTACTCATCAGCTCGAGGGACAAATACACCATTTACTCTACTGTGTTATATTTCCTTCCTTGAACAGCTGCTATTTATTATTCATATTACTTCATGTCAGAGCTTTGTGTTATCAAATATATCATAGCAAGTATCCATATCTTTGCCTCCTTCACATAGAATTTGGGAGGAAAAGCAGTTTTTTTTTTCTTTTAGAGTTTTCTCATCACTGTTTTTCAGCTTTGAAACAGTATTGCCAACATTCTGTTTTCTGTATCTTAGGGAAAAGTGTTTTATGGGGCTACAGGGATGAGATAACAGAATCAGCATGCTGCTGGCCTCTAATTGGGCTGTTTGATGGAGAGGGAGTGGGAAATGTTCAGGAATAGACTCTGAATTCTCTGGTTAAGTTCTCTGTTTTCTCCTTCAAAGTTAACTCCAGCCTGTGCAGTTTCGTTGACAACCTGCAGAGCCTGGTGCTGGCAGATAGACACTCAGATTTCTGTCATTTGTTTAATGTTTAGTATAGTAAAACCTGTCAGAGGAGGCAGTTGTCGACTATGTAAGATTTCTGAACACTAGCACATCACCATTTAAAAAAAAATTAAAATAAATCAGTTAAGAATTCTGATTTAAATTCAGACAAATTTATGTAAAGAGGCACCATGATATATTTAGTAAGGAGTGGTGAAAATGCGTGGATTTGGGGCCACACTGGTCAAGGTTTATGTCTGTGCTTCACATATTCTAGTTATGGAACCTAAGATCATTGACTTCATCCTCTGAGATTCAATGAAATGAAAATAATAGGACTCACCTTGAAGGGCTGACATGAGAAATATATGCCACATCAGGATAATAGATGCTATATGATATGTATACAAAAAATGTTTTTTTTTTTTTTTATTTCCTCCTTCCTTTTCTTCCTCTTCCTTTAAACATTTATTGAGCCCTCCGATGCTATGCTTTGGTCTAAGGACATGGCGATAAGCAAAAGTACGTGTACTATCTGCTCACAGTGGGTATATAATTGGGTGGAGAGAAGTACAACAAATAAGCAGTCATACAAATAGAAGCACACTCTCGCTGAGGCAGGTGCTGCAGAAAGGAGGGACAGGTGAAAGCATATTTCAGAAGAATTTGAGAGCTGTGAAGGTCTAGCAAGCCTCTGTAAAGTGGTAACAGTTGATCTAAGGTCTAAAAGAGAACTAGGAATTAACTAAGCGTAGTAGGAAGTGAAAAACCACCATCATCCCCATCATTATCATCATCACCACCACCATCATTATCCCTACCATCACCATTATAAAATACAAGGCTCTTTGAAATGTTTTTCCAGAGAAGGAAAGTCCATCTCAAATTTTGCAGTTCATTTAATTGTGCTGTGTATCAGATCCTTGTTTTTCCATCTGCCTTTCTGTATGCATATCCCTGCCTTCAGTCACTTTTGGAAGCTGCTGATCAGCAGTGGTACTGAGAGGCTGTTATTAATCTTTTGATCTCTTGATTACTCTGTTGGGGTGAGGCTGATACATCTCTATTCACTACTGCGTATACCTTCCAACCACTAAAATCTCTCTATTCTTCAGCACAGTCGTATCAGTCATTTTTGGCTCACATCATGAACTCCAGATGTTCCCAGCATTGTTAACAGGCCATCTGTGTATCCCAGCACTAAACTGAAACTGGGAGGTCCAGTTGAGTCACTGGTGTGCATTCCTAATAATTCATTCCTGACCCTGGTAGATGAGCCCTATGTACAGGCAAACCATGGCAGACATGTACAATGGCACTTGTTTTCTTCATTTACCATGAAATGTCTGCAGAAATAGTGACTTTATAATTCAACTCTTACCATGTTTTCTGAATTTAGAGATGCCTTGCTTGTGACTAATATCCCTATTACAGTTCGGATGAAGAAAAATGGAAAATGTGGGCAGAACAATAGCTTTCTTTGCCCTTTCTTATTTCCATGTACTCATCTAAATATGTTGCCAAAGATCACTATTTTAAGTGGTAAATCCTAGGAGATCCTACCTAGTTTATGCTTAATTGAATTAACATTTAGTAATTGGCTAATTTAGTTAAATAAATGGACAATGATGTTTTCTGCTTAAGTATATCAGAATTTTCTTTTTTTTTTCCAACAGGAAAGACTCAGTTATTTATGTATATATTTATTTATTTTATAAGTTCAGACAAACATAGAATTGCCTCCTGAGTTGCATCAGTGACTAGAATAGGGAGGAAAGTAATATGTGTTATTTGAGGACTAAAATGGAATTTTAAAGATCATAAAATCTGTACCTCTTATCTTATACATGAGATTGTGACTTGCCCAAGGTCACATGACAGGCATTTATGGGACTCTCCAAGTATCAGATGAGGCCTTTGGATGCAATGTGACATGGATATTGGATGGTTCAGTGCCAGGAAACAGCTCCTCCAGAAAAGGAGTCAGATTTCTATGTATTTATGTATGACAAAGGCATATTTGAGTCATAGTCTGTTCATTCAAAAGAGATTTCAGAGTAAGTATAATCAAATATATTCACATAGATAGGAAAACTGAGATAGTGTGGTTACTAATCTAAGGGTGTATAGCTGATTTGCAGTCAGGGCACTGGACTTAAAACTAACTCAACAGTCAATAAATGCCTTCTGTAAGTGAGGCATTGTACTGCTTCTGCTGCTAAGTCACTTCAGTCATGTCCGACTCTGTAAGACGCCATAGACGGCAGCCCACCAGGCTCCCCCATCCCTGGGATTCTCCAGGCAAGAACACTGGAGTGGGTTGCCATTTCCTTCTCCAATGCATGAAAGTGAAAAGTGAAAGTGAAGTCACTCAGTCATGTCTGACCCTCAGCGACCCCATGGACTGCAGCCTTCCAGGCTCCTCCATCCATGGGATTTTCCAGGCAAGAGTACTGGAGTGGGGTGCCATGGCCTTCCCCAGAGGCATTGTACTAGATGGTGGGTTGTGAAGATAATGATAGAATTGCTCCCTGAAGATTGATGTCTTATTTTTGTAATTCCTAGCCAGCAGAAAGAATGGAAGCTTCATGCCATCCTTTAAATGTTGATCTCAGGTTAAGGGGACCCTATTAAAAACCTTCAATTGTTCTCATTATTCTCAATATAAAGTTAAAAATCTTTAACCTAGAGCCTACCTGGTCTTCTATAGCTGGCCATTCCCTTTCTGGCAGTTCTAACTCATCTCTCAATACACTCACCTCCACTCACTGGGCTCCAGCCACAAAACCCACACCCCTCTCTAACTCCTATCAGGTCTTCTACATGCGATTCCCTCTATACTAGCTGTTTCTGACACTTTTCAAGTCTAAGTCTAATGCCCTTCAGGAAAACTGTTCCTATCTATCCAAACTGTATGAAATCTCATTTGTCATGTACTCTTATAGAACATTTCAGTGAGTCCTTTCGGTTCAGTTGCTCAGTCAAGTCCAATTCTTTGCAACCCCATAAATCGCAGCACACCAGGCCTCCCTGTCCATAACCAACTCCCAGAGTTTACTCAGACTCACGTCCATCGAGTCAGTGATGCCATCCAGCCATCTCATCCTCTGTCGTCCCCTTCTCTTCCTGCCCCCAATCCTTCCCAGCATCAGAGTCTTTTCCAATGAGTCAACTCTTCGCATAAGGTGGCCAAAGTATTGGAGTTTCAGCTTTAGCATCAGTCCTTCCAATGAACACACAGGACTGATCTCCTTCAGAATGGACTGGTTGGATCTTCTTGCAGCCCAAGGGACTCTCAAGAGTCTTCTCCAACACCACAGTTCAAAAGCATCAATGCTTCGGTGCTCAGCTTTCTTCACAGTCCAACTCTCATATCCATACATGACTACTGGAAAAACCATAGCCTTGACTAGACAGACCTTTGTTGGCACAGTAATGTCTCTGCTTTTCAATATGCTGTCTAGGTTGGTCATAACTTTCCTTCCAAGGAGTAAGCGTCTTTTAATTTCATGGCTGCAGTCACCATCTGCAGTGATTTTGGAGCCCAGAAAAATAAAGTCTGACACTGTTTCCACTGTTTCCCCATCTATTTCCCATGAAGTAATGGGACTGCATGCCATGATCTTACTTTTCTGAATGTTGAGCTTTAAGCCAACTTTTTCACTCAACTCTTTCACTTTCCTCAAGAGGCTCTTTAGTTCTTCTTCACTTTCCGCCATAAGGGTGGTGTCATGTGCATATCTGAGGTTATTGATATTTCTCCTGGCAATCTTGATTCCAGCTTGTGCTTCTTCCAGCCCAGCGTGTCTCATGATGTACTCTGCATATAAGTTAAATAAGCAGGGTGACAATATACAGCCTTGACGTACTCCTTTTCCTATTTGGAACCAGTCTGTTGTTCCATGTCCAGTTCTAACTGTTGCTTCCTGACCTGCATACAGATTTCTCAAGAGGCAGATCAGGTGGTCTGGTATTCCCATCTCTTGAAGAATTTTCCACAGTTTCTTGTGATCCACACAGTCAAAGGCTTTGGCATAGTCAATAAAGCAGAAATAGATGGTTTTCTGGAAATCTCTTGCTTTTTCCATGATCTAGTGGATGTTGGCAATTTGATGTCTGGTTCCTCTTTCTTTTCTAAAACCAGCTTGAACATCTGGAAGTTCACAGTTCACGTATTGCTGAAGCCTGGCTTGGAGAACTTTGAGTGTTACTTTACTAGTGTATGAGATGAGTGCAATTGTGCGGTAGTTTGAACATTCTTTGGCATTGCCTTTCTTTGGGATCGGAATGAAAACTGACCTTTTCCAGTCCTGTGGCCACTGCTGAGTTTTCCAAATTTGCTGGCATATTGAGTCCTTTAGAGTCATATATAATAATAGATATCTACACAATTATTTACTCAAGATCTGTGTTTATCACCAGAACATAAGTAATCCCCATAAAACATAGATCATGTTTCTTTTTGTTTAATACATCACTTCTAGCATATCAAATGGAGCCTGGTAAATAGTAGGCCATCAATAATTACCTGTTAAGTGTCTGAATAGATGAATGATTCTTAGAATGACTTGTTACTGCTTTGCTTGATTGGCAAGGGAGAGTCATATTCTAATCTCAACAGCATATTTTCTCATAATCTCTTTCAAATCCTGTAGGAGATATTTCTTCATGCACTCATTCATTCACTGAAACACATTTCCTTGTATCCAAAATCAAATACTACACTACATTCTAAAGCAATTCACAATCTTGTTTGTTTAGGGAATATTCTTAGGATATGTGCAAACATTGAGGTATGATGTGAAGTTTATAAAGCAAAATTTTCTTTCTCCTGAAAACATATATTTAAGAGCCTAACAGCATATTATTGGTTGATATGCTTACTGATCTGGAAATAACTGCATTGTTTTATTTTTGTTGTAAGAGTCAAGAAGCATTCTATCTGGAAAGGTGCAGGTGATAGGAAATTTTAAGCACTGGAGAAAGAAAACAGCTTATCCCTTAGATTTACTCTGGCAGCTAACTTCCCTGTTTTTACAGAAAGAGCATTATATCTGGGCACATCGGGAAAGTGGAAGTTATAATGGAGGAAATGGTATCCACCTAGTATGTGCAGAGCCATCTTTGATACCTGGTGACAGCTTCTGGGAAGAAAATGTAATGGTGGGATGGTTTCCCTCAGAGTTTACCTCCAATGTGTTAGCGGAAACTGGTTGGACTTTTCATCTCTGTACACATTGACTGGTGTCTTCCCATATCTAAATGAGGGAGAGAGAATAAGAAAAGGATGAATGTAAAGAATTAGCCTCGTGGTTACTGACTGTAAGTACATATTATCACTATATCCAGAAATATATATATGTTTTTTAAATCAACTTTCTCCATAAGTGTTGCATTATCAGTCACTCAGTCTGGTCTGACTCTGCCACCCTATGGATTGTAGCCTGCCAGGCTCCTCTGTCCAAGGCAAGAACTTGGGTATATTTGAATTACCTATTTGTAGGTTATTATATGTGAGTGTTTAGGGATGGAGAGTTAGCTGAGACATGTACTTCTTCCCCATAGGTGAAAAGAAATGTGGCAGTTTCATCATATATGTATGCGTGTGTTAGTCGGTCGGTGATGTCCAACTCTGTGACCCCATGGACTGTAGCCCACCAGGCTCATCTGTCCATGGAATTCTCCAGGCAAGAATACTGCTGCTGCTGCTGCTGCTGCTAAGCCACTTCAGTCGTGTCCGACTCTGTGCGATCCCGTAGACGGCAGCCCACCAGGCTCCCCCGTCCCTGGAATTCTCCAGACAAGAACACTGGAGGGGGTTGCCATTTCCTTCTCCAATGCATGAAAGTGAAAAGTGAAAGTGAAGTTGCTCAGTCGTACTCGACTCTTAGTGACCCCGTGGACTGCAGCCCACTAGGCTCCTCCTTCCATGGGATTTTCCAGGCAAGAGTACTGGAGTGGGGTGCCATTGCCTTGGGTAACCATTCCCTTCTCCAGGAGATCTTCCTGACACAGAGATCACACCCGGGTCTCCTGCATTGCAGGTAGATTCTTTATCATCTACAGCACCAGGGAAGCCCAGTTTCATCATAACTATCTTTAAAAAGCCTTTGTGGGATAATGTGGAGTATAAGAAAACAGAGATAGATAAAGAAAATCAGATGCATGCAGAGTAGAAGTGGCGTTGCAAAATTGTCAGAATTTCAGCCTATTTTGATGCTTCCATATTTTTACAGAGTTTATAGTACATTTACAATGTATCATCCTCTGAGAAAATGACATGGGCTCTGAAAAATGATGAACTTTGAACTCAAACCTGTCTCTGACACCCAGCTTCCCAGTCATCATATGTATGACCTTAAGGAGATTTTTACCACTTCTATAAAAGAAGAATGATTGATCTGGAAAGATGGGAGAGATGGAATGATTATGTACATATGCATGCAAACACTGCCCAGCACGGTTTCAGACCCACACCCAGGACTTAAAGCATGGGAAAGTACATTCCTTTATCTTCTATTCAAAGTCAAGGAACAAAGTAGCATTCTTACAGCAGCAGCAAATAGAACAATCTCTTCTCAGTATCGGATGTGAACTATAAAACTAAAAGATATAAAAGTTATAATTCAATTCCTCATATATTGGCTAGTTTATCCATCATATCTCATGTTACCTAGAAGTAAAGACTGATGGGGAAGATTCTTGTACAGGCAGTTATTGAGGGAATGCTCATGCAAGAAATGGCAGGATAGGGCAGGAGAAGAAGTTAGTAAGTAAGGTGGTCTTAGGGGGAACTGAACTTTAGCCTGATCACTCCAGGAGCCCTGGAGCATTAACTGCCCCACAGAGCTGTTCCCATCTTGCTCTATGGGGTTGGGGGGCCTTTTGTCCAATGTGTGAATCATTGCAATGTGTAATATACTGGACAGAGTGGCTCCTGTTTGCCCAAAGACAGTTCTCCAAATAAAGGGGAAACTGTGCCTATCAGTAGCTACAGAGGAGAGGTCACTTGCCTGATGATGAGGACTAGGCAAGGCCACCACATTGGTCACAACAGTATCTCTTTATTACACTGTATCACACATACTGACCAAAGGAAGACACACATAGGGTGAACTCTGGTCGAGTTCCAAATGGAAAGCTTCCATCATTTTCACAAATGTGTTACTCTCCTGATATTGATGGATGATGATCCTTATAGATTATTGTCAACCAAGAAGCTTACCTGAGCCCATTGTGTTCAGCATTTTGTTGCAGCTTTATCACCTGGTAAGTATTGATTTAATTACTATCAGCCATTTTATGGAAACAGTGACAGACTTTATTTTCTTGGGCTCCAAAATCACTGCAGATGGTGACTGCATCCATGAAATTAAAAGACACTTGCTACTTGGAAACCCACTCCAGTGTTCTTGCCTGGAGAATCCCAGGGACAGGGGAGCCTGGTGGGCTGCCATCTATGGGGTCACACAGAGTCGGGCACAACTGAAGTGACTTAGCAGCAGCTCCTTGGAAGGAAAGCTATGGCAAACCTAGACAGCGTATTAAAAAGCAGAGACATGACTTTGCCAACAAAGGTCCATATAGTCAAAGCTATGGTTTTTCCAGTAGTTTTGTATTGGTATGAGAGTTGGGCCATAAAGCAAGCTGAGCACTGAAGAATTGATGCTTTTGAACTGTGGTGTTGGATAAAGACTCTTTAGAGTCTCTTGGACTGCAAAGAGATCCAACCAGTCCATCCTAAAGGAAATCAGTCTTGAATATTCATTGAAGGACTGATGCTGAAGCTGAAGCTCCAATACTTTGGCCACCTGATACAAAGAACCGACTCATTAGAAAAGACCCTGATGTTGGGAAGGATTGAAGGCAGAAGGAGAAGGGGATGACAGAGGATGAGATGGTTGGATGGCATCACTGACTCGATGGATATGAGTGTGAGCAAGCTCTGGGAGATGTTGAAGATCAGGGAAACCTGGCATGTTGTAGTCCATATGGTTGCAAAGAGTCAGACATGACTGAGCAACTGAACAACTATCAGTAGAGTTAAGCTCAATTTTCAGCCCCCTTCTCCTCTTTAGAGATATGTGGCTCAAAACCATGTGGTGGTTTTTTTCAGTCTGACCAACCCCTGGACCCTAAATACATTGTTAGCATAAACTATCAGGTGTGGTCCATGGGGCCCTCCATGAGTCACTGAGTTAGGAATAATGACCAGGTAAGAGGAGAAGGGTACATAGATACATAGACACTCTTGCTGCTGCTGCTGCTAAGTCGCTTCAGTCGTGTCCAACTCTGTGCAACCCCATAGACGGCAGCCCACCATGATCTTCTCTCCCTGGGATTTTTTAGGCAAGAATACTGGAGTGGGTTGCCATTTCTCTCTCCAATGCATGGAAGTGAAAAGTGAAAGTGAAGTCGCTCAGTCGTGTCGGACTCTTAGAGACCCCATGGACTGTAGTCTACCAGGCTCTGCCATCCATGGGATTTTCCAGGCAAGAGTACTGGAGTGGGTTACCATTTCCTTCTCCAAAAGACACTCATCACACAGGATAAGGGTTTTGAAAGGAGCCAGGACAAAGACTAGACCTCTCTGTAGGTGAGATCAAATTCCTTACTACAAATATGTGATTGTTCTTTTTTTAAAAAAACAGTTTGCATTCTCATAAAGAAAAGATCATAAGAAACTTGTTGGTTCTGAAAAAGGAGAGGATGTTGGTAGCAGTACAGTTGAATGAGTGGGAGATTTGTGTCTTTGTAACCTCTGGAAACTACATTTGTAGATCAAGCCTACTGTTTAAGACTGATTATTTACTTGGGGAAGTTTTGAGTGCAGCTAGGAGAAGTTAATTGGCATAATAAGATAGCTGCTCCTTGGTCCTGCCTCTGGGTATAGAGAATTCAGGTTGTTTGTATCTCTGATTGCAAACATGTGAAGTCATGGTATGCATAATAGCATGATTAAGTTGTGAAATTGAATTCAAATGCATGCTTATGTTTTGTTTGCATATATGAGGCATCCTCTCTGTGTTTGATGCCATCATATATCGGTGAACAGAATACCTGGGTATCACTCAGATGTACTTAGAGGTTCTGGTACATGGATTAAACCCTTCTGACTGCATCCCGTTTTGATGACCACGAAAGAGTGTGGTCATCTTTTTCTGGTCATACCCTTAGGCATGCTTTCTTTACTTTTTCACCTTTTCTTTTATTCATCTACATTCTTTCTGTTTTATTTCTTTTTCTAGGAAGCCAAAAATGCCAGGGCAGAAAAAGAACTATGTATAGGTAGACTGTATTTTATTTTATGCCAAATTTACTCAAGTTAATCAAAGACTACAAAGTAAGGATGAAAATACATGGTGGAGAATACTACAATTGAATTAAATATACAACTTGTCTCCAAAATTGTTTGGCTCATTTTTTTTTTAACTTAAGCATCGTCTTGCTATAATTTAGAAAGCAAGCTTGGTATAAAGTCACAGTACAAAATAAGATAATTTATGGCCTGCTAGATTTACAGTCATTTTTCTGTATGATCTCATGGTTTAATAAAAACAAACAAACAAAAAAAAAAAAACAACGTCTATTGAATAGATGTGTTAGGAGCTGTGTTGGCCCTGAATAGATCAATTTGTCTTTCCTAGCCCTCTGTTTCTTCATCTGGAATATAAGGAGATTGTCCCAGCTGAATGGTCTCTAAGGATCCCATCTAATTGTAATATTATACATTTTACATTGGGTTGCACAGCTTGGGAATTTAGCATGTTACTGACATATTCAATTAATTTAGACAAATTTGATGTCAGTAAATCAAATCATAACTAATGATTTCCTTAACAAGAAAGACCTTCCGTCCAAAATAAAAGCTCAACTTCATAGTTTGAAACACCAATGATTCTTATTCCACATATAAGACACCATTTCCTAGCTAGTGTTTCTACTCTGGGAATTAATTTTGATAGTAACAGATATATTCCAAACATTTCTCTTGGTGCTGCTGCTGCTAAGTCGCTTCAGTCGTGTCCGACTCTGTGCGACCCCATAGACGGTAGCCAACCAGTCTCCCCCATCCATGGGATTTTCCAGGCAAGAACGCTGGAGTCGGGTGCCATTGCCTTCTCCGATTTCTCTTGCAACAAAAGGTAATTATGACCCATTAAACATTGCTGTCACTGGGCTATGATGACCAATGCATATTAACTAAAAACAGACTGAAATGTCCCTCCATTACTTGGTTTTCTGAGAGCAACTCCCTTTGTAACAGGGTAAAAATTTTATATTACAATAAAATCTTCTGAACTATATGAAGTTAATTGGAGAGTGGAAATGTTCCTGATAAATTTTGTATACCTTCTGTTTATTCATGCTCAGTGGAAGATAACAGTGCCTGAACTAAGTAAACTTAATAAAGTTTGTCTCCAGGCTTCTGCCGTGTTCTTTTCCTCTTCTCTGTCCAGCCTCATCTGAGTTGATTCTGATATCCCATTAAGAGGCTTCTTCCAGTATGTGGATACTGGCCTGCCCTGACTTAGCCTGTACTGAACCAATCTTCCTTATCCCCTGTCCTTTTTCTCTTCCTACCCCTTGTAACCCTGCTCATTATTTTGGATTTCCTGCTGAAGCCTATTTCATGTTGTTCAGTCCTTGTGACTTTATTTTGCTCCATATTTAATGAAATTTTATTACTACAACAACACTTTTCTCGTGTCTTAGACCATAACCTTGTGCTTCCTTTATTTGTTTTAAACTCGAGTAATGAAGTTTCTGGTAACTGTGTGTCCCTGGATTGCATCGCCTCTGCAAATTGGAGGTTACTGAACTAAGATAGAAAACTCATTTCCTTGAGTCAGGGTATTATATTTTGTACTTAACAAAACATCAGCTTACAGACTGAATGGGATTTGCCAATTTTCTAAGAACTAGAATGCAATACAGTACAAGTAGTAGTGGATCTTACCAAAATAATTTTATATCTATTGAGAATTCAGAATGCACTTCAGTGCCTCAAAGGAATCATTATGCACACTAATTATTGTTGTACACTGCAGAAATAGTAGTTAGTAGAGGTTTCTTTTGATAGAAAGGCAGATAAATCAACTTCCCTGTAGTTAATTCTTTAGATGGTACATAATCCCTTTATGCAAATGCCAGTCTTCCTGCAATTTACATTGAGGTTTAAGCTCCAACAGAGTTATGATGTGTGGTAGAAAATTCAAAAGCAAAAAAGCTCTTTGTAATGTACTTGACCCTGAGATCATTAGAACATTTCAACACAATTTAACTGCCTGAGCAAAGAACAGTTCTGTTGAGGAAGTACTTTAACCATGGTGGTTGGGGTAAGAAATTAAGCATAATAGTTCCAGAGAACATATTTCAAAAAACAATTGGAAGGCCAAGTGTTCAACCATGTAACAAATATATTCCTTGAAACTGAATTCTGGTTGCAAGAAGTATAGCTTTGAATTTTAAAATATAATTTTGGTATGACCAAAGTGGTGGTGGTGATTTAGTCACTAAGATGTGTCTGACTCTTTGTGAACCCGTGGACTGTAGACCACCAGGCTACTCTGTCTATGGGATTTTTCAGGTTAGAATATTGGAGTGGGTTGCCATTTCCTTCTCCAGGAGATCTTCCCCACCCAAGGGCTGAACTTGGATCTCCTGCATTGCGGGCAGATTCTTTACTAACTGAGCCGTGACCAACGTTGGGGACTACCTGTGATCGGACTATATTAGTTATAATTAGTTATAGTTAGATCTGTGTAAGGACAGATCACTTGCTTTTTGAAAACAAAAACAGAAATAAACCTGCCATGATCCAATTTCAAATGGCTTAAATATTCCGCATTTCTGCTCATTGTTTGCCAAGGAGGATTATAAAAATAACAGGTTTTAATATACATAATAAAGACATGATGATCATAATGAAACCACAGAAGTCAGATTGGGACTTGAACCCACTGTCTTTTAATTGAGATCACAGAGAGTCTCAGGACTTAGTCACATTTTTGTAAATGTAGACATGTTTTAGATATGTTACATCCATTTTTTCAGTTCATTCAAATAGGCCTTAACTAAGTTACCTCTGTGAGTGAGAGTCTGCTGTGCTAAGAATCAGACACTGATAAGATAGGCTTCAGTCAAGGCATCAAGAGTCTAGATAAACAAGCCAACACATTTTTTTGTACATAGGAAGGAACTGCATATTCTTAAAAGACAATAACAGAAACAAAGTCATGGAAATGTGAAAGTTTAAGAGGATTTAGCAATAAAATATAATAGTTACTAAGCACTGTTCTAAGTACTATGCTAAGAATTTCATTATCTAGTGTTACAATAATCTATTTATTCTTTAATAATATTAGCATTACCTTTTATGAGTCCCATGATCATCCTTGAAGTTTACTTCCCAATTTTACAGATAAGAAGCTAAGGGTTAACCTTTAGCTTAACCAAACTTTTAGCTGACCAAACTTTTACATGTAGTAAATCATGGAGCTGTGATTTGAATCTGGTTTTGACTCCAAGTCCTATGATGTTAAAACACTGTGTTTTAATGTGAGTGGTTTTTCACAGACAGAGAAAAGAATTCTGGGAAAAGTGGCTGAAACACGGTCTCTTTTCCAGACAGGTGAAGATCTTATGTTCCATGTGTACTGTAATTGGATTTTTCTGGTCTTCAGAATTCCATTCATGAATGTGAGTTATTTCCAGGATTATGATAACAAATATCCCTCTTGCCAGACTTCTGAGTTGCAAGTAACATATGTTTTCTGGTTTCTTAAAAATATAGATTTGTATTCTTGATTTTTTTTTTTTTAGCATGGAAAACTTCCCCAGTTTTTTCTGTGAAGACTGTAGACCTCCTGAACTCTCTCCTTCCTTCTTGCCCTCAGCCCTCTGTCAACCACTCACTCCCAAAGGCACATCCTGTATCTTGTCAGAAGTAGAAATTCCTCCATGATCTTGTTTTCAGGATACCTCTCTACAATACCAGCTACATTATTCCAAGCTTACCCTTGATACCCCCAGATCTTTAAATGCTCAATCCTATTCAGCAATGCACTTGTTGATTTAACTAACTCTTCCTTGTTCTCATGGTATTCATATCTTCTTCCTGGAGTTTAAACAGCTTACGGTCCATCTTTGTTATCTCTTATCTACAACCATGTTTAATTCTCTACCCTTCTCTTCCTAGACCTTGATTGTCTGCTTCTCTACTCATTCTGCTAAACAGGATAGGAAAGGCCACAACCACATTGTGTGGCTGGCCACTCTAAATATACTGCCGACTTCAAGTGGCTCCCAGGCTGCCCGATAATTATATTACAGTTCTGTTGTTTATTTTCCTTCCTTCTGTCATTGACCTTTCCTTCCCTCAAATTGTCAATAGTTCTTCAGTCTTTACTCTCAGCTTGTTATCTTGCCTCCTATTTCAGTGAAAAAATAAAAACGAGGAGAGAGTGTTCATGATCTCTCTTTACCTTATCTTAGCTTACCTTACCTCGCCTCACCTCACCTCCTGCCAGCCCCCATCTCCACCCTCATATTGCAAGAAAGGCCAAACCCTTGACTTATATACTAGACATCATCTCCTTTTGCCAACTCCTGGAGATTGTTCCATAACAACCCCTTATTTTACCACCTTTTGTTTTTTTTTTTCCTCTTTACCATCAGCCTGTGATGATCATTTCCATCAGCATGTGACTATGATAAAAAGGCTCAATCCTTGAACTCTTTTTCAAAGCTATGCTTACTGAAACTCCTGACTTTAAATACTATCTCTGAATTTATAATGGTAAAATTTTAATTTCTACTCCAGGCCTCTCCTTCAATTCAGATTTGGATATTTCACGGCCTGTTCTCTTAGAATTCCAATAGTCATCTCCAGCATGACATGTCCATATGTTTTTTCTTGGCTTCATGGTCTTCCTTAACTTAGCTAAAAGCAGCTTCAAACTTCTAGTGGCTCAGATCAGAAATATTAAAGTCATCCTTGACTTTCATCTTCCTCTCACACCCAACATCTAATATTCCCTCAAACTGTCTTGGCTGTATCTTCAAAATATGTCTAGAATCTGATCTCTTTTCATCCATTCTGGACCAAAACACCATCATCCCTCACCTTCATTATACTTTCTCTCCTTCTATCCTTGCCCTTGTAGGCCTGTTCTCAACAACCACAGTGATGATGTTCAAATGGATATCATATCATGGTATTCCTTGCCTCAGAACACTTCAGTGGCTCCTTTTCTATCCAGAGTAAAGACCAAAGTTCACACAGTGGCCTACAAAGTCTTACAAAGTCTAGGTCCTATTTGAGTATCTACTTCCTCTCTTATTTGCTTATCATGTTCAGCTACACTGGCTTCCTTGGTCTTCTGTAAAGTAGGCATGCTCTAGCCTTAGGACATTTGTTTACTTGATGTTCTGTCTGTAAAGAATATTTTCCCTCCAATATCTACACGGTGTGGTCTCTCTCTCTCTCTCTCTCTTTTTTTTTTTTTTTTTGTCTTCACTAAAGTGTCATAATATTTTAAGGCTTTTTCTAAACTCTGCTATTTGAAATTGCAATGCCCCTTTCTCTTAACAGGCCCTAGTTTTTCCTCTGTCACGCATTTTTCCAGAGGACTTTTCACCATCTAAAAGACTATTGTTTACTTATTTATATGGTTTATCATTAGTGTCTTTATTAATGATTTTGTGTAAAAATTTTTGAACATTTGTGCACTGATGTATTCCCTAGGCTTATTATAGTGGCCTTACAAGAAATATTGGGTGAATGAATAAATCTATAGGAAATTGTCAATAGTTCTGTCACAACTCTAACCTGTGGAGGAAAATAAAATATAAACATGTGGTCCTCCTCTTAGCCCAAGATGGTGCCAAGCTTTCTTAAACATTTAAATGTTGATGAGAAAAAAGTTAGTTAAAAAAAAGTATGTGTGTAAATTGTAGAAGACAGTATAGCTAAGGAAAGTCAACATTTTTGCCATACCCAGTGAAGTCAATGATTTAGGCAAAATCATTAATAGATCAAGCCATCAGATGAAAGGTTAATGGAGAATCAGATGTCATCATCTTGACCCACTGCTTAATCTTAGAATTATTAAAAGTAGGACAAAGCAACATCATGCGACATATTCACCCTGACATTTTGGGAAATAAAATATGCAGCATCACTTATAAAATATCTTTAAAAAATTAAAAGTTGTACCTGAATCTAAAAAAGTCTTTAGAGTTAACTAATATTTTGCAAGAAATGTAGATAATTTGAGGACACTTTAAATGACATCATGATAAGACATATACATTTAGAATATAGGACATTCTAACAAAAATTCTGACTCAGTTTTTAAATTAGACTAATGGTAACAAAAAAATGGGTGAGAGAAGATAGTTATAGTAAACTAAATTTAAGATATTTAACAACCAGTGGCAATGTGCAGACATTGTTTATATTCTGATTCAGACAAAACAACAGAAAAATGGTGTTTTGGAGACAGTGAAATTTGAAAATGGTGTGGTAGTTAAATTATACCAATTATCATTGATTTTATTAGGGGTGGAATGGCCAAGTGTTTATGTAAATAAAACCTTATAGATTTCAAAATTGCTTACTTCAGTGTATAGGTGTGAAATGATATATCTGAAACTTGCTTTAAGATACTTTGTAAGTTAAAAGAAGTAGGACATGATATAAGAGTGACAAATCTTTATCAAACTTGGATGATAGTTGCTGTGGACTGAATTGCTTCTGTCTCAGATTCACAAGTTGAAGCTCTAGCTACAATGTGGCTTTGGAGATAGGACTCACAGGAGATAATTATCTCCTACAGGAGATAATCAAGATAGAATGAAGTCATAATGGTGGGATTCTAATCTAATAGGATTGGTCACCTTATAAGGAGAGGCAGGCACAGAAATTTCTCTCTTTTTCTCCCCATGCATTCACATACCAAGGAAAGGTTGTGTGAGGCCACAGAAAGAAGGTAACTTTCTACAATCCAGGAAGAGAGCTCTTACTGAAAACTGAATTGGCTGGCACCTTGATCTTAGATTTACAAGCCTCCAGAGCTGTGAGAAATCAATTTCTGTTGTTTAAGCTACCCTGTCTATGGAATTTTGTCATGTCAGCCCAAGCTGACAAAGACAATGGATAGAGGGGAATTGATGATATCAAACTCTCTAATTTTATGTATTTAGAAAACAAAAAAATTCTTCTGCTGAAAGTTTCTGACTTATGACAGTAGAAATAAAATATTATTTAAAATTAAATTCTCATTTTGCTACTCTGTCCCCTAGCCTCCATCCAGTTGATCTTATAGATTTCCTGTTAATATGTTGTTAGCAACCTAGAGCCTACAAGAGCAAGTCCAAGCTGCTTAGCCAGCCAGTCTTTCCCATAATTAAGCTGTAAATGAATATTTCCAGAAATACCTCCCTCTGCTCTCTGTTAACACATCTTTATACTTTAGCAAAATAAACTAACTTTATATTACCAAAAATGCCCACTCTCCATTTATATTTGTAATGATTCTTCAAATTCAACTCAATTTTTAAATTAAAAAAAAAAAAGGTAACTAAACAGTTACTATTTCCAATTACATGCAGCTAAATAAATGAAGGCTGTGTAGGTTCCAACAGCAGCCCTTGATTTTTCCTTCCTGGGGAACCGGTAATAACCTTCAATCAGTGTGGCTATGAAATTACTTCTGGTAGAACTATAGATCCTCTCCTATGGTTCTCACTCTGGGAGCCCCATTGGTGCAGAGATGTCTCCAGTTTTCCGTACCTTTACTGATGAGTTAGTAGTTTTGTACTTACAGACATGCAGAATGTTCAGCCCATATTATTGAGTTGCTTTTATTCTACCTTATACATTTTCTTTCCCTTTCCCATCACATTTTTGTTTCACTTTCTGCCCCCAGGATCTTGATTTTTAACTTGCTACTTCCATATTCTATTAACTCATATAATTATACACACACACACCCCTTTCATATCTTTGTGTGAATTACAGCATAGAAAGATTTCATCTATACATCTTTGCATCTTGCTTTTTCTTACTTAACAGCTCATTACAGAAATCCCGCCTCATCAGCTGGTGAAGATTATAACTGGTGAAGACTATAACTTCGTAATAGTCTCAGCAGAGATCAACCACAATTCACTCAACCATTTCCCTAGTGATAAGCATTCAGGTTTCCTCTGCTAGTTTTGCCACTAAAACCCTGTGGGAGTGGAATCACTGGTATGTGGGTTTTAATTTGAACGCATGCTTTCAAATTACTTTCTGAAAAGTTTGTGAAAGTTAACATTTCTGTAAGCAATGTATAAGAGTTCCCTACAACATGGGGGAATGCTGGGCATTATTACGCTTTTGGTCATATTCCGTTTACTGGAAAAAATAGTCATATTGCAGAATTGCTTTCATTTGCATTTCTCTCACTTTCCATGGTGGTTCATCATACTTCCATCTATCTTTGGCCATTTTGATTTGCTCTGTAAATTTTCTATGATTATCTTTGGCTCATTTTTCTACTGGAATATCAGATTTTTGTTATCTATTTTTAAAACTTTTAATATATGAAAAATAAATTTTTAAAATTATGTGTATTACAAGTAATTGTTTTTGAATCTATCATTTATTAATTGCTGAAGATATATTTTGTTCATATATGAATTTTAAATGTGTATGTAGTAAATATGTTTATTGTCTATGTTTGTTATCTTGTTTATCAAACTCTCAAATATCTAGGTTGTTTTATATAATATAAATTGTCTTCTGAGATTTTTATTGTTTTATAATTACATCTTTAATCAGTGGGAATTGGGTAAGACAGGGAGGGCTCCAATGTATTTTCTTCTAACAGATAGCCAGTTATAACATCCATTTACTAACTATACCATCCTTTTGAATGAATTGAAAAACCTCCTTAGTGATCCATTATATTCCACAATATACTGTGGTCTATTTCTGAGCCACATGTGCTTCTTTGTCAGTGGCTTTAAAATTTTACATTCATATAAAATCTTCTCTCTTACTAGTTGGAAGTTCTGTCATCTTGCTTTGGGGTCCCATAACACTTTACTTTTACTTCTCTTAAGGCAATTACCACTTCCCACCTCAAATTATAGTTGCTTATATACATGTCTCCTCAACTTCTCTATAAAATCCTTTAAGAGAAAAATCCCCATTTATCTTTGCACCTTTCACAGTTTCTTGAGGAATTTAGAAACTTTGGACATAGTTATTGAATGAATACACTAATTATTAACTATGGGTTTCCCTGATGGCTCAGGGGGTAAAGAACCTGCCTGCAATACAGGAGACACAGAA